>NC_092412.1:107246012-109746012 GCF_040894005.1 Engystomops pustulosus | reverse complement strand
GTAATCCAAACCTGATGGAGGGCTGACCTAAACATTGCAAATGTTATTTGAATTGCTATACTCTCTACGTAATAAAAAAGAATGTACATTTTGCATTACTAAAGAGTTCCAAGTCTTTTGACATACTGTGTAATACTTCATACACCTGCGCTGTATAGCTCATATAACCTTAACCACACCACGATATATAGTTGAGTCATGGTATGGGAAGTGGGTAATACCCTTACCTGGGAAGATGACCTGGGCAGCTAACTTATTAAGGCACTTATTTTTCTGTTAATATGGACAATGTTTCTTCTACAAAGTAGTCTTTGTCCAGCATCATCATTCTATAGTATTCTGCATTCTACACTGTGTACCATATTATGAATGAATGAAAATTATTTTCTGGGACTGTATGGACGCGGCCTGAAGGATTTCTAGAAGATCCAGCAGAAAACACAGAGAATGTGATGGTGTCTGACTGTAGATAGAGGTACTAAAAGAGGTACTAGCTGTAGCCAGTTGCTTTATGGTCAGCCAGACACAGGACAGTGAGTAAAGAAGGAAGCTTTGACTGAGGTTGTAAGACACACAAAACCTATATGTGATTATTTTCTCCTCCAACTGCTGTGTTCTTTGATCTCTACATTCAAACTCCCCCCATCCATTCCCCTTTGCTGTAATATCGAAACAGAATCCTATTACAGCTTTTACTTAATGCAGAAGGGTCTATGCTTTGTTTAGCAAATAATTCTCATACAGGAATGAACCAAATTCAGCTACCACACTTACATTTTTTGCAATTCATACACATAAAAGTATAGTTACTCAGCTCTCAGAGGCCAGTGCTTAACCCCTTAAGGACGGAGGGTTTTTCGGCTAAATTCTCGCTCTCCAACTTCAAAAATCCATAACTTTTTCATTTTTACGTGTACAGACCTGTGTGAGGGCTTATTTTGTGCGTAACAAATTTTACTTTCCCGTAATGTTATTTATTTTAACATGCCGTGTACTGCGAAGCTGAAAAAAAATTCCAAATGTGGAAAAATTGAAAAAAAACCGCACGTGCGTCACGTTCTTGTGGGCTCAGTTTTTACGACTTTCACTCTTCGCTCCAAATAACACGCCTACTTTATTCTTTGGTTCGGTGTGATCGCGGTGATACCAAATTTATACAGGTTTTATTGTGTTTTAATACATTTTCAAAAATTAAACGAATGTGTACAAAAAAGAAAAAAAAAATTTTGCCATCTTCTGACGCTAATAACTTTTTCATACTTTGGCGCACGGAAATGTGTGAGGGGTCATTTTTTGCGAAATGAGGCGACGTTTTCATTGCTACCATTTTGAGGTCTGTGCGACATTTTGATCATTTTTTATTTCATTTTTTATGTTATGTAAAAAGGTGTAAAAGTCGCATTTCGGAGATTTGGGCGCCATTTCCCGCCTCGGAGGTCACCGCCGGCCGTAACCGTTTTTATATTTTGATAGATCGGGCATTTTGGGACGCGGCGATACCTAATATGTCTGTGATTTTTACTGTTTGTTATGTTTTATATCCGTTCTAGGGAAAGGGGGGTGATTTGAACTTTTAATATTTTATTAATTTTTTTATTTTTTAAACTTTTTTTTTCCTTTTTTTTTCACTATTTTTTAGAACATCTAGGGTACATTAACCCTAGATGATCAGATCGCTCCTACCATATACTGCAATACTACAGTATTGCAATATATGGCGTTTTTGCAGGTCATACATTACAATGAGCCACTGGCTCATTGTAACGAACCTGCATAAACCATGTAGCCTCGTGTCAAAAGAAGACCCGAGGCTACCATGGTAACCGATCGCCGCCCCCCGATGACGTTCGGGGGCGTGGCGATCGAAAAAAAGATGGCGGTGCCCGCGCGCCGCCGTCTTTTAAACGCCGCCCGCGACTTTGCGGGCGGCGTTTAGAGGGTTAATAGCCGCGATCGGTGCAAGCACCGACCGCGGTTATTAGCGGTGGGGGTTTTGTGCAAAATGCAAAAACCCCCACCTCTGTATGAAGAGGACTCAGCCCGTGAGCCCTCTTCATACATCCCTTATACCTCTGCGCCGTAGAGCTACGGCGCAGAGCGTTAAGGGGTTAAAGGGGAATTCCCATTTCAACAAATTAGTGTTATTGTTTGTCTTATAAAAAGTTATACAATTTTCCAATATACTTTCTGTATCAATTCCTAATGGATTTCTAGATCTCTGCTTGCTGTCCTATAGAAAGCTTTTATTTTTGCTACCAGTGGACAGAAATCTGACCATGGTCACGCAGGTGCGCAGATCGTTAGTATCATAAGAGTAATCAGAGCTGTGGGTTATAACGAGCCGTGCATCTGTGTGACCATGGACAGATTTCTGTCTACTGGATGTAATCATAGAAGATTTCTATAGTATCACAGCAAGCAGAGATCTAGAAAACTCTCAGGAATTGATACAGAAAGTATAATGGAAAATTGTATAACTTTTTATAATACAAACAATAACATTAATTTGCCAAAATGGGAACACCCCTTTAACACTGTCTTGAGCTTTGTATGTTCGTCGCTCATGGTAGATTTGCTATGAAAGTGCTCCAGTACATGTGCTGTATAGGTTGAGTTAGATTTTCTACATTTGCTGTGTTCTTAAAAGGCTAAGACGTAGTATTACTGTCACGCAAAAATTGGAATTTTTATGTCAGTTATGTGAGCACAGTTTCTTAGAAAACAGGCAAGCCTCCAGCATCCCCCATTACACTATGAGCATCATGAATCAAAATGTCTCAGAGAAAAATTGACCTTTTTGTCAAAAGCATCCAATCAGGATTAGGTTGTGGTTCCTAAATTGTACTGAAATAAATCCAACATAGACTCTCATTGGTAGCTATAAACACCCTGGCTACTTTTTCTCCTAGACCATGAGATACACAAAGCATTTAATGTCTTCTGCTTGGATTGACCTACATACAGGATATATTTTATGCTGTCATGCTTTACTTTTCATGTTTTCTTTTTTCCTCTGCTACTGACCTTGCTTAACTTTGTGTATTTTTTATAATATCACTTCAAATTTCCCAGCGGGTTTAATGTTATTGCTTGTATTTTTTTTCTTATCAGACTTTTCCGCTCTGCGTCTAAATAACTGAGAACATTGACTTCTCTTTGCAAGTGATTATTTTCTTCTAACACCTATCACATCTCACACATTGGAGTATGGCATTTTGTCCTACATTTATTCTGACCAGATTTGCATATGTAACTATAGTCATATTTCATGTTCAACCCACAGTGCTAGATGTAAAGGTGACATATCACATTATAATTAGGAAGGTGCGTGCTGTGGATTTACAGCAATGATCACATTTTCATGTTGGTCTCCTACTGCTTTATTTAATAGTTAGGTTCCAATTAAAAAAATAGCACATGTTAATACTGGCCCCATTAAGGTATTAGATAGATAAGAGGACTTCACATTAGTTTTTGATGCATACTTTTTTTAACTTTTAAAATTAACTAAAAACATTGGGGGATACATTGGAGGCTTCTGCCTCTTGATGTACAGGGCAGGCTGCCGTTTATTTTAAATGCAGCCAGGGACTTTTCACATGCCAGCAGCAACGAGTGAGCCGGCACGGGGCGTCACTGTCCCGGCAGCCCACGCCCTCTGCTTGGCCGGCTATGCTGCTTCATGCCCCTTCACACCCCACTGGTGGATCAGGGCAAATAATCGCTAGTGCTAGCAATAAGCCAGCATTTCTGATTCTTTCATTGTGTGGCGCAGACGTGGTGCAGGGGCCCTGACAAATATGACCATTGTCACTGTGTTCATTGTCACTGTGTTCAGACAATGTTAAGATTTAGGTTGCAGATTGCTTCATGAATGCAAATTCTTCTCTAATCACCTGGGTTCTTCGGGGTCCTTTGAAATCTGTCCTTCAGCCCGCTCCTCGTGGTAGAAATAATGGATATATAGCTAGAGTATTTGTGATCACTATTCTGTCAATAGGTTCCTACACTCCCTATAGATGTCAGGGCATGCTATGAAGGTTTGTTTCACAGACCAGTAACAACACTTAAATTTGTCTCAATGAATGGGGCTGAGTTGCAATGCCAGGGTACAGTATGTGCTTGGTAGTAAGTGAAGAAACCATAACTTTCAACTGAGCACTGCTGTGCTCCCTTTAAATTTAGGGTTTTTTTGTTCCTATGATGGAGTCTGCTTACCTTCTAGGTATCTTTACTTTAGCTTGTTTAATGATTAATACATAGCTGATATGATGATGATTGATGTTCTTAGAGTCAGATCAATGTGAGAAGACCTCATTTATTTTACAAAAAAAACTATACTGAATGACTACATTGCATGTTTGATGCATTTTTTAAGCATTATTGACATTGGTCATAACTCAAACTAGTAAAGAATGAGTTGTATGTTATATGAGTTATATTTGGTAATTTTTGATATATTATAATAATCAATTGAAGTATGGTATTTGGTATTTTCCATTACAAGCATAGATATTCTCTTGTAATATTATTGGTGCTAACTGGTAAATGATGCTGTGAGGTCCCTTGATGAATGAAACGATAGTCAAGCATGTGCAAGCCCAATTCATTTATCTCTATAGGAAGACTGAAGAGAAGCCAACCTCAATCCAAGTGGTCAATGGGGATCCCAGTAGTCAGACTCTACCAATAAGACACTTTTCACATATTTATATATACATGTCTCTAGGTATATATGTATCTATAAGTTTGCCTCCTTCGAAAGCTTCAACTTTTTTTTGTTCTCCTCATGCTGCACTCTACATATATACACAACTTCCTGTTTCTGCCTCCTTTAGTCAGTCCTTATGGTTTCATCTACTGTGTCTCTTTCTCTCACAGTCTGTCTCATTTACAGACAGATAGTGAGGGGCGGGTGGAGAGTAAGACGAGTCATAAATCTCCTCCTTCAGCCCCTCCTACATGGAGAGTCTGCAGGCAGCACTAAAGTAAGTAGCAGGAAGCTGGGGGGCGTGTCCTAACCAGCGATGGAGTAAGTCGCACGAAGCAGAGCTCCTGCCGACCATCCTGAGTAATTATCCTGCATACTGGCAGATTGCACCCTCTCACCGGGGGAAAGAACGGAGGAACGCTCCTGTAGTTGCTCCTCACCTGAGGACCGGAACGGAGAGGCAGTGAGTGGTGCGCGGCTGCTTCCCTGAGCGGGATCCGGAGCTCCGGCGGCCATCTTGTCCATGTGGAGACCGCGTGGCGCGGTGCAACAGTGAGGTGACATAACAGATACCGGGGGAGTGCGGTGGCTCAGAACTCCGCTCCGGTCACTGAAACCGCAAGACTGGGGGCACCAGAGGGCTGTTTCCAGGCAGAGTGAATCGTGCCACAGTGTGAGTGGAGGCCCAGTATTAGAAGGCAGAAGCTGCATGTCACTGCCTATTGCTTCCTATTTTATATACTAGGGGAGCACAACTTACAGAGGAGCGGTGGATATATTAACACCCTATTAAGGTTAACACAGAGGGGGCTCCATTTAAAGAAATACCTGGTGTATTTATTTAGTCCCACGATACCGGACCTATAACCAGGACTATTAGCCTACTATGTCACGCTCAGGGGCCCGGAAAAAGGAGGGGAAAGATTGTGGCCCTAACACCCCAGCAAAACAACAAAAAGATGCTTCCACAGCACAGTTCCATGATATAGCTGCACGCTTGGAGCGTTTTGCGCGGGAGGGGGCAGGAACATCCACGGCTACTGCTAAAGGGACAGCCTCACTGATGGGGTCTGAGTCGGCACTTTCTGATGGGGATGTGGAAGACAACCCTTTACCCCAGCGCTCAAAAAGGGGCCCCAAAGGACCATTGCAACCTGGTCCTGCAGCGGATCTTGAAGCCTCTCTGCAAGTTCCTGACGAACCTACTATTAAAGATGTATTTTTGGCTGTGGCTCATTGTGGCTCAGCTTTGTTGGCTATGAATAATCACATTGGAGGCCTGAAGGAAGATGTCAACTTAATCCGTCAAGATCTCCGTAGAGCAAACGAGAGAGTCCATGCGGTGGAGGACAGAGTCAGTGATATTGAAGACCAACTGCCCCCTGTCCATAAAGAGTTGAAGCGCTTATCACACAATGTGTCCTTGCTTATATCGAAATCGGATGATCTTGAAAACCGTTTACGCCGTAATAATTTGCGGATCATTGGTATTCCTGAGAAAACGGAAGGCAAGGATCCTGTGGCGTTTATGGAAGCCTGGATAAGGGAAAAAATGGGGAATGAAGTTTTGTCCCCGATGTTTGCAATAGAAAGAGCCCACAGGGTTCCATCTCGGCCTTTACCACCTGGAGCTGCACCTAGATCACTCATCATGAAGGTTCTGCATTACAAAGATCGTGATTCCATTCTAAGAGCGGCAAGAGATCACCCGGATTTAACTATCAATGGACAGAAAATATCTGTCTACCCGGACTTTTCTGCAGAGGTTCAAAAAAGGAGGGTGAAATTTGTGGAAGTGAAACGAAGGCTGAGGGCATTACAGGTCCCATATTCCATGCTCTACCCTGCAAAGCTGAGAGTTGTGGCATTTGACACGACTCATTTTTTCGATTTGGCAACAGAAGCTGCAAAATGGTTGGATGCAAATGAAAGACGGCTTCGTGATGCGGTTCGAGAGGAGTCGTGAGAAACGATTTGTTTTCACTTTTGTTTTCCTATGATTCTTCTTCTGTCTAATATGGTCTTGGGTTAGTTAACTTCTAATGTTTTGGAAAATAATCTGCTAATATGAGTATGTTAAACCTTAGCAAGGGCAGGAGCTCAGCTAAGCAATGTTAGTATTGTATAGTACATACAGTAAATGTTCTATATGAATAGGTCACAAATGTTAGTTTGGCACTTTACGATGGTACGGGAAGGCAAATGTATTGCCCCTATCTCCCGCAACGGGGAGAATGTCATTATTGTGAGTTTAAGTGTTGGGGGAGGGAATATTGGTTGGGGAATTTTTTATTTGGGGGGAGGGAAGAGTCATCTCCTGGGGAACATTCCTAACAATGATAAGGTTACTCCTTTAACATATCTGGTGAACCTTAAATGTAATGGCTAGGGAATATAATGTAATCTTATGGAATACAAGAGGTCTGGGAGACGCTACAAAAAGGATGGCAGTCTTTTCTACGATACAGCAGCATAAACCGGCTATATTCTGTTTATGTGAAACACATTTAACGAAAGAAAACACGCAATGCTTGCAAAGAAAATGGCTATCACATACTTATCATTCTACATTCTCAACACATTCTAGAGGGGTTAGTATTTTAATCCCTTATACAATTCCATTTGAATGTTTCTCAACTTTGATAGATGCAGAAGGGAGGTTTGTGTGCCTACATTGTTCTATTCACAAGGTACCCCAAATACCAGTAGCGCTATATGTTCCTCCGCCGTTTACATGTGAGGTTCTTAAAAAGGTACTTACGTTTGTTAATGGATTGCCACAGGTACCGGTTCTGATGGTGGGGGATTATAACATGGTCCTTTCTGTAGGACGTGATAGATTTGGGGGCGCGACACAAGTGGGTTCTGAAGGCGCTACTGTACTGGCTAGAATGTTAGATGAGATTGGATGGTATGACTATTGGCGGGTCACACATCCTGACGTACAGCAGTACTCATGTTATTCCAGCTCACATAACACCCTCTCCAGAATAGACATGGCTATAATATCACCGCCCATGCATGGATATATTCGGGAAGTTGAATATCTGCCACGAAGTGTATCGGACCATTCTCCAGTCCGAGTCGCCGTTGCTGTCCCCTCTGTAGTACCACGCCAGGTAGGAAGCTGGCCAATAAACCCCTTTTGGATACAACTGGTAGATAAAGGGGATTTGTTTAACAGGGAAATAGAAACTTTTCTTCAGGATAATGATAATTCAACCACTGTTGGCTTGGTATGGGATGCAATGAAGATGTACATCAGGGGGATCTATAGACAACAGATTAATAGACATAAGGCTAGGTCCCGTGAACTCACGATGCATTTACAGCAGAGGGTTCTTTCTACTGAACAGATATATATGCAGAATCCAATACCAGCAACAGAAATTAATTGGAGGGAGGCCCAGACCCTCTTGAAAGAACATACATTGAAGGTAGCGGAGGATAAAAGATTCTTCCTTAAACAAAAATACTTTGTCCAAGGAGAAGCGGTGGGTCACTTACTTTCAACTATAATTTCTGCTCAGAGGGGCACTATACAGGTGAGGGAGATACAGGCCCCAGACTCTTCCATAATAACGGGTGATAAAGAAATACTGGAGGTTTTTCATACATCATACCGTGATTTTTATAAATCCAGGCTTGGTTATAGTGCACATGACATACAAGAATATCTGGAGGTTATAGATCTGCCTAGTTTAACACGGGAACAAGTTGAAGGTTTGGAATCCCCCCTGACTCTTGAAGAGTTAGAGGCCGCACTGACATCTCTTCCTAATGACAAGGCCCCGGGTCTAGACGGGCTGCCAGGGGAGTTCTTCAAAAAACATCAGGAGCTACTACTGCCTAGGCTATTGCAGGTATTTGAAGACTCAGAAGAGCAGGGCACCCTCCCACCATCGATGAGAGAAGCGATAGTAGTGCTGGTGCCTAAACCAGGAAAGGATCCACAGAGCTTGGATTCATATCGTCCAATATCCCTACTCCCTGTGGATGTTAAAATATTAGCTAAAGCCCTGGCCAATCGTCTCCTTAATGTTATTACCTCACTTGTGCATACGGACCAATCTGGATTCATGCCAGACAGGTCCACAGCGGTTAATATAAGACGTTTATACCTTAACATACAGGCAGAGAGATGTGGAAGGACTGGTAGGGCGGTTCTCTCACTCGACGCTGCCAAAGCCTTTGACAGCGTCGAGTGGGACTTTCTATGGGCCGTTCTGAGACGAATGGGTTTTGGCCCTAAATTCATCAGAAATGTCCAGTTGTTATACAACTGTCCGAAAGCAAGAATCAAGGTGAATGGCCTGGTCTCGGACGCCTTTGAATTGGAAAGGGGGACGCGACAGGGCTGTCCGCTTTCTCCCTTTTTATTTGCTCTCACAATAGAACCCTTAGCAGCCCTACTTAGAAGCAGTTTGGAACTAAAGGGATTCGGAGGTGGAGATAGGGAGGAACGCGTTTCCCTGTACGCGGATGACCTGTTAATATACCTTGGCGACACGGATAGATCCCTCACAGGAGCGATAGATATAATTGGCAACTTTGGATCGTATTCAGGATTTAGTATCAACTGGAATAAGTCAGTTTTACTTCCCCTTGATCCGATACCGGGGGACCCTCATATTTTGGGTCCTATACAGGTGAAATCCAAAATCAAGTATTTGGGGGTGATGGTAACTAAACAGCCAAAGGATTATATAAAGGATAATCTAGAACCGCTACTTGCTAGTTTATCGACTAAAATCAAGATGTGGTGCAAATTGCCTCTTTCCCCAATAGGAAGGGGAAATTTAATTAAAATGGTCCTCATGCCGAAACTTTTGTATATTTTACACAACTCCCCAATCTGGATAGCGCAGACTTATTTTCACAGAATCCAAGGGCTGTTTCGCACACTGATCTGGAAGGGACAGCAGGCACGTATTAGTTTAGACACTCTTCAGCGGAGTAAAACAGATGGTGGACTTGCTATCCCTAATCCATGGATGTATTTTCTAGCCTCTCAGATTCAGCATTTTGTGGGATGGGGAAAGGTAGAGGGGCTTAACTCAGCAGGCAGACTGATTGTGTCCTGGACTGGGTTTCCCACCCCAGCGCACGCATTAGAAGCTAACTTTGGAGGTGGTCAGATAAGTAAAAAACCTACTTTGACATTGATGGGGAAAATATGGACTAAGGCGAAAGCTATAATGAGAGTCTCTAAATATACCACTTTCAGCCCCATATGGAGGAACCCTGCTTTGCCTGAAATTTTTCGTTTGGAGGGGTTTTCTCCATGGGAAAGTAAAGGTGTTATTACTTTGGAGGATCTATGCTCTAATGGTATATGTAAGACATTTGAAGAGCTGAGAAATACATATCAGCTACCACAGGCATGGTTCTACCAATATCTTCAGCTGCGACATGCATATGATACCCAGAATCGTACAAGTCAGATTACTGTGGGACCTTGCGGGGCCTTGAATAGAGTATTGACATCTACTACAACTAAGGGACTAATCTCCTTTTATAATGTTGTTTTATTGAACGACTCCCTAGGCAATGCACAGGTTAAGAGTCGCGTTAAATGGGAAAGAGATATAGGTCCTATAACTGATGAACAATGGTCAGACTGTCTAGAGATGGTGCCTACCTTATCCCCTAGCGAGGCCCATAGGATGTCTCATCTTTTCATGCTGCATAGGGCATATAGATCGCCACAGTTGTTATATCAAATCGGGGCCCGTGGAGACTCGAACTGCCCTAGATGTGGCTGTGAAGAAGCGGGCATCCTACACATGATGTGGGAATGTGGGGAACTGGAAAGTCTTTGGAAAGAAGTGCTAGAAATCTTAGGCAGGGTGTTCTCGGTAACTATACCAGCTATACCTCTCTCCTGTTTGTTTGGGATATTGGAAATAGAGAATTTACTGAAATTCCAAACGGTGGGGATTCAGCGATCCTTATATCAAATGAGGAAGCTGATAGCTGCACATTGGATTAGGCCACGGCCCCCAACTGTGCGGGAATATATAAATAGGGTTAATAATGTGATCATTCTGGAATATGGCTCTTATTTGAAAAGGAACTCCATAGCTAAATTTGAAAAGATCTGGGGGAAATGGATGGATACGGCAGGTCTACCATCGCAACAGCTGTTACAAATAAGGTCAAGTTTGCAGTATCAACTCTCCCTAGCTGTATAAGTCAGTTAGTTACTCAGATACATTGGTAAAGTAGGGAGTACTACTATCATTTTTGGGCACATATGCTCTACCCTTGGGAGATGACTCTGGGGGGGGGGGTATTATTTTCTTTTTGTTAGTTTTCTTTCTTGCTATGTTATGATAAGTTGTTCACTTGAAACTTATATTATGGCAGATTTCCTTAGGTCTATTGTACTCCAGGATTGTGGGATAATAAAGGCCATGCTTGGTCAATTCAGTATGTATCTCCTCAGAATGTACATTTGACTGCCTGTTATGGATAATTGTTGTGTGTTTTTGTAAAAGTATACAAAAATCAATAAAAATAAGTTTGACTAAAAAAAAAAAAAGTAGCAGGAAGCTAAATCATTTGATGAACATTCATGGATCATTAAGGTAGTATTAAGGCAGTAAAGACACATGGACAGCTTATGTAAAAGAGTGACGAACCTCTTTAAGATAAAAAAAACCACACATTACCACTTTCTTTTATCTGTTCTTTTACCACGTATTAACAAGGAAACAAGAAAAAAGGTACAGAGGATGGCGTCTCGGATAATATCGTCTGGGAAATGGATAATCCTAGTTAACATGTATAATGTGCTCACCTTGTGAAATCCTTGGTAGAATGCATAAATAGCCCAACCTGGGGTCCAATACACGTTCCAATACTTTTGGTCCACTGGTGTGACACTAGTTTCCAGGAAAGGTATAAAGCAGCTCCCAGTGCTCAAAGAGAACTGGTTGTCAAATATAGACACCGGTAATAAATACAGAAAATATCGGAAAAAGCTACGAGCACTACAGGGGCTTAAGTGGATACTCCAAGGAAACAAAAATTGTGTCTAGGAAACCAATTTATTAAAAGTTTAAAACCAAATACAAGAACAATAAAAGCAGTTTGCATGAAGAATATTAAGGAACAAGTCCTATTAACGCGTTTCGGGTACTAGGACCCTTTTTCGACACGCACTTACCTGCACCCAGCCTAGCTTGGTGAACTTCAGTGAACTCTGACAGACTTCAGCGCAGCAGCGACAACTGGTGGACATCGGGGGAACTACCTTAGTGAATTGCCGGAAGACACGAATCAGCATCGGAGAACCCACCGCTGGATCGCGAATGGACCGGGTAAGTAAATGACCCCCAAAGTACAAATGTCTCCTGAGAAAATCGTCTCAAAATCACCTGGATATGTCAAAGTCTTTCAAAGTTATAACCACTTACAGACACATGTCAGATTTGAAAAAATGTGCCATGTCAGAAAGGTGCAAAATGGCCAAGTTGTTAAGGGGGGAAGTAGATCAATGTTTAATTCTTATGAGAAACTTATTAGTTTATCATTAAGAAATGAGTTCATTAACATTTTAGAGTACTTGGTTCCTTACCATATTGTCATCTTTTTATGTGAATTTATTTCCACTTGGTACTGTTATCATTTTTAATGGAATTTTATGTAGAATCTTGTTCATCCATGGGCGGTATATTCGGGTCATTAACCCTCAATTCATTTTTTAAAATTAACTATATCATATTTGTTTAGGCACTTAATGTGGAATATTGTAGTGAATACACGTATATTGTCCGAGATACTGATTTGTTGCAGCTTTTGTATTTTTCTTCTATATCTGCTGCAAGGTACATGTGATTAAGTTTCACCTTTACAGTATAAGTAGTAACCTTTTAATACTGAGCACAACTGATTACTTTCTTTCATTGTTACCCATTTTCCGTATTTCATTTCTGTGGGCTTTAGGGATGTTTTCTATTGTATTTGCTGCCCTTTTAAGAATAATGTCAGCAATTTTCTCAACATGTATTTATTCTGAAATAATGTAACAATTACTCTTCTAAGACATTCAGCTTCACTTGGCTTAGTTCACCATTCACAGTACAGTAGGCATTGTCGCAACAATGTGTTTTTCCAGCTGTGCAGAAAAAAATTGGCATTGAGGGATGATAAACATGAAAACACAAGAGAATGGTGTATGGTTTTAATACACTAGCCCTTCATTTAAATGATTGATATCAGTTTAATGGGGAAGTATATTAAAGCTGTTATAAATATAACATTTCATGTAGATTTTCACCAATTAGCGATACATATGTTAGGTTCTCGTTTAGCCATTGTTTCTAACACTAAAGTAACTTGTGATTCTACATTCTAACTATCAAACAGGCTATTCTATGTAACGCCAATACAAAAGATGTCAAAAATGTCACAAACATTCCTTTAGGATATAACAGCAGTGTTTACTGTACATAGAAATAGTTCTCATACTACTTAGAGGTATACTTTAAAGGTTCCTTAGCAGAAATCAAAATGGAACCTTTTCTACCCGCTATTGTATTTCCAGCGATAATTATGGAAATTAGTCTTGAGTTAGGTTTTTTTTTTTTGAGTCAGTCCTTTTTTTCTGAAATTGGATTGTCAAACTTTGCAAGTATTCAATGCCCAGCGTAAAAAACAAAACAAAACACATGAGATCAACTAAAACTGTGTTTATCTTCCATCTATAACTAGCTATAGCTACATGTACTGTCTGTCTTTAAGTAATATATGAGATTGATGTCTTGCATGCAAAAGATTTAACAGAATTATTAATAAATAATATCCTGTAATTTTCATCGCACCTGAAACTAATCGTTGTATCTTGTGATTCTGTGTTGAATTAACTTGCACAGTCCGTGTAACTATTCCCTTTTTTTTCATTTTGGTAACCTCTGTTTAAAGGAGTTTTCCCATGAAGGAAAATTCCCACATCTCAATCACCTACTGATGTTAACACCAAAAAGATAATTTTATCCCCTTACTTATGCTTTTTTTGGCTCCTATCACTCCTTTGGCTGCTCAGTGCTAAATCCTGGGGTGTGGACGTGGCCTCTCTTAACAGACACATTGGGGCAGATTTATCAAACTGTCTGAAAGTCATAATATTTCTAGTTGCCCATGGCAACCAATCACAGCTTCCCTTTAAAATATTCATGAGCACTGGCAAATTGAAAGCTGAGCTGTGATTGGTTGCCATGGGCAACTAGAAATTTTCTGACTTTCAGACAGCTTTGTAAATCTGCCCCATTATGATCCATCTAGTTCTAGTTTACAGGGTTTTTCTATTATTTAGACCTCTCACAGTCAATTGAAAGTTGAGCAGGTGCCTCTAAATAAAGGTTTTGGCGATTTTCCAAAAAGTATGAAAAATTGCACCCAAATTCTAAGCCTCTTAACATTCTAGAAAAATCTAGTCTAAAAATCCATGACAACATAAGGAAGACATTTGGGAAATGTAAGACTTGAATTCATTTGGGTGATATGACTATTTGGTTGAAAAGTACAGAATTTAGAACTTTGAAAATGGAGAATAATTTTTTTCAAATTTCCATTTTTGTTCATTTAAAGTACAATTGCATTAATCAAAAATAGTACAAACTGCACTAGGTGCAGTGTGCCTGTGTAGTTTGCAGAGGGCACCGGATTCATGAATTGTGGCGCATGTTCTTAATTTGCCACACCCCGCACTGCTCCGGCAGAGTGCACCATTTATTTTGGTGCACTTTTAACATAGGGTGTGCGACACAATTCTCTTGGAAACTGCATGATAAATGTGGCGCATGATCTGACTGTGAACTGGAATGCACCTTCCAGTGAATTATATAGTGCAGCCACTATACCCGAACACTTTATAAATACATATGCAAGCAGTTTACACTTGAAAGAACGTGTAACATCAGACAAAACGCATTTGCAGAAGCTTTAATAAATGTGGGTTAATTTGGAAATGTGGGAAAACAATCACAATATTCCCTGGATATATTGAAGCATTCCAGAGCTATAACCACTTATAGTGACACATGTTAAATTTGAAAAATGGGGCTGTCTCCTTGAAGCTAAAATAGGCTGAGTCCTGAAAGGGTAAAGCATCTGTATTATGACTGCGATAACCAGTTCTCCCTCAGTTGTGCTGAATCAGACTTGATTAAATAACACTATTGCTATTTACCTATTAATAAGCTCAGTGTTATGTTTTACATTACATGATGTCCATTCTGTGTTAAAAAGTTTTACATATAGAGTTATATAAAGTCAAAAGCAGCTTGATATGTTTAATTTCTTTTGTACCCTAGGAATACACTTGTCTTTTCAGGATTGATTGTAAGTGTATTTGCCTGGATGTTAGGCTACATTCACACTACAGTATGGGGGACGTATATACGGCCGATATATGTCCCCCATACACTTCTATGGGCTCACGGCCCTGTACTGGAGTGGTACGGTGCAGCACACGTGCGGCACCGTACCGCTCCGTAGCCCGGGGAAAGATAGGACATGTCCTATTTTTCCCCGTATTACGACGCCGTGCGCCATTACTTTCTATGGAGAGGGGCGGGGGTGAGCTGCGCTCACCTCCTCCTCCTCTCCCCGTGCTGCCGTGTGCCCGCGGTTCTACGGTGCGGCGGGCTCACGGCAGTGTGAATTTAGCCTTAGCTTTGGAATTGTATGTGTATAAGTAATCCTTGTCTGTCACTCTCCCCCCCCCCTTTCCATGTTAGAATTATAAATTAATCTTTAGTACTTATTGTGGCATTTCACTTGAATTTGTTTATCAAGCCACTCTGTATTTTCTTTTTTCTTTTCACATCATCAATTGTTTAGATATAGAGTAATTTATATGGATGGGGCTCTTTTACCAGTAGTCCCCAAAGATTTGAAGCATGGCTGTCCAGCTGGGCACAGTGGTACTATAGATAGAACAGGCACACCCATGAGGTATATAAAAGGAAAGATATTAAAAGCATGGCACATATCTATACATCATGCTTAGTCCCCAGAGG
Source organism: Engystomops pustulosus (assembly GCF_040894005.1). Classification (NCBI taxonomy): domain Eukaryota; kingdom Metazoa; phylum Chordata; class Amphibia; order Anura; family Leptodactylidae; genus Engystomops; species Engystomops pustulosus. The sequence continues at coordinate 109,730,274 of NC_092412.1, read as the reverse complement.
ACAGAGTGATTTAGACAAACATCGAGATGTTCTCTAGATTGTTAGCTTTCACAAAGTTAAAGTCTTTTATCATCTTTGTCAGCATTTAACTCTATGTCTACAAATGTAAAATGCTTGAAGATGCAAAATTTTATCATAATGCCATAAATACTGCATGAATTGGAACAAAAGAGAATGATATTTGTTCTGCTCCTGGGTAAAATACAGAACTATAAAATGAAAATATAAGTGTAACCTGATTATATGCCTAAGCAAGATCCATTTAGTCCAGTCTAATGTTTTTGAAGATAATAAATGAGAGTTTGCATTTTCATAAAGAAGATTATATTAATAAAGTGTAAACATTGTCTACCTGGACACTGTAGGTCACAGGCGTCAAATGCAAGGTTCGTGGGTCAAATTCGATCCGGCTCCTTTCCAGCTACACGCTGCACTGACTTGCATGCCCAGAGTGCACTGTAGCGTCCCATTTGCTAGTCCCAGTGCACAGTACAGCTTAGCTCTGCCGCACTACAGCAGGAGCTGCCACAGAAAGCCATTGGTCAAGAGGTAAGATCGATGGCTACTGGGGAGCTGGCAATGTGCTCTGAATACATAGTCCTTTTTAAAAAAAACGCTGTAGTCAGAACCCGAGATATAAGAGGATAAATAGTGCAGCCACAAAACGTTTGGGTAAGAGTGTCAGAGGCGCACAAGCCGGAATCTGCATCTGTTGAGCTACAACATTTTTTTTTATTGTTACCTTAATGTGACATGATTACTAGGGAGCAGGCACTGTAACATGGCTACTGTGGAACAGGCACTGTGACATGGCTACTGTGGAACAGGCACTGTGACATGGCTATTGTGGAACAGGCACTGTGACATGGCTTGAATAATTTCTTCTAAATGCGGCTGTTCCTATTGATACTGAAATCAGATAACTGCAAAGGGGGTCAGGACGGGCGTTGTGTAGTAATGATCTATCATTAGGGAATCTGATGGTAGATGTCATTTAAAGCCAACAGTTATATTAGAGATTTGTGTTTTTATCTTTATCCAAATAAGCTTCTCAATTCAAAGGACATGGCTGTTCCTTGTGCACTTGTTTTTTTTTTCTTTCTATAACTACTTCCATCAAGGGGTGTTAGACATTGTGTAAAGAGGTACTAATTGTTGGTACAGAGGATCATAGTAAAATTAAAACGAGTAGACAAGCAGATACAATCACTCCCCTGGTGCACTGAGACCTAATTTGCATGAAGAGGTCTTAAATAACAGATGGTTTAGAAATTAAAATAAAGGTGCAGAATGTCTGAAAAGCTTACAACATGCCCCAAACAATCTCTTTACATCTGTGACTGTTAGTTGTTTACTTTAATGTATGTATGAGCCGGCTGGTAAAGATTAGAACATGGATTCTGGTTATTTTCCATGATCAATGAAGCCAGGGTTACTCCCACATATATGAGACTGCATGGACATTTTATCAGGTACATCACATATGTGCTATAGCAAGTGAAATAACCTTCAATGGGAATTCGTTTGCCAGTTTGGGGATGCTGTATATGGTCACCTTTTGCACATAATTTCACTATGCACAACTTAAACAGGGAAAAGTACCCATTTTAGGTGTGGGTATAAGTGATCCTTTATCTGTTCTTACAAGCTTATCATGTAAGTTTGGTGGTTGTTTGTAACATGGAGGAAATGGTGATTAGAATTCCAGGATCTGTGGAAATCCCTTTTGGAGAAGTGGCCAATGGAATCATATGGCTTTGTGTAATGGTACCCATGTACAAAAGTAAATCTCTTGCTGGACAATTGTTTCAGACAATTGTAATTGTAATCAATCTAATGCCCCTCTGTCCTTCATCTGTGAATATTCTTTAAGTATGCTCATATTGGGGATGGGTAGTAATTTCCTGCATGGTAATGGATGGCAGCTGGAATATGAAAGAAGATCACCTCTGCCTATCTGGTTAAAATGGAAGGTTTGCCTGTGGTATCCTTGATTACAGTGGTATCATGGATATCAATTTTTTGACTATGGTAATTCAAATTGTAGTTCCAGGCCATATAGTATTCATGGTTTGATGGAACACCATTTAGCAGTCAACCAAGCCCTCCCCATATGCAAAAGATATCATCAATGTATCTTTTCAGCAGTTTGCATTTATCTGTAAAGTCTCATTGCAATATACAAATCATTTCTCACATTCTGTCATGTAGCAGTTAGCATATGGAGGCAACTTTGGAAACCAAAGCTATTCCTCTGATCTGTAAAAAGAGACTCTTGGAACAAAAAATGGTTATTGTGTAGGATAAAAGATAATTCCATATATACTGTAGTTCAATAACTGGGGGAAGGTAGTCAGTTTTGTTTAACATCTTTCTTACAGCTAAGATACTTTTTTGATGTTCAATGGATGTATACAGACTTGAAACATCAAGTGTACCTAGAAAGACTTCTTCAGGGATCTGTTTAATATTTCTAATTAATTCTAGGAAGGGAAAGGTTTTGCCTATCTTAAACAGGACCTGTATGGGCGATTTGTACACCAAACCACCCATATGTCTTTATGGACCGTTGATATAGTGTCCCAAATTGCCTTTCAGAAGTTCCCAGGTGCCCACTATTAAAATAAAAAACATGAATACTTACCTGGTTTTCGGTGCTCATGCAATGAAGCTGGGGTGTACAGCATCGGCTTCACTGAAGTACTGCGCAGGCGAGGGGATCACAAGAGGTGGGTTCAATATGGTGATCTCTGAGTAAGTATAATTTTTTTTTATAGCGCCAGTGGAGGGACTTGCTAAAGGACGATTTGAGACACTAAACCATAGGTCTATAAGGACCCCCTGACAGGTCCTCTTTAAGGTTATACATGAAAAATAAGTAGATACTCCACATGTAAATTTAGATAACAATCATTTAAAGGATTAAGCATGATTTATGTTTAAAAAATATTTCCACATAAAGGTTGAATTTGTTTAGATACACTTTACTTCACTTGTTTTGTTTTAATCCGTTGTTTATTGCAATGTAAATATTACACCTTTAACTAATCTCTTCATTTCACTGATTTCTGATAGAAACAGCAATATTAGAACAGTAATACTTTCCTGATTTTCTATTCTCACGCAATAAAACCAAGGTATACAGCTGCGATTTCACCAAAGTACTGCACAGGCACAGGGATCACAAGAAATTGGTCTTATATGCCCATCTGACCCATCTCTAGGTATCATAAATGTTACCCCTGTAAAGTGCAATTTTTTATAAAATAATTATCCCACTGCCCTTTCAGCAGGCAGAAATGATAGTCTATAGCTGTCTCCTGATGCATCTTTAGTATGATAGGAACAAACATGGATGCATGGATAATTAATTATCGGAGGTGCGCAGCATTGGCCTGGTGACATGAGCCTCATTTGAATATATTGTATAATCCTTTTTGTGAATACATTATCGTTTTTTTGTCTCTAATCAAACTGTGTGCTGAGATCAGTAGTACAGAGCCCGGAGGGTGGTGTGCTCAGGTCATTTCAGCCCGAGTCAAGTGGTAGATTTCCTTTAAGCCGTGTGTCATCTGAACCCTCTATTACTCTTTAGCAACAAGTGTCTAATATAATTTCATCTGTGAAGTGAAAAAGTCTATTAAAATTTTCCCTTAAAGGGAAAATATGTCATAAATAGCTGTAGAAACTGTGAAAACTGCACCTACTGTATAATGAGAATGGGGCATGTAAAGTGTGTCAGGTGGGCACATATGACTGTAGCTGTGAAATATGCAGCATTATACCAGAAGTTAAATCATTCATTTTCTTTACTAGTAAATGGAAAATTATAGTAATGAGCTGTGCAAGTCAAGGCAATATTTAGGATCAGTGAGGGAAAGGAATCTGTGAGGTGCCTAATTTGTTTCCTTTCCAGCACAATTCCACAAGAAAGACTGCATATGTTAGTGTGAGATAACATATTTTAGAAGTTTCAGAAAATAAAATCCTTTTTATGCCTCAGAGACATTAATTATTTCAGAATAAGATTACATTGACTGTTTTTCTTTCTTTGTTTTAAAATGATTCCCGAGCAGAAAATTCATATATCCAGTAAATCAGAGAAGTGAAATATTTTGCTCTGTTTAAGAGCCCATTGAAATTCATGAATGTTTGCAGTGTCTGTATTCTTATAAAAAGTTTTCAAATATGAATTACTACACAAACTTGCTGTTCACAGAATTCCGTATATTTTACTTATAGAATCTAAAATCATGAATAGTTGACTTCACACATCTAGAATCTATATATGAATCTATATGTTTACAGGTGATTTACTGATTTCCTTGGGACTTCAAAAATCATTAAACTAGTGAATCAATATCCTCAGAGGAAAAGTAGTAGAATGAAGCCCTTATCTACTGTATATTGACTTCTTCTATGATGCTTTTCTGATCAATGGTTTCTCACAAACCAAGTGCTAGTCCAATTCCCCTTGCTTTTTCACTTTATTGCCTACTTAGCCTATCTATATTTCTATTCCGTAGTTGAAATCTAAATAATCATCTGCATCATAATGTGGTTTTATAAAGCACAAAGTACATCAATTTTAAGAAATGATAAGTCAATTATGAAGTATACATTTTTACAGAATGTATATATTTTTTTTCATTTTTGTGAAACTCTTGAAAAAAGGCAGCAAAGTGAATAGTGTGAGCATACATTGTTAAACAGATGCACAATGATATAAAATCTGGGCATAAAGCTAACAATGGATGTCTGGATGAACATCCAATCTGTTGAATAGTACATAAAAAGCACAATGACATAAGGTGACGTATATAACAGAAACACAATCAAGCATTCATGTAAATCAGCGATGTTCTAATACGACTAGCCAATACAACAAAATACTCATCTTTGAAATAGATCTATTTTGACTTAAAAGCGCTGAAAGCATATTCATTTTAAAAATAACAGCAAAACTACGGTAAAAAAGTGACTAATGGTTATTGAAATACATCATGAGTAAATATGTACAGGGTATTGCAAAACCCTGACAGAAACTGTTGAGCTATAATCCATTCACTTATTGGGCTTTTGGCACAGTTTCAGGAGTTAAGAGAGCAGGTTGTGCGTTTGTCAAAAGGCGAAAATTAAACAGCACATTAAAGGCTAGATGAATGTCTACAGGTCTGTGTTGCTGTTTTAATTTGGTGACTTGTGGTCTCCAATTTCAACTTTTCCTTCGGCAGATCTTTTACGGGAACGTTTCATATTGACTTCAGATTTTCACTTAATAACAGTTTCCTAATTCCTAATCTGCTTTTATAATTACCATTACTGGTTCTAGTCACTTTTAAAGTTGATAAACGTATACTTGCCACCCTGCCAACAAACTGCATTGAGACATTTAGGCATCATCATTATCTTCTCACTACTCCAACAACTCTTTTTCTCCCTCTCTCCTCCCCTTCTTACTGTAGACAACAGCTGAAATCAAAGTCAATTTCCGTCTGCATACTTTTATATACTTTTAAAAATGAGTAGGTCCAGTAATGGTTATTATTAAAGTAAATTTGAAATTACCTTTAAAAAAAGGTTACAGAAACATCTTATTAGGGGAAATCTCAAATACTGATGACAAGTTATCTTTAAAACCCTTTTGTGTTTGTGCATTTCTGTTTTTACTTACAAAAAACTGCTTATTTGTTGGTCACATTATTTTTTTTCAAGTGGAAGCATTAAATATTCCATACAATGAACTGAGAAGCTTGAAAAAATTCCAAATGCTATAAAATTGACAAAAAGAAAACCTAGTTGCCTCATCTTTTTAAGGGCCTTGTTAATATAGCTCCTACTTTCTATCCAAATGAGACATCCCTAACTGACAAAGTGGTGATTTGGACATTTTTACTTTATGGCATTTGTAAATGAACCACCACTCTCAGGTCTCGTCACAGAATGTACTTACACTAAAGAACCTCACAATTTAGCACATATAGCCCCTCTAACCTAAGCAAGATGGAGATGGCGCCTTTACACTAAATTGCACTCTCTTAGTCCTGACACTCACTCAACTATTTCACTACCACCACCAATACTATATGCATCGATTTATAAAAATTAAAAATTGCCCAATTGGCTATAAGATCACTTAAAATTGAGATCAGTAACACTATCTCTTCAGAAAATTGAGTTCTTTAAGGCTTAAAGTAGAGACCTATTATGGGTTACTTACTGAGGAGGACTTCAAACAAAAAGTTATGGCTATATTTTGTACTATTATTCCCAGAGGGTTTACCACATGGGAAAATCATTGTATAGATCAGGGCAGATTAATTTTTTTTCTTTTTTACTATTTATATTTAACCCCTTAGGGCTGTGATGTAAAGCTTTCAGAGGCGGAGTGTCCAAACTTCATACCAAAACCCATGTATCTATTTCAACGTGGCAACATTGCTATATAATCCAATATTACTAACCATACAACTATACAAAGGACATATAATACTGACACATGATGACCACCACCAGTACAATAACAGATAATACTTTATGCACCAGTAAGCTTTTATTTGTTATTTTATCTAGTTTACTTTTAAGCTTGTTTACAATGCACTTTACTGTATGTATAGTCTTTTTTTATCTTATTCTGACTGCTCTTTTTGTATAGCACTACACTAGTGTGTGTTGAATTTGAAATACAAGTCTCTTACTTGTACTTCTGAAGAGATAGCATTACCTATATATTTCAGGGAAATATAGAGCTTGTTAAGTAGCTAGTGGCATTGTACAGAACTGTACTGTAACTTGTAAGGCTAGGACCCTATTGACTAGTTAAGTGTAGGAGGTGGCTGCGAACTATATCAAGACATTAGGGTGTTAGAAACCTAGGGGAGTAAATCTAGCATAAATCCATCATATAGGAGAGATGGAGGGGATTTATGTGGTAAATTGATAGGCTCCTTAGAGTAATTTCACCCTGCAATGTGAGCAGAGATTACAAGATGAAATTACTATAGAGATCTATCAGCCTTGGAGATTGGAAACTGTACCATAAGTGAAATTAAGGTATTACTGACATCAAAACTATCAGATCCCCTATCTGAAATCATGAAACAAGAAAAAGAGGAGGCAAGGGTCGGGTACATAGTTGTGCCCTAGAGGGTAGAGAATTGAGGAGAAAGGAGGGATGAGGGAGTTGGGAGTTTTAATTAACTTATTTAACTTTTCTTTTTTATCTAAAAAAAAAACCCTGATTGATTTTAAAAACAGTTTGGGAATATGCTAAGCATTGGCTATGGGGGAATGGGGGTAGACCAAAAATGAGCTCCTGGTGACAGGTTCCCTTTAAGTTGTATTTGTATGTAAGTGGGATCAGGTATAATTTATAATTGTTACTCCAGACAAAGGTTTTTTTGTCCCTGTTACAATTGGATGTTTAAATATTTTTGCCTTGAGAACAAAAGTAATCAATGAAACTTCATTACAGACACATTACAGCTTGGGACTAAATTAAAGAATCCAGAGAGCTTTATCAGTGGTCAAAGTGGGCAGAGATGTTCGTCTCTAACTTGGGGTCATCTCTGAGTTGGGAGTCCTTAACCCCATAGCGCAATAAGACGTACCCTTACGTCTTACTGCGCATGTGGGAGTATGAAGAGGGCTCACATGCTGAGCCCCCTTCATACTCACCGGGCATTTGCTTCATAATGAAGCAAACGCCCGTCGCTAACACCCGCGATCGGTGCTTGCACCGATCGCGGGTGTTAACCCTTTGATTGCCGCCGGCAAAGCTGCCAGCGGCATTAAAGAGCCGGCGGCGCGTGGGCGCCGCCATCTTGGCTCCGATCGTCACTCCCCGTGACGTCACCGGGGAGCGGCGATCCGTTGCCATGACAGCCTGGGATCACACAAAGATCCCAGGCTGTCATGATCGAGGCTATCTATTATAATGTGCGATCTGCACATTATAATAGATGGTATGCAAAATCCCCATATACTGCCATACTGTAGTATGGCAGTATATGGTAGGATCAATCAGACAACCTAGGGTTAAAGTACCCTAGGGAGTCTGTAAAATAGTAAAAAAAATAAATTAAAAAAAGTAAAAAAAAAAAAATTATATTAAAAAAACATAAAAATTCAAATCACCCCCCTTTCCCTAGAACTGATATAAATATAAATAAACAGTAAAAATCATAAACACAATAGGTATCGCCGCGTCCGAAAATGCCCGATCTATCAAAATATAATAACCGCTTTTCACTGCGTTAAACCCCGTAGCGGAAAATAGCGCCCGAAGTCGCAAATGGCATTTTTTTGCCATTTTGAAAAATAGAAAAAATTCTATAAAAAGTGATCAAAATGTCGAACAGTCCTAAAAATAGAAGCATTGAAAACGTCATCAGAAGTCGCAAAAAATGACACCACCCACAGCTCCATACACCAAAGTATGAAAAAGTTATTAGCGCAAGAACACGGCAAAATGAAGAATTTTTTTTCTGTACAGGAGGTTTTAATTTTTGTAAATGTATGAAAACATTATAAAACCTATACAAATTTGGTATCCCCGTGATCGTATTGACCCAATGAATGAAATAGACATGTCATTTAGGGTGCACAGTGAAAGCTGTAAAAACCAAGCCCACAAGAAATGGCGCAAATGTGTTTTTTCATCATTTTCACTGCATTTAGAATTTTTTTCCCGCTTCCCAGTACACGGCATGGAATATTTAATACCATCACTACGAAGTGCAATTTGTTACGCAGAAAATAAGCCATCACACAGCTCTGTACATGGAAAAATAAAAAAGTTATAGATTTTTGAAGGTGGGGAGTGAAAAATAAAAACGCAAAAACGAAAAAGGGCCTGGTCCTTAAGGGGTTAAAGAGGACCTGTCACTTATAAAAAAAGGCACTTGGAGCTGCTTACTAAGCAGTAGTAATCAGCTCCTAGCGCTGGTCCATTTTTAGCAGTGATAAAAAGCTAGCTTTATCTGAACATTCTGATAAAGCTAGCAGACACTGCCGCAAAGTACTATAGGAACGCCGAGTCGCGCTCAAAGCAGTCTGGCGTATACATGAGCGGGCAGTCCGAGGTGCTGCTTCTTCCCCGGACCGCCCTTCTCACTCCATAGGCCGGCAGTGGCTGCCGAGCTTCATGCGGCAGTCACCACCTCCTAGTCCCACCCCTTCATGAATACGCCGAACACGTTGAGTGCATTTCTATTGTACTTCCTGCCAGTGTCTTCTAGCTTTATTGGAGGGTACTGATAAAAATCACTGCTAAAAATGGGTTGGCACTAGGAGCATTTATTGCCTTTTTTATGGGTGACAGGTCCTCATTAAGCATGTTGCTGTCATGTTCAGTGCTGCCATAAGCAGTAGCCTGTAAATCTGAACTAATAGAATTAATTTTTAACACTACCATTTTTAAGTAAAGCATTTAAGGTGAAGGTTGAAATTTTGAATCCTCTTCAATGAGTTTGACCTTTCCATATACTTTATTACTTTATTACAAGCCCATAAAAAGCATTGAGGGTCTTTTGTATGATAAAACTGTGAACTGTTAATAAGACACCTTTCCTTTTTACAGAAGGCCCATGTCCTAATATGAGCGTGCTGTGTTATCTATGACATTTAAAAATGTTAAATCTCTCAAGATAAAAAAAATCCCAGTGACCTTTTAAGGATCTTCTTTGTAACGAGCTGTATTATCAAAGACAAGGAAGAACACATATTTCTGTGTGTGTGAAGTCTGGACCCATCCATCTTTATTTAATGGAACTCCTACAGGGAAAATGGATGTAGGACTTCTTAAACACACCAGCGTAGCTGACCTTGTCATGTAGAAAGCTGTGCTGCTTTACAGAATTGTTTGTTCAGTAAATTTCCCTTATACTCTTCTATTTAACTGTTGTGTAATATTATTTAAATGCTGTCTAGAATAAGAAGTCTTCTGGAGAAATTACATTTTTTAAGTAGGGTAATTGTAGTGATATTGTATTCATTAGTCTTTTGCAGCAAATTGAATCTCATCAGTAGGTGATAGTGGCTTTTTTCAATCATTAGGCTGGAGCCCCTGTTGGCTTATTTGACTCATATTACAAATGAGTCTCATCTAATCTACTCGACTATTAAATACTACTATTATTTTCTGAGACAATTTATTAAATGCAGAATAATCTGTTTTGAGAACATTATAAGAACAATGAATAAAAAACGTTTGTCTACCCATAAATGAGAATAGCACAGTGTCCTTGTTCTACCATAAGATACATTTAATATTTCTTAAAGAAAACAGTTAATCCTTTTTAAAGTATTTTTCAGTAATTTGGTGAAACTTTCATAGACTGCTTCCTAGAACATAAAATTTGTACGATCATCCCCATGACAACTGGTTCTTAATATTCATTTAGTCAATTAGTTTTTAGATTTGTATTCTGTCTTTAACGTGGCTGGTCTATGGTTTTTCTGCAGTGTTATAAGTAGTGATAAGCAGACCCGAACACCCCCTCAGTAGTAACATCCACAATCAGAGTTGGCAGTAATTGTGGGTGTTATCCTTTACAAAGTCGCCTGTGTCATGTAAAGAAAAACAACCACAATCGGTGCCCGCACCAATCATAGGTGTTACCAGTAGGGGAGCAGAACCATTTAACACATGCAATCAGAGCAAGCACCAATCACCAGTGTTTGGACTTGGCTCTGGGTTCAGAAACCCACCAGGACTGAATACTGATGTGTCCGCTCATCACTAGTTCTAACTTTGCTCTATTCTTTTTTTTTCATTCAAGGTTTTATTGAGAGAGTTAAGGTACATACAAAGTAACGTAAGATAATGCATTATTGCCTTTAGGGCATGCATAGTTAACAAGTCAACATACAGATTAAACAGGTAAGGAGAAGGCATTTATAGCAAGAACAAATGGTGAGAACCGGCCTCTGCCTATACATTGTCTTATTCTCAGAAGATATATAATAATTGTGGCAGAGTTAAAACAAGCAAAACTGCCGCTATGCAATGCAAGTATAGGTAGGGAAGATAAAAGATAGAGGGGGGGGGGGGGGTAGAAAAGGAAAACAAGGTTGGGTGACTGGGGATAGGAGTGGATGGGAGGGATGGGGGGGGGTAGCAAGGGCACTAGGTGGTACTAGAAGTGTAGTCGAGGTGTTTCTTTTCCCCGGTTGCACCACTTCCACAGAAACCTCAATCTTGAAGTGTGCGGTAGGACTGGGAGCCCAGGAACTGCTTCCAATGAAACCACGTTTTTGAAAATCGTGTGCGATCTTTTGGAGATTGAGCGATCAATTCCTCCATTCTGTGCGTCAGGGCAACTTCCCCGAACCATTCACTCAAAGTGGGAGGGGAGTCAGATTTCCATTTCCGTGGAATTATTGTCTTAGCTGCCTGCAAGAGATGTTTGGCCAGAGATTTCTTGTATGTTGAGACGGGAATGTCGAACATAAATAATAGGACTGCCTCAGGGGAGTTGGGGGTTTTAAGGCCTGTGGTTTCTTCAATGACTCGGAGTACATTGGACCAAAAGCTTTGTAGGCGAGGACATTGCCACCAAATGTGGGACATTGTACCACTCGCAGACCCACAACGCCAGCATCTGTCCGGGACTGTTGGATATATTTTGTGTAGAAGTGAAGGTACCCTGTACCATCTTGTCAAAATTTTGTAGCTGGTTTCTTGATGTTTGGAGGCTATAACTGCTCTCTGAGCTAAGGAGAAGTATTGTGACCATTGTCCCTCTGTGAATGTCGTCCCCAGTTCTCTTTCCCAGGCTTTACAAAATGGAGGTGTGGACGTGCGGTTGGGAGTGGTTAATAATTTGTACATTTCTGAAAGGGCGTGGGGCGTATGAGAGCGTGCAATGCACATTTGTTCAAAATGTGTCAAGGTGCGAGAGAGTTGGAAGTGTGATTTGATGGAGGTGTGAAAGTGTTGGAGTTGATTATATTGAAAATGGTGAGTGGCTGTTGGCGTGCTGCTTGGTAAAAGCACTGAGAGTGGTTGTAGGTTGGTACCCGCCAGGACATGTGTGAAACGAAGGGGTTTATGTTGTGCACCCGTTAGGAATTCGCCTTTGTGGAGGGCAGGTGGGAAGAGGGGATTGTCTGTGATGGGTGTGAGGGGACCTTGCCTGTCCACCAGAGAGTACCTAGAACCCAGACCTTTTAAAATTCGGAGTGTGTGTTCGGTAGAAAATGAGAGAGGGATGGCATCTCTGGAAGCAGGGGACCAGGTCCATGGAAGGGTGGAAATTTCCCTGGGGCATATACCCTGTGCCAGTGAAACCCATGTTTTGGAGTGTTTGTTATGAAAAAGGTCAAGCACTCTAGCGTATGTTGCTGCCAAGTAGTAAAGGCGGCAATCTGGTAGACCCACCCCCCTCTATCTTTTGGTAGTATCAGAGTTTCTCTCTTCACTCTGGGGCGTCCTGTGGACCAGACAAATTTGGAGAAGCATTTTCTGGTTCTATCCCAAAAGGTGGCGGGGATAGCAATGGGGATGGTTTGTAGGAGGTATAGCAGTCGAGGTAGGAGGGTCATTTTGAGAATGTTTAGCCTGCCGAACCAGGAGAAGTCTTTTTTCCGCCATGTGTCCAGGTCTGAGGTGAAGCTGGCCAAGAGGGGGGAGAAGTTGTTGTTAAACAGTTTGGATAGGTCGCTGGAGATCTTAACACCCAGGTATGTAATGCCCCCAGAGGGCCATGCAAAAGGGAGGTTTGCCCTAAGGGTTGTAACTTCAGAGGGGGGGAGTGATACGTTCAGTGCTTCGGATTTTGTCGTGTTAACTTTAAAGTTGGACCATTTCCCAAACACTGAAAGTGTAGACATCAGGGCTGGTAGGGATTGGGTAGGGTTGGTGATATAGACCAGGAGGTCATCTGCAAAAGCCGAGCATTTATACTCGGTTCCAGCGATGGAGATACCTTGGATATTAGGGTCGTCGCGTATGGCTCCTAACAAGTGCTCCATCACCAGAACATATAGGAGCGGGGAGAGGGGGCATCCCTGTCGGGTTCCGTTGCTGATGGAGAAGGGAGCGGATAGGGTACCATTGATTTTTAATCTGGCTGATGGGTTTTTATATAGGGACAGTATTTTGGCAGTGAAACCCGGACCAATTCCTATATTACATAGTGTATCTCTTAGCGAGGACCATGAGATCCTATCAAAGGCCTTCTCCGCGTCCAGGGATAGTATCATCATAGGAATCTTATGGGACTGGGCGTATTTCATGATGTCAAGGGTTTTTATGGTGTTGTCGCGGGCTTCTCGGCCAGGCACAAACCCTACTTGATCTTTATGAATAAGATCTGGCAAAAGGGGGTTCAATCGGTTGGCTATAAGCTTGGCAAAAATCTTAAGATCTACATTTAGGAGCGAAATTGGCCTATAGCTAGTGCAGGATTGAGGGTCTTTGCCTGGTTTGGGGATGACTACGACATGTGCGGAAGTAGCCTGGGGGGGGAAGGGGGATTCCGGGGAGACACTGTTAAATGCTTTCAGTAGAATAGGGCTCAAAATGGGCAGGAAGTGTTTATAGAATTTCCCTGTGTATCCGTCAGGGCCCGGACTCTTACCTCCAGGGAGGGCTTTGATCACCGCCTCTAGTTCTGCATGTGAGAAGGGTTGTTCTAGGGCTGAGATGGTTCCTACTGTGAGGGGGGTAAACGGGGAAGGGGGGTGTATGCTCATGTCTCTGGTGGGAGGTGGGGCTGCCGGGAGATTATATAGGTCTGCATAGAAGGATTGGAAAGCCTCACAAATATCTGGGGTAGAGTGTGCTATTGTGTTCGGGGCAGACTTAATACTTGAGATGAAGGATTGGGCTGCCCTTCTCTTTAGGGCTCTAGCTAACATTTGCCCACATTTATTGCCATATTCATAAAACTTACTGCGGCAAATTTGCAGCATTCCACCATACGCCAGGTCAAGCAGGCGTCTGACTTCCAACCTGGCCATCTGTAATTCACGTAGCGTTGAAGTCCCTAGTGCATGTTTATGTTGCGTTTCAAGGGAGGAAACCCTTTGTAGGGCTAATTGCAATTTATGAGCCTTTTCCCTTTTCAGGCGGGTCCCGTGTCTGACGAATACACCCCTTATGAGCCATTTGAGTGTGTCCCATTTAGTCAAGAGGGGTGTTGTGTCCTGCTCTCTCTCTTGAATATAGTTGTTTATAGTTTGAGACACTTCAGCAGTGCAAAGGGGGTCTAGTAAAAGTGATTCGTTTAGCCTCCACGACCATTCTCGCTTGGTCAAGAAAGGTAGTCTAAAAGAGGAATAAACTGGTGCGTGATCCGAGAGGAGTATGTTATCAATGGAAGTGGAGACTAACCAGGGAAGAGTGCTATGTTGTGTTAGGATGTAGTCTAGTCTGCTATAAACACCATGTGGGGAAGAGTAAAAGCTGTAATCCCTATCCGAGGGATGTTGTATCCTCCAGGCATCACACAATTGTAGGTGTCTGAGGGCTCGTTTCACTTTTTTCAGAGCTGAATAAGCGATGCTGGATTTACCCGATGAATTATCAAGGGTAGGATCTAAGGTTAGGTTTAGGTCTCCACATAGTATAGCAGAACCCTGTATCAGGGGAAGTACATCGTTGAGTAGCTTAAGTATATAAGCCACCTGACCCTGATTGGGTGCGTAGACATTGAGAATGGTGAAAATGTGACCGCTTATGTCGATGGTAAGCAAGAGATATCTGGCGTTGGGGTCCACTGTACAATCAATTATTGTGTGGGGTAGGGATTTATGTATCGCTATGGCCACTCCACAGGAGCGTGATTGAGGATTATTAGCAAAATGCCAGGAGGTATAGTGTTTGTGTCTCATCGAAGGAGAATGGCCAACTTTAAAATGTGTCTCTTGCAGGCATAAGATTTGTACCTTTTTCCTGTGGAAGTGGTGCAATACCTGGGCTCTTTTGGAGGGGGAGTTGAGTCCCTGGGCGTTGAAGGAAGCTATCTTGAGGTCAGCCATCGGTAAGGTGAGTTATCACGTTATAGAATTTCCACACCTCTAGGTACTAAGGGAGAGAAGAGTTAGACGTTGAGATAATTGTTATACTTGAGGAAGGGTATGGGAGGGGGATGGGGATTAGGTTGGGGAGGAGAGGGGGAAAAGGAAAGTAGTGGGAAAAAAAAAGGGGGGGGGAAGAAAAACAAAACAAAAAACAAGACACGAGCAGCGCCTCAAAGAAAAGGGCAGCTGCAGCAGTAACTAATAACAAGTGTTATGGAGGGTGTCGGACTGACAACCAGTGTCGACCGAGATCCTCAAACTAACAGGGTGGTAGACTCTAGCCAATTGAGCCGTGAGTGAACCCCCTTGGATAGGATGGCAAGAATATAGGCCATCAGGCAATGACAAAAATATGTTGATACTAGCTAAAGTGGGCAAACCAGTATACATTACATCAGGAAGGGTACAGGTTCATGAGAAGGAGAAGCATTCAGATTCAGACTCAGGGACTGTTGCTGTGGCGGTTCGGACCCGTGTGTCCGAGTGGAGGAACGGAATCCTGGCCGTTGGGACGATGAGGACGCTTCCTGGGGCTTTTTTTCGGGAGGCCCAGTGGCGTCAGGTTGGCTGAATGTGGGTTGATGTTTCCTTTGGGTGGTATGGAAAAAGAGGGCCACGTAGATAAGTGGACTGCAGGTAAATTCAGGTTGCGTAGGAAGGATGGCAGGTCGTCAGCTGAGCGAAGGGAGAATTCCTTGCCTCCTTGGCGGACTTGTAAAGCGAAGGGGAAACCCCATCTGTAGGGTATGTCGCGTTCCCGTAGCATGTCTAGCAAGGGTCGGAGGGCAGCCCGTTGAGCTAGCGTATAGTGGAACAAGTCCGGTAGGATTTTAATGACAGTGCTTTGGTATGTTATCTGTTTCTGAGAGCGGATTTTGAACAGAAGCTGCTCCTTCAACGCATAAAAATGAATCCGACAGATGACATCTCTAGCTGTTTGAGCGTTTGGATCAGGGGGTCTCAGAGCGCGGTGTGCTCTGTCAATTTCAATGTATGTGTCAGGTGGGCGTCCTAAGATGCCGTTAAAAATGGTGGTTAATGTCAAGAACAGAGTAGCTTGTGAGACGCTTTCTGGAAGACCCTTGATGCGCAGGTTGTTGCGTCTGCTTCTATTTTCAATATCATCTATATGTTGCTGTATGGCAAATAGCTGGGTCTGTTGTCGCAGGACTGTGTCTTGTAAGGTCTCAAGTGATGCTTCTGTGGAAGATTTGGCCTGATCCAGGACATCAATCCTACTGGAGAGCGTTGAGATCTCAGAGTGAAGTTTAGCAAATTCCTGTTTGCAGTCGGCGGTTATCTGCGCTGCGAAGTTGGACATGTCAGCCTTAGTAGGTAAGGAGGCAAGCAAGGTGTGGAGGTCTGACAAGGTGGGTATTCTCTCCTCAGTGGGAGTAGGTTGTGTACATATGGGGTCATGCAACTGTGCCTTGGGAGTGGTGATTGTTCCCACATGTTGATTAGTTATATGTCCTGAATGCACAGAAGTGGGCACAGCCCCAAGGTATGGTGCTTCTTGCCTGGGGGAGGTTAAGGGGACTCCAGCCCCGTACTCACTGTAAGGCTTCTGGCCTGGGCCTGAGCTGCTGGGGCTTGAAGGCCTTGGAACTCCTGCCCCAGATGTAAGCTGGATTCCTCTAGGGGTGTCAACCCGGGTTTTGGCCCTCGTTGCTCCTTGTTCTGGAGTCAGCACCTCTTCCTCTGGCCCCTTGTCAGGTACCTGCCGTTGGGTGTTGGCGTGGGCCATGTCGGGAGTCTGTTCTGTCCCTATGGATGTGCCCACGAGGGATCGCGGTTGGGACACTGTCTGTGTCGGCGGCAGGGATGAGGAGGCTCGGGGATCGGTCGCGGGCTGCGCCAGATCTACAGGCTCGGTGCGCGCCACTGTACCTTCTGCGGCGCGGGCCGCTGGCTCCGGCGGTGTGCCACCCGGGAGAGGCGCCGAGCAACTGGGCAAGGTCGGAGCTGTGTCCACTCCCGTTGTCGGCCCGGTTTCGAGGGCTACGTGCTGCGCAGCTTCTGTTGTGCCTGGTCGCAGTGGAGAGCTTGGCTGGCAGTGGCGGCCATCTTGGCTCCTCGTGGTCGGGGGCACAAGGTCCATGTTCTCCGGAGTGGAGGTAAAGAAATGGCCAATACCCTTCTTGGTTGTCGATTTCGTTTGTGGGGTCTTAAGTAGCCTTTTTCTGGTGGGTTTCCCCATGCCCGGATGCCTGATGGCGTTGGATGAAGAGGGGTGCACAGCGGAGCTCAGATTCCGTGCGTCCTCACTCTTCCATGGCTGGCCACGCCCCCCTCCTCACTCTTCCATGGCTGGCCACGCCCCCCAACTTTGCTCTATTCTATTGAACTTGTTTCTGAATTACAGCACAGTGTATATTTTTTTTAAATGGCAACTAACATCGCTATTATTTCATGAAGACTCCTAAAGGAGCTGTAACAATAGAGTAGCAATCCAGAATATTAATTAAAATGTGTTTTCTGAAAAGTTTCCAAAAACACATGGGCCTACATTTATTAAAGTGTCTCAAAAGAACGTGCAAACTGCTTCCACATGTATTTGTTCATGTATAAGTATCTGCGCCAGTTTTGTGTTGCGGCTGCCCTGTACCTGACAAGACAGGAAAAATGTGCACCAAAAATGTTACTGCTTAGTAGAACAGTGCACCACAATTCTTTCCCCAACGTGAACCACAATTCTGTCTGTGTTACAATTCTGCAGCATGAACAATGTGCACCTAAAAAAATGGTGCACACAGAGAAGTTAAGGTGGCGCCAGATTCAAGAAGAAGATGCCTGGCACTCCGGGCTGCCAATTTTGCTTGCCCCCGCACCTGGGTTGGGTGAAGGAGGGGACGTCAGATGAGGGGCATGAATTCACGCCCCTCGCTTGGCTTCACCTCGCTCGCTCATGCTGCCAGGGACTCACCACATTCTGCTGGCAGGGAGCCAGGTAATGTAAATTAAGCCCTTCACGGCTGCATCTGGCTATATACCTCCTATTTGCACATGCCCTTTGCAGAAATGAGATCTATAAACGTCTTGACAGTGTCCTACTTCAAATGCCTAGATCTCCTGAACCCTTTTATGTCATTTTAAACAGAAGAATATCTCCTTTAATATGAGTTATTGTGTATGGATGTCTACCATAGCCAGAGATATCTACCCTTAAAGTTGCACTAAAAAATATATATTTTTATGCACAACTTTCTATTCCCGATTGTAACATTAAGAGTGAATATCTCCGGTTCTCTTAAGCATTCATAGACAATCTCTTTGTCAAACTCTCCTGGTTAATATGACATAAGTATGTGTTTCTATGTGCAAGGGTTCAGTAGATGTAGGCATTTGAAGTGTACGCCCCTCCCGGCTGTCAGCTGAAGAATATCGAAGAAGCAGCAGGAGACTTTCACTTTCACTGCAGAAGTACATGCACCTTCTGCACCTGTAGCTCAACCAGGGAAAGGGTGATGAAAGAATGCTGTACACATTTATTACATATTTTGGTAAAAGTTACTGCTTATTTTAAAAAAATGACAAAAAAGCATATTTTTTTACATTTGTAGTCAATTATTGGCAAATTCTTTAAAGAAAAAGATATGTAATTAATAAAACTATCCCATCAACTTAAAGTCTCACTTGTCATGAGAAAAAGAAAGTGAAAATTGTTATGATATGTAAAGCTTTTCCTGAGATATTATCAAAAATTGACATGGACATTCAAGCACCAATTACCATCAGTCATGAAGGGGTTAAACTTATATAAACTACTGAAATGTCTCAGAATGCTGAAAAGGGCATTTTTAAAAATCAGCATAGCATAGGCTATTTTAACCTGGTAAAAATGACATTCCTGGTGACAAGTTCTTTGTAAAGACCATCCATGCTTCGCTGGGGTTTTTGGGAACAAATAAGCAAATATGTGTCCCATATTAGGAAAATTAAAACTTAGCCTCGTTGGTACCTCATAGGGAGGCCATATTTAACATTTAGCTTGACTTAATGGCATTTATCTTGTAGCGGGTCTGTCCCAGTATCTCTCTACTGCAGGTACAGTTGTCTTTAGTGCAGCAGATAGCTTAGAGTTCTGTTGTGTCACATGTTCAGTCAGGTGCTGAGTTGTGGGGCTTTTGGGAAATACAGTAGTTGTAGTAAGAAGTCTAGAAACTCCTTCAATCAGAAATAAAGCATTAAAGCAAACATTGGGTCTAAAATAATAAGACGTTTAAAGGAAATCATTAAATTAGTTACAACCCTTGAAAATCTCATTTAAAAGGTTGCAAATTTACATACTCCTTAAATTATCTATACATATTATGCATTTGTATGTAAGTCGGAACTGTATATTTTATAATTGTAGCTCCAGACAAAATTTTTTTTGGCCCCAGTGACAGTTGGAGTTTCTAAATTTTTTGCTGTAACGGGACCAAGGATTATCAATAAAGCTTCTTTACAGACACCTTACACCTTACTTCACGAGAGGCACAGTGGGCAGAGGGGTTCGTCTGTAAGTCGGGTGTCCTTAAATAGGGGTCCGCCTGTATACTGTGTAACCATAAATAAATAGAAATAAATATTCAAATACTACTTTCTATAGATTTTTACATTCTTTTCTCAGCATGATGGTGTAAAAACAAGGAAAATATTATATAAACTCCTTCTAAATATGTACCCATCACTTCTTGTGGTGAAGAGGAATGTAGCTGTGTGACAAGCTTGTCACCTATATCACAACATTGTGTTTTTGTTTATACTTTATATACTTTATATACTATATTTATATACTTTATATACTTTTTAAACATCCCTTATATATGTTGACATGTCTTGATATTAAATCTTAGGATGCCAAAGTATATTAAACCCTTGCTCTGAATTTATGGAGACATTTTATATTTTTTCTGGCCAAAGGATGTAAGTAGCAAAATGATGGAAGTATTCTGTGATGTTCTTGAAGTGGCTTTTCTGCTATAAAGCCCTGTAGCCTTCTGGCAAACCATGTATAATGTCAAGATTATTAAAATATCACAAGCAACTGCTCTGAGTGTATTCATTCTCAGTGAATTGTTTTGTAAGACTGGAAAAATTATATGCACAGCCTGAAAAAGAAAAAAAATACTTTCCACTAATAGCTCATTTAGTGTATAGCAGACTGGAGGTGTTTACGGTAATTTTCTTGAAACCACTTCTATATACTAGCTCGTATACACTGGCTATATTGAAATCTTGCATTTGAATATTGGGAAATACCTCTTTCACTTTCCTGTACAGTAATATGAGTTTTTTTTTGCATGTGCTTTGCAAACTGTTTTAGAGTATGACAAGCAATAAATAGTTGTAAAGGCACATGAACAACTACCAGGCAAAGCCTACGCGTTTCGATATACTCTTACTCATGGTACGGCTTTCATGTAGTCATTCATGAAGTCGTTCAGGCAACTATCTATTGCTTGCATGGATTTTAATAGATGAAATAACGTTGTTCTCTGAATTACATTGTATGTGCCTGAGAGGTTTAGGTGATCGATCGCTCAGAAAGATCCTTAAATCTACCCATGGAAAGAGGTGATCTGACTTATCAAAGTTTGTATCTGTGTAAACTATGTTCTTTTAGTGTTTATAATGAAAACTGATTAAAAAACAAGTAATCAAAAAGGGCAGTTACAGCCTCCAGTTCTACCTCAGCCCTGCCTGCTACCTGGGACAGATCCGGCACTACTGTTTTGCTGTAATTTGGAATCATCTGTCTCCACATGTGTTCCCAGGTTATCCACATTTACCATCACCAGCCTACCCTATACCATCAGCCTGGGACTGGTATCAACCAGGAGTGCTGATTATTAGGGGCTATAACTACCCTAATCCTTGTTAGGTCCCGGTGGGCATGTTAAAAATTCACAGCTTTAAAATTAAATTTGAGATTTATCATTCTCACTCTATAATCTGTTAGGACTGAAGGATAAAGTATATAGCCTGGCGGACCCTGCCACATAGTACTGTATATAGCCAGCAACTGCCCCCCAGTATATAGCCTGCCAGCCCATATCTCCCAGTATATAGACAGCCCCCTTCCCCAGTATATAGCCAGCAGCGAGGGAAGCCGGAAAGTTGAGTTTTTATATATTTTTTTTACTTGAGTATAAGCCGAGTTTGGGTTTTCAGCACAATTTTTTGTGCTGAAAAACTAGGCTTATACTCGAGTATATATGGTATGTGTATTCCCAATGAGATAGAATTTTTTAAGTATATTTCTAGATTATTACATTCCACTGCTTCTTTCCGTTTTTATTGGAAATGTGTGAGTACATTGGCAATGGCTCATAAGTATTCTGCTTGTCAAAAGGGTTTTTCTTACACCGTGTGCGCTGATTGATCTGTATTAAGGTTTTCAAGGTCACGGTCTATTGACATGCCTCAGGCAGAATTGACACGCTAAGTTATAATGTTATTCAAACCTTTCCAGGAGGAATAGCTGAGGTATTGTAGAACATAGATTTGTGAGAAAAGTTTTTACTAAAGTAAATGTCAGGAGAATTGATTGCTATTTATTAACAAGGGTTTTCTGTTTCCAAACGTCTTTGTTTGACTAGATTTTAACTATGTTTGCAGAGTAAAAGGTCGCTGTCATTCATTTTAACATTTTATAATTGTATCCAAAACTAATGATACAACAGAATTGTATGTCACAGTGTTGTTAAGGATGTAGGAAGTAGCCCTATTTATACATACAGAGTTTTTAATACATAATGGGTCATGAGGCCAGAAGTCATATTGCAGTACATGGTATGAGAAATCAGACACCCTATGGATCAAGTACCTTAGGGGGGTCTAAAAAAAACTGTAAAAAAAAAAGATTAAATAAAAGTTCAAATCACCCAACCACCATAAAATGAAAATAAACCCATTGGGGAAAGGGCACTGACAGCAAGTGAGTAAGTACAATTCAATTCAAAACTGTGCAAAATCAAATTTTAAGCCCCAAATAGGCTTCTGGTTGTTTTCCTTTGATATATTTATTATATCACAACCATGATCTTGCATTGAATTCTCAGTTTTCAAAACAAAGGTTTCATATTCTATAAATACAGAGAAAATTATGATTGCTTTACGCATTTACTAACTAGTGAATAACACAATGAGGATAAAATTGCTGAAAAAGAGAAGAGCCTAATGACTCACCCCAATGGCCCTGAGTAGAGATGATAGTTACATTTATAAATCACATTGAGCTATGTACAAGTTCCCACTTGCTTTAAGCAATCATTTTATTCATGAACATTCACTGACATGATTGCCATTTCATAACCAGTCCCGAAAGAGTCACTGAAAAGGGATGAAGCCAGCATGCCAATCCAAAACTAATGATTTGGTTTTTCAGACTTGACAGTTAACAGGCTTACTGCTGATACGGTCAACACAAATCTATCAACATTACAGTTTTCCTTACATGAATAGCTTCCACATACTGCGGACACAGTCGTGTAAGATTTTTCTGCTCCTGTGACTACAACCCTTTGTGACTGTGGCCTGACTGTAACATTATCTATATTTCATAGTTTAATCATGATGTATGCTTTTCATTAAGGCAGATGTGTATTTTTTGCCTATAATTTAATTTAACTGTCCAAGACAAATGAAGCACTAATATGCCCTTTGCATGGCTTTTTGTAATTTAGTGTACCCTTTACTGGATTCTAGATGTTCATATTCAGTAAATCCTTTAAATTTATAGCACTAAAATAGAAATTCTGTATCTATATAATGATGCAAAAAGATCCTCATAGCTTAAAGGGGTTGGCCATTTTACTTACGTTTTTTTGCAGGGGAACAGATTTAAGGTTATCTTATCAATATAATTTATTACATGTTCTGTGCCGCTTTCTTCAAATGTACAGTTCTTATTTCAGAAATATCTTTTACATAATTAGACATTACAATTACCCTAGAAGGAGGGTCATGTGATCTATAATTGTCCATAAGCAATCTACCTTCAAAGAACTTATATTGTATTCCTGAATACTATCACAAGTTCCTGGAAGGGTGATTGGTCATGCACAATTAGGATTACCTGATCCTCCTCCATCTACAGACAATGATTCTCTGGTGTCTGTCCATAGCAGCAGGACATCGTCTATAAATCTTGTCCAAAGACATATCTTAGATGTCCATGCATCCATTTCCTCGGTGAAGACGAAACGCTCCTCCCACCAGCCCAGGAATAGGTTAGCGTATGTGGGAGCCGCTGGGCTCCCCATTGCAGTTCCCCTGAGCTGGTGGAAGAAGCGTCCGTCAAATTAAAAATAGTTATGTTCTAATATGAACACCTGAAGGTCCATGATGAGTTGGTTATGATTAATATGATTAATATGGTTATGATTTAATATAAGGACAGCTGATCCGCCGCGCCAGTGGCTACGACTAATACACGCCGGCGCCCACCATCAGGAAGCCGGCGTTCTATGTTTTATGTTGTCTCCGTCTGTATGTGCTAGATTAGACACAACAGTGCTTTGCGTCCCAGCTCTATGTCTCCTGATGAGCCCTCGTATCCTGGGCGAAACGCGTAAAGCTTGAGCATAGGGATTATGAGACTATAAGCTATCTGTAGCCATTCTGAGCCGAGAATTGGGCAATTGGGTTAGAAGCAATATGACCTCAGATCATGGAGGGATCGTATGGCAGCCTAATACAAACTGCCGCTGCTTCAACCCAGACAACTTTGCCCACACTAATAATGAGTTAATATAATTTGCCTATATCCGCAGCAAAATATAACTCATTTTTGGCTCTGCAGAATATCATCTAACACATTGCACATTCTGGATACATATGTTATGTATGTCACACTGGGGTTATTTTAAAGATTTCTTTAATAAAAGTTAAATTTTACCTACCTGTATGACTACTCCAGTTAGAAATTGTTATTATAACCGTAGGAAACCCTTGCAGTGTGAGTAAGGGTTGTGACATTTGCATGGATTGCTTTCAACCACTCACAGACAGTAGCCTTGGTGTAATCATACACAGAACTGTAATTAAAATGCATTTACAATCCAGGATTATGACAGGACTAGGTGCACTGGGTTAGACATGTGTGTGAGATCTCTTTACTGTTCTTCTCAACAGTCCTTTTACCATCTCTGAATAAGAGCAGTATGGGGCTTCTGGTTAGATATTACAGCATGTGTGTTTGGGAAGGGCGGGTTGGCGAACAGTTTGAATACAGACATCAATCAACACAGTAGTCTGAGGACTTTCCTCCAAATCATACTGGTGCTTATCCAAATTGCTTGGAGATTCCCTTGAGTCGATCTTCACTACCTATAACCTTGAAAACTATGTTAAAGCTGACAGACTCGAGTACTCAAAGGAAGGGTGTTACAGGACACCGATTGCTCACCACTGCAAATCATTATGGCAAATTTCCTTTGTATACAATGGATATAATATAGGACATTTATCATCAAGTTTCTGAGGTAAAAGTGGTTTAGTTGCCCATGGAAACAAATCAGAGCTAAGCTTTAATTTTATAAACGACTGTGGGAAAATGAAAGCTGGACTCTGATTGGTTGCCATGGGCAACTAGAACACTTCTGCTCTAAGAGACTTATGATAAATCTCCCTCATAGTGTCATTTTGTGCCACCACTTATTGGTAGATAATAGACTATTCTTGCTCATCATAATGTTTATCATGTAAAAAGTCAGAAACTGAATTACTTAGTAGTTGGCATTGTTTTCTTCTGGGTTTAAAAATCAAATAGAAAATATAACGCTGCAGTTTCTGCTGCTCCAGTTACTCTGGGAAGTAGTAATTGTGTCACCATGACCTGTATTCACTGTGTCAATCACATAACATCAGACCATTATCATCTCACATTTCGCATAATATCGTACAGTCTTACTATAAAAAAATGTTCTGTTGTAAAAAGAAGTTTATATTAGTTTGTCTTTTCAACATGATCTGTTTGTAGATTTCTAACTAGACCTATGTTTATGAAATAATCTGTTACAGTATATGAGCCCAGGGGTTTTCATACTGACAACCTTCCACTTCGATCTTACACTGTCACCCTTGAGACTGCTTGGCTTACTGAATAAGGAGTGTAAAAAGCTCTTCGTAGAGGAAGCTAGACATGATTTTCCCTGTCAATGTTTTCTATTAATACACAGAAGCATTGACTAAATAAGAAATTTAAATTCACTGTCTGATGATGTGATGACCTATGGTTCCAATTTAACAGAACTGTGATGTTTGTTATGAGATGTATTAACCCCTTATCACCGACACTAGTTTTCAGCTTAATGACCAGACTCGATTTTTCAAATCTGCCCTGTGTCACGATAATTGGTTATAACTTCGGAACACTTTAACATATCCAGGTGATTTTGAGAATGTTTTGTCATGATACATTGTACTTTATGTTAGTTGTAAAATTTAAGTGATAAGATTTGCGTTTCGGTCAGAAAAAAAGTGAAAATTTGGCAAAAGTTTGTAAAAATTCTTCATTTTCCAAGTTTGAAATGTTCTGCTTTCCAGACAGGAAGTAAAACTACCCAAAAAGCTTGATAATTAACATTTACGGAATGTTTGCTTTATGTTGAGATGATATTTTATGCATCAAGTCAGTTTTCTAGAATGTTATGAGGCGCAGAACTTTAGGTGCGATATTTCTCATTTAATGAAAATCCCCAAAACTTACATTTTGAAGGACAACTCAGCTTCCAAGTGACTTTGAAAGGCCTAAATAATAGTAAAACCCCATAAATTACCCCACTATAGAAACTTCACCCCTCAACGTATGTAAAACAACTTCTATTAAGTCTATTAACCCTTTAAGTGTTTCAGTGGGTTAAAACAGTATGGACCTGCGATTTAGAAACTTTTGAATTTTTTTCTTAAATAAATTCATTTAGGTCAAACTGACAGTTTCAGAATAAATTAAATGATGAAACACTCTGCAATATTTGATGCCCAATTTCTCCTTCATGTACTGATACCCTATATGTGGTGGTAAACTGCTGTATGGGCACATGGCTGGGCATAGAATGAAAACAGCACTATTCACAGCAGATTTGTATTGGCGCATTGTACAAGCTATAAATTTAAATTTTTTTGGTAATGCAAACATATGAGGGCTTATTATTTGCGGAATGAGATACAATGTATAGAATTAATTTTGGGAGTTTAAAGCTTATTCATGAGATTTTATTAACTATTTCAAGGGGAACACAAACAAAATCATCAATTTTTATTTTGGATTTTTAGCACTTTTACCACTACCAGAGGTGTAGTGGGCGGAGACTAATGTCTGTCTCTCTATGCCCTCAAGCTGACGCTAGTTAGCTTGTCCACAGATCCCATAATGCCTTGTGTTCTCTCTCAAAGTAATTTAGCATTACATCCATTTAGTTTTTCATAAATAAATCTACTGAACACTGCACAGTGCACATAAAGGATTATAAGGTGACTGACCTGGCAGCTTCAATCCCATGGAGGAGCAGGGAACATGCAATAAGTGAAAGAAATCATAAGTAAACCAGTTACATGAAGTCTACATCCTGTGCTGTGTGAGCATTAAGCGTTAATGATTTATCTGCACAGAGCTGATACTGCCGATGACAAGGGATGCAGCAAGAGGTGCAGAGAGAGAGAAAGTTCTTTAGAATCACAGACTGGGATGGAGAGACTGCTAAGGAACAGGGCAGATCTTGTACCTCACTGTTCTGTGCAGGAGACTGTATCCACAGTCTTGAACACATCCAGGTATGCTACATACACAGAGAGAGCTCTGTCACATGACCTCCTTTTCTGTGAGCAGGAAGCAGCAGCCCCTGAAGGAGTCCCTAGAGTTTGAAGAGTTTGTTTATACTACGGATTCCAGGGCTTGTCAGCACAGGCAGAGGAAGCAGCTATTGCAGCAATGAGATAATCTGAGGGGTATAGCAAATAAACTGCTGGCTATAGGTAACAAAGATAATAGGCAAAGTTGTTTTACATCCCAAGAGCTATTGATTTGTGGGGAAAAAAATCCTTACATTTATTCTTTAACACTATCTGAAATATTATCTCTTTCTATTTCTGTTTAAGAAAGATAAGCTCCTATTAATATGCTTTATCAATACATGATATTGGTTTCTGCTACTCTGTGTTATACAAATGCTTCTTTGGCTCTTTAAGTTAAACTACTAATGTTATTCCATAAGGTCTCTTTAGAGAAGATAGTTTGTACTATTTAGTGGCTGGTACATTATTCTTTTTACCCTTTGTACCATTGATTTCCCTTGAACACTTTTAGAGATACAGGTAGATGTTCATTATTCAGACAACTATACAGATAACAAAGCAGTGTCATTCTGTACTTTCTGCTTCTCCTGATGTTAACATTTTCTCTTGAGAATAATGTGCAATTAAATCACTAGTTCATTAAAGTGTCAAATGCATAAGAAGTGAACTGTAATGAGTTGCAAAATATTTAATGAAAAACAATACTTCCTAGAAAAGACAAATAATATTGAGATTTCCTGTTTACAAATGCATTATTTACAATGTGGCAAAGACCAGTTAATTATTCACAATGAATAGTAGGAAGCATTAAATGTGCTGTTTTACTCTATAAACCATAGACCCTCTTAGATGTGTGGTTCATGCTCTTCTACAATTTTGTCACTATGTCCTCTTGCTTGGACTGTCTTGATTAAAATGTAATACCGAAAAAATACCGAAGAATCGGCCCTACCATTTCTCGGTTTCAGATAAGATTACAGTTATCAATGTATTTTCCCCTTTTTGTGATGTATTCTACTTCAAAATAATGTCTTTGCTTACCGTTTTAATGGCTGGGATGTATGTTGGAACAGATTTTTTTTTAAAATAAGAGAACTTTTAATCATAAATGTCACTGTAGAGCAAGGGAGGCATGCCGTAAACTTACTCTCAACCCCTGTCACCTACCTAACAAGCCTTGGAAACCCTAATACAACTTCTGGTCGGCATTTCCTAAACTAACTTTGGAGTACAGACAGAGAATGAAGGTGACTTCAGAAAGGGTTTAAGTCAGGTAGAGGGTTCCAAAAACAGAAAGGAGCACAAAAAGGATTAATGGCCAGGTACAGGTAACACAGGGTTCTGCCTCAGGATGGGGGTTTACAGGGTTCCTGCTCGGACTGAAGGTACACAGGGTTCTGGCTCAAGATGTGGGTTCATGGGGTTCCTGCTCAGACTGTGGATACACAGGGTTCTGGCTCAGATTGGTGGTACACAAGGTTCCAACTCAGGATAGGGTTTCAAAGGGTTTTGGCTCAGACTGGGG
This sequence comes from Engystomops pustulosus, assembly GCF_040894005.1. Taxonomy (NCBI): domain Eukaryota; kingdom Metazoa; phylum Chordata; class Amphibia; order Anura; family Leptodactylidae; genus Engystomops; species Engystomops pustulosus. Next base: position 109,701,938 of record NC_092412.1, on the reverse strand, counting down.
TTAAACTAAATTCTGGCTTAGGCTGGGATACACATGGTCAGGAAAACTGAGAGGAGTACCACAAGTAACAGAAAAAACAATAACCAGCCCTATGTGAACTGAGCATTAGCAATTTGTCTAGCCTCTAGATGCTGGCTAGCCCCCAAGTTATTCAACTCTAAACTTAGAAACACTGAGAGCCTAGACAATAACAACACTTAGTTTCCTCAGAATACAAACAAAAGTTTAAAAAAAATAGTTATTTTTCATAAATATAGATATTTTCAAGTACAATGGTTTAAATGATTGATTTTTTTTTCTGCAGAAAAATGTTGGGATAAATATACCAATTACAAACCCCTCAATGGATACTCTTCATTTCCACGTACTAGTGAATGGTGATGGAGTCATTGGGGATAATGTTTTCAGTCTTCATCCAAGGGAAACTTTCTCCTATGTAGCAAAGTTTTCCCCAACTAAAACAGGGATTTCTAATGGGAGGTAAGTAATATTAGGAAAATAAATTCTTTTTTACCCATGGAATTTATATAAAAAGTGTATTTTTTAATTTCCACATGTAACAACATCTAGTAGTCATATTTTGCTAGATTTGCTGTAATAATAATAATAATAATAACAATAATGTTAAAACTATGTGCAATGCAATAGGGGGTGGCACTGAATTGATACTGCCTTTAAAGCGAACCTGTCACCAGGAATGTCATTTATGGTGAATGACAGGTTACAATAACCTATGCTATGCTGATTAAAAAAATACCTTTGTCAGCATTCTGAATCATTTCTGTAGTTTTAATAGTTTATTTTACATTACATGATACCCTCCCAGCAGTGTGTGGTGATTCCCCAGGGAGGTGGCAGCTGCACCTTGTGTTAGTTTTCTCCACACTCATCCGGCTCCCTCTGCACTCCCTGTCGTATGAATTCAGAGAGTGAGTGAGATAGTCCGAAGTAGAAGAAGAAAGAATGTGGAGACAACCTGCTTATAGAGGCCATTCCCCCTTTCCAGAGGCCATCCTTCCTTTGTCGGAACAAGCCAGAAAAGTGTTAAAAAAGGCCCAAAAGCCATTATAAATTTGGCACAAGGCATTCTAGACAGTTTTTTGTTAATAATTTAATCCACAATGTGAACAAACAGCTTTTTTTAAATAAAAAAGGAATATAAAATAAAAGGTATAAAAACAGAGCTTAGTACATTATGTGACGTTGGTAGTGCCTGGGGAAGTCAAAATAAGCAATCAATCCACCTAAGGATCTGGAGTAACACTGCTACCTAGAAAGAATTACAACATCCCCTTACACCATCATCCCACTCCTGGCCTATAATGACTTGAGGAAGGCTAAATGTTTGTTAATCTCCTTTTTATGACACCTTTTGGAGGGTCATGTGTTCTCTATCTGTCCATAAACAATTGCCCTGCCAGAACCCTGATCTTATATTCTGGAATACTATAATAAAGTTCTCCTGTCTTGTCTGGATGATGAGTACAAGACAGGAGGCTTCAATTTACATATCAAGAAAGAAGAACAGAACTTTTAATATATGTATATTAGTAAATTACCTAATATCCTGCCCCTAACAGTTACACACACATTCCAAAAACATGAGATAAAGGGGCCAACCCCTTTAACTATATATTTTTTTATCATTGCTCTAACTAGAGTATTCTTTGAGCAATCATTTTTGATTACTTAAAATTTATAATAAATTTCAACATGAGAGCTAAATATTTTTGGACTAATCCGTTCCTTTGTTTAACTTGTAAATTCCATATTTTTCCAGTGTGGTTTTCCAGTGTGAAACTTTTGGCGAATTCTGGTACAATTTAGTGCTAACATCAGAGAAGCCTGATTCTGTTAAAATTCCTGAAATATTCTGTGAACTTGGAAAGTAAGTGAACTTGGAATAGTAATACTACATTAGATTAGTAAGAACATTAAGAAATTGAAACAAAAAGTTGTAAAATTATTTGTATTATCAGAAAGTTATTCATATTATCTTTATTCATATGCATTGCAAACAAACTACTTAGAGAAAATACAGCAAAAATTACTATTTTGGAATAGATTTCTAACTCTGACCGGTTTCTAGTTTGTACTTTTTATATATTTTATATAAAAAAATAGACTTTTATATCTCCATACATGATCCCTTATTTACTACTCATGAAATGTGAGATTTCCACTTTTGCTACCCTACAGGTGGACCCGTATCTCTCTTCCTCTTATTAATCCTACACAGGAAACTTTTGAGCTGCACGCTGTTAACAGTAATCCTGAACATTTCTTAGTGGAACTGGAAAACACTAAACCAGTAAGTAAAAGTTAAGCCGAGTGATGTCTTCATAAAATCATACTCTTGCTATGGCAATTCAGCCAGGCTTCTAAACAAGTTATTACACTTAATCTCACCCTGCTGTTCAAATAGTCAAAAACTGTTTTTCATTTTAAAGCATATAATATATAAACAATGATCCTTTTGATAATAAATTACAATATAGTGGGGAAAATAGGAATTTGATACATGGCTGATTTAATAAGTTTTCCCACCTACAAAAAATCTAGAGGTCTGTAGCCAGTGGTAATCTTATATTTGTTATCCATGGCCTCCTTCCTTTAAAAATCAACTTTTAAAATTATTCTAATGAGCCAGTAGGGCTCTACCAGAGGCTCCCCTGCTCTGTCTTCACAGACCATTACCCTAAAAAAGCATACTACGCATGTATAAAAAGTACACAAAGGGGGCATTTATCATCTGGTATATTAGCCTTGATAAAAATCACATTTCCCAACCTATTTTTATCCTTACAACACCCCCACATCAAGTGGGCATGGAAGGATGTGGAATGTGGTGTAGAATTCTCCGGCCAGAACCTCTGGATATATCAGGTGCAGCGGAAGGGGCAATTATAACATCAAGCATCACCAAAAATTCATATTCATCCCAAGAAATATATTATGCTTTTCAAAACACTTAAACCTCATTTTGTCTATTATATTGTACTTATAACTTTTACGTTCTAAGTAAAACTTAAGTACATCACAAAAAAGCTCTCATGGCTACATGATGAAACCAGTTTTAAAGCTACAGCTATTGGAATTTGGGGAAAAACAAACAATTCTGTGTTTTTAAGGCCTGACTAAGCTGTCTCAGTTTTAAAGGAGGCACTTCCCGTCCAGCAGTGGATCCGAAGGGAGGGAAGGTAGCAGTGTGCTTTATAGGTGAGGTAGCTGAGCTGAGTGTGTCATTGTGTTTTACTGTATATCCATCTCCTGATTTATCTCTCATTTAGCTTCTGAACATTCTACTAGTATCTGACAATTAGAAAAAAGAAAGTGTACAAATACCATGTACCATGATAATCTAAGCACATTGTCAGCACACAGCATCTCATAGTACAGAGGAATCATGATGTGTCTGCTTAGAGAGTCCTCATCCACACGCTGGGTTTACACTGCCCATCACTATATAGGAGCTATAGGAGCTAAGAACAGCAATAAACTGACTTATATTGTAAAGTAAGGGGGTAAAAATTATTTTATTGTGGATACATGACTAGGGGATTAACATTTGAGAACGATCTTTCATGGGCAAACCCCTTTAATGCATTCAACAGGAATATGATACACTATATAAAGCAGTTTTTGAAGTGTTCTCTCTTTCACTTTTACTATATTTACATAATTGTAAAGAAGAAATGCACATTACATGTCTTATTTGTTATAACAAAATTGTAGAATCTACTAACCCATAGTTAATAGGCAACTGTTTGTTATTGGTCATTTATAACTTCGCTTCACATGAAGGAGATTCATCATATTTATTATCTTTTTGAATAGTTCTCTGAATACTGCTTTAGGTTTACTTTATGTAACACAAATCATTTACATAGAAATGAATTGGAATAAATTATCATGACTTTTAACTTCTGCATATTGCAAGTGAACTGTCCAGAGAGTTAAAAATATCTCCAGTGTGTCTGATTCATTAACACTGGCTTAAATGTCATCAGGCATTGAATTGCTATAAAATGGAAAGACCCTTTGAAAAGCCCATTCAATTGACTTTATTTTTTCATAACTTAGTTCTAGTGTGAAACTGGGAATTGTATTTCTAGAACAATTAGCTGATCTTTAATTTTCTTTAGAAATTTTAAAAATTATTATTTTAATGCAGATAGATAATATAATATAATGTGTGATATGAAATTTTATTCAAATTTGCTATCTCAAAGGAGTTTGTTTTCAGGAAAAAGTAGCAAGCATTAAAGGGGTATTCCAGGAAAAAGCTTAATTCATATTCAACGTGCTCGAAACGCGTAGGCGATATCTCTACCACCCGTGATGTTTTAATGAAACCTGAATAAAGATCAACATTGTTTTAAGGATGTGCCGCATCTGCTCACCTTTCTGAAGCTCATACTTTAGAAAGACATCAATCATAAAAGCAAACTATTTAACCCCTTAACGCAAAAAAAAGTTTTGGTAGGTCATGTTGCTTAGGGTTAAAAAAGGGGGTTTCACCGCGCTCCTAGGAGGTAGAGGGGAATAGAAGGGATGTTAGAGGAAAGTTTTCTAAAAAATGGCATCTAGCTGCTGCGTCCTCTGTTGTACAGGAATAGGTCCTGATGTGCAAAGATTTGTATGGTGGGTGGTCAGTGGATGGTCGCGCTGCTATTCATAATTTCATATATCAACAAAGCTTTTTATGCAAAGTGACAGTTGTTCGTTGAATGAAAAGACATTTATTTCACATAAAAACAGTAAGTTTAAGAATTCATCGGTAAAAGATTGGACGACGCGTTTCGGGGTGGATTAACCCCTTCTTCAGGTCCACGAGGTTCTGTAGGTTGTAATAGTGTATCATCAGATTTTGGGTGTTCACAGGGAATTTATACAGGGGTACAATTTATGATTTCATAAAAGATGACATTATTGTCTATAGTCAATAAAAATACATAAAATAAAGTAGGAGTACTACTTAGTGTACATAGTTAAAAGGTATAGTAATAGATAGAAACAATCATTATTATAAAGCCAGTGTCCAGAGGTATAACAAAAGTTTAGATTCATTATTATAACAGAGAAAAGACATCTATTGTTACAACTCATAGAGCTCATAAGTGGGTGTACTGACCTTTCTGTATGTCAGAGATCGAATGAATAAATCTTTTTTTGGGAACCAGTACTGTTTTGTGATTTTAGTATCCACAAAACAGTACTGGTTCCCAAAAAAAGATTTATTCATTCGATCTCTGACATACAGAAAGGTCAGTACACCCACTTATGAGCTCTATGAGTTGTAACAATAGATGTCTTTTCTCTGTTATAATAATGAATCTAAACTTTTGTTATACCTCTGGACACTGGCTTTATAATAATGATTGTTTCTATCTATTACTATACCTTTTAACTATGTACACTAAGTAGTACTCCTACTTTATTTTATGTATTTTTATTGACTATAGACAATAATGTCATCTTTTATGAAATCATAAATTGTACCCCTGTATAAATTCCGCGTGAACACCCAAAATCTGATGATACACTATTACAACCTATAGAACCTCGTGGACCTGAAGAAGGGGTTAATACACCCCGAAACGCGTCGTCCAATCTTTTACCGATGAATTCTTAAACTTACTGTTTTTATGTGAAATAAATGTCTTTTCATTCAACGAACAACTGTCACTTTGCATAAAAAGCTTTGTTGATATATGAAATTATGAATAGCAGCGCGACCATCCACTGACCACCCACCATACAAATGTTGCTTAGGGGGGAGTCCTCTTCACACTCATCAGGTGTTTGCTTCACAATGGAGCAAACACCTGATGCTAACACTCGCGATCAGTGCTAGCACCGATCGTGGGTGTTAACCCCTTGAGCACAGCTGGGAAAGCTGCCGGCGGCATTAACGAGCTGGCGGCGTGTAGGATCATCTTGGCTCGGATTGTCGCTCCCTATGAGGTAATCAGGGAGCAGCGATCCATTGCCATGACAGCTTCGGGTTACACAAAGATCCGAGGCTATCATGTTTTAGGCTATCTATTACAATGTGTGATTTGCACATTGTAATAGATGGTGTGCAAAATATTGTGCCATACTGTAGTATGGCAGTATGTGGTAGGATCAATCAGACAACCAAGGGTTAAAGTACCCTAGGGGGTATGAAAAATAGTAAAAATAAAAAAAGTTAAAAAAAATTATATAAAAAAAACAAAATATTAAAATCACCCCCCTTTCCTTAGAAGTCTGGAAATAAACAGGAAAAATCATAAACACATTAGGTATTGCCGCAAAAATGCCTGATCTATCAAAATATAATAATGGTTTTTCACTGTTTAATCCTGTAATGGAAAATATCACCCAAAGTTGGAAATGGCACTTTTTTGCCATTTTGAAAAATATAAAGAATTCTATAAAAAGTGATTAAAAGGTCACACAGTCCTAAAAATAATAGCATTGAAAATATAATCAAAAGTCCCAAAAAATGACACTACCCATAGGTCTGTACACCAAAGTATGAAAAAGTTATTGGCGCCAGAAAACAGCAAAATGAAGAATGTTTTTTTTGTACAGGAGGTTCTAATTTTTGTAAATGTATGAAAACATTATAAAACCTATACAAATTTATCTCCCTGATCATACTGATCCAAAGAATGAAGTAGACATGTAATTTGGGGTGCACAGGGAAAGCCATAAAATACAAGCCCACATGAATATGGCGCAAATGCGGTTTTTTCATCATTTTCACTGCATTCAGAATTTTTTTCCTGCTTCCCAGTACATGGCATGGAATATTAAATATCGTTACTATGAATTGCAATTTATTACGCAGAAAACAAGCCCATGCACAGCTCTTTACATGGAAAAATAAACAAGCTACAGATCGAAAAATGACAATGCTGTTAAGCTCCATTTTGTGATTAATGACAGTCGATGGAATTTATCATTGGGTTTTTTGTCTATGACATTGTTTTTGCACACATGTTTTTTAGCAAAATGACTCCATTGGCATCTGGTGTAGAAATAGGACAAAAAACACTACCAAATTTATTAAGATCCATTTCTCCTTAGAGTGACATATTTTGTGAAAAATGCAAAAAAAAAAAAAAAAGAACAATGTTATGAGACAAACCCCCCCAAAAAATAGTCAAAGACCAAATTAAAATGATAAATGCCCCCCAATAAGTTTTGTTGTATTAATTTATTTATATCTTTATGGGTTTCATAATGGGTTTCATAAGTTCAAATTCCCAGAATAATCTTTTACCTTGTCCTGACTGGCAACTGACATTAGACATCAGCGAGCATGGGTCCCGAGTCTGCAGCAACATCTTTTGACATTGCTGCAGTTTTGTTTTGCTCCCTTGCTTATCATGGGAGCAGGGCCGGGTCTCTAGCGGTCAGAGGCAGCTGGAAACCCTAGTGAGAAGTAGTATATTACCATTCCTACTTCTCCGATCTTCACAGCACTACCCTGAAGTAGCGTAATACAGAGAGGAGTAGAGCATCACTGCTGCCAGCATTACAGACCCATTACATTACAGACCCAGTGGTCACTTCTGCAGGGGTTAATTAGCGTTACTGGGTCTGATCAGACTCAGTCCAGCTCTGATCAAACATTTGCCCCCACAGGGGGTAATTTCCACTGTAACTTAGGCTATTACAGATGCTTAAAATTCAGAAGGGGTTGGCCTCTTTACCTCATGTTTTTTTGTAATGTGTGTGTAAGTGTGGGAGGCAGGATATTAACAACCAGGTCCTTTTTTGTTTTTGCGTTTTCATTTTTCACACCCATCTTCAAAAATCTATAACTTTTTTATTTTTTCATGTAAACAGCTGTGTGGGGGCTTGTTTTCTGCATAACAAATTGCATTTCATAGTGACAGTATTTAATATTACGTGCCGTGTACCGGGAAGCAAGAAAAAAATTCCGAATGCAGTGAAATTGGTGGGAAAAGGCATTTGCACCATTTTCTTGGTTTTCACTTTGTGCCCGAAATGACATGTCTCTTTTTTTCTTTGGGTCTGTATGATCATGGGGATAAAAAATGTATATATTTTTATTTTTATAGTTTTATTGTATAAAATACACTTTAGAAAATTAAAACATGTACATTCTTCATTTTGCCACCCTCTGGTGCTAATAAAAGACGTTGAAAAGACATTTTGATTGCTACCATTTTGAGGACTGTAGGGCCATTTGATTTTTTAGATGTTGCAAAATGGCAAAAAAGGGTTCTTTTGGACTTTTTAGTGCTATTTTCAGTTAAACGCTGGGAATAACTAGTATTAAATTTTTAGCGATCGGACACTTACAAACACATTACAAAAAACATGAGGTAAAGTGGCCAACCCCTTTAACCTATTATATTAACCAGGTTGGTTGAAAGAATTCTTGCAAAATAATTTTATAGATATTCAGCACTAGTATTCAAATACTGTAACAAGCTATATTTAACTTTTCTAAAAATAATGGTTGCAGATATGTCATATGGCATCAGTTGACCTTGTGGTGACTATTGATTTAGCAATACACACTTTAATTACAATAAATATTCAGTAAATAGAGAAAATGTAATAGAAATATAATAATAATAATTTTGTTATTTATATAGTGCACACAGGTTACGCATAAAAAACATAATGCTAGTATGTGTTATTTTACTATAATCTGTAATCTGAATGTAATATGTGATCTGAATAAATATTACACTTTTTTTCTACAGCTTTTGATGTCATCTAATTCCACCACTGAAGTCCCCATTCAATTCTGTCCATCATCCCTTGGAAAAGGAAGGCAAACAGCATCTATAACTTTTAAAAATCCACAGGTAGGTTCTAGAAGACTGGCTTTATTTACAGTATTCCAAACTCGTATTCACATATCATTATGCAGCACACAGGTGGGAAGATTATCTTTGTTGACATCCAATAATAATAGTGAGATAAAGATGAATTGTTATGATAATCTCATTAATATTCGACAGACATAAACAATCAGGTCACCATAAATCATGCGTTATCCAGCCTTTAATTCATTATATTTAAGGGTATCATTTATTACTGAGATGAGGACTTGTCGACTTGTTTTTCTTCAGTATTCAGGTTCTATTTATACTTATTTTGTCAGTTATACATAATCATTCATGTTCTGTGATTCGTGGTAAATTCATAGTACACATTGAATAGTATGATAGAATCTCCACTATTTTATACATAGCAATGGGGCACTGATTGTCTGGAGCAATAATAATAATCTCATTGTGTATCCATAAGGTAGAAATAAAATATAATAGTGGGACAGGTTTTACTTCCTAAGGTTGTCCTCTTTTATGGTCCTTCTGTTGTGGATCTACCAATTCCACATTGCCTCTGCAATTATTTTCATTGGCCTTCAGCTTAACTCCCCTAAATACACTGTACTTCATTAACCCTTTCACATGGATTGGCCATTTCTTCTGATTATTACTGTTGACTGAAATTATTTTACATGATTATAGCGGTCAAACAGGGAAGTTGTAGCTAGGTACATTTCTGTGATTTCACTAGAAGATTTCTACATTGACACTGCTGTATGAAGGATGTATATGCGGCCTCGGTATATACTCGTATATACAACCCTCATAGACGGCAATGGGCGCAGATTGCTGTGCGAGAGAAAGATAGGACATGTCCTATCTTTTCTCGTAATATAGCGCACCATATGTCGCTACGGAGAGGGGCGGGGATGAGCAGCCCTCATCTTCTCCCATGCGCCACCATGTGCCAGCCATACTACGGTACGGAAGGAACAATGTCATGTGAATGTAGCCTAATTTCAGTTTGATATGCAACTGCAATATCACAAGAGGGTTTCAATCAAATAGGCGGATTTCAGTGAGGTAATCTAATATGACATCAAAAGGGGGCTTTGGTCAGTTAAGCTGCAAGAAGGTTTCTGTTGAGTGGCCACTTACTATTTCAATGATTAGAAGAAATATAAGTATACAGTATAAGAATCGGAGCTTTAATGTTATGTAGGTCACTTTAATGTAAATTATAAATAATGAAGTACTTGGCTTCTTTAATGCTTTCAGGGACAAAGTCGAAGGGAGATGATAAAATAAATTCTAAGTTTTAATCTCATTGCAATACTTATTAAGTGCATGCACAATATATAACTTTTACTGTGTATAAAAGTAAAAACGCAATAGGCTAAGTGATTTCCCTTTTCAATATAACATTATTACTGACACAATTTGATTGATTGATTGATTTTCTATCAAAATTATAAATTTTGGGTGTTTACTAAAGACAGTTTAAACTAGCCCCAAAGACAAAAATTCTTTGAAATGAATATTTAGTCTTTGGATTTTCAAGATCAAAGGTATGGTTATTTATGGAAAAAGAAATTGTAGAGAGTGATATTTTCTGATATTTTCCCTGACAAATAGTGAGTTACTGTAAAAGGACAACAAGGGGGTTTCAGTCATATAAGGGGGTTTCATTTCTCTCCCATTCTATGCATCTACTTTGTGGCTTTTTCGGTCTACGTAGGTCTTTCTAGTGGCTTTCTATGCAATTTAGGGTATATACACACGTCTGTGTGACCCTCCATAGAAAACAGCAGCACACAGCCGCACACACGGGAAAAGATAGAGCATGCTCTATCTTTTCCCATTGTAAGGCATGGAATGGTGCCACACATGTGTGGCACCATACCGTCACCGAGCTGCCATTGCAGTCTGTGGACATATAATTTGCAGCCGCATATACATCCCCACAGACGGCCGTGTGAATGCATCCTTACTAGTATTAATTATACTTGCTACAATCATTTTCCAGTATAACCTGTAAAAGTTAAAGAAACAACAAAGATGTTGGTGAATGCACATGTAGACCACCTCTTTGCTACAAAAAGTGTAAGACAAAGCCTATTGTGGGATTTTAATAGTGGTTTTGGTTACACAACATTTCCAGAACAGGCAGTACACAGCTATGTGCAGTCTGTTTTCCTGTACATATAGGTTACACTGCCCTCACACAGCACACTGCTGTACAGTACACAAAGAGTAATAGAGAGTTTATGCATTACAAACTTTATTTCCTAAGAGACATAAAAATGAAAAAGCTATATAGTATGTGGCTAAAAGAAAGTTAGTTTGTTTTTTACCAAGATAAATGGGTTTAAACTGCTCTTCTGGATGATTATCCAAGGTTGTCTCAGTTATCCTTGCCTTCATAACCTTTTTATTATCTGGCTCTAACCTTTTCCGCCTGGGTCCTGCCATTAACTTTTACATCTTTGTGTGTTTAATGCATCACTCTTGTGTAAAGTGAAGTCCATGACATTGAAACTGACCTACTGTGCCTGGCTTGTTACCTGCACATTGAAAGCACAACAAATGCCATGTCCATGATCAATAGCCAATGTGAGAACATCTCAAACAATGGTACAAAAATGATTTCTCTCTTTATTTTCTTTACTCTCTGTAGCTTCTGATGCAACTTTTAACCTTAGAGGGAAATGGCATTGATTTTCCTCCCTTGATTTCACTGATTAAATGTATCTGAACTGACAGTTCTAGCAATTTAAGCCATCTCATAGCTGGGTAGCTGACTAATCTAAAATCAACTAATGATAGTTCTTCTAGGGTAAGCTTTAACTGTTTCTGATTGTGCCTGTTTGCTGAATTGAGAGAAACTGCTCAGAGTTATTATCTGCTTCATTTATTTCTGGTTTAAACTGCATGAAAAAGTCCTTCACAATAAAGATCTTGCATTCTCTCACCATTTTTCATTCACATTTAAAATTTCCATTATGGGGGAAAACAGACTGTAGAAGTTTACATACTTTTATTATATAAAATATCAACTTAGTTTACTCAAGATAATAACAGGTCTTTTTTAAAGTACTGTATTTACACTTTTCTACATTGCACTTCTATTGTAAGGGTGACTATACATACAGTATATTCAAACACTGGTGAGTTATTAGAAGTGTCTGAGAGCGGAACTGTTCTAGTTGCTAATGACAACCAATAAGAGCTCAGCTTTAGTTTAATAAACTGGTGTGGGAAAATGATAGCTCAGCTCTGATTGGTTGCCATGGGCAAGTAGAACATTTCTGCTCTCAACCACCTCTGACATATTTCCCAATTTCCCAAATTTCTACCAATTTTATGTGATAAAAACAGATAGACAAAGCCAGACTTATGATATATGTGCCCATACATTGTAAAATGGGTTTCCATGGGTTTTTGAAAGTGAAGTGTAGTGAATTATCTAAAAAAGTGAAAATGGGCCCCTTATCTCCACACTGATGTTCAACAGTATTTCCTTGGCTATTTTTCAGTATTTTTAAATCAAAGCTTTCTAAAAGCTATAACTTTTCTTAGTTTCTGGTCACCAAAGCTATATGAGGTCTCTTTTTTTAATAGTTTTTCCTATATACTTCTGTTGAACTTTTATTAAGCCTATCTGTGCAGTAAATTTAAAAACATTGTAGAACTTTAATAACATATAAATCTTTTTGCTCTGGGTCATTTACATTTTTTAAATGAACTTCATTTGCATAATGAGATCCTTTTGGGGGAAAACAGAAATCCATCATTATTTTCCAATCGCCATAACTTGTGATTAGCATACCTGTTAAAATTCAAGTTCTGCTGAACCTGTATTTTAAAAACCTGCATTTCAATAATGGTGGTCTCCCATGTGCCAGTGCTGAGGAAGGTTATGGGTCTGATGCATCCAGGCATCCACTGAGGTTTAAACGCTGCTGCAGACTTTGCTAGCGGCATTTAAAGAGCTGCTATACATACTCAAGTAGAACTCGGCTATATAAAATAAATAAAGTTAGTACTCACCCTCCGGCACTGAACCCTGGTTCCCTCTTCTCCCCTTTGGGTCCCGACCGGGCATTCAGATGCTTGTGTATGCAAGTTGTCTGCACAGAAACTATGACGTCGCAGTGTTGCCACCTGCTGATGTCATAGTTTGTGCATCTGCCGGCCTGGCAGGGAAACCGAAGAGGACATCAGGGGTCAGTGCCGGAGGGTGAGTACTAACTTTTTTTTTCATCAGAGGAGTCTGCCTCAGGAGCTGGAGGTGGTACTTGCCGGGAGAAGCAGTTCAGGATGACAGGCTTCAACAGGGAAGGAGTTCGGGATGCGCCTGGTGGGGCGGTTTGTAGGCCACAGGGTTGATGCATTTCAGCACCTCAAATAGACCCAGATAGCGAGGACCAAGCTTGTAGCTGGTAATCTTCAGCCGGACATATTTTGAAGACAGCCACACTGGAGGAGGCCTGCGTCTCTTGCCGGCCTGGGTCTTGGTGCAAGCGGACGCCCGAAGTAGCGATTGGATGTTGCCTGAAGACAACAAAGAGGGGAGCGGCAAAGAAGGGGGATTCAGAGTCCAGAGAATTTTATTAAAATTCTGCCAAAGGTTAGAGGGTAGACCAATCATCCTGATGAGCAGAGACAAAGTGTCAAAGATAGCAGCCCAGACCCTCTCCACTTGTTATACTGCGGATAATAGGCAGAAGAGATGTCCAGCTTAACTTGCTGGCTGCACAAGGAACACCAGAACATGGAAATAAACCAAAGCCAAAAGATGTGGAGGAAAGAACAAGCTGGCAAGACGTGGAGCTGACGGCAGACCAGACAGAGGCACAAAGTGGGACATCTTGGAGAGCCTATCCGTTACCACCCAGATGACTGTATTACCGGAGAAAGATGGGAGATCTGTAATAAAGTCCATGGCTATGTGAATCCACTGGCAACTCGGTATCGGCAACGGCAGGAGCAGACCTGCTGGCTGAGAACCAGAAGACTTTTTAGGGGCACAGGAAGTACAGGAACTCACAAAATCTTGAATGTCTTTGACTAGATCTGACCACCAGTAGTAACGAGATATGAGAGCACCTCAGGGTGCCCAGCCACATGAGCAGTGTCCCCAAGTTAGTATCCTCTTCCAAAGAGCTGGTGTGACATAGATCTTGCCAGGAGGAAGCTGCCGTAGGTCCGCAAGAGCCGCAACAACCAGAAGTTCCGGAGATGATATGATGAGGAGCCGGTTCTTCCCCAACAAAATCAGAGCCACGAGAGAGGGCATCCGCTTTGATGTTCTTCTCAGCTGGATGGAAATGAATCAAGAAGTTGAACCGGGAAAAGAAAAAAGACCAGCTAGCTTGTCGAGGATTGATATGCTGAGCGGTCTGGTGGAACAGGAGATTCTTGTGGTCAGTATAGATACAGACCGGATGATGAGCAATCACCTATTGATTAATTCCTAAAAGGGTTTTAGAGAAGAAGCTGCAGGTGAGGGTTCGACCCTTGGGCCCTTTCTGGGTGAGAACGGCTCCAGTACCAATGGATAAGTCATCGACCTCAAGCAGGAACGGTCTCTCAGTATCAGGCTGTATGACAACTGGAGCAGAGACAAAGGCAAACTTCAGCTTAGAGAAAGCTTCTTCAGCCACCGGAAGCCAGAGTCTTGGATTGGCGTTCTTCTTGGTCAGCGCCACAATAGGAGATACACGAGAGGAGAAATGTGGAATAAATTGCCGGTAATAGTTGGCGAAGCCCAGAAATCACTGTATAGCACGTAGACCCACTGGGCGAGGCCACTGAAGCACAGCAGACAGCTTGGCAGGATCCATCTGTAGACCCTTGTCAGAAATAATGTATTACGGGAACGGAAGGCCACTTTGATGAACCTGGCATTTCATACAAGTGATTGGCCCTTAGGCGCCTAAGAACGGCTGTGGACCAGATGAGACTGTAGCTCAGGAGAAAACACCAGATGACACAAGTGTAGAGCAAGTCTCAGAAGATATCGTTGACAAATTCCTGGAACACTGCTGGTGCATTGCAGTGTTCAAAGGGCATTACAAGAAGCTCAAAATGTTCGTCACGAGTCTTGAAGGCCATCTTCCACTCATCACCTTCACGGATGCGGGTGCAGTTTTATGCCCCTCGCAGATCCAGTTTGGTGAAAACCTTTGCACCCTGAAGTCCATCAAAAAGTTCAGTGATGAAAGGCAATGGGTAACTGTCTTTCACTCTGACTTTATTGAGGCAGCAGTTGTCAATGCATGGGCGAAGAGAGCCATCCTTCTTGGCCACAAAGAAGAATCCGGTACCGGCAGGGGAAGATGACTTGCGGATGAATCCCTTCTGCAGATTGTCCTTGATGTAGGCATGGCCGACATGGCCGCAGTTTCAGGCACAGATAACGGGTATACCTGACCTCGTGGAGATGTGCCCGGCAACAGGTCAATGGGACAGTCCTAGGGCCCGAGTGGGGGCAGAATCTCTGCTTGCTTGTCAGAGAAAACATCGGCAAAGTCCTTATGAGAAGCGGGAAGACCTGCCAGCTGCTTGGAGGAGTCTGGAGATGACATGGAGGGAACTGGATGGAGAGCCATGAGACAGTGAGAGAGGCACTCTTCTCCTCAACGAAGGATTTCCCCAGTCTGCCAGTCGCGCACTGGAGCGTGTTGCTGCAACCACGGGAGACCCAAAAGCACAGAAGACGTAGACTGGGGGAGTACATAAAATGTCAGTCTCTCCTTGTGCAACGCCCCAATTTGCAGAGACTTAGGTTCCATACGGTGCGGGATCGGGTCATGGAGAACCTGTCCACTGATGGAAAAAATAACCAGTGGCTTCTCTAGGTGAACCACCGGAAAGTGATGCTGGGAGACCAGGGAAGCATCCATGAAGTTCCCTGCCGAGCCAGAGTCCAGGAAGGCTGAGACTTGAACTGGTTTGCCTGTTCCAAAACTGAGAAGAACAGGGACATTCAGACGAGGGGAAGCTTGGTTCTCATGAACCCTAGGCGCGGGCGTTTTCCAGGACGATGTGGACGGGCTGAACAAGTCTCTAGAAAGTGCTCTGGACTAGCACAATAAATGCAGAGATTCTCCTGTCTTCCCCTGGAAGGCTCCTGGGGGGGTCAGACGAGCTCCATCTACCTGCATTGGTTCCTCTGTAGCAGACTCTGCAGGGGGCAGCCATGGACTTTGGAAGACAGTAGCCAGGCGGGAAAAATGTCGGGACCTGGTCTGCAGCTGTTCCAGACATTGCTCCTCAGAACGCTCATCAAACCGGATATCAATCCGATTGGCCAGATGAGATGAGACCACTCAGAGTAGACGGCAAGTCACGAGCAGACAGCGCGTCTTTAACTTGTTCAGAAAGCAATCAGGGCTGCTTCGTTCCAGGCTAACTCAGAGGCCAGAGTACGGAACCAAACTGCATAGTAACCAACAGATGAATCCCCTTGAAGCAGGTTCAGTAGTGTGAACTCAGCTGAAGACACCTGGGCAGGTTCCTTGAAGGCAGACCGGAATTCAGTGAGCAACGCAGTGAGAATAGCAGTGACTTGATTGTTTCTGTCCCAGGGGGGAGTAGCCCATGCAATGGCTTTTCCAGAAACAAGACTGATCACAAAAGCCCCCTTAGCCCGCTCTGTGGCGAACTGCATAGGCATGAGTTCGATATGTAGGGAGCACTGAGTAATGTAGCCCTTGCACAACTTTGCCTCAATGTCATATTTGGAGGGTATGGATAGACACAACCTCGGTTTAGCAGGAGACCATGAAGCTGTAGAAACGGGAGGTGTCGTATGCACTGGACGCTGTTGCTGAGCAGCCAACAGTTGCTTCCGGGGCGGCCGTGACTTGTCCGGAGTCTAAGTGGCACCTGATTTTCACCACTTCCGCAAAGTGGGTTGGACCTGCTGTGGCATGTTACCACCAGGTCGGTCCACAGGTGCCACAGGAGACGCCGCTGGATCCCGGCGAGGTAAGACGTCCAGCGTGGCACATGGAGGTACAAGGATGCACCTGCGACCCGAGGCAAGGGTCGCAGGGGCACCCATGACAATTTCGTCCCGTACACATCCTTTTGTTTATTTATAGTAGGACACTAGTGTCTCATGGCACTTATCTGAGTTGTAAAAGAAGCAATTGTGTTTCACCTTTTGAAATTTCTCTGGGCATCCTCTGCCCTTATATACTAGACAGTTTAGATGAATGAAAGAGTTTTCTCCACATTCAAAATGTTGGCAGGCCCAGGGCCATCAACCGTAGTGGAAACACTTTCCTCGCCAAATAAAAGGATATCCTCATATGATGCTACCATGCTTCCTCATCCAATATCCCTAGCAAGCGTACCTCAGGGGCCAGAGGAAATGGCACATCTATTATGCTAGACAAAACTGATGTCACCGAATCCCTCAGTGATTGGGCAACTGGGCACGTCCACTGGGCTCCATAGCTGTTAATTGAGGTTGGAGCCCCTCAAGTTAATGTGCATGATATTTTTTTTGGTAAAAACAGGGGCATGAGAAGCTAAAAGAAAAGCAGTTCCTGTCAGAGGGGGCACACACCTGTATGTAAGTGTGCTTGATTTACAATCCTTCATCCTGTTGGTAGATTTACTTTAAATTTACATGAGCTAAAATACATGATAATATCATTTACAATATATGGTATGTGTCAATGCAGTGGCACACAGAAGATAAAGGAAGTTTTGATAAAATTCATTATCAAAGCTTATAGTATCTTAGCTTAAGAGGATTATTTTTGGTACAGCTGCTCCTAAATCTTCAATTACAAACATGGATCCATTAGGGAATTGTGGACACAGTAAACCTGATACGATCAACAAGCATACCAGGACTACCCATAAGCAGCTGGCACATCTACAAAGATTGTTGAAATATGTGCTGATCCGATGCACCTGATCCTTAATGAAATTGGCATAGGATCTCTTTGGAGACATGATTTGGTCACCAGAGATTTAGCTGTTTATGAAGTATTCAACCTGGACAAAGAAGAGCAGAACACAAGAAAAATTCTGAATTCATGTCTTTTAGATATGAAAAGAAAATCTGTTTTCACTGTAAAGTACTTGCTAGTGCAATGAGGTTCTACATATGTATTGTCAGCAATAAATATAAAAATCTGGTATCTGTCATGTCAGAACTTCTGCAAGATTAAGTTCTTCTGTAAAAGCACCATACCCAGATGTGATTGGTGCAGGAATACAGCAAAATAATATGATGCCTAAAAATAAAGTAAGAAATGGAAAACAATTTTTCAATACTGAAAGGGTGAAACCCCTGTACGTAAAATTAATTTCAGCCTTAATGATAAATGTCTAGTCTAAGTAGAAGTTCTCTCAGAATATAAATGTACGCTACCGGTGGAAACAAATCCCCTTGACTGTTGGATTTAAAGATGTAGAACTGGTTAACATGACTGAAAGTATACAATTGGGATAAGTTGCACTTTTTGCAGTGTAGTTAACCAAAATTAGTTATTGTATTGCTGTGTTCTACTTTACTTTAAAATGTGTAATGTCATGGTGACTTGCCTGAAAAAAAAGCATACATAGGCAGGCAATAATTCTCCTATATTATCAAATGTTGGAGAGTGCTGGAAATCGGACAAGAGGCCCCATACCAATAAATGTTTTTCTGCAGTACAGTTAGCATCAACAGTAAGTCTCATATCGGAAACAGAAATTGGGAACAGAGAAAGCAAAAGGGCAGCAGGGTCAATATCAAGCTTGTGGCCATATTGCTTGGAGTAAAGAGCATTCCTACCAAATGTGAAGCACGGTAGCCGGGTCTGTCTGCATCTCCAACATTCTGCTGGGCAAGAAGGGTAAATTAAATGTAGTCTTATTGGCACTCAGTAGCATCTAGATAAGATTTAAACGTTAGTTTCATGTCCTTTACATGAGATGGAAAACCTATGGCTCAGTTCAAACATTTTAGCCTAGTTCTCTGAGTCATATGTTTTGCCATCCATCCACATAAACTATGTCATATTCAGCCCAATTATCTAAATACAAGGAATAGATCACTGAAATTGGTCTAATTGTAGTTGAGAAGGCAGTACACATTTTTTCATAGAAATTATTTGTATATAGAAATTATCTGAAAGTGAGAGGAGTATCAGACCACAATGGAGCTAGGAAGGTGGCCATGTTGTCCAGGAGGAAGTCAAGGGTTATCTATGATCAGTGTGAGAGAATCTTAGGAGCTTGTTTCAGTGTCTGTAGTATTTGCTCGGGTGAAAGGGAGAGCCCCTGCCTAGTCCCGTTACCGATTGTGAAGGGGGAGTTACCGTAACCATTTACCCTGATTTGTGCTCCAAGGTAGTTATATAAGGCTCTAATATGTTTTCAGCATGCCTGGTTGCGACCTACTTGGTCCAGGCGAACCGGGGCCCCAGGAGAAAAGCTACTTGATTGTTGAGAAATTTAGAGTATATCTTGTTATTAGAGTAGATTAGGGAAATGGGTATATAGCTTGAACATAATTGAGGGTCCTTACCATCTTTGGAGATTTCCGTAATATGTGCATATAGAAAGGAGGAGCAGAAGAGAACTGAATCAGAGATGGAATTTAAGGCACCAAGAAGTTAAGGGGATAAGTTGTCAAGCAGAGACTTGTAAACATGGGGTGGATTTGTGAATGAATATAGAGACACTCTTAGTTTTTCTCAGTGGTTTTGTGCTGTGAATGGACATAGGATAGTATTGCCTATTAATAGGGGACACATGAACCATTTTAAAATGCATTCTTGTATGCACAGTATGTGAGCACAATGTTTATGAAAATAGAACATCCAATCTCTTCTCAAGGATATTAAGTCTTTTGTCATTAAAGAAGGCAATGCTCAAAGTCAATTTCATGAAGTTCAATAATGGAACTTTCAGTTAAAGTGTGTTTGACTGAGAGGGTAGGGAGCAAGGAGAAGAGGGAAGGGATCAGTAGTAAGGTTGGCAAAATAAACCAGAGATAGGTGTGTATGAAAGCTGGAATCCACCACTGTGGAATCACCCCACCACAACCACTTATATCATGAAACAGAGGCAATTTAGTTTTAGAAATAAAAATACAAACTGGTATCATACAAGGGAGATAAATGTATATAATGTATATGATGTGGAGGACAGCGAGAACAGAAGTAGGCACTGAAATGGAGCCCTGAGGACAAGCCCAGTCCTTGTCTTGAAACGCGTATCACTTTTGTATATACAAATTTTTCTTGTTTTAAATGTTTGTACATTTTTAAATTCATTTTTATAAATAAAAAGCCTACATTGTTTTCTATGAAATACGAGCGCCATATTGAATTTTTTTGGAGTTGATCTATAACTCTGAACCTCTTTGCCTACATCAACAAAAGGAATTTGATCATTAATCTGAATTTTTTATAAAAAAAAAAAACAAATCTAAACTTTTTCCACCTTTGCAAGTTTAATATTTCTTGGGGCAGAAATGATAAAATAGTTGATGCATTACTATGTAAATGTATAATATCAACAACAGAAATGCCAAGCTATAAAAAGCAATACCAGTGTTAAATTAACAATCTGTTCAAGATAATCAGAAGATTATTCAATCAGAACATATGACAATGAAAGAGAATACAAATGACACAGGTGCCATAGCATGGAAAACCATATTGTGAAGCCATGATTTTCCCAGAAGGGGTCATCCATAAAGGGGCAGAGAACGGATTAGCCAGATGCTTCTTCTGCATGTTCTGCATGAGCAACCCCAGTGTTTTATACCAAGAAAAAATTGTGATATCAAGGTTTAAAAATACTGCCAATCTTTTTCTGTTTTTATGAAAGTGTTTGTAGTGTCTAAATATCGACCCATCAACCACAACCATAAAACCTCCTTTACAACATTGTATATTGCACCCCCTGCCCAGCAAGCTGTGATACATTTCTTTCAGAGAAAGAATTAACTTCAGCAGTAACTTCAGCATTTGCTTCAGCAATTTGTGCCCTTGTCAAAGTCACTCAGATCTATATCCTATCCTAGTTTTCCTGCTTCCTGCTGCTTTCTATATCCCACCTCTGGACAGATACCATTGTAACATGTAATGGTAATCACTGGCTATTGGGCTTAGTGTTATTGTTGATTAGTGTGCCATGTCTCCTAATTTACAAGACTTTGGGGCAGATTTATCAAGCTGTCTGAAAGTCAGAATATTTCTAGTTCCCCATGGCTCAGCTTTCATTTTTACCAGGGCTCATGAATATTTTAACCCCTTACCAACATTTGTACTGCATGGCTGGAGGTGCGTTCCCGCATTATGCAGTAATATTACGTCAAGCTTCTGGCGCCGGCTCCTAAACGCAGCTGGCACCAGAAGCTGCGGGTGTCGGCTGTATACTATAGCCGAAACCCGCCTCTAACACCTGCGATTTGAGATTTCTCAGATCGAGGGTGTTAACCCCTAACATGCCACGGTCGCGCTGACCTGCGGCACTTACCAGGGGGGGTCGCTGCTCCGATCGCAGCCCAGGGACTGCCAGTGTCCCGGGGCTGTGCGATCCTCTTCCGGGAGCCAGCATGCTCAGTGTGTTACATTACACAGTGTAAGGCGAAGAAGAGCTTGAACAAGCCAACCTGTAAAAGTAAATTAAAAAGTTAAAAACATTAAATAAAATCACATTTTAATAAAAAGAATTAAATAAAGTCCGCTAAACACAAACATTCCCTTTACACATGTAATAAAGTAAAAAAAACCCTGCAAAATCGCCAAAAAAAGTTATGTGCGCCAAAATAGTACCACTGAAAAGGACAACTCAACATGTAAAAAAATAAGCCCTAAACTAGCTTTGTCAACCAAAAAATATTGAAGTTACGTCTCTGAAAATATGGCGATGCAAAAACAAATGAGATTTCCTCTAAATTAGTTTTTTTTCTAGTAAAACTGTAAAAATAAATGAAAAACTATATAAATGAGGTATCAATGTAATCGTAGTGATCTATAGAATAATGATGATATAATATTTTTAGTGTATGGTGTACGACCCCCAAAAAATTCTAAAAGGAAGGAAACTAAAATTGACAATTTTCTTTTTACCCATACATTCAAAAGTTAATAAAATCTCATCAATAAGCTAATGAGCCACTAAAATGAAATATTTGTAAAGTTCATCTCATGTCACAAAAAATAAGCCCTTATATGTCCAAATTGCCAAAAAAGCTTCTTCACATTCATTAAGATGTTTAGACCATTTTTAGAGAGTTTTCCAATTTGTTCAAAAAGAGGGCATGGCCACACCAGTCTTATACTGCACCAGATTATTCATCCAGCATCAGACACAGTGGGGGACATTTACTATGGGGTTTCAGCAGTTTTGTGGTGCTCTCACCGCATGTTGCTTTCCAACGTATTTAGCTGGAAGCACCAGAAAAAATGACTTTTTCCACCTGCTTCGACTCTGCTCCGAAAAGGAGTGTTACTTTGGCTTTGGAGTGGAAATTCCAACACAATTCATATGTGTCATAGCCATTATTGGACGCTCTAAAAGAAAATAGACCAA
The DNA here is from genome assembly GCF_040894005.1 of Engystomops pustulosus. Classification (NCBI taxonomy): domain Eukaryota; kingdom Metazoa; phylum Chordata; class Amphibia; order Anura; family Leptodactylidae; genus Engystomops; species Engystomops pustulosus. Next base: position 109,679,577 of record NC_092412.1, on the reverse strand, counting down.
AAGAAATTTGGTCTTGCAGGGACAAAAAATTGTGCTACTGCACTTATACTAGCGCACTGGGAAAAACACTCACCACATTAGGATGGATGCTACCTGTCCTTGGTGGTAGAGCTATGGCGCAGAGCGTTAAGGGGTTAATAAGTCTATTTTTGAAAGTACAAGGTTAATATTTAGCCTCAAAGAGGCTCATTTACTAAGGGCTCTGCCCTACGCTTTTGTCGGACTGTGCTTGATCTTCTAGGCTAAAACAACTTGCACAGGTATTTAAGAAGTGTCTGCACGGTATTGTGTTGCAAGCAACCCTTTTAGTGCTGCAGCTGCGCTGGCCTGACTGATTTTGACCGAAAACCGGATTTAACTTGCAAATTGTGTCACACGCCCTACGTTAAAGGTCCACCACAAAAAAGTTGGTGAACTCTGTCAGTCCAGTGTGGGGAAGCGTCAGATTCTTGATCTGGTGTATGTTCTTAATGAGCCGGTCGCACCCAGCATTATACATGGAAAGAGCACTTTTAGTGGAGTTTCTAAGTAAATGTAGCAGGTGTGCAACATTTGGTGATTGTAAATGCAACTGTGCAAACTCTATCTATCTATCTTTCGTATTATGTTTTCATCGTATTAAAACTGTTAATTTTTGAACAGTTTGAAGAATGGACATTTCATGTATCAGGAGTGGGCCTCATCCCTCAACCTATGGAACCAGCAAGCATTAGCACGAATGTTGGAAGCCTTGCCTCAATCAACATTTCCTTTAAGAACCCAACAAATGAAAATGTTCTCATTGATGTTATTCTAACAGGTAATGTACTTTCTTAACAATAAAAGTGCATTTTTTACAAACCAGCAATGCTTTGAATTGAATTAAAACTTGCACACAGAATCAAAAGGTTAGATGTATAATAATGAGATGGTGAAAATGAACACGCTTCAGTATTTAATAATGATGAATATCTCAATACATCCACTGTCTGAAAATCATAATGAAAATGAATAGCTAAGAAATTGAGAAAAAAAATTCTTATCACAGCACTCTGCATTCATTGGGGTTAAAGGACATTATCACTGCCAGGTAGAATCGGCAGCTGCACATTTATTAGTCTCCATTATTGTATTGTCTTTTAACTTGTCATTAATGATGAAATAGTAGGTGTGAGGCTGATTTATCCATTTATTTCTGATTTATAGTGGGAAGTGTATATATTGTGCATGAGTGTCAAATCAGATGGAGATATTTCAGTATGATAGACAGCTGTATAAAGAATTGGCAATTAACCCCTTAAAGACAAGGCCCTTTTTCTTTTTTGTGTTTTCATTTTTCACCCCCCACTTTAAAAAATCTATAACTTTTTTTGTTTCTATGTAAAGAGTTGTGTATGGGCTTGTTTTTTTCCATAACAAATTGGACGTCATAGTGACAGAATTTAATATTCCATGCCGTGTACTGGGAAGCGAGAAAACATTTCTAAATACATGAAAATGGTGAAAAAACGGATTTGCTCCATCTTCTTGTGGGCTTGGATTTTATGCTTTCACTGAGCATCCCAAATGACATGTCTCCTTCATTCTTTGGGTCAGTATTAAAACCATCTGTACAAAAAACAATTCTTCATTTTGCTGTCACCTGGTGCTAATAACTTTTTCATACTTAAGTGTACGAGGCTGTGTGTGGTGTCATTTTTTGCAACTTTTGGTGACGTTTTCAAAACTATTATTTTGAGGACTGTACAACCTTTTGATCACTTTTTATTATATTTCTAATATTTAGGAAAATGACAAAAAAGTGATATTTCAAATTTACTGACTTTCCCTCACTGTATGGGGATAGTGTTCCTCACTGTATGCGGGTAGTGTCCCTCACTATATGGAGGTAGTGTCCCTCACTGTATGGTGGTGGTGGTGTCACTCACTGTATGGTGGTAGTGTCCCTCACTGTATGGCGGCAGTGTTCCACACTGTATGGCTGTATTCCTCACTGTAAAGGGGTAGTGTTCCTCACTGTATGGCAGAAGTCTTCCTCACTATATGGCGGTAGTGTCCCTCACTTTATGGTGGTAGTGTCCCTCACTGTGTGGTGGTAGTGTCCCTAACTGTATGGTGGTAGTGTCCCTCACTGTGTGGTGGTAGTGTTCCTCACTGTATGGCGGTAGTGTTCCTCACTGTATGGTTGTAGTGTTCCTCACTGTATGGCGGTAGTGTCCCTAACTGTATGGTGGTAGTGTCCCTCACTGTATGGGGGTAGTGTCCCTCAATGTATGGCTGTATTCCTCACTGTGTGAAGGTAGTGTTCCTCACTGTATGGCAGTAGTAGTCCTCACTGTATGGCTGCAGTATTCCTCACTGTATGGCGGCATATTCTTCACTGTATTGCGGTAGTATTCCTAACTGTATGGGGGTAGTGCACCTCACTTTATGGCGGTAGACTTCTTCACTGTATGGCGGTAGTGTTCCTCACTGTATGGCTTTATTCTTCAAAGTATGGCGGTTGTGTTCCTCACTGTATGGTGAAAGTGTTCCTCAATTTATGGCGGTAGTGTCCCTCACTGTATGGCGGTAGTGTCCCTCACTGTATGGCGGTAGTGTCCCTCACTGAATGGGGGTAGTGTACCTCACTGTATGGCGGTAGTCCTCTTCACTGTATGGCGGTAGTGTTCCTCACTATATGGCTGTATTCTTCACTGTGTGGAGGTTGTGTTCCTCACTGTATGGCGGTAGTGTCCCTCACTGTATGGCGGTAGTGTTCCTCACTGTATGGCTGTATTCTTCACTGTATGGCGGTAGTGTTCCTCACTGTATAGCGGTAGTGTCCCTCACTGTATGGCTGTATTCTTCACTGTATGGCGGTAGTGTTCCTCACTGTATGGCGGTAGTGTCCCTCACTGTATGGCGGTAGTGTCCCTCACTATATGGTGGTGTGTTTCTCACTGTATGGGGGTAGTGTCCCTCACTGTATGGGGGTAGAGTTCCTCAATGTATGGCTGTATTCTTCATATTATGGAGGTTGTGTTCCTCACTGTATGGCAGTAGTGTTCCTCACTGTATGGCGGTAGTGTCCCTCACTATATGGCGGTAGTGCTCCTCACTGTATGGGGGTAGTGTTCCTCACTGTATGGCGGTAGGGATACCAACTTTGTATAGTTTTTATAATGTTTTCATACAATCTCAAAAATTAAAAAAAAATTATTTTGCCATCTTCTGGCGCTAATAACTTTTTTATACTTTGGTGTACAGAGCTATGGGTTGTGTAATGTTTTGCGACTTTTTGTGATGTTTTTATTGTTATTATTTTAAGGACTGCATGACCTTTTGATCACTTTTTATTGATTTTTTAAATCTTTTTTCAAAATGTAAAAAAAATGCCATTTTCAGCTTTAGGAGCTATTTTCCATTACAGGGTTAAACACAGTGAAAAAACGCTATTATATATTGATAGATCGGGATTTTATAGATGCATCGATAGCTAATTTTTTTTTTATTTTTACTGTTTTTTTTTTTTTATCAGTTCGAGGGAAAGGGGTATGATTTGAAATTTTAGGTTTTATTATTCTAATTTTTTTTAAACTCTTTTTAATTTTTATTTTTACTATTTTTCAAATTCCCTGGAGTGCTTTAACCCTAGGTTGTCTGATCAATCTTGTCATATAATGCCATACTACAGCATGGCAGTATATGTTGATTTCCCACATCATAATGAATGGGTTAAACCAAAGCAGCCTTGGCTATTGAAAGGGCTCAACCCATTAGCCCTCTCCATGCACCCACAGCCGTGATCAGTTTGAATCGAATTTACTCTGAAAATTCAGCGAACAGGATCAAATCCAATTTACCTAAATTTGCCCATCTTTAATCACAATGTGCAAATCTCACATTGTAATAGATAGCCTAAAACCTGAAGGCCTTGGGTCTTTGCCCGTGGCAATCAAAGTGTTAACACTTGCAATTGGTGCTAGCATGTTAGCGACAGGTGTTTTCTCCATTGTGCAGCAAACACCACGTGAATATGAAGAGGGCTCAGCCTGTGAGCCCACTTCATACTCCCAATCCACTACAGGATGTTCAGGAATGTCTTTTTGCGTTAAGGGGTTAAATTGTAGTTAATAAATACATTACAATATTCCAAAGTGCTGTCAATTTACTTTTCTTGTTCCCTTGAGTTCCTGTTTCAATTGGAGTTCAGCGTTTAATTTCATATTTATGCACTCAGCCTTATGTAGAGTACAGTGTGTGTCTTTTATTTGTGGGGGTTAACTGAAGAATCTAAGTCTGCCACGACTCACACATTTTTGTGCTGTGTGTGCTTGTGGGGGGATTGTTAACATATTTCTTTTTTACTTTATTAAACTAAACAACCTTTTCAGATAATTTTTAATATTGTGTGAGAGGAATTTTCTTTTATATGCTTTGTTAAGAAATCCTGATTGATTTGTAAAGAAACAGGCTCATCTAATATCCCTGTGTGATATCCCTGTGTTTGTTATCATAGTTATGAGCAGTTAGGATTAACAGCTTCACTGTCAGCTTAATGTTTAAAAATAATGCTCATAGTATAATAATGCACACGGGAAGAGCAGAAGGGGTCAACAGTCACCGCTCACAGCTGTTTGAACAAACAGAGGAGTAAAGAGAGTCCTGTCTTCAGCTCTGGTTGTCAGATAGCTCTTCGCAACAGAGAAGTAAAACAGTTACTAGGGGGCACTTTGCAGCCCGTTTCTTTACAAACTAAGCAGAATTTCTTTTTCACAATGCTGCCCACACTCACTATCAAAAATTATCTGTTACTATGGTAACCTGAAATCACCGTAGAAAGGGCTGTTGATCGTGGCCAAGATGTTGAGGCCTCTACCTTTTAAGTGGCACAGTCTGGTTCAAACATACTAATGTAAAGGTTGCTGGCATAGCAATGGGTGTCTCCTCTTATGAGCCTGTGAGTCCTTTCCATTTAGGGTAAATTACTACATGCTATACATGCACAGTGGATGTTGTTAAAATTTAAAAGTTAATTAAATCTATCAAATTTTTTAAAGTTTCTAATTATGAATGTTGTATGTTTGGTGTATGGACCAACATTTGTATAATGTGTGTTGCTGAGACACCACTCCCCTTTATTGTACTAGTCTTGAAGCTGTCAAAAATACTTGATAAATAATGGTATCACTTTCCACCAATACTGATGGAAATATGAAAAACCAAGCATAGTTATTTGTCTCTTAACAAAAAAGGAAACAAAAACTGAAAGTTTTCTATTTTGTTATAGCGAGTGAAGCTTCCAAATGAGTTCAAATTGTGCCATATCACATCACTTGATTCCTATACAACAGGTTTTTTTCTTTTATAGAGAAGATGGAATAAATGAAAGGGGTTAAATCTGAACTTTTAACCTACAGAGTTTAATTTAATTTAATTTCTCCTTAGCTTCCAGCAAAAATGTGCTAAACTACCCTGAACTAATTTTTCCAGCGGGAAGTCCTAGGGCTTGTTTTACCAGACTCTCACTTTCCTCTAATAGATTTTTGGAGCAACATCTGCTAAGACACTATTCTTCCTTCAAAAGGATTGAAGAGCATGCATACTTGGGCAGAAACAAATGACAGGCAGCGCGGATGCAACTGCTTCCCTGCATAGCAAAGACAGATTAAAATAGAGGTCATAGAGAAGTGGTTTTCTGTTGAGAAACTTTTTGCTTTCTGCCCTGTTAATGTAAATGTGATAACAATAGTAACAAAGAGCGGCAGAAAGAAAATTACCCAGCACTTTATCTCCAACAAATGTTGCAGTTCAATGTGTGCAGAAGCAGCTGTGGCTCCCCCAGGCAGCTATGTCTGCTTTAATTTCTGTTTGAGAAATCTATATCCTTGAGAATTGTTATGTCTGGAAGCTGTACAGGTAAACTTCATTTACGCACTGGAAAAATATTACAATGTTCCTGCTCATTCATTATTTATTATAAAGTTCACCTATGAATTACTGATCAGTTATGTGTAGTTTTTCAAATATTCCTTTCCATTTTACAAGATCTTAGTTTTCACAGCTATATTTCACATACTAATTTCCTGTCGGTCTAAACACACACACATACAAATCCCAAGTTGTTGACTACAGATCCTCATAAAACACACCTCAGATGTTGCACAACCACCTCAGCTGCTGCACAACCTCATCATACACACCTCAGCTGCTGCCCAACATCATCCTTTATACCTCAACTGTTGCACATCATCAATATACATACATCAAATGCTGCAGAACCTCATACTACAAACTGAAATTGCTGTTGAACCTCATAATACATACCATTATCTACTGCAGAACCTTATAATACACACCTCATCTGCTGCAGAACCTCATAATACACACCTCACCTACTGCAGAACATCATAATACACACCTCACCTACTGCAGAACTTCATAATACACACGTCATCTGCTGCAGAACCTCATAATACACACCTCACCTACTGCAGAACTTCATAATACACACCTCATCTACTGCAGAATCCCATAGTACACACCTCACCTACTGCAGAACCTCATAATACACACCTCATCTGCTGCAGAACCTCATGATACACATCTGTATATTAACAGGTGCTTCTTAACAGGTTGGCTCGAGGACCAGGAACTAGGATAGTAGAGGGAGTGTGTAACTCAGGAAAAGGAGGTTAGTGGAGACCTCCTCCTCCTGTTCACTGGTGGAGGTCCTAGGGCTCCTTTTCCGGATGTCCACCCTATAATGCAACCCTGATTTTAGCTGCTTACCAAAACATATGCAAGACACAGTTATGTAATCAATACAGACTCTTAGATTAAGTGAATCTAAAGTTCTTCTTAGAATTAAAGTTCTTCAATATGTAGCTTTCTCTTTTTATGAGGGACCAACTGACCATTGGGCAGTTATCTAAATGGCTAAGTAGTGGGTTGCACGGGCTATTCCCTGTATGACCCATCATGAATTTAGCAGACATGTGGGGTTGATTGCAGAAGTTTCATTTGCATTTGGAAGTGTTAGCTCTGAACCCTCAACATGTGGTCAAAGGATCTCAATTGTTTTGAATGAGGCCACCATTAGGCGGGAAAAAAGTAAAATCCATCAGACAGAAGACAAATTAGATGTAGCTAAAACAACAGTTTTGTACATTCTGATAAAAAGAGAGTTTATTAGTGAGCTCATATCATATTACATCTCCTCATCTATGGGCTCCCAAACTGGGTGAGAACAGACCAGGTTTCTCCCTGATTCCAAGATCCCAGAAACGTACCAGATATCTGGCTAGGATTCATAACTCTCTTTTGAAGTTATGTCTCAAAGATTCTTTTTGGTGGGAGCTCTATGAAGCCTGTGGTTCCAAAGGGTCTGCAAAAGTGTTAAAAATCATCCTTTAAAGCCAGTCTGTCTGAGTTTTTACAGCTTATGTACAGTTTTGGGTAAGAGGTTGTTCTGTGCTAAGTAGGATGCACATGGAAATCTAGCATATGGCCCCCCTTCCTTGCCAAATGAATCCCAAAATATTTATATAATGTTTTCTTTAGCATCAGTTTTGGTAAATAACTTCAACCAAGCTAACCTGCAAAACTATTGAAAACCTAAGACCACACATAATAATATTACAATGATTTGTTTAACATCACAAGTTCAGGTCCTCTACATCTGTATGTGTACAAATGTTCAGTTAGACAATTTCCAGCAGAGCATTGATTTCCTGATTTGCTTAGAAAATGGCATTGGTTATTTTTGTGTCAGTTTTCTGGAAGACAAATAGGAGTGAATGGTTGGATTATGCATCCTAGAACATTTTGAATGTAGGATTGGCTTAATGTCTATTTTCTTCAGTATTTATACAAGCAGTACTGTGCGTGCTTTGTGCTTACAATTCCGAAGTGATTAAAGAATTCATTGATCATGTTCTTCTGCTTGGCTTGTGCCTTAGTAACTGGAAATACAAATGGAAGCATATTTGTAAGAGTGAGATCTAGTGAGAATTCGTTTTGTTCTACTTGTTTGTTTATATTAAATTGCATATAATTAAAACAACCAGATTTTTTTTACTTATTGAAATTGTTACTATTATTGTTATAATCTGATTGTTCTAGGTTTTGGAGTCTATTGGCTGGTGTTAACGACTCACATTTATATGAGGCTTAGTGGGGTTGCTGATAGCTTCTACAAGAGACAGGCAATGTGGTGAAATAAAATAAAAATGTTCAACTTACCTGGTAAATGGCACATAATGACAGCTGAATAACTCTTGTTGACTTTTGCTGCAGTGATGGTATACCAGACACGCACACATGGTCATTACAGCCAATAACTGGCCAGTGATAAGTTGCAGCATGTACAGAATGTCATTGTCCAACCAGTTGGAGACCACTTAATATGAATGGGTATCAATATTATTTAAGAATTTATCACATTTTCTTCCCCTTCAAACCTGGAAAATATGTTAAGGAAGTCTGTCCTGCCAATTCCAAATCTTTATAATAGGCAGTTTCTCATTCCAATTTTTGTTATCAAATGTATGAACAAAATGATAATGCTGAAAAACTCTATGGGTTAGGAAAACAATTAAAATATGGTTTTGACCAATCATAGCCAATGTTAATTCAAAGTAACCACAAGGTCACATTACTAGAAATCAGGTATGTGGGGAGTACAATTATAATTCCCAAAGGAAGTTTTATGGCTAGACTTCAACCAAATCCAGGTTGTTACAGTTGTATTTTAATCTTAAGTCTACTATATTTATAAAATCCTTCTCTCTCTTCTCAGCAACCATGAGTAATTAGTGTAAAGAATGGATCAAAGTAGACAGATTTCCCTATACTTGTGTCTTCTCCTATGTTCTTTCTTAGCTTATGTATATTAGTGATGAGAGAGGGGGATGGACTGAAGAGGGTAATTTCTCCTTCTCCTGTGTCTACTACTTTCTCTTTCCTTAACTGATTTATACTTCAGCTAACATCAGTCATGGGGGGGGGGGGAGGTTGATTCATATCAACTTTGTAGGAATGACAGCCAATGTATATTGCAGTAGTGTTAGTTCTACAGTAAATGGGTTAATGGGACGAAGCGGGGGCAATAGGAACATCATTATCTGTATGTATTCAGCAGACTTTTAAGTGTAGTGGACTCTTACACATGTAATTACTTTCAGTGACCTATTATACACACATCACAATAGTATTCTGTGCCGTGAGGTATAATAGCTCAGTGGACCAGAACTTATAATATCCCATTTTTAACTAGGGCATATCCGCATTTAACAAATGGCTTAAAAATTCTGCCTAAAGACAAAAGTTACCTAAAAAAAATGAATGTACTATGAAAAGTGCTCTAAGATTGAGCTAAGATTTATATCCTAGTATAAAGTATAGTATCCTATTAACATAGTAAAGATTAAAATGGAAACTAATTTTTTGAAATTATTTTCTGCCAATATTTATAATGTAAATGCCAGACTGTCCGAAGGTAATGTAGAAACGATGGTTCAGTGTTTTAATATTTTCAGTGCTATTTGATTACTTTTGTAATTTCTAGTATGGATAGTTAGTGTGATTTTCAGGTTAAACCTCAAATTATCACAGGCATGACAAGCAACATGATTAAAAATGCAAAGGGAAAAGAAAGGAAAGGGAGATGCTGTCACCTCCTATTTGAGAGTGTACTTTGAAGAACATTCATCCGTGAAGTACTTTCATTAGAAAAGGCCTTTGATCACATTTCAACCATCAGTGAATTTATTTCCTTGAGTTTGACATTGAAGTATAAGAAAATATTCCATCTTTTTTTGTTACATATTTCAGATCAAGAACAGACTATGCATCGGCTTAGCGCATCTGTTCTGCGCCACTCCATCAATAAAGAGTCAGCGTTCTGTCTGCCCCTGAAGCAAACACAAGGTATTTATTTTAGTTGTCTTATCTTGACATAGTTGAAGAAATAGCACATTGGTGTTATCATCTTACTTCATATGCAGGTGTTGTGTCTTTTTTATCTGGTTCTTGTATGCAAATCTAATATGTCCGCATATTTCTTTACTTTAAATATCTGCCTCGTGTGTATGGTTATACATTATGTACAGTTATCAGCGTATCTATTCTTGTTGGAGTGTTAACCACTTGTGCAGTAAGCTAGTATGTTGCTTACTCAAAAATGTTATCGGAATGGTATTCCTATCTGAAGTGTATTCTAATCAAATGATAGGGAGGCCCAAGGGCAGGGCAAAGTTCACATTTGGGAACACAGCCCTTTGCTATTTCCTATTCCCACTTGGCTTTCTTGTTTTAGGACTTTCAATGTCTTTTATTCTCTATCAGCAATTTGTTTGAGTTGTTTTTTTTCTCTTTATCTTCCCATACCCCACTCCATATTTACCGTACTGATTCCTAAAGGAATGTATAGGGATTCAGGTATTGAAAGGACATTAAAAGGGGATTTCCATTTCAGCAAATAAATGTTATTGTTTGTGTAATAAAAAGTTCCACAAATTTCCAATATACTTTCTGTCTCAATTCCTCGTGGTTTTCTATATTCTGATTGCTGTCCTTCTATAGAAACCTTCATCGTTTTTTTCCAGAGGACAGAAATCTGACCATGGTCACACATGTGCCCGGTTTGTTATATCACACAGCGTTGATTACTCTCTGTTGTCTGTGTGACATCACATGACTATGGTCAGATTTCTGTCCACTGGAAGCTTTCCATAAAAGGACAGCAAGCAGAGATTCAGAAAACAGTGAGGAATTGATACAGAAAGTGTATTGGAAAATCGTATAATTTTTCATCATACAAACAATAACATTCATTTGCTGAAATTAGGAATACCCATTTAATGTAAACATTGGAAAAAGATCAGCTCAACTTCAAAACTAGTTATACATTTAAAATGTAATTATCTTATGATTTAAATTACATTGTTTTACCCCCTAAAGCTGCTCCTGCATTACCCTGTATTTTTGGTTAGTTAATGCAGATCTAGTTCTTAGGGTTAGATGAGCAGGCATGTGTGTAAGAGTGATATGTATGCTCCAGGAAACACAAGGATACCTGGGGTACACACACACATTTAAGTTTCATTTTCTTGTACTCATCAACTTTATGTATATGTTGCATTATAGAGTGCCATTAACAAGTTAGTTTGTTTTAATGGCCCAGGCACTATTTTCTGTTACAGTGCTCATGGCCGAGAAAAATCTTTTTCATTTTGATTGAACTGGTATTTTTGGACTTGGCAATACCTAACATGTTTATGATTATTACTGTTTATTTTTATATGTGTTCTAGGGAAAGGGGGTTCTTATTTTTTTTTACTATTATTTCAGACCCCAAGGGTACTTTAATCCTGGAGGGTCTGATCACGTATTCTATATACAGCGATGCTACTGTATTGAAGTACCGTATATAGTAATCCATAACAGGCTTACGAGTCTTCATGATACTGTAAGCTGCCATGGCAATAAATCGGTGCCCTGGAATGATTTCAAGGGGCGCTGATCAGCCATCCAAGATGGCAACACCCACCGGCAGCACTGTCAGGTGCCATGGTCGGTTTAGACCACAGCACTTAACAAGTTAACTGCCTTGATCAGTGCCAGCATCAACCCCAGAAGTTAGTGGGAGGTGTCAGGTCAGCCTTATTATACAGCTGACACCCGCTGTGTATGGAGAGAGCTCAGCTCGTGAGCTCTCTCTATAACCCTCCATAGCACCACAACGTTATTGTAAATCGCGGTGCGCTAATGGGTTAAATGTATATAAGGGTATTGTTGACAGTTCATGTCCCGCTATAGAAGTAAGGTAACATTTTCTCCTTATTGTCAATTACTTTAATACATACACTGAGGTAAGAAGGAGAGAAATATGCCACAGCTGGAAACAGGTATAATGGTGATCTGTGTCCTTTAAAGTTAAATAATAGTCATCATGTACAAAAATGTACATGTTCGGGAAAATAAAATATTGCTGGGTGGTTTAAAAACAATAAACATACTTACTGGCGTTGTACATCACTGCCGATATCTGTTTGTATACAGAGGCCTGTGGTCAGTCCTGGTGCCAGCACCTGGCCAACCCGGGCAAGTGCCGGGGCACCGGGGAGCTGGAGGGGCCCACTGGAGCCCCCGGATCAATTGTACCAGTGTAGAGCATAGAAGCAGAATCCAGAGCTCACCTGTCCTGGTTCCATTGAAGCGGTGCACCGCATGGTATGCGACGGCTCTGAAGCCGGCGCACATGGTGACATCATCAGATCACGTGTGCCGGCTTCGGGGCCGGTGCGTATGGGAGGCCCAGGCTGAAGAAAGATGGAGCCTGTTCGTGCGCTGCTCCAGGGGAACCAGGAAAGGTGAGATTTTTTTTCTTTCCCGGAGAGGGGTCATTGTAATCCGCAGGGGAAGGGGGGGTCAGTGCATTCCGCAGAGGGAGGGGGGCAGTGTATTCCGCAGGAGGGGGTCATTGTATTCCGCAAGGGGGAGGGGGGGTCATTGTATTCCACAGGGGGTGAGGGGGGTCAGTGTATTCCCCAGGGGAAGGGGGGTCACTGCATTTCTCATTGGGAGGGGGGTCAGTGTATTCCGCAGGAGAAGGGGGGGGGTCAGTGTATTCCGCAGGGGGAGGGTCAGTGTATTCCGCAGGGGGAGGGGGGGTAAGTGTGTCCGCAGGGACAGGGGGGTCAGTGTATTCCACAGGCGAAGGGGGGGGCAGTGTATTGCACAGGGGGAGGGGGGTGGTGAGTGTATTCCGCAGGGGAAGGGGGGGGTCATTGTATTCCGCAGGGGGAGGGGGGGTCAGTTTATTCCGCAGGGGGGGTCAGTGTATTCCGCAGGGGGAGGGGGGGTCAGTGTGTCCGCAGGGGGAGGGGGGTCAGTGTGTTTGCATTCTGGCTACTGGAGGGTGGCCCACAAAGGGGCCCACTAAGACTCTGTTGCCCAGGGGCCCACTAAAACCTGGAGCCGGCCCTACCTGTGGTGCCATGTATCTGTTAAAGCAGGAATTTCAGGGGTGAGTATATTATTTTTACAGCCATATGATTTTTTAACCCCTGCAAACCCCTTTTATTTGATAAAATACTAAATATATTGTACTAAGATGTTGTAAGGCATAATTAAATAATGATTGCATCTTGGACAGCTTTGTATTTTATATTTTTTCTGTTTTGAAATTTTAGAAATTGTGTTGGGTAACAATACATTGAATACTTATAAGGCTATGTTCATGTTCATGTTCATCAAACATTTTTTGAACATGTTTTTCACATGCGCCAGTGTTGTAAAGCCTTTGTATTATTAGCTTAAAGGAAACCTACCATCAAAATCAAGCACGATAACCCAGGGACACTTATAGATCCAGACACCGTGAGTGTGGTAATCTTGGGTAATTGGTTATCCATGGCCTCAATCATTGTAAAAGCAATGTTTGAAATGAAACTCACGAGTCAGAAGTGCACTGGGGGTGTTATCAGAGCCCCTGCATGCTGTAGCTTCACATGCTATTACAATGTCTCCTCCTCTCCCTCCTCCTTCAGCATTTCCCCCTTCCTCTTCCTGTTAATAACCCCCAGAGTCTTTCCCTATCATTACAGTGGGAGTGGGCATAGACACTAGCTATTGTTTCCATCTGTACAGGCACAGACTACGGCACAATTGTTTGCAGGGCCAAGGCAGGGAAACATCATACACTGGTGTACTTAGCGCCGGTGTATGGTAAATGTGCCCCACTATGTTCATATAGTGCGGTACTGTTTTTTACATCACATAAAAAATGTAATAAAAAGTGATCAAAAGGTCACATGATCCTCAAAATGGTAGCAATAAATTGTCAGCTTATTTCTTATACTGTATCTTACACAGTTTCATACGGCGAAGCATGAAAAAGCTATTATACAGTATATCATACTTTTTTTTGTACAAAATGTTTTTATATTTTATTGTATTCATATTGTATGTAAAAATGTATGGAAACACAATAAAACCTACATTAATTTGGTATCACCGTGATGCCAGATTTTTCTTCACCCTTCCCAGTACATGGCATGAATTAATAAATACCGTAACTGAGAATTACAATTTATTACTCTGAAAATAAGCCCTCATGCAGAAACATGAACAAATTACAAACCTTTGAAGGTGGGGAACAAGAAATTAACAAAAAAGGCTGCAACGCGAAGTGGTTAAGACCCTTGTAATGATACATGTTCCCCCCATGCTCCTTACACCATGTAGGTCTTGTTGGGATGAGCAGGGAAAGGGAGAGAGGCTATGCCCTCACAGAGATCGGGTGAAGGGCGGACAGAGGTCATTGGGGTCTGGTAGCACTAGATCCTCCTGACTTTTGGGCTATAAGACTGTTAAATACGTTATGAATAGAGATGAGCGAACATGCTCGTCCGAGCTTGATGCTCGGTCGAGCATTAGGGTACTCGAAACTGCTCGTTACTCGGACGAATACTTCGCCCGCTCGAGAAAATGGCAGCTCCCGCCGTTTTGCTTTTTGGCGGCCAGAAACAGAGCCAATCACAAGCCAGGAGACTCTGCACTCCACCCAGCATGACGTGGTACCCTTACACGTCGATAGCAGTGGTTGGCTGGCCAGATCAGGTGACCCTGGGATAGACTAGCCGCTGGCCGCGCTGCTCGGATCATTCTGTCTCTGGATGCCGCTAGGGAGAGAGCTGCTGCTGCTCAGGGAAAGCGTTAGGGTGTTCTATTAGCTTACTGTTAGGCAGGAGTGATTCTCAAAGAACCCAACAGCCCTTCTTAGGGCTACAATAACGTTCTACTTTTTTTATTTTAATTTGCATATTTTACCATTTTGTGAGGAATTAGCAGGGGGACTTGCTACCGTTGTGTTTAGCTCTTAGTGGCACACATATCCATAGCAAAGACCGAAGTGGGAAAATTCAGTAGGGGTTGGATTTCTATTAGGCAATAACTCAGTGTCATCTCATCTGGCATAGTACTGTGCTTCCTTTGATACTTGGCTAGAAAATAGCCATAGGAGAATACAAACAGCTTCTTGAAGCCTACAGTAGCGTTCTATATATTTGATTTCTGGTTGATCTGCTGGTGGCTGTAGTTTCTGCAGTGCATGTACTTGCCAATTCTGAGCAATTTGTAGTGAGACTTGCGACCGCTGTGTTCTGCGCTTAGTGGCGCACATATCCATAGCAAAGGCTGAAGTGGCAAAATTCAGTAGGGGTTGGATTTCTATTAGGCAATAACTCAGTGTCATCTCATCTGGCATAGTACTGTGCTTCCTTTGATACTTGGCTAGAAAATAGCCATAGGAGAATACAAACAGCTTCTTGAAGCCTACAGTAGCGTTCTATATATTTGATTTCTGGTTGATCTGCTGGTGGCTGTAGTTTCTGCAGTGCATGTACTTGCCAATTCTGAGCAATTTGTAGTGAGACTTGCGACCGCTGTGTTCTGCGCTTAGTGGCGCACATATCCATAGCAAAGGCTGAAGTGGCAAAATTCAGTAGGGGTTGGATTTCTATTAGGCAATAACTCAGTGTCATCTCATCTGGCATAGTACTGTGCTTCCTTTGATACTTGGCTAGAAAATAGCCATAGGAGAATACAAACAGCTTCTTGAAGCCTACAGTAGCGTTCTATATATTTGATTTCTGGTTGATCTGCTGGTGGCTGTAGTTTCTGCAGTGCATGTACTTGCCAATTCTGAGCAATTTGTAGAGAGACTTGCGACCGCTGTGTTCTGCGCTTAGTGGCGCACATATCCATAGCAAAGGCTGAAGTGGCAAAATTCAGTAGGGGTTGGATTTCTATTAGGCAATAACTCAGTGTCATCTCATCTGGCATAGTACTGTGCTTCCTTTGATACTTGGCTAGAAAATAGCCATAGGAGAATACAAACAGCTTCTTGATCTTGAAGCCTACAGTAGCGTTCTATATATTTGATTTCTGGTTGATCTGCTGGTGGCTGTAGTTTCTGCAGTGCATGTACTTGCCAATTCTGAGCAATTTGTAGTGGGACTTGCGACCGCTGTGTTCTGCGCTTAGTGGCGCACATATCCATAGCAAAGGCCGAAGTGGCAAAATTCAGTAGGGGTTGGATTTCTATTAGGCAATAACTCAGTGTCATCTCATCCGGCATAGTACTGTGCTTCCTTTGATACTTGGCTAGAAAATAGCCATAGGAGAATACAAACAGCTTCTTGATCTTGAAGCCTACAGTAGCGTTCTATATATTTGATTTCTGGTTGATCTGCTGGTGGCTGTAGTTTCTGCAGTGCATGTACTTGCCAATTCTGAGCAATTTGTAGTGAGACTTGCGACCGCTGTGTTCTGCGCTTAGTGGCGCACATATCCATAGCAAAGGCTGAAGTGGCAAAATTCAGTAGGGGTTGGATTTCTATTAGGCAATAACTCAGTGTCATCTCATCCGGCATAGTACTGTGCTTCCTTTGATACTTGGCTAGAAAATAGCCATAGGAGAATACAAACAGCTTCTTGATCTTGAAGCCTACAGTAGCGTTCTATATATTTGATTTCTGGTTGATCTGCTGGTGGCTGTAGTTTCTGCAGTGCATGTACTTGCCAATTCTGAGCAATTTGTAGTGGGACTTGCGACCGCTGTGTTCTGCGCTTAGTGGCGCACATATCCATAGCAAAGGCCGAAGTGGCAAAATTCAGTAGGGGTTGGATTTCTATTAGGCAATAACTCAGTGTCATCTCATCCGGCATAGTACTGTGCTTCCTTTGATACTTGGCTAGAAAATAGCCATAGGAGAATACAAACAGCTTCTTGATCTTGAAGCCTACAGTAGCGTTCTATATATTTGATTTCTGGTTGATCTGCTGGTGGCTGTAGTTTCTGCAGTGCATGTACTTGCCAATTCTGAGCAATTTGTAGTGGGACTTGCGACCGCTGTGTTCTGCGCTTAGTGGCGCACATATCCATAGCAAAGGCCGAAGTGGCAAAATTCAGTAGGGGTTGGATTTCTATTAGGCAATAACTCAGTGTCATCTCATCTGGCATAGTACTGTGCTTCCTTTGATACTTGGCTAGAAAATAGCCATAGCAATAGGATAGCATTGTTTGGTTTTAAAAACTCAAAAAAAAACAAAAAACACAAAAAAAAAAAAAAAAACACAAAAAAAAACAAAAAAAAGTAAAAAAAAAAATAAAGTTATAACTCTCATTTTAAAAATGTTTAACCCGAGGGCTAGGGGTAGAGGACGAGGGCGGGGACGTGGGCGTCCAACTACTGCAGGGGTCAGAGGCCGTGGTCCTGGGCGGGGTGAGACACCACCTGCTGATGAGGGAGCAGGGGAACGCCGCAGAGCTACACTCCCTAGGTTCATGTCTGAAGTTACTGGGACTCGTGGTAGAGCACTGTTGAGGCCAGAACAGTGCGAACAGGTGATGTCGTGGATTGCTGACAATGCTTCGAGCAATTTGTCCACCACCAGTCAGTCTTCCACGCAGTCCACCCATGTCACCGAAATCGCCACTCCTCCAGCTCCTGCACCTCAGCCTCCTCCCCCCCAGTCTGCCCCCTCCCAGGAAAATTTGGCATTTGAACCGGCATACTCTGAGGAACTGTTTTCTGGACCCTTCCCACAGTCACAAACCACTTGTCCGGTTGCTGCTGAGCAATTTTCCGATGCCCAGGTTTTCCACCAGTCACAGTCTGTGGGTGATGATCACCTTCTTGACGTAGTGGAAGTGTGTAAAGAGGTGTCCGACGATGAGGAGACACGGTTGTCAGACAGTGGGGAAGTTGTTGTCAGGGCAGGAAGTCCGAGGGGGGAGCAGACTGAGGGATCGGAGGATGATGAGGTGACAGACCCAAGCTGGGTTGAGAGGCCGGGTGAACACAGTGCTTCTGAGACGGAGGAGAGTCCTCGACCTGAACAGGTTGGAAGAGGCAGTGGTGGGGCCAGACGGAGAGGCAGGGCCAGAGCTGGTGCATCAGCGCCACTGTCAACTAGTGAAGCTCCCGTGGTGAGGGCTCTTGCGGCGAGGGCTAGATCTTCAGAAGTGTGGAGGTTCTTTAAGGAAACACCGGATGACCGACGGACTGTGGTGTGCAACATTTGCCAAACCAGGCTCAGCAGGGGTTCCACCACTACTAGCTTAACTACCACCAGTATGCGCAGGCATATGAATGCTAAGCACCCCACTCAGTGGCAACAAGCCCGTTCACCTCCGGCCGTGCACACCACTGCTCCTTCCCCTGTGTCAGCTGCTAGTCAGCCCCCTGCCCAGGACCCTGGCACAAAAACCCCATCGTCGCCTCCACGATCCTCCACAGCATCCACCAGCGTTCAGCTCTCCATACCCCAGACGCTGGAGCGGAAACGCAAATATAGTGCAACCCACCCGCACGCCCAAGCCCTTAATGTGCACATCTCCAGATTGCTTAGCCTGGAGATGCTGCCCTATAGGCTAGTAGAGACCGAGGCCTTTCGCAACCTCATGGCGGCGGCCGCCCCTCGGTATTCGGTCCCCAGCCGCCACTACTTTTCCCGATGTGCCGTCCCAGCCCTGCACCAGCACGTGTCAGACAACATCATCCGTGCCCTGACCAACGCCGTTTCTGACAAGGTCCACCTGACCACGGACACGTGGACGAGTGCTGCCGGGCAGGGCCACTATATATCGCTGACGGCACATTGGGTTAACTTGGTGGAGGCTGGGACCGAGTCTGACCCTGGGGCTGCTCATATACTGCCGACGCCGAGGATTGCGGGGCCTACCTCGGTCCAGGTGTTTCAGGCCTACTATGCCTCCTCCTCCTCCCACCCCTCCTCCACCTCCTCCTCCGAACTACCATCCGTGGGCACGGCGCCATCAGTCGGTAGCTCTAGGCACAGCAGCAGTGCCGTCGCTAAGCGACAGCAGGCGGTGCTCAAACTGCTGAGCCTAGGCGACAAAAGGCACACCGCCCAAGAGCTATTACAGGGCATCACGGCGCAGACTGATCTGTGGCTGGCACCGCTGAACCTCAAGCCGGGAATGGTTGTGTGTGACAACGGCCGTAACCTGGTGGCGGCTCTGCAACTCGGCAGACTGACACATGTACCATGCCTGGCCCATGTGTTAAATCTGATAGTGCAGCGTTTCCTCAAGACATACCCCAATCTGTCTGATTTGCTCACGAAGGTGCGCCGCATCTGTGCGCATTTCAGGAAGTCCAGCCCAGATGCTGCCACTCTCAGGGCAGCGCAGCGCCGCCTCCAACTGCCCGCTCACCGACTGTTGTGCGACGTGCCCACGAGGTGGAATTCAACACTGACCATGTTATCCAGAGTTTACCAGCAGCGCAGAGCGATTCTAGACTGCCAGATGTCAACTTCCACCAGAACTGGTAGTCAGGTCAGTCAGCTTCCTCAAGTCTACAATGAGGAGTGGACGTGGATGTCTGATATCTGTCAGGTGCTGAGTAACTTTGAGGAGTCAACACAGATGGTCAGTGGCGATGCCGCCATCATCAGCCTCACCATCCCGCTGCTTGGCCTATTGAAAAACTCTCTGGTCAGCATGAAGTCGGAAGCTTTGCGCTCGTCACAAGAGACGGGGGAAGAATATTCCCTTGTTGATAGCCAAAGCACCCTGAGGTCTGTTTCTCAGCGCATATCGGAGGAGGTGGAGGTGGAGGAGGATGAGGAGGAAGAGGAGGAGAATGTTGGCGAGACACAAGAGGGGACCATTGTTGAGTCCTTCACTGTTCAGCGTGTATGGGCAGAAGAAGAGGAGTTGGAGGAGTTGGAGGAGGAGGAAATGGACAGTCAGGCCAGTGAGGGGAGTGAATTCTTACGCGTTGGTACTCTGGCGCATATGGCAGATTTCATGCTAGGCTGCCTATCCCGTGACCCTCGCGTTCAAAGAATTTATTCCAGCACCGATTACTGGGTGTTCACTCTCCTGGACCCACGGTACAAGCAAAATCTTCCCACTCTCATCCCTGGAGAGGAAAGGAGTGTGAGAATGCATGAATACCAGCAGGCCCTGGTGCACAAGCTGAAACAGTATTTCCCTTCTGACAGCGCTAGCGGCAGAGTGCGTAGTTCTGCGGGACAAGTAGCGAGGGAGAGTAGGCGAGCAGGCAGCTTGTCCAGCACTGGCAAGGGTACGCTTTACAAGGCTTTTGCCAGCTTTATGTCACCCCAGCAAGACACTGTCACCTGTCCCCAGTCTCGGCAGAGTAGGGCTGATCTTTACAGAAAGATGGTGAGGGAGTACGTAGCTGACCATACCATCGTCCTAAATGATCACACAGCTCCCTACAACTACTGGGTTTCAAAGCTGGACATGTGGCACGAACTGGCGCTGTACGCCTTGGAGGTTCTTGCCTGCCCTGCCGCTAGCGTCTTGTCCGAGCGGGTTTTCAGTGCAGCTGGTGGCATCATCACCGATAAGCGTACACGCCTGTCGACTGACAGCGCTGACAGGCTGACGCTTATTAAAATGAATAAAGGCTGGATTTCTCAGAATTTCCAATCTCCACCAGGTGAAGGAAGCTCAACCTGAATAATTGATCCACTCCTCCTCCTCCTCCTCATTTTCCTCCTTCTCCTCCTCTTTGTACAGTAAAGCAGAGGAAAATGGCTATTTTTTGACAGGGCCCACTGGCTCTTGCTATAGTACTTCATGCATTTAATTTTTCTGGAGGGCCACCTACCCGGTCCTCTGTTTGAAACAATTTTTGTGAGTGCCACATACAGGCACTCAATCTATTCCATTTTTCTGGAGGGCCACCTACCCGGTCCTCTGTTTTAAAAAATTTTTGGGACTGCCACATACAGGCACTCAATCTATTCCATTTTACTGCAGGGCCACCTACCTGCTCCTCTGGTTTGAACAATTTTTGGGACTGCCACATACAGGCACTCAATCTATTCCATTTTACTGGAGGGCCACCTACCTGCTCCTCTGGTTTGAACAATTTTTGGGACTGCCACATACAGGCACTCAATCTATTCCATTTTACTGCAGGGCCACCTACCTGCTCCTCTGGTTTGAACAATTTTTGGGACTGCCACATACAGGCACTCAATCTATTCCATTTTACTGGAGGGCCACCTACCTGCTCCTCTGGTTTGAAACATTTTTGGGACTGCCACATACAGGCACTCAATCTATTCCATTTTACTGCAGGGCCACCTACCTGCTCCTCTGGTTTGAACAATTTTTGGGACTGCCACATACAGGCACTCAATCTATTCCATTTTACTGCAGGGCCACCTACCTGCTCCTCTGGTTTGAACAATTTTTGGGACTGCCACATACAGGCACTCAATCTATTCCAAAATGGAGTGCCACCTACCTGCTCCTCTGGTTTGAACAATTTTTGGGACTGCCACATACAGGCACTCAATCTATTCCATTTTACTGCAGGGCCACCTACCTGCTCCTCTGGTTTGAACAATTTTTGGGACTGCCACATACAGGCACTCAATCTATTCCATTTTACTGCAGGGCCACCTACCTGCTCCTCTGGTTTGAACAATTTTTGGGACTGCCACATACAGGCACTCAATCTATTCCATTTTACTGGAGGGCCACCTACCTGCTCCTCTGGTTTGAAACATTTTTGGGACTGCCACATACAGGCACTCAATCTATCCCATTTTACTGGAGGGCCACCTACCTGCTCCTCTGGTTTGAAAAATGTTTGGGACTGCCACATACAGGCACTATCCAAATTAAATTGTCTCCATAGCAGCCTCCACACGTTGTCTCCATTGCTACCTCCAAAAGTCGTCCATATAGCTGCCTCCATACATCGTCCCTTTATCAAACGAGGTGTGTCAGGCAGAAATTTGGGTTGTTTTCATGGATTCCACATCAAAGTTGTTAACTTTGTCGCCACCCTGCTGTGTAATCCCCAAAATATACTGGCAAACTTTTACCATTTAGGGATATTATTTCAGCGCTTCTTGCGCATCTGTTTACATTCCCCTCACCCGGCATATCCTAAACTTATAAGAACGCTACTACACTTGATCTTATACAAAAGGTTCTTAGAAGTGCTGTTTGGGGAGTAGCCTAGAGACAGGGGCTTGGATTGGCGAAAGCTCGCCTGGCAGCGGAACGCCAGCTCCATGCGCATCATGCGCTTCTTGCGCATCTGTTTACATTCCCCTCACCCGCCATATCCCAAACTTATAAGAACGCTACTACACTTAACTTGGTGCAGGCTGGGACCGAGTCTGACCCTGGGGCTGGTCATATACTGCCGACGCAGAGAATTGCGGGGCCTACCTCGGTCCAGGTCTCAAAGGCCTACTATACCTCCTCCCACCCCTCCTCCACCTCCTCCTCCTCCGAATTACCATCCGTGGGCATGGCGCCATCAGTCGGTAGCTCTAGGCACAGCAGCAGTGCCGTCGCTAAGCGACAGCAGGCGGTGCTGAAACTGCTGAGCCTAGGCGATAAAAGGCACACCGCCCAAGAGCTATTACAGGGCATTCCACATCAAAGTTGTTAACTTTGTCGCCACCCTGCTGTGTAATCCCCAAAATATACTTGCAAACTTTTACCATTTAGGGATATTATTTCAGCGCTTCTTGCGCATCTGTTTACATTCCCCTCACCCGGCATATCCTAAACTTATAAGAACGCTACTACACTTGATCTTATACAAAAGGTTCTTAGAAGTGCTGTTTGGGGAGTAGCCTAGAGACAGGGGCTTGGATTGGCGAAAGCTCGCCTGGCAGCGGAGCGCCAGCTCCATGCCAAGATCCAACTAACATAGTTTTAACTGCAGCACCTTTAATCTACTACTAGTTCACTGCCTCCATACATGGTCCCCTTATCAAACGAGCTGTGTCAGGCAGAATTTTGGGTTGTTTTCATGGCTTCCATGTTAACTTTGTCGCCACCCTGCTGTGTAATCCACAAAATATACTGGCAAACTTTTATCATGTACCGATATTATTTGAGCGCTTCTTGCTCACCTCCTTTGGTTCCTCTCTGCCACCCATTGGTTTGAAGCCTGAGTCCATTTAGGGTATGTCGCCATGCCACTCTCTAGCCTGCCGCTGCTGCCGCTGCCTCTGCATGAAGTCCCCTATAGTGTCAGGGTCAATTATTGGATGTTTTAGATGCTATCTAGCTTCATTCTGTCACTCTGTCATGGCCATGCTGTTGCCCATAATTTTGGCATAATGGTGCGATTATGCAGCCTCAGAGGCATCCATGCATGCTGCCCCTGCTGTTTCCTGTCCATTTCCGTGGTGTTTCCATCCTTTTCTGAGGTTCCCAGGTGTTTGGCCAAGCTTCCCTGTGCAGAGCCTTGGTCCCCTTGAAAAATGCTCGAGTCTCCCATTGACTTCAATGGGGTTCGTTATTCGAGACGAGCACTCGAGCATCGGGAAAAGTTCGTCTCGAATAACGAGTACCCGAGCATTTTAGTGTTCGCTCATCTCTAGTTATGAATATTCAGCCAAAATTATGTCTAAAAATTGAAAATGTTTTAAAGAAGGTGTTAGCAGCTGTATAAATCTGAGAAGAAAATAATAATTTCAGTGCTCATTAGTGCTCTTCCATTCCATTGTGTTGAAAACATAAGATCATACTTCCATTTTACTTGCGAGAAATATGTGCAATTCTAAAAACATGACATCAATTATATTAGGTTTTCTTTTTATGCAGATGCAAGAAAACTCCCTTTTTCTAAAATACAACTGTCTGATTTATACAGAACTTTGGAAAATGCATAAATCACAGTTAAAGGCTTCTTTTCCGGTAATGTTAATTTTCGGTTCTTGAGAATTTTGCATATGACTCGCTATTTGTAATCTTTTCATCATCGGCCTGTGGTGAGACAAATACTTATTTTGAATGCAAAATAAACAAAAGATGATTAGTGCTTATCCAGAACTTCTTAAAGTTAGAATGGAGGCATTGAACTTATGAGATATCAGTGCCATACTTATACACAATGGGGCACATTTACTGTCCCCGAAAGTGCATTGTCCAACGAGAATGCACCATGCTGTGATTCACTAAATTGTGCCCCGATATCCTGTATGTGTCGCTTCCCCGCTCAGGTCCAACGGAGTTCACTTTCTTCTTTGTGGTGCAAGTAATTGCATTGTCTTGCAACACAATTTGAAAGTTAAATCCCAAGCTCAGTCTGAATCAGTCAGATTGCCCGACTGCACGCTCCCCGAATTCTGTTGCATGAAAGCCACCGCAGCTTAGTCAAAAACAAATTGCGTGCAACACAATGCCAACGCAGACAGTTATTAAATACCTGTCCAAGATGTGCAATCACCGAAACAGACAAACAGTCCAAAGGAAGTGCAATCTGCGACCCTTAGTAAATAAACCCCAATACGTTAATGGTTTGTGAAGCTCCTTGCTTTTTCCAATTTTAGGTGGACAAAGATATTGATAACCCCTGGCCAAACTTCCTGATTTTGTTGAAAGCACTTTGTGGGATAATAGATCTACTGCTGCATTTCAACATGTCCAATCATTTTGTTTTCAAGGGAGATATACAAGCCCAACATACCTCTTAGACCTCTTGCACATAACTGTAGATGGGGGCCATGTGTTAGCTGCATAAATTAGCCCCATAGGAGTCCATTGTGCGTGTCCATAGTGTCTCACCGCACTTTTAGTGAGCCAAGATTCCACTCAGTTCCCATGGAAATGGGCTGGATGAACAGTACTCACCCGCCCATATCCACCTATGCAATATTGGCCACAAATTTTCCCCTAGTTGCAGCCCATATTGCACAATTGGGGATTTGCTTGAGGCTTAAGGATTTTTGTATACTCTTTACTGAGAATACATGCTCTTGGAGAGAGATTCTTATAGTAACTTTTCATTCTGACTTATTATTACCCTATTATCTTAATCTCATTAACATATGTGATGCAGAAGCTGATTTGTCACCTTTGGAAAGAGGGATATCTCCATGCCAATGTCATTGTTAGCAAACAAGAAGTTGCCCGGTCAAAGGGTGTTCAAAGGGAAAGCAAATACTAGGAATTTTCACCTGTGGTGGTGGAGCATAGTCCTAAAAACATGATCCACTTTTGGTCCTACTTTGCGGTATCCTTTTTTTTAATATTCTGCTGCCAACTGTGTACAAACTACAAACCCTAATCTAGCAGTATTACTTACCTCTATGTATCCCCTTCCTTTGGTTACTTAATAAGGCAGGTATAACAGCATGTTGTAATGCAGTCATATTCTAGTAAACCCGTTCGCCACATAGGGTGATTGGTGCCTGCACGCCATGTCAATTTTTGCAGTTCTGTTATGCAATTCTTTAATAATACAATCTTTAATAATAATGAACAATAATATCTATCGGAAAGTTTACATATCATAACAATCACAAGTGAAAAGTCGCCAGCTGCATTTATTTCTAGAATGAATGCTGTACAGCACCCCACTGGATACATCAAGAGGCCGTGAAAATGCAGATGCGGGGCTATCATAAATACAGTATCCCCGTTTGAGTTAATTTGAAAATTAAAAACATATATACTATATATTACTGGTCACCGTCATGATGTTTATAAATGTGCAAGAGGTATGCACAAATACGACGTAGATAGCTGGACAGTAGCGGTGAAGGGGTTAATATAGCATATAGCAATAATTCCTATGAAAATTCCTCTATGTCTCTTTAAAGAGTTTACATTTAATTATAATAAGTACATTATAGGAAAAAGAAAAGTATTAAACAATAAAAATGTAATTATCTGTCACACCTGATCAAACATAAGACGAGCCTAAAAATCCAATTGTACCTGAAACAAAGGCACATTCATTTTCCCTTTGTCAGAAATATTCAGCAGTCTGTTTCCTCATCTGAGAAGATTAATGAGATGGAGGGCTTTAACAATGTCTGCTGATATACTATTTGAGAAGTGTGTTGATTTCTCAGCTTTCTTTATAAAGATGTGATTGTATCAAGCTGTTATTGTATGCTCTTAACACAGTCTGACAACAAAATTATAAATATTTATGAAAATGAAACTGAAAAATATAGATTCATAGCAATAAAATATCATTGGCAGTGAAAGAGATATCGGCCATAACAGCTGCTATGGCACCCATGGTATTAAAGGGACTTAAGCCCTTCCATCACAGGGTGGTCAAGAAGACAACATTCTATGTACCATATTAACACATATCTGTGTCTGTAAAAGATGAATTCTTGTGAGGTTAAATACATGTGCATTAGCACTGCCAACCTGCATCTATACATTATGCATACTATACATGCTTGTATCCTTGACCCACAGGTCAGAGGTTTGCTTGTGTTTTTTGTATACATTTAGCATTCCTTTTTGACTGCATTGAAAAGCTTAAAGAGTAACTCTAATATTATTTCCACAAATCAATAGTACAACAACTTTACTATTATGTTGATTGCCTATATCCTGCAATTTCTTTGCTATCCTTCTCAATTTATGACCTCCCTGAGTATCTACATGTGTACTGCTATGTGAAAGCAAAAGTCTTCTACACAGAATAGTTAGGTAAATGTCTCCCCTGTTTCCTATCAGTCCCTTGTTCCCAGTTTGGCATTCTGCAAAAGTTTCTCTGTATCTCTCTGCATCTCAAGTGGTATCATACATTCCTCTATCGAACACTCCTCCATTTCTGTTCTCTGGAAACGTTCTGCAAAGCAGAGAAGTTATTAAATATTACTGTTCACACACCACTCCACACTTTATGTAAGTATTTCACAGCTGTTTTTAACTATTTATTTTATTCTCCATGTTCCTTTATGTGATTGAAGCTTCCAGGCAAGTCACTATATGCACCCTGTATGTGCAATAGGCAGTGTTCAGTGGATTTATTTGTAGGGATCTCACTGGATTTACTACTAACTTATTTAATGAGAAAACACAAGGCATTATGGGAAGTGTGGGCTGACTAAATAAGACTCAACTTAAGGGCACATAAAGAGGATTCACACCCACTTCACTGCTGCAGGGCAGATACAGCTACTTTCAGAATGGTTAGAGATAGTGAATAGAGGAGGAGTGACAGTCCCTATGCCTTATTACTATTTCAGCAGTAACTGACATTAACCCAGTTGCAGTGGTCCAGAGATTTAAATAGCTTCGATTTTCAACTAAACAAGAGTGTAATGATTCAATGAAGGAAAACTTGTATTCTCTACTGACCTATTTTGTAGTCAAGATTAACTTGTGGGGTTGGCTTCCATTTTTGAGTTTTGCTCATAGCAACCCTGGAAAGAATACATTTTTGCTACAGCTTTTTAAAATTCTTATATAGACTCCATGGTCAATAAAAAATAGAAAGAACATCATCCATGCAGTAGATTTGAAACCTTCCAGAAGGTCAAACCTCTGGGAAGGCTTTCCATACCAAGCTTATGACTACTTTCTGTTTCTCACAGCTGTAGCAGTTTAAAGGATAGAGAAAGGAGCATGGGCTGCTCTTATGGGGGACTGATTTCTCATTGGGAACCCTGCTTTTATTACAGATTATGGGATTGATACCTTTATATTGCAAAACCATAAAGATTTCCTGCGATTATATTGACTGTAGGAATTTATACAACACTGTGTAATAGTACACAGACAAAAGAACTAGAGTCTCTGTAGGAAGAGTCCGTATGGAGGAGTCTGTGAACCAGTGAAACCTCTGGACCACTGCGGGAGACGAAGATGGTTCTAGCCGACACCCGGGACCGGAGTCTAAGGGGAACCTGGTCTTCACCAGAGCCCGCCTCAAGGCCAAATGGTCTTGCTGTGGCAGGGTGCCCCCAGGTCATTCCTTACCGACATGTGACATAATAGTACGTCATACGTCGGGTCCCGGTACATGGAGAGGGTTCGTGGGCCGAGCCCTCTCCATAGCCGGTAAGTCTTTGCTGCATATTGCAGCAAAGGCTTACCGGTAACACCCGCTATCGGTGCTGCCATCTTTCCGTGGATCGTCGCTCCCCGTGACATCATCGGGGAGCGGCGATCCGTCAACATGGTATCTTCTGGTCTCACGAAGACCCGAAGCTACTTCGGGTTAACCCATTCATTACCATGTGCTATGATAATGGTTTTTCACTGCGTTTAACCCCGTAACGGAAAATCGCGCCCAAAGTCAAAAATGGCACTTTTTTGCCATTTAAAAAAAAAGTGATCGGGGATGGGAAGCAGGAGCGTCGGAGAGAGGTGAGTTTGGGCCGGGGGGTTGGCGTGTGGCCGTTGCACACTGTAGATGGAAAATTACTAAGTTGAAGCAAATTAGTAGTGCATTTAGAATTACGTTATATATTTTTTCAATTTCTGCAGCTCCAATATAACTTTAATGTAGTATGAACAACCCCCATCATGATCAGCTCTAGTTTATTAATGATTTATATAATAGACCAGGGCTCTGCATGGGGTGTTATATTCTGTATCTACAGTCAATCTGTTGACCTATATGGTAAGGGGTTAGAACTGACTCCAAGGCAAGATTTATTTTTATTTTACTTAGTATGAAAAAGTCTCTGATTTTTGAGCAGTTGTGAATTTGCACATTTTTCTGCAACATTTCCATATCTTCTCCACAACTCATGGTGAACAGTTTTCGGGTGGATTTGCTTTACTTATCTAAGGAGTCCAGCTGTTTAGACTAAAGTCACTTGTATTGGGCATCTGCAACTTTTGAAAAGTGGCAAAAAAGTGTGCAAAGGTCTCAGGTGATAAACTTGGCAGTAAGAAGCAGGATAACCCACTCTGCAATTTTTTTTTCCTTTACACTGGTCAGTGTCAAGGTTAGACTAACAGGCACAAGTGCAATTTAGGATACAGAAAATTCAATTAAGATTAAAAAAGAAGACAAGACAGAATCCTCTCTGTGCGGGTTCAGCCTCCTGGTAGGACCTGGCTGTATGTAACTGAGCATGCTCAGCATGCTCAGTTACTTACACTATACACTGCAATACAAGTGTATTGCAGTGTAAGGGCTTGAACAAGCGATCGGAGGATCGCTTGTTCAAGCCAAGAAGTAGAAAATGTAAAAAAGTTAATGAAAAAAGATTTAGTCATTTTAGAATATAATTAAATAAATAAATAAAATAAAAGTCCCATAATCTCCCCAGTTACACATAAAATGCAAATAGAGTATATAAAACACAAAAACACGTACATATTTGGTATCACCGCGTCCATATCAATCTGTACAATAAATCTAAATCAATATTGAACCCACTCGGTGAACGCCGTAAAAAAAAAACTCAAAAAACTTCCCGTAATATACAATTTTTCATCAAACACCATCACTAAAAATGTTCTAAAAAGTGATCAAAAAAAGTTACATTCCCTAATATGATACGACTGAAAAGAACGTAAAGAACGTAACGAAAAGAACGTGCAAAAAAATAAGCCCTCAACCAGATCTGACAACAGAAAAATACAGAAGTTACGGCAATAAAAAGTTGTCAATAGTAAAAACAATGCGATTTTCTCCAATATTGGTTTTTCTCAGGAAAATTGAGCAAAGATGAGAAAAACTATATAAATGAGGTATCACCGCAGTCGTAGTGAACCAGAGAATAAAGATAAAATATTATTTTTACATTACGGTAAACGGAGGGAAAAAAATGCTAAAATCCCAAATAAAAATTAATGATTTTGTTTGTGTCCCGCTTGAAATAGTTAATACAATCTCATGAATAAGCTTTAGACTCCCAAAATGAATTATTTATACATTGTATCTCATCCCGTAAATAATAAGCCTCATATGTTCACATTACCAAAAAAAAAAATTTATAGGTCGTACAATGTGACAATACAAATCTTCTGTGAAGGGCGCCTCCATTCATCCTATGCCCGGCCGTGCGCCCATACAGCAGGACACCACCACATATGGGGTATCGCTACAATCGGGAGGAATTGAGAATCAAATGTTGCAGAGCGTTTCATCATTTAATCTATTCTGAAACTGTCAGTTTTGGCCTAAATGAATGTATTTTCCCAAAAAAATTTGAAAGTTTCTAAATCGCAGGTCCATATTGTTTTAACCCATGTGAAACACTTAAAGGGTTAATAGACTTAATAGAAGTTGTTTTACACACAATGAGGAGTGACGTTTCTATAGTGGGGTAATATATATGGTTTTACTATTATTTAGGCCTTTCAAAGTCACTTGGAGGCTGAGTTGTCCCTTAAAATGTGAGTTTTGGCAATTTTCATGAAAATGAGAAAAATGGCACCTAAAGTTCTGCGCCTCATAACATCCTAGAAAAATGAGAGGACATATAAAATATCATTTCAACATGAAGCAGACATTCCATTAATGTTAATTATCAAGCTTTTTGGGTAGTTTTACTTCCTGTCTGGAAAGCAGAACATTTCAAACTTGGAAAAATGAAGAATTTTTACAAACTTTTGCCAAATTTTCACTTTTTTTCCAGAACGAAACGCAAAACTTATCACTTAAATTTTGTAACTAACATGAAGTACAATGTGTCACGAGAAAACAGTCTCAAAATCACCTGGATATGTTAAAGCGTTCTGAAGTTATATCCAATTATCGTGACACACGTCAGATTTGAAAAATCGAGTCTGGTCATTGAGCTGAAAACTAGTGTCAGTGATAAGGGTTTAATGTGCAAAACAATATTCATAAAAAAAGATATATATATGTGTTAATGTAGTTGAAGGGAACTCCTGGAAACAACATTGATGACCTTTCTCATGTACCTCTATAAGCCAAAGTGCGGGGGTTGGTGTGCTTATTGTGTTGATCAGTTAGAGTTGTACCCTCAAAAATCATATGTATATGCATAGGTGATAAATGTTTTTTGTGAAAACCCTTATTCACTGTATTCAAAATATTACTTATTTAATAAGTATAATATCATGTCATCATGTCTGTATATTGTATGCACTTTTCTGAATGTATGTATAATATTAACTTGGTATGAACTATATCTAGGTATTCCCTTAGCTGCCAAAGAGAAGGTGGATATCCCGGTTCTTTTTGCACCAGATACTATGAAACTGTATGATGCCTTGGTAGTTGTCAATATGGTGAAAGCAAACGGAAGCAATTGGGAACATGGGAATTTTGAAGATTTAAGTACCGAATTAAAAAGGTGAGTTCTGGCAATAAAACAAGCAATGACAAATCAAAACAGAACATTACTATAAATTCATTAATGAAAGTAGAAGTAAGCAGTTGACTTTTTCCTTAAATATGCTGTATTTCCTACAGGAAAATTTAATAAAACTAAAAAATGTGAGTTAAGACCTGCTTTGCAGCTAGCTAAACTACTCCTGGGATTACATTGATTTGGAATTTTATACCGGGATAGAGAGGATAACACATCTGAAGCATGAAAATGTAGACATATGTCACATGAAATGTTGCATTCTTATTAAGTCCCTATTAAACTGACAACCTTTTATAAAAATTAATACACACAGTACTCCATAAGCATCACTGAAATATTCTGTGTATAATTGCTGATGAATATATACCATGGGATCATTACTTATATCCTAATACATTTTTCCTTATATTTCTAAATTTTTAATGTTTTATCCTATTTGTTTACTATTAATAATAAATAAATTGTATCTCTGTACCAATAGTACTTAAAGAACATCTATCATCAAATTACCTGCTTTCAAAAATATGCTGAGCACCTCCTGGCTCTGTCGATTTTTTCATGGTTCCCAGTGTCAGTGACATCACCGGCTTTCCCTCTGCAATTTTCTTGCTGTGTGAAATTATAGCAGAAAGTCAGAGGGAATGCTATGATTACCATGAATAAATTACTTACAGGTAATATGATGGTAGATGTCCTTTAAAGGGAACCACATTTGCACATATACAGCTAGTGACAGGTTCCTATAGAACTGTATTCCCTTACTGACACCCTTCTTTTAGCTAAAAATAGTTTCGCTTACATTCACATAAATCACCTTTTATCTTATATTAGCTGCCATCAGAGGAGCGGTGTCCTGCTTGGCCAGCCCCTCCCATCTAATTCTCCCCATGCCTTATGCCTCATTATTGGTCACAGTTTATGTCATGTAACCAGAGTGACATCATCCTAGGTACTTTAGGCTCTTAATAATGTGCATATATCTGACCACATGAAGTCACAGCAGTCTCGATGGACTTCTACTCTTCTCCATCCTCAATGGAGGCTGCTGTGATCTCATGTAATCACATACATGGTGTACAGTTTGCTATTCTTAGAAGGCAAAAGTACCTGAAATTATGTCACGCTGGTCACATGTCGTGAATGTAACACAATATTTCCCTTCTGTACATAGAGCTTTATATGTCTGTAGTTGAATATTAGCAGACGGTCTCTAAGTACAAGGAGGCAGGGCAGTGATTTGAAGAGGCAACATTTGAAGGGTTATCTACTTTTTTATTTTTATCCCCCACCTTTATTTTTTTTACTCATTTACCTAGTTGATGACCTTGACATTGAGTTGGTGTATTATAATCTACGATAACTTTATCCACCAAATAAAGTTTAGCAATTATAAAATTCTTGACCTACCAACAAATTACAAAACTGGTAAAATGTTAATATTACTACATTTTTATGAATCATACACTAGAATATTATCTATTTCTGAATTAAATATATCAAAATGTTTTAAACAGCATTTCAAAGACAGAGGATGGAAGCATTTCAGGTATCCGATGGATTTATCCAATTCATGGAATTCCAGAATCTCAGCCATCCAACTCAGCTCCAGGTATTTTCCGTAATATCCATATGACTGTGTTGATTATTCGAACGATAAAATAATAATTAGCATAGCATAACATAATTACTAATGTAGCAGTAACATAATTAGCAGAAATAAACGCTTTCAGTAGATTAACTTTAACTGCTTATCTCACAAGCCCTATCTAAAATATTGGAACTTTTTTCATTAGCTGTAATGAATGCTGTCTTTAATATTTCCAGGTGTAGGCATTAGACACATATCTAAAGTGCATGTAATGTTAAAACATTTCCACTATTGATGATCTTCCATCTTCGTTATTCCAAAATACCTCCCAAACCAATAACAGTGGTGCAGAAATAGATCACAAACTGTTTAAGCAATATAGAGATATTCATCTATTTATATAGATAAATCTCTGCATTGCTTCATCAGTTTGTAACCTTAAAGGGGTATTCCCACCTGGGCATTCACATTTAATTCCTTTGCCATATGTAAACATTTCTTCAATTGGATGTTAATTTAAAAAATGTTCCTGTGTGAAGATAATTTCTCATAAATGTTGCCATGTTGTCCCTTAGAAATGAGATAGCTTCCTTGGATACAACCACCTCAGATTTTGGCAGCAGTGGCCACACATGCGCTAGTGAGTCCTGTCTGACCACCTGGCTTCATCGATCAGTACCACAGGACGGCTGCGGGACATGCAGTAACTCCTGGACATTTCATATACTTTCAGAAACTTTATGTTTCTTTGTGCAACCTCTCCTACAGAGGTGGTCATATCCAGGGACACAGTCTTGTTTCTAAGGGACCATATGACTACATTTATGAGAAATTATCTTCACACAGGTAAAAAAATGTTAATACCATCTAATTAAAGAAATGTATATAAATGGCAGATTAATAAAACTGAATATCAGTGCTTAGATGAGAATACCCCTTTAATAATTTCAAGCTTGTTCCTACAACAATTAATTGCACCTACACATTAGAAATTTTCAACTCCTTTTGAAGACCTATGGATTGACACACATGCATTTTTTCTCACATTTCTCTGAAATTAAAGAGAGAGATCATTTTTAAGGCTATTTTTTTTACTTTCTGCAAAGTCAAAAGTGTATATACACTTGTTATACACAAGATTACTATGCCTTTAAACAATTTGGGACAGTACATATGACTATTTCATGTATTTGAAAGCTTCTAATTAGTTTATTGGCATACTCTGAGATAATCAGAGACACACCTGTGGATGTATTTTAAGGCACAGTTGAAACAAATTGCTTCTTTATGTAACATCATGGTAACGTGTAAAGAAATCAGCCAACATACCAGGAAGAGAATTGTGGATTTGCACAAGTTTGGTTCGTCCTTGAGTAAAATTTACAGATACATGAAGGTACATTGTTCAAATAAAAAGAAGATGTACAGCCATCATACCGCTCAGTATGGAGACAGGTTCTGTGTCCCAGAGATTAATCTGCTTTGGTCCAAAATGTGCAAACCAACCCAAGAACAAAGCAAAAGACCTTGCAAAGATGTTTGCTGAAGCAGGTAACAGTATGTCATTATCCACAGTGAAATGAGTACTGTATGACATGGGATGAAAGGGCATTCTGCCAGGAAGAATCCATTGCTCCTAAAGAAACTGCCAGATTAATGTTTGCAAATGCACAGAGTCAAAAAGGCATTATTTTTTGGAGATATATCCTGTGATCTGACAAAACTAAAATTGAACTGTTTGGCCATAATGACCATTGTTATGTTTTGAGGAAAAAGGAAGAAGCTTGCCAGAATCATGTTCTGTGGGTGTTTTGCTGCAGGCAGTGGCGTAACTAGGAGAGGCTGGGCCCCATAGCAGATTTCTGCATGGGGCCCCCCCTTCCCCTCCAAAAAAATAGACATATGTAGGCTGCATTCACATAAACGTGTACACGCCAGGCTAGAGCCTGGCAGGCACACATCAGACGCGCTGGGTAGGTGATCGCGGCTCACCCCTCCCCTCTCCATAGAGTATAGAGCCGCATGGTCATTCTTATGGCCACAGATCTCTGTTGCGGCCACAGCTCGAAACAGTGAGTACTCGTTGTGCTCACCGTACCGAGCCGAGGCACTATAGTCGCCTATGAGGGATGTATATCCGTCAGCAAATTGCAGCCAGATATACGTCCCCCATACGTTCTTGTGAATTGCCCCTACACAGACATATTTCTACAATTACACAAATTTATACACACCTTTATATACTTATATACACACACATAAAGTTCTACACGTGTATAGTTGCACCCATATACATACAAGTATACACACACATTTGTGCACTAATACAGAGTGTATACAAACTCACAGTATATACACTGACCATATATACACATGCAGTATAAAAAGACCAAATACACACATACTGCATATACATACAGAATATACACACATACAACAAATACACACACATTCAGTATATACAGCATATACATACATACTATATGCACAGCATATACAAAAACACACATACATATACATATATTTATATATATACACACAATAAATACAGCATTTGCATCTATGCATATATACACGCTATATACATATATACAATATACACAGTATATACATATAT
Organism: Engystomops pustulosus; assembly: GCF_040894005.1. Taxonomy (NCBI): domain Eukaryota; kingdom Metazoa; phylum Chordata; class Amphibia; order Anura; family Leptodactylidae; genus Engystomops; species Engystomops pustulosus. The sequence goes on along the minus strand of NC_092412.1, from coordinate 109,644,310 downwards.
ACAATATACACAGTATGTACATATATACAATATACACAGTATGTACATATATACAATATACACATATATACAATATACACAGTATACACATATATACAATATACACAGTATGTACATATATACAATATACACAGTATACACATATATACCATATACACAGTATGTACATATATACCATATACACAGTATGTACATATATACAATATACACAGTATATACATATATACCATATACACAGTATGCACATATATACAATATACACAGTATACACATATATACAATATACACAGTATACACATATATACAATATACACAGTATACACATATATACCATATACACAGTATGTACATATATACCATATACACAGTATGTACATATATACAATATACACAGTATATACATATATACAATATACACAGTATACACATATATACAAAATACACAGTATGTACATATATACAATATACACAAATATACAATATACACAATATACACAGTATACACAGTATATACATATATATATATATATATACACACAATATACACAGTATATACATAAATACAATATACACAGTATATACATATATATATATATATATATATATACAATATACACAGTATATGCATATATACAATATACACAGTATATACATATATATATATACAATATACACAGTATATACATATATATTTATACAATATACATATACAGACCGATAAATACATATGTATTTACTTACCTTTTAGGATGTGTAGGTGACCACCCGGCCGTGGCGTCAGGCGGTTGTTCCGGCGGGTGTTCGGGCAGGAGGGGGGGGGGGGTTTATGGTTGTGCGCTCGGGCGGGGGAGGGGGTGCGTTCGCCGGGCGGGAAGGAGAGGGCGATGCGTTCGCTGGGGCGGGAGGGAGAGGGCGATGCGTTCGCTGGGGCGGGAAGGAGAGGGCGATGCGTTCGCTGGGGGGGGAGGGAGAGGGCGATGCGTTCGCTGGGGCGGGAGGGAGAGGGCGATGCGTTGGCTGGAGCGGGAGGGAGAGAGGGGTGCGTTCGCTGGGGCGGGGGGCGTGGTCATCAACTGTGCCTCGCTATGCAGGGGGTAGGCAGGCCGCGGTTACCTGTGCCGGCGGACGGGGAAGGGACTGGGCGATCCAGGAGTGGAGGGTGGGCCAGGAGAGAGGTGGGCGGTAGCCGGAACACAGAGGGAGGGGCCCGGGGACACGATGTGCCAGGCACCTGGCAGTGCACTGCCGGACCACTTGGCAAAGCACTGACCACAGGGTCCGTGCATCCCCGGGCCCCTGAACCTCATGGGCCCCGTAGCAGCTGCTACGGCTGCTACGGCGGTAGTTACGCCACTGGCTGCAGGAGAAAAGAACATTATGTGGTAATACTGAAGCAACATCTCAAGATATCATCCACAAAGTTAAAGCTTTGGCACAAATGTGTCTTCCAAATGGATAATGACCCCAAGCATACTGCAAAACTGATTACACAGCGGCTTAAGGTTGACAAAGTTAATGTTGTGGAGAGGCCATCAGCCCTGATCTCAATTCTACTGAAAATTTATGGGCAAAGCTGAAGAGGCAAGTGCGGGCAAGGCGGCCTACATATATGGTTCAGTTACACCAGTTCTGTCAGAATAAGTGGGCCCAAATTTCGACCAACTATTGTGAGAAGCCTATGGAATTCACACGAGTAATACAGTTTAAAGGTGAATTCCAGAAATAGGCATAATTCATATACAAAATATTAAACATTAAAATATAAGCCTATATGTAATTAGCTGTTATTTAAAATGCTGCTGACATACATTGTGATGGAAAATTAAAATGCTACTGGCCCTTTAATTAGTCAATTCATTTCCTTTGTGCGGAGAAGACACAGGACAGAGGATGGCTGCTGGAAACATGTCCACATCACATAGCCTGCACCTGCCTGGACGGGTCATGTGATCACCACTATGTTTGGCTGTCGTCGGTTGGTTGCAGTGCATCCAGTAAAGCCAGTGTTTTGGTGATGTGCCATCATGGCAATTACACATCGTTACTATGGTAACAAAGCAGGACAGTTGCATCCTCACTGGGGGCAGAAAATAAGATGGTGGAGGAGTTAGTGAGAACTATAGGAGCAAGGGACCTGCAGTTTCCAGTGGCAGCCATCTTGGTTAAAACTTCATAGAGAGGCCATAAAATTTTATGAATCATAAAATCAAACTGTTTAAGCTCCATTTTCTAACTAATGACATTGAGTTTTGTTATATTCATTTATTTATAGCATCATGGGTTTTTGTATCAGATGTTCATATTCCCGGAATACCCCTTTAAGGGAAATGGTACCAAATACTAATGAAATTTACTAAAAATACTAATGAAACTTGACTTTGCATACAGTAATAAAAAGGTTTATTCTGATTTCAGATATTGAGAAATATATCTTGTATGTCTGTGTGTGGAATGTAAAAGTATAAAGGTTGAATGTTTTTAAAGTTCAGTTATATGAAGCTCGATTTCTTGATTATTTTCTGAGGGAAACAATCTCCTGCTGGTTTCACACTTTGCAATCACCTGTGAGCAATTTAATGATCTGTAAACATAGAAAACTGAACAGAGCTCAAGATTAATGAGTTTCTTCCGAAAGAGAGACATTTCTTCAAAAATGAAAAAAAAAATTTATTAATAGAGAAAATGTTCCACAAAAAAGTTTAGTCATACTTACACTATATAGCTTAAGGCTATGTTCACACTTAGATAGTTTTTTTTTTTCCAGGCCCTCCATTGCTTATTGAACATTCCAATAGCAACTCATGCAAAAAAAAAACCAAAAACATATACATTTGAAAAAGATAGAAATATAAAGCACTTGCGGCCCTAGGAAACAACATTCTAAAATCAAAATTGTGACAAAATGCTGGTGCATGCATCATTTGATTCACACCAATCTAATAGGTGTATATTTATACGAGACTGTCTTAAAATGCACAAACTTTTTAATACAGCATCAGCCAACGTGATAAATCTGGAAAAAATTTAAGACTCTATAATCTAATGTTATGCTGTCTAAAGTCCAAATATTACAAGATTTAAGTGCTTGCTTTACAATATTTGGTGCTCCCATTGACCTGATCGCACCACCACTGCTCCGAAGAACACAGTGAGTCAGGGCTTCCTAAGCTAAAAAATTATCTCTATGTAAGACAGAATGCAGTTAATCACTGTGTGTGTGTGTTCCCTTAAGTATAGTATTTAGTAATACAGTTGTATATAAGAAGAAAGCAATATCAAAAAGTAGCAGCATCATTTATGTGATCTACTTGGGGTTATGTCTCAGGTATGTGACCAGCATTACACAGCAAAAAAAAAATGGGTGCACCCTAAATCGAAAAAAATAATATTAAAGGAAACCTACCACTTCTGAAGGTAGGTATGAGTTTTAAACACCGGGCACCAGCTCAGGGTGAGCTGGTGCCGGAGCTTACCTTAGCTGGTGTTTTAAACCGCTATATCGCGGTTTAAACACATTTTGATTTACAGCCCCAAGGTAGCTTCGGCGCTGCGCGCGGCCGTGCGCGCCTCCATAGGAAGTGCCGGAGGCGTCACACGCGCACGGCCGCGCACAGCGCTGAAGCTACCTTGGGGCTGTAAATCAAAATGTGTTTAAACCGCGATATAGCGGTTTAAAACACTAGCTAAGGTAAGCTCCAGCACCAGCTCACCCTGAGCTGGTGCCCGGTGTTTACATCTCATACCTACCTTCAGAAGTGGTAGGTTTCCTTTAACTTGGTGCTTTATCCACCAATTGTCCAAAAATTGTTATGGTTCCTTCTGTCTCTTTGAAAACCGAATCATGCTCACTCCATCCAATTTTTTTTTAATTGGATGGTAAAATTAAGAATGTATACAGTACAGTAGGTGCACCATAAATATAAAACAAAAGTAAAGAAAATAAACTCACTTTGAATTCTATGGTATTATGAATCAGAACATTTAGGTGAATGCAATCACAGATAAACACCAAAACTGGACAAATAACCCCATTTCATTTAATTTCAAGTTATTTAACAGAGATGCCAATGTACATAGTCTATAAAGCTAAAGCGTAACTAAAGATTTGAAGCTTTTTTGATTGTGAAATTAAAAGTACAGGTGATAAATAGTAAACTAATGTTTGTCTTTTCACCTGTATTTATTCACTACTTTCCTGTCTGTCATCCTTTGTCTGTGTTTGTTTTCTGGTGAGTGTTTTCTGGACCTGCTCTGGGTGTTACCCAATATTCTTGTCCTTTCTATTGCCCTTCTTCCAGCAGTCAGTCTCGGTTGTGTGTTTGTGTGCATGCAGGGATTGCTTGTCCGCCAAGATTTTACTTGCAGTAATTGTTTATTTAGGGGGGCCGAAATTTAGTACACCAGACCCTAGGATACTTTAGTCCTTTCCCTACTATCTGGAAAGGTCTTCGCGTTCAGAGAGAGAGGAGTTGTCGGGTCCAGAGCTAGTCCGGGTAAGCTAGTTATCATCCCCAGGCAGGGACTAGCTTAACCGTAGAGTAAAGGACAGTTTTCCCTTCCCAGTTTCCCTAGTTCTTGCTGCTTTCATTTTCCGTTTCCTGCTTCCTTGTAAACAGTGACACTGTTGTATCATTGTTTTTTGATTATGGTATTTTTTCGTATACTAGTCTATAGACATTGGTATTAACTATTTATTATAATCTTGTGATATTGTAAGGGGTTTATGCCATTCTAGTCTACTTAATATTGATAGACTAGATTGCATTATGTTAGTTTGGCTTCATTGAGGTTCCATTTTTATATATTGCTTACTGCTTGACTCTTTTTATTTTGTTTGTCATTCATGAGTGGGTTTTGGGATTTATTTTCACCATCTGTAGAGGCCCTTTTTGGTTTATAAATATGTAACATAATAAAGTATACATTTAAAGTATGAATTTGTGATTGAATTCTTTCAAAACTTAACATCTATTTGTTTGGAATATTTTTATGGTTCATTTTCCAGCTGTGGTGTGTTGCAAGGCAAGATCTCGGACTGAAGAGAGAGTAGAAGTATTGTTAACTGGTGTTGTTCCCGGTCAATCTGCTATGTTGCCATCAAGTCAAAACATAAAACCAATGGAAAAGGCACTATATGTACAAGAAGAGGTTCAAGTCAGCAATGGTTAGTACATGAAGCATGAAATTGTTTTCTATACTAGACAGATTTTACAGTATGTGATCAGGCTACGACCAGACTGTGAACCTGTCCTATGTCTTTCAGTTCCCCACTTGTGTCAAACTGTCAAGTTGTTCATTAGATATTTCAACTGTAGTTTTACAAATGACTTCATATACGTATAACATAAGAATGTCTGAAAATGCATTTACCATAAAAAAGTAGTGCAAAATAAAATTAAAAAAAACTTTTTTTTCTAGAAGCTGTCAAGCAGCTGGCAGGGATCAAATAATGAAAATGTACTATTCTAAGATTTTCTTTTTATTATAGCATGTTGAGAAAATTGTTGACGTACCGTGTTAGCCAGGAAAAATCAAAAATCTGATGTAAATACTTTTGTGTAAAAACTACAAAAGTGCTTAAGGAATGATACCTTTATTGGCTAACCAGAAAAATTATATTTGGTGCAAGCTTTCAGGGCACACAGGCCCCTTCTTCAGGCATGGATACAAATGAAGCACTGAGAGAAAAACACAATATTTGAGGGATGTTACAACAAGATAATTAGTACATATGGTGAGACTCAATTAAGATAAGCTGGGGCAATAAAACTAGAGGTTATGTTACACAGAGAAGGGTGATGGGCAGGGGGTGGGGGGCTAGGATGGCAGGGGTCTGGAGTTAGTCTCTTGTGGGGATTGAAGTCAGTCCATGTAATGAGCCATAAATCCAGGTGCAATATTGAGGCCTTGTGTCAGTGACTGGAAGGTCATCATCAGTTTGAACTCCCAGGTTTTCCTTTCTCTGCTGTCCTTAAAGTCACCTTTCAGTATTAGGACCTTTAAATCCTTCTCGCTGTGGCCTGGTCCAGAAAAGTGTTTTCCCACAGGTGTGTCCATCCCCTCACTTATGGTGTGTCTGTGAGAATTCATCCTCCTCTGAAGTTTTTGTTGGGTCTCCCCAATGTATATATTATTTGTGTGACACCTCATGCACAGTATCATGTACACAACATTGGAGGATCTACAGGAGAATGTGCCTGGGATTTTATACTCCTGTTGTGTGTTGGGGATGTGGACTGTGCTTGATGATAGAACATGCACACACGTCTTGCATCTTTTGTTCTGGCAGGGAAAAGTGCCCGTCTGTGTTGGTGGTGAGAGGGCACTTCTTACCAGGAGATTCCTTATGTTTGGTGGCTGTTTGTAAGCAAGGAGGGGTAGGTCCGGGAATATGTCCTTTAGCCTGTTGTCCTTATGAAGAATGGCTTGGAGATTGTAACATCCCTCAAATATTGTGTTTTTCTCTCAGTGCTTCATTTGTATCCATGCCTGAAGAAGGGGCCTGTGTGCCCTGAAAGCTTGCACCAAATATAATTTTTCTGGTTAGCCAATAAAGGTATCATTCCTTAAGCACTTTTGTAGTTTTTACACAAAAGTATTTACATCAGATTTTTTATTATAGCAGGCGCCATAGTAGAACATTTTTGAAGTTTTAATTTCTTGCATATTTTAATTGGATTTAATTTTTGGATTACTAGATGTTGTTAGGATAGCTCGTCAAATCAAATAAGTGGGGGCTGATACCATACACCTTATCAATCAGCTGTTCTTAGATGTTGGTGCCCTGAGAATGGAACAAGATACAAAAAAAGCCTTCTCTTAGTAATGTTTATGTTTAGCAATTGCAACTCAGCCACTATTCAAGTTCCTGAGAGCTGATCTGCTGTATCCAGTTCTCAACCCTCCTCCACAGCTTCCCAAATTCTATTCTCTGTGCAAATCAGTATGCTACAGTATATTTAAAATTTTTGATTGAGGCAGAATGGGGGCTTACTGTTTACCAAATCTAAACAAGGGCAATATGTACTGTATATGGTCTTTGTAAATTGTCTCCTCTGGATATTCCTTTAACGCTTTCAAAACAGACCCATATGTTAATTGGCTCCAGTGTGTGATTCAGGTAGGGAAATTAGATTGTGCCTGATATCAATATCTACACAGTTCTGCAGTAAACGTTGGTTCTGCTGTATAGGCAAAGTAAATAAATACAAATGTTGCTCCTTGGATGATTCAGTATCTGCTTGTAAATCCAACTGAATAGTTAAGCTAAAAGTAAACTTTAAACCTTGTTAGCATGTGAAAATATGTGCACAAAACTTTCGAATTCTATTTTTATATGTAATGAAAAACACTGGCACAAATTCCTTGCTGCAGATTTTGCCTAAAGGACTTTTCTGCTGTTGCTTTGATTCATACTTCAATGTCTTCACAAACAATGACAACTCTATGGGGTTATTAATTAGTGCCCTTTGGTGCAAGTTTAAGTGCTGTTACTTAATCGTCTCCACTATGTCACATTAATGTACATCCTCATAGCAAGTGCCTATTGCATTCTTGACTTCAATTAATTACCAAGAGAACAGCTTGAGGTACAGTAGGGAGAATAAAATTATATTTAATGCTGCCGCAGTATGGTATTTTATTAATTCAAGCGGCTACGGGTTTTTCTGCACTGAGAGAAGTAATCTTGCCACTGGTATCAGAGTCTATTTATGCCATCGCAATAAAACTTGTTTACGGATTCTTGTGTTTGGATGAAAAGGCAGGTATTGATTGGAACATGACATTCTTCCAGGCTAAGAGACTAATAATGAAATGCTCTGACACATACGAATCTAGAATCATTTAAAATATTGACAGATTCCATAATGTACTTGGTGGTATTATAATAGTACTAGTCATATATAAACCTGATGCCTGTCATAAAACCATCTGCTGCACATTCATACTTTGTTAGCTACCAACTTAAACATGTCTGCAGAAATGTGCTTCTCTAAATAATATTGTAGTATTGAAATCACACATGTGTGTTTTGTGTATTAAGACAATTTTCCAGTTCATAAATAGGGCAGAATAATCGCAAAGTAGAGAAATGTAAATAGGCAAATCAGTAATCCCATATTTGAGCCACTTAGCCAAGAATAAACCCTGGAGATTCTCAATAATATCAAGCATGTCAGGCAACATTGGCTGAATAAACATAGTCGACATAATTAAACGGAAAGAATTATGGAAAATGATTATGCAGGTGAAACCTGTAAGAGGCTGAGACATCTTTTACAATACAATAATGTTTATGGATGATTGGTTTAGTAGAATTGAAAATGTGATTTTATATTGTTAATAATGCAGTTGGAGAACAGTTGTACTGGGTAAACATACAGTTGTGCGCTGTCACATAGAATTTATTCCTCACATTGCATGTCAAATCAGTAGTGGATGGTGAATACTGCAAATGCAACACACTTTACTAAGGATTGTAAAAATTATTTATTAGTTTAGTGTTGTCAGTAAAAAACACAGAATGCACATACCCATTAAAGCCAAAGGAGACAAATATGTTGCAAGCACTTATTTTTTCTTATTTGAGATGTGGACTTTATGGAGTTGCATAAGAAAAGAACTGTGCGTGGATGTCGTAAGTTCTGAAATGGTTTAAATAGTTGAATTGTTACCAATAAAACACGTGAGCTTATGGTTATGTCGTGGTTTGTAAGGTGTTCCAGGCTGAGAGAGTAGGGCAACTTCTGCCCCATGGAACTTGAATGTTAGCTATATTCTTAAGAAGGCTACACAAGGGTTTTTGAAGTTCCAGGATATATCATTGCCCATTTGAATGTATTTTTACCGATTGTGAATAAGAAATGGCATTGTTCTTAAGTGAAGTGCATTTTAAGGTCCTTTCCCCACTTTTCCTGAAATATTAGTTATGAGTTATAAGTATCGAATGAGAATGAGGCCTTAGAGATACCTTTTGTAGGAACAATGTGTACAAACCTATGAACCACTGTAGGCTGTATAAAGTTTGCTGCTGTTTTGTTTTTCTTCTTATACTGTATGTTTACAGGTGGCTCTCTTGTTATTAAGATCTTCAATACTATGTACTTTCTACCGAGTACCTATGCATTACTAGTAACAAGAGCATAATTATTGTATCCTTGACATCATACTTGTATTTGCTTTTTTTATACTTTTCCTGCTTCCCTGTAAACAGTGACACTGTTGTATCATTGTTTTTATGGTATTTTTTCGTATACTAGTCTTCAGACATTGATGGATACTTAATCCCAACTTGGAAGTAAGGCATGAGAATATTACAGACTTGCAGTCTGTCTTATACTTGGTCCAATAATTGCATGATTAAACCACAAAATAATGAATACTCCAAATTATGCAACTTTGCCGAATTGGCTATTAAAATAGAGAAAATAATAACAATCAGTGCAGTGCAGTTACTGCATCTGAAAATGTCTGAAGTAGTAAAAGTAGTAAAATCTTTACTACTTAGTATTTGTCCCATTTAGTGAATACTATAAAACTGAAATACCCAAAACACAGTTTTGGTGATTTGAGAAGAAGTTTGAAGTATCTGTAAGTCATAGATGGGCTACAGACAGAGTGTCAATGAAGAAAGGAAGTTTGGTTGCCAATCCCGATCATGGATAAGTTTACAGTAAAAATTAGTAGACTCAAACTTCCCGTCCGGTTGCATACCCCGAGACCTACGCCTATTGCCGATTTGGGTGTCTATCAGTCAGCTAATCTGCCATATTAATGCCCATAGCAACTAGCCATGTTTTTTATTGTTATTGTTCCGTGGCTAGTACTAGCCATGGCTAGTAGCTAGTGGTGTTAACAGCCATATCAGACATTTATTTGGGTCAGGTGGGGTGCATTTGAATGAAAAGTTCAGGTCCACTTATCTCTAGTTCAAAGTACAGATACAAAATAAACACACACATCAGACAGCAAGCAAACCAAAACTGTGAGGCAAAAGAATAGTCAAAGGCAAGAGGTCAGAAACACAGCAAATTACATCAGATTACCTGAAAGAATCACAAAGGATAATATGACCAAGCTGGTAGCAGCCATCCGCAAAACATTACACCAAGGTGTGGTGCTCAGCCAAGGGACTTTTTAAATAAGGGGACAATTTATATCATCTGAATCCTCACAGAATGTAACTATTGCAATGCTGTTCTTTATGGAATATAATATACCTCAAATAGCATGTTACTCCCTGTGTAACCAAGAATGTATATAAGTGTATATCTCTTTAATATCATATAATAAAGTGAAACCTCCCTTGGATAAGTACCGTATTTTCCGGACTATAAGATTATAGTCCGGTGCGCCCTATGTATGGCGCTGGGCAGCGGACCATACTTACATAGGTCCCCGCTACCGGAGACCGGAGACAGCAGATCTCCAGCGGGAACTGCAGACCACGCGGCACGAACAACTTCTGCCGCGTGGTCTGCAGTTCCCGCTGGAGATCTGCTGTCTCCGGTCTCCGGTAGCGGGGACCTATGTAAGTATGGTCCGCTGCCCAGCGCCATACATAGGGCGCACCGGACTATAAGGCGCACTTTGGATTTCCACGGAAATCCAAGGCTTTTAAGTGCGCCTTATAGTCCGGAAAATACGGTACTTATCCAAGGGAGGTTTCACTTTATTATATGATATTAAAGAGATATACACTTATATGCATTCTATAAGGCGCATCGGACTAATGCGCCTTATAGTCCGGTGCGCCTTATAGGGCGAAAAATACGGTATGCTGTATATCTTTTATAAGACAGTATATCCCTACAAGAATATAGCTACCATGTTACAGCTCCTATGACAACTACACATTATCAGAATTATCTAGTCTATAGAAATGACAATGTATGCTATCTTTTTAACCCCATTTTCTGCAACATAATCAGCTTGGAAGAGAGCAATGTATTAAAACGATTCCTTCCTTAGAATAAATAGATTTTTTAAATGATATATTCATAGATTACTTTATTTTGCGAAACAATGAGCGGTTTTCTGTTTTATATGTTACTTGTTTTCAGATTTTTTTGACAGTGCTATTTCCAATTAGAAACAACATACCCTGTAGAAAGGGCTTAAAATTAGGAAACATCTTTGGAAACAATACTATTATAAAACTGCCTTGGGGAACACTTAAAACACAAAAGAAGTGTTCTTTTTTAATTTTGTGTTTCTCTTATCTGTCATAAAGTTATGAACATTCTGTACTGTTTCATATTAAAGTTTGCGATTACTTTTGTTTCTTCATAACTGATATATTAAAGTAAGACTGTGGTTACTCTATGTGTTATTAATTTATAGAAGCATATGATGTGATAAAATATTGTTACATCCGTGTCGGCTTCATTAAATTTATGGGCTGCTGCTAACTTTATTGATTGTGCATTTGCACGGAATTTACACAGGAATTAGTTAGATCCTCCTCTCCTGATTACCAGAGTGGAATCTGCTTCATTGAGAGGTGGGACAATCTGTGTTAAAACCCCTCAGGTATCCTTAAAGGTTGGCTCAAGTCACTCCGAGTTCATAGTGTTTCTTTTTATGTTGTCCTCTGATATTCTTTTGGGTCTTCCGAGATAAGGTTTGGGTACAGGGGAGAAGGATGGCAGTCGTAGACCATTTATTCTTTATAGTTCTGATACTCTAAAAGGCAAATGCTCTGGTTACAGTACCACAAATCTACTCCTGAAATATACTTGTCCTCTGGTGTCTTGCTTGCCACCAACATTGCTAATTCTCAAGATTTTACACCCAAAAATAGTCTTGTGGATAAATTGTTTGTACCCCTCTGAATGCTCTGTATTGTCAGGGCACCCTGGTATTGCTGATATCAAATGCCTACCAGCTTGGTTTTAGCAGTCTTATGTGAAAGAGAAGTTCATTATTTTGTAACAGCTTGTGAAGTATGTGCCAACATGATTGTGCCTCATCAGTTACTTTGGTTACTATGCTTATATGATCTTTGGTATAAAACTTTTTTAGCTATTTTAAGGCTTTAATCTCTGAGGGAGTGTGGTTGCACTTTACACTATTACATGTTGCGTCCCCTTTGTGCATATGGTATGTATATATATATATATATATATATATATATATATATATATATATATATATATATATATATATATATATATATATATATATATATATATACACATATATATGTATATGGTTTCCTAGATTTGGTGCATCTTGCCACTTACTGTATTTGTTAAATTTTTACTTTCCACTCGGTTTATTACATGTTACAATGTAAGGCTTGAAGCCAATATATCACCTTTGTGAAACTGTCAGCAAAACTATTAACCATTTGTTTCTAATATTAGGTTTTAGTACCACAGAAGAATTTCTATATGAAATTAGGTATGAATCTGAAGAATCAAAATCTCAGCTGGAACCATCTGTGGGAATTGAGCTAGTGAGGAAGGAACGTGATACACCATCTGGGATCGTCACATTAATTTTCAACATCATTTTTGCACCCAATAAGTCAATGAGGTAAAGTATTACATATGTATAATTTCATGCTTGATTTTATTCTTGTTCACATTATAAGTATGCATATTCATTAATATTTTAGGAAATAGACACATACCTTATATACTCGAGTATAAGGCTAGTTTTTCAGCACAAAAAATGTGCTGAAAAACCCAAACTCGGCTTATACTTGAGTCAAAAAATAAATATATCTAAACTCACCTTTCCGGTGACCCCTGTATATCTTCTGTGCGATCTGTCAGGCAGTGGCGGCAGGCTATATACACTGGGGCAGGGGCTGGCAGGCTATATACACTGGGGCGGGGGCTGGCAGGCTATATACACTGGGGCAGGGGCTGGCAGGCTATATACACTGGGGCAGGGTCTGGCAGGCTATATACACTGGGGCAGGGTCTGGCAGGCTATATACACTGGGGCAGGGGCTGGCAGGCTATATACACTGGGGCAGGGTCTGGCAGGCTATATACACTGGGGCAGGGTCTGGCAGGCTATATACACTGGGGCAGGGTCTGGCAGGCTATATACACTGGGGCAGGGGCTGGCAGGCTATATACACTGGGGCAGGGGCTGGCTGGCTATATACTGGGGAGGCTGTGACCAATGCATTTCCCACCCTCGGCTTGTACTCGAGTCAATAGGTTTTCCCAGTATTTTGTGGTAAAATTAGGGGCCTCGGCTTATACTCGGGTCGGCTTATACTCGAGTATATACGGTATGTAGTTTATGTGACATTTAATTGGAAGCAAATACAGCATCAATGTGTTATTTGTTACACAAAATGTACTTAGTGTGGAATAGTGTTTGGAATAGTGTTTGATAGGTACATACAATCCATCAGCTTGATAGCGTTATAGCATGTACTTCTTGATTTCAGCTGGGATTTCATAGATTTGTAAGGAACTATATAATAAATAATAATAAAGCTGTATTTATATAGCGGCATCATAATCTGCAACACTTTATAACCATATGCATGGACATTACTCAAACATAAATAGAATGTAAGACAGTGCACATAACTTTTATTATAAACCTTTGTACACACAATTGTGCCTCGATTTGATGCATCTGTTATATCTAACAATTCTTTCTTCTATTGCGTTATATTTTATACATATCAGGCACTCTGCTCTACTAATTGTACAGTGTGTAACCGGTGGAATATGGAAATTTCCTATACAGTTTGTTGCCACTGAACCAAATGTGGATGATATAATTCAGATTGAAGCAGCTGGACTCAACAAAGAATCGGCAGTTGGTTTCAGACTAACTAGTCAGACAAGGTACCAGAATTTCCTTTTTATTTCATTCTATATTTTACTGTTTTTTTTTTATTTTAATTTTTATTTCTTGTAGCAAATAAAGCAAAGAAACCAACATATCATCTCCTTCCCACTATGTCTAAGATGCTCCCACCCCTTTTCCCTTTGAGCATTGGAGATATTCTAAAAATTATATTATTTTTTTTACACATTGACCCATAGCACAGTATTTGAAACCTTAATATGGAAGATTATCGTCTCGTCATGTAGGTATTTCCCGGCAAATCCCTCCCACCTGTCCAAAAATGTCTTGCAATTTTTAGAATCTGTAAAAATCAGGTCACTTCTTTAAAATTTTATCTAATGATGTTGAATGTTCTTTTTGGCAGTCATCATTACAATATGGATTACGTGGGCTTGTGTACCCTTTATATGACTGCCTTGTTACATATCTTCATTATTTCATGCTACATTGCATTATGTTTATTTAGGGCATGTCACATATAGGGTATATGTTTTTTCCTTGTCGAAGGTAAAATTGGAATTGGAATAATAGTGCTATTTTTGCTATGTGGATATGCCACTGCATATACTGTGCTGAAAGACTCACCTACTATGTCCTACTAGAAAGTTTTGTACACTTTTGTAGATTGGAAAAGGTTAGTGCCATAATTGGGTCATATGGTAGACAAGACATGCTAACTTTTTTAAGGAATGCATGTTTCAGATTTCTACTAGTATGTCACCAGCAATGGAATGTCTATATAGATTTATATGCTATTTAACAATTGTTTATTTATTGAGGTTTTACTGTGGTTTATCACATAGAAAATCCATCCATGTATTGTATTTTTGAAGTCTTGCTTAACTGGGAATATAAAAACCTGTGTATATGTATTATAAAGTTCATAACAATAGCCAGGCCATCACTATTTCTATTTGGTTAAGTTGTATATATGAAATAATGACCAAAAACTCTCCGTTCTAGAAGAGGCTATAGTTAATAGCTTCCCACATGGTGGGATAAGTGCACATTCTGCCCTGTCTGAGATAACACTGTATTGTTACATTGCCCTTTCCTTGCAGCATTACATAATCAGATCCAATTTTTGCAACTGTTAAACTAATTATTTATTTCTCCAACTTTTAATGATCAGGTTGATATTAATTGTTAATTAGTCTTGTATTCCAGCTTATAATTATTTTAGTAGGCATTTAAGCTTTAAATTATTTTTCTAATTGGTAAAGATTTGCTAAGGTTAAGTCACACTGTAGGAGCAGGTTGTTTGTATGAATTTCATTTCAGTTGCAAGGGAGGATTAGTTTCTGATTAGAACATTAAATATGACTTTATTTATTTAGTTTTCATCACAACTAGATTCCTAAGCTAAGCAATGAAAAGTTGTATAAGGTCAAAAGCAGCAATTAAATGGAACAAGAAATTCTGTTATGTGAAATGGCTATTTAGTTATTATAATTAATCCTGATTTCAACAGGACAGTGTGTGTCGCTATAGCAATCATTGCTTTGTTGCTTATTATTTTAGACATAACACTGCAACAAGAGACATCTCTATGTTACTTTGTTTTAATATAATACAGTATATAGATAGATAATCCAAAGAACAGCAGCACTCTGGGATTTTAAGTTAAAAACTATTGTGCTCCATGTGTAAAAAGCAGAAACATTACGATCTTTGGTGAATAAAGCACAAAAGTTTTTTTTTTAACTTAAAATCCCAGGGTTCACTGTTGGATGGACTGAGTCTTGGCATGGGTAACATTAATAGTGTGATGCTACCATCATAGGTCACAAAATGTTAAAAATGTTTGCCTGGACTTTATGTAGGCATTCAGATTTTGAGTGATGGAACGTTGAAAACCTGAGCTTCATATTTCTTTTTTTTCTTAACATGGAAAAAATGGGGCAGATTTATCAAACTGTCTGAAAGTCAGAATATTCTCAGTTGCCCATGGTAACCTATCACAGCTCCCCTTTAAAATATTCATTAGCACTGGTAAAATGAAATCTAAGCATTGATTGGTTGCCATGGGCAACTAGAAATATTCTGACTTTCAGACAGCTTCATAAATCTGCCCCAATGTTTGTGTTCTGATGAGTCAAATTTATTTGCTAAACAGTGCTACAAGGCATTGCTTTCTGAACATTTGAAACTGTTTTATACTTTGATTCCTACCCATTTTGTTTAACAACAATAGTCTATGTTTAATTCTCGGAACACCAGGAATGTCTTTTGTAACTGGTGACAGGTTCCAATAGTCTTTGCTATACTGATTTTAAAAATTTGTTCTGGAATTCTGAATCATTTCAGTACTTTAAAAAAAAACTTTAATTCATGGAAAGGGATGGATACAGGAATAATGCATCAAAGAGTTTGAGACACAGGCATACAGGCTGGTTCACCTGCCCCCCCCCCTTCAGTCTCCTTGATGCCCTCTCCTTCTTCTCCATGCAACCACCTTCAATGTGAACTCCCTTCCCCGCCTGTTCAATGCATGTGGAAAAAAGTGGGGAGCTGCTCCTCCCCAGGACTCACCCCAAGCTGATGGCAGAAAGCCAAGTAATGTGAAAAAAAGTTTTATAAAGTACTGAAATCATTCAGAATGCTGACAAAGGCAGTTTTAAAATCATCATAGCATAGGTTATAGGGCCCTGTCAGCAGCTAAAAATTACATTCCTGGTGACAGGTTTGCCTTAAAGGAAACCTACCACTTAAAAGTGGTAGGTTTAGACACATATACATGGCACCAGCTCAGGGTGAGCTGGTGCCAGAGCATATTTTTGTTAGGGGAACAAAGCCCCTATTGCCGTTTTATAAGTTATATTAACTTATAACTCGGCGCACCGCACTTGGGCACGGCGCACCATGCGCGTGCCCGTGCGTGCGCCGGATTCTAAAGTGCTGGAGAGCCGGTGACGTCACCGAGCTCTCCGGCACACGCGCGCCTGCGCAACTTAGCACGGCCTGTTTCCCCGTGCTAAGTTGCGCAGGCGCGCGTGTGCCGGGGAGATCGGTGACGTCACCGCCTCTCCAGCACGTTAGAATCCGGGGCACGCACGGGCACGCGCATGGTGCGCCGTGCCCAAGTGCGGTGCGCCGAGTTATAAGTTAATATAACTTATAAAACGGCGATAGGGGCTTTGTTCCCCTAACAAAAATATGCTCTGGCACCAGCTCACCCTGAGCTGGTGCCATGTATATGTGTCTAAACCTACCACTTGTAAGTGGTAGGTTTCCTTTAAAGGTAACTCCAAACAAGTTTGATATTCTCACAATTTTCTGTAAGTTTACTACAATGTTCACCCAATATTTAAATCTTATCCACTTTTTTGATACTATAAAGCATTGCTAAAAGTTGGTGCTAATAAATCCAAAGCATTTAGGCCCACTTAGACATAAAGTACACTCTGTGGAAAGTTCACATGAAGGAAAACTGGCAGGCACTATCTTCCATCAGAGCAGTATCCCCACTCGACACACATTAAGCCACAGACCAATCTTGGAACCAGAGATCACGGTACAAGACCATGCTGTGGTGCTCAGTTAATAAACATAAAAGTCCATAAGCAACACGTAGAAGAAAGTAACGGCACTCACCCACTTGTTGGAAAAGTGTAATGTCCTTTATTCAGGTGAAGAAGCATAAAATCACATGCAGGGAGAAACAAGCCTTGGCAACGGGGCCGTTTCGCGCTCAGTGACGCTTTCTCAAGCCAATTTGCGAAACGGACCCGTTGCCAAGGCTTGCTTCTCCCTGCATGTGATTTTATGCTTCTTCACCTGAATAAAGGACATTACACTTTTCTAACAAGTGGGTGAGTGCCGTTACTTTCTTCTACGTGTTGCTTATAAAGTACTCTTCCTGCTTCCTCCAGATAACAATCTCTAACAAGCTGCACAGAAATTTGTCTGGAAATGTCTTATCCTGATTGTGGAAAAATTCTCCCTCCAGAATTTTGCATATGACTTTTGATAGTTTGTGAGCTATTCACTACCAATCAATTTGAATGTGCAGAGTGATCACTAAAATAAATATGCTGAATAAAAACAGGGCCCTTAAGATGCTACTAATGCATATGCACCCGCGGCTACTAATCCATCCCAAAATTAAATCCTGTACTCTCGTGTCTGTCTTGGATAGAGAGAAATATTATATCTACCACCTATGGCATGGTACCAAAAAATATACAGGAATACCATTTAGGTTCAGTACAGGGCTTCTTCATCCCCCCAGGTGCCACAGCTTTGAAACAGTCTCTTAGGTATTTTAGGAGCCACCACACGTTTCCCATCAGACCCAATTAAATTAAACTTGCTTTGTTTACTAAAATGAACTGTGGACCATTTATATGTCTGCACAGCATTCCCCTAGCAAAGGTGAGTCTTTCCTTTTGATTCTTTCTGATAACAAGAGGCTTGGCCACTGCAGAGTGGCTCTCAGTCCGAATGCACTTAAATGTCAAGACACTGCATGATGACACAGATCCTTACCCTGTTCAGTGCTGAACTTGCAAGCAATTCCAGGTGCAATGTTCAAAAGATTACCCATGGAGATTCTCTGCATTATCCTGTCCTTTCTTGCCTTTGTCTTTCGAGGGTGACCGGCCTTCTTGAGGGACTTGAATGAGTTGAGTTGAAAAGATGCAATATTATAAAAATCACAGACTTGAAATGACCAACCTCTCTTGCTATGGCTGATAGGGTCAGCCATTTGCTTTCACCTGGACAACCTGCTGCCTGAAGGACGGGTAAAACTGGAAAATTAGGTCACCAGTTAAAAAGTGTTTGTTAAATAATTTAGGATATAAGCACCAGGAGACAAATTAACACCAATAACTTGCTGGTATCTGAAAGTGTTCTCTAATTTTGATAAGTGTTCTTTTACACAAATATCATTTGGATTTTTATTCTGGGCTTTAGAATATATACAATTTATGAAATACTCACAACACTGCTAATTTACACATGATAGGATATATAATAAATATATAAAAAAATATATATAAAATAATAAATTACATTCTCTGTTGAAAGTCTTCCCTAATTAAGTGTAATCTTTATGCCAGAGAAATATTTTAAATTGTGCATAAAACCTATTACTTTAGAAAATTTAAAATATGGTCAAACATTACTGGGATGAAGAGTGTAATGTATAAGTACATTTCTATCAAGTAAAAAGTGACCGTTTCTGATAATTTGTGTATAAAAAGAAAAAAGTGTAACATATTGCCCAGGACATGTACAACAAGTATAAACTACTTCAATCAGTCTTTGGAACACTTACTGTTAAGGTGTATGACCTTTGCTTATTTCCCAGGGCACACGATGCTGCGTGACATAGGTGTAATGGCATTTGAGGCCAAAACAGAGTGACGGATTGAACTGCAGTTTACTACTGACATTTCTATCTTGCTAATCAGCAAAGTAGAAAGAGATATGCTTCCGAGACATCCTGGGATTATGTAGGGTTAAAATCACACCTGTACTTTCGTTGTATTTTCTTTTCAGTTTAATATTGTAGCATCTTGATTACTTTTTTTAATAAAACAAAGCTGGAAAATAAAAACCCTAATTACAGCTTAATACTTTCTTCCTCTTTTTACCAGGTACCCAGAACCATTCAGTGCATATTTTATTCAAGGGAGTGATCTGGAGTTCTCTGTGTCTCCTCAATCTGGAGAACTTCTTCCCATTGGAACTGCAGGAACATTAATAACTGTTGGTTTTAAACCTGCAATGTACAGCAAGAAACAGAGAGCTACGCTAGTAATACAGGTACTTTGAATGTCTGTTCATAACTAACTCTTTGCAAAGTTCATAAATGGTTGACACATGAGTAGTACTAGTTATGCAGTAAGTCCAAATGGAGTTGGCTTGTTCTGGACCTGAGCACCTGTTCCACCTACAGGGAAATGTTCTCAAATGGCAGATATGCACTTTGGACTTGTAAACTTTCCACACACATAAATGTACATATCAATGACAAGATTTTAACTCCAGAATCCAATCTGCACATTACCCCTCAGATTTAACCCTTTGAAAATACATAGGATTACATCTACATCAAATAATGTGCAATGCATTCGGTTCCCAGCAACATCTCTGTAATTTTGGGTCTTTGATTATGTGTTAGAAGTTTTCAATCTGAAGAGATGCATGGTGTGGTGCTTTAATGAGCTGTACTAGTTCAGATCATTACACCAACGTAACTGCATTGATTGGACAATGTCAAATTGTGCATGGACACACCCCAAATGGTATTACCCAGTTGTCAATTCATTTATAAATTTCCAGGAATGATAACAGCAGAACACCAAAATGTAGAGTTCTAAGAAAAAATCCAGAATCCTGAAAATCCATAGTTTCCAGATTCAGTGACTAAAACGAGCCCATCAGAAATAGTGACTGATCTTTCTTCATATGCATACCCTAGATCAGTGATGGAGAACCTTTTAGAGATCGAGTGCCCAAAATGAGACCCAAGACACACTAGCTTTTCCCAAAGTGCCAACACGGCAATTTATGTAGTAACAAACTTATTGCTACCGGAATGTTTGAGCTCCAATTCCACCCTGTCCACACCTTCAGGACCATGCAGCACAGAATGGATCACTATAAAATGGCAGATCACTACTATTGGGCTGCCTGAGACTCCAGCAAGGTGCCATGTCAGGCAAACTCTGTGCCTGGGAGACAACCCGTGTGCCCACAGAGAGGTCTCCGAGTGCCATCTCTGGCACCAGTGCCATAGGTTCGCCACCACTGCCCTAGATCAAATTATTTCAAAAGCAAAATAGAAAACTTCTAGCAAAAGAAACATATGAAGCTTGTCTTCATAAATAAAGACACAGTAAGCAAAGCTGGTACCTTAAAGTTTGTCATATTTTAGATTGATAATACATTCTTTGAGGGTCTGTTTTCTGCAGGCACTATATATCAGTTATTACAACACTTAAACATTGCATTCCGTGTTTGGCGTGACCACTTAGTTATCTGTATTTTGATTTAGAATTGGAGGTCTGCTTATTACCAGTCTCAGATAGTGGCAAATGCTACTTTATTATTGTAAGTGACAAATTAATTGACAAAACAAACTTTATATTGTGAAGATTTTGGTCCATATAGTAATTTTCATTAAATGCATCAATAAGGAGCTCATGAGGTATTTTATTATTTAGTTCAATAGGCAAAATGTTTTCATTATTTAATTTAACTTTCTTCCAACTTTCATACAACTGTTTTACAAATGGCGTTGAAAATGAAAAAGGCAATTAATAAAGAGAGTTTTTGTGTCTACCTCTAACATATGGTTTGACCCCCTTGGCGCAAACTGAAAAAAACAGTACATTTATGGTGGCAGTGGGTTGCTCTATTTGGTCAGAGAGTTTTGTCCAGTGAAGACGTGGGCACATAAGCTGTGCCCGGTATGTTTACAGCAGTAGTCATGCAGTAAAAGACTACCAGACTCCTGATCAAAGTCATTTAAAAATTTTGAAGCTGCTGTTATTGCCCGCTCCTTCTCCTAAGCCATTAGCAGCCCTGCACTGTCATCGTGGGGTACATAGTAATTAGCGCATACTCCAGCCAACACCCATCATATATGAAGAGGGCATAGCCCATGAGCCCTTTTCATACATCCTTAACTTTTATATCTGTAGGCAAATTTTTTTGAAAAAAAAGTGAAAGAATGAAATTGTGTAATTAACAAAATTTAAAGAATGACATTGTATAATGAAGAACAACACAATTGATGGAAAAAATAATTAATTGATACTTGGCTATGGTAATGATGAGATTAAATGAGTTGAATTATCTTTTGGGGAGCCATTTCCTGTCCCCCATGACAGAACCAAACCTCGACAGACCCAAATTAGCACTATATTCATGCTGGATCACAGCATCTTTTGTTCCAGCCAAGGCAAGACTATAGATGTGATAGAGCCTTGAATCCTTAGACTAAATTTAATTGCAAGGTTCAGCAGTGAGGTGCAGGCTTGAGCATGAGATGGGGTTTTAGCCCTGACCAAAACTGGATATACAATAAATAGAACATGGGAGAAGTCAGCACTGACGGACTGTTTTTCAATCAATCTTACAATATAGAGTGTTCACATAAAAATAGAATTAGAATAGGTCTATTTTATATACAGTATATCACATTGATAAGACAATAAATAATCAATCCTGTTACAACGTGATAATGCATAAAGGGCTTAAGCAAATTTGAGCATATAATTGATATTGTTTGTGCAATTAAAAGTTATACAATTTGCATTATACTATCTGTATCAATTCTTCATGGCTTTCTAAATCTCTATTTGCTGTCATTTAGCAATGTTAATCATTGTTTCCTGGGAATAAGCACTTGGCCATGGTCATGGTCATATGATGTCAAAGCTCTTTACTATCAAAGAGAGTGTGATACAGTGAGACTTGCACCTATGTGACATCTCATGACCATGGACTGGTGTAAAGTAATATTAATGAACATGCCATCTCATCCCGCTAAACATAAGCAAAGATGAGTCAAGCTTAGAAGCTTAAAGGGTGATATATCATGGGTTCTATATCAAATAGGATACTTTTTTTTTGTTTTTTGAATTTTCATTTTCACTTCCTACCGTCAAAAATCTATAACTTTTTTATTTTTCCATGTAAAAGACTGTGTTTGGACGGTATCATGATCAGGTTTCTGTTTTTAGCAGGCAGTGCGTGTGGTCAGTGGATCGAAGAAGTCAGTATAGGAGAGGAGCGTTTCAGTATTAGAGAAGCAGGGCAAATAGGAGTCAGTGGTTGTTGCAAAATAGATGTCAATGCAAGAGCAGGGCAGGAGAGACTAGCTAGATTACAGGCTGAGAAAGTGGTAGAGGTGCAGCTTGGGACACAGGATTCTCTGGTAGGGCCCATAATCTTCAACTCAAACCCAGTTTTCTTACACTGGGTAGGACATTTTGCTCTAAAAGCCCTTGATAATTTCAAGATTCCAGTGATACAATCAAGATCTCCAGTACCTGAGGTAGCAAAACCAGCTCATAGCATTATGGGTCCTCCACTACCCTCAACTGTTGATAGGGAATTATTCTCCCTATGAGCTTCATTTCATCTGTAAATCAACCGTTGCTTTGCATTACAAAAAAGCTCTACCGTATTTTCCGGACTATAAGGCGCACTTAAAAGCCTTGGATTTCCGTGGAAATCCAAAGTGCGCCTTATAGTCCGGTGCGCCCTATGTATGGCGCTGGGCACAGGGCAGCGGACCATACTTACATAGGTCCCCGCTACCGGAGACCGGAGATCTCCAGCGGGAACTGCAGACCACGCGGCATGAACAACTTCTGCCGCGTGGTCTGCAGTTCCCGCTGGAGATCTGCTGTCTCCGGTAGCGGGGACCTATGTAAGTATGGTCCGCTGCCCTCCTCGACCTCCCCCTCACCTTCCCCGCACCTTCCCCGCGTTCCCCGTCGCGTCTCGGCGTCGCGTCTCGGCGTCGCGTCCCGTCGCGTCCCGTCGGGCCTCCGCCACGCCCCCGGACCTCCGCCACACCCCCAGACCCCGCGCCTTATAGTCCGATGCGCCTTATATATGTAATTATTACATATATAAGGCGCATCGGACTAATGCGCCTTATAGTCCGGTGCGGCTTATAAGCCGCAAAATACGGTATATTCTTTTCATCAGTCCCCAGAATATTGTTGAAGGATTGTGGTTTGTCAAGGTACTCTTTGGCAAAGATAAGTTGTTATTTATTTCTTATCTTCAGCAATGGTTTCTTCCTTGGCCTTCACCCATGAAGCTCTTCAAGATTACTGTGCTTCACTTAGTGCTTGTTGAATCCATGACCCCAGAGAGTTCTAAGTTGGCCTTCAGATCTTTTATGTTTGATGTGGTGCTTTTTCCACCATTCACATGAACACTCAAAGATATCTCTTGTCAATTTTCCTCTTTCCCGTCCAGCGAGGTTCATGATGGTTCCATGCTTGGCAAACTTCTTGATAACATTACACACTCTTAAAACTGTGATTTCCCTCTGGAAATCTTGTGTTTGCTAATAGCAGTTCTGATGTCCTCAGATGCTTTCTTTTCATCAGTGTGACAAAGAAGCAGGGCATACTGTGTGGCTTTTTAAAACATTGAAGACATTATTCAGTGGCTCATTCATGTCACACAGGCATTGACAATAATCACAGGTGATTCTCAATTGTAAATTACCACAGACGAGACATAACGGGGGACAAGTATTATCGTATCTGCGCCCAAAAAATGCCGGATTTTACGTTTTTTTGGGTGCAGAATTGTTGCAGATTTATAATGAGTTTGCGCCAGAAAGAACAGATGTTTCCGTCTATCCCGACACCTTCAGGTTTTTTTGCGCAATTGGGCGTGGCCTAACGTTTCCACATTATCCTCCACATATATTTGAATCTTGCCGACATTTTTAGGCGCAAATTTAGGCACACAATAGACCAGGAAAAAATTGGTCTGAGAGCAAAATTAAGGCGCAGTCCATGTAAGATTTGGGCGCACACTTCATTAATGTCGGCATTTTTCTGGCGCACGACTGATTAGTTCTGTCTACCCAGTAATCACTAACAGCCGCCACTTTAATACATCAGGCTGTGCTCGATCGGGCTGATCTCCGATGCCGACAGTCGTCCTTGCGGCACAAGTAGTAAAACCCCCCACTGTGTTCCTATACTAATTTAATGTAAAGGGTGCCAATTCCAGTGGCACAGCAAGCTTTAGGTTTTTCTATTTTATTCCTACCATTGTTTTTTTTAAATTATTGTTAAGTATTTGCTCCTTTATATTTAATCCAAGTAAAAACTTGATTTATTCTTTTCACAAGATATTCCTCATTATGAACTTAAATTTCATTGGACCCAATAACGGGGAGCAGGGCTACACAAGGCATAATGTGTTGCTTTTCAAGCTATTTTTCAAGGTTTTTTCTATCTCATCAAAGTAATGGAGGATCTACTGTTTGGTTTTGATTCTTATGACAAATGAGCTCCAATAGCCCAACAGAAACAGCACATTTAAACCTATGTTTGGAGCAACTAAGATTGTTGTGCATTTATCTTCTATTAAACTTTATGAATTATATTGTATACCTGGGTTTAAAAAAAAAAAAAATGTGGAAAATACATAATCTGTATAGACAAAGCAAGGCTTGTCAGAATAATTTTATCTGGTTGGCCAATGAAAATCCAGTTCAGTGCTGTTTAACCATAATGGCTTAGGTTCTGATTAAATTGCTAACATATAGAAATGATAATATTAAATGTATTTTCCAGATCAGAATATTTATGACCTATAAATAGAATAAGCCATCAATATTAGATTGCTGTGACCTGACTATTTTACGCTCACCAATGGATGTTAAATCAAGCACTTTGTTGACAAATAGGTTGACAAGCAACTTATTGCTAGATGTTCTGTTTCTGGTGTCAGCTCTGATACAGTATGTACAGTATAAGCAGAATAATAGAAAGAACTGAATGTAACATACATGCATGCTTCCTTTTATTTATTTATTTATTTATTTATCTATTTTATTTTTCTATGCAGAATAAAATGTTAAGTTCATTTGGTTCCCTGTTTAGTCATTAGGATACAATTGAGACAATGAAAATGCTTAAGATTTCTTCCCTGCTTGCATAAAATAACAAAAGCACAGCATTTTGTTAAAATGAATAAATGTGAAGCAAATGTAAATCTGGGCCGCTTTTTTTTTGGATCTGTACTAAGATTTAACAGAGGTTAATGAATCATATTCACAGTGAGCATAACCCTAGGGTACATTTCCATGAATCCAAAAAAGATAAACTGTTTCACCTTCAGCTTCACTTAACAAAGCAATTAGGATCCCCTCTGGGTTGAAGGCTTATTAAAACCAGTGTTGTTGTACAGATTGAAATCAGCACATTACTTGATTGAAGTGAGGCTACTATAATCAGCCATTAGTTCATTAATAGGCAGTATAAGCCAGTGCTGCAGATAAACCAGAAATTATGCTGCAGTACTCCACTTTCAGTTGTTTCAAGTTGGTTTTTAGTTTAATTTATTATAGGATTCTGCCTGAAACCCATTGGGGGAGATTTATCATTAGCCTGGATCTTTGGGAGAGTTCTATGTCTGTCTTTAGAGCTGCTAGTCAGATTCATTAACGTGGTTTTGGCCCTTTAATAAATGTTCTTATGCTCTATATGTGTCCAGCATTTTTCTCTCAAAAAGTCGCAAAAATTGTGCAGAATGCTGAAAAAGTCACAGTATGTACACCAGCAGGGGGCTGGAGTGACTATACAACTTTTATGCAATTTTTAAAAGAAGTCACAAGTCATGAATGTTGCTTTGCACGATGTTGCACTAACAGCATTTCTATGTTTACGCCAGAATAGTCCTACACACCTTTTTAGCAATGAAAAGTCGCAAAAACCTTTATGCTCCTTTTTTGCAGGTTTTTTCCACCAAAAAAGCACAGAAAAATAATGATAACCCCCTCCCCCCTACTGTGCATTTCACTTCCTGATCCCAGTTTTAAAAAGAACAAAAAAAAGTACATTTCAGTGCTTAGGATCATACGATAGCCAAACATGTTATGTAAGATTCAAATTTAGGTTGCTGTTTATCAGTCACATTTTCTGTTCCATCATAGGGGCACAAAAATAATATTATAATGTCTGTCACGTTGCATCATGGCATCTGTCATTTGACTGCAAAAAATTATTCTATATGCAAAACAATTTTCCAGGCAAAACTTAATAGGATCTGCTGCATAGTTGTTAGATGTGAGCACAGACTGAGCTGAGGCTATACAATGACAAGTAGCATTTTAAATTGATGCATGCATTATGATCCACAGGCACAATTAATGCACAACTCCGAAGTAACCTGTCCAAAAATAGTTTGGAGAGAGCCTATGACAAAATTTTCAACCATACCTATATCGTGATGCTACCTAGCATGAGATTCAGGATATCAGCCATACTAATAAAATTATCTTCAGCTTCTCCTGAAGTGGACGAGCACTTCTTGATTGTGACATCAGATAAGGAGAATGAGGCCAGAGCAGTTTCCCCTCACTTCCCATAAGGCTAAGCTCTCCTCTCCACCACTAACAGCTCAGCTAATCAGGACAAATAATCTCAGGTTGAATCATCTCCTTGGTGTTACTGCTGTGAAGTACAGCTGTGACTATAACCTGATAAATTCAAAGTCACCTAAACACACAGATTATACATATACACCATTGCACTGATATAAAATCTCATACTATATGCTAAGATGGATGTTTCAGCCACGCTGTTCAGCAGATGCCATCACTCTCTGCTCTTCCCAAGACAGTGAGGGATGAGGAGTACAGAGAACAGAGGAGATATAGAACATGAAAACCTTGTGCCAAAGTCTAGAGAGAAGTTGGTTGTGTGAAGGAAAGGCTTATGGATGATAATAGATTCTTTATTATACTGAGTAGCTGCAGGAGGAGGAGGTGGACTGTGTGTGTTAACATGAGAAAAGACTGTAAACTGGACAGAACAGACATGAAGGAGCTGCTTCCTGTAATTAGTCAGCAAAGACCAGACCTAGCAAGGATGCTTAGCCCCACCCCCTCACCCGAGTCTGTATCCTGTTTTATTCTATGGACAGTTCACAGCAACCAGAATGCAGAGAAGAATGGAGAGAGGCTGAGACAGAAGGAAAGCAGAGCATTAACAACTAAACCACTCCAATAAAGGAATTTCATTTATATTGGCATGTAAGTTTTCAGCTATTGCAGTTATAGAAAAAAACAACAATGATGGTTTATGATAACACAATGGGGAAGATTTATCATCAGGTTTCTTTCGTAAAATTGTTCTAGTTACCCATGGAATCATTTTATAAACAGCTGTGGGGAAATAAAAGTTGAGCTCTGATTGGTTGCCATGGGAAACTAGAACAGTTCTGCTTTAAGAGACTTATGATAAATCTCCCCTAATGTTTTTTGTTTTCCAGTTCTTCTTTAAAAGTGTATAGTTAGTAGTACAAAAACATGATAATGTGGTCATAAATCCCCCTGAAGGAATGATAATAACAGGATCAGATTACATAAAGATTAGTTTCTAGTCTGTAATCATAGAGGCATAAAGGTTGCATACAGTCTACACTTTTTAATATCTGTGTTTTTGGCATTTTAACAATAGATAACTAATAAATGGAATACTATATTTACTACTTGTGCGGGTGCCTATGGAATCCTTTTTCTTTTGTATTTTTTTGTATATTTGTATTCATTTGTCTTATGTTATATTCTTGTACATATGCGGCAGTATTATACCAGTTATGTTCTTGTACATAGGGGGCAGTATTACAGTAGTTATATTCTTGTATATAAGGGACAGTATTATAGTAGTTATATTCTTGTACATAGGGGGCAGTATTACAGTAGTTATATTCTTGTACATAGGGGGCAGTATTATAGTAGTAATATTCTTGTACATAGACGGCAGTATTATAGTAATTATATTCTTGTACCTAGGGGCAGTATTATAATAGCTAAAATCTTTTCACCTCAGGGAGCAAAAAGGCAAGAAGGCTTGCCCTGTGCAGTAGATAAATATAAATACCTGGCTGGCTGCCTCATCATTATCAAATTGTTTGTGCACTGTATTGGAGCCTGGGGTTTATGTTACTTATTGTACAAATACAGTGTTACGTAGTAGTGGTTTCTGGGGGGAATGTGCAATGTACTGTGTTTTTAGGGTTTTGATTAATAATGAGGCCCCCTCAAGGGTACCGTTAATAACTAATTAAGCTGCCAGAATATTTTCCCAATGTAATTACAATAATAATAATGATGATAAAATAATACAGCAGAAACTTAATAGTCCAGTCTGTGGTCATTAAAATGATATTATCTTACACTTTTATTTTTACATCTTTTTCTTCGTGACCTTTTTTTCTGTCCTCTGCATTGGTATTATATTAAACATGATCATTATATTAAACTGCCATCTGCAGTCTAAATGAGTCATTTATGGACCGTCCAATGTTATTAAGGATTTGGAAACATTAACAAATTTTAATTGATTTTGTAAATGGGGTAAACCACACTCATGTTAACTATTTCCATTTTAAGGTGTTTATAAAAGAGAAGATAATTTTAGTTACATCTTGTATGGATAGTTTATGTCTGAATTCTTTTATACTATCAATTATATAAACAATGGAAAGAGTTCCCAATGTAATGTAATGGAAATGTGTCAGCGGGGAGCGTCTGTTTTTAGAGTAAATGGTACTGGTAGACTGTGGTATGTGAACATAAAAGGAATATTCCTTTTATTAAATAGGTGACTACATAAAATATCTACCATATCTATATGTATAAGCTGAGTTTTTCAGCACAAATAATATGCAGAAAAAACCCAACGTGTCTTATACACGAGTGAAGAGAGAGGCACTTTTTTGCAAAAAAGTGCTTACATCTTATGGTAAGAAGATCAGGAGGATCCAGCACTGCCAGACCTGATAAAGAGCCGATTTTTATGAGAGAAGTCCGTGTGCACCCGCTCTCCTCTTACTGCCATCATGTAAGAAACAGGACCTGCAATGATGTCATCAGGTCATATGGCAGTCTCAAGTCACATAACCTGGAAGAATGTATTGATGAGCTTTTCTGTGCATGTCTTTATTCCTTCTATTGGTCAACTGGACCTGCAATTGTGTCATCAGGTCACGTGGCAGTCTCAAGTCACATAACCTGGAAAAATAGACTGTGTACACTTGATGAAATGCCTGTGCTCTGCAGCTGGATGCTGTGAGTAGATGTGAGTAGTTGTGGGGCTGGAGAGCAGCACGGGAAGGTGAAGGGGGTATTATTTAAAACAGGTATGTAGGGTAAACAAAAAGGGTAGAAAGCAGATTTAGGAGCTGAGGGTATTTAGGGGGTTTATTCATTTTAAGGGGTTAAAAACTAATGAGGGTGGGGATGGGGTGTCCAAGAGTAGCAGAGCTGTGTGCATGTAGCACATCTGTCTCTGTGTGTAGGTAGCGGAGCTATTGCAGAGATGTGTGTGACGGGATATTTAATTGGTGTCAGATATATTTTTCCTTTTTATGGTGTCCAAATATGGGATATATCCTATTGTAAGGAGGATCTTATAGTCTGAAAAATACGGTACCGCTCCCCGCAATAAAACTCTTCCCTCTCATCTTCATGTAACAGAGTGTGCAGAGAGGCGTCTTTGCACTCTGCCCACGAACACAGCACAACGTCATCAGCGGCAACTTTGCCGCTTCATAGTGAGTGCACGGGCAAAATGTATGGAAGCGTCTCTGCCTACTCTGTTACATGAAGACGAGAGGGAAAAGGAGCCACAGGGAGCGCTGGAAGGTAAGTATGTAAGTTTATTTTTTTTATACAAAAAAGGGGATATGGTGGCACTGCATGGGGATTTTTATTTATGGGGAAGGCTGCTGCAGAGGAATTTGTTACTGAAGGGGGCTGCTGCATTGGCCATTTTATTACTGAGGGCGCTACATGATGTATTTCACTTCACTACCTAGAACGGCTGCTGCAGAGCATTTAATTACTGGGGAGGCTGAATGGGCATTTAATTACTGGGAGCGCTGCATGGAGCATTTAATTACTAAGGAGGCTGCATGCTCTTCTCATTACTTGAGGAGAATGCTGGGCATTACATAATGGAGGAGGCTGCTGGTCATTTCATTATAGGGGGAGGCTTCTGGGCATTACATTACTGGGGGGAGGCCGCTGGGAATTTCATTACTATGGCAGGCTACTGGCCATTTCATTACTCGGGGAGGCTTCTGGGCATTTCATTACTGTGGGAGGTTACTGGGCATTTTATTACTCGGAGAGGCTGTGACCAATATGTGAGTCAATACGTTTTCCCAGTATTTTGTCGTAATATTATTATTCTTGGGTCGGCTTACACTTGAGTGTATGTGGTATTTATTTCTAGGGCACCATAAATCCATTATGCTGTAGAAGCAATAAGGGATTCACATACTTTACATTAAGACACTACCAAATGCAAGTACAAAATACAAAAACTACAAAGATCCTGCATGTGAGGGCTCACATTCTATATGGAAGAGTAGAAAAAGATACAAGGTGAGGAATAACATTTTCAAGTTTTTCGAGCCCACATGCACATAAATTGTATTTCTACAATATTCACTCAAGTTTGTAAAAGTGGGTGTGACAAGCCTTTTAAGGGCCTTCGCATGTATTAGTTATATCAGTTTTTATCCTCAAATCAGCATCTTTGGATCAGTTTTACTGTTAGTTGTGCTGATTTGAGGTTAAAAACTGATGGCATCTAATAATGGACACAAACATTTTACAGAAACAACAATAATTATCTAAATATCACATAGGAAAAGTGTTGTGTGCAAGGGGGTATAACATCTTAGTACACATAGATTAAACTGTCAGTATGACTTCATAAAGCCAAAATGGACTTTAAAAATATTATAATAGGTGATCTGTCACAGTAATGCTACATTTACACAAATGTATGCCCGCACGGCTACAACCAGGAGGGCATACATCCGGCCCCATGGAGAGGAGGAGGGGTTACCCCTCCCCTCTCTATAGTGATATATAGTGCACGGTACCGTAACATGGGGAAAGTTATGATGAATATACAAAAAAAGACAGATGTGATGGTGGAATAAATAATTTAAACTTAATTTAAACTAAAGAAAGATCGGATATGTCGTATCGGTCTGTGCGCCCATTGCCGACATATGGGGGAACGTATGTGTGACTGCAAGCTTTTGGCCATACATACATGCCCCTACGGTTGTGTGAATGTAGCCTTACATGTAACCTGTTTACCATATTCAGCCCTGTAACAGAATTTTAAAGTATGTGTTTTTGGAAAAGCCATGTAAAGAGCTACTAGCTTATCATGAGAATACAGGCTTATCATGAGGCTACATTGCATTGCTGGTAACATGAATGTGTTTTGGCTGTATATGGTAGCCACACTGTGTTTTCTTTTCTTCGGGTACATCTAGTTTGGCCGACCCTCGAACAAAAGAACCTCAAACACCTGCCAGTGACACCCATTATTAGTGCTGGCACAGATCCCAGGCAGTGTCAAGTTCACTCATCACTTTTTAATACCCGTTATCAGTGCCAGCACTAATCAATGTTATTGACCTTTTAAATGCTACTGGTTGGCCCCCACTTTCCCTGGGATTGGCGTTGACATAATGTGGCAGAGGAGAACCTGAATGCTGAACCTTAAATCCAGGATGAAGTCCAGGATGAAGTCAGTATTGGGGACCCTAACATTACAGTTTGGGTCAGCTCATCCTTACTTATTACCAGAAATGTGAGACGTGTCAAAACAGCCACACACAGGTGCAATATTTTTGGCAAAGAAAACCTATCATATAAAAAAAAACTATGTGATGCTATTATAACATTTTATCTATTTTTCCCTTTTATAGACTTCATCAATGCAATGGACCTATGAGATCAATGGAATTCCTCCAAAAACCACTCCTCCTGTAAATGTTTCTGCAAAAATATGCTCCAGGGGTGTCATAAAGCCAATGACATATCAGAAACGTAACTTTCTACGTGAAAACCTCAACCTTACAACAACTGCAGTGTCTTCCCCAGTTAAGGGGGCATCTCTACTATTTAAAGCAAAGTAATGTTTTTCTTATATTTTATAAAATGTATATGAAGAATGTATTTACATTAAAAAGAATTAAAGTTAATATTTTCTGTGCCACTCATAACATTATTTGGTTGTCTCTGGTGATTCTCTAAGACTGCCTTGGGTTCCACTACAGGCACATCCAGCAAGCAGCTTAAATAAGTTGTGGCCAGTAATTTCCCTGCTGCAGCTACTGGTGACATGTAGCAGCTTTGCAGATATGCACACAAATGGATGTTCCTGGAAAATAAATTTCCCGAATTGGCTGGAACAAGATCAGCTCATAGTGCGTCATTTATCTTACCTCTGTTTGTTTTGGCTAGTTTTTGTCGTTTTTCTGTCTGCTTCTTTGATAATGAATCTCACTTTTTCCTAGTGTTAAATGGGTGATTTTTTAAGATCTCTTTCTGAGACATTTGTTACAAATGTCCCGAAAAAGTCGCACAAATGTTGGAAGTAACTTTGTTCCATTTTCTAAGTTTTCCTCAAGTATAGATTAGTTTGGAGTTTTTTGCGCCACAAAATGAAGCAAATTTTAGACAATTTGGAATGATAAATGTCATTTGCAACTGTGCACATCTGGAATAGAAGATAAATGTGTCTTACTGACAAAAAAAATAAGAATTTGACATTATCTTATGGCTTTAGAAACTGGTCAGTAGAGAGATGCACAGAGCTGAGTCTGTGGCGCGCCACTCTGCTGATATTACTGATTTTTAAAGATTAATAAAAATATCAACCCCTTTTGAACAGTTTATTAAAGATAAAGTGGTATAAAGTTGCTGTAGTGAAACGTCATGGCAAGGACACCGCTCCCTCATCACGTGACTTGGGGTGCAAATGTACAGGTTAATTTAGCCCAACTCCAACTTGTGCATACCTTTTACTCAGGACACAAATTTAGTATAAATTATACCTCATACATCTCTAGCACTCCAATTATTAATTTGCGGCCACCACTTATTGCATTTATACTGGGACCAATAAGTATCCCACTCTACATCCACTCTTGTTTCTCAAGCAGCCACCTTGTTACACCACTAGACATGCACACTCGGCTCTCTAGCAGTCACACAGCTTACCACACTTTACAAAGCTATGAGTTCGCAGAGCATACAGGAACCAAAATTAAAGTAAACGCTTTAATTACGTAAGATGTACAGTGCATCCAAAAAGATGTATAGTGTACAGTGCGTCCAAATAGATGTATAGAGTGAACCCCATATATCTGAATCTCACAATGTTTTGTATATGTTCTATTTGGTTCAGGTTTCAGAACCTCCCATTGATTAATAAGACCACAAGGTCATTCAGGATTGGACAAAGTGTTAATGAGAGATTCCAGGAATATTTAAAGAGTTCTTTGTTTCCAAGTCCTGATACAGGCATGAGGGTAGGTGTGGAGAACAGATGACCAAATGTCTGTTGTAGTCATCACAGAACATTCTTCAGGTCAGAGTTTATCAAGCTGTAAAAGCTGCC
Source organism: Engystomops pustulosus (assembly GCF_040894005.1). Taxonomy (NCBI): domain Eukaryota; kingdom Metazoa; phylum Chordata; class Amphibia; order Anura; family Leptodactylidae; genus Engystomops; species Engystomops pustulosus. The sequence continues at coordinate 109,610,324 of NC_092412.1, read as the reverse complement.
TGGACTAATAAGACATACTAATTGTCATATAGTGCAACAATTCTACACCCTGAATATAAGTCCTTCCCTGACAGAATCAATCAATAATGGTAGTTGGCACATCATATATTTGAAACTTTCTTCAAAGTCCTCTATATACGTTACCAGGCAATTTGCAAAAGCAGGCAGATTACCAGTGAGCAACTCATAAAGTGGGATGCCCTGTTGTCTGAATGTAGGGAAAATCTGAGTGTAGAAGGCACTGCTTTAAAGACCTTTGGAGATTCTTCTTCATTAATCCTTGGCTCTATTTGTGGTCTCAAATAAAACTGTAAGGGCTCTTTAACTGGGTCACTGTAAAAGTCCTGTGACGCTGTGACATAATGTTAGAGGGCAGTTTGGAAAATGTAGTGGCAGGACACAGGAGGAGGGAGGAAGAAGCTATCTGTTGCTGTATGATATCAACTGCTTTGTTGCCTATACATTGGAAGTGTAGTGTGAAATTTTTTTTTTTTCACATAAAGCTATTAATTTATAGAAACCCTTATATATGCAAACAAGTTTTCCAGGATGGGACAAGGAAAACAATGCCTCTCTTGCTACCTTCTGAGGAAGCCCCTTTAACATGAAGCATGAATATCAGGAAGTTTTATGGTATGATGTGGGATTAAAGCCAAACCAGTATATCTATTCCAGAGAGAACAGATTCCTAACTGTAGCAGTGTTTCAATGTGGTTGCATCTCTTCAGTTCAGTGTAGATAACTGGCTTAGCTGAGTGAGAGGCTTTTGACTATTGTCGATAAGTTAGAGTTCTCCTTACAGAGTCTTTGCCAATTAAGGCCACCGTGTAGACACGTGGAGACTTATAGCTATCAATGCTTCACTTGGGGATTTTGGCAAATATGCAAATATGTTTTCCAGGATGGAACAAGAAAAACCATACCTCTTTTGTTACTGCCAAAACGCTGCACTATCCGTAGGTGGCGTTAAGAGGTGTCTGAACTGTGCCTTAATGTTTCTGTTAATGTCTGCCACACCCTGTATTAACTCTTGCCAGATTCTGTCTTGCAAAAGTTAATACTCTGGACCTGTAATTACTTGCTCCTTCCACCTGAGGCAGTGCCTAGTTCCTATAAGTGCCCAATTTAGCCTGGACTCCTGGCTGGTTAATTTTTTAGTCCCCTATGATCTCTAGTTTCAGTCCCCTGTGATATCTAGTTCAGTCTAAATCATTTATCTAGTGATGGTGGTTGCGCAGTTTCTGGCCAGGTGCTGACATATTAACAAGCCTTACTTACCCTTGGACCACCGAGTATTCTGCCAGGCCTGCCTTGGACCACCGTGTATCCTGCTAAGCCTGCTTTGGACCCCCATGTATCCTGCCAAGCCTGCTTTGGACCCCCATGTATCCTGCCAAGCCTGCCTTGGACCACCGTGTATCCTGCCAAGCCTGCCTTGGACCACCGTGTATCCTGCCAAGCCTGCCTTGGACCACCGTGTATTCTGCCAAGCCTGCCTTGGACCCCCATGTATCCTGCCAAGCCTGCCTTGGACCCCCATGTATCCTGCCAAGCCTGCCTTGGGCCACCGTGTATCCTGCCAAGCCTTTCATGCCTGCTTTGTACTTATATGTGTTCCCTAAGTATTCTTTGGATTGTGTTAAAGCTCTGGTCAAAGAGTCTGCAGTGTCATTAACCTCGCACAGGTCTCTCAACTGTGAGACTGATATTTCCCCAGGGACTAAGTGCCCCAATAAAGGGGATTTCAGCTTATCTCATCCAGTGCATGAGGCCATGCAAGATAATGCTCAGACCAATTCCTCTGAAAAAACCTTGTGCTCTGATAATGTTCTTGCTACCATTGCCCCCTCCCAACCTCTGTGGGAATGGTGAGAGTCCGGTGGCCCCTCTTAAAAGGGGGGGGTACTGTCACGTCTGTGCCAAAACGCTGCACTGTGGCAATAATAAGTGTGTGAAGTGTGCTTTAATGTTTGTGTTTGTTTGCCACACCCCTAAGATTTTGTCTTGCAAGAGTTAATACTCTGGACCTGTAATTGCTTGCTCTTTCCTCCTGAGGCAGTGCCTAGTTCCTATAAGTGGCCAGTTTATCCTGGACTTCTTGCTGGTTAATGTTTTTTCTGTCTCCCGTGATCTGTAGATCTCTAGTTTCAGTCCCCTGTGATATCTAGTTCAACCTTAACCATTTATCTAGCGGTGGTGGTTGTGCAGTTGCTAGGCAGGTGCTGACAGTTACGTGGGCTAATAAGGTTGTGTGCAATGGCTGTTTTTTAATCGGTTGAGTCCCCTAATTGTTTCTTGTGCTGCTAAACAACAGGTTTGTTGAACCATACTCAGTAGAGTTTCACAGTTATGTATAAAATCTGCAATACCGATACTGCAAGATATAGCTACCCTGGCTGTCCTCCTCCCATTCATGCCCTACCATGTATTGTGTTACCGTCCCATTAGTTGCTGATTACCTGACAAATGCTCACAGGGCACTGGTTGATTTTCATCATAAGGACTCTTACTCGTGGATCCCTAGTCTATTTTTTATTTTACCTTTATTGTTTCCTTAATTTATTCCCTTTCCACTGTTCACTTCTTTTGTTGTTTGTTCTGCTAGAATTGTAAGATGAACTTAAAACATTTTCTGCACTTGTCTAAAGAGCTTTCCGTATTTTGCAACTAAATATAGTTTAAAAAATGTAATACAAATAACAAGAAACATAAACAAAATGTAGATTTAACTTATAGTCGATGTTAATCAGCTAGTAACTCTTTGATCATTTTCATGACTTTTATATTTGTATATTTCATTTTGTTTTCAGAGTAGGATATACTGTATAATTTGTTGTTGTAAATGTTCTGAACTTCCCGTGGTGTCACTAATTATGTGAGCTAACTTAAAATCATGTTTTAGCAGCGATGCTGTGGACCCACCACTAGCCACAATACTGGACCAGGGGAAAGATAACAGTTTGAAATATTTCAGTCAATTGCAATGCACTTGCAGGTCCAGCAGCCGCTGATTGCTGGCCGGTCTCAAGTACTTTGTGGTAGATGGCTGAAAGCAGCAGGATTCACGTTTGTTTTGTGACAAGTGTGCACATGTCAAAAAACGTTGCCAGCTTCAAGTGATTTAATAAAATCAAATGAAAATGACATTTAGCAAACCACTTTCTGAAACCTGTGTAATCACCATCCCCAATGTGCAGATATCCCTCAGGATTGTAATCAGAGGGTGAATGTGGATCTGACAAATACAAATGTTCTTTATGATCTTCTGTTCCCAAAAACATGCATTTTACAGATTCTCATCTGGTTTGTCTCTATAAAGTCTACAGGGAACAATGATTGTAACTTATATGAATCAATCACAAAGATTAACATATTTTCTTAACCTGTACAAAAATGTAAAAAAAACTGAGTATACATTCATGTAAACCCATTCAGCTTACATTTACACATTCCATTTTTATGTCTGAGTGTTTAAGACTTCATCCACAGGATTTTCATATTTGTACATTGTTGATAGGGTTATGTAACATAGAAGGCCAAATCACTCTTCTGCTCCCACTCCCTAATGGAAAAATCAACTTTCACCACCTCCAACAACTTCAGCTCTTTGCATTCTTTAACAAACATTGCTTCACTATTATAGTACAGTTGTATTTTTTTCTTACCTTTTACTAAGCTATCAGTGATATTGGTTTTGACTTCCGATATGGTAATAGGTTTCCAACTGTTAGATGAGTGGGGCAAAATTGCATGTGTCAACTCAAAAAGACACACCTGAAAGTAGAGAGCTTAAAGAAAATCTACCATCAAAATCCATTATGATAAACTAGGGACACTCACACATAGATCAAGACACTGTAAATGTCACGATCTTCTTATATTTGTTATTTATGGCCTACTTCCTTCTAAAATATTTTTTACATTATGCTAATGAGCATGTGGAGCTATGGGGGTGTTCCCATAGAACCTCAATGATGTTTTTTCGCTCGCTGTTACAAAGAGCTCTCCCCTCCCTTTGCACTTCCTGCTGCTGCTAGATTACAAAGGTAGAGGAAGGTGGGAGAGAGCAGGGCAGGAAAATAAGACATGTTCTGCTCCCTGTGATGCTTCCGCACTGAGGTGCTCTGGTAATGCCCTCTAATGGGCTGCCTTAATCGGATACCTGTTATATTGTGCCTGTAGACCTATGCAAAATGCATACAATGCCTGATGTAATATGCTGCTATACATCGGTATAAAGTGGATAGTATGAGACTGGAGTAGAAGGTCTTGCAAAGATTGAAGATTAAATAGCCAGATTATTGGCTGATTAGGTCAGAGATGTATGTAGAGAACGGGTTTTGGACAGTCATGTTAATGTATTAAACTAACTTTGTTATGCAATGGGTAGAGAGACTGACATTGAGGAGAGATAGATGAGAGATGGATTAGATGGGCTACTGTCTAAACTATTCATAAAAATAAAGCTGTACATAAAGAATTATGATTGATAATTTCCAATTTATAATTGATAAGTAGGAGGGAAAGCATGGAGATCTGGAAGGCCTACTACTAATGAGGTAAACTTTTATTTTCATTGGTAATCCAATTGTTCTTTCATATTGGTTGGCCGTGGTGGATGATTTTATTCTGACGAAATTAAGTGGAGTCAATCAACTATCCACATAATACATTTACGGTATGTGCTGGGTTTCCGAAATAAGTAATTATTGCATATTAGAAAGGTGGAAAAGTAGTCTTTTTTATATATAACTATATTTTATATTTTGCATCCTGGCCACTGGACTTTAGTAGCAGCAAGATATATAACTTCATGTGATGCTTAAGTATGTTTTGCCGTAAGAATTTTGATAAGAGAAAGAGTTATGTGCAGACCGCAAGTGTGTTCGATGCTATTCAAGTAATCTCTCTTGAGTAACTTTGCTTTTAACAGTATTAAATCTGAGACTAGTAAAATTCTCAAAGGATGTCTTTCTATAAGCTCTGCTATAAACCAGTGTATAACTGCCAAGGTCACGGATCATTAAAGTCAAATCCTTGTGTTTTTGTATGAATGAAGCTGCAGTATTGCTCCAATCAAAGAATGAACTGGGATGTATAGCACAAAGTGTAATGGATATGATATCTGTACTGGGGCTGAAAGAAGGGAAACTAAGAGGTTTATCAGTGAGATCTAAGATGACTCACAATTAGAGATGTGCGAATTAGTGAAAATTCGATTCGACCCGGTTCGCCGAATTTTCAGAGAAAATGCGATTCAAACCAAATCGAAACGAATCACGGCATGTGCCGGTACGTCACATGCCGGCTGTGGGTGCATAGAGAGGGATCACAGGCTGAGGCCTCTCCATAGCCAGTAAGTCTTTGCTGCATATTGCAGCAAAGGCTTACCAGTAACACCCGCAGTCTGTGCTAGCACCGATCGCGGGTGTCAACCAGCAGAACGCCGCCAACAAAACTACCGGCAGCTTCAAAAAGCTGAGGATCGTTGCTACCCGTGACGAAATCGAAGACCCGAGGCTGCCTCAGTTTAAATAAACAGTAAAAATCATAAACAAATTAGCTATCGTCACATCCAAGATGCACGATCCATCAAAATATAATGTTATTTCACTGCTTTTAACCCAGTAACAGAAAATAGCGTCCAAAGTCGAAAATGGCCCTTTTTTTCCATTTTGAAATATATACACTCACCGGCCACTTTATTAGGTACACCATTATAGTAACGGGTTGGACACCCTTTTGCCTTCAGAACTGCCTCAATTCTTCGTGGCATTGATTCAACAAGGTGCTGGAAGCATTCCTCAGATATTTTGGTCCATATTGACATGATGGCATCACACAGTTGCTGCAGATTTGTTGGCTGCACATCCATGATGCAAATCTCCCGTTCCACCACATCCCAAAGATGCTCTATTGGATTGAGATCTGGTGACTGTGGAGGCCATTTGAGTACAGTGGACTCATTGTCATGTTCAAGAAACCAGTCTGAGATGATTCCAGCTTTATGACATGGCGCATTATCCTGCTGAAAGTAGCCATCAGATGTTGGGTACATTGTGGTCATAAAGGGATGGACATGGTCAGCAACAATACTCAAGTAGGCTGTGGCATTGCAACGATACTCAATTGGTACCAAGGGGCCCAAAGAGTGCCAAGAAGATATTCCCCACACCATGACACCACCACCACCAGCCTGAACCGTTGATACAAGGCAGGATGGATCCATGCTTTCATGTTGTTGACTTCAAATTCTGACCCTACCATCCGAATGTCGCAGCAGAAATCGAGACTCATCAGATCAGGCAACATTTTTCCAATCTTCTACTGTCCAATTTCGATGAGCTTGTGCAAATTGTAGCCTCATTTTCCTGTTCTTAGCTGAAAGGAGTGGCACCCAGTGTGGTCTTCTGCTGCTGTAGCCCATCTGCCTCAAAGTTCGACGTACTGTGCGTTCAGAGATGCTCTTCTGCCTACCTTGGTTGTAACGGGTGGCGATTTGAGTCACTGTTGCCTTTCTATCAGCTTGAACCAGTCTGCCCATTCTCCTCTGACCTCTGGCATCAACAAGGCATTTCCACCCACAGAACTGCCGCTCACTGGATGTTTTTTTCTTTTTCGGACCATTCTCTGTAAACCCTAGAGATGGTTGTGCGTGAAAATCCCAGTAGATCAGCAGTTTCTGAAATACTCAGCCCAGCCCTTCTGGCACCAACAACCATGCCACGTTCAAAGGCACTCAAATCACCTTTCTTCCCCATACTGATGCTCGGTTTGAACTGCAGGAGATTGTTTTGACCATGTCTACATGCCTAAATGCACTGATTTGCCGCCATGTGCTTGGCTGATTAGAAATTAAGTGTTAACGAGCAGTTGGACAGGTGTACCTAATAAAGTGGCCGGTGAGTGTATATATATATATATATATATATATATATATTGGTACAGGAGGTTATAATTTTTGTAAATGTATGAAAACATTATAAAACCTATACAAATTTGGTATCCCTACTGCCATACAGTGAGGAACAATAGCGCCATACAGTGAGAAACAACAGCGCCATTCAGTGAGAAACATTACCGCCATACAATGAGGAACATTACCGCCATACAATGAGGAACACTACCACCATACAGTGAGGAATACTAGAGACATACAGTGAGGAACACTACCGCCACACAGAGAGGAATACTACCGCCATACAGTGAGGAATACTACAGCCATACAGTGAGGAACACTACCGCCATACAGTGAGGAATACTACAGCCATACAGTCAGGAACACTACTGCCATATTGTGCGGAAAGCTATTGCCACACAGTGAGGAACACTACCGCCATACAGTGAGGAATACTACCCCCATACAGTGCAGGATAGAGCCATACATTAAGGAACACTACCTCCATACAGTGTAGGATAGAACCATATATTTAGGTAAACTACCCCCATACAGTGAGGAATACTACTGCCATACAGTGAGGGTCACTACCCCCCATACAGTGAGGGACACTACCCCCATACAGTGAGGGACACTACCACCATACAGTGAGGAACACTACCGCCACACAGTGAGGAATACTACAGCCATACAGTGAGGAACACTACCGCCACACAGAGAGGAATACTACCGTAATATAGTGAGGAACAATACTGCCATACAGTGCAGAAAGCTACTGCCACACAGTGAGGAACACTACCACCACACAGTGATGAACACCACTGCCGTACAGTGAGGAACACTGCCGCCACACAGTGAGGAATACAGCCATACAGTGAGGAAAACTACCGCCATACATTGAGGAATACTACCCCTATACATTGAGGGACACTACCGTCAAACAGTGAGGAACAGTATCGCCATACAGTAAGGAACACTGCCGCCATATAGTGAGGAACACTAACGCCATATAGTGAGGAACACTAACGCCATATAGTGAGGAACACTACCGCCACCTAGTGAGGAATACTACCACCATACTATGAGGAGTACAACCCCCATACAGTGAGTAAGACTACTACTATACAGTGAGGAACACTACCGCCATACGGTGAGGAATACTACCCCCATACAATGAAGGATAGAGCCATACAGTAAGGAACACTACCGCCATACAGTGTAGGATAGAGCTATATATTTAGGTACACTACCCCCATACAGTGAGGAATACTACCGCAATACAGTGAGGGACACTACCCCCATACAGTGAGGACTACTTCCCTCATACAGTGAGGAACTTTACAGCCATACAGTGAGGAATACTCCCGCCATACAGTAAGGAACCCTACCCCCATACAGTGAGAAACATTACCGCCATACAGTGAGGAACACTATGGCTATACAGTGAGGGACATTACCGACACACAGAGAGGGACACTACCACCACGCAGTGAGGAACACTACCGCCACATAGTGAGGAATACTACTGCCACACTATAAGAAACACAACCCCTATACAGTGAGGAACACTACCCCCATACAGTAAGGTACACTACCGCCATATCGTGAAGAATACAGCCATACAGTGAGGATCACTAACCCCAAACGGTCAGGAACACTACTGCCATACAGTGAGGACGACTACTCCCATACACTGATGGACACTACCCCCATACACTAAGGGGCACTACCACCATACACAATAAGGGACACTACCCCATACACATTGAGGGACACTAAACCCATACACTGAGGGACACTAAGCCCATACACTGAGGAATACTACTCCCATACAGTGAGGTATACTTCCCCCATACAGTGAAGGATAGAGCCATACATTTAGATACACTACCCCCATACAGTGAGGGACACTACCCTCATACAGTAAGGAACAATACTGCCATACAGTGAAAAATGCATCCATACAGTGAGGAAAACTTCTCCCATACAGTGAGGGACACTACCACCATACAGTGAGGAACACTCCCGCCATACAGTGAGGGACACTACCGCCATACAGTGAAGAATACAGCCATAAAGTGAGGATCACTAACCCCATACAGTGAGGAACACTACCGTCATACAGTGAGGAGCACTACTGCTATACAGTGAGGTCAACTACTCCCATACACTGATGGCCACTACCCCCATACACTGATGGACACTACCCCAATACACAATGAGGGACACTACCCCAATACACAATGAGGGATACTAACCCCAAACACTGAGGAATACTACTCCCATACAGTAAGGAATACTACTCCCATACAGTGAAGGATAGAGCCATACATTTAGATACACTACCCACATACAGTGAAGAATACAGCCAAAAAGTGAGGAACACTACTGCCATACAGTGAGTAACACTACCGCCATACAGTGCGTAACACTACCTCCATACAGTGAGGAACACTACCGCCATACAGTGAGGTACACTACCACCATACAGTGAAGATTACAGCCATACTGTGATGATCACTATGCCCATACAGTGAGGAACACTACCGCCATAAAGTGAGGAGCACTACTGCCATATACATTGAGGATGACTACTCCCATACACTGATGGACACTAACCCCATACACTGAGGGACACTACCCCCATACACTGAGGGGACACTACCCCCATACACAATGAGGGACACTACCCCATACACAATGAGGGACACTACCCCCATACACTGAGGAAAACTACTCCCATACATTGAGGGACACTACCGCCACACAGGGAGGAACACTACCACCACACAGTGAGAGACACTACCACCATACAGTGAGGAATACTTCTGCCATACCATGAGGAAAACTACCGCAAAACAGGGAGGGACACTATCGCCATTCAGTGAGGAATGCTACCGCTACATAGTGAGAAACACTATCGCCATAGAGAGAGGAACACTACCGCCATACAGTGAGGAATACTACCGCAATATAGTGAGGAACACTACCGCCATATAGTGAGGAACACTACCACCATACAGTGAGGAATACTTCTGCCATACCATGAGGAACACTACCGCAAAACAGGGAGGGACACTATCGCCATACAGTGAGGAATGTTACCGCTACATAGTGAGGAACACTATCGCCATACAGAGAGGAACACTACCACCATACAGTGAGGAACACTACCGCCATACAGTTAGGAACACTACTACTATACCGTGAGGGAACCTACCGTCATACAGTGCGTAACACTACCTCCATACAGTGAGGAACACTACCGACACACAATAAGGAATACAGCCATACAGTGAGGAAAACTACCAACAATCAATGAGGAACACTACCGCAATACAGTGAGGCAAACTACCGTCATAGAGTGAGGAACACTACCGCCATTTTTGGGGAACACTACCGACATACAGTGAGGAACACTACCGCCATACAGTGAGGGACACTACCTCCATACACTGAAGAATGCAGCCATAAAGTGAGGAACACTACTGCCATACAGTGAGGAACACTAGCGACATACAGTGAGGAACACTAGCGACATACAGTGAGGGACACTACTGCCATACAGTGAGGAACGCTACCGCCATACAGTGAGGGACACTACCTCCATACAGAGAAGAATACAGCCATACAATGAGAAACACTACCGTCATATAGTGAGGAACACTACCGCCATACAGTGAGGGACACTACCTCCATACATTGAAGAATACAGCCATAAAGTGAGGAACACTACCGCCATACAGTGAGGAACACTAGCAACATACAGTGAGGAACACTAGTGACATACAGTGAGGGACACTATCACCATACAGTGAGGAACGCTACTGCCACACAGTGCGGAACGCTACCGCCATACAGTGAGGGACACTACCGCCATATAGTGAGGAATACTACCTCCATACAGTGAAGAATACAGCCATGCAATGAGGAACACTACCACCATATAGTAAGGAACACTACTGCCATACAGTGACGAATACTACCGAAAAACAGTGAGGAACACTACCGCCATACAGTGAGGAACACTACCGCCACATAGGAAGAAACACTAACACTATATAGAGAGGAACACTACCACCGTACAGTGAAGAATACTACCGCCATACAGTTATGAACACTACCACTATACCGTGAGGAGTACTGCCATACAGTACGTAACACTACCGCCATACAGTGAGGAACACTACCTCCAGATAGTGAAGAATACAGCCATAAAGTGAGGAAAACTACCACCGTATAGTGAGGAAAACTGCCGCCCTGCAGTGAGGAACACTACCGCCATACAGTGAGGAACACTACTGACATACAGTGAGGAATAATACTGATATACAGTGAGGGACACTACCGCCATACAGTGAGGAACTCTACCGCCCCACAGTGAGGAACATTACCGCCATACAGTGAGGGACACTATCGCCTATAGTGAGGAACACTACCTCCATACAGTGAAGAATACAGCCATACAATGAGGAACACTACCGCCATATAGTGAGGAGTACTACCGCCACACAGTGAGGAATACTTCCACCTTTTCATGAGGAACACTACCGCCATATAGCGAGGAACACTACAGATATACAGTGAGGAATACTACCGCCATACAGTGAGGAACGCTACCGTCATACAGTGCGGAAAGCTACCGCCACATAGTGAGCAACACTACTGCCATACAGTGAGGGACATTACCCCCATACAGTGAAGGGCACTACCCCCATACAGTTAGGAACACTACCCCCATACAGTGAGAAACAATACCCCCATATAGAGCGGAATACTACTGCCATACAGTGAAGAACACTACTGCTATAAAGTGAGGAACACTACCAGCATACCGTAAGGGACCCTGCTGCCACATACTGAGGAACACTACCGCGATATAGTGAGGGACATTACCGCCATACAGTGGGGAACACTACCGCCATATAGAGCAGAATACTACTGCCATACAGTAAAGAATACTACCGCTATACAGTGAGGAACACTACCGCCATATAGAGCGGAATACTACTGCTATACAGTGAAGAATACTACCGCTATACAGTGAGAAACACTACTGCCATACCGTGAGGGACCCTACCGCCATACAGTGAGTAACAATATTTTAGTGTCTGTAATCCCGTTTATTAAACTGAAAAAAAACTAAAACTTTCCTCTTGATTTGAGTACCATTTTTACTCTATAAAAAAACCTGTGGATTTTCATTCATATTTCACTGTGAATATCTTCATGAATTTCACATATAGCTCAACCAAAAAATGTTGACATGAAACACATATTGGGGATTTCCCTTCAAATTCACAAGGCAGAAAGTCTGCAGTTTATGAACTCTTTCATAAAATATCTGAGAGAAAATAAGATCTGAAAAATCTGCAGGTGTTCTGTTCATCCTTTCTATGTAACATCTCAGCAGTTTGAAACGTAAAGACCTTGTAGCTGTCAAGAATCCATTAAAACCGGAGGAAATTTGTACCAGAACATCAGACCTGAACATCTGAATTTAATATGTATGTGCTAAAGAAACTAAGGGCAATTCATTCCATGTCTTTCACCTTCGGTGTCATTATAGGGATGAATAACAAACTATAGAGTTGGTATTACAAATACATTATATATTATTCCCTGAACTGGTGGCTTATTTTTCGCTTATTCACACAATATTTTCCCAATTACCATATATACTCGAGTATAAGCCTAGTTTTTCAGCAGAAAAATTATGCTCAAAAAACCTAACTCGGCTTATACTTGAGTCAACTAAAATAATAAAGTCAAAACTCACCTTTCTGACGTCACCCATAGGTCCTCTTCTGTCTGAGACAGTCTGAGACACAAGAGGACTTACGGGGGAGGTCGGAAAGGCGAGTGCAGTCTTATTTCTTTTTTCTACTACAGGGGCTGGGCAGGCTGTATACTAAGGGGGCTGGGCAGGCTGTATGCTACAGGGGCTGGGCAGGATGTATGCTACAGGGGCTGGCAGACTATATACTGGGAGGCTGTGACCAATGCAATTCCCACCCTCGGCTTATACTAGAGTCAATAGGTTTTCCCAGTTTTTTTTGTTGACATTAGGGGTCTCGGCTTATACTCGGGTTGGCTTATACTCGAGTATATACGGTGTTCCAAATAGGCTATAAACACCTATTGTTGTTTTTTGCAACAGATTTATCAACTCTAATTTATGCATAACTTGATGCTTAGATTAGTTATAGAAATTTTCGCAACTTCTTTAAAATGCCATTAGAAATGTCCCTTATTTTGTGTAATTTTGTTTTGTATTAACCTCCAGCACATTAGCCGGGAATTGTCTTTGCACACTATTGTAGTTTGACACTCTAAAGCAGGTCCTTGCAAATTAATTCTAATAATAACATTTATAAGGTCAAAGACAGATGGGAGAAAGTACATTAATGGCTAGCAGTGGTCATTTTATGATAGCTTATAGTTTTGGGAGTTCGGAATTTCACAAGTAATTCATTTGGTTTCCATGGTCATTATGTTTGCACTGGAAAATCTGTCCAGTCAGCGTCCCTCAAAGACTCAAGTTGTATACCCTGGTCCCATGAATAAGAAGCACTTATTGTACTTTGGCTATAGTTTTAATTGACTTTAGCCTCAGTGCTCATTTGTCTTCTTCACTTCTTGAAACCAATGAATATTAATATATCTCGGGAGGGAAACTGCTTTCAGGGAAATGCTTCTGGCTAACATTAGAATCTAGAGATTTATTAGGTAGTCAGAGCAAGTTAATATTTTTTATAGCAACTATTGCAATCAAAAGTCTTACAAGGCTGGTGTAAATGCTTCATTTCATTCACTACAGATGATTCTTAGAATTATGCGATGCATTGAGTATTTTTACTTAACATTTTTTAGTCTTTCCCATTAAAGAAAATCTACCATCAAAATCAAGCATGATAAATCAGGGCCACTTACTCATACCACAGCCCCTGACATGTGACTTTGGTAATCTTCTTATATTTGTTATCCGTTGCCTCCTTCTTTCTAAAATCAATGTTTACAATTATGCTAATGAGCGAGAGGGGCTATGGGAACGTAATCAGAAGCTCCACAGGGCATTACATTGTGAAGGAGCACTTCCCCCTCCCACTGTGTGATCACTGCTGCTGAGATTACATGTGAGAGACGTGCTGCTGTAGTGCAATAACAGCTTGTGCAGGCAGAACGGTAACACCCCCAAAGCCCTTCGGGCTAATTAGCATAATTTTCAATGTTTTTTTAAAAGGAAGGAAGGCACAGATGACAAATATTAGAATATTACCACAGTCACAGTGCCTGGAGTAAGTGCATCTGGTTTATACCTCTGGATATATAGAACATTTCCAGAAGTATGCCAATGCATCCATTTTATTCTAAATGATAGAATGAAATAATGAACTACCATTCATTTATTACACTTGTATAAAATAATATAAATACATATTATACTGGGTACAAGTGTGAAAAGGAAAGTTGTTCACAACATCAGTAAAATCACAACATCTTTATTGTTTCTTGATCATAAAAGCATTACATAGTGACTTTCTCTCTCAATGCTATGTGATAAAAGTAATGCTTTTATCATCAAGAAACAATAAAGATGTTGTAATTTTACTGATGCCGTGAACAACTTCCTATTTCGCACTGATTACCTACCTGCTGGTCCACAGTGGATCGCGAACAGCTGAGGCTCTTGATGAATTTGGTTGGTGTTGTGGAATCGTCTTTCTTGATGGTGGAGGAAATTCTTTGGCTGGAGATGCAACTTTTCTTTTCTACATTGATTGTCGTTTTCTGGGTACAAGCCTGTTGTGAACTGAAGAACTGAACAGCTACAGTTTCTTTTACATAAAGCAAGGTTGAATACTTTCATGTCAATGAAAAAATAAGGATTTAATTCCTACCTATTATTTTACTGCTTGTATCTCCGGTTCTGTAGCTCATAGAACCACATGCTTAATGTGATCTGAAAGAAAAGATCCCTATCTTTTATATAACACAGCATGCTTCTAGGAACTATAAAACCAAAATTTAGAGGCTCCAAGGGGAGTGTCACTTCTAATCCCCTGTGTTTGAAGTGACACTTCTATTGCAGGCTCTAAAATTTGTCTCAATCAAATATGCATCTGCCCTGCTTATTGTCCCATGACTTTGGATGAGTTGTTTTATGGTAAATGCTTGAGATTTAACATAAAAAGTGAATGCTAGAAAGGATATTTCATTCACTACTTGAGGAGTTGAAAGTGTGATGGTGAGAATCCACACTAAGATTCAAGGAAGCAAGCAGATAAAATTTTGGTGAATCACTAAGTAACAAAAGTGCTTGGGCATTAAGTGGTTATAAATAATTGGCGACAGTTGAATGCAGAGTGTATCCACTTGTAGATATTAGAGACAAGGGGACCTATAAAAAATTTAAATCTGATACATCTCCTTGGGTATGTAAACCGAACCCAAGTCCCTCCAGTAACATCTGTGTTCAGTGCTGGAATCAATTGCTAGTGTTAACTCTATGAATGCCAACGTCAAAGGCGCCCCTGTGGCTTCACACACGCTGCATGCCAGAATTTTGGGGTGCGTCATTGCTCCCGATGATACTCCCCAGAATGGTGGCACCCTGTGCAACCTGAATTGGCTTCAATTCCACTGAAAGCTTTTGCCAGCACCAATCATGGGTGTTACCAGCAGAAATTGAGCCAAGGCTGGACCCTAAATTCTAATGGTTCTCGGGGTCTTATCCAGGGGACTTCAGGTCTGATCAACACTAATAAAGATTATTGCTTATTATAAGAAATATTATGCAGTCTGTAACAGATAATGCTGGCAGTAAAAAAAGATCTGGCATGTTGAGTTTAAGGGGAGATCAGCTGCCACCCCAGATGCCAGTCAGCAATTTCCTTCATCACCACTTTGACAACATATGTATGTTTAGCCAAAACAAGTCATAATGTATATGGGATAATTAAGTGAAAAAGCTATTAGCAAAATGCCAAATTGGCGTAGAACTATTTTTACAAGTGAATGCTCTGTTATCCAGTGTAAGGTGTATTAATTATTAAATCCGTACCTTTAAGTTGGGGATCAATATTAGATAGTGAGGTGTATTTATTTTTGGCTTTGCACCAGTTTTCTGGTGGCCATGTTTTTTTTTCACTGTGGAACGTGCACTATATTTATTATATATTGGCACAAGAAACTTAGCTTCTTTTCTGACACTAGCAACATTTTTTTTTTCTGTCAATTTGGACAGAGCTCCTCATTCCATGCCACCACAGCCCTGGGACTAACAAACACTTCATTTTCTGATTTATATATTAAGTTCTGCATTTGTCAAGTATCAAAAGTTTTATACCAATACTTTACGTACAGCAAATGACTTTTCTAGGCTAAAGTTTGTCCTATGCGGCTTTGAAAGATACAAGACTGTTAGGAACTTGTTTATTACATAGTATGCTGTGTTTGTTATCACTAAGTACTTTTATTTTGGTGAAGGGTTCAGATATTTTGTTTCAGAAATAATCATTTCAGGTTACGCGGGGCAGTGTTCTCCCTGTAAAACAACCTGTACACCTTGCAATTTTCTGTGTCCTGTATAAATCCCTAGTTTGTTTCTTTTGAAAAGGCAATGTTATAAAACACATACAATTTCTAAAACAGAGAGAAAAGAATAGTTCTTAAATGTGCTTGAGAGGTTTAATCTGGAATTAAGTGGCTGCATTTCGAGATCATGCATACTGCTTACAATCTTATACATAATAAATTTAAAGCATACTACATGCATTTTATATTTATTTAGAAACTGATATACAATGGGGCAGATGTATTATCGTATCTACCCCCTAAAAGTGTTGGGAACTTACGTTTGTTTATGGCGCATAATTGTTGAAGATCATTTATAATGAGTTGGCGCCAGAAAGAATAATTGTTTCCGACTATCCCAACTCGTCTGTCTTTTCTTGGCGCAAGTAGGCATGGCCTATATTTTCCACATCATCCACCACATTTATGTGGAGTTTGTCGGCATTTTTAGGGGCAAATTTTGTGCATTTCGAGATAATTAAAACCAAAGACTCAAAGGGGATATTCATCTGGCCCAGACTTGCCAGCAGCATTTAAAGAGTTAGTGCCCACTATCGGTGCCAGAACCAATCATGGACATTAACGTGGGGGGTTAGGATGAACTTAAACTCTAGAGTACAACTCAAAATCAATCAATTTCCATTTCATGTGTGAAAGCATCTTACGAGTGAACCAAAATACTTCTGGATCAATGTCCTTTGGACAGTAAATATCAAAGTGGACGTGTTTGTTTGTGATACACTACATCATATTTTGCAACAACCAAGCTCACACATCTCATAGCAACTGTCAAGCATGGGTTGGATGAGTCACTATTAAAGCTTGGTTTTCAGCTACATGACCTGGGTGACTAGGGGTTATTAAATCAACTGCAAAGAGTGTACAGAAACCAAAAGTGAGACTAAGTATCCAAGACTTTCCTGAAACTGGGTCAGGACAACGATCCCAAGCACACCATTAAATCTTCAAAGACCCCTTTGGCCTAATTTTTGGTAAGTAAATGATATGGTTGAATCTATGGGATGTGCATTCCTTATTTAATGTTGAATTTACTTAATTTTAGATAAAATTGCTTGTATTTTGCATGTAAGAATCCCTACTCAATCATATATGCATACAAATTTAAAGGACATCTACCATCCATTTTAACTGATGGTAGAAGTTTGGAACATGACCTCTCTGTTATGAACTTCCTGGAAATGTACTTAGTAAGTGCTGCAATGGCACTATTAGTTGCAAAAAGAGATTTAAAAATGATGCAGATTAGCTGGATGCACTGAGGCTGACGTAACCTGAACACCTCATGGCATCTGGGCACTTTGAAACCGGAAGATTTAAATGTGGATTACTCATTGAAGGCAGTCATGTAAAAACTTTTCCTCCTCTTGTTGCCTTAGATATCTGATATTGTTCTAATGAAGTATAGCCATTTGATAAATCAAACAAAAGAAATCTTTTTAATCAGGAATGTTGCATATAATATATTGTACATGTAGGAGCATAAGTGATGATAACTTCTTATTCCAGAAATTACACAGATGAAATATTTACCTGTCCGAGGAGTTCAACCGAAGTGCATTGTTCCGCCATTCACTAAGATCATGCGCCCAATTTCCTGCATCCTCTGCTTCCCCACTCAGGTCTGACCTTCTTGTTTCCAGTGCATAAATGTGCGTGTCTTGCGACACAATTTTGAAGTTAAATCCCGTGCTCAGTCTGAATCTGTTGGATCATCCAACCCCCCCCCCCCCTGATTTTTGTTGCATGAAAGCTGGCACGATTGTGCAACACAATCCCCTTCTAAATACCTGTCCAAGCTGTCTAAAAGTCAGAATATTTCTAGTTTCCCATGGCAACCAACCACAGCTCCCCTTTAAAATATTCATGAGCACTGGTAAAATGAAAGGTGAGCTGTAATTGGTTGCCATGGTCAACTAAGGATATTCTGACTTTCAGACAGCTTTATAAATCTGCCCCATAAGTTTAGCACAGAAGAAATATCTCCTATGGCGTTTTATCAGGTGTTCCATTTTTCAGTTAGAAGTATTGTTATATTCATTAATGGGCTTTGATGATAATATTTATAAGGAACTATGTGTGGTGGTAAAGCACATGAAACTGGATTATGCAGTTTGTGGTGCTGAACCATATTTGGAACCTGTGATAGGTTTTGAATACATATATAGTATAGTTTTGGGCATGCTCAAAGAAGCAGAAGCAGAGAATGACTCAAAACCCAGTGAGGCCCCTTCTACAATTGCATTTTTCACGCGTCTGTTCTGCATGTGCTTTTGACGCGCGGAACTTGCATTGCACTCTGACCCATTGGGGGTCATTTACTAAGGGCCCAATTCGCGTTTTCCCGACGTGTTACCCGAATATTTCCGATCTGCGACGATTTTCCCTGTATTGCCCCGGGATTTTGGCGCATCAGCGTCGGCATGCGCGCGACAGAAATCGGGGGGCGTGGCCGAACGAAAACCCGACGGATTCGGAAAAACCGCCGCATTTAAGAACGGAAAATGTGTCGCTCGGGACGCGCTTACCTTCACTCAGACGGCCTCGGTGAATTCCGGCGCGTTAAAATGCTTTTCAGCGCAGCAGCGCCACCTACTGGACGGCGGAGGAACTACCTTATTAAATCCCGGCCGGACCCGAATCCAGCGCAGAGAGAACGCGCCGCTGGATCGCGAATGGACCGGGTAAGTAAATCTGCCCCATTGTAATCAATGGGCTTTTTCAGATTTGCATTCTTTTTCACTCACACATGTGCGTTTTTTAACGCGTGTTTAAATCTCGGGATGCTCTACTTTTGCAAGTCACGCGCGGGAAAAATGCACCATACAAGTCTATGGAGACACATTGCACTCTGAGACACATGCAAGGGCAATGTGTTTTTCACTGATTAATTGCCATAGAAAAGATAGAGCTCAGTCCTGAGTCCTTTTCACATGGGTTATCTGCGCGTGAAAAACTTATTGAAATTGCATTGAAAATGTGTTGAAAACGAGTGTGAAAAACTGAGACATTGAACAAACAAAGACTGAAAACTAATTGAACTCTGATGCTAAATGTCAGTTTTTCACTGTCCAAATCCTGATTGCACCCTGATCAGACCCTGTCCTAAGGCCCCTTCCACACTTGCAATTTTCAAGCATCAATTGCCATAGAAAAGATAGACCTCAGTCCTGAGTCATTTTCACGCGCGTTAAAAATGCATTGAAATTGCATTGAAAACGTGCATGAAGAACTGAGACACTAAACAATCCGCCACAATCTAATTGCGTGCCACACAATCTCAGCGCAGACACCTGTTAAATACCTGTCAGAACTGTACAGATACCAAAAGCAACGCACAGTCCAACGAAAGTGTGATTAGCGGTTGTATATATTGGTTTATTATTATTATTATTTAGTTGAGATATGTAAACAGTGTTAATGTACACACCTGAATTGTTTGATCTGTAACATTGCTTGGAAAAGGATCCTGAATAGGGTCTGAAATGTCGCTCTTGAGTGAATAAAGTACCCACTTATTTAGTAAAGGCCATAGGGTCATGCGCCCTATGTGATAATATTGTTTGTATGATGCTGCTGGATTTTTGATTATTTTCAAATATATATATATATATACACTCATATACTCACTCATACTGCAGATATATGTGTATATATATATATATATTCTACTCACTCATACTGCAGACACTTGCACACATTATACATTGCTTACACATGCATACATACACACATATACCTATTATATGCATATCTCCCAACTTTTGGGCAAGAGAAGGAGGGACACAAAGCCCCTCCCGCTTTTTCTAAACCACGCCCATTGACCCACCCACAGGCATAGTATAATATCGAACTCGATGGTCCCTACATGGTACAACGCCCCTTAATTTGCCCCCCACCCCCTCCCGTGGACCAATATAATAACCCCTAATGCAACTCTGCAACATATAATCCATCCCATCTTTAATTTTATTCTGCCTTTACATTTGGTTTTCCACTTTTATCTCCCCAAACTTATAAATAATTCTATCTGTACTCCTCCTCCTGTCCTCCATCCTCCTCCTGTAGTCCCCTGTCATCCAGCCTCCTCCTGTCCTCCAGCCTCCTCCTGTAGTCTCCTGTCCTCCAGCCTCCTCTTGTCCTCCATCCTCCTCCTGTAGTCCCCTGTCATCCAGCCTCCTCCTGTCCTCCATCCTCCTCCTGTAGTCTCCTGTCCTCCATCCTCCTCCTGTAGCCTCCTGTCCACCAGCCTCCTCCTGTAGCCCCCTGTCTTCCATCCTCCTCTTGTAGTCTCCTGTCCTCCAGCCTCCTCCTGTAGTCTCCTGTCCTCCAGCCTCCTCCTGTAGCCCCCTGTCTTCCATCCTCCTCTTGTAGTCTTCTGTCCTCCATCCTCCTCCTGTAGTCTCCTATCCTCCAGCCTCCTCCTGTAGTCTCCTGTCCTCCAGCCTCCTCCTGTAGTCTCCTGTCCTCCAGCCTCCTCCTGTAGCCCCCTGTCTTCCAGCCTCCTCCTGTAGTCTCCTCTCCTCAATTCTCCTCCTGTAGTCTCCTGTCCTCCAGCCTCCTCCTTTAGTCTCTTGTCCTCCAGCCTCCTCCTGTGGCCTCCTGTCCTCCAGCCTCCTCCTGTGGCCTCCTGTCCTCCATCCTCCTCCTGTAGTCTCCTGTCCTCCAGCCTCCTCCTGTAGCCCCCTGTCTTCCAGTCTCCTCCTGTAGTCTCCTGTCCTCCATCCTCCTCCTTTAGTCTCCTGTCCTCCAGCCTCCTCCTTTAGTCTCTTGTCCTCCAGCCTCCTCCTGTGGCCTCCTGTCCTCCATCCTCCTCCTGTAGTCACCTGTCCTCCAGCCTCCTCCTGTAGTCTCCTGTCCTCCAGCCTCCTCCTGTCCTCTATCCTCCTCCTGTAGTCTCCTGTCCTCCAGCCTCCTCCTGTAGTCTCCTGTCCTCCATTCTCCTCCTGTAGTCTCCTGTCCCCCAGCCTCCTCCTGTAGTATCCTGTCCTCCATCCTCCTCCTGTAGTCTCCTGTCCTCCAGCCTCCTCCTGTAGTCTCCTGTCCTCCAGCCTCCTCCTGTAGTTTCCTGTCCTCCAGCCTCCTCCTGTAGTCTCCTTTCCTCCAGCTTCCTCCTGTATCCCCCTGTCCTCCAGCCTCCTCCTGTAGTCTCCTGTCCTCCAGCCTCCTCCTGTAGTCTCCTGTCCTCCAGCCTCCTCCTGTAGGCTCCTGTCCTCCAGCCTCCTCCTGTAGGCTTCTGTCCTCCAGCCTCCTCCTGTAGTCTCCTGTCCTCCAGCCTCCTCCTGTAGTCTCCTGTACTCCATCCTCCTCCTGTAGCCCCCTGTCCTCTATTTATATGAAGTGTTTGATCTGTAACATTGCTTGGAAAAGGATCCTGAATAGGGTCTGAAATGTCACTCTTGGGTGAATAAAGTACCCACTTATTTAGTAAAGGCCATAGGGTCATGCGCCCTATGTGATAATATTGTCTGTATGATGCTTCTGGATTTCTGATTATTTTCAAATATATTACATATATATATACACTCATATACTCACTCATACTGCAAATATATCTGTATATACATTATATATATATATATATATATATTCTACTCACTCATACTGAAGAGACTTACACACATTATACATTGCTAACTCATGCATACATACACACATATACCTATTATATGCATACCTACCAACTTTTGGGCAAGAGAAGGAGGGACACAAAGCCCCTCCTGCTTTTTCTAAACCACGCCCATTGCCCCACCCGCAGGCATAGTATAATATCGAACTTGATGGTCCCTACATGGTACAACGCTCTTAATTCCCCCCCCCCCTCCCGTGGACCAATATAATAACCCCTAATGCAACTCTGCAACATATAAAACCCATCTTTAATTTTATTCTGCCTTTACATTTGGTTTTCCACTTTTATCTCCCCAAACTTATACATAATTCTATCTGTACTCCTATCCCCACCCCTCCTCATCCTGTGGCCTCCTTTCCTCCATCCTCCTCCTGTAGTCTCCTGTCCTCCATCCTCCTCCTGTAGCCTCCTGTCCTCCATCCTCCTCCTGTAGCCTCCTACCCTCCATCCTCCTCCTGTAGCCTCCTGTCCTCCATCCTCCTCCTGTAGTCTCCTCTCCTCCAGCCTCCCCATGTAGTCCCCTGTCCTCCAGCCTCCTCCTGTCCTCCAGCCTCCTCCTGTAGTCTCCTGTCCTCCATCCTCCTCCTGTAGTCTCCTGTCCTCCAGCCTCCTCCTGTAGCCCCCTGTCCTCCATCCTCTTCCTGTAGTCTCCTGTCCTCCATCCTCCTCCTGTAGTCTCCTGTCCTCCAGCCTCCTCCTGTAGTCTCCTGTCCTCCAGCCTCCTCCTGTAGTCTCCTTTCCTCCAGCCTCCTCCTGTATCCCCCTGTCCTCCAACCTCCTCCTGTATCCCCCTGTCCTCCATCCTACTCCTGTAGTCTCCTGTCCTCCATCCTCCTCCTGTAGTCTCCTGTCCCCCAGCCTCCTCCGGTAGCCTCCTGTCCTCCATCCTCCTCCTGTAGCCTCCTGTCCTCCATCCTCCTCCTGTAGCCTCCTGTCCTCCATCCTCCTCCTGTAGTCTTCTGTCCTCCAGCCTCCTCCTGTAGTCTCCTTTCCTCCAGCCTCCTCCTGTAGCCCCCTGTCCTCCATCCTACTTCTGTAGTCTCCTGTCCTCCATCCTCCTCCTGTAGTCTCCTGTCCTCCAGCCTCCTCCTGTAGCCCCCTGTCCTCCAGCCTCCTCATGTAGTCTCCTGTCCTCCAGCCTCCTCCTGTAGTCTCCTGTCCTCCAGCCTCCTCCTGTAGTCTCCTGTCCTCCAGCCTACTCCTGTAGCCCCCTGTCCTCTATCCTCCTCCTGTAGTCTCCTGCCCTCCATCCTTCTCCTGTAGTCTCCTGTCCTCCAGCCTCCTCCTGTAGTCTCCTATCCTCCAGCCTCCTCCTGTAGTCACCTTTCCTCCAGCCTCCTCCTGTAGCCCCCTGTCCTCCAGCCTCCTCCTTTAGTCTCTTGTCCTCCAGCCTCCTCCTGTGGCCTCCTGTCCTCCAGCCTCCTCCTGTAGTCTCCTGTCCTCCAGCCTCCTCCTGTAGTCTCCTGTCCTCCAGCCTCCTCCTGTAGTCTCCTGTCCTCCAGCCTCCTCCTGTAGTCTCCTATCCTCCAGCCTCCTCCTGTAGCCCCCTGTCCTCCAGCCTCCTCCTTTAGTCTCCTGTCCTCCAGCCTCCTCCTGTAGTCTCCTGTCCTCCAGCCTCCTCCTGTAGTCTCCTGTCCTCCAGCCTCCTCCTGTAGTCTCCTATCCTCCAGCCTCCTCCTGTAGTCACCTGTCCTCCAGCCTCCTCCTGTAGTCTCCTTTCCTCCATCCTACTCCTGTAGTCTCCTATCCTCCAGCCTCCTCCTCTAGTCACCTGTCCTCTTGCCTCCTCCTTAAGTCTCCTGTCCTCCAGCCTCCTCCTGTAGCCCCCTGTCCTCCAGCCTCCCCCTTTAGTCTCTTGTCCTCCAGCCTCCTCCTTAAGTCTCTTGTCCTCCAGCCTCCTCCTTAAGTCTCCTGTCCTCCAGCCTCCTCCTGTAGTCTCCTGTCCTCCATCCTCCTCCTGTAGTCTCCTGTCCTCCAGCCTCCTCCTGTAGTTTCCTGTCCTCCAGCCTCCTCCTGTAGTCTCCTTTCCTCCAGCCTCCTCCTGTATCCCCCTGTCATCCAGCCTCCTCCTGTATCCCCCTGTCCTCCATCCTACTCCTGTAGTCTCCTGTCCTCCATCCTCCTCCTTTAGTCTCCTGCCCCCCAGCCTCCTCCTGTAGCCTCCTGTCCTCCATCCTCCTCCTGTAGCCTCCTACCCTCCATCCTCCTCCTGTAGCCTCCTGTCCTCCATCTTCCTCCTGTAGTCTCCTGTCCTCCAGCCTCCTCCTGTAGTCTCCTTTCCTCCAGCCTCCTCCTGTAGCCCCCTGTCCTCCATCCTACTCCTGTAGTCTCCTGTCCTCCAGCCTCCTCCTGTAGTCTCCTGTCCTCCAGCCTCCTCCTGTAGCCCCCTGTCCTCCAGCCTCCTCATGTAGTCTCCTGTCCTCCAGCCTCCTCCTGTAGTCTCCTGTCCTCCAGCCTCCTCCTGTAGTCTCCTGTCCTCCAGCCTCCTCCTGTAGTCTCCTGTCCTCCAGCCTCCTCCTGTAGTCTCCTGTCCTCCAGCCTCCTCCTGTAGCCCCCTGTCCTCTATCCTCCTCCTGTAGTCTCCTGTCCTCCATCCTTCTCCTGTAGCCTCCTGTCCTCCAGCCTCCTCCTGTAGTCTCCTGTCCTCCATCCTCCTCCTTTAGTCTCCTGTCCTCCAGCCTCCTTCTTTAGTCTCCTGTCCTCCATCCTCCTCCTTTAGTCTCCTGTCCTCCATCCTCCTCCTGTAGTCTCCTGTCCTCCAGCCTCCTCCTGTAGTCTCCTGTCCTCCAGCCTCCTCCTGTAGTCTCCTTTTCTCCAGCCTCCTCCTGTAGCCCCCTGTCCTCCATCCTACTCCTGTAGTCTCCTGTCCTCCATCCTCCTCCTGTAGTCTCCTATCCTCCAGCCTCCTCCTGTAGTCAGTGAAAAACTGTTATTATAATGTGATAGATGAGGCATTTTCGTACGCGGCGATAATGTGTTTATTTATATTTATATCAGTTTTAGGGAAAGGGGGGTGATTTGAATTTTTAGGTTTTTTTAATATAATTTATTTTAAATTTTTTTTTATTTTTACTAGTTTTCAGACCCCCCTAGAGCAGTGATGGCGAACCTTTTAGAGACTGAGTGCCCAAAATGCAAACGAGACCTGCACTTATTTATTGCAAAGTGCCAACACAGCAATTCTAGCATTAAATTATTAAAATCTTCTTGCTCATTGCTATACCACAGCTTTCTACGGTCCTGAGGACACCGATATTGTTGACAGAAGGTGGGAAAGTTCAGATTGCCATTGGAGCTTCCCTGAACATGAAAATTTGTGGGGCCAAGAACAGGAGCTCCAATGGCTCCAATGATAATCTGACTATGTCCTCACCTTCTCTTCCTGCTGTCTCAGGTAGACCAAGATGCTTCACGTTTTGGGCTACTTGGGCCTCCAGCAGGATTCCTCAAGTCCTTTCTGGTGAATTCTGTGCTGGGGCAACAGCCTGAGTGCCCACTGAGAGGGCTCAGAGTGCCACCTCTGGCACCCGTGCCATAGGTTCGCCACCACTGCCCTAGGGTCTTTTAACCCTAGGTTGTCTTATTGATCCTACCTTATACTGCCATACTACAGTATGGTAGTATATACCGATTTGGCACATCATCTATTACAAAGTGCAAATTGCACATTGTAATAGATAGCCTAAAATATGATAGCCTCAGATCTATGTGTGACCCGAGGCATGACATCGGATTGCAGTTCCCTGATGATGTCATGGAGAGCAACAATCCGAGCAAAGATGGAGGAGCCCATGTGCCACCGGCTCGTTAATGCCATCGGCAGCTTTGCCAGCGTCGATCAAAAGGTTAACACCCTTAATTGCTGCTAGCACCGATCAAGGGTGCTAGTGAAAGGTGTTTGCTCCCTTGTGCAGCAAACACCCAGTGAGTATGCAGAGGGCTCAGTCCTTGAGCCCGCTTGATACTCCCCCTTACACTACAGGATGTATCACTTGGTTTCCAAAAGTCACAAGTAAATCTTACTAGTGCCTTTAACTAGTGTAAGAGGCACTCAGACTAGTGACATCATGATAGTGACATGTGACTTCTTAGCTTGTACCTGCCCACAGAGCTGAATTTTGCGCTGTGGAGCTACAGAAGACCAAAAGAAGCCAAAAATTAGTAAATGGTTAAAAGTTATCTTAGAATTCAGATTTGAGGACTTTCAAGCCCTTTCAAGTCAAACTCCAATTGGAGACAAAGAAAATGGGTGTACACATTTAATTTTTTTATTACACGCAACATACAAAGCCTGAACTAGGAAATCTGGAAAAAAATTATATTACAATATGTTACTTGAAAAAATGCAACGCTCATGTATTTATACTAGTTTAGCTGAAGTTGTCATTATTTATGCATGTGGTTTACCACAAAAGGTTAGAAATGTGAAGCGATTACACTTCTACTGCAACAACCATGTTTATCTAATGTAATGTTGTATCCCATAGAGCAGTGATGGCAAACATTTTAGAGACCGAGTGCCCAAACTACAACAAAGACTCGCTTATTTATCGCAAAGTGCCAACACAGAAATTCATTTGTGATTTATACTCCCTTCTCTGTCACAGTTTTCATTGATACCAGCCCCTGAGGACACAAATAAAGCAGAAAATAGTCCCAGGTAAAGCTGTCACTTTAAAATAGCTCTGTGCACAGCAAGTCCTGGGCTGTCTGTGACTGCAGAAAGATACCTGGAGTCATCTCTGGTGATGGCCTGAGTGCCCACAGAAAGGGCTCTGAGTGCCACCTCTGACACCAGTGCCATAGGTTAGCCATCACTGCCATAGAGCAAAGAAAACACCATCTGTGCTATGAGCAAATAAAATAATGATAATGTCATTTCTAGTAGAAAGACAAAGCAGGAGCTTCTGTCCTGAGACAGCCATAACTTATTTTGAACCTCTGGATCAAACGATAATGTTACAGTACAGTTGTTATGGCTTGTTATAAATTCACAAGTGTGGGTATATATGTCTGCCGTGCTCTTCTGAGAAACTTACAATTTATTACTTTTTATTACTTTGCCACAGATCACAGTAATTTCAAGAGACTTTAATTTCGTACAATTGCTTTCAGAGCTCTATTGAAATGCTCTTCAAAATGATTGAAACCTTATGGTTGCAGGAAAAATGGCACATGGAACCAGATCAATAGTTATTTAGGTTAGAGGAGTTAGGCAGCAGGGGCTACAGATGGCGCCGTGTAACTCACATCCTTTTTCATGAGGATAGATATCATCACTTTGACTTATAAAACCAGATGTATCTGTTTGGTCACCACAGAGAAGATCAACATCATATTTATTTGATCATTTAGTTGTTGATTTTCTTGAAAATATGTTCTGGCTTTCAGAACTTATATAGAGACAATTTTTTAAACTGGTACTATTTTCGGAATGTCAAATGGGAACATTTTATCCACATTTTTATGGGTGGCAAAAGGTGGGGATTATGACATTTAAATATTTTCCATTAAGTATTTTCCATTTCCATCAAGTAAACCTAAGGGATACGTATTCTTCTTACATTTTGATACATTTGCTATTTGAGATGTTGGGATCCCTTATATGTTTATGATTTTATTTGTTTATTTAGAACTGTATTCTGTGCTTGGAATTTTTAAATTTTTTTTATATTTTTTACTAGTGTTTGTCATAAGTGACCCCGCGATCCATATCTCGGATCGTGGGTGCACCCATGCTCTGCTCTGTGGCATGCCCCAGACCCACACTCACCTCTCCCCACTCCTGGTCCCAATCTTCCTCATCCTGGCTCCCATCCTGGACTAGGCCGCACGGGTCCCCGCTCTCTAGGTCCTGCCTTCCTGAGGTCCTGCCTTCCCGAGGTCCTGCCACCCTGAGGTCCTGCCTTCCCGGGGTCCTGCCTTCCCGGGGTCCTGCCTTCCAAAGGTCCTGTCTTCCAAAGGTCCTGCCTTCCAAAGGTCCTGCCTACCCTGTGTCCCTACCTTGGCTGCCACCGCGGGCCTAGTCGCACCCGTGGAGCGACCTGGTGGCTCACCCGCCACAGCAAGACCATCCCCCTTTGCGGCGGGCTCTGGCGAAGACCAGGGGTCCACTTAGACTCCGCTCCCGGGTTGCGGCTAGTACCATCATTCTCCGCAGTGGTCCAGGGAGGCCACTGTCTTTGGCCTCAAATGCGTGACAGTATTCCACCTTTTCATAAACCTTAGGGGTCATATTGCGTATATATTATAGTTATTACTGTATTACATAACATTGTGAAGATGCTACTTTACTATTACATAAGCACCTATTGCACCAGATAATGGCAGATATTTGCCTGATAATGCAGCAGACCCCACCCTAGTATGAAAAGAGCTCAGTCCTCAGCATATTTTTTGTGGACCAGCTGTGAATGTGTTAATATTTCTGCTAAATATTTGCCAATCATTCAAGATACATTCTTCATTGATGACCAATATAAATGAACTACTCACAAGTCACCTTCAGGAATATGATTCTCTAAAGAGTTTGATTATTATATTATTTGTGTCTAATTATAGAATAATGCCTAAAAGTATGAATTCTCTTATTTAGTATTCATAACATTATCCATTTTTTTACTTGTTTTTAAGTGTCTTCTGCCGTTTATGTGACACTACAACACAGCATGTTCCAAGGGAGTTTATTGCTTAGCAGTAACTTAAAACAGATTCTTGTTAGTCCCTTTTTTTCTATGACATAATACAAAGAACAGTTCATAAACTCTCTCAGGACTGCAGGTCTATGCTGAAGTATCATAAATCTATTGTGGTTCCATAATTCTTATTACTGCACTGCTATATGTATAGCTTGCTCCTGATTCTTTCCTTCTACAAGCATACATCACCCAAATAAGAAATATATGGCAGTTTGACTCGTGTGATACTAGAAATAAATGTAAATGACTTTCTGTAGAACAAAGAACGCTGTGTTTATACTGTAAATCTGGTTGACTTATGCTATTCTTTCATGACTTAATATACAGTAATATAGTGCTCTGGGGTGAACATTTTAAATGCGGATCACAAACAAAAAAATCCAATGAATACATTTAGAGAAAGATTTTTGAAAGTGGGATAAAAATATTTCATAGTAACATTAAAAAAAAAGAAACAAAATAAATGTTTAAATAAAACATTTCCATAATCGTATTTTTCTAGTCCTGAAATATGTTATTAATGCTTAAAATGCCTTCATACTATATATAAATAATCACATTACAATTCATTGTAATGTTAATTGTTCATGTTAATATTTTAAAACAGTTTTTTTTAATGTATATGGTAAAACTAATTTAGAAATATTAATAAGTGGCAATAATTATGCAGTATAATACAAAGACAAGGTAAGAAATCAAAGAGAAAAGCTGTGGTTGTTCATCCCAGG
Organism: Engystomops pustulosus; assembly: GCF_040894005.1. Lineage (NCBI taxonomy): Eukaryota > Metazoa > Chordata > Amphibia > Anura > Leptodactylidae > Engystomops > Engystomops pustulosus. Next base: position 109,580,774 of record NC_092412.1, on the reverse strand, counting down.
CAGTCAAGTCAAGAGATGAACAGTAGTAGCCAAAGATCAAGGCCGAAATCAGGATATGTGACTAGAGAGGGCTAAATAGAAGGAGCCAGGTCTTGTTGAAAACAAAACATGATAAATGAAGAACTTTGCACTTAATGCCCCACATTTATTAAAGCCCCTGCGCCAGTTTTTTGTCTGACTTTGCACATTGTTTTCAGTGCAAAGTGCTTGCACATGTATTTATGTGACACATTTGTGTTGCAGCTGCACTGTACCCGATACAACACTAAATTCTGCACTGAAAGGGGTGTTCCGCTGCACAGACGGACCATGCACCACACTTATCATGCAGTATCTGACAGAATTGTGTTACATGTCCTATGTTAATGGTACACCAAAAAAGGTTGGTGCACTCTGTTGGAGCAGTGGAGATTCATAAAGAACATGCGCCACAATTCATGTTTTTGATAAATGTGGGCAAAAAATTCTCAGAATTTGTTGTTTTCCAAAGGCAGGACTTATAGTCAAAGAATTGCTTTGATGACTACTGAGCACAAGAGATCTTCTGGATTGTAAAAGCACTAAATTACACATAGATATATTGTAAAAAGATAACACTTCTTTGTTTATTTCTAGTAACATTTTACTAGTCTATATTACTCAGTATTGCAGTGTACTATTATTTTAAATCAATTGTCAATTCCTGTTAGCAGGAATCTCTGTCTGTTGTTCATTTATTTAATGATTTATTTAATGATTTTATTAGATCCAAAAACTGGCACATTGGATCTACTTTTAACTATCCATGTACCCAGCATTCATTATGCCAGAATTACTAAAAGGTTCTAACCTCTACATAATGAGGGCACAGCACTCCAGTTCTGGAGTTTAAATCCGGAAGTAGCATAGATTTCAACTTTAACCAGAGACAGTTTTTTGGTGCAGGTTATATTAAATATGGCCTACCAGGGCATCTGTGCCCTGACAACTCCCCCCCCCCTTGTGCCTTGCCCACCTTTTTAAAAGTGCCATATATGGCACAAAATGTTGCAAATTCCATGATGAGCGCCATTTATCCACACTAAATAACAGTAGGATTGCCGACGTTGTTCATAGCAACCAATCATAGGTCATTTTACATTTAGTTAGCAGCACAGTGGTTAGTTAGTATGGGTAACATAGACAATCTTACTAGACCGTACAAGGCAAGACAAAATGAGACCTAACATATCACACCGTAATTTATTAAAACTGCCTAACTGTAAGACTATATAGCAACCATTCTGCGCACCTTGGGCAGAGTAGTGTTATTATTAGAGAATTTTAATATGTTAGGACCATCATGGACCAAAGGTTAACCCCATTGGCAATAAAGAGTTAATGTTCATACAAAGATACATCAATGACACCATTCATGTGAACAAAATCAAATGATTATGAGAAAGCAAAGCAACAGCGCATCAAAGACACTGTATCAATATTTTATTTTTACATACCGAAAATTAGATTTGATAACTACGGAGAAATCATCAGTCAAGGGAATGTAGAGCATTTCACTTTCACATTGAGTAAGCTATATGCATGGGGATTACCATGATTATCCAGTCACCAGAAGAATTCAGATGCGGTCTGCTATCTTGTCTCAGGTTCTTTTATAAATTACATCTCAGACATTGAAGTAACATTTGGGTAACATTAAATTGCTCCATCTTTAAACAAGTTATTTAAATAAAATGACTGAAATGCAATTAGGGATTATAGAAAAACACAGTTGTTTATTTTAGCTGACAGGACTCAGAGACGAACACCTGGCATTGTAAAGACCATCGCTGTTACATTTAACTCAATTACTGATATTTATGCCGTAACCTTTGATGAAGAAAATTGCTGTGCTCTTTGCATACACATCAGGTAAATGTGAGATCATTGGAGCAGCTCTGTAAATAAAGAGTATATGTAAGAGAGCTATGACAGCTCTGACCATGCAGAAGTCTTCCTGTTGCAAAATGCAATGAACACACTGGGGGATATTTATCAGGACCTCTGCGCACCGCCAGTGGCGCAGAGGCCCTGAAATAATCGCAAATGCTAGCTTATTGCTAGCTTTTGCGATTATTTTCCCCAATCTGCCACCTTCACGCCAGTGGGGGCGTGAAGGGGCGTGAAGGGGGGGGCGCGGCCGGCTGAGCGGGGGGCGCGGCCGGACGGGAGTGGGCCGACGCGGGGCATTACTGTCCCCGCGCCTCCGCACTCGCTGCTGCCGGCGACTTTTCATACGTGAAAAGTCGCTGGCTGCGCTTTTTTTTACGCCAGGCCCTGCCTGGCGTAGGATAAACGCTGCGCTACTGGCAGCCCGATACATCAAGAGGCAGAAGCCTCTTGATGTATAGGGCTGCGAATTTGCAGCAGCGGGGCGATATGATAAATATCCCCCATTATGGGTAACAAAGATGAGTTTTGTTGGCTCTCTTCTGAGACTCCCTTCACTGATTGTACATCTACAGACTTAGTGCTACCTACTGGGATGTTTTAAGACATTGGGGCACATTTACTAAGGGCTTTGCGGCGCACTTTGGTCAGACTGTGCTCGTTCTTCTAGGCTAAATCAGCTTGCACAGGTATTTAAGAAGTGTCTGCGCTGTTATTTTGGCGCATGCGACCCTTTTGTGCTGCAGCTGTGCTGGCCTCCATGCGGCACAAATTAGGGGGCGTGCCGTTGGTCAGTCCCACTGATTCGGACCGAGCGACATATTTAACTTGAAAATTGTGTCACACGTCATATGTTAAAGGTGCAACACATAAAATATGGTGAACTCTGTCAGGCCAGTGCCGGGAAATGATTTCTGACGCACAATCTTAGTGAATCACCGCAAGCAGCATTATACACAGACAATTCACTTTTAGTGCAGTTTCCTACTTTCCAAGTAAAAGTGTCCCATAATGCTGGAGATGTATTAAGCCAATTATTTCAGACTTCTGGTGACTTTCAGACTTTCCGCCATATTTATTAATATTTTTCTGACTGGTCCTACTAAGGGGGCGTGGCCTGTGGAAAAGCAGTTTGGGAATAGCCTGTGCGCCGAATACTTTTAGACTTTAAAGGTATAAAGTACAACACAACAGTTTTAAACTGCGCCAGAATTTATCATCACAGTGATAAATGTGGCACATCAAAAAACTGTTTGAGCCTGTGCCACATTGTTACATCTCCCTCAATGTTTTGATGCAAATATTCTTTTTCAAAGAGTTACTAAAGTTTCTTGTATACAATAACTATTTATTCTTTTAAGAAAGTTAATATGAATACATTTCCTTCTAGCTATCTCCCATATGTTTGTTTTATGCTGCAGACAGAGCCGACGTACTCAGGTTTTCAGAGGTTGCCTGTAATTACATAGCTAGTATGGTTGAAAACACATATTTCCATCAACTGAAGCAGGGGACTAAAGAATGTAAGGGTGGAGGTAGAGTCACGAAAACATACATTTTATACTTTTCCATAAATACTTGCTTATGTGAAACTTTCTGCTGATTAAATTGTATTAAACCTTAATTAAGAATAAATTTACAAAATAATTACATCCTGACAGTTTTTTGGACTTTTTGATTTACCGTATATACTCGAGTATAAGTCGACCCGAGTATAAGCAGAGACCCCTAATTTTACCACCAAAAACTGGGGAAACATATTGACTATAGTATACAGCCAGTCCAGCCTGCCCCCAGTAGTATACAGCCAGTCCAGCCTGCCCCCAGTAGTATACAGCCAGCCCAGCCTGCCTCCAGTAGTATACAGCACTGCCTCCAGTAGTATACAGCACTGCCCCCAGTAGTATACAGCACTTCCCCCAGTAGTATACAGCACTTCCCCCAGTAGTATACAGCACTGCCCCCAGTAGTATGCAGCACTGCCCCCAGTAGTATACAGCCTGCCCCCAGTAGTATGCAGCACTGCCCCCAGTAGTATACAGCCTGCCCCCAGTAGTATACAGCCTGCCCCAGTAGAATACAGCACTGCCCCCAGTAGTATACAGCTTGCCCCCAGTAGTATGCAGCACTGCCCCCAGTAGTATACAGCACTGCCCCCAGTAGTATGCAGCACTGCCCCCAGTAGTATACAGCCTGCCCCCAGTAGTATACAGCCTGCCCCAGTAGAATACAGCACTGCCCCCAGTAGTATACAGCACTGCCCCCAGTAGTATACAGCTTGCCCCCAGTAGTATACAGCACCCTAGCCTGCCCCGTGTGGTATACAGCCTGCCCCCAGTAGTATATAGCCCAGCCCAGCCTTCCCCCGGTAGTATACGCCTGCCCCCAGTAGTATACAGCGTGCCCCAGCATTAAAAAAAAATAATAAACTTATATACTCACCCTCCAGTGGCCCCGATGTGCAGCACTGCTCCCCCGATGTCCGCGCGGCTCGTCTTCAGGCTTCCGCGCCCGTCTTTTTTCTACTGCCGGGCGCCGCCATTGCTCTCTCTCTCGGCCGGCGCCTAGTATGACGCGCCGCTGCTGACGTCATACTAGGCGCCGCATGGGAGAAGAACAATGGCGGCGCGGACATTGGGGGAGCAGCGCTGCACATCGGGGCCACCGGAGGGTGAGTATATAAGTTTATTATTTTTTAAGTATTTTTAACTTCCTATATGACTCGTGTATAAGCCGAGGGGACGTTTTTCAGCACATTTTTTGTGCTGAAAAACTCGGCTTATACACGAGTATATACGGTAAGTTGTTTGCCATGCAGCATGATAACGTTATAACTTTATTCTCCTGGTCAGTATAATTCTGGAGACATAATTTGTTTATAATTTTATGTTTATAAATTTTTATTGGTACCATTTTGTTTTCTTTTTTTTGTATTTTTACTTAATGACACTATGTTGGATAATAGCCTCACCAATATATGGAAATCCACAACTGTTGAAAGTGCTATTTCAATGTGATTGCACCTCGACAGCACATTTGTAGGGTTCTGGGATGGCCAACGGAGAGGCTGTTGACTGTGTAAGAGGATGAAAACTTCCTTAACCTAGTCTACAGTCTCACTTGGTCAAACCACTGTGCTGAAGAGATACAAACACATCAAAACTGCACATATGGAATAGATCTACTATTTTGGCTATACCACATCTATCCTTTGGTTATCCTCAATCTGGCCCTGGCTCTGCCAGTGAAAACTATTGGCAGTAAGCACAGCCCATGGCAACTTAAGACAGCGGCAGCATGCAGTGCATGCTGACTGGAGTATTCTGCCCCCAACAATGGTCGACTGAGCTTGCTGCTAACCAAGCCTTAGCCAATAAGTGTTGGGTCAAAGGAACAACACTCGCCTCGACCACCCAGTGTTTTGTATAGAGCTGAATCTGCTGGAACACTTGTAGTGTCAGCACGGGAGTCTTCCTTTAGCACCAGGTAACAGTGTCCCATAAAATGTCCCCTAGTAAAGTTTCCCCATTAATTCTCCTCGAACAAAGTACACTATTAAAACTTCACCAAATTTCACACAATGACCCCTAATAAAAATATCTCCTACACAGTCCCCTTAGGTTGTCCCACAAGAATCTGTGGCCACTGTACCGTAGCCCTGGAGAGGAGGAGGGGGTGAGCGCTGTTCGCCCCTGCCCCTGCCCCTCTACAAAGAGAAACATGGCTGAATCGCACTGCTCCGTACGCCGCTATTACTTTACTGTTACTTTAAAAAATATTTTAGCACACTATTTGGGGAAAATAACATTTTTTCTTATTTTACTTCTCTAAAACCTAGGTGCGTCTTATGGTCCAGTGCGTCTTATTGTGCGAAAAATACGGGAAATGCTTTTTAGGAATTATATTTTACTTTTTTATTTCAGATCATTTTACTGTGATTCTAAAAGCTCACACAGCTTTTAGATAAACTTATCTGAAATTGTACCTGGCAAAGTAATTTACATTGGACGACATCCATACCATTTTCACCCAGAAAACTTTAATTTAGCAGCTTTTCAATATGTATGTTTAGACTTTCTTAGTTAAATTGGGATGTTTGAAAGCCTGGATTCTTTATCTTTCAGATACAGGAATAATTTACTTAGTTTTCATTTTGTAGTTTGTTCATTAAAAAGATTAAATACCTATAAAATATCAATTTCCATATAATCAGACAATAAATACATATGTGCCATGGTCTGCTTACAGGGGAAAGGATAGATTATAAATCTATAGTTGCTATAATGTTTATTTTTTAGTTTCTTAAAGAACTGTTTTTCAAAAGTTATATTTTTCAAAGCATATTTCACATTCATTGAGATAGCATAGCCTGGTGAGAATTCCTCACACTAGGCATACTTTCTCCCTCAGGGCTTCCATTAAACTTTTTTCAGTCTCTTCTTGGCATATGGTGTATTCTATGGTGATCTATGAGGATAGGGCAATTTTGCCCACTTGCAAGATGGCCACCTTCCGGTGGGCGTGCTTAGCGGCTCCTGCATTGTTTGGAAGGCGGTGCCGGATCTGTGTTGCTGGTGACCAAATTCTGAGATGTCGTGGAGGCTTCCTGACATGCACCGTGACAAAAAAAGCCCTTACTGGTAATTATCTCCACCTGTATATGGTCTTTAAATGGCTCTGTGGCACTTTGTTCCGGTACCCCCTGACAAAGCAGGGTGTTAAACGTACGTCGGGGTGTTTGGACAGTGTGGTACTGGACTTGTGTAGTATGGCCTCTGGTTGGTATTATGGTTGTGTCATAGCTGTCTCAAAATAATTTGGGGTGATTTAGAGTATTAAACTAGACTATGGGGGTCATTTACTAAGGGCCCGATTCGCGTTTTCCCGACGTGTTACCCGAATATTTTTGATCCGCGCAGATTTTCCCTGAATTGCCCCGGGATTTTGGCGCATGTGATCGGATTGTGGCGCATCGGCACCGGCATGCACGCAACGAAATTGGGGGGGGGGGGGGCTTTGCCGAACGAAAACCCGACGGATTCGGAAAAATGCCGCATTTAAAAAAAAAATGTGTCGCGAAAATTGCAATTACCTTCACTCAGCCCAGCTCAGTGTATTCCAGTGCGTTCCGATGCTCTTCAGTGCAGCAGCGCCACCTGGTGGACGGCGGAGGAACTACCTTAATAAATCCCAGCCGGACCCAAATCCAGCGCAGAGAACGCGCCGCTGGATCGCGAATGGACCGGGTAAGTAAATCTGCCCCTATGTGTATTTAACCTTGATTTCATATATAATAACTCCCAGTCCAGATATTATCACTGTCTGTTGGTTTTTTTTTATGTGTATCTCTTTTAATGGGGTGTTTTTAAATACTTTTTTCTGGTCATTGTGTATGACTGATAAAGATTAATTATGTGTATCATATGAAGTATTGGTTACTCTACTTACTAAGTGCTATTGAGGTTTTTTTTTTGTTAAATATGGGATGTTTGAAAGCCTGGATTCTTTATCTTACAGATACAGGAATAATTTACTTAACTTTCATTTTGCAGTTTGTTCATTAAAAAGATTAAATACATGTAAAATATATTTCCATATAATCAGACACATATGTGCCATGGTGTGCTTACAGGGGAAAGGATAGACTATTAATCTATAGTTTCTATAATGTTTATTTTTTCAGTTTCTTAAAGAATTTTTCAAAAGTTATATTTTTCAAAGCATATTTCACATTCATTGAGGTAGCGAACAATACAGCTTGATGTTATCTGGTGAGAATTCCTCACACTAGGCATACTTTCTCCCTCAGGGCTTCTATCACACATTTTTCAGTCTCTTCTTGGCATATGGTGTATTCTCATGTCAGTTTATTCACCGCAAACTTACTTCCATCAAATCAAGGCATGAAATAAAAATAAACTAATAACAATGTGTGTTATAATGTAAAATGTGTATAATGTAATTATATGTATGTGAGATGGCATTCAATGTTTTATTATACATAACATTTAAGGATAGGTTTAGTATAACAAAACATTCATATTACAACATAGTGAACCAATTAATGGTGTACACAGTCAACTAAAATGGCTAAAAACATGAAGGTAATTGTACGACTTGTAGTTACACATGCACAATTTAAGGTATTTTATGTTATATAGAGGGGATCCTTCATTTGGAAGTAAGGCCAAGTCTGTAGGATGCCCGCATGGCAAGATATCGGCATAAAAAGATTCTGACCTTAAGTATGTTAAAAGTATGTTAACCATAAGTATGTTAAACAGCAATTAACCCATTCCTTGCCTCTTTTGTGTCTTCACAGGATGGGGCTGGGAGGATGTTAGAGTGATATTTAGTATACGTTTGGACATAGGAAATTGTCATTCTTTTGTTGATCCCTAGCAGATAGAGTTGATTGTGTACAGTATTGGACTGGAATCCTCTAGGCCCATCAGTGCAAATAATTTTTGGGTCCACCCTTCAACTACGGAATATATACAATATGGATTTCAACCATACTTGGAAAACATATGAGTTCCAGCTAAAGTGTGCAGATACAAGAAATAGTTATTAAAATATGAAAAATAGGAAAACATTTATCAAGACCGGTGCTCCTTGGGCCAGAGAAAAAATGCATTTATTAAAAATTGTATGTATTAACACAGGACAAGATAGATTGTCCTAGTTATCGGGAACTTCCCACATAAGGACAAGCTATCCTGTCTTGTTGATCACGGTGTCACTTTCAGTGTGCCAGAAGTTGCCGTCCACAGCAGGAGACCGGCTATTACATACAGCTCTCCTTGCTGCCTATTTAGTCACTCAACAAAGGAGAGAGCCAGAGGAAACAGGATCTGTCTAGTTATGCCTTTTGGAATTTGAGCAGGGAAAAAAAATGCTGCGTCCCAAAGGCCATTTTAGGCCATGTACTCAAAGGGGTTTTCCCATGAAAGAAAATTCTCAATCTGAGTCCCCTAGTGATGTTAACACAATAAATATCATTTTAACCCCTTACTTTACAATTTTACTAAGTTTTATTGCTGTTTTACCTACTATCACACTCTAGGCCTCTCTGAGCAGACACTTTACTGTATTATCCATCTAGTTCTGTGAAGTGGTTATGCAACACCCCTGCCAATGCGCATGGCAGAGGAGTGGTTGCGAATAAGCCCCTTGTACCATTAAGTACACCAAGAGGTAATATGCAGTGGTAGATACTGCCTGGATAGGCAAGGGTTAACCTTATTTAATATTATTGCATAATGTTATTGTTCAATTACATGCTTCATTGTGAACTGGAGTGTGATTGGAGAGTGAGCCACCACCTGACCAGAGGGAGTAACAAAACCTCTGTACAGGAAATAACAAGCTCTCTTAGGATCCAGGTTCTGACAGAGAAGCAGCTCCTAGAGCACATGCACTTACTACAGGCCTCCTAGGCCTCAGCTCTCAATATAGAGCTTACAGAGTGTCAGTGTACCACTAGCACAGACAAACCGAAGACCCAGGACAAAGCTGCAGTTTCCAGCATTGGAAACACAGCTACATCCCAGCCTGCATCTGCAACCAGGCTGGTGACCAAACTCCTGTGGTTCACTATCCATGAGCACCTTCCCAGTAATCCGGCCATGTGTACGGAATCGAATGCTGTTGGTTCGAATAAAGAACTGTAAGTTATTTTTTCACAACGTTTCCTCTGCCTGGTCCCTACTACGGCTGTCACCATCAAGGGCGCCCCATCTATAATCCAGGGACATATACTACACACACTAAGGGGTTGCCCCAGGGAGAACCAGTACATCAGCCTCTCCCTCTCTACAATTTCTTGCTCACACCACCTGCTGGAGACCTGCCAGGCTGTGGGACAGCCCTCCGGTCCCCATACCAAGCACCGTGACACTAGCATGCCTAGGCCGCAACTGCCAGCCACTCCGGTATTCTGAGCCCTGGTTGCCTCCAGGCCCCAAGAAAATGGATAGGCCCTGGTGGGGGATGTTGCAGTTACATTATCAGCCTACAGGTGTAAATACACTTTCATCTGGCTTCTGTACTAACACACTGACACATAAAGAGAGAGATGAGAAAAGATCAGAGATACATGAGTTGCATGATGCCTATTACTCAGAGGCTGCAGACTTTTACACTGTTACACTGTAAGCTCTGCTACAGCTTACAGATATTTGCCTGCATCCCAATTCCCCCGGATCACTTATCTTCTTGTACACTGGAAATACCAATCCAAGATTGCGGCCCGATCCTAAGACAGAAGTTACTGGGTCGTGTCTAGAGGCAACTGAAATTGAATACATAAGGACTGATAGAGACAGGTTGGACTTATATCTGTGAAATGCTGCATTTTTATTAATAACAGTGAATTAGAGAATGTGTTATTTTGTTATCCTCAGTACAGGAAAATTGTCTTCATGGGAATACCCCTTTAAGAGGTTAAAACTAGGCTCCTACACCAGAAAATCAAATCTACACCAAAGTCTACATACAAACACGTGCACTCAGGGATGATTCTAGCACATTTGGTGCCTGAGGCGAAAATTAAAATGTCTTCCTCCCTCCTCCTGCAGTAGCCTACCTCTATTCTTTTAAAGGTGTCCACAGATTCTTAGAGACATTGGGGGTCATTTATTAAGGGCCCGATTCGCGTTTTCCCGACGTGTTACCCGAATATTTCCGTTTTGCGCCGCTTGTACTTAAATTGCCCCGGGATTATGGCGCACGCGATCGGATTGTGGCGCATCGGCGCTGGCATGCGCGCGACGGAAATCGGGGGGCGTGGCCGAACGAAAACCCGACGTATTCGGAAAAACCGCCGCATTTAAAAACCGAAAATGTGTCGCATAAGGACCGCTTACCTTCACCTGGTCCAGCTCGGTGCATTCCGGCGCGATGAGTTTACTTTCAGCGCAGCAGCGCCACCTGGTGGACGGCGGAAGAACTACCTTATTAAATCCCGGCCGGACCCGAATCCAGAGCGGAGAAGCCGCCGCTGGAACGCGAATGGACCGGGTAAGTAAATTTGCCCCATTGTCTGCATCTAGTATCTTATAGATGACAATCTTTTTCATAGAGGACTTTATTTCGGGTTCTCCCATCCATGACGTAATGCTGGATTCATGGCCACCCTCACAACACAACTTATCTCACTCTCCTAGACATATAAAACATCCCTTCATTAAATACTGATTATATATATACTATATATACACTCACCGGCCACTTTATTAGGAAAACCTGTCCAACTGCTCGTTAACACTTAATTTCTAATCAGCCAATCACATGGCAGCAACTCAGTGCATTTAGGCATGTAGACATGGTCAAGACAATCTCCTGCAGTTCAAATCGAGCATCAGTATGGGGAAGGAGGTGATTTGAGTGCCTTTGAACGTGGCATGGTTGTTGGTGCCAGAAGGGCTGGTCTGAGTATTTCAGAAACTGCTGATCTACTGGGATTTTGACGCACAACCATCTCTAGGGTTTACAGAGAATGTCTGAAAAAGAAAAAACATCCAGTGAGCGGCAGTTCTGTGGGCGGAAATGCTTTGTTGATGCCAGAGGTCAGAGGAGAATGGGCAGACTGGTTCGAGCTGATAGAAAGGCAACAGTGACTCAAATCTCCACCCGTTACAACCAAGGTAGGCAGAAGAGCATCTCTGAATGCACAGTACGTCGAACTTTGAGACAGATGGGCTACAGCAGCAGAAGACCACACCGGGTGCCACTCCTTTCAGCTAAGAACAGGAAACTGAGGCTACAATTTGCACAAGCTCATCGAAATTGGACAGTAGAAGATTGGAAAAACATTGCCTGGTCTGATGAGTCTCGATTTCTGCTGCGACGTTCGGATGGTAGGGTCAGAATTTGGCGTCAACAACATGAAAGCATGGATCCATCCTGCCTTGTATCAACGGTTCAGGCTGGTGGTGGTGGTGTCATGGTGTGGGGAATATTTTCTTGGCACTCTTTGGGCCCCTTGGTACCAATTGAGCATCGTTGCAACGCCACAGCCTACCTGAGTATTGTTGCTGACCATGTCCATCTCTTTATGACCACAATATACACAACATCTGATGGCTACTTTCAGCAGGATAATGTGCCATGTCATAAAGCTGGAATCATCTCAGACTGGTTTCTTGAACATAACAATGAGTTCACTGTACTCAAATGGCCTCCACAGTCACTAGATCTCAATCCAATAGAGCATCTTTGGGATGTGGTGGAACGGGAGATTCGCATCATGGATGTGCAGCCGACAAATCTGCGGCAACTGTGTGATGTCATCATGTCAATATGGACCAAAATCTCTGAGGAATACTTCCAGCACCTTGTTGAATCTATGCCACGAAGAATTGAGGCAGTTCTGAAGGCAAAAGGGGGTCCAACCCATTACTAGCATGGTGTACCTAATAAAGTGGCCGGTGAGTGTATATATATACTAGAATTATAGTATGCATAACACCGCATAACCCACCCTGTTATTATAAAGCAACATACAATCCCTAATGATTTTATATACAGTGCCACCCTGACCAAAGGATATATACAGCATCCCTTAATAAATATATACACAGATATACTGTATATCCTAATTTGTATTTATACAGTCCCCCCTTTAATGTACCGTATTTTCCAGACTATAAGACGCTTCTTACTTAAGGACGCACCCCAGATTAAGGCTTCCAAAAAAGGAAAAATATATTTTAAACCAATTTAAATATCCCTGTTGGTTGCACTAAAGCACACACAGCTCTGCTACATCCATACATTTACACACACAGATCAGCTATACACACACACACAAAAAGAAATAGGAACACTCACCACTGCTGCATACACTGTGCACTACTATACACACACACTGACCGGGCGCTACTATATACATAGTATACAAGTACACACACACAGCTCTACTATAGACATAAGGAACACACTGGGAAGTACTACACATATGAATACATACACAGCTCTACTATACACATATAAGGAACACACTGGTAAGTACTACACACATGAAAACATACAGAGCTCTACTATACACACATAAGGAACACTCTGGAAAGTACTACACATATGAATACATACACAGCCAGGAAAACACTGGGAAGTACTACACACATATAGAACCCTTAACCCCTTTCCCCATTCTCCCCTTCTTATTACACTGTCCCAACACAGCATGGCAGTATCAGACCTGTGGTGATGTAAGAGGCATGTGATCATTCACATGATGCTGACATCACTGCAGGTCCTGTAGGACACCCTGGAGAGGGGAGAGCAGTGGGGAAGCTCTCCTCTCTGGGAGATCAGATAAAGCGCTAGGTCAGGGCATCAGCCAATCTCCATTACAGCGGTCAGGAGGGTCTGGCAGTGCGGGATCCTCCTGACCTTCGGTCTATAAGCAAGATTTTTTCTTGCTAAAATGTGCGGCTTATAGTCCAAAACATGCGGGATTTAAAGGCTTAAATCTAGTACTCCCTCCAAATAAATTATATACAGCTCCAAAATACACATGTACAGCCATACCAGCTTATACCATACTCCATATACAGTTTAATTACTATCTGGCCGGCCATATTTATATCTCCCCTCAGTTTGATAATATACAGTGTCCCATGTAGCCGCTTCCTCCAGTTTAATTACGATCTTGCCCCCAAATATAGATTCCCCCAAATCATCAGTTTTATTTTATTCATAAGCCCCCACACGTCAGTTATATACAGTACATCCTGATCGATAAATCGCCACCTCCCATTTATTATATATAGTCCATATACACTCACCGGCCACTTTATTAGGTACACCATGCTAGTAACGGGTTGGACCCCCTTTTGCCTTCAGAACTGTCTCAATTCTTCATGGCATAGATTCAACAAGGTGCTGGAAGCATTCCTCAGAGGTTTTGGTCCATATTGACATGATGGCATCACACAGTTGCCGCAGATTTGTCGGCTGCACATCCATGATCTCCCGTTCCACCACATCCCAAAGATGCTCTATTGGATTGAGATCTGGTGACTGTGGAGGCCATTTGAGTACAGTGAACTCATTGTCATGTTCAAGAAACCAGTCTGAGATGATTCCAGCTTTATGACATGGTGCATTATCCTGCTGAAAGTAGCCATCAGATGTTGGGTAAATTGTGGTCATAAAGGGATGGACATGGTCAGCAACAATACTCAGGTAAGCTGTGGCATTGCAACGATGCTCAATTGGTACCAAGGGGCCCAAAGACTGCCAAGAAAATATTCCCCACACCATGACACCACCACCACCAGCCTGAACCGTTGATACAAGGCAGGATGGATCCATGCTTTCATGTTGTTGACGCCAAATTCTGACCCTACCATCCGAATGTCGCAGCAGAAATCGAGACTCATCAGACCAGGCAACGTTTTTCCAATCTTCTACTGTCCAATTTCGATGAGCTTGTGCAAATTGTAGCCTCAGTTTCCTGTACTTAGCTGAAAGGAGTGGCACCCGGTGTGGTCTTCTGCTGCTGTAGCCCATCTGCCTCAAAGTTTGACGTACTGTGCATTCAGAGATGCTCTTCTGCCTACCTTGATTGTAAAGGGTGGCGATTTGAGTCACTGTTGCCTTTCTATCAGCTCGAACCAGTCTGCCCATTCTCCTCTGACCTCTGGCATCAACAAGGCATTTCCGCCCACAGAACTGCCGCTCACTGGATAATTTTTCTTTTTTGGACCATTCTCTGTAAACCCTAGAGATGGTTGTGCGTCAAAATCCCAGTAGATCAGCAGTTTCTGAAATACTCAGACCAGCCCTTCTGGCACCAATAACCATGCCACGTTCAAAGGCACTCAAATCACCTTTCTTCCCCATAGTGGTGCTCGGTTTGAACTGCAGGAGATTGTCTTAACCATGTCTACATGCCTAAATGCACTGAGTTGCCGCCATGTGATTGGCTGATTAGAAATTAAGTGTTAACGAGCAGTTGGACAGCTGTACCTAATAAAGTGGCCGGTGAGTGTATAAGGCGCACTGGACTATAAGGCGCATCTTTGTTTTCTGAGAAAATCAAAGGATTTTTGTGTGCCTTATAGTCCAAAAAATACAGGTATGTGATTTTTTTATCACTTTTTATGGTGTTTTTTTGTTTTGTTGGATGCTCAAAAATCATAACTTTTGCTTTGTTTTTTATTTTTTTTTTAAGGCGTTCCCCACACGCTCCCCATGTTTTATTGTGTTTGGGAGTTTTACACTATGTGGGGCATTTAGGGGACTTGTATTTTGTATTAAGAAATTTTTTTATTAAACTTTTTCTTTTTTTACTTTTTTTGTCAACATATTAGAACAGTCAGCCTATGCAAATGCATAGGCTGATAAATGCACTGATTGGTCCAACCCAGCAGGCAGTAATGTAAGGCATCTCTGGGCATCTTTAGGTGCTTTATGTTTGACCGTGGTGCCCAAAGGGTTAAACAGGGGGGCTTGGCTCACTGCCAATAGAGCAGGACGCATGATTTTGGAGCTCCTGAACATCTAAGTGCCACAGACACAGATTCGGCCCTTCCTCACCTGTAGTGGACCAACAGCACCACCGAGTCTTGTCTAGAGCAGGTTTCAGAAAATTTCGGAGACTCTGCCACTCCAGCCAAGTTACTTCCTATAGGCCCAAAAAACCGTGGCCACAAGTTTTGGCCCACTTCCAGCAGTGCCTCCCTACCCCTCCGTACTCCTCCCAGACTTCCTCCAACACCCGAACACCGGCTGGCAGCCACCCAAGCCCCCTCCCTACATCCAGCTGCCATCCAAATCCACCCAGCCGCGATTCCAGCCACTTGGCCTGAAAAGCCGGGACCTCGATTTCTGGCCCAACCCCAGTGGTGCACCTCTCCAGCCAGCTGAGACTCCCCCCAATGCCTGAACACCAGCATTACAGCCACCCGATCCCCCCCAACCCCCAGTTGTCCTGCAAACCCACTTAGCAGCAAATCCGGCAGCTAAGCCCAAAAAGCCGGGGCATAAAGTTATAGGCCAAGCTGGAAGCACTCCAGGACCTGCAGGAGCCCTTCTATACTCTGGTGGGCGGCTAACACCTAACACTCCCAGGAGGGTTGAATCTGGACTAAGCACCTTCATCTCAGCCCTTTAGCGAATAAGCCCCTCATCTCTTAAAGGGGAAGAAACAAACTCCACTCCATCAGGAGGGAAAGGACAATCACTATTTTCCTGCCGACAGTGGATCCCTAAAATCCAGGCCACTGAAACACATCCATCAGGTCAGTGTTCCTGTGAGAGCATTAAACCGGCTGCAAAGGGAGTTTCGGTTACCAGGCGAAACGGGACGCTGATATACAACCACCAGGTCCGTTTGCCCGTTCTCTGCTATGCCATCTCTTATTCTCACTCCACACCGGGATTTCAGCCTTAACCCCACTCAAGCTTCCCAAGGGGGCACTAACTCTCCCAGGAGAATCTATACTACGACATCTGCTCCCCAATCACCTTTACTACCTGGCATGGAAGATGGCACAGCTTGCTAAGTGCTAGGGGATTGGGGTGGTGAACAACACCAATCAGACCATTTAAACTAGACAACCTTACCCTGCCTGTAACACACACCGTCTACAAAGACTGGGACAAATAAAGACACAGAATGGTTAAAGGATCCAACAAAGACCCTTGTTGCACTCCGAAACACAAAAAGACCCAAATTTAGATAAATACCTTCGTAAAAATCCCCCTTAGGAAGACAGAACACACCCAAGTATCCTCATTTGCAGTCTGCGACGTCTGAAAGTGAAGGTGATGAAGGCAACATGGACTCATCCATCCAAACATCTCAGAAATCCATGCAAAAAATTATAGAAAATGCCCTTAAACTGGTGATGAAAGAACTCCATGACATCAATAAGGACATAGGGCACCTGGGAAGTTGCCTGGAACAACCAGAAGAGAATCAAACATCCCTCCTCACGGCGCAGCCACATCTTTAGCAATGGACTCCTGATAAATAATAGAAAATGACACCTTAATAGCCTACTGAATTATGTCAAAGATCAAGATAACAGGGGTTGACGCAATAACCATAGAATCAAGGGGTTGCCTGAAAGTGTCTCTCAAGCCCCCAGGGTGTTGCGCCCTAAACCCAAAGACAATGAACCTTCAAGAGATATCATCTGTAAAATCCTTAACTCAACCCACAGAGATGCCATCTTACATAATGCTACAAACTCTCAAGATCTTCAATACGAAGGAGCAACCCTGGCATTCTTTCAAGACATCCCTCCTGTAACAATCAACAAAAGAAGGCTTATCCGGCACATTATGGATGCATTCCTTCAAAAGAAAATCCAATACTGTTGGCTTTTCCCATTTGGTCTATCCTTCCAAATCAACGGCGCAACAAAAATAATTTGGAGACCTGAAGACCTTATCTGCGCTGACATTGGCCTAAATCCCAACAACATACCATCCTGGTTACAGATCACTGACGTCGCCTTACTACCTGCTCACCCAGAGGCTGCAGACAGGCAGACCGTGCGTCCAAAGTCAAGCAGGAAAAGTCTGAATACTTTTATGAACTGACCCACTTGATGGGGGCATTATTCTTGTCCAATTAAGCTAAGTGACATGACTTTTATACACACCAAGTTTATCTGATTTCCTGTGGTTCCCTGAGAGCTAGGGAAATGACAGGAACAAGCTTGCCAGCGTGGCCTTTTGTTTACAAAATACTGCAGTTTATTTATGATACAAACGGTGAACCACCTTTGATACAAAAAGTATCCACAAAAAGAGAAAAAGAACCTCTGTTACCATCAAACCGGCACCAAGATTGATTAAAAGAGATTCCCAGCAAAAGACGCTGCGATACCTGATGCCCTGCTCCAGAGGTAAACCTCTCCACACTGTATGTGCCGGCATCATCTTGTTTGGGCTGCACGTGGTGAAGACTTGCCAGCTGAACACCGACACTCCAGACAGCGTTCCAAACGTCATCACAGAACGCAAGAAACTTATTCAAACCTCGGACGCTCTTCAGCTCGTTCCCCATGTCCCAACATAACAGGCTTGTCAAACGGACGCAGAGAGAAAACACCGAGGAACTTGATACAGCCTTGAGGACAATAACATTGCCAGTATGGTGATATATCTACAAATCGTGAGTGCTGGACTATTTAACGTCCAACAACAACAGTAAATTTTTTGCACAATAGTAATTCCATAAGAATTTTGCAATAACTAATAGCTGTTTAAGTTGACCTTTAACTTAGCAATGCAACAGGCATAGGGCCCATCATTTTGGTCACAAAGACTGAATACACATTCTATTTCTATTTTTTATTTTTTATATACAGTATTTACACATATTAATTTAAACGTTGCTTTATATTGATTTTTAAATATTTTTATACATTTTTAATTTTTTCATACGTATGAATTTATCCACAAATCAGGAAAGAACGACTATAGTATCAAACGTTTGATGAACTAATAATAATACCAGAAACCATTAATAACAATATTTTCCCTGTAAAACACTTTATTGAATATTATTTCTTATCACTATTGTATATTGTTGTATGTTGCATAAATTAAATAATTTTTGTGGTCAAGGAAGTCTGAGACAGATTCTTTATAGTGCCCACATCTCTGTATACAATAAGATAGAATGAGTTAAAGGGGTATTCTCATCTGGGCACTTACATTCAGTTTTATTAATCTGCCATATTTAAACATTTCTTCAATTGGATGTTATTAAAAAAAATGTTCCTGTGTGAAGATAATTTCTCATAAATGTAGCCATGTTGTCCCTTAGAAACGAGCTAGCTTCCTCGGATACGGCCACGACTGATAGATTGAGTGCACAAAGAAACAAAAGGTTATTGTATATAAAATGTCCTGGAGTTACTGCATATCCTACAGCCGTCCTGTGGTAATGATCTCTGAATCCTGGTGGTCCGGCAGGACTCTATAGCGCAAGTCTGGCCACCGCTGCCAGAGTATGATGTGGTCGTATCCAAGGAAGCTATCTCGTTTCTAAGGGACAACATGGCTACATTTATGAGAAATTATCTGCACACAGGAACATTTTTTTTAATAACATCCAATTGAAGAAATGTTTACATATGGCAAATGAATTTAATTAAATGTAAATGCCCAGATGGGAATACCCCTTTAAGTCTTTGGCATACAGGGGAACTCCCCCCACATTTCATAACCCTTCATACTTGTTCTACTCACCCCCCCTCCTTATTGGAGTGAGTCGGTGTCTGTCCCCAACTGCCTACTCTCCATACCTGATCCTTCATTATTAGGGTAGACCGCATAGGCTACTTTTGGGATCCTCACCCGCCATATACCCCATCCAACACCTCCCTTTATTGATTTCATTATTGTCATTTGTATATTATTTCTCTACGATGGTTCCTGATCAAGGCATTTTTGCTTAGTAAATAGTAAATTGCCTCACTGTTTTTCCATTTTCTGTTTATAATGCATCACTGTTATAAGGATATCATATTGTATTTGCTGTTTGCACTATAAATGTAAAATAACAATAAAAAGATTTCACAAACAAAGGGTTAAACAGCCGGGATTGCGACTATCGCGATCCCGGATGCTCGTGCAAAGGCTTGGCTGTCATGCAATCCACATGACGTTGGGGACAGAAGCTCACCATGACGTTCCCCAACATCACAGTGGCCTGAGGGGTTAAAATGTATAAGTGTGGAAAATTGCCAAAACAGCAGAGATTTGGATGTTTTATTTTGTTAGTGTTCACTGTCAGGGATAACTGATTATTGTCTTTGATAGATCAGGTATTTTTAGGCACAGGGACACCTAAGGCTGTGGCCCGCCAGCCATATATAAGACATTTTGAATGACTAGACAACCCCTTTGAGTGATCAAAAGAGCTTTCACACCTTTTTACTGACAGTGGTAGAGAAGTTGGAGCCTTAACCTCAATTGGAATATCTGGCAACTGATTGAGGGCCATCCACCCACAGCAGCATTTTCCTTACTGTCAGTGGCAGGGTGGAGGATCCCTCTGTCTCTTATGGGTGGTATGTAAGAAGATGAGCTACTATATGTATATGATATTTCTAATACATTGACACACTGCCTCCCCACCACTGACCTATTTTTAAATGATAATAATGATTTAACAATCACAGTCCAGATCCCAGATTACTTACAAAGAGCTAGAATAAAAATAAAACCTGCAGGATGTTAAAAATGTCTGCTGTATCACAGGCTGCCAGCTACCTCTGCATATAATCGAAGAAAGCAGGTCTCTCTTTCTATTCTGCTGGGGGGGGGGGGGGGCAGAAATAACCTTAGCACTGATTGGCTGAGGGTTGAATGACAGCTCAACCAACCAATGCTAGGGTAATTATCATCAGTGTGACCTTCACTGTGCTGTGTGAGTAATTATGAGTGGCAGGGCAACAAAATGAATGTATCTTCCGGACTGAAAGCTCCCAGAAAGATGCTACAGACGAAGCCCCACCATTCGCCACCACAGCTGTTTGCTGTGTCCTGCAGGTCTGCCAGCCTGCGGGTACAATGAAAGGAAAACTTACCTGGCGCTGTAGCCCCATGGTCAGAGGATTCTCCACCAGAGGATTCTCCGGTCGTCCGGTGCCTCAGTAGCGACTCTGATTGGGTATTCCTGCTTTCCCAGGCAGCAGACTTTTTATCCCTTTTATTTTATTAAGCCGTTGAAAGCACTGTCCTTTGTGATATTAAAACTTTAATATAATACAATTTCTTGTGTTCTAACGATTCAACAACGTTACCTGAAGTGATTGATTTAACTAGTGAATAGTGTCAGCGTGAGATATGATGAGTCATGTCAGAGCGTGGTCCAGAATGACCCAATAGTCTCCTTTCCTGAACCTAAATCTGTGATCTTGACAATGGACTTATTGGCAAATTCACTTACCTCTAGACAGACACATTATGATCCCTGTTTGCTATGAGATGCTGTGTGCTGATAATGTGCTTAGATTATCAGGGTCCAGAATTTATCTACACTTTCATTTAGGTTCTGAACATTCGCTAGTATCTGACACATAGAAAAAGAGAGGTGAGACAGATCAGTGATGAGAAATGATGAGATCCATGAGATGGATATAAAATACAATGACACCCTGCTAACTCACCTATAACACAAACTGTCAGCACTCTTGCTGGCATGAAGTGTCGGTGTGTGTGAGTTTCTCTTGTAATGGGCAGAGAGCACACTGCAGTCTGTAGACAAGAGAATCTATTCATGAGAAGACTCTGCCAAGCCCAACAAGGGCGAAACTTGGAGAGCTTGGGCCCCATAGCAGATTTCTGCATGGCCCCCCGCTTTCCCTTTAAAAATTAAATAAACATATTTGTAAACACACATTTATATTGTAAACACACATTTATACAATCACACACTCACATACAAACATTTATATTATATACTCACACATAAAGTTCTAGACTCATACACTAGACTCACTTTTATATAGTCATATACACTTATGCACACACATTTATGCACTGATATATACACTCTAACATACAGTATATCAAAAATCTTAAAGTATATACATGCATACAGTATTTACACATCCATACATTTATACACACATACAATAAATACACATCAAATTTGCACACATACTGCATAGTACATACGCATAATATACATACATATATTATGCATACATCATATACATATATATATCCTTATACACACATACATACAGTATATACAACATCTACATATACTGCGTATATATAGAGCATATACACACATCATATACATACAAATACAACAGATAAACACATGCGGCATATGCGTATATGTGTACACACAGACATATATGCGTATATACACACATAAATATATACACAAATATACATATAACTATATATAAAGTTACTTGCTTTTTTCAGTGGCCTGGTGGAGGCGATGGGTGGGCCTAACTAGTAAAGGTTGTTGGAGACCGGCGGGGCGCGGCTCTTCCGGCTGACCTGTTTTTGCGGTCCGCAGGGGGAGGAGTGCAAGGAAGAACGGCACCAATAAATATTAGTCCTGCTCTATAACATGCTGAATGCAGGTTAGATCTTGTAATATCACCATGTGTCATATATCTTGGACCAGGGAGATTAATATCACGTAGTAATTTCAAAAAGCTTTGCAGTATAAAAGACTTCAACTGTAGTAATGTGATTGATGATTCTTTTGTGGAACAACAAATAAATAATGGTGGATACTTTAATTTCACATTGTTATGGATCATTGGTTTCTCTCTACAGATTCAATTTTATTCCTGTTATCATTCTCAGTATTTGAGGATAGGGTCCTCACAAATGTATAGATCAAACTAATGCAGAGTGGCATTTCATGGAATAAAACAGAAGATGTGCTTATTTCTTTCCAGGTAAACACAGTTTTCTTTTCTGTAATTTTCTATGCAAGTAGATAGCTGAAGAAATATTGGGAACGGCATCAGCAACACACTTGATTAAATGTCTGGGCCAATGTATGGGTTCAACAAATAACCAATCAACTACAGCCAGACACAAATACAACACAGGAAGATACAAAGAAAAAACATCACATACAACATCTTATTATCAAGACATGTCTACTATATTCGACAATCTCTTTCCTCTTTATATATCTAAAGTGTGTATTACATGTACTTCACCTACCAAGGGCATATATCTTCATTAACCGGTTAAGGACCGGGCCCTTTCCTGTTTTTTCATGTCCATTTTTCACTCCCCACCATCAAAAATCTATAACTTTTTTATTTTTACACGTAAAGAGCTGTGTGACGGCTTGCTTTCTGCGTAACAAATTGCACTTCATAGTGATGGTATTAAATATTCCATTCCATGTACTCGGAAGCGGGAAAAAAATTCCAAATGCAATGAAAATGGTGAAAAAAACGCATTTGCGCCATTTTCTTGTGGGCTTGGATATTACGTCTTCCACTGAGCGCCCCAAATGACATGTCTACTTTATTCTTTGGGTCGGTACGATTAAGGGGATACCAAATTTGTATAGGTTTTATAATGTTTTCATACATTTACAAAAATTAAAACCTCCTGTACAAAAATAATTTTTTTGATTTTGCCAACTTCTGGCGCTAATAACTTTTTTATACTTTGGTGTACGGAGCTGTGGGTGGTGTCATTTTTTGCGAAATTTGATAATATTTTCAATTATATAATTTTTAGGACTGTACGACCTTTTGATCACTTTTTATAGATTTTTTTAGATTTTTCAAAATGGCAAAAAAGGGCCATTTTTGACTTTGGGCGCTATTTTCCGTTACGGGGTTAAACGCATTGAAAAACCGTTATCATATTTTGATAGATCGGGCATTTTCGGACACGTCGATATCTGATGTGTTTATGATTTTTACTGTTTATTTATATTTATGTCAGTTCTAGGGAAAGGGGGGTGATTTGAAATTTTAGGTTTTTTTATTATAATTTTTTTTTTTAAACTTTTTTTTATTTTTATTTATACTATTTTTCAGACTCCCTAGGGTTCTTTAACCCTAGGTTGTCTGATCGATCCTATCATATATTGCCATACTATTGTATGGCAGTATATGGGGATTTTCTTCCTCATTCATTACAATGTGCTATCAGCACATTGTAATGAAGGGGTTAAAACGAAATAGCCTCGGGTCTTTGGAAGACCCGAGGCTACCATGGAGATGGATCGCTATCTGCCGGCAGCCCACGCTGTAAAAACACCCGCGATCGGTGCTAGCACCGATCGCGGATGTTACCGGTAAGCCTTTGCTGCAATATGCAGCAAAGACTTACCGGCTATGGAGAGGGCTCAGCCCGTGAGCCCTCTCCATGCAGCGCGACGCGAACCGCGAACCGGTTAATAATTGCACTGAAAAGAAAAGATGAGGTTGCTAGCCACAAATAAAGCCCAGCTTTTGTTTTCTTATAAACATTGATTAACACCTTGCTGTCCAAGGACGAACTATATCGTCCTCATGCGACAAAGGGTGTATGGAGAGAGCTCACGAGCTGTATAAAACAGCCAACACCCGCCTGTCACTGCTGCCACTGGCCACTGGCACCGATTGCGGCAGTTAACCTGTTAAGTGCTGCAGTCGAACCCGACCACGTCACCTAACTTACTGTTAAATGCCGATCGATTGCTACGGCAGCCTAGAATCTCATTGAGACCCGCAGGCTTGCCATGTGCAATGATTTCTAATAGCCAGCAGAGGGCAGGCTACTAAAAATCATAGTAAAATAGCTATATACTGCAATACAGTAGTACATAGTATTAGCAATTGGACCCTGCAGGGTTAAATTACCCTGGAGGATCTAAAATAATGGTAAAAAATTGTAAAACATTTTTTTTTTTAAATTTAAAAATGAAAAAATAGTAAAAAAAAGTTAAAGTTTAAATCCCCCCTTTCCATAGAACTGACATAAATATAAATAAACAGTAAAAATCATTAACACTTTAGGTATAATCGTGTCCCAAAATGTCCAATCTATCAAAATATATTGCCAATTTTTCCCAGCATTTAACCCTGTAACGGAGATTGGCACCCAAAGTCGAAAATTCCACTTTCTTGCCATTTTGAAAAATATAAAAAATTCTATAAAAAGTGTTTAAAAGTCCATACAGTCCTCAAAATGATAGCATTAAAAACGTTATCAATAGTCGCAAAAAATTATAAAAGCTGTACAAATTTGATATCCCCGTGATCGTACCGAACCAAAGAATAAAATAGGCATGTCATTTGTGGCGCACTGTGAAAGCTGCAAAATCCAAGAAAACGGCGCAAATGCGTTTTTTCATCATTTTCACTGCATTCTGAATTTGTTTCCTCCTTCCCAGTACACGGCATGGAATGATAAATACTGTCACTATGAAGTACAATTTGTTACGCTGAAAACAAGCCCAAACAGAGCTCTTTACATGGAAAAATAAAAAAAGTTACAGATTTTTGAAGGTAGGGAGTGAAAAACGAAAAAGGGTCACGTCCCTAACGGGTTAATGTCTCTATGCAATAAAGGAGTTTTCCAATACCATAGAAAATTGATGGAAACTATATATATGTAGATCATATTTTTTAAATACACTTACATTGAACGCCTCTGTTCTGGAGCACCCCACTTTTATTCTTTTCACATTAAAGATAAGAATCTAATCTTTTAAACGGCATAAGGGTTGTGGTTTTGTGAGCTATAGAACCGCGGATACAGGCAGTTAAGGAAATAGTTGGTCAGCTTGTATTTCCATCTCTGTCTTTAACTGCCTATATTTCCAGTTTTGCAGCTCAATGAACCTCAATCCTGACAAAATTTAAAAAAGGAAATTCCTCTCTTTAATGTGACACCAAAAGCATATTTCTAGCTACTATTATATTGAAATTGCCCCTCCCCCCCATCGGCCTCTGAAAGTTTTGACTCCTCTCTGCTAATTTGAATATGGACTAGAGAAGATTATTCATAGGTAAACTTGTGATTTAATATGAAAGAATGAATTCCAGAAAGATTATTTCATACATTTCCTGTGGTTGTTAGTATTTTGTGAAACGTGACATGTTCACTTTAAGTTAATAATAAGGAGAAATCATGGTTCTTATGCTGGATTTTGCACTTATTTTATGTATGCAAAACCAATAAAATCATTGTAATACAAAGGGAACTGTGATGAATATAGAAGTCTACAGCAAGGGGGCACATGTCAGGTCTTTTCATATACATCAGTACATGTCACAACTATCCATCACCACTACAGCCTTATTTTGAAGAGAATAATTAATCATCTGGGAAGAGAGCCTAAAAAGCTTACTTCACACCCTCATATAGACTCATTTGCACTAAAGTTTTTTCTTAGAGTTCCCTCCAAAACTTCAAAAGCGTATGTGGCCAATAACCTAATATGCCAGTTATGAAATTATGGTCATCTCTAGCCAGAAACCAGATACACCAGAGACCCAGCAAACACCCAGCTGGGTCTCAATCTATTCTGGGGATGAGAAGATACATATTTCAATAGGAGTATAGTAAGTGGGTCATGTTCAGTCTCAAAAGATATTGGAGATCCAGACGAGTTTGATGGCACCGGAACTGAACACCTACAACCTCCCATTGAGAGGTTAGAATTCATCTGAGGTTTTGTAGTTAATCCTTTGCAAGGTGTTCCTTGCACTTGCCAAGGGTTAGAAGGAAGTTAAAAGGGTTAGGAGGGCTACTCAGGGTTCTGCGCAAGTGTTCTGCCATACCAGGGGTTCACGTCCTGTGCCTCCCAGTATCTGTGTGTTTAGGGGGTGTCCATGAAAAACGATAGCTAATTGACCTTGCATACCCCTAAGGGGTCCAGAATGGCACAACACATTAGAGGCATTTTGGCTGGCCACCAAAGTCAAAGCCAATTATGCTCAAGCATGTGGCAGAAATATTTTTAATGGGAAAGACAGTTTTACTTTTAAATAATGATGTTGCAGTTTATTATACCTGACAAAGTGGAGAAGGCACTCTTTTAAACTCCAAGTTGCAATATTAAGCCCTCAAGTACCAAGGAAACCCATCAGTGCCACAGTTAACAGAGTATCATTTATCTTTGCAAAATAACTTAAATGCTATAATTACTTTTAATAGTGGCATCAAACATGGCTAACAAAATGGCAACTTTTAAATAGAGTGTCAGATATCAGATCGGCAGTTTTTCAAACTGTTGTTTCTTAACTTTTATAAGAAATATAACAACAAAGAACTAAAATATATATCTGTAACGTCCGTGCCTAAACATCGCACTATTCACAGTTTGCGTAATAGATGACGTTTATTTGTGTGTGAACTGTGACTTAGTGTTTGTGTTTGGATTTACTGAGCCACACCCTGCTCCTTGCATTTCAGCCCTGTTACTAGCCTGATGGACAGTTTCCCCAGAGTGCTGCTGGAGGCGTGACCGGGAACTGCCTTATATACATGCCTACTCCCATCATACCTTGCTGGTTATTTCAGTCTTACTTGTGTATCTAGTGCTTTTACTATCTTGTTTTGTATTCTGTGTTTTGTATTCAATTCTGTACCTTTGCAGCCATCTTAGTTTTGACCTAGTTGTTTGTCTCCGCTTGTCTGCCAGTATCTACTGTTTGTCCCTCAATCTTGTGTCGGTTCCGTGTAACAGTGTGATCACTGGTCTATACCTGTATTCCGGTTAACAGTCCGCTCCATCATCCAGCAGTAAGTCTTCCCTGTCATCTTGTAGGGTCACTCAGGGACCGTCAGGTTCCTGATAGTGGGTTCTCCCTTATCAGGGCGGTTTATCTGCTTCAGGCAGGGCCCTAGCCCACAGGGACGTCGCAGGGTGAGTTCGCCACCACTTACCTAGTCTGACAGCTAGCACCAAGCCTGGTTGCGGTTGCTGGACAGGTAGTGACAATATCAGAAGCAAGCAATTGGAAAAATTGACTTTACATCAGTCAAAATACATAAGAGACACAGGTCCGTCTTAATATGAATTTCTCTGAAGACAACTACATAATATATATAACAAAAAGGATAATGGAATTGTAGAACCTAAAAACCTGTAAAGATTTTGACAAGACACTGATAAAGATAGAGGGTGAGGGAAGACAGGGGGAGTAGCAGAGCTGTAATGGGGAGGAAATGTTACCAGGGTCCTCACAATAGCTTTTACCATAAATAAGATCCTTGAACTACCCTCCGCCATCTGTTTGCAGAAGACAGGGGGAGAAGTTGGGGCAATCATATCTGGAAAACTTATTAGTCATTTGACATGTATTGATGCCAGGGTGCCCATATTGTAAGCAACTTGGATCTGGTACCCAGATCCTAGTGTATTACCATATGTACTCGAGTATAAGCCTAGTTTTTCAGCACAAAAAATGTGATGAAAAACCCTAACTCGGAT
Source organism: Engystomops pustulosus (assembly GCF_040894005.1). NCBI lineage: Eukaryota > Metazoa > Chordata > Amphibia > Anura > Leptodactylidae > Engystomops > Engystomops pustulosus. Next base: position 109,552,963 of record NC_092412.1, on the reverse strand, counting down.
TATACTCGAATCAAGGAAAAAAACAAAAAGTGAACTCACCTTGTAATGCTCCCCAGCATCCATCGCGGCTCCGACATCGGGTCCTGGTCCATCACAGTCTTCGTGACGTCAGCCGCATCAGCACATACTATGATGTCAGCTTGCGACGGACCGAGAGGGGCTGGCAGGCTATATACTCGTGGGGCAGGCAGGTAGGCTATATACTCGAGGGAGAAGGCAGGCAGGCTATATACTTGAGGGGGCAGGCAGGCAGGCTGTATACTCCAGGGGGCTGGCAGGCTATATACTCCAGGGGGCTGGCAGGCTATATACTTGAGGGGGCTGGCATGCTATATACTTGAGGGGGCTGGCAGGGTATATACTACAGGGGTTGGCTGGCTATATACTACAGGGGACTGGCAGGTTATATACTCTAGGGTGCTGACCAATGCATTCCCCAATGCATTTTTTTGTGTCAAAATTAGGGGTTTCGGCTTATACTCGGGACGGCTTTCTACACAAGTATATACGGTAATTCCTGTAGATGATTCATTTCTCATAGAATATATACAAACATGTGATCACCGCACTATACATATGTGTATAACGGGTTTATATCAATTGTGAGACAGCCCCTTTAATCACTCACTTCTTTAAATGGTTGGACTTTGTACCTTTCAGAATGTTTATTTTCAGTCAATACAATGATAATTTTTACAATATTTCTCAGTGCAGGAGTCAACGCTTTACTTCAGCCCGATGACTTAGATAACCTTTCATTGTTCAATAAAAGAGATTTTAATAATGCCATGAACTTTGTTCTTGGAGCAGAGACATGAAAACAGCTTTAAAACATAAGTTGGAAAGTATCAGCTGGGGTTAGCCAGAACAGACAAGCAAACTGTCTATTTATACATTACTTCAGAAGCTAAAGAAAATATACTAGAGATGAGCGAGCACTAAAATGCACAGGTACTCGTTATTCGAGATGAACTTTTCCCGATGCTCAAGTGCTCATCTCGAATAACGAGCCCCATTGAAGTCAATGGGAGACTCGAGCATTTTTCAAGGGGACCAAGGCTCTGCACAGGGAAGCTTGGCCAAACACCTGGGAACTTCAGAAAAGGATGGAAACACCATGGAAATGGACAGGAAACAGCAGGGGCAGCATGCATGGATGCCTCTGAGGCTGCTTAATCGTACCATTATGCCAAAATTATGGGCAACAGCATGGCCATGACAGAGTGACCGAATGAGGCTAGATAGCATCTAAAACATGCAATAATTGACTCTGACACTATAGGGGATGGCATGCAGAGGCAGCGGCAGCAGCGGCAGGCTAGAGAGTGTCATGGCGACATACCCTAAATGGACTCAGGCTTCAAACCAATGGGTGGCAGAGAGGAACCAAAGGAGGTGAGCAAGAAGCGCTGAAATGATTTCCTATGTGAACAAAAGGTTGACGGTATATTTAGTCGATAACACAGCATGGTGGCGACATAGTGACCAAGTTCCATAACGTATCTGGTGAAACACCCGAAAAATGAGCCTGACACAGCTCTTTTGATAAGGGGACGACATGTGGAGGCAGCCATGGAGATGACTTCCATGATTAAGAGCGACAGTATGGGGCATTCATATTGCGCTGCTATGATTGCAACTTCAGGTCTCCAGCATGGCGGCGACAGATGGGCCGAGTTCCACTATGTATCTGGTGAAACACCTGAAAATTCTGCCTGACACAGCTCGTTTGATAAGGGGATGATGTGCTGCATATCCTCTCGTGCTCCACCGTCTGGGGTATAGAGAGTTGAAAGCTGCGCATGGAGACATTGGTGGACGCTGTGGAGGATCGTGGAGGCAAAATGGACAGGAAACAGCAGGGGCAGCATGCATGGATGCCTCTGAGGCTGCCTAATCTTGGGATGGAGCTGGCGGTCCACTGCCAGGTGAGCTTTCGCCTGTCCAAGCCTCTGTCTCTCGGCTCCTCCCCACCCAAAATGGGCCTGGGGGCCAGAAGCGTTTACTTTGAAACAATTATAATTTTCAAAGCCGGGACGTTTGAATATTTCACCTAGGAATAATGGAATAGCATAGTGGTTCTATTTTTAATAGTTTTTTCGGAAATGGTTCCATGATTAAGAGCGACAGTATGGGGCATCCATATTGCGCTGCTATGATTGCAACTTCATGTCTCCAGCATGGCGGCGACAGATGGGCCGAGTTCCACTATGTATCTGGTGAAACACCTGAAAATTCTGCCTGACACAGCTCGTTTGATAAGGGGACGATGTATGGAGGCAGTGAACTAGTAGTAGATTAAAGGTGCTGCAGTTAAAACTATGTTAGTTGGATCTTGGGATGGAGCTGCCGCTCCGCTGCCAGGCGAGCTTTCGCCTATCCAAGCCCCTGTCTCTCGGCTACTCCCCAAACAGCACTTCTAAGAACCTTTTGTATAAGATCAAGTGTAGCAGTGTTCTTATAAGTTTGGGATATGGCGGGTGAGGGGAATGTAAACAGATGCGCAAGAAGCGCTGAAATAATATCGGTAAATGATAAAAGTTTGCCAGTATATTTTGTGGATTACACAGCAGGGTGACGACAAAGTTAACAAGTTTGATGTGGAAGCCATGAAAACAACCCAAAATTCTGCCTGACACAGCTCGTTTGATAAGGGGACCATGAATGGAGGCAGTGAACTAGTAGTAGATTAAAGGTGCTGCAGTTAAAACTATGTTAGTTGGATCTTGAGATGGAGCTGGTGCTCCGCTGCCAGGCGAGCTTTCGCCAATCCAAGCCCCTGTCTCTAGGCTACTCCCCAAACAGCACTTCTAAGAACCTTTTGTATAAGATCAAGTGTAGTAGTGTTCTTATAAGTTTGGGTTATGGCGGGTGAAGGGAATGTAAACAGATGCGCAAGAAGCGCTGAAATAATATCGGTAAATGATAAAAGTTTGCAAGTATATTTTGTGGATTACACAGCAGGGTGACGACAAAGTTAACAAGTTTGATGAGGAAGCCATGAAAACAACCCAAAATTCTGCCTGACACAGTTCGTTTGATATGGAGACCATGTATGGAGTCAGCTATATGGACGACTTTTGGAGGCAGCTATGGCGATGACGTGTGAAGGTAGCAATGGAGACAAAGTGTGGAGGCAGCTAAAAAGACGACGTGTGGAGGCTGCTATGGAGACAATTTAATTTGCATACATTATTCAGGTTGAGCTTCTTTCACCTGGTGGAGAATGAAAATCTGGAGAAATCCAGGCTTAATCATCTTGATAAGCGTCAGCCTGTCAGCGCTGTCAGTCGACAGGCGTGTACGCTTATCGGTGATGATGCCACCAGCTGCACTGAAAACCCGCTCGGACAACACGCTAGCGGCAGGGCAGGCAAGAACCTCCAAGGCGTACAGCGCCAGTTCGTGCCACATGTCCAGCTTTGAAACCCAGTAGTTGTAGGGAGCTGTGTGATCATTTAGGACAATGGTATGGTCAGCTACAGTACTCCCTCACCATCTTTCTGTAAAGATCAGCCCTACTCTGCCGAGACTGGGGACAGGTGACAGTGTCTTGCTGGGGTGACATAAAACTGGCAAAGGCCTTGTAAAGCGTACCCCTGCCAGTGCTGGACAAGCTGCCTGCTCGCCTACTCTCCCTCACTACTTGTCCCGCAGAAGTACGCCCTCTGCCGCCAGCGCTGTCAGAAAGGAAATACTGTTTCAGCTTGTGCACCAGGGCCTGCTGGTATTCATGCATTCTCACACTCATTTCCTCTCCAGGGATGAGAGTGGAAAGATTTTGCTTGTACCGTGGGTCCAGGAGAGTGAATACCCAGTAATCGGTGCTGGAATAAATTCTTTGAACGCGAGGGTCACGGGATAGGCAGCCTAGCATGAAATCTGCCATATGCGCCAGAGTCCCAACGCGCAAGAATTCACTCCCCTCACTGGCCTGACTGTCCATTTCCTCCTCCTCCAACCCCTCCAACTCCTCTTCTTCTGCCCATACACGCTGAACAGTGAAGGACTGAACAATGGTCCCCTCTTCTGTCTCGACAACATTCCCCTCCTCTTCCTCCTCATCCTCCTCCACCTCCTCCGATATGCGCTGAGAAAAAGACCTAAGGGTGCTTTGGCTATCAACAAGGGAATCTTCTTCCCCTGTCTCTTGTGACGAGCGCAAAGCTTCCGACTTCATGCTGACCAGAGAGATTTTCAGCAGGCCAAGCAGCGGGATGGTGAGGCTGATGACCATCTGTGTTGACTCCTCAAAGTTACTCAGCACCTGACAGATATCAGACATCCACGTCCACTCCTCATTGTAGACTTGAGGAAGCTGACTGACCTGACTACCAGTTCTGGTGGAAGTTGACATCTGGCAGTCTACAATCGCTTTGCGCTGCTGGTAAACTCTGGATAACATGGTTAATGTTGAATTCCACCTCGTGGGCACATCGCACAACAGTCGGTGAGCGGGCAGTTGGAGGCGGCGCTGCGCTGCCCTGATAGTGGCAGCATCTGTGCTGGACTTCCTGAAATGCGCACAGATGCGGCGCACCTTCGTGAGCAAATCAGACAGATTGGGGTATGTCTTGAGGAAACGCTGAACTATGAGATTTAACACATGGGCCAGGCATGGCACATGTGTCAGTCTGCCGAGTTGCACCAGCTCTGGCCCGGCCTCTCCGTCTGGCCCCACCACTGCCTCTTCCAACCTGTTCTGCTATAGGACTCGCTTCCGTCTCAGAAGCACTGTGTTCACCAGGCCTATCAACCCAGCTTGGGTCTGTCACCTCATCATCCTCCGATCCCTCAGTCTGCTCCCCCCTCGGACTTCCTGCCCTGACAACAACTTCACCACTGTCTGACAACCGTGTCTCCTCATCGTCCGACACCTCTTTACACACTTCTTCCACTACGTCAATAATGTCATCATCACCCACAGACTGCGACCGGTGAAAACCTGGGCATCGGAAAATAGCTCAGCAGCAACCGGACAAGTGGTTTGTGACTGTGGGAAGGGTCCAGAAAACAGTTCCTCAGAGTATGCCGGTTCAAATGCCAAATTTTGCTGGGAGGGGGCAGACTGGGGGAAAGGAGGCTGAGGTGGAGGAGCTGGAGGAGTGCTGATTTCGGTGACATGGGTGGAATGCGTGGAAGACTTATTGGTGGACAAATGGCTAGAAGCATTGTCGTCAATCCACGACATCACCTCTTCGCACTGTTCTGGCCTCAACAGTGCTCTACCACGAGTCCCACTAAATTGAGACATGATGAACCTAGGGAGTGTAGCTCTGCGGCGTTCCCCTGCTCCCTCATCAGCAGGTGGTGTCTCACCCCGCCCAGGACCACGGCCTCTGACCCCTGCAGTAGTTGGACGCCCACGTCCACGCCCTCGTCCTCTACCCCTAGCCCTCGGGTTAAACATTTTCCAAATTAAAGTGTAAACTTAAATTATTTTTTTTTGTGTTTATTTATTTTATTTCTTTTTTTTAAACAAAACGATGCTATCCTATTGCTATGGCTAATTTCTAACCTACAATGACAGCACACAACTGGATTTTGTGCTGTGCCTGATGACTTTGAGTTATAAAAAGAAATAAACGTAAAAAAAAATAAATCAGAAGACTGTGCCTAATTCAAATCAAACCCCTAATAAATTGTCCCACTTCGGTGTTTGAGGTGGATATGTGTGTCACTAAGAGCTAAACACAACGGTCGCAAGTCTCCCAGCAAATTCCTCACAATATGATAGTAGATGCACTACTAATGCCAGCAAGCCCAGCCACAAGCAAACCAAAAAAAGGAAATTATAACGCTATTGTAGGCCTAAATAAGCCGTTGGGGTTCTCCTATGGCTATTTTCTAGCCTACACTGAAAGCACATTGCTTTGCCAGATTACTTTGAGTTATAAAAAGAAATAAACGTAAAAAAAAATAAATCAGCAGACTGTGCCTAATTCTAATCAAACCCCTAATAAATTGTCCCACTTTGGTGTTTGAGGTGGATATGTGTGTCACTAAGAGCTAAACACAACGGTCGCAAGTCTCCCAGCAAATTCCTCACAATATGGTACTAGCTGCACTACTAATGCTAGCAAGCCCAGCCACAAGCAAACAATAAAAAGTAAAATATAACGCTATTGTAGGCCTATGTAAGCCATTGGGGTTCTCCTATGGCTATTTTCTAGCCTACACTAAAAGCACACTGCTTTGCCAGATTACTTTGAGTTATAAAAAAAAATAAACGTAAAAAAAAATAAATCCGAAGACTGTGCCTAATTCAAATCAAACCCCTAATAAATTGTCCCACTTCAGAGCTAAACACAACGGTAGCAAGTCTCCCTGCAAATTACTCACAATATGGTACTAGCTGCACTACTAATGGCAGCAAGCCCAGCCACAGGCAAACCAAAAAAAAGTAAAATAAAACGTTATTGTAGCCCTAAAAAGTGCTGTTGGGTTCTTGTAGAATCACTCCTGCCTAACACTATTCTAATAGAAGACCCTAACGCTTTCCCTGACCAGCAGCAGCTCTCTCCCTAGCGGGAGATGCCATTTTCTCGAGCGAGCGAAGTATTCGTCCGAGCAACGAGCAGTTTCGAGTACGCTAATGCTCGAACGAGCATCAAGCTCGGACGAGTATGTTCGCTCATCTCTAAAAGATACCATATTCTGGATATTAAAGTGTTTTTGATGCATTGTTTTGGCAAATGACCTTGTAAAATTAATTTTATGCTAAGAAAAAGAACAGACTACAATATGATTAGATTGACACTATGTACTTTAATCAAACAGAACTATTAACATTTTGCACACCTATAGCACCCAGTAGAAAGGCTCTAACCATATCCATGTAATTATCTCTGAGTTTATTTCTGAAGAATGACCTTAGTAAGGAACATTGGTTCTATGTAAAATATTTCGCTATGGAGAGGGGAGGGCCACCACTCCTCCTCTAAATCGAGGCAAACGTAACCTCAGTAAAAATACAGTATAAAATCATTAGGTTGATTTAAACCAGCAGGCTGTCTATGCAAACTATACACCTCCAAAGCTGTTACCAGCTTGTTGCAGTTAAAAGCCTCATCTTATCCATAGTACTCTGAACTAGGGGAAGGGTTTCCTCTAATTCATAGTCCTACGGGCCAGAGGAAGCTCTTGCTTCTGCAAAAATTGTCTCCACTTATATTACCTGATCTTTCTTCCAAGTGTTTGCGTGGGTTTTCTTCAGGTCCTCCGGTTTCCTCCCACACTCCAAAACATATTGGTAGGTTAAATAGATTGTGAGCCCCATTGGGGAAAGGGACTGATTTGACAAGCTCTCTGCAGCGCTGCGTAATCTGCTCTGCAATAAAGAATAAATAAAGAATTATTATTAAGTTCCTTTATATATTTATAAAGGGGTTTTCCCATGAAATAAAGTTCTCAAATTTGAATCCCCTAGTGATGTTTACACAATAAAGAACATTTTTAACCCCCTTACTTTCCAATTTTACTCAGTTTTACTACTGTTTTAGCTTCAAATCACTCAGTGATGGTTATTGTAAAATTCCAGAGTGTGGGCAGGGGTTTCTCTAATTGATAATCCCTCTAGTGCTGTGAGATGCTGTGTGCTGACAATGTGCTTATATCATCAGGGTACAGTTTTATCTACACTTTTATTTAGCTTCTGAACATTGTACTAGTATCTGACACATAGAAAGAGAAATCAGAAGAGAGATGATGAGATCCATGAGATGCATTTACCACACAATGACACACTTCAGCTCTGCTACATCTGAGCTATAACAAGCACACATAGTTCCTCCCTCCCTTGATAAAGACCTTGTATTGCCTGTAACATGTAAAGCAAGTCTCTCCAAACTGCTGCTTGTTGGAAGGAATGTCTGTGTGTGACCTTGTCTTGTAATGGAGGGGGGAGAGGTGGGAGTTTGAGAGAAGGAGACAGGAGAAGATATTCATGAGGGAATTTTTTTTTTTTTAACCAAATAAATCTCAATAAATATGAGTGTCACAGAAAAGGGTCTGAATACTTATGGACATGTGAAATTTCAGTTTTTGTTGTTGATATTTTTTCTAATTTATTAAAATTTCAATTTTCTGTCAAGACGGGGTGCGGGGTGTAAATTAATGAGCACTTTCCGTACCGACTATATTGTGCATGGAAATTGTGTTTTTTTTCAAAAATACAGGGAATGTTGGAGCGTTTCCAGGTAGAGGCTTATATCCATAAGCCTACGAATAAATACATTTATTTAAGTATAGACAGACTATGCGTTTCGACGCTGAGCTAGCTTCTTCAACAGGTCAACAATACTAGGAAAATAATAAAACAAGACAAGACAGAAGGTACAATTAGTATGGAACAATTGTGAATGAAAAGGTTGGTGTAAACCATATGTGCCATATACAGAACATAATAAATAAATCAATAAATAAATATATATGTACACCTATAAACAGTTAATAAAGTATGAATAAACATTACTGACTGACTTCATCATCTTTTTTGTGGTGCATCTTTAACAAAGGGCGTGCAACACAATTTGAAAGTTAAATAAGGCACTTAGAATCAGTCGGACTGTTTAACAGACTGTTTATCCAAGCACACACACTTCTTAAATAGCTGTGCAAGCCGTTTTAGCCCCGAAGAAGGTGCACAGGTGCAAGGTCTGATTGTAAAGTACTCAAAAGGACACCTCCACAGTGTGGTTTAGAGCTTGGGGGTAAGGGTGCATAACCTGTAGATCCAAAAAGACTCCCGCTGTCTTAGCATTTGAAATCTATTCAGTATTATCGACGGGATCTGTTTGATGGGCGTAATGGAAATCTTGCTGAAATCCTTCTTGTGGTGTAACAGGAAATTGAATGATACACTGTGCTTCAGGAATCCTCGTATCACATTTGTTCTGTGGCTGTTCATACGGAGTTCCTGAGTAGTGCGTCCAATGTATTGCATCTTGCAAGGACATTGTAGGAGGTAAATCACAAAGTCAGATGCACAGTTTAAAAAAGTCTTAATATCAAAGGATTCATGTGTTCAAAGGATTTCTTTTATATGTAATGTTGTCACAGCAGAAGCATCTTGGTTTGCCACACTTATATGAACCCCGGAGTAGGGATCTAAACAATCCTGGTGCCAGAAAGTTTCTCAGCGTTGCTGCTCTTCTGAAAGATATATTGGGCTGGTTGGGTAGTATATCTTTAAGGTATGGTTCGCTTAACAGGATAGGCCAATGCTGTGAGAGGATTTGTTTAATTATTTTATAGTTATCACTGTAAGTCGCTATGAAACTTAAATGGTTAAATGTTGCTTCCTGGTTAGCAGCCCTACTGGTTTTTGGGTGTAGACAGTGTATTGTGCATGGGTGATCCTATTGTTATTATATTGTCAGTTTATAAAAAGGCAAGTAATTTTATTCTGTCAAAATTAACTAAAAAAATATGCTGGCATGTAATACATTTTTTAGTAGTATTATAAACCTTTAGTAACAATAAATAATATAAATTATAATAAAATCTACTTTAACCATTTATGGCTTCCCTGTGTCAGGATTCGGGATGTGTGAATCCACTAGACCACCGCAGGAGGTGGCACTAGTCAACACCTGAGACTAAAGTCTAAGTGGCACCTGGTCTTCACCAGAGCCTGACGCAAAGCGGGTTGGACTTGCAGCGGCAGGGTACCACCAGGTCGTTCCACAGGTGCGACTAGCCAGTGGTGGCAGCCGAGGTCGAGGAACCCTAGCAGGAGACATTCTTGGGGTCAGGTCCTGGCACAAGGTCAGGACAGGCAGCAGAGATGCAACATCAAGTCCAATCTAGGGTCACCAACGGGAGGTCCTGGCAGATGGGAATGGGAACACAGGCACACGGGACACAGGACACGGGAAGTCAGGAGCAGGAACACATGGGAGCAGGAATGCAGGATACACAGGAATACACAGGAATGCTGGAGACACAGAAATGCAGGATAATCGCTAGGGAGCTTTTTCTAAGGCTTTGAGGCATAAAGATCCAGCAGGGGACACTGGAAGGGGCTGAAAATTTAAGCAATGTGGCTGGCCAGCCAGCGCCAATTATCGGCACGCTGGCCCTTTAAATTTCTTGAAGCTGGTGCGCGCACCCTACGAGGCAGGGACACGAGTGCCGCACTGTCAGAGTGGATCGCCTGGGACCTGGAACAGCAGAGAGGGGCAGGAGCACCTGTGACACCCTGCTATGTTGTTGGGAATGTTCAAGATCTAGAAAATGGTTACTAGAAAATCAAGTGATCTAGTTTTTTTCAAAGTTATGTATAATAAAGAGTATGATTGACCATAGAAGAATAGAACTCAAGCACTTATAATACTCCTTGATCTGCTTTTTCAAACTGCTGCAATCCCCTTGATTTTATTTGCTGGAAAGAACTAAAAGGTTAGCATGACTTACAGTGATTTTGTAAGAATCTCTCATCTCTTTTTTATATTATTGATGGATGAATCACATCTCTACCAAAGTGAAACAAACAATACGTGGACAGACATTGTTCCATGACCTTTAATTCTTGATCTCAGCATTTGGCTTTGCATAAAGCTGGCTATTCACTTATTCTCCCATAAGACTGGCTTTTGGCAAAAACCCCAGTGTAGTTATTTTTTGTTTTTACCTGGAATATATCTAAGCATGTACAGAAACTTCTCAGTGCTTTTGGAGTAAATATGATATATTTATTTGTCCTGTTTTATATCTAAAGAGGACCTGTCACCAGAGCCGGATCTACATTGGCGCTCCTGGAGCACTTGCGCCGGGCCCCGGGTTCAGCCCTCTCTCTATGGGGCCCCGGCATCTGGCGCTGTAGATCCGGCCCTGTACACAAGAACATGCTACAGGGGCCCCCGCAGGTATCAGCTGCTAAGTATGGGGCTGCTAAACGCTATTAGCAGCCCCATACTGACACGCACACACTATATGGTACTGTGCCTTTAAGGGACAGATACCATAGAGTGGCAGAAGTGCAGGTAGAGTGACCTCTGCCTGCACTTTCAGTCCTCCACAGACGGCCGATCTATGACTCATAGATCGCGCCGTCTGTGTCTCCACACTGCAGGGGGATGAAGAGCCTTGGTGCAGATCATCCTGTCAGCGCTGCGAGGGATCGTCTGGAAAGGTGAGTGGACTTTTATTATTTTATTGTTTTACAGGGGCCCAGAAAGGAAGATAGAAGATAATTTATATATATTAAGGGGCAAATGTATAGTGGAGGGGGGTATTTATATATGGAGGAGGCACTGTATAGGAGACAGAGGGGGAAGCCACTGTATAGGGGACGAGGGGGGTGTAATTTATATATAGAAGAGTCACTGTATATGGGGGGTGTATTTTATATATGTTGAGGAGCAAATGTATAGTGGAGGGGGGTTATTTATATAGAGGAGCCACTGTATGGGGAGTGGGGGGTGTAATTTATATAGAGAGGAGCCATTGTATAGGGGACGGGAGAGGGTGTAATATATATATAGAGAGAGAGAGAGAGAGAGAGAGAGAGAGAGAGAGAGAGAGAGAGAGAGAGAGAGAGAGAGAGAAGGAACTGTATAGGGGACGAGGGGGTGTAATTTATAAATAGGGAAGCCACTGTATGGGGGACGAGGGGGTGTAATTTATAAATAGGGAAGCCACTGTATAGGGGACGAGGGGGTGTAATTTATAAATAGGGAAGCCACTGTATAGGGGACGAGGGGGTGTAATTTATAAATAGGGAAGCCACTGTATAGGGGACGAGGGGGTGTAATTTATAAATAGGGAAGCCACTGTATAGGGGACGAGGGGGTGTAATTTATAAATAGGGAAGCCACTGTATAGGGGAAGAGGGGGTGTAATTTATAAATAGGGAAGCCACTGTTTAGGGGATGAAGGGGTGTAATTTATAAATAGAGGAGCCACTGTATAGGGGACGAGGGGGTGTAATTTATAAATAGAGGAGCCACTGTATAGGGGACGAGGGGGTGTAATTTTTCATATATAGGGAAGCCACTGTATAGGGGACGAGGGGGGGGTGTAATTTATATATTGGGAAGCCACTGTATAGGGGACGAGGGGGGTGTCATTTATATATAGAGGAGCCACTGTATAGGGGACGGGAGGAGGTGTCATTTATATATAGAGGAGCCACTGTATAGGGGACTGGAGGAGGTGTCATTTATATATAGAGGAGCCACTGTATAGGGGACGGGAGGAGGTGTCATTTATATATAGAGGAGCCACTGTATAGGGGAGGGGGGTGTCATTTATATATAGAGGAGCCACTGTATAGGGGACGGGAGGAGGTGTCATTTATATATAGAGGAGCCACTGTATAGGGGACGGGAGGAGGTGTCATTTATATGTTTTGGGTTTAGTTGTTAAGTGGCGGTTGCTGTATAGCAGGGGCAGCTTTATATAAATGAATGTAAATGGCAGTGTACAGTGAGTGGCCTATAGCAGGGGTACTGTTCATTCATAAATGGGGGTGCCATATATAGCTTTAGTAAGCAGGTGCTGTCTATATATATATCCATGATATTGTCAGTAATTGAGGTATCTTTAAGGGCACAGATGTGCTGCCAAGAGCTGAAGACATCTAGGGGCGAATTCATCACAGCTGGAAGAGTTACACCGGATGAAGAAGAGATCCCAGTCTACAGGGGGCGCTATAGAGGCTGTAATGAGGTTGTAATGAAGAAGACAGTAAACAGTGAGTAATCAGATATAATTATATTAAAATATTTTTGTTTATCTGCAGAGCATTTCATTTTTAATTTTAATGCATTTTTTGGTACTGTTTTTTTATTGAGTATGTGTTAGGTGGTATTATTTTGCAGTGGTAATGGTAGCGGTCTGGTGGTATTATTTTGCAGTAGTAATGGTGGCAGTCTGGTGGTATTATTCAGTCATACCGCAGCGATAATGGTAGTGGTGTGGTCATATTATTCAGACATGATGCAGTGGTAATGGTAGTGGTGTGGTGGTATTATTCAGTCATGATGCAGGGGAAATGGTAGTGGTGTGGCGGTATTATTCAGACATGATGCAGTGGTAATGGTAGTGGTGTGGGGGCACAGTGTGGTCATTTATGGTGTGAGGGGTATATATGATATATGTGGGGTACATTGTGGTCAGTTGTAGTGTGAGGGGTATATATGATATATGGGGGGCACAGTGTGGTCATTTATGGTGTGAGGGGTATATATGAAATATGTGGGGGCACAGTGTGGTCAGTTGTAGTGTGAGGGGTATGTATGATATATATGTGGGGGTACAGTGTGGTCAGTTGTAGTGTGAGGGGTATATATGATATATGGGGGGCTCAGTGTGGTCATTTATGGTGTGAGGGGTATATATGAAATATGTGGGGGCACAGTGTGGTCAGTTGTAGTGTGAGGGGTATGTATGATATATATGTGGGGGCACAGTGTGGTCAGTTGTAGTGTGAGGGGTATATATGATATATGGGGGGCTCAGTGTGGTCAGTTGTAGTGTGAGGGGTATATATGAAATATGTGGGGGCACATTGTGGTCAGTTGTAGTGTGAGGGGTATGTATGATATATATGTGGGGTACAGTGTGGTCAGTTGTGGTGTAAGTGGTATATATGATATATATGGGGGGCTCAGTGTGGTCATTTATGGTGTGAGGGGTATATATGAAATATGTGGGGGCACAGTGTGGTCAGTTGTAGTGTGAGGGGTATATATGATATATGTGGGGGCACAGTGTGGTCAGTTGTAGTGTGAGGGGTATGTGTAAAAATACTGGAATCCCTCCGTATGGTGCCCCCGAAATAACCAGGGTAACTCAATGGGAGAAGGGAATAGGAAGGGAGAGAGGAACAAACAGGCGCTTTCCTAGTGTAGTAGGTTGATACAGAGAATACAGGTGTATAGGGTAAGTATCATGCGCTCACCTTGTAGCGCTAATGTTAGCGCTTATATGCAGAGTTGTCCTATGTGGCTTGCCGGTTCCTCCTTCCTCACGGTTATCTGCTCCAAGGATTCAGACGACGCTGTGGTAATATGTAGAAGAGCCCAGAGGTCTGGATTACGGAAGGTACCTGGTGTCGGCGCTCATGAACGGACTGCTCCGCGAATGGTTGACTACTTAAAATAGTGTTTTATTGAAAATGCAACGCGTTTCGGCCCGGGAAACGGGCCTTCGTCAGGCATAAAACATTATGAAGTACACACATTCTCAGTTGTATATATACATATATCTGCCCGGTGACCGGAAATGGTCATAGGGGGGGCACGTTAGAACTGCCGGTCAGTCTAAAACAGTATTAAATACATTGAACATAACTAGATATAAAAAAGATATAAAAATGATAGAGTTCCTGGTTATAAAAGACAATTATATAATCATAATTAGTCAAAATGCAGGTCTAAAAGATAAACCGGATGGTAGAGGTTACTTGAAGTTACTTGTGACGTCCGGCTTCCGGTTTGCCGATTGACTTCCGGATAGCCGGCGTCCCGTTGCTAGGCAATGTGGCTGTTACCTGCCGAGCTCAAGACCTTCCGGTGTATGTTTGGTTGCGGGGCAACCCTCGTGTTATGGTATAATCAGCACGGGAGGGAGATACAGTGTGGACACACAGTGTATTTCAGTAAGTAGTTTAAAACGATTAATGGGTATTAATGAGTCAGGAAGGGGATACACAAATTCATATTGTGGAATCCCCTAACAAACTAAGAAAGATCGAAATGAACCAAACAACTAAGAATACATCTAACGGAGTGAAGAAATGTGGTCATCCAAAGTGTCTTTGTTGCAAAAGCATTAACGTGGGAGCAAAACACCTGACATCAAAACTCACGGGAGAAAGGTTTATGATTAAACAGAATCTGTCCTGCAGTTCCAACTTCGTCATATACGTAATAGACTGCATTTGTGGTCTCCAGTACGTGGGGAGGACGGTGCAATCCCTTCGAGTCCGATTGAACGGACATAGACACAGAGCCAAAACGGGCTTTCTACAACACAGTCTCTCCAAGCACCTGACTATAGAAAAGAACTGTTCTTTTGAAACCCTTATTGTGACTCCTTTAGAACAGATTTCTGTCCATCAACACAACAGAACCAAAACCCTCAATAGAAGAGAAGCATTCTGGATATATAAGCTAAATACCCTAACACCGAATGGTCTAAATGAAAAACTCGAAACAATATAACAAAATAATTATTATCTATATCCGCATTAATCTCTCCTCATATTTATTATTTATTTATTATTATCAACATTTTAATTCTAATTACATTTAGTTTTTTATAAAAGAAAAGTTCTGATTCCACAATATGAATTTGTGTATCCCCTTCCTGACTCATTAATACCCATTAATCGTTTTAAACTACTTACTGAAATACACTGTGTGTCCACACTGTATCTCCCTCCCGTGCTGATTATACCATAACACGAGGGTTGCCCCGCAACCAAACATACACCGGAAGGTCTTGAGCTCGGCAGGTAACAGCCACATTGCCTAGCAACGGGACGCCGGCTATCCGGAAGTCAATCGGCAAACCGGAAGCCGGACGTCACAAGTAACTTCAAGTAACCTCTACCATCCGGTTTATCTTTTAGACCTGCATTTTGACTAATTATGATTATATAATTGTCTTTTATAACCAGGAACTCTATCATTTTTATATCTTTTTTATATCTAGTTATGTTCAATGTATTTAATACTGTTTTAGACTGACCGGCAGTTCTAACGTGCCCCCCCTATGACCATTTCCGGTCACCGGGCAGATATATGTATATATACAACTGAGAATGTGTGTACTTCATAATGTTTTATGCCTGACGAAGGCCCGTTTCCCGGGCCGAAACGCGTTGCATTTTCAATAAAACACTATTTTAAGTAGTCAACCATTCGCGGAGCAGTCCGTTCATGAGCGCCGACACCAGGTACCTTCCGTAATCCAGACCTCTGGGCTCTTCTACATATTACCACAGTGTGAGGGGTATGTATGATATATATGTGGGGGTACAGTGTGGTCAGTTGTAGTGTGAGGGGTATATATGATATATGTGGGGGCACAGTGTGGTCAGTTGTAGTGTGAGGGGTATATATGATATATGGGGGGCTCAGTGTGGTCAGTTGTAGTGTGAGGGGTATATATGAAATATGTGGGGGCACATTGTGGTCAGTTGTAGTGTGAGGGGTATGTATGATATATGTGGGGTACAGTGTGGTCAGTTGTGGTGTAAGTGGTATTGTTAGGATTGGTACACAAAAGACAGGGGATAGTGTGCCCTGAGCTTGCCCCAACCTCTGTCCCTTCCTATAGCCCCCCCACGCTAAACCGTGGGGCGACTACTTGAAGACTCGAAATATTCTGGGTAAGTGTGGGAAGGGGAACACAAACAGACTGACAAACATAAAACATAAAAGAATCGTAAACAAGCCGGAGTCACAACTAGAGGGTACGTCAAAAGCAGAATCAGTAAGCAAGAGTCAAAGTCCAAAACTAGCCGAGTTAGCAACAATATAGATACAGATACAGAGCAATACAAACTAGCAGCAACCAGGTGGAGAAAGGGATTTTCAAACACTGGCACTGGTGACTAGTGAAGCTGCAATTTATGCAGCCAGAACTCCACCTCCAGAACCTGATAGGTGCTGGACAGCATCTGGGAATTAACCCCTCATGGTGCAGAAACAACCAAGCACCAAGCAGAGGTTCAAAGTCCCAGCCACTCCTAGACAGCGCGAGATCTTAGCAGCCGCTGCCCAGGACGAGAGGTGGAATTTGCGCGGATACGCGCCGGGGTTCGGAGAACGCTGCTGGTACCACAAGAAGAACCAGAAGTCCCAGCAATCTCCCTAGCGAACCTGACAGTACCCCCCCCCTGACGGGGGGCCTTCGGACCCCTAGATCTTAAAGATGGCTTCTGAGGGTAGGTCTGATGAAATAACCTGAGTAACCGTGGAGCATGAACATCTCTAGCCGGAACCCAAGACCTATCCTCAGGACCAAAACCTTTCCAATGGACCAGGTACTGCAGGGAGTTACCTACCCATCTGGAATTCACCACCTTTTCCACCTCAAATTCCAGATTCCCCTCCACAATAGATGGAGAAGGAGGGTCAGAAAGAGGCAAAACAGGCTCAACATAGCGCTTCAGAAGACTCTTATGGAAGGTGTTATGGACCCGCCACCCTGCTGGAAGTGTAATCTTGAAGGAAACCGGGTTAACAATATGAGTAACAACAAACGGACCCACAAACCTGGGCGCAAACTTCAAAGAGGGGACCTTCAATTTAAGGTTTTTTGTTGATAACCACACTTTATCCCCCACCACAAACGTATCAGATTTAGTGCGCCTTCTTTCAGTTTGTTGGACCATAGAATTTTGTGCCCTCTGAATATTCTCCCGAACTTGTGACCAGAGCGAGCGCAACTTGGATGTAATGGCTTCCGCTCGAGGAATATTAGAGACAGGCACAGATGAAAAAGAGAAACGTGGATGAAAACCATAATTGCAGAAAAACGGAGATACCTGTGTGGACGAACTACAGTGGTTATTAATAGCAAATTCTGCCAACGGAAGGAATTTCACCCACTGGTCCTGACTGTCCGAGACAAAGAGTCGCAGATATTGAATCATCTCCTGATTCATTCTCTCGGACTGACCATTAGACTCAGGATGAAACGCTGAGGAGAATGACAGATTAACTTCCAGTCTAGAACAAAATGCTCGCCAAAATTTGGAAACAAATTGTACGCCCCTATCAGACACAATATCATCTGGTATACCATGGAGGCGTACAATGTTCTGTATAAACAAATCAGCCAATTCTTCAGCTGAAGGTAACTTTTTTAATGGAACAAAGTGTCCCATCTTGGAGAAACGGTCCACTACCACCCAAATCACTGTATAGCCTTGAGATGCTGGCAGATCAGTGACAAAATCCATTGACACTTTAGACCATGGCCTGGTGGGAACTGGAAGCGGAAGAAGAGGCCCCTCAGGACGTCTCCTGGGAGTCTTTCCTCGCGCACAGACCTGACAGGCTTGGACAAATGCGTGCACATCATTAGTCATGTGAGGCCACCAGTAACTTCTCTTTAAGAGATCCAAGGTACTCCGCATTCCCGGATGACCTGCCAATACTGAGCAATGCGTCTCCTCCAACACTCTCAAACGACAAGAAAGAGGAACAAATAATTTGCCTTCCGGAAGGTCTTTGGGTGCAGATTTTTGTCCTGCTAAAATTTGAGAGGAGAGGTGGGAGGAGACAGCTGCCAACACAACACCTGGAGACAAAATATTACTGTCCGTAGTCGCTGGAAGCTCAGGAGTCCCGAAGCTACGGGACAAGGCATCAGCCTTCACATTTTTTGACCCAGGTCGGTAGGTGACCACAAAATTAAAGCGAGAGAAAAACAAGGCCCACCTAGCCTGACGTGAGTTCAAACGCTTAGCAGTATCCAAATATACTAAGTTCTTATGATCTGTGAGCACAGTTATCGGATGAAGAGCTCCTTCCAAAAAGTGTCGCCAGACTTCAAATGCCCACTTAATGGCAAGGAGCTCTCGATTACCAATATCATAATTCCTCTCACAAGAGGAAAACTTTCTAGAGAAATATGCACAGGGCCTAAGTCTGGTGAGAGTGGAGGACCCCTGAGACAACACTGCACCTACTCCTACCTCGGAGGCATCAACCTCCACAACAAACGGTAGAGAGAGGTCAGGTTGAACCAAAACTGGGGCTGACGAGAATGCCGCTTTTAAAGTTTCAAACGCTGAGCAAGCGGCAGGGGACCAGTTGTTTGGATCAGCACCCTTACGGGTCAGATCCGTGAGGGGTTTGGCGATCACAGAAAAGTTCTTTATAAAGTTCCGATAATAGTTAGCGAAACCTAAAAATCGTTGTAGGGCCTTAAGATTGGTAGGCCGAACCCAGTCCGTGAGCGCCTGAACCTTACTCGGATCCATCTGTACATCAGAGGGAGTCACAACATAACCTAAGAAGGAAACCTTCTGGACGCAAAAAACACACTTTTCCAGCTTAGCGAAGAGGTGGTTTTTGCGCAACCTGGTAAGTACTTGGCGGAGATGTTGCTGGTGAGAAACCATATCAGGAGAAAAAATCAAAATATCGTCTAGATACACCACCATAAACACACCGATGTAATCATGAAAAATGGAGTTCATAAAGCCTTGAAAAACCGCTGGGGCATTACTCAAACCAAAGGGCATAACCAGGTATTCAAAGTGCCCCAAAGGTGTATTAAATGCGGTTTTCCACTCATCCCCTTCTCGGACCCGAATCAGGTTATAAGCCCCTCTGAGATCTAATTTAGAGAAAACTTGGGCCCCAGAAACCTGATTTAAGAGATCCGGGATCAAGGGGAGGGGACCTGAGTTTTTTACCGTTATCTTATTTAATTCTCGATAGTCAATACACGGCCGTAAACCACCATCTTTTTTCTCAACAAAAAAGAACCCGGCCCCAGTGGGCGACTCAGAGGGACGAATATGTCCGATTGCCAAACTCTCATCAATATAACTCTTCAGTGCCTCCCGTTCTGGTACTGACAGGTTATATATACGACCCTTTGGCAATCTAGCATCAGGAAGAAGGTCAATTTTACAATCAAACTCCCTGTGAGGAGGAAGGACTTGGGACAAGGGTTTTGAAAACACATCTGAGTAGTCCGAGAGAAAACCTGGAAGACCCTGATCTTCCGTCACTACTGTACATAGTGAAACTCTGGTCAGGTGATCCTTACAGTGAGGACCCCAATGAACCAGCTCCAGAGTTTCCCAATTAATTACCGGATTATGGATCCGGAGCCAGGGTAGACCAAGAATGACATTTTCAGACAGGTTTTCCATAACTAGAAAAGAACACCATTCTTCATGCATAGCTCCTACCATAAGCTTTATCTGCGGGGTTCTGAATTTGATCAACCCTGCCTGTAGAGGGGTCAAATCCGCACCCGACATCTGGATAGGAGTGGACAATGGAATCAATGACATGCAAAACTGAGAGACAAAATTATAATCGATTAAATTAGTCGCAGCACCTGAATCCAAAAAGGCGCGACCAGTGCAGGAAACAGACTGAAACTTAACCGTACAAGGTAAATACATTCTAGACACAATAGGGAGTACCTGAGCTCCTAAGCAGTCCCCCCGACTACTGCTTAGGAGCGGAAGTTTTCCTGCTGCTGCCTCTTGGAACAGGTGTTGATCTGATGATCAGGACTTCCACAGTAGAAACAAAGATGGCGTCTTATTCGATGTTGCTTCCGCTGTGCAGGAGAGATGCTATCCAGCTCCATGGATTCCAATTCTGGACTACCTGGAGACGGACTGGCCGCTGGCTGACAGTCCGAGGACACCCGAGGTGATCGCCTGGATCTTAGGCGACGATCAACTCGGATGACCAGAGTCATAGCATCATCTAATGTCTGAGGCTCGGCATAAGCTAAGACTAAATCCTGTACTCTGTCTGACAGTCCGGACATAAATTGGTCTTTTAGGGCGCAGTCATTCCATTGAGAGTCAGTCACATACTGTCTGAACTGGGCACAATAATCTTCTGCTGTCCGTTTTCCCTGACACAGAGATCTAAGGTGGGAAACTGCAAGTGCTCGCCGGTCAGGTTCGTCATAAATCTGGCCTAAAGCAGAAAAAAAAGCGTCAAGAGAAGAACGGGATGGAGAGTCAGGTGGGAGAGAAAAAGCCCAATTTTGCGGATCCCCACGCAACAGGGAAATTACCACGCCCACCCTTTGAATCTCTGTGCCCGATGAACGAGGGCGTAAAGAAAAGTAAAGTTTACAGCCCTCCCGAAATGAAAAAAAAATGGTCACCAAAAAACACGTCAGGGAGAGGAACCTTAGGTTCAGGCGTGGGTGGCAGTGGATCCTGCGGTGATGTCTGCCGTGGAACCTGCATAGATTCCTGAATTTGGAGACGGGAAGCTAGATCCTGAACAAGCTGAGTTAGGGTCTGGACCTGAGCGACCACAGCTGACAAAGGCTCCATGGAAGGAGAGAATGTAGCAGGTCGGATACAGGATGCAGACCTATGTGTGGCCAGTGTTTCTGTTAGGATTGGTACACAAAAGACAGGGGATAGTGTGCCCTGAGCTTGCCCCAACCTCTGTCCCTTCCTATAGCCCCCCCACGCTAAACCGTGGGGCGACTACTTGAAGACTCGAAATATTCTGGGTAAGTGTGGGAAGGGGAACACAAACAGACTGACAAACATAAAACATAAAAGAATCGTAAACAAGCCGGAGTCACAACTAGAGGGTACGTCAAAAGCAGAATCAGTAAGCAAGAGTCAAAGTCCAAAACTAGCCGAGTTAGCAACAATATAGATACAGATACAGAGCAATACAAACTAGCAGCAACCAGGTGGAGAAAGGGATTTTCAAACACTGGCACTGGTGACTAGTGAAGCTGCAATTTATGCAGCCAGAACTCCACCTCCAGAACCTGATAGGTGCTGGACAGCATCTGGGAATTAACCCCTCATGGTGCAGAAACAACCAAGCACCAAGCAGAGGTTCAAAGTCCCAGCCACTCCTAGACAGCGCGAGATCTTAGCAGCCGCTGCCCAGGACGAGAGGTGGAATTTGCGCGGATACGCGCCGGGGTTCGGAGAACGCTGCTGGTACCACCAGAAGAACCAGAAGTCCCAGCAATCTCCCTAGCGAACCTGACAGGTATATATGATATATATGGGGGGCTCAGTGTGGTCATTTATGGTGTGAGGGGTATATGTGAAATATGTGGGGGCACAGTGTGGTCAGTTGTAGTGTGAGGGGTATATATGATATATGTGGGGGCACAGTGTGGTCAGTTGTAGTGTGAGGGGTATATATGATATATGTGGGGGCACAGTGTGGTCAGTTGTACTGTGAGGGGTATATATGATATATGTGGGGGCACAGTGTGGTCAGTTGTGGTGTGAGGGGTATATATGATATATATGTGGGGGTATAGTGTGGTCAGTTGTAGTGTGAGGGGTATATATGATATATGTGGGGGCACAGTGTGGTCAGTTGTGTTGTAAGGGGTATTTAAATATATGTATATAGGATGATGCCAACCAGTTCTGTTTTATAAACCTGCAGAGATGAGTCTTGGCTGCAAGAAGTCTCCCTGAAGATTAGACAGGAGGGAAGAGACAACATCAGGGGCGTCACCTGAGGACTGGGATCTACTACTATATAGTTACTATATGCTGGTACATACTGGTCTGTCTGTATAGGTTATCATATAGTATTGCAGTATTATCCAGTCATTATGTAGTGGTGATAATCAGGATGTAATGTTATTATTTGGTCCTGGTACAGAGGTGTCATTAGTGATATTGCCCTTTGCTCGGTGGTGTTCATCAAGTTCATCAATAAATGGAGTTTATATGTGGTAAATCATTGGTAATACTGGTCTGTGTACAGAGTCTTGTGTTCAGTATCAGGATGTTGGTATTTTATTTATGTTGTGGTGATGCTGTGGGTTGCAGTTTCGAGGCATCTTTTGGAATAGTTTGGAATATTGGTTTTATGATAGTTTTAATTGGTAACAGTATTGTGGTATCATTATCTGGTAGTAGTATGGCGCTGATATTTGTAATAGGATAACTATGTGGTATCTTTTTTTCACATATATTGTTGTGGAAGGGGGCCCAGCGTTGGCTGCCGAGCTGGGGGGCCCCATCTTAAATGAGGTGCTCCATACCGCTGGGACCCTTAATCTGGCCCTGCCTGTCACCCAATTTATCAGCACTAGGAGCTGCTTACTAAAGTAAGCAGCTCCTAGTGCTTGATCAAACGCCGCAGTGTGAGAGTGATAGTGTTACCGTAAACGTCCGGTAACGCTATCAAACACTGCGGCGGGGTACAATGTAATTGTCGGACAGCTCGCAAAGCTGTCCGACGTATTCATGAGGGGGCGGGGTTGGGGCGTGGCTAGGGGCGGTGACTGCCGCCTAGCACGCGGCAGTCACTGCCGGCCTATGGAGCTAGCAGGGCGTTCCGGGGAAGAGGCAGCGCCTCGGACCGCCCCCCCATGAATACATCGGACAGCTTTGCAAGCTGTCCGATGATTACATTGCACCCCTCCGCAGTGTTTGATAGCGTTACCGGAGGTTTCTGGTAACGCTATCACTATAACACTGCGGCGTTTGATCAAGCACTAGGAGCTGCTTACTTTAGTAAGCAGCTCCTAGTGACGAAAATTTAGGTGACAGGTCCTCTTTAAGGAAAATACTTAGGAACAGACACTACTGCATTAGAAATGAATAATACCACCACACTATATCATGACTGAATACTACCGCACTACCACACCACTACCATTAGCACTTTTTTATGAGTGAATAATAGCTCCTCACTGCTACCTTTACGATTGTATTAATACTGAATAATTCTGCAACATCGCTAACACTGCATCATGACTTAATAATACCGCCACATTACTACCATTACCACTATTTCATGACGAATAATACCGCCGCACCACTACCATTACCACTGCATTATTACTGAATATTACCACCACACCATTACCATTACCCCTGAATCATGATCGAATAATAGCACCACACCACTACCATTACCACTGCATCATGACTGAATAACACCACAAGACCAGTACCATTACCTCTGGATCATGACTGAATAATACCACGATACCACTAACATTATCCCTGCATCATGACCGAATAAAAATATCACCATACTGCTACCTATGACACTGCAAAAGTATACCCGCACAAATATATGTAATGAAAGACAATACATAAAAACTAATTAACCAAATTAAAAATGAAATGCTCTGCAGATTATCTAAGAGATTATAATATAATTCTATCTGATGACTCACTGTTTACTGTCTTCTACATTGCAACCTCATTACAGCCTCTATAGCACCCCCTGTAGTGTCAGTTCTTGGTAGCGCAACTCCCCACTGTGCCCTGAAAGATACCACAATTGCTTACAGTATAATGGAACCTATACACTCACCGGCCACTTTATTAGGTACACCATGCTAGTAACGGGTTGGACCCACTTTTGCCTTCAGAACTGCCTCAATTCTTCGTGGCATAGATTCAACAAGGTGCTGGAAGCATTCCTCAGAGATTTTGGTCCATATTGACATGATGGCATCACACAGTTGCCGCAGATTTGTAGGCTGCACATCCTTGATGCGAATCTCCCGTTCCACCACATCCCAAAGATAGAGAAGACGAAAATAAAGGTGAGGATCGGCACTCCAGGCTGACTAAAACATGGTACTTCTTTATTCAAAATTCCTTAAAATCCATAAAGAGGTCATAGTGCATAGTCCATAGACCTACGCGTTTCGAACATTAACATTAGTTCTTACTCATGGTCTGAGAAACATTGGCAAGGACTTGCATTTAAAAAGAGGATACAACAGGTGGAACTAACTACGTTGATTAGCACATGCGCGAAGTGGAATAGCCGAGTGTGTTGATGTGTAAACATGGAAACAAGGTGTTAACTATTAGCAAATTTGTTGCAATACATTTGAAACATATATCGGTTGCAGTGCTTGTAGTGGACAAAGTCACATAATATATTAATAGAGATACATTGTGTCTGTTTTGTTATTAAGACCGCTGGGCATACGTGTATCTAACTGGAGGATCCACAACATTTCTCGATTACGGAGTTTGTGTGTACGATCTCCGCCTCTGCTAGGGGCGGTAACTCTTTCTATGCCAGTAACCAGAAGGTACGAGAGATCCCCGTCATGTCTTTCTAAAAAATGTTTAGATAGACTAGATATGTTCTTGTCAGTCAAGCGTATTTTGGAGCCGTCCGTCATATGTTCTGCAATCCTTTTCTTTAGAGGGCGGATTGTACTGCCCACGTAATGAAGATTGCATTGTGTGCATTCCGCTAAATATACTACATATTTTGTGTTGCAGTTAATAAATGATTTTATGCTCCATTCTCTGTTGGTAATGATATTAGAAAATGTAGTAGTGTTACGCATGTGGCTACAGCAATTACATCTGTTGCCCCCACATCTGTAAGAGCCTTTGACAGAAAGCCATGTGCAATGGCCTCTGTTATGCTGTGAGACATATGTTGAGGGGGAGACTGTGTTGCCAATTGTGCGTGCCCTACGTGATATGAACTGGCATCCATTGTTCAAGATTTGTTTTAGTTTGCTGTCTGCTGTCAACATAGGTAAGTATTTCTTGATTATGGTTACTATTTGTTCAAATTGATTACTGTATGTGGTAGAAAAAACCACCTCAGCATGAGTATTAGATTTGCGTCGGCCGTCAGATAGTAGTGATCGTCTCGTTTTGGTCTTGGCTATATCTATAGCTCTTTGTATGTCAGATTTGTGATATCCTCTTTCAGTCAACCTTGCAGTTATAACGTCACATTCTCGAGAAAAGGATACCTCTGTGCTGCAACTCCTGCGAGCACGAATGAACTCGCCGACTGGCAAATTCCTTACCACATGACGGGGATGACAGCTAGAAGCTTGTAACACCGAATTACCATTGGTACTTTTACGGTATAGTTCTGTCTGTATTGATTGTGTCCTTGAATCACCCATCAACATGACATCTAAATATGGGATTTTATGTCTATTAGTTTCATAGGTAAATGATAGGTTACAGTCGTTGTCATTAATATACCGTATAAACTCAATGACGTCCTGCTCACATCCGTCCCATATGAGCAGGGCGTCATCTATATATCTTCCGTACCAGTGTATTTTACTGATAAAAGAGTTAGTACTGCTATACAGGTAGTTGCGTTCCCACCAGGCTACATAAATGTTAGCCAATGATGGCGAAAAACAAGACCCCATCGGGCACCCCTGGATCTGCACATAAAAGGTTTTGTTAAACGAGAAGAAATTATTGGTGAGTAGTATGTGGGTAACTGCAAGGATATATTGTTGTAGCTCATAAGAATAATCAGTAAAAAGACTCATATGTTGTTCTAGAGCTATTAGTGCTTTATCATGAGGTATATTAGTGTATAGTGAGACTATATCACACGTAATCCACAAAAACCTCTCTCTCCATTCTAATTTCTCCATAATTTGCAATACTTGTTTAGTATCTTGTATGTAGCCCGGTAAAGCTTTCACCATGGGCTGCAGATGAGAGTCTAGCCACCCACTAAGTCGTTCCAAAAGAGAATTTACTCCAGAAATAATGGGGCGTAAAGGTGGGGGAAAAATATTTTTGTGTGTTTTAGGAAACGCATGAAAAATAGGGCACAAAGGGAAATCTGGAACCAAAAAAGAAGCCTCTTTTTCTGTGTGCAAACCCAGGGATAACCCCCACTGTATGTTTGCTATTACCTTCTGTTTGATGTCATTGGTGGGGTCACTGGTTAATGTTTTATATACCATGTTATCATTTAGCATAGACATTATACATTTTTCATAGAGGCCACTGTCCATAACAACAATAGAACCGCCTTTATCCGCCATGCGGACGGTTACATTTTCATTATTCTGAAGCTCCTTCAGTGCCTTCTCTTGTGCCTTGGACAAATTGCGGTGTAAATGTTGGTGTTTGTTGTTAAGTTCCTGTAGATCCCTTTCCACCAGCGTTTGGAACATGTCCATTTCATTAGTTCTAGACCCTATAGGGTAGAATTTGGTATTTTTGATGGATATTGATGGCACATTATTTTGCTTGATTTTATTCTCGTCTGACAATTGTTGCAGATTATATATTACACATTGGTCCCGGAAAGTATGGTCTTTAAACTCGTTATATATATCCTGATGGGGTATCTCTGGAACGTTAGCTGTTTGGTTTAAATCCACCGGATCTTGGTTGTAAAAATGTCTCTTAAGGGTCAATAACCGTACAAATTTATTAACGTCCAGCAGTGTATGGTATAAGTCAAAATTAGTGGTAGGTACAAAGTTAAGACCTTTGGCAAGAACCTGTTTTTGTTCTGTGGTGAGAACACAGGCAGATAGATTTAGTACGGTCAATTCTTCCGCTTCTTGTTGCTGTTGGAATTTGTCGCCCTGGTGTTGTATTGTGCGCTTGTGTCTTTTTCCTGCACGTCTTGTGCGTTTTTTTGATTTTGGTTTTTGGAGTTTTTTTGATGTTGTTGTGTTTTGTTGTTTTTTGTCTGATCTGGCTTGTAAGTTTGTCGGGTTTGATTATTTGCAGTTGCACCTTCACTATCAGAGTCCTCTGAGACCGCATCTGTTGACTCCTGTTCAGATGACGTAAAGCCCACTTTATTTGTACTCTGGGAATATTTACGTCTATTTGTGTTTCTTAAGATGGATGATGTGGCACGGTTGTGTCTCCTGTAGGCATGCCACGTATACACACAATCTTTCTCATAATCTCGCAAATCTCTGTTGAATTTATTCTGTTTAATTTGTGTTATGGCATTTTCCATGTCTGTAATATTATCCTTAAGTTTCGCATCTAGATCCTTAAATTCCGGTTTTTCTACATGCGGTTTGAGAGATTCACGTATTTTTGCAATGTCCTCCTCTATGGCTGATAACTTGTCTTTCTCCATAGAGATGATGAGTTTCATTAGGTTCAAGGAACACTCAGACAATATTTGGTTCCATTGTTTGGAAAAATCATCATTATATATTACAGTCGGAAGTTTCTTGATCCTAAGACCCCTCGGTATCATTGCTCTTTCTAAATAGGACTGTAGTGTTGTATAGTCCCACCAAATTTTCACTTGGTCCGACATCTGTATTTCCAATTCCTGCATCAAAAACCGTACACTTGAATTTTCTGTTCCTTGTTTTGAAAAGATTTCCGCTGCTCGGTTTCTTCTCGTGCTATTATCCACATTTTCAAAGGCAGTGTTATTAGTATCCATAGTTCCTGTTGTATCTTGTTTAAAAACACCTACGCAAATATGAAAATTCTAGAGAAAAAATATATGAATAGATATATACCCAAAAAAACTGTGGGGAGGCCAAGACTCACATAAAAAACAATTTTACGGTGTTTCCTGATATATGTATAGGTATCCTATTGTAGCATGGATACTCTAAGCAAGAGGTTGCACTGAATTATACGCATGCAATATATAAAGGGCTCATGTGCACAAGGTTCCGTTCACACTTGAAAAACTCATTGTTCACAGAGTCATTATCTTGAAAAAAAGAGAAGGCAATCGGCATGTAGAAGTGCGAAGTGAGGTGCAAACTGCTTCACCCGACAAATTTCAACAATAGGCAACAAAACACATGGAGCGTGTTGCTCACTCACGTGAACCTTGCTGAGCCGCAGGAAACACTAGTGTAGTCCGGTGCACGAATCCAAAGGACTTGTCGGAACGCCCCAACGTAGTAGAGAAGACGAAAATAAAGGTGAGGATCGGCACTCCAGGCTGACTAAAACATGGTACTTCTTTATTCAAAATTCCTTAAAATCCATAAAGAGGTCATAGTGCATAGTCCATAGACCTACGCGTTTCGAACATTAACATTAGTTCTTACTCATGGTCTGAGAAACATTGGCAAGGACTTGCATTTAAAAAGAGGATACAACAGGTGGAACTAACTACGTTGATTAGCACATGCGCGAAGTGGAATAGCCGAGTGTGTTGATGTGTAAACATGGAAACAAGGTGTTAACTATTAGCAAATTTGTTGCAATACATTTGAAACATATATCGGTTGCAGTGCTTGTAGTGGACAAAGTCACATAATATATTAATAGAGATACATTGTGTCTGTTTTGTTATTAAGACCGCTGGGCATACGTGTATCTAACTGGAGGATCCACAACATTTCTCGATTACGGAGTTTGTGTGTACGATCTCCGCCTCTGCTAGGGGCGGTAACTCTTTCTATGCCAGTAACCAGAAGGTACGAGAGATCCCCGTCATGTCTTTCTAAAAAATGTTTAGATAGACTAGATATGTTCTTGTCAGTCAAGCGTATTTTGGAGCCGTCCGTCATATGTTCTGCAATCCTTTTCTTTAGAGGGCGGATTGTACTGCCCACGTAATGAAGATTGCATTGTGTGCATTCCGCTAAATATACTACATATTTTGTGTTGCAGTTAATAAATGATTTTATGCTCCATTCTCTGTTGGTAATGATATTAGAAAATGTAGTAGTGTTACGCATGTGCTACAGCAATTACATCTGTTGCCCCCACATCTGTAAGAGCCTTTGACAGAAAGCCATGTGCAATGGCCTATGTTATGCTGTGAGACATATGTTGAGGGGGAGACTGTGTTGCCAATTGTGCGTGCCCTACGTGATATGAACTGGCATCCATTGTTCAAGATTTGTTTTAGTTTGCTGTCTGCTGTCAACATAGGTAAGTATTTCTTGATTATGGTTACTATTTGTTCAAATTGATTACTGTATGTGGTAGAAAAAACCACCTCAGCATGAGTATTAGATTTGCGTCGGCCGTCAGATAGTAGTGATCGTCTCGTTTTGGTCTTGGCTATATCTATAGCTCTTTGTATGTCAGATTTGTGATATCCTCTTTCAGTCAACCTTGCAGTTATAACGTCACATTCTCGAGAAAAGGATACCTCTGTGCTGCAA
This sequence comes from Engystomops pustulosus, assembly GCF_040894005.1. Lineage (NCBI taxonomy): Eukaryota > Metazoa > Chordata > Amphibia > Anura > Leptodactylidae > Engystomops > Engystomops pustulosus. The sequence goes on along the minus strand of NC_092412.1, from coordinate 109,523,422 downwards.
CTCCTGCGAGCACGAATGAACTCGCCGACTGGCAAATTCCTTACCACATGACGGGGATGACAGCTAGAAGCTTGTAACACCGAATTACCATTGGTACTTTTACGGTATAGTTCTGTCTGTATTGATTGTGTCCTTGAATCACCCATCAACATGACATCTAAATATGGGATTTTATGTCTATTAGTTTCATAGGTAAATGATAGGTTACAGTCGTTGTCATTAATATACCGTATAAACTCAATGACGTCCTGCTCACATCCGTCCCATATGAGCAGGGCGTCATCTATATATCTTCCGTACCAGTGTATTTTACTGATAAAAGAGTTAGTACTGCTATACAGGTAGTTGCGTTCCCACCAGGCTACATAAATGTTAGCCAATGATGGCGAAAAACAAGACCCCATCGGGCACCCCTGGATCTGCACAAAAATACGCTTGACTGACAAGAACATATCTAGTCTATCTAAACATTTTTTAGAAAGACATGACGGGGATCTCTCGTACCTTCTGGTTACTGGCATAGAAAGAGTTACCGCCCCTAGCAGAGGCGGAGATCGTACACACAAACTCCGTAATCGAGAAATGTTGTGGATCCTCCAGTTAGATACACGTATGCCCAGCGGTCTTAATAACAAAACAGACACAATGTATCTCTATTAATATATTATGTGACTTTGTCCACTACAAGCACTGCAACCGATATATGTTTCAAATGTATTGCAACAAATTTGCTAATAGTTAACACCTTGTTTCCATGTTTACACATCAACACACTCGGCTATTCCACTTCGCGCATGTGCTAATCAACGTAGTTAGTTCCACCTGTTGTATCCTCTTTTTAAATGCAAGTCCTTGCCAATGTTTCTCAGACCATGAGTAAGAACTAATGTTAATGTTCGAAACGCGTAGGTCTATGGACTATGCACTATGACCTCTTTATGGATTTTAAGGAATTTTGAATAAAGAAGTACCATGTTTTAGTCAGCCTGGAGTGCCGATCCTCACCTTTATTTTCGTCTTCTCTACTACGTTGGGGCGTTCCGACAAGTCCTTTGGATTCGTGCACCGGACTACACTAGTGTTTCCTGCGGCTCAGCAAGGTTCACGTGAGTGAGCAACACGCTCCATGTGTTTTGTTGCCTATTGTTGAAATTTGTCGGGTGAAGCAGTTTGCACCTCACTTCGCACTTCTACATGCCGATTGCCTTCTCTTTTTTTCAAGATAATGACTCTGTGAACAATGAGTTTTTCAAGTGTGAACGGAACCTTGTGCACATGAGCCCTTTATATATTGCATGCGTATAATTCAGTGCAACCTCTTGCTTAGAGTATCCATGCTACAATAGGATACCTATACATATATCAGGAAACACCGTAAAATTGTTTTTTATGTGAGTCTTGGCCTCCCCACAGTTTTTTTGGGTATATATCTATTCATATATTTTTTCTCTAGAATTTTCATATTTGCGTAGGTGTTTTTAAACAAGATACAACAGGAACTATGGATACTAATAACACTGCCTTTGAAAATGTGGATAATAGCACGAGAAGAAACCGAGCAGCGGAAATCTTTTCAAAACAAGGAACAGAAAATTCAAGTGTACGGTTTTTGATGCAGGAATTGGAAATACAGATGTCGGACCAAGTGAAAATTTGGTGGGACTATACAACACTACAGTCCTATTTAGAAAGAGCAATGATACCGAGGGGTCTTAGGATCAAGAAACTTCCGACTGTAATATATAATGATGATTTTTCCAAACAATGGAACCAAATATTGTCTGAGTGTTCCTTGAACCTAATGAAACTCATCATCTCTATGGAGAAAGACAAGTTATCAGCCATAGAGGAGGACATTGCAAAAATACGTGAATCTCTCAAACCGCATGTAGAAAAACCGGAATTTAAGGATCTAGATGCGAAACTTAAGGATAATATTACAGACATGGAAAATGCCATAACACAAATTAAACAGAATAAATTCAACAGAGATTTGCGAGATTATGAGAAAGATTGTGTGTATACGTGGCATGCCTACAGGAGACACAACCGTGCCACATCATCCATCTTAAGAAACACAAATAGACGTAAATATTCCCAGAGTACAAATAAAGTGGGCTTTACGTCATCTGAACAGGAGTCAACAGATGCGGTCTCAGAGGACTCTGATAGTGAAGGTGCAACTGCAAATAATCAAACCCGACAAACTTACAAGCCAGATCAGACAAAAAACAACAAAACACAACAACATCAAAAAAACTCCAAAAACCAAAATCAAAAAAACGCACAAGACGTGCAGGAAAAAGACACAAGCGCACAATACAACACCAGGGCGACAAATTCCAACAGCAACAAGAAGCGGAAGAATTGACCGTACTAAATCTATCTGCCTGTGTTCTCACCACAGAACAAAAACAGGTTCTTGCCAAAGGTCTTAACTTTGTACCTACCACTAATTTTGACTTATACCATACACTGCTGGACGTTAATAAATTTGTACGGTTATTGACCCTTAAGAGACATTTTTACAACCAAGATCCGGTGGATTTAAACCAAACAGCTAACGTTCCAGAGATACCCCATCAGGATATATATAACGAGTTTAAAGACCATACTTTCCGGGACCAATGTGTAATATATAATCTGCAACAATTGTCAGACGAGAATAAAATCAAGCAAAATAATGTGCCATCAATATCCATCAAAAATACCAAATTCTACCCTATAGGGTCTAGAACTAATGAAATGGACATGTTCCAAACGCTGGTGGAAAGGGATCTACAGGAACTTAACAACAAACACCAACATTTACACCGCAATTTGTCCAAGGCACAAGAGAAGGCACTGAAGGAGCTTCAGAATAATGAAAATGTAACCGTCCGCATGGCGGATAAAGGCGGTTCTATTGTTGTTATGGACAGTGGCCTCTATGAAAAATGTATAATGTCTATGCTAAATGATAACATGGTATATAAAACATTAACCAGTGACCCCACCAATGACATCAAACAGAAGGTAATAGCAAACATACAGTGGGGGTTATCCCTGGGTTTGCACACAGAAAAAGAGGCTTCTTTTTTGGTTCCAGATTTCCCTTTGTGCCCTATTTTTCATGCGTTTCCTAAAACACACAAAAATATTTTTCCCCCACCTTTACGCCCCATTATTTCTGGAGTAAATTCTCTTTTGGAACGACTTAGTGGGTGGCTAGACTCTCATCTGCAGCCCATGGTGAAAGCTTTACCGGGCTACATACAAGATACTAAACAAGTATTGCAAATTATGGAGAAATTAGAATGGAGAGAGAGGTTTTTGTGGATTACGTGTGATATAGTCTCACTATACACTAATATACCTCATGATAAAGCACTAATAGCTCTAGAACAACATATGAGTCTTTTTACTGATTATTCTTATGAGCTACAACAATATATCCTTGCAGTTACCCACATACTACTCACCAATAATTTCTTCTCGTTTAACAAAACCTTTTATGTGCAGATCCAGGGGTGCCCGATGGGGTCTTGTTTTTCGCCATCATTGGCTAACATTTATGTAGCCTGGTGGGAACGCAACTACCTGTATAGCAGTACTAACTCTTTTATCAGTAAAATACACTGGTACGGAAGATATATAGATGACGCCCTGCTCATATGGGACGGATGTGAGCAGGACGTCATTGAGTTTATACGGTATATTAATGACAACGACTGTAACCTATCATTTACCTATGAAACTAATAGACATAAAATCCCATATTTAGATGTCATGTTGATGGGTGATTCAAGGACACAATCAATACAGACAGAACTATACCGTAAAAGTACCAATGGTAATTCGGTGTTACAAGCTTCTAGCTGTCATCCCCGTCATGTGGTAAGGAATTTGCCAGTCGGCGAGTTCATTCGTGCTCGCAGGAGTTGCAGCACAGAGGTATCCTTTTCTCGAGAATGTGACGTTATAACTGCAAGGTTGACTGAAAGAGGATATCACAAATCTGACATACAAAGAGCTATAGATATAGCCAAGACCAAAACGAGACGATCACTACTATCTGACGGCCGACGCAAATCTAATACTCATGCTGAGGTGGTTTTTTCTACCACATACAGTAATCAATTTGAACAAATAGTAACCATAATCAAGAAATACTTACCTATGTTGACAGCAGACAGCAAACTAAAACAAATCTTGAACAATGGATGCCAGTTCATATCACGTAGGGCACGCACAATTGGCAACACAGTCTCCCCCTCAACATATGTCTCACAGCATAACAGAGGCCATTGCACATGGCTTTCTGTCAAAGGCTCTTACAGATGTGGGGGCAACAGATGTAATTGCTGTAGCCACATGCGTAACACTACTACATTTTCTAATATCATTACCAACAGAGAATGGAGCATAAAATCATTTATTAACTGCAACACAAAATATGTAGTATATTTAGCGGAATGCACACAATGCAATCTTCATTACGTGGGCAGTACAATCCGCCCTCTAAAGAAAAGGATTGCAGAACATATGACGGACGGCTCCAAAATACGCTTGACTGACAAGAACATATCTAGTCTATCTAAACATTTTTTAGAAAGACATGACGGGGATCTCTCGTACCTTCTGGTTACTGGCATAGAAAGAGTTACCGCCCCTAGCAGAGGCGGAGATCGTACACACAAACTCCGTAATCGAGAAATGTTGTGGATCCTCCAGTTAGATACACGTATGCCCAGCGGTCTTAATAACAAAACAGACACAATGTATCTCTATTAATATATTATGTGACTTTGTCCACTACAAGCACTGCAACCGATATATGTTTCAAATGTATTGCAACAAATTTGCTAATAGTTAACACCTTGTTTCCATGTTTACACATCAACACACTCGGCTATTCCACTTCGCGCATGTGCTAATCAACGTAGTTAGTTCCACCTGTTGTATCCTCTTTTTAAATGCAAGTCCTTGCCAATGTTTCTCAGACCATGAGTAAGAACTAATGTTAATGTTCGAAACGCGTAGGTCTATGGACTATGCACTATGACCTCTTTATGGATTTTAAGGAATTTTGAATAAAGAAGTACCATGTTTTAGTCAGCCTGGAGTGCCGATCCTCACCTTTATTTTCGTCTTCTCTACTACGTTGGGGCGTTCCGACAAGTCCTTTGGATTCGTGCACCGGACTACACTAGTGTTTCCTGCGGCTCAGCAAGGTTCACGTGAGTGAGCAACACGCTCCATGTGTTTTGTTACATCCCAAAGATGCTTGGATTGAGATCTGGTGACTGTAGAGGCCATTTGAGTACAGTGAACTCATTGTCATGTTAAAGAAACCAGTCTGAGATGATTCCAGCTTTATGACATGGCGCATTATCCTGCTGAAAGTAGCCATCAGATGTTGGGTACATTGTGGTCATAAATGGATGGACATGGTTAGCAACAAAACTCAGGTAGGCTGTGGCGTTGCAACGATGCTCAATTGGTACCAAGGGGCCCAAAGAGTGCCAAGAAAATATTCCCCACACAATGACACCACCACCACCAGCCTGAACCGTTGATACAAGGCCGGATGGATCCATGCTTTCATGTTGTTGACGCAAAATTCTGACCCTACCATCCGAATGTCGCAGCTTTTCCAATCTTCTACTGTCCAATTTCGATGAGCTTGTGCAAATTGTAGCCTCAGTTTCCTGTTCTTAGCTGAAAGGAGTGGCACCCGGTGTGGTCTTCTGCTGTTGTAGCCCATCTGCCTCAAAGTTCGACGTATTGTGCGCTCAGAGATACTCTTCTACCTACCTTGGTTGTAACGGGTGGCGATTTGAGTCACTGTTGCCTTTCTATCAGCTCGAACCAGTCTGCCCATTCTCCTCTGACCTCTGGCATCAACAAGGCATTTCTGCCCACAGAACTGCCGCTCACTGGATGTTTTTTCTTTTTCGGACCATTCTCTGTAAACCCTAGAGATGGTTGTGCGTGAAAATCCCAGTAGATCAGCAGTTTCTGAAATACTCAGACCAGCCCTTGTGGCACCAACAACCATGCCACGTTCAAAGGCACTCAAATCACCTTTCTTCCCCATACTGATGCTCGGTTTGAACTGCAGGAGATTGTCTTGACCATATCTACATGCCTAAATGCACTGAATTGCCACCACTGATTAGAAATTAAGTGTTAACGAACAGTTGGACAGGTGTACCTAATAAAGTGTCCGGTGAGTGTGTATGTATGTATATATATGTATATATATATATATATATATATATATATATATATATATATATATATATACAGAGTACCTCCTTACTAAAGCTATATTTAGCACTTTACAGCACCACTCACTATACAATGCCAATTTCATTCAGTTTTGGCCCATTTCATCTATACAGTGACCGTCTTTCTCCATTGCTGGCCCTCTATACAGCATCCCCTCTTTCCCCCTAAATACAGTCCTCACAACCATAAAGAGTGGCTTTATACATAAATTGTTACAGTGGCATAAATTACAGTGGCTCTACACATGAACTACATCCCCCGTCCTCTAAACATGAATCACACCTACCCAAGTCCTCTATACAGTGACTCTATACATGAATTACACCCTTCCATCCTCTATACCAGTGGTGGCGAACCTATGGCACGGGTGCCAGAGGTGGCACTAAGAGCCCTATCTGTTGGCACTCAGGCCATCACTGCAGGACAGAGTTCACCAAACAGGACCAAATCCACCAAATCTTTCTGCAGTCGCAGGCAACTTATGAGATGCTGCTCTCAGCGCTATTTTAAAGTGACACTTCATTGGCTGTTTGGAACTGCGGGGAAAGTAAGAAGGTGTTGACAGAACTGCATTATCTTTGGAGGTCATCCTGCTGGACCCACCTTTCTTCCTGTACAGAGAGACCCTGGAGAGAAGCTATTTGCCCTCTTTCTTTCAACTCTATTAGTGGCATTAGGCGGCTGATACAATTGAAAGATGTGGAAGAACAGGTAGCAATAAGATGCTGCTTAAAATGCCACGTTGGCACTTCACGGTAAATAAGTGGATTTTGGTTGCAGTTTGGCTGCCAGGCGAGCTTTCGCCTATCCAAGCCCCTGTCTCTAGACTACTCCCCAAACAGCACTTCTAAGAACCTTTTGTATAAGATCAAGTGTAGTAGCGTTCTTATAAGTTTGGGTTATGGCAGGTGAGGGGAACGTAAACAGATGCGCAAGAAGCGCTGAAATAATATCGGTAAATGATAAAAGTTTGCCAGTTTATTTTGTGGATTACACAGCAGGGTGGCGACAAAGTTAACAAGTTTGATGTGGAATCCATGAAAACAACCCAAAATTCTGCCTGACACAGCTCGTTTGATAAGGGGACCATGTATGGAGGCAGTGAACTAGTAGTAGATTAAAGGTACTGCAGTTAAAACTATGTTAGTTGGATCTTGAGATGGAGCTGGCGCTCCGCTGCCAGGTGAGCTTTCGCCAATCCAAGCCCCTGTCTCTAGGCTACTCCCCAAACAGCACTTCTAAGAACCTTTTGTATAAGATCAAGTGTAGTAGCGTTCTTATAAGTTTGGGTAATGGCAGGTGAGGGGAATGTAAACAGATGCGCAAGAAGCGCTGAAATAATATCGGTAAATGATAAAAGTTTGCCAGTATATTCTGTGGATTACACAGCAGGGTGGCGACAAAGTTAACAAGTTTGATGTGGAATCCATGAAAATAACCCAAAATTCTGCCTGACACAGTTCGTTTGATAAGGGGACGATGTATGGAGGCAGCTATATGGACGACTTTTGGAGGCAGCTATGGCGATGACGTGTGGAGGTAGCAATGGAGACAACGTGTGGAGCCAGCTAAAAAGACGACATGTGAAGGCTGCTATGGAGACAATTTAATTTGGATAGTGCCTGTATGTGGCAGTCCAAAAAAGTTTTCAAACCAGAGGAGCAGGTAGGTGGTCCTCCAGAAAAATTAAATAGATTGAGTGCCTGTATGTGGCACTCCCAAAAATTGCTTAAAACAGAGGACCGGGTAGGTTGCCCTCCAGAAAAATTAAATACATAGAGTACTATAGCTAGAGCCAGTTGGCCCTGGCAAAAAATAGCCAGTTTCCTCTGCTTTAGTGTACAAAGAGGAGGAGAAGGAGGACAATGAGGAGGAGGAGTGCATACATTATTCAGGTTGAGCTTCTTTCACCTGGTGGAGAATGAAAATCCGGAGAAATCCAGGCTTTATTCATTTTGATAAGCATCAGCCTGTCAGCGCTGTCAGTCGACAGGCGTGTACGCTTATCGGTGATGATGCCACCAGCTGCACTAAAACCCGCTCGGACAACACGCTAGCGGCAGGGCAGGCAAGAACCTCCAAGGCGTACAGCGCCAGTTCGTGCCACATGTCCAGCTTTGAAACCCAGTAGTTGTAGGGAGCTGTGTGATCATTTAGGACAATGGTATGGTCAGCTACGTACTCCCTCACCATCTTTCTGTAAAGATCAGCCCTACTCTGCCGAGACTGGGGACAGGTGACAGTGTCTTGCTGGGGTGAGATAAAACTGGCAAAGGCCTTGTAAAGCGTACCCCTGCCAGTGCAGGAAAAGCTGCCTGCTCGCCTACTCTCCCTCGCTACTTGTCCCGCAGAAGTACGCCCTCTGCCGCTAGCGCTGTCAGAAGGGAAATACTGTTTCAGCTTGTGCACCAGGGCCTGCTGGTATTAATTCATTCTCACACTCCTTTCCTCTCCAGGGATGAGAGTGGAAAGATTTTGCTTGTACCGTGGGTCCAGGAGAGTGAATACCCAGTAATCGGTGCTGGAATAAATTCTTTGAACGCGAGGGTCATGGGATAGGCAGCCTAGCATGAAATCTGCCATATGCGCCAGAGTCCCAACGCGCAAGAATTCACTCCCCTCACTGGCCTGACTGCCCATTTCCTCCTCCTCCAACTTCTCCAACTCCTCTTCTTCTGCCCATACATGCTGAACAGTGAAGAACTGAACAATGGTCCCCTCTTCTGTCTCGCCAACATTCTCCTCCTCTTCCTCCTCATCCTCCTCCACCTCCTCCGATATGCGCTGAGAAACAGACCTAAGGGTGCTTTGGCTATCAACAAGGGAATCTTCTTCCCCCGTCTCTTGTGACGAGCGCAAAGCTTCCGACTTCATGCTGACCAAAAAGTTTTTCAACAGGCCAAGCAGCGGGATGGTGAGGCTGATGATGGCGGCATCGCCACTGACCATCTGTGTTGACTGCTCAAAGTTACTCAGCACCTGACAGATATCAGACATCCACGTCCACTCCTCATTGTAGACTTGAGGAAGCTGACTGACCTGACTACCAGTTCTGGTGGAAGTTGACATCTGGCAGTCTACAATCGCTCTGCGCTGCTGGTAAACTCTGGATAACATGGTTAATGTTGAATTCCACCTCTTGGGCACATCGCACAACAGTCGGTGAGCGGGCAGTTGGAGGCGGCGCTGCGCTGCCCTGAGAGTGGCAGCATCTGTGCTGGACTTCCTGAAATGCGCACAGATGCGGCGCACCTTCGTGAGCAAATCAGACAGATTGGGGTATGTCTTGAGGAAACGCTGAACTATGAGATTTAACAAATGGGCCAAGCATGGCACATGTGTCAGTCTGCCGAGTTGCAGAGCCGCCACCAGGTTACGGCCGTTGTCACACACAACCATGCCTGGCTTCAGGTTCAGCGGTGCCAGCCACAGATCGGTCAGCGCCGTGATGCCCTGTAATAGCTCTTGGGCGGTATCTCCAGGCTAAGCAACTTGGAGATGTGGACGTTGAGGGCTTGGGCGTGTGGGTGGGTTGCGCTATACTTCCTTTTGCGCTCTAGCGTCTGGGGTATGGAGAGCTGAACGCTGGTGGATGCTGTGGAGGATCGTGGAGGCGAAGATGGGGTTTTCTCATGGGAGGTGTTTGGGACGGGGTCCTGGGCAGGGGGCTGACTAGCAGATGACACAGGGGAAGGAGCAGTGGTGTGACCGGCCGGAGGTGAACGGGCTTGGTGCCATTGAGTGGGGTGTTTAGCATTCATATGCCTGCGCATACTGGTGGTAGTTAAGCTAGTAGTTGTGGAACCCCTGCTGATCCTGGTTTGGCACAGGTTGCACACCACAGTCCGTCGGTCATCCGGTGTTTCTTTAAAGAACCTCCTGACTTCTGAAAATCTAGCCCTCGCCACGGGAGCTTGACTAAGGGAAACATTTGGCGCTGATGCACCAGCTCGGGCCCTGCCTCTCCATCTAGCCCCACTACTGCCTCTTCCAACCTGTTGTGCTATAGGACTCGCCTCCGTCTCAGAAGCACTGTGTTCACCCGGCATATCAACCCAGCTTGGGTCTGCCACCTCATCATCCTCCGATCCCTCTGTCTGCTCCCCCCTCGGACTTCCTGCCCTGTCAATAACTTCACCACTGTCTGACAACCGTGTCTCCTCATCGTCCGACACCTCTTTACACACTTCTTCCACTACGTCAATAATGTCATCATCACCCAAAGACTGCAACCGGTGGAAAACCTGGGCATCGGAAAATAGCTCAGCAGCAACCGGACAAGTGGTTTGTGACTGTGGGAAGGGTCCAGAAAACAGTTCCTCAGAGTAGGCAGAGTATGCCTGTTGTTCAAATGCCAAATTTTGCTGGGAGGGGGAAGACTGGGGGGAAGGAGGCTGAGGTGGAGGAGCTGTAGGAGTGCTGATTTCGGTGACATCGGTGGACTGCATTGAAGACTGACTGGTGGACAAATGGCTAGAAGCATTGTCCGCAATCCACGACATCACCTCTTCGCACTGTTCTGGCCTCAACAGTGCTCTACCACGAGTCCCAGTAACTTGAGACATGATGAACCTAGGGAGTGTAGCTCTGCGGCGTTCCCCTGCTCCCTCATCAGCAGGTGGTGTCTCACCCCGCCCAGGACCACGGCCTCTGACCCCTGATGAAGTTGGACGCCCACGTCCACGCCCTCGTCCTCTACCCCTAGCCCTCGGGTTAAACATTTTCCAAATTAAAGTGTAAACTTAAACAAATTTTTTTTGTGTTTATTTTTTTTATTTTTTATTTTTTTAAACAAAACGATGCTATCCTATTGCTATGGCTAGTTTCTAACCTACACTGACAGCACACAACTGGATTTTGTGCTGTGCCTGATGACTTTGAGTTATAAAAAGAAATAAACGTAAAAAAAAATAAACCAGCAGACTCTGCCTAATTCTAATCAAACCCCTAGTAAATTGTCCCACTTCGGTGTTTGAGGTGGATATGTGTGTCACTAAGAGCTAAACACAACGGTAGCAAGTCTCCCTGCAAATTCCTCACAATATGGTACTAGCTGCACTACTAATGCCAGCAAGCCCAGCCACAAGCAAACAAAAGAAAGGTAAATATAACGCTATTGTAGGCCTAAGTAAGCCGTTGGGGTTCTCCTATGGCTATTTTCTAGCCTACACTCAAAGCACACTGCTTTGCCAGATAACTTTAAGTTATAAAAAGAAATAAACGTAAAAAAAAAAAAAATCAGCAGACTCGGCGTAATTCAAATCAAACCCCTAATAAATTGTCCCACTTCGGTGTTTGAGGTGGATATGTGTGTCACTAAGAGCTAAACACAAGTCTCCCTGCAAATTCCTCACAATATGGTACTAGCTGCACTACTAATGGCAGCAAGCCCAGCCACAGGCAAACCAAAAAAAAGTAAAATAAAACGTTATTGTAGCCCTAAGAAGGGCTGTTGGGTTCTTGTAGAATCACTCCTGCCTAACACTATTCTAATAGAACACCCTAACGCTTTCCCTGACCAGCAGCAACTCTCTCTCTAGCGGCATCCAGACAGAGAATGATACGAGCAGCGCGGGCAGGGACTAGTCTATTCCAGGGTCACCTGATCAGGCCAGCCAACCACTGCTATCGACGTGTAAGGGTAACACGTCATGCTGGGTGGAGTGCAGAGTCTCCTGGTTTGTGATTGGCTCTGTTTCTGGCCGCCAAAAATCACAACGGCGGGAGATGCCATTCTCTCGAGCGGGCGAAGTATTCGTCCGAGCAACGAGCAGTTTCGAGTACACTAATGCTCGAACGAGCATCAAGCTCGGACGAGTATGTTCGCTCATCTCTAGTAAGGAGATGAGGGGTTAAACTACAAATATTTTTGGCTTATTTATTTATTCATGCATTTGTTTACCAAAGTATTTAATTGACAAGATGATGGTTAATGTTTTATTCCCTTAAGCTTTTTCAGATACTGCTTTACAAGTAATTGCACAGAAAATATTTACTTCTGTTCAAAAACAATGATGCATAGGGAATGACTAAGTGTATTTCACTGCAATTTGATGGCATAGAGAATTATAATGTTTTGCTTATGCTATCAGCTTCAGGAATACTAATAATACAGTTTGTTTTAGTAATAACTGGTCCTGATAGAATAGAAAAGTAATGGTAATATTTATATTTCTAATATATCTAAGAGCATAAACCCTTTTAAACCCTGTGCCAGAAATGTAGGTCAAAATGTATGTTTTGTTTTAATGAATTGCTATAAATATACAATGTCATTACCACATGGGTACATCCTCTGTATTATTGACCTAACCAAAATGGAGCAGAACTGATACACAGTCATAATCTTAACACATCATTAATGCCATTGATAGTGACCAATGATGGTCCATTAGACATATTCAGTTTGCAAAGTAAGTCACATTACATAACAGAAAATGTAATATATATGTAGTAAAAAATAGTAAACAAAAAAGTGGTGAGGTCAGGGAAAGGGAATGAATGTAGGAACGGTAGGGACAAGATGAAGGCAATAGAGAAGGATTCTAATAGTATAACAGAAATGGTTAGAGTGTGCCCTAATGGAACTTCCAAGGTCCCCAGATCCTGAAAATTTTCTTGTCAACTAATATCCAAGACAATTTACCTCTTGTGATTTAATGATATCTGGTTTCCGCCATGAGCTTGCAATATTCATTTTGGAAACCAAGAACACAAACATTTAACCGGTTAAGGATCGGGCCCTTTCCTGTTTTTTCATGTCCATTTTTCACTCCCCACTTTCAAAAATCTATAACTTTTTTATTTTTACACGTAAAGAGCTGTGTGACATGTACTCGGAAGCAGGAAAAAAATTCCAAATGCAGTGAAAATGGTGAAAAAACGCATTTGCGTCATTTCTTGTGGGCTTGGATATTACGTCTTTCACTGAGCTCCCCAAATGACATGTCTACTTTATTCTTTGGGTCAGTACAATTAAGGGGATACCAAATATGTATAGGTTTTATAATGTTTTCATACATTTACAAAAATTAAAACCTCCTGTACAAAAATAATTTTTTTGATTTTGACAAATTCTGGCGCTAATAACTTTTTTATACTTTAGTGTACGGAGCTGTGGGTGGTGTCATTTTTTGCGAAATTTGATAATATTTTCAATGATATCATTTTTAGGACTGTACGACCTTTTGATCACTTTTTATAGATTTTTTTATATTTTTCAAAATGGCAAAAATTTTTTTTTTTTTACTTTTTTTATTTTTATTTATACTATTTTTCAGACTCCCTAGGGTACTTTAACCCTAGGTTGTCTGATCGATCCTACCATATACTGCCATACTACAGTATGGCAGTATATGGGGATTTTCCTCCTCATTCATTACAATGTGCTATCAGCACATTGTAATGAAGGGGTTAAGATGAAATAGCCTTGGGTCTTCGGAAGACCTGAGGCTACCATGGAGACGGATCGGCGCCCCCGATGACGTCACGGGGAGCGGCGATCCCAGGTAAGATAGCGGCGCTCATGCAATATGCAGCAAAGACTTACCGGCTATGGAGAGGGCTCAGCCCGTGAGCCCTCTCCATGCAGCGCGACCGGACTGCCACCGTGAATCAAGGTGGGCGGTCGCGAACTGGTTAATAAACTTAGAAACTCTAGTAATTTGAGCCCCTAGCAAAACCGTGTCAGGATCTGGAACCCCCCGAACAACCAACAATTACACAAACATTACAAAAAACTTGAGGCAAAATGACCAACCCCTTTAACCTGTAGTGTTTGGGTGAGGAACATTAGCATTGGTCTGTCAGACAATGGAAGCCACTGTATGGTTTCTATAGCTATAGGGTGACAGATCACTGCCTCAATCTGAGCCCATTGTAGATAATAAGAGCGGGCAAAAATATTCATAAACTGAGATAACTGTGACGTATTATATAAAAAGTCTGATTGTAGAAATTTGCAGAAAAGTGTGTTTATTTGATCAGAAGGTAGTGTAAACAAGTGGAGTTTCAGCGTGTAATCCTTCTTCAGATACACTGCACACTCCCATAAACGGGGCATAGGGCGCTGGGTATTGTACTGCTGCACTGTCTTAGTGTACAGTGTATCTGAAGAAGGCTTACACGCCAAAATGTCACTTGTTTACAAATAAACTTTTCTGCAAATACGTATGCTCAGACTTCAATTTTTATGTACATGGGGTAGGATCCTTAGTCTTTAGCGAGACAAACATTTTTGGAAGTGTGAACTGCACCAGCTGTGCTCTATTATGTTAATTCAGAGTTTTAGAATCCTCAAACCTCTTTTTATTCTGTGATGAAAGTATAAACCATACAGCCAGGGAGTGGAAGCATTAGGGAACATTTACTTACCCGGTACTTTCGCGATCCCCGAGGTGCGTTGTCCAATGAGGATGAAGTCCGGCGCGATTCACTAAGATCGTGCACCCGATATCTTGCATGTGTCGCTTCCCCGCTGAGGTCCGCTGGTGTTCACCTTCTTCTTCCCGGTGTATGTGAGTGCATTGTGCTTAATCCAAATCAGTCGGGTTGTCCGACGGCCACACCCCCTGATTTGTGACGCATGAAAGTCAGCGCAATTGCCACAAAATCCGATCGCATGTGCCAAAAGCCCCGGTTAAATGCGGTGCAAATCGGGAATAGTCGGGAAACCCGAAGGAAATGCGGTCCGTGGACCCTTAGTAAATGTGCCCCATTATGTTCAACAGTGCCAGTTTACATCACTAACTTCCCCCACCCATATCTGAATAACATAACTAACTCTCTAGGAGATATACATTTCAAAGGCTTAGACCAGTCCTATTGGCATTTACAGTTTTCAGAGAGTTCCCTCCACTTTTTACAAACAGACAACAAGTATTAAATCTGATAACTCTACGTGGTGTTATTATCCATCTCAGCAAGTGGCCAAATAATATCTGGAATCAGCACAGCAAGGCAGACACTTACCTAAGTTTTAGCTTCTTCTGGATGTCTATAAAAAGGAGATACACAGAACTCTTTATGGAAGCATAGTAAGTAGGTCATGCCTGGTCTCAAAGGAATCCAGAGATTCATACATAAATAGCTTTCACCAACTTCGCCAACTTATTGAATCACCAATCTTAAAGGGCAGTAACTTGAGTTCAGCAGGTTTATCGAAATGCTTTTTAAACAGGTTTGTCTGAAATTTCACAACAAAATTCATTTTGCAACCTGGACTATGTGCAGTGGTAAAGAGCGCAGAACTGGTGTACCGTTTATGCGCTTGTGCACAATGTATCTACACACAGGTATTCACGCTTCAAGCACCAACCCCGTGAATGTGACCTAGCACTCAACTATGTTTATGCAATAGTCCAGCCAAAGTCTCTTACAAATCCTGATGACACCATAAAAGATATGTTCAGTTTTAGTAACTGTATATTCAGCTGGCAAAATGAGCTGCGGTCTAAGTGTGCTGTTTACTAATCATTGCTCGGCATCTCCCTGCACTCTGCAGTGGACTTGCGCCAGCAGTATGCGCATGGCACAAGTCTACTGCAGAGTGCTGCTGTATACCTTTTCCAGTGTCGCCCACCTTTTGCTTTCTGCATATTATACATTGGGCAATTTACAGGACATATCTATGTATGAGTGCCATCCTTTCTTTATTTTCTGTTGACATCTGTATAGTTGGCCTGGAACTTGCTGCACTAACTGGATTTGGAAAAAGGAAAATAGAAAATGGGGTAGGAGTAGGAGGCAACTTGAGGTGCTGTTCACAACCTGTTGGTGCAGACTGCCTGCCGGGAAAAGTAGTGGTGGATGGGAACTTGATACTGTGATACTGTTAAACAGGCACCACCATCAGATCTTTAAATGTTTCCATATCCCCAAGCCTATATTGTAGCATTTCATAGGCCAGCAATTTATAAATGCTAGTATTCAGGACCAGGGATTTTGCGTGTGAAGGGCAAAACTTTTGCTTTCTCTCCATGTTTTGGGGGATGTATGTTTGAGCGAATAGTGTGCACAAGCTTTGTGACGGTAGTGGTGGTGCTGCTGCTGGTGATGGTTATTGAGGTGACAGAGTTATCACATCCTCCTTTTGTGTGGCCTTGTGACTTGGAAATCCCTGGGATCGGCAATGCCATCTGAAGAAGCAAGGGGAGCCTTAAGTTTTGGCAAGCTATTTTGGTTTCTTAGCCACTGTAGCTCATGTTTACTCTGCAGGTGCCTGTTCATATATGAGGTGCTCATATTGTTAAGGCTTTGGCCATGTGTTGTGTCTTTTGCATTATGTGAGAAAAATCCAACATTACAGACCCTGTGGGATGGCCTTCATTTCCTGGGTCCCTAGCATGAGTATTAGCAGTCAATGATATGGTCATGGGCTGATGGAAGCAAATTGGTCCTTTTTCACTTGTTCTGCTGGTTTTCAGTGGCTTCCTGGATCCTCCAAAATACTGCTGCTTTCCACCCATGTCGGATCTAGGACCTTATTATCATCCCATGCTTCTTCCACCACTGAACCCTCACCCCTGCCCTCCATCATCTGCACATCACAGAAAATCCTTCATGTTTATCATTATCATCATAGGTCTCTTCTGATGGCCCACCCCCACCCCCTGATTGACCAATACCATAAATTCATGTGGCCTATTGGGGCCTACCATTATATGCTACAGATCTTGCACCAGAGAAACTTAGAGCAGGCAGAGACTGAACACATTTTCTTCCTGCAGCTCCAGCTCCAGTACCACCACCACCAGCAGCAACCCCATGGCCATGTTCCTGTTCTTTAATATCTGTTTTCCTCAATACCAAACTATACCATGAGAGCACATGTACTCTCATGGTATTACTGTGCTTTATTCACTATGAGGAGCATTTTTATTATTCACATATTAATGCGCATCATACACTATCATGAGCACTCCTAAGATCAATGTATTAATACATGCTATTTACTATGATGCGCATTTTTATTATCCATGTATTATTGCATTCTATTCACTATGATGAGCACTTCTTTGACCACATATTAATGTGCACTATTCACTGAAAAGAGCAGTTTTGTTATGCACCTAATAATGCGTTTTACTATGATGAGCACTTCTATGATCCACTTATTAATCTGAGCTATTCACTCTGATGAGCACTTTTATTATCCACATACTAATAGCCACTATTCCCTATAATGAGCTATCCTATCATCCATGTATTAATGCAGACTATTTACAGACAGGAGTAACTTTACAATCAAGGTATGTATGATTGATGATGAATTATAATTCTTTTGTAGCTGACAAGTATACAGAGACAAGAACTTCAAGTAAATCAGAAATCAGTAAAGTAAAACCACAGAATTAATGACATTTGTATTTTTCCACAAAATGATATGTGGATGTGTACACGGAATTGCCATACTTTTTTCTTAGATTGAAAATAAATATAAAGAAAGATATTACGTAGGATTTTCATAAACAATGTTTATTCACTATAAAATAGCATGTAGAAACTCTGTTCAAAGCCATCATTGATATAAATTCTCTTGGGTGCCTTGTTAGAGATGTGTAATTATCTTCATAGCTACACCATGTCACTGTAAGAGCAACTATGGTAAACCAGGCTCTATTCCAAAACCTTATAGTAACTGGTGGAAAAAAGTCGGATTGCATTGACCTTTGAGATATTTCATTGTATTTAAGTGCCAGAACCGATGAGATAAAGTCTTCCCTACAATTCAGTCAAACTTCCCATGTCATTCATATGTTCTCAGTCAATAGCTTTCTGAAGGCCTTTAACATGTCAAGTGCCTTGCTTTCATTTATATAATCATTTTAAAATGATTCTCAAACCTGTTAAAGATCAAATGGATAGTAAGGTCATTAGTAGTTAAAAGGGTTAAAATTGCATCAAAAGGTTTTCCTATATGACTACATATCGGCACCTACCTTCAAAACAGGTGTTTCATCGACCAACATACCATGAGGCTGTCCTATATCATGGATCATGATTGGAAAAGTTGGCCATGCATTTATAAAACATTTTCCATTCACTTTTATGGTGAATCTAATAATCCTGGGTTGTTTGGTGC
Organism: Engystomops pustulosus; assembly: GCF_040894005.1. Classification (NCBI taxonomy): domain Eukaryota; kingdom Metazoa; phylum Chordata; class Amphibia; order Anura; family Leptodactylidae; genus Engystomops; species Engystomops pustulosus. Next base: position 109,505,067 of record NC_092412.1, on the reverse strand, counting down.
TGTTTTACTAAAAATGTGAAATGTCAAATTTAGCATTGCACAGTTTCGTTCTCCAGTGTGTAGTACAGACAGTTTTCCCAATCTGAATAACTATGAGATGCCACAAAGGTTGACCATTTGGTTGAGTTTAATGAATAGGTACAGCTTTGCAACCATTGTTATTTTTCCTATTCATGCAAGTTGATAAGATCTAGCAATACTTCAATGTCGTGTATGTAAAAAATGCCTATAATCCTTCCTTCTACAGCTTCTATTTAGATCTGTGTCTCCAAATGACACCAAAAAAAGTAATCAAGTTTTTTCCCATCTAAGTATCCTTAATGTTATCTACCCAATATGCAAAAGGGTAACACAGGGGACAAATTAAAACATATGCATTATGAATGCAGGGTAAGACTATATATAGGTTTGTTTACTAGTTGCTACTTTGGAGATGCATCAGCCTGCATAGAAGATGTAGAAAAAAATGTATGGGGAATTTTAAATTAAGAGCTATGAAAAGTCAATCATTTGTTTTGACTGTAGAGATATTCAGAAAAAGATGGTTGTAAAGTTGTGCATTATCTCTGTTTTTACTGTTACCTTTATATGTTGACACAGGCAAACTTGTGGGCTAACAGATAGTAAACTCTTATCAAAAAATTGGCTATACAAACCACATAGGTTTCTAATATAAAGATTTAAAGGAAATCAACCACTGTAAAAAAACTAGAAATACTCAGTTTTGCTCCTCTTCAACTTGATCCCAGCACTGTACGTCGCTGGTTTTGACACGCTGGGATCGCCTAGAATAATTAGCAGAATGGAGTGTGGGGACAAGATGTCTGGTGCTCCGGTCTGCTAATTATGCACACTCACGCCAACTCCCTGTCCCATACAGAGATCATGGGAGAGTGAGGTGACGTCACCTGAGAGGCGTCATTTCTTGCCTCTTGCATGAAGTCACTTTCCTATCCCAGCATGGTATAGGGAAGTGCGGACACATGCATCATTAGCAGCCAGGAGTGCTGGACATCTGTTCCCCGCATTCGTTCTGCTATTTATAACTTTGTTTTCTTGGTGATCCCAGTGTGTCAAGACAAGCGATGGACAGTGCCGGGATCAAGATGAAAAGGAGCGGAGCTGAATATTTCTAGGCTTTTTAAATATTTTTTCTTTGGTTGATTTCCTTTAGGAAATTTGTTCATTTCCTAATTTGACTTAGAGCATTTTGCAATGAGCAAATAAAATACATATAGTTCAATAAGCACATGTGGTATTTTTCTGACAATTATTGCAGTTGTTGAGAGTACAGTATTCAGTATTTTTAAAACGGAACAATTGAATCAGTGTGTAAGGCCTAAATCAAGTAATTGATTCTGCAAATCAGTTATTCACTATTGATTTAATGATCAGTGTTTTAAGGGGGGATTTACATATGCTATTAAAAAATGATGCAGTAAAACAATTTTATAGCCAAAGTCAGGAGGGGGTTCTAAGAAAAATAAAAACAAGGACTTGTATTTCAGCTTACTACTTATTCCTGGATGCCTATGGGCACAGAATATTCCATCTGCTGTATATTGGTGGTACCATAGAACAGAACTAGAATGGAAACTGATCTGCAATGCTCATCAATGTCTCAGCACTGCCAACTCTATAGGTTCAAGTACTCAGAGGTAGCCAAAGTGGATATGTAGTGCAGGGTCTAGTTCTCTGACCCCTGTCAATCACATACATATTGTATCAAAATTGAGTTTATATACTACATTTACTTTGATTGTCAGTAACAGTGATGGTGAACCTATGACACTTGTGTCAGCACTGACACGCATAGCCATTTTCAGTGAGAAAAATTGCTGTAGTGCAGGGGTGGACTAATCGGGGCTGTTTATCGGGCCAGTCGGCGATGTCTGGGGCCGGTCCGGCTGACTGGCGAGCAACACCGACTGACGCCCGGTGATGTGGTCTGCAGTAAGCGGCTGCATCTCAGTCAGATAGATCGCAGGTGCTGCTCCTGTCTTCCCATCCTGCTCTGCGGTGGCTGTGCAATGACATCAGGTGGAGCCCCGGCTCGCACAGTAGCGACCTGTGCTGCACCTGCATGGTAACATCTTCTACACAGGAGCTGAAACGGCCTGAAGAGGAGTAACGGCTTTTGAGCCTGTGCCAGTTAGGTAAGTTAATTTATTGAGTCCTTAAAACTAGTTAAAATGTACACTGCTTTTTTGTTATTTGTTGGGGGGGATATTAATTGAGGAATTGAGCACTGCCAGTCCTGTCTCTGTCTAAGGGCGTTAGACAGAGGGGGTTAATGTGCACTGTTTTAGGGAAGGGGGTAAAATTTTGTTGGTTATACATTCATTTAGCCTACAATTTACACATTTCTAAAAGATAAAAAGAGAAAACCTACCATACAATTTGTTATGCAATTTCTCCTGAGTACAGAGACCCCCCACATGTGGCCGTTACTTGTTTTACAGATGCAGAAGGGAAGGAGTGCCCAGCAGTTGCCAGGATTTTAGTTTTTTCATTGGCCCCTTTTGTAGGCTATAAAATTTTTGCTTTTTCATTAATAATTATACATATTTGTTATTTAAACTCTAAATATCACAAAAGTAGGGGTTTTTTAATAAAGGTGACACACCACTCAAGTTATGCTCGGTTTTTTGGCAAATTTTGACACACCAAGCTCAAAAGGTTGCCCATCACTGGTCTATACACTCACCGGCCACTTTATTAGGTACACCTGTCCAACTGCTCGTTAACACTTAATTTCTAATCAGCCAATCACATGGCGGCAACTCAGTGCATTTAGGCATGTAGACATGGTCAAGACAATCTCCTGCAGTTTAAACCGAGCATCAGTATGGGGAAGAAAGGTGATTTGAGTGAGCGGAAGTTCTGTGGGCGGAAATGCCTTGTTGATGCCAGAGGTCAGAGGAGAATGGGCAGACTGGTTCGAGCTGATAGAAAGGCAACAGTGACTCAAATCACCACCCATTACAACCAAGGTAGGCAGAAGAGCATCTCTGAACACACAGTACTCCGAACTTTGAGGCAGATGGGCTACAGCAGCTGAAGACCACACCGGGTGCCACTCCCCTCAGCTAAGAACAGGAAACTGAGGCTACAATTTGCACAAGCTCATCGAAATTGGACAGTAGAAGATTGGAAAAATGTTGCCTGGTCTGATGAGTCTCGATTTCTGCTGCGACATTCGGATGGTAGGGTCAGAATTTGGCGTCAACAACATGAAAGCATGGATCTATCCTGCCTTGTATCAACGGATCAGGCTGGTGGTGGTGGTGTCATGGTGTGGGGAATATTTTCTTGACACTCTTTGGGCCCCTTGGTACCAATTGAGCATTGTTGCAACGCCACAGCCTACCTGAGTATTGTTGCTGACCATGTCCATCCCTTTATGACCACAACGTACCCAACATCTGATGGCTACTTTCAGCAGGATAATGCGCCATGTTGTAAAGCTGGAATAATCTCAGACTGGTTTCTTGAACATGACAATGAGTTCACTGTACTCAAATGGCCTCCACAGTCACCAGATCTCAATCCAATAGAGCATCTTTGGGATGTGGTGGAACGGGAGATTCGCATCATGGATGTGCAGCCGACAAATCTGCGGCAACTGTGTGATGCCATCATGTCAATATGGACCAAAATCTCGGAGGAATGCTTCCAGCACCTTGTTGAATCTATGCCATGAAGAATTGAGGCAGTTCTGAAGGCAAAAGGGGGTCCAACCCGTTACTAGCATGGTGTACCTAATAAAGTGGCCGGTTAGTGTAATGTTCTATATGTTTATAAATGTTAAAGATAATTGAAATTTTGGCAAAAGAAGTCATATTTTACGAGTTAAGAACTAATAAATTCAGAGCCGTATGTATTAGAATACGATGTGCTTATATTATTCATCAATGCACTAGTTAATGATGTTCCTCTGGGTGTAAGTAGACAAAAAGACAAAGGTACAAATATGACACTAGCCTATGATTTGTATCCCACATAGGAAGTCATTAGTGTGTTTAGTTGCTACCATAGACAGAAATTTACAGAATAGACTAATTGTCTAAAGAAAAGGTAATCTCCCTTAACAAAGGATACAAATGATATTCATAAAAATCAATAAGTATCCATTTGTATAAAGTGTTTATTTACCTTAACATTACACTTAAACTTTACAATTTACTTAGCTCAGTAGTTAAAGAAACTCCAGCCCAACCAGTATGCAACCCCTCCCCTAAAGTAATATTTGTGACAGTGTGAATACCACAAGTCCAGAAGAAGCTTCCAGGATACCAAGGTTTTCAATATGAGGTGTAAAAATGAAAAATGAAATCAAAATGTTATGTATAGTTAACTGATAGCTAATAGCATAAAAAAACTAATAAAAAGGGGAAAGTTGAACTATTTCATCTGTGTTCACCAAGAAGCTATCTTGTTTTCTGAGACTCTCTTGTAACAGAAAAGTATAACATTTGTATTGTGCAAGACATTTAAAGTCTTTAAAGAGAAGCAAAACTGCAAAAGTATTGTTGGGGTTGACACAAGGGTCACTAATAGCTCATGAGTCGGTTGCTCCAAATCAATTACCAGGCATGTGTGCATGGCGGTAAGAATTGTTTATGGACCAAAGAGTCAGTCTATAGCTCTTTCTTCATGCAGGATGCGGCAATGAATTCTGAACCCAAAGCTTTATTACACACTCTTTGAAGCACAGGATGCTAGTGAGTATTTAAAAAGTGCCCACATTAAATTAGCCTATAGGCGTCCTATAAAGTGTTCTTGGTTGATGTAGCCATATTGGAAGTGGTGGCGTAGTCTGCACAGTCTCAGTAGTCGAAGGGTGCTGGCCGGATCGAGAAAGGATGCAGGCGCCATCTTCATTGCTGCTGTACAGAGCGTGTTCCTATACATATTGATACAAAGGAAAAAGGAAACGACATACATCCAAAGAAAAGCAGAAGTTGTATGTCAGCATTCTTCAATATTCAGTATTAACATACTTTTAACCTTCACATTAAAAAAAAATCCAATAAACAATAGCCAGTATGAAATATCTATCAGTACAATGTCCTCCCCCTTCGATTACAACTTCTATTCCAAGGCAAATGGCTTTTGCCTTTTACAACTGATATATTATCTTGTGTTTTTTTCTTTACTAATAGCTAATATATACATAAGGTTGTAAAGTGTTATTTTCTCAAAGAAATAACTGAACAATAAGCTGATGTACATTACTAGGCTGAACATGCGGCATGAAGTCGCGCTAAACAAAGAAATGTTCTTTATGGTGTTATTTTAATTTACTTGGTTGCTACATTGGGGAGTGCACAAAACAAAATACATTGCGGCACATTTACTTACCCGGTCTAGTCGCGATCCAGCGGCGGGTTCTCCTTCGCTGATTCGGGTCCGGCCTGCATTCACTAAGGTCCGTGCGCCAATATCCACTAGGTGTCGCTGCTGCGCCGAGGTCCGAGTTCACCTTCTATTTCTTTTTTTTTTTTTTAAAACACTGCGTTTTTTCCGAATCCGTAGGGTTTTCCAACAGCCACGCCCCCCCTCGATTTCTGTCGCATGCAACCCGGTGCAATTGCACTGAAATCCGAAATCCCGGCGGAATTCACTGGAAATCGTTGGGATACCCAACGGAATTGCGCGATTCGGACCCTTGGTAAATGAGCCCCATTGGCTCAGATGTACTATGCAGTCAGTGCCAGAATTGTAGCGTAGACTGCACATAAATACACATGCAAACTGGTTGCTCGTGCATTTATAAAGCGTTTGCGCTAGTATTGTGTTGTGGCTGCACTATGCATACCGCAACACAATACTGTGCACAGAAAGGGTCTTCATGAATGTGTCACCTGCTGCACTTTGCAGTTTGCCTCACTCATAGTAAATCTGGCCCACTATGCTAGTTTTTCAAGTTGAATGAGAAAATGCATATTAAACAAAATAAATGCTCTCCACTGTATATCTAGGTAAAACTGTATGACCACTGATATGGACTTTTTATACTCATAAATATCTTATCTTTTGTTACACAGGAGCTAAGACGCTCACTGCTGAACAAAGATTGCAGGAAACTTGAGAGTTTAATAAACATGATGCTTAATTAATTGTGTAATATTGCCTCAGTTATGAGATATTTCATATAATTATTTCCTCAAGCTCACATGGCCTTGGCAGTCTTTGCCTTTCAAGGATTGCTCTGCTTATAAAATCCAATTTTAATCAGCCAGAGGCACAATATCTAGTATAGGTTCTTCTGGAATTAAGTGGAAATAATATAGCCCAAAGCATGGTAATTGGTGCTTAAAAAATAATGATAATAGGAATTTAGCTTTTACCTTTTCTAATCTTTCATGAGCTAACATTATATTGCAAAATATACCTTTATGATGTATTTCTCGTCCCCAATGCATTCATAATATGTTAAATATAATGATCCCTTTCAGGTCTACTGGATGATATCAAAAATGCAAACCTGCTAAGTTAAAGGGCATTACATATAGGATATGCAATATATACAGAATTGATAATTCCACATTCCATTTTCTCCACTTATTTTAGCCTGTCTTTTGCCCAATGAAGTGTGGGCAATATTTATTTTGTCTACTATAGGTGTTACCTTTGTTACTGTTGACTTCTAAGAACAATTGTTTAAAACATAACATACAATACTTACAAACTAAACAATGCAAAACAGTTTTGCCCAGTGAAATGGACACTCTATTATTATCTGTTAAGCCATATATCGGGGGCTTCTGTTATTTAACAGTTCTGAAACCTTTAAGCAAGCACAATAACAGTAGCCACTGGTAAAGAAAATTGCCTTAACCCCTACGGGACTCAGCCTCTTTTAGCCTTAAAGGGGTATTCTCGTCTGGGCATTCACATCCAGATTAATTAATCTGCCATATATAAACATTTCTTCAATTAGATGAAGATGTTCCTGTGTGAAGATAATTTCTCATAAGTGTAGTAATATGGTCCCTTAGAAACAAGACTGTGCCCCTAGATACGACCACCTCTGCTGGAGGGATTGAACAAATAAACAAAAAGTTTTTGTATATGAAATGTCTGGGAGTTACTGCGTGTCCCGCAGCTGTCCTGTAGTAATGATTGCTGAAGCCAGGTGGTCAGGCAGTACTGAATAGCACATGTCTGGCCACTGCTCCTGGAGGGTGACGTGGTCGTATCCGAGGAAGCCATCTCGTTTCTAAGGGACAACACGGCTACATTAATGAGAAATTTTCGTCACACAGGAACATTTTTTTTAATAACCTCCAATTGAAGAAATGTTTATATATGGCAGATTAGTGAAACTGAATGTGAATGCCCAGATGAGAATACCCCTTTAAGGACGCGGCCCCATTTTTCAAATCTGCCCTGTGTCACTATAAGTGGTTATAGCTTTGGAACGCTATGAGATATCCAGGGGATTTTGAGATTGTTTTCTCGTGACATATTGTACTTCAAATTAGTGTGTTTAGTTATGAAAAAAAACTAAATTTGGCAAAAATTTGGCAAAAATCTTTATTTTCAAAGTTCTAAATTCCCTACTTTTGATGCAGATAGTCATAGCACCCAAATAAATTTATAACTTTTTAACTTTTGTCTGCTTTATGTTGGCATGGTTTTTTAAGATTCCACATATTTTACTAGAATGTTATGAGGCTCAGAATTTGGGTGCCATTTTTGCAAATTTTTGGGAAAACCACCAAAACTAATATTTAGATGGACCTGCTCAACTTTTAATTGACCGTGAGAGGCCTAAATAATAGCTAGACTCATAAATTACTGCATTATGGAAACTACACACCTTAACGTATGAAAAACCATTTTTAAGAAGTTAGTTAACCCTTTAGGTGTTTTATAGGGGTTAAAACAAAATGGAGGTGTGGTCTACAAATTGTAATATTTTTTGACAATACATTTTGGGTGGAAAATTAAACATTTGTAATGTATAAAATGAAAAAAGGCTCCACAAAGTTTGATACCCAATTTTACACCGATACCCTATATGTGGTGGTACCCTGCTGTATGGACGCACGGCCGGGCATAGAAGGGAGAGAGGCGCCATGCAGATCAGATTTGCTATGTCACATTGTACAGGCTATAATTTGTTTAGTTTTTTTATTTAGGACCTATAGGGGCTTATTTTTTTGCCACATGAGATGCACTTTTCTGGTACATAATTTTGGGGCATCTATAGCTAATTGGTGAGATTTTATTAACTCTTTGTTGGTGGAGGAAATGAAAATCATCAATCTTTTAGGAACTTTTTTTGTATTTTTTTTTTGGCCGTTTACCGTACCGTAAAAATAGTATATTAGTTTTATTCTACGGGTCTCCACGATTACAAAAAGACCTTATTTATATAGTTTTTAAAAAAAAAAAACATTCCCATTTTTCTGAATAATAAGTAATTAGGCAAAAATGTAAATTTTAGCATCACTGACTTTTATATGCATAACTTTTTTATTTTTCAGCTTACAAATCTGGTTAGGGTTTTTTTTTGCGAGAATATTTGTTCTTTTTAGTGGTCTTATTTTAGAGTGTGCATTTTTTTTTACGGGGTTCATTTTGCAGGTCCAATAACAATTCTGTTTTATTATGCAGATTGTTACGGACGCAGGGATACCAAATATGTGGGGGTTTTGTGAATTTTATTCAATTTTACTGAATAAAAACTAATTTGGAGACAATTTTGTTCATTTTAGCATCACCATCTTTTCATATGCATAACTTTTTTATTTTTCAGCTGACAAATCTGGTTAGGGGCTTATTTTTTGCAAGAAGAGTTGTTCTTTTTAGTGGTCTTATTTTAGAGTGCGTAACAGTTTTTAAATCACTTTTTAGATAATTTTGTTAAAGGTATTAATTAAAAATTATCTTTTTTTGGAACGTTTTTTGCAGTTTTTTCCCCCGTGTTTACCGTGCAGGACCAGTAACAATTCTGTTTTATTATACAGATTGTTACGGACGCGGCAATACCAAATATGTGGCGTTTTTTTTTGTGTGTTTGTGTCTTTAATAGTTTATTAAGTGTTTTTATGGAAAAATGGCTTATATTTTTATGTATTAATTTTTTATTTATTCTAATGTGTTAACTTTTGTGTTTTTACAATGTTTTACTTATACTTACTTGAACTTGAACCAGCAATACTCTGATTGCTGATTCAAGTTCAATACACTTCTCTACAATACTATTTCATTGTAGAGCAGTGTAAACTGTCTGAGCAGGCAGGCGCATGCTCAGACAGTTTACAGTCAGACCCAGAAGGGATCTGACTGGCAGGGACATCGGGCAGCCCCGGAGCATTAGGCAGACTTCGGGGCTGCCCAGTAGAGGATCGGATCCCCCGGTAAGCGGCACGGGGGATCCGATCCACAGCAGGAGCACCCTTACACGCCGCGGAGTCGGCTCCGATCGCGTGTGTTACAGCGCGGTGTCAGCTGTGATAGACAGCTGACAGCCGCTGCTTCTGGTACTGGCTCCGTTCGTGAGCCGGTCCCAGAAGCTGGACGTTATACTACGTCCCGGTGCGCTAAGCATTAGGGGTTAATGTCCATTAGACACGTCTTGCATTTTCTTTTTTTTATAAGTAATCTTTATTCAATGCATACCTTACAATTAAGAATAAAAACATGTATACCACAGAAGACATAATGAACAAGCCAGATAGTGGGGCTCATTTACTAAGGGTCCTAAGGGTTCCGTTTTGCGCCGAATTGCCCTGGGATTTTGCCTCATGCGATCGGATTTTGGTGCATCTGCGCCGGCTTGCACGCAACAGAAATGGGGGGGGGGGTTCAGGAGATGTAGGCGTTTGAAATGTGCCCCCCTCCAGCCTGTTAGCTGAATTCAGAATATAGAAGAAGCTCCAGAAGATTTTCACTTTCACTTTGCAGAAGTACATGCACCCTGTATCTGTATCTGCATCTGTAGTTCAACCTGGGAAATGGTGATGGAATAATGCTGTACATATTTATAACATAACAAAGTTACAACTTTTAAAAAAATAACAAAAAAGCTTATTTTCTCACCTTTGTAGTCAATTATTGGCAAATTTTATAAAGAAATAAAATATGTAATTAATAAAGCTATTCTATCACGTTAAAATCTCACATGTCAAGCTTTTCCACAGATATTGGGGGTCATTTACTAAGGGCCCGATTCGACATGTTACCCGAATATTTCCGATTTGCGCCGATTGTACCTGAATTGTCCCGGGATTTTGGCGCACGCAATCGGATTGTGGCGCATCGGCGCCGGCATGCACGCGATGGAAATGGGGGGGCGAACGAAAACCTGACGGATTCGGAAAAACCGCCGCATTTTTAAAAAAAATTGTGACGCGAAAAATTTCACTCACCTTCATCCAGGATAGGCCGGTATATTTCGAGGCATTCCAGCGGACGTCAGCGCAGCAGTGCCACCTGGTTGACGGCGGAGGAACTACCATCATAAATCCCGTCCGGACCCGAATCCAGTGCAGAGAACGCGCCGCTGGATCGCGAATGGGCCGGGTAAGTAAATCTGCCCCATTGTCATTTAAAGAAGCGCATAGCAGAGCGTCTAGAATTGACCCGGACATTCAGGAATCAATGACCATCACTTTAAATCAAATAAACCTATTAGATTTTATGCTTTCAAATTAGGATATTTTAACTGCATGATCTGTTTGTCTATGTGACCATTGTACCATTGTCCCATAACGGGAAAAATAGCAGAGCTGGTTTACCTTTTTCATTGAAGTCTTGAGTATAGTGATAATCATAACAGCATCTTTAAGGCCTTAGTCAGAAACTCCATTGTCAATCCTACAAGGCTTTCCACACTACTGTTTTGTTTTCTTGGACAACAGTTTATATTTCTCAATATCCGTCCTTAAAACTAAAGACTTGCTATAAAAGTAAGATATTGTAGGGTAAATCTTAGTAATTTATAAAGAAAGCAGCATAAATTTACACTGACTTTGTTTCAAAGTTCTTTTGTGTGCTGGTGAAAAAGGTTCAATGAATTATTTAGAAAACTCTTTTATTATTGAAGAGTTCTCAATTTTCTGTCCATATTTTTTTATTCTTCATGAACTTACAGGGTTAGAATACTTTGTTAATAGTTGGTGGTATATCAGTTTACAAACTGATTTTTTAACCTTAAATCAACCATTTAATCATATCATAGTTTTTAATGTATTTATTTTGGGTGGGTCCATGTGCATGACAAGTGAAATTCACTTTGGTGAGTTGTGCTTGAAAAAAGATGAAAGCGGCACTCATCATAAAAAAACTGCTTTATTTAGTGCACATAATGGGACAAGAGAGGAGCAGGCAGGCTTACACAGAAGCAACATCCCCCACTGGGGCCTAGCCTTTCCTGAGGACAGCCAGGGGCCCAAAAAACTGAAGTGGCTGGCTTAGCATTGGGACCGGAGGAAGGGCCTACAGCCTGGCGGGTCTCCATCAAGTGGTGTGTGCAAGAAATATGGAGAGAGAGGCTGATGCAATTGGTTTCTTCCTGAGGCAACCCAGGAGGTGTATGTAATCGTCCCTGGATGATGGAGGATCGGATGCCTGTGAAGGTGAAGCAGCCTGATCCAGGGATTACACAGAAGCAAGTTGTGCAAATGCACTTACAGTTCTTTATTCAACTCCACATGGCCTAAACATTAGCAGCAGATTCAACAGGCTGGAAGGCTGGTAGGAGATAGCGGGTCCACAGGAAGGATTGTTCGCAGCCTGGTAGTAACTTCAGGCTTGGCTGTAGTGTAGCCTTGTAGTGTGTCTGAATGGCAGCTCTGTAGGACCTGCACACTGGACCTGATTCTCACTTTGCTGACTAGAATCCAAGACAGACCATGCGCCCCCACCTAACAAAGGGTTTTTATATTCCCTGGCTCCTGTGGTAGTACCCTCCAACCAGCTTCCAGCTTGCCTTACAGTAGTACAAGGATTATCATTGGATAACAACATTTCACATGCTTAACTCTTGCCTGACCAGGCAGTGGCTTCAAGCTGTAATTACTAAATTTACCTAGCAGTAGCTTCTGGATGAGTTGTGCAGGCTGACCAGATAGATCCTGACAAGGAGAAAGTGCTATTCACAACAATCACCTAGCCTATGCATTGGCAGGGATGTTGCACAGACTGCACTTTCAACAGTCATGTGTGAGCTGCTGCACACCAGAATAGTTAAAACTCTATACATTAAAGTCATCTCAATATCATGCAGCTAAAATATTTAAAGGAAAACAGACATGTCATTTCTATCACTGAATCCTAATGGTGTTTTCTTAATATTATGTATAGTTGTCGCAAGGATAGGAAATTACGTAGATTACATAATCTAACACACAGTGAGAGATTTACCACTGCACACCAGTTTTCAGGAGTGCCAGCATATTATAAATCTCCCTTAAAGAGTCCCTGACTGCATTCAGGTCAAAGAAGGAAGAAAAAAATTAAACAACAAGAACAAAAAAATTACCTGCTACTGAGGACAACCCCTTCACAACTGAATGCCCTGAATGACCTCAACTTTTTAATGCCTACATTTAAATTGAAATAAAAGTCCTAATATGTAAGGCAGGTAGCAACATGGTGTTCTAATGCACATAAGGGAAACGTCAAATAGACAACTATAAAACTTAGTGTCTTCATCTGAATAAATGTTTTTTACTCTTCTGTTATCAATGTATAATATTATAACATACTGTCCACCGTGTTATCATTGACTGGAATTAATTATTTTTGCTATGATACTTTGTTATCCTATCTTACCAATGGTGTGGGATCAGACTGACAGTTAATTAAAGTGAATAAATATTACATTGATTAGCTTCCTGCCACAATGGATATTCATAGTTGGGAGTTTTCTTTATAAAACTAATGTGCAAAAATGCCTCTTAAAGCTATAAAATTAATTGTCAAAAAGAGGAAGACATTTTCTAAAATACTAATATCCTGAAACTGTATGGACATTTCCTCCAACCCTGTTTCATAATTATCATGTTATACAGTATGTCATAATTTTAAAAATTAAATAAAAAGATTTTCAGAACAGAAAACCTCAATTGTTAAAGCTATGTTCCCTTTCAGTTTATGTGGAAATGTTCACCTACTTGTCACTGTGTGTCTTTTTACTGTAGATTCTCTCTGTAATCTGTATCTCTAGAGTACTGTCCGTGCCAGAAAAAGGCATTTTGGTGCTCTAGGCAGATGAGGCACTAGCACCCACATCCCTCCACATGTGAGTTATGGACTTTGTGTATATTTTAACTCCTTGCTGTCAGTTATTATTTTTATTTGATAACCATTTTTAAATGATAACCATGTGTTTTGCATGTAAAACATGTTGGTCTCATCCCTATTGCAAACATTTCAGTGCAATCAGGAGAAAATCTGTAAAAGACTTTTTTTTTAATTTTAAAGATTTAATACATAAATGTGCAGTACAAACATACATAAACAGTTATACAATAAAAAGAGATAAAAATGAATATCCTTACTGATGTAGTATTTATTCGGCTGTGGAGATTGAGCAAAAAGCTCTTTTAGACAGCCCCTTGATGCGATGATGAATTCCCCAAAAGACTAACAATGGGCATTTGCATATCCCAGTTATTTAAGGATTTACCTAGCACCCTCCAGCTCATGACATTACTGAGAAAGAGATGTTCATATACTAATGTGAACTATAATGCTCCATCAGTTAGACACCTTTGTAAGTGAGTATTTATAATTCTCATGAACTCATAATTCTTCACAGATCCAACCATCTTCATTTGACTGGCTTCACTATAACACATTTGGAGACTCTACACTTAAATTGAGCAGTGTTATGTGATTTGTCCATGTATCTTTGTTCTAGCATAGGCAGAAATCCCCAGGACAGGCTCCCCCACATACTGATAAGAATAGCTCTTTCATTGTGGCTAGGATGTATTCATTGGGATGTGTGATCTTATCTGATTCATCTGCCAGACAACTCTTTTTATTTAGTGTGTGTAATGAATGCGTGAGTCCCATGTTGTGCAGGCTCTTTTACCAAGTTAGGTTATAGCTGGCATCTTCCCAATTTAAGTTTCCTAATGTAATAAATAGTGGAAGGAGTACGTTAAACAGTAAGTTATAACCATTTTTGTTCTATTACCGCAACACCCAATTCAGAGCAGAAGTTGAACCCTAGATGGGCACCTACCTGCTGTTGCCTCAATGCTTTTGGGTAAAGGCCTTGCTAGACATTGCTTTCCTTCACTTCTGTGTGTACTCTAAATTTTCTGCAAGCTTCTGTCAATTTTGCTAGAAAGACAGTATTCAGTAGAGGTTTTAGAGGGAAAATCAAACTCTCCGGTAAAGAAGAAGCCTTAGAAGAGCAGGTGTAGGAGTAGGTGTAGAAATAAAGTTTCTAGTGGCAACTTGAACAATTTTTTTATATACAGTCTGTTTCAACATTTTAAGTAATGATGTAGTTGAAGGTGTAAATGTAACCTACCATCACGTATCTACTCAATATGGTAGAACATATCGCAGGTTGCTATACTGTGTCGCCAGCCCCATCTTCTCTTAGAGTATTTTGAGGTGTGAAATAGTAATGCCATGGATCGGGAGCAAAAGGCTGCTCTATGACCCAGTAGCCTCTTTGGAACCTTCCTACCATCCTATCTTCGTCTGTAAAGCCAGAGTTCTGTGCATGCGCAGTAGCTCCGGCATCCGAGATGTGGCCAATTCGCTGTAGCTGTGTACACTCATCTGTGAAACTGGAGCTACTGCACACACGCAGTACTCAGATTGGACAAAGATTGGACCAAAGCTTGCTTTTTTCACTATTATCTGATTGACAGTAGCTACGACTACTCCTGAAGACAGGATTGAAGGAGTAGCTGTAGCTTCTGTCAATCAGATAATATTAAAAAAAACAATATTTGGTGCAAGATGTCCAATCTTTGTCCAATCTTTGTTCTGTGCATGCTACTGAAGAAGCTAACTTTGATGCAAGAAGTCCAATCTTTGTTATAGTTAAAGGAAATCTACCATTAAAATTAAACATGATAAACCAGGTCCTTTTACTCATAGATCCATGCACTGTAATTGTTCAATCTTCATATATTTTTTATCCATGATCTCCTACCTTCCAAAATCAACTTTTAAAATAATGATAAGGCTGTGAAGTACTTCCAGTCATACTGTGTAGAGAGAGGGAAGAAGTTCTGAGGGAGCATGGGGGGGTGGGGGGGGTGTACTTCCGCACTATGTAACAGGCTGCAAAGCCTTTTGGCGCATTAGTTTAATTTAACAGTTGATTTTAAACTGTTAGGATAGGATAGGAAATATGGTAGATTTCCTTTAACTAAAGCTCCTGGAGACAAATACACTTTCAAAGTGCATTCAAATGGATGATCAGTCTCTATAGAAACAAACACAGTATTAACCTCAATTAAATTTCAGAACAGAAATACTAAAAATATGGTTTAATTAAATCCTTTTGTTCATGTAAGAAACATTTCTATTTGAATACCTGGGTGCTAGACAGTTACATCTAGTGTTCTAGTATTACTTTTGCAATCAAGCTATCCATTCACATACCAATAGGCAGCCAGCCAGTGAACACCAGGGGTTCTTCATGGGAACATTCCCCTGACACTCAATTCAGATGGCTAATAGCAGCAGTATGTTATATTCACATTTAAGCAATAGATATGACTTTGGGCAACATACATAGATGTCTCAGTATAGCAGTGAATCCAATGAAATGCCAATAAGTGAATGCAGAGCTGTACATATAATACATATAAAGAAGTATCTTTTATCACATGGAGGAGAAACCTAATAAGATTAGAAAACACAGAAATTGTTAAATGAAGTGCATAGTCTGTGCAGTGTAGATAAAGTGTTCGGCAAGCAGAGGTGAAGTGAAGTCTGTTGTGTATTCTAAAGCGGAGAAAACAACACAGAAGGTTGTGCAGGATCCTATACTGGGATGAAACCTGATAGAGAACAGGGGAAACTCTGTGCCACCACTATTCTTTGCAGGAGACTTCTTTGCAGCATGCACAATACAGACACAAGACTCTCCTGAAAGCTACATAGTGCCATACAGAGTGGACCACACAGAGGAGAACAGCAAAGAATGATAGGCTTATATTGGAAATAGGTAAAGGAAGAAGGAGCTATTGATTTGTGAACAAATGCCAACTGTAGTGAAATTTACACCTTTATTTATTGTATGTCTGTCATTCTTTCATTTGTGATAGATAGAGTTCTTAATATACTAAATTGAATCAATCCAGTTACCTCTCCTTTTCCACTGCAGGTTTCATAAAAAATCCTTCTTTATTAAAAACGAATAAAGATTGATTGTAGGATGATTTTTTTCATCTTGGCAGGTACATAAACAGTAATTTACAATTTTATATGGATATTAAACAGGAACATAAAATAACTTTGTTCATTTTAATAAATCATCTCAAACCAAGTCAATAAATATCAGTCCTAGAATAAACCAAAGAGAAGCTACAGTAACCAAGTTGAAGACTCTTGTAAGTGACTATTAAATTAAATTATCAATAACTTTGCTAAATTTTTGATACTGATGATTAGGGCAGCAATACAACTTATTGAACAGTCAGGACATTGGCCCTTATCGAAAAGTTAAAAAAAAACAATCATAGGGAAGCCAAAAACCTACATAAATGTTTTGCCGACACTGAGGAGCAAAAGAGTAACACTGTTTTGAACTTTTGACTTGCAACTATTTAGAATATGCTTAGTAGTGCTTAGTTTTATCGTGTAACTGCATTGTTACTGTTTTGCTCATAGAAATCTACATTTTTATTATTTTGATAATTTTTGTTATCATTTTGTTATCATTCAACACATTCAACACTGATTAAATTCATCTGAGCATCCTCTTGATTCAAACATGTCTCAACATAAATAGGAACTCTTGTGCACAGTCCCAATGTTTGCACCCACTGGATGACTGACTTGGGTATGAATACAGTTTTTTTATTTGGTGTTTGCTAATTTAAAAATAAATAAGACTAGTACTAGGTATTGAAAAAAACTTAAATAAACAAATAAAAATATCCTTTATTAGCTAGCCAGATGTATTTAAAAAAAATATTTTTTTATTGTTTCAAGTAACGCACCACATAAAAGGTCATTAAACCATTACATCTACTAATAAACTACAAAGCTTTTATTATTATTGCTTTTTCAGGAATTCTAATTAAAGTTATAAAATAAAGATCACTTTCACTGTGCACCCCAAATGACATATCTCCTTTATTCTTTGGGGTTTAGTAACTTATTCATACTTCATTGTACGGAGCTGTGTCTAGTGTCCTTTTTTGTGACTTTTGATGATGTTTTCAATACTAGCATTTAGAGGACTATACGGTCTTTTGATCACTTTTTATTGAATTTTTAATATTTAGCAAAATGGCAAAAAGTGGCATTTTCTATTTTGGGTGCTATTTCCCGTTATGGGGTTAAATGCCAAGAATAACCATTATTATATTCTGATAGAGTGGACATTTTGGAGCACGATGATACCTAACATGTTTATGATTTTTACTGTTTATTTATATTTATATCAGTGCTAGGGAAAGGGGGTGATTTAAATTTTTTATTTATATTTTTTTAACTTTTTTTTCACTGTTTTTTAGACCATTTAGGGTACTATAACCCTAGGTTTCCTGATTGATTCTACTATATACAGCCATACTATAGTATGGCAGTATATGGGGGATTTCCACAGCATCTTTTAAAATCTGCAAATTGCATATTGTAATAAATGTATTAAAATGAGACAGCATTATTTTTGTATGACCTGAGGCTGTCATAATAACAGATCACTGCTCCCCAATGACATCACAGGGAGCAATGATTCAAGCCAACATGGTGGCCCCCACGCCAGCTTTTTAATGCCACCAGCAGCTTTGCTGACGGCGATCGAAGGGTTGACACCCAAGATTGGTGCTGCCACTGATTGTGTGTGTTACCGGTGGATGTTTGCAGCAATATGTAGCAAACGTTCACTGGCTATGGAGAGGGCTCTGTCTGTAAGCCCTCTCCAAACACCTGCAGCCGACTGTTAAGGGGTTAAAGGCATTAAAATTTATTAAAGGCATTTTCGATTGCCATATTGTGAAATTTACCCATTCAGAGCACTTATTTGTTAGCTAGAAATTGGAGAAGGTATCTAATTTGCTGACATGTTCCACCAATGACAGATTAGATTCAAATCTTAGATGACAATTTAAACTATTTCTTTAGCTTAACAGTGTGCATTATCCTTCTGAAAAATACTACTGACATCATAAGAATGTACTTCACCTCCACTTCTCATCAAAAGGGCACAACCATTGTAGCTCGTCCTTGAATCTGAACGAGCAGACTTCCTTCCACAATGTGCACCAGCAAAGCATAAACATCCTTTAACTTTTCAATGGTTCATTGAGTTGATAGGCATGAACTGTTACACAGGTAAAACATCCCACAATGTCTATTTGGAAATGTACTGGCCCAATTACTTTATTTTTAAAATTATTTTTATCTCAACTTGGCTCTTGAAACCATAGCTCAGATCCTTCTATCTGTCATTTTCCTTCTTCTAATATGTCATCTAGAGGAACTGACTCTTCACTTGATGCACAATATAGCGTGTCCTACTGCTTGACAGGTGCCTATTCTACGAGATAATCAATGGTATTCACTTCATCTGCCAGAGGTTTTTTTAATGTCAGAAAGGTGAGCTGAAACATTGCCTATAACCTGGAAGAATTTATCAGTATTTCAGGAGTTTCCACAATTCTTTTTACCTGCTGGAAATCAGTCCAATATCTTAACCTTTAAGGGCCTGTGCTGCTTATATTCATATACATGATAGGGAGACTTAATATTATTTTCTCCTTAAATTTAGGTTATTGATTTAGCTACCTAAGAGCATAAGCTTTGATCGACTGTCACTATCCTTGAGGCAAGTGTTTATTTGAATTAAGTTTGCCAGTTGTAAAAATGAAATGGAAAATCTGTGAATATTTCAGGGGGGTGAAGTAAAGACTCTGTATGAGCTGAGAAATGAAGGCCCCTAACTATGAATTACATTGCTGTGAAACACAATAGAAAAAGCCTTGAAGAACAACACATGCT
Organism: Engystomops pustulosus; assembly: GCF_040894005.1. Taxonomy (NCBI): domain Eukaryota; kingdom Metazoa; phylum Chordata; class Amphibia; order Anura; family Leptodactylidae; genus Engystomops; species Engystomops pustulosus. Next base: position 109,485,900 of record NC_092412.1, on the reverse strand, counting down.
GTTTGGTATGAAGGCTGCTGCAGGTTAATATTACTAAACTCGAGTATGTGCTGATGTGTGTGGGCATCTCGCCATCAGAATTAGAGTGAAATGGAGTTCACTGCAGGTTCATGTTTCTCTGTGTGCTTTACTGGTAAGCCATAATGCACATCATCTGTCATAACATTGTTTCCAGGACAGAACACAGCAGCTGACCACATGTAACTCATTCTATAAGGGTTTTTTTTTTTATAACATACATTATTTCATCCCCAAATGTACATAAATTGTAAATAGGACAAAATAATTGATTATATATATATATATATATATATATATATATATATATATATATATTTAAATTCTGTACATCTACAGAAGGTAAATAAAGAATTTCTAATGGGACTTGTGACAGATATCTAAAACAGACCATAACTTTTTGAGCCATGGTCATTCATATGGTCAGTCTAGATTGTATCCCCTTCTATTTTTTATTTATAGTTTATTTGTTTAGCTTTATATTTGGTTGCAGTGAATGTCTGCTGTTATGAACCATTTCCCAGAAACTCTCATTTGTGTATGAAGGACTGTGAGACCCCACAAGCCTGCAGGGGCATCTTAATTGGCAAAGTCTTTGTAAGGAGAACTCTTATTTCCTGACCTGCTCAAAAGCTTCTCAGTCAGCTAAACAAGTTCCACACACTGTACTAAACAGATGCAACCCCATCAAAATAGAGCTGTCTACAGTTGGGAATCTGCTCCTTTTGTACAAGATATACTAGTTTGGTTTTTAACCCACGTCATGTAATTAGACTTTCTGAAAAAGTTATGCTTGATGTTGAGGGGTTTTCTTTACAAGTTAGATAAGAGACAATGTTTTCCTTATTCCAGCCTGGAAAATGTACAGGCAGTCCCCGGGTTACATACAAGATAGGGTCTGCAGGTTTGTTCTTAAGTTGAATTTGTATGTAAGTCGGAACTGTATATTTTATCATTGTAATCCCAGAGAAAACTTTTTTGGTCTCTGTGACAATTGGATTTTAAAAATGTTGGGTTGTCATAAGAATCAATATTAACACTAAAGCTTCATTACAGACACCTGTGATAACTGTTATAGCTGATGATTGTAGCCTAGGACTAAAGTACAGTAAGTTACCAACATCCAGAGGTCCGTTTGTAACTAGTATGTAAATCGTATGTAAGTCGGGTGTTCTTAAGTAGGGGACCGCCTGTATTTGCATATTTCCCACATCAACAGGTCTTTAGCCATAATTTAAATAAAAGAAAAATTAAAATCAGAGAATGACGGCCAGGAAATGATCCTGATTTTGGTTAAGAAAATTTAAAATACATTTTTGAGGGTCAGAAAATTAACATATCTCCAATTATTCCTTAACCCCTTAACGCTGAAGCCACTTTTCACCTTCCTGACACGGCCCATTTTTTAAAATCTGACATGTGTCTATTTAAGTGGTTATAACTTTGGAACACTTTAACATATCCAGTTGATTTTGAGATTGTTTTTTCGTGACACATTGTACTTCATGTTGGTCGAGAAATTTAATCAATATGTTTGGTATTTATTTATGAAATAAATGGAAATTTGCCAAAAATTTTGAAAAAAACAATGTTTTCAAAATTAAAAATTTTCTACTTTTTGGAAAGTTAGTCATATCACTAAAATAACTTGATAACTAACATTTTCCATATGTCTGCTTTAACTTGGCATCATTTTTCAAACATCTTTTCCTTTTTTTTAGGATGTTAGGAGGCTTATAACTTTAGGTGCAATTTTTCTGATTTTCACGAAAATCATCAAAACCTACTTTTGGAGGGTCAGTTTAGTTAGAAGTGACTTTATAAGGCCTACATGATAGAAAACCCCCACAAATGACACCATTTTAGAAACTACACCCCTCAAAATATTCATAACAACCTTTGGGAATTTTGTTAACCCTTTGAGCGTTTCCTGAGGGTGAAAGATAAATGAAAGTGAAATTACAGAAATGTAATTTTATCTTACAATAGATTCATTGAACACTAAAATTTGCACCTTCACAATGGGTTAAAAAGGAAAATGCATTTTACCATGTTTAAGGCAATTCCTCCTGAGCATGCCAATGCCCATTTTGTCACTGTACCCTTCTGTACGGGCACAGTGGGGCACCTGGAAGGGAAAGAGCGTTGTTTCGTTTTTGCAGGGCAAATATGGCTGAAAAAGTTTTCATGTGTCAGGATGCATTTGGAGAGCCATAATAGTACCAAAACAGAGGAAAGCCCCAACAAGAGACACCATTCTGGAAAGTACACCCCTTGGAGAGTTTAGCAAGGTGTAATTTGTGTATTTGCCCAAACAGGTGTTTGATTCAATTAGGCCCCAAAAGGGAAAAAAGGTGAAAATGTTCTCAAAAAAGTCACTTTTACCCCAAATTTTTGTAAGCCACAAGGGATAAAAGATGAAACAACTCCCATAAATGTGTAAAACTATTTCTCCTAAGCACAGAACTGCACCACTTTTGCATATAAAGTGTTGTATGGGTACACAGTAGGGCTCAGAAGGGAAGGAGGAGCTTTGGCCTTTTAGAAGCCAGATTTGAGAATCATCCATTACATGTGTCAGGATGCATTTGGAGAGCCCTAGTGGTACCAAAACAGAGGGGAACCCCAACAAGTGTCACCATTTTGGAAAGTGCACCCTTTGGAGAATTTAGCAAGGTGTAATATGTGTATTTTCCCCCACAGGTGTTTGCTTCAATTAGGTCCCTAAAAGGAAAAAGATGGACATTTTCCCAAAAAAGTCACTTTTACGGCTAATTTTTGTATCCCATAAGGCATTAAAGATGAAACAACCCCAAAAAATGTGTACTAGCATTTCTCCCGAGTATAAAATTGCCCCACACATGCAAATAAAATGTTGTATGGGTACGCAGTGAAGCTCAGAAGGGAAAGAGGGGCGTTGGCCTTTTAGAAGCCAAATTTGACAAACATCCTTTACATGTGTCAGGATGCATTTAGAGAGCCGTAGTGGTACCAAAACAGAGCGGAACCCCAACAAGTGACACCATTTTGGAAAGCACACCCCTTAGAGAATTTAGTAAGGTGTAATATGAGTATTTGTCCATATAGGTGTTTGATTTAATTAGGACTTAAATAGGACAAAGGTGAACATTTTCTTATAAAGGTCATTGTACCCCTAATTTTTTGTAGCCACAAGGCATAAAAAAAATTTAATAACCCCCCAAAATGTGTAAACCTATTTCTCTTGAGTGTAGAAGTACCCCACATGTGTATATAAAATGTTGTATGGGCGCACAGTAAAAGGAAAGGGGGAGGTTTGCCTTTTAGAAGCCAAATTTGACAGAAATGTTTGACATGCATTTGGAGAGCCCTAGTGGTATAAAACAGATAAGAATCCAAAAAGTGACCCTAATTTTTGAACACACACCCCTTAGAGAATTTTGCAATGTGTAATATATGTATTTGCCCCTACAGGTGAATGATCCAATTAGGCCCTAAACATTAAAAAGGTGAAAATTTTCCTATAAATGTCACTTTACCCCTAATTTATGTAAGCCTCAAGGGATAATATATTAAATAACCCCGAAAAAGGTGTAAAACTATTTCTCCTGAGTGTAGAAGTACCCCACATGTGCATATAAAATGCTTTATGGGCGCACAGTAGAGGAAAAGAGGGGTGTTTGTCTTTTAGAGGCCAAATTTGCAAGAAATCCTTCACATGTGTCAGGATACATTTGGAGAGCCGTAGTGGTACCAAAGCGGAGGAAAACCCGAAAAGTGACCCTAATTGTTGAATGTACACCCCTTGGGGAATTTAGCAAGGTGTAATATGTGGTGTAGTGTAATACACGTGGTGAAATGAGCATTTGAACATACAGGTGGTTTCCAAATACGATGTGCGATGGAGTCCAAGATGGAAATTGCAATTATTTCTGGAACGTTCAGTGCCCGTTATGTGGCGCCCCATATGAAATAATGTGGAGGGGTATAGGGAGCAACGTGACCTACCAGTTGTTACAATTATTCATTTTACTGAATTCACAACAGGTTGGGCGTGAATTTTGAATGTGTTGCGTATAAGGAGGTAGAATAAACCAGGGGACCATCTAAACTTTTGTCACACTTGGAGTTGTCGCAGGTCTCTTAGTAGTATATAGTGTCCATCCTTAGTATATAGTGTCCATCCTTAGTATATAGTGTCCATCCTAACTCCTCTTTTGGAACAGACTCTTTATTGAGTCGTACCTTTAGAAGCAGCAGAATTTACCGTGAAAATGCTGCCCTGACAAAACACAGGAACATCTAAACCCTCTGGACAGGGGCCCCGTCCTTCTTGTCCCAATATTAGTTTCCTAATATCTTCCTCTTGAAAACGGAGAAATGATACGGCAGGACCTGCACATTGGAACAGCTCGTAAGAGTTGTACAGCGTAATCTGTACAATGTACACGGCCAGCGCTTTTGTACCATATCTTCGTTTTAGTAGGGAAATTATCGCCAAGTGTTGCTCTTATTCACCCTAGCGATGCCCATTGTGACGAATATTGCTGCTTTTAGCTGGACCAAATCGACCAGCCAATAGCGGCAAACATGGACAGAGGGGGGCAACAAAACCCCTCTGAACCACAAGGCACAATTGGTGGCTGTCAGGAACAGCCGCCACTCTGCCCCGATCACCGTGTCTACAGACATGGTGACCGGTATTACTGACGTCATAAGTAAATTCGCTGCTATTGGCTCGTCTGAATTGATGAGCCAATAGCAGCGATAATAAACTGGGGGTGTGTGGGGGGGACATAACCCTTCTGGTCCATGGGGCAGGATGGATGGCTGTTAGGATCAGCTGCCATCTTGCCCCGATCACTGTGTCTGAACCGTGTTGGCAAGTCACTACCCGCCGCATCGTTCTATTACAACGCGCGTTGGGAATAGGCTATACAATCTTTATTTTTTAAGCAATTTAGACAAATAAGGGCTTATTTTTTTGCGAGACGCGATGCACTGTAAAAAAAACTTTATTTTAGAGGGTGTTTAGCTTATTGAAGCAATTTTATTAACTTTTTTCGTGTGGAGGAAAATAAAATCATCAATTCTTGTTTTGGATTTTTAGCATTTTTGAGGGGGGGGGTTCGCTGTAGCATAACAATAATATATTATCTTTATTCTACGGATCACTACGATTACGGTGATACCTCATTTATATAGTTTTATTTATATTTGTCCAATTTTATTGAAGGAAAACTAGAATAGAAAAAATTGAATTTGTTTTAGTATTGCCATCTTTATAGCAGCATAACTATAGTATTTTTTGGTTGACGGAGCTGGTTGTGAGCTTATTTTTTGCGTGACAAGTTGTTCTTTTCAGTGGTATCATTTTGGTACTTGTAACTTTTTTGGATCACTTTTTAGAACATTTTTTGTAAAGCAATTTGATAAAAAGTTTTAATTTTTGGCAAGTTTTGGGGGTTTTTTTTTTACCACGTTCACCGAGCAGGTCCAATTATGATTAGGATTTATTGTACAGATTGTTACGGATGCGGCGATACCAAATAAGTGGGTTTTTTTTGTGATTTAGTGTATTTTATACTTTATTACTTGTGTAAAGGGAAATGTGGTGTTTGGGGGGACTTTCACTTTCTTTTATTATTTATTTTTATTTTAAAAAACCTTTATTTATTGTTTTAACTTTTTTTTACAGGTAATGACATCTAAGCTTGAACAAGTGATCTTCTGATCACTTGTTCAAGCTATTTTACAGGTTACACAGTGCAATACAGAAGTATTGCACTGTGTAATGTAAGACACTGAGCATGCTGCGCATGCCCAGTGTCTTACAGCCGGGTCCTGCCAGAAGGCAGGACCCGGCTTCCGGATGAAGATCTCGCAGCCCCGGGCACCGGCAGTCCCGGGGCTGCGATCGGAGCAGCGGACCCCCCCGGTAAGCGCCGCGGGGGGGTCCGATTCACTTAAGATTGCATTTAAATGCCTCTGACACGCCGCGGTCAGCGCGACCGCGGCGTGTTAGGGGTTAACACCCGCGATCGGAGAAATCTCCGATCGCGGGTGTTAGAGGCAGGTGTCGGCTATAACGCACCTCCCGCCATGCAGTATTATTACGTCAAATGTCGGGAAGGGGTTAAAGTGGTTTTTCACTTTATCTCATGTATATTTTTAATGTGGGTGCAGGATATTAGGTAATTTACCAATATACACCTATTAAAAGTTCTGCTCCACTTTCTTGATATGTAAAGTGAATACTCCTGTCCTTTACCTCATCAGCCATACATTCCTGTCCATAAAATGGCTGCAGATGGAGGGTCAAGTGATACTACCTGATATGTTAAATCCCCCACCTTGAAGTATCATCTCCAGGCTATTGCTGCAAATGGTCCAAAAATCTGTTGTAATGTATATCACTGAATGTTAAACTCCAACTATTTAGCTGCCACCACATTCATGTTTATAGAATAAAACAAAATAAGGCAAATCAACAAATATGAAACAGCTGCTGCATCTAAGAGGTTAGACAGTTTTCTATCAGTTACAGTGATTGCTTGGTAATAGCTTGTGAACCAGTGTGAACACTATGATGTACATGTATGAAAGAATACATTTTTTTTGCATTACCCCACACTCAAGGGGTTCACATCATTGTTTAACTTTAACACTTCTCTAGTATTATAACCATAGAATACATTGAAGAATACTATTCCTGTATTCCATGCAGTTTTTATTCATTTTTCCTATCTTCTGTGTGCTCAGAATTTCCTGTATTGGTGATGCAGTCTATACAGGCCCATAGTAGTTGACATTTGGAGTATTTCCTATATAAACTCCCAGGTGCCATTAATTATTGTCGTTAGTTACATTTTTATCAATCTATTCCATCAATATTTTTACTCAGCAACATAAAGAATTCTGAATACTTTATAATAATATGAAATACTAACATTATTATTATAATATTATTAAGATGTTTGCTCTATGTTTAACGTGTTTGTCCAGTTTGGGCAATTAAAGAGAACCTGATGCACAAATTACCCACCCAAAATTAATACTTTATTGAAAACTTTGATTAAAAAGCATTGCTGTTATCCCTAAATGGTTCATCTTTCCATGACGGCAATGCCAGGTCTCACTGCTACAACATGCTGCTGTACGGAACATTAAGAGAGAGCTCTGTTACATCATTGTTACTTAATGTCATGTGACCCATGTGACATCATCTTAGGTTCTGTTACATTTGCACAGTCTACCCCATGTACAATATGTATCTGATCATATGAAATCACAGCAACCTCCATGGAAGATGGAGAGGAGTAGAAGTCCATGGAGGCAGCTGTAATCATGTCATGGTACTTCCATGTGATCAGATACATACATGGAATATTCATTGCAAATATAACTAGTTAAAGAACTTTAGATGGGATCACTCTGGTTACATGACATGCTGGGAAGATGCATGGGACATGGTGAGGTATAGATGGAAGGGGCTGGCCAAGAAGGACACTCCCCCTTTGATGCCATGTATCATAAAGTAGATTTTTGGGGATGTAAGGCATACTATTTTTAGCTAAAAGACTTGTGTCTGTTAGTTATGTGTCTGTTGTGTCTATGGGAACCTCTCATGTGAAAATGTGGTGACAGGTTCTCTATAACTGTTGATGTTTATATAATGAAAGGTTATGCAATTCTCCGCCGCCGCCGGCAAAGCTACCCGCGGCTTCAAAAAGTTGGCGGCGCATGGGTGCTGCCATCTTTCTGAGGATCGTCCCACCCTGTGACATCATTTGGGGCGGCAAGCCGTCGCCATGGCAGCCTCGGGACTTCCAAAGAGCTGCGGCTGCTTCGGGTTAACCTATTCATTACAATGTGCCATCAGCACATTGTAATAAATGAGGAGTAAAATCCCCATATACTGCCATACTGTAGTATGGCAGTATATGAAAGGATCGTACAGACAACCAAGGATTAAAGTACCCTAGGGAGTCTGAAAAAAATTATTATAAAAGAACCTAAAAACTCAAATCCACCCCTTTCCCTAGAACTGATCTAAATATAAATAAACAGTAAAAATCATAAACACATTAGGTATTGACACGTCCAAAAATGCCCGATCTATCAAAATATAATAACATTTTTTAACTGCGTTTAACCCGGTAACGGAAAATCGCGCCCAAAGTTGAAAATGGCACTTTAAAAAAAAATTACAAATTCTATAAAAACGTAATCAAAATCTACAAAAAACAACACCACCCACAGCTCTGTACACCAAAGTATAAAAAGTTATTGGCGCCAGAAGACAGCAAAATCCCCCAAAAAATTTTTGTGCAAGAAGTTTTAATTTTTTTAAATGTATGAAAATATTATAAAACCTATACAAATTTGTTATCCCCCGTTATCGTACTGACCCAAAGAATAAAGTAGACATGTCATTTGGGGCATACAGTAAAATCCATAAATTCCAAGCCCACAAGAATACAGCACAAATGTGTTTTTTTAACAATTTCACTGTATTTGGAATTTTTTCCTGCTTCCCAGTACATGGAATGGAATATTAAATACCACAATTTTGAAGTGTAATTTGTTACGTAGAAAATAAGCCACCACACAGCTCTGTACAAGGAAAAATAAAAAAGTTATAGATTTTTGAAGGTGTGGAGTGCAAAATGAAAAAGGGCTGTGGCGGGAAGGGGTTAAATTTCACAACAAAAATAGCGATTTTGTTAGCAGCTAAGTGCCTTATTTAGCGCTTTATTTGGCACATTTGTAGAAATAGTCACAATTGGCACTTTGTGGAAATAGTCACAATTGGTATCTGGGTCATGGGACTTTTTAGGTGCAAAAACGTCTCACATTTCAAAGCAAAGCCAGCTAAACAATATATTAGATGCAGAAAAGGACACCAGCCAAGTTAAAAAGAAAAGCATTCAACAAACCAAAAATGGTGATGAATCCCCCCTATGTTTACTTCTGTCACGATGCGGAATCTGTGGATGCTCTGGACCACCGCAGGAGATGGTACTAGCCGACACCTTGGACTAGAATCTAAGTAGCACCTGGTCTTCTCCAGAGCCTACCGCAAAGCCGGATGATCTTGCTGCGGAGGGGTACCACCAGGTCATACCACAGGTGCGACTAGCTGGCGGTGACAGCCAAGGTCGAGGTACCTTTGCAGTAGACAGTCTCGTGGTAAGGTTCAGACACAGGGTCAGGGCAGGCGGCAGAGATGCAAGGTCAAGTCCAATCCTGGGTCATTAACAGGAGGTCCAGACAGCGGAGAACGGGAACACAGGAACGGACTGGAACACACAGGAGCATGGAAACAGGAACACACAGAAGCAGGGGAACAGGAAAGCAGGAACACAGGAACAGGAACCCATAAACATGGGAACAGGAACTCAGGAACACGGGAACATGGGAACAGGAATGCAGGAACACAGGAACATGGGAACAGGAATGCAGGAACACAGGAGCAGGGACACACAGGATTGCAGGAATACACAGGAATGCAGGAAATTGCATGGGAGCTTTCTTAATGGCATATACACAAAGATCTGGCATGGTGTGATGGGAGGGGCAGGGAGAAATCCCTGCAGGAGATCATGGACAGGCATGAGCAGGGAGACATGGAAGGAGTTCAGGATGCACATGGTGGGAGAAAGACGCAACTTGTAGGACACCGGATTGATGTGACTCAGGACCTCAAAAGGACACAAGAATCGTGGACCAAGCTTGTACCCGGGAAACCTCAGCCGGATAAACCTGAAGGACAACCAGACCATGTCACCAGGAGAGAAGACAGGAGGAGACCTGCGTCTCTTGTCAGCCTTGAGCTTGGTACGGGCAGAAGCCTGTAACAACGAGAGGCGAGTCTGCTCCCAGATTGACTTCACATTTTGTACCAACTCCTCAACAACAGGGATGTCTGAGGACACAGGCAGAGGAAGATCAGGGCGTGGATGCTGTCCATAAACAATGAAGAAGGAAGTGGAGCCAGAAGTTTCGGAAGGCTGGCAAGACGTGGAGCAGACGGAAGTCCTGGAAGGGGAACAAAATGGGACATCTTCGAAAACCACCCAGATGACGGTATTGCCAGAGAAAGATGGAAGGTTCTAACAAGGTCCATAGCCACGTGTGACCACGGGCAACTGGGTATCGGCAGCGGAAGCAAGAGACCAGCGGGGTTTCAGGCAGGAAGGCTTAGAACATGACAGGAGGTCCAGGATCGCATGACAGGAGACCGAGACAGGTACTGATAGAGGCACCACCATACAGCGGGACTGGTACTCTGGACCCCAACAAAGAATTTACACCGTCATCCAGTTAAGTACTGGTGCATGGAGCTGCAGCCACGGAAGACTGAGCAGGAGGGATGAGGTAGAGCTAGGCAGCACGAAGAAGGACAGTCTCTCCTTATGCAGAGCACCGACCTGGTAAGTAGGGAGAAGTCTTCAATAAAACAAAAAATTTTGTACAGAAGACAAGACAAGTTACCCAAGACTTCATTTATGTGTATTTTTTTTTACTCTTAGCCTCCTATGTCAATAAAACAAATGTCCCTGAGCAAAGCGCCATATATATTTGTGCTTTTTTTTGAAATGTAACAAAATAGGAAATGTTCACTTCCCCTTTAAGAAAATAAAATGGATGTAAATGTTTACCTTTTATTGATGTTTTAGTTTGATGTTTCCATCCATCAAACAAACACACACAGGCAGATGCAAGCATTTAGATAACTGTGACAGAATAGGCTCATTTATCACAAAGAAAATAGCTCAATTTTCTGACCAAATGTGGCATACACCTAGACATGAGGCCCAGTAACAAAACTTGTGATATACACATTTGATCATGGCAGGGAGCCCAGATTGCTATATTTTAATACGTGTGCCATGCTGATTCTAAGTCACAGCTTTCTTCATTTGACTTAGAAAAAAAATGATCTAATTATTATTTTTGAAATGGAAATGGATTAAAAGTAAAGAAAAATATTCCTGCTTTTTCAAATATTACTCATGTGTATTTTAATACAAAAATATTTGAATAATTTAACAGCTATCCACATTTCCTGAAGTATTTGACTAAGCTGTATATAGTGCTTTAGCTAGGAGTAAATAAGTGGCCTGCAGAGAGCACATAGAGTGCAGGTGTATTTTAAAGCAGTCTTTGACTTTAAGGAAAAAGTTACACAGTTAATAAAGCGATGAAACTAATGTTTTGGCAAAAGGTTGCAAGGATAAATGTTCTTAAAAATGGACGGCTTAGTGGTGGATTGTAGGAAACTGTTTAGGGTCAGTGGACCCCCTGGACCACCACAGGAGATGGAACTAGCCAACATCTCGGACCGGAATCTAAGTGGCACCTGGTTTTCTCCAGAGCCCACCACAAAGCAGGATGGTCTTGCAGCGGCAGGGTACCACCAGGTCGTTCCACAGGTGCGACTAGCTGGCTGTGGCAGCTGAGCATGTGGCACAGAATCGGAGTCCAGGCTCAACTTCAGAAACAGGCACGGAGTTAGGGCAGGCGGCAGAGATGCAAAGGTCAGAGGTCAGGACTGAGGTCACAACAGGAATTCAGTGAAGCAGGGGACAGGAACAATGCAGGGAACACACAAGGAAGCTTTCTCTAAGGCAATGAGAGCAAAGATCCTGCCAATCAGCTGGATGCTGGTCCTTTAAATCTTAGAGTGCCCGCGCGCGTGCCCTAGGGAGCTTGGACGTAGGACCAGAGTAGATGGGAGCAGGATCGTTGGAGAGGTAAGAGCGGGCCAGGGGGCAGCACAACGTAGAGAGGGGCATGGGTAATTTATCATTGAATTATCTGGCAACAACTGAAAAAATCCCAATGAAGAAGAACCATGTATTTTCAGACCTCACACTAGGTCTACATTGTAATATGGCTTTGATTGTTCACATATTGATGGTGGACATATCAGCTTTCCTATTAATTTAGTTTAGAATTTAATAAGGTTGTCTGGAATCAGTGAAATAAAGAGAAACTGCCTTTCATACTTACTATGCACACAGCCATACATTGTAAAGCAGCTCAGTTCCATTCTCTTCTATTTGACTGAGCTGCACTTAGGCTACCTGACTATTATATAGTATTTGATGTTACTGACATGCTATCCAGAAGGCAGAGCACTGAGATTGCTTTTAGTGTCTGATCAGCAATCCTAAGGCAGCATTCAAGATCTGCCTGGGTAAACAGTGTTGATTCCACCTTTCTTTGGTGTCATAATATCATGGCTAAAATAAACCTGAAATCTACACTGGATGTTAAATGACAGGAAGTGAGTGAAACATAGTGCATATCTACAATCGGGAAAAATAGTATTTAGTCAGCCACGAATTGTACAAGTTCTCCCAGTTAAAATGATGAGAGAGACCTGTAACTGACATCATAGGTAGACCTTAACTATGAGAGACAAAATGAGAAAAAAATCACATTGTCGAATTTTTAAACAATGTATTTGCAAATTATGTTGGAAAGTAAGTATTTGGTCAATAACAAAAGTTGATCTCAAGACTTTGTTATATATCCTTTGTTGGCAATGACAGAGGTCAGACGTTTTCTGTATGTCTTAACAAGGTTGGAACACACTATTAATGCAGATCTCCTCTAGGGCAGTGAAGTTTGCTTGTTTTCGTTCTGTCGCTTTGCAATACAGACTTTCAACGCTCTCCAAAGGTTTTCTATAGGTTTGAGATCTGGAGACTGGCTAGGCCACTCCAGGACCTTGAAATGATTCTTACAAAGCCACCCCTTCATTATCACGGTGGTGTGCTTGGAATCATTGTTATACTGAAAGACCCAGCCATGTTTCATCTTCAATGCCATTGCTGATGAAAGGAGGTTTGCACTTAAAATCACACAATACATTGCACCATTATTCTTTCATTTACACAGATTAACAGAGAAACAGCTCCAAAGCATGATGTTGCAACCCCCATTCTTCACAGTAGGTACGGTGTTCTTTAAATGTAACTGAGCATTCATTCTCCCCCAAACACAATGAGTTGTGTTTCTATCAAACAGTTCTGCTTTGGTTTTATACGACCATATGAAATTCCCCCAATACTTTTCTGGAACATCCAAATGCTGTCTAGATAACTTCACAAGGGCCCCAATATGCACTGACTTAAGCAGGGGGACACGTCTGGTATTGCAGGATTTGATTCCCTGGTAGCGTAGTGTGTTACTGATGGTAGCCTTTCTTACGTTGGTCCCAGTTTTTTGCAGGTCATTAACTAGGTCTCCCTTGTCATCCTGGGATTTTTGCTCATCATTCGTGTGATCATTTAGACGCCACGGGGTGAGATCTTGCATGGAGCCCCTGATCTAGGGAGATTATTGATTGGTCTTTTGTGTCTTCCATTTTCTTATTATTGTTCCCACCATTGATTTTGTTTTTGGTGTCCTTCTATCGATTTTTATCGAGTGGGAGAACTTGCACAATTGGTGGCTGACTAAATACTTTTTTTATAGAACCTTAAGCACCAATGCAGTCATTGATTGGAACTACATAGATGTAATTGATTAACATGAAAGTGACATGTCACAATATTTCTGGAGTGGAGTGGTCGCTAGCTTTATTGGAAGTAATCAGCTTCTAGAGTTTTTTTGTGACAGGTCCTCTATGATAACAGACACAGGTGTATCAAACTAACAGTTATAAATAGAGTGACCAGCAAACAAATTAATAATACCAGTTAGTCTGCATAAATCTATATATCAGCAAGCATACTATACATACAAGTCATGTTTACCAACATATGGTTTAGTCTCAGCATTCATTACCCAACAAAAACAACAATTAGACTCAAAAGTTGGTTTACAGATTTGCGTGGTCAAACTTTTTGCCTAGCAGCATATTGTAGAAATATTGTAGTTGATGCTATAATGAATCAATAAGCTCCTTTCACTTGTCTTCTTATGTTCTTGTCTAGCACACTCCCATGGCTCTTTCTCACAGCCTGAAGCAGAAAGCATATCAATGATTTAGAGCTTTGAATTTCTTTCACATTTATTCTTTAAGGTGGTAATGAAAAGAGGCTTATTATTTTAACCCAGCATGTCTATTTTTATAGGCTCTCAAGGCTAAATAAAATTTTCTGTAGCACGTAAGCTATTTTATTGTTCTGCAAGGACTGATATGTTGATCAATTTGGATAAACATAACACAAATATGTTCAATTACTGTATCAATAGTTCTAATCTGTGTGGTTGATATTGGAGAATGAAAATGTGAGCCATGTAAAAGCAAAGCACAACAATTTTATATACAGTAGATAGAAATTGGCCAAATTTTTCCTTGGAATCCAATAAAAAAAAAAAAAAGACAATACCTGGACGGGACAAAACTAGCGTCAAAATAAAGCATGGTAAACCAGGGGCACTTACTCATAGTGGCACTTACACTGTGGTAATATGCTTATATTTGTTATCCATTTTATTATAAAGGCTCCTAACTAGCATGTTTCACAGGTATTCTATGCTCCTGAGTTTGACTAATTTCTTAAAGGGGTTTTCCCACCAATCAACTTAGACCCTATCCACAGGATAGGACCTAACTTGCTGATCTAAGAGAGTCTCAATGATGAGACACCTACAGGTCACGGGAATGGGGGATCCGACGGGGTCCCAGGTACCTGTGTTGCTCCCAGAGATGAATAGAGCAGACAGCCATGCATGTCCGTTCTGCTCCATTCATCTCTATGGAGCTGAAGATTGACAAATGCCATGCTTTAACTTTCTGGTCATCTATATTGACTTTTAAACCAACCAAGAAAAAATTGCAACAACATATAACATGTACGGTGCACAAATTGTGCGTACTAAGACTAAAAAATGCTCCCAATAAGACTGTAAACCAAAAGACAAAAAGCAGGCGAATGCCAACAAATATGAATGTAAAATGTAAGCTTTATTGATAAATACAGAATAAATCTAAAATACATGTATCAAATAAAGTCAGGGAAGTAAAAAGTGACTACTGCATTTGGTGTAAGCCATGAAAATGGCACTGCTGGAGAGGATTCCCCATGTGCCCTTGTATGGCTGTCTGCTCCATTCATCTTCGGGAGTGACACAGGTACCCAGGACCCCGTCGGATCACCATTCCAGTGATCTGTGGGTCTTTGACTGAAAATGTGTGCTACCACTCTCACCTAAGACCTGACTATTGACTGCACTTGAACTCCAACTGACCTTACCTCAATTTGTAACTGAAAACTCTAAGGGTAACATTTACTAAGGGCTTTGCGCTACACTTTTGTTGGACTGTGCACGTTCTTCATGGCTAAAACAGCTTGCACAGGTATTTAAGAAGTGTCTGGACCGCTATTGTGTTGCACGCAACCCTTTTGTGGCGCAGTTGCGCTGGCTTCCATGCCACAAGTTAAGGGGTGTGCCGCCGATTGGTCCAACTGATTCAGACCGAGCACTGTATTTAACTTGCAAATTGTGTTGCATGCCCTATGTCGAAGATGCACCACAAAAAAAGACGGTGAACTGTTTCAGGTAGTGAATAACCATACGCAGAATTATACATGAAAATAGAACTTTTAGTGCATTTTCTGACTTTTTAAGTAAATGTGCCCTTAACTATGTCTCTTGTTGATTAACACTGATATCTCTCAATCCAAGGTTGGATGAAAACCAGGGAGGTTTCTACTATAATTCTCTCAGGCGCTACCAGAATCATTTATTACTTATTCACAGTTTGGCTGAAAAATATATGGGCCCCACAAGTGCAATCCCTGATGTTATTCCTAAGTCCCTTCCTTTTCCTTAATACAGGCGTGCAATAATAAAGTTTAAATGGAATAGTGGTTAAATGCGTGATCTTGGTTTGTTGATGTCTGATTCAGTTGTCATTTCTGTTATGTAATATAGGGCTTTG
This sequence comes from Engystomops pustulosus, assembly GCF_040894005.1. NCBI lineage: Eukaryota > Metazoa > Chordata > Amphibia > Anura > Leptodactylidae > Engystomops > Engystomops pustulosus. The sequence continues at coordinate 109,469,996 of NC_092412.1, read as the reverse complement.
AGACCTTTGTTCAAGTAAGCATAGGGATTTTAATAATTGAATCCCCTATAACTAAACATTTTTACCTACACAATTTACAAATGATAATTGTAAGACATCTGCTTGCCGCAGAATGCAGGCCATGTACTGAACATCTTTATCTAGAATGCTTCATTTTTTCTGTTTAACTAAATAGAACTAACCCACTGCACCTTAGAGTATTTCTATAATAAAAAAACATTATTAAGCTGAAAAATCTTAATGTAAGTTACTGCAGTCATTACTCTGGATGTACACTTTTCTAATTAATTATTGAAGTGGAAGTATTGTCCCTTCACAGTATGTACTTTCATAATTATCGCTTTGGGTAGCATTTATCTTAATTAAGATCTCTTGCCTCTTAAAGATTCTGGGAATGGTGCATAATGTACATAAATCTATTATAGGTATGTCTTTATGGTATACAAAGGGACCAATTGTTCATAGATTAAATGTAAGAAATCTCTTCTGGGGTTTAACGGTATATGTATTTCTGTACTAAGGTGATTTTCCAAAAATATAGTATATTTATTGAAAATGCAAGAACATTCAAACATGCAATTATAACATTTCCATAATGTGTCAAATTGTTATTCTTAAATATCGGAACCAGTAGCCATTTATATTAAAAATTTCCCCCATTTGTAGCGCATGTTGACTTAAAATTATATTTTAAAATACATATTTAATTCTAATTAAATTTGAATTCTAATTCTAATCCCTGGCAGTCTGTGGCCTGGGGAAGGAATGGGGCCACAGACTGCCAGGCGACAGACTATGGGTCCCACAGAGGGAAGGAGAATCTATTGTATGTATCCATACAGTTGAATACAATAAAACATAGGTAAACACACATCTGTGCACTCTGCCTTCGCACACTTTATGATGTCATCAGATGGGGCCACTACTGCATTTTACAGTGTGCATGGGCAGAGTGCACAAACGGATGTGCCTGCTGCACAAAAAGAGAAAAGATGAAGCAGTGGGATGGCAGGGCACTGGAGTACTGAATTTTTTTATTTGTTATTTAATATGAAAAGTGACCCTGCTGCTGTGGACATTACATTGCTAAAGGGGCTACTGTGGACATATCATTAATAAGGCTGCTGCTGAATATTTCCTTTTTAAGGTGGCTGCTGTGGATGTATCATTATTGAAGGAGCTGCTGTGGACATTTCTTTCTTAAAGAGGCTGCTACTAAACATTTCATTATTAAGGGGGCTACTGCACATTTCTTATTATTTTAAACCCATGCGGGTGCATGGAGAGGGCTCACGGGCTGAGCCCTCTCCATAGCCGGAAAGTCTTTGCTTCATATTGCTTCATAGACTTACCTGCGTAATCCCATCGATTGCACCCGGAAAAGCTGCCGGCGGTTTTAAGAAAATGGCTGTGCCACCATCTTGGTGACAATCGTCGGTCCCCGAGACGTTGTCAGAGAGAGGCGATAGGTCGCCATGAAAGCCTGTCTCGTTTTAACCATTTTATTACATTGTAATGAATGAGTAGGAAAATCCCCATATACTGCCATACTGTAGTATGGCAGTATATGGTAGATTAATCAGACAACCTAGAGTTAAAGTACCCTGGCGGTCTGAAAAATAATAAAAGTAAAAATTAAATCATAAACATATTAGTTATCTCCGCGTCTGAAAATGCCTGATCTATCAAAATATAATAAAGTTTTTACACTTCGTTTAACCTCGTAATGGATAATAGCAACCGAAGTTGAAAACTGACCTTTTTTGCCATTTTGAAAAATATAAAAATTCAAAAACAAGGGATCAAAAAGTTGTAGAGTCAGAAAAATGGTAGCATTGAAAACGTCATCAAAAGTCACAAAAAATGGCTCCATGCACTGAAGTATGAAAAAGTTATTAGCGCCAGAATATGGCAAAATCCCCCCAAAATATTCTGCACAAGAGGTTTTAATGTTTGTAAATGTATGAAAGCATTATAAAACCTATGCAAATTTGGTGTCCCTGTGATCACACTGGCCCAAAGAATACAGTAGACATGTCATTTTGGGTGCCCAGTGAAAGCTGTGAAATCCAAGCTTACAAGAAAACGGCGCAAATGCATTTTTTCACTATTTTCACTGCATATGGAATTTTTTTCCCGCTTCCCTGTGCATGGCATGGAATAATAAATGCAGTAACTGCAATTTAATGCACAGAAAACAAGCAGTCACAGAGCTCTTTTCGTGTAAAAATAAAAAGTTATAGATTTTTGAAGGTGGGGAGTAAAAAATGGAAATGAAAAAACAAAAAGGGGCCAGGTCGTTAAGGGGTCAAGAGAATGCCAATGACCAATAATGTAGGAATGTGTTCACTTGCTTAATTTTTTTATGTCTAGACAAAGCTGCTGACGTTTTAGGGATGGGGACAGGGCTCTATAGATACAACATTCCAGGTATTAGAGAGCAATTGTTGTATTTTATATTTTAACCATAAAAATGACTACCTTAACATCTCCTTGGAATTTCTACAAAACTGTCTGAAAGTGACTTATTATTTGCCTTGTTTGCCAGAAAACTGCTGGACAAGGCATAGTAGATCTCTCCATTGTATCTAAATATGTAGAAGTCGGACATTTACAGGAGCTTAAAGGTTGATGCAAATAATTAAAAGCAAGGAGTTGTTCAACTGTCAAGTACATTCTATTACCTTTAACATTTGGATGTAAACATATTGCATGTGCATTTGCATTACGTCAAATCTATGTTTTATCTTCTCAAACTAATTCAGTTATTTACAGGGTTTAGTAAGTTTTCATTTTATTCAGCTTGAGTTGGCATTTAAATCACAAAATTAAAGATCATTATTATTATTATTATTATTGTCTATTAGTACTTCCCCAAAGTATGTAGACATGTAAAAACACAGCAGTATTTTTGGTTGTGCACTATATGAATTCAACTGAAAAACACAGAGGATAAAATGGAGCAGAGAAATTAAGGTCTATTAACTATCAACTCCCTGTGTGAAGGTGCATTTTTCAAAATGGCAAAAAAGTGCCATTTTCAACTTTGGGGCGCTATCATCCGTTGCGAGGTTAAACACAGTGAAAAATCTTTATTATATTTTGATAGATCAGGCATTTTCAGACGCAATGATACCTAAAGGGCACATTTACTAAGGGTCCGAATCACGTTTTTCCGCCGGGTTTCCTGAATTTTTCGATTTGCGCCGTATTGCCCCAGGATTTTGGTGCACGTGATCGGATTGTGGCGAATCGGCGCCGGCTTTCACACGACAGGAATGGAGTGGCGTGTATTCGGAAAAAAATGCGGAATTTAAAGAAAAAACTGTGTCCCAAAAAATAGCACTCACATACTCCGAGACGAAGGAGGTGAATTACGGCAGACTTCAGCGCAGCAGCGACACCTAGTGGACATCAGGTACACGACCTTAGTGAATCCCGGCAGAACCCGAATCAGCGTCGGAGAACGCCCTGCTGGATCGCGACTGGACCGGGTAAGTAAATCTGCCCCAATAAGTTTATATTTAAAGGGGTATTCTCGTCTGGGCATTAATATTCAGTTTGATTAATCTGCCATTAATAAACATTTCATTAATTAGATGTTATTAAAAAAAATGTTCCTGTGTGAAGATAATTTCTCATACATATGTAGTTATGTGGTCCCTTAGAAACGAGATAGCTTCCTCGGATACGGCCACCTCTGCTGGATGGATTGCACAAATAAACAAAAAGTTTTTGTATATGAAATATCCGGGAATTACTACATGTCCCACAGCCGTCCTGTGGTAATGATTGCTGAAGCCAGGAGGTCTGGCAGAGCTCAATAGCGCATGTCAGCCCACTGCTGCCAAAATGTGACGTGGTCGTAACCGAGGAAGCTATCTGGTTTCTAAGGGACAACATCACTACATTTATGAGAAATTATCTTCACACAGGAACATTTTTTTTAATAACATCCAATTGAAGAAATGTTTATATATGAAAGATTCATGAAACTGAATGTGAATGCCCAGACGAGAATACCCCTTTAACTTTTTACTTTTACTATTTTTCAGGCCACCAGGATTCTTTAACCCTAGGTTCTCTTATTTATCTACCACATACTGCCATACTACAGAGGTGCATGTGATATATTACATAATAAAGGGGTTTGCTCTAGTTTTGATGAGAATGGGAGAGGATCCTAAAATCTAGGTGTGCAAAAACTTGTTGCATCATTCCCAAGAAAAAGGGGTGCTCTTTTGTGAACACCAAAATTAGACTTTGGTGCCTCGGACACAACTGTGTTAAAATATTACTTTTATTAATTTATGAGTAAAAATATTTTCATGCTCAAAAGTAATAGAAAAAAATACACTAGTATGAGTATACGATTTCATCTCCTGACGAAGCGTCAGTGCAAAACGTGCCTCAGGGTGTACCATTGGCCCTCCCTAATTAGCCCTTTTGATGGCCCATCATCATGATTTCAGGTAAGTGGACAGTTGGTATGTGGACACTTTGACACTAATAAGTTTATGTTTAACTTTTTACTTTTACTATTTTTGAGGCCACCAGGGCTCTTTAACCCTAGGTTCTCTGATTGATCTACCATAACATAAACTAAGCGGACAGTTGGTATGTGGACACTTTGACACCGGATGGGCCCTCATTATGTTATATTAAGCACTAGACATCTTGCCTCTAATTACTTTACATTTTGGATTGATTTTTAACTTACATTTACTGGGTACTATTCCATCATTGGACTCTTTAAGGGGGGTTTATGTACTCTGTGGGGGCCCTATTCCATCTAGTTTGGCTGGATTGCCACTTACGTTTTTCTACATGATATAACTTTAATTGCTATATGAGTAAAAATATTGTGACGCTCAAAAATAGTAAAAAATTAGACCAGGTTTACATGCTATAATGTCTTATTCTAATAGTGTACCACAGTACATTCTTATTCACTTATTGTGCATGCTGTGTGCATGTCCCCCATAGTTGTCTATGGTGCCTGGGCTCGGTACGGTGAGCACAACATGTGCTCACTGTACCATGCCGTGGCCACATAAAAGATAGAGCCTGCTCTATCTTTTGGTCGTATGAATGGCTGTGCGCCACTATTCTCCATGGAGAGGGGGCAGCATTTGCTTCTCCTCCTCTCCACCACGCCAAACGTGTGCCCGCCCAAGCTGTAGCCATGTGGGCACACATTTGTGTGCATGCACCCTTAACCAGTCTCTCATTAGTCTAGGTTTCACTTATAATGAAATCATATACTAATACTAGTTTCTTTTTTTCTATCTTTTTTTTAACCTGTCTCTCCAAGACTCTTCTCCTATCTTTGCTTAGTTTGGCTGGATGGCCAGTTCAAGGAAGAATTGTGATCATCCCAAACTTCTTCCATTTAAGGATTATGGAGGCCACTGTGCTCTTAGGAACATTGAGTGCTTAGAAATGCTTTGGTAAACTTGGCCAGATCTTTGCCTTGCCACAATTGTTTTTTGATTTTACCAATTTGCTGTAATGAAACAATGAGTGAAAAGTTTAAAGGGGCTGACTACTTTCCATATCCACTGTAAGTGAGTACAGGTAAGTGTAACTCCAGCCAAAATGTTTTTTGAAAAGAGAGTTTTGGGATGTCATATTAACAAGTATAACCAATAAAGCAACAATGCAGTCTGAGACCTCAGTAAATTACATTAAATTACTAGTATCCAGAGAGCTTTACCAGGTAGTCACAGTGGGTATAGTGGTCTGTCTGTAACTAGTAATTATCTGTAAGTCTAATGTCCTTAAAGGAAATCTACTCATAGTCCCACTATGACTGTGGTGATATTTTTATATATATGTAATCCATGGCCGCCTTCCTTTAAAGTCAACCTTTAAAATCATGCTAATGAGACAGAAGGGCTCTGGTGCAGATTCACAGGCTGTTACTGTGTGCAAGGAGACCCTGTTCCTGACCTTGTACCCCGATCTTATGCCTTTTAGTTACAGAGCCTGGTTCTAATGGTACTGAACCTGGCTCAACATGTGCAACTGCTGAAACAGTACCTCCCTCACACTTAGGTCAGTTAGTATTACTATCCTTGCTAAGGATCCAGTGGTCAGTGGTCCTCTGAATGGATGCTGAGTTCAGAACTTGTGCGACACACCCAGGGGTGTCTTGCTGGGAGCTGATACCTTGCAATATCTAATCTATGGAATGTTGGGTGGTTCAAACTGCAACTTAGTGTTGTTCTCAGCTGTGGATTGAATAATGCAGGGCCAAGCCATTCAGCACTGGGGTGGCACCCAGGGCCTGCATAAATCCTCAGGGCTCAGTTCACTCAGGATTAGTTGTTTTCCTTCTGTGACCTCACTTGTCAGCTCGATCCAATACTCCTGTGATCTGTGGTACTCAGGTCTTTTTCCTGTTATCGTACCTGACTCTGGGGACCATAGCCTGATCTGATTCTGTGATCTGTGGTACTCCTGATTCTACCAGATTTGCAAGCCTGTGTACCCCAAGCCTTTTCTAGTATCCCAAACCATGTTTCCTGCCTGAACCAGAACTCAGGAACCCCAACCTGATCTACATCCCTGACCTGGAATCCTGAAGGCTGCCCAAACCCAGAACCCTTCCTTCCCCTATACTCATATGTCTGGAAATATATCAGAAACCCTTACAAACATTTTCTGTTTGCAGATTTATTTAGATTTTTTGTTTATGCAACAATATTCCTATGCTGAATAACCTTATAACAAAATAGTGTATAAAAAAATCAATTGAACCCTGTAAAAGAACAGTGAGTTCATATTAACAATACCAGAAAACACAATACTACTTGGAGAGGGTGACAGAAAATAGTTTAAACTTTTTTCTACAACCAATTCTATCAATTGAAATGATTGCTAGGAAAAAAACGATCACCCCTTTGCATTGTGCTTTGACAGTCACATGAGCATGACATCGAAAAACTGTAGACTGTAAAGTGTACTTCATCTATTGTCTACTTCTACCTTTATCAACTTTCCAGAACACTGTCATCCAAGCTTAAAGCAAGATGCTCTTATGTCAAAGTTTCAGTTTTTATACTTACTGCGGCTTTGGTTCAATGATAGTTTTAGAAGTGTATTCCCTTGAGGTATATACTGTACAAATAGTCCAGGTCACCTTTGTATTTTTGGCAGTTGAAAAGATAGTGGAAAATATGCTTACTCACTGGGTCCACTGTGATATGACATCCTCTACAAATATCTGTAATGAATAGCAGTATTTCACACAGCTGCCTAAGGCTCTAATTACCTTTATGTTATAAAGGACCAACAGGAAAGGTAAAAAGCATCCAAAGATATTAATGTATTTTAAAGGACCTAGTGGTGCAAAAACTTATATAGTTCAGTTGAAATATTGATCTTAGTTTATTTTAACTGTAGAAAATATCAAGTATGTTCCACCAATTTACATTAACAAACAACAAAAACTACCATAATAATCTTTCTATTACTGGTTAGAAAAACATGTTTTTTGTGGTATCAGCATTTCCTGTAGTGAATTTCCTTAACAAGTTGTTTGGAGAAAATAATCTTACTGTGAATGAAATGAGACCAGCATTATCATACACATTCACTGAACACATGAACATTTTATGTGTCATGATGTGTGGATATTACAGTCAGCTGGAGGTAGGTTCCTTTAACACCACATGGATTCCTTAATTTTTATTTTATAGACATTTTGTTCTTGGCTGCTACACTTAATTCTATTTTTAAATTGTACATATTATATTTTAGAGAACTAACAACGTTATTTTTTACAATACTCTCCCAATAATCATGGCTATTTTTAAGTTTTGAACATATATGCTATAAGGTCTTCCTTTTTAAAGTAAGCAAATGAGGTGTGATTGTTGTGTTATTCCAGATCTTTTCATTTTTTAAAAAATCATAAATGTTGTAAGGGACAAATCAGCAGGATTACAGATGTCTGTGTATCCATTTTATCCACTCCAAAAATTCCATGATACATATAAGAATTACTGATGACAGCTTTTTCAGAAAATAAATAGTGCAATTTAAACGGTTTAATTTAATTCTGGATTTAGCTCGCTTGTACAACTGGTGTATATTTTGGGGAGTTTATGCCAGCATAGATTGAACCATCAATTGAACCATCATTCTGTATGTAACTTATATATGGTATAGTATAAAAGGGGTTGGTCAATTGTTAAAAAATATATAGAATTGGCCTGGGGTAGGGGGCTGCTTTATATATTTAAATGACATGTGTTGCCATTTCTTTCCCTCCTTAAATCAATATATCTCTTTTTATAATTTGTTTTATTTAATTATTGTACATTCTTATCTTCTATTTTCAGTTAATGATCATGAGGGATGCCATTTTGCCTGAGCTCTAGTAACATTTAATTAAACCGAGACCCCTAATTTTACCACCAAAAACTGGGAAAACCAATTGACTTAAGTATAAGCCGAGATTTTAGTATACAGCCATCCACATGTAGTATACAGCCAACCCCATGTAGTATACAGCCAGCCAGCCCCCTGTAGTATACAGCCAGCCCCCTGTAGTATACAGCCAGCCCCCTGTAATATACAGCCAGCCCCCTGTAGTACACAGCCAGCCCCATGTATAGTACAGCCAGCCCCCTGTAGTATACAGCCATACCCCTGTAGTAAAAAGCCAGACAGCTTCCTGTAGTATCTTCTCTAGCTGGCAGAGTTGCGTCCATGCTATCTGCTGGCGGGGGCGCTCACTATGATGCGGCAGTGTCGCCACTGATGACGTCATCAGCGGCGACACCACCACATCATAGTGTGAGCCATCTGGGAGACTGCAAGGACTCAACCGGCTAGAAAAGAGAGAAGAGGAGCCACTGGGAACCATGCCGAGGATCGGGAGCCGCTCCGAGGATCTGGGCGTTGGAGGGTGAGTAATAACTTTTTTTTTTTTTATTGAATTCTGTATAAGCTGAGGTGAGGTTTTTCAGCACATTTTTGGTGGATTTGAAAATTGGGTCTAAACATCCAGAAAGCCTTTAACCCCTGTGTAATTTTTTTTAAATTTTAACTGCCCTGTTATTCCCAGCATTTTTCAGCCCTCTAGGCCCCACTAGCCCCATTTTACATCCATTTTTGGGTGTTAAAGTCAATGGGGAATATTTATCAAGCTGTCTGAAAGTCAGAATATTTCTAGCTGCCCATAGCAACAAATCACAGCTCCCCTTTAAAATATTCATGAACACTGGTAAAATTAAAGCTGAGCTGTAATTGGTTTCCATGGGCAACTATGAATATTCTGACAGCTTGATAAATCTGCCCCAATGACTTGAATGGGGTTCATGTTCGGCTTAAAGTACAACCCAAAGATCTGGTACAGAACTGAATTTTGTTGTGAAATTCGGACGAACCTGTCAAACCCATATTTCGACCAACCCGCTCATCACTAATTGTGACATCTATTTTTAGAAATGGTGGCAATGGTTATGTTTTTTTTTTTATAGAGGTGTTATCCACCATAGTAATTCCACCAGCCTTGATTGACTGTTATGTAGAAAATCCCTACAGAATTAGCAAGCAGCAGTATAAGTGAAAATTTTAGGGTATACAACTTTTATATAGTGATGGCTACACAGCAATGTACAAAGAGTATCATTAACCATTCCTAAAAAACAAGTTGAACATGAAATTTGTTCAGAGATGGTAATGTTTTGGTGGCATAAGTATGATCTTTATGTTGCACACTTCAGATTGACCGCTAATAAAGTAAATTTGTTTGGGATGTTGGAAGTTCCTGTTATAGAACAAGTGATGATATATCTCAATATATTGTAATGATTTATATAACATACATTTATATAAGTAGCTGATGTATTTTTATTGAAATACTGATTACAACATAAATGTGATAGTAGCATTCGTTGTCTGACACTTAATTACAGTATATTAATATTTTCTCATGTTTCTCAAGGCTATCTACTGTTCTATTCTCACCAAATAAATTAAATGACAATAATTAAATCAGTCTTTGTAGACTTTGAATAATTTCCTTATGACCCACTTTACTTTGAAAATTTGAAGTAGTTATTTTAGTCGTCTCAATGAGAGATACCAGAGGGTTCCAAAGAATTTGTTTTGATAGAGACCAGAATAGGGACACTCTGAAATAAGGGATAGTATACTTACTGGTTGAAATTATTAGCAATTTACCAACATGCTCTGTATATCTGTGTGTAAAGAAATAAATACAGATATATTATTTAACATTTTGGAATACAATGTTAAAATTAAGATTTTTGCTTCCTACAGATGTAGCACTGTACACATGAATGGCTTCAGATATTTGGAACAGATACTTCTGGGTCTTGGTGGTTACAGGTATCCTACAAGACAGCCACTAGCTTCCGGGTTACAGAAAGTCTTTCAGAGACCTCTATGGACAGTCTCTAACTAATTATAACAGATGGCATTTAGGAGTCCAATGATAGCCCAGCTATGCAGTCTTCCACAGGATTTTCTTCCTTCCATTCATAGAGCCATGCAGTGATTTAGTAATAGCTGCACACATACTGGCTTCACAGTGATTTGATCAGCATGGCTACCGCTCAGTATAGCTTATTCTTTGATATCAGTGTTTTAGTGTTTCTTTATATTCTCTCAACAGTTACTGTGACTTAATCTCATCAATGAATGAAAGGGAAGGCAACAGTAACATCCAGCCAAGGGCCAGGAAGAGACATTTTGATGTCCTAGGCAGACAAGCAAAATTGCACCCCTCCGCACAACACGGTTGAATTAGGGCCGCTATATAGCCAGCATGCCCCCTGTAGTATATAGCGAGCCTGCCATCCCTGTAGTACACAACCAGCCTTCCCCCCAATAGTTTACAGCCAGCCTGCCCCACTATAATATATAGCCAGTGTCCTTTCACTCTATGACCCAGGTGGTGCCAGCACCTGAGCAATGCCATCGGCAGCCATGCGCCTGGGTCCTAGAGGGTGGTGGCTGCACACAGCAACCAGCGTTATGGGTATCTTAAAGATATTCATATTACTGGATGCTATGGGGGGCGGGACAGTGCCCCAGGATGGGAGGCAAGGGATCGCCTACCCTCGTCTACACCTGATCCTGGCTTTGATCCAGGCCCTTTATTCCTTGGATAATTTGAACTTCTGTGGGAAAAAATTTGTTTGCTCGAGCCACTGGGACTCAAATAGAGATGCTTCACTTCATTTACACTGATTGATCACAGACCGACTAGGGGATCTGCAATGTGTTTTCTGGCCTGTGTCTCACAGTTACAATACTCAGGACTTGGTTTCTCACCAGTCTCAGAAAGCCTTAAGGCTCTATAATAGGAGTAAAGCTTTCTAATTTTCTCTCAAGTTATCCAGACACATGTGTCTCTTTTGGTATTAGCGATAAGCATTCTCAGATGCCCCAACTACAGAATCCCTCCTCTCTGCTGGCCTATCATTTTCGGTATATTTATTATTGCTATCTAATATTATCACTAATATAATGTTTGAAGTTCTCATCAGGATGCTGCATTGGGTTGTCTCATAGCATGAACCCTAACACATTTAAGCCCACAGCGAAGAAAAAAGCAGTGGCACTCACCGGTAGGATGAAATATAAGCAGACTTTATTGTTCCATGTGGCAGTGCGGGTAGGACACCAACCACAGCAGGCGACAGGTCATTTTGTACAACTACACACTTTCTCAAGTCTCAAGACTTGAGAAGGCATGTAGTTGCACGAAACAGCCCATTGCCTGCCTTGGTTGGCGTTTTTCCACACTGCCACATGAAACATTAAAGTCCGCATGTATTTCATCCGACCAGTGAGTGCCACTGCCTTTTTCTATTTTATCTATTAAGTAAGAAAACATGGTCATAAGTATACAGACCCTTTGCTCAGTATTGAGTAGAAGAACCTTTTGAGCTAGTACAGCCATAACTCTTCATGGTTTTGCCTGGATTTGGGAATCCTCTGCCATTCTTCCTTGCAGATCCTCATCAGTTTCATTAGGTTGGATGGTGAACGTTGGTGGATAGCCATTTCCAAGTCTCTCCAGAAATGCTCAAGGTTCTTGCTCGGTCAGTCAAGAATGGTCACATAGTTGTTCTGAAGCCACTGTTTTGTTATTTTAGCTGTGTGCTTAGGATGAATGTCTTGTTGAAAGGTGAATATCGGCCCAGTCTGAGGTCCAGAGCATTTTGGAACAGGTTTTCATCCAGGATATCTCTGTACTTGGTTGCATTCATCTTTCCTTCAATTACAACCAGCTATCCTGTCCCTGCAGCTCAAAAACAACCCACAACATAATGATGCCACCGCTATGTTTTAATGCTGGGATTGTATTTGGCAGGTGAAGAAAAGTGCCTATTTTTTTCCACACAGACCACTTCGAATTAACACCAAAGAGGTAAATCTTAGTCTCATCAGACCAAAAAATCTTATTTCTCATTGTCTGGGACTTCATTTTTTTTTTTGCAAACTGTATTCAGTCTTTCATATGTATTGCACTGAGGAGAGGCTTATGTTGTCACATTCTGCCATAAAGACCTAAATGGAGGAATGTAGTGATAGTTGACATTATGGAACTTACTCTGCTTACTGAATCTCTGGAGATCATCAGTGGTTATTCTTTACCTCTCTCACCAAGGTTATTCTCCCACAATTGCTTAGTTTGGACAGGATGAGGAAGAGTTGTGGCCATTTCAAACTTCTTCCATTTAGCATTTAGGGATTATGGAGCCACTGTGCTCTAAGGAACCTTGAGTGCTGCAGAAATTCTATTGTAACTTTGTCCAGAATGGTGCCTTGCCATAATTTTGTCCATTAAATTCTCATGAGCTCTCACATGCTCTGTATACATAAACAGGTATGTGCCTTTCCTAAGCAAGTCCAATAAGTTTAATCAAACAAAGCTGGACTCCAATGAAGTAGTAGAACCATCTCAAGAAGAATCCGAAGGAAAAGGACAGCCTGTGAGTTAAGTATGAGTGTCATAGCAAAGGATCTGAATTCTTGTGACCTTTTTTTCTTGTTTAATAAAGTAGCAAAAATATCTACATCTCTGTTTTGTTCTCTCAGGATGTGGTACAGAGTATACATTAATCAGCAAAAAAAAAACCCTTGAACTTACCAATAGGCTGCAAAGAAACAAAGAGTGAAAAATTTAAAGGGGCCTGAATACTTTCCGTACCCACTGTCAGTGTGCTGCAGCATGTAGGTTGACATTACCAGAAGTGTATTTAGTGAGCTATAAACTTACTGAAACCAAATTTAAAAGAATATGTTATTGAAATTCCTAATTTTTGTAGAGTAGAATTTTTGTAGTCGTGTGCACATATATAATTTCGATTATTTTGATGTAGTTTTTTATTTTATAAGTTTTATATATCAGTACACATTTATCCCTAAGAATTTCAATTTTAAGCTAAGTTGCCAAACACCATCTTACTGATCTTGCTGACAGCTTTCCTTTGTGGCTACCAACTGCAGCATTGCCAAGTATGCTTTATACCGGAAACAATAGCTAACTCAGGTACATCACAGCGTTTAACCTTGATAAGTAATGCCAATAAGTTTTAGTTTACATGGAGAAGGTTAACTATGATGGATTCCAGTTAGAAGACATTCATAATGTGGAAAACCTGATGTTAGCATTTATATTATGGAACAACCGTATATTAGCATTTGTATTTAAGTGGACCAGAAAATGTCCTCCTAATTTGTTCAATTTTAATTAAATGATGAATAACTGCTGCAAAGACTTGCTATCTTCACTTTCTAAGTAAGCCTTTACTTTTTCAGATCATTTACAAGGACAAGTGCAATGTAATAAGTCATTTGGCTGCAGCTCAGACAAGCTGTATAGGGCACAGGAGGATGGTTCTGCATAAAGTCTGTAGAGTATTATGTACGCCTAAGCAAGGTCTGAAAAAAAAATTATTAGTGGTTGAATGTGTGATTAAATGTGCAAATTTATATTATAGCTAAGACAGTGATTTCTGTAATGTAAATCATATTTACCACAGCAGTTTAAAGCTGTAAAAAATTATTTTCCTATTTTATAATTGCCTTTGCTTTGTGTCAGCAATAATGTAATGCTTAACTGTATTCTGCTTACCTTGGAACAACCAGGCAAATTGGACCCTATAAAACTGGCATCACCATTAATGATCTGTGATTTGTTTATGAAATAATCCATTTTACAGTTACTGTCATGGAGTCATGGAGAGTGCCATAACAGAAATGATCCACATTACATAGCTGTGTAAATTGTAAGTCTAGATTCTAAAGTTGAGACTTGGAAATTTATATGTCGAAAGGCACAAAAAATATTAATGTTTATAATTTGAGAGAATGAAGCTTTGCAGCCATGGCAATTAGAGCCTTTGTCCCCACTTCAACATGAGAAAGGCATTTCAAAGCAGCCTTGCATTGTTACAAACAGCAATGTAATTTATAGTGAAAAAAGTCCTTATTAGGCCGGATTGAAAACTAAACAAAAAAAAGGATTTTTCATTTTTTCTTACCAAGAATTATGTTTGCAAATAATAGACAACCACTAAAACAGCTATAGAAAATTTGCTATTTTGGTTTAACTGATGCCCTATACAAATTCCATTGTACCACAGAAAAGAAAAAACATTTCAAGACAGTCGCAATTCTATTGTTAGAAAACATACTGATGGCATAGTGAAGCTTCCAGTAAGCACTATAGGACCATTATCCACAAGTGAAATCAATATCGGGAGGTATTTATCTTATGCTGGCACATCATGAGCAAATAAATGATGATCACCCATGCAGGAACGCCGCACACTGGCCCAATCAGCCAACTGGCCGTCTTCACAACCCTCCATTCACATTTGACAAAGGGGAAAAATAGTCACAGCTCCTCAAATGACAATAAAAAGGTGTTACTCGCAAGTAATAATTATTAGAAGAAATGTCCAAGGGTCACCTATAGAGAGTTACAAAAAGACCTTGAATCAGTAGGTACAATTGATTCAAAGATAAATAATAAACAATGTACCTGCTTAACATCATTTTTACAAGCCAAACTTTTTGGATGCCCACAAACCTTGTTTGGAGGCCAAAAGGCACTGCATCGCAACACAGATGGGAACATCATTTTGTGGGGTTATTTTTCAGCATATGGCATTAACAAACTACATATATTTGATGAAGGATAAATGGACAAATCTACCAATATATTCTTGATTAAAAAAATGTTAATATCTAAGTGCAAAACAAAAAAGTCTCTTAGAAGAAGGCTTGACCAACTGAAACATAGATTGGATAAGACGTCAACTGTAATGGGAAGAGGCTTCCTTTGTTTTGCACTTATATGTCATTTAATTACTGCGATTTTGCAATATTGTTATAATGTGCAGGGTTCTTGCTTCTGTAGGGAATATAAGTTTTACACTTATCTGCATATTTGTCTAAATACTGTACAGTACTTCTTTCTCACATAGCAATATGATCTACAATATACTAGAACTAAATTCAGCCACCAGAGTAATCATATAACAATGTTCCTTGCTCACCAGTCTGTGTCAGAGTATACTTTGCCTGTCTCTTTAACTATCTACTTTGGATGTTGGATGTGTATAGATTTTATCACATATTTGTATATTTTATTTACATGGTATTCCAGTTGTTTATTCTATTGGGAAGTTGGTTTAAATTTATGGAATTTATACTACACAATAAATTTCTACAACCTTATGTTGCATAAGTCAATTGACCTTCTTTGGTGTAATGCTTTAATTCATATGTCACTAAATTCAGCATCTATTGAGCTACCTGATCAACTGGGTAGGGTCTGGCTGTCCCATGCTGTCTTTTAGCTTACATAACCTTTAAAGGGAACCTACCACCATGGATCTACCTATGAAGGTAGATCGGGTGGTAGGTGGGTCTATAGGATGTGAGAATAGCCCTTTTAAGCGCTAATCATCACTTCCCCACAATTTTTTAATAACCTTTATTTGCCTAATATGTAAATTAACCGGTTCAGGACCGGGCCCTTTCCTGTTTTTTCATTTCCATTTTTCACTCCCCACCTTCAAAAATCTATAACTTTTTTATTTTTACATGTAAAGAGCTGTGTGACAGCTTGTTTTCTGCCGTCACAAATTGCACTTCATGGTGGCATTGAATACTGCCATGTACTGGGAAGCGGGGAAAACATTCCAAATTCCGTTAAAAATTGTGAAAAAAAAGATTTGCGTTGTTTTTTGTGGGCTTGGATTTTACGTCTTTCACTGTGCGCCCCAAATGACATATCTATTTTATTCTTTGGGTCAATACGATTACGCAGATACCAAATTTGTATAGGTTTTATAATGTTTTCATACATTTACAAAAATTAAAACCTCCTGGACAAAATTTTATTTTTGATTTTGCCGTCTTCTTGCGCTAATAACTTTTTCATACTTCTTTTTTTTATTTTTATTTTTACTATGTGCTGATAGCACATTGTAATGAATGGGTTAAAACGAAGTAGCCTTGGGTATTCGGAACACCCAAGGCTACCATGGCGATGGATCGCCGCTCCCCGATGACGTCACGGGGAGCCACGGTCCTCAGAAAGACTGTGGTGCCCATGCAATCAGCAAGAAGACACCCGCGATCAGTGCTGGCAGCAAAGACTTAATGGCTATGGAGAGGGCTCGGCCCGTGAGCCCTCTCCATGCACCGGGACCAGACCGTCGCTGTGAATACACGGCGGGAGGTCGTAAACCTGTTAAGAGGCTACTGGGGCGTGGAGTAGCCGGAGCTGAGGCTACACAGCACAGCTACTCCACGCCCCAGTAGCCTCTTTGATCATTCTACCATATAACTTCGGCGTGCAGCTCCTCATAGCTGCGCGCCCTCATCTGCGAAGCTTGCCATGTCCCCATGCGCAGTGGCTTCTGCTTTGGAACAGTGACCATGCAGCCATGGGCCTGCTGTTCTGCTCATGCGCAGATGGCAGGTTTTGCAGATGATGGCGTGTAGCTACGAGGAGATGCGCACCGTAGATTTCTGGTAGGAGGATCGAAGAGGCTACTGGGGATGTGGAGTAGCCGTGCCCTGTAGCCTCAGCTCCGGCTACTCCACGCCCCAGTAGCCTCTTTAGAAACTTAATAGGGGTATCCTCAAATCCTATAGATCCACCTACCACCCAATCTATCTTTATAGGTAGATCCGTGGTGGTAGGTTCTCTTTAAGGATGGAGTTCGCCTTGGATTAACAACTAACTCTTTCTTTAGCTCTAATAACTCCCTGCTGCCATCTACTGCCTAAAAGGAGTGTGTGCATCTGCATTATACTCTGTCTTTTACACAGGTGTTGGTGATATTGATGGTATGATTTGATTTTGTATGCTCAGTATAATTTGAAGTGAGCTCTGCAAGAATCTATAAATAGGAGCTCACTCCAAGGTTCTAGGTATCACTCTTGAGCTAGTGCTTTTGCATTGTCTTATTCTTCTGATCATACTTCTGCATGCTGTGCCAGATTGCTACCCATGCAGCAGAGCCAACAGGGCTCCTATTGCCAGTCCTCTGACCAAGATCTGGACTGTTGTAATACTCTTATGCTATCCACAACTAAAATCAACTAGCCAGCCAACTGAGGACTTTGCCTGAGCTTGCCTGCATGAAGGATTGCTATCAACCTGTTGCTGCTGCTGTTCTGGACTGTGTGCCAAAGAGCAATTCTGAGTTTTAACAAGATTTATGTTGTACAGTGTGATCCCTGGACTGATGCTAACATCATGGGTCTTCCTTTCACCATATGTCCAGGGACCTGTCACGATACACATACCAGGAGTGTCCCAAAGGGTATCCCTTACCTACATTGCAACCTCCCTCTCTTCTTGATTCCCCCTGCTGGTTCTGGTTGGGGATGAGGTCTGTTCCTGTGGACCAAGCCACCATGGCACTTTCTGGTGCTAGGCCACAATACAGCCAGCCAATCTGGTCCCTGGTAATCCAGCTGCCCCCACACTGTGGTCAGGTCTTGATGTGGTAACATTGCACATTCTACTTTAAGGCTAGTATCACTATGACTAAATAAATTTCAATAAGTGTGCTCGCAATGTCATTTCACATTTCTATAACTAAATATATGGACATCTACGGTTTAATTTCTTTATCCAAGTGGATTGGGTGGGTTGTAAGCAATATCTGATGAGAATATCAATACTATTTTAGGAATATAATTACTTAGAAAATTGGAAATGTATTCAATAGTTATTTCACCTACGTTATCTATCGTACCTAACTATTGTACTTAACTAAGTAGAATATTCTACTTATCTTCATTAGTTAAATGGATACTGAGTGGAGCAGCAGAACATATGCTTGGCCACTTCTTTATTTAAACGCCTAATCACTGTGGTCATGTAGATGGGATTAACGCAGGTTCTATGTTAAGTTTAACAAAATTTTAAGAAAGGCAGATGAAACTATACATATTATGCATCAAGTAGACTATCAAGTCATCTAATGCATATTATTTCACATCATTTCTATTCTACCTATCTTATATATGAAACTGAATTCTCATGACTAGCAAATTAATTTTTTATCTTACTCTGAATATGAACTCAGTGTCTAAGTGCATTCCAATTTTGCAAGTATACAAACACAACTTTCAATTTCAGTTCAAAAAATGAGGTCTTATGCTGAATTATGCAACAAGCTTGTGTAGTCAGATTGCAATGACAATCCGTAACTGAATCTTATATAAACAAAACTTCTGATACATACAAGAGATGACATTCACATTTTATATTCATCTGATTCACAAAATAGTTTGCCCTTCAGTTCTTTTCTTTCATTTTTTCTATTCTGAAATCTAAAAAGTTTACATGTAATCTAAGTTTAGAAAAAGAGGTTTTGCTCAGGTTGGCATTATAATCTATTTTATGAAATAAAATTTGCAAACATTGATAACGCTTGGATAAATTAAATAGCCTTAGAAAAACTGAAGATTTCGGGACAAAAGTGTGGCTCAGTATCTTACTCTGAAAGCATGTATTTCCAATTATTCATAGGGGTTGTCGCAGGGGTGCATCTACACTCTCTACTGCCTTTGGCAAATTATAAAATGGTGCACCCACCTTCTAATCCAATAGTAATATATCATGTTTGTCATGGGTGCCCCTGCGACCCATGTTCCGGGTCAGAGGTGCACCTCTGTGCCTCCCTGTGCCCCAGAGCTTGGCAACTTCTCTCACCTTGCCACGCTCCAGTGACAGTTTCCATGTTACACCACACGCACCCCCTCCTCCTATGTATCTCGCCTTGTCCACCACTGGGGACAAAATCGTGCCTGTGGAGCGACCTGGTGGTACCATGTCGCAGTGTGTCCAACCCGCTTTGTGGTGTTCTCTGGGGAAAACCAGGTACCACTCAGACTCTGCTCCCAGGTGTTTGCTTACATCATCATCCGTGGTGGTACAGCAGGACCACTACCCTTAAATCCTGACAATGTTATTCTTTTAGTTTGTGAGTTCAGGCAGTGTCTCATACCCATGCTGACATCAAGTGTGAAGAGACACAATTGTTATTTGTCAAGTCCTGGCTTGTAGCACTTGATTGGGTCCCTGATGCTGCCCCCTTACCAAGTGTAGAGGCTCAACTCACCTCAACACTAATTTGTCCAACCAAAGACACTAGTCCCTTATTTGCAGGATATTTGCAGATCACATCCCCAGCAATATGTCACTTTTACCCTCCCTGGTGAATAGAGCATAAGTGTCATTGATAACAGCGTTATCCCGGGTCCTACGTTGGCATTGTGTCAAAAATATGGGTGAGTGTTAGCTATTCATTGTCTGACCCTCTAGACAGTGTGTTAGGGTCCGTTTCTTTACACATACATTAATTTATATTTCCTGTGGAGTAGGATGACAATTACTCTGTTCCCCATCTGTGTATTATTATGTTATATATACCGGTAGATGTTTGTAACTTATGTATAATGCCACACCAGGCGTAACTAACTGTCTGTGTCAGCTCTGCTTGCTGCTTTTTAACAACATTTTATGAGTTTGTTTCAATAAAGATTATTGCATTGTATATTTTGTTGGGTGTATAGTCCAGTGTCCGACTTGCCAGGGATACCACTGGTTAGCACATATTAAAAGTTTACCCTCTTCTTTTCCATCCCATGCAGGAAGAAGAGTAATGTACCCTTTTTAGAACATATTTACTTATATAAGTATATGGTTACGTATAAGTTTATAAGTATATAAGTTTACATATATTTTACTTATATAAAAAAAAGTCAAAAAAGTATGTGGCACTCCTGGAATAACTATGCGTCTAGTCTATAAAAAATTATGAATAACAAGAACATACAATCAAAATACATTTTATTTCATGTACAGTTTTTTGATAAAGCACATAACCAAACTGTATCAACATATACATTTTACCAACAAAAAACTGGCAGCAGCGCATTTTATATTGGAACTGTACCAAATTGTATAAGAGATTGTTATGTAGTCTAGACTGTACATGTCTGCCAGGACCATTTATAGTATAACACTGTGTAGCCTTGGGAGAAAAATGTGTCCAGAGCAATAACAAGTTGGCTCTTTTTATTGATGACTATGTAACAATAAGGCTTCAACCAGAAAAAGAGGAAAAATGTTAGAGTACACAACACTAGCTCTGACGTGTCATTTTAATTTAGTGACTTCAATCTAGCTTGGAGTAAAAAAGAAACTGTGCCAAGAGACTTTGGTCGAATCCCTGTATCTTCTACAGACAAAATGTCATTTTCTGATGTTTACCTAATGCTCTGTCACTAATCTCAATATACAAGATAATCAACGGTAAACACAAGATGACAGATGGCCACTTTTGAAATTTTGTGTCCTACATATCATTAAAGAACTTTAACTGTCACTAGAATTTATGGAATATGTTTTTTTTTATTTAACTGAAGCTCTAACTTTGATTTGATGAATTAACATTTTTGTGAAAAAAAGATAATCACAAAGTTTATTTTCCTACCTGTTCTAACTTTAATTTATTTTATTTTATGCATCCATTTTGTGCCATTGGTCCAAAGAGTTTTTATTTTTTTACTCAATGGCTTTATTAAATTTTAACCACATGCAAAAAATGGTGAAACAATTTGAGAATAAATCTACAATAAAAATAATCAACTCTCCCCATTTTACCTACTTCACCACAACAGAAAGGAAGGTTTACTATGCTTAAAAACACATTTACACTAATTAAGGCCAGGGTGGTTTCTCTTAAAATGTATTTTCCTTTTCTAAAATAAGGCACCTTTACTAAAAGGGCTACTGTGAGGAAACGGGAGATGGAATTAGCTGACACCTGGGACCGGAGTCTAAGTGGCACCTGGTTTTCACCAGAGCCCGCCGCAAGGCGGGTTGGACTTGCTGCGGCAGGATACCACCAGGTAGTTTCACAGGTGCGACTAGCCCACGGTGGCAGCCGAGGTCGAGGTACCTTAGCAGAAGACATTCTCGTGGTCAAGTCCAGGCTCAGGGCAGGCGGCAGAGATGCAAGATCAAGTCCAAATCCGGGGTCAGCAACGGGAGGTCCAGGCAGGTGGGAACGGAACACAGGGACACAGCAACACGAAGGAACTTGGGTAACACACAGGAACACCGGAATACACAGGAACGCAAGAATACACAGGAACGCAGGAAAACACAGGAATGAAGGAATACACAGGAACGCAGGAATGCACAGGAACGCAGGAATACACAGGAACGCAGGAAGTTTTCTCTCAGGCTGTAAGGCACAAAAATCTGGCAGGGTTTGCAGGAAGAGGCAGGCTTATGCAGAATTAGGCAATATGGCCAGCACCAATTAATGGCGTGTTGGCCCTTTAAATCTGGGGAAGCTTCCGCGCGCACCCTAGCAGTCGCGAACGTGCGTGCACAGTGGAGGGGAGTGAGCCAGGAGATGGGGCAGACCACATACACAATAAAAAAAACAGATTACCCCTGATTACATATACATATATGCAATAAATACATCCCCCCCATTAACATTTCTAAAATACATTACACACAATCCTGCTTCGGTCTTCCCTTCTGCATAGTATTTGAGAGCTCAAGAGCAGCTGGTATAAATGTCTTCTTAAACCTCTCCGACCTGGACTACATAACAATAAAATTGGAGCTAAAACCACTCATCTGCGCCCAGAGTACGCCATACATGGGGTGGTCATTATTATCGATAATTTTATCTATTTTCCTCAATATGCCACAATGTATCAATTCCTCCCATTGCTCAAAGGACGTACCCACTATCGAGGAAGCCTTCTTAATTATCTTGTTCAACCTTTGGCAATCTTTACCAGAGATGCAGTTACCCCAAGCTGCTACTGCAAAAGCAAATGCACTCCTCATCACTGTACGATAAAAACATACCATCATTGTCCTCGAAACATCAAATGACCTTAATCTTAAAAAACCTTAAAAAAAACTTTAAAAAAAAAACCTTAAAAAAAAAGGTTACTGTTAGCATGTTACTATATTGATTACTGTGGGGGCATAATGGTGATAGTACATCTATTGTATATACCCTACTGTACCGGTAGCTTTATAAGATGTTGAATTAATTGTTATCTAAATCAATCTGTAATATAACGTACCATCAATATTCAAACACATTGGGTGAGATTTCTTTTTTCTCTTTCTAGTATTCAAGTTGTCTTGTTCCTTTTTTGTCTAGTTTCTTAGTCTAATTTGTCTCAGGTGGATTTGCTTTATGTAATATAACACAACGCACCTGTGTCTGTTAGTCTAAGGTCCCTTCCACACTCACGAGTGTGATGCGTTGAAGTTGCATCACACTCTCAGCGAGTGCTGCCTGAATCTCCCAGCTCGAACGCTGCAAACCGGAAGTGAACTTAGAATGTCAGTTCAGTTCCAGTTTGCAGCATTCGGGCCGTGCGATCCAGGCAGCACTTGCTGCAATTGTGATACGAGTTCAGGGCATCACCCTTGCAAGTGTGGAAGGGGCCTAACATTGCTCCCTAGTTTTGAAGATGCAAATTTTTTAAAAGAAATAAGTGCTAATTTTTTACTTCCTGTACAAAATAAACCTTTCAAATTTAGTCTAAACAGGTGGATTTGCAAGATAAATGCAACAAATCCATTGAAAAACAGTGTACCACAAGTTGTGGTGCAAATGTGCAAAGGTTGTAAACAGTGTACAAAAATGGCATTGCGCAAACGTTATAACATTTAGAAGAAAGGTAGTGATAAATCTCCCCCATTGTCTTCTAGCTAAAATGAAATGGTCTTTATGGTCTTTAGGTAATTGATGTAGACATTTACTCTGCAGATGTGGCCAACAATTTATGCCTAATCTGTTATGTTATATGTGGATTATAAGGTTACTCAACTATTTGTCAAAATATCAAACAGCAGTGTATGCTGGTCAACTTACTACCAGTGCTTATGTCATGAAACTCTAGCTCTCGTGGAAGGAATTTATCAGGTCTTGTGTGCAAGAAAACTGTCATAGAAGCCCTTAAACAAATTCTGGGGTTTCCCCAGCAGCTGCGATTATTTTTCCCTTCACGCCATGTACAAGGAGTCGTGGAGGGCCGTGAAGGAAGTTATGGCTGTTGGGGGAGTGGGATGGACTTACTACAGCAGACAAACTTTTACAAGTGAAAGTTCGTCATTCTATGCCAGGAAGGACCAGGTGCAGAAATAAACGCTGCACAGCCTGGTTAGCAGATACATCTAGAGCCAGGAACCTCTTGATTCATCCAGTGGCACCAGAGGCATGCTGATTTCATCATATGCCAGTACATCAGCACCAGCCTATTATAAATCTCCCCCTCTGAATCTTATTACCTGATCCAAGCAGAAAGAAACATCTTTAGCTTTAATTTTAATTCCTAAACACATTCAAAAGTAGCCTTAAAATTCACCTTTCTAGTCTGGCAGTTTAGAGGAAATAACACACGCACTCTTCTCATAGGACATTATAATGCAATTGATCAATTTGCTTTAAGACTGTACTTTGAATTCATTTTAAGAAAGGTGCATTTTCAATGTTTTCTCATTTATAGTTGCACTGATAAACACGATCTAAGGTACTTTACCAAACAAAAGGGACTGTTACCTGCATTACCTATCATTACTTTATATCCAGTGCTACATCATAAGATGAAAAACATACAAAATAAGACACCTGAATTTTAAAATCTTGGACAAATGTCATAATACAATTTCTCTCTGTGAGGGTAGTGTGTCTGCTTATGGAGGTCAGGTAAGCAGGTACTGTATTACCGTGAAGACAAAGTGGAATTAACGAATGCTCCAGGTACCAATTAAGAGTTGCTTGCAGCCATTTTCACTTTCTTGACTCCTGATCCATTACATGGGAGTGTTAAGATACTGCACCATGGTAACAGCCTCAATACACGAACTACAGATACTCATGAAATCAGCTACAAAGAAATCCACTTGTTAACCCAATTATCAGTGTTCATCATTGCTGTATGTAATGTTGTGAGTTATTTTTTTTCACAACATTTTTTTTCATCGTTTCAGACTACATCCATTCAGAGCACTTTTCAGACTTTATCCAGTTATTGTCACACACATCTTAGCATTCATATATGAAGGAATTAAAAAGTTACAAATGGAAACTATAAATAGCAGACATAGTCACCAAATGAAGTGACACGAACTTGAAAAGTTTCCATGGAAACAGATCAGCAAAGAGTGCAAAAGACAGCGAGATGAAGCTCTAAGGATATTGGCAACCTATTCCCAAAGAAGAGACATTGTAGGAAAAAAAACATGAAAAAAGATGGAGCAAAGCTCTAACAGTCAGAGGAGACCTTGTTAATGTGCTATTTTATGTAATATTTATGTCATGTTAACAAAGGATTATTTACAAGCTAAGAAATCATTAATTTAAGTTCCCACTTTTAATATTGAAATAAATTAAAACTAGGTTGCATAAAACATAAATGTCAATTTAAATAATGCAAATGTTCAATCCTGTAAAACAGAAACATTTAAAGGAAATCTACAATCAAATCTTACTCATAGATCCAGCCACCGTGAATGTGATAATCTTTTTATATTTTTTATCCATGGCCTCCTTTCTTCTAAACTCAACTTTTTGAATTTTGCTGTTCAGGTCTGTTCATCACTACATTGGATGAGTAAAAGATTTTATAGCATTTGTACTTGAACTTGGGGCCTTTTTAAATCATGATTTTACCTATAGATTAAAAGTTATAAAAAAATTCTTTGTTAAGCATGGAGAGGGGTTTATCAAACAACTGTATGTAGTATAGATTTTCTGGACACCTCTTCAACTATATTAAAAAAGTAAACTGCTGTACTTTTCATTAAAACAGGGCACCACATAAAGATATATATGAAGATATAGATATATTAAAGTGTTTGCACCATTTTTCTGTCTGCCTTTGCACTAGAAAGAACGTGCAAACTTCTTGTTCATGTATTTATAAATTGTCTGCGCCAGTTTTGTGTCACGGCTGCACTATATCCAGACAAAAAAATGTGCACCAAAAGGGGCGTATTGGTGCTAAGTGGGACCATGTGTCAAAATTCTGTCCGACGTGTTCCACATTTCTATCTATGACACAATTCTGCATCATGAGCACCAAAAAAAAATGGTGCACACTCCCAGAGCGGGGGCGCAAGATTGAAGAAGAAAGTGTGCCATAATTCATGAATCTGCCCCACCCTGCACACTACACAGGCAAGCTTTACGTAGTGCAGTGTTCACTGTTTTTGATAAATGTTGGCCATAGACTTTTTTCTTAATGAAAGTCAAGGGCAGAGATATCTTAAAATAAGAGTATACCTTTGCCTGTGCAAAAACAATGTACATATATATAGATAGATATAACTATGGGTGAACTTAGATTTGTGTGTCAACTGCGCTGCAAAAAGGGAATCGCTACACATATTTTCCTGCAACTTACAGTCTCATATGGCCAAATATATCCCAGCTTGTATTTTCCTTAAGTGCATAAAATTTATTTTGTGTTAGGAAGGTTAGAACATAGTAAGAACTTTGTTGCTCTGAATCTTCAGTTTTTCAGATTTATGATCAGGATTTAGAACATCAAATTTATAAATCAGTGATCTGTGCAACAAATTATAGGAACCTGTTAGACATAAGGGACATAAATAAGAGCTTTATGGCCGCACTGCAAGGTATTTCCTTTTTACACAGCAAAGACCCTAATTAATGTTAACATTTGTAAACCTGACAATGAAATACAGCAACTTCATAAAGTTACAATGTATAAATCTTACTGCAAAGGTGACACTTATCAACCAGGACTCCCAGTCCAGTGTTTATAAATTATGTTGAATCAGCTTGAGTGAAAACAGCTTCTATAACCTAAAACAGGGCAGTATTACTCAATTTTAGAAATAAAAATCACTCAATGGATCAGCTCTGCTACTTGAAAGGTTATATTCTAAAGGAAATTTCCATACTAATATAAAAACAGAATTACATTTTCAGCATCCAAAATACTTTAGCCAATATGAAACTGTACCTGTTAGTACATGAGTGGAATAGTGATCACAAAGGCCCACATTTACTAAAAACAGTGCAAACTACACTACGGGGCATATTTATAATTTTATTATATTATCATTTTCGCAGCATCCGCCTCTTGATGTATGGGTGCAGGTGGCTGTGCAGTATTTATTCTACGCCAGGCTGCAGTGAGTGTGGCGGCACAGGGACAGTAACGCCCAACACCAGCCCACTTCCACTCGGCCATGCCCTACGCTTTGATGGCCACGCCCCCTCAAGCCCCTTCACGCCCAACTGGCGTGAAGGTGGCGGAAAGGGCAAAATAATCACAAGTGCTAGCAATAAGCTACCATTGATAAATATGCCCCTTTGTGTAGTGTGCATACGGCACCAAATACATTTGTTGCACACGTTCTTCATGAATCTGGCACCATCTGTACTGCTTCGACAGATTGCACCACTTTTTTTTGGTGCACCTTTAACATGCACCTTTAACAACTTCTGTTGGACACTTCCTAAGGGACATCTACCACCACATTTAGGGGTGGTAGACTGTCCCCAAACAGATGCTCGTTACCTTACAGGTGATGGGGGATTGCTGCAGGCATGCTCCGGGCCGTCTTCTATAATGTAATATTGACTTATACAATTTATGCAAATGAGTCAGAGGCGCTGACCGCTCGGCAAGCCGAGTCCCCCATCACCCCTAAGGTAATGAGCATCCGTTTGGGGGCAGTCTACCACCCCTAAATGTGGCGGTAGACGTCTTTTAAATACTTGTGCAAGCAGTTTACACTGAAAAGAATGTGCAAAGTTCACCAGAAAACTGGTGCATGGCCCTCTGTTAATGTGGGCCAAAGGACATAAAGTCATAAACTGAGTAAATTCCAACCACATTCTTATGAAATATAAATAATGTATTTAATATATATTTAATTACCTACAAAATTGGTTTTAAGTGGTGGAGGAAGCAGTCACATCAAGTTTCAATGTTCCCTCTGCAGAATAGCAAGTTGCCTTTATAAAGGTGCTGTAATATGAATAGTATTTAGGATATGGTATCTGGATATGTTTTGTATGAGACTGAAGTTTCAATCCAGTACTTTATAATTGGAATGAGCAATGCAAGACTGTATGGACAAAGGAGAATACATTTCACATGTCAGGAGTTGACAATGTAATTGTGCATGGACAATATGTCGTTCATGACTGTGTAATGATGACTTCTGCTTCATACGTCTTTATTTATTATTTTTAGTTGAACTTTTCTTTTAAACCTTTTATTAGATTTTATTATTAGCAGATGCATCTTTTAAACATGACCATATGAGTATGTGTTAGTTCATGACTGAAATCCAGATGTTTCTTCTTCAATTCAAGCTCTTTGGAGTTGACAATACATACTTTATCTGCATTCCATTATCCAATAGGGTTCAATAACACAGGCTATCTGAATGAATTTAATATATGGATATTTTGGTAAGATGTTTTTTGGGAATTATATATATCACAGATCAAAAGAAAGTTAAAATTCTAATATATTTATAAGAGTTGGTCTTCTCTTATATTACTTATGACTAATTGATAATTATCTCAAATTAAATTTGAGTAGGGGGAAATTTTTCAATCAGCAGTTGGAGGGGGAGGGACTTCATGTCAAATGTACCTTAGGCTACTGCCTTACAGTACTTGTAGCTGCCTGAAACTACTAAATTGGGCTCCTGGACAAATCCCCACAAGGTGTTGACTGTCCTACACAATTGATATTTGATATTGATACTCCTTGCAGTTTTATGAGTGGCAGATATTGCCAATTCACTGAATTTAAAGGGGTTTACCACTTTACATCGTTATCTGTAATGTGTGTGGGGAAGGATCTTTGGCAATTTACTAATATACACTTAAAAAAACATTCTGTTCCTCTTTCTAGAAATTTAAAGTAAACTCCCCCGGTTCAGAAATGTATTTTACTTTATAAAATGGCAGCAGATGGAGAGTCATGCTATCCTACACTGTCCGTGACCAATCCACCTTTCAGGACCTTATGATAGTTTTCATTTATACAAACGTAAGGTCCTGGAAGAAGGTTGCTCATAGACCATTAGGATCACATGACCCTCATTCTGCTGCCATTTTATTGACAGGAATGGCAACTGATAAGGTAAAATAATAATAATTCTTTATTTATATAGTGAACACAGATTATGTAGTGCTGCGCAGTGTTTGCCAAATCAGTCCCTTTCCCCAATGGGGCTCACAATCTAATCAACCTACAAGTATGTTTTAGAGTGTGGGAGGAAACTGGAGGACCCAGAGAAAACCCACACAAACACGGAGATAACATTCAAACTCTTTGCAGATGTTGCTCCTGGGAAGGCATTTCTGAACCAGTATCAGCAGTCGCCCAATACCTAAAACAAGCATCATCTCAGACAGTCTCCATTTTTTATGGAGCCTGACAGGGTAAAGTATACTCAATGCAGAAATTTACATTGTACTACAAGAAATTTAGTTCAGTCAGAATCTGATATTTCAGAAATATCACTACACCATTTAATATGTTTTATCAAACTGTATGAGACACGCTAAAAATTTTAACAGAAAAAAGGCTAAAGACATTTTCTAGTGACACCTTGCCTTTAAATGCAACATATTCCCTTTAAAAGAAGAAATTTGCACTTGCCAATGCAAATTAGAAATGCAAATACTAAACAGCTGCATATTTGCATATATTTTACCAACAGCTCTATCAAGTAATAAGAAGCACTGTTCATAATTCTTTAGTAATAATATTTTGTATGTGGAACAGATATATTATTTTTTACCGAAACATCACACAGTCTGGGAGGGTCCATTTGTCACATATCAAGGCTTTATCCAAAACCAATTCCTCTTTGCTATTCAATTTGTGAACCTAATAAGCAGACTACAGAACTACTCTCAAACTGCAAATGTAGGTTCTGAAGCTATAAATCATTTACCGCATACTGCATGTGAGGTCAAAAATTTTACTGCTAGAATCAAGTCAAAAATTATATATTTACAGGATAGATAAGACATGTCAGAACAAAGAAAAAACATCTACATATTTGCAGTACAGGCGGTCCCCTACTTAAGAGCACCCAACTTACAGGCGACCCCTAGTTACAAACGGACCTCTGGATGTTGGTAATTTACTCTACTTTAGCCCTAGGCTACAATGATCAGCTGTAACAGTTATCATAGGTGTCTGAAATTAGGATTTATTTTTTAATTCTGGTTCTAATGATAACCCAACATTTTTAAAATCCGATTGTCACAGAGACTAAAAAAATTTTGTCTGGAGCTACAATTATCAAGTATACAGTTCCAACTTACATACAAATGCAACTTAAGAACAAACCTACAGAACCGCCTGTATTGACTTATGTCACATAATTAATGTATCATCTTTGCAGATATGTAAATATAGCAAAAGAAAAATCAGTATTTGTTCCTCCTTAAAGTTATGTACTCTCTACATTATGCAACAACAGACACTTTTTACATAGGGATATCTAAAGCCAAAAGCCCATTGGGCCTATTGGGGAATCTAACTCTGTACATACGGTAAGTACGTGTGGCAATCTTGGTCATTTTTGTTGAAAAGGAAGACATTTCCTAGTACCAGATCTTCCAAATATAACTATGTGCATGCATTCTTTTCTTAATTGGATCTGAGGAATTATTAACCTGTAGGGCTATTAACAGCAATACTTTCTATTAAGGGTTTTCTACTTGACTTCAATATCTCATCAATCTCACATCAATGCACTCCTCTCTTATCTACAGCATTGCTTCTATTCAACAAAGGTTGTGAACCTGCATTTATGCAAAACTCTCTTCAGATACAACTGCAACATTTCCTATGGCTTGAGGTCTGGACTTTGCTTGGACTTTAACTTTTGTTTCATAAATAGAATTTGCTATTGTGCTTGATAACTTTCAGTGTTATTAAAACAAGCCCTCCAACACCATGCATGACCGTAGAGATGTTTATGCTGATTTTCCATGTCTTCACCAAATGCAATGTTGTGACTTATGCATGAACGGACCCAAACTGCAATGTTCAGATCTGTGCAGAACATTGCGAGTTTAGTTACTCGGACCTGTACTCAGACTTCATCCAGAAGTCTGGATTCATTACCCTTTGAGTGCCGCTGACGTCACCAGGACCGACAAATGGACAATAGTGACGTGCACGTTCCGCCAGCAATAATACCCACTGTCAGCGCCAGCACCAATTATGGGTCTTGCGCCTGGGGATGAGCATTCCAAGCTTGACTGGACCTGTTCAGGATTGGGCTCGCCATCTTTATACTCATGACCTGACCTATTCATCCATTTTGATTTTGCCTGTCAAAAGGACATTGTTCTCCTGTCAACTTTTTAACCCCTTCACGCAAATGCAATCTACATCTACATCTATCTGTTGTCACGAGTGTGTAAAGAGAGCTCGAGGGGCACACTAAGGGCTGTGCGCCGCACTTTTGTCAGACTGAGCTTGTTCTTGTAGGCTAAAACGGCTTGCACAGTTATTTAAGAAGTGTTTGTGCTAATAATATGTCACACACAACGCTTTTCTAGGGCAGGTATGCTGGACTCCATACGACACAATTTAAGGGGCGTGGCATTAGTCGGTCCTACTGATTCAGACCAAATTCTGTTGCATGTCATATGTTAAAGGTGTCCTACAAAAATGATGGTGAACTCTGTCAGCCAAGTGCAGGTAAGCGACAGATTCATGATTTCTGGCACACAATAATCGCCACACCCAGCATTATACACGATAATAGCTCTTTTAGTGCAGTTCCTGACTTTCTAAGTAAAAGTATGTCAGAAAATTAGAATAGAGAACCCAAGACACCTGCAAAGGCTTCCTACATATTTTAGAAGGTTGATGGAGATTCATAAGGAATGGACTGCTGCTGAAATTGGTGCTTCAAAAGCCACCACTTACAGACATATCCAGGACATGGGCTACAAGTGAGACATTCTATGTGTTAAGCCACTCTAGACCAATAGACAATGTTAGAAGTGTCTTACCTGGGCAAAGGAGAAAAATAAACTGTGCTGTTTCTTAGTGCTCCGAGGTGCTGTTATTAGATGAAAGTAAATTTTGCATTCCATTTGAAAATCAAGGTCCCAGAGTCTGAAGGAAGAGTGGAAAGGCACACAATCCAAGCTGCTTGAGGTCAAGTGAAGTTTCCACAATCAGTGGTTTGGGGAGCAATGTCATCTGCCAATGTAGATCTACTGTGTTTTATCAAGGCTAAAGTCAGCACAGCCATCTACCAGGAAATTTTAGAGCACTTAATGCTTCCCTCACAGTATCACTGTGCTTGACTGGCCGGCAAACTCGCCAGACAATCTATTGGGTATAGTCAACAGGAAGATGACAGACACCAGACCGAATAATGCAAACGAGCTGAAGGATCAAAGCAACCTGGGCTTCCATCACACCTCTGCAGTGCCATCAGCTGATGCAGTCATTCATGTAAAATGAGCCCAACCAGGTATTGAGTGCATTTACTGTACGTGCTTTTCATTTGGCCTACATTTCTGTGTTCAAATATTTTTATATTGCCATGTAAGCCATAATCATTAACTTTAACATAAACACTTGAATTTCACTCTGTTTCTAATGACTCTATACAATATATACAGTATATGCTCGAGTATAAGTCGACCCAAGTATAATCCGATATTCCTAATTTTAACACAAAAAACTGGAAAAACCTATTGACTCGTGTATAAGCTGAGGGTAGGAAACGCATTGGTTACAGCCCCAGTATATAGCCAGCCAGCCCCCTGTAGTAAATAGCCAGCCTTTAGTAGTATGTAGCCAGCCAGCCCCTGTAGTATATAGCCTGCCAGCCACTGTAGTAAATAGCCTGCCAGCCCCTGTAGTATATACCCTGCCAGCCCCCTGTAGTATATGCCCTGCCAGCCCCCTGTAGTATATAGCCAGCCAGCCCCCAGTACTGTATAGCCTGCCAATCCCCTCTAGTATATAGCCTGTCAGCCCCCTGTAGTAGATAGCCTGCCAGCTCCCTGTGGTAGATAGCCAGAATGTAAAAACAAATAAACTAAGTACTCACCATTCCCACAGCCCGGGCTGTTCCTTTCTATCTTCATTTTCACGGCAGGTCCGTGACAGCTCCCTGGGCAGTGCCTCTTCTTTTTTCATGCCGGCGCCAGGTGGCCAACACAGCTCACAGTCACAGCTGACTATGATGTCAGCCACTGCTGATATCACAGAATGCGCCAGCTGGGCCATGCACACAGTGCTGTCGCAGACTTGGCGCCGTCTTGAGGAAAGAAAAGGCTCTGCTGATATTTTAATTCATTGATCATTCTGGATCAGAAAACTATGCAATAACTGTATAACTTTAATCATTTTATGTAAGTGTTTTCCTCTGTTTTGTTTTGAGTTATTGTGAGGCAAAACCAGGAATGGCTGAATACCTACAGCAAGAGCTATTTGATTTATTGTACTAAGTCTCTACTACTATAACTATTCAAAATGAACTGTCCCTTAAAGCATTAAGATGTTATTTATACCTTATGGTTAACACCAAATTAAACTGTTAATACTATTTTAGACATTTTCTTTGTTCATCCATCTCCCAAAAATTGGAAAAATAGATATGCTTCCCCAAAAATACCAATGAAAACTATAGCCAATTAGGTGAAAATATTTTCCTTCTACAAAGTTTTAGTTATTTATTTTATGAAGATATGAAAATTTCTTAAATTAAATGTGTTTAATTACCATTACAACATATTGTATCTTAAACCATCTGTTTCTAAGCTCTAGTAACACAGGAGAACAAAAAAAGTTGTGAATTCCTAGAATTCATGGAAGCATCTGAAATGGATTAGCAACTAGAAAAAAATAAGCATATCAATACTGAGTGATTTACTCTGTGGGAATGGTACACAAGAAATCTTTAAAAAATATTCACATGCTGTAATAATGATGAAATGATGAATAAAACACTCAAGCCCGGCTTTATATGAACAATATACTGTTTCTATTTCATTTACATATGGTTCTTGTTTGAAGGAACATATTGAGCATGCATGACTGATTTGTGAGAAACTTTCCTGCAGTCAAATATGCAGCTGCCATGTGATGTGAGAATAATAATGAATAATACATATTGTTAGTGTTGCCACCAAAATAACCAGAAAATTGGATATAAAGATGGATTTAAAATGTAACAGACATAAAAGTAATTTTCTTGGGAGTCTACTAAGATTTACATTAAGGTATCAGTGGGGTCCAATACTCAGAACCATCAGTTCCAAAGACTAAGGGCAATTATCTGCCCAAAACACGTCAGCAGTTTCCTTCTATGTTGGTCATTGATATTATTGATCAAAATGTTTTTATTGTGATTTTTTGAGACACTATTTTATTTCACACACTCAATTACATGAGTAACAAAACAGCAACAGTAGTTGCACAAAGGATTTAAAACTACCCCCCTCCAAATTTCCTCTACCTATCATAGATAGTGGGAGTCTACACCATGTGTTCACCTTGTCCCTACATTTAGCCAGCAGAGGCATTAGGTTATTCTCTATATACTCCCTACGGTCCGAGAAAACTATAATAACAAGATACTTAAACTGCCTAGCTATCCACAAGGACAGTGTATGGAGCAGGGCACCCGGCGCGAGTGAGGCAAATGGGAGAATGGAGGACTTTTTCCAATTAATCCATAAGCAAGGTCTATCAGAAAACAGTCTGATCGCTTGCATAGCTGGATCGATAGATTTATCCACATCCCCAAAATACAACAAGGCATCATTGGCATATTAGGAAATATGCTCCTCTTTTGAGCCCATAGGAAAACCTTTTATTTCTGGTGTGTTCAGTATCAGACTAGCCATGGGTTCTAGGGCTATCGCAAAGAGGAGGGAGACAGGGGACGACCGTGCCTTGTACCCCGCACCAATGCGAACACCTCTAACCCTAGCACATGGTTGTTAATACAAAAGATGTACCCATTTAATAAATTGCAGTCCAAAGCCCATCCTCTCCATCACTGCCCACAAATGTTCCCACTCGATTGCCATCAGCAATCCTTGGCAGCATTGAGTGAGACTGCCACATGGACACCCTGAGCAGTGACCCCCCCTCTGGATATTCAGATACATGTATCTTATATTGATTGCTGTAGATCTATCCAGCATAAAGCTAGACTGATCCTCGGAGATCAGAGCTGATCATCTAGCTAGCACCTTTGCTAACAGCTAAACATCGACTGGTAGTAAGGATATGGGTCTATAAGAGTTGGGATCAGTAGTCTCTTTTCCTGGCTTCAGTAGAACCATCCTCATGGCCTCAATTGTTGATCTAGGTAGACAGTCTGTGGTAAAAGCTTCCCTAAAAACCTGCAGTAGTGATGGTAATAGGAGAGCCTTATGTAATATATACAGTTCTACCAGTAACCCATCACATCCTGGTGCCTTGTCATTAGCAAGTTCTGCCAGTGCCTCCTTCAATTCCTCTAAAGTAACTTGTCCCTTTAATTGATGGCTAACCTCTGAGGTGAGCCTTGGCAAAGAGAGAGGAGACATATTCTCTTAATTCTGCACTTGGGACAGTCAACTGAGACTGGTACAGCTCTCTATAGTATATGTAGTATCTATCTAATATGCTAGTGTCTGAGGTAAGGATAGAACCATCTGTATCTGCCAGCGTCACAATAGGAGAGGTACTCTGCTGGGAAGAAATAATTGTTGCCAAAAGGTGACCCGCACTCATTGATATTATTAATGTATATAAGATATGAATTTTTATTTACAGTGCCGGGATAACCTCTTCTCTTATGCATTGCTTTCTGTGTAGAGGACACCAGTGTTGATTCTCTATACTGAATATATGCTGAAATACTGGGGTCTTGAATGTTGTGGCTATTTAAAACCTGTAGGTCTCAAATAATATTGTGGATTTTTAAACCTGAAATATAAGGTATCACACAATAGAATAAAAGTAAAAAAATGTAACCAATAAAATATAATATATAATATGATAAGCAGAACCAGGAGCTGATTACTAAATGCTTCTGACATCTCTGTTTTGGCATCAGGAGTAAACACTACATTTATTAATAAACTTCCTGGAAATGTTAATATAGCAACAAGATCCCCCAAAAATTACCATTAAGACTGAAAAATTTAGGGAGGTGGCAAATGTATCCTCTTGCACACAAGTGTTGCAACAGTCTTTAGTGCACCATGTTCTGTAAAGCAGGTACAAGGAATGGACCCACTGCTAATTTTTTGTCTTGTGTTTAGTTTAACAGCCTAAGATCATGTGTTTAAGATTAATTCTTCATTCACTGATCCATCAGAACTCCTCCATTAATTAGTGTGAGAGGAGATCTGTAATACCCTAAAATATGTCTCTGTTTTGTCTGAGCAAAGGCTTAGTAACTTTGATGTTTCAACTTTACAGATCACTCCACCAGTCTATTCTTAACCCTGATATGTGCGGCACAAAGAATATCCAAACTTCTGTCGAAGGAAAATGTAGCCACAACATAGTGCAACAATATTCAGGAAAAAACATTGATGAGTAGCTTGAAAGAAAATGTTTGAGGAACATCCTTGATATAGTGTTTCATTTACCATATCTCGATTTTTCTGTTTTCAGAGCCGTATAATATACAAGTTGCATTTCCTGGTGGCTTAATCCCTTTCCTCTGCAGTCAGTTTTAACCTCCGTGACCAAGCCATATTTTTAGAATACTTGGTTAGAACTTTGGAACATATCCAGGTTATTTTGAGCCAATTTTTCTTTGACACATAGTACATGAAGTTAGTTGAAAAATTTGTGTTCTAAATTCTCTGCTTTCCAGAGAGATAGTCATAATATCTAAATAATATGTCAACATTTACCAAATGTCTGCTTTATGTTGGCAAATTTTTTAATGCATTCTTTTTTTCTCAGATGTTCTGGGGCTTAGAGTTTTGGGTGTGATTTTTCACATGTTCATAAAAATTGCCCAAACTTACATTTTAGGGACCTGCTCAACTATCAAGTGACTTTAGAGGCCTAATTAATAGTAAATACCAATAAATTAAAAAAAATTTGGAAAGCCCACCTGTCAATGTAAGTAAAATCACATTAACAAGTTTGTAATTGTTTTAGACAATACATTCATTTTGGCTCAAAAATTACACATTCATGATGGAATAAATGACAGAAAGCTTTATAACATTTGATACTCAATACAAGATAGGCACTACAAAGGTAAGATTGTCCACACATCAAAAAGGTAACACTTTACCACAAAAGACAAAAGAGAGTTGTGTATTGAATACAGAAAATGATGGATATGCATCAAAAGTGTATTAAATATGCAATGCAATACAGACATCAAGACACAGGACAAAAAGATTAAAAACAAATAAATATGATTATATATGTTTCCGTTTCCAAAATCAAAATTGCATTAATGTACAATTTACAATGATGGAAATATAAAACTACCGTATATACTCGAGTATAAGCTGACCAGAGTATAAGCCGAGGCCCCTAATTTTACCAAAAAATGGGAAAATCTATTGACTCGAGTATAAGCCGGGGGTGGGAAATTGGTCACAGCCTCCCCAGTATATAGCCTGCCAGCCCCTGTCCCAGTGTATATAGCCTGCCAGCCCCTGCCCCAGTGTATATAGCCTAATAGGCCCTGCCCCAGTGTATATAAACACCCCCCCCCCGGTTGTGCAGCACAAGAATACCATTGTAGCGGATGGATCACACAGAAGATCTACGGGGCTGCCGGAAAGGTGAGTTTTGATTTATTTTTTTGACTCGAGTATAAGCCGAGTTTGGGTTTTTCAGCACATTTTTTTGTGCTGAAAAACTAGGCTTATACTCGAGTATATAAGGTAATTTATCCCTGTCTGCATGCTATTATCTGCTACGGTATTTCTAACACAATTCAAAAAATAGTCAAGGTAAAAAATTGCTTGCAATGGACACTATGATTAGGTTTGCTCTTATACTCATTTTATAAATGTCCAGCAATGCTTTGTATGAAGAATGATGTGTGCGTGACCATATTTTAGAGAACAATAAACATTAAAAATGAAACAGCATAGGGAATAGTTTTATTATATATGATTGCATTTTGAAACTCAATATATTTTATTAGAAAAAATGACATTCAGTTCTGTAAATAAAGTAGTACAGATAAGTAGGATTTGCTTTTCAGTATGCTATGCCAGTGAGCAAAGGAAAAGTGTAAGATTGACAGGAGCATGGTAAATGTGTGGAATATAGAACAATCAATAGGCAGGGAAAAACAACAGAAAAATGACACAATGTAGATTTATAAAATGGTCTAAGACAAAAGCTGTTTTGTTTTTGTCTACATAGCAACCAATTTTAGCTCAGGTTTAATTGTGTATTGCACCACCCCGTGTTGCCATAAAAGTGAAACCATCAGTTCCCCATTCTGCCACTCATTAAGTGGCAGGGAATACATTAATTTCATTAATTTGAGGAGTCCTGCAGTTGCTTTTGCAGCAGGCCAGTAAAATGTCTATTTCATATTTATGAGAAAAAACCTAAATAAAAAATATATTATTTAATTTATATAGTAGGTTAAATATGTGTTAGTGGCAGTCAGCAAAACTGCCTGAAACTATAGAAAAATATGTTTCCTGTTAAACAGAGTGCTGTAGATGTGATGTGTATCTGGCATTACACAAGTTCCAAGTTTCTAGTCTATTCAGGAAGACACAGAGTAAACACTGCATGACAATTCATTTGCTCTTTCTTAACTTTTGATAAATCTGTTTTAACACTTCTCTGTAGAGAGACTTTCTTATATTATAAAAATAAAGCGCACAGCATGATAATGAACAGCAAAATGCTTTTGCAGAGTTCCATGGAACAGGGTGATAAATTTCTGCCAGTCTCCACTGGATACATGCCTCTGCTTGTCTAAAATGTGAAAAAAGGAAGTGTTAATAAAAGTGGACTGTATCTAGTATTTATCCCAGTGTGAGACTGAAGCAACTAACTGCCAACTCTTGTTCTGAGGAAGTCAAGCAAATGTACAAAGCATTGAAGTTTAATGTACTGTAATCGCCAGAATGGTCTGAATTCTATGCCATGGCTCTCTAAACTCTGCATCTCAGACATTAATGTATTTCTGATTTAGTTTCAAAGTCAGCTTGTTTGAATGATATTGGAAATAGTGTTTCAATAAACAACAGTCCGTATTCGCATTGGGCAGGAACAATATGTGTG
Source organism: Engystomops pustulosus (assembly GCF_040894005.1). Taxonomy (NCBI): domain Eukaryota; kingdom Metazoa; phylum Chordata; class Amphibia; order Anura; family Leptodactylidae; genus Engystomops; species Engystomops pustulosus. The sequence continues at coordinate 109,431,149 of NC_092412.1, read as the reverse complement.
AAGAATACATTGCAGATGTTTCCATACATCTGCAATGTGTTCTTCACACATAATGTTCTTCACATACTATTGTGAAGAACACCGTTTGGCGCGCGTGTCTTCCGATAAGTTAGTAGATGTTCGGAACATCTGCAATGTGTTCTTCTGGGTCAGACTGTTGGTCCTGCTCCAGCCCACTCTGTTCCATCCTCCACTTCAGCCTTCCCTCCTCTCCTCCATGTCCGCTCCGTTTCGCTCCAGCCCCCGCTCCGCTCTCCCATGCCCGCTCCAGCCCCCGCTGTGTTCCTCCATGCCAGCTCCGTGATGCCTGCTCCAGCCCCAGCTCCACTCCGTTATGCCTGCTCCAGCCCCCGCTCTGCTCCTCCATGCCCACTCTGTGATGCCCACTCCAGCCCCTGCTAGGTTCCTACATGCCCGCTCCATGATGCTCGCTCCAGCCCTCGCTCCGCTCCTTCATGCTTGCTCCATGATGCCTGCTCCAGCCCCCGCTCCGCTCCTCCATGCCTGCTCCTTCATGACCACTCCAGCCCCCGCTCCACTCCTCCATGCCCGCTCCAGCCCCCGCTCCACTCCACTTCAGCCTCTGATCCAGCGTCGGCGCTCGTGTCTTCGGCTAAGTTAGCAGATGTTCGGAACATCTGCAATGTGTTCTTCACTTTGTTCTTTCACTGTGTTCTTCACTTAAATGATCCTATGTTCACTGTGTTCACTGTTTTAATTGTATTCTTCACTGTTCTTCGCTGTGTTTTCTTAATTAAATGCTCGATCTCGAGCAGGGGAAATACTCTTCCGAGCAATGAGCCGTTCCGAGTACTCTAATACTCGAACGAGCATTAAGCTATTATTATCATTCTCTAACTTATTACAGAGGGGAAGCATATTTTATATGATATTGTATTGTAAATTGTTGGCTGGTTGTTATATTATTTTCTTATTATTCTTTATCAAACTTCGACTACTCTCTTCATTTATTTTAATAAATTTTTTTAATGACTTTTCTATCTTAGTTTTTTTTAATTCACTTCTAATAAGCAGCTGCTTATAGAGAAATTTGAGAAATAAATGCAGCATAATTTCCTAACATTTTATGACCCTTGTCAATACCAGCTGTCTTCCACTCCAGGAAGCAGTAGAAAGTAAAGAAACTGCAGAACACGTAACAATATTTAGAACAGAATCTTTGGGTCAAACTTACCCATAAGACAATCCATGTAATTCCAGAGGCCCTAAGAATCATGGGTTCCACACATAGTGGTGGGATGAAGATGACTTTCCAAAGTCAGATAATAAACAAAACATCAAATTCAAACAAACAGGGAGAAGGGAGATACTGACCTACATTTTTGTAAGTGTGTTTTCAATTTACATAATTTCGGACCACATAATTCCAAAACAGTTTAGAGCTATAGCATAATAGGGGGGTGATAGAGCTGTGCATCAGGAGGATAACCTTGGTAGATTTTTGCATGCGAGCATTTAAAACATACAGGGGGGCATTTATCATCAATTTTCAAATGGAAAACTAGGGGAAATTTTTTTTCCCTTGCTGCGTTTCTTGCACCTTATTAAGTGTTGGCGGCACATTATTGGTGTTTTTTTTTAACACTCAAATTCTTTGTTTGCATGCAAAATTGTGGCGCCGCTTGTGAATCCGACCCTTTTCGGTGCTTCTATTTTATCAGACTTGTTTTGTGGCGCAATTTTTGAGCAGCTAAAAGCTGGCCTGGGGAGTTTTTTCAACTTCATGAACGGGGAGACAGTTCTATATATTTTTTGAATGTGCGGCAAATCATTAATCCCTTGCACCACAAACTTACATCCCACTGAAAATTATACTATGCTTCCTGTGCCACCCTGCGCCCAAATTAACAAATGCCTGCCAAAGTATCTAATCTTTCAACAAACATTGCATCATATTTATTTAGAAATCTGTATTTTTCAGATGAAAAGTGGCATAATAATTATAAATTGCTCCTAATGTATACACACATTAGGAACTGTTTATAATTATAATGCCACTATTCATGTCCTATGACTTTGCTCCCTCGCCTTCCTCCATAGAGCTTCTATGTAATTAGTGGATTCTGTCTTTTTGCTTCCAAGGTGGAATTCATAAGACAATTCAGAGTGAAAAACAGATAAGAAAGGAGGGAGCACGATGAGATCCAAAGTAAGTGGAAAAGGGCTCTGGTGAGATATATTACCAAGTCTCTGTATTCATTTATACTACATCTTTATGCAAATTAAGAGTTACAGCGGATTTAAGAATTTGTACTATACGCTTCTATATGTTGTAATTGTTACCTCTATATATGCTTTTCCTGTTACTGTTTATATGTATATTAATGGGTTTCTAAATTCATTGCCTTTCATTTCAAAGTTTGCCTCCTATAGTTATCAAATTCTCTACTATCACATTACTTACATATATAACTTGCAACTTGTCAGATTGTTCCCTCTGTTAATGTCTACACTTTACATTGCTTATAAACAAAATCTGTTCTCATGCTATATTTGTTTTCCATTGTGCTTTTACCAGTACAACAGAAGTAACAGAATATAAGCAGTGGTTAGCATTACAGCCTTGTAGCACTCGGGTCCTGGGTTCAAATCCCATCCAGGTCAACATCTGCAAAGAGTTTGTATGTTGTCTCCATGTTTGCGTGGGTTTCCTCGGGGTTCCTCCCACACTGCAAAACATACTGGTAGGTTGATTAAATTGTGAGCCCCGTTGGGGACAGGGACTGATTTGGCAAACTCTGTGTAGCGCTGCGTAATCTGTGTGCTATATACTGTAAATAAAGGAATTATTATCATAAGGGGTCTTTGTTTATATTTTCTGGTGTGTATATATATATATATATATATATATATATATATATATATATATATATACCACTACATAGCTTATGTTTCTGCATTTCTTTGATGTACCATTATTTTACTTGTGTTCTAGGAATTCTTCCCTGTTTTCCACTATGGGGATTTTAAATTACTCATGGTATTTTGGCTTCCAGTCATGTTTGACCTACATGCTCACTTTATATATAGTTTTATTTTGAAGTGTATATTACGTTATTCATTTGGTGTGTACTATATACACTATGCATACACCATTGCTTGGTTCTTTATTCAGAATTTTCTCTTTGATTACTTGACATTGTTGCTTGTTTTGGTGAATTGGGAGCTCACAATAAATTTTGTATATTTTTTTTGCATCATTGAAATTATGAATCTATTTATTTTATGTATCTTATGACAGTGGACTCCGGAGGGAACTGAACATCCATCAAATGTTACTGTAATCTGAAACTTCTTTTGTTTATTTAAGTGACATCTGGTACAATTAGAAATGATGGAGAAGATTTATTAGGACTCGTACACAATTTTTCTGGCATATGAGCCCTGAAATAATCCCAATTACCAGCAAACCTGCAGTAATTGCAATTATTTCCCACTTTTTGCCAGGGGGCATGGAGGGGTCTGAATAAGGGCTTCTCCAACGGCAGAGTGGGCCTTGTCAGGGCATTCCTGCCCATGTCTGCACACTCACAAGTTAAAGTTTGCAAGTTGAGGAATATTTATGTACCAATAATGAGCTGACATGGAAAAACATATACGCTGTACAGTTTGCCAAAGCCTCTTGATGTATCCTGCAGCGCTGGAGGGCCAGGGATTTCATTATACATATTTAAATCTCCCCCAATATGTTTAGAGCATGTAACATAATGGGGCAGATTCCTATGTTGTGGGGGTGTTCGGCGAAAGCTCACGGGCTGTGTCAGCTCTATAACACAGCTGTCACGCACCTATAACTGCTGTTTTTGGTGCTGGCACCGATTGCTGGAGTTAACCTGTTAAGTGCCATAGTTGAACCCGACCACTGCACCTAACAGAGCTGCCAGTGGGCTTCCCCATTTGGGATGACTGTTGACATCATGAAATGTGTCAATTGGTTGCCTTGGCAGCCTGCAGTCTCATAGAGACTCGTAGGCCTGCCATGAATAGTGATCTCTAATAGCTTGCAGATGGCAGACTATTAGAGATGAGCTGTAAAATTACTACTACTAGATATTGCATTAGCAGCCAGACCTTGCAGGGTTACAGTACCCTAGAGGGTCTGAAATCATAGTAAAAAAATAATAAAAATAATTTTAAAAAATTAAAAGTTTAAATCAGCTCCCTTTCCATAGAACACATACATAAATAAATAAAGATTGATCCCAGCTGTGAATACCGTAACATAAAATAGCGGTCAAATATCCAAAACACCACTTTTTTGATATTTTTCCATCCATGAATTTTTTGAATAAAAAATGATAACAGTCATATAGGTCCCAAATTAATATAAATGAAAATGTTAGCATGTACCTCAAAACACGACACCTTACATAGGTTTGTACAACTGTGTGAAAACAGTTATTGGCCTCAGAATTTGTCAAAATGGTAAATTTTATTTGCACAAAAGATTTAAATTTTAAACTGTACCTAATAAAACCTATATTTTTTAATTTTTAAACTGTACTCAATAATACCTATACAAATTTGTTATGACTATGATCATAACGAGCCAAAGAATAATGGGGAGCTGTCATTTGGAGCACAGGATGTCCAGGATATGCCACAAATGTGTTTTTTTGTCAATTTCACTGCACTTGGAATTTTCTTCCAGCTTTCTAGTACATTGCATGAAATATTAAATAGCATCACACAAAGTACAATTTGTCCAGCAGATAAGAAGCCCAGATATATCTCTGTTAACTGAAAAATAAAAACATTATCGCTTTTGGTCGATTAGTTCTATTTGGACTATTAGTCAGAAAAGTGTCCAAAACTCTCGTTTCTTTTTGAGCAAACTTTCAAAGAATACTGTTGTAAACACTGATAAATCAGCTCCATTGTATTCTGTAATGTTTACAGTATATAGTGTGTGTACAATGGAAAATGTATTTTAATCTTTTAGAATTATTACAATTCGACCAAGGGAAATAAAAAGGGTTATTTCACATGTAAAATAGTATTAAATCACAGTGACCTAAATCCTCCAATAGAAAAATAAAGGTTTTATCAATCATTTGACAGGTCTTTTATTTGCAATGCTATAATATTAAGCTCAAATACATAGGTTATTCTGGCAATTTTGACATTTTTCATTTTAGCATAAGCAAAGAACTACAGATTTGCGTAAGTTTTCACACCACTAAATTATAGACATTTTCACGTTTTAGTGGACCTTGAGGTTATGTCTTTTGTGACTAATACATTGTACTGTACATTGCATTGGTTTCTAAAAATTCTTATGTAGTTGCTCCATCCATCTTGCATGCTGGTTTGTCACACAACCTTTATTATGCTTTATTATACTTTTCATTCTGCAGAAACATGCTGTATTGTTCTATTTCAGAAAAATATACCCAACTTTATTTCTCTTTGAATCCATGAAGAAACTCAATCTGTTCTGACGATCTCACATATAACTTAGTGTTCATATCAGAGATGTGATCCATGCAACAGTCTGTCTGCTGTACCCTCTTATTATCGTTTACATTCCTCGGCATAAATATTTTAGATTATTCTGATGCATTTAGATTATTATGATTCCAACAACGTCAGTCATTGCCAAATCCAGTCTCACTCATTGCCAATGGCAGTCACTGATCTTCCAATTCTTGTTTTCTTTTTCTTGTTATAGTTAACATTTTGGCTGTATTGCTTATGCACATACAAAGCATTACTATATAAGGAAGTGAATTGTAGTGATGTCAAGCTACTTCTATTTCTTACCATCAGATGACATTTGTTTATAAGGCACATTTTTTACATCAGGTATTTTACTTATCAACTAGATTGAATTAACCCTTTTGCTGATTTAATTGAGAAGCAGATGCAGATATGTGTTGCATATATATATATATATATATATATATATATATATATATATGTATATATATATATATATATATATATATATATATATATATATATGCAGTACCAAGCTTCATTCATTTTATTGATTCTAATGTAATACATTATAACGATGAAAAAAGTAATATGGGTTAAAGAAGTAAATAATAATTTGTTAAACAAACAAGAATATAGTCAATTTACAACTGAAGTCCTCTTTAGCTTTAATAACAAATCTTCAGACAAGTAGTGTTCTCACAAACAGCCTCATGAGGTAGTGACGTAGAATGGTTTTCAAAAAGTCTGCTTTCCCTCACTCTCTGATTAAATGTATCCTAAATCATCTAAATTGAGTGTAGATCAACTGATTTTGGAGTCTACTGTATGTCATCTTATGCAATATCACTCTATTTTGATCAGTCCATGGATAGAATGGGGAATGACAAATGACAAAGCAGAAAAACACCCCCACACCATCCTAGTTCTCACAACACAACTGATGGTCACATGGTCGTGCAAAAGTAACTGTTTATATGACCTGCCTGCAGGCAACTATTTAACAACTGATTGAGAGAATCCCAAAAACATATCTTAAAAACACATTCTGCTTTGTCCAGGAATTTTTGTTTATTACTCAGTGTGCTCCTTTCCAGTTTTCATGTCTTTAATATGTACACTATAGACCAAAAGTATATGTACACTATAGACCAAAACGTTTTCTGTATTTTCATGACTATAAAAAATGTAGATTCATATTAAAGGCATCAAAACTATGAATTAACAAATGTGGAATCATACACATAACAAAAAAGTGTGAAACAACGGAAAATATGTCTATAATTCTAGGTTCTTCAAAGTATCCACCTTTTGCTTTTATTACTGCTTTGTACAATCTTGGCATTCTCTTGTTGAGCTTCAAGAGGTAGTCACCTGAAATGGCCTTCCAACAAACTTGAAGGAGTTCACTGATATGCTTAGCGCTTGGTGGTCCTTTTGCCTTCCCCCTTGCGGTCCAGCTCACCCTAAATCATCTCGATTGGGTTTAGGTCTGGTGTCCAACTACACATGAACCAGATGGAAGAGCATGCCGCTGAAAGATCCTGTGGTAACTATGCTGGTTAAGTACACCTTCAATTTTGAATTAATCCCCAACAGTGTGACCAGCAAAGCACCCCCACAAAATTGCACCTCATGTGAGCCAGTTTCTTTGTAGCGCTTGATGGTTTTTACAACTGCACTTGGGGACACTTTCAAAGTTATCCCATTTTTTTGGACTGACCGACCTTTATTTCTTAAATGAATGATGGCCACTTGTTTTTCTTACTTAGCTGCTTTTTTCTAGCCATAATACAAATTCTAACAGTCTATCTAACAGTAGGACTTTCAGCTGCGTATCCACCTGACTTCTACACAACACAACTGATGGTCCCAAACCATTTATATGGTGAGAAATCTTACTTATTTAACCTGACAGGGCACACCTGTGATGTAAAAACCTTTTCTACTACTTCTGACTACTTCTTGAAGCTCATCAAGAGGTAGTCACCAGAGTGTGAAAAGCAGTAATAAAAGGTGGCTACTTTGAAGAACCTACAATAAAAACATATTTTCAGTTGTTTCACACTTTTTTGTTAAGTATACAATTTCACTTGCTAATTCATAGTTTTGTTGCCTTTAGTGTGAAGCTAATTTTTACAGTCATGAAAATACAGAAAACTCTTTGAAGAAGAAGGTGTGTCCAAACTTTTGGTCTGTACTGTATCTGAATGATAAAAAATAACAACAGAAAAGAAAACAAGATAGTAAATGGAATCAACAGTTGAGTCAAAAGTTTTGACTGACCTGAATATGTTTTAAGTGTATATACATATAAATATCAGTTTATCTGTATATATTAAAAATAAGCTTCAATATTTTTACTCTCACTTTCCCTTTTTTATCTCTTTCATTTTTTACACAAATGATCAGAATGAGTATCATGTCTGGGATCTGGTTCGCAACAATAAAACTATAATTTATCATTTCTGTTCAGAGAGCCTTGTAAGACTGTGCCTTTACAACCTTTCATCATATGTATGAGAACATAGAGAATGAAGTATTTAATCACTGTCCACATCTGACATAAACATTTGTTTGGTAATCTTTATTTCAGCTACTGACTCACATTTCCATCTAAACTACAAAGGTCTGCACCTCAACAAAACTGCAAAGAAAAAGATTTTGATCACTATCTACATATTTTGAATTTGTCAAATATATGTGGACATTTATCAGGAATCGCATACCAGTTTTCTGGCATAAAAACCATAAAATAATTGCAATTAATTCCGAACCTCTGTTAATTGCGATTATTTTTCCCTTCACGCCACCTCCAGGTCGAGAGGGATGGGCGAGCAACTGTGCAGTAGGCCAGTGCAGGGCAGGTGCCCCTTTGAACGTTCACAAATTTTTGTGAAAATCTAGAATTTTGCAGCGACGTCTAAGGCTCCTGATATATCCTCTCCAGCAAGAGGCGGGGCTACCATCATATGAGAATCCCCTGTCCATGTTTCTAAAATAAAAGTATTTGTGTTATAGATTTAAAGCAGGATGTGCACATTAAACATACCATATATACTTGTGTATAAGCCGAGTTTTTCAGCACAAAAATTGTGCTGAAAAACCTTAACTCGGCTTATACACGAGTCACTGGAGATGCAGGCTATGTAAAATGAATGATAATCAATGATAGAGGCAGCAGGGAAGTGTTTTGCTGCTCACCTCGGTGCTTCCGGGACACAGCACGTGTTGGCTGCACTGTAGCGGCCCGCGCTAAGGACAAGAGGGATGAATGAGTGCAGGGCTCAGGCGATCATGTCAGGGTCTGTATTATGGCGGAGGTGCAGAGTGCCACCGCTGTGTTACGGGAGCAGGTGCCCATCAGTGTGACAGCAGCGTGAAAGGAGGTCTGAGGTGGCGTCTAATGAAGATGAACCCATGGCTGAAGATGAACCCGCCTCACACTATGGGGGAATGTCACGGGTGGTCCCGCGATCCCCGGCGCGGGTCGCTGGCTCACCCGTGCCTTTGGTCCCCCGCCAGCGTGCCGCAAGCGCTACTCACGGGTCCCGGCTCCTGTCCCGCCGGCATCGGCTCCGTCCGCGGCTGCTCCATCCCCTTCGGCTGTGCGCCCGCGTCCCCGACAGCTAGGGCGTGCGCGCGGCAAGTTCTGCAAATTTAAAGGGCCAGCGCGCCACTAATTGGCGCTGGTCTTTTCCCCTTTAACTATTTAACCCTGCCTCTTCCTGTTACCCTTGCCGGATCTTTGTGCCTTGCGCCCTAGAGAAAGCTGTATTTTCTGTTGTGACCCCGGTTCCGTTTCTGAATACGCTCCTTTGCCACCTGTCCTGACCTGTTGCTACGACTCTGACTACGAACCTGTGCTGCCCGTCCTGACCTCCTGCCTGACCCCGACTACGAGATTGCCTGCCGATTCTGTACCTCGACCTTGGCTGCCACTGTCACGCCTGTGGAACGACCTGGTGGTACCATGCCGCAGCAAGTCCAACCCACTTTGCGGCGGGCTCTGGTGAAAACCGGGTGCCACTTAGACTCCGGTCCCAGGTAGTGGCTTGTGCCATCGTCTGCAGTGGTTCAGAGGATCCACAACCTCTAAGCCTGACAGTAAGATCCGGCCATGGATCCCGCTGAGGTGCCGCTTCCTACTCGGCCGACTCTGGCTGCCATCGTGGGTCAACAATCCCGAGAGATTGTCCCTCAACGCCAACAGCTGGAACAGGTTACCGCTAGAGATGAGCGAGCACTAAAATGCTCGGGTGCTCGTTACTCGAGCCGAACATTTCCCGATGCTCGAGTGCTCGTTTCGAGTAACGAGCCCCATTGAAATCAATGGGAGACCCCAAGCATTTTTCAGTAAAATTATAAACTGAACGAGCACAGTGAAAGAACACAGTGCAGAACAGATTGCAGATGTTCGGGAACATCTGCGATCTGTTCCGGAGACACGCGTGCAGAACGGTGTTCTCCGCAATAGTATTTGAAGAACTATATGTGTAGAGAACAACTTGCAGATGTTGCCGTACCTTGGCCACAGAACCTGTCCCTGTCCGCAACCTTCAAGAAGGGACTTGCCTCTCATGTTAAAGACGCTCTGCCGTCTAACCTGGGTGGTCTTATCACCTTAGCCACACGGATTGATGTGCGATTTAGAGAGCGTGCCGAGGAATTACGCCTAGAGCAACCCCAAGTTCGCCCACGATGGTTTCCTCACCTGGCTCCTGCTTTTCAAAGACCGCTCCAGCCTCCTGATGTACCACCTGTAGAGGTGGACAGGCTCAGACTCTCTACCCAGGAGCGTATCAGAAGGCGTCAGGGAAATCTCTGCTTCTACTGTGGCAGTCCGGAACACTTCCTGGGGTCTTGTCCTATCCGTCCCCGACCTTCGGGAAACGCCGGCACCTAGGGTTCTTGGGAGGAGTGTCCCTAGGTGTGAGCAAAGCTTCTCCACGTTTGATGATACCGGTGCTTCTCAGCGTGGGCACCGGCACCCAGATCCAGGTCTCTGCCTTCTTGGACTCAGGCTCCGCGGGGAACTTCGAGGATGCCGCCTTGGTCTCCTGGCATCACCTTCCTGTGGTCCGTCTTGAAAGGCCGTTGGTCATCTCCTCCGTCAGTGGACAAATCCTTTCTGACCCGGTCCACTACCGCACCAAGCCACTGTCTGTGCAAGTCGGTGTGCTGCACAAGGAGAGACTGTCCTTTTATGTGCTTCCACGTTCCACATCCTCCATCCTGTTGGGTCTACCATGGTTGCAGTTCCACGCACCCGTTCTTGACTGGAAGACGGGGGAGATCCTTCGGTGGGGACCCGACTGCCAATCTCGCTGTGTGGATTTGCCTCGTCCTGTGCCTGTTCTGGCTTCTTCTGTGACCCTTAAGGCCCTGGAGGGTCTTCCTGCATGTTATAAGGATTTTCGTGATGTCTTCTCAAAGAAGCAAGCTGAGACGTTGCCACCTCACCGTCCCTACGACTGTCCTGTGGATCTGTTGCCGGGCACTTCTCCCCCACGGGGTCGTGTATATCCGCTCTCAGTACCAGAAACCACAGCCATGTCGGACTATATCCAAGAAAATCTGCAGAGGGGATTTATACGTAAGTCTTCCTCCCCGGCTGGTGCAGGTTTTTTCTTTGTGACCAAAAAGGACGGGTCACTTCGAGCATGCATAGACTATCGCAGTCTTAACAAAATCACGGTTAAGAACCGTTATCCGTTGCCATTGGTCACTGAGTTTTTTGACCGCCTTCGTGGAGCCAAGATCTTCTCCAAATTGGATCTTCGTGGGGCTTACAACCTCATTCGCATCCGCCAAGGGGATGAATGGAAGACCGCTTTTAATACCCGTGATGGGCACTTTGTGTACCTGGTGATGCCGTTCGGACTCTGTAATGCACACAGCGATTTCTGGGCTTTGCGAATTATTACCGCCAGTTCATCCCACATTTCTCCTCTCTGGTATCTCCAATTGTGGTGCTTACCAAGAAGGGTGCCAATCCACGACTCTGGCCTTCGGCAGCTGAGGAGGCCTTTAAGAACTTAAAATCTTTGTTTGCCTCGGCTCCAGTCCTGGTACGTCCCGACATTGAAAAGCCTTTTCATCTCGAAGTGGATGCCTCCTCGGTAGGGGCCGGAGCAGTCCTCACGCAGAAGGGTCCCAAAGGCCGCACAGTCACCTGTGGATTCTTCTCCAAGTCTTTTTCCTCCGCAGAGAGGAATTACGGTATAGGAGATCGAGAATTATTGGCAATCAAGCTTGCTCTGGAAGAGTGGCGTTATCTCCTGGAGGGAGCTCGGTTTCCGGTCAGCATCTATACAAACCACAAAAACCTCCTCTATCTCCAGACTGCTCAGCGACTCAACCCACGTCAAGCTCGCTGGTCACTCTTCTTCGCCCGGTTCGATTTTCTCATTCATTTCCGTCCGGCCGAGAAGAACATCAAGGCTGACGCCCTTTCTCGTGCCTCGGATGTCATTGGGGAAGAACCGGTTCCTCGTCATGTCATCTCTCCTGACCGACTTGTACTGGCCACGCCAGTGGATCTTCATCTATTACCTCCTGGCAGACTGGTGGCCAGACATGGCCAGGGATGTCCGGGATTATGTGGGTGCCTGTACTTCCTGTGCCCGGAATAAGCCTTCACGTCTTAAGCCTGCTGGTCTTCTTCTGCCGTTGCCGATACCCAGCTGTCCATTGCTATGGATTTCATCACGGATCTACCGCCTTCTTCAGGCAATACCGTCATCTGGGTGGTGACTGACCGGTTCTCTAAGATGGCCCATTTTATTCCTCTGCCAGGTTTGCCAGCTGCTCCATGTCTTGCCGACCAGTTCTTTCACCACATCTTCCGACTCCATGGACTTCCACGACACATAGTCTCTGACCGTGGAGTACAGTTTGTCTCGAAATTTTGGCGTTCTCTCTGTAGCCAACTACAGGTGAAGTTGGACTTCTCTTCCGCCTATCATCCCCAGTCGAACGGGCAGGTGGAGAGAGTTAACCAGACTTTGGGCTGCTATCTACGCCACTTTGTTTCTGCCCGTCAGGACGATTGGTCCCAACTGTTGCCTTGGGCGGAGTTCTCCTATAACTCCTTGGACTCTGCATCAGCGGGCTCCGCTCCATTTTTTGTCAACTATGGACTCCATCCTCGCCCGCCTCTGCCTCTACCCGTGGCTTCTGATGTTCCTGCTGTTGAGGAGTTGGTACAGGACTTAAAAACCATCTGGGAACAGACCCGCCTTTCCTTATTACAGGCTTCTACTCAAACAAAATTTCAAGCCGATAAAAGACGCAGGCATTCCCCCTTCTTCTCTCCTGGTGACAAGGTTTGGCTGTCCTCCAAATACGTCCGGCTTAAAATTCCTGGCTACAAGCTCGGTCCTCGTTTCCTGGGTCCTTTCGAGGTGATGCATCGCATCAATCCAGTCTCCTATAAGCTGCGCCTTCCTCCCACCATGCGCATCCTGAACTCCTTCCATGTCTCCCTGCTCAAGCCTGTCATCTTGAACCGCTTTTCCCGACAGCTGTCTCCTCCTGCTCCTGTGGCTGACTCCTCTGACATCTATGAGGTAAAGGAGATCCTTGATGCCAAGACCGTAAGGGGTAAGCGGTTCTTCTTGGTTGACTAGAAGGAGTTCGGGCCGGAGGAGAGATCCTGGGAGTCCGAGGACAGTATCCTGGACCAGGACCTCCTGCAGAAATTCCTCCAGCCCAGGAAAAGGGGGAGGCCGAAGGGGGGGGTACTGTCACGGGTGGTCCCGCGATCACCCGTGCCTTTGGTCCCCCGCCAGTGCGCCGCAAGCGCTACTCACGGGTCCCGGCTCCTCCGTCCCCTTCGGCTGTGCGCGCGCGTCCCCGACAGCTAGGGCGCGCGTGCGGCAAGTTCTACAAATTTAAAGGGCCAGCGCGCCACTAATAGGCGCTGGTCTTTTCCCCTTTAACTATTTAACCCTGCCTCTTCCTGTTACCCTTGCCAGATCTTTGTGCCTTGCGCCCTAGAGAAAGCTGTATTTGATGCCTTGTGCTGTTCTTGAGATTTCCTGTTGTGACCCCGGTTCCGTTTCTGAATACGCTCCTTTGCCACCTGTCCTGACCTGTTGCTATGACTCTGACTACGAACCTGTGCTGCCCGTCCGGACCTCCTGCCTGACCCCGACTACGAGATTGCCTGTCGATTCTGTACCTCGACCTTGGCTGCCACTGCGGACAAGTCACGCCTGTGGAACGACCTGGTGGTACCACGCCGCAGCAAGTCCAACCCGCTTTGCGGCGGGCTCTGGTGAAAACCGGGTGCCACTTAGACTCCGGTCCCAGGTAGTGGCTTGTGCCATCGTCCGCAGTGGTTCAGAGGATCCACAACCTCTAAGCCTGACAGGGAAGATAAGAACGAAAGGGTGTCCGGAGCACACACACTTGATAGCAGAGCTCCTGCACCATGCATCTCCTTACTGCAAAGGGAGAAGTTTTTTTCAGGCCACGATCGCGCCATTGGGGACTTTAACACAGCCTGGAAGTCTACTACAGAGGAAAGCTATCGGCTGCATAGCGCTGATCATTGGCTGTTCAAGCAAGCCAAAAAAGTTGTTGCTAGAGCAGAAGCTGTCCTGGTGAGTACAATATGTGAACTGAGAGTTAACATCTGCTGAGCTGTATTCTCCATCAGCAATAGCTGTTTCCCCTAAAAATATTAAAGATAAAGAAAAATCTTAAATCTTTATTTAAAATCTGTTTTACGGCTTTACGCAGGGAGGATGCTAGGGGGACGGCATCAGGCATTTTATTACTGGGGAAGGCTGCAAGGCATTTCATTATATGGGGAGGCTGCTGGGTATTACATTACTGGGGTAGGCTGTGACCAATGCATTTCCCATGCTCGGCTTATACTCGAGTCATTAAGTTTTCCCAGTTATTTGTGGTAACATTAGGGGCTTCGGCTTATATTCGGGTCGACTTATACTCGAGTATATACAGTATATAAAATATAACTTTTAATCTGTATCAATAAAAAATTCAGCAATCAAGAAAAAGTGCAATATTGACTAACCAGTCACCAGAACTGGATAAAAAGAGGCCACATGTCACTAAGAGTCAGAACTATCTGATGTTTACAAGTTCAGATATGCAAGTGACATATTCCCCCTTGTTGCAAACCTTGAAAGTATCACAAGGCAACATTCACAAACTCCTATTAGGGAAGTGAATTTTGTTTAGGGAAAGAAAAACGAGATGTGTATGGATGACATAGAATAAACTTTATTAATACAACAATTAAAACATACTTAAAAACCCAAAAGACAAGATTGGGTACATATCACACAAATTCCCCAGAGCAACCACAGATGAAGACGGTACAAAGACCGTAATAGACAGCATATAAGTGTATTCAAAAAGTGCACATAAATATCATTCAGGACCAAAGGGAAGGTAAATAAAATAACATGTAATAATAACAAGTATGGTCAATATGCAGCCAGGTCCAATATGAACAAAAAACTATATAAAGTGCAAAACTACATTACCAATTAAGAAGGTTGCGTCCGGGGAGAGATGCCCCACGCGTATCGCCTGGCTCAGCGGGCTTCATCAGGGGATGTTAGCACAAGGCGAGTGATATGTTTAAATGCCCTGGGCGCTCCGCCACGGCACAGCCCACTTCCGCCCCATCGTGATGTCACATCCGGTGACGCGCCTAAAGTGGCGCGCCTCCCAGACCAGAACAATGTCCGTGCGTTCCAAAAGGCCGGAAACTGTCAACAAAGAAAGTAAGACCTGCGTTCCACCATCTCAGAGGGCGGAGAAATGTCGCAAAAATCTCCAAAAGCCCCAATCAAGCTACGATATGGCGTCTACGTTAGCTGCTATGTTGAAATATCAGAGGATGGGGTAAAACAAGAAATGCAGAAAAAATATTAATAAATAAATAAATATACAGAAATATGAGGAGGCGACGAATATCATAGTATAGTTAGTGGCGAAATACAAAAGGTGTAAACCAGAAAAGTTTTGTGTGTATCCAAAAGTATGAGCAGATAGAAGCCAGTGTGGCTAGGATAAAAGTAACACATGTCCTGAATACTCCCAGATCATATTATATCAAAGATGCAGAATGCTTGCAATTGCACAGCAATACAACGGATGATAATAAGCTAGACATAAGCAGGAGTTCAATACGCAAAGAACATGAATATATCAATAAGTGAGTAAAGTGTGTCCAACCTTGTGGAACAAGAGTATCTGGATAGAACCATTATTGATAAGAGTATGACCAATATTGGCAAAAAAGGAAGAGAAAAAGTACAAGAAGAGGTGTAAACGCGGAACCTCAATCAGAGTAAATGTCGGCGAAAAGGGTATCTAGTGAAAGAACTCTTATAAGGTAAGCATCAAATGCAGTAAACGTGTCCAGTAGCAGTATTGTATACAAATATATGGCTAATAGAGTAAACAGAAAAATAATAAAACAGATTCTCGGCGAAAACAAAAAATGAAAGAGCATATTATATTAAATACTATGAAATCAATGAGCCAAGAATACAGTGAAATTTACACAGGATTGCCGACAGAACAGTTGGACGAGTACAGCAGTTTCCAGGTTGTAAGAAATATGTGATCAGACAAAAACGACATATAGAAGTATGTTATGTCAAAAAAGGAAAAAGGATTTTATTCAAAGAGGTATAGCTACAGGTGTGTCAGATATCTAAGAGGGGAATTATAAACCCACAGTGACAATATAAAGGAATAGACAAAATATCATATATCATTGATCACATCTAAAGTGCATAGTGCCGTCAAACCTAAAATACTAAAGACCTAAAACATGGACCCACGAAAAGTAGTATGGTGAATTGGAAACTATAGTGTAAATTGACACTATGTGTCACCGGTAAAGGCGTCAGGGGACGACGGGAGAAGAGCAAGAAGAGTGTGGGCCAAGCCACAGCGGAGCGCCCAGGGCACACGAAAATACATCAAATAATGAAGTAAGAGTGTATAGAGGTACATGTATAAAATTACTAAAGCGCAATATAAATATGCAATGAAAGACAGTGATCACATTATTATCAAAATAAGAGAACCCAAAACAAAAAACTGAGATCGGTCGAACAGTAAACATGGAATGTTTGTGATGCATGTGTTGCATACACATATATATAGCAAATACATAAATGAGTAGACTGTAGATAACATAGAGTCCGAAGAAAAGGAGTCACTCAAGCTAATATAAACTGAACTAAGAGAGAGCCTCAAATAGATGTCATGAGGCATAACCAATTGTTGACAGCTAGAAAGTAAAAGTTAAACGGCAGGCCAGATCTTCTATGCAGCAGATGGATTCAACTGAATTAAGAAAGACTTCCCCAGCGGTGTAACAGAATCACAGATGTCAAGTGGCTTTGGAAAAGAAAAAATATTTTTATATGGTTATAAAAGATAAAAAATAAAACATCAAAGCAAAACACAGTGCATGTAAATCATAAGGGGCCCAAAATGAATAAACGCCAGTAGGGGGTCCAGGTACGTGTAAGGCAATCAGAGACTAAGTGAATAGGTGCGTGGGTGTGAATGTAAAGGGGGGTAAAAAATGAATAAAATATATGGAGAGAAAAGGGGTGGAGTGGAGGTCAAATGGTGCAAGGAATGGTGTGCGTGTGAGAAGGGAATATAAAATTGTGAAAAATATATAATAGTGTTAGCATATTGTATGTCAGAGTGGAGAAAGACATTAAAAATGCCAAAATTCAAAATTAAAATGACATACCATCGGAGTGATTGTAGATCTATGTTCTGTAATGTCCGGTGAAAAGAAGTTCCTCATTCAATCCGTTGGGAGCTAGGGTATTCAGCGTATAGATCCACCTAGATTCATTGCGTAATAGGAGTGGGACAATGTCTCCCCCTCTATTGTTGAGCATGACTTTTTCCAAACCAATAATTTGGAGGCCTCGTGAGCAACCTCCGTGAAACTGCAGAAAATGAAGGGCGACCGAAGTTAGCTTTTTGCCTTTTTGTTGATCGGAAAAGGCCGTCCGAATTGTTGACAGATGCTGTTGGCATCTCTTTCGGAGCTCCTGTGTGGTCTGCCCCACGTACAGTTTACGACAGGGGCATATCAGAATATAAATGACTCCCCTCGTTTTACAATTAATATAGTTCCTGATTTTGTATCTTTTCTTCAGTACCTGATCCTCAAAGAACTCAGACCGTAAGACAAAGGGGCAGACAGAGCATTCTCCACATGGAAAAGAGCCCAATAGTCGTGTTCCCCGTCCAAGTGGAGTCGGGGTACGTTGAAAGTGACTATTAGTCAGGGCGTCCTTTAGATTCTTTGAGCGTCTAGCTGTGATATGTGGCTTATCTGTGAGAAACGGGGTAAGCCTGTTGTCACTTTTAAGTATGTTCCAATTTTTTCCAAGAATGTCATATATTTCTGTCCACTGGTTGTTATAAGTTGTAATCAGTCTCAGTCTAGAGTCTGCCGGTCGCACTTTGGTTTTGAAGTAACTGTCGACGTTCGCTGCTCTTGGCTCGAAGGAAGCCTTTAGAGATGATCTTTCGAGGATAGCCTCTGTTCCTAAAGCGGGAGGTTAAGTCATGTGCATGTTGTTTAAAGTCCTCTTCATTGCTGCAGTTCCGTTTAACACGGAGGAATTGTCCCGCGGGTATGCCGTTCTTGAGATGGGCTGGGTGAAAGCTGGTAAAATGTAAGAGGCTGTTAGAAGCTGTTGTCTTACGGTAAAGGGAGGTGGTTAATCTGGGGTGCGCGTACCTGATTTTGATATCCAGGAAATCCACTGACACGTCCGAAATGTGCGCAGTCAATTTTATATTCCACGGGTTGGTATTCAGTTGATTGATGAAGTTGTGACAGTCTCCGTAGGTACCTGTCCACAGAAGGAGAATATCATCGATGTAACGATACCACCCCGCTACCCAGGTCTTAAAGGCGTCGAGATGGTATACTACATTCTCCTCCCACCACCCCATAAATAAATTTGCATACGAAGGGGCACATTTGGCTCCCATGGCCGTACCTGATATCTGTCTGAAGTAGACCCGGTCGAAAAGGAAGTAGTTTTGATGTAGGACCAGGTATAGAAGGTCCAGTAGGAAGGAGTCGTGCCTCCTATCCATTGACCACTGCTTATTCAAAAAATATGCAATGGCATCAATGCCTACCTGTCCAATAATCGTGTACAAGGCTTCCACATCAAGGGTGACCAACAGGATAGGAGTTGAGGTTTCAAACTCTTCAATCCTCTGGATGAGGTGTGTAGTATCGCGGACATACGAGGGTAATTCGGTAACTAGGGGTTGAAGGAAAAAATCCAGATAAGTACATAATCTTTTATTCAAGCCCCCAATCCCCGAAACAATTGGACGCCCTGGAGGCTTCACTAACGATTTGTGTACCTTCGGTAACATATAGAAGGTCGGTGTAGTAGGCTTGTCCGTCGTGAGAAATCGTACTTCATTTTTATTCAATACACCAACTCGAAGAGCTGCTGCCAGTAGGCGGTCAATCTTTTCTTTGAAGATAGAAGTAGGATCTGAAGGTAGAGTAACATAAAAACGGGGATCATTTAGTTGCCTCTTTGCCTCCTCGAGATATAATTCGAGGGGCCAGATAACAATGTTGCCCCCTTTGTCTGCTTCCTTAATCAGGAAGGACTTGTTTTGTTTGAGGTTGTTGAGGGCAGTACGTTCCAGTTTGGACAGATTTTCCATTTTGTTGTTATCTGGTTTGAGTGCCCTAATGTCCTGCAATGTGGTCTCATAAAAAATCTGTATAGCAGGGAATAGACTAAAGCTAGGTGTGCTATGAGATGGTGTGCGAAGGGTGAACTTCCTCCTACCTTGTTCAGCCGGAGTTTCTTCAAGGAGGTCCAGGAGATCTCTGAGGACCTGTCTGTCTTCAAACGGAAGGGTGTCCAAAAGTGATGGTTGGTGGTATAGTAGTTTGAAGGCTAGTTGCCTACAGAACAAATACAGATCTTTTGTTAAAACAAACTTATCCAACCGATTCATGGGGGAGAATGAAAGGCCCCTCTTAAGTACAGATAACTCAGTGTCATTTAACTGATATGTGGACAAGTTAATGATCTGGAGATCACAGATATTACCTTCAGTTGTGGCCTTTCTGTTCCTGGTCAATTTATCTCGTTTGTAATTTGGTGACCAATCGCGATGTCTCGGGCCACGTTTTTTGGTACTTTGTTGACTAGGAGCAGAATCGTCCTGGGACAAATCGGACTCACTTAGATCCGTCGATTGTGAATCACACGTCTGGGGGTCAATAGCTGGTCTATTTTGTGAAGTTTTGGAATGGAAGCGTCGACCATTGCCGCGATGAGACCAATGGTAGGCTCTGTTCCTTTCGTAGTCTTTTTTATCACGTTGTAATTTGTGTTGTTTGTTTTGAATGATACTTTTCTCGTATCTCTCAATGGTTTCCTGAAGTTTCTTACGGAACGGTTCTACCAAAGTTGCTGTATCAAACTCTGATAGGCGGGATTCCAATTTTTTAATATCTTCTCGCTGGCGATTTAGTAGTTCCCTGTCATGGTTTAGCAGCATATTAACCAGGACCAGAGAGCACTGGGAGAGGCCTTTTTCCCAATTGATTTTTTGGTCAAGGTCCACCTCCCAGGACGGAAAAATTTGCACCCTCAGACCTCGAGGGAAGATTTTCAATTTTAGATATTCCTCCAGAGAATGGATGTTCCACCATAGCCTAGTAATAGCTTTGTGTAGAGTGATAAGATCATTTGATATTTTAGTGAAATCCAAATTGGCGGTGGATTCAGCTGGTTCATGGAAAATGCTTACAAATTGATTGTTCCAGGCCGTTTCTCGAGCCTGTAAATCCATACTGTCGACGGAGGACAGAAAGGGTTGGGTTCTAAAAAATTAAAAATTAATATAAGTGACCACGGTACAAAAATAGTAAATGGTAAACTGCCCCGGAAACAATAGGGAAAGAGAATCCCAATTCAAACAATTAATAGTTATTAGAGATGGGTGGGGCAACAATGGGAATAAGGGGTTACGTCACACATCCAAAAAGTAATGATGTTTAGGGAAAGAAAAACGAGATGTGTATGGATGACATAGAATAAACTTTATTAATACAACAATTAAAACATACTTAAAAACCCAAAAGACAAGATTGGGTACATATCACACAAATTCCCCAGAGCAACCACAGATGAAGACGGTACAAAGACCGTAATAGACAGCATATAAGCAAGTGTATTCAAAAAGTGCACATAAATATCATTCAGGACCAAAGGGAAGGTAAATAAAATAACATGTAATAATAACAAGTATGGTCAATATGCAGCCAGGTAGTGAATTTTGTCAACCTTGCCATTGTGGAGTAGGTTCACATGGCGGGCTAGTGGTGTGTCCCTCTTATGAGCTATGTCACCCAGATGTGCCCCAATTCTTCTTCTGAACTTGCAGATTGTCTTGCCCACAAACTCAACACCACACTCACAGATAACTCTGTATACCACCTCCACAGATCTGCAGTTTATAAATTGTTTAATCATGTACGACTTTCCTGTTACCGCAGATATGAACGATCTACATTTACTCGTGTAAGGGCATGCTATACACCCACTACAACTGTAATTACCTGTCACTTTACACTTTTCTAACCAGGTCCGATCCTGATCCTGGGTAAAGTGACTGTGGACCAATTTTTAATTCAAAGATCGTCCCTTTTTATAGGTTATTGTGGGGTATGGATTGATGACATCCCTAATGTCAGGGTCCATCAACAATATGTCCCAATATTTGTGTAAGATCTTTATTGTCGCCTCAGCTCCATTGTTGAAAGTTGTTATCAGTCTGATAGTTTTCTCCTCTGATCTTTCCGGCTTTTTCTTGAGTTCACTACGATCTTTCCTAAGGGCTTGTTGGAAAGCCGTTCTCAGAATTCTATCAGGATAACCCCTTTCTTGGAACTTATAGCGTAGGTCCTTAGCTGGTTTTATGAAAGTTTCTGTGGTGGAACAATTCCTCCTGAGGCGTCCTTTAGGGATTCCACGCCTCAGGGGATTTGAATGACTGCTTTCCCATCGTAATAGGGTATTTGTGGATGTGTTTTTACGATAGACTTCCGTAACAATGGTACCCAGGCCCGGCGTCAGCACCCGGCTGACCCGGGCAAGTGCCGGGGCCCCAGAGCTCCAAAGGGGCCCACGACAACGATGTGGCACCGTATTACGGGGCCCAGGTTCTCAGCTGATTGCAGAGGTGGGCGCAGAGGTAGTGGGACGGGCCCAGGGGCAAAGTATAATTCACCATCCATTCCCATCCCGTCCCTTTACCTCCCCTGACTGCTGCTGAAGATACTTAGCAGCCCCGCCCACCTCGCATGTTACCGGCCCGCCCTGCGCTCCCCGGCTCGCCCGCCTTTTGTCTGACCTGGCCGAGCACCTCGCATACAGCCCGGCCTACCTCCTCATGCCCGACCTGGCCGAGCGCCTCGCGTCCAACACGGCCTGCTGCCTCATGCCCGACCCGGCAGAGTGCCTCGCGTCCGGCCCAGCCTGCCTCCTCATGCCCGACCTGGCAGAGCGCCTCGCGTCCGGCCCGGCCTGCGCGCCTGATTTCCGACCCGACTGCCCTCTCTTACGCGATCCACTTCACCTGCCACCAAGTCCCGACCGAGTGACATCCAGCTGGGGTGAGTAGATTTCTACATATGTAAATGCATGTATATGTGTGTGTATGTATGCTGTATATACTGGATGTGTGTGTATATATGCTGTGTATGGTGTATATATGCTGTATACCAGTGTGTATGCTGTATATTCTGGATGTGTGTATATGTGCTGTATTTAATGGATTTGTGTGTATGTATGCTTTATATATGTCCCTATATGCTGTATATACTGGGTGTGTGTGTATATATGCTGTATATCTGTGCGCAAGTGCTGTATATACTGAATGTGTGTGTATATATGCTGTATATCTGTGCGTATGTGCTGTATATACTGGATGTGTGTGTATATATGCTGTATATCTGTGCGTATGTGCTGTATTTACTGGATGTGTGTGTATATATGCTTTATATCTGTGCGGATGTGCTGTATATACTGGATGTGTGTGTATATATGCTGTATATCTGTACGTATGTGCTGTATATACTGGATGTGTGTGTATATATGCTGTATATACTGGATGTGTGTGTATATATGCTGTATATCTGTGCGTATGTGCTGTATATACTGGATGTGTGTGTATATATGCTGTATGTCTGTGTGTATGTGCTGTATATACTGGATGTGTGTATATATGCTGTATATCTGTGCGTATGTGCTATATATACTGGATGTGTGTGTATATATGCTGTATATCTGTGCGTATGTGCTGTATATACTGGATGTGTGTGTATATATGCTGTATATACTGGATGTGTGTGTATATATGCTGTATATCTGTGCGTATGTGCTGTATATACTGGATGTGTGTGTATATATGCTGTATGTCTGTGTGTATGTGCTGTATATACTGGATGTGTGTATGTATGCTGTATATCTGTGTGTATGTGTTGTATATACTGGATGTGTGTGTATATATGCTGTATATCTGTGTGTATGTGTTGTATATACTGGATGTGTCTGTATGTATGCTGTGCGGATGTGTGGTATATACTGGATGTGTGTATACATGCTGTACAGCTGTGCGGATGTGTTACATATACTGGATGTGTGTGTATATGTGCTGTACAGCTGTGCGTATGTGAATGTTTTTTAATGTTGCTTCATAAGTTCATTGTTAAGGGGCCCACTGAGGCTCTATCGCCCAGGGGCCCACTGAAACCTGGAGCCGGCCCTGATGGTACCCATAACATCTTTAGAGATTGACACATCTAGAAATGGGAGTGTTGAGTCTGAACATTCATGAGTGAAACTGAGCCCTATTGTGTTGATATTTTGGTTACGTACAAATTCCACAACAGTGTTCTGAGACCCCTGCCATTTTACTAGGACATCATCGATGTACCTATACCAGGCATCAATGCTTTGGGCATTTGTGTTATAGCAAGCACTTTAGCTGTAGAATTTACATAAACTATCTTAAAGTGAGTTACCTTGATTTTGGAGTTCATAGAAATGTCAATTTATAGTTTTATACAAGTAGGTTTGTTCCCATGGTGTGTCTGGTGTTGGACACCAACAATTTTGATAAATAGATAAATCTTCTAAGTCAGTCTTTTCATTTATACAGCACCTCCCTGTAGTTTACAGCCACAATTGCTGCTATCACTGATCAACCCTTAAAGGGGTATTCGCATCTGGGCATTCACATCTAATTAAATTCATTTGTCATTTTTAAACATTTCTTCAATTGGATGTTACTAAAAAGAATGTTCCTGTGTGAAGATAATTTCTCATAAATGTAGCCATGTTGTCCCTTAGAAACGAGATAGCTTCCTCGGATACGACCACCTCACATTTTGGCAACAGTGGCCAGATATGCGCTATTGAGTCCTGCCTCACCACCTGGCTTCAGCGTTCATTACCACAGGATGGCTGTGGGTTATGCAGTAACTCCTCAGACATTTAATATTCAGAAACTGTTTGTTTCCTTGTGCAATCCCTCCAGCAGAGGGGGCCGTATCCAGGGACACAGTCTTGTTACTAAGGGACCATATCACTACATTTATGAGAAATTATCTTCACACAGGAACATTTTTTAAATAACATCTAATTGAAGAAATGTTTATATATGACAGATTTTTGAAGCTTAATGTGAATGCCCAGATGAGAATACCCCTTTAAGTCTCTTTTAAATGTAAGTGGCACATGGGCACTACCATCTTCAACCTAAAAGTGGCGCCTCCTACCCCATGATGTTATTAAGGGCTCCAATCACTGTCTTCAAAAGAAGAGAACATCTGCAATGCTGCCATGGCTGCCATACAATGATCACTATTCCAGCTTTCCAGAAGCAGTATATTGGCAACTTACTACACTAAAAGTGTGTTGCAGCAGATTATATGAGAGGTCAGATATCCTAGTTTTTAAGCACCCAAGAAAACTAATAGAAATTTTAGAAAAAAATGTAAAAATAATTTTTAAAATATTTTTTTTATTTTTATCTTTCTGTAGAATGTTCATACCAATAAAAAAACCTCTCATAAACATGTTAGTTACCCCCTATGTCCCAAAATGTCCCATATATCAAAATAACTATCCAATGTAGTGGATGCCTTAATGGAAAAAGACTAACAAATATCCAAATTACTACTTTTAACATTTTACCACTCAAAGGTATGGATTAAAATGTCAGCTTGCTCCTGAAGCTTACACCTCAAGCAGTTCTGAAGACCAAAGTAAATGGGTCGGTGGTTAGCACTACAGCCTTGCAGCGCTGGGGTCCTGGGTTCAAGTCCCATCCATGTCAACATCTGCAAAGAGTTTCCTCCCACACTCCAAAACATACAGGTAGGTTGATTAGATTGTGAGCCCCATGGGGACAGGGAATGATTTGACAAGCTCTGTGCAGTGCTGTGGAATCTGTAGGTGCTATATAAATAAAATAATGATTTTATTTATTAAAAATATTATGGGTGACAAAAGATACATGTATTTTTCAGAAAAAAAAATAATTTTAATTCATATGCAACAATGCCTTGTAAATGTTGGTATGACCATTATCTTACTGAACCAAAAAGCATAAAAAAGTTTTTTAAAAAAAACAAAAAACTGAAATGCTGCTCCTTCAAAGGTTAAAAGTAAGCATACTTTTGATACATTTACAATTTTTTTTCTAAACAATTAATAATGTTGTGGGGCACTGTATATTTCATTTAATTAACCCCATGTTTGCATTTAGTGAAATATTAATAAACATTATAGTGTATTAAGCGTAGGTCAAACTATTCAAACAACACCTCAGTCGATCATCATATTAATGCTCACTCTGATTTTCAACAGTGTGATCTTTTCCCACTTAGACGTGTAAGCACAAAATATACAATATCTTTTAGTTCAATTTAAATCTGCCTGAGTTTTCTTTTTGAAAGTGTTTAGTGATGTTACTGGAATCCATTAAGGTATTGATTTGCCTTTCACAGGATATTACCTGTTCTCATCATCGTGGCTGACTAATGTGCCTGTAGTAATATATTTATTTCACTGGATGCTACCTCTTTACTGTACCTCAATAAAGTTGTGTGGCATTGCACTCAATAGCTTGATTATTGTGAGGATCTTTTATATAATTACCCAATCGCATTGCAAAGTCAGCTATTACCCTTCATGAAGGTTGTGTTATTTATAAACTTGCCGTTTGTTGGAAAGTCAAAAAGAAATGAACTACAGATCAGTCTTTTTATTATAAAGCAAATTGAGCTCAAACTTTTTCCAACTATTTAGTGAACCTTGTTACATACTGTACATTGGTGTATTCTTATCAAAATGAAAATGTACTCTTAAATTATGTTTCTGGAAAACAGACTTGAAGGTAATTAAAAAAAAAAAAGCTCATCACTAGATGCATTCCAGCTTTCCAACAATCATGTTAGACTTCAGTTTATTCATTTGAAAAAGTGTTCTGTTGTATTTATACCACAGTGAAGCACATATAACATATGAATGCCACAGGGAGTAGGCAGATACTTGTGGGAACTACATAAAGGGGGTTTTCCCATCTGGCTTTTCACATTTATTCACATTCTCATATTTAATTCATCTTCCATGAATATACATTGACAAGATGTACCTGTATGAAGATAATTTCCTAAAAATATTGTCAAGTTGCCACTTAGAAACAAGATAGTTGCCCTTGGATACGACCTTTGCCCTACTATGGCAGCAGTGTCCACATATATGCTTTTGAGGTGCCCGACTATCTAGATTTAGCGGTCATCACCATAGGATGATGGTTGGACATGCAGTAACTCCCACCCATGTCATATGCACTAACAATTTGTTTCTATGTAAATCATACTGGTGGTTGGATCCAGAACAGCTGTTCTTTATTTCTAAGTGCCCTGATGACTACATTTATGGGAAATTATAATCACACAGATATATTTTTTATAATAACATCCAATTGAAGAAAAGTATTTATATTGCAAGTGTATTCAAGGAAAGTGAATATTAACTTGGTTACACCCCCTTAAGTGCCAAAGATGATCAGTTATGAAACCTTTGTGATACAATCCCCTGATTCTGTTCATAAGCTTAATGTCAGGAGTATTAAAATTAACTGTATATTATTAGAGATGAGCGAGCACTAAAATGCTCGGGTGCTCGTTACTCGAGCCGAACATTTCCAGATGTTCGAGTGCTCGTTTCGAGTAACGAGCCCCATTGAAGTCAATGGGAGACTCGAGCATTTTTCAAAGGGACCATGGTTCGGGAATAAAATGTGTTAATTAATTTAAAAAGAATGTCTTCTGATAAGTTAGCAGATGTATGCAAACATCTGCAATCTATTCTTCACTGTTCCGCGCGTATATTATCTCCCGACAAGTTAGCAGATGTGAAGAACAGTGAAGAATAGAATAAAAACAGTGAACACAGGATCATTTAAGTGAAAAACACAGTGAAGAATAGATTGCAGATGTTCGGCACATCTGCTTACTTGTCGGGAGATACGCTGTCTCCGTGCCCCGCTGTCTCCATGCCCCGCTGTCTCCGTGCCCCGCTGTCTCCGTGCCCCACTGTCTCCGTGCCCCGCTGTCTCTGTGCCCCGCTGTCTCCGTGCCCAGCTGTTTCCGTGCCCAGCTGTTTCCGTGCCCCGCTCTCTCCGTGCCCCGCTCTCTCCGTGCCCCGCTCTCTCCGTGCCCCGCTCTCTCCGTGCCCCGCTGTCTCTGTGCCCCGCTGTCTCCGTGCCCAGCTGTTTCCGTGCCCCGCTGTCTCCGTGCCCAGCTGTTTCCGTGCCCAGCTCTCTCCGTGCCCCGCTCTCTCCGTGCCCCGCTCTCTCCGTGCCCCGCTGTCTCTGTGCCCCGCTGTCTCCGTGCCCAGCTGTTTACGTGCCCCGCTGTCTCCGTGCCCAGCTGTTTCCGTGCCCAGCTCTCTCCGTGCCCCGCTCTCTCCGTGCCCCGCTCTCTCCGTGCCCCGCTCTCTCCGTGCCCCGCTGTCTCTGTGCCCCGCTGTCTCCGTGCCCAGCTGTTTCCGTGCCCCGCTGTCTCCGTGCCCAGCTGTTTCCGTGCCCAGCTCTCTCCGTGCCCCGCTCTCTCCGTGCCCCGCTCTCTCCGTGCCCCGCTCTCTCCGTGCCCAGCTGTCTCCGTGCCCCGCTCTCTCCGTGCCCCGCTCTCTCCGTGCCCCGCTGTCTCCGTGCCCCGATGTCTCCGTGCCCCGCTGTCTCTGTGCCCCGCTGTCTCCGTGCCCCGCTGTCTCCGTGCCCCGCTGTCTCTGTGCCCCGCTGTCTCCGTGCCCCGATGTCTCCGTGCCCCGATGTCTCCGTGCCCCGATGTCTCCGTGCCCCGCTGTCTCTGTGCCCCGCTGTCTCTGTGCCCCGCTGTCTCCGTGCCCCGATGTCTCCGTGCCCCGATGTCTCCGTGCTGCTCCGTGCCGCTGCCTGATGTCTCCGTGCTGCCGCTGCCCCATGTCTTCGTGCTGCTCCCCGGTGTCTCTGTGCTGCTCCCCGGTGTCTCTGTGCTGTTGTGCAATGTGTTCTTCACACATATATATTGTTCTTCACATACTATTTTGTTCGCACGGTTCCGCGCGTATCTTCCGACAAGTAAGCAGATGTGCCGAACATCTGTAATCTATTCTTCACTGTGTTCTTTACTGTGTTTTTCACTTAAATGATCCTGTGTTCACTGTGTTCACTGTTTTTATTCTATTCTTCATTGTTCTTCACTGTGTTTTTTTAATTAAATGCTCGATCTCGAGCAGGGGAAATACTCGTCCGAGCAACGAGCCGTCTCGAGTACCTTAATGCTCGAACGAGCATCAAGCTCGGACGAGCATGTTCGCTCATCTCTATATATTATACAGTCTATATTGTTAACTAATTGTAACCCTTCTGCAATAATTGGCTCATGGGGAAGGATCAAATATCCAGTTCCACATTTTTGATCTACTGTAAATGAGCGAGATGGTTTTATTTGCTATTAGGCTGAACCTCTGCACCTGAAGTATATTTTACTGTAGAACAGGAGATGTTTCATCTCTTTCAAGATGATCCTTTAAAGAAGTATAACCTTTGAGCTTTGTAGTTATGAGCTGAAAGCTGTCTTTTCCCAAAGGACTTCATATCTTTTAAAATGTGTTCAATAGCAATAGGTTTCGTAAGTGAAGAGCAGGAGTGAGGATTTTGTGGTTTTATAACTAAAGGTAATCATTAAGTCATTTTGTGGGTCAATAGGATGTAAGAAACAAACATAACTATATGAAA
This sequence comes from Engystomops pustulosus, assembly GCF_040894005.1. NCBI lineage: Eukaryota > Metazoa > Chordata > Amphibia > Anura > Leptodactylidae > Engystomops > Engystomops pustulosus. Next base: position 109,402,313 of record NC_092412.1, on the reverse strand, counting down.
AATAGTTTTGTTCTGAAAAAAAAGTGAAACTATGGTCTAGAGTAAGTTAAAACATTACATAGGGAGTTCATTGTTGTAAAGAAATATGAGGTTTAAATAATAGATACGTCTAACTCTAAAGAGATTTTCCAAGAATCCTGGAAAATACCCCTGAAACCAGGGCAGGTGTAACTCAGAAAACCTTTTTTATTTCTCAGTTTCAGCATTGCAACAATCTCCAATATGTCAGATCTGTTTTCTGATGAACCATTGTGGCCCATTTTCAGTCTGGTCACAGTGTCATCTAATATATAAAGCTGAGTGTATGTGTGTATGTTGGTATCCATGCCTGCTAAAGGAATCTGCATTATTGCGTTTATAATGACAAAATTTTGCCCAGTCACTCTCTGTGACTCAGAGACAGACAGACATAGCTAGAGAGACAGACAGAGAGAGACAGAAAGAGGGAGAGACAGAGAGACAGACAGACAGAGACAGAATACAACAGACAGAGCAAGACAAAGAGAGCCGAACCGAGTGAGAGAGAGTGAGAGACAGACATAGCAAGAGACAGACTGACAGAGAGAGACAAACAGAGAGAGGGACATCGAGAGACAAAGAGAGAGACAGAGAGAGACTGAGAGAGTGAGACAGACAGTTCGAGAGAAAGACAGACAGATAAATAAAGATTGGCAGTCATACAATACTTTTTGTTAACCTATTCTATTTTGTTATAGCTGATGACTATCCCGGGCAACAAGGGCTACAGCTAGTAGTAGATAAAATTAACAAAAGATGTAGGTCCATGAGGTCAAAACGATAAACCTACAGTATTAATACAGAAGAAGAAAAAAAAACCTACTAATTCCTTCCCATCCCTAAGTATGACTCAATGATAATAATAATAATAACAATAATTCTTTATTTATATAGCACCTACAGATTATGCAGCACAACACAAAGCTTGCCAAATTGGTCCTCAATAGATCAATAGCACAAAAACATTTTGTCTTTGCATAACCTATAATAATTTTGCTCCCAAGAAATGCACCCATGCCGTCTTCAAATGTGCAAAGCATTTGCCATCATGAAGCACATTTCCAGCAGATAGGGAAACAAATGATTTTGTGATAGACTTTTAAACTATTCTTCTCATTGGCAACTTGTTGATTAATAATAATAATAATCTTAATTTATATAGCGCCATCAAATTCCGTCATTAATTAATGATTAATGCAAATTCAAATATTTTATTGAATTTGTAAAACAACAAATTACATTCTAACTTTAACAGCTGAGTTATTAGTCTGCTGTGTTCTCCCATTACTAGTCCCAAGGGTCTAACAAAAGTTTATAGACTGCCCCTGCAAGAAATGGTGTGACCATGGTTGAAGATTTACCATGACTAGCAACAGAGAGTCCAGAGCCAGGAAGTCTGGTAATAAAGCTTAATAGTTTAAATTTTTAGCACTCCCCCAGTTCCCACAGAGCATAATACATACACTGTGTGTATGTATAAAGTGATTTTGTATAAAAAATAGGTTTTACAGAAAAAAAGATATGTTATATTGTACCTTTCATTAGCATCTGCTGTGTGACTAGGCAGTTGCCAATTGGGAGGGTCTGGAAAGGAGCAGTTCCCCCCCACCCTTGGGAAACATGTGACCTTTTCAAATATATGAATAACTCCACTCACTCTGGATTGGCTGTAGAGGAGCAGGGGGCATTGCTAAGCCCAGTGATGGGTGTTTTCATATATTTGAAAAGGTCACATGGAGTAGCTGTTCCCCAAGGGTGGGAGGGAACTGCTCCTTTCCAGCCCCTCCCAATTGGCAACTGCCTAGTCACACAGCGGATGCAAATGAAAGGTACTATATAACATATCTTTTTTTCTGTAAAACCAATTTTTAATACAAAAAACTTTGGCAGCATATCTACTATGCTCTGTGGGGACTGGGGGAGTGCTAAAAATGGGTCTCCTGGTGACAGGTTCCCTTTAAGCTTATTATTACATACTTTCGAAACTGAACTTTGCCTTAATGAAATATTGTATTTTTTCATAGCAGTGTTTCTAGGAAAAGTACCACAATAACAAAAACAAAATCACATTTTTCTAGAAGCCATTCTGTCTGTAAGAACAGCTGTTTGTTGTCTCCTGTAGTACTTTATTGTCATTTTGGCTTCTGTCTTTCTCTGAATACATTTCTCAAATGACCCTTGAACCACTAAAGGGAAATGTATTCATTTTTTTCTCTTATATTTCCAAATACTTTTATTGTAGCAGTAGAACATGCATAATGGGTAATGAGTCATTACTGCTAATGTAGGATAATAAAAATAATTACAAAAGTTCAATGAAAAAAGAGTTGACCGCTCACCTCAACTTGTCAGTCTCTGTGCTGGCTGCTGCTCAGGGACCACGATAATGGGACGATGGAAGGCAGAAGAAACGCATGCCGCACCAGATGAAAGTAAAACGTGATTCTTTAATTTCAATTCTTCCAGTAAAAACAGTAGTAGCATTGTACAAATCGAGTAAAGCTGAAGTTTTGCATCCTAGTTGACACAAGACAAGTAGGAATAAAAAATATAAGGCAGTATAGCCTACGCGTTTCGGACGCGTTACACGTCCTTACTCATGGCTGGTTTTTGTAATACTGAGACATGGATATATATATGCTCTCACCAACCACCCGCCCCTACGCCCATTTCCGCGTGTGTGGGAGGAAAGGAGGAGTCATAATCCTAAAACCGTATGATAAAACCTAAAACAAAACTGCCAATAACACCTTACGTGTGAACAAATTCCAACGAATAGAGATACAAACATGAACGGAGCATCCCTGTTTCTCGAAGTTAGTGTATGGTACGTACCCCACCGTGTCCACGATCTCCCGGAAGTGTACAACTCCAACCGGAAGTTTCCCGCAGCGTTGCCATGTCAACCGATGGCATCATCGCGGCGGAGAACATCGTGTCAGAGAGAGCTCCGAAGGTTGCATCATGGGAAAAGTATAAAAGAACGGAATGTGAACAGCAAAAAAATGGGTAAGTATGAATTTATATAATAATTAGGTAGTGTGGATGTCCGTATGTAAAGGGAATCGTCCCTCTAGGTGGGCCTGCATCCTACAATAAGCAAGATCATCAATAATGATACAAAAGTTCCCTCCTGTAGTTCATGCCCATCGGATAGCTGGTATTTAGGACCAGTGTCCAATAAGCTTCACGGTCCACTAGTATCCTGTGTCTATCCCCCCCCCCGTTTCGGGAGATGAACTTGTTCTATAATGAACGTTTCTAAGGTTGATATCTCCCCTCTATGGCGTTCAATGAAATGTCTTGCTGCCCCCGATAAAGACTTTCTTTTGTCCACTTGTTGGGGGGCAGCAAGTTTATGCCAATTCCGTATGTCTCTCAAGTGCTCAAGGAATCTTAGTTTAAATCTCCTGGAAGTGCATCCTACATACATCTGGTTGCACGTTCTACATTCAATCGCATAGACAGCATAATCTGAGTTACAATTAAGATATTGTGTAATATCATATGCTTGCGTGTTTTCTGAATTGGAAAATTTCTTTGTCACTTTTGCAAAGTTACAGGTTTTACATGGGAAAGATCCACATTTGTAAAACCCTTTGTGATGTAACCATGTCGATCGTTGCCGGTTCCTAGTGCCAAAGTAACTGGGAGATATTTTATTACCAATTGAAGGTGATTTTTTTGGTATAATGTTAACCCCATTGGATAAAATTTTTGCTAAGTTCTCATCACTCTGTGGAATGGGTAAATACTTCAAAAAGATATTTTTAATGTCTTGGAATTGGTTGGAAAATTGGAGGGTAAGACACGGTGTATCAAATGTTGTATTTCGGCGCTTTTGTTTTTCTCTGCGTTTAAGTATGTCCGTGCGATTTTTTCGTGCAATCTTGGCCTCGGCTCTATCAAGCATCCATTTGGGATACTTTCTGTGACTAAGTCTGTCTCTAATGTCAAGGAGCTCTTGTTCATAGATTAATGTGTCACTGCAATTTCTCCGGGACCTTGTCATTTCCCCAATGGGGACCCCCTTGACCACATGTATTGGGTGTGCACTATGGGCATGTAAGATGGTATTGCCCGCCGTTTTCTTACGATGGGTGGAGGTGGAAATTGTCCCTGACTCGTCCGCTGTTATCTTTAAATCCAAAAATTCTATATACATCTTGTCTGTAGAAAATGTAAATTTGAGATTGTATTCATTGTTATTAATATACTCAATGAAGGCTGGCACGGCAGATACACCCCCGCTCCACACTAGTAGCAGGTCGTCTATGTATCTGCCGTACCAGCATATCGCATCATTGAAGGGATTGTGTGTTGTGTAGATGAATTCCTCCTCCCACATGGCCATTACCAAGTTGGCCAGCGAGGGGGAGAACTTTGCCCCCATGGAGACTCCTTGTGTTTGTAAGTAAAAAGTGTCATTAAACGTAAAGAAATTGTGGGTCATAAGATACCAGGTGACATCTTTCAGTAGGAGTTGTAAATTATCCTCATAACTGCTGTATTTATAAAGATGTAAATCTAATGCTTGCATGGCCACTTGATGGGGTATGGAGGTGTACAGGGAAACCACGTCGCATCCGACCCAAATATAGCCCGGACGCCACGTGACCCCCTGCAGGCCCCTCAGTACATCCCCCGTGTCCTGTAAATACCCCGGTATCCGTTTGACTAGGGGTTGCAAGAATGTGTCTAGCCATTGGCATAGTCGCTCATTGAGGGATCCTATTCCCGAAATTATAGGTCTCATCGGTGGAGGATCAATACCCTTATGGACTTTTGGCAATGCATGCATGATGGGTACAATTGGGTGTGTGTTCTTGAGGTATTCTGCCTGTTTGTTTGTTAACACCCCTAATGCCATCCCATCATCTATAATACGGAACATTTCCTGGGAGAATTTCTTGGTGGGGTCTGCCTGTAGAATGCGATAAGCTTTCTCATCGGCTAATAAGTTCTCTACTTGTGTCTGGTAGAGATCGCGACTCATTACCACAACCGTGCCCCCCTTGTCGGCCATTTTAATGACCCTGGTGTCGTCCTCACCAAGGGTCTTAAGGGCCACACGTTGCCTGTATGTAAGATTGGAGGGGGCACGGGAGGTATTAGAGTGGAGGTCTCTGAGGTCCCGCTCCATAACCTCTTGGAACCTGTCCATAGCCTCTACCGTTGCCTGTATAGGATAAAAGTCTGGGTTAGGGACATCGAAAATGCATGATTTGGCAGTGATATTACATTTATCATCATTGTTATCATTCATATTAGCCAATGTGACTACAGTGAGTTGATCTGAAAAAATCATGTCACTATATTTATTGGTAGATTGTATCTTTCGTTGATGGCTGACTTCACATTGTGCTTCCATAGTGTTCGGACACTCAGGGTCTTTTCGGAAATATTTTTTCACAGTAAGACCTCTAACGAATCGATTGATGTCCTTCAAGGTGTTGAAAAGATCAAAATTGGAGGCTAAGGAAAAATTGAGACCCATCGATAATATTTCAATTTGGTCTGCAGTGAGGGGAGAATCAGAAAGGTTCAAGACGTCCGGTGTAGTTGAAGTGTTTGTTATTTCCGTCGTTGGCTCCTGAGATTCCGTTCCTGGACTTTGGAGCTTCTTTCTGTGTCTCCGGCCTCCTCTCCTCGTTCGTTTTTTGATTGTTGTTTTTTGTTCTTGGATTTTTTGTAATACGTGGAGTTTTTTCTCGGTTGTGATAATTCTGCATCGGATGCATCCGTTTCCACATTCGAAGTCTCCATTTCTGAGGAGCTGAAGTTGACTCTGGGGTTATCTTGGAAATGTCTTCTCTGTGATCGTTTCTTGAGGATAGAGCTCCTTGACATTAGAGACAGACTTAGTCACAGAAAGTATCCCAAATGGATGCTTGATAGAGCCGAGGCCAAGATTGCACGAAAAAATCGCACGGACATACTTAAACGCAGAGAAAAACAAAAGCGCCGAAATACAACATTTGATACACCGTGTCTTACCCTCCAATTTTCCAACCAATTCCAAGACATTAAAAATATCTTTTTGAAGTATTTACCCATTCTACAGAGTGATGAGAACTTAGCAAAAATTTTATCCAATGGGGTTAACATTATACCAAAAAAATCACCTACAATTGGTAATAAAATATCTCCCAGTTACTTTGGCACTAGGAACCGGCAACGATCGACATGGTTACATCACAAAGGGTTTTACAAATGTGGATCTTTCCCATGTAAAACCTGTAACTTTGCAAAAGTGACAAAGAAATTTTCCAATTCAGAAAACACGCAAGCATATGATATTACACAATATCTTAATTGTAACTCAGATTATGCTGTCTATGCGATTGAATGTAGAACGTGCAACCAGATGTATGTAGGATGCACTACCAGGAGATTTAAACTAAGATTCCTTGAGCACTTGAGAGACATACGGACATTTCATTGAACGCCATAGAGGGGAGATATCAACCTTAGAAACGTTCATTATAGAACAAGTTCATCTCCCGAAAGGGGGGGGGGATAGACACAGGATACTAGTGGACCGTGAAGCTTATTGGACACTGGTCCTAAATACCAGCTATCCGATGGGCATGAACTACAGGAGGGAACTTTTGTATCATTATTGATGATCTTGCTTATTGTAGGATGCAGGCCCACCTAGAGGGACGATTCCCTTTACATACGGACATCCACACTACCTAATTATTATATAAATTCATACTTACCCATTTTTTTGCTGTTCACATTCCGTTCTTTTATACTTTTCCCATGATGCAACCTTCGGAGCTCTCTCTGACACGATGTTCTCCGCCGCGATGATGCCATCGGTTGACATGGCAACGCTGCGGGAAACTTCCGGTTGGAGTTGTACACTTCCGGGAGATCGTGGACACGGTGGGGTACGTACCATACACTAACTTCGAGAAACAGGGATGCTCCGTTCATGTTTGTATCTCTATTCGTTGGAATTTGTTCACACGTAAGGTGTTATTGGCAGTTTTGTTTTAGGTTTTATCATACGGTTTTAGGATTATGACTCCTCCTTTCCTCCCACACACGCGGAAATGGGCGTAGGGGCGGGTGGTTGGTGAGAGCATATATATATCCATGTCTCAGTATTACAAAAACCAGCCATGAGTAAGGACGTGTAACGCGTCCGAAACGCGTAGGCTATACTGCCTTATATTTTTTATTCCTACTTGTCTTGTGTCAACTAGGATGCAAAACTTCAGCTTTACTCGATTTGTACAATGCTACTACTGTTTTTACTGGAAGAATTGAAATTAAAGAATCACGTTTTACTTTCATCTGGTGCGGCATGCGTTTCTTCTGCCTTCCATAATAAAAATAATGACAATATAAAGTAGGATAAACAAATGTAAATAATGTTGGTAACCAAGTAATCACACATAAAAGCTGTTCTTAAATATCTTCCCTTTGTTGTCTATCCTTTTCCTTCTACCTTGTTTTTGGGCTACAATGTGTGGGTTGTTGAAGCTAGAGGTTGGATTTATGCAAGCAGTTATTTTTTGCTGCTAAAGACAGATGTGGTTAAAAAGGAAGAAAAATCTAAATATAAAAAAATCTATTTTATTCCCTCTTGGGGTTACTTATCCTCAGTCTTCTTAGTGTAATATTAAATTATTTGGTACAATATCAACAAAAACTGTTCTTAATCCCTTAATGACCACGGTATCAGGTTTTTACTGTGGCCATTAAGGGTACATCTTCTCACGCACTGCCTTTCTAGGTCAGCGCGTCAGAAGAAGGTTGCAGGACAGAGGGTCCTGCTAGTGCCGGTGTCTGGCTGTGACATCACAGCCCAGAACTGGCACTAACACCCAGGATCGGAAAAACTCAGATCCCAGTGTTTAACCCCTTACACAATGTGGTCAAGCATGACTGTGGCATGTAAGTGTGTCCGCCCTGGATCAAACAACACCCCTGGTGTGCTTACCGGGTGATCCGTTCCTTCCTGCCACAGCCATTTTAGGCCTAAATGGATGTATTTTCCCCAAAAATGTTTAAGTTTCTTAATTGCAGTTCCATATTGTTTTAACCCATGTGAAACACTAAAAGGGTTAATAGACTTAATAGAGGTTGTTTTACATATGTTGAGGGGTGATGTTTTTATGGTGGGGTCATTTATAGGCTTTTACTATTATTTAAGCCTTTCAAAGTCACTTGAAAGCCGAGTTGTCCCTCAAAATGTGAGTTTGGGCGATTTTTATGAAAATGACACACAAAATATAAATCCAACATAAAGCAAACATTTTGGAAATGTTAGTTAGTTTTACTTCTTGTCTGGAAAGCAGAACATTTCAAACTTAGAAAATGAAGAATTTTTCCAAACTTTTGAAAAATTTGAATTTTTTTCAGAACGAAATGCAAAACTTATCACTTAAATTTTACAACTAACATGAAGTACAATGTGTCTCAAGAAAATAATTGCAAAATCACCTGGATATGTTAAAGCGTTCCGAAGTTATAACCAATTATCGTGACACATGTCAGGTTCTAAAAATCGTGTCAGTGATAAGGGGTTAAACATACCCAAAAATGTGACCAGATTCATTTTGAGGTGAACAAAAACAATGGACCAGATATATTATTACCCCTGTGTCAGTTTTTTGTTTAAATTAGCTCCAAAAAATTTGGGCCACATTTGCTGAAGTGACAAAAAATAACAGTCTGTGGCACTCATGGAAAACCACAATGGTACTATGCAAAAAGACTTACTCTTTATTCAAGCTGCGGGTGCACGACAGAAGGATTAAAAAACACACTGGATTGATGCTATTGCGTCTTAGTCATGATCTCAAAAAGCCCCTGCACCAGTTTTTTGGCTGACATTTCATGTTCTTTTATGTGCAAACTGCTTGCACATGTATTTAAGGACTGCCTGCACATGTGCTGCACACGACTCATTTGTGTCGCGGCTACATTATTCCTGATGCACTGAAACGTGCACCACATTCGGCATGCAAAGTCAGAAATTTGTCCCAAACCCTTTGTTAAAGGTGCACCAAGAAAAAGTTGGTGCACTCTGTCAGAGCAGTGCAGAGGGCACCAGATTCATGCACAACATGTGCCACAATTCCTGAATCTGTTGCAACCTGCAGACTACACTGTTTTTAGTAAATGTGGTCAGGTGTCTTTGAAGCTTGCATATGTTTTAAGTGTTTTTATATGGAGGCTGCACTTTGTCCAACACTATAGAAAACTGTGCGCCTAAAGAGACGTGGTGGTGTGTTCCTAGTTTGCGCCACATTTTTAACTGCACTTCGCACAATTCTGTTGCTACAGCGTGAAGCGAGGTGATCCAATATATTTGATATAAAACACATCAGAATCTGCCATTACAGTATAAAATTGTCATTAAATGAATCATGAATCAATACTGATGTTTTGCTTAGATCCATTATTTTAACTATTGTCAGATTTCATATAGAATAGCAATGCATGCAGTGTTTTCCTTTTGTAAAAAAAAACACCCTACAATACAGAATGCCTTAGGCCCCTTCCACACTAGCGAGTGTGATGCGATGAACTCGCATCACACTCGCAACGCAAGCTGCCGGGAACGCACGGCCCGAACGCTGCACCGCGGGAGTGAACTGACATGCTGAGTTCACTCCCGCGGTGCAGCGTTCGGGCCGTGCGTTCCCGGCAGCTTGCGTTGCGAGTGTGATGCGAGTTCATCGCATCACACTCGCTAGTGTGGAAGGGGCCTTAGAGTGCATTTAGTTCAATCAAGGTGCTTTTCACAGCATATAGCATATACATTCCATTAAAATAAAAATTATCACTTATTCCTGACCCAGGTAAAGATCTCTACTTCTGTAAAAATTCCAGGTAATTAATTAATTAGACATGAAAATCCTAATGAAAATATTGGCTACCCATATTAATTCCTTTATGGAACAATATATACAGTATATGTTGACCAAGTGGGATTTATTTGTAATTGGCAAGCAGGTGGATAGGTAGATAATTGACCTTATTTTTTTGCTGAAATCATAGGACATTGCCTCAGGTAGACAGACTGAGGGGTCATTTATCTTTAGCCAGTACATTTGTGCATGTCTTTTTTGCCTTTTCTGGACTTGTTTAATTTATAAGGGTGATATTTAAGACATGTGTGTCTGATTTCTTCTGCAATCCCCTTCTAAACTTTTGCCTATGGTTGCCAGGCACTGGAGTTTGCTTGTACCAAAATTGCACCATTGAACGATTTTTTTTTAACAAAACTGCGGCTGTTTTATAGTTCTCAATTTTATTGAAGTGGATGAAAATGAAGTGTAGAATGGAAAAGAGGAGAAAATATGCAAACTTGCCAAATAAAGTTGCATATATCAGATTATAAAAAGGAAAAACCTAACATTAATGGGCCCCCTATATATCTGTCATTTGATATTCATAAAGTATGCAATTCCCTTACCTGGGACTTTTTATGATTTTCAACTCTGGAAGCGTGATTCTTGCATTTTCTCCCCCTCTTACTTGGGATGCTCATGGGTTATTCATACCCTTTCACTCAAGTGGTTATCAAAGGATATTTATGTGACACAATTTCCAGTGCTGCCCCCTCTCCCCCATTCACTTAGTTTCAGCTATATAATAAAAATAATAATTCTTTATTTATATAGTGCCTACAGTTTATGCAGCACTGCACAAAGCAGTATGTTTTGAAGTGTGGGAGGAAACTGGAGAACCTGGAGGAAAGCCACGCAAACAATAAAAGAACATACAAAGTATTTGCAGATGTTGACCTGGGTGGGACTTGAACCCAGGTCTCCAGAGCTGCAAGCCCTGAATACTAATATCTGACATAACACTTCTTAGGTCATTAAACTTAATTTTGACTTTCTCTAAGGAAAGATAGGATCCAGTATCTTGCGTTTATTTAACTTCTTCCTATAATAGTTTATTTAGACTTCATTTTCTTCCCTTTCCCAGAAGAAATATACAACAATTTCATCTGTTGGACATCTCTGCACATGTCCTGGTTTTGGGCACATATTAGCTGTTTTGCTGATCTTATTACCATGGATCCTTTATTTCTATTCATAATGTACCTATTGATTTACCCTCCGCCTACTTAATAAACCTTCAGAAATTACTTTTAACCTTCTTTTTTGGGGTCGAAAAGTGACCCCACTAGTACATAACATAGGAATTTCCATTTCAATAAGAGCTTAGGTTAAACAGTGCCATGGGAGCAACTGAAATATAGGTTTCATTTGTAGAAAAGATTATCATTTAAAGGTTGCCCTCTTACAGTTTTGAAACTGTTGCAACAAATCACCTCATTTCCCCAAATACCCTACAACACGAACTAAAACTACTAATTCTGAACATAGTAATTTTATACTGTGCCTTTTTTCTCATCATGTGTCCATCCCTAGTATAAATGAGAAACACATGATGTCACTGCTCATCTATATCAAGGTATAAACAAGGGCATCATGGAATTACCTTGTCTTTTGATGCCTTTGTAGTAGATGATTGTTCTTAAGTCCAGTGCAGGTACAATCAAGGCATCTCCTTCTAAAGTTGCGCTGCATCACATGACATGAGAGCTCGGACATTTCAGTTAGTCCAGCACAGTTTTTTAATTTTATTTTATGCAGCTAACTGATGCTCCACATTTCCCTTCATGCAATGACTTGTAGAAATAAAGCATAGAACAAAGAAAACAGATGAACCACCAGTCAAGGCTGTACCTGTAGTCTCACAGAAGAGAATAGTATAGTTTTATTACTACCTCAGTCATGCCCCCTTTCACTGCCACACTTCCTTCACCTCTATATGTAACATTCACTACCTTGTCTTTCCTCTTTCACATCTAGAAGTGTTATTAGATTTAAGACAAGATTTTTTTTTAATAGAAATTCAGAAAAAGTTCTGTTATTCATTAATAATACTTTGAGTAGAAATGTCTAATTATGGAAACTGCTTCTAATATACATGCGGTCCACTATTTAAGGACACCCGACTTGCAGACGACCCCTAGTTAAAGATGGACTCCTCTGCCCTCAGTGCCCCCTGGTAAAGCTCTCTGAATGCTTTACTTTAGTCCCAGACTGCAATGATCAGCTTTAAGGTGTCTGTAATGAAGCTTTATTGATAATCCTTGGTCCCGTTGCAGCAAACATTTTTGAAAATGTAATTGTCACTGGCACAAAAAAACTGCCTGTACTGTGAAAGCCTTATTATAGACACAATGGCCAATAATACAATAGCTTATCAGCAGTACTATGATAAAGACACAGTAAAACCCAGACTTATTTTTGTTGAGTGGCAGTACAATCTACCACTTCCCAAAACAATACTTTATCAGTTGATTTATTCAGATTTTATTCCCCAACTGCCTACATAATGTATTATAGAATAAATTTTCCCATTCTGTTCCTATGTCAAAATCAATTAGACTCTAAAAGTAGAAATGTATTGCCTTATCACATTCTTATCCTACATGGCTGAAAAAATACCAAGCTGACATGCGTTATGAAATTTAAGTTGAGACAACTGATTTTAAGATTATGCCTATAATAATTATTTCAGAACAACATAAATAGAAATACACAAATGTGAATAAGACATAAAGGGGGGATTTATTAGATCATGTGTGCCTGAAATCAAGTGAAATCCTGGCGGATCTTTGGGCTGGAACAAGGGCATTCCCGCCCCACAGGAAAGCATACATGCACATCCTCTGTTCCCTAAGCCACTGTTTGCTATGGATGGATGGATAAGGAAAACATTGTCCCTTAGTCACAAGTGTCTATTCCAAACAGACGTTGTTGAATTGCCGACATATCAGTAACTGGCTGTATGCACAAAATAGAGTCCATGGAGGTCATTTATCATAATTCTTTACCATTAATGACTGGTCCTCCATGAGGGATAGTTGAGCAGTGCTGCACTGCTTCCATTATGCCACCAATATGGTCAGTACCAATGAAGCCATTGTAAGCTCTACCATCCCCATCTTCTGCCTGCTAGAAAGAGCTCTTCAGGCCACGACAAAGGATATAGATGGTGTCAGATGAGGAAAAAGAGAAGGAACAGTTGCTAAGTCAGTCCACATAAAGCCTGCAGGGTGGGCTCCCAGTGGTCTGCTACTGCATTGTCCAAACAGAGAACATTTTTGGAGGAGTAGGAGTTGTGTGACACTCAGAGCTACTCAAGGCATCAATTGAACGTGGTCAGGGAGATGCAAAGGAGCAGAAAACACAACCCACATATGGGCAACCTGGCCCATATGTGACACTATAGGCTGCACACTGACACTAGAGATGGGCGAATCGATTCTAATGAAGTGGAATTAATTTAGAATTATAGGAAAACTTTGGTTCGGCAAAAATCCGAAGCTTATGGTGATTCATAGGAATAAATTTAGTTTTTTTTACCCTTTATTAGCAAAATGGCCACAAGCACAACGTGTTGCATGGGGCAGAGAACTCTGGGAAGAAGAAAGGAACACCCTCGATCACATGTGCAGACATGTAAGCCAATCAGCGACTGGCAGGCTTATGTGATATCAGAGCCCTATAAAAATAGACGACCATTTGCATTCCCGTCATTTCATACTGCATGTGCTGTCTCTAGCGTCTAGCTGCTTGTATTCAGTAGCTGATATATTATATAGAAATAGAAATATAGAAATATTAACCAATACGTCAGACAGTGATGTGGCAGATGGGGCAGGCACAGGTCGCAGCACAGTAAGAGGACGTCGCAGCAGGGGTGACTTTGTGAGGCCTGAGCTGCCGATGTCATCTTAGGGCAGTGTGTTGATGAACAACCCAAAAGTTCTCGATTGGTTGACTAGGTCATCCACTTCCTCCTAAATGAGATCTGACAAACCCAGCCAAGAGTCCGTGGGTTCATCAGATAAAACCCTTAGTTGGCATGACCCAGGAGCAGGTCAGTGGCCCACCCTGTCCTCAATCAGCCTCTGTCCTGTTCATTTCCTTCAGCAAGAGATCTACTAGGTGGTCTGGGCTCAGCACCACTATACAGCGCAACTTTACAGTGAGGACAAACTACTTCCACGGCTACTGTGGGGAGATGGGGTGGTAGGAGCAGTAGCAGCTCCATCAGCAGCAGCTTAAGTCTGGAGTCTTTAATGAGCAGCTTCCTTCACTTGCCTAGTGAGGAAGGTAGCCGCCACCGGCAGCAGCAGGACATGGAGCAGACCCTGCACCAGCAGGTGGTGGCCTACTTGGACAGCACTCTACCACTCCAGGTAGAGGATCCCCTGCACTACTGGGCTGCCAAACTTGATGTGTGGCCGCAACTTGCAGAGTTTGCAGTGGAGAAGCTGTTCTGCCCGGCCAGTAGTGTGGCATCAGAGCTGATGTTCAGTGCAGCGGGGGCCATCGTTACCCCAAGGAGAACCCGCTTGTTCACCTGTAATGTGGAAAGGCTGACCTTTGTCAAGATGAATCAGGTGTGGATCAGCCAGGATTTCAACACACCAATGCTTTATACATCAGATTAGATCAGCCATGACGCCTCCCCCAAACGTTGAGAAATGAGTCTGGATTCTAAATACCTGCCTCAGCCACTATTCTGATGCTCTAACCTGCCTGATGCCACACATCTGCTGCAAATTGATCCATCAGCCTCCCACCATCTTTAACATGGAACTGTCACCCGCCTCCACACTCTGTCATTGTGCCACACTGTGGCCTACTATGTTGCTGGCACCACCAGAATTTGTCATTGTGCCACACTCTGGACTCATGCTGCTGCTACTGCTGCTGCTCACCTACACACACTGTCATTGTGCCACTCTCTGACCTCCTGCTTCCACCTCTGCCACACTTTGTCATTGTGCAACTCTGTGGCTTAACATGTTGCTGCCACCTCCAGAATTTGTCATTGTGCCACTCTATTATCTCCTGCTGCTGCTGCCACTTACACACTCTGTCATTGTGCCACACTGTGGCCTACGATGTTGCTGCCACCTCCAGAATGTATCATTGTGCCACTCTCTGACCTCATGCTGCTGTCACCACCTCCAAACTCTATCATTGTGCCACACTGTGGCCCACCATGTTGCTGCCAGCTCCATAATTTGTCATTGTGCCACTCTCTGACCTTATGATGCTTCTGTCCCCACCTCCACACTCTGTCATTCTGCTACTCTGTGGCATACAATGTGGCATACAATACTAAATTACTGCCGACACCCTCTCCACTCCTTTGAGGTTTTTCTACTTGTAACAGTGTTTAACAGAACAGGTTCTGTCGTAATCTATGGAATCATATGATGTCAGTGTAAAAAGACTGACTCTTTGATGGTATAGTGTGATCTTGGCCCTCAGCTAAGTCCTTTCGAGCTGGCACAGACGTTACCTTGTCAGGCTGCGTTCCCGCTTCACTTATTCGGTCAAGTTGGCCCCTGTAAGTGCCCATGGAATTGAAGAGTGAAGCAATCCTAAGAGCGGCAGCTGTCATGTGCGTGTCGTAATAAAACACAGCATTGTTTGAAGACTTCCCTATGCACATTTAAGCATGGCACAATGTTCTACAACACCCTGCAAGCTCTCTGCAGCCAGGAAATACATGTTTTTTAATGTGATGTGTCATTATTCGATTCGGGTCGAAACGCATTTTGTCGGAAAATTCAGCGAACTCGAGGAATCGAATTTTTAAAAAATTTAACAGTGCCAAAACCTGGGTGACCAAACCAAAATCCTTCTTTACAATACTAGCATCCTTCATGGTGGAAGATTATCTGTCCACATGTCTCCTGGTAGTGAAAGATGGGTCCTCCTAGTTCAATTTCTGGGTGAGAAAATAGGACACGTTGCTACAGCTTGCCCTCTATGACTTTCAGCTGCTGTCCTCCCTAGTATTTAGTGTGTTCAGCACCTAAAAAATCCAAGAATCCACCTCTCTATAGCCAATATGGATTTTTAATTCCGCTTTCAGGAACTTTCCAATTGCTTTTTTTTTATCTCTATGAGAATGACTAATTGGGTGTGAACACCCAAAAAAGCCATAAAAGGAAGATTTTTCAGTTTTCCATTGCCAATTAAATCCTCTATATAAATAATTGGGTCAGAGCACCAACAGCACCTTTAACCACAAATAAGGGCATGTGGTCTCTCCATTGCTTCTTTTTCTACTATGAGAATGAGTAACTGGGTCTGAACATCCAGGGCACCTTTAATTGCAGTGAAAGGAAGGGTATGTAGTTTTTCCATTGCTTCTTTATTCCTTTATGTTAATAATTGGGTCTAGCCCATTAGGGAAGGACAAATCCCCTGTAATATCCACCAATTTTCACCCCTGTAATCCTTACTAGTCTCATTTTACAGTAATTTATGAAAGATAAAATACAGGTTCCCATAGACTTCAAGGGGGTTCGTGTTTGGGTCAAAGTTTGGTCAGGAACAGATTTTTGTCACAAACCTCGAATTTTGACCACCCCTCTAATCTCTAGTTACTGAAAGTATTACCACATTCTTCTAATTAATATTGGGAAAGATAAATACAAATAGAAAAAAACCCTGCATGGTTTACAGCTACAGTTAGAAGGGCAATTAATGAAATAAGAGGGCATTCAAAAAATATAAATCTGACGGGTCACCTGAAGCCTTCAAGAAGTAAGAAGTCTTCAAGAAGTAAGAAATAAAATCAACCGAAACACAGATGGCAAAAGATAGCAAAACAAATCCTAAGAATTTTTTTAGACGGAAAATGCTATGGGTTGGTGCACGTAGTGTACCAGTTCACCACGGTGCGGGAGACAAGAATAGCGAGAGATTCAAGTGTATTTCTAAAAACCATATATAAAGTGGAAAAGTCAGGTTCTCACCTTATGGAGTGATCAATTATAGCGTGTGTATCGCACGTGAGAGCTGCTGCCAACGGGATGGTCAGGTCCGGGCATATAGCAGATGTCGGACTCGGCGGAGGAAGCGTAGAACCACGAGATGCTGGGGGAATGGTCCCGTTTTGTTGGAGGCGCTGCTGTCGGAGTTGAATGAGTGTGTACACTCGATAGATTGTAAAACTTCTTTATTTGTTGAGAGACACTACGCGTTTCGGCCCCGGGCCGGGGCCTTCGTCAGGTGCAATAATATATATACATTTCCAAAGAACAATAGGCATTTAAATACATGGACGGTTGACGTCACTGATGACGTGGTCGGAAGTGACGTGAACCCCGTTAATAAAGATTGATTGTAAAACGGGGAAAAAAAAAGAAGAAAAAGAAAAAAAAAAAAAAAAAAAGGGTTTTTCTCCTTCTCCTTCTTTCTTCCTCTTACTTATAAAATAACGATAAAAAAGGATTTATATAAAAAAACAGATTAATTGCTTCATAAAAGAATAAGAACATCATTGTGTGTTACCTCGAGGCATAAATGATATGGTATGTAAAAGGACCTGAATTTGTGGCGCACGGGAATGTGGCGCACGGAGGGAGAGACGGTGTGGGTGGGATGCACCTCTGGGTGTGGAAGGACAGAGGGATCGTTGGATGTATATATATGTATGTATTTGAAATTGAAAGAGACCCACCTGGACTGTAGTAGCGTGTGGAGATAAGTGGCTAAAGTGGACTCTGAGGGGGAAAAAAGGATGTTTGTGTGGGAAGAATAATTCTATGAAATGATTATACATATTCAATGACTTCATTTAGTCCATCTGGTTGGAGACTTTTAATCTTATAGATCCAGAACGATTCTCTTTTATTGAGTCTTTCATGTCTGTTGTTTAAGTCTTCTGCGATCTGTTCTATCCCTATAAGTTTTAATTGGTGAAAATCTTTATTATGTACTAGGGTAAGGTGTTTAGATAAACTTTGTTGCAAAAAACCTGACTTGGTTTTTGAGCGATGGCCATTCATGCGCATCCTTAGAGATTGAACGGTGCGACCTACATACTGGAGACCGCATTTACACGTGATCAGGTACACCACGTATGATGAATCACAGGTGATGTGTTGTTTACAAGGATGTGTTTCGCCGGTACTCGTAGATCTAAAGGTCTGTTTTCCATTGTCGATTATATTACAACATAAGCATTTGGGTTTATTACATTTGAATGAGCCAGGGGTTTTTGTATCAGAACTGGACATATTTGTGTATTGGCTTGTATTTTTTAGCTTGCTGGGAGCTAATATATTTTTGATTGACCTGGCCTTCCTGTATGTGATGCTGGGTTGGAGTGGGAGTTCATTTTTGAGAATCGGATCTTGTAGTAAAATGTGCCAATGTTCTTGTAAAGTTTTTCGTATGGCGTGATGACCTTTGTCGAAAGTGGTGACGAAATTGTAGTCGAACCTATTTGTGTCTGGTTTTTTTTGAGACAGATAGGGTTTCTTTTTTTCTTTGTTAAGTTGATAAGCTGTCTTGATGAGTTTTTTCGGAAATTTTTTCTCATTGAATTTCTTAGATATTATTTTTGCTTGTTCATGATAATCCTTATTTGAGGAACAGTTTTTTCGGATCCTGGCAAATTGGCTAAAAGGTATATTTTTAAGCCATTTGTTATAGTGAGCACTCCTATAGTCGAGATATCCGTTGCTATCAACTTTTTTGAAATGATTTTTTGTAACGATGGTGTTCGAATGGTGGCTTATTTCTAGGTCTAAAAAAACCATAAGGTCTTTATTAATGTTTGCCGTGAAGTTTATGCCCCAGTTGTTTTGATTGAGTTCTTCAATGAATGTTTCTGCCTCCTGTGTTGTACTTTTTGCGATCAAGAAGATGTCGTCGATGTAACGGCGGTAGTATACGATTTTTTTGGTCCAGAATTGGGAAACGAATACCACAGAGGACTCGAAGTGGCCCATGAACAAATTGGCGTAACTGGGTGCCACTCGAGTCCCCATGGCCGTTCCCAATATTTGATGGTAAATTTTTTCTTGGAAAGAGAAGTAGTTGTGTGTAAGGATAAAGTCTAATCCTTGTAGTATAAATTGAATTTGTTCTGGGGGGGCATCTAGTTGTTGGTTGAGAAAGAATTCTGTGGCTCTTACTCCCAAGGTGTGTGATATATTTGAATATAGGGAAATAACATCAATGGAAACAAAGATGTAATCTTTTTCCCAGTTTATTGTATTGAGGTCTTCTATGAGATGACCAGAATCTCTCAGATACGAAGGTAACTTTTTAACTATTGGTTGAAGAAACAAATCTATGTAATGAGATAATTGGCTGGTAAGACAGCCGATCCCCGAAATTATAGGACGGCCAGGCGGTTTTTGTTCATTTTTATGCACTTTTGGTAAGTGATAAAAAAATGCTAGATTGGGTTGGTCCATTAAAAGGAAGTTTTTTTCGGTTTTATTCAAAATGTTTTTGTTGAAGGCCTCATTGATAATGATGTTGTACTCGTTTTTCCAGGTGACAGTAGGGTCTTTTGATATTGTTCTGTAGTATTTTTTGTCGGTAAGAATATTGTAGGCTTCTTCAAGGTATTCTGTTGTATCTTGAATCACAATACCACCCCCTTTATCTGCTGCCCGAATCGTTATTTCGTTGTTTTTTTGTAAATTGTTGAGGGCTTTCTGTTCGGTTTTAGTCAGGTTGTTTTTGGGGGTTTGTTTGGTTTTTATATTTCTGAATTGTTCTGATACTAGGGTGTAAAAAGTGTCCACACAGTGGCCTCGGTGGTGTACTGGATTGAAAGTAGATTTTTTCTTAACCTGTTGGTGAAGATATAAATCTGTGGTGGTGGTCATTTCGGTAATAGTGGTGGTAGGTGTTTCAGTGTTCGTAGTTTGTTTGGTTGCAAAAAACCTTTTTCTTGCTAGGTTGCGCACAAATTTGTTGAGATCGAGAAATAGTTCGAAGTCATCAGTTGTTTTTTCGGGGCAGAAGTTTAAGCCTTTTGACAATACTGAGACTTCGTTTCTGGTTAATTTCTTTTTTGATAAGTTGAATATTTTGACGGTTGATAAAATATCTTCTTTTCTATTTTTGGAAGGAGATTTTATATTGAAAGCTTGCTTTTCTTTGTTACGTCTTGACCGTGTTCCTCCTCTACAACCCCTCTGTTTTTTCTTTTTTTGCATTTGTTTGTTTGTTTTGGGGTGTATAGAGGAATGAAAAACTTGGTGAGGTTGGTTTGGGTGGTGTATGGCTGCCAGGTACGGTGGATTTTGGCCGTCGAGTTTAATGGTATCGGGCTGCTCGGGTCTATCAGTTGGCTCGAGGGGGTGGAAGGTCTGGTGGGACCTAATTCTAAAAAAGACTCATTGGAGCTGAGGGAACTGGATAGTGGAGACGGTGGAAGTTCTAGGTTTATTCCTTCTATATCTGCTGTATTGAGAGATGGAAATGACGTGGGTGTAAATTTTGTCGGGGTGGAGTCATGTGTAGTGAATATGGAAATGTTGGGGTCTGTGTCTATGGACCTGTTAGAGAGGGGTTCCATGTGAATTGAGGTGGATGTATCGGATTGATTCTGTATCTTGGTGTCAGCTGTGCGAAAAGGTCTCAAGGGGGCAAGGTTGGTGATGTTTGTTTTTTGAGGACCTGGTGGTGGTCTGGAAGTGATTTTATTTTTGGAGTTGAAAAAAGTTCTACTATTATTATTGTAAGTAGGATCAGAAAAGTGGGAGATATGTGGATGGGGGTTCTGTCTCTTGGTATGGTAATGGGGTCCAGGTGGTGGTAGATGTGATTTTGTGTCTTTTTTTATATGCTCTTCCGAACGGTTGTATTTGTTCTTTTTTGGTTGTGTAGATGACCGGATGGCCAATTTCTCTGCTTTTTTTTGTATAATATCTTGTTCAAGTTTTTTCAGTCTTTTTTGGAGATTGATATTGATGTTGTGGTATTCGGGGAGGTCTGTGTACAATTCCAATTCTTCCCCTATTTTAATTATTTGTGTTGTGAGCTCTTCGGTAAGAAGAGTTCTCTTCTCGATTACTCTAGATATCAGGGTTTTGGAACAGTTGATTAACAATTGTTCCCATTCTGAAGTGAAGGATGTGTCATTGGGAAATGCTGAAGGTATATTTATGGATAAACCTCTAGGTGTCTTACCCAATTTTAAATATAACTCAAGATACATGATATCTAAACAATGCAAAAGTTCGCTTTTCATAAGGTCCTCAAGTTTCAGGAAAAGATCAGTCATATTTTTAGTACGATGCATAGTCAGAATATTAGAGGAACACTTATCTGTGGTGGTCAGAGGTTCCACTCGTGTCAGTTCAGAGATAAGATTTCTGCGGGATGTCAATCTGTTTTTGAAGTATTCCATGATGGATGGTGTCGTCGCTGTTCTCCCTCGTTGTGGTGATTGCTCGGGGAACTCTTCGTGCTGGGAGAGGAATCCGAGATCGGAGTAGACGGAAAATGCTATGGGTTGGTGCACGTAGTGTACCAGTTCACCACGGTGCGGGAGACAAGAATAGCGAGAGATTCAAGTGTATTTCTAAAAACCATATATAAAGTGGAAAAGTCAGGTTCTCACCTTATGGAGTGATCAATTATAGCGTGTGTATCGCACGTGAGAGCTGCTGCCAACGGGATGGTCAGGTCCGGGCATATAGCAGATGTCGGACTCGGCGGAGGAAGCGTAGAACCACGAGATGCTGGGGGAATGGTCCCGTTTTGTTGGAGGCGCTGCTGTCGGAGTTGAATGAGTGTGTACACTCGATAGATTGTAAAACTTCTTTATTTGTTGAGAGACACTACGCGTTTCGGCCCCGGGCCGGGGCCTTCGTCAGGTGCAATAATATATATACATTTCCAAAGAACAATAGGCATTTAAATACATGAACGGTTGACGTCACTGATGACGTGGTCGGAAGTGACGTGAACCCCGTTAATAAAGATTGATTGTAAAACGGGGGAAAAAAAAGAAGAAAAAGAAAAAAAAAAAAAAAAAAAAGGGTTTTTCTCCTTCTCCTTCTTTCTTCCTCTTACTTATAAAATAACGATAAAAAAGGATTTATATAAAAAAACAGATTAATTGCTTCATAAAAGAATAAGAACATCATTGTGTGTTACCTCGAGGCATAAATGATATGGTATGTAAAAGGACCTGAATTTGTGGCGCACGGGAATGTGGCGCACGGAGGGAGAGACGGTGTGGGTGGGATGCACCTCTGGGTGTGGAAGGACAGAGGGATCGTTGGATGTATATATATGTATGTATTTGAAATTGAAAGAGACCCACCTGGACTGTAGTAGCGTGTGGAGATAAGTGGCTAAAGTGGACTCTGAGGGGGAAAAAAGGATGTTTGTGTGGGAAGAATAATTCTATGAAATGATTATACATATTCAATGACTTCATTTAGTCCATCTGGTTGGAGACTTTTAATCTTATAGATCCAGAACGATTCTCTTTTATTGAGTCTTTCATGTCTGTTGTTTAAGTCTTCTGCGATCTTCTGCGAACCCCCATCCACATATCTCCCACTTTTCTGATCCTACTTACAATAATAATAGTAGAACTTTTTTCAACTCCAAAAATAAAATCACTTCCAGACCACCACCAGGTCCTCAAAAAACAAACATCACCAACCTTGCCCCCTTGAGACCTTTTCGCACAGCTGACACCAAGATACAGAATCAATCCGATACATCCACCTCAATTCACATGGAACCCCTCTCTAACAGGTCCATAGACACAGACCCCAACATTTCCATATTCACTACACATGACTCCACCCCGACAAAATTTACACCCACGTCATTTCCATCTCTCAATACAGCAGATATAGAAGGAATAAACCTAGAACTTCCACCGTCTCCACTATCCAGTTCCCTCAGCTCCAATGAGTCTTTTTTAGAATTAGGTCCCACCAGACCTTCCACCCCCTCGAGCCAACTGATAGACCCGAGCAGCCCGATACCATTAAACTCGACGGCCAAAATCCACCGTACCTGGCAGCCATACACCACCCAAACCAACCTCACCAAGTTTTTCATTCCTCTATACACCCCAAAACAAACAAACAAATGCAAAAAAAGAAAAAACAGAGGGGTTGTAGAGGAGGAACACGGTCAAGACGTAACAAAGAAAAGCAAGCTTTCAATATAAAATCTCCTTCCAAAAATAGAAAAGAAGATATTTTATCAACCGTCAAAATATTCAACTTATCAAAAAAGAAATTAACCAGAAACGAAGTCTCAGTATTGTCAAAAGGCTTAAACTTCTGCCCCGAAAAAACAACTGATGACTTCGAACTATTTCTCGATCTCAACAAATTTGTGCGCAACCTAGCAAGAAAAAGGTTTTTTGCAACCAAACAAACTACGAACACTGAAACACCTACCACCACTATTACCGAAATGACCACCACCACAGATTTATATCTTCACCAACAGGTTAAGAAAAAATCTACTTTCAATCCAGTACACCACCGAGGCCACTGTGTGGACACTTTTTACACCCTAGTATCAGAACAATTCAGAAATATAAAAACCAAACAAACCCCCAAAAACAACCTGACTAAAACCGAACAGAAAGCCCTCAACAATTTACAAAAAAACAACGAAATAACGATTCGGGCAGCAGATAAAGGGGGTGGTATTGTGATTCAAGATACAACAGAATACCTTGAAGAAGCCTACAATATTCTTACCGACAAAAAATACTACAGAACAATATCAAAAGACCCTACTGTCACCTGGAAAAACGAGTACAACATCATTATCAATGAGGCCTTCAACAAAAACATTTTGAATAAAACCGAAAAAAACTTCCTTTTAATGGACCAACCCAATCTAGCATTTTTTTATCACTTACCAAAAGTGCATAAAAATGAACAAAAACCGCCTGGCCGTCCTATAATTTCGGGGATCGGCTGTCTTACCAGCCAATTATCTCATTACATAGATTTGTTTCTTCAACCAATAGTTAAAAAGTTACCTTCGTATCTGAGAGATTCTGGTCATCTCATAGAAGACCTCAATACAATAAACTGGGAAAAAGATTACATCTTTGTTTCCATTGATGTTATTTCCCTATATTCAAATATATCACACACCTTGGGAGTAAGAGCCACAGAATTCTTTCTCAACCAACAACTAGATGCCCCCCCAGAACAAATTCAATTTATACTACAAGGATTAGACTTTATCCTTACACACAACTACTTCTCTTTCCAAGAAAAAATTTACCATCAAATATTGGGAACGGCCATGGGGACTCGAGTGGCACCCAGTTACGCCAATTTGTTCATGGGCCACTTCGAGTCCTCTGTGGTATTCGTTTCCCAATTCTGGACCAAAAAAATCGTATACTACCGCCGTTACATCGACGACATCTTCTTGATCGCAAAAAGTACAACACAGGAGGCAGAAACATTCATTGAAGAACTCAATCAAAACAACTGGGGCATAAACTTCACGGCAAACATTAATAAAGACCTTATGGTTTTTTTTAGACCTAGAAATAAGCCACCATTCGAACACCATCGTTACAAAAAATCATTTCAAAAAAGTTGATAGCAACGGATATCTCGACTATAGGAGTGCTCACTATAACAAATGGCTTAAAAATATACCTTTTAGCCAATTTGCCAGGATCCGAAAAAACTGTTCCTCAAATAAGGATTATCATGAACAAGCAAAAATAATATCTAAGAAATTCAATGAGAAAAAATTTCCGAAAAAACTCATCAAGACAGCTTATCAACTTAACAAAGAAAAAAAGAAACCCTATCTGTCTCAAAAAAAACCAGACACAAATAGGTTCGACTACAATTTCGTCACCACTTTCGACAAAGGTCATCACGCCATACGAAAAACTTTACAAGAACATTGGCACATTTTACTACAAGATCCGATTCTCAAAAATGAACTCCCACTCCAACCCAGCATCACATACAGGAAGGCCAGGTCAATCAAAAATATATTAGCTCCCAGCAAGCTAAAAAATACAAGCCAATACACAAATATGTCCAGTTCTGATACAAAAACCCCTGGCTCATTCAAATGTAATAAACCCAAATGCTTATGTTGTAATATAATCGACAATGGAAAACAGACCTTTAGATCTACGAGTACCGGCGAAACACATCCTTGTAAACAACACATCACCTGTGATTCATCATACGTGGTGTACCTGATCACGTGTAAATGCGGTCTCCAGTATGTAGGTCGCACCGTTCAATCTCTAAGGATGCGCATGAATGGCCATCGCTCAAAAACCAAGTCAGGTTTTTTGCAACAAAGTTTATCTAAACACCTTACCCTAGTACATAATAAAGATTTTCACCAATTAAAACTTATAGGGATAGAACAGATCGCAGAAGACTTAAACAACAGACATGAAAGACTCAATAAAAGAGAATCGTTCTGGATCTATAAGATTAAAAGTCTCCAACCAGATGGACTAAATGAAGTCATTGAATATGTATAATCATTTCATAGAATTATTCTTCCCACACAAACATCCTTTTTTCCCCCTCAGAGTCCACTTTAGCCACTTATCTCCACACGCTACTACAGTCCAGGTGGGTCTCTTTCAATTTCAAATACATACATATATATACATCCAACGATCCCTCTGTCCTTCCACACCCAGAGGTGCATCCCACCCACACCGTCTCTCCCTCCGTGCGCCACATTCCCGTGCGCCACAAATTCAGGTCCTTTTACATACCATATCATTTATGCCTCGAGGTAACACACAATGATGTTCTTATTCTTTTATGAAGCAATTAATCTGTTTTTTTATATAAATCCTTTTTTATCGTTATTTTATAAGTAAGAGGAAGAAAGAAGGAGAAGGAGAAAAACCCTTTTTTTTTTTTTTTTTTTTCTTTTTCTTCTTTTTTTTTTCCCCGTTTTACAATCAATCTTTATTAACGGGGTTCACGTCACTTCCGACCACGTCATCAGTGACGTCAACCGTTCATGTATTTAAATGCCTATTGTTCTTTGGAAATGTATATATATTATTGCACCTGACGAAGGCCCCGGCCCGGGGCCGAAACGCGTAGTGTCTCTCAACAAATAAAGAAGTTTTACAATCTATCGAGTGTACACACTCATTCAACTCCGACAGCAGCGCCTCCAACAAAACGGGACCATTCCCCCAGCATCTCGTGGTTCTACGCTAAGAATTTTTTTAAGCATACCAATGCAAAAAAAATTGGTCAGAGCAGGTTGGACCCCAATATTCTGAAAATGGGCATTGGTGACTGGAGACCAAGAGAAGGTGGAGATACTTTTTAGCTTCATTTATACAATACAGGGACCAGCTGTTAGCATAATTTTTTCCAGGGACCAGTTGGTGGGAGGGTGGGGTGTGGTGTCTCATAGCCATAAATGTATGTTTGCATGCGCCGCCATATCTCCCTGTGTGGCCAGCTTATATGGTCTCATTTCCTGAAAAAGCACCCCTCACACTTATACTGTCCCCTCTTCCTGTATAGAAAGCCTCCCCTGCTTCCACTGCCCCCTTTCATGTAGTTGCCTCCCTTCCTGTTGCATGCTCCCTTCCAATGTTTCCTCTTCTGTAGCATTCCATCCTTCCAATGTCCCCTCTCTTGTAGCATGCCCCCTTCCAATGTCCCATTTCCTGTAGCATGCCCCCCCCTTCCAATGTACCCACTTCTGTCTTACCCATTCCAATAAATTCTACAGGAATGTATAGATTGGAGGGGACACAAATGTCCCCTTTCCTACATACTCACCTTCTCCATTCCCCTACAGCAGTCTTCTCTTCCTTCACTTCTCTTCTGCATTGTCGGCAGACACAAGTCATGACATAATGCACTGCTCCATTGCCAGTGCGTGTTAACATTGAAATGAAGTAAAGGAAGAGAGGACTGCTGTTGGGGAAAGGGGAAGGTGAGTATTTTTTTTACAGAGTTGGGCCATGGCCCAGAACCAGGTGCTCCACAGCTCGGTCTTGGGCCACGGCCCGGTGGTTGGGGAACTTCGGCTGTGGGGACTGCCAGTGTGGGTTATGCATCCTGTAATATACTAGACTGGATGCATTTAGACATAATCCAATCTAAGCCCAATAAAATAAATATGTACAAGGCTCCTGGACCAGATGGGTTAAACCCCAGAGTTATTAAAGAACTCAGTTCTGTCATTGCTGTCCTGCTTTATAAATTCTGCAGAGATTCCCTAATGACTGGTACAGTGCCAAGTGACTGGCACAATGCGAATGTGGTGCCAATATTTAAAAAAGGCTTTAAAAAACTTGCAGGCAATTACAGGCCTGTAAGCTTAACTGCAATTGTAGGGAAAATATTGTAAGGGTTGCTAAAAGACTACATATTGGAGTATGTGACATCATAAGGTACAATAATTTACAGCCAGCATGGGTTTACTAAGGATAGAACTTTTAAGACTATCCTGATCTGCTTCTATGAAGAGGTGAGCAGATGCCTGGATGGAGGAGATACTGTCCCTCATAGAAGCTTGATGGGTAAAATAATGTCTATTGGCTTGGAAGGAATGATTTGCAATTGGATTGAAAACTGGCTGAAGGATCGTATCCAGAGAGTTGTGGTCAATGATTCCTACACGGAATGGTCACCAGTTATAAGTGGTGTTCCCCAGGGTTCTGTGCTTGGCCCACTACTATTGCATTAATGTATTAATGATATAGAGGTTAAAATTAATAGCACTGTGTCTATTTTTGCAGATGACACCAAGCGCTGTAGTGTAATACAGTCTATGGAGCATGTTCATAAGCTGCAGGGTGACTTGGACAAACTGTGTGTTTGGTCATCCACTTGGCAAATGAAGTTCCATGTGGATAAATGTGAGGTTATGCACCTGGGGCCTATTAATACAAATGCATATATGTCCTTGAGGAGTAAATCTTGAAAAGTCCCATGTTGAGAAGGACCTCGGCGTACTAGTAGATCATAAATTAAATGACAGCATGCAATGCCAATCAGCTGCCTTTAAAGCCAGCAAGATTTTGTCATGTATCAAAAGTGGCATGGACTCTCAGGACGGGGATGTAATATTACCACTGTACAAGGCATTGGTTCGGCCTCACCTGGAACATGCCATCCAGTTCTGGACACCGGTACATAAAAAGGATGCCCTGGATCCGGAGACAAGGAGTCACAGTCTTTCAGTTTAGTCTGGAAAACAGACGACCAAGAGGGGTCAGGATTTATTTGTATAAGTGTATAAGTATATGAATGGTCCATACAAAAAGTATAGTGAAAAGTTGTTCCAGATTAAATGAAAAGACAAGGGAACACTGTCTGGAGAAAACAAGGCGACAGGGATTTTTTACTATGGGAACTGTCAATCTGTGGAATAGCCTGCCTCAGGCGTTGGTCAAGGTAGAGATGCCTTTTTACACCTAAATAACATTGATGGTTATGTTATATAGAATTGCTTCCCTTAAAAGGAACCTGTCACCAGGAGACCCATTTTTAGTACTCCCCCAGTCCCCACAGAGCATAGTACATACACTGCCAAAGTGTTTTTGTATAAAAAATAGGTTTTTCATTAGCATCTGCTGTGTGACTAGGCAGTTGCCAAAAAGGAGGGACTGGAGCAGTTTCCCCTGCCCTTGGGAAACATGTGACCATTTCAAATATATAAATAACTCCCCACACTCAGGATTGGCTGTAGAGGAGCAGGGGGCGTCGCTAAGCCCAGTGATGGGTGTTTTCATATATTTGAAAAGGTCACATGTAGTAGCTGTTCCCCAAGGGTGAGGGGGAACTGCTCCTTTCCAGACCCTCCCATTTGGCAACTGCCTAGTCACACAGCACATGCTAATGAAAGGTACAATATAACATATCTTTTTTTCTGTAAAACCTAATTTTAATACAAAAACACTTTGGCAGTGTATGTACTATGCTCTGTGGGGACTGGGGGAGTGCTAAAATGGGTCTCCTGGTGAAAGGTTTCCTTTAAATCTCTTCCTCATCCAATCCCTTCCATTTCTTGGTTGAACTTGATGGACATGTGTCTTTTTTCAACCGTATAAACTATGATACTGCATAAATTTAAGCAGCACATTTACAAACAGTAAAGGTACATATCATCTAGGGCAGGGCCTCAGGTCCTCCACAAATTGTATGCAAAAAAGAAATAATAGCACTTTAAAATCAGGTGAAAAAGAATTCAGTGGATTTATCCCATATTAGCAGCAACATTTCGACCCCAGTAGTGAACTGTGCTCATAGAAAACAAGGGGGTCCATCTGTCAGAAAGGCCAAAAAGAGAATCACATTGCAGAATCGAAAGACAGGTAAGTATAGACAGCAGTGTCAACATAACATATTAGAATGACTTTTTCATGACACAATATAGAATAAGTGAACAACCAAGAAGAAAGAGAGTGGATGCGTATGTTGGATTAAATAGTGAGAATTATTTTATTACATCAACAAGAAAAAGACAAGACACCAAAAATATAAAAACACTTAAAAAATACACGTTGACCGTGTATCAAACTCTCCTGGGTCAAAATGTGACCCAGTACTCCCCAGCTAGCACCAACCAAGACCATGAATACGTAACAATCACAAGTATAGGGGACGGCAAGGGTATGAAAAAATCATAATCATAAATCAGTACTGATAAACTACCCTGCTCATACAATACCCTTAGTATGATCCTCAGAGATCCAGTAAGGCTGGGTCAAGTGTCTGGACGGGATGCCGGGGAGGGGGAGAACCCCACGCGTATCGTCACCTCGGGGTGACTTCCTCAGGGGTTTTTGTTTTGTTTATTTGGCCATTCACCATACCATAGAAATAATATAATGGGTCACCGTGATTATGCAAGTACCTCATTTATATAGATTTTTTATTTTTTTTCCCAAATTTACTGACTAAAAACTAATTTGGAGAAAATGTTTACAATTTATGCATAACTTTTTTATTTTTTGGCTAATCTGATTAAGGGTTTTTGTGGGATTCACCAGGTGCTCCTTGTAGCTAGAGGCTCCAAGCACAGAGGGATGGGTGTATCGCGGCAGGAGTATGATCATCGGGGGCCTTGCTCATTGACCTGAACTGGAGGCTGTGGAGGAAGGAGGAAGCTGGGTTGGGCTCCACGTTCCCACTGGAGGTCGATGATGATAATGCCGCCAGGATGCTGATTTCTGCTTCACCGATGCTGCCTATCCCCGCCAGTGTCCATCACTTCAATGCCGATTCCCTCCGATGTCATCCCAGTCCAGTGGTCATGCCTGACATGGATCCATGCTCTGCTTTGTTGCCGTCCATGTGGCCACTGACTGATGGCCGCTGCTGCTGGAGTTGCCCGCTACTGGTGGGGTCCATTCCTGGCATTATCTCACTGATGCCAGACATGGTTGGTAGAGAGGAGGGAAATTGGAATAGAAACATGAGGAAACAATGGCAAAAATAGGGGGACTCAAGGAAGGAGAGGAGGAAACAAAGCTGGAGCTGACATACAGGCAGCCACCTACCATGGCGCCATTTTTGCTAGATTTTGTGTCAATATCAAATATGTGGGCTTTTTTGTTTATTTGTGTTTTTTATAATTTAATAAGTGTTTGTATGAGAATGTGTTACATTAGGGGCAAAATTTTTATTTTAATTTAAAATTTATTTTAAACTTAATTTTTTTTAACTTTTTTTACCTATACAAACTTGAACTTGAACCAGTGATGCTCTCGCGGGTGTTAGAGCGTGGTGTTACCTGACCCAGTGCTTCTGATGCCAGCTCCAGTTGTGAGCTGGCGCCAGAATATCCTCATGCGGGTTAAAGAGAGCTTGATAACATTTTCTTGGTTTTCTGGAGAAAAAAATATCATTAATGTGTAAAGTATAACACAATATTTTACAATATTTCTCCATGGAACTTGTAAAGAAGCCACAAAATTAGAACACATTGGGGCAAATTAACTAAAAACAGCGTCACAGTTTGCCTGTGTAGTGTGTCATATTCATCAATTGTGGCACACAGTCTTCATGAATCCCTACACTCCCTACACTGTCCCGACAGAGTATACCAACTATTTTTGGTGCACCATTAACATGGGGCGTGAGACACACTTCTGTCGGACTTTGCATGATAAATGCAAAGTCTCTGATGAAGCATGCTCTATCTTTTCCGGAGTGTGGGGCCATGCGCCGCTGTTTCCTTTGAAGGGGGGAGGGGCTGCATCCTCCTCCTCGCCTCCAGCGCGGGCATACCATCGTGTGAATGTACCCTAAGGATAGTGTATGGTCTATAATTCTTCATTTAAGATTATTTCCTTATTCCCTGCCTGCTTCCAAGAAATGTTTAGAGACTTGCAAGTTTTTCGTTTTGATCCATGCTGTATCGATGTTGTGTAACTCAAACCTTAAATTCCAACACAAATACAGGCAGTTCCTGGGTTACATACAAGATAGGTTCTTTAAGTTTGTACTTCAGTTGTATGTAAGTTGGAACTGGTATAGATTATAATTGTAACTCCAGAGAAAATAATTTTAGTGATAATTGGATTTTCAAAATTTTGTGCTGTCATTGGACCGAGGATTATCAATAACAGCTCATCATTGTAGCCTGGGACTAAAATAAAGCATCCAGAGAGCTTCACCAAAGGTCCAAGAGAGGTCCGTCTGTAACTGGGCGTCATCTGTACACCGGTTGTCCTTAGAGGGTTTTAATCCCCTAGTGATGTCTACACCAAAAATATTCTTTTAATCCATAACAATTTTACTCAGTTTTATTTCTGTTTTAGCTACTATAATTTGGTCAGTGTCATTTTCCAGAGTGTGGAAGGAGACTCTCTAAGCAGACACATTGGGACACATTTACTTACCCGGTCCGGAGGAGATCCCAAAAGTGCATTGTCCAACGACAATGCACTGTGCCGCACTTCCCCGCTCAGGTCAGCCGGAGTTTTTAAGTCAAATCCTGCAGGTTGTCAGAATCCATCTGATCGTTCGACGGTTCACCCCCCCCCCCCCTCCACGATTTGCGCGTGACACAATCTCCTACTAAATACCTGTCCCAGCGGCGTGATCCTCGAAAATGTCAAAAAACCCAACGGAAATGCGTCCGCGGGACCCTTTGTAAATAAGCCTCATTATGATTCCTGTAGTGCTGTGAGATGCTGTGTTCTGAGAATGTGAGAATCTTATCAAAGTACAGGTTAATATACACTTTCATCTGGCTTCTGAACATTCTATTAGTATCTGACACATAGAAAGAGACATGAGACAGATCAGTGATGAGAGATCAGAAATCCATGAGATGTATAATACACATGACATTCTCTACTATCACAGCCATAACATACACAACTCTGCAATACCTCACCTATAAGACATAGGGGCAGATTTACTTACCCGGCCCATTCGCGATCCAGCGGCGATCCTGTTCTCTGAACAGGATTCGGGTCCGGACGGGATTTATGAAGGAAGTTCCTCCACCGTCCACCAGGTGGCGCTGCTGCGCTGAAAGTCATCTGAACGCGCCGGAATACACCGAGCTGGACCAGGTGAAGGTAAGTGCTTCCCAAGCGACACATTTTCGGTTTTTAAATGCGGCGGTTTTTCCGAATACGTCGGGTTTTCGTTCGGCCACGCCCCCCGATTTCCGTCGCGTGCATGCCAGCGCCGATGCGCCACAAACCGATCGCGTGCGCCAAAATCCCGGGGCAATTCAGGTACAAACGGCGCAAATCGGAAGTATTCGGGTAACACGTCGGGAAAACGCGAATCGGGCCCTTAGTAAATGACCCCCATACTATCAGGCCTGCTATACCTTCCTCCCATCCCCTGGATAAAGATCTTATCTGTAGCTTGTAGCTTTACTCTCCTCACACACAGGCAGGAAGTCAGTGGGGGACATGTATCTTTATTTCTGCTAGTTTAATTGTCTTATTTTTGCGACTTTTGTCATTTTTGCTACCTTTCACTGCAACTTTTGCTGACGTTTTTAAAGTACGCCTTGGTCTGCACCTTGTGCAGTGTGCTTTATGTATCTTTATTTTTCAGATGTTCTGTGCGACTTTTCAGATATGTAACATTTTTTTTTTTGCTTATTTTTGTGAATTTTTAGGTGCAAACCTGCACCTGGTCCAGGGCAGGTGCAAAGAAAGCATTTGTTTTCATAGACCCTGTTTTAACATGTAAATTGGAATTATTTCACATGCTTTAAAAGTTTAATATTTTGCACATTAACCAAACAAATGAATGTGTTAACAATGTGCTAACAAATGCATGTGTTGACAATGCAATAACTATTGAGTTTTGTAAACGCAAGTGTAAGCAGCTGTTTAAATAGTCAAATTTCTCTTCAGATTGTGCAATGTGTTAAACGCATGCAATTAACACATGCAATTTCAAATGCATCACAACAGTTGAGAAGAGCAGAGTTGCCCAATTACATTGCTGTTAACATGGTGTTTACAAAGTGCATTTGTTAATGTGATGTTAAGACAAATGTTCACACCGTGTTAATAAACACATTTGTTAATCCTGTGTTAGCGTGTATGCAAATTTTCTCTTCTCAGCTGTTGTGATGCATTTGATAATGCATGCTTTAACACCACTTGTTACCGCAGCCTCACATGTCGTCATCTCCCTGGGCTGTGACTAGAGAGCTTAAAAATGTACTGCCTCAAATCCAAAATTTACAGTAGTGTCCACTCCTGCAAATAACCCCCTCACATGGCTTGTGTCGATGTGGATTTAAGACATTTGCAACAAAGAGTTTCAAAAAGAAGCCAAAATTTGAACCTGCCCGGATAGGAAAAACTGAACATGTATAACAAGAAAAAAGATATGATCATACATAAGGTGCAAAAAGGACCTTCCAAATGTCTCAATTATACACCAAAAAAAAAACTAAGATACATGTCCCAGTGTGTGTGTCTGTATGAGCTCTGTTTGCAATGCAAGGGTTGAGGCTAGAGGGAAAGAGCAGATCATGCAGGGTGAGAAAGGAGAGCAATATGTCTTCCACCCAAAACTCAGAAGATACAAGGTCGAGGTCAGGGGCAACCAAAATTGTGTACACCAGGACTGATAGAGACATGTTGGAATTATATCTGTGAAATGCTGCATTTTTGGTAGTAACAGTGAATTAGAGAATATGTTATTTTGTTATGCTGAGTACATTTAAGTCAGGGACTGTCTGCATAAGAAGATTACCACAGTCATTGTCAGGGGTGTACCAAGCCTGTCTGCTGCCTGAGGCGAGCCATAGAAAGACGCCCACCCCCCTTGCCCATATATGTAATACATCAGGGAGTGTCAGGACCAGATCCATCATATTGGTTTGGTGTGAAAATAAAGCAATGCAAAATGCAAACAGCGCTCCGCCATGTAGTATAAAATGCATACAGCATGCTGCCATGTAGTATAAAATACATACAGCATATCTCCATGTAGTATAAAATGCATACAGCCCCCCCCCATGTAGTATAAAATACATACAGCATATTGCCATGTAGTATAAAATGCATATGGCATATCTCCATGTAGTATAAAATGCATACAGAATATCGCCATGTAGTATACGATGCATACAGCATCCACCCCATGTAGTATAAAATGCATACAGCGTCCCACCATGTAGTATAAAATACATACAGCATATTGCCATGTAGTATAAAATGCATACGGCATATCTCCATGTAGTATAACATGCATACAGAATTTTGCCATGTAGTATACAATGCATACAGCATCCCCCATGTAGTATAAAATTAAAAAAAGTTGTCTTCGTAGGAATACCCCTTTAAGTCAGGGACTGTCTGTATAAGAAGATTACCACAGTCATTGTCAGGGATGTACCAAGACAATACAGCATATTGCCAAGTAGGATAAAATGCATGTAGCATATCTTCATGTAGTATAAAATGCATGTAGTATAAAATGCATGTAGTGTACCGCCATGCATTATAAAAAACGCATACAGCGTACCACCATGTATCATAAAATGCATACAGAGTCCCCCCATTTAATATAAAATGCATACGGAATACATATATACACATATAAACAAATACACTCACCGGCCACTTTATTAGGTACACCTGTCCAACTGCTCGTTAACACTTAATTTCTAATCAGCCAATCACATGGCGGCAACTCAGTGCATTTAGGCATATAGACATGGTCAAGACAATCTCCTGCAGTTCAAACCAAGCATCAGTTTGGGGAAGAAAGGTGATTTGAGTGCCTTTGAACGTGGCATGGTTGTTGGTGCCTGAAGGGCTGGTCGGAGTATTTCAGAAACTGCTGATCTACTGGGATTTTCACGCACAAACATCTCTAGGGTTTACAGAGAATGGTCCGAAAAAGAAAAAACATCCAGTGAGCGGCAGTTCTGTGGGCGGAAATGCCTTGTTGATGCCAGAGGTCAGAGGAGAATGGGAAGACTGGTTCGAGCTGATAGAAAGGCAACAGTGACTCAAATCGCCACCCGTTACAACCAAGGTAGGCAGAAGAGCATCTCTGAAAGCACAGTACATCGAACTTTGAGGCAGATGGGCTACAGCAGCAGAAGACCACACCTGGTGCCACTCCTTTCAGCTAAGAACAGGAAACTAAGGCTACAATTTGCACAAGCTCATCGAAATTGGACAGTATAAGATTGGAAAAACGTTGCCTGGTCTGATGAGTCTCGATTTCTGCTGCGATTTCTGCTGCAAAACACCATGAAAGCATGGATCCATCCTGCCTTGTATCAACGGTTCAGGCTGGTGGTGGTGGTGTCATGGTGTGGGGAATATTTTCTTGGCACTCTTTGGGCCCCTTGGTACCAATTGAGCATTGTTGCAACGCCACAGCCTACCTGAGTATTGTTGCTGACCATGTCCATCCCTTTATGACCACAATGTAGCCATCTGATGGCTACTTTCAGCAGGATAATGCGCCATGTCATAAAGCTGGAATCCTCTCAGACTGGTTTCTTGAACATGACAATGAGTTCACTGTACTCAAATGGCCTCCACAGTCACAATCCAATAGAGCATCTTTGGGATGTGGTGGAACGGGAGATTCGCATCATGGATGTGCAGCCGACAAATCTGCGGCAACTGTGTGATGCCATCATGTCAATATGGACCAAAATCTCTGAGGAATGCTTCCAGCACCTTGTTGAATCTATGCCACGAAGAATTGAGGCAGTTCTGAAGGCAAAAGGGGGTCCAACCCGTTACCAGCATGGTGTACCTAATAAAGTGGCCGGTGAGTGTACATATACACACACACATCACATACATATACACAGATAAACTTACTTTATTTTCTTATATTCTCCAGGAAGGTTCTCCAGGAGCTGAGGGGGGTAGGGGGCTGAGTGGAAGGGAGGTGGGGGGAGCGGAGCAGAGGAGGAGAGTGGATGGAGCGGAGGAGAGGGGGGAGCGGAGCGGAGATGAACAGGACAGAGGGAGCGAAGTGAAGGAGAGGGGGAGACGGAGTGGAGGAGAGGGGGGAGCG
This sequence comes from Engystomops pustulosus, assembly GCF_040894005.1. Taxonomy (NCBI): domain Eukaryota; kingdom Metazoa; phylum Chordata; class Amphibia; order Anura; family Leptodactylidae; genus Engystomops; species Engystomops pustulosus. The sequence continues at coordinate 109,365,955 of NC_092412.1, read as the reverse complement.
GAGCGGAGCATAGCGAAGGAAGGGGGGAGCGGAGTGGAGATGAAAGGGACAGAGGGAGCAGAGCGGAGTGGAGGAGAGGGGGGAGTGGAGTGGAGATGAACAGGACAGAGGGAGCGGAGTGGAGGAGAGGTGGCACGGGTAGGGGTTCCAGCAGTAGCATAGGCAGACTGGTGGGTGGCAGCATGGACGGGCAAGTCGGTGAGTAAGTGCCCCTGGTTTATCATAATGGGTTTTGATAATAATGTATGGTCACTAAACCATGCCCATAAATGTTCCCTTCATCTATTTGGGACCCATCAACATAGAAGTTTGAGGAGAGATAAAGGACAGAAACAGGAGAAGCTTCTGCAGGGAGGCTCAATACTGTATAAAGGTTGTATCTTTGTGTGTGTATGTTTGATCAGGATATATATGGCGTGTGTTGAAGTAGTGTTCTCTATGTCATCGTAAAGGAGAAAAAAAAATAGATAGTCTCTACCCAATAACACAGAAAAACATAGAATTAAAGATTGATCCTGTAAAAGAGAAAATTAATATAACAAACATAATTAAATTAAATTGATAAATTAAAGTCATGTGATGGGTGTCAGGGCCGGAAGTCTGTGGACCCTCAGGACCACCGCGGGAGGTGGTACTAGCCGACCTGGGACCGGAGTCTAAGTGGAACCCCGGTGTTCACCAGAGCCCGCCGCAAAGCGGGATGGACTTGCTGCGGCTGGATTCCACCAGGTCGTTCCACAGGTGCGACTAGCCCGCGGTGGCTGCCAAGGTAGTAATACAGGAGACACCACTCACGTCAGAAATCACAGGAGCTGGCACACAGGAACACAGGACCACAGGTACGGACTGGCACACAGGAACGCAGGACCACAGGTACGGACTGGCACACAGGAACGCAGGACCACAGGTACGGACTGCCACACAGGAACGCAGGACCACAGGAACGGACTGGCACACAGGAACGGACTGGCATACAGGAACGCAGGACCACAGGAACGGACTGGCACACAGGAACGTAGGACCACAGGAACGGACTGGCACACAGGAATCACAGGAACGGACTGGCACACAGGAAGCACAGGAACGCCGGAATCACAGGAACGCGGGAATCACAGGAGAGCTTTCTCTTCATGGGAAGACTTGAAGCTCCAGCAAGGGCAATAGGAAGAGGCTGGAATTTACATCAGGCCAGCGCCAATTATTGGTGCACTGGCCCTATAAATCTCAGCAAGCCGGCGCGCGCGCCGAGCAGCGGGAGCTGCGGAGGAAGCCGCTGGAGCCGGGGGAGGTGAGAGCAGCCGGGCACCGGAACCTGGAGAGGCACGGGTGCATTCGTGACAATGGGCAAACAAGTTTTCTACTACTGTCTACAGTATTTATGTACATGGCAAGTTATACAAAAAAGTCACCTAAAACATTAAAGGAAACCTACCATTTCAAATGGTAGGTTTAAGCTGTAAACACCGAGCACCAGCTCAGGGTGAGCTGGTGCCGGTGCTTAGTTTCGTTAGTGTTAGAACCGCGGTATCGCGGTTTTAACACTTTTTAAACTTTATAGCAGAAGCCGCTTCGGCGCTGCGCGCGACCGTGCGCGCGCAACGCCAGCGGCATTTCCTATGTAGGCGCGCGCACGATCGTGCGCACGCAGCGCCGAAGCAGTTTATGCTATAAAGTTTAAAAAGTGTTAAAACCGCGATACCGCGGTTTTAACACTAACGAAACTAAGCACCGGCACCAGCTCACCCTGAGCTGGTGCTCGGTGTTTGCAGCTTAAACCTACCATTTGAAATGGTAGGTTTCCTTTAAACACACTCTCAGAATTTTCAAATAGTAGGTCATAAACTTTTAGTTGTACATAAACTTTTGATTTATTTCTGGATGAGAAATTAAATGAGAGAAATGTATGAATTAGAATTTTACTGAACTGTACAGTGGGTCTGGAAAGCATTCAGGACCCTTTACATTTTTCATCCTTTGTTTCATTGCAGCCACAAAATGAAAAAAAAAATACAGATATTTCTGCTAACTTCGTAAACAATAAAAACTAAAATATCACATGGTCATAAGTATTCAGACCCTCTGCTCGGTATTGAGTAGAAGCACCTTTTGAGTTAGTACAACCATGAGTCTTTTTGGGAAAGATTCACACCTGGATTTGAGAATCCTCTGCCATTCTCCTTGCAGGTCCCCTCCAGTTCCTTCATGTTGGATGGTGAACGCTGGTGGACAGTCATTTCCAAGTCTCTCTAGAGACGTTTAATTAGGTTCTGGACAGGGCTATAGCTGGGCCAGTCAAGTATGGTCACAGATTTGTTCTGAAGCAACTGCTTTGTGATCCTTCGCTTAGTTTAGGATTATTGGTTCTCATTTACTAAGGGTCCGCGGAACACATTTTCATCGGGTTTCCTGACGATTTCCGTGTTGCGCCGCATTTAACAGGGGTCTTTGGCGCACACGATTGGATTTTGGCGCAACGGCGCCGGCTTTCACACGACACAAATTGGGGGGCGGTACCTTCGGACGATCTGGCAGATGCGGACAACGCATGGGATTTAACATCGCAAATTGTGTCACAACGAAGAAGAAGGTGAACTCCGGCGGACCTCAGCGGGGAAGTGACACATGCAGGATCTCGGCCGCACGATGTTGGTGAATCGCGCCGGACTTCATCTTTGTCGGACCGTCCGGATCAGGGCCGTCCGGTTTTAACACTAACGAAACTAAGCACCGGCACCAGCTCACCCTGAGCTGGTGCTCGGTGTTTGCAGCTTAAACCTACCATTTGAAATGGTAGGTTTCCTTTAAACACACTCTCAGAATTTTCAAATAGTAGGTCATAAACTTTTAGTTGTACATAAACTTTTGATTTATTTCTGGATGAGAAATTAAATGAGAGAAATGTATGAATTAGAATTTTACTGAACTGTACAGTGGGTCTGGAAAGCATTCAGGACCCTTTACATTTTTCATCCTTTGTTTCATTGCAGCCACAAAATGAAAAAAAAAATACAGATATTTCTGCTAACTTCGTAAACAATAAAAACTAAAATATCACATGGTCATAAGTATTCAGACCCTCTGCTCGGTATTGAGTAGAAGCACCTTTTGAGTTAGTACAACCATGAGTCTTTTTGGGAAAGATTCACACCTGGATTTGAGAATCCTCTGCCATTCTCCTTGCAGGTCCCCTCCAGTTCCTTCATGTTGGATGGTGAACGCTGGTGGACAGTCATTTCCAAGTCTCTCTAGAGACGTTTAATTAGGTTCTGGACAGGGCTATAGCTGGGCCAGTCAAGTATGGTCACAGATTTGTTCTGAAGCAACTGCTTTGTGATCCTTCGCTTAGTTTAGGATTATTGGTTCTCATTTACTAAGGGTCCGCGGAACACATTTTCATCGGGTTTCCTGACGATTTCCGTGTTGCGCCGCATTAAACAGGGGTCTTTGGCGCACACGATTGGATTTTGGCGCAACGGTGCCGGCTTTCACACGACACAAATTGGGGGGCGGTACCTTCGGACGATCTGGCAGATGCGGACAACGCATGGGATTTAACATCGCAAATTGTGTCACAACGAAGAAGAAGGTGAACTCCGGCGGACCTCAGCGGGGAAGTGACACATGCAGGATCTCGGCCGCACGATGTTGGTGAATCGCGCCGGACTTCATCTTTGTCGGACCGTCCGGATCAGGGCCCGTGACAGGACCGGGTAAGTAAATTGTCTTTTTGGAAGGTGAAACTTTGGCATCTGAAGTCCAGAGCACCCGATTGTATTAGGCAGGTGATGAGCAGTGCCTGGTTTTCTCCACATATACCACTTAGAATTTGCTCTTTTTTGATCTTTCCAATTGGCTGCAATGAAACAAAGATTGAAAAATGTAATGGGGTCTGAATATTTTCTGTATCATTTTAAGATTCTACCTATTACATATACTGTACATTATGTATAGAAGTATACACATCTTATACATCCTGCATAGACTTCCATTTATATAAAGCATGTTCATATCAAGCTTTTAAAATCCCTTACTGACAGTGTTCTGGATTTTTATCACAGGCCAAATGCCACATGTTAACTGAAGTCATTCATTAAGCTGACATATGCATTGCATGTTAATTGTTGGCTTCCTGTAACTTGTAAGTACATTGCTCTGTAAATCACAGTTGGAACATCTGTCTAATTTTCTTTGAAAAACAACAGTGCATACAGTTTCAATTTTCATTTTCAAAAGAAAAATTATAATGATCATTGCACAGTCTTTCAACAGGAATTCACTGTAGGTAAATGGGACTATGTAATACCCAGGGTGTCAAACATGACCATTGCAGCAATCACAATATGTAAATTCATAGGGTACATAAAACATCATTCTCCTTCACTTAAGCTGCCAAAATAATATAACACAATTGGTTTATAAATGTTACATCTAATAAAAAATGAATTTTGTACTGTATGGAATATGGAAAAGTATGGAAATTAAATTCATGATAAAACATTAATACATACGGTAATATTGTATTTACTTAGATAAAATAAAATGATGAGATGCTTCACATCAGATCTACAATGTGCAGAGCAAAAGTTCTAGGTAGCTGAGGAAAAATACTACAGAGTTATAATCCTTCATTAATACAAGTGTCCATGTATTACATGAAATACACTGGTCTGCAAAAAAAAATTCAGGAGCTTTTTTATTTTATTTTTTATTTATTTATTTATTTTGGTGTGCCAAAGGCAAAAAATAGACCTACGGTATGTCAAATGACATCACATTTCTTGACAATTTTGGTTCCATGTTAAAGCTCACTAAGACTCACTAAAATACATAATTTTTTTCCCGTGAGGCTCTTCTTGATACATTTAAGCTTGTGAGTAGCATCTGGAATGTCTTTGTAGTTTGCCATCATTGTAATGCTCCATTTTCCCTTCTTCTTTCCATCTCTTTAATGTCCTAATGGAATTGTTCACCTTGCTCTTCGCTCACAGATGCCAAATTTTTAGCGAAGTAGGTTAGGTGGGAATGGACAAATGCACTTCCAAACTCATCAGACAAACAAAAGTTTGAATGCTTTCTTCATTCTTCCGATTATATTTTCATAGTCATGATCTTTTTTGTTGCCTAAAACAACCTCCCTTAATGTACTTCACTTTCTTTTTGAGGATCTGTCATGTTATTAACAAACTCTTTATTAACTTCTAATGTCTGTGCCGATAAATACACCAACTTCTAATGTCCGGTCCAACTAAACCAAGTTGTCTTACTGGGCAAAGTGTGTAACAAACTCCTTTTTATGATGCCTGAACCATCAAAAAGACACTCATGGTAATAATAAATTTCTGCTTTTCCGGCCATAAGGAATGGTATGACTTGCAGAGTAAAGATTGGGATATGAAATGAAAGGATTTCATTTGGAATTAAACCCTTTTACATTGCATGAGCAAAAATAACACCAAACCATGAGAATCCCACAAAGGAAAGCTTTTTTCTTACCCTTGAACCAATTTTAGACATCCTCAACACACCCTGTGCACACTTTATGAAGCACCCAAACTTTATCTTGATCTCCAAGTTTTAGTCCAAAGTATACAAAGTATGCCGATAACATAGAATACAACGAATGTTTCTGGCAAGTCCTGATGTTAATATTTTTTGATTTTCAACACACCAAAATACATGGAAATTATCTGAAAACAATCAAACAGCTTTTAAGTTGAAGACCTGGGTTAACAAAATGCAAAGTGAATGAATAAAAATTAAACGGGTTGTTCACTCTTAATGTGAATGTTCATCAATTGATTCAGCTTCCTCCTACTTACTTTAGTGCTGTCTGCAAACACTACATGGATCTTTGTTTACATATTTAAAGACTGATGACTGTGGGGACTGTGAGAGAAAGAGGCACAGTGGGTGAAGTAGACAGAAACAGGAAGTTGTTTATGTGTGCAGAGAGCACCATTGTGAGAACACGGAAAGGATGAAGCTCACAAAGGAGGCAAAGGTACAGATGTATATACATGGAGATACATGTCTAACGGAAGAGATTTATTGATAGTGTCCAACAGCTTTACATCTAATATAAAGAAAGTCAATTTTGTTGAACTCCATTTCCCATCTCATCACTTGTGTTTCTGTTTTCTTTTTTATATATGTGTATCCTAACTCTTTCTTCATTACTGCAGAGGTCTAATAGCATTGAAGCTCTGTTATGCTCTTTTTCTTTCTGTATTTGTATATCTTACCTGGTTTTTAAAATTACCTTTATCCACACTGGTCTATCTCATACATCCCATTGCACTCTGAACCTAACATCCATCTGGTCTTAGATATTAGATATTTTTTTGAGTTTTCAAACATGTGATTACCTTATTTATAGTTTTCTTCTTGCGTATGGTACATGTGACTTCCTGTGATACTGAAAAACCCTGATTTCAAATTCTTATCCAAACTTGATGTGATTTTCCCATTCATCATACTGTTTTGATTTTCATTTTTTAACCCCTTCCCAACATTTGGCGTAATTGTACTGCATGGTGGGATGTGTGTTCCTGCATTTTGTAGTTATATAACGTCAAGCTTCTGGCACCAGCTCCAGAATGGATTCGGCACCAGAAGCGGGTTTCTGGTGCCGGGTTTCTGCTGTATATTATAGCCGGCACCCACCTCTAACACCCGCGATAGGAGATTCCTCTGATCTCAGATGTTAACCCCTTACATGCCCCGGTCACGCTTGTCAGGGTCACGCTTCTAGCAGGACTCTGCTGTAACACACTGAGCGTGTGGTCAGGTATCAGCGTAATCGTAGTGATCTATAGATGAATGAATGATGGTGGTCGGCGGTTGTGGTCTGAGCTTATCGGCTTTGTGAGGACTGCACGCTTAGGGGGAAAAATGTCTAAACATAATGAATTGATTCAAGGTTGGGGTTTCTCTTAAGCTCAGAGTTGCAGTGTGGAAGCAAAAGCATCACTTTCAATGGAGGAAATGACTGGTGACTTTACTGGAAATTCCAGTGACTTTAGAAACTGAACTATACCTTGAAATCTTGGAGAGCAGTTATCCTTCCTCTTTTTTTCGGATGAAGATGTGCTGAGATCCATTAAGCCTGCAAGCAAAGAGTTCAAGTAAACTGTTTTCTTAACAATTGTCAAACATGATATAATCAGTGAAACAGATATGCTTAGTGCAGACTCCCCACTGCAATGGAGTGGATGCCAACCAATGCCTACTGAGGGTAGAAGACTTTCCAATAAGTATAGAATAAGAAAAAGCAACATTGTGGAAAATGTTAGTGATAGGTCATGTCCAGTGACTGATGCTGAAACTACCTCTGAAGAGAGTGTAGAGATCAACCCTGAAGTCAATTTGGTTTAAAGGCTAAGGGTGGCTTTTCTAAAGCCCAGGTTAAAATAGAAGAGTATGATAGTTCTGATAGCGATGGAATGACTGAAAGAGCTGCAGAACAAGTTAAGAAGCCGATGCAGCAATAACTCTTCTCACCAGGAGAACTAAACATACCAACACTAATATTTGCACTAGGAGTTCAAATCGTGTAGCCTTGCTTCAGCAGCAGGCTCAGTCCACACAGGAACACCACAGTCCCCAACAGACTCAAAACCGGAAACCAATGTATTCATAAACAAACAATTAGGTCCACATGTAGTGTGTTTCTAAAATCTGGAAACAGATCATGGTAACTATAGAGCAGATTTCTCAAAGTGTCATGATCAGGGCACAATATATAGAGCAATAACATTGTTCAGTTGTAGTACATTTGGAATTTTCATTTTACACCTATGTCTTATATGTGGGGTTAAAATCCCCCTTAATAAATTCCATGTTGGATGTAGTTTTCAAAGTGGAGTTAGTCATTGACACTTAATTTTTTAATTTCACTACAATTGCGGCATAGGTAACCAAATTAGGGTTATCCCCAGTAAACACTATGAAGCGTGTATTTCTGTTGAACCAAGTTTGGAGCAGTGTAAAAGGTATTACTTACAGCTGACAATCCGCTATTTATGTTCCTGGCTCTGCTCTTGCCTATATACTCTGGTGGGAATTTATCATATTATACACAAGTTGCAACAGATATTCTAAGATTAAGTGGCTGGAATAATTCTATGCCATTGTCTGAATTGTGCTATAACCTGCACCGCCTCATCTCACTCTGCCTCTGTTCTTCCTACTTCCTGACCGCTTAGCCTAGATGTGGTGCAGGTAAGGGGAAATCATGCATCAGGAATTGAGACCTTTTCATGGCTTGTATTTCAGAAAACTGGCATGAAAACCATGGTAATTCTCCCCCTCCCCGTGAATCTATGTCAGCTACCAACTATTTCTCTCACATTTTTATGTATAGTTAAAAAACATAAATGGAAAACATATATACTGTTATAAAAGCTACACAAGAAATCAAATGCTTTATAATAAAGTTATTGTATCCTTTGTATCAAAACATACCCTCAATGTTATATAATTTCCTAATAAATTATATTTGTTCTTGATTTAATAAATATTTCATTATGTATTTTCAGTCTGATAAGTCTTGAGGCATTATTGTGGCCTTGATATTTACTAAGCAGAGTAATAAAAATTGCAGCTTAAAGTGAACCTGTCACCAGGAATGTCATCCTCAACTGGCGACAGGTTCCAAGAGCCTATGCAATGCTGATTTTAAAAATGCCTTTGTCAGCATTGCATTCTGAATAATTTCAGTAGTTTATAATAGTTTACTTTACATTACCTGCCTCCTGCCAGTAGCATGTAGTGAGTCCCAAAAGAGGGAGGGCAGCTGCAGCCTGTGTGTGCCTGTGTCAGTCCTCTCTCCTGCACACTCATCCAACTCCCTCACCCCTCCCCACTTCCTGTCAGGGGCAGGCAGACAGGATGGTGTGGAGGAAAAAATTACAGGTTCACTTTCATTTATATTAGGTATAAATATGCAAACCAAAGATGAATAAAACAGCTGCTAACAATCAGTAAATGATAACTAAGAAGTACCAAAAATGAAAGTGAAATGTATTTTCCTAAAAAGCTGATATTCCAGCTGTTTGTTGAGCTTTCCATATACAAAATGTAAGCTTAATTGGATTCAACGGCTTTTACACCACTACTAGCAACGTGAGGGAGGGTATGAAATATTTTCAGCATTACCTCTTTAATGCTTGAACTTGCCCTTTGCCCATAAAAGAAATCACATTTTGTCTTAAACATGTCAATTTTTGGCTTAAATGTGTCAATCTGATGGGTAAAAACACAAGAAATTAACCCCCAACATGTTTTGTTAGTAATACTGGCTTTCTCATGCCTCAGGAAGTCAGTCTTACTGGAACACTTGCTATGACTGGAGAACCCCTTCAAGCTCCATATTTTTGCCAAATTCCTTTGAACCAAACTCTCGAGATACTCTTTGGCTTATGATGACAACTGACTTCATTAATTAATATAATGCTTGCTGGTATTTAGCCATTCATCAAAAACAGCTTCCCAGTGCATGACATGAAATATGAAATGCTATTACTAGGAAGTACAATTTTTTACACAGAAAACAACCCCTCCTACAACTCTGTAAACAGAAAAATAAAAAAGTTATGGATTTTTAAACATGGGGAGTATGTCAGATGCAATACATGGTTTTAATGGAGGTTAATGACAGTAAAAATGTCATATGTAATGTCCTACTGGACAGTTAGTCTCCTGGTGGTAGGGAGCGTGGCCAGCTCTCCTATGTCCCCTTTAGATGTCCTGTCTCTTTAACCCCTTAAAGACGATGCCATTTTTGTTTGATCGTGTTTCCATTTTTCACTCCCCTTCTTTAAAAATCCATAACTTTATTTTTCTGTTTATGGAGCTGTAGAATGGCTTGTTTTCTGTGTGACAACTTATATTTCCTAGTGAGAGCATTTCATATTCCATGCCGTGCAATGGGAAGTAGGAAAAAAATTCCAAATGTGATGAAATTGTGGACACAGTTTTTACGGCTTGAAATGTGTGCTCCAAATGATAACCTTTACTTTTTTCCTTGGGTCGGTACGATTACCTGGATACCAAATTTACACAGGTTTTATTATGTTTTAATAAATGTAAAAAAAATGAGCTTTTGATCACTTTTTACACAAATTGTTTCCTTCGGTCTGATTCAAAGTTGCTGGGTCTTTTTGCTTAGTCTTAGCCTTTCAGTCTTCAGAAAGATTCAGTGCTTCCTAAGTCTACATCTGTGTGCGCTAATTCCACAGAGACTGCCACCTTGCTGCCCAAACAGCAGAGCTAATCCGCCTATTACTAGACCTCTGACCACAGGACTAAGGCTGAGGTACTTTCCAAATTTGTGATCCACAGCCAACCAATCCACTGCCTTGTGTGTGCCTGAAGGAAGGACCATTCTACAGCCTGTTACCTGCTGCTGTTTTGGCCTGAGTGTAATTAAAAAGATTGTGAGTAATTTTTCATATTTTTCAAGTTTTTCGTATCCAAGGGTGATCCATGACCTGCGGCCTTCCCTTCACCACCTTCCTAGAGATCTGTTACCCCACACATAACTGGAGTGCTCAAGAGGGATCCCTTCTCTGTACTGTGACCTACCCCACTTCTTGCATTCCCCTGGTCCTGATTGGCGTGAACAAGACCTACTCTCGTGGGCCAAACTACCATGACATATTTCTGGTGCTAAGCTACACTGCAGTTCGCCACTCTGGTCCCTGGGAACCAAGCTGCCCCCACACAGAGGTCAGGCCCCGGTGGGGTAACATTGCACTTGCAAAGCATAATACAGGAAGTCCCCAAATTACATAATTCCAACTTGCAAAGCCGTTCATGTGACTTCTTTCTTTACACTTCTCTTTCACCCTGTACAGTGGCTTCTGTTTTCAGTAGTAGCTGTTCGTTCCTGCAAGGAAATCCTCTCTGAAAAGATGTCCAGCAGATGAGTGCAAGGGAGTAAACTTGTTGGCTCTGCCAGTAGGGGAATCCTATTACTGTCCAAATATGGTATTCCTTCATGTCTGAGATGAAGGGGAGGAATTAAGACTGGCATTTTTAATGACAGTCTTAAAATTCCCAAGCGAGCAGTCCTGCGCCCATATCCAATATACAATATACCAATCACTTCTCTCCCTTGTTTTGACACACCCAGGGATTACTTATCCCCCTTTAGTCAGGTATTTAGATATACCCTTAATCACCTCACATCACGTCATGTGGGGGTCCACATTCACACACATTCATCTTCCTTATTGTAGTATGGTAAGTATAAATTGTTCTTTTCCTTTTCACTAGGCCACTTTGATATTGCTTGATCCACCATCCTCGTATTTGACCTCTTCAAGACCAAGCTGAAAACAACTAACAACAACCAAAAAACTTTAAAAAAAAAACCGACAGATTCATCCATCGAAACTCTGATACCTACCTGCAATGTTTCAGTACATTCAGGACGTGGGCTTCTCCTCTATTCATCTATTTTTATTTGTTTTATATCGTTGTCCGGTGGCCAACCCGATTCCATTTCTGATGGAGATTGACTGACACTCTGTTAGACCAAATTGTCTTTGATATATCAAATGATCTATATATTTACTAATTGTATGTGATACCAGTACTTAGCACTTGCATTGGTACTATCCTTTGGACCAGATATTTCTATATCTTGATCTTTTTTGGCATCTGTGTGTATGTGTGAGGGTCCCCCCTCATAATCCTACTCTTGACATTGTATTCTTGACATAAATGTGGGATTTGTTTTTGGGGGTTTTTCTTAGGTTGTGCCGCATTTTTTAGCACCATTGTGGATGCTATAAGTTGTACCTCATATTCATCGTTCGATCTCTTTATTAAATACCCTGTAGGGTTATGTACTTACGCCTGTCGAACATGAATCCTTGACTATAACGCTTCTTTTCTTTAGATGGTATCATCCTTATAGCTCAACGCCCTTTGGGGTTACACCTGCCATGCACTTTGTGGGATTCAATATAATGTGTTTCATATATCTACTTTTTTATCACTTTCGATACATGGTGTTTCTACAAACACCTCCTTCATTTATGTGACTTGACCAATTATCTGATCAAACATATTATGTTCTTTACACTTTCCCCATTTTTTCATGATTTGTTATTTTGGCATTTATATATTGCGCCGTTAATTCACGGATATTTTGTAAACATTTTCTTTGGTACTACATGGATCCCATCTACCTATGCACTTCCCTCTATCTGGTGAGGCACTATCGACCACTTAGTGCATCTTCCAACTTGAATTTTTAACCAATAACATCTCACTGATTACCTTATTGTGCGGTGCTTATAATCCATCTTCTTGTACTATGTGGGCAAGCGCACTACCTAGGAGGAACTTTTCGCAACCAGATTTGTGCGCATGCGCAGTAAGTACCTTTTGCGACTGAATTGATGCACATGCGCCACAGTAACCTCCCGCGGCCTGATTTGTGCGCACGCGCACTTCCAGCTTTGATCATTCACACGCTCCGTCTTGGCATGATTGCCGACCAGGCCGCAATGATGCACAGGTGAGGATCGCGGTTCTGGTAGGTGGGGGGACCCCTCCATATACACATAAAAGGATGCCATGTAAACTCTGGGCTTCATTCCCCTGATGAAGTCACCTTGAGTGACGGAACGCGTGGGGTGGTAATGGCACATCTTTCTTGGGAACTGTTCATGAGTTGTTAACAGTGTCCATATACCCACCATTTATATTTGCTGTGCAGGATCCCCCATTTTTCTGGATCCATATCCAATATAATGATCCAGTTAAAACGGGTGTAAACTCTGTCAGCTCAGACCTGTAGACTAGGTCTGAACTGGCATTGTTTTTGCTGTATTTTCTGCCAGTTTTCCCCTGCTCCCCACCCTGACATACCTAAAGTGGTGTGCGGGTTAGGGAAAAAGCAAAACTGTTGCGGAGGGTGAGATATATATGCCCTCTTCACCAGTAAGGCATAACAAATCACCACAAAGGTCTCTAAATAATTTAATGTTATCCAAATAATTTGCTTTGCGTCCTACAGGAATTAAACCAACAACCTTCACTCTCTTTAGGCATTAGTAATACCTCTGAGCTACACATTTACCTGCTGTCAGCCAAAGGATTTTCTCAAAGATTTTTACAAATTTCCATAGAGTTACACTGATAGACAAGCTCAATGTACTGGTATACAGAGGTGTATCTTCTAAAAGATCTTTTATCTTTATATATCCATTAGCCTCCAGACTCCCTTTAAAGCATTGAGAATATGCTCTAATTATCACTGGTCTTTCAGTCCGTGTTAAAGATCCTTGAACTCAAAATTGTTTCCATTTGTGTTATTTTTGGATTAGAAAAAAAGTATGTTTTTTTCTCTTCCACAAAGCTATTCAGTATACAGATAAAGTGATATCAGTGTAAATATTATTCTACGGAATATGAAAACTTCTATTAAATTCAAATGACAGTTAAAGATTTAACAATCTGTAGAAGAAGAGGAATGCTGCCAAAAATTGATAAATAATTGTCAAGCATTTAAAGCATGTTATAAGAAATGTTATTTTGTGCCTTACAATGGTGCAATGACAATGAAACATTCACAGTAAAATAAGGAAAATGTGTTTTGACAACTAAACATCACTTTAGTTAAGTCTTCTTAACAGATGTGTTCTTGGCGGCACTGTCATCGCTTATGAAATAATTACCTTCAGACCATAGTTCAATAGAACAATATAGTGTGAACATAACTGTGTCTGTGAAGAAGAGAGAAATTATCCTGAGAGTTGTTCCAAGTCAATCTTTGGAAGCTACTGTATATACAACAATTTATACGGAAACTATATATTGAAAATACAGTATTTTAAAAGGTTCCATCAACTAAAATAAAACATAAAAAGATGTTTAACCCCTAAGTGACCAAGCTCATTTGCGCCTTCATGACCAAGGCCTATTTTTCTAAACCAGCATGTGTCACTTTATCCGGTTATAACCTTAGAAGGCTTTAACTTACCCAAGTGTTTTTGAGTTTGTTTTTCCGTGACATTTTGTACTTAAAGTTATTGGGAAATTTTGGTTGATATATTTTAAATCTATTTATGAAAAATAGGTGAACTCAAATTAAGTGATTTAGCTTCCTAGGCATCTCCTGTATAACATCTTTCTGTATAGAAATTTTGTGCATGTACTTATCTTTCAAATGCTTGGGCATGGATAGTAAAGTATTATTGAAGGCTTCCCATAATAATAGAATTAACCATGGAAAAGTCATTGAATAAAGGTGCAATATTTACAACAAACAGCCATGACACCGGTAGAGCCATACAATGGGGGGCATTTATTATGGGTGGTGGCAACTAAAGAGGAGAGTTACCACATCAGTTCTGTCACAGTGTAGGTGGCCTAGCATTAGCTTAAAAAGATTTCTCGTTATTGCTTCATTGTTTTCGGGCCACCAATGAATGCTTGTGCCTAATTTTAGAATATATAAATAGCTTAGTGGTGTGCAATTCTCTTTCGGCTATCCAGAAAAGGAGTGTTAGAGAAAAGTAGAAGATTTATTTACAATTGGCAGTGATTCAGACTCCTGGCTCAAGTTTCCATGGTGCAATCCCCTTGGAAATGGAATGCACAGTTAAAAAATCCCAGCTGAGTAAAGACGAGAGAGACAGATAAATAGATGATAGATAGATAGATAGATAGATAGATAGATAGATAGATAGATAGAAAGATAGATAGATAGATAGATAGATAGATAGATAGATAGATAGATAGATAGATAGATAGATAGATAGATAGATGATAGATAGATAATAGATAGATAGATAGATAGATAGATAGATAGATAGATGATAGATAGATAGATAGATGATAGATAGATAATAGATAGATAGATAGATAGATAGATAGATAGATAGATGATAGATAGATCCTTATGTAAAGTAGGCATTAAACTGAAATAATGTTAAGCATTTTGTTTTTTTATAAAAATCAATGATAAGACTTTACATGGGTAGTTTGATATAGTACTGATGCTTTAGCAGCTAATACTTGCCAGTACGATATCTGTACCTATCCATCATGAACTGACTTATAGATCCAGGCACTGTGACTGTGGTAATCTTCTTGTATTTGTTATCCATGGCTTCCATCCTTCTAAAATAAACTTTTAAAATTATGCTGGTGAACAAGAAGTGCCAGTAGAATTTTTTTTTATACATCTATACCACAAGGCGCAAGGGAACCTAGTTTCAGTTTCTCCATCAGCAGCTCATAACAAACTGCCCTGACATCCCAAAATTCAACCTCAATTTCTACAAACTTATATCAATAACACACATATTTAACACATTTATAGCTGCCTAAAGGGGATTTCTTTTTAATGATAGTTTCAGAGCCCCTCTTTACTGTAGCTTCACAGGCTGTTACACTGTGCATGATTACTTCCTCCCTTCCACTGTGTGTTATTACAGAAGGCAGAGAGAAAGATTGCTAAAGGAGCAGGTGAGACGAGGGCTTTGCTCCTCGCACAGTGTAACCTGATAACTTACAGAGGGGCTGTGGTAACACCCTCCAGAGCCATTCTGGCTCCTTAGCATGATTTTGAAAGTTTATTTTTACAAGGAAGGAGGTCATGGATAACAAATAAGATTGCCACAGTCATGTTATGGGACTATTAGTAAGTGTCCCTAGTTTATCCTGCTTGATTTAGATAGCCTTTAAAAATTATACTTTATGCTTGGCTTTTTAGTTTTGAGGGGTGAATTACATGTATAGGCATGTAATTCCAGATTTACTACAGTATAAATAATTGTAATATAACAATTTATTTCAGAAATCAAAAATGCTAATGGGCAGGTGGTTTAGCATCTGAAATCTGAATAAAGTTTTTCCCACCAGGCCTGCATCAAAAAACCCCACACTTGTATATTAACCATGGTCCAGAGCTCTCTGTGTCTGCACAGTGATGCAATGAAGCCGCTGTAGTACACTGAGACATTTCTGAGTGTATATCTCTCAGAAGCCAGTATTTTTCCACAGGTTCTTTTGCAGACGGAAAACGGACTTGTTTACCAGACAAGCAGACAGATTGACCTTTAGAATGAGAGGTGTTGTCTGGAAAAGTTGTTTACACTTTAGAAACTCTGCCCTAGAATATTATGGGGACTCACTGTAAGGCTACATGCACACTGCCGTGTGCCAGCCGCACCGTATTACGACGGGAACACGGCAGCGCGGGGAGAGGAGTAGGAGGTGAGCGCCGCTCACCCCTGCCCCTCTCCATAGGAACATATGGGCCACGGCGCCGTAATACGGGAAAAGATAGGACATGACATTTTTGACTTTGGACGCTATTTTCCGTTACGGGGTTAAACGCTGTGAAAAACCATTATTATATTTTTATAGATCGGACATTTTTGGACGCGGCGATACCTAATGTATTTATGATTTTTACCTTCTATTAATATCAGTTCTAGGGTAATGGGGGTGATTTGAATTTTTAGGTTTTTTTATTATAATTTTTTTTTAACTTTTTTTTTACTTTTACTTTTACTATTTTTCAGACTCCCTAGGGTACTTTAACCCTGGGTTGTCTGATCGATCCTACCATATACTGCCATACTGCAATATGGCAGTATATGGGGATTTTACTCCTCATTCACTACAATGTGCTGATAGCACATTGTAATGAATGGGTTAAAACGAGACAGCTTCGGGCCTTCGTGAGACCCGTGACGTCATCGGGGAGCCGTGAAAGCACCGATCGCTAGCACCGATCGCAGGTGTTACCGGTTAAGCCTTTGCTGCAATATGCAGCAAAGACTTACCGGCTATGGAGAGGGCTCGGCCCGCGAGCCCTCTCCATGCACCGGGACACGGCGTGCTCCGTACTAGTATGGCGCGCGTCGGGAAGGGGTTAAAATCCACTGTTTGTCCGAATCCGTCGGGTTGTCCCGATTTCTGTCGGGTGCGCCAAAACTCGGGGCAATTCAGCGCAAAACGGCGCAAAACGGAAATATTCGGGAAAACCCGCAGAATCGCGACCGCAGGACCCTTAGTAAATGTGCCCCAGTAAGCGGATAGTCTGATCTTGAAAGCTGAAACATCAAGGAAATGTTCTCTAGTAACTGAAAGAGTTAAAGATAACGGTCTTTATTATCACTAAAGGAAAAAGAGGCAGAAAATGTTACAAAGAAGCTATTTTACTTGAAGAGGTATTTCGACAAAGACAATATTTTACATATACTAAAGATTAAAAAATAGCACACTCTCTAATTCACTGTTATTAGAAAAGTACAGCATTTCACAGACATAATTCAAACCTTGATCTGAGGGGAGGGGGACATAGCAGTGTGACTGTGTGTTTTTTAATAAGGTGAGGTGGCAGAGCTGAGTGTGACTATGGCCCATATTTATTACAGCATTTTCACAAGTTTTCTATCTGACTTGCACTGAAAAGAACGTGCAAACTGCTTTTACATATATTTACGAAGTGTCTGCTCCAGTATTGTATCGAGCAAGGTAGAGTTTTTGGTCCACTGCCAGTTCGGACCATCAAGCTAATTTATTATAGATGCTTGACAGAATTGTGTTGCACTTTGTATGTTAAAGGTGCACCAAAAATAGTTGGTGCACACTTCCCAAGCAGTGCAGAGTGCAACAGATTAATGAGGAGCATGCGCCATAATTCAATAATGTGGCGCTCTCTGCACACTAGTAAGGCAAACAGCACATAGTGCAGTTTGTAATACTTTTTACATATGTTGGCCATTGGGGCACATGTATCATATTTTTGTCTTTCTGTGGTGATTATTTTGAGACATTTTGAGACTTTTTGTTGCAAATGTCTCAAAGCCACATAGACACAAGTCACGTGAGGGGGTTATATACAGGAGAGGATACAAGCCACGTGAGGGGGTTATATACAGGAGTGGGCACTACTGTTAATTTGGGATTTGAGGTTGTGTCCTGTATTTTAAGCACTGTAGTCACACTCCAGGGAGATGACGACAGATGAGGCTGTGGTCAAACGTGGTGTTAAGGGTGAGGTCACACGTTTTGATTGCGTTTTGAAACCTGTTACAACAGCTGAGAAGAGTTGATTTGCCTAATTACATTACTGTTAACATTTGCATTTGCAAAACGCATAGTAAACGAGATGTGAACACATGAGTTAACATTGTGTTAATGCATGTGTTTGTTAACACAATGTTAATGCGTGTGTAAACTATGTGTTAACATCTGTTTCATTAGGCAAATCTCAGGTGTTGCCATGCATTTTTAAATGCATGCGTTAAACACGACATGTGAATGCACCCACAGAAGTGACCAATACATTTAAAAAAAATGTAAATGCAAAAATTTTGGAAAGTTACTGTGCAAAAAGTTAAACATTTAAAGCATGTGAAAAAAATCCAATTTACATGTTAAAATAGGGTCCATGAAAAGGTGCAGACCAAGGCGTACTTGAAAAACAAGTATAAAGTCGCAAAAAAATTGGAAAAACCACAAAAATGAGACAATTTGACTAGCAGAAATAATGAAACATGTCCCCCATTGTGTCTTATATCCATCTCGTAGCTCTGGTCTCTCATCTCTATTTTTCTTTGTGTCAGATACTAGTAGACTGATCAGAAGCTTAATAGAAGTGTAGGTAAACCCTTTACCCTGAATCTAAGGACATTGTCAGCACACAGCATCTCATATCACAGAGGAATCATGAAGTGTCTGCTTAGAAAGTCCCCGCCCACATTCTGGAATTTTATACTGACCATCACTGAGTGGAAGGAGCTAACACAGCAATAAAACCGAGTCAAATTGTAAAGTAACAGGTTAAAATGTGCAAATATCACTAGGGGGTTGAAATTTGAGTATTTTCCTTCATGGTTAAAAACCTTTTAAAGAAATCATGTCAAAAGTAGCCCACATGTATTGGCGCTGATGCATCACTCTGATGCATCACAATACAATACGGATTCCCCAGGTGACACAATCTAGAAGTGACCCCTCTCACTTTAGAAAGAAACAATAGGTGTAACACGGTGCAGGTGAATATGAGCGGCTGTGCTGTGCACCGCTATAGACAATAGGAGCTCCGGCACGAGAGGCTGGAGCCAGACCCGGGAGCCGCTCGCTGTCACCAGGCGCCCCTGCCCGTCCCTCCTCTGGAGCAGCCTGTGACGTCAGCAGCCTGGCCGGTGCAGGAGGAGAAGGAGAGAGACCACAGAAGCAGAGCAAGGAGGGAGGGAAGGAGGGAGTTATGCAAAGACGGAGGTCACTGGGTAACACTTCTCTTCTGTCCTGGAGCAAGGAGCAGCCAGCAGCAGCAGCATCAGGGGAGACAAGTGAGCGAGGAAGGAGGCAGCGAGCCGCTCATCCAGGATAAGCCCCAGCGCCCAGCAGCCTCTCCTCTGCCCCTACACGGCGGCATGGCTTCATCGGCAAGCGGGATGGAGGAGGTCCGCTCCTCGGTGCTCACCCCCCTCAAGCTGGTGGGACTCGTGTGCATCTTCCTGGCCCTGTGTCTGGATATCGGAGCCGTTCTGAGCCCAGCCTGGGTGACGGCGGACAACCAGTACTACCTGTCCTTGTGGGAGTCTTGTAAGAAACTAGGCACCGACTGGAAGTGCGATACCACCCTGCAGAGCGGTGAGATACTTCTCCCTCTACCTACTTCATCTGTCTACACACTTCTCCCTCTACCTACTTCATCCCACACTTCTCCCTCCTCATCCGACTACACACTTCTCCCTCTACCTACTTCATCTGTCTCCACACTTCTCCCTCTACCTACTTCATCTGTCTACACACTTCTCCCTCTACCTACTTCATCTGTCTACACACTTCTCCCTCTACCTACTTCATCTGTCTACACACTTCTCCCTCTACCTACTTCATCCCACACTTCTCCCTCCTCATCGTCTACATAATTCTCCCTACTTCATCTGACTACACACTTCTCTCTCCTCATCGTCTACATACTTCTCCCTACTTCATTTGACTACATACTTCTCCCTCCTCATCTATCTACACACTTCGCTCTCCTCATCTGACTACACACTTCTCTCTCCTCATCTGACTACACACTTCTCTCTCCTCATCTGACTACACACTTCTCTCTCCTTATCCGTCTACATACTTCTCCCTCCTCATCCGTCTACATACTTCTCCCTCCTCATCTGACTACACACTTCTCTCTCCTCATCTGACTACACACTTCTCTCTCCTCATCTGACTACATGCTTCTCCCTCCTCATCTGACTGCATACGTCTCCCTCTACCTACTTCATCTGCCTACACACTTCTCCCTCCTCATCTGACTACATACTTCTCCCTCTACCAACTTCTCCCTCCTCATCCCTACATATTTCTCTCTCCACATATTTCTACATACTTCCCCTTCTTATCCCTGGATACTTCTTCTTCAACCCACTTCTCATTCCTCATCTCTGCATACTTCTCCCTACTCATCTGGCTTCTCCCTAATGTATCAAATACTACTCTCTCCACATCTACCTACACACTTCTCCCTCCACACCTGTCTCCATACTTCTCCCTTCACATCTCTAAATACTTCTCCCTCCACATGTCTTCATACTACTCCCTCCTCATCTGTCTACATACTTCTCCCTCCACACCTGTCTCCATACTTCTCCCATCATATCTCTTCATACTACTCCCTCCTCATCTGTCTACATACTTCTCCCTTCACACCTGTCTCCATACTTCTCCCTTCACATCTCTACATACTTCTCCCTCCACATCTCTTCATACTACTCCCTCCTCATCTGTCTACATACTTCTCCCTTCACACCTGTCTCCATACTTCTCCCTTCACATCTCTACATACTTCTCCCTCCACATCTCTTCATACTACTTCCTCCTCATCTGTCTACATACTTCTCCCTTCACATCTCTACATACTTCTCCCTCCACATCTCTTCATACTACTCCCTCCTCATATGTCTACCTACTTCCCTCTCCACAGCTGTCTACACACTGCTCCTTCCACATCTCTACAGATTTCTTCCTCCACACCTGTCTACATACTTCTGCCTTCACATATCTTTATATTTCTCCTTTCACATCTCCACATTCTTCTCCCTCCATAAAAGTCTACAGATTTCTATTTTGGGGTCTCATCTTACTCTTCTGTATACCACAAGTCAGGCTGATATCTACTTATTGTACATTATAAGAGCACAATGATGGTCTTACTATAGATGTACCACAATGTATTCCAGATAATAGGGATGCAATGTATCTGTTGTAGAAAGTTCCAGACTATGCATATACAGATATTGTGCATGTGATGGAGCTGATGCCAGTCAGTTCCCTTTTCCCAGTGATTATTTGCTACCTTTGTGTTGTTCTTGTGCTGGATTTTACATACGGAGATCAGATAGTTTCAGGGTGTGATATATCACGACATAAGAACTGACCTGATATGGTAATACTGAATATCCAGTCCTGACCATGGTATCCCTGTAAATATAAGTTTTCATGGGTAAGAAAAGTGTCATATACCCACCCTAATCAGTGGGCTTTCTGCAATGACTATCACATGCTTATACATATACAGTAATACATTTGGCGATAGCTTGGTATCAGATATTTGGCTGGGTTGCAATCTTCTTTGTGTATCATCTCCCACTCAATTGTTTATTTCCTGTCACAATGATGAATATCACTTCATTGAATGTGTTGATAAACAATGTGTATGTTTTTGTGAACACAATCATATTTTTCAGTATTTTGAATAACCCTATCCAATATATTATACATTCTTATTTGAATGGGATGAATCAGCCAGATATAGCACATCCCCTTGTGACTTTAGAGCCAGGGCCACTGAATGGTTATAATACTCTCACATCTAAACCTTCATTTTCAGATATAAAGAATATGATTGTAACAATAAAATAACAAAAGTGCTTGTTTTAATAGTAAGGCAAATACATTATGCATGAATCCTGAATGTATCCAGAGCACTGCCATCAGGCTGCCATTAGGGCTGGATACATCTATCAGCAGAACACTCAGGG
The DNA here is from genome assembly GCF_040894005.1 of Engystomops pustulosus. Classification (NCBI taxonomy): domain Eukaryota; kingdom Metazoa; phylum Chordata; class Amphibia; order Anura; family Leptodactylidae; genus Engystomops; species Engystomops pustulosus. The sequence continues at coordinate 109,343,927 of NC_092412.1, read as the reverse complement.
TTATCTCTGCTCTGTACATTGGCAATGGTTCCTTCTTCATCTGCTTCTGCATCATTAGTTTTTATAGAAGGCTCATAATATACATAATGTTTATTATGTTTAGCAAAAGGCTGAAATAACGTGATATTATTTTATCCGATCCAACCGTCTTCTTAGTTACTACTACCAAACCCATCACTATTTATGTTCCAAGCAGCTATTGCAATGTTTGCTGTAAGTTATTTATTTCAGACATTGTCCCCATAGCTTGAATATAGTAAAGATCACATTGGATTCTATCTACAGACAAATGTATCATAGAAAGACTCCTTATCAAGTGTCATCCATTGTCACAGTTCATTGACTTTCTGTTTTAATATCCATAGTCCCTAGACACATTTTTTTTCTCTCTCTACTTCTGAGGGGAATGGACTTAAAAAGAAGCATTTGCATTTGTTAGCAGCTGCATTTTTGCAGGCATGTTGGAGGGATTGTGTGCTTAAGACTGGATGTGAATAAGTTGAGAGGCCATGACAAAGCTTGTTGTGGAGAATACAAGGTGCCTCATGCTACTTCCATAGGCTGAATCTGTGTCAGCTGTCTGCTTTTTGTGCTGCCAAACAAAGGAATTGTTAGACAATATGAAAAGTGCTCCTTTTTCTCACACACTTACGGCACAAATAAGAAGCAGATGTGATTTTATCCACACCCTGTTATATGTGTCCTTGTTCTTTTGTGGTTTACTTTTGGGAAAGTTTACACTCTGAGCTGCTTCTTTTTTTAGCTAAGAAAAATTTTGGACGTTTCAAGGTCATTAGGCAATCCCAGGTTTCGCCAGCTATTTCTTGAGTAAATGAATAACTATGCTTGGACAGACCCTTTATGTCTGACATCTGGGGCTTTCTACTAGTGCATAAAGGGGCAGTTGTGGGGTTGTCATGCCCCCATCAAGCTCCATTTTATCCTAATGATAGGAGAAAAAATTGCAGCACTTTAGAAAATGCTCTCAGTGTAACTTTCCACTGAAAGAATGAGTATGGATAATCTGAAGATGAAAATGGAATTATACAACTAGAGACATACCAAAGCCAGCACTGTCCCTACTATGGTTACCACAGTGTATTTCCTTTCTTACTTAACCAAAGCTCCTCATGTGGTAGCTTTGAGAAGGTTCACATATTTGTTAGCTGGATGCTATTCAAGTTCTCATACAGTAATTGAAGCCTTTGGAGTGGTGTTTTTGTGCGAGTTGTTTTCTCATTTGGTATGCTGCGGAATAATGTCCTGAAACAGCTATGTGGAGGCAGATTCCTGTGGCTGCTCTGAAAACACATCTCATGTAATCCTGACTGCAAGTAAGCACTTTACATATTTAGTGTGTGCCGGCCACATTAGCTTTTATAACGAGCATGTCTCAGATGGCAAAAGAAATATATGTTATATGTACAAAACTCTGTATATAATCTAGTCAGGATATTGGGGAGCTGGGTCAGGATAACAAAGACATAGCAAGACAACAGAAGCTAAATAGATAGATGAAAAATGAAAAAGCAGCACATCAATACTAGTGAGAATGAGTGCTACACACTCTTCTTAAAGATAAAAACTCAAGAAGGCAGCACTGGACTTGCCTGCTCTCCTATTGAAATGGTGTCATGTACATGTTGTTAATGTACAGCCTGGTACAAATATCCATTACTTTCACACCATACATCTAACATGACTGAAAGTGCATTGACTCTTTTAGTTAACTCAGAAAGTGGTCGGTCCCCTGTATAGCTTATCTCATAGACTGATGTATCATATTTGGATAACAAGTTAAGCAAGTCATATATTTAAAGTATTGCATAGGATATGGATTGAGGTTGTTTTGTGGGTAAAATAAAAATGAAGACCTCGATATCAGATTGGTGAGTCTTCATTATCCTCTACAATCACTACACCAACTGAGCAATTTCATGGAGAGTAGAGTGCATTTACAGCATGTACTCGACAAATGTCACTTACTTTATCATTCATATGCAAAATTATGACCCAGTGATTACAGTGGAAGGTATTAGGCTGAGATACAATAAACAGCAGTGTATGGCATAGATGTGATAAAAGATCTATGTCCTTTATTAATTGCTACATGTTTTGGGCCAGGACTCGGCCATTGTACGACCTTATTCACAAGGATCCCAATGAGCACAGGGCTTGGTGGAGAAGGGAGGAGGTGTGAGCCCTCCTTAACTCCTTTCCTGAAAGACTCATAGTCACAGTGCGGTGAGACACCACATGCTCACCGCACCGTCACCGGGTGCCATAGACTTATATTGTGGCTGCAACTTGTCAGGCCAAATCACAGCCACAATTATGGCTGTGTGAATAGGGCCTTACACATAGTTTATCATCCAAAGGCAAGCTTCTCAGCCAACCTTTTTACTCCATGCCTTAAATACCTCGCTCTAAAGTGTTCTCTTTTATCACTAGGTCTTAATTTATTTAATTTACTATGACAAAAATTGTTGTCACATGCAGCAGCTGGGTCCCAAAATCTCACCCAGCACCCAATAACAGTGTATTATTTATAGAAATAGTCTTTTCATAAGGGAAATATACACTTTATGGGCCCCTAAGCCTTTTAGGCCCGGTTGCAAATTCACCTCCTGCATCCCCCCAAGTAAAGCCCCTACTTGTCACCATTAGGAGCTTCACTACCCTCTCCTTCCAGTGTGTGTAGTGCTAACATGGACGACGAGAGAAGAGAGAATTGACAAGATGCTAATGTAATAAATTGACACGCTTAGCGCTGCTACATATGTAGGGCCCTTATTCTTCTCTTAGGGTGTTTTATGTGGCACAGAAAACTCTTATCATGTGTACTGGTTAATATTCTTGTAGTTAACATACAGTTTTAGCAGATGTGCCCTAAGCTTAAATGATAATATGAAATTAATAATGCAATGCTTCACAAACATTGTTCTTTTATGTCTGTTTAGCGATTCAACTTCCCAGCTAGTGGATAATTAGAAAACAGTAATAATATTTCTACAGTATACAGGTATAAGAAAAAGTCCAGCCATCCAATTACCTAAATGTGGTCTCCATTCAGCCTTTCAGGCACATTTATTACATTGTTTTATTGCTTTATCTGCTGAAATCCTCCATACACAAAATAAAAAAATCTACTGTCACGTATCTATCTGTCTGTCATGTATCTTTTTATCTGTAACAGACAAATAAATTGGTTCAGTGCCTAAAGGGAACCAAAGGGCCTTAATGGCTGTTCCATTGTAGTCTACTTCACAAACTTAGCAGTGTGAGCTGGAAAGCTTACACTAACACAAACTAACATACATTTGGAAATGTAAGAAATTGGTCTTGCTGATATACATAGGTATCCACAGATGTGCAATGAGTACCACCATGGGTTCACTATAATGTCCTTCTACAGGATAAGCCGGATGTTCCCTCCTAGCTTTAATGATCTTCAACAGAATTAGTACATCAACACAAAGTACCTTCAGAAAATTCATAAAGCCAAGAGGGGACATCAGAGCTTGCCTCTTTGTCACTGCCACTGTGACTTTTTACAGGTCACTTAAAGAGAACCCGTCAGGCAAAATAACCCCCTAAACTAAATATATTTTCATAAACTGCCATTAGAAAGCATTGCCTCTATCCCCCCATTGTCTCTCTACATCCCTGTAAATTTAAGCAATAAAGCTGTATGCAAATGACCTATGGAATGTCCAATGAGTCATTAGCATATTCAAGCTGTCCAGCTTATTCATGAGTGGGAGACACAGCCACACCCCTCAGTGCTTGACTGACAGCCGGTATAATGATGTGATGTTATAATGATGTAATGGCTCCTCCATGTGCTTCCTGGTGCTGGCGCCCCTGCATCCTGTGTGTATAGGAGAGATACAACAGCTCCAGGCAGCCATGTTATAGCAGAACATGTCAGGTACTTGTGTAGCTGATGTCTGTGTCTCACATATGTGTATTAGGAGGGAGAGCATGTCAGCAGATAAAGCACAGACACTAGCAATGCTTTACTATACATTACAGACAGACATGAGCAGGGGGGGAGGGGTAACGGGTGACATCACTGCATCTGATCATGTGACCAGCCTCATTTACATAATAAAGAAAAGATGATTTTACAATGATTAATGTATGAATTGACTAGGGATGGAACCCTTGTGAGCTGCCCCAACAAGTAGAGGTGACAGAACTAGTGACAGAGACCTCATGACAGGTGTCCTTTAAATGCCGTGTGCAAAAATCTTTTTTATTATGCTTAATCTTCCAGAATATAGAAGGAAACCTTTGTGATCCTGTGACTATCCTATACAATGCCTTTTCCTGTGACTGTCCTGTTGCTGGCAGCTTGGTGTAAATTCTCACAATAGGTTCCCTTCAAATGGTCACTAACTTTTTCAAAAACTTTGCATGAATAAATAGTAGAGGTGCAATTAGGAAACATATATTCACTTCATTACTACTTGTTATATTCCTTCCCTTTTGTGACAAAGAAATCTCTGCTGATTTCAATCTTTCATCTTGTGGACTTCACACATAGAACCTCTCCATGCAATGACTGTTAGGATAGGTAAAATTCCCAAAAATATCAGAGGAAGTGACTGCCATACAAAGAAGGTGGGCGTTCAATTACTTTCATGAGATGTAGCTACTCAATCTTAGCATTCTACTACCTTTGTGCTATTCTAATGTAATATATGTCAATCTTTTCCACATTTCTAACTGTACTCTGTAGTCAATGACTTTCCAATCGAGTACTCCCAAGGATATACTGACTCACTATTCTACAGATCACTGCTCAGCTGACAGCACAATGCACTCTGCTGATACCATGCCTGCATCTCTTTGTAATTGGCCCGAACATTGGGGTTGTAGGATGTTTCAGACATCACGCATCTATCTATCTGACATTATTTACTTTACAGGCAGTCCCCGGGTAACATAAGATAGGGTGCATAGGTTTGTTCTTAAGTTGAATTTGTATGTAAGTTGGAATTGAATATTTTTTAATTGTAGATCCAGACAAAATTTTGTTTTGCCCCAGTGACAATTGGAGTTTCCAAATTTTTTTCTGTAATAGGAACAAGGATTATCAATAAAACTTAATAACAGGCACCTTACAGCTGATAATTGCAGCCTGGGACTATAGTAAAGCATCCAGAGAGCTTCACCAGAGGTTACAGTGGGCAGAGGGGTCCGTCTTTAACTAGGGGTTGTCTGTAAGTCGGGTGTCATTAAGTAGGGGAACACCTGTATTTCTTTAAAACACCAAAATCTCAAGTATCTCTATGATGTAAAAGTAGATGTATTTCATTTCACTAAAGCTGTTTATCTGTTGTTCACGTGTTCACAAGTTTCAGCTCGTGATTATGGAGCAGTGAGAAACCCATGTACCCTGTAGCAATTGTGTATATTCTGTGAGTAACACTTTACATTGACAGGTCTGTGAAATAGCTTATCCCTGGCAAAACAAACACAAGAGGACAGGGGCAGGCTGTTCTGAGCTGTGTCTGGCATGAGTCACGTGGTACATTGAATAGTGGAGCACAAAGAGGTACTGACTAGAAACATAAGGGAGTATGATTGCCACCTGTTTGATCACAGAGTTGTCCTATGCAGCTTGTGGTTGTACTGAAAACTCATAATAGATATATTACTACTATATTTATGCATAAAGTTTTTAGCACATATCCTTCTTGAAACCAAGATAAGGAGTAGTCAATTTTGGAATTGTAAAACACATTGGGGCACTTTTACTAAGAATGTGGGAAACTGCACTAAAACTGCTCTGCCTGTGTATAATGCTGGGTGCGACAGATTCATTAAGAACATATGCCGGAAATCATGAATCTGTCACTTCCCCGCACTGGCCCAATAGACAACACCTACTTTTTTTGTGGTGCACCATTAACATAGGGCGTGTGACATGTTAAATCAGGCGCATGGTTTCAACTGAGCACCGGATCACCCCCTAATTTGTGTCCCATGATGCTTAGTGCAGCTGCGCCATAAAACATTTTGAGCAACACATTTGTGGTGCAGACACTTCTTAAATACCTGTGCAAGCAGTTTACACCTAAAAAAAAGTGCAAAGTCCACCAGTAAACTGGCGCAAAGCCCCTTGTAATTGTGCCCCATTCTGATTTACACTGGTAGCTGGTGGAAGGATATTAGTATAAAGATAAGAAGGAAGTCTTCCTGATTATTGTCTGAGCATAACGTATCTGCATACAAAATTAATGCATTGGATTAATTAACCTACAGTGTAGAGAAAAAAATGGGAAAAATCAATAGATTTCTGACCAATATGCATGACAAAACTGGTGTATGTAACTTGCTCATAATTTATTATGTATTTCTGGAACTTGCTAGACAAGTGGCCATAGTTAATTAGAAAAATGAGTCAACATTTATATAGTGAAATAGACATGTAACTCAAATTTCTTCATGATTTTTACCAAATTTTCATACCGTATTTGATTCTCCCTTTTAGAACAAACAAATTGATGCCCACATTGTGCTGTTTGTGCTTTTCTTTCAAGAGTTATGGGATTTTTCTGTTACAAAAACACTTGTCAGAAATTTTCTTCAGCTTGTAATTTGCCTTCAGTAAGCAATGTTAGTATAATAAGTGGCAGTGAAATAGTCAAATTAAGTTCGTAGTCAGTCCTTTGTGAGCACTAAGGGTTAACAGCTTTTCTGCTGTGAAGAAAACAGAATAGCAAAGGAAGTGATGTAAGTGAATGGAAAATCTGCAGTAACAGCGGGATAACTCTGGACAAATCAGAGCAGTGCCACAGGAGAGTGACGTGCATGGTGCAAATCAATCAAGGTATTCAGCATAAATAAAGATTTTACACATATACTACTTTTAAGTAAATGTTAAAAATGCAACCTGTCCCACAAATAAACAATTCCCTCACATGAGTATGGCAATGGAAAGATAAAAAGGGAAGGAGGTGTTAAAGGCACAAAAATCTTGTACCAGTATATGATATACTACAAACAGTTTTTAAAATAGTTAATAAGTTAATCAGATAATCTAATGGATATGAAAAATTAGTAAATAAAAAAAACAAAAATTAAGCTCCTAATTTTCTATTATATATTAGTTATAATAAGCTCCAACTTAGGGTGCAACCACACTTTCAGTTTTTCAGATGCAGTTTTGGATGCCCAAACCAGGAATGGAGTAAAAGTAGGAGGAGGAGCAACACCTTTAAATTATTTGTCACAACCCATTATCATCCACACCTGTTTTTTTTTTTTGCTCCAAAAACTGCATCTGAAAAACTGTGTGAACATGTTGTTGTGCCCTTAAAGGAAATCTACCATCAAAATCAAATATGATAACGCAGGGACACTTACACATATCTCCAGGTATGACTGTGGTAATCTTCTGTTTGTTATTCCTGACCTTCTTCTTTCTAAAACCATTCTAATTAGCCACAATGGCAATAAGGGCACTAACAGAGTTCCTCCGTTGTTTGGTTTCACAGGCTGTTTCACTGTCTCACCATCCCCCAGCTCCCTCGGCACGTCCTACTCCCTCTGCCTATAGTAATCTCACAGCAGCAGTGATGGGAGTGGGAGAAGTGTTCTGCACAGTGTAATAGCCTGTTAAACCAGAGCATATTTTCCCACAAGCCATTTTACCCCATAAGCATAACGTTAAAAGTTGATTTTAGAAGTCAGCCATGGATAACAAATATAAGTAGATTACGACAGTGCCTGGATCTATGAGTAAGTGGTCCTGGTTTATCATGATGGATTTTGATGGTAATTTTCCATTCTACTATTTTTCTGCTTCTATAAATGTGGATTGCTTTTTCTCAGAAAATGTATATTATTTAAATATACTAATTAACATTTTTGTATTTAATTGACCCACACATATTCTGAAATATTGCTCCATCAGATAATTCTGTATATGATGAATACAGCCAGGTCTAATTGATATTTAGTATGCATAGCAGAGTGTCCTGGTCATAGTTCTATAAAATAATGATGACATTAATACCTCCTTCAAAGTTATGTGTGCAGTTATGAGGAGCTACAGTAAAAAAGGATCCGTCACAGAAGGACAACTTTATATTATGGTGGAATGATGTAGGTTCTCCACTGATTCTGGAATGAATGCTCTTGTTATAAGTACAGGGTAACATGCAAATTACCTAGAAAAGTCACTCCAGCAATACGTTGGTCTCTACTGAAAAACCATACCTGCTGTGCCATAACGTAATAGAAGCTCCAGCCTTTTTTGCAGATCTATTTGTCCCCATGGTAACATATCAAGCAATGTGTAGTCTTATCCTGCTGTCACATCGCCTTCAGTCTCACCCTACATATGTCCAGTAAGTTATAATTAAGTTTAGGACAGACAGAAAGGAAAATGTCTGCAGTATCAGACCATAGTTTGTATTTTATTACCATTGACAACCATGGTTATACATTGAAGCTATATACACAAAATGTTGAAAAGATTTGACATATACCCTAATCAGCAACATATTTTCATATGGGGAAATTGTAGTCAAGCTATTTTATTTTTATTATTTTAAAATATGTTAACATTCATGAGTGAATGATTTCATTGCCTTGTATAAATATACAGTAGTGCTTGTATTTTACATAGACATTCAAAGAAAAAAAAAGGCTATTCCCTGTCCCTCAGGCCGTACTAGCAGTTCTTGGCATTTCTTTGCAACCATATGTGTGGTATTTAGAGTATTCTCTATGAGCTTCTAAAATGTTGGCAGTTTACTATAGCAGTCTTAAAAGTGTATTGATATACGCATAGAAGCTAAACACTAGGATTGAATGGATATAAATATATCATAAGCTTCTACCACAGATCTAATAACTTGTTCTGTATCTCAGTAACTTTTTTTGAGCATATCTTCAACCTACAAAAGTTAGAACTGCTATTAAATTATTGTACAAATCTAGGTCTTTGTAGCACATGGGCTGCGATGATTATTTAACAAGCTTAGAAACCCACATAAACAAGTCCAACAAATGGAAATTCGGCTCGTTAGGTCAGTCGATTGTGCAGGATTTTTCATTTTTTAAGTATATTACCTGTGGGCTGCGTCATGTCTGTGGACACAGGAGTGAGATTGGATTGGAGGCTGGTGAGCTGAGCTACGTTTCTATCATTCATATCGACATAAACCCAGAAGTTGCGATTTAAATGCTTTTTGGAACAATGTGTGTCAAACTCATTTTCATGGGAAACCACATCAGCCTTGTGCTTGCCTTAAAAGGCCTGAATGTCATTTTACAACTGTATAATTCTATGTACTCGAGCTGTTAAGTAGTTACATTTCAACAGCATTATTATTACAATCAATCCTTTGAGGGCAACCCCAAAGATGAACATATTGTCATTTGACCCTAAAGTAGCAAATAGTCAGATTTCCCTTACACAGTAGCCAATATTCAGAGTACCCCTACATCAGACAATAGTCAGAATGCCCCTCACACCAGACAGAGTTCCCCCACAGAGTGCCTCACACAGCAACCAGTGTGTCCTCCAGAGTGAAGTTGCCCCCCCCCACCTTGTCCAAATCAAACAAAATTGGTGTCAAACGTTTGTGCTACGTTTGTGCTGGTTTGTGCAGCAGAAATTTTCGTTTGTGCCGCTATCGTTTTTAAGATATTCATGAAAGTTTCCAGAGGTCAACCAGCCCCCCCACATTGTCCAAACAAAACCAAACTGGTGCCGAACAATTCTGCTACGTTTGTGCTGCTTCTGTTTTGAATAAATGAACAAAAAATGAAAGGTCAAAAGTTCAACTGCCCCCCCCCCACATTAACCAAATCAAACAAAACTGGTGTCAAACGTTAGTGCTACATTTGTGCTGGTTTGTGCAGCAAAAATTTTCATTTGTGTCAATTCAAAATGCCCTTGTGCAGCATAGGGACAGCGGAACTGTTCTTTATTTGACATCCATGGCCTAGGGAATAGTGCAACTTGGAAATAACTCTACTATTTACTTGATGCTACAAATACTGGGGAGACAAAACCAGTTTCCGATTAAGTTGTTTAAGATAAAAAAATAATAATAAGTTTATGTTATGCAGGTTAACCTGGGCACATTACTTATCTACAAAACATATATTGAATATATTTTCTAGTAGTGATTAATCTAGTACATGAGTATGTCATTGTTATACACGTATTACTGTATTATCTATATACAAATGGGGACAGTTTGCATTGGATTTTCTTGACTTGTTAGAATCGGAAAGTAGGAAAAAAATTTGCATTGTTTTTTTGCGTCCTATTAGTGCTAAAAAAAATCACACTGGCCTCTTTGCACTTCGCAAAAATAGTTGCTTACACATATAACCACTGCTAGTGCACACTATGTGCATGCGTTGTTATTAATTTATCACTTTGCGATTATTCAGCTATTTTTTTTTAACCCCTTATCACCGACACTAGTTTTCAGCTCAATGACCAGACTTGATTTTTCAAATCTGACATTTCTCACGATAATTGGTTATAACTTCGGAACACTTTAACATATCCTGGTGATTTTGAGACTGTTTTCTCGTGACACATTGTACTTCATGTTAGTTATAAAATTTAAGTGATAAGTTTTGCGTTTCGTTCTGGAAAAATAGTGAAAATTTGGCAAAAGTTTTTAAAAATTCTTCATTTTCCAAGCTTGAAATGTTCTGCTTTCCAGACATTTACGGAATGTCTGCTTTATGTTGAGATGATATTTTATGCATCCTCTCATTTTTCTAGGATGTTATGAGGCGCAGAACTTTAGGTGCGATTTTTCTAATTTTTATGCAAATTGCCAAAACTCACATTTTGATGGACAACTCAGCTTTCAAGTGACTTTGAGAGGCCTAACTAATAGTAAAACCCCATAAATTACCCCACTTTAGAAACTTCACCCCTCAACATATAGAAAGCAGCTTCCATTAAGGCTATTAACCCTTTAAGTGTTTCACATGGGTTAAAACAATATGGACCTGCGATTTAGAAACTATTGAATTTTTTGGAAAATACATTCATTTAGGCCAAAACTGACAGTTTCAGAATAAATTAAATGATGAAATGCACGGCAACGCTTGATGCCCAATTCCTCCCGAGTGTACTGATACCCCATATGTTGTGGTAAACTTCTGTACGGGCACATGGCCGAGTATAGAATGAATGGAGGCGCCATTCACAGCAGATTTGTATTGTCACATTGTTCGACCTATAAATTTTTATTTTTTTTTGGTAATGCGAACATATGAGGGCTTATTTTTTACAGGATGAGCTACAATGTATAGATAATTCATTTTGGGAGTCTAAAGCTTATTCATGAGATTTTATTAACTATTTCAAGGGGGACACAAACAAAATCATCAATTTTTATTTTGGATTTTTAGCATTTTTTCCCGTCTGCTCACCGCAATGTAAAAATATTTATTATATCTTTTTTCTCTGGCTCACTACGCTTACGGTGATACCTTATTTATATAGTTTTTCTTATCTTTTTTTCTGAGCAAAACCAATATTGGAGAAAATCACATTGGGGCAGATTTATCAAGCTGTCTGAAAGTCAGAATATTTCTAGTTGCCCATGGCAACCAATCACAGCTCCCCTTTAAAATATTCATGAGCACTGGTAAAATGAAAGCTGAGCTGTGATTGGTAGCCATGGGCAACTAGAAATATTCTGACTTTCAGACAGCTTGATAAATTTGCCCCATTGTTTTTACTATTGACAACTTTTCAGGGCCACAACTTCTGTATTTTTCTGTTGTCAGATCTGGTTGTGGGCTTATTTTTTGCGAAAAGAGTTGTTCTTTTCAGTCGTATGATATTAGGGTACGTAACTTTTTTTGATCACTTTTTAGAACATTTTAGGTGATGGTGTTTGATGAAAAATTGTATATTACGGGAATTTTTTTTTTTACCTTGTTCACTGAGCGAGTTCAATATTGATTTAGATTTATTGTACAGACTGCTGTGTACCTGTTTTTGTGTTTTATATACTTTATTTGAATTTTATGTGTAACTGGGGAGATTATGGGACTTTTATTTTATTTATATATTTAATTACCGGTATATTATAAATTGACTTTTTTTTTTTTTTTACTTTTTTTACATTTTCTACTTCTTGGCTTGAACAAGCAATCATCCGATCCGCCAGGAGGCTGAACCCAGCAGGGAGAGAAGCCTGCTGCCTCGGGTCACTCGTCGTAACTCAGGGCTGCGGCAGGAGGGATCGGATCCCCCCGGTAAGCACACCGGGGGGGTCCTATTCATGTCGGACACGCTTACACGTGTGTAAGGGGTTAAACAACCGAGATCTGAGTTTTTCCGATCACGGGTGTTAGTGCCGGGTCTAGGGTGTGAGATCACAGCCTGACACCGGCACTTGCAGGACCCGATGTCGATATGGCGGTCATTAAGGGGTTAAAAAGCTTCAGACACTGCTGATTAATTCGGAACAAGCAGCAGAGCTCCAGACGCAGTCATAGAACTGTCCCAAGGAGCCTGCCTAATGATAAATGTCCCCCAGTACTAATCTTCAGCTTGAAACTAGAATTTAATTTCTTGTTTCTCACCTGCTGCAAGTCAACACAATACTTACTGCATTACACTATAGACTACAATGGGAAACTATAGACAGCCATTGTTATAGATTGTCATAGGCCATTGTTATAGATTATATAGATTTCCCACATGTTACAGTGCAGGGAGTTTGATTTCCCTGTGGAGTACTTGTTGTAGCTTGCAGCACAACCTATTAAGTCACTAGGAGTATATAAAGGAATATGGTACATTTTGTAATTATGGAGAAAAGTTGCCTGTTTGTTTTCAGTATATTTGAACATGCCTGGGGAGACAAATTTTTCAACCAATTATATTGTGTGGCCACAATTTTCATTTTGTGTAAGCAAACTACAGCATATTTACTCAAATCTGCATATGATATAAAATAAAATTGTGACTGTAACTTTTTTCATTGATATAAAATGATCTATTTATAAAAGAGATAATAGCAGCAGCAAGTGACCTTATTTTTATCTGTGAGGTTAGTGACAATATGTAGGAGCTGGTAACCCAACATAAAGGAGAAAGTGACCAGTATGTATACCGGTATGTATCTCATTTTAAATAGCTATACATCATCTTCCATTTTTGTGTTACTTATATTGTTAATAAGTGCATGACCTCTATTTTGGTTGCTACATGCTTTGTGTGTGTTCTGATTTTATATGAACTATGTATTAAAAAAATTATGAAGTGCTGGGTATTACCCCCTTATAACCTATGTATAGGTAGAAATATGTAGGAGCTGCTCAAATAGTAGTTTCATGGCAACAGGTATATGGTAGGCTTAACTAACAAAAAGATTATTCTGGTTAGCTTAGAAGGTTTACAGAATGGGAGACAATCTGAAATATTGAGGTAGTACATTCCAGAGCATAGATGATAGACAGAAAAAATATTTGATAAAGTTGTGTGAACAGCAGGTAAGTAGACAAAGAAGCTTAGTGGATCAAAAAATTACATATTGGGAGATATTGGGAGATTTAGTAATCCATACAAAAGACAGATGAGTGTGTGTGTCTTTGTTAAATCTTAACTCCAAAATTATAAAGATTTGACCAAATTGACATACAACCTCTTCCTGTGCCTGCCCTGAAGCTGAGTCCAATTCACTCTGCCCACAGTTCCCGTCATACCTTGTGTTCTTTCATTCAGTAATTTAGTAGAATCTGTGCTGTGTGAGCACTAAGGGTTAATAGATTCTCTGCACTGTGCAGAAAATGCTACAAGGTGGAGGAAGGGGCATAGCATGCGGTGCAGAGAGAGACAGAAAAAATTCTGTATAATTACAGACTGGGGGAACTGATAGGGAACAGGGCAAATCTTGTATTGTGTAGGAGACATCTGTATCCATGTAACTGAACACATTTAGCTCTGCTATAAACACAGAGAGCACAGTCACCCACTCTCCTTCCTCCTCTATGAGAAGGGAGCAGCAGCTCCTTCCCTCTTTCACTCTGTATCTTTATCGTATGTTTACAAATGTACGGTTCATAACAGTAACCTGAAAAGGCAGGAGATCCAGCTAATTTAGAGTCGGGCTTAACTGAGGAGGATAGCAAAATAGTGCATTATTATAAAGAGTTGTGCTTTAATGGAGTGTTTTGAATCAAATTCTCCAAACTGTAGGAAGTGGCTGAAGAAGGGCGATGCAAAGGAGTAGTGAGTAGAAGGGTTGGGATAGGAGCAAGTGTTGGATAGGAGGCCACAGAGAAGGGTTTAGGAGTAGTGTAGGTAAGAGACATTTTGGACAGGGTTGAGGAATGAGCAGATTTCAGAATTGTTTTTGTGGTGGAGGTTGCATTAATTGCAATAGTAAATATTGTATTTAAGTCTCAGTCATCAATCCCAACTTCAGTTTATTCTTAAATTTAAACTACTGGCATGTTTACTAACTTTAATCGTAACCTCTGTAGTGTTATCCCAGAGCCAGTGTAACATAGCCATTTATATTTATAGACAAAGAAAGCTTTCAAGACTGACTAGCGTTGTTTTAAAAAGGGTAATTGCCTATGAAAACATTCAGAATGTGGACTAGGCCCGGTATTGACAGCAATTTATGAGTACATAACAGTGTAAGCCACATTAACTATGGGTCTTTACAAATGACATGTGATTGAGAACATACAGAACTTCAATGTTATTGAATTTGTTCTTGTAGTCTTGATAAATTACACACAGAGTATAGTATTCAGTGAAAGGAAATACCAACATAAAACAAGAATTGTATTAAAAAAGAGCCTGAGGCCATGACATTTAGCTTCATTTATTCTGACTTGCTGATGTATAACAAAGTGTGTTAAATACTTAGATTGACAGGGCCAAATTGTTTATGATACATGCAGCATTTTAGTAGCAAACATTGAAATGAATAAAGCTAACAGTACAAAGATATGTTCTTCCTTTATTTTTTTAGGCTGCATACGAATATAACCCCCTTTATATTAGAGTAATACACGGTAATAAAACAGTGATTCTCGTTGTAATTGAGAGTCTTTTATTTTCACTGACTTTATAAGTAAATATGTTTGGACAGTGATAGTGTTTGATCTTCCTGCTGATGTAGAGATCCCTTCATGCCACTCCACCCAGAGGCAAACTAGTGTATTGATGTGTTTCCTCATCACTTCTGTGCTCAGTAGGTGGATAAGTGTGTGGTAACCAAATGGTCCCAAAATCGCCTGCACACTAAATATAATATGTAAAAAAGAAGAAAAGCTAGTATGCATAGGCATAAAGTACATTTATTTTATTTATTAAAAAAAAATCCTTTTAATAAATGCATCAAAAGTTACTTAAAAGCAATTAAAAAAGTGTGAGAACACACATGAGAAAACAACAAGTGGACCAAAACTGTACAAGTCGATCCACACTTACCCCTGAGGAAGTCGCAGGACTGCGACGGAACACTTGGGGTGCCTCCAGTCACAAGTAACACTTTGACCGAATCTTCCCACTCTTTGACTCTGTGACCTCTTTTTTGACTTGAATATCCAGGATGTTGTTCATACTCATGGGTTAACCCTATTACTCGCTAGTTTTCTATCCTTTTATTGTTGAGTACCTCAGTGAATTAGGGACCCATGTTGATTGATATAGGGACTACTGCAGGAGTCCTCCTATCTTCTATTTATCCATCCAGTACTGTTATGTATTGGTTATTTTGATCAGTGGGAATTGATTGTGTACCTTTTAGTACTTGTGGTTGAGTGTGGATCGACTTGTACGGTTTTGTGCCACTTGTTGTTTTCTCATGTGTTCTCACACTTTTTAATTGCTTTTAAGTAACTTTTGATGCAAGGTATTTGTTAAAAGGAATTTTTTGGAATAAATAAAATAAATGTACTTTATGCCTATGCATACTAGCTTTTCTTCTTTGTTACATTTCCTCATCACTTCCTCATAATACTATGCATTAGGCTACTTTCACATAGCCGTGTGCTTGCTGTAAAGTGTGCTGATCAAAGCAAAGCATGGTGCCCGGCCTTAAACACGAGGTACGATAGAGAATGCTTTATCTTTTCCCCATGCACGGTACGGTGCCACGCATGTAAGGTCACGTACTGACATCAGGTGCCATAGGCGTCTGTGGACACCTATATAGGATATACATCCCAATGCCTGTGTGAAATGGGTCTTACACACCGATTGAACAGATATGTTGTAAAAGTATTATAGAACTGATATATTTTGTGAGTTAACAGAAAAATGATGTTTACAGGTTTTCAAATTAAAGAGGCTTCCTTCTTCAGGCTGGTTTTCAAATGGATGAATAAAGAACATAATTGATGTTAGATGGTCTTCCACAAAAACATTTCACTTGTGGTGATACATCATTAAAACAAGCCAAAGCAATAAAGCTGAGGTTGTTGTTGCCGGTGGAAGGGCAAGAAAGATGATATCGGGAGCAAGTCTGCTGTAGTACAGGCATGTAAAATGTGTCTTGGTAAAGGGCAATATATCCTTGTGTTATATTCATTCGTTGGGCCATATACTTGAAACTTCAGATTGAATTCAGACATTTTTCCATGCTATTCTTAAAATAACCCTATAATGAGCAATATTTAAATCTATCATCAAGGTTCATTTAACCTGTTAGCGCTCTGCGTCTGATATATCCAACACGGAGCGCAGCGACTTAACGCTCTGTGTACTATATATCAGACGCAGAGCTTATGCTGGCTCAGTTCTATATTGGAATCGAGCCAGTGGCGGGATACACTGGATGTCAGCTGCAGTCAGTAACCGACATCTCGGTGTGTGGGCTCCGATCACAGGTGTTTAACCCATTGAAATCCGCAGTCAGTGCGGCATTTAAATTTCCTTCTGGGGGTCTTTCCCCCACGAGCGCCCCCCCCTCCCCCGGTGCCATCTTCAGGGTGGGGGTGTTGATTGTTCCCCGGGCAGCCCTGAGGTCCGCCTAGGACCCCAGGGCTGCCTGCAGGCGTCTATGACGTCATCTCAAAGGCACAGCGTCAGCCTATGCATGTGCATAGGCTGACAGAGCTAATACCCTGCAATACATCAGTATTGCAGGGTATTATGATGAACAAGCAATCAGCGGGACTATATGTACGCACTACCACGGTTGGGCCAAACTATATATGACCATTACTGTTTGTACAAAAAATGTTACATGTAACAACATAAAACTGAATAAAGCTGCGATAAATTACTTTCAGTATTCTGTGTTGCCTGTGGTCAGTAAGTCACATGGGTGATGAACCATTTCTTAGTATTTTACATCTTAACCTGCTTTGGGCTTCAGTTTAGCTAAATTTAAACTGATTTCTGGTGGCTTCCCAGAGAGAACCTCTACATGTGACTAAGACATAGAAAATAATGATATTTGTGACCAATGACTAAGGGGTGCTAAACCACTATAGTCTGCCATATTCTGTTATTTTAAGTTCCTCTTGGAGCCCATAGAGATTGGCCCTGCACAATGCTTATATTGCTTGGTTGGGTGTTGGACAGTTTGACATGGATCTAGCTATTGCTTTTCAACTAAATAAAGTAGCTGAATCTCCCTCGTGATAGCTACCCTAGGAGCTTAATGGAAACATACCATGAGAAATTTAGATCTGATGGTAGATTCCTCCTGCCTCTCTCTTTCCTAATCTGTAATTTAATAATCCTGGAACCTTATTTAAATTGTAGCCATTTTGGCTACATAGCCATAGCCATTTTGTTGGAGTTTGAATGGCTTTAAATTTACTGTTGTATGTGTGTTCCTTCAGTGAGGTTCTCTGTTTCAGGGTCAAAGTCCACTTAAAACTGACCCTCTTATGAGTCTTTGCTCATGGGTGTTTATAGCTACAAAAACCTCACAATTTAGTTTTGGCTTGTGTAAATAAAGTTTCACGCTACATACATCTGGTGAAACATCTCTTAAAGGTTTAGCCATTCACTTGTCATTTTACTGAACGCAAAGGCCCCTTCATAGGGTATAATGAAGTATTGTATGCTTAAAGTTGGCAAATATTATTTTCTGGATAACGAATAAAAATATTTAACATGACATATTAGCATTTCACATGACATACCATACATTTTTTAAACTATTTAAGTAGCAGAAAAATAGCGGAAAAAACATTCTCTCTATATTAACTGGTTCAGGGTAACATAGGGGATTAAATCATTGCAGTTTTCTGTCTTCAAAATGTCTCAAATTTGTGACTTTTTGCCAACCTACTCCACTTTTCACTTCAGACAACTTACTCCACATTTATCAAGTGATTCTAGATGTGCTCGACAGATTTAGGAAGTGCTGTTTTTTAGAAAGTTATAAATTTATAGGCACAATTCCACTCTAGTCCCCTTCTGGCAAAGAAAAAACCATTAGAACTAGTTGTGACAAAATTTGAAACTTTTGTATGACTTTTTATCTGTCGACATTAACACCTCAGGTGCCAAATATATCAAGCAGCCTAAAACACATTAAGAAATCTGATGTGCAAAAGAGCTTCTAAGACAGTGTACCCTCATGTAAATTTTTTTGTGGGGCCCACAGCTACATGCAAATAACCTTTTGCAAATTTCTAAAACATAGTTGACCCATAGATTGCTTTTAAGCCTTTACTATGGTCTGTTATGGTCTCTGGAGCCCCGTCAATGACCTGCTTGCCCTTGCCTTTAACTTAAACCATCTTAGCTCTATAAGCCCATAAAGTAACAGGCCTCGAGGAGCATAAAGATGCTGCATTGCGACTTGGCTCTGCAGTGTGATGGAGAAGACTCAGGGAGGAAGGATACTAGTTGGCTAGACATTTTATGCCATCTCACTTAACCAAAGCATCTAGAGTATATAAAAATAAACTGGAGAGTTTGCTAGATAATTTACTCATATGATTATGGAATGCTCTATGCTAAATGTCTGTATGAAATACTGTGAGGGGCCTCCATAACAAATGCAGGGCATGGGGGCCTGCTGGTGGATTCACCTGTCCACCTGTATCATTGTGAAATAATCACAAATATTAGCACTGGCGATTATTTCCCCCTTTCTGGCAGCGGGGCGTGATGGTCACAGTCGGCAGGAAGGGGGCCGACATGGGGCGTTCTTGTCCATGCACCTGCACACTCACTACAGCTGGCAAATTTTTGTATGCTTTTAGGATATAGTGCAATGCATTATTTCTTCTCTGACAATTTTATGGTGCAGAAGACACATAAGTCTCCCACTCTCCAGTGGGATAAGACTATAGCAAAAAACTGTTTTACAGGCCCAAACTAGCAGTGTTTTCCCCGCATTTACTAATGGCCCATAGTGCCTTAGTAGATATGCTTATCTGATCACCAGTGGGGAGAATTTTAAGAACGGAAGTCAAAATGAATTCTGCCAATTCCATGAGAAAAGTCAAAATATTAGATTGGATGTCTCACACTGGAAACCCCTACCAATCAGCTTATTCAAGCTGCCTCTATATAGAAAATGGAGTTCCTGGTTTATTTATACAGATTGCAACAGTCCATTTAGATGGTTGTGTCAAACTATAAATTGGCTACATCTGTATATGAGCCCCAGTTTCAGGGAATTCAGCAATAAAAAATAAAATATAATATTTCTTTGTTATTTATGACTTTATAGGAATTACAATGCTTACATAAAAAATGTAAACACAAATTTATACATTTTATTTTATAGGTATAGGGTTAAGTATTCACAAAAAGAGGGTATTTTAGAGTGGATATTTCATACTCCATCTGAGAGGCTTAGTAGTTTATTCGGGTAAAGGCTGTCAAGTTCCTTGTAAACAAGGCCCAAAAATAATTTTTAGACCTGAAATTATACTGTAGCTTTTAAAACGCATGTAGCAACAAAACCTGAATATATGTCTGCTCCTGAACTAGTTAAATGAATTGACTTGTAGTTTAAAAGACACTACATTGTATACTTTGACCTGACATCAATGAGTCATGAATAAAAATACAAAAGGATAAGTGAGACCAAAGGTTTTGAGAAATGGAAAGTTAGCATTTTCCTGACATGCCTGCTATAGTATTTCACCTAATGAATCATTCCCAGCAAGTACATAATGTCACCAGGTTCTTCTAGGGTTAAAGCTGTCTGTAGCCTCCGATTCAAAGTCATCATATCTCTTTTTGTATTAGTCTTTCTCTAATGCACACTGATGTTGTGTGTCTGCTGTTTATTACATCCATGTACTCTGTAATAATTGGATAAGTAAATATCACTCTTTGCCTGGAGCATGACATAATGTACCCCTCATTGGTTCACATGTTAATTGTTATTATCCTTGTTATAAACAGTAGAGGTTGTTATTGTATGTTATATACCAGATGCAGCATCTCATAGTTGTGTTATATTTTGTGACACATGGATTTTAAATGTCTATAAATTACTTTATTGATCAACATACAAGTAAGGATAGTGTTAAATAAATACCAATTCTTGCAGCTATGAAAAATGTATTACATACAGATGCAGCATGAGACTAGAAATATGCTTGCTCAGCAGATTATACATATAGTCAAATTTTTTTTATATCTAGATCATGGAAATATATGATCTAGAGGTACGCATACCTGTACTCTCAAAAAATAGTTTCTAAATCTTTCTACTTATTTTTACCAAGGTAAGTTACTGCACAATGAGCATTTAGTAAGGTTTACAACATCAATAAAAATAAAAAAATAATAACCTTTGTCTTTATGCCATATTGTTGTAGGAGGATCATCTGCCGTAGAAGCAATGTCACATAGTTTACCCATACATTTGAAGTTCAGCATTTCCCAAATAGCTACTAACAAAACCTAAATTCATCCACACATATGTTCAGTAAGATTCTTATTCTCCAATGTGCTCATTCTTTAGTGAAAATAACATAATGATTAAAATTTATTAAAGAGTAACTGTAAAGTTACTTAACAAAAAAAAGTGTAAGCACAGCTGGAGAGAGTCTTTGACAACAATTCCAACAACACCTGTATCATGCTGCTGGATTCTTCCTATCCTGAAGTATAGATAGCAGCAAATAGGTCATCAGTTAACCCCTTCCCGACGCATGGAGAGGGCTCACGGGCTGATCCCTCTCCATAGCCGGTAAGTCTTTGCTGCATATTGCAGCAAAGGCTTACCGGTAACACCCACTGCCGGCGGCTTCAAAGAGATGGCGCCACATGGGCGCCGCCATCTTGTCGTGGATCGCCGCTCCCCGATGATGTCACGGGGAGCGGCGATCCGTCATCATGGTAGCCTCAGGTGTTCCGAATACCCGAGGCTACTTCGTTTTAACCCATGCATTACAATGTGCTAATTGCACATTGTAATGCATGGGGAGTAAAATCCACATATACTGCCATACAGTAGTATGGCAGTATATGATAGGATGAATCAGACTACCTAGGGTTAGAGTACCTTAGGGAGTCTGAAAAATAGTAAAAGTAAAAATAAAAAAAAGTTAAAAAAAAAATTATAATTAAAAAACCTAAAAATTCAAATCGCCCCTCTTTCCCTAGAACTGATATAAAAATAAATAAACAGTAAAAATCATAAACACATTAGGTATCGCCGCGTCCGAAAATGTCCGATCTATCAAAATATAATAAAGTTTTTTCACAGCGTTTAACCCCGTAACGGAAAATAGCGTCCAAAGTTGAAAATTGCATTTTTTTGCCATTTTGAAAAATATAAAAAAATTCAATGAAAACGCCATCAAAATTCGCAAAAAATGACACTACCCACAGCTCCGTACACCAAAGTATGAAAAAGTTATTGGCGCCAGAAGATGGCAAAATAAAAAAAATATATTTTGTACAGGAGGTTTTATTTTTTTTAAATGTATGAAAACATTATAAAACTTATACAAATTTGGTATCCACGTAATCGTACCGACCCAAAGAATAAAGTAGACATGTCATTTAGGAGGCAGAGTGAAAGCTGTAAAATCCAAGCCCACAAGAAAACGTCGCAAATGTGTGTTTTCACCATTTTCACTGCATTTGGAATTTTTTTCCCGCTTCCCAGTACACGCCATGGAATATTAAATACCGTCACTATGAAGTGCAATTTGTTACGCAGAAAATAAGCCATAACACAGCTCTTTATGTGGAAAAATAAAAAAGTTATAGATTTTTGAAGTTGGTGAGTGAAAAATGGAAGTGAAAAAACTAAAAAAGGCCAAGTCGTTAAGGGGTTAAAATACAAACTTTTATTAAGGAAATTCTAAAATGTAGCTATCACAATTATTGCTCACACCAAAGGATACAGCACAACCCTGACCATCCCGGTACAGGGGTAAACAGTAAAGACAAGGCTCACTTAGATAATCATTACATAGATAAGTTGTATGTGCTAACAACTGGAACCAGATTATCATCACACGCCATCATCATTTGTGAACAGCAGGCTTTGAAGAATGGGTGAAGGCACTCCTTCCCTGTGTCTAAACCACTTCTGATGTTTTCATGGGTCCTTGCATGGGCTACTTATGAATAACTCTACTCCCTCTGATGGGACTATTGTCGAAACGCGTCAGGGAGGTGTGACGCATATTTAAGAGCAAGGGACAGAACTTTGGGACTGCCCTTGTAAGGGTGGGAGTCTTTTTAGGGGGTCAGGAGAAGTTTTTTTAGGGCCTGACACCCTCCCTGGCTGACTGGACTGACTGGCACTGGATAAGCATAGTGGTAAGAAAGATCCAGTCCGGATCAGATATATGTACCACATCTGGGGAAGGTATATCCTACTACTTATATACATATAATCTGCTTCCAGTTGCTAGCACATACAACTTATCTATGTAATGATTGTCTAAGTGAGCCTTATCTTTACAGGTTACCCCTGTACCGGAATGGTCAGGGATGTGCTGTATCCTTTGGTGTGAGCAATAATTGTGATAGCTACATTTTAGAATTTTAGAACATTTTAACTGATTAACTATTTGCTGCTATCTAGTCAAGGATCTGGTCATATTAATTTACATATATTTTTTGTAATTGCTCTATTTGATATCCTGAAATATAGGGCTAATAGATATATAAGGCTATCTGCAATATCCATTTAGCTTTTCCTGAAGTGGGCGGGACTTCCTAGTTGTGACTCCATCTATTGGCAATGATGCCAAAAGCACTCAGGGCCTTCACATGAACAAACAGCTCAGCCAATCAGGATGCAGAATAGTGATACTGCTTATACAGAGATCCAGTGCTGAAGAAGACAGGAGAGAAACAGAGCACTGTATCTCTGCATCATACAGCTATCTACTACATCACAAAGAAAAATATATATTTAGGGTGTGTTCACGTGTGGAATTAACACATACGTTTTCAAATGCTTCAGAACAGCTGAGAAGATGAGATTTGCCTGATTGCATAGCTGTTAACACATTAAGGCTAAATTACTAAGGGTCTGCAGACCCCACTATCGTCGGATATGCCGACGATTTCTGTTTTGTGCCGCATTTAGCAGGGCTTTTTGGCGCACACAATTGGATTTTGCCGCATTGGGGCCGGCTTTCATGCAACTCAAATCGTGGGGGGCGGGCCGTTGGACTAAGCGCGGATATAACATTTAAATTGTGTTGCAAGCCATGCACTTATATGCACCAGGAAGAAGAAAGTAAACTCTGGCTGACCTGAGCGGGTAGCGACACATGTAGGATATCGGGCGCATGCTTGTATTGAATCGCGACACAATCCATGATCATTGGACACTACTTACTGTCGCGACGCGGACGGTTAAGTAAATGTATCCCATTGTGTTTACAAAATGTATTCATTTGTGTTAACATAATGTTAAATTAGTGTTAAAAAACACCTATGTAGGGATAAAAAGATGAACACATCGCAGCATCAAAGTATGTGTTTGTGTGTGTATATATATATATATATATATATATATATATATATATATATATATACACTGATGGGGATCATCTTTTTGAGGAACACTCATATTGCTATGTGTCACCAAAGTCTTATAGCTATTACTTTTTTACTCCTCAAGGGGCTTGTTTATTGAGGAATAAGATAATGATTTGATTGGTACTATTTTGGGGGTACATCTGACTTTTTGATGAGGTAGAAAGCACAAAAATGTGAATTTTGAATTATGCTCCTCCGAAAGCAGGAAGTCACAACTATTCCAAACGAGCAAACTTACCACGACTCCGAAAGTGGTTAAAATAGAATGTTTCAGACATAAACTAGTCAACTACCTTTTTATAGAAGGAAGTCCTTGCTGTGTGAGATAAAAAGTGAAGAGCCCAAGGAAGACTGTAATCAATTACAAGGAATATGTCTGGAGAAGACTGCTTACATCCATAGCTCATGATTTAGTAAATCCTCTTGGAACAGCAAGACTGTTTGGCTGAAAGTGCACAGGCTAGCGGATTGTATTTCTTAATTGATCAAGGGTCCTTTGACCCTAATTCTGTTACTCATATTACAATTTATGTACTAAAGAAATTCTGATCTAATCTCAAGTAGACTTATCAGCTATACAGAAGCAAATAGTAAAATTAGAATTCACCTGGGATACACACTGTTGTAAAGGATATGGATCTTATTACTTCAATAAAGAGTGAAATCTTAAACTCTCTTACTTTACCTTCCTTATGTTTTATTCATTAATTCCTACTGTATATGGTAAATTAGGAATATCTAGGTATATTTTTCATTAAATAGATGTCTGTTAGTCACATGATCAAATTTATTTTTGTCTACAGCTATAAAACTGATTCTGACATACGGGACTGAGTAGTCCATTAAGCATTTTATTCTGTTAATAGTTCACACAGTGGCATATTAAAATATCAGGATAAGTATAAAGGCAGTCCCTGAGTTAAGTACAAAATAGGCTCCATAGGTTTGTTCTTAAATTATATTTGTATGTAAGTTGAAATTGTATATTTTTTTTAATTGTAGATCCAGACGAAATTTTTGTCCCTGTGACCATTGGAGTTTCAAAATTTTTTGCTGTAATTAGACCAAGGATTATCAATAAAGCTTCATTGCAGACACTTTACAGCTGATCATTGCAGCCCAGGACTAAAGTAAAGCTTCCAGAGAGCTTCACAAGAGGCACAGTGGGCAGAGAGGTACATCTGTAACTAGGGGTCGTCTTTAGAGATGAGCGAGCACTAAAATGCTCGGGTACTCGTTATTCGAGACGAACTTTTCCCGATGCTCGAGTGCTCGTCTCGAATAACGAGCCCCATTGAATGGGAGACTCGAGCATTTTTCAAGGGGACCAAGGCTCTGCACAGGGAAGCTTGGCCAAACACCTGGGAACCTCAGAAAAGGATGGAAACACCACGGAAATGGACAGGAAACAGCAGGGGCAGCATGCATGGATGCCTCTGAGGCTGCTTAATCGCACCATTATGCCAAAACTATGGGCAACAGCATGGCCATGACAGAGTAACAGAATGAAGCTAGATAGCATCTAAAACATCCAATAATTGACCCTGACACTATAGGGGACGGCATGCAGAGGCAGAGGCAGCAGCGGCAGGCTAGAGAGTGGCATGGCGACATACCCTAAATGGACTCAGGCTTCAAACCAATGGGTGGCAGAGAGGAACCAAAGGAGGTGAGCAAGAAGCGCTCAAATAATATCGGTACATGATAAAAGTTTGCCAGTATATTTTGTGGATTACACAGCAGGGTGGCGACAAAGTTAACATTAAAGCCATGAAAACAACCCAAAATTCTGCCTGACACAGCTCGTTTGATAAGGGGACCATGTATGGAGGCAGTGAACTAGTAGTAGATTAAAGGTGCTGCAGTTAAAACTATGTTAGTTGGATCTTGGCATGGAGCTGGCGCTCCGCTGCCAGGCGAGCTTTCGCCAATCCAAGCCCCTGTCTCTAGGCTACTCCCCAAACAGCACTTCTAAGAACCTTTTGTATAAGATCAAGTGTAGTAGCGTTCTTATAAGT
The DNA here is from genome assembly GCF_040894005.1 of Engystomops pustulosus. NCBI lineage: Eukaryota > Metazoa > Chordata > Amphibia > Anura > Leptodactylidae > Engystomops > Engystomops pustulosus. Next base: position 109,317,941 of record NC_092412.1, on the reverse strand, counting down.
TTAGGATATGGCGGGTGAGGGGAATGTAAACAGAAGCGCAAGAAGCGCTGAAATAATATTGGTAAATGATAAAAGTTTGCCAGTATATTTTGTGGATAACACAGCTGGGTGGCGACAAAGTTAACAACTTTGATGTGGAATCCATGAAAACAACCCAAATTTCTGCCTGACACACCTCGTTTGATAAAGGGACGATGTATGGAGGCAGCTATATGGACGACTTTTGGAGGTAGCAATGGAGACAACGTGTGGAGGCTGCTATGGAGACAATTTAATTTGGATAGTGCCTGTATGTGGCAGTCCAAAAAAGTTTTCAAACCAGAGGAGCAGGTAGGTGGCCCTCCAGAAAAATTGAATAGATTGAGTGCCTGTATGTGGCAGTCCAAAAAAGTTTTCAAACCAGAGGAGCAGGTAGGTGGCCCTCTAGAAAAATTGAATAGATTGAGTGCCTGTATGTGGCAGTCCAAAAAAGTTTTCAAACCAGAGGAGCAGGTAGGTGGCCCTCCAGAAAAATGGAATAGATTGAGTGCCTGTATGTGGCAGTCCAAAAAAGTTTTCAAACCAGAGGAGCAGGTAGGTGGCCCTCCAGAAAAATGGAATAGATTGAGTGCCTGTATGTGGCAGTCCAAAAAAGTTTTCAAACCAGAGGAGCAGGTAGGTGGCCCTCCAGAAAAATGGAATAGATTGAGTGCCTGTATGTGGCAGTCCAAAAAAGTTTTCAAACCAGAGGAGCAGGTAGGTGGCCCTCCAGAAAAATGAAATAGATTGAGTGCCTGTATGTGGCAGTCCAAAAAAGTTTTCAAACCAGAGGAGCAGGTAGGTGGCCCTCCAGAAAAATTGAATAGATTGAGTGCCTGTATGTGGCACTCCCAAAAATTGTTTAAAACAGAGCACCGGGTCGGTGGCCCTCCAGAAAAATTAAATGCATAAAGTACTATAGCTAGAGCCAGTGGGCCCTGTCAAAAAATAGCCAGTTTCCTCTGCTTTACTGTACAAAGAGGAGGAGAAGGAGGAAAATGGGGAGGAGGAGGAGTGGATAAATTATTCAGGTTGAGCTTCCTTCACCTGGTGGAGATTGGAAATTATGAGAAATCCAGGCTTTATTCATCTTAATAAGCGTCAGCCTGTCAGCGCTGTCAGTCGACAGGCGTGTACGCTTATCGGTGATGATGCCACCAGCTGCACTGAAAACCCGCTCGGACAAGACGCTAGCGGCAGGGCAGGCAAGAACCTCCAAGGCGTACAGCGCCAGTTCGTGCCACATGTCCAGCTTTGAAACCCAGTAGTTGTAGGGAGTTGTGTGATCATTTAGGACGATGGTATGGTCAGCTACGTACTCCCTCACCATCTTTCTGTAAAGATCAGCCCTACTCTGCCGAGACTGGGGACAGGTGACAGTGTCTTGCTGGGGTGACATAAAGCTGGCAAAAGCCTTGTAAAGCGTACCCTTGCCAGTGCTGGACAAGCTGCCTGGTCGCCTACTCTCCCTCGCTACTTGTCCCGCAGAACTACGCACTCTGCCGCTAGCGCTGTCAGAAGGGAAATAGTGTTTCAGCTTGTGCACCAGGGCCTGCTGGTATTCATGCATTCTCACACTCCTTTCCTCTCCAGGGATGAGAGTGGAAAGATTTTGCTTGTACCGTGGGTCCAGGAGAGTGAACACCCAGTAATCGGTGCTGGAATAAATTCTTTGAATGCGAGGGTCACGGGATAGGCAGCCTAGCATGAAATCTGCCATATGCGCCAGAGTACCAACGCGTAAGAATTCACTCCCCTCAATAGCCTGACTGTCCATTTCCTCCTCCTCCAACTCCTCCAACTCCTCTTCTTCTGCCCATACATGCTGAACAGTGAAGGACTCAACAATGGTCCCCTCTTGTGTCTCGCCAACATTCTCCTCCTCTTCCTCCTCATCCTCCTCCACCTCCACCTCCTCCGATATGCGCTGAGAAACAGACCTAAGGGTGCTTTGGCTATCAACAAGGGAATTTTCTTCCCCCGTCTCTTGTGACGAGCGCAAAGCTTCCGACTTCATGCTGATCAGAGAGGTTTTCAACAGGCCAAGCAGCGGGATGGTGAGGCTGATGATGGCAGCATCGCCACTGACCATCTGTGTTGACTCCTCAAAGTTACTCAGCACCTGACAGATATCAGACATCCACGTCCACTCCTCATTGTAGACTTGAGGAAGCTGACTGACCTGACTACCAGTTCTGGTGGAAGTTGACATCTGGCAGTCTACAATCGCTCGGCGCTGCTGGTAAACTCTGGATAACATGGTCAGTGTTGAATTCCACCTCGTGGGCACGTCGCACAACAGTCGGTGAGCGGGCAGTTGGAGGCGGCGCTGCGCTGCCCTGAGAGTGGCAGCATCTGTGCTGGACTTCCTGAAATGCGCACAGATGCGGCGCACCTTCGTGAGCAAATCAGACAGATTGGGGTATGTCTTGAGGAAACGCTGAACTATCAGATTTAACACATGGGCCAGGCATGGCACATGTGTCAGTCTGCCGAGTTGCAGAGCCGCCACCAGGTTACGGCCGTTGTCACACACAACCATGCCTGGCTTCAGGTTCAGCGGTGCCAGCCACAGATCAGTCTGCGCCGTGATGCCCTGTAATAGTTCTTGGGCGGTGTGCCTTTTATCGCCTAGGCTCAGCAGTTTGAGCACCGCCTACTGTCGCTTAGCGACGGCAATGCTGCTGTGCCTAGAGCTACCGACTGATGGCGGCATGCCCACGGATGGTAGTTCGGAGGAGGAGGTGGAGGAGGGGTGGGAGGAGGCATAGTAGGCCTTAAAGACCTGGACCGAGGTAGGCCCCGCAATCCTCGGCGTCGGCAGTATATGACCAGCCGCAGGGTCAGACTCGGTCCCAGCCTCCACCAAGTTAACCCAATGTGCCGTCAGCGATATATAGTGGCCCTTCCCGGCAGCACTCGTCCACGTGTCCGTGGTCAGGTGGACCTTGTCAGAAACGGCGTTGGTCAGGGCACGGATGACGTTGTCTGACACATGCTGGTGCAGGGCTGGGACGGCACATCGGGAAAAGTAGTGGCGGCTGGGGACCGAATACCGAGGGGCGGCCGCCGCCATGAGGTTGCGAAAGGCCTTGGTCTCTACTAGCCTATAGGGCAGCATCTCCAGGCTAAGCAATCTGGAGATGTGGACATTAAGGGCTTGGGCGTGCGGGTGGGTTGCACTATATTTGCGTTTCCGCTCCAGCGTCTGGGGTATGGAGAGCTGAACGCTGGTGGATGCTGTGGAGGATCGGGGAGGCGACGATGGGGTTTTTGTGGCAGGGTCCTGGGCAGGGGTCTGACTATTAGCTGACACAGGGGAAGGAGCAGTGGTGTGCACGGCCGGAGGTGAACGGGCTTGTTGCCACTGAGTGGGGTGTTTAGCATTCATATGCCTGCGCATACTGGTGGTAGTTAAGCTATTAGTGGTGGAACCCCTGCTGATCCTGGTTTGGCAAATGTTGCACACCACAGTCCGTCGGTCATCCGGTGTTTCCTTAAAGAACCTCCAGACTTCTGAAAATCTAACCCTCGCCGCAGGAGCCCTCGCCACGGGAGCTTCACTAGTTGACACATTTGGCGCTGATGAACCAGCTCTGGCCCTGCCTCTCCGTCTGGCCCCACCACTGCCTCTTCCAACCTTTTCTGGTCGAGGACTCTCCTCCGTCTCAGAAGCACTGTGTTCACCCGGCCTATCAACCCAGCTTGGGTCTGTCACCTCATCATCCTCCGATCCCTCAGTCTGCTCCCCCCTCGGACTTCCTGCCCTGACAACAACTTCCCCACTGTGTGACAACCTTGTCTCCTCATCGTCGGACACCTCTTTACACACTTCTTCCACTACTTCAAGAAGGTCATCATCACCCACAGACTGTGACTGGTGGAAAACCTGGGCATCGGAAAATTGCTCAGCAGCAACCGGACAAGTGGTTTGTGAGTGTGGGAAGGGTCCAGAAAACAGTTCCTCAGAGTATGCCGGTTCAAATGCCAAATTTTCCTGGGAGGGGGCAGACTGGGGGGGAGGAGGCTGAGGTGCAGGAGCTGGAGGAGTGGCGATTTCGGTGACATGGGTGGACTGCGTGGAAGACTGACTGGTGGACAAATTGCTCGAAGCATTGTCGGCAATCCACGACATCACCTGTTCGCACTGTTCTGGCCTCAACAGTGCTCTACCACGAGTCCCAGTAACTTCAGACATGAACCTAGGGAGTGTAGCTCTGCGGCGTTCCCCTGCTCCCTCATAAGCAGGTGGTGTCTCACCCCGCCCAGGACCACGGCCTCTGACCCCTGCAGTAGTTGGACGCCCACGTCCCCGCCCTCGTCCTCTACCCCTAGCCCTCGGGTTAAACATTTTGAAAATGAGAGTTATAACTTTAATTTTTTTTTAACTTTTTTTTGTGTTTTTTGTTTTTTTTTGTGTTTTTTAGTTTTTAAAACCAAACGATGCTATCCTATTGCTATGGCTATTTTCTAGCCAAGTATGAAAGCACACTGCTATGCCAGATGAGATGACGCTGAGTTATTAAAAAAATAAACGTAAAATAAAAAAGGAAATGGCAGACTGTGCCTAATTGAAATCCAACCCCTAATAAATTTTCCCACTTCGGTCTTTGCGATGGATATGTGCGTCACTAAGCGCAAAACACAGCGGTCGCAAGTCTCACTACAAATTGCTCACAATTTGCTAGTAGATGCACTGCAGCAAGTACAGCCACCAGCAGATCAACCAGAAATCAAATATATATAACGCTACTGTAGGCGTAAGTAAGCCGTTTGGATTCTCCTATGGCTATTTTCTAGCCAATTATGAAAGCACACTGCTATGCCAGATGAGATGACGCTGAGTTATTAAAAAAATAAACGTAAAATAAAAAAGGAAATGGCAGACTCTGCCTAATTGAAATCCAACCCCTAATAAATTTTCCCACTTCGGTCTTTGCGATGGATATGTGCGTCACTAAGCGCAAAACACAGCGGTCGCAAGTCTCACTACAAATTGCTCACAATTTGCTAGTAGATGCACTGCAGCAAGTACAGCCACCAGCAGATCAACCAGAAATCAAATATATATAACGCTACTGTAGGCGTAAGTAAGCCGTATGGATTCTCCTATGGCTATTTTCTAGCCAAGTATGAAAGCACACTACTATGCCAGATGAGATGACGCTGAGTTATTAAAAAAATAAACGTAAAATAAAAAAGGAAATGGCAGACTGTGCCTAATTGAAATCCAACCCCTAATAAATTTTCCCACTTTGGTCTTTGCGATGGATATGTGCGTCACTAAGCGCAAAACACAGCGGTCGCAAGTCTCACTACAAATTGCTCACAATTTGCTAGTAGATGCACTGCAGCAAGTACAGCCACCAGCAGATCAACCAAAAATCAAATATATATAACGCTACTGTAGGCGTAAGTAAGCCGTTTGGATTCTCCTATGGCTATTTTCTAGCCAAGTATGAAAGCACACTACTATGCCAGATGAGATGACGCTGAGTTATTAAAAAAATAAACGTAAAATAAAAAAGGAAATGGCAGACTGTGCCTAATTGAAATCCAACCCCTAATAAATTTTCCCACTTCGGTCTTTGCGATGGATATGTGCGTCACTAAGCGCAAAACACAGCGGTCGCAAGTCTCACTACAAATTGCTCACAATTTGCTAGTAGATGCACTGCAGCAAGTACAGCCACCAGCAGATCAACCAGAAATCAAATATATATAACGCTACTGTAGGCGTAAGTAAGCCGTTTGGATTCTCCTACGGCTATTTTCTAGCCAAGTATGAAAGCACACTACTATGCCAGATGAGATGACGCTGAGTTATTAAAAAAATAAACGTAAAATAAAAAAGGAAATGGCAGACTGTGCCTAATTGAAATGCAACCCCTAATAAATTTTCCCACTTCGGTCTTTGCGATGGATATGTGCGTCACTAAGTGCAAAACACAGCGGCCAAAAAGCAAAACTGCGGGAGCTGCCATTTTCTCGAGCGGGCGAAGTATTCGTCCGAGCAACGAGCAGTTTCGAGTACGCTAATGCTCGACCGAGCATCAAGCTCGGACGAGTATGTTCGCTCATCTCTAGTCGTCTTGCATGATTTAACTGCCACCTCATAATCTTAGGTTGTACCTCCGTACAGTCCAGTTCAGGACCTCTTTGTTATTTGTTTTTCTTCATAAATAAGGGAAACATGATGGCAGGTAGATATCTGTGCATGGTGTTTTATTATAGTCGATTAAACAAAAACTAAATTAAGTTTCTTCCATCAGTATCAACATACAGTATAGTTCTACTCCTGTGACAGAACTGTAAAGTGAACCCTTATGTACTTTGATTATAATCTGGTTAAAATTTTATATGAAGTTGAGAAATACACTCTCTTATATTTGCTTTGAGGGTAACAGAAAGGGTTATTATTCAGAAATATGGAATAGGCTGTATCCTTTATAGAATATTTAGCCGCTGGATATCTAGGTTTATTTTAAATTGATTTTCTTCATTTAAGTGAAAGACTGAACTAAGGTCAAGAAGAGTTGAGAGTTATTTACTGAACTCTGACTTTAGGCTGCAATGGTAAACAATCCAACAATCCAATTTTCCAAATCCAATTGTCACAGGGACAAAATAAATTTTGACTACAGATACAATTAGAAATATACCTATTCACACTTACAAACAAATTCAACTTAAGAACAGACCTACAGAACCTATAGTCTATGATTGGTTTCATATCTGTCCTATTTACCTCTACAGCTCCATATACCCCCAGATACTGCAAGAAGATGAGTGGTGTAAGGTGACCAGCAATGAAGAAGAAACAATAGCATTTAATAGAATGATGCATATTCTTAATATATATTTAAATTGATTCACTCATCTCAGGATATCAAGAAGAAAGATAAAGGAGGATCCATATGTTCAATACTTAATAATAATATAATTCTTTATTTATATAGCTCACACAGATTACGCAGCGGTGCACAGAGTTTGCCAAATCGGTCTCTGCCCCCAATGGGGCTCGCAGTCTAATCAACCTACCAGTAAGTTTTGGAGTGTGGGAGGAAACCAGAGGACCTGGAGGAAACCCACACAAATGTTTTACTGTATGTCTACAATAGAGTCTAAATTGGAATGGAGATTAAGTAGTAGGGATGTGACCCAGAATAGGAGCAACATGGTGTAATGCAAGTAAGCCAAATTTCATAACTGAGCCATAACTGAAAGTTTAAATTAATAAAGTTTGTAAAAGAGTTGCTGAGCTGTAAAGAACAAATCCCAAGTGTCTAAAAAGCGCGTGAACTATACAACCAAGTGGCATCATCAGAACTGGCCTTTTTTTAAAGACATGATGGGGCACATTCACTTACCAGGTCACTTGAGTTCACTGAAAGTGCATTGTCCGTCTATAATGCAGTGTGCAGCGATTCACGAAGATCGCGCGCCTGAAATCACAAATGTGTCGCTTCCCCGCACAAGTCTGACACAGTTCACCATCTTTTTTGTGGTGCATCTTTAACATAGGGCGTATGACACAATTTGCAAGTTAAATACGGTGCTCAGTCAGAATCAGTCGGACCATCCGACAGCACGCCAACTAAGTGTCGCATGGAAGCCAGCCCAGCTGCGCCACACTTCTTAAATACCTGTGCAAGCCGTTTTAGCCATTGAGAGCATGAACAGTCCGACTAAAGTAACTCGCAAAGCGGTGCAAAACCCTTAGTAAATGTTCCCCGATATTTTGGGGTTTTAGAGAACACAGGATCTAAGGACATCTAAGGATCTAGACACGAGGCTCTTAGTACTAATTGTCTACTCACTAACCACTTCAAAGTGACTTTATTATGATGGAAAAATACCTAAAAGATGAAAATATTTATTTTAATTAATTTAATATGATTTCTAAACCTTTATGTGTAAAGGTTGAGTTAAGATATGTACAACATTTATGTTTGAGCCATTAAAAATGTAATACTATTTATGAACATTACGTACTGTAGGCATCTCTTGCTAAAAAGTTGTGATATTTTGCTACTTGTTACGGTTTGAATTAAATTTTATCAAGCTTGATGCCTTTTTATTTCTAATTTCCTGGTATTTTACTTATTAAGGCGTACAACTACATAATTTATGTTTGTTCAACTAAATCTGTTTTTGGATGAAAATGTAAAATTATAATTTAATTGGCAGTAAATTCTAACATCAATGTATAACATTGTAGCAAGAAAAATTAAAATATTTAAATTATGAGATTACATTTGACACCGCAATTCATTAAAATATATCATAAAATGAATTAATAAAGTTGAATGCTATACAAAATGTCTGCTGCATAAATTAGCATTTATTGCTCACCCATCTTTGAAATCGGTTACAGACTAAGTGCAGAAAATGATCTTTTGAGCAAAGTAGCAATTTCATGCCTTGATAATTAGAAACAACCACATTTAAGACGTTTACATGCTTTTTAAGCAATCGTGTTACTTGTGTTTTTCTATATATTTCTTTAGGGAAAAATTGATGACTATGCAGCCTGCGTAGGTTGAGATTACTTTAAACCAATTCAAGAAACAATTATGGTTAAACTTTTTATATATTCCTTAATTTCAAATGGACATAACCATTAAAGGGAGATTTTCATCTGGGCAGTCACATTACATTAAATTTATCTGCTATATATGTACATTTCTTCAATTACATGTTATTAAAAACATCTACCTGTGGTAAGATAATTTCCCATAAATCTAGCCTTGTTGTCCATAGATAGTTGTCCATAGATATGATCACCGTCAGGATCTTCCATAAGCGGCCAGACATGCATTGTTGAGCTCTGCCCAACAACCTGGATTCAGAGTTAAAGGGGTATTCTCGTCTGGGCAATCAGACTCAATTTCCTTAATCTGCCATATATAAACATTTCTTCAATTAGATGTTATTAAAAAAAAATGTTCATGTGTGAAGATAATTTCTCATAAATGTAGTGATATGGTCCCTTAGAAACGAGATTGCTTCCTTGGTTACGGCCCCCTCTGCTGGAGGGATTGCACAAAGAAACAAAAGGTTATTGTATATAAAATGTCTGGGAGTTACTACATTTCGCACAGCTGTCCAGTGGTAATGATTGCTGAATCCAGGTGGTCAGGCAGGACTCTATAGCGCAAGTCTGGCCACCGCTGCCAGAGTGTGACGTGGTCGTATCTGAGGAAGCTATCTGATTTCTAAGGGACAACATGACTACATTTATGAGAATTATCTCATTTATGAGAAATTACATTTTTTTTCATAAAATTCAATTGAAGAAATATTTACAGATAGAAAATGAATTGAATTAAATGTGAATACCAAGATGGTAATACCCCTTTAATTATCACAGAGTTTATGGCTGTGGAACATGCAGTCAAATAATTTGCAAAATCGATGGTCATATCCAAGGGCAAAAATCTTTTTTTCTAAGAGACTCTCGACAACATTTATGGGAAATTATCTTCCAATCCAATCCAATTGATTACATCTATATATAGCAGATTAATTAAATGTGAAAGCACAGATGAGAATACCTTTTTAAGTACTGAAAATTAGTTTTGTCAGATCTTTTATTCTTCAATATTTCACCTCAAACTGTTCCATCACTCATGTAGTGAATGAATTGTTTGCAAAAATTTTGAGAAATGAAAACTGGCTAAATGCATGGAAATGGGGTTGTTTTAATAGCAACCACACACGATCTATTTAGATAGATAAAACATTCACATAAATCTTTGTAATAGATGAAAGGTAATGAATCATATTGTAAAACAGGAACTAGGAACAGACTAAAGACAGAGACAGTGAGCCCTCAGACTAATGCCCTACTCATCTGTCCTTACCTACTTGCCTCACATTACCTCAGAAAATAAGGGACAACTAGACAAAGTTCCATCCCTTTACCAAAGTGCAAAACACAGAGACAAGACAAAACAAACACAGAAGAATAACACCTTGCCGACCGAGGACGAACTATATCGTCCTCGTGTGGCAAGGGGTGTATGGAGAGAGCTCACGAGCTAAGCTCTCTCCATACACAGCGGGTAACGGCTCTATAAAACAGCCAACACCCGCCTGTCACTGACGCGGTCGGTGCTGGCACCGATCGCGGCAGTTAATCTGTTAAGCGCCGCGGTCGAATCCGACCACGGCACATAACATACCGTTATATGGGTACCGCCATCTTGGATGGCGCCATCTTGGAATGTCATCGGAGGGCGGCGATCGGTTGCTATGGCAGCCTAGAGTCTCATTGAGACTCGTAGGCTTGCCATTTGCAATGATTTATAATACCCAGCAGAGGGCAGGCTTTTACAATGATTTTTAATAGCCTGCCCTCTGCTGGCTATTATAAATTGCAGTATTGCAGTATATAGTACAGTATTGCAGTATATAGTATAAGCAATCAGACCCTGCAGGGTTAAATTACCCTGGAGGATCTTAGATAATGGTAAAAAAAAAAAAAATGTAAAAAAAATATGAAAAAATAGTAAAAAAAGTAAAAGTTTAAATCACCCCCCTTTCCCTAGAACTGATATAAATATAAATAAAAAGTAAAATTCATAAACACTTTAGGTATCATCACGTCCCAAAATGTCCGATCTATCAAAATATATTAGCGAATTTTTCCGGCGTTTAACCCCGTAACGGAAATTGGCGCCCAAAGTCGAAAATGTCACTTTTTTGCCATTTTGAAAAATATAAAAAATTCTATAAAAAGTGATCAAAAGCCCATACAGTCCTCAAAATGATAGCATTAAAAATGTCATTAAAAGTCGCAAAAAATGACACCACCCACAGCTCCGTGCACTGTAGTTTGAAAAAGTTATCAGTGCCAGAACATGGCAAAATGAAGATTTTTTTTTTTTGTACAGAAGGTTTTAATTTTTTAAATGTATGAAAACATTGTAAAACCTGTATCCTCGTGATCGTACCAAACCAAAGAATAAAATAGACATGTGATTTGGGGCGCTCAGTGAAAGCTGTTAAATCCAAGCCCACAAGAAAACGGTGGAAATGCGTTTTTTCATCATTTTCACTGCATTCTGAATTTTTTTCCCGCTTCCCAGTACACAGCATGGAATAATAAATACCATCACTATGAAGTGCAATTTGTTACGCAGACAACAAGCCCAAACAGAGCTCTTTACATGGAGAAATAAAAAAGTTACAGATTTTTGAAGGTGGGGAGTGAAAAATTAAAATGCACAAACGAAAAAGGGCCACGTCCCCAAGGGGTTAATCTCCAGTACCGGGTCACAACAAAGAGCAAGGCAGTAGGAAATTGTGAATACGGGCAGAAGGTCAAGATACCAGAATACAAATATCAGAAATAACGCAATACCTAGATACCAGGAGCTTGCTACAAACTGGTCTAAGGTAGTCACAAGATTAAATGCCAGCAGATGATTTATGTGATGTCAGAGTCCCAGCCCCAGCAATGATTGGAGCAGAGCTTTGACATTCAGACCAAACAGAATAGCAAAGGAAGGGATTGGATTGGTGAGTGAATGGGAAATCTGTAGTAACAGCGTGATAACTCTGGACAAATCAGAGCAGTGCCACAGGAGAGTGACGTGCATGGTGCAAATCAATCAAGGTATTCAGCATAAATAAAGATGTTGCACATATACTACTTTAAGTAAAAGTTAAAAATGCAACCTGTCCCACAAATAAACAATTCCCTCAGATGAGTATGGCAATGGAAAGATAAAAATGTTGAAAAGTAGGAAAGAAAGAATGACTATTATCCATGACAGGAAGGAGTTGTATATGTGAGAGCACTGAAAACCCTTATAAACTTACTGTCACTTGCACACAGTTAGTAGGCTCATTGAGCATGCTTTAAAAATGGGGAAAAAAAACATCCCATAATGGAAGTTTTGTTTGACACTATTGAATAGCAATTCATAATAAACAATACACTTTTGTGTCATCATGCTAATATTTGCCTGCATATTCTTAAAACTTACCGTAATAATGTTTTTGTGACATACAAAGGGTCCAGTCAAATAGTATGACCTTACAGGGTACATATTATCTTAATAGAAAATAATGCAGTACAGATATTTTTCTATGTTATGCGTACACATAAGTTCAGAAAAACATGCATGCTAGTCGCCTTTACACTATACTAAGGATATAGATTTTTTTTTAAATGTAGCCTTTAGACATTTCCTCTTACAATCACAAAGCATTGTATAATTTATAATACGTAATAATTGCAACTTGTGTAATTGTTTGTTATTGCAACAGTCTATTATAAAAATTCAGTAGAAGAGAAGTCATATAAAAAATTTGCAGAGAAAAAAAACTTTTAAGATCACACTGTTTGTATTAATAAGTTACTAGGGTTTTTTTTTAGTTTTAATACAGTTTGTGGTTTATTTTTTTTAATCCCAACACTTGCCAAATTACTTACAAAAAGAATTTCTTTATAGTATTGGTGATGATACGGTGACTGGCCCAAGGCAAATGTGGGGTCAACAAAAAAAAAGGCTCTAGAACTTCGCCAGGCAATTACAGGCCTGAAAACGTAACTGCAATTGTGGGGAAAATATTGGAAGGGTAAATATAAATATACAGGGTTTACTAAGGGTAGCAGTTGTCAGACTATCCTGATCTGCTTCTATGAAAAGGTGAGCAGATGCCTGGATAGAGGAACCTGATGGGTAAAATAAGGTCTATTGATTTGGAAAGAATCATTTGCAATTGGATGAAGTACTGGCTGAAGGAATGTATTCAGAGAGTTGTGGTCAATGATTCCTACTCAGAATAGTCACCAGTTATAAGAGTTATGTGCTTGGCCCACTACTATTTAATATATTTATTAATGATATAGAGGTAGGAATTAATAGCACTGTGTCTATTTTTGCAGATGACACCAAACTGTGTAGTGTAATACAGTCTATGGAGGATGTTCATAAGCTGCAGGGTGACTTGCACAAACTGAGTGTTTGGTCATCCACTTGGCCAATGAGATTCAATGTGGATAAATGTAAGGTTATGCACCTGGGGGCCAATAATCCAAAGGCAAAATATGTCCTTGGGGAGATTCCCTTGTTTAGAAGGACCCAGGTGCACTATTATATCGTAGATTAAATAACAGCATGCAATGTCAATCAGCTGCCTCTAAAGCCAGCAAGATCTTGTCATGTATCAAGAGTGATATGGACTGTAGGGATAGGGATGTAATATTACCACTGTACAAGGCATTGGTTCAGCCTCACCTGGAATATGCTGTTCAGTTCTGGGCGCCGGTCCATAAAAAGGATGCCCTGGAGCTGGAGAGGGTTCAACGTAGAGCCACAAAAATGATAAGGGGTATGGAGGGTCTCAGTTATGAGGAAAGACTAAAACAACTAGATTTATTTAGTCTTAAGTAACTATAAATGGATACTTAACAGAACCAGAGATATCCCCCCTAAAGTTGCACTAAAAAAATTATTTTTTTGCACAGCTTTCTATTCCCAAATCTAAATTTAAGAGTAGATATCTCCGATTCTGCTAAGCATCCATGCACAATCCATTTATCATATTAAAGAATAGACTATCCTGTTTAATATGTGAGTGTGCTTCAATGTGCAAGGGTTCAGGAGATATAGACATTTGAAGTGTGCTCCCCTCCTGGCTGTGAGCTGAAGGCAGAACATAGAAGGTGCTGCAGGAGACTTTCACTTTGCAGATGTACATGCACTCTCTGCATCTATAGCTGAACCTTGGAAAGGGTGATGGAATAATGCTGTACATATTTATTACATATTTTGGTAGAAGTACTTATTTATTAAAAGACTTTGACTGGAAAAATGACAAAAGAGCTTAATTTTCCACATTTGAAATTATTGGCAAATTTTATAAAGAAAAAACATATGTTATTATTAAAGCTATCATATCAAGTCTCACATGACATGAAGAAAAACTAAGTAAAAATTGTTGTGCTATGGAAAGCTTTTCCAGAGATATTGTTATTTAACCCCTTCAGGACGCAGCCATATTGTAGCTTAAGGCTCAGCCCCATTTTTTGTATTCTGACTTGCATTGCTTCATATAGTTATAACTTTTTAACATTGTTACTTCAAAGCGATTATAAGATTTTTTTTTTCTTCACATGTTGTACTTAATTTTAGTGGTAAATTTTGGCTGATAAGTTACACGTTTATTTTTCAAAAAAAAAAAAGGAAAAATTATAAATATTTTGAAAAATTAGCAATTTTCAAAATTTGAATTCAAAATCATCGCGCTTCCAGGCAGATAGTTTTACCACCTAATCAGTTTCTGTCTAACGTTTCCCATATGTCTGCTTTACGTTTTCATAATCTGCACCCCTCAAACTATCAGAAACAGCTTTTAGGAAGATTGTTAAGCCCTTAAGATTTTCATAGTAATTAAATCAAAATGGAGGTGAAATTTATAATGGTCAAATTTTGTTGGTAATACATTTATTTAGCCCTAAAATGTACACATTTCCAAAAGATAAAACTTATCTTAAAACTTGTTATTCAATTTTTTCTCGTGTACAGTGAACCCCCCCCCCCCTCCCCACAAATGGCTGTTACTTGTTTTGTGGGTGCACAGTGAAATGCAGCTGCCAGAATTTTAATTTCTCATTGGCCCCTTTTGTAATGTTTTTCCAGTGTTACCATTTTAGAGTTGGTATCCCCTATTGTTGAAAATGTATTAACTTTTTTTGGAGGGCAGGAGTAGAAAAGCATCAAGTCTGTCCTGGATTTTTTCCTTTTTTTTGGTGTTCACTGTATAGCCTTATAAACATGTTTTGTTTATTCTATGTTCTCAGAGCTGCCATTAGAGCGATCGGCGCCCCTCAAAGATCGGGAGTGATCGTGGGGAAGAGACTCCTGTCAGCTAAGTTAAATGCCACAGTAGAGTTGACCTCAGCATTTCATCAGTTAAACACCCGCGTTGGAGCCAACTACTATTACAGGTGTTACACTGACATGTCAGCTATCAGTTACAGCTGACGCCTAGTGTTTTCAGAGGCCGGCTTGGCTCTCTGAGCCGGTATCAGTTCTTTGTCCAATATATCAGATGCTGCGCTCTAAGTTGCAGCCCTCAGAATCTGATAAAGGGTTAAAGGGCAAAAGGTTGAAATTGATGGGAATGTATATTTTTTGAACTGTACAAACTATGTAAACTATGTTAGCTTAGAGGAAAGTATTTTACAAATACCAAGAAAATACCAAGAAATGGACCAATTAAGGGTCCATTAGAGGTCCTTTAAGGAAAATATTTATTGCACTACAAAGTGGGCAGGGATTTCACTAAGGTTACTTTACCAAATTAATCAATAGGATGTGCACACACTGTGTTTCCATGCTGTGCATTGGGAAGCTGGAAAAATATTTCAAATGCAAACTTGACGAAAACTCTTGTGTGCAATTTCTTTGTTTGTTCTGTTTTCATATCTTTGCCTGTGTACTCCAAATGACAACTTCCCTTTATTCTGTGGGTCTGTGCAATCAGGAGCTTCAAAATTTCTATAGGTTTTATTTGGTTTCATACTTTGGCATATGGCGAAAGGTGTAAATTTTTGCAAAACTTAAAGTGATTCTGAGCAAAAAAAACAAACAAAAATTCATAATTCTGCTCCAGGTGTCCCTGGGAATAATTCCTCAAAGTATTTTGCCTCTCGGTTCTCATTCAGTACCTCTTTTGTCCATAGCAACCAGAGTTTCCAGCTCTCATAAAAACTACAATCAGCAAGATGGAGGGGCGAACTGCCTCCTGTCACCTCATCACAAGCGCCTGCTGCTGACCAATGACACCAGAGCTATCTTACATCTTTCTATCTATCTATCTATCTATCTATCTATCTATCTATCTACCTATCATGTGCTCCAGCACAGCACATGAGGGCACAGCTTTGAGATTGTCTCCTGCCTCTTCCTTGTGTGAGGTGATGGGGGAGGGGGGGCTGCAGTTTCTGTCTGTGTGGATTATTTGTTTATACACAAGTGTAGGGAAAGCTCAGGTTAGATAAGTGAAGGTGTTTTGTCACTGTATTAGTCAGGGCTTCTCCCTGCACATGACTGAGTGCTGGAGACATGAGGTGATCAGCTGGCTGCAGTGAGGGGGAGGGGGGCGTGTCTCCTGTTCCATATGAAGACGGAATGTCCATAGTAATAGACATCTGAGCAGTCACTCAGATTACTTTTTTGAAATGACGGTTACACATTAAGGATATTTTGGTTGCTAGCATTTTTGGAACTGGTTGATCTCTTGAGCACTTTTTATTATTTTATGTGTTGCAAGATGACAAAAAAGTGGCATTTCAGAGATTTTGGCATAATTTTCCATTACAGGGTTCATCACAGGGAATAACCCTTTAGGGACACAGTTATACCTAACATGTTTATGATTTTTTTTTTAAATTGTTTACATTTTTTAATCACTTCTAGGGAGAGAGGGTGATTTGAACGTTTAGGGTTTTTAAATATTTGTAACCTATTTTTTTACTGTATTTCTAGACTCCCCAGCTTACTTTAACCCTAAGGAGTCTGATCACTTATACAATATATTGCAACACTATAGTCTTATATCCTGTAAGCACAGAAATTTTCCTTTTAATTAAGTGAGTATTTTGTACATCATTAGCATGGCAATGACATCCATTGCGCCCTCTCCCAGTTTCAATCATGTTGGAGGAGGATGGGATGGATGGTAAATTTGGGATAGAGAAGGTGGAACAGGGAAAGAGGGAATATGCTCATATGCGTATGAATATAAATTATGATCTGAAAGCAGGAAGCTTCAACTATGAGGCATTTGGGCAGATTTACTTAACCGGTCCTGTCACGATTCAGCGGTGTTTTCTCCGACGTGGATTCCGGTGATTCACTAAGGTTGTGCGCCCGATGTCCACCAGGTGTCGCTGCTGCACCGAGGTCCGCCAGAGTTCACCTGGTTCTTCTCGGTGCATGTGAGTGCTTGATTTTGCGACCTACTTTGTTTTTTAAATTCCATGGTTTTTCCGAATCCGACAGGTTTTCCGTCGGCCATGCCCCCCAATTTCTGTCGGGTGAAAGCCGGTTTGCGCGATTTCGACGAAATCCGATCGCGTGCGCCAAAATCCCAGTGGAATTCGGCGCAAAACGGAAAAAGCGGGGAAACCCGACGAAAGTGCGGCCGCGGAGCCCTTAGTAAATGAGCCCCAATGTGTTTAGTTGATATGTGACTGGGAGTTGACAAGGTGTTAGGAAGACCCCTTCTGCTATACTCATATAGTGCCCAAACCTAGACACATCTTTAAAATTTGCATTCAGGTCTGTTCACACTGATGGTAAGGTCGACCATAACAGAAAATTAAATTAGGCACTAGGCAACATTGGAGAGAGGTATATACAGGCAGTCCCCGTGTTACTTACAAGATAGGGTCTGTAGGTTTGTTCTTAAGTTGAATTTGTATGTAAGTCGGAACTGTATATTTTATCATTGTAATCCCAGCCACAACTTTTTGGGTCTCTGTGACAATTTTAAAAAGGTTGGGTTGTCATAAGAATCAATATTAACACTAAAGCTTTATTTCAGACACCTGTGATAACTGTTACAGCTGTTTATTGTAGCCTAGGACTAAAGTACAATAAATTACCAATATCCAGAGGTCCGTTTGTAACTAGGGGTCGTATGTAAGTCGAGTGTAAGTAGGGGACCGCCTGTATTACAAAAATCTTCAAAACTCCATTATTCCTTAAGATAGAGGCCCATTATTGTTAACGACATAACCCCTTTAACCTCTTTCTGATGAATGAAAGAAATTAAAATTTTAATTGTATATTTGTCATTCTATATTGTTTTCATCTATATTTCAATAGTTGGATTCTAATTATTTTATACTATCTGTCACTGAATTTTTTACATCTAAGTTTCATGCATATTCAATAAACCTTGATTGTAACCTCACTGATTTATCCCTGCAGAAAACCAATTTCAGGAATAAAATAATTTCAGTTCATTCATCATTATGCTGGCAACAACCTAAAAAGCATTTAGTAAATTGATGTGTAAAATAGATAGGGTAAAGCTTCCAGTTTTACATCAAATATTTGAAATGGCATAAAAGTGCATTTGTTATATTATATATAACATAATTACTTTGTTGGGAGTTGTCTGAATATCACATTAACCGCCTAGGTTTTATATTCTTTATACCTGTCCTCATGATCAATTATAGTTAATTCTATTTGCCTCTGTTTGTATTATTAAAAGCATTTCACCCTAAATTAAAAAGTATATCACTTTTTACTTGGTCTCTCCTCGTCTGTCATGTGACATCCGTTGTGAATGTATGATATTGTTGGGAAGTACTTGCATGTAAAGTGGAATGCATAAATTTAAGGAGCTGAGTCCATGTCATTGTCAACAGATTTAAACTTCAGATTTACTATAAAATGTCAGTGAAAATCAGAAGTTTCCCCCTGACCGATACACAGTGACCACTGATGACTGTCCTGCTTTTCTATCTCCTGGCAGATTGCTAGTGTGTGAAGTGACAATGTTGACTATCAGAGCTGACAGTCTAAATAAACAAAAAATAGTTTACTAGGGGCAGGGAAAGATTTAGTTGTAAATATACATGTAGGCAGCAGGAGGAAGTGAACACATTATACATAGACATACCAATGGGCCATCATCATTCTTTACAGCACTGGATGAAGATGGCTTTTCCGAAGCAATAGGTATTCATAGAACAGTGTATGAGAAGCTTTAAAGGTAGATTTTTAATAAAAGCTAAAAAAAATCTCCTATTAAACAATATCAGGAATTTTTAACAGTATATGCCCTACACATATAAGAGAAATAAGTGACATGTTGCTATGCTCTAACATATAGCTGTGATTCTGTGGCAATTTAATTACAGGCAGTCCCCGGGTTACATACAAGATAGGGTCTGTAGGTTTGTTCTTAAGTTGAATTTGTATGCAAGTCGGAACTGTATATTTTATCATTGTAATCTCATCCAGAACTTTTTTGGTCTCTGTGAAAATTGCATTTTTAAAATGTTGGGTTGTCATATGAATCAATATTAACACTAAATCTTTATTATAGACACCTGTGATAACTGTTACAGCTGATCATTGTAGCCTAGGACTAAAGTACAATAAATTACCAATATCCAGAGGTCCGTTTGTAACTAGGGGTCGTATGTAAGTCGAGTGTTCTTAAGTAGGGGACCGCCTGTACTTAAATGACATGATCAGGTCTCACACATTAGGACTAATAGTGAGGCCTAAAAGACTTCCCAACAGCTATGCATATTACAGTACAAATCCATTGCAGTTACATATACCATCAATCAGGTGGTCGAATGTCCTTTCCTCTGACTAATAGTATTTAGTATATAACCTGCCAGACCCTGTAGTATATAGCCTGCCAGCCCCATGTAGTATATAGCCAGCCCTCAGTAGTATATAGCCAGCCATCCCTCAGTAATATATAGCCAGCCCCCAGTAGCATATAGCCAGCCCCCAGTAGTATACAGCCAGCCAGCCCCCTTAAGCATACAGCCATCCAGCCCCCTTAAGCATACAGCCAGCCAGCCCCCTTAAGTATACAGCCAGCCAGCCCCCTTAAGTATACAGCCAGCCAGCCCCCTTTAGTATATAGCCAGTCGGCATAAAAAAATAAACTTTCATACTCACCTTCCGACATCCCCAATGCTTGTTTCAGCTTTCCAATGCTTGTCACAGCTACTCTTCTGTCTTCTTTCTGCTGTAACAGCTGGCAGAGACGCATACATGCTATTTGCCGGTTGACACATACTATGATGTCACCAGCAGCCACATCATAGTATGCGCCGGCCGGCAGATCACATAGCCGCGGCTCTGTCGGCTGTTGAAAGACGACAGAAGAGGACCTACGACAAGCACCAGGAAGCCAAAACAAGCATCGGGGACGCTGGAAGGTGAATTTGTAAGCCAATCCGGATTTTGATGTCAGGACATCAACTAACCCACCAAACTATACTTGTTTATTTGATGATCTTATATAGTGATACAATACAACCTTGCAGACAGCAGCCAACATTTTATTAAAATAGATACTATACAGGCGGTCCCCTACTTAAGAACACCCGACTTACAGACAACCCCTGGTTACAAACGGACCTCTGGATAATGCTAAATTACTGTACTTTATCCTTAGGCTACAATAAGCAGATATAACAGTTATTAAAGGTATCTGTAATGAAGCTTTATTGTTAATCCTGGTTCTTATGACAATTAATCCTGGTTCTTATGACAATCAAACATTTTTAAAATCCAATTGTCACAGAGACCAAAAAAATTCTGTCTGGGGTTACAATTCTAAAATTTACAGTTCCGACTTACATACAAATTCAACTTAAGAACAAACCTACAGAACCTATCTTGTACGTAACCCGGGGACTGCCTGTACAAGAGAATCTAGGTGATAAGTTGACATAGTCTGATCATAACATCATTCCCAGGCTCTATAACTACATAACTAAATTCGACATACACATACACAAAGGACCCACTACCTATCACCAATAGTAACACACAGAACCAAATCATATTCTTGTTCCACCGTTGACACAACCACATGGCATAGAACCTGCTCGGAGCGACCTTTTGTTCATCCTCAACCATATAGTAAAGGACTGGGTTAAAAAAAAAAGGATTTATCTAGTTTCTATAGATTTCCTAGCAGGGGAGTCAGTGACCAAAACTTATTGTAGTGGTCTCAATGGGAAG
Organism: Engystomops pustulosus; assembly: GCF_040894005.1. Taxonomy (NCBI): domain Eukaryota; kingdom Metazoa; phylum Chordata; class Amphibia; order Anura; family Leptodactylidae; genus Engystomops; species Engystomops pustulosus. Next base: position 109,297,170 of record NC_092412.1, on the reverse strand, counting down.
TAGAGTTGGTGGTTTGTTAGTTTTAATATTTCACAACATCTATCTCTTTGTGCGGCAAGATTAGGTGCATCTTACTGAACACAGATATATACATTTCCCATTGAACACAATTATAGTCTTCCATTAGCTCCACTTAGTATTCATTTTTAGTATTGGATCATACTCTAGATCAATTATACTGCACAAAAAAAGAAAGGGAACAACACAATATAACTCCATGTAAATCTTTTTTACTTCTGTAAAATCAAAGGGTCCACTTAGGAAGCAACACTGATTGACAATCAATATGACAGGCAATTAGCAAGACACACTCTATAAAATAGTGGTTCTGCAGGTGGGAACCACAGAGTACACAAGTACCTTTGATTTCTGGAGGATGTTTTGGTTAATATTGAATGCTGGTGGTGCATTCACAATCCTGTTGGTAGCATGAGATGGACTTCTCAACCCACACAAGTAGCTCAGGAAGTTTAGCTCATCTATGATGGCACATCAATGTGAGATGTGGCAAGAAGGTTTGCTGTGTCTGTTTGGTAGTGTCCAGAGACTATACCAGGATACAGGCCAGTACACCAGCAGATGTGGAGGGGGCCCGGAGGAGGGCAACAACCCAGCAGCAGGACCTCCTTTGTGCAAGGAGGAACAGGAGAAGCACTGCCAGAGTTCTGCAAATTGACTTCCAGCAGCCACAGATGTGCATGTGTCTGCACAAACGGTTAGATACCGACTGCATGAGGATGTTATGAGGGCCCAACGTCCATAGATGGGGGTTGTGCTCATAGCTCAACATTGTGGAGGACGCTTGGCATTTGACAAAGATTACCAGGTTTGGCAAATTCGCCACTAGCGTCCTGTGCTCTTCAGAGATGAAAGCAGGTTCACACTGAGCACACAGCACTCTCCATGTGACTGTAGTTTGGAGACAGTCGTGGAGAGTGCTGTCTGCAACATCCTTCAGCATGACCTTTTGGCCAGTGGGTCAATAATGCTGTGAGGTGGCATTTCTTTGGAGGGCCACACAGCCCTCCATGTGCTCACCAGAGGTAGCCTTGGAGGAGATCCCTCAGGAGAGCATCCGCAAAGTCAACAGGAGCATGGCGTTGTAGGGAGGTCATACCGGTACGTGGAAGCCGCATCACAAAAATGAGCCTAATTTTGGCTTGTTTGAAGGATACTAGATCAAAGTTGAATCAGCCTGTTGTGTGTTTTTCCATTTTAATTTTGTGGGTATCTTCGAATCCAGGCCTCCATTGATGATTTTTTGTGATTTTGTTCTCAGCACATTCAACTTTGAGAATATTTTATTCACTCAGATCTAGGATGTGTTGTTTCAGTGTTCCGTTTATATTTTTATATATTTTGAGCAGTATATATATATTTATATATATATCTTTTTTTTTTTCTTGAGAAAGCTAGACGTTATACTGAGAATATTGGTTTTCAGCAAACTGATTGATATCATCTATAATCTATATTTTCCTCTATGAAACCTTGTGATATTAGTTCAAAAAGACTTGACCCTGCAAAATCTCATTGACACATTAATCACTTGACACAGATTTTTGTCAGTATTAAAGTCACTTTTCAGTTCAATGTCTGTTGAGAAATAATTTTATGTTTAAAAGTTGGGAAATGAGCAGTAAACCAAATGTGGCTGTTGAAAACATAGCTAAGTGAGCATGAAGGCGACTTAATATGAACATGCTGGATCACAGTTGTATTTTCCAGCCAATTATATGGTATGGATTTAGTATATACTAAATCTCAAGAAAAAGTAATAACTAACATAATCCTAACTAAATGCAACCAAATATGTTTAATAATTTAATTCCTAAAGAACAGCATGCAAAGAACTGCTATAATTGGCTTCAGTACTTTGTGAAACAATAATCTGGGGCAATTGAACATTTGTTTTTGGTTTTTAGTTTTTGATGCTACAAACCACTTGTCCACAAACCAAGGATTTGAACCAGGGACCTTGGTATCAGACGCAACAACATATTCAGCCACAAAGAGTACTATTTGTTGAGTGAGGATTATCATAGCCATTATAACATGCAATTTCTAGTTATATCTCCCTATACAAGTTTTATATACCTGAAATGAACAAGGTTGCATGTGGCTCTTAGTGAAAGACAATCCTCTGATTAATAACAGAGGGGTATTTTGCTAACCATACATTTTGCTGCCTCTAATACCAAGAGTCAGAGTAAAAGTCCTGATACATATTTTAAAATTGCTTGTGATATTCGTCGGCATCTCTGAAGAAGTGAAGGTGCTGAGAGAAGACGGTCCTTGATGTCAGGAATGAGGGGCGAGCATTTCCTGGTGTGTCAACTTAAGAAATGACCAAAAGACTTATGTTAGATGTCATTAACACTTTACATGATTTTGTTTGGTAGTAAGCTAACATTTGAAAACTTTCTTTGTCAGAAAGATCAGCAAATTTCTGCTGCCCAAATAACCAGCTTGTCTCGATGTTTGTGGACCAGTTGTTGTTTCAATTTCCTGGGGTGGTGCTTACCTGTTGACTTCTGTGTCAACATTTTTTGGGACATGGAAAACCACTCAAATAGCATTAGTCTAAAAGTTGTTTGGTCTGTTTGGTCATATAAATGGACCAGGTTGTAAAAGTTATCTGACGGTTCACAATTCCACAACAATCAGCTGAAATTGTGGTCAGAATTGCAATAGTTGCAGGGAATCTCACTGTTTGAGATTGAGATCTCATGAATAATATAGCCAACTTCATATATTCTCCAACTCAGTAAATATACTTTCTCTGCTACATTCATAGATATGTTACTTGATAGTCTTGGATTGAGGAATAAATGTCTGACTTTCAGACAGCTTGATAAATCTGCCCCTGTGTATTTTCCTAGGTTCATCTTTAGGCAAATGTTTTGCATAAAAGTTAGCAGCCACATTTTTGATTGTGGAGTAACAATCATTATAAGTTTGTTTATCCAAGTTCCCTTTTAGTTAAAAATATTTTGTCACTACTAGCCACAGTTTTACAGTAAAATCTCAGCTTATTTGTGCATTTTTCAGCAATTTTTTTAGATTTAGAAAAAAATATTTAGGCTACATTTTATTTAAACATTAAGTTGTATTTTGTCAAACACATTTACTAAGGGTCTAAATGGCTCTTTTTCGTCGGGTTTCCTGAAAATTAGCTTTTTGCGCTGAATTGCCCCGGGTTTTTGGCGCACGCGATCGGATTGTGGCGCATCGGCGCCAGCATGCATGCGACGGAGGGGGTGGCCGTCGGACAACCGACGGATTCAGAAAAACCGTGGTATTTAAAAAAAAAAAATATGTCGCTTGAAATGCACTTACATGCGCCGGGAGTAGGTTGGTGAGCTCCGGCGAACCTCGGCGGACCTCGCTGCAGCACCGACACCTGGTGGACATCGGGCGCACAACCTTAGTGAATCACCGGACGGAAAACGCGCCTCTGGATCGCGACAGGACCGGGTAAGTAAATGTGCCCCATAAAGTACAACAAAGATGTCACATAGGTTAAAACATTGCATCAACTCATTGTGTTAAGCAACCATTGTTGGGACATTGATTGCTCAGTATCCCACATCAAATTGCCAGGTTGCACTGTTTATTTGTCTTGTTGCTCAATTGAATTCAACCATGCCTTTCTTTATTTTCTCCCACCCTTTCTTAGTTATTTTTAGCCCCAATGCAGCATTAAAAGTAACAAAATGTATTTATCTCCTGCGGCTTACAGAGGCTGCATGCCAGAGGTGTGTATTATACCCCTCTGCTGGTACTGGCTGCAGAAAGAGATATGCATGCAAATGATTACATACCAAAACCGGCTCATCATTGGAGCTGTTGGAGCTCCAGGTTGGAGTCCGGTGCTAGTGCCAATGATTAATTTGCCTGCTGCCATTGCTGCTGGTGGGGACCCCTTCCAAGTTAGTTGGTGGAGCATTTTTTTAGATTGTTGGTAGAATAAAAATGAAAATCTTTTTAACAAAGAAAAAAATTATGGAAAAGAGGTAAAAAAATTATCTAAATAATGGACCGATTATCATAAAATATAAGAAACATTAAAGTCAATGGGAACATCAAAGGAAATTTTCCTCTATGTTGTTCTTTAAAAAATAGTAAAGCAGAACAAAAACATAAAAACAACAGTTTGAAGACATTTGACTGTTTTATATTACTTTTAAACTATATTATGTTACGTTTTATATCATTCTGATGCCTATAAGCTTTGAAACATTGCTCAACCACCTCCATTGCCTACCAGCCTCAAAGCCATATTGATATCTTTCTAACCACTTAAGTAGTTTCTTTGATACATGCATGAGCTCTGCTATTTTTTCTACCTTTTTAGACTGATTATACTACCATCTCTATCTACTTATTAGGAAAAGAATGTGATGCTTTCCAAAGCACAGCAGTACAGCTGAGATGACTACTCTGCAGCCTCCTGAATCATGTAGTGATACAGGATTTAATGTTACACATTTCTAATGCACCTTTCTCTTCTCTTAGTACTTGTGGGCATGATATTGTAATCCAGCCTCTTACACAAGTCCACAGGGCATTCCAGCAGGTAGATAATGAGATCACACTGTCACACAACAAAAAGCTCTCCATAATTGCACCTCTATGATTGTGTCCCTTTCAAAGGCCGCTGCACATTTTGCCAAGTTTGAGATATAAAACCTGCCTAGACCTCCATTTAAAGGTAATACTTTAATAATGCTTTACATTTGGTCTCTGCTCAATAGAAATGCCTTTTCATCAACCACAAAAACAAAGTAAAGGGTGGAATCATTTGTAATGCATTTTGTCACTCAGATGCTGATTGTTGAATGATTCCCATTATTTCTTAATTCCCTTTCTTTGTTTCAGAATGATCACATTGTGAACGCTTTGTTCTGCCTCCTTTATTGCTATATTGTTTGCACAGCATAAAAGTAGCTATGTCTACATCATCTGTTTCAGTTTATGACGTGGAAAGAATGATCCAAAATGCAATAAAATAAAATCTAATCAACAGCACGTAAACCAATTATTGAATTTTTCCCAAACTGCATTCTGCAAAGAAAAGCTTTAGGGTAGATGAAATGTGCAGCTCTTTTCCTGTTCGTTTTATGTTTTGCAGTATAAAAGAGACAGATGTGAGGCTGAATGAAAAACGAATGAACAAAATTATGGACAAGCCTTCACATAATATCTGTCTAGGACATTGAACATTAACATAGGCTCAAGAGGATCATATTCCATTAAATTACAAATAACATGAAAAGTTGGCATATGCCCTTCTCTTTATGGACACATTATGCTATCATAATTTTGTTAAATGTTCTTATCTGAAAAGTTAACCTTTGTGTAAAATCCAGTTAAATATGACTGCCATCAGACTCAGTAGTGTAATATAAGTTCCTTTCCCTTACTGGTATATTATTTGTCGTGGAAATCTTGCTGAAATCTTAAATTCCAGCAGAACCTTTAAAGAGGACCTGTCACCCTAAAACAACACTCTAGCCCTACCCCATATGTAGCCGTGTTAAACCTTCCGATAAATCTAGCAAACAGTGCACTGCCATAACCTCGGAAACGCTGGGTCCGGCCTATTAATGAGCGAGTGGTCCAAGGAGGTGGTGACTGCAGCATGAAGCTTGGTAGTCACCACCGGCCTTTGGTGTGGTAGGGGCGGTCATGGGAGAAGCTACAGAGCAGGCAGCACCTCGGCCCCCTCATGAATACACTGGACCGCTGTAAGCTTGGACTGTCATTCCGAGGCTATGGCAATGCAATGTTTGCTAGCTTTATCACAATGTTACTTTAGTAAGCAGCTCCTAAAGCATTTTTTAGGGTGACAGGTCCTCTTTAAAGGACACCTGTCATCAGATCTCTGTCACTATTTCTGTCACCACTACCTGTTGGAGCAGCTCACAAGGATCCCATCCCAGCCTTTATCTAGATAATTCATACATTTATCATTATAAAATCATCTTTTCTTTATTATGTAAATAAGGCTGGTCACATTGTCAGAGGCAGTGATGTCACCACTGGTATCCTTCCCCTCTCCTCCCCCTGCTCATGTCTGTTTGTAAAGCATTGCTAGTGTCTGTGCTTTATCTGCTGACATGCTGTCCCTCCTAATACACATGCGTGAGACACAGACATCAGCTGCACATGTATCTGACATGTTCTGCTATAACATGGCTGCATCCTGGAGCTGTTGTATCTCTCCTATACACACACCAGCACCAGGAAGCACATGGTGGAGCCATTACACCATTATACCTCACATCATTATACAGGCTGTAAGTCAAGCACTGGGGGTGTGGCTGTGCCTCCCAATCATGAATAAGCTGGACAGCTTGAATATGATAATGACTCATTGGACATCTCACAGGTCATTTGCATACAGCTTTAGAACCTCATTGCTTAAGTTTGAAGGCATTTAGAGGGACAATCAAGGGATACAGGCAATGCTTTCTAATGGCAGTTTATAAAAAAATATATTTAGTTTAGGGGGTTAATTTGCCTGACAGGTTCTCTTTAAATACCTACCAAAGATTGCATAAAGAATTGGGTCTGCTGTGGGCTAGTCATTAGAAGATGGCCAGTATGCATTATATTTTTTTTGTGGATGTGGGCACGCTCAAAAGACGGTTTCGGAAGTGAATAATAATTTTTAATAACAATTTCTAACAGAAATAAATGAATAAAAAACAAGTATAAAATTCCTTACAATAGGAACAGATACTTGATCTTAATTTGTAACAGACAATATAGTATTTTTACAGATGGATATTATATATACTTTGATATTTCGGTCATACGGTATGTGGACTAGATTCGTCTGTTTTTTACATATAATACATATATACCATATTTCTTTTCATAAAGACAATCTAATTTATCTATGTATTAGATAAATTGAAAAATAGAGGCTTGGTTATTTCTCAATATCTCTGACAAATATATGGCGTGCGCACGCTTATATGTTGATAAAATATATAGGCTTGGATATTACTTACTACCTCTAATGGGCATATGACAAAGATATGAAAGATCTAAAAAATGCATGCATAAAAATAAAAATAAAAAGTCCAAAAAATAAAAGTCCAAAAAATCCGAGGTCTAAAATTTGTATCAGAATTATATTTAGAAATCGAGGATTTTGACTTTCTATAGTAGATTGGTGTCCAGGAGGTTTCGCTATTAAACAGGATGTAGGGCCCTACACCTGTGAAGACTCTTTTATCGTTTTGATTATCTTTTTGTAAGTGATCTTAAATGGAAGTATGGGCACTCACGATTAGTTGGCAACGATGAGCATAGATGTCCTCAAGGTTGTGTTGCTGTTCTCAATATGTTGAGGTAGGCAAAGTCCAGGTATCTACGTATGCTGGAGTCCGCGGCTGTCCACGTGTGATGGAGTCTGTGTACGCCGTTCGGGAACGTGGTCAGAAGGTGTTGTAAGGTGTCAGTTCACACACCTCCACTTTGTCGCGTGGCCTCTCCTCCTCCAGTTCAGACCGAGCGACTGCAATGTGTCGTAGATGGTGTTACGTTAATGAATGCGGTCGTGCCAGCCAGAGCTCCAGATGATGGGTTTGGATTTACAAGCGCTTTCCAGGTGAGTGTCTTTTCATTCCTTTTATGGGCAATAATGTTAGTGGATCTGTTCAAATCCTATATGTGTCTTGTAGCTAGACGCGTTTCGAAGCGCAATGCTTCTTCCTCAGTAGCTTTTTTGTAATGAAAACCTCCTTGTTGATACATTTTGTTAAATACCCCTTCCGGGCTGGAAGTTGTCTGGTTTGGATTTCCACGGACTGGGTTAAGTTGAAAAAACCTGACCTGGACCAATCTACTTAAAGTCTGCTTATGTTCTTTTTCGGATAGTGTTTCACTGTTGCGATACATATATTGCGATAAATCATAAATTATAGACTGTGCAATGTTAAATAAAAATATTAATATTGAACGAAGATATATACAAATAATGATAAATGATACAAAGTAGAAGACTGAAAGAAAGGGTTTTCTAACAGCCCACATCCACAAAAAAAATTTTGTCAAACCTCCCTATTGGGTCTTTTTGGTGTTAAGACCTACTGTGGCTGCACCCAAAACCGGTCTAACAGAGATCAACAAGTGCCACTAGACCCACTATAAAAAAAAGTATGCATTATATGTTGTTTAGCTCACAACTGTATTCAGGGGTTTACTATATACCATTCTATCAAAGCTGCCCTTCTGTGCATTTAACCTAAAGTATCATGGAATGTATTTACTATTTAGCTTCCATTATATTCTACTATAAGAGAAGAGCAAAATAGAAACAAATGCCCCATGTGTGAAATGAGCCCTGCGGAAAGTTATCTGAGGACATCTTAAAGGTAGACAGGAAGTGCACTGTATTTCTCTTACAAGTGTATACTTCCAATGAATAATCATTGTGATTCTGGGATTCCAAAGGAACTAGGATAAGATAACGGTATGTTCATACAGTGTTTGGAAGGAATTTTGAAGCTGTCATCTACTTCAAAATCTGATCCGAAAAAGACACTCTAGTTTGCCTCTCATAGTTTTTAAGAACAGCCTACCCAATTTTTCAATGGTTTCCCCAGTAGAATCACCACTGAATCTTGGAAGATGACCTCATGCAGATAAACTACATTGATCTGTTCTTTTATTGTCTGTTCTCTACACTCTTACCTCCCTTTTTCTGGATGGTCATGTTTGAAGAGGTAAAATGGTCACTAACCTAGGAATGATCTGTCCTATAGGATAGAGATAAAATGGGATTCTGAATTATTAATATTGATATTCAATCCAAAATATCATCAGTGATATTTCTATGGTAACTTTCTATGGCATTTATCCTGTTTTATTATTGTTTTTTTTCATGAGTTTTTTTTAATTTTTTTGGTGTGTTAGATGTGTTGGTTTTAATTTGGTGCAATTTGCACAGTTTTTTATGATAAAAAGTCCACAGAAAGAATCTTGCTAACAACAAGAACTTTCTGGCTTAGTTTTGTGCATATTTCCGGCGCAAGTAAGCTGATTTGAGCCAAAAATTCTCAAATTAAGCAGGTACATCTATCCTGCTAAGATAAACCTAACACAGAAGAAAACTTCTCCACTTTTGTAAACCATTGAAATAGGCACTAGAAAGGGAAAAATCACTTAAAAAGGTGCAAATAGAGAGAAAGGAAAGAATAACAACAATAATAATAAATGACCGGCAAAGAGTGTAGCCAGGTGCATCAAACCATTATCTGAGCCAGTTTCAGCACCAGATGCTAATGGGAACAACTTATTGCTGGTCTAACCAGATGGCGTTCCACTGCTGATCTAAGTTAAATGGTCTTTCTTATGAAAAGGTCATCAGTTCAATATCCTGGGAAAATTTCTTAAAGGTAGGACACATCCATACTTCTGAGTTATGGTGCCATTGTCCATCCGAATTTTAGAACCTTATACTTCTCTCTATTTTCTCTGTAAACCTTTTTAACGTTATTGATGAGCATGGCAATGTGGTAATTGATTAAGTTGTAGAACTATCTCCTATATAGACTTTCTGTCTTGATCTTTTCTTTTTGTCTTTCCTTTTTTTTTGTATTTTCTACCTTCTTAGGGTCACTGCATGCTATTAGATCAGCTATTTAGCATTTACATTTTGTATACATTGAATGCCAACCTCTTCTTGTCCTGGATTGCTTCATTGTGAGCAGAATGACAGGAGTTCTACATTATCTTTGAAAAAGGACCTTAACATTACATGAGGCAAATACACATCTCCACTTTACTAATTATTGCTGTAACTAATGAGAATATGTGATAGTATAGACCCATCTGGATATTAATGGTGAACATTTTGTTCCAATTACTTTCCAATTACTTTCTTTATAATGTGAATTGCATGAAAAAATGATTTAGATCTTCAATAATATAATCTTTCTAATGCTTTATACACTAGATATTATTTTCATAAAAGCACATTATTTTCTTTTTAACCCCTTGCCGCCGAAGCCCATTTTTCAAATCTGCCCTGTGTCACTATAAGTGGTTATAACTTTGAAACGCTTCAACATATCAAAGTGATTTTGTGTTTTCCTGGGACACTTTGTACTTCATGTTAGTTGAAAAATTTGTGTGGTATGTTTTGCGTTTATTTATGAAAAAAAACATATTTGTTGTAAATTTGGAAATTTTTTTGATTTTCTAAATTCAAAATGTTCTTCTTTTCAACACATAGTCATAACAGCAAAAATACTTGATAACTAACATTAACCAAATGTCTGATTTTTTTTATGTTGACTTGATGTTTTATGAGTCCTGTCATTTTTAGGAGGTTATAGAGCTTTGAACTTTAGGTGTGATTTTTCACATTTTCATAAAAAACACAAAATCCTGCTATTGAGGGACCTGCTTAGATTTCAAGTCACTCTGAGAGGCCTAAATAATAGTAAAACCCCATAAATTACCCCATTATAGAAACTACACCCCTCAACGTATGTAAAACATTTTTTATGAAGTTTGTTATTGCTTTAATTGTTTTACAGGTGTTAAAACAAAATCATGTGCAATTTTGAAATTTCAATTTTTTTGGCTAAAAGAATGTGGTTTTCAAAACATGTACAAATTCTCAATGGGATCCAAAATGTCCCTTCAAAAGAGAAGGGAAAGAAGGCACTAATGCAATACACAAGTAGTTTAGTTTTAAAATGTCAAAAAACTTTTATTAATGCTACAATACATAATACAGTTTAAAAACCATGGAGACAAAATTGTGGCCTCACCGTTGAGGGTGTCCACAGGGTACAACACAATATTGGGTGATGGAACACAGAGACAAGAAAGGGAGGTCTAGCATTGGGCTAGGTGGAACTAATATGTATGTATATAGAGTATGGTGAGCTGGTTGCCAAAGGGAATGAACCCTATTAAAGCTGTCCCAAGTCCGCACAGGTGTGCACAGCATAAAGATGGCCACTGGGATGTGAATCTAGTGTACCAGGGCCCCTAGAATAGGGCTACCAGTTCTTACCTAATGCCCGTGATTTTGTTCCACTGCCCGGGAAGGCTGCCTCCCCGACGCGCGTTTCGGCTCTAACTGAGCCTTTCCCCCCAGACGAAGGCTCAGTTAGAGCCGAAACGCGCGTAAACTGTATTATGTATTGTAGCATTAATAAAAGTTTTTTGACATTTTAAAACTAAACTACTTGTGTATTGCATTAGTGCCTTCTTTCCCTTCTCTTTTGAAGGGCAATTTTGGATTCTATTTGAGCACTTGACTTGGCACTATCCAGGTGCGCTACTAGGTAGGGGGCCTAACTATGATAGCAAGACAGGACACATATGTTATGTGTATTTGACCGTCAAGGCCTCCCTTATACCTGATCCTATCATTCAGATTGCATAAATTCTCAATGGATAAAATAAAAAAATACCCATATGCTCCGCAAAGTTTGATTTCTCCCGAATATAACAATACCTCATATGTGGTGGTAACCTGCTGTATGGAGGGAAGGCACTCCTGACGTAGTACTATGTCTAATGTCGGTAAGGGGTTAAGGCTCTATTCACACCCAAATTAAATTTCCATTATTCTGCTCAATTATAGTTATTGTACAATGAAAATAACATGGAGCCACATTGGGGCTATTGAGCTATTTAGTGGGAAAAATAGATGTTGAATAGATGTTATATTACAAATCTTTTTAAATTCTGTTTTACTTGCATTAGCAAATAAAATATTTTTACTTGACATTTATATATAAAATTTCCTAGATAGATAATTAATTTCATATAAGTAGATCAATAAAATGAATTCTCCAGGAGGTGGTTATCAGAAAACATTTTGCTTCTAGGTTTTTGTAAGCACATAGAAAGGGTACACAGGATGTATTTTCTTTTCTGAGCTGTGGTTATAAGACAGGGCCGTAGTTATTAGGCTGGTATAAACAGATACACACCGATAAGTGTGGGTAACCTAAATCAAGGGTTTTTGATATTATGCAAAAAATATTTTTGATATCCTGGAAACAAATGGGTGAATTTATTAATGTGTCACAGGCTCCAACAGTGCAGACCTCAACAATACTAGTCCAGTGCTTCGCCAAATTCATCATAGTGTTGATTAATCTATCACAGTTTATTAGTCGATTTCTACTTTTATATTGGCTTTTAGATAGAAATGTGGTGAAGGGGGTTTATGAATTCCCTTCAGTGTTTTCCTAAGATCCTGTGTATTTTCGAGCACACATCTAAAGTGACATGAGCATAGTCTCTTCAGCAGGGATACCATTATAAACAGTGTGAAAACTCACTTAGCACTCCCCCACCCTAAAGATGTACATAGTATTCAAGCAGTACAGCAGTATTCAAACTCTTAATGGTTCTGACAATTTAACAACATTGATCCCTAAATAAAATTCTATGCACAGTATGGCATGTTTGGTTGATCTTACGATTAAAAATTGTAAATAAGGGCTGAAAATTTGTACATATATGTTTCAGTTTGTTTTTCTACAATGGATAGAATTTTGTTCTGCAAAAGCAGATCACCTGCACAAAGCCGACTAAAGAGACACTTGGAATACTATACATCAATCCATTAACTGGTTTTATGATATTGTGTAGGGCTTTCTGCACACAGGACATACAGATATATGGCACGAAAACAACAGTCCCAGCGGGTAAGTGGCATTCATGCGGCAATGACAATTGAAAAAGACCCCATGGGGCGCATACACAAATCTGAATAGGACCTGCTCTATTTTTGGCATCTTAGATAGTGGATGCATGCACAGGGCCCAGGGAATCCACAGCCTTATGCATGAGCCCAAAGAAGTGAATGGAGATGTGAGCTGGATGTAGGCAGCTGCTAAACAAACTTGTACAGAGGGCTGCATTTTGTTATCTTCCCTAACACTGTCAGCATCTGAATCTCTGCTTCTCTCAAAAGTCACAGGGGAGGGGAAGGCCTGTGACTTCCTTCCCTCATCGGCAGCAGACCATTATATGGGCTGTTAATAAAGTACTGGGCTGTGCAGAAGAGCCATGAATAAGCAGGACTCGGCTTCAGGGAAGATGCTGATCGGAATCACCTCCGGTCATTTGCATACAGCTTTAGGAATGTTTTAAGTTTGCAGGCATGGAGAGGGACAATATAGGGGCAATGCTTTCTAATGGCAGTTTATATATAGTTTTGGGGAGTTGATTTGACTCATAGGTTCCCTTTAACACAAAAGTTTGTGATGATTAGTCTACTTCAGTATTTCCCTTGCAGGTTAGGGGGAGGTGTGCACTAATTCAAGAATTTTTTTTTTATTATGTTAAGAAATCTTGTTGAATTAGGTTTATGTAAAATTACATTCCTTAGTTAAAGTGGATATTATCAGTGTATTGGTATTGAGTGCTGGGGGCTTTAACATCATACCGACACGCGCCATAATAGTACGGCCCACGTCGGGTGGCAGTGCATGGAGAGGGCTAAGTATTTTCTGCATATTGCACCGATCGCGGGTGTTATCACCGATCGCCGCCGAAAAAGATGGTGGCGCATGGGCGTCATCATCATCTTGCCGAGGATTGTCTCTCCCCCTGAGAATAATATGTTATATACATTAACAAAGCAATTCCCAACTATCTCACTGCGTCCCCTTTTCAGAACATTATACCCTCTCTCAGACCAACTCCCATTTCATCTTCACTCCTCCCAATTGTAAACCAATATCTCTTAGAAGATCATCCCAGGTCTAGTGTGATCTTACCCGACTAAACTGTATAACCAAGTAAACTAGCAACTGAACCAGCAGAATGCAACATGAAGTGTAAAGTGAGATGACTAGACCCTTGAATATATAATATTTCCTGCATGTGCACTTATCATGGAAAACACCCTCATCAACAGACAGAAAGATCACATTATAGTGATAAACTGTAAGCAACTATTTCCCCAGCAGATATAGGTTATCTGTTATATTACAGTGGAAATTATTGAGACCCCTTTACATTTTTCACTCTTTGTTTCATTTCAGACAGTTGGCAAGATTAAAAAAAAGTTATTTTTCTTGCTCATGAGTGTACACTCTGCACTTCATCTGGACAGAAAAGAAATATAGATATTTTTGCTAATTTATCAAACAAAAAAAACTGAAATCACATGGTCATAAGTAATCAGCCCATTGGCTCAGCATTGAGTACCTTTTGAACTAGTACAGCCATGAGTCTTCTTGGGAATGATGCAACAAGTTTTTCACACCTAGATTTGGGGACCCTCTGCTATTATTCCTTGCAGATCCTCTCCAGTTCCCTCAGATTGGATGGTTAACATTGGTTGCTTAATTGGGTTTAGGTCAGGGCTCTAGCTGGGCCAGTAAAGAATGGTCACTGAGTTGTTCTGAAGCCACTGCTTTGTTATTTTAGCTATGTGCTTAGGGTCATTGGGGCATATTTATCAGGACCTCTGCGCAACGCCAATGGCGCAGAGGCCCTGAAATAATCGCAAATGCTAGCTTATTGCTAGCTTTTGTGATTATTTGCCAGTAGGGCGTGAAGGGAGGGGGGTGCGGCCGGCCGAGTGGAGGGCATTGCTGGCTGGGAGTGGGCCGGCGCAGGGCGTTACTGTCCCCATGCCTGCGCACTCGCAGCTGCCGGCGACTTGCGTAGGATAAACGCTGCGCAGACGGCTGCCCCGATACATCGAGAGGCATGCATGCCGCACGAGCACTAGCGTATGATAAATATGCCCCAATGTCTTGTTGTAAGGTGAACCTTTGGCTGAATTTCTCTGCACTTGGCCGTATTCATCTTTCCTTCAATTGCTACCAGTCGTCCTGTAACCACAGTATGATTCTGCTACCACCATGTTTCACTGTTGGGATTGTATTTGGCAAGGGATGAACAGTGCCTGGTTTTCTCCATTTGTACCACTTAGAATTAAAACCAGCCCTGGAAGAAGCTGTGCAGGCAAAACCCAGGGTTGAGAACCCAGGGTTCTCCCATCTCATTAATGAATCTCTGAAGCTCAATCTCAGTGATCTTGTGTTTTTTCTTTACCTCTCTCACCAAGGTTCTTCTCCCACTATTACTTAGTTTGGCTGGGCAGCAGGTGGAGGAAGAGCTGTGGTCTTAGGACACATGCACTTAGGAACCTTGAGTGCTATAGAAATTCATTTGTAACCCTGGCCACATGTGTACCTTGCCACCATTCCGTCTCTGAGCACCTTGGGCCGTTCTTTAGACCTCATGATTCTCATGTGCTCTGACATGCTCTGTGAGCTGTGAGTTCTTATATAGACAGGCGTGTGCATTTCCTAATGAAGTCAGATCATTTTAATTAGACACAGCTGGACTCCAATGAAGGAGTAGAACCATCTCATTTTATAGTTCAGCTTTTCATGTTTAATAAATTAGAAAAAATAACATTTCGAGATGGGGTGCAGAGTGTCCATTAATGAGAAAAAAATAACTTTTTCATCTTAACAATTGGCTGCAATGAACATAGAGTAAAAAATGTAAAGGTGACTGAATACTTTCCATATCCACTGTATGTGCTGCTCTAGAAGCAGAATGAAGACTGCTGTTAGCAAATCCTATATACCGTTGAAGGATTTTCAGTGACGTACCAGATACCTTGTGTTTGCAAGATTGTATGTTAAATAATTGCAATTTGTATAATTCCTTGGTATTTAGAGATTGATTTGTCTCAGTTAATGGTTTGTTTCAACCAACTTTGATGTGACATGATTAATACTGTAATATACCGTATTTTTCGGCCTATAAGGCGCACCAAAAATCCTTTCATTTTCTCAGAAATCAAAGGTGCGCCTTAAAGGCCAGTGCGCCTTATATATGAACTTATACAGAAAGGTACTACAGACAAGATGTACTGTACATTTACCAGTGTTTAATAGCTCCATCCCCAGAAATTTCCTGCACCTTCCCACACAGTATACAGGGTCCCTAGCTCCTGAAGTGCCCTGGCACCACAACTAACATTGTGCCCATCCTGCCCTCCCCTAGCACGGAGAGAGCGGAGCTGCCATAGTGCCGACCACGAGGCAATCATCATCATCAGTAAACAATCCCCCATACCTGACAGCCCTGTAACAGGGGAAAGAGAAGGAGCCACAAGGAACCCCACAGGAATAACACCCTGGCTGAGGAGGGAAGGAGAAGGGGCAGAGGGAGACCGCTTAACCCCTGCTGCATCACCCTGCATTAACCCCCAGCAGCCCATACCTCTGAGATCGGAGCTCTCTGACATGCTGAAGACAAGTTTCCCGGGAAGTGTAGCTGGCTTGAACTGTGCACAGGTCTGTCCCCCCTGCTGGTCATTTTTAGGTACTGCATTTGATCCTGCGCCTTATACTCCAGTGCGCCTTATATATGAACCTAGATGTCTTAGCAGGCATTTATTAGAGGTGCGCCTTATAGTCCGGTGCGCCTTATAGGCCGAAAAATACGGTAACTATTTTCCTTTATAAGCTACTTTCCATTATAAGCACCTGTTATTTGACGATGAGACTGGAATGCATTTATTTAAAAAAAATCATTTAGGAGGCAATCTATTTTATTTGGTATGCTTTTGTTTAATGGTACTAATGCAAAGCCAAGGGAAATAATTCTAAATAATATTAATTAACCCCTTACACACCGCAGTGTAGCAAACCCACAGTGTGTAATTGCATTCTGGCAGATTTCCATCAGGATCAGACCCCACGCCATTTGCAAAGGGGATCCATCCTACTGCAACACCTGGGTGTAATGTGTGGCCTGCCCAAGGACCCTGTACTAATGTACAGCATTATCCTTGAATGTGTATGTATATATGTTTACAAAAATACATTAATTTGCCAAAAAAATTACAAACCGTTTTTCACCATTTTCACTGCATTTGGAATTTTTCTCCCGCTTCCCAGTACACGGCATTCAATATTAAATACCATCACTATGAAGTGCAATTTGTTACACAGAAAACAAGTCCTCACACAGCTCTTTAAATGGAAAAATTAAAAAGTTATGGATTTTTAAAGGTGTGGAGGGAAAAATGAAAACGGAATAACGAAAAAGGGCCTTGGCGGGAAGGGGTTAAATATAATACTGGATAGTTTTTTCCCATACTCTAAATTACAGTTTTGTTGATTGCAGTTAAAAGCAGACTTCGCCACTTATTCTGTCTCTCAGGAAGCCATGCAGCACATGTTCTCAGCAGGGGATTTGTAGACTAAAGCCTTTAACACTTTTCAGGGACTCTTCTTTCTTTCTTAGAATTCTGTTTCAGTAGGAATAATGCCTCTGTTGTTTTGTTTTCTGCCTGTTATAACTCATACAAGCACCAGTTGTCTGAGGCTGCCAGAATGCACCTCTGCTTAAAATTGATTTACTTCTATTCAGAGCAAAATTGGCATAGTTTACATGGTAAATTCTTTCCCAGAAATGAGGTCTAATAGTTTTCATTTTTCTGCTCCATCATACTGAAAATTGAAACAGTAAAAGCAAGTAATAGCTATGCGTTGTGTCTCCATACAGTAAAAGTGAACTATATAGATCATATATATTTTTTACTGTGTATTTATTTAATGTGCAGTTTATAGAGTGTTTATAAAGTGAAGCATCACATTTAGGGTTATTGTACATTTATGACTATTTTCTGGTACAGGCAGTCCCCGGGTTACGTACAAGATAGGGTCTGGAGGTTTGTTCTTAAGTTGAATTTGTATGTAAGTCGAAACTGTATATTTTATAATTGTAGATCCAGACAAAAAAAAATTTTGGCCCCAGTGACAATTGAAGTTAAAAAAATGTTTTGCTGTAATGGGACCAAGGATTATCAATAAAGCTTCATTACAGACACCTTGCAGCTGATCATTGAAGTTTGGGACTATAGTAAAGCATTCAGAGAGCTTCACCAGAGGTCAGAGGGGTCTGTCTGTAACTATGGGTTGTCTGTAAGTCGCGTGTCCTTAAGTAGGGGACCGCCTGTATTTTTAAACACACATTCACCTTTTAGACAAGTCAGGAAAGTGTCAATAAAATATAAGATTATAACACTTGTAATCAGTACAAAATCTTACAAAGTGGCAGAGTACATAGTATGCATCCCAAAATAGGGAAGGGAGTGTTTGTAGACTGCAATACAGAAAGTTAATGCTAACTGTGCTCTTTTAAAGAAAAAACCTAGGAAATAAATAGATAAATGAAATTGTACTAAGACGTTTTCCATAGAGTTGTGTATTGATCTGCTCATCTTCTCCTGTTCATAACCATACAGCATACAGAAAAGACTGCAGTTATATAGTGGCAGGTTACATTTAAACCAAATGTTATGGAATAGTATTGTTAACACTTTTAACATTGTTCTAACCATTCTTTACATTTCTCTTTTCTCTAGATTGGCAGATCGCAACCCTTGCCTTACTACTTGGTGGTGCTGCCATTATACTTATTGCGTTCCTTATTGGCTTAGTCTCCATCTGTGTGGGTTCCCGTAGGCGGTTCTACAGACCAGTTGCTGTCATGTTGTTTGCTGCAGGTAAGTTTGTGACACGGTTGACTTAACAAAAGTACTTTATTTATTTAGCATAGATAATATTGATAAAATGGTTAAAATGACCTTCATTAAAACATAGTATATAACCAAATGTTGGATGTATTGAATTTAAAATAACATGAAATAACGTAGTTTTACAAGAGCATATAATTGTTGATAATTGGGCATGCCCCGGATAGTCAGAAGTTTCTCCTGTGGCACAAGAATTACACATGTAACTTTATGCTACCTGCAGACGACAAGTGCAGATTAACTGGACAAAAGCAACAGAACCGTGGACCATTGTTTACAGCCCATGTGTCAGCAGTTATCAGTGTTCTGAATTGTTTGCTGCAATGGATATTTCTATGTAATACAAAGTTTAAAGTGTGACTGCATATATTTTCTATATTAACACCATAACATGTTGTGAAGTGTCATGTTTTGTGGTGACAGTGTGTGGATGAGAGGCAGTAAGGGTTTAAAACTGAGATGTGCCTTACACCTGCCCTCAGCTTATAACTGGCCAGATAAATTCCCTCCTGACCTTTTTCTTAAGCTTTGAGTATGTGTTGTTTGGATTTGATTTCTATTTGTCCTTTTGGCTATTTTTGACTATTCTTTTGGACTTAATTTGGCTATGGCATAAACCTTTTGTTGTTACATTTAGTTTGGACCTGATTAGTTTTTTGTCTGTTGATGTACAATCCTGTTACTGACCTTGGCTAGATGATTGTTGTAGTACTTTCTCCATTCCCTGCACACTACTTATTATAGGGAAATGGGTGATCATTTAGGGTGGTTATTATGTATGCAGGGGCAGTTTGATAGGTTCAGTGCTGGGAATCACTTTCCATTTTCCTATGTACTAATTAAATAAATACAGAACAAAAAACAGTCATACTTAAGTTAAAACAACAAAAAATATAAGTACAATGTGTTCATTTCTCTTATTCTTTTGCACAATTCTCAAAATATTATACGATTTTTAAAAAAAGATAAATTAATGGAGATATGCCTGTTAGACAACCTTTTGCTATTAATATTGCAGCGAATTCTGTAAATTATAAGTGAAGATCCTTCCGTTCATTGGAAGGTAATTGCTGGGTGTTTATGGTGGGGTAAAACTACATCTCATGGAACAGAAAGCACTGAAATGCAACCATTTATAATGATTACATCAGAATAATTCATAATAATTTTATATATAAGATAAATATTTAGAATAAAACTTTCAGTTTCTCCCATTATTTTATATTTTTTATTATCTGAGATTGTGTATTTTTTCGCATTTTTTATACTGCTGCATAGTTACATAAAATATTACATTTTTATCAATTTCCATTTCACATATTTGACACCTTTATGGTAATATATAAGTGATATATTTTCAACTTTAGTACCATATGTAAGTATTGTGTTGAAAGCAAGTCTACTGAAATTATCACATTAGCAGTGCGTAGTTTTCTTGTAACTGCCCCTTTTTTAAAAACAATATCAGATTAATAGTCTGAAAATATAAGCAATTTTATTTTGCTTAATGTAACAGCTATGGGCAAACTAATTAAACTTAATAACAGGGTTTGCTGCAATTTAAAAGGCAACCTCATATAACCCAAGACTATCAAAAAGAAATCCTGCAGATTTCTACATACTGGAGATACATATACTGCTCTACTTAACTTGACATTTCTGTAGCTGACAGTATTTCTCATTTTATATTCACATATTTTCTGCTTTTGTTGTGACTTCTTTAACCACTTGAGACAGAGAAATGAATTTGTAAGTGCAAGCCCTTGAAGCAACAATGCCAAGCAGAACTGGCTCTAAAAATAGCCTTCTTCCTCCTTCCTACATAAAGAACATCCATTCATTCTTTTCTAGCTGCTTCCTAGACATTTCAAGTATTAATCACACTTATCCAGGATTGGCTTTATACTGCTTGGACAATGGATTTACACTGAGCTGTGATGTAATTCCTGAAAGAGTGGTAAATCAGCTGGTGCTGGTAATGTTTATTTGCATTTTGAATAAAATAAAATTGTATACAATGTTTCACTGCTATATGGGGTCCAGGATATAGAAAATATATCTGAAACATAAAATTAAAGCAAAATATAACATTTCCAGAACAACATGCAGTTACAGCTTAAAAGATTGACGCGTTTCGACGCTTGTGCGTCTTAGTCATGATCAGTTTCCATATTACTGTTCACTAAGCATTAAATTACCTGGAATCATGGCGTCATCCCAGGACTGCCCATAAAGGGGTGGATACTCCCCAATCACTCTCCAAATGACCTTAACCCTTGGTGAGCTAAACTTTACATAAACGTTACATTAAACTTTACGTAAACAAAATGTTTAAGTTAAAAACAGGAATTCTAAAAACAGAGGAAGAATTTAATGCTTAGTGAACAGTAATATAGAAACTGATCATGACTAAGATGCACAAGCGTCGAAACGCGTCGATCTTTTAATCTGTAACTTCATGTTGTTCCGGAGATGTGAACAAAGAGGAAGAAATTTATTTAAACCAAACCTGGTGGCTTCATGTGAGTGCTGAGATTCCTTGTACCTTTTGCGGTTTTGGGACCCGGCGGTGGTCTTTCCTTTTTCGTGCACCAAGGCTAATACCAGAGGACTGTGGACCATCACACTGTGGGGTGAGCTGAACACACACCTGTTAGGGTGCTATCTGCACATGTTTTTCTATAGTAAAATTGTTTTAGATGTACCTTTTGCCACCAAAACAGCATCTATGTAATAAGACCTTTTTTGCATCGCTGAACCCTGGCTTCCTATAGCAGGTGCCGTTGAAACAAAATAGTGTTATTAATTTTACTTGTCAGATGTGTATTGTGACTGACTTGTGTATATAGTATACAAACTCGGCTTATACTCAAGTTAAAAATATAGGTTTTACCAGGTTTTTGTGGTACAATTAGGGGCCTCGGCTTATACTTTGGTCGGCTTATACTCAACTATATACGGTAATTTTACAAATTAGCTTATTGTATAATTTGCTGCAAAAGCGTCATTTAAAAAATAATGTTCCTATAGATTCATATCCCATTATCTTATTGTTTATTCACTGGTCAATTACATTGCCAGTTACGTTAATGAAGATAATTACAGTCTCATAAAGGATCCAATCTACCTTTATATTAAAGGTTTAAGTGTTTTTTGTGTTGCCTGAGGAATCTTATAGCACGGCAATATCTCTTTCCAATCTGCTCTTAAACCTGTTTCTTTGCAGTACAATGACATTTTTTTTCCCTAAACTGTTTCATGGGAAATTCAATGATGAAAAGACACAAATGTCTGTTCTGCGGCATGTTCTTATTTCACACAGCATAAATAAATTCGGGTTTGTCCTTGAATGACTTGCTGACATGGATTGTTAGGTAATGAATTATATATTAAGTAAACCATGCTTAGTTATACGGATTGAGCATAGTCCACAATTTACAATTCTTTAGCCCAGGATTTGAAATCAGACAAGCAGAGTAATGTTCAATATGGAACTTTAGATAACCCTCAATTCTGTTCTAGTTCAGTTCATAAATATTCATAAATATTCTGTTATTTAACCCTTTTTCCTGTATACATGTATTTATTATCTCCAGTGATTAAGCAAGCCACATATCTAAGGTTATAAATTCCGTTCAGTGATCCAGCTAGGAATAGATGGACTAGACTTGTAGACTAATATTATATAAAACCTTGTGCATGTACATATAAGCTAATAACCAGGGGATGTTGAACGACTTTAACATCTAGTATAGTATGAAAACACTTATAATGACATTGGAATGTTGAATAGATAAAATTATCACAAACAAAAATGACCTGTAATTCATAATTCAGAGATGTTTTTTATATAAAAAAGAAGTAAATGGATCCTATACATACTTGTGCTTTGTATTGATATGCAGTCCTTCAAAAGCTGTAATAGCTATAAAACAGCAAGATATATACATGATGTCACTTAGTAAGCACTACAAGGCAGCTGGTGGTAAAATGTCTTCAATTATTCTTTGAACAAGCGCATGGTTGTCGTCTGTGCTTCTGATTAATTTCATTTGATATAAATCACTGCAGGTGCTCCTTAGCAAGAAAATTGATCTATATAAATCATTTGTTATTTACTCAACATCCAAATCCTCACTTGTTGTGATTGTAGCAAAACACAATCTTTTTCCACTTAAAAGCAAAATTGTTAAGGAACAACATAACTATATGATGTGCTAAACTCCACATCATTGTATATTTTGCTCAACATGTACTGTATTCCTTAGTAGGGCCTTAGAATAGTTCAGTTGAGTCCAATATTAGGCACAACTTTCAAAAAATCCCTGGGGGTCGGAGCTGGTGTTAGAAAAAGTATACATACTTTGCTCCAGCTCCCCGATCCTGTGCTCTCTCAAGCGTCATCCACAAGCACAGACGTGCAATACCATGCAGTTATACTTGGGATTATCGCAATAAAGCTTTGTTCATTAACTTAAACTTTTAGTGCCTGGATATTCTTTATACACTGCCCAGTTGCTGTTCTTACTGCTTGCCTTGCTTCTTGGCGTGTTCTGGCCCTCACTCACCATCCTACCCCTGGTCATCACCACCTGGTCAGTGCCTGAGTTTTTAAAGAGACATTACGTACACATCTAACCTGTCTCCCAGTTCAAAACTGTGATGAAAAAAAAGTAACCTCCACTGCTGGCCATTGAGCATTGTGGCTCTACTGATCCATGCATATGTGTGCTGTGTATTGGATTCTCCATTTTTTACCTAGTCTCTTTATCCTGACTCAGTTTCTGCTCCATGTGCCCCATAGTGACCTTAGTCTGATGCATATCTTCCTGTCCTGAACTCTGGCTTGTTCTCTGTACTCAGACTAATTGTCTTTGTCCTTGACCTTGGGCTTGTCACCTGGATTCTGCTTGATTTCTGTTTTGATCACAAATATTTGAAATATTGGACTGTTTGTAACTGTGTCTTCCGGACTCCTGGTGCTTTGCACCAGCGTCTACAGACCCACTTGGACCAGCAGATATTCATATCAAGACTTCCACCAAAGGTAGTGGCCTTATGATCCTTACACAGCAATGTCCAATGTACAGGGCATGGAAGACACCATAGCAACTAGTCACCATACTCCAACTCAGGGAGCACAATTAGAGACAGAGCTTGTAGAAAATTGAGATTACAGAAAATACCATACCCACTAAAAAGCAGTGTTATGGAGAGGGAAAGGGTGAGGAACACTCACCCATCCTCTCTCCTGCACCCAGCCATGTTTATTTTCTCTGAGAACTTAGGAAAACTAAAGAAGTCTTTGAAGAGGGTAGGGGCAAGCAGAGAAGTAGGCAAGACAGAAGCTGCTGAAGCAAATAAAATGTTTTTTTTTTATCACCTCTGTTGCTCAGTAGCATTAGTACAATACTATTGTAATGACAATCTCCCACAGATGTCTTCTCACAGTTTTTCATTCAGTTTTTATTTTAAAAAGCTCTAATCTTTTTTAGATCAATTAAAAAAAAGGAATTAGGGAGGGGGAATGAGGGAGTTGAGATAGAGGCTGGCTAAGTCATAGTTACCCGCAAGTAGGTTCTGTCAAACTGTCCACAAAAATGCAAGTATTTTACATTCTTTTTTATACTGTTTGAGAAAATCTGACCTCTTGTTCTGGCTATTAAATCACTTTGACAGGCAGTCCCCGGGTTACGAACAACATAGGTTCTGTAGGTTTGTTCTCAAGTTGAATTTGTATGTAACTGTATATTTTATAATTGTAACTCCAGACAAATTTTTTGGGGTCTCTTTGACAATTGGATTTAAAAATTTGTCATAAGAAGCAAGATTAACAATAAAGCTTAATTGTAGACACCATTGATAAATGTTATAGCTGTTTATTGTAGCCCAGGGCTAAAGTACAGTAAATTACCAATTACCAGTGGTCTGTTTGTAACTAGGGCACATCTGTAAGTCGGATGTTCTTAAGTAGGGGACATCTGTATGTGTAATCCTAGTAGCATAGTAGCAGTTAGATTTCACCATACAAAAATGTACTTGACCATTTAATGTAAGCTATTCTTAAGGAAATTAATTTATATATGGAAAGGCTTTGTTGGTTGTTGCCAAGGAGATTTTGGGGTCATAAAAGAAAATGCTACCATGCCTGAGATGTATTAATGATATTAGAGAGCAATATTTATCTGCAATATTTGCAGATAAATGTATTTATGCAAATATGTCATAGTTTATTAAGAATGAACACAGTTTCTTCTACTTATCTTTTGCTTTCCCGATAGAAAATCAAATGTCAGAAAGTGGCACAATACACTGCTAAGTGAAGAAATATTCAGTTTTATGCATGTTGAGCAAATGTGTATCTGTAAATGTATCTGTCCAGTGAAATTGTGTATTAAATGCATATTGTAATAAAAGACTGGTTATTTTCCTTGAAGGGATTACTAACATTGGCCTTTATCATGCCTGAAATGTTTTGGATTCACAGATTCAGAATATTTCTGTGTATATTCTCTTTTATGATGTTTCTGAAATAACATGATGCAATGTAACAAGGCAATTGCCAGTTACACATGGACAGCGATGATAAAATGAATTGATAAACATATCTTGATGCTTCCATGCTTTGGTTTAGCTAAATCTTTCTTAGCTTCTTTACACCAAGATGAATGCATTATACTTTAGATTAGTATCAATTGCTTACATTTTTTAGATTGGCTTCCAGCCCATGATTAAAAACATGTGTGCTAGAGTCTAACACCACAGCCATTTCCATTTCTGCATTTGCAATTTGTATTCTTCTCATTCGAAAGTCCACAACTTTTTAATTTACTGTCGAAAAGCATTGTGTTAAAGATTTGTAGTTTTTATTAAAAGGGACCCAACATATGAGATAATTACATTAATTTTTTTAGAAGATACTTGTTACTCATATTAGAGACTCCCAGCTGTCATTGACTGTCACTCCCAAATGATGTCTAGGGATGATGTCTGGAGATTAGGGACACAACCTTAAGGTGTATTCTTATCTGGGCATGGACATTTGAATTAATTCATCTGCCATATATATACATCTATGTCAATTTGATTCTGTTAAAAAAGTCTATATGTGTTAAGATAATATCCCATAAATGTTGCCATGTTATCCCTAAGAAAAATGATTGTTGTCCTTGATATGACCACCTCTGCTTCAGTCATATGACATAGCTGTGATCTACTGCATGTCCCACACACCCTGTGGTAATCAGGGGTGAACCAAGCCTTTCTGCTGTCTGAGGGTGACGCCCCCATATATGTGATATATCAGATACAGCATTAAAATAAGATACAGTGCGCCGCCATGTAGTATAAAATGCATACAGCATGCCGCAATGTAGTATAAAATGCATACAGAGTGCTGCCATGTAGTATAAAATGCATACAGCGTGCCGCCATGTAGTATAAAATGCATACAGCGTGCCGCCATGTAGTATAAAATGCATACAGCGTGCTGCCATGTAGTATTAAATGCATACAGCGTACCACCATGTAGTGTAAAATGCATACAGCGTACCACCATGTAGTGTAAAATGCATACAGAGTGCCGCCATGTAGTGTAAAATGCATATAGAGTGCCGCCATGTAGTATAAAATGCATACAGCGTGCCGCCATGTAGTATTAAATGCATACAGCATACCACCATGTAGTGTAAAATGCATACAGCGTGCTGCCGTGTAGTGTAAAATGAATACAGCGTGCGCCATGTGGTATAAAATAGATACAGTGCACCGCCATGTAGAGTTATATGCATACAGCGTTCCGCCATGTAGTATAAAACTAAAATTGACATGGCGCAGAAGCCCTGATAAATATCACCAATACTGCATAAAACATATATTCACACACATACAGTATATACAACATCTACACACATAATGAGTATACATACAGCAAAAACACATATATAAACAGTATATAGAGCAAATATACACACACATCTATACATACATACACACACACAAATCTATACATACATACATACATACACACACACACCTATATGTACATACATACACACTTATATACATAGAAGTTGTCTTACTTTTTTCTTTTTCTCTTGTTCTGGCAGGTTCGGCCTTGTCCTCTGGCATGGGGGGTGGGGGATGTTTGCCAGAGTTGGGGGGAATCGGAGCCAGGGGGTGGTGAGCCGGAGCAGAGAGCAGACAGCGTGGAGTGGAGCCTGGGGAGCGAATAGTGGAGACCGGAGACCAGAGAGCTGGGAGTGGAGAGCAGAGAGTGGAGACTGGGGAGCTGGGAGCGGTGACTGGGGAGCTGTGCCCACCGGTACCTGTACCCGCTGATGGATGGAAGTGCCAGCCGGGTGAATGTAGAGGGCAAGATGATGTGCAGGTTAGCGGGGTTATGTGTAGGCCAGCGACAGGTGAACGTGGCGGAAGCCCGACGACTCCCCCTGTCTCCACCAGGAGGTGCGCCGCCTGAGGCGAGAATCTCAACTCGCCTCATGGGAGGTGCACCCCTGGTGGTAATGAATGCTGAATCCTGGTGATTGGCCGCCTAAATAATGCATTTCTGGCCACTTCTGGAAGAGAACGGGGAGGTCATATCCAAGGACAGCTATCTAGTTTCTAAGGGACAACATGGCTACATATGGGAGTTATCTTCACAAAGGTACATTTTTAAATAACATACAATTGAAGAAATGTTATATATATACATGGCATATAAATAAAATTTTAATGTGAACACCCAAATGGGAATAGCCTTTTAAGGTGTGAAACTGTGTGAAACCCATGTCATTAAGGTGTAGCTTAATGCTATACTGTAACATACACCATATTTGGTGTTTAAAATTAGTTTTCAACTAAGACATTGCTGCTGAAATGTATTCCAGCAAATTAAAAAATACTGATAAAAACCTAGCTGTTTCCTCTAGGTCCTCCATAAGGACCATTTAAGTACCAATAATTTTCCTCAGATTTACCATTCATGGTTCGACCATCACTGAGGTTAGTGGTTTAACCATTGATGGCCTACTCCACAACTAATCGATCAGACCTGCAGGGGAACTGATAGGTAAATAACTTTCTTCTCATTCTGTCATGCAGTCAAGCACCAACATATTTTTATCAGACAATCGCTTAAAACTGTTTTGTATGAATAATTAGCTTTTATTGCCTAGAATTAAGTGCATTGTAAATTTAAAAAGGGTTTTGAGCATTATATTACTATTGTCATATTGCTAACTTTTTTCAAAATATAAAAACATCTGAACTACAGAGATAAATTATCCATGTTTTATAGTGAGCACTTAAAAAAAAAGATTAGAATGCTCTATGCTCTCACCTTAACTACCCCAAAATGTAATTGATAAGTCATATCACAGTACTACAAACAGTAATAAAAAATATAAAAAAGCTTGTTCGAAAAGAGTTCTAGCTAAACAGTAAATGTACCTCAAAATGAGGCCATCACAGAAAACAAGCCTGCATGTAGCTTTCTCTTATGAAAATGAAAAGTTTATGAATAGAAAAAAAATATTAAAAATAGTCTGCACCATTATCAATTTTACTCCTCTCGGACTGCCCGCTGACTTTAGACGTCAGCTGGCACAGATCCATAGTTTGCAGCGACGTCTTTAAATGTGACCGTTGGATCTAAAGGGGTTAAACGGAGGTGCTGGGTCTAATTAGACCCAGTCCAGCTCTGATCAGAATCTTCACTCACAGGTGGCCATTTCCCTTGTAACTGAGGCTCTTATAGATGCCTCAGTTACAGGGGAACATGGCACACACCAGTTTTTGGTCTTTTCAAATGATTTTTATTTCAGTGAATATATCACATAGCAAAGCCTTCACCGTAGTGTATGCAAATACAAGAGTAATTTTTCACAGATCATAAATATTTAACACAACGTTTTGGTCATCTCGACCTTTGTCAAGTAGGATCTGACTTAAAGTAGAAACATATGAGATAAAGATAAGGCTATAGCATGTAGTATAAAGGGTGAGGAAGGTATAAATATTTACATATACAGGCGGTCCCCTACTTAAGGACACCCGACTTACAGACAACCCATAGTTACAGACGGACCCCTCTGCCCCATGTGACCTCTGGTGAAGCTCTCTGGATGCTTTACTATAGTCCCAGACTGCAATGATCAGCTGTAAGATGTCTGTAATGAAGCTTTATTGATAATTCTTGGTCCAATTACACCAAAAATTTTGAAACTCCAATTGTCACTGGGGCAAAAGAAAAAAAATTGTATAAAACTTCCATTATAAAATATACAGTTTCGACTTACATACAAATTCAACTTAAGAACAAACCTCCAGACCCTATCTTGTATGTAACCCGGGGACTGCCTGTATACATAACGTCCTGAATAGTAAGATTGCAGCAAAATCAAAATGGTATAAAGATCATCAAGAAATGTGACATAGCATAAGATGTAAAAGAGGCAGAGAGTAATAGGGGCATATTATATGGCTCAGGGTATTATATGTTAGAAACGGGTAGAGGTAAGGAGAGAGTGGTGGTAAAAGGATGTTAGAGGTAGAGGATACTAGGTAGAGGTAAAGGAGGAAGGGTCTGGGCAGATAAAGAGGGGATGGGCCAGGTATACTCACATAAGGAGCTTGTTAAGTGGAGAGATGGTGAGGCTGCCTCCGTGTATCACTGCGGTTCGGCTTAAATAGTGTCTGAGCGTCATATGGAGCGATGTGCGCATGACCGGAAGTGACGTCAGAATTGCCATAGCGACGGAACGCTTGAGGCAGAGAGAGACGTCAGCACATCGTGGTACCGGAAGTGGCACTGGTTGTGATGTGTCGCGTCTCTAGTAGCCCTGGAGATAGTAAAGGGGAGGTGTAAAAGCAGTTAAATTAGGGTAGCGATGAAATTCTCTACCTCTAACACCCATTTACCACCACTCTCTCCTTACCTCTACCCGTTTCTAACATATAATACCCTGAGCCATATAATATGCCCCTAGTACTCTCTGCCTCTTTTACATCTTATGCTATGTCAGCTTCACATTTCTTGATGATCTTTATACCAGGACGTTATGTATATATGTAAATATTTATAATATACCTTCCTCACCCTTTATACTACATGCTATAGCCTTATCTTTATCTCATATGTTTCTACTTTAGGTCAGATCCTACTTGACATAGGTTGAGATGACCGAAATGTTGTGTTAAATATTTATGATCTGTGAAAAATTACTCTTGTATTTGCATACACTACAGTGAAGGCTTTGCTATGTTATATATTTACTAAAATAAAAAACATTTGAAAAGACCAAAAACTGGTGTGTGCCATGTTCTCCATATATATTGAATGTGGATTGATAATCCTACATTGAGCACCACCCCCATATTAAGTGTGTGGTCACTACTGTTCTACGTGTCAGTTACAGGGGAAATCTTGTAAAGAATCAAAAATAGTAAAATTAGAAAAAAAAAAGAAGTGAAAATTTCGCACAGGGGTCTTTTATGACCTTGTGGGGGACATATAAAGTAAAAATACACACACACAAAATATTAATAAATATTCATTAAAATACAATTACATTTCACCATACAATTAAAAAAATGCTACACTACAAAAAGCATTGAGAAACCAAAGTTACCCTTCATTTGAAGGGAAGGAGGGCACAACTGAAATCACAGCACACTTGCAATTACAATAATAATCTTTATTAGTGCCAGAATATATAATAAAAATTACAAACTGTAAGACAAAATAGTGGTCCCAATGTAAGGGTGTCCACAAGATACAGTGCATAAATGGATGGTAAGACACGGAGACCAACAGAAACAGTCTGAACCCGGACAAAGTGGAAATAGTAAATGTGTACACTATAAGAGGAACTGGGCAGAGGCTGGCATAAAACCTGGATTCATTAATAATGTTCATTTTGAGTTAATTTGAAAATTAAAAAAATAAGCTATAAATTACAAAAAAGCATTTTTTCCACTTTTAGCCGCAAATAAAAATGAAAAAATGTTTAAGCTTTTTTACCTTTTTACCTAGCTTTATGTGTCCCCAAAAAAAGAAGCACTGCAAAAAAAATTTAAGGTAGCAGGCAAAAAAGTTATGGCACTTATGAAAATTTGCTAAAAATGCCTGATCACTAGAGCCTTTTCAAGGCGCTTCACTAAGTGGTTAAGGAATAGGTAAACAAAAAAATAGCATGTGTAGTATTTTGCTAACAAGAAAAGTCCCAAACAAGACAATTATGTTTAATGTGAACTTGCAGGTGTGAATAAAAAGCTGTCTTTAATAGATTTTACATGAAATGCTTTTGTGTCACTCAGTTCTTATCAGTCAGACTTATAATTTTCTCGTTCATGGTGAGTTTAAACCATGTTGACAGTCACAAGCCATGATAAATTTGTTTTTCAAGCGGTTTTAAAATGTTCCTCACAGTTGGATAGAGGTAACATGATTTTGTTTCTTTTATTACATTTCTCTTTTAATCCCAGTAAAGTACTCTTGGATTACCTCATATCATTAAAAATCCTATTTACAAGATTGCTTAGAAAATACTTTTTAACACTCATCTTTAGATATATGTTTCTGTGACCTTGGAACACCCTTGTACCCAGTTAGTTATTCAAACTTCAGAACTTAGAACAAGTGTACCATACAAACAGTGCCTCATTTAAGGTCACCTGGCTTACAGACATCCCCTATATATTTAGTTAAATATGCAAAATGTTAAAATTATACTTGTCTACAAATTAAAACATGATTGCGGGAAACAAACTTTACAACTACAACTATTACAATGTTCTCACTGAAAACAAAGGGGGAGATTTATCAGAATTGTCTAAGAGCACAACTGTTCTAGTTGCTCATGGTAACCAATCAGAGCTCAGCTTTCATTTTATAGACACCTGTGGGAAATGAAAGTTCAGCTCTGATTGGTTTCTATGGGAAACTAGAACAGTTTTACCTCAGACACTTCAGATAAATCTCCCCCTTTGTTTTCAGCGAGAACATTGTAAGTTGGTTTCCCATGTTGTAAAAGATCGAAACAATTGAGAAAGGGTTTTTTTTCCTTCAACCATATATATGTCTACATATTAAAACATAATTAACTAAATATATAGGGGAAAGTGTCCTTGGTCACTTAGGCCTCATGTACATGACCATGTGCAATTTCTAGGCAGCAAGGAACGGGTTGTGTTTCATTGCTTGCATCCTGTCTGATATTGGTGGGTGAGCCATTTGTGTGACTAGTTCACGACACACAGATACAGTTGCGTGTATCAGGACTTGTGAAGTTTTTAGCAGTTCTTCCTAGTAGATGAAAATTTTATACCAGAAACCTCAGTGTCACTTATTTCCCTAATAGAGCATTTGAATATTAGTCTTTTTACCAGTTTTTACGTGAAGATTATACTTAGCCTACTTTTTTGTGATGATGTGCTTATAGTTATGCCTCTTGTCTTTTGAAACATCAATCCTTCATTTTAAGCAAAAAGTTGAAATAAAATCGAGATTAATAAATTACATAGATGTCAGCATGTTACTCAATATAGAACTTTTATTACCTATAATAAGCACATGAAGAACTTTAGAGCTGATCAGTGAAGAAGTGAAAACTGATGTGGGACACTGGGAGATTACTTTAATACCCACAACTTCGGTAAGCTTCTTTAGATAACGCTGAGAAGCAGAGGAGTGAGTTATTAGAATGCCATATCAAATTAAAATCATATGTCAACATACAAGGAAAGTCAGAGCTTATCTATTTTAATCCATTCTGCATTGCAAAGTTCAGCTTCTGTAGGCCATAAGTATATTTTTTTCGATAAAAGTTTCCACTTCAGGTTGAGACTCGTTTTAGTTATAAAGTTTTTTGTCATCTTCTCAAATTTGAATTGAAAATAGTTGAGAACTTCAATAGAGCAATAATATGGCAA
The DNA here is from genome assembly GCF_040894005.1 of Engystomops pustulosus. Classification (NCBI taxonomy): domain Eukaryota; kingdom Metazoa; phylum Chordata; class Amphibia; order Anura; family Leptodactylidae; genus Engystomops; species Engystomops pustulosus. The sequence continues at coordinate 109,264,667 of NC_092412.1, read as the reverse complement.
AACCAGACTGTCCAGACTTTACAACTTGGTTCATCGTGAATTCCTGCAATAAGATGCTGGATTTGTGGTAAATCATTGCTCACTAGGTTTTTAATGAAATATCGGGCCATTGTTACTGTTCTAGTTTAAATTGAGTAACAATTATTCATTGTAGATGATTATGAACTGGTAGTGATGTATTAAAAAGAATAAAGGATTGGCATTTGATATTATGAGACTAAGTAACCTGATGCATATATAGACAAAAAGCAAAAATGCTTCTTACCAACCTCTTTACTCATCCACAAGTAAGAGAAAATTCCTTATTTCATTCCATAATTGAAAATAGCCTAGAAAAATGTCATATGTGTTTAGTGGTTCAGGCTAAATACCTTTAGTCATAGCTTATACAATACTAATAATGGATTTGTCCAAAAACATATGAGGACCAATAATGATCAACTTATTTTGATGTATGTCACTTCCTATACAGCGCCAGAGAAATTCTATTAACACATGATCATTTGTAAAGCATATGTCAGATTAATTTGGTACAATAGATGAAAACATTGTGATCAAATCCTCTCTATAGAAGATACATCAGGAGTATTAGGTGCAGCCTTGAAAAACAACTTCATTGAAAAACATGGCAGAAACCACACTTCACTGCAATGGTAATGAAATGGTCAATAGACATGAACAAGAAGGGAATTGGAAAAGGAATCTTTGTGGGTTCTTAACCCTTTCAGTACCAATGGTCATTTATACCTGAATGTCTGTGTCATATTTTGCTTTTTTATGCATCTTAAATGAAGATATCTTTGGAACAGGTGACTAGTCCAAGACTACAGCACAAAATTGTTGGCTCACAAATTGTTACTTCACACCAAAAAATGTTGCACAATATTACACCTCAAAACAATCCCCATTTGCAGTGAAGCCAACATTTGTCATAAATACTGTATTAAACTATTACTAAATGTGCTATAAAGTATATACATTAGTCTAGTGTTGCATTGTTATGAGGAGTTTTGTCCCTTTATGTATTTTAGTCACTATTGTTGCTCATACACATGCAACCACGAGATGTTCTTTTAGTATAGCATTTTATAGATGTATTGTATATAGGATCTGTGTCACAACAAATGGACCTTGAACAAACTTGGGAACCTAAAGAGATAAAATGCTTTTTCTATTTATATAAAGTGTATTTATAATAGAAAATGTTGAAAGTTTACATTGTATAATATGTATTTGTATTAACACAAATGTTTGTTTTCTTTTGTTTTCAGTTGTCCTTCAAGTGTGTGGTCTTGTGCTTTATCCAATCAAATTCATTGAAACCGTCACGCTAAAAATATATCATGAATTCAACTGGGGCTATGGCTTGGCCTGGGGAGCAACAATATTTTCATTTGGAGGCGCAATTCTTTACTGTTTGAACCCGAAGAACTACGAGGACTATTACTAGCTGTCTGGAGAAACAATAGATTTACCTAAGTTTTTGTACCACCCTTTTCTAGAAGACACATGGAGCATCAAACAGTTAGCTTGATTAATTTGATCTCCCTATGCCTTTTGGCTGCCAATAATATAGCCAGCTTTACATCCATTCTAAGGAAAAAAAACTGCAGAATAAAGAAAGTTTAAAAGGTTAGAATAAGTGATATCAATAAAACTATATCTACTTGCTGCATTTTGTTCCAATATTAACTCGTTAGGTAAAGTAACAAAACTGCACAAGTGTAAGTACTGCTTAAATTGTATGAGGAAATGAATGTGGATATGGATGCCTGATTTTCCCTGGAATGCAACAGAAAGAGAAAAGAAGAATTATATTCCCATGTCATCCTGCTGAGATCACCCTTTTATTGGACTGCTGTGAAGTTACAGAGGGCAGAATAAACTTAGAATCAGAGTACACCAGTTGGAAGGTTTTACCGAATAGCCCTACACTGCTTGGCCACAATGACATCTGAAGGAACATACTTGTAACTAGTGGCTGAAATTCATCTTCACACAGAGTATTCAAAATGGACATCTGTTTTCCATGAAAATAAAATAAAACTAGATTTAGAAGCTTCTTTTGAACTGTGAATATGATAGTAGGATTATAGCTAAGCCTTCAAGGATAGCTGGAAGTTGTTAGCTTTTACCATTTTTTGATGTACCATTTTCCTAAAAGAATATATGTTAATATTCTTAAACCATATATAATTTATTAATTCAATTAGAGCACACTGTTTATAATTACTAGAAACCCCAATTTAGGCTTTAATGCTAATGAGAAAACTAACCATATCGTATCCTACCATTAAACCTTCTGAATGAATCAATTTTATGTTAGTACATGCTCTGCTTTTTCCAAATACACTTTAAAGAGATCTTTTCTAAGTGAATGTTCAAATCAGTAAATTTCGAAAAACATGAAAGCTAAATAGAGAACAAGTGTTGAGTTCACACCTGCCTTACCATTCACAGACTGAAAAAGACAGGTCCATCATGTGACATATAATGGGGGTAATGGGCTTTGCACACAATAACAAAATCTGAAATGGAGCTTCTAAACAGTTTTCAGACGTGAACTTGAATACTGTGCGCAAAAGTAAATAAAGATTGAGTCAATTTCATAAGACCTTAGTAAGTTCTGCTTTGACCATGTTTTCATTAGGAAATAATGTTGTAGAATGAGTCATTTACTTTAAGTGTAAATGAAAACCATTTTCTTAACTCTTTTGGAGTTAAGTTTTGTTTACGATAACCATATAAATCCTTATAATGTAAGGATTCATGTAAATTAATCAATCAGCGATAGGCAAATGAGCTAAACCATTCCCTGTCAGCAGCCTAATGTGTGTAGGGTACTCATTAAAAGTCAGAGTAGGATATCCCCATTTTTAGTATCCATATTAACTTTTTTGTCAAATTAGAATGGGTTGAAATTCCACCTTTATTGAATAGAACAAAAATTTCAAGTAATGATACAACATTTTATTTTAGTTGCTTTCCTATGCATTCTTTACATCTTTATAAAGTTGTTTAAAAACTGGATGCCTTGACAAATCAGTTTCATTATAGCTTTTGTACTCAAATTAACTCAACATTTTTCCTACTTGAAAAATTAATATATCTTTCTAATCATCAAAGGAAAACACAGAAATTAACAACTTCTGTAAATTTGAGGTTGAAGATGAATATAACTCTTGTTTGTCAAATGATTCTAAATAATGTATGTGATAAATATTAACATGAACCTGCCACCTGCTAGATTTATCGGGTGACAAGTGTCTGCTGCCTTACCTGAACATAAAATGAGATAGAGAGAGAGAAGCTGAGCTGTAATGTATATAGGTATATGTATTTCTGCAGGGGTTTTGAGTAAAGAGCTGCTTAAAGAGGACCTGTCACCCATAACAAAAGCTCTAGAAGCTGTTTACTAAAGTGTTACACTGATAGCGTTATTGAAAACCACCGATAACGCTAGCAAAGTACAATAGAAATGCTGGAGGCCTTGCCTCTTCCCAGGACCTCTCCACCCACTCCATAAGCCGACGGTGACTGCCGAGCGTCATGTGGCAGTCACCGCCCCTAGTCCCGCTCCATCATGAATACGTCATTTCTATACTTCACAGCAGTGTTTGCTAGCTCCTTGTGCTTTTCTTATGGGTGACAGGTCCTCTTTAAATCCTGAAAGGACTCCTAAGAGAAACAGTGTGAGTCTTGATTTCTCCACTGAGACACAGCTTCTAAAACATCTAAAAGCTGTCCGTTTCTGAAAGCAGTCAGTAATGCTGTGTGCATGGAATGAACAGCACTTTTACTGTCTTATTAGTCCTGGCAGGGTTTAATCTTAAACCTACTCTCAAATCCTGCTCAGAAGATATGGACCTTCCATCCTTCATATCTACCCTATGAACATTTAGGTAGGGCAACAGAAACTACCTGACACCTTGGCTTTAAGTAGAGTCCTTCCACATATATACTTATTATATTAGCTACCTATTTCTTTCTTTCAAAATAATTATTTTTTTTACCTCATAGATATATGGAAAATGTTTTATAAGAACTTCTGCCAAATAACTATCTGGTCATACATTATTTCAGCGTGTGTAGTCACTTATATTTGAACTTTTGTCATTTACAAATGAAATTTTGCAAACAAGGGCACAGTATGTTCTAGTTTACAGTCAATTAAATAACACAACATTGTAAAAGCCAATAAAAGCCTTTGGTCAAAGATCCCCAACAAATATTACTTCTGAAATGTCAATGAGGTCTCAAAAGATTTTACAATTTACATTGAGTTTGCAATATAAATTCAATTTTTGCACTAGAAAATCTAAAATTACATTATAGAGAATAACTTATCTCCAGATCTGACAACATTTCCCTTTAGTCTTTGGTTGCTTTCATTTTAGGCATAAGTAATAAAAACATTTCGGCATTGTCATCTGTAAAACTCATGAATAATATTATTTATTTAAGTTGTGGGGTGGCATCAAAAAGCCTCAGTACACATATACTTGTAGCAAATGTTATGTTTATTTTTTAGAAACACTTGTATCTGGAGGATGTGGGTTTGGAGGCTATGGTAAGTGTTATGCCATATATATCAAACATAGGCCAGATTTATATAAAGTGTCCTAAGGTTAGACAGTGCAGAGTTACACTAGACACTAGAGTGTCTAATGCTGAACCTTTTTGGCGCAAAATCATGCCCCCTTTTCACACACCACATTCGTTTTGTTGAACTAGTCGTAGGAGAGCCATAAAACTGTCTAAAACCCTTTATAAATGTTCAGGTTCAGTTTTTTAGTGCAAACTGCTAGAGAATTCTGTCATATAAAGATTAATAAATCTCCCATTGTTTCCCCCATGTTTCCTTTTATATGGGTCCCTAGATGAATAAGCACAGACTATTTTGACATTTTAGTCATGTTGTTGTACAGTAGGAATAACCAAATACAGAGACTATGGAAAAAATATAGGTTAAAATAGACAAAGCACATATAGCTATAGCTTAGCTTCTAGTTTCATACAATTAGCTTTTATTTTTGTGCCATTAAATACATGGGGCAAATACAGTGAAACGTTCACAAGAATATTGCATAATGTTATATATTGGAATGTTTATTTTTTGTAAAGATAGGGTAGCTAAAAAAAGAGTAAAAAACCCAATTAATATAGATTTTCTATCTACTTAAAATGATCTTAAACCATAACACTTATTTCCCTACATATAAAACAATAACAAAAGTAGTTAATGTGTAATGTGCTAAACTTTTATTAGTATTTAATCAGAATATTTATCTGGGAATTGAGTTGTGTTAGGTAATATTTTTTAACACATATTTATTAGCCCCTAAGAGAAGATATTGGAGGTCAAGGCAACATAAAGAACACTGTAATGTTACATAATGTTACAAAGTTACAAAGTTTATGCAGCTAAAAACCACTAGATGCTTACATTGTGCATTTGAGCTCCATTTGTGGGTTCACACAGAACTAGTTAAGGCTAGAGCAAATTATTCATTTCTATATTAGCATAGCTCACCCATTTAACATATTACTAAATATCTTTCACATACAGTATTGGCTGTAAAAGGCACTTTAGCAAAGCTATAGAAATAAATCTGATGTTACGAACTGCTATAAGAAATCTATAGATATGGGACGAGTATATAATATGAGATAGGACAGAGGACATAACTCTCACTACAAGATATATAGAGTAATTATGACCCTTTTCAAGGAATACTGGAAAAATATATTGCAATTCTGAGAAAGTGTTGTATGTGTAAAGGGTTGTAAGGATGATAAATATGTGTAAAATGTGTCAGATTTGTAGGATGTAGCAAATAGATTACACACTTCAGTCTTGTTTCTCGATTGCTTTTCTTATTGTAGCTTCACAATTATTATATTATACTATGTTAAATCAAACAAACCACAGTCAATTTACCTCACATCTGGGTAACATCTTATAGTTTTATATGTTGTTATCATAATTCATCTTCTGCTCATTGTTTACTTATACAGAGTTGTTTTATTCTCCTCTTTACTACTTACTGTCGTAGAGCCATTTTCAACTCCATTACACAGGAGAACAAAAAGCTATTAGGGAAAACTTCAAATTTCGATATAGACACAAATCATCAAATATTTTGTTGTTATAAATTCAAGGCATCATTCACTTAAATGCTTATAGCACTACTGTGTATCATTTTTTATAAAAAAAATTATAAATTATTCATATACCTGGTACATTTACTTAGTTTTTCAAGTAATATGGTACTTAATAAAATATAAAGTGAAGATAGTTTGTTTTTTAAACCTTCAATCTATGTGATATAGAGTCGAAAACATAAGGGAAGTAAGATATTTGGAAAAATGATAACTTGTTTTCGATTGAGGAAACCTAGATAGTATGCAAAGACAAGAGTGGCTGGTGAACCCCCCTATGTAACTACTGTTGTATCTTGACCTTTCAGCCACTGTATGTGCTACACTAGATTAGCTTTATGCTTCCTTGTAACTTTTCCAGTTGGTATGTTTATCGGTCTTGTTCTTGTTTTTGACAAAAAAATGAAAAATGATTTTTAGAGTTTAAAACACATCAGATTCTTAATTAGTTTTATACAGTTCATGCAAATTGTCACAAGTATGCCATCAGGGCTCCATAAATGATGAACATTTCTATGGCATGTTTATGTGCCAGTATTGCATATTCTGCTTTAAACTCTTGCACAACTATGTTCAAATTTTGTAAGTAAAGATAAAAATATAGAGAGAATTATGTGTTTAAAACTGATATATATACGGAATAGCATGTGACTGTATAATATTAAACATGCAATGAAATGACTGGTCAGTGAAGTCCAATCTTATATCTAGCAATGTAATTTATTCAGACTGTATTTTTGTACAGAACAGTACACACTAACCTATTGCCTCTGTGTTCTTTTAATGCCTAATACTGTGCCTAGAGATTTCATTTCTGTCTTTAAAATAAAATATATTTCAAGCTGTTTATTATTTGTGGGTTCATTTCTTTTATAAATTAGATATGATTTATTGATTTTTTTTTTTGTATTTTAATTGTTTTACTGGCTGTGAATATTTTTAGAAGAGCATAGAACATTTCTATGTTTAATTTCTGGGAATATAATTACTTAATATTTATCGTAGGAAAGGCGCTCTGTTTTGGATAATTAGCATAGGATCTAAGAAGATGGAACAATGAAATTCTTTGATTTACTGTAATTGGAGTGTCCTCCATATTTTATAACTCCAGTGGGTGGGATTTTTTGTAATTAAAGGTAGCCACATACATTAGATTAACTTACCAGGCCTCCCTAATGTACCCAGAGCAGACAGCGAATGCATATGGGGCATTGCAGAATAACATGCTTTGGGGATAAACCAAAAATCTTTTTTTACTGTTTTATGGTGATATCCATGAAGTAAAGATCATCTGTGTCTGTATAAGGAGTCAACCCCTTTCCTTCTGGTCCTCATCTGTTTTATGTTACCACCAATTGGACTCGCCAACTGACACAGTCTCTTTGGTGTGGCCATGATGCATTTAGAAATTAACCTACGGTCCCTTTTCACTCATGCTCAGTCATTTGTAGTAGTCACACACACTGTTGAGTATCAGATTGGAGTTTCTATCTCACAGATGCAGTCCCCAAAAGGAAATTATGTCTATTACACTTTACGTCAAGTTCCTTTCTAATAGATCAGACATTAATCCTTTTACCACCTCCACCAACTCTTTGCACTCTTTAAAAAGTGTCACTCCACAAATTCCGGCACACTTGTAATTTTTAATGTATATACCATATTTTTTGGACTATAAGGCTCATTGTATTATAAGGCGCACCATGAATACATAGATAAAAAAGGTCAGTGCTCAACTCTTCTAAGTCACAATTCACATTCAGTAGGTAATCTCACCACCTTCCCTTCAGTTAGAAATTGAGGATCTCCTAGGTTTCTCCTGCCTTTTCTTCGTTCTCCTGAACACTGGATTCCAATGCACCCCTGAACCACTCCCGTGTCCGTGGTGCACTCTTAGTCCTGTGCCAGAAGATAAACGAACAAATAGTGCAGAATCCCAAGGTTTAAGAAGGATATTTTATTGTATATACTCACAAAGTGGAGTTAAAAAGCGCGCATGTAACAGTGTAAAAAACGCCAAACACCTCGCACCATGAATACATACCTGCTAAACCGTCTAGGTTCATATATAAGGCGCACCGGATTATAAGGCACACCTGATTATAAGGATGAATGACCAGCAGGTGGCAGACCTGTGCACAGTTCAAGGCATATATAAGGCGCACTGGACTATAAGACGTGCCAAAAAATGGTAGATTTAATCTATATAGCAGTAGTTTTCCTCAGACCCATCTGATCTAGACTGATATTTTACTTGATGTATATGCTAAACGAGCACAAAAAAGAGTTGTTCTGTTTCTTCCAGCCAAGCAGATAAGCTTTTGCACAATTTTTGTGACTTGTCCACTAGCATGCACCAAAACATCCTCAAATGTCACAAAAATACTCAAATTGCCCATTGTACATAAACTTGCAACATTTAGATAGATAGATCTGCCCTAAAAGCAGGTTTGAAGATCAGGTAGAAAAATATAAGTCTCATGCTTGGAAATGAGGAAATGTGCCATTACCACAAAGGATTTTCTCCTTCATGATAATAAAATTGCATGCTTTAACCTTCACGACTGCCTTATGGATAGATTTGTCCTAATTGTACATGCCCCTTGCAGGTAGCACAATTAAAACTGATCTCCGCTATAACAAAATACAATCTTTTTACTAAATAATATTTTATATCTATGTATTTGTCTCTTCCTGTCTGTTCCTCACTCACTCTTACTGCCTGTCTCTCTTTTTCTCACTCATTCTCCCTGCCTGTCTCTCACTCACTCTCTCTGCTTGACTTCATTCACTCACTTACTCTTTCTACCTGTCTATCCCTCACTCTCTCTTTCTACTTATAACTCATTCTCTCTGCCTATCTCTCACTCACTCTCCCTGCCTATCACTTACTCACTATCCCTTTCTGTCTCTCACTCACTCTCCCTACCTGTCCCTCACTCACTCTCCCTGCCTGTCTCTGTCACTCACTCTCTCTCCCTGTCTCTCTGTCAATCGCTCACTCTCCCTGCCTATCTCTTAATCTCCCTGCCTGTCTCTCACTCAATCTCTCTGCCTGTCTTCCACTCACTCTCCCTGTCTGTCTCTCATCGACTCTCCATACTTGTCTATCTGTCACTTACTCTCCCTGCCTGTTTCCCTCTCAGTCACTCTCCCTTACTATCTCTATGTCATTTTCTCACTCTCCCTGCCTGTCTCTCATTCACTATCCCTGCCTGAGCAGATCAAATAGTGTTAGAGTTGTATATTAGAATAGATTATTAGGGATAGATCTTGAACACCGGACTACTAAATAAATATTAGGAAATGAGGTTAAATATGGTTATATGCTTTAAAACCACTGAAAGGCAGCAACCCACATCAAGCTCTGGGTGGTATCCTGTATTTCTGTATTAATTATTCAAATGTTTTTGTAATCAGACTGTCTTTCTGCCTTGCACTTCTGCACTGTGTGACCCGGCTTTGGTGACGATTTTTCTTTGTTTGTTTTGTCTTGTTGTCATTTCTATATTATGCACTTCCAGTTGTACCTTGCCAGTTATGTAAGTCTTGGCAAGTAGGTAGAGACAGATGGGAAGGGGATTAGTATTTATTTTACAGGCCATCATACCTATAAAAAGAATGAATGAATCAAATTTCAGTGCCTGATTGGGGATTCTCTGCTCCCTTTCTGCAAGGAGTAGAATGTTGGGGCTCACCTCACAAGGAATGCAGATGCCCTTGATGAGTCCAACACATTAACTACTTAATTGGGTTGTCCAGGAATACATTTAAAAAAAACAAAGAGCTTATATTCACCTCCGCAATGAAACTCATACAGCAGCATGCACCATTGGTCAGGATGGCACTGTTTGTGCCAGAATTTGAAGAAATAAAAAAATGATTCCTTCAAAATCCCATTAAGCAATATCCACCAAATATGAAAAAGTATAAGATTACATTTGATCTGAGATCTCTTTTCAACCAAAAAAAAATGTGTGATGGCCTATTGCCAATTGAGGGGTATTTATAAACATACAATGTTACTACACTTGGGGTTATCTAGACTTAAAACTAAGTTTTCCAATTATTGCAATGCAATAAGTATAGCACTGTTCTGGGATAGTCATTGGAGAAGTCACTGATGGTATGTGCTTAACAAAAAAATATTATGCATATGCTTCATTTGCAAAGGAATTCAACACAAAAATTACCTCATTTGTCTTCCCCCTAATTGATTAGAAAAGAGAGCTGTCACATTTGTGTGTTTATCTCTTGAGGTTCTGGCTTGTGTCTGCATTACAAAGACATACAATTGATATCAATGAGGGACATTTAATGGCTCATTTCTCTGACACTGCTGGAGAAATGGAGAGTAGCCAGATTTTTCTCAAGGCAAAAAGAGTCCAAGACTAAAATGTAACCTTTTTATTTTATTCATTCAGTTAAAATATCATAAAGCATAAATAACTTTATGTTATGGTGATTTCACATGATTTGATTGTGTCATCCTATTTATGCCAATGCTTACAAATATTTTGGAACAAATTGGGTATCTGTCTTTTTCAATGGTAAATACTATTTACAGAGACTTATGTGAGCCAATAGCAATTCAAAACTCACAGCTTCATAATCTAATGTTGCTACTTCCATGGCACATTGGCTTTATGTTTATACATAAGGAGAATTATGGCACATAATATTTTAATATGCTTACACCAGTGAATATACATTAGAAAGGCAAATGTCTTTGTAATCATGTATTTAAAATGATGAAAATTTAGAGGAAAAAGACAATAATTTGCCAGTGCTGGAACATATGCATCAATTCCTAATTGTCGAGGACCCTGAATACAATCATCATATATATAAACAGAATGGTTCTGACACCATCCTAAGACAGGTATTTACATGACATCCCCTGCCTTTTATAGCGGCTAAAAATATCACGAGTGAATTTGGTCTTAAGCAAAAATACTGTTAGTTGTTATAAAATATAAAAAGAATCATTCACTACAGAATGAATGATGCAAGTCTATGAATCTCAGTTAATATTGCACACTGCTTCTGTACTGCATTCTGACACTTTAAAGTAGTTGCCTAGGAAACCAGGGAATACAACTGGGCCTGATGACCTATTATCAGCCTATTATAAAAGATTTCTCCATACCCTACTCCCACTCATTCTTCATACTTACACAGTGAGCAGATTGTGGCAGAGTCCTATCAAGCCCCCATCACTTTTATACCTAAACCAAATTGTCACCTGCTTTAACTTAAAAACTAGTGATATCTCTCTTTAATCTGGAATTAAAAATATAGCATGGAACAGAGCTGGTATACAGGGATCCAGTTGAACCTGAACATTATTCATATTGCAAATTGTTCTAGATCTTTCCTTCTGACACTGTAGATATAGAGATGGTTTTCATTATTAATTTACGGAAAAGGAATCCAATTTTGGGAACCATTTTGAGTCTATGTACCCAGTCTCTTGACCTATGGGTCAAGTCCAGAGTTACTCTCCCTGATAGGGGGAGTATCTATAACATTTGGTGGGAATGCACTGTTTTCAAACACTGATGGAAACATTTACTAAGGGTCCACGGACCGCGATTACATCGGGTTTTCCCAAATATTTCTGTTTTGCGCAGAATTGCCCCGGGTTTTTGGCACACGCGATGGGATTGTGGCGTAACGGTGCCAGCTTGCACCCGCCTGAAATGGGGGGTGTGGCCATCGGACAACCCGATGGATTCAGAAAAAACGCGGAATTTAAAAAACAAAATGTGTCGCAAAAGATCAAGCACTCACATGCATAAGGAAGAAGAAAGTGAACTCCGGCGGCCCTCGGGGCAGAAGCAACACCTGCAGGAAATTGGACGCATGGACCGTAGTGAATTGAGCCGGACCCGAATCCTCGTCGGACAACACACCACGGGATTGCGACAGGACCGGGTAAGTAAATGTGCCCTACTGTTTCAAGAAGTTCGGAACTTAATTTAAACTCTATTTGGAGGCTCCCTGTCTCTCTCCCCTTCAGTATTGTTACTAGGTAATAGGAACATATCTATTCTTTAAAAAGAGTTATGGGAGCTTATTTACTAATGGGCCACAGCCGCACTTTTGTCAGATTTTCCAATGTTTTTGGGATTTGCACCACTGAGACAAGTATTTAACTGGGGATTGAGCGCCGGATTTAACTTCCAAATTGTGTCACAAGATCAAGCACCTTCATGCACCAGGAAGAAAAAGTTGAACTCCGGCGGACCTGAGCGGGGAAGCGACACATCCAGGATATCGAGTGCATGATCTTAGTGAATCACGGCAGAGAGCATTCCGGCCTGACAATGCACTTTCGGGGAGTGCGTCAGGACCGTTGAATGGCATGAAAAATTTAGCTCCAATCCATGTCGGATCTGCCTTATATCATGACAGTCATGCAGACACATAATCTTAGGGAGATCTTGGGGTGGGTGTGTCAAAGAGGAAGACCAATCAATATGGGGATTAGCTGTGATATTTAAATCGCCTCCAAGAATGAGATCACTTTGCTTATACTTGGAAGCAATCCTAAGGATCTTATTCGTAAATCTTATTCAGGAGAAAAGACTGATAATAAATTGAACAAAACATTAATGTTAATGTGACATACTAGTATAGTTTACCTGCCTGCTGTAACTATTACAATTTTGATATCCTGAGATGCTACTGTGTTCTTAACTGCTATCAATATACCCCTGCACTACTTGTCATAGTGAGAAAAATATATACGCAAAAAAGATGGATGTTTAGGTCAGGCAGTTGTGAAGAGGAGTATGGAGAGGGTTTATGGACTACGGAAGGAGCCCTCTCCATATGCGGCAGGTGTCAGCTGTATTGCACAGCTGACAATTGTCAGAAATTGCCACGGTTGGTACTAAGAAAGGCTCCCATAGCTGTCATTAGTGTGCACATCTTAGTGTTTGACAGCTCTATAATGCAATGTTAAGCGACCTCTCAAATAAGCACATAAATACCTAATCAGAAAACAACAAATTATAAAATGCCACACAAGATAAAAAATATACTTTTATTAACATTAGATAAAAATACAAATTCATGATGAATTCATAAATTAGTACACAACAAATGGTGCTGGGCAACAGAATAAGATTTTTTATTAATATGGAGCCAACGTTTATACAATATGGCAAGTGGCAACACAATACAAGGAATACCAGTCTAACAAATAAAGTTCATATGCTAAAGATTAAGCTTTTACAGTGGTGGCAAACCTATGGCACGGTTGGTTGAGGTGGCAGTCAGAGGCCTCTCTTTTAGCACTCAGGCTGTTCCCCCTCACTGAGTTAGCCAGACAGGACTCAAGGCCTCCTCTCGCAGATTGAGGAAGCCAAGGCTGTTTAAGACTACTGGAAGAATAAGAAGGTGTGGACAGAGCTGGATTAGCATTGGAGCTTTCCTTTGGGCCCCATAATTCTTCCCTTTCAGGGGACCCTGGAGCGATGCAGCATTGGAGACATGCTCACCATTTTTATAGGCGGAAATTCCTAGCACCACCCCTTGACAAAAGTCTATTGGCCAAAACATGTGTCGGGGCTGGTGCTAGGCAGCGTGTTTCTTCAGTGACATACTGATTCCGTAGGTATGTTTCCTTGTTCTATCTAAATAAAGCATATGCACTTTATTTTTTAGACTGCTATTACTTCTATTGAGCAGCCACTTGCCATATTGTATGCACTTTAGCTTTATATTCTTTAAAAATATATTCTACTGCCCAGCAATGTTACTAAAAGTATATTTTTTATCTTGTAAAGTGGCATTTTTCTTCTTGTTGTTTTCTGCTTAGATATCTATATTACAGTCTATCTGTGACAGTGATCAGTGAACAGACCCCCAGGGTTCAAGTACCCTAGGGGGCCAAAATAATAGTTAAAAGAAAATTTAAAAAAATATTTAAAAAATAAAAAACCTAAACATTGAAATCATTCCCCTTTCCTTAGAACACATATAAAATAAATAAACAAGTAAAATCATAAACATATTAGTTATCCCCATGTCCTAAAATGTCCAATCTATTAAAATATAAAAACCATTATGGACTGACACGCAAACAATGACACTTTACACCACCCGTATACTGAAGTATGAAACATTTACAAGTTTTAGAATATGGAGAAGCAAGGGTTTTTTTTATTAATGCAAGGTTTTTTTTAAAAAATAAATCAAACTATATACATTTGGTTTCTTTGCAATCGTACTGATCCAAAGAATAATGGAGAGGTGTCATCTCCACTGCACATTGAAATCTGTACAAATAAAGTCCATCAGAATATGGCTTGTGTTTTAATTCCAATTCCACCACCTTTGGAATTTTTTTGAAGGGGTCAAGGCCATGGACTTTTTACAGGTAACTCCTTTCAAATGGGCTGTTAAACCCCTTAACATTGGTAGATATTATTTTCATCCACATTAAGCATTCATGTAGTAAGATGCTGAGATGAGTTGCACATAGGCTTTATAATAATAACAATGTTCACACTTCCCAAAAAAATTACCTATACCTAGTAAAGCAGCTACCCATGAGGAGGTGGAAAATTTAATGAAACCAAAAATAAACAGAACTAATGACAGCATGATTCCAAGACTGAAAACAGGAAAAGGTAGAGATCGGCACTCCAGGCTTTCTAAAACATCATTCTTTTTTATTCAAAATCCATATAAATACACAAGGTAGTCATAGTGCATAGTCCATAAGGTTTTATGGACTATGCACTATGACTACCTCATGTATTTTTATGGATTTTGAATAAAGAAGAATGATGTTTTAGAAAGCCTGGAGTGCCGATCTCTACCTTTTCCTGTTTTCTGATTGCATCGGGGCGTTCCGATAAGCCCATTTGGGATCTGTGCACCGGACTTCACAAAGGTGTTTCCTGCGGCTCTTCAAGGTCCACGTGAGTGAGCGGTATGCACAATGTGTTTTATTGATTCCAAGACTGTCCACATATTGGATGATCTGTTTGTATGCCACAGAAGCATGCCAGTCCTCTTCAATGTGATCCAGGGAAGCTTTTTATTATCCAAGCTTGTCTTGGGAATCTCAATGCCTAACAATGCAGAAGGTCTTTACCTTCTTCCTTCTCTTTGATGGCATGGACCCTGACAATCTGAAAAACCAGGATACGTACTAGGAATCCCCATTTATAATGGATCTTTTTCTTAGAGTCTTTCATCGACTTCTCCTTGGTATTGAAAAAATGCAATCTAGCTAGCACATCTCGTAGAATGAAATTGTCTAAATACTAAGGCAGATGTAGCCTATAAGCTCTACCCAGCTCCAGCTCTTCTGAAGTCCCTCATGGAGGAGAACCTTCATAAGATCCTCCAAATATCTAGACAAAATCTGCTTATGAAATCAGTGCTTTCAAAAATACTGTGGGCATTCATTAGGGTGTTATGGAAGGTAGCACATTTGCTCATCTTAGCCTCAATATATTTCACCCTAGTGCCCATATTATTTAGCTCAGATTTTATAGCTTTAATAATATCTGGCATGTCTCCTTGGTGGTATATGGATATTAGTATGTCCTTCATAACCAATTCAATTATTACCAGTTATTAGTGAGACAGGTACATTATAGAAGGCATCACAGCTTTCGCTAGCCGGCTCCCTGTCATCCATAGGCATGTTTTCCCCACCGGCAGAGTTGGAGTATCCACGCACCCGCAACTTTTGTTTGGCAGGGCTTTGACATGGGGAAGAAGGAGAATGCAGAAAACTTTGCAGTGTCTGCTATGTTATTGTGCCAATGCTGTGTATTAAGTGACAGGCTGGTGCCACTCGGGAGCCACGCTGTTTTCCCTCCAATATAGGAGATGCAGAAGAAGAGGTTGACTTGTCTGAAAAAGGGTTAGTTTATCATTTCATGCAGTAGCAGTGTTGAGCTGCATGCAGGGAAAATATGTACGTGCCCAGTCTGCATCATCTTGGGCCTGTTCTGGCACCCAGCAAAACAAGAATTCTATCAGTTTCCGGGGCTCTGCTTCCTGGAATGTTGCCTTGCTTCCTGGTCATATTGAGACTCCCAGTCGGCTAGGTCGACTTTTGGATCACTCTCTTTCTCTGTATGTTGATAAATATGGAGGTCTCAGCTGGAGCTAGCTCCCAACATGTGCATTAAGGTCAGCTACCAAACCATGCCCCTGTGGGGTATATATCAAAGCTTATTATTTGATACAGTTTATAGCTTTAGGTGCTAGAATTCTTAAAATAGCTAAATGGAAAACCCCAACACAATGGGGCAGATTTACTTTCCCGGCCCATTCGCGATCCAGCGACGCGTTCTCTGCGCTGGATTCGGGTCCGGACGGGATTTATTAAGGTAGTTCCTCCAACGTCCACCAGGTGGCGCTGCTGTGCTGAAAAGCATCGGAACGCGCTTGAGTTCACCAGCTATCTAAAATGGGTCCCTGAATATTCTCCCACTGCTCCAGTGACCTAAGAAGGTCATTTTTACTACATATAGGAGCATGATTTCAAAAATTTGAAAACTAAGATCTAAAGCAGAGTTTAAAAAAATAGTTCACATGAGATAGTCAACAATGTTGAACTGCTGTTAAAAATAATATGGCCAAACATTTCCACTATCCTTTCCTTTACAGCTTTTAGTATGTCATAAGTCATTGCAAAACAGTCAGGAGTCTTCTAATATTGAGTTTAATGCATCTGTTGGCATATTTTCCTAAACTCTTCTTCAAACATAAATCCCATTAACTTGGTATTTTAAAACCTGTTTATAATTAATATATTACAAGGTTTCTATTTCAATACACATTGGTATAGTTTGTGGTGCATCAGAGAGGAGCCAGAAAGCTAAAATAAAAGTTGTTGGTATGGTAAGAATTTTTGATGAAACAGTTACAGAATTATAGTAATATAAATAAAAACACTGTGGGCCACATTTATCAAAAGTAGTGCAACCTGCACTGAGTGCAGTTTGCCTCTCTAATTTGCAGAGTATGCCAAATTATAGAATACTGGCACATGGTCTGCACACTGCACTGCTCAGAAGTTGTGCCAAAACTTTTTTTTGTGCACCTTCAACATAAAGCGCACAACACAATTCTGTCGAGTCAAAGTGATAAATGTTTTGTATGGTCCGACTGTGCACCCATTTTAGTTGCTAAATATTACACAATACTGGAGCAAACATTAAGCAGTTTGCACATTGCACATGTATTAATAAAGTGTCTGCGCAAGTTTTGTGTCCAACAAGACAGAAAAACTGAGCACCAAAAGGGGCGTGTTAGTGCTAAGTCGGACCGTGCACCAAAATTCTGACCGACGTGCGCCACAATTGTGTCTGCACCACAATTCTGCAGCATGAAAAAGTGCACCAAAAATCATAGTGTTCATTTCCAGAACAGCGGAGGAGGCACCAGATTCATGCTGAATATGCGCTGCGACATGGCTGTTAAAGGTGTTGTACCATAGTTTTCAAAATTCTGGAGGCGGGCTTGGGAGGGATTTTATAAAAAAAAACAATGCTGTACTCACCGCCTGCATTAAAAAAAAATATATGTGGCCAAAAGGGGGCTGCATAAAAAATAAACATTTAACTACCTCCACGGTCTCTCCAGTTTCCCATGGTGCCTCTCGCCGGCTAACTTCAGCTCCCGGCTGGCAGAGGGGCCTGGCCACACCCACCCATCCCCATATCTCAGCGCATGATACACATTGGGAATAGGGACAGGTGGGCTCGGTAAGCCACCTAGCCAGCTGGAAGCCAAAATCAGCTGAGTTTCCATGTCCCTGTAAACAAAGAAGGACATGGCCTGGTGAGACAGTGGCACAGGACACCGGGAGGGACTGTGGAGGTAAGTAAATGTTTATTTTTTCATGCAGCCCTCTTCCTGTCACATAGAATTTTTTTAAACATGCCGGACAACCCCTTTAAGCATTACAACAAACTGTATGTGGTCATTAAATGCCTTCCGGCTTTGTAATTTAGGGGTGCATTGTAGAGACACTTCGCCCATTTTGGAAATTATAAAGGCAAAGTTCTGAAAAAGGTTGCTATGTCAGCTTCTAGCACATAAAATGTTCAGTATACATCTACGTGGTAAACTATATTAAAAACTCATAAAAAAGCAAAGTACTGTTGATTGATACTAAATCTGGCAGTTTTATTTTCACTTTAGTTTTAAAACAGCTGCATATTCTCTTTAGAACCCCTTGTTAAAATAAAAATCAATTTGCTGTTACCAAGAGCAACAAGAGGTAATGTCCCTTTCCAAGGAGAAGTCAGTCATCCCTACCCTTAATGACCATTCTGTTAAAGTGTAAACCACTTCTAGCATCTCTTACTAACAAACCTGTCATTTGCTACTATGATAGACAGCTGTTCTGGACAGACTTTATGCCTTTGGTAGTGAGTATAACAATATTGTGGAGAATAGAACTTCTTGGGAATTGTGGAAGTGACATGATCTTTTCTTGTGTAAGATTTAAGACAGATCCTGTACCAGCAGCTGTAATAAATGACAAAAACAGATTTTCTGTAATTTATCCTATCACTGCCTGTGTGGCTGTGGGTTTTGATTCTTTATAAGATAAGAGTACACTCAAACACTACAGTATTACTTAAAATGCATTCATAAACCACTGACCTAGCGCGTGTTTTTGGTATGGGAGGTAGCACAACTTTTAATTGCTTTCTAACTTTAGCTAATCATAGCAATTGATTTTTGCATGATGTAACCCCTCTCTCCGTAAGAAACCTGTTTTCTATTCAATACTCAAATAACTACAATATGAGTTCTATTTTGCCTCACAGTTATTAGTATTCATATGGATCAGGGCCTTTAACAGCCTCAATTCTACTTGTTCTGCAGTTAATTGCTGTCACAGGTGTCCCCGTGATCCGAGACCAGCACACCTGCGAGCACACCTGCGCTCCCCTCCGTGGCGGTATTTCTGCCACATCCCCGGACTTACCTTTCCTGGCTCCTGGTCTTCAGTGTGCAGGCCGCACGTCTCTTGCCTTCCTGGGCGCGTGCTCACGCTACTAGGGCACGCGCGCAGTGACTCTTCTGAACATAAAGAGCCAGAGTTCTTTCCATTGGCGCTGGTCACTTCCGGGTTTCTATATAACCCGGCGGTTTCCTTCACCCCCCGCCGGATCTTCAAGTCTTCCCAACTGAAGTGAAAGCCTCCTGTGTGTATCCCGAGATCCCGTTCCTGTGTGTATCCCGAGGTCCCGTTCCTGTGTGTTTCCCGAGGTCCTGTTCCTGTGTTTATCTTGTGGTCCCGGTCCGGTGGTCCGCATCCTGTGGACTATGTCCGGTGGTCCGCATCTTGTGGTCCGTATCCTGTGGTCCGTGTCTGGTGGGCCACATCGTGAGGTCCGTATCCTGTGGTCCATGTCCGGTGGTGCGTATCCTGTGGTCCGCATCCTGAGGTCCCTATCCTGTGGTCTGTATTTTGTGGTCCGCTTCCTGTGGTCCTTATCCTGTGGTCCATTCCCATACAACTGTGCTCCTGCTGTACCTGTGCTCTGGTAGAGGACCGAAGAAGAGGAGGAGGGGCCCCTAAAGGTACTGTCACAGGTGTCCCTGAGATCCTGGTCACGGATCGCGGGCACACCTGCGCTCCCCTCCATGGCGGCATCTCTGCCCCATCCCGGACTTCCCTTTCCTGGCTCCTGGTCCTCAGCATGCAGGCCGCACGTCTCTTGCCTTCCTGGGTGCGTGCTCCCTCTCCTAGGGTGACCTAGGGTAACCCGGCGGTTTCCTTCACTCCCTGCCAGATCTTCAAGTCTTCCCAACTGAAGTGAAAGCCTCCTGTGTGTATCCCGAGATCCCGTTCCTGTGTGTATCCCGAGGTCCCGTTCCTGTGTGTTTCCCGAGGTCCTGTTCCTGTGATTACCATGTGGTCTGTGTCCAGTGGTCCGCATCCTGCGGTCTGTGTTCGGTGGTCCGTATCCTGTTGTCTGTGTCCGGTGGTCCCTATCCTGTGGTCCGTGTCCGGTGGTCCCTATTCTGAGGTCCGTATCCTGTGGTCTGTGTCTGGTGGTCCGCATCCTAAGTATGTATCCTGTGGTCCATGTCTGGTGGTCCTCATCCTGTGGTCAATATCCTGTGGTCCATGTCCTGTGGTCCATATCCTGTGTCCTGTGTCCGGTGGTCCATATCCTGTGGTCCATGTCCAGTGGTCCGTATCCTGTGGTCTGTGTCCGGTGCTCCGTATCCTGTGGTCCTTATGCTGTGGTCCATTCCCGTACGACTGTGCTCCTGCTTTACCATCCAGGGTTTCAGCACAGTGGTGACCTCCTGCCTTCCTGTGCTTCTGCCGTGCCATCCAAGGTCCCAGCCCAGCGGTGTCCTCACTCCGTACCAGCATTACCAGTGCTCCTCTGCGTTCCTGCTGTCATCTTAGGTTGTGACTGTTTCCTGCATTTAATACCTTGGCTGCCACCGCGGGGCCCATAACAACTCCCGCGGTGGTCCAGAGGGTCAACAGAATCCTTCCAATGAGACTTTCAGACAGTAAAATCCTCGCGCATCGTGACAATTGCTTTCTGCATATTCTTCAGAAACTGCTCATTCTGGGCCTATAGTCCAGTGGGGTCCTAATTGCTGATTTTATACAAACTCATGCTGGGAAATCTGTCTCTTACAGGGAAGATGGGATTACCCACTGGACTAAACTTGTAATAGCAGATATATAAGTAAATAAATGATACACTCTTCTGAAATCTTTGGAACAAAACTATTTACAAATCTTCTCAGCTACACTTGCTCTAACAAAGATAAGAATGTATTTTCTGTATAAATGATTCATTTTAAATACCAAACATTGTGATTGATAGATAAGTTAAGGTAAAAAAAAAACAACTTCAAATTTCAAGGGTAATGTTGGAATTTATTGGTTGCAGCCATATGGTCAGTGGATTGGCTCATTTAGTAACTTGACAGCTAAGTTTGTATAATATATTGCTTAAGATACTGTTTCTCTGCCAACAGATTCACTGAGTCCTTCATTCTCAAGGAAATGTGAGATTCCACACAGATCAGTGAAACAGAGTCCATCTGTAGCATAATCATTTTCCACCCGGCTCCCTACTCAGTATTGTACTGGGAGACCTAGAGCGCACCACTGAAATCGATTCTAGAGGCCCACGCGGAAATATAACCTGTACATTCGGCCGCAGTAGTGTTAACACACTTTAAGTCATGTTAACCAGCGCTGCATCTGTAATGACGTTGAGTTTTCAAATTCTGTTTGTAATGTGTTTTAAAATGCAATGCAAAGTGTGAATGCAGCCTAAGTCTATGTTCACACAATGCACTTGAATTATATTTAAAATGAATTTCAAGGACCTTCATTGTATCTCTTCACTGAACATAAATGTTAATAGACCTAAATGCCTGCTTCTGGTAAGTAGCAACAAGTATTTTATAATACACAAGGATCTATGTGTAAACACATCTGTGTTCTGGCAGGAGATACTCCAGAGGTACTTGAAATGAATCTTAAATGAAATTGTAGCACACTGTATGAACATATATTTAAGAACCAGCATTATAAAGGACATCTGGGGCCTCTTATCTTTCCCTCACACTACGGCCCCATCATCTCCTCGTCATATTGTGGGCCCCTCATCTTCCTCTCATATTGTGGCCCCATATCTCCCCCTCATACAGTGGCCATCCTAACCCCCCATCAAATTGTTGGCCCCTCATCTCCCCCTCATATTATGGCCTCACCCCCCCCCCCCCATTGTGGTTCCTCATCTCCGGTTTCATTCTTTGGCCACCCTCATCTCCCCATAATATTGTGCCCCCCTCTTCCTCTCCTTTCAGTGTTTCAAATTTCAAAGTGTGCAGGGAGCGGGGTTAGAGAGTGAACCTGTGTTTAACGTTTTGCAAGATTTGTGCATAGTAACGATGGCAACTAAAGAACTTCTATGGTAGAAATAAGTAACTCACTTACCTCGACCAGAGCCCCAGACTGCAATATTGGATGGCATCTAATGAAGGTACCCAAATCAGGGTCTCTTATTCTGAATGGTAAAAGTCAGAAAAGACAAAATATCAATGATACCAATTAAGAGTTAATAAAAGGTCAGCAATAATTCATATGTAGCACAAAATGTTGTGCTTAAAATATTCTACTCAACCTGCAAAAAAGCAAACCCTCATACAGCAAGAATGCTGATAATTTTAGCTGGTAAATCACGCTAAGCAGGTGGCTTGAATCGCCCTTTATTGCAAAAAAAAAGACATTAAACAAACAAAGTCTAAAGCCTAAAACAATTTTTCTAATGAAAAGCAATATTAAAATCTAGTGCATTTTTTCTTGATCTATAACAGGTACAATTCAAACATATAAAAGTAATTCATGGCTCCACAGGTCTACAGTTCTCAGACTTTATTGAGAGTCTTTCAATGTGATCATTCATTAGAGGTCATTAATACTGTAATATAAATGATAGCTCTCAGTCCAAAAATTTGTAGCAATGTGTCAGGGGATGGCTGTCTTACACCCCAAGCCGTTGGTTAGATAAGTATGGTACAGTATACTCCAGCATAGAAAAATAACCACTCCTGAGTAAAGTACATTGATCAGACAATCCATTAACCAATGACTTATCTAATGTTTTAACAGTACAAATAAAAATATCTGATAATATGTGTAATGTAATATATCGGAATAGGTAAAAATATATTGCTCTGGGCAGGATGGATCAATAAGCAGTAAAGACAAGACATTCATTCACCAGTCAATGGAAACAATGTTACCCTATATCAATGACCACTTTAAATACGGCATTCCTCTGAATGTAAAGGGGTAAGTAAGTCTCTGATGCTTAAGACAGTTCTCGAGGTTTCTTTTCTTTGAGTTACTTTATTTTCTAACAGATGTATTAATCAGTAACTAGTAAGCATATGTTAGTATAGTTCTTATAAAATTTGTTGTGAATATCATATCATTGTATAGAAATAAAAGAAAAATGATGATTGTGTTTGAACCAAAGGAAGTGAAGCCTTTCAAATTTCATTAAAGGGGTTATCCGGGTTTAAAAAATTTCTTAT
The DNA here is from genome assembly GCF_040894005.1 of Engystomops pustulosus. NCBI lineage: Eukaryota > Metazoa > Chordata > Amphibia > Anura > Leptodactylidae > Engystomops > Engystomops pustulosus. Next base: position 109,241,426 of record NC_092412.1, on the reverse strand, counting down.
GGCCGGACTGGGGAGGGCTATTTAAACACAATAAACATGTACTTACCTCCTCCGGTGCTGCCCATGTCCCGCACCGCGGCCCGTCTTCTCCGTGCACCGGTTTCAGTACAAGGGCGCACAGGGAGCTTCCGGCTGGCCGGAAGCTCCCATGCGCACCATCTCCCAGCGCTTACAACTCTGAGAGATAGGGACGGATGGGAGGAGCCGTCCACATCGCGGACCGGAAGCTCCCTGTGCGCAGCTTCCGTGCCCCTGTAAACAAACAGGGGCACGGATCGAAGGGACTGCGGCGCGGGACATTGGCGGCGCCGGAGGAGGTAAGTACATGTTTATTATGTTTAACTAGCCCTCCCCAGCCCGGCCATAAAAATTTTTTTAAACTTTAAGCGAGAAATCCATAGTGCACAGGACAGGGCAAAACAATAAAAGGATCTCAAGGTAGGTGTGTTCACCTTCTTGGTTTGTGTGCAATAAGAGTTAAGCAGTAGGGGTATAACACCTACAATCAGCACCATATCTGTTATACACTATGGTCAGAGATAGAAGAACGCAGCTCTTAACTTTTCTAAAGTTCATAAAACTAGGTCTTACGGATACAGCAATAACAAATACATAAGGCATCTCAAGGGTCAACACCTGCACTTGGAGTTATCTCTAAATGTGAGCTTTATTGCAGGATGTCACCTGCTGTTAATTACAGATAACTCATAAGAAGTTATAAAGTCTATGGAATCATATGCAAATTAGTATGAAGTGTAAATTGGAACCAGTGCACGTGTAAAAATGTAATGAAAACCGTAACTCACAACAGGGGGTTCCCAATGTGTATGAGCCAGCTCCTGCTGTAAAGTGCAAGTTTGAGAATTTGAAATATCTGTGAAGGATGCAAGAGCCGTCATCCATATCAATCGTAGAAAAATGGGTGGATGTACGGTACCTCTGTCAATGCTAAACACGTACGAGCTGAGTTTACACCTAGTGAGCACATTAGGTTTATTTGTGTGTAACATATCATATGTATACATTTGTTTCACAATCTAGCTTTGCTGGGAATGAATAGGTATGTTTAAATGTGATGCTACACTTAAACACTTTGATCTGACTGTCCCTCCCCTCTCCCCCCCATGTCCACAGTGGTCACCTTCTGTTGTTACCACAGTCAGGACAGGACTATGCACCTGTCATAGCAGTATCTGTAAAGGATTTTAAAATATACTGCAATACAGTAATAGGGGGTCTAGAAATACAGTTTAAAAAAGTTTTACAACATTTGAAAAACCCAAAAAGTTCAAATCACCCTAAAGTTTTCCCTACAATGCAAATAAAAATAAACAAATATAAAGATGTCAGGTATTGCTGCATCCCAAAAGCCCCAATCTATGAAAATATAAAAAGAGTTATTCGTTATGCCGAACCCTGGAAAATAGATCCAAATGTCAGAATCATCACTTTTTCGCCATTTCACATAAAAATTTAAATAAAATTTGATCAAAAGGTCAGCTGCTCCCATACCTTAAACATTGGAATATAAGGAATGTAAGCAATTATCCTATTAGGTACAACATATGAACACCTCAGCGGTGCACATGGAGGGATTTAACATGGCTGGTGCATCATATGAGGGTAACCTTACCCCCTGCATGTGTCTGATATATGGAAAAGGCTTTGGCCTCTAAATATAGGTGTACACTAGGGCAATCAGATTTGTCTGTTATTCTGTGATAAAAACTACAGTAATAATAGGGTATGGGGAATCACATAACAAGTATTTTTATTGCTTCTAGAGAACATATTACGAAGGTATCACACTGCATTAATTAAAGGTAACTAGAAGATGCTTTACCTCCAACAATGTAGATTTATTACAGGTAGAAAACATGATTATGCAGCGTATACTGTGCATATATTACAATGGTTCCAAGAAGTGTGTGCATCTCCTGGGGGCTGAATATAGAATTTTCCTTTGCTGCATTCATTCTAGTTAATCTTTCTGGCTGGTATCGGAACTCCAATTGTACTAAGACAATGGAGTATGCTTATACTGTATGTTCAAATCATAAGCCTATAAAAGTAGGTGGCAGCTCAAGTGTTTGTAATCTATTTTTTTGTCAGATACTGGACCACATTTTATGTTGAGAATCATGTGCATAAGATTATCTATTTTAGGACATTATATTACAAAAACAGATGGGGAAGCTGCTTGGAGAGGACCATTATACAGTCATCCCATAAGCTGACCATCTATCAGAGTCTACAGAAAGACTAAAGACTAGCCCCACACCCGAAGAAGCTACCAAACCCCAGAGACCTTTAAGCCTGAGCCGCAACAGACTGCACGCCACAAACTGGCTGTGGAGTCCAGACAGCACAGACAAGATATTCGTGTCCTGGGAGAGCAGACTGTGCCAGTAGTGTCAGGACCAAGGATTAGGTCCACTTCCTGCTACACTGCTCCAAATACTTCATTACTTCAGGAGACTCTCAGATCTGCTCCTGGACTTCTATTCCATGAAGGAGGAAGAGAAGATTTCCATCCTGATGGGAGTAGAGACCACAGTGACCAAATATGTCACTGCCTGCCATAGGCTGAGAGACTTGTGATTGTTCAGGTTCCTAAACTGAAGATCACTGGAATGAGGTGCACTTATATGTGTTGGTGTTATATGTTAAGAAATGCACCACGGATAGATATGGGCTAGTATATACTTCTGTAAAGATTTGCATCAATTTAATGAATATATAATATTAAATCTATTAGGTTAAAGTAAATCTTCCAGCACAAGCAAAATTAGTAAAGATTAAAGCAAAAATTCTCAATTAAAGAGGACCTCTCATCAGCTTACACATTAGGAGAGTAGCACACTACTTTGTCGGGGATGCTACACAAACTCAGGGGCTCTTTAGATTTTCTTTCTATCCACCTCTGATGTGGAGATATCAGTCACATTATCTGACCATTCTAATATTTGTTCTGTCAAAAAGGAGGAGCAGGTGCTGGAGGAGGGGGCATGTGTAATGCTAATCTTCTCTTTTACTGTCCAATCGGTGGAGTGACAGTGTGTGATCTCTCTATGTCAATGTAGATGCTGTGTTCCCACATTGGGGCTTATTTACTAAGGGTCCTGCGGATCGCACTTTTGTTGGATTTTAGAAATTTTTTGGGATTGCGCCACTGGGACAGCTATTTAATGTTGATTGTTTAATGGGATTGTTTCGCTCGCAATCAAATTGTTCCGCATCGGGCACACAATCTTTGTGAATCTCACCAGAGTCTATTGGAGTCCGACTCTCTATATTTCGAGAACTCCGTCGGCCGGGTAAGTAAATGTGCCCCATTTCGCCCAATTTCCTGCATCTGTCGCTTCCCGATCATGTCCGCCGGAGTTCACCATCTTCTTCTTCCTGGTGTATGCAAGTGCATTGGTTGCAACACAATTTGAATATTGAATCCCGCACTCAGTCCGAATCAGTCAGATCAGATTGTCCGATGCCCCCCCCCCCGATTTCTGTCACGTGAAAGCCGGCACTGATACGCCAAAATCTGATCACGTGCGACACAATCCCCTCCTAAATACCTGTCCCAGAGGTGCAATCCCCCAAAATTTCTAAAATCCGGTGAAAGTGTGATCTGTGGGACCCTTAGTAAATAAGCCCCAATGTGTTAACAAACTGCTAATATGCATTGGGACACATTTACTTACCCGTCCCGTTGACGACACCGATCCGGAATGTCCAACGAGGATTCGGGTCTGTCACAATTCACTAAGATCGTGCGTCCAATTTCCCGCATGTGTCGCTTCCCCCACTGAGGTCCGCCGGAGTTCACCTTCTTCTTCCTGGTGCATGTGAGTGCTGATCTTGCGACACAATTTGGTTTTTAAATTCCGCGCTTTTCTTCAAATCAGTCGGGTTGTCCGACGTCCGTTGTCTGATGGACAACTTTGTTCATAATTCTTTAATGAACATTTTTGCAGCGTTGATAGATTGTCAGTTTTTTAAAAACATAAGGTCACCGGTTTCACGTTTAATGTATCAAAAGCAACTAGTAACCGTGCTGCTGACTAGTATATGTGCCAACAAAACAAATTAATTGTAAAAGATAATGAAAGAATAATTGTTTTACTCTCTTCAGCACATTTGCATATGACTTTGGAGATTTTAAAATAAAAGAGGGGACATTAGAAAGAATATTTCACACCTCACCCGAGGATGCTGGTAGAGTTATGAGGTAAAAGCTGGTGACAGAGTACCTTTAAATGCCATGGTGGAACCTGGCCTTGGTAACCTAAAGTAACCAAATTGTGCATGTGCATGGTCTGCATTGCAGCATCCTGAGAGACATTCTTACTTTCTTGAGAGTTAGAAACAGCAAGGCAGCAGAGAAGATGAGGGGAGGTGTGGAGTGCTTTAATTTATTTTTGCAAGCTCTCTGACCCTAAAAGCAAACCGTCTACTTACAGAGAATGCATTCTTTTTCTTTCTTTCTTTGTATTAAAAATTAACTTGTTAAGATATTCAGTGATATGTAAGGTACCCTACAGGGTTTGATTTCTAAAACCGCAGCAACAAGTTTGGCTTAATTAATTTAAACATCATATTATAACTGAAGGAGTTAATATTTACAGTGGAAAACAATGACAGGATCAAGAACTGTATGTAAAATGATCAGTTGGTGGCGGTAATTAGAAGACAGGGCTCTCCCTGTGTTTACACTGACATTACATCTGGATATAATCTACATATAGTTAAACTACAGAACACAATTATTCAGAGATTACCAGCTTGTTAGGAATCAATAACAATGCAGACACATTAATTATGTAGCAAATATCCTTGCGGCGTAACTGCTGAATACAAGGATACAACTGAAAATACCATCTTGTCTCAACTGTGGCACAACAGGCCATCTATTTGCTTTTTTCTTTTCTTCTTTTCCCATAGTATAACTATTCCACACTCTAAACACTTCGAAGGAGATACCTGAAACAGTGAATTAACATTGCCTTAGGGAAACTTGAAAAATCATTTCATATTAGCTGGGGCGGAATTGGTATTTTCGGCACTTTGCTGTGATAATGATCAACATTTGTCTTGAAACTCTGATAGGGAAAATTTACAGCAGCTGCTTGTGCATTTAACTTTGATGTGTTTATGCTCCATATTCCCGCTGTAAGCCAATACTCCTATAATATTAAGGTCGTCATGACTGAATATCATGCTATTTCAAAATAGGAGCACAACTAATGCATTCTTTTTATGCATTATTAGTGCATGGAGCCTAACACTGTCTGTAGTATTACATTGCTAAACTTGGTGATAGATTCCCTTTAAGGTGCACCTATCATTAAACTAAAATATGAATAAAAGAATATATTCTCCCTTAGTAGCATTTTTCCCTCCCTAAGTAGCACCAATGTCCTATATCCTCCCGACTTAAACATAGTTTATCAGGTTTTGGATAGATGCCTTATAAAAACTGTCAAGAGCTACTGCTGTATGTGGCTGACCATAAGAAAACTTGACAGGAACAGTTTAAAATAATAACCCTCATCCACAAAGCTCTGCATGATGCTGCACCTCCCTAACTTTCCAATGTCATCTCAGTCTATCCTCCAAACTGTGCTCTTTGATCTGTCAGTATTCTTAGATTAATCTCAACATTAATTCGAACCTCTCACTAACGTCTCTAGGACTTCTCCCAAATTGCATAAATTCTCTGCAATGCTCATCCCTGCACTTTTAGAATAATATACAACCAGACTAATATCCATCCAAAAGTTTCAAACGTGCTCTTAAAGCCCATCTCTTTAGGCAAGCCTATCACACTCGATAACTGCATGAAACCTCAACTCTCCCTTTACTAATTCATTCTTTTTCCTATCTCCTGCCTTTTATCCGGCAAACAACAGATAGATACTAAGCACCAGGCTTCTCTGCAGTCCCATTGACTTTGGACTATGTTTGTAAGATGGCGGCTGATGGCTAGTTCAAGCAGCAGCAGTTTTTTTTATTAATAAAGGGCCCTCACTCCTATTGTTCCATATGACTGTTTGTACATATGACTTTTATTTGTATATGTCCATATGAGTTGTAAAGTGCTACAGAATATGATGGTGATTATGATAATAATTATTATTAGTTTGATAACCTTTGCACCAGAGTTGTTTTTCAGAGAGGACTTCAAATTGGGGGAAACAAAGCTAATAGGAGCAGAAGACGGAGAAAAGACATACTGTAAAGGTTTAGGTGTGAAAAAGCTAATACATTGGAGCCTAAGGTAGCCAGAAACCTGCACAATTTTTTGTGATCAGTCTCGGTGTCTCTGCTGCTAGAGATGGATTTAACATGACAACTGGCATTAACCCCTTAACAACCTGGCCCTTTTTTGTTTTTTTTTTAATTTTTCACTCCCCACTTTCAAACATCTATTACTTTTTTATTTTTACACGTAAAAAACTCTGTGAAAGCTTGTTTTTCTGCATAACAAAGTGCACTTCATAGTGATGGTATTTAATATTTAATGCCATGTACTAGGAAGTGGGAAAAAAATTCCAAATGCAGTGAAAATGGTGAAAAAAAGCATTTTTGCCGTATCCCTGTGGGCTTGGATTTTACAGGGTTCACTGTGCGCCCCGAATCATATGTCTGCTTTATTTTTTTGGTTGTCACGATCACGGGGATATCAGATTTGTATAGGTTTTATAATGTTTTCATACATTTACAAAAATGAAAACCTGTACAATAAATCTTATTTTTCATTTTGCCATCTTCTGGCACTAATAACTCTTCCATACTTATTTGGTGTACAGAGCTGTGAAAGGTGTCATTTTTTATGACTTTTTATAACCTTTTGATCACTTCTTATTGAACTTTTTTTTTTATTTTTCAAAATGGCAAAAAAGTGGAAATAACGAATTTGTGCACTATTTTCCGTAACGGGGTTAAACACAGTGAAATATCATTAGTATATTTTGATAGATCTGGCATTTTCTAACGCAGCGATACCTAATGTATTTATGATTTTTTTGTTTATTTATATTTATATGACTTATATGGGAAAGGGGTGTGATTTAAATTTTTAGGTTTTCCTATCATAATTTTATTTTTACAATTTTTTGGCCCCCTAGGGTACTTTAACCTTAGGGTGTCTGATTGATTTTCTTCCTCATTCATTACAATGTGCAAATCGCACATTGTAATGAATGGGTTAAAATGAGACAGCCTCAGGTCTTTCGGAAGGCAAAAGTATAGAGGAAAGCAAAAGTTGATCGCCTTAAGAGAATTACAAGTTACTGATTTTCCCTGAGTTCAACTTTTGAGCTAGTAATGAACACAATGCTATTCTTGGACTCTGGCATTTTCTTTGTGTCTGAGTGGTAAAGAGTAGACATAAAGACTTCCTTTCCCATCTTCCAGAAGGCAACGCTGTTATCTTGCAAACAGGGATATTTTCAGAACTTACAAGCGAGGATAGGCTTCTTGAATCACGTCGATAAAAGACTTCCTCTTATCAGGCTATTTCTAAAACAAGGAAGAAAAAATGCAATGACTTCTCTCTAAAGATATTCTGTCAAATACTGAGACTATATCTTGCTCAGTGTCCAGTACATTAGGAAAAAAATCAAAGTTGTTTCAGAACAGACACAGAAACACAGAACAGATTAAAAAAAATATATGCCTAGGGCAAAGATCTCATGAGTCCGGTCTTCTTGATGGTCTTTATACCCTTGAACATTTTAAACTGTGAAAGGTGCCCGCCCTAATGTCACCTTTAGTTCCTTGTGCTATACATGGAAGTATTGCAGCAGTAAATACTCTAGTAGTGTACTGCTGTACTGTTTTAAAATACAGCATAGCACATTGCAACAATTTGTACATTTTATATGGTAATAGCACAGAAGTTCCTAATACAGTGGTCCCCCACACTTTTATAATGAGGACTGACTGCAAGGCCAGTAGGGGCAAGCTTCTTCCCCTCATGGTCCCTGAAAAAAATCGTATGTCCTGCCCTTATCTTATACCTAACCTCTATAATATGCAGGCTTTTCTACTGCCCCACCTCTTATAGTGCCTCCCCCCTCCACCATGTTTTCTGCAGCTGTTCCCTAATATTGCCCACTTTCCTGCAGACCCCGCATTTTAGTGCCCTCTTTTTTGAAATCCCCTCCTGATAGTGCCCCCATTTCTGTGCCCACCCTAATAATGCCTCGTTTTCTGCATGTTCCCTTTTCTGAATACCTCTCCTTAAAGAACCCTTTAACCGGAGGGGCTTACAGAAAAGGAAGTACAATGTATGCCTACACCCACACTCACAGGCAGTTTGAGCAGTAACAGATTCCCCTATATAATAGTGATATAAAGTCATTTGCACATAAAATAACCCATGTGAACAGGAAATCAGATTGACTTGCTTTAACTGATAATTATTTATCTTCAAATATACAATTGTGGCAGTAGTGTCCACTCACATCTCTTATCTCAGGTACAATGTGTGAGTGCTTGGAGAGGGAGCATTTCTTCTCTTTCTGAGAGAAGCTCATTGATACTACTGTATTAAAAGAATATATGTACACACAGTATACACAAATACATAACACTAATACACATAAACATACATTTTTAAATACCTAAGCAAATTCATTATGGTCATGAAGTGCTGTGTTTCTCTCCCTGAGTAGAATATTTCATTACCAATAGTTTGCATTGTTATTCTTTAAAAGAAAACACAAAAAATAGGTCCACATTTTACTTCAAAGGGATGTGTTCTGATATACCGGTAGTTTCCAACAGATCTGGTAAGTGGCCAAGGCTTTTTTAGAGATTAATTAGCAGCTGTAGTTCCCTAGATATTTTACTGAAAACTTGTTTGGACCCTCATAACAATGATAATATAATCATGATACCAATCAGGAGTAAAATTGTATAAAAAGCACAAAATATCCCAAAATAGTCACAAATATCACAGAACCTTTCCAACTCTATGGGGCAGATTTATCAAGTGTCTGAAAGTCAGAATATTTCTAGTTGCCCATGACAACCAATCACAACTCAGCTTTCATTTTACCAGTGCTCATGAATATTTTAAAAGGGAGCTGTGACTGGTTGCCATGGGAAACTAGAAATATTCTGACTTTCAGTCACTTGATAAATCTGCCCCTATGTATTTGATCAGTATTTTTTCTTATCCAGTAAATTCATTCACATTTGAGACAATGTATTATATCCAGTAATTGCACATAGCTTAGAGCAGGTACATAGAAATGGTCTTGAGAAAGAGAAACAATCAACCTTCTTCACAAGTTCCCACAATGCTCTGGCAGATTTTAATTAACTTTCTAGTGCTTTCATGGGCCGCCAAGTTAATGTTTCATTAAACTGCATACTTGACTTAGTAGCTGGAGAAGTGTTTCAAATTAAACATTTTCGTGTATTATTTCATGGAAGTCATGCAGATTTATACTACATGACTAACATGTTTTTAGAGCTGAAGTGAAAAACAAAAACAGCTGGGTCCCTTTTTTTTAATGGTGCCAACATAGTGACTAAAAAGGATGATTTTTTTTAATCCCAAGCAGCTATATTGTCACGGGTGCCCCTGCAACCCATACCTAGGGTGGCAGGCGCAGGCTCCTGTGCACCCAGAGCCTGCCTGCACGAGAAGTTACCTCTCCAGGCTCCAGCAGCGGTCTCCGTGGCTCCCGGAGATTGGCACTAGCCTGCCACCTTCTTTGATAAATTCCTAGCCTCTTCTTGTGTCCCCTACTGGAGCTTTGGGAAGCTGCCTTGTATATCAATATAACAGAGGGCTAAAACATCATTTGAATGTAACCTTAATCAGATTTTCAAATGAATGGCAACCAGCAGTCAGACAAACAGAATGAAAAGTGTGATGCGGTCCTATGTTATACAAGATCTATATGTGTGCCAAGAGTCTGATGTTGTAGTATAAAACTATCTAGTTGTACTTTGCACCTACTTGGTGGCTTAGTTGGCTTATTTTACACAAGAAATCTGTAACCAATTTCTGTTTGGTCAGCAGTGTTTTTGGTGCACACCAGGGGCGTTGCTAGGGTGGAAAAAGATCCGGGGCACGGGCCCCAATGCATATGTATCAGACTTTAAATATACACGACACGTACAGATACAGAAAACACAAGAGAAATCCCTACCTGTTACATCCAGTATCAGGAGGTGAAGTGTAGTTGTCCTCTATCTTCTCTGTTAGGGCCGGCATCACCACGTCTCCTCTTCAGCCACGAGTCCTCCCTGTGGAGTTCACCACACAGACATCTTATGTTCTTTATTGTCCCCATCATCTTGGTCCCCTAATGGTGTTATCCTCCTGCTACCCCTAACACTCTGCTACCTGTACTGTAAGGCCCCTTTCGCAGGCCAGGACTGCTTGACAGCTTGGAAGGGTGACAGCTCTTCACCCCTCCCATCTCTATATAAGAAGTCCGGCAGCAGGGCCGTTCCGTATGCTAGCCGCTGTTTGTACAAATAGCATATGGACGACCATGTGAAAGGGACCCTAATAAAGATACACAGAAAGTCCTCCTGAAAATACTGTTAATACAAAAATAATAAATGCTTCCTAACATAACATATTAAAACCTATATTACCTATAAATCATATATAAACACATACACTCACCGGCCACTTTATTAGGTACACCTGTCCAACTGCTCGTTAACACTTAATTTCTAATCAGCCAATCACATGGCGGCAACTCATCAGTATGGGGAAGAAAGGGGATTTGAGTGCCTTTGAACGTGGCAGGGCTGGTCTGAGTATTTCAGAAACTGCTGATCTACTGGGATTTTCACGCACAACCATCTCTAGGGTTTACAGAGAATGGTCCGAAAAAGATAAAACATCCAGTGAGCGTCAGTTCTGTGGGCGGAAATGCCTTGTTGATGCCAGAGGTCAGAGGAGAATTGGCAGACAGGTTCGAGCTGATAGAAAGGCAATAGTGACTCAAATTGCCACCCGTTACAACCAAGGTAGGCAGAAGAGCATCTCTGAACGCACAGTACATGGAACTTTGACGCAGATGGACTACAGCAGCAGAAGACCACACAAGGTGCCACTCCTTTCAGCTAAGAACAGGAAACTGAGGCTACAATTTGCACAAGCTCATCGCAATTGGACAGTAGAAGATTGGAAAAACGTTGCCTGGTCTGATGAGTCTCAATTTCTGCTGCGACATTCGGATGGTAGGGTCAGAATTTGGGGTCAACAACATGAAAGCATGGATCCATCCTGCCTTGTATCAACGGTTCAGGCTGGTGGTGGATGTGTCATGGTGTGGGGAATATTTTCTTGGCACTCTTTGGGCCCCTTGGTACCAATTGAGCATCGTTGGAACGCCACAGCCTACCTGAGTATTGTTGCTGACCATGTCCATCCCTTTATGACCACAATGAACCCAACATCTGATGGCTACTTTCAGCAGGATAATGCGCCATGTCATAAAGCTGGAATAATCTCAGACTGGTTTCTTGAACATGACAATGAGTTCATTGCACTCAAATGGCCTCCACAGTCACCAGATCTCAATCCAATAGAGCATCTTTGGGATGTGGTGGAACGGGAGATTCGCATCATGGATGTGCAGCCGACAAATCTGCGGCAACTGTGTGATGCCATCATGTCAATATGGACCAAAATCTCTGAGGAATGCTTCCAGCACCTTGTTGAATCAATGCCATGAAGAATTGAGGCAGTTCTGAAGGCAAAAGGGGGTCCAACCCGTTACTAGCATGGTGTAACTAATGAAGTGGCCGGTGAGTGTATATATACACATACATACAATCTGGTTTTATAATAAAGCCCCATAATTTCCATTACATCTCCTCATTGTGCCACCCACCTAATAATGTTCCCTAATCGTGAACTAACAAGTAAGAATGCAATCTACACTTAATTACTATGGCCCCCCACTAATAAGCTCTCAATGTGACCCTAAACTAAATAATGCCGAGCCTAGTCGTGCCCACATAAAGAATCAACTCACCTAATAGTTGTCGCAGCCCCTAATGCCCCCCACAGCCCCACTGAGAAGTCCCCTACAGCCCCAGTAATGTCCCCCACAACCCCCAATGTCCCCCACAGCCACACTGAAAAGTCCCCTACAGCCCCATCAAAATCCCCCACAGCCCCCAATGTTGTCACAGCCCCCAATGTCCCCCACAGCCACACTGAAAAGTCCCCTATAACCCCAGTAATATCCCCACAGCCCCCCAATGTTGTCACAGCCCCAATGTTGTCACAGCCCCCAATGTCCCCCACAGTCACACTGAAAAGTCCCCTATAGCCCCAGTAATATCCCCACAGCCCCCCAATGTTGTCACAGCCCCCAATGTCCCATACAGCCACACTTAAAAAAAGTCCCCTACAGCCCCAGTAATATCCCCTACAGCCCCCCAATGTTGTCACAGCCCCACCTAGAAGTCCCCTACAGCCACAGTAATATCCCCTGCAGCCCCCCAATGTTGTCACAGCCCCACCTAGAAGTCCCGTACAGCCCCAGTAATGTCCCTCACAGCCCCCCCAACGTCCTCAACGCCCCACTAAGAAATCCCCCACAGCCCTCAGTAATGGTCTCCAACAGCCCCCCTCAATGTCTTCACAGCCCCCAGTAATGTCCCCCACAGCTCCCTTCAATGTCTTTATAGCCCCCGGTAATGTCCTCTACTGCACACCCCCAATGTCTTTACTGCTCCAAATAATGTGCCCACAACCCCCTGTGATATTCCCCACAGACACCAGTAATGTCTCCACAGCCCCCTGTAATATCCAACAAAGCCCCCTGTAATGTTATGTTTCCCATAGCCATCTGTAATGACAACTTAAGTCCCCTAAATGTACCCCCTCCCCCTTGCATAATTAAAAAAAAAAAAACCACTTATTCTCACCTCAGTCTCTCTTCCGGCTTCTCACCTTTCACTGCAGCGATGAGGCGCGGTGACGTCATAGGAGTCCCTAAAAACTACCTAAACCCCTTCATGAACGTTGTGCAGACAGGTTTTTTTTAGCCCAAATCAGGACAGAATTCTGTCATAGACAGATATATAAATCTCCCCTAATAACACCACTGATCTAGATGTCAAAGACTTGGTTCTATCTAAGTAAACTTTAGGATTTCCTATAATATAACAATAGTGGAGCATATTTCGTTTTTAGAAGGCTGTACTTTTCCTCTCTTACTCCTAGAAAAGTGTAAAACAGAAATAGTTGAATCTTTGTCTCTTCAAAACAGAAAATCATATTTCTCAGAGTCTGGGAGTCATTCATGATTTTTTTTGCAAACTGTATGAAGGCTTTCATATGTCTTGCACTGAGGAGAGGCTTCTGTTGGCATACTCTGCCATAAAGCTTTAACTGGTGATAGATACAGTGATAGATGAACACCCTACTGCATCTCTGGAGCTCAGCAACAGTTATCTTCTTTACCTTTCTCACCAAGGCTCTTCACCCACAATTGCTTACTTTGGCTGTAAAGCCAGGTTATGGAATAGTTGTGGTCATCCCAAACGTCTTCCATTTAAGGATTATGGAGGTCACTATGCTCTTAAGGACCTTGAGTGCTACAGAAATTCTTTGGTAGTTTTGGCCAGATCTGAGCCATGCCACAATTCTATTTACAAAAAAGGCTTTTTACGGCCTCACTGAAACCCATTGGTCAATTAAAACTTCACTTTTATTTCTTGTTTATAAAAAGTCAATAGTTAGCCTACTAGGAGGGTAATCTTTTGAGGACAATTCCCTGTAATTATTAAAAATTATGCAGTACCAACGTGGCAATTTTGTGTGGAATTATGATATTTATCGTGTTTTGACGACTTAAGAAGGAAGGCTCACTAAGGTATAGGCATTATAGGGCTTGGTCTCCAATAATGCCACTAGATGTCAGTCTTGTACACTGTACCACTTGACTCAATAAGCCTGAGATTGCAACATGCTTATATTCATTAGTAGGATCGTTTCGAATAGTTAATTATCGAAGACCATATTTGGATATAAACGTCAATCCTATATTCTATTCGTGTCCTATTGACAGTTATTCCCACTGTCATAGGACTGAGTTCATATATTGCTCAATGTTTGCTTTCTCTGGATTAAAGCTCTGTCTCAATTCCTAGACTTCTACCTTCCCAGTCATCATTCATTCACTCATTTGGAATTAGGCCACACACATGCCACTTTGTCTGCTGGCTAAAAACTTGAAATCACACTAACGCCCCCCCGACATGTTTCGCCACATGCGTGGCGTCCTCAGGGGTGCCGGGGCTAGAGTGCGCTCGTAACTGTTCTGCTCCAAACTATAATACTTCCGTTTGTTTCGTCATGATGACGTTCCCCTCATCGTTAGCCAATAGAATATGCTGTTACCAGTGGACGAATGAGGAGCCGCTACGTCGGAGGTATCCCATTCATGGGTATTGTCTCTCTCCGTGGGGCTCGGCTTCAGCGTCAACCAATGAGATCTATTTGACTCTGAATCACGCATGCGCAAGTGTGATTGCAGATGGAGAATAAGGTAAGTATAACCGCGCACGCGCCTGGAGACTGTCGTGATTTTTTCATCTATGGGACGCATGCGCGAGAACTTAGATTCCTTCCCTTGCAGATACGTGTGCATTGAGAGGATATCGTGATTCATTTCAATCTCCGAGGCGCATGCGTGAGGACTTAGAGTCGTTTTCAGCTTATTCTTGTTGGTAAGTTAGTAGTCTCCACTTTGTACTGTGCTGTTTATTTATTAGAGGGGCTTTTTAATACTTGTTGCTCGTCTATCATTTCAAATCACAGTTTATATCATATTTATTCTCTCAGAAATGGGGAATTAGAGATGTGTCTCAATATTAGAGGGAGCAAAAGAATTTTTTAGAGCAAAATTATCTATATAGGGATTGTCCAACTGTATAGTAAATTATCCTATACCGTATACAATTTGTATAAAATTGATGATTTGAATGTCTCTCTATTCAGAGATCCAGTTGAAGGTAATATTCCATCAGCAAACGATTTTTTACATATCTATTATGATTTTAACCAATTTATATTTTTGTACTCTGTTATAACGAGCTATTGGATACTTCAGACAGATTACAGAAAAGCCGAGAAGGTGAACCCCTCATTAAGGCCTCTGGGACTCAAACTTTCCAGTCTCTCTATCCATCTGGCTTCCAGTTGAAGCAATAGTTTGTCTATATTTCCCTTTCGGGGACCTATTTTAATCTGATCAATGGGCCAAAATTTCAGATGGTTCATATTTCCCCCATGTTTTAGTTTTACATGTCTCGCCAGGGACGTTTCCTTGTCAGTTCTTATCGTACTGAGATGTGCCGATATCCGTCTTCTCAATTCCTGGATTGTCTTGCCGACATATATTTTGGGACATGCACATTGTGCTATGTAGATTACACAGGTGCTCTTGCAGTTCAGGAATTTTCGAATTGTGTAGACTTTCCCATCTACTGTAAACTGTTTCAATTTTAATATATATTTACAGAAACTGCAGTCCCCGCAGGGGTAAGATCCTGTGACAGATCTTTCTAGCCACGTTGATTTATTAGGATGTTTCGGTTGGTAGTGACTATGGATAAGGATATCTTTAATGTTCTTGCCCCGGCGATATGTAATATTTGGTCTCTCACTTAGAACATCCTTTAGATCCTCATCTGATTGTAAGATGGGCCAATATTTATCAAGGATATTCATAATTTCCTTGGTGCATGAGTCGAACGTCCCTATACAACGTATAGTTTTGGGGGTTTCCATTTTCTTGGTGGATTCCGAGATTAAGGTATCTCTATTTGTAAATTTTGCTCTCCTATAGGCTCGTTTGAGAGTTTTCTTGGGGTAACCTCTTTCAAGAAAGCGTTTATATAGGGTCTTAGATTCCATTTCAAAAGTTTCGTCTGAGGAACAGTTTCGCTTGGCCCTTAGGTATTGGCCTATGGGAATTCCCTTTTTCAGGGGTTTAGGGTGCCAGCTTTCCCAGTTGAGGAGGCTATTTGTTGATGTAGTTTTCCGGTAAATTGTAGTCTGAAGGTCGCCACTGTGATTTATACTGATTGTGAGGTCCAAGAAGTTTATTTGTGATGTATGGAACTCTGGTGTAAATTTCATACCCAGGTCATTTTGATTAAGGGTGTCAACTAGGCCATAGAACGTGTCCTCGTCCCCTTCCCAGAGGACGAGGATATCGTCTATATAACGGCCCCAAAATAAAATGTGATTGGTGTAATGTGTATTTTCATCGCAGAAAACATATACAGATTCCCACCACCCAAGAAAAAGATTCGCGTAGGTAGGTGCGCAGGTCGTGCCCATGGCGGTACCTTTCACCTGATGGTAGAAGGTACCGCCAAAAAGAAAATAATTGTGAGAGAGTAAAAAATCAAGTAGTGTCAAAGTGAAGTAATTGTGGTCTGAAAATTGTGTGCCTTTGGTGTCAAGAAAATTTTTAGCTGCAGTCAGACCTAAATGATGTTTAATGTTTGAGTATAAGCCTTCGACGTCCAGGCTGGCTAGAAATGTCCCACAGGGTACTCTAATATCTTGTATCTTGTTGATTACATCCTTGGTATCCTTCAAGTATGAAGGTAAGGTGGCTACAAAGGGGTGGAGAATCCTATCCACATATTCACTGATGCCCTGTGTCAGATTATTATTACCCGATACAATCGGGCGTCCTGGTATAGGTGTGGTTTGTTTATGTACCTTGGGGAGGGCATATATGGTTGATATAGTAGGTTTGTTGTTAAACATGTATTTATATTCATCTAATGTTATCAAATTTCTGCCAAATCCATCATCCAAGATATTCTTAAGATCTTTCAGATACTCAGTGGTGGGATCACATGGTAGTACCTCATACGTGTCCCTATCCTCCAGGATTCTTTTTACCATGTCAGTGTATTGTTCACAGTCCATTATGACAATGTTACCCCCCTTATCTGATGGTTTCAGAATAATCCCGTTGTTATCCCGTAATTTAAATAGAGCCTGTTGTTCCTGTTTGCTTAAATTGGATTTTGTTCCATTCCTGTAGGGTTTAATTTTTTTGATATCTTTGGTGACCAATTGTACGAATGTCTCGATCATCGGGTATGAGGAAAAGGGGGGCGTATTTTTCGATTTTGGTCTTAGGGATGTGAGGGGTGGATTAATTCCTTTAGGTCGACTAATATTCTCTTCTTCTAAGTCTAGGAGAGTTTGTAAAACTCTCTCATCTCTCCTTTCTTCTGAACCCTTTTCATCCCATTTTTGATGTTGTTTGTGTAATGCAAGTTTCCGCGCAAACAAGTTGATGTCTTTTATCCAATTAAAGGCATCAAAAGATGGAGTAGGTGTGAAAGACAATCCTTTTCTTAACATTTTTAGTTCGTCCTCCTCTAACGTGTATGTCGAGATATTAATCACTAACTTATCCCTTTCATTTAGGGTCTTGATATCAATACATTCATTATGGGACATCATTTCCCATTGAACCCCCACTTCTCGCGGTCCCGTAACTGCATATTCGGGACTGGTGTCCCTAAAAAAGAGGTTTTTGGTATTATGTTTAGATTTGTCAAAGTAGGGTTTGTCAGAGTGGGGTTCAAGGGGTTCATTGTCGTTCCTTGGTTTGTCATAACGTTGATGTTTCCCCCCATCCCGGGTGCACTTATCATCTCGGCTGGTATAGATGTCTGCCCATTTCCACATATCGTGGTTTCCCTTGGTGTAGGGTACATCTGGTTTCCACCTAATTGGATTGGGGGTTGTTGTACTGTGACGTTCGGATTCAATAGTGGTACCTGTGTAACCCATGTTGATGCCTGTTGTGGATGTGTTATTGGTAAGGATGAGGCAATAGATAAGGAAGTGGATTGAGTAGGCCATTGTTCTATTCTCTTATTGGTGGCTCTTTTGGAATTACCACCCCTTCGGTGGTTGAATTTTCGTTTGTTTCTTCCTCCTTCTTTTTGAGATTGGTTTGAATCTATGTCTGAAGAGGACACCTCAGTCTCCGAAAAGTCAGTATTCCCTATTGTTCGGCCTCTGAACTGATTGGGGTTTCTATGGGTATATACCTGACCAGTTTCAAAGTCTTTGATGTCCCGTAGGAACTTCTTGTGTTTGCGTTCTTTTATCTCGTTGGTCAGAGAGGTCACATTCTTTTGTAGTTTGTTTTCAAAAGTCTGAAAATCCGGGTTGGTGTTAAATATCTGAATCTCCTTAATCTCCTTATCTAGTTTCTCTTGTAGTTTAATAAGATGTATTTTTTCATAGTCATATAGATAATTTATGAGTCGTAAGGAGTTTTCTGTAAGTATTTGTTGCCACCCTTTTATGAATTCAATGTCGTCTTGGAGGACGAACTAAAAATGTTAAGAAAAGGATTGTCTTTCACACCTACTCCATCTTTTGATGCCTTTAATTGGATAAAAGACATCAACTTGTTTGCGCGGAAACTTGCATTACACAAACAACATCAAAAATGGGATGAAAAGGGTTCAGAAGAAAGGAGAGATGAGAGAGTTTTACAAACTCTCCTAGACTTAGAAGAAGAGAATATTAGTCGACCTAAAGGAATTAATCCACCCCTCACATCCCTAAGACCAAAATCGAAAAATACGCCCCCCTTTTCCTCATACCCGATGATCGAGACATTCGTACAATTGGTCACCAAAGATATCAAAAAAATTAAACCCTACAGGAATGGAACAAAATCCAATTTAAGCAAACAGGAACAACAGGCTCTATTTAAATTACGGGATAACAACGGGATTATTCTGAAACCATCAGATAAGGGGGGTAACATTGTCATAATGGACTGTGAACAATACACTGACATGGTAAAAAGAATCCTGGAGGATAGGGACACGTATGAGGTACTACCATGTGATCCCACCACTGAGTATCTGAAAGATCTTAAGAATATCTTGGATGATGGATTTGGCAGAAATTTGATAACATTAGATGAATATAAATACATGTTTAACAACAAACCTACTATATCAACCATATATGCCCTCCCCAAGGTACATAAACAAACCACACCTATACCAGGACGCCCGATTGTATCGGGTAATAATAATCTGACACAGGGCATCAGTGAATATGTGGATAGGATTCTCCACCCCTTTGTAGCCACCTTACCTTCATACTTGAAGGATACCAAGGATGTAATCAACAAGATACAAGATATTAGAGTACCCTGTGGGACATTTCTAGCCAGCCTGGACGTCGAAGGCTTATACTCAAACATTAAACATCATTTAGGTCTGACTGCAGCTAAAAATTTTCTTGACACCAAAGGCACACAATTTTCAGACCACAATTACTTCACTTTGACACTACTTGATTTTTTACTCTCTCACAATTATTTTCTTTTTGGCGGTACCTTCTACCATCAGGTGAAAGGTACCGCCATGGGCACGACCTGCGCACCTACCTACGCGAATCTTTTTCTTGGGTGGTGGGAATCTGTATATGTTTTCTGCGATGAAAATACACATTACACCAATCACATTTTATTTTGGGGCCGTTATATAGACGATATCCTCGTCCTCTGGGAAGGGGACGAGGACACGTTCTATGGCCTAGTTGACACCCTTAATCAAAATGACCTGGGTATGAAATTTACACCAGAGTTCCATACATCACAAATAAACTTCTTGGACCTCACAATCAGTATAAATCACAGTGGCGACCTTCAGACTACAATTTACCGGAAAACTACATCAACAAATAGCCTCCTCAACTGGGAAAGCTGGCACCCTAAACCCCTGAAAAAGGGAATTCCCATAGGCCAATACCTAAGGGCCAAGCGAAACTGTTCCTCAGACGAAACTTTTGAAATGGAATCTAAGACCCTATATAAACGCTTTCTTGAAAGAGGTTACCCCAAGAAAACTCTCAAACGAGCCTATAGGAGAGCAAAATTTACAAATAGAGATACCTTAATCTCGGAATCCACCAAGAAAATGGAAACCCCCAAAACTATACGTTGTATAGGGACGTTCGACTCATGCACCAAGGAAATTATGAATATCCTTGATAAATATTGGCCCATCTTACAATCAGATGAGGATCTAAAGGATGTTCTAAGTGAGAGACCAAATATTACATATCGCCGGGGCAAGAACATTAAAGATATCCTTATCCATAGTCACTACCAACCGAAACATCCTAATAAATCAACGTGGCTAGAAAGATCTGTCACAGGATCTTACCCCTGCGGGGACTGCAGTTTCTGTAAATATATATTAAAATTGAAACAGTTTACAGTAGATGGGAAAGTCTACACAATTCGAAAATTCCTGAACTGCAAGAGCACCTGTGTAATCTACATAGCACAATGTGCATGTCCCAAAATATATGTCGGCAAGACAATCCAGGAATTGAGAAGACGGATATCGGCACATCTCAGTACGATAAGAACTGACAAGGAAACGTCCCTGGCGAGACATGTAAAACTAAAACATGGGGGAAATATGAACCATCTGAAATTTTGGCCCATTGATCAGATTAAAATAGGTCCCCGAAAGGGAAATATAGACAAACTATTGCTTCAACTGGAAGCCAGATGGATAGAGAGACTGGAAAGTTTGAGTCCCAGAGGCCTTAATGAGGGGTTCACCTTCTCGGCTTTTCTGTAATCTGTCTGAAGTATCCAATAGCTCGTTATAACAGAGTACAAAAATATAAATTGGTTAAAATCATAATAGATATGTAAAAAATCGTTTGCTGATGGAATATTACCTTCAACTGGATCTCTGAATAGAGAGACATTCAAATCATCAATTTTATACAAATTGTATACGGTATAGGATAATTTACTATACAGTTGGACAATCCCTATATAGATAATTTTGCTCTAAAAAATTCTTTTGCTCCCTCTAATATTGAGACACATCTCTAATTCCCCATTTCTGAGAGAATAAATATGATATAAACTGTGATTTGAAATGATAGACGAGCAACAAGTATTAAAAAGCCCCTCTAATAAATAAACAGCACAGTACAAAGTGGAGACTACTAACTTACCAACAAGAATAAGCTGAAAACGACTCTAAGTCCTCACGCATGCGCCTCGGAGATTGAAATGAATCACGATATCCTCTCAATGCACACGTATCTGCAAGGGAAGGAATCTAAGTTCTCGCGCATGCGTCCCATAGATGAAAAAATCACGACAGTCTCCAGGCGCGTGCGCGGTTATACTTACCTTATTCTCCATCTGCAATCACACTTGCGCATGCGTGATTCAGAGTCAAATAGATCTCATTGGTTGACGCTGAAGCCGAGCCCCACGGAGAGAGACAATACCCATGAATGGGATACCTCCGACGTAGCGGCTCCTCATTCGTCCACTGGTAACAGCATATTCTATTGGCTAACGATGAGGGGAACGTCATCATGACGAAACAAACGGAAGTATTATAGTTTGGAGCAGAACAGTTACGAGCGCACTCTAGCCCCGGCACCCCTGAGGACGCCACGCATGTGGCGAAACATGTCGGGGGGGCGTTAGTGTGATTTCAAGTTTTTAGCCAGCAGACAAAGTGGCATGTGTGTGGCCTAATTCCAAATGAGTGAATGAATGATGACTGGGAAGGTAGAAGTCTAGGAATTGAGACAGAGCTTTAATCCAGAGAAAGCAAACATTGAGCAATATATGAACTCAGTCCTATGACAGTGGGAATAACTGTCAATAGGACACGAATAGAATATAGGATTGACGTTTATATCCAAATATGGTCTTCGATAATTAACTATTCGAAACGATCCTACTAATGAATATAAGCATGTTGCAATCTCAGGCTTATTGAGTCAAGTGGTACAGTGTACAAGACTGACATCTAGTGGCATTATTGGAGACCAAGCCCTATAATGCCTATACCTTAGTGAGCCTTCCTTCTTAAGTCGTCAAAACACGATAAATATCATAATTCCACACAAAATTGCCACGTTGGTACTGCATAATTTTTAATAATTACAGGGAATTGTCCTCAAAAGATTACCCTCCTAGTAGGCTAACTATTGACTTTTTATAAACAAGAAATAAAAGTGAAGTTTTAATTGACCAATGGGTTTCAGTGAGGCCGTAAAAAGCCTTTTTTGTAAATAAGTTTGTGAATTGGACCCAGTCAAATACAATAGTCCACATCCCTTGGTTTATGCCACAATTCTGTCTCTGAGCTCCTTGGGTAGTTCCTTAAACCTCAAGATTCTCATGTTCTCTGACCTGAGATGTGAGGTCTTAAATAGACAGCTATGTACCTTTCCTAATCAAGTCCCACCAGTTTAATTAAACACATCTGCATACTTATGACCATGTGATATTTCAGTTTTCCTTGTTAAATAAATTAGTAAAAATATCTACATTTCAGTTTTTTTCTGTCAAGATGGGGTACAGCGTATATATTAATGTTTGATCTTAGCAATTGGCTGCAATGAAACAAAGAGTGAAAAATTTAAAGGGTCTGAATACTTTGCATACACATTGTATGTCTCTTGGGGTAGGCTGTTGGTTTTGACTCCCACTAACTAAATGCTGATTCCCTTTAATGGGCAGTGGAGATAACATTTTGTATGTAATATCTTTTAGGGTGGCTTTGTTCTGTTGCATTGTTATCACAAGACCAAATTATGTCATGCATCTTACAGCTTATTCATTGTGGATAGGAATTTTCCACTTGTTTCTTGTTCTCCCATTTTCTTAGAGACAAATCTTGTTCCGTGTGATCCAAGTAATGAATGTTATACCCCAGGTGATACTTGATGAAGCATTGCTACAGTTCGTATCCTTAATGACAATTAGGTTGATATCCAGTTCTTGTGGGTTTAGGGAGTAAAGCTTGGGATAGTAATTTACCTTATCTTATTTGTTTTACAGTGAAAGAAAAATCCAAATACTTATAACATGTAATATTAATATTGAATATTCAGCTAATAACATAGTACATATTTTTCTTAAATGAGCATAAAACCAAAAACGTATATATTTAAAGCAAAAAAATAATGTATAAAATAAAAGCTTTACAGAAAATGTTAGTACATATGACTTCTATCTAGTTCATTTCGTCACCCAGCCTTTTCAGTGTATGTATGATCAGTTGGCACCATCTGCTGGTTAAATTAAGGTGTTACAAGGTGCTGGAAAAACTCCAACATACTGCATATTAAAAGAACAGCTGGCTGCTGCGAGGGATCATACTACATGTTTGATCATGTAATGACAACTTTGAATTTTTGACTTATGTTTACTAAAGGTTTTTTTATAACCCATATTACAGTACAATTTTGACGTCATGTCATATTTTTCTTTGCAGTGGGGAATCACTTTCGGTATACCATGTTTAACAAAATTACTGTACAGAAATAAAAGTTAATAGCTATATAACATTTGTTGGATAAGGTTAGATTATGCAATTAGCAATTGGCAACATTATTCTTGGGGGCATTGGCTTCAGTCTATATTTAAAGGAAATCTACCCACAGGATCAAGGATTGTAAATCAAGCACATTCCCATGCTACATATGTGTGCCCCCTCTGACAGGATCTGCTCTTTATAAGCCTATTATTCCCATGTTTCTACAAAAGGCTTTAAAAACTATGCAAATGAATGTGAGGGGATCTGTGCTACAAAGCTGTTGATTGAGTCTGGAGCCCCTCAGGTTCATTTGCATAATTTTGAAAGAATTATTTTTGTAAAAACAAGGGAATAATAAAGCAAAAAAGAACAGAATATCCTGCCAGAGTGGGCACATACCTCCATGTGAGTTTGCTTGATTTACAATCAGTGATTCTGGCCAGAGATTTCCTTTAATCATTAATGCTATACACCGTGTGGGTTAATTTATGCAATTATTTTTGCAATTCAGGTTGCACCCAGATCTTTGTTGCAGTCAAAGCAGAGTTTTTTTGGCATCTAACCTATTTAATTGCAAACAGAAAAGCGGGTGTGCATTGATCCTAAGTGTGGGCAATGTCCAAAGTGGGGCTTAAGGTTAAGGGACTTAAAGAGGCCATGTCACCCAAAACAAACTCACTAGGAGCTTGAGAAAGATTCAACTGGAATCGAAACGTTGCAATTTTTATGCTTGGATGATGTTACAATAAAGACTTTTTGGAACTGAATCATACCGGGTTCTGTGGCTCTCTCCATTCCATATGCTGATTATTGCTGTCTTTCCCTCTCCCTTTCTAAATGTAAAGTTATGTACATGGGCCATGAAAACAAAAAGTACAATTATGTTCTAAACAGTCAATTACTTGTTAAAACTAGAGTTGAAAAAGACTTGGGGGTATTGGTGGCATATAGGCATTTGAAATGTGCCCCACTCCAGCCTGTCAGCTGAAGGAAGAATGTACAAGGAGCTGCAGGCAAGAATTACCGTAGCTTACAGTTTGCAGAATGGAAAAGTGCTTGTACCCTCTGCATTTGTAGAAGTTGGGGAAAGGATGATAGAACATATAGTTCATATAGAAAGTCAGTATTTATGCACTACCCCAACAGGGAGAAGATATGAAGAAACATCAAAGGAAAAAATAGAAAATCCTTCGGCACAAGCTCAGTAAAAATGATTCATCCTTTTATTAGAATTTCCATAAAAATGTACAAAAAATAAACATGTGTACACAGAAAGACTAAGGTGCCATGTTTTGGGCCCAAACTACATGGTTCTTTTTCATACCTTGTATAAACATGGCAAGGACACCAGCATATATAGCAGGAGTAACAGAAAGCAACTTTATGAGTATTTTTTTACTGGTGCTCCTGTTTCTATTACAGTATCTTCAGAAACGCCAACATTATAGTCCAATTCATTATCAGAAGAAGGAAAAGTTAACTTTGCTAGATGAGAATTTTTTAAATGTCTGTTTCCTCATTATTGATCAAGGTCTCAGGGTTTTTTTTAACATAAACTCAATCCGTGATATACCATTTGTACTCAAGTATAAGCCAAGTTTTTCATGTTCACAGTTTTTGCTTGCTGACACTATAATGTTAGTGAGAGGCTGACGTCATGGTGTGTGTGAAGGCACCGCGTGGAGAGACGGAGCCGATGCCGGAGCAGCGATGGAAAGAAGAAGATCTGCTGGGGAAAGGGGGGAAGGCATTGGAATGTGAGAACACATTTTGTTTTTTCTAATAGGATGGGCAGCCTATATACTCGGGGAGGGGGCCACAGGCTATATACTGGGGGCAAGGGCTGATAACTGTATACTGGGAGGCAGGGGCTGCTGGCTCTATACTGGGGGGCAGGGCCTGCTGGCTATATACTGGGGAACAGTGGCTGCAGGCTACATACTGCGGGGGACAGGGGCTGCAGACTATATACTGAAGGCAAAGGGTTGGCTGTATACTGGGGCATAAGCTGGCTGTCTATGTACTGAGGATACTGGGAGTACGAGTTGACATACTTTATACTAGGCTTATACTTGAGTCAATAGGTTTTCCCAGTTTTTTGTGTTAAAATTAGGTACCTCGGCTTATACTTGGTTTGGCTTATACACAAGTAAATACACAATGATATCACAGCCCAGACCCTGCACTAACACCCGGGATCGGAAAAACTCAGATCGCGGGTGTTTAACCCCTTACACGCCGCGGTCAATAAATAATAATAAAAAATATATTTCACAGTTACGTACCATCTTGAGAAGAGCTGTAGAAAATAATATATTGTCAACTAAGACAGCTGAAAAACTCCTTCCAAAATTTCCAAAAAAACCCTCATGGTATTTCCTCCCCAAGATTCACAAGTCACCGAGCCGACCCCCGGGCCGCCCTATAGTGGCCGGGATCGGCTCGGTGACTGAATCTCTCTCACAATTTTTAGACTGGCTACTAAGACCCATCCTTACAGATATACCTTCCTACCTGAAGGACACTAATTCTTTCTTGAGGGCCGTAGAGAACATTCCTTGGCGGGAAGACCTTAAGCTTACGTCCATAGACGTCGAAAGTCTTTATACGCGGATTCCACACCTAGAGGGAGTCGAAGCAATATGTTTGGTTTTGCAAAAAGCGGGTAAAAGTGGGGCATTGGTCGGTTTTGTTCGTGAAGCTCTCATGTTCATCTTGACCCATAATTCCTTTCTATTCAATAATCAATGGTTTAACCAGATCACGGGGACGGCCATGGGCACACCAGTCGCATGTACCTTTGCAAATATATTTTTGGCGGTCTTCGAAAGTAGATTTATTCTAAATGCCACCAACCCATATATAAAGTATATACATACGTACCTAAGGTACATCGACGATGTGTTCATGGCCTGGTCCAGATCTGAGTCTGAGTTCCATGATTTTGTTAAATTCTTAAACGAGGGCAACAAGATGAACATGAGATTCACGAGCAATTTCGGCAACAAACGTCTTGAATTTCTGGTCGTCCAGGTGGACATTGTCGTTGACCGTATTCAAGTCAGTGGCTACCGAAAACCTACAGCCACTAATGCGTTATTGCATTTCGACAGTGCACACCCAGACCATGTTAAAAAAGCTGTACCATACGGACAATTTGTCCGACTGAGACGCATCAATGATACTGATGACTCCTTTCAAACACAAGCTCTCGAACTGAGGGATAGACTTAGAGCTAGAGGGTATCCGGATGAAATCATCGGATCAGCATACGAGAAAGCCCTACGACTTGATAGGAGACAACTCCTGTATAGGGAACGAAAAATGCAGGGAGAGAATAAAAAAGACAGATTCACGTTCACTTTCGATTTTGGACCCAATGAGGAAAACATTAAGAAAGCAATACGGAGAAATTGGAGGATTTTAAAGAGAGATCCCGACCTAGAGAAAGTAACCAGAAATGCACCTATAGTAGCTTTCAGACGAAACCCAACTATGAAAAATTTGCTGGTTAAAAGCAGATTCGGGGAAAATATGATCACCTGGTTGGATAGAGAAATTCCGAAGGGCAATTTCCAATGCCACAATTGTAACTTCGGTAAATTTTACCTTACTACCAATATCCTCAAGATTGGGAGTACCACAACGATAGTGAAACAATTCATCAGCTGCAAAACAGATTATACAGTTTATGTTATCTTTTGTCCTTGTAAACGTTTCTACATAGGAAAAACTATTCGACCCCTTTATGTTAGGTTTAGAGAACACCATCGCTCTATACATACAGGGAAAGGGTCCTCACGACTCATACAACATGTTAGAACGGCTCATGCAGGTAATCCAGATGTGCTTTCCTTTGCAGGCATTGAACAGGTCCTGACCAATATCAATGGGGGAGACAGACATAGAGAACTGTTGAGATGTGAGGCACGATGGATTTTAAAGACAGAAGCAGAGGGCCCAATTGGCCTTAATGATAAGAATGATATGGCAGTATTTCTATGATCCAGGATCGAGCTGATAATAATATGCAATAATAATACTCATTTTTCCGTTTAGTATCACAGTGTTCATATGGAGTGATTTTAACATGTTTTTGTTAATTTGAGTTTATGACACGATGTATTTATTTACCTTCATATCCGTGTTTGTGGCAATCACGCAGGTCCGGAGTGTATGTTTACCTTATTACGGTCACATGACATGACCGGACCACGTGACACCCACTACGGATGTACACACCCCCGGGAATTCCCATATCACATGACACTCCTCGACGGGTGACGTCAACGGAGGGGTATATATGCCCACATGCGCTCACGTCCCCCGTACGGCCAGACGAAGCGCAAGAGAGTGCGAAACGGCCCGTTGCCGGTTGCACAGCGTGTAGCACCTCCCTTCCCCATGCTTTGGTGTTGAATAAAAAAGAAGATTTCCCTAGTTGGGTGAGTGCCGCCTCTTTTTTACCTTTCTGCTTATATGTACACTTCTTCCTGGTTGAGCACCACCCGTGTACTAGGAGTATTTTTCCCCCACCTGAACGCCATAATACGAGGCTGTCCAAGAATTTCCCATGCGAGCCTGGTAGTGCCGACGTTTCCTTTCAGACGGTAATCACACCATCTGTCGGACTCTTTTGTTGTTAAAATGCAAATAATGTATATATAACACAAAAACACATGAAAAATGTACATGTTTGGTATCACCGCGTCCGTATCAATCTGTACAATAAATCTAAATCAATATTGAGCCCGCTCGGTGAACGACGTAAAAAAAAAACTCGAAAAACTTCCCGTAATATACAATTTTTCATCAAACACCATCACAAAAAATGTTCTAAAAAGTGATAAAAAAAAGTTACATTCCCTAATATGATACGACTGAAAAGAACAACTCTTTTCGCAAAATATAAGCCCTCAACCAGATCTGACAACAGAAAAATACAGAAGTTATTGCCCTAAAAAGTTGTCAATAGTAAAAACAATGCGATTTTCTCCAATATTGGTTTTGCTCAGGAAAATTGAGCAAAGATAAGAAAAACTATATAAATTAGGAATCACCGCAATCCTAGTGAACCAGAAAATAAAGATAAAATATTATTTTTATGTTACGATGAGAGGGGGGAAAAAAAGTGCTAAAAATCCAAAATAAAAATTAATGATTTTGTACTTGTCCCCCTAGAAATAGTTAATAAAATCTCATGAATAAGCTATAGACCCCCAAAATGAATTATCCATATAATGCATCTCATCCTGTAAAACATAAGCCCTCATATGTTTGCATTACCAAAAAAATTAAAAATGTATAGGTTGTACAATGTGCCAATACAAATCTGCTGTGAATGGCGCCTCAATTCATTTTATACTCGACTGTGCGCCCGTACAGAAGTTTACCACCACATATGGGGTATCAGTACACTCGGGAGGAATTGGGCATCAAACGTTGCAGTGCGTTTCATCATTTAATTTATTCTGAAACTGTCAGTTTGGCCTAAATGAATGTATTTTCCAAAAAAATTCCATAGTTTCTAAATCGCAGGTCCATATTATTTTAACCCATGTGAAACACTTAAAGGGTTAATGGGCTTAATACAAGTTGTTTTACATACATTGAGGGGTGAAGTTTCTATAGTGGGGTAATGTATGGGGTTTTACTATTACTTAGGCCTTTCAAAGTCACTTGAAAGCTGAGTATGCCCTCAAAATGTGAGTTTTGGGAATTTTCATGAAAATGAGAAAAATCGCACCTAAAGTTCTGCGCCTCATAACATCCTAGAAAAATGAGAGGATGCATAAAATATCATCTCAACATAAAGCAGACATTCCGTAAATGTTAATTATCAAGCTTTTTGGGTAGTTTTACTTCCTGTCTGGAAAGCAGAACATTTCAAACTTGGAAAATGAAGAATTTTTACAAACTTTTGCCAAATTTTCACTTCGCAAAACGTATCAATTAAACTTTATAACTAACATGAAGTACAATGTATCACGAGAAAACATTCTCAAAATCACCAGGATATGTTAAAGTGTTCCGAAGTTATAACCAATTATCGTGAGACATGTCAGATTTGAAAAATCGAGTCTGGTCATTGAGCTGAAAACTAGTGTCGGTGATAAGGGATTAATTCCCTTAGGATCATCTTTTTGTCGAAGCAGTTTTGTAAGGTAGTGGAGTACCACCAAAGTTTCAAACTTGTGGACATGGCTTTCTCCAGCTCCCTCTTGAGACTTGCTTGATTATCAGGATCAGGTGTCGTATCCGATTGGGCAAGAATTGACATAGCTTTGCTCAAATGTTGTGGGTTGTTTATAATATGTTGCAGTTATTTTGCTCCATAATGTCAGATAAACGATGCCTGGTATATATTTATTTTCTTTAGATTGAAAATATTCCTTTTATGAAACATATGCATGACACAACCCATTGTAAAAAGTTGTATGGAGAAACCTCAAGGGCTATTTGTTTTCTTAGTTTGTTGCTACATTCTCTCATTGGCAACTCTCTGAACTAGAATGGCGCTGCATCTACTCCCTGGTGTAGAAGCTGTGAAACCTAAGGCACCAAGCTGATTCTCTGTAGGTTGTGAGGTGCGTTTGATTGATAATATGGTTAGGCGCTAGGTGAGCAGGAAATGTGTTCAGCCATCTGAGATTTTATCTGGGGTAATAGAAATAAGTGAGTTTTCAGGGCACTGACCTCCTCCTCAATACCATCTTTATCAGGGGATACAGCCTGAGGAGCAGTGTGGGTTAGTGGGGTTAGTAGTTAGTTAGTAGTTTTCTTGATTGATACTTATTGAAAAATTAAGGAAGGGGAAAATTACATTTATTTCATTTGTGTGTTATAGATGAGCTAGCAGAGCTGAGAGTGTCATTGTGTTTTATATCTATTGTCACAGGTGTCTTGCGATCTATGCCTCGGATCACAGGCACACCTGTGCCCCTGTTCGTGGCGGCACGGCTCCTCCCGGCCCTCACTTACCTTCCCATGAGCCTGCTCACATCCTGCCTAGGCTGTGTGTGTGTCCTAAGGAGCCGGCATTCGGGAATTTAAAGGACCAGCGCACTGGTTATTGGCGCTGGCCTCTTCCGGGATTGGTATTTAATCGGGCGGCTCTCATCACTCCCCGCTGGATCTTCATGCCATTTCCTGAAATGAAAGCCCCTCTGTGTTCCTGTTCCCCTCTATGTTCCAGCTCCATTGTTCCAGAGTAACAATGAAATGTAGAGAGTCCCCTCCCACACTTTGGAATTTTAGAATGACCATCACTAACTGATAGGAGCACAAACACCAATAAATCAAAGTAAAATTGTAAGTAAGGGGTTTAAAAATGATCCTCATTGCATAAACATCACTAGGGAATTAAAATTTGAGAACTTTCTTTCATGGGCAAACCCCTTTAATGTCAATGTCTGATGTACTTTAGAAACTATTCTCTGATGACTGTTTGCTGCTGTCCTGATGATGTCTTGCAGAACTAGCTGTTTGGATAAAGGTAAACTCCAGTGAATAAGATCTGTAACTGCTGTTTCCACTGGCTAATCAACATGCTGCCTCCTTCACCTCCTGGTGATGTTGATGAGGCCACCTCTTAAATTTTTAGCTAAAGCTCAGACAAGCAGGTTTTGTTTTCTGTTTTTGTCAATGAAAGGCTGATTTTTTGTTTCTATCTGTCAAAAGTTTTTTTTCCCCATTTACCCCTAGTACACAGATCCATGTGCGTTTTTTACCACCCTATCTCTAAACTCATTATGAGTTTAAAAAAGTTGTCATACATGAATCCATAGAAAAAAAGGGTTGATACTTTTATTCTCTTGTGTTTGTATAACTTACTAACACTTGACGTGTGATGACCTGAAGGGAATGGTGTGTTCCCGAATAACAAGGTCCACCAAATATAACACTTAACCTTTTAAGGACCAAGCTCATTTCCACCTTAAGGACTCGGCACAATTTTTCAAATATGCAATGTGTCACTATATGCTATTATTACTTTAGAACACTTTAACTTACCATGGTAATTTTTTGTTCCTTCGTGACGTCCTGTACTTCACCACATCTGTATATTTTGGCTGAAATTCTTTGCATTTATTCATGAAAAATATAAAACTTGGTGAATATTTCAAACTTTAGTGATTTTCTGATTTGTAAATGTTATGCTCATCACATATATCAATATATTGGTTGCACTCCTTATGTTGATGGGTGCCACTCCAACCTATACAGACAAAAAACTAATAATGAATGTGTGCACCATTTCGGCCCCCTTGAGGCCTTTGTCAAGCCCTGACTGCCACTGGCAACGGAAAAAAGAGCAAAAGGGTGTGAAAAGCATGGGTAAATAGCACAAATGTGCTCAGGAAGACATTTTTCCCTTGCCAGATTGCTTTTCAAAGGCCTCAAGGGGGGTGGGGGGGTGGGGGGGTGGGGGCAAACATTGCACACATTTATGCCGCAATAAAAAATCACTTCAGCAAGCAACCAGTTGGAGTGCCAGGATTATATTTTTTTTATGCTTCTCACATACTTAGTCTAACCTCCCAAATAGGTTACTAACTAACATAAACCATATGTCAGTTTAATGTTGATGTAATTTTTTTAGGATCTTAGGAGGCTTACAAAATCGATCAGCTATTTTCCAGACTTTTAAGGTTCTATTTATTAGAAACTCCCCATAAAGTACAACAGTTTTAAATAGCAACCCTTAATAGCACCTCTATTTAAAATAGCCATTGTTATGTCTGTTAATAGTTTAAGTATCAAACATGAAATAAAACAAATAGAAGTTCTATATGGAATTTTCAAATTTTGACAATAAAATGTTTATTAAACCCTATAATTTGCATGTTCATTCAGTATAAAATGAGAAAACACATCTCAGATTTTGTTGTGCAGTTTCTCTCGAGTCCGGCAATACCCCAAATGTGGATGCAAACCATTTTATGTGCCCATAACAGAGCACAGAAGGGAAGGAGCGCCATCAAGCTTTTGGAGTTCAATTTTTGCTGAAACAATCTTCACGCACTATGTGGCATTTGTTGAGCCTATAACATACCAGAACAAGGGAAACCTCTAAAATGTCACCCCATTGGAAACTAAACCCCTCAAGGAGAATAGAAACACTATTTTGGGGGTGTCTATAGATCTTTGATTATATTTTATGCAAAAAAAAAATCTATTCTGATAATGAATACTTTTATTTTTTGTTTTATACACTATGTGGCAGAGATATAATGTTATTTATGTTCTATGGGTTAGGAGGATTACAGAAATATGCAATTTGTATGGCATTTTTATGTTTGAATAATTTAGCAGTATAAGAATTCATTTGGAGAGAAAAATCTTTTGCTTTTGTATCCCCATCTTCTTTTTTTTAATTTTTTTCGTATAAAATTTTTATTCAATTTTCAAACAGAATTTTAACAAACAGCGCTCTTTGTGAGCGATTAGAAGAAAAAAATAATACAACATTAACAGTAATATATAGTCCAGCTCAGCTGGGTAGGAGCCCAGTATTAAACGTTTATCAAATAAGTAACGGAATACAAGCTACCTCAGAAAGAGATGAGGTGCACTCATAACAGGTGATTCATCAAAATTATGTAAGAAAAACAGGATGGGGGGGGTCAAAAAAAGGAGGGTAAAGATAAAGAGGGGAAATAGGGTAAGGTAAGGTGAAATAGGGAAAGGAGGGAAAGGAAGGAGCATGAGGGGGAGGGAGAGGGGAGGGGAAGGACCAGACCCCCCCAACCTCCCCAGTCCAGCAAACCACTTCAAGAATGGGATCCAAACAAGGGGTGAGCTTAGGACGCTCCCAAAAAATATGTAAGATTGTTCCTTCCTCCACCCCGCATCGCCAGCAATATGAGGGGGCCTCTGGAAACATCTTGTGTAAGACATGTGGAACTCTATACCATCTAATGAGAATCGTATAATTGGTTTCTTGGTAGAGTGTACTTATACTTGTTTTGTGGGCCATGAGGAATATCTTCTCACGCTGCTCTTCAGTGAGGCTTATGTCCAAATCCCTCTCCCACTTCAGGATGTAGGGTGGGATGTGATCCTGTGGAGGGGTGTATCACCTTCTTCTAAGTGGCATACCATTTAGCATTTTTTTGATGATTGAGCTGTATTAGGGCTTATTTTTTGCAGAATGAGTTTTACTTTGCAGTGGAATCATTGTGGTGAAAATGTGACATTTTGATAACTTTTTATAACTTTTTTGCTTGGATAAAAATCCTAGTTTTTGGCATGTGTTTGGCACTCCAGCTGTGCTTTTAACCCCTTAACGCTCTGCGCCGTAGCTGTACTGCGCTGAGTCCCGCGAATAGCGCTCAGCGCAGTACAGCTACTGCAGAGAGACGATGCCGGTTCAGCACTGCATAGCAGCCGAACCGGCATCGTTAGCCACAGGATTTCAACGGTAATCTACCGCTGACATCCCCGACTAACACCCGCGGTTGGAGTGGGCTCTGATTGTGGGCGCTTAACCCGTTAAATGCCGTGGTCAACGCGACCGCGGCATTTAACATGCCTTTCGGGGGTCTTTACCCCACGATCCCCCCCCCCCCTGCCGTTTTCGGGGGGGCTGATCGCTGCTATGGCACCTCTGGGGTTTATAAATCACTAAAAATGCCCATAAGCCCCAAAACATATAAAGAGACATATAACGCTCAAAAAAGTCTAAATCATAACACAAACCCCACATATATAGTATCACCGCGTCCGTAACAATCCATAGAATAAAACTAAATAACTATTGAACCCATATGATGAACGCCGTAAAAAAAAACGTTAAAAACCCGCCAAAATTATTATTTTTACCTATTATATCCCACTAAAAATGCAATAAAAAGTGATCAACAAAACATATGTACTCCAGATACTGTTGCAAAGAACAACATGTCCCGCAAAAAACAAGCCATCAAACAGCTCTGTAGCCAAAAACGTAACAATGTTATGATAAATTTTTCCCCACATTTGGGTTTTATTTGGCAAATTTAGTAAAAAATAAGAAAAAATATTCATGTCTGGTATCCCCGTAATCGTATCGACCCATAGAATAAAGATAACAGGGCTTATTAGTATATACGGTGAACACGAAAAAAAAAAAAAAAGTAAAAAATCCAGTACAGAATTGATGCTTTTCTACTCATGACCTCAAAAAAAGTTCCTAAATTTTCAACAATAGGTGATACCAACCCCAAAATGGTAACACTGGAAAAAGCATCTCATCGCGCAAAAAAAATGCTGTCACATGGCCCAAATAACGGAAAAGCAAAAATTTTTTAGCCTTCAAAAGGGGGCAACGAGAAAACTAAAATCCTGGCAGCTGCAGGGTGCTCCTTCCCTTCTGAGCCTTGCTGTGCCCCCATAACACAAATAATGTCCACATGTGGGGGGTCGCTGCACTCAGGAGAAATTGTAGAACAAATTTTATGGTGGGTTTTCTCTTTTTATCTTTTGGAAATGTGTAAATTTTAGGGCTAAATGAACGTATAACCGACAAAATTTGACCATTCTAAATTTCACCACCATTTTGATTCAATTACTATGAAGATTTCAAGGGGTTAACAATCTTTGTAAATGCTGTTTCTGATAGCTTGTGGGGTGCAGATTTGAAAATGGGTTGGTTATATAGGGGGTTTTTGATGCTAAATATGTAAAATTAAATTTCAAACAGTATTTATCCCCAAAATAGTCAATTCTGAAAATACGGAAAATCGCTATTCGATTTGTAGGCCGCATGACGTAAAAAAAAATTATCCAAACATTGCAAAAATTATGAAAATGTAAAGTAGACAAATTGGAAATGTTATTCGGCAAGTTATATAGGTGGTAAATCGATCTGCCTGAAAACGCAGTGATTTTGAATTTCGAAAATGGCAAATTTTCTAAAAATTCATAATTTTTTTCCATTTTTTGTGAATAAACGCAAAACTTATCAGCCAAAATTTACCACTAAAATGAAGTACAACATGTGGGGAAAAAACGCTTTGATAAGTAAAAGTGTTCAAAAGTTATAACCATATAAAGAGACGCAGGTCAGAATCCAAAAAATGGGAATGAGCATTAAGCTGTAAAATGGCTGCATCCTTAAGGGGTTAATCACTTCTATTTATATACACTATTCTCTTTTCCTTTTGGTTATGAAATATTTTAATATATAAATAAAAGCAGTTAATATTGACTAATGAGTTCAATATGCCTGTTATCATGAATATCACAATCCCAGCTGTTGCCACAGGAGCCCAACTGTCACATATAGCCAGGCTCCTGCACTGCTGTCACCATTGACAGTTGTCACAGTGAAATCAGTGTATAACGAAAATGTCCAGGTGCGCAAACTAGGGGTTAATCGTCACTTTTGTTTGATTATTTATCTGGTAGTTTGCCATTATCTAATCTTGTTTTTCCAAACACTATGGGGCTCATTTACTAAGGGTCACGCTGCACACTTTTGTCGGATCATGCACGTTCATCAAGGCTAAAATTGCTTTCACAGGTATTTAAGAAGTGTGTGTGCTGCCATTGTGGCGTAGGTGACCACTTTTATGGCGCAGCTGCGCTGACTTCCAAGTGACACATATCAGGGTTGTGCCATCAGATGGTCCGACTGATTTGGACTGAGCGCGGTATTTATCTTTCAAATTGTGTCACACACCCTATGTTTAAAATGCACCACAAAAAAGATGGTGAACTCTGTCGGACCAGTGTGGGGAAGCAACACATTCATGATTTCAGCCGCACGATCTTAGTGAAAAGCCACATGCAGCGTTATAGATGGACAATTCACTTTCAGTAAACTTCAATGACCCTGTAAGTAAATGTGTCCCTGTATGCAGTATATTGCTTTCATCCCAATACCAACTGGGACCGAGGTGAGATTGTGAAACCCCCACTTCTGTGAATCAAGACCGATTCTAGGGGAAAAGATGAAATTGCTTCTGTGACAAACCCCCATTCTCAGGTCAAATAGTGCATTGCACTTATGCTAGGAAGCCTCATAATTTAGTACATAAAACCTTGCCAACCTAAGCAAGATGGGATTTGGCACTGTAAGCACCTGTCCAACAAACGTGCAACCACAACCAGGCTTGGCGCTAGCTGTCAGACTAGGTAAGAGGTGGCAAACTCACCCTGCGATGTCCCTGCGGGCTAAGGCCCTGCGTAAGGCCGATAAACCAACAGGGAAGACTTACTTCGTCTGGCAGCTGCTGGATGGTGGAGCGGACAGGTAATCGGAATACAGGAATAGACCAGTGTTCACACTGGTGCACAAAATACTAGCAAAGGTCTGAGACAGGGAAAGAGCGAGAACACTAGGAAGTAAACGATACTGAGGGACAAACAACGTAATATACAAGACTACAGGCAGGATATATACAGGTCAGGTCAAGATCAAGCGTGTTATATACAGATCAGGTCAAGATCAAGCGGGTAATATACAGGTCAGGTCCAGATACAGGCAAAACAAGCGAATACAAACAAACCGTGTCAAAACCAAGAGGGCTGCAAGGGTACAGAATCGGAGACAAAACACAGAATAATAAACAAGATAGTAAGAGAACTAGATACACAGGTAAGACTTGAAATAACCAGCCAGGTCTGATGGGAATAGGCAGGTATATAAGGCCGTTCCCGGACACACCTCCAGCAGCACTCTGGGGGAACTGTCCATCAGGCTAGTAACCCTTGCTGGGAAGGGCTGAAATGCAAGGAGCAGGTTATGGCTCAGTTAATCCAAACACAAACACTGAGCCACTGTTCACACACACAAATAAACGTCATCTATTCTGCCAACAGCGGATAGAGCGACGTACAGGCGCGGATGTTACAGCCACTCAATCAAATCTCCACTGCTGCCACTTATACTTTTCTTATTGATGTATAATAAGTAGTAAAATGGGCACCTGTCTACATAAATACCTCAACTATTTAGATTGCTCAAAACTGATATCGATAACACTATCTATTTGGAAATGTAAGTTCTTTAAGGGCGCGTTCACACGTTCCGCTAGCGCTGCGTTCATAACGCGACGCTAGCGCACAGGGGGCGGAGTTTGGGGCGATCCAGAGAAACGCATGCGATCGGGTTATCAATCGCATGCGTTTCCCGGGAAACGCATATGCGATCGGCCTGAGCACCGCCCACTGTGCGCTAGCGTCGCGTTATGAACGCGATGATAGCGGAACGTGTGAACGCGCCCTAAGGCTTCAAGCAGAGACTTTTACCGCTAACATGAAGTAAAACATGTCATGAAAACCCATCTCAAAATCACTTTGTTAATTAAAGTGTTCAAAAGTTATAACTATATTATTAATGATTCATTATTAATTATATTAAGGACTATATTTGTCTTTAAGGGGTTAAACTACATTTTGGAGTATAACGCTACTTTTTAGTGATTCTACTAAGATCCTATTCAAGTACTCTTCCAACTCATAGTCCCAGATTCTTCATGTCTTTTTATTAAATTTCTCAGTTGTTTTAACTGTTCCCTTCTGCAAGTGTAAACCATTGCACAGTTTTGGCTCATTTATGAATGTAGTGTTCTTCAAGAAGTGATTATGTAGATCAAAAAGTGTGATATGTCTGAAAAATCCATATTGGTACATAGGCTAATAATACAGAAAATGACCACTTGGTGGCACCCTTAGAAAAGAAAAGAAGGCTTTCATTTTACTAACTGAAAAGGCACCTGTAAGCTCTAAACAAATGTGTGTTCAGTAGAGATGAGCGAACATACTCGTCCGAGCTTGATGCTCGTTCGAGCATTAGCGTACTGGAAACTGCTCGTTGCTCGGACGAATACCTCGCCCGCTCGAGAACATGGCAGCTCCCGCCGTTTTGCTTTTTGTCGGCCAGAAACAGAGCCAATCACAAGCCAGGAGACTCTGCACTCCACCCAGCATGACGTGGTACCCTTACACGTCGATAGCAGTGGTTGGCTGGCCAGATCAGGTGACCCTGGGATAGACTAGCCCCTGCCTGCGCTGCTCGGATCATTCTGTGTCTGGATGCCGCTAGGGAGAGAGCTGCTGCTGGTCAGGGAAAGCGTTAGGGTGTTCTATTAGAATAGTGTTAGGCAGGAGTGATTCAACAAGAACCCAACAGCCCTTCTTAGGGCTACAATAACGTTATACTTTTTTTTTTTTTGTTTGCTTGTGGCTGGGCTTGCTGGCACTAGTAGTGCAGCTAGTACCATATTGTGAGGAATTTGCAGGGGGACTTGCTACCGTTGTGTTTAGCGCTTAGTGACGCACATATCCATCGCAAAGACCGAAGTGGGAAAATTTATTAGGGGTTGGATTTCAATTAGGCACAGTCTGGCAGTTTCTTTTTATTTTACGTTTATTTTTTCATAACTCAGCGTCATCTCATCAGTGTGCTTTCATACTTGGCTAGAAAATAGCCAAAGGAGAATCCAAACGGCTTACTTACGCCTACAATAGCGTGATATATATTTTATTTCTGGTTGATCTGCTGGTGGCTGTCCTTGCTGCAGTGCATATACTAGCCAATTGTCAGGAATTTGGAGTGAGACTTGCGACCGCTGTGTTTAGCGCTTAGTGACGCACATATCCATCGCAAAGACCGAAGTGGGAAAATTTATTAGGGGTTGGATTTCAATTAGGCACAGTCTGGCAGTTTCTTTTTATTTTACGTTTATTTTTTCATAACTCAGCGTCATCTCATCAGTGTGCTTTCATACTTGGCTAGAAAATAGCCAAAGGAGAATCCAAACGGCTTACTTACGCCTACAATAGCGTTATATATATTTTATTTCTGGTTGATCTGCTGGTGGCTGTCCTTGCTGCAGTGCATCTACTAGCCAATTGTCAGGAATTTGGAGTGAGACTTGCGACCACTGTGTTTAGCGCTTAGTGACGCACATATCCATCGCAAAGACCGAAGTGGGAAAATTTATTAGGGGTTGGATTTCAATTAGGCACAGTCTGCCATTTCCTTTTTATTTTACGTTTATTTTTTCATAACTCAGCGTCATCTCATCTGGCATAGCAGTGTGCTTTCATACTTGGCTAGAAAATAGCCATAGCAATAGGATAGCATCGTTTGGTTTTAAAAACTAAAAAACACAAAAAAAAAACTAAAAAACACAAAAAAACACAAAAAAAAGTTAAAAAAAAATTAAAGTTATAACTTTCATTTTCAAAATGTTTAACCCGAGGGCTAGGGGTAGAGGACGAGGGCGGGGACGTGGGCGTCCAACTACTGCAGGGGTCAGAGGCCGTGGTCCTGGGCGGGGTGAGACACCACCTGCTTATGAGGGAGCAGGGGAACGCCGCAGAGCTACACTCCCTAAGTTCATGTCTGAAGTTACTGGGACTCGTGGTAGAGCACTGTTGAGGCCAGAACAGTGCGAACAGGTGATGTCGTGGATTTCCGACAATGCTTCGAGCAATTTGTCCACCAGTCAGTCTTCCACGCAGTCCACCCATGTCACCGAAATCGGCACTCCTCCAGCTCCTGCACCTCAGCCTCCTCCCCCCCAGTCTGCCCCCTCCCATGAAAATTTGGCATTTGAACCGGCATACTCTGAAGAACTTTTTTCTGGACCCTTCCCACAGTCACAAACCACTTGTCCGGTTGCTGCTGAGCAATTTTCCGATGCCCAGGTTTTCCACCAGTCGCAGTCTGTGGGTGATGATGACCTTCTTGACGTAGTGGAAGAAGTGTGTAAAGAGGTGTCCGACGATGAGGAGACACGGTTGTCAGACAGTGGTGAAGTTGTTGTCAGGGCAGGAAGTCCGAGGGGGGAGCAGACTGAGGGATCGGAGGATGATGAGGTGACAGACCCAAGCTGGGTTGAGAGGCCGGGTGAACACAGTGCTTCTGAGACGGAGGAGAGTCCTCGACCAGAACAGGTTGGAAGAGGCAGTGGTGGGGCCAGACGGAGAGGCAGGGCCAGAGCAGGTGCATCAGCGTCAAATGTGTCACGTACTGAAGCTCCCGTGGCGAGGGCTCCCGCGGCGAGGGCTAGATTTTCAGAAGTCTGGAGGTTCTTTAAGGAAACACCGGATGACTGACGGACTGTGGTGTGCAACCTTTGCCAAACCAGGATCAGCAGGGGTTCCACCACTACTAGCTTAACTACCACCAGTATGCACAGGCATATGAATGCTAAACACCCCACTTAGTGGCACCAAGCCCGTTCACCTCCGGCCGTGCACACCACTGCTCCTTCCCCTGTGTCAGCTGATAGTCAGCCCTCTGCCCAGGACCCTGGCACAAAAACCCCATCGTCGCCTCCACGATCCTCCACAGCATCCACCAGCGTTCAGCTCTCCATACCCCAGACGCTGGAGCGGAAACGGAAATATAGTGTAACCCACCCGCACGCCCAAGCCCTTAATGTCCACATCTCCAGATTGCTTAGCCTGGAGATGCTGCCCTATAGGCTAGTAGAGACCGAGGCCTTTCGCAACCTCATGGCGGCGGCCGTTCCTCGGTATTCGGTCCCCAGCCGCCACTACTTTTCCCGATGTGCCGTCCCAGCCCTGCACCAGCACGTGTCAGACAACTTCATCCGTGCCCTGACCAACGCCGTTTCTGACAAGGTCCACCTGACCACGGACACGTGGACAAGTGCTGCCGGGCAGGGCCACTATATATCGCTGACGGCACATTGGGTTAACTTGGTGGAGGCTGGGACCGAGTCTGACCCTGTGGCTGGTCATATACTGCCGACGCCGAGGATTGCGGGGCCTACCTCGGTCCAGGTCTTTCAGGCCTACTATGCCTCCTCCTCCTCCCACCCCTCCTCCACCTCCTCCTCCGAACTACCATCCGTGGGCATGGCGCCATCAGTCGCTAGCTCTAGGCACAGCAGCAGTGCCGTCGCTAAGCGACAGCCGGCGATGCTCAAACTCCTGAGCCTAGGCGATAAAAGGCACACCGCCCAAGAGCTATTACAGGGCATCACGGCGCAGACTGATCTGTGGCTGACACCGCTGAACCTGAAGCCAGGCATGGTTGTGTGTGACAACGGCCGTAACCTGGTGGCGGCTCTGCAACTCGGCAGACTGACACATGTGCCATGCCTGGCCCATGTGTTAAATCTTATAGTTCAGCGTTTCCTCAAGACATACCCCAATCTGTCTGATTTGCTCACGAAGGTGAACCGCATCTGTGCGCATTTAAGGAAGTCCAGCACAGATGCTGCCACTCTCAGGGCAGCGCAGCGCCGCCTCCAACTGCCCGCTCACCGACTGTTGTGCGACGTGCCCACGAGGTGGAATTCAACATTAACCATGTTTTCCAGAGTTTACCCGCAGCGCAGAGCGATTGTAGACTGCCAGATGTCAACTTCCACCAGAACTGGTAGTCAAGTCAGTCAGCTTCCTCAAGTCTACAATGAGGAGTGGACGTGGATGTCTGATATCTGTCAGGTGCTGAGTAACTTCGAGGAGTCAACACAGATGGTCAGTGGCGATGCTGCCATCATCAGCCTCACCATCCCGCTGCTTGGCCTGTTGAAAACTCTCTGATCAGCATGAAGTCGGAAGCTTTGCGCTCGTCACAAGAGACGGGGGAAGAAGATTCCCTTGTTGATAGCCAAAGCACCCTTAGGTCTGTTTCTCAGCGCATATCGGAGGAGGTGGCGGTGGAGGAGGATGAGGAGGAAGAGGAGGAGAATGTTGGCGAGACACAAGAGGGGACCATTGTTGAGTCCTTCACTGTTCAGCGTGTATGGGCAGAAGAAGAGGAGTTGGAGGAGGAGGAAATGGACAGTCAGGCCAGTGAGGGGAGTGAATTCTTACGCGTTGGTACTCTGGCGCATATGGCAGATTTCATGCCAGGCTGCCTATCCCGTGACCCTCGCGTTCAAAGAATTTATTCCAGCACCGATTACTGGGTATTCACTCTCCTGGACCCACGGTACAAGCAAAATCTTTCCACTCTCATCCCTGGAGAGGAAAGGAGTGTGAGAATGCATGAATACCAGCAGGCCCTGGTGCACAAGCTGAAACACTATTTCCCTTCTGACAGCGCTAGCGGCAGAGTGCGTATTTCTGCGGGACAAGTAGCGAGGGAGAGTAGGCGAGCAGGCAGCTTGTCCAGCTCTGGCAAGGGTGCGCTTTACAAGGCTTTTGCCAGCTTTATGTCACCCCAGCAAGACACTGTCACCTGTCCCCAGTCTCGGCAGAGTAGGGCTGATCTTTACAGAAAGATGGTGAGGGAGTACGTAGCTGACCATACCATCGTCCTAAATGATCACACAGCTCCCTACAACTACTGGGTTTCAAAGCTGGACATGTGGCACGAACTGGCGCTGTACGCCTTAGAGGTTCTTGCCTGCCCTGCCGCTAGCGTGTTGTCCGAGCGGGTTTTCAGTGCAGCTGGTGGCATCATCACCGATAAGCGTACACGCCTGTCGACTGACAGCGCTGACAGGCTGACGGTTATTAAGATGAATAAAGCCTGGATTTCTCATAATTTCCAATCTCCACCAGGTGAAGGAAGCTCAACCTGAATAATTTATCCAC
Source organism: Engystomops pustulosus (assembly GCF_040894005.1). Classification (NCBI taxonomy): domain Eukaryota; kingdom Metazoa; phylum Chordata; class Amphibia; order Anura; family Leptodactylidae; genus Engystomops; species Engystomops pustulosus. Next base: position 109,198,538 of record NC_092412.1, on the reverse strand, counting down.
TCCTCCTCCTCATTTTCCTCCTTCTCCTCCTCTTTGTACACTAAAGCAGAGGAAACTGGCTATTTTTTGACAGGGCCCACTGGCTCTAGCTATAGTACTTTATGCATTTAATTTTTCTGGAGGTCCTCTGTTTTAAACAATTTTTGGGAGTGCCACATACAGGCACTCAATCTATTCAATTTTTCTGGAGGGCCACCTACCTGCTCCTCTGGTTTGAAAACTTTTTTGGACTGCCACATACAGGCACTCAATCTATTTCATTTTTCTGGAGGGCCACCTACCTGCTCCTCTGGTTTGAAAACTTTTTTGGACTGCCACATACAGGCACTCAATCTATTTCATTTTTCTGGAGGGCCACCTACCTGCTCCTCTGGTTTGAAAACTTTTTCGCCACCCTGCTGTGTAATCCACAAAATTTACTGGCAAACTTTTATCATGTACCGATATTATTTGAGCGCTTCTTGCTCACCTCCTTTGGTTCCTCTCTGCCACCCATTGGTTTGAAGCCTGAGTCCATTCAGGGTATGTCGCCATGCCACTCTCTATCCTGCCGCTGCTGCCGCTGCCTCTGCATGCCGTCCCCTATAGTGTCAGGGTCAATTATTGGATGTTTTAGATGCTATCTAGCTTCATTCTGTCACTCTGTCATGGCCATGCTGTTGCCCATAATTTTGGCATAATGGTGCGATTAAGCAGCCTCAGAGGCATCCATGCATGCTGCCCCTGCTGTTTCCTGTCCATTTCCGTGGTGTTTCCATCCTTTTCTGAGGTTCCCAGGTGTTTGGCCAAGCTTCCCTGTGCAGAGCCTTGGTCCCCTTGAAAAATGCTCGAGTCTCCCATTGACTTCAATGGGGCTCGTTATTCGAGACGAGCACTCGAGCATCGGGAAAAGTTTGTCTCGAATAACGAGTACCCGAGCATTTTAGTGCTCGCTCATCTCTAGTGTTCAGTAAAACGGACATTATAGACCAGATCCATACTTTTTGTAACTTATACAAAAATTAAACCAGCATTGTTAACAATGTAGTATAGATAACCTAAGGTTCTCTACCATTGAACTGTGAATTGCAAGTCACCAAAGTGAATGATTGTATAGCTTTTATACAAAAGATCAAAAGTATTAAGATTAAAAATGTTTTTCAGCCTTCAAATATTAATGCCTTAGCCAAAGATGAGATTCCCAAATATTAATGTTCTATTTAAATATGGGATTCACGAAAATTATAGCTTTTAATGCTTTTACACAGTAGAAGGAGACAGCTCCATCCATTGAGTAGCAGTGCTTCAGGTTTTCTGCAGTCACCCAATAAAGTGAGTGGGAGCCAAGTCTGCAGTAAGCCTGCACAGTAGCAATACGGTGGAAATAAATATCTTGTTCAAGATTGTGTGTTCAGTTTTCAGAGAGTCAGGAATAGGGATAAACTGACCTGCACTGCAATGGTTGGGTCAATGATGAACATAGCTGGTTTGAGTCCCTGAACATGAATCCAGACTTCAGACAGAAATTCAGGTTCAGTGTTCAGTCTCACACCTGCCAGTAACAAATGAAATTGGTGCTGGCACTGAACCCAGCACACTAAACGCCACTGGAATTTAAATGCATTTAATTGCCCCCGCTGATTGTATTTGTTGAATTGTGAAGAGTGGACTGCACGGCTTTAACAGCTGCATTTAATGGGTTCATCCTTAGAATCACAAAGCGCAGCGGTACTGGTGGGCATCCAGGATTCGGGTACCCACACTTGAGTCAGCCAAAGTCGGAAAACCACAACTTGAACAGGTCGGCTCATGACTAGTTAGGATTACTGTTCTCAGGGCTGTCATAAGGAATTTTTGGGCTCCATGAAGGCAAATGTTGCCAGGAAAACCTCCAAAAGCCAACTAGAATCTGAGTAAAAAATTACTTAACAGCATTAGTAATGACTAGAGATGAGCGAGCACTAAAATGCTTGGGTGCTCGTTATTCGAGACAAACTTTTCCCGATGCTCGAGTGCTTGAAGTCAATGGGAGACTCAAGCATTTTTCAAGGGGACCAAGTGTCTGCAGAGGGAAGCTTGACCAAACACCTGGAAACCACAGAAAATGATGGAAACACCACGGAAATGGACAGGAACATGCATGGATGCCTCTGAGGCTGCTTAATCGCACCATTATGCCAAAATTATGGGCAACAGCATGGCGATGACAGAGTGACCGAATGAGGATAGATAGCATCTAAAACATCCAATAATTGACCCTGACACTATAGAAGACGGCATGCAGAGGTAGCGGCAGCAGCGGCAGACTAGAGAGTGGCATGGCGACATACATCAAATGGAATGGTTAAGGCGGCAGAGAGGAACCAAAGGAGGGGAGCAAGAAGCGTTGAAATGATTTCCTACAGTATATTTAGTCGATAACACAGCATGGTGGCGACATAGTGACAAAGTTCCATAACGTATCTGGTGAAACACCCGAAAAATGAGCCTGACAGCTCGTTTGATAAGGGGACGACATGTGGAGGCAGCCATGGAGACGACTTCCATGATTAAGAGCGACAGTATGGGGCATCCATATTGCGCTGCTATGATTGCAACTTCAGGTCTCCAGCATGGCTGCGACAGATGTGCCGAGTTCCATTATGTATCTGGAGAAACACCCGAAAATTCTGCCTGATACAGCTCGTTTGATAAGGGGATGATGTGCTGTATATCCTCTGGCGCTCCAGCGTCTGGGGTATAGAGAGTTGAAAGTTGCGCATGGAGACATTGGTGGACGCTGTGGAGGATTGTGGAGGGTCGTGGAGTCGAAATGGACAGGAAACAGCAGGGGCAGTATGCATGGATGCCTCTGAGGCTGCCTAATCTTGGGATGAAGCTGGCGGTCCAGTGCCAGGTGAGCTTTCGCCTGTCCAAGCCCCTGTCTCTCGGCTCCTCCCCACCCAAAATGGGCCGGGGGCCTGAAGCGTTAACTTTGAAAAAATTATAATTTTCAAAGCCGGCGGGGTCGTTTGAATATTTCATCTAGAAATAATGGAATAGAAATCCGGTTCTATTTTAAATAGTTTTTTTCGGAAATGGTTCCATGATTAAGAGCGACAGTATGGGGCATCCATATTGCGCTGCTATGATTGCAACTTCAGGTCTCCAGTATGGCGGCGACAGATGGGCCGAGTTCCATTATGTATCTGTTGAAACACCAAAAAATTCTGCCTGACACAGCTCGTTTGATAAGGGGATGATGTGCTGTATATGCTCTGGCGCTCCAGCGTCTGGGGTGTAGAGAGTTGAAAGTTGCGCATGGAGACATTGGTGGACGCTGTGGAGGATTGTGGAGGTGAAATGGACAGGAAACACCAGGGGCAGTATGCATGGATGCCTCTGAGGCTGCCTAATCTTGGGATGGAGCTGGCGGTTCGCTGCCAGTCGAGCTTTCGCCTGTCCAAGCCCCTGTCTCTCGGTTCCTCCCCACCCAAAATGGGCCTGGGGGCAAGAAGAGTTTACTTTGAAAAAATTATAATTTTCAAATCAGGCAGGGGCTACAAACAGCACTTCTAAGAACCTTTTGTATAAGATCAAGTGTAGTACTGTTCTTAAAAGTAATTGGCTTGGTTATGGCGGGTGAGGGGAATGTAAACAGATGCACAAGAAGCGCTGAAATAATATTGGTAAATGATAAAAGTTTGCCAGTATATCTTGTGGATAACACAGCAGGGTGGCAACAAAGTTAACAAGTTTGATGTAGAAGCCATGAAAACAACCCAAAATTCTGGCTGACACAGGGGGACGATGTATGGAGGCAGCTATATGAACGACGTGTGGAGGCTGCTATGGAGACAATTCAATTTGGATAGTGCCTGTATGTGGCAGTCCAAAAAAGTTTTCAAACCAGAGGAGCAGGTAGGTGGTCCTCCAGAAAAATTAAATAGATTGAGTGCCTGTATGTGGCACTCCCAAAAATTGTTTAAAGCAGAGGACCGGGTAGGTGGCCCTCCAGAAAAATTAAATACATAGAGTACTATAGCTAGAGCCAGTTGACCCTGGCAAAAAATAGCCAGCTTCCTCTGCTATAGTGTACAAAGAGGAGGAGAAGGAGGAAAATGAGGAGGAGGAGTGCGTTCATTATTCAGATTGAGCTTCTTTCACCTGGTGGAGAATGGAAATCCTGAGAAATCCAGGCTTTATTCATCTTGATAAGCATCAGCCTGTCAGCGCTGTCACTGTACGCTTATCGGTGATGATCCCACCAGCTGCACTAAAAACCCGCTCAGGCAACACGCTAGCGGCAGGGCAGGCAAGAACTTCCAAGGCATACAGCGCCAGTTCATGACACATTTCCAGCTTTGAAACCCAGTAGATGTAGGGAGCTGTGTGATCATTTAGGACGATGGTATGGTCAGCTACATACTCCCTCACCATCTTTCTGTAAAGATCAGCCCTACTCTGCCGAGACTGGGGACAGGTGACAGCGTCTTCCTGGGGTGACATAAAACTGGCAAAGGCCTTGTAAAGCGTACACCTGCCAGTGCTGTACAAGCTGTCTGCTCGCCTACCCTCCCTCGCTACTTGTCCCACAGAAGTTCGCCCTCTGCTGCTAACGCTGTCAGAAGGGAAATACTGTTTCAGCTTGTGCACCAGCGCCTGCTGGTATTCATGCATTCTCACACTCCTTTCCTCTCCAGGGATGAGAGTGGAAAGATTTTGCTTGTACCGTGGGCCCAGGAGAGTGAATACCCAGTAATCGGTGCTGGAATAAATTCTTTGAACGCGAGGGTCACGGGATAGGTAGCCTAGCATGAAATCTGCCATATGAGCCAGAGTCCCAACTCGCAAGAATTCACTCCCCTCACTGGCCTGACTGTCCATTTCCTCCTCCTCCAACTTCTCCAACTCCTCTTCTTCTGCCCATACACACTGAACAGTGAAGGACTGAGCAATGCTCCCCTCTTCTGTCTCGCCAACATTCTCCACCTCTTCCTCCTCATCCTCCTCCACCTCCTCCGATATGCGCTGAGAAACAGACCTGAGGGTGCTTTGGCTACCAACAAGGGAATCTTCTTTCCCCGTCTCTTGTCATGAGCGCAAAGCTTCTGACTTCATGCTGACCAGAGAGTTTTTCAACAGGCCAAGCAGCGGGATGGTGAGGCTGATGATGGCGGCATCGCCACTGACCACCTGTGTTGACTCCTCAAAGTTACTCAGCACCTCACAGATATCAGTCATCCACGTCTACTCCTCATTGTAGACTTGAGGAAGCTGACTGACCTGACTACCAGTTCTGGTGGAAGTTGACATCTGGCAGTCTACAATCGCTCTGCGCTGCTGGTAAACTCTGGATAACATGGTCAGTGTTGAATTCCACCTCGTGGGCACGTCGCACAACAGTCGGTGAGCGGGCAGTTGGAGGCGGCGCTGCGCTGCCCTGAGAGTGGCAGCATCTGTGCTGGACTTCCTGAAATGCGCACAGATGCGGCGCACCTTCGTGAGCAAATCAGACAGATTGGGGTATGTCTTGAGGAAACGCTGTACTATCAGATTTAACACATGGGCCAGGCATGGCACATGTGTCAGTCTGCCGAGTTGCAGAGCCGCCACCAGGTTACGGCCGTTGTCACACACAACCATGCCTGGCTTCAGGTTCAGCGGTGCCAGCCACAGATCAGTCTGCGGCATGATGCCCTGTAATAGCTCTTGGGTGGTGTGCCTTTTTTCGCCTAGGCTCAGCAGTTTGAGCACCGCCTGCTGTCGCTCAGCGACGGCACTGCTGCTGTGCCTAGAGCTACCGACTGATGGCGCCATTCCCACAGATGGTAATTCGGAGGAGGAGGTGGAGAAGGGGGGGGGGGGTGGGAGGAGGCATAGTAGGCCTTTGAGACCTGGACCGAGGTAGGCCCCGCAATCCTTGGCGTCGACAGAATATGACCAGCCCCAGGGTCAAACTCGGTCTCAGCCTCCACCAAGTTAATCCAATGTGCCGACAGCGATATATAGAGGCCCTGCCCGGCAGCACTCGTCCACATGTCTTTGGTCAGGTGGACCTTGTCAGAAACGGTGTTGGTCAGGGCACGGATGATGTTGTCTGACACGTGCTGGTGCAGGGCTGGGACGGCACATCGGGAAAAGTAGTGGCGGCTGGGGACCGAATACCGAGGGGCGGCCGCCGCCATGCAGTTGCGAAAGGCCTCGGTCTCTACCAGCCTATAGGGCAGAATCTCCAGGCTAAGTAGTTTGGAGATGTGGACGTTGAGGGCTTGGGCGTGTGGGTGGGTTGCACTGTACTTCCTCTTGCGCTCCAGCGTCTGGGGTATGGAGAGCTGAACGCTGTGCATGGAGACATTGGTGGATGCTGTGGAGGATTGTGGAGGCGAAGGTGTGGTTTTTGCACGGGAGGTGTTTGGGACAGGGTCCTGGGCAGGGGGCTGACTAGCAGAGGCAGCAGATGACACAAGGGAAGGAGCAGTGGTGTGCCCGGCTGGAGGTGAACGGCCTTGGTTCCATTGAATGGGGTGTGTATCATTCATATGCCTGTGAATACTGGTGGTGGTTAAGCTGATAGTGGTGGAACCCCTGCTGATCCTGGTGTGGCACAGGTTGCACACCACAATCCGTCGGTCATCCGGTGTTTCTTTGAAGAACCTCCAGACTTCCGAAAATCTAGCCCTCGCAACGGGAGCTTGACTACGTGAAACATTTGGCGCTGATGTACGAGCTCTGGCCCTGCCTCTCTGTCTGGCCCCACCACTGCCTCTTCCAACCTGTTCTCGTCGAGGACTTGCCTCTGTCTCAGAAACACTGTGTTCACCCAGCCTATCAACCCAGCTTGGGTCACCTCACCATCCTCCGATCCCTCAGTCTGCTTCCCCCTCGGACTTCCTGCCCTGACAACAACTTCACCACTGTCTGACAACCGTGTCTCCTCATCGTCCGACACCTCTTTACATACTTCTTCCACTACGTCAACAATGTCATCATCACCCATAGACTGCGACCTGTGGAAAACCTGGGCATCGGAAAAGTGCTCAGCAGTAACCGGACAAGTGGTTTGTGACTCTGGGAAGGGTCCAGAAAACAGTTCCTCAGAGTATGCTGGTTCAAATGCCAAATTTTGCTGGGAGGGGGCAGACTGGGGGGAAGGAGGCTGAGGTGGAGGAGCTGGAGGAGTGCTGATTCTGGTGACATGGGTGGACTGCGTGAAAGACTGACTGGTGGACAAATGGCTAGAAGCATTGTCCGCAATCCACGACATCACCTGTTCGCACTGTTCTGTCCTCAACAGTGCTCTACCACGAGTCCCAGTAACTTGAGACATGTACCTAGGGAGTGTAGCTCTGCAGCGTTCCCCTGCTCCCTCATCAGCAGGTGGTGTCTCACCCCGCCCAGTTTGAGATGGATATGTGTGTCACTAAGAGCTAAACAGAACCTTCGCAAGACTCCCTGCAAATTCATCACAATATGGTACTAGCTGCACCACTAGTGCCAGCAAGGCCAGCCACAAGCAAATCAGCAAAAAATAAAATATATAACACTATTGTAGCCCTAAGAAGGCCTGTTGGGATCTCGTATGGCTAGTTTTTAGCCTACACTGGCAGCACACAACTGGATTTTGTGCTGTGCTTGATGACTTTGAGTTATAAAAAAAAATAAAAGTAAAAAAAAAAGAAAAAGCAGACTGTGCCTAATTCAATCAAACCCCTAATAAATTGTCCCACTTAGGTGTTTGAGATGGATATGTGTGTCACTAAGAGCTAAACAGAACGTTCGCAAGTCTCCCTGCAAATTCGTCACAATATGGTACTAGCTGCACTACTAGTGCAGCCACAAGCAAATCAACAAAATATATATATAACGCTATTGTAGCCCTAAGAAAGCCAGTTGGGTTCTTGTATTCCTAGTTTCTAACCTACACTGACAGCACACAACTGGATTTTAAGTCACTTTAAGTTTTGAAAAAAATAAAGAAAAATCGTCAGACTCTGCCTAATTCAATCAAACCCCTAATAAATTGTCCCACTTAGGTGTTTGAGATGGATATGTGTGTCACTAAGAGCTAAATATAATGTTCTCAAGTCTCCCTGCAAATTCGTCACAATATGGTACTAGCTGCACTTCTAGTGCCAGCAAGGCCAGCCACAAGCAAATCAACAAAATATATAACGCTATTGTAGCCCTAAGAAAGCCGGTTGTGTTCTTGTATGCCTAGTTTCTAACCTACACTGACAGCACACAACTGGATTTTAATTCACTTTAAGTTTTGAAAAAAAAAAAAAATCGTCAGACTGTGCCTAATTTAATCAAACCCCTAATAAATTGTCCCACTTAGGTGTTTGAGATGGATATGTGTTTCACTAAGAGCTAAATTTAATGTTTGCCAGTCTCCCTGCAAATTCGTCACAATATGGTACTAGCTGCACTACTAGTGCCAGCAAGGCCAGCCACAAGCAAATCAACAAAATATATATATAACTCTATTGTAGCCCTAAGAAAGCTGGTTGTGTTCTTGTATGCCTAATTTCTAGCCTACACTGACAGCACACAACTGGATTTTAAGTCCCTACTAGTGCCAGCAAGCCTAGCCACAAGCAAACAAACAAAAAAAATATATAACGCTATTCTAGCCCTAACAAGGGCTGTTGGGTTCTTGTAGACTCACACCTGCCTAACAGTAAGATAAAATAACACCCTAACGCTATCACTGCAGCAGCAGCAGCAACTCTCTCCCTAACGGCATCCAGACAGAGAATGATCCGAGCAGTGCGGGCAGGGGCTAGTCTATTCCAGGGTCACCTGATCAGGCCAGCCAACCACTGCTATCGACGTGTAAGGGTACCACGTCATGCTGGGTGGAGGGCAGAGTCTCCTGGCTTGTGATTGGCTTTGATTCTGGCCGCCAAAAATCAAAACGGCGGGAAATGCCATTTTCTCGAGCTGGCGAGGTATTCGTCCGAGCAACGAATGTGTTCGTTTATCTCTAGTAATGACTACTGTCATAATCTACTAAGGTGCCACCCACCAAGACATATTTGGAAGGCAGACTTGGCTCATTAATTTGTAAAACAAATGACATATGGTAAGGGTTGCCGCATGCACTGGAAGGTACAGGTACAGAACTTCATGATGACTAAACCCGACCTCCACTTGTTGCACTCCCCAGTATGTCCCCAGATGTATTTGGTTCCTTGCAGCACAACTCCACACTGAACCCATAAGTACAACAGCCATTAGTTGTATAGTGTGCTCCTAAAAAATATATACCGGTCTCAACACAATTGACTGTGTCCCCTGTATCTATCAAGTAAACCCCCCATGCTACAACTAACCATGCTTTTCCCCCTGTACTTATATTACATATCCCTCTTTCATCACAACATATCTTTGAAAAAAAATTATCTTTATTAACTCAAACAATATCTTGATCATACAACCAGAATCTCATGTTACAACCTGTTACAACTACATGGAACCTGATAAAAATGATGAACTACTGGTATGGCATAATAAAACAGTACAGACTGAAAATAATGTTCTTTTCAATATTTACTGTATATTTCCCCTCTTTCATAAATGATTTCAGCTGCATTCCAGGTCAAACCATGGTTTTAAGGAAATAATGAAAAAGGAAATAGCTATTCTGTCGCCTGTAAGAGAAGAATAATGACATTTTATTAAATAGATAGAAATGTGCATCATGCAGCTTCTGACTTTTCAGAGCATTTGTACATTATCCATTATAAGATCATATTGTCTTTAGCTGGATGTGGCCTATTAAAGCTCCCAAATTACGTTTCCAGTTTAAGCTGATTATGTTATTAATTCTTTATTGTTGTTTCTTTAATTTGGAACAATTTTGAAAGCTTTATGGAAAGGCCAGATGGAAATATTAAAATTGCAAATGTGTAAAGACCTATAGAACAGTGTGAGGTTGACTGACATCCAGGTATACATGTCAACTGTCCGAATCAAGTATCACTGTAATTGCAGGTGACTTTATAGAGTATAATTTGTTGTGTGCGAACAGATAACAGTAATGCTGACAGGGGCAAAATTAGCCCCCCTAGACAGGGGTAGGACCAAATAGCAAACTTCTGAATGGGGTCCCCTTCCTGTTTAAAAATATCCACAATACACATCACGTATACACACACATAACGTGCCTATAACCTTTATTGCTCTTTATTAAAATTTACAAAAATTTAAAAAAGCATTGTGTAGAATGTGCAGGTATTCCCGGAATTTTTAGTATTTTACAGAGTATATGGCCACCTGCATAGCATCCGTACTAAACTCTGAATAAACTGTGGAAAACTTTGAAAAAAATCTGACCAAAATGGCACAATTTTCACTGAGCAAAGTCATACAATTTGCCAACACAATTTGTTGCCGATTTTTGCCAAACTGTGTGGACAAAAGGCCTTAGTAGAGCTAACAATCTTTTCTGCTTCCTTTATAAAATAGGAAATATTTCTTATCTTCAAATACAGGCGGTCCCCTACTTAAGGACACCGGACTAACAGACGACCCCTAGTTAAAGATGAACCCGTCTGCCACTGTGACCTCTGGTGAAGCTCTGTGAATGCTTTACTATAGTCACAGACTGCAATGATCAGCTATAAGGTGTCTGTAATGAAGCTTTATTGAAAATCCTTGGTCCTATTACAGCAAAAATTTTGGAAAATCCAAATGTCACTGGGGCAACAATTTTTATTACAAGTCTTCAAAAGTGTCTGATCCAGACGCATCAAAAGTTTACCAGAAAAATATAGTAGCAAAGTTGCACCCTTAAGGACGCAGGGTTTTTTCGCTCATTTCTTGCTCTCCTTTTTCATTTTTCCGTGTACGGAGCCGTGTGAGGGCTTTTTTTTCTGTGTAAAAAATGTACCTGCTCCGTCACATCATTTATTATTCCATGCATTGAAGAGGAAAGAAAGAGCTGGCACTCACCGCTGTTGAAGTAAAATCAGTCTTTTATTCCATATTGCTTTAAAAACTTTGCTACAGGAGAGAGAAATAAAGCAGGATCCCACAAGAGGCGACGGACCATTTCGTGCTACAATCGCTTAATCCTGAGGCACCTAGTGTCTCCTTAATTGATTCGTTACATTATGCCAGTGACTTATTGTAATAAATATTGTGAAAAATGCCATATACTGCAATACAGTTGTATTGCAGTATATGGTAGGAATGATCAGACCATCTAGGGTTAAAGTACCCTAGAGGGTCTAAAAATATATTTTTTTATGTTTAAAATAAAAATTCAAATAAACTCTAGAGATGAGCGAGCACTAAAATGCTCGCTCATCTTCAGTAAAATTACAAACTGAACGAGCACAGTGAAAGAACACCGTGCAGAATAGATTGCAGATGTTCGGGAACATCTGCGATCTGTTCCGGAGACACGCGTGCAGAACGGTGTTCTCCGCAATAGTATTTGAAGAACAATATGTGTGAAGAACAACTTGCAGATGTTTGGAAACATTGCAAATACTATTGCGGAGAACACCGTTCTGCACGCGTGTCTCCGGGACATCTGCGATCTGCTCTGGAGACACCCGTGCAGAACGGTGTTCTCCGCAATAGTATTTGAAGAACAATATGTGTAGAGAACAACTTGCAGATGTTGCCAAACATCTGCAATGTGTTCTTCACACATATTGTTTTTCAAATACTATTGCGGAGAACACCGTTCTGCACGCGTGTCTCCGGAACAGATCGCAGATGTTCCCGAACATCTGCAATCTATTCTGCACTGTGTTCTTTCACTGCTTTCTTCAATTAAACAATTAAATTAAATGTTTTAATTGTATCTTTTTACTGTTCTTCACTTTTTTTTTTAATTAAATGCTCGTTATCGAGCAGGGCAAATACTCGTCCGAGCAACGAGCCGGTCCGAGTATGCTAATACTCGACGGAGCATCAAGCTCGGACGAGTATACTCGCTCATCACTAATAAACTCTCTTTCCATAGAACTTAGTAAATGTAATAAATGGTAAAAATCACAAACATGTTAGGTATCATTGCTTTTTAAAATGCCCGATGTATGGAAACATCTGCAATGTGTTCTTCACACACATTGTTCTTCACATACTATTGTGAAGAACACCATTCGGCACACGTGTTTCCCGATCAGTTAGCAGATTTTCGGAACATCTGCAATGTGTTCTTCACTGTGTTTTTTCAATGTGTTCTTTCAGTGAAAACATCTGCAAACATCTGCAATGTGTTCTTCTTTAGTGTTCTTCAGTGAAAAATGCTCGAGCATCAGGAAAAGTTTGACCAGAGTAACGAGCACTCGAGCATTTTAGTGCTCGCTCATCTCCAGTTGGCACATTAGGTGAAGAGGATCGAATGTTCATCATCATATCAGTCAATTTTCTCAAAAAAAACTATCACAAAATAAAAGGCAGTAAGAGAAGAAGTGTGTTCTTAGATAGTTCTGGATAGGAGAGGGTTAAAAACATAAACATTAGATGATTTTTTTCCTTATCAGAATGTAGTTACTTATAGAGTGAATATTTCCATTATCTGTGAGGTGCAGCAGATCCTGTATCCAGCAAATTCTCCCTGCAGTCTGATGGCTAAGAATCTGGAGGGGGGGCACAATTCAGGGGGCTGTATCTCTGGCTCTGTGACACATAGAACCTCACTTCTCCTCTTTTATATGAGTGTCAGGAAAACGGAGCTATTAACTGTTAAACTGCCGTTGGGAGTAATTTTTTTTATATAAAAATGGCACCTGATTTTCTCACTTTAAACCTGAATATCTCTAGATCCTAAAATCTTTGAACCAAAAGTCACCATTTTTTGTGTAATGCCTTTTTTTTTGCATTTTTTTTTTATTTTTTACAACTTTATCTTAAAAATTAAGCTATTTAGATTAACGTTAGATGTATTCGCCAAATTGGACTTTTTAAAAAAATTGATAAAAGTTACAAATGCTCGACAGCACTGACCAGTCTAATTTCCATTCCCTACCTTAAAACATTTTCAGATTAAAAAAAAATTAAAATATAAAAGTAAAAATGCATTAAAAAATTGGCTAAAATGCTTTATTTAGAAACATCAAAAGTTGTGCATCTTTGAAGAAATGGAGACATTTTCTTTGTAATTTCTGTCAGTGACAATATCTCTGGAAAAGCTTTACATATCAATACACATTCTACTTTATATTTTTTAAGACATGTGAGAATTTATCTTGATACCAAAATTTGCCAGTAATGGACTATAAATGTGATTTTTTTTTTGCTATATTTCCGATTAAAGTAGTAACTTTTACCACACTATGTCATAAATATGTACAGAATTATTCCATCACCCTTTCCCAAGTTTGCATGTACTTCTGCAACAACAAAAAGTGAAAGTGTTTCCTGCAGCTCCTTCCACATTTTGCCTTCAGCTGACCAGCTGGAGAGGGCACAATTCAAACGCCCATATAAACCCTAGGCACAGGTGCAATGTAACACAAGGAGAATCCACCTAAGATAAATTAGACTAAGAAACTAGACAAAAAGGAACTAGACAACTAGAAAATAGAAAGACAAAAGATAAATCTCCCCCATCTCCCCCATAGAGTGAATACTACAGGACCATAACTCAAAATATTTAGATTTTATGACACAAGCTAGTTATTCATAACCTGTTCAGACATTACTACAGGGGTAATTGCTTGACAAAGAGGGGACAGCTCAAAATGTGTTGCTTAACTATGTAACGTGTATTCTGTATATGTCTGAATTGTATTGGCCATATGAACATTTTATAAAGAAAGTGCTTTGGATTAATAAGCTTGAAATATATTTTTTTCATTTAATTTCAGAAATATGTTATGTTAAATCTTATTGATAAAGTCATTTTACCATCTGCTTATTTTTTTAGTTGTTCTCTTTTATTAAATGAGCTTAGTAAGTATAAAATTAACTCAGTTCTTTTCCTTCCATCTGCTTTCTTATTCTCTTTGAACTGGGTAAAAAGAGCATAGGAAGTATACTGCTCAGTCGAGTATTAGCATACTCGGACCGGCTCGTTGCTCGGACGAGTATCTCGCCGGCTCGAGATCGAGCATTAAATTAATAAAAGACAGTGAAGAACAGTGTTTACAGTGCAGAATAACACATTACAGATGTTTACAGATGTTTTCCTTGTAAGAACACATTGAAATAACACTATTGTTCACATTGCAGGTTTTTGCGCGTGTCTTCCGCTAAGTTAGGAGATGTGCACGAACATCTGGAATGTGAAGAATAGTGTTCTTTCAATGTGTTCTGCACTTAAATGGTCCTGTGTTCACTGTTTTCAGTGTTTTTATTCTATTCTTCACTTTGCAGATGTGCGCGCACATCTCCGAACTTATCGGAAGACACATGCACACATCTGCAAAGCGAAGAATAGAATAAAAACAGTAAAAACAGTGAACACAGGACCATTTAAGTGCAGAACACATTGAAAGAACACTATTCTTCACATTCCAGATGTTCGTGCACATCTCCTAACTTAGCGGAAGACACGCACGAACACCTGCAATGTGAAGAATAGTGTTATTTCAATGTGTTCTTACAAGGAAAACATCTGTAAACATCTGTAATGTGTTATTCTGCACTGTTCTTTTAATGTTTTCTTTCAGTGAAAAAATGCTCGGGTCTTCCATTGACTTTAATGGGGTTCGTTATTTGATACAAGCACTCGAGCATCGGGAAAATTTGTATCGAATAACGAGTACCCGAGCATTTTAGTGCTCACTTATCTCTAGTAAGGACATTTTAGTGGGAAAGTTCTCAATTATGCCACATGGATTTCATTTGTTAAAATTGCATTTTAAAAAAATATATTCAAGAGTTAGTAACTAGAGATGAGCAAACATACTCGTCCGAGCTTGATGCTCGTTCGAGCATTAGCGTACTCGAAACTGCTCGTTGCTCGGACGAATACTTCGCCCGCTCGAGAAAATGGCATCTCCCGCCGTTTTGCTTTTTGGCGGCCAGAAACTGAGCCAATCACAAGCCAGGAGACTCTGCACTCCACCCAGCATGACGTGGTACCCTTACACGTCGATAGCAGTGGTTGGCTGGCCAGATCAGATGACCCTGGAATAGACTAGCCCCTGCCCGCGCTGCTCGGATCATTCTGTGTCTGGATGCCGCTAGGGAGAGAGCTGCTGCTGGTCAGGGAAAGCGTTAGGCTGTTCTATTAGAATAGTGTTAGGCAGGAGTGATTCTACAAGAACCCAACAGCCCTTCTTAGGGCTACAATAACGTTATACTTTTTTTTTTTTATTTGCTTGTGGCTGGGCTTGCTGTCACTAGTAGTGCAGCTAGTACCATATTGTGAGGAATTTGCTGGGAGACCTGCGACCGTTGTGTTTAGCTCTTAGTGACACACATATCCACCTCAAACACTGAAGTGGGACAATTTATTAGGGGTTTGATTAGAATTAGGCAGAGTCTGCAGATTTTTTTTTTTTTTTTTACCTTTATTTCATTTTTTAGCTCAAACTCATCTTGCAAAGCAGTGTGCTTTCAGTGTAGGCTACAAAATAGCCATAGGAGAACCCCAACGGCTTACTTAGGCCTACAATAGCGTTATATTTTGCTTTTTTTTGTTTGCTTGTGGCTGGGCTTGCTGGCATTAGTAGTGCAGCTAGTACCTTATTGTGAGGAATTTGTTGGGAGACCTGCGACCGTTGTGTTTAGCTCTTAGTGACACGCATATCCACCTCAAACACCGAAGTGGGACAATTTATTAGGGGTTTGATTAGAATTAGGCAGAGTCTGCTGATTTTTTTTTTTTTTTACCTTTATTTCATTTTATAGCTCAAACTCATCTTGCAAAGCAGTGTGCTTTCAGTGTAGGCTACAAAATAGCCATAGGAGAACCCCAACGGCTTACTTAGGCCTACAATAGCGTTATATTTTCCTTTTTTTTGTTTGCTTGTGGCTGGGCTTGCTGGCATTAGTAGTGCAGCTAGTACCATATTGTGAGGAATTTGCTGGGAGACCTGCGACTGTTGTGTTTAGCTCTTAGTGACAAGCATATCCACCTCAAACACCGAAGTGGGACAATTTATTAGGGGTTTGATTAGAATTAGGCAGAGTCTGCTGATTTTTTTTTTTTTTTTTTACCTTTATTTCATTTTATAGCTCAAACTCATCTTGCAAAGCAGTGTGCTTTCTGTGTAGGCTACAAAATAGCCATAGGAGAACCCCAACGGCTTACTTAGGCCTACAATAGCGTTATATTTTCCTTTTTTTTGTTTGCTTGTGGCTGGGCTTGCTGGCATTAGTAGTGCAGCTAGTACCATATTGTGAGGAATTTGCTGGGAGACCTGCGACCGTTGTGTTTAGCTCTTAGTGACACGCATATCCACCTCAAACACCGAAGTGGGACAATTTATTAGGGGTTTGATTAGAATTAGGCAGAGTCTGCTGATTTATTTTTTTTTTTTACCTTTATTTCATTTTATAGCTCAAACTCATCAGGCACAGCACAAAATCCAGTTGTGTGCTGTCAGTGTAGGTTAGAAACTAGCCATAGCAATAGGATAGCATCGTTTTGTTAAAAAAAAAAAAATAAACACAAAAAAAAAAAAATTAAAAGTTTGCAGTTTAATTTGGAAAATGTTTAACCCGAGGGCTAGGGGTAGAGGACGAGGGCATGGACGTTGGCGTCCAACTACTGCAGGGGTCAGAGGCCGTGGTCCGGGGGCGGGGTGAGACACCTCCTGCTGATGAGGGAGCAGGGGAACGCCGCAGAGCTACACTCCCTAGGTTCATCATGTCTCAAGTTACTGGGACTCGTGGTAGAGCACTGTTGAGGCCAGAACAGTGCGAAGAGGTGATGTCGTTGATTGCGGACAATGCTTCTTGCCATTTGTCCACCAGTCAGTCTTCCACGCAGTCCACCCATGTCACCGAAATCAGCACTCCTCCAGCTCCTCCACCTCAGCCTCCTTCCCCCCAGTCTGCCCCCTCCCAGCAAAATTTGGCATTTGAACCGGCATACTCTGAGGAACTGTTTTCTGGACCCTTCCCACAGTCACAAACCACTTGTCCGGTTGCTGCTGAGCAATTTTCCGATGCCCAGGTTTTCCACCAGTCGCAGTCTGTGGGTGATGATGACATTATTGACGTAGTGGAAGAAGTGTGTAAAGAGGTGTCGGACGATGAGGAGACACGGTTGTCAGACAGTGGTGAAGTTGTTGTCAGGGCAGGAAGTCCGAGGGGGGAGCAGACTGAGGGATCGGAGGATGATGAGGTGACAGACCCAAGCTGGGTTGATAGGCCGGGTGAACACAGTGCTTCTAAGACGGAGGCGAGTCCTATAGCAGAACAGGTTGGAAGAGGCAGTGGTGGGGCCAGACGGAGAGGCAGGGCCAGAGCTGGTGCATCAGCGCCAAATGTTGCCCGTAGTCAAGCTCCCGTGGCGAGGGCTAGATTTTCAGAAGTCTGGAGGTTCTTTAAAGAAACACCGGATGACCGACGGACTGTGGTGTGCAACCTTTGCCAAACCAGGATCAGCAGGGGTTCCACCACTACTAGCTTAACTACCACCAGTATGCGCAGGCATATGAATGCTAAACACCCCACTCAATGGCACCAAGCCCGTTCACCTCCGGCCGGGCACACCACTGCTCCTTCCCCTGTGTCATCTGCTAGTCAGCCCCCTGCCCAAGACCACGGCCCAAACACCTCCCGTGCGAAAACCCCATCTTCGCCTCCACGATCCTCCACAGCATCCACCAGCGTTCAGCTCTCCATACCCCAGACGCTGGAGCGCAAAAGGAAGTATAGCGTCAGTCAGGTAGTCAGGTCAGTCAGCTTCCTCAAGTTTACAATGAGGAGTGGACTTGGATGTCTGATATCTGTCAGGTGCCGAGTAACTTTGAGGAGTCAACACAGATGGTCAGTGGCGATGCCGCCATCATCAGCCTCACCATCCCGCTGCTTGGCCTGTTGAAAAACTCTCTGGTGAGCATGAAGTCGGAAGCTTTGCGCTCGTCACAAGAGACGGGGGAAGAAGATTCCCTTGTTGAGAGCCAAAGCACCCTTAGGTCTGTTTCTCAGCGCATATCGGAGGAGGTGGAGGAGGATGAGGAGGAAGAGGAGGAGAATGTTGGCGAGACAGAAGAGGGGACCATTGTTCAGTCCTTCACTGTTCAGCGTGTATGGGCAGAAGAAGAGGAGTTGGAGGAGGAGGAAATGGCAGTCAGGCCAGTGAGGGAGGTGAATTCTTGCGCGTTGGGACTCTGGCACATATGGCAGATTTCATGCTAGGCTGCCTATCCCGTGACCCTCGCGTTCAAAGAATTTATTCCAGCACCGATTACTGGGTATTCAATCTCCTGGACCCACGGTACAAGCAAAATCTTTCCACTCTCATCCCTGGAGAGGAAAGGAGTATGAGAATGCATGAATACCAGCAGGCCCTGGTGCACAAGCTGAAACAGTATTTCCCTTCTGACAGCGCTAGCGGCAGAGGGCGTACTTCTGCGGGACAAGTAGCGAGGGAGTTGGAGGAGGAGGAAATGGGCAGTCAGGCCAGTGAGGGAGGTGAATTCTTGCGCGTTGGGACTCTGGCACATATGGCAGATTTCATGCTAGGCTGCCTATCCCGTGACCCTTGTGTTCAAAGAATTTATTCCAGCACCGATTACTGGGTATTCACTCTCCTGGACCCACGGTACAAGCAAAATCTTTCCACTCTCATCCCTGGAGAGGAAAGGAGTATGAGAATGCATGAATACCAGCAGGCCCTGGTGCACAAGCTGAAACAGTATTTCCCTTCTGACAGCGCTAGCGGCAGAGGGCGTACTTCTGCGGGACAAGTAGCGAGGGAGAGTAGGCGAGCAGGCAGCTTGTCCAGCACTGGCAGGGGTACGCTTTACAAGGCCTTTGCCAGTTTTATGTCACCCCAGCAAGACACTGTCACCTGTCCCAAGTCTCGGCAGAGTAGGGCTGATTTTTACAGAAAGATAGTGAGGGAGTACGTAGCTGACCATACCATCGTCCTAAATGATCACACAGCTCCTGGGTTTCAAAGCTTGACATGTGGCACGAACTGGCGCTGTACGCCTTGGAGGTTCTTGCCTGCCCTGCCGCTAGCGTGTTGTCCGAGCGGGTTTTCAGTGCAGCTGGTGGCATCATCACCGATAAGTGTACACGCCTGTCGACTGACAGCGCTGACAGGCTGACGCTTATCAAGATGAATAAAGCCTGGATTTCTCCGGATTTTCATTCTCCACCAGGTGAAAGAAGCTCAACCTGAATAATGTATGCACTCCTCCTCCTCATTGTCCTCCTTCTCCTCCTCTTTGTACACTAAAGCATAGGAAACTGGCTATTTTTTGCCAGGGCCAACTGGCTCTAGCTATAGTACTGTATGTATTTAATTTTTCTGGAGGGCCACCTACCTGGTCCTTTGTTTTAAGCAATTTTTGTGAGTGCCACATACAGGCACTAAATCTATTTAATTTTTCTGGAGGACCACCTACCTGCTCCTCTGGTTTGAAAACTTTTTTGGACTGCCACATACAGGCACTCAATTTATTTAATTTTTCTGGAGGACCACCTACCTGCTCCTCTGGTTTGAAAACTTTTTTGGACTGCCACATACAGGCACTATCCAAATTAAATTGTCTCCATAGCAGCCTCCACATGTCGTCTTTTTAGCTGGCTCCACACGTTGTCTCCATTGCTACCTCCACACGTCATCGCCATAGCTTCCTCTAAAAGTCGTCCATATAGCTGCCTCCATACATGGTCTCCTTATCAAACGAACTGTGTCAGGCAGAATTTTGGGTTGTTTTCATGGATTCACATCAAACTTGTTAACTTTGTCGCCACCCTGCTGTGTAATCCACAAAATATACTGGCAAACTTTTATCATTTACCAATATTATTTCAGCGCTTCTTGCGCATCTGTTTACATTCCCCTCACCCGCCATATCCTAAACTTATAAGAACGCTACTACACTTGATCTTATACAAAAGGTTCTTAGAAGTGCTGTTTGGGGAGTAGCCTAAAGACAGGGGCTTGGATTGGCGAAAGCTCGCCTGGCAGCGGAGTGCCAGCTCCATCTCAAGATCCAACTAACATAGTTTTAACTACAGCACCTTTAATCTACTACTAGTTCACTGCCTCCATACATCGTACCCTTATCAAACGAGCAGTGTCGGGTAGAATTTTGGGTTGTTTTCATGGCTTCCACATCAAACTTGTTAACTTTGACGCCACCGTGCTGTGTAATCCACAAAATATACTGGCAAACTTTTATCATTTACCAATATTATTTCAGCGCTTCTTGCGCATCTGTTTACATTCCCCTCACCCGCCATATCCTAAACTTATAAGAACGCCACTACACTTGATCTTATACAAAAGGTTCTTAGAAGTGCTGTTTGGGGAGTAGCCTAGAGACAGGGGCTTGGATTGGCGAAAGCTCGCCTGGCAGCGGAGCGCCAGCTCCATCTCAAGATCCAACTAACATAGTTTTAACTGCAGCACCTTTAATCTACTACTAGTTCACTGCCTCCATACATCGTCCCCTTATCAAACGAGCTGTGTCAGGCAGAATTTTCAGGTGTTTCACCAGATACATAGTGGAACGCGGCCCATCTGTTGCCGCCATGCTGGAGACCTGAAGTTGCAATCATAGCAGCGCAATATGGATGCCCCATACTGTCGCTCTTAATCATGGAACCATTTCCGTAAAAACAATTAAAAATAGAACCACTATGCTATTCCATTATTCCTAGGTGAAATATTCAAACAACCCGGCCTGCTTTGAAAATTATAATTTTTTCAAAGTAAACGCTTCTGGCCCCCAGGCCCATTTTGGGTGGGGAGGAGCCGAGAGACAGGGGCTTTAACAGGCGAAAGCTCGCCTGGCAATGGACCGCCAGCTCCATCCCAAGATTAGGCAGCCTCAGAGGCATCCATGCATGCTGCCCCTGCTTTTTCCTGTCCATTTTGCCTCCACGATCCTCCACAGCGTCCACCAATGTCTCATTTCAACTCTCTATACCCCAGACGCTGGAGCACGAGAGGATATGCAGCACATCATCCCCTTATCAAACGAGCTGTGTCAGGCAGAATTTTCAGGTGTTTCACCAGATACATAGTGGAACTCGGCCCATCTGTCGCCGCCATGCTGGAAACCTGAAGTTGCAATCATAGCAGCGCAATATGAATGCCCCATTCTGTCGCTCTTAATCATGGAAGTCGTCTCCATGGCTGCCTCCACATGTCGTCCCCTTATCAAAAGAGCTGTGTCAGGCTCATTTTTCGGGTGTTTCACCAGATACGTTATGGAACTTGGTCACTATGTCGACACCTTGCTGTGTTATCGACTAAATATACCGTCAACCTTTTGTTCACATAGGAAATCATTTCACCTCCTTTGGTGAAACCTGAGTCCATTTAGGGTATGTCGCCATGAGACTCTCTAGCCTGCCACTGCTGCCGCTGCCTCTGCATGCCGTCCCCTATAGTGTCATGGTCAATTATTGGATGTTTTAGATGCTATCTAGCCTCATTCGGTCACTCTGTCATGGCCATGCTGTTGCCCATAATTTTGGCATAATGGTGCGATTAAGCAGCCTCAGAGGCATCCATGCATGCTGCCCCTGCTGTTTCCTGTCCATTTCCGTGGTGTTTCCATCCTTTTCTGAGGTTCCCAGGTGTTTGGCCAAGCTTCCCTGTGCAGAGCCTTGGTCCCCTTGAAAAATGCTCGAGTCTCCCTCTGACTTCAATGGGGCTCGTTATTCGAGACGAGCACTCGAGCATCGGGAAAAGTTCATCTCGAATAACGAGTACCCGAGCATTTTAGTGCTCGCTCATCTCTATTAGTAACCTCTTCCCGCACCAGGACTGTTTAGTACATTGTGGTGAGTGGTTGTTTAAAGCAACACAACGTAATATACAGTCCTGGAGATCGCACAGGCTCAGAAGCAGAGCCTGTGCAATCACAGCAGAAGCCTGGCATAAACCAACAACCGGGCTCCTGACAAAGCTGCCACAATCAATGTACTCAGGATGTACCGCCCTGTTTTTCCATTGTACTGTATGCATATCTTTGCCTTTGGGATATGAACACTACATGAAATCCGCCAACCAACCATCCCTGCAGGTACTATACTGTCTATTTTGGGATTTAATACTGCATGGCTAAATAAGCACTTGAGAGAGTATTGCCTGCTCTTTTTACTACTTTTGTTGATACGATCTATAATAACCTTTTTTATTTCTATTTTTTGTATGGAACGTTAAATGCTTTAGGATAAACTGAAATAATACTATTTTGAAATATGTAGGTAGAATATTGATAGCAATTGTTTGCTCGGTTGAAACCCAAATGTGTAGAAAGAGGATCGGGTTGTTGAGTAGGAAGCGGTGTGTGTTTCAGGTTCATTCTACCTACTCTAATTACTTAAATTGGGAAAACTTTGAAGTGGTTCCAAGTCCAGTTACAAAAACCATCAAGCACTACAAAGAAACTGGCTCACATGAGGACCACCCCAGGAAAGGAAGACCAAGAGTCACCTTTGCTGTGGAGGATAAATCCATCCCAATCACCAGTCTCAGAAATCACAGGTTAACAGCAGCTCAGATTAGAGACCAGGTCAATGCCACACAAAGTTCTAGCAGCAGACACATCTCTACAAAAACTGTTAAGAGGAGACTGTGTGCAGCAGGCCTTCTGCTAGGAAACCACTGCTAAGTGCAGAAGAGACTTGTTTGGGCTAAAGAACACAAGAAATTGACTTTAGACGAGTGGAAATCTGTGCTTTGGTCTGATGAGCCCAAATTTGAGATCTTTGGTTCCAACCACCCGGTCTTTGTGTGATGCAGAAAAGGTGAACTAATGTACTCTAAATGCCTTGGTTCCCACCATGAAGCATGAAGGAGAAGGTGTGATGGTGTGGAGGTGCTTTGCTGGAGATTTATGCTATTCTATCTGTCTTCTGTTTACCATCATTTATTTTTCAACAGGACAATTACCCCAAACACACCTCCAAGCTGTGTAAGGGCTATCTGACCAAGAAGGAGAGTGATGGGGTGATTTGCTAGATGACCTGACCTCTACGGTCGGTAGACCTGAAGCGAATTGAGATGGTATGGGGTGAGCTGGAACACAGAGTGAAGGCAAAAGGCCAACATGTGCTAAGAATCTTTGGGAACTCCTTCAAGATTGTTGAAAGACCATTTCAAGTAACTACCTCTTGAAGCTCATCAAAAGAATGCCAAGAGTGTGAAAAGCAGTAATCAAATCAAAAGGTGGCTACTTTGAATAACCTAGAATATAAGACATATTTTCAGTTCTTTCACCCTTTTTTGTTAAATATATAATTCCACATGTATTAATTCATAGTATTGATGCCTTCAGTGTGAATCTACAATTTTTATTGTCAGGAAAATACAGAAAACTCTTTGAATGTGTGTTCAAAATCTTGGTCTGTACTGTATATGTATAGCTTTTCTCTGGAATATAATGATTTGCCACTTATGATTTATTGGGACTTCAACTGTGTTTTAGATGAAGGGAATGATAGGTGGTGTGAATCACAGGTCACTAAAGTTAAGCATGGCTCTCCTTCAGCTAAGCATACTGCAGAGTTTGAATGGGTGGATGTAGGGAAGAAGTTATATCCAGGTAAATATGTGTATACCTGTTTTAGTGCCTCCCATAGGGTTTTTTCGTGAATATATCTGGTCCTATCTAACATAAGTGCTTTAGCCTGGGTTAGCAGAATAGAAGTACATTTTACATGTACATTTTAAATGTAATTGGCTCAGGAGTATTCAAACACAGAGGAGAAGGGAGGAGGAACTATGGAAGAATGTTTTTGCAAAAGAAAAAGCGTATTGTCATGGGTGCCTTGCTGTGTGCCTGTCCCCGCCCTCCCCCCCACGGACTTACCTCTCCTGGCTTCTAGCTGTGCTCCGGGTCCCGGCATGCAGGCCACACGCCTCCTGCCTTCCAGGCCGCGCTACCACTAATAGGGCACGCGCGCTTACTTCTCTGAACTTAAAGGGCCAGCGTCCTTCCCATTGGCACTGGTCACTTCCGGGTTTCCTATATAGCCCGGCAGCTCCCTTTACTCCCTGTCAGATCTTCAAGTCTTCCCACTGAAGTGAAAGCCTCC
This sequence comes from Engystomops pustulosus, assembly GCF_040894005.1. Lineage (NCBI taxonomy): Eukaryota > Metazoa > Chordata > Amphibia > Anura > Leptodactylidae > Engystomops > Engystomops pustulosus. The sequence continues at coordinate 109,174,427 of NC_092412.1, read as the reverse complement.
CGTGTGTTCCCGATGTCCCGATCCCATGTGTTTCCCGAGGTCCCGTTACCTGTGCGTTCCCAGATGCCTCTGTGTTCCTGTGCGTTTCCAAATGCATCCTGTGGTCCATATCCTGTGGTCTATATCCTGTGGTCCATGTCTTGTGGTACGTATTCTGTGGTCCGTGTCCGGTGGTCTGTATCCTGTGGTCTGTTTCCGGTGGTCCGAATACTGTGGTCCGGTGGTCCATATCCTGTGGTATGTGTACATTGCTCCGTATCCTGTGGTCTGTATCCTGTGGTCCGTGTCCTGTGGTCTGTATCCTGTGGTCCATGTACTGTGGTCTGTATACTGTGGTCTGTGTCCGGTGGTCTGTATCCTGAGGTGCGAGTCTGGTGGTCCGTATCCTGTGGTCCGTGTCTGGTAGTCCATATCCTGTGGTCCGTGTATGCCGCTAGGGAGAGAGCTGCTGCTGGTCAGGGAAAGCGTTAGGCTGTTCTATTAGAATAGGGTTAGGCAGGAGTGATTCTACAAGAACCCAACAGCCCTTCTTAGGGCTACAATAACGTTATACATTTTTTTTTTTATTTGCAGCTAGTACCATATTGTGAGGAATTTGCAGGGGGACTTGCTACCGTTGTGTTTAGCTCTTAGTGACACACATATCCACCTCAAACACCAAAGTGGGACAATTTATTAGGGGTTTGATTTCAATTAGGCACAGTCTGCCAGTTTCTTTTTATTTTACGTTTATTTTTTCATAACTCAGCGTCATCTCATCTGGCATAGCAGTGTGCTTTCATACTTGGCTAGAAAATAGCCATAGGAGAATCCAAACGGCTTACTTAGGCCTACAATAGCGTTATATATTTTATTCCTGGTTGAGCTGCTGGTGGCTGGCCTTGCTGTAGTGCATCTACTACCATATTGTGAGGAATTTGCAGTGAGACTTGCGACCGTTGTGTTTAGCGCTTAGTGACGCACATATCCATCGCAAAGACCGAAGTGGGACAATTTATTAGGGGTTGGATTTCAATTAGGCACAGTCTGCCAGTTTCTTTTTATTTTACGCTTATTTTTTCATAACTCAGCGTCATCTCATCTGGCATAGCAGTGTGCTTTCATACTTGGCTAGAAAATAGCCATAAGAGAATCCAAACGGCTTACTTAGGCCTACAATAGCATTATATATTTTATTCCTGGTTGAGCTGCTGGTGGCTGGCCTTGCTGTCGTGCTTCTACTACCATATTATGAGGAATTTGCAGTGAGACTTGCGACCGTTGTGTTTAGCGCTTAGTGACGCACATATCCATCGCAAAGACCGAAGTGGGACAATTTATTAGGGGTTGGATTTCAATTAGGCACAGTCTGCCATTTACTTTTTATTTTACGTTTATTTTTTCATAACTCAGCGTCATCATCTCATCTGGCATTGCAGTGTGCTTTCATACTTGGCTAGAAAATAGCCATAGGAGAATCCAAACGGCTTACTTAGGCCTACAATAGCGTTATATATTTTATTTCTGGTTGATCTGCTAGTGGCTGGCCTTGCTGTAGTGCATCTACTACCATATTGTGAGGAATTTGCAGTGAGACTTGCGACCGTTGTGTTTAGCGCTTAGTGACGCACATATCCATCGCAAAGACCGAAGTGGGACAATTTATTAGGGGTTTGATTTCAATTAGGCACAGTCTGCCAGTTTCTTTTTATTTTACGTTTATTTTTTCATAACTCAGCGTCATCATCTCATCTGGCATAGCAGTGTGCTTTCATACTTGGCTAGAAAATAGCCATAGGAGAATCCAAACGGCTTACTTAGGCCTACAATAGCGTTATATATTTTATTCCTGGTTGAGCTGCTGGTGGCTGGCCTTGCTGTAGTGCATCTACTACCATATTGTGAGGAATTTGCAGTGAGACTTGCGACCGTTGTGTTTAGCGCTTAGTGACGCACATATCCATCGCAAAGACCGAAGTGGGACAATTTATTAGGGGTTGGATTTCAATTAGGCACAGTCTGCCATTTACTTTTTATTTTATGTTTATTTTTTCATAACTCAGCGTCATCATCTCATCTGGCATAGCAATGTGCTTTCATACTTGGCTAGAAAATAGCCATAGGAGAATCCAAACGGCTTACTTAGGCCTACAATAGCGTTATATATTTTATTTCTGGTTGATCTGCTGGTGGCTGGCCTTGCTGTAGTGCATCTACTACCATATTGTGAGGAATTTGCAGTGAGACTTGCGACCGTTGTGTTTAGCGCTTAGTGACGCACATATCCATCGCAAAGACCGAAGTGGGACAATTTATTAGGGGTTGGATTTCAATTAGGCACAGTCTGCCATTTACTTTTTATTTTACGTTTATTTTTTCATAACTCAGCGTCATCTCATCTGGCAAAGCAGTGTGCTTTCATACTTGGCTAGAAAATAGCCATAGGAGAATCCAAACGACTTACTTAGGCCTACAATAGCGTTATATATTTTATTTCTGGTTGATCTGCTAGTAGCTGGCCTTGCTGTAGTGCATCTACTACCATATTGTGAGGAATTTGCAGTGAGACTTGCAACCTTTTTGTGTTTAGCGCTTAGTGACGCACATATCCATCGCAAAGACCGAAGTGGGACAATTTATTAGGGGTTGGATTTCAATTAGGCACAGTCTGCCATTTACTTTTAATTTTACGTTTATTTTTTCATAACTTAGCGTCATCTCATCTGGCATAGCAGTGTGCTTTCATAGTTGGCTAGAAAATAGCCATAGCAATAGGATAGCATCGTTTGGTTTTAAAAATTAAAAAACACCAAAAAAAAAAAAAAACACAAAAAAAAGTAAAAAAAAAAATTAAAGTTATAACTTTCATTTTCAAAATGTTTAACCCGAGGGCTAGGGGTAGAGGACGAGGGCGTGGACGTGGGCGTCCAACTACTGCAGGGGTCAGAGGCCGTGGTCCTGGGCGGGGTGAGACACCACCTGCTGATGAGGGAGCAGGGGAACGCCGCAGAGCTACACTCCCTAGGTTCATGTCTGAAGTTACTGGGACTCGTGGTAGAGCACTGTTGAGGCCAGAACAGTGCGAACAGGTGATGTTGTGGATTGCCGACAATGCTTCGAGCAATTTGTCCACCAGTCAGTCTTCCACGCAGTCCACCCATGTTTCCGAAATCGGCACTCCTCCAGCTCCTGCACCTCAGCCTCCTCCCCCCCAGTCTGCCCCCTCCCAGGAAAATTTGTCATTTGAACCGGCATACTCTGAGGAACTGTTTTCTGGACCCTTCCCACAGTCACAAACCACTTGTCCGGTTGCTGCTTAGCAATTTTCCGATGCCACTAGTCGCAGTCTGTGGGTGATGATGACCTTCTTGGCGTAGTGGAAGAAGTGTGAAAAGAGGTGTCCGACGGGGGGAGCAGACTGAGGGATCGGAGGATGATGAGGTGACAGACCCAAGCTGGGTTGAGAGGCCGGGTGAACACAGTGCTTCTGAGACGGAGGAGAGTCCTCGACCAGAACAGGTTGGAAGAGGCAGTGGTGGGGCCAGACGGAGAGGCAGGGCCAGAGCTGGTGCATCAGCGCCAAATGTGTCACGTAGTGAAGCTCCTGTGGCGAGGGCTCCAGAAGTCTGGAGGTTCTTTAAGGAAACACCGGATGACCGACGGACTGTGGTGTGCAACCTTTGCCAAACCAGGATCAGCAGGGGTTCCACCACTACTAGCTTAACTACCACCAGTATGCGCAGGCATATGAATGCTAAACACTAGAGATGAGCGAGCACTAAAATGCTCGGGTACTCGTTATTCGAGACGAACTTTTCCCGATGCTCGAGTGCTCGTCTTGAATAACGAGCCCCATTGAAGTCAATGGGAGACTCGAGCATTTTTCAAGGGGACCAAGGCTCTGTACAGGGAAGCTTGGCCAAACACCTGGGAACTTCAGAAAAGGATGTAAACACCACGGAAATGGACAGGAAACAGCAGGGGCAGCATGCATGGATGCCTCTGAGGCTGCTTAAAAGCACCATTATGCCAAAATTATGGGCAACAGCATGGCCATGACAGAGTGACAGAATGAAGCAAGATAGCATCTAAAACATCCAATAATTGACCCTGACACTATAGGGGACGGCATGCAGAGGCAGCGGCAGCAGCGGCAGGCTAGAGAGTGGCATGGCGACATACCCTAAATGGACTCAGGCTTCAAACCAATGGGTGGCAGAGAGGAACCAAAGGAGGTGAGCAAGAAGCGCTCAAATAATATCGGTACATGATAAAAGTTTGCCAGTATATTTTGTGGATTACACAGCAGGGTGGCGACAAAGTTAACATGGAAGCCATGAAAACAACCCAAAATTCTGCCTGACACAGCTCGTTTGATAAGGGGACCATGTATGGAGGCAGTGAACTAGTAGTAGATTAAAGGTGCTGCAGTTAAAACTATGTTAGTTGGATCTTGGCATGGAGCTGGCGCTCTGCTTCCAGACGAGCTTTCGCCAATCCAAGCCCCTGTCTCTAGGCTACTCCCCAAACAGCACTTCTAAGAACCCTTTGTATAAGATCAAGTGTAGTAGCGTTCTTATAAGTTTGGGATATGGCGGGTGAGGGGAATGTAAACAGATGCGCAAGAAGCGCTGAAATAATATCGGTAAATGATAAAAGTTTGCCAGTATATTTTGTGGATTACACAGCAGGGTGGCAACAAAGTTAACAAGTTTGATGTGGAATGCCCTGTAATAGCTCTTGGGCGCTGTGCCTTTTATCGCCTAGGCTCTGCAGTTTGAGCACCGCCTGCTGTCGCTTAGCGACGGCACTGCTGCTGTGCCTAGAGCTACCGACTGATGGCGCCATGGCCACGGATGGTAATTCGGAGGAGGAGGAGGTGGAGGAGGGGTGGGAGGAGGAGGAGGTATAGTAGGCCTTTGAGACCTGGACCGAGGTAGGTCCCGCAATCCTCTGCGTCGGCAGTATATGACCAGCCCCAGGGTCAGACTCGGTCCCAGCCTGCACCAAGTTAAGTGTAGTAGCGTTCTTATAAGTTTGGGATATGGCGGGTGAGGGGAATGTAAACAGATGCGCAAGAAGCGCATGATGCGCATGGAGCTGGCGCTCCGCTGCCAGGCGAGCTTTCGCCAATCCAAGCCCCTGTCTCTAGGCTACTCTCCAAACAGCACTTCTAAGAGAACCTTTTGTATAAGTTCAAGTGTAGTAGCGTTCTTATAAGTTTAGGATATGGCGGGTGAGGGGAATGTAAACAGATGCGCAAGAAGCGCTGAAATAATATTGGTAAATGATAAAAGTTTGCCAGTATATTTTGTGGATAACACAGCAGGGTGGCGACAAAGTTAACAACTTTGATGTGGAATCCGTGAAAACAACCCAAATTTCTGCCTGACACACCTCGTTTGATAAGGGGACGATGTATGGAGGCAGCTATATGGACGACTTTTGGAGGTAGCAATGGAGACAACGTGTGGAGGCTGCTATGGAGACAATTTAATTTGGATAGTGCCTGTATGTGGCAGTCCAAAAAAGTTTTCAAACCAGAGGAGCAGGTAGGTGGCCCTCCAGAAAAATGAAATAGATTGAGTGCCTGTATGTGGCAGTCCAAAAAAGTTTTCAAACCAGAGGAGCAGGTAGGTGGCCCTCCAGAAAAATGAAATAGATTGAGTGCCTGTATGTGGCAGTCCAAAAAAGTTTTCAAACCAGAGGAGCAGGTAGGTGGCCCTCCAGAAAAATTGAATAGATTGAGTGGCTGTATGTGGCAGTCCCAAAAATTGTTTAAAACAGAGGACCGGGTAGGTGGCCCTCCAGAAAAATTAAATGCATAAAGTACTATAGCTAGAGCCAGTGGGCCCTGTCAAAAAATAGCCAGTTTCCTCTGCTTTAGTGTACAAAGAGGAGGAGAAGGAGGAAAATGAGGAGGAGGAGGAGTGGATAAATTATTCAGGTTGAGCTTCCTTCACCTGGTGGAGATTGGAAATTATGAGAAATCCAGGCTTTATTCATCTTAATAAGCGTCAGCCTGTCAGCGCTGTCAGTCGACAGGCGTGTACGCTTATCGGTGATGTTGCCACCAGCTGCACTGAAAACCCGCTCGGACAACACGCTAGCGGCAGGGCAGGCAAGAACCTCCAAGGCGTACAGCGCCAGTTCGTGCCACATGTCCAGCTTTGAAACCCAGTAGTTGTAGGGAGCTGTGTGATCATTTAGGACGATGGTATGGTCAGCTACGTACTCCCTCACCATCTTTCTGTAAAGATCAGCCCTACTCTGCCGAGACTGGGGACAGGTGACAGTGTCTTGCTGGGGTGACATAAAGCTGGCAAAAGCCTTGTAAAGCGTACCCTTGCCAGTGCTGGACAAGCTGCCTGCTCGCCTACTCTCCCTCGCTACTTGTCCCGCAGAACTACGCACTCTGCCGCTAGCGCTGTCAGAAGGGAAATAGTGTTTCAGCTTGTGCACCAGGGCCTGCTGGTATTCATGCATTCTCAACTCCTTTCCTCTCCAGGGATGAGAGTGGAAAGATTTTGCTTGTACCGTGGGTCCAGGAGAGTGAATACCCAGTAATCGGTGCTGGAATAAATTCTTTGAACTCTTTTTTTAACTTTTTATTGTGTTTTTTTGTGTTTTTTAGTTTTATTTTGTGCTTTTTAGTTTTTAAAACCAAACAATGCTATCCTATTGCTATGGCTATTTTCTAGCCAAGTATGAAAGCACACTGCTATGCCAGATGAGATGACGCTGAGTTATGAAAAAATAAACGTAAAATTAAAAGGAAATGGCAGACTGTGCCTAATTGAAATCCAACCCCTAATAAATTTTCCCACTTCGGTCTTTGCGATGGATATGTGCGTCACTAAGCGCTAAACACAGCGGTCGCAAGTCTCACTCCAAATTCCTGACAATTGGCTAGAATATGCACTGCAGCAAGGACAGCCACCAGCAGATCAACCAGAAATAAAATATATATAACGCTATTGTAGGCGTAAGTAAGCCGTTTGGATTCTCCTTTGGCTATTTTCTAGCCAAGTATGAAAGCACACTGATGAGATGACGCTGAGTTATGAAAAAATAAACGTAAAATAAAAAGAAACTGCCAGACTGTGCCTAATTGAAATCCAACCCCTAATAAATTTTCCTACTTCGGTCTTTGCGATGGATATATGCGTCACTAAGCGCTAAACACAGCGGTCGCAAGTCTCACTCCAAATTCCTGACAATTGGCTAGTATATGCACTGCAGCAAGGACAGCCACCAGCAGATCAACCAGAAATAAAATATATATAACGCTATTGTAGGCGTAAGTAAGCCGTTTGGATTCTCCTTTGGCTATTTTCTAGACAAGTATGAAAGCACACTACTATGCAAGATGAGATGACGCTGAGTTATGAAAAAATAAACGTAAAATAAAAAGAAACTGCCAGACTGTGCCTAATTGAAATCAAACCCCTAATTAATTTTCCCACTTTGGTGTTTGAGGTGGATATGTGTGTCACTAAGAGCTAAACACAACGGTAGCAAGTCCCCCTGCAAATTCCTCACAATATGGTACTAGCTGCACTACTAGTGCCAGCAAGCCCAGCCACAAGCAAACAAAAAAAAAAAAAGTATAACGTTATTGTAGCCCTAAGAAGGGCTGTTGGGTTCTTGTTGAATCACTCCTGCCTAACACTATTCTAATAGAACACCCTAACGCTTTCCCTGACCAGCAGCAGCTCTCTCCCTAGCGGCATCCAGACACAGAATGATCCGAGCAGCGCGGGCAGCGGCTAGTCTATCCCAGGGTCACCTGATCTGGCCAGCCAACCACTGCTATCGAAGTGTAAGGGTACCACGTCATGCTGGGTGGAGTGCAGAGTCTCCTGGCTTGTGATTGGCTCTGTTTCTGGCCGCCAAAAAGCAAAACGGCGGGAGCTGCCATTTTCTCGAGCGGGCGAAGTATTCGTCCGAGCAACGAGCAGTTTCGAGTACGCTAATGCTCGAACGAGCATCAAGCTCGGACGAGTATGTTCGCTCATCTCTACTAAACACCCCACTCAGTGGCACCAATCCCGTTCACCTCCGGCCGTGCACACCACTGCTCCTTCCCCTGTGTCAGCTGATAGTCAGCCCCCTGCCCAGGACCCTGGCACAAAAACCCCATCGTCGCCTCCACGATCCTCCACAGCATCCACCAGCGTTCAGCTGGAGCAGAAAAGGAAATATAGTGCAACCCACCCGCACGCCCAAGCCCTTAATGTACACATCTCCAGATTGCTTAGCCTGGAGATGCTGCCCTATAGGCTAGTAGAGACCAAGGCCTTTCGCAACCTCATGGCGGCGGCCGCCCCTCGGTATTCGGTCCCCGGCCGCCACTACTTTTCCGATGTGCCGTCCCAGCCCTGCACCAGCACGTGTCAGACAACATCATCCGTGCCCTGACCAACGCCGTTTCTGACAGGTCTTTCAGGCCTACTATGCCTCCTTCTCCTCCCACCCCTCCTCCACCTCCTCCTCCGAACTACCATCCGTGGGCATGGCGCCATCAGTCGGTAGCTCTAGGCACAGCAGCAGTGCCGTCGCTAAGCGACAACAGGCGGTGCTCAAACTGCTGAGCCTAGGCAATAAAAGGCACACCGCCCAAGAGCTATTACAGGGCATCACGGCGCAGACTGATCTGTGGCTGGCACCGCTGAACCTGAAGCCAGGCATGGTTGTGTGTGACAACGGCCGTAACCTGGTGGCGGCTCTGCAACTCGGCAGACTGACACATGTGCCATGCCTGGCCCATGTGTTAAATCTGATAGTTCAGCGTTTCCTCAAGACATACCCCAATCTGTCTGATTTGCTCACGAAGGTGCGCCGCATCTGTGCGCATTTCAGGAAGTCCAGCACAGATGCTGCCACTCTCAGGGCAGCGCAGCGCCGCCTCCAACTGCCTGCTCACCGACTGTTGTGCGACGTGCCCACGAGGTGGAATTCAATATTAACCAGGTTATCCAGAGTTTACAAGCAGCGCAGAGCGATTGTAGACTGCCAGATGTCAACTTCCACCAGAACTGGTAGTCAGGTCAGTCAGCTTCCTCAAGTCTACAATGAGGAGTGGACGTGGATGTCTGATATCTGTCAGGTGCTGAGTAACTTCGAGGAGTCAACACAGATGGTCAGTGGCGATGCCGCCATCATCAGCCTCACCATCCCGCTGCTTGGCCTGTTGAAAAACTCTCTGATCAGCATGAAGTCGGAAGCTTTGCGCTCGTCACAAGAGACGGGGGAAGAAGATTCCCTTGTTGATAGCCAAAGCACCCTCAGGTCTGTTTCTCAGCGCATATCGGAGGAGGTGGAGGAGGATGAGGAGGAAGAGGAGGAGAATGTTGGCGAGACACAAGAGGGGACCATTGTTCAGTCCTTCACTGTTCAGCGTGTATGGGCAGAAGAAGAGGAGTTGGAGGAGTTGGAGGAGGAGAAAATGGACAGTCACGCCAATGAGGGGAGTGAATTCTTGCGCTTTGGTACTCTGGCGCATATGGCAGATTTCATGCTAGGCTGCCTATCCCGTGACCCTCGCGTTCAAAGAATTTATTCCAGCACCGATTACTGGGTATTCACTCTCCTGGACCCACGGTACAAGCAAAATCTTTCCACTCTCATCCCTGGAGAGGAAAGGAGTGTGAGAATGCATGAATACCAGCAGGCCCTGGTGCACAAGCTGAAACACTATTTCCCTTCTGAAAGCGCTAGCGGCAGAGTGCGTAGTTCTGCGGGACAAGTAGCGAGGGAGAGTAGGCGAGCAGGCAGCTTGTCCAGCACTGGCAAGGGTACGCTTTACAAGGCTTTTGCCAGCTTTATGTCACCCCAGCAAGACACTGACACCTGTCCCCAGTCTCGGCAGAGTAGGGCTGATCTTTACAGAAAAATGGTGAGGGAGTACGTAGCTGACCATACCATCGTCCTAAATGATCACACAGCTCCCTACAACTACTGGGTTTCAAAGCTGGACATGTGGCACGAACTGGCGCTGTACACCTTGGAGGTTCTTGCCTGCCCTGCCGCTAGCGTGTTGTCCGAGCGGGTTTTCAGTGCAGCTGGTGGCATCATCACCGATAAGCGTACACGCCTGTCGACTGACAGCGCTGACAGGCTGACGCTTATTAAGATGAATAAAGCCTGGATTTCTCATAATTTCCAATCTCCACCAGGTGAAGGAAGCTCAACCTGAATAATTTATGCACTCCTCCTCCTCATTTTCCTCCTTATCCTCCTCTTTGTACACTAAAGCAGAGGAAACTGGCTATTTTTTGACAGGGCCCACTGGCTCTAGCTATAGTACTTTATGCATTTAATTTTTCTGGAGGGCCACCTACCCGGTTCTCTGTTTTAAACAATTTTTGGGACTGCCACATACAGCCACTCAATCTATTCAATTTTTCTGGAGGGCCACCTACCTGCTCCTCTGGTTTGAAAACTTTTTTGGACTGCCACATACAGGCACTCAATCTATTTCATTTTTCTGGAGGGCCACCTACCTGCTCCTCTGGTTTGAAAACTTTTTTGGACTGCCACATACAGGCACTCAATCTATTTAATTTTTCTGGAGGGCCACCTACCTGCTCCTCTGGTTTGAAAACTTTTTTGGACTGCCACATACAGGCACTATCCAAATTAAATTGTCTCCATAGCAGCCTCCACACGTTGTCTCCATTGCTACCTCCAAAAGTCGTCCATATAGCTGCCTCCATACATCGTCCCCTTATCAAACGAGGTGTGTCAGGCAGAAATTTGGGTTGTTTTCATGGATTCCACATCAAAGTTGTTAACTTTGTCGCCACCCTGCTGTGTTATCCACAAAATATACTGGCAAACTTTTATGATTAACCGATATTATTTCAGCGCTTCTTGCTCATCTGTTGATTACACTGCTGTGTAATCCACAAAATATACTGCCAAACTTTTACCATTTACGGATATTATTTCAGCGCTTCTTGCGCATCTGTTTACATTCCCCTCAACCGCCATATCCCAAACTTATAAGAACGCTACTACACTTAACTTGGTGAAGGCTGGGACCGAGTCTGACCCTGGGGCTGGTCATATACTGCCGACGCCGAGGATTGCGGGGCCTACCTCGGTCCAGGTCTCAAAGGCCTACTATACCTCCTCCTCCTCCCACCCCTCCTCCACCTCCTCCGAATTACCATCCGTGGGCATGGCGCCATCAGTCGGTAGCTCTAGGCACAGCAGCAGTGCCGTCGCTAAGCGACAGCAGGCGGTGCTCAAACTGCTGAGCCTAGGCGATAAAAGGCACACCGCCCAAGAGCTATTACAAGGCATTCCACATCAAACTTGTTAACTTTGTCGCCACCCTGCTGTGTAATCCACAAAATATACTGGCAAACTTTTATCATTTACCGATATTATTTCAGCACTTCTTGCGCATCTGTTTACATTCCCCTTACCCGCCATATCCCAAACTTATAAGAACGCTACTACACTTGATCTTATACAAAAGGTTCTTAGAAGTGCTGTTTGGGGAGTAGCCTAGAGACAGTGGCTACAGTGGCATCTATAGAGATGCAATCTATATAATTAAATGTCCATGCAGTCCACTATACATTGGTGAAACCCACCAGCCTGTGGGTGACCACATAGGACAACATAAATCCACAATCAGGTGTGTTAATTTACTTCTTCCCCTACCAAGTCATTGCAGGGATACAATTATTCCATTGCTCACTTCCAAGTAATTGAATCAATTGATCCCCCAAGGTGGAAATTGTTGCTACATTGGGAAGCCTACAGGATGAGAAAATAGGACACCAGCTCACCTTTTCCTTAGTTATAGGCACCTGTGGTTGGGTCGGGCCACCTTGCTGTTCAGGTATAGTAGTATTCCAATGCGAAAAAAGGTCATGGTCCAGTCAAGATCTCCAACTTCACAATTCTTTATTTAAAATTCATCCTAAAAAGTTCCAAGGCATAAATAACGTTTATGCAATTCGAGCGGAGACCCCGCTCTTAATCATGACAAATATATACTGACAATCTAACTTGACACGTATTTAAAACTCCCTCCCGGTAACATTGCCCCATCCTCTCCATTTGCATCACTTCCCGTTAATTCATGAATATACATAAGTAGATGAGGCTGTCATACTTGCCCTGGTAAGTATGCAATCTGGTTCACATAAATATTGATATTTTTAACTTAACTAGTCAGTACTTAAAGAGAACCCGTCATGCAAAATAACCCCCCTAAACTAAATATATTTTCATAAACTGCCATTAGAGAGCATTGCCTCTATCCCTTCATTGTCCCTCTACATGCCTGTAAACCTAAGCAATGAGGTTCTAAAGCTGTATGCAAATGACCTGTGAAATGTCCAATGAAGCATTAGCATATTCAAGCTGTCCACTCTATTCATGAGTGGGAGGCACAGCCACACCCCCAGTGCTTGACTGACAGCCTGTATAATGATGTGAGGCTGTATAATGATGTGCTTCCTGGTGCTGGTGGCCACGCCCCATGCAGCCTGTGTGTGCATGTGTGTGTATATAGGAGAGATACAACAGCTCCATGCAGCCATGTTATAGCAGAACATGTCAGATTCATGTGTAGCTGATGTCTGTGTCTCTGTATATTAGGAGGATGCAGCATGTCAGCAGATGACATACACACACTAGCCATGCTTTACTATACATTACACACAGACATGAGCAGGGGGAGGAGAGGGGAGGGGTAACAGGGGTGACATCACTGCCTCTGACCATGTGACCAGCCTCATTTATATGATAAAGAATAGATGATTTTACAATGAATAATGTATGAAATAACTAGATAAAGGCTGGGATGGGATCCTTGTGAGCTGCTCCAACAGGTAGAGGTGACAGGACTAGTGGCAGAGACCTGATGACAGGTGTCCTTTAAAATAACATTTCAACACTATAATGGCAGCATTCGGGAGAAGCATCGTCCCGCAACAGTGACGCTCATGGGTTGAAGACAGAACATAGCTCATGTCGCGCTGCAGAACGATCACGTCGCGGGACGGCGCCACTTCAAGAGATGAACTAAAGTCAGAAGACAAAAAACAAGAGCGGATTATAATTTAAAAACTCACAATCTTTTCTGTTATATATAACAGCAATGCTGACTCAACATATACATGGTTTGTACAGCGTTCAACACATGTGACGAGACATAGGTACGGCAGCAAGATTTCCAAAATATACATTTAGCAGATAGACATTATTAATTATTTATTTTCTACAGTAGTGGTACATAATTTCTTTCCTCATATTCAGGCCAAAGGGGGAACATATATTTAAATTAAAAATCCAGAAGGCTTCTCTATTACATAAAATATCACAAATGTTACCTCCCCTTGTTGGTTTGCAAATTTTTTCGATGACATACGTATTGGTATTACCACCATGAACATTCACAAAGCGTTTTGATGCTGCCGATAAATTCCGTCCCTCAGGGTGAGAAATATCGTACAGATGTTCATAAAATCAATCTTTAATTTTCTCGTAGTTTGACAGACATACATAAGGTCACAAACGGAACATTTAATGATGTATATTACATTCTGTGAGTTACAGTTGATAAAACCCTTTATTGGGAATTTGTGGTCTCTCTCACTATTGGTAAAAGGTTTTTATGAAAATTTACAGGTAGTGCATCTTGGGGCTGCACATCTGTAAAATCCTTGTGCCCCTAACCATGTGGTTGTATTGCATGCTTTCGACTCAAATAAGGAGGGTGACAACATATTGCCTAAAGTTTTGCCTTTACAAGAAACTATTCTATGCCCCTATGATAATATCTTATCCAAAATGGGATCTGTTTTAAGTAGCGGAATGTTATTTTGAATGATTTCAGAGATTTGTTTGAACTGGGGGCTGTATTGAAATACCGCCGTCGGTAAATTTTTGTTTGATCTCCTAGGTTTGATTGTACTTCTCGTATTGTCCTCTGTGTGTTTGTTCAGGAGAAATTCTCTGTCCTTTTTGGCCACTCTACTTTCAGCTCTAGTTAATGTCCATGTCGGGTATACTCTCTTTGTGAGTATATCACAAATTTTGTGTTTTTCTGTGTTATATAAACTTTCCATGTTACAATTTCTTTTGCTTCTAGTGAGTTCCCCCACAGGAATTACTTTTATAGTGTGCGGGGGGTGTTGAGATGTCGCATGTAGAATCGTGTTACCCGCTGTGGGTTTTCAGAATGTAGATGTAAGGATATTTTTACCCGGGAATCCCTATATTACCCACAATATTGCCCTTACTGCCTTAGGGTTCCATCTGGATAAATATACCAAATATGCCAGAGAATTTAAGGAGAACGTAATGGATGTTTGTTTTTATTTACTAACTCACAACTTTTTCATGTTCGACAATTCCTATTACATTCAATTAAGAGGAGTCAGCATGGGGGCTAAATTTTTCCCATTGCTGGCTAACCTCACTATGATTGACCCTCCGCCTTTACGTTCACCCACTCTAAGGTATAAAAAGAGGGGAAAAAAAACACAGTTCCTTTCTGAAAAAACAGTTCCTTTCCAATCAAATGGTTTAGTACTCACGGGGACAGTCCTCAGTCCATACCCAATGTCCTCAGCATTTTTGCATAGGGCATATAGATCCTCTTATGGGGTGCAATGTCTCAGCACGGCGTCCCTCTTGGAGATTCCCAAAGCAACTCGCAGCCTCTGTGCTGCTGCTAATTCCTCCCACCTGGGAACTTGTTCCTCCACTTTCCGTTCCACTTTCTTCCTTTCTTCCCTTGCTTGCTAATCCAATTAGGAAGAGAAAGAACAAGAACGATGGTGCAGTACTTTTCGATTCCATAAAAATAATTTATTAGTAATACTCACAAGAGTAGAGAATAAAATAGGCCTTATAATAAAAAGAACACGCTCGGTTTCACTGCCCGACTCCGAGTTTCGCCTTGTAGGGCTTCTTCCGGGGCTTACCGGCGTGTTAGGCTACGTGTCTTTTATATGCAAATTACATTCCTGTACAGAGCATTTTTCACAATCCTTCAAAAAATTATCCATGCAGTTTTTTTAATGTTCGCATCAGTGAAAAAATCTTATTTTACAGAACAAAATCCCAACAATCCTGTTCCATTTACATCAAAAGTATACAAAAAACCTTTTAACCTGTATCCTCCTTGCGCCCTTCTCTCCATTCATTTGTGAGTAAGGGTAATTTGATTGTTGTTTTTTAACCTCACTATGGCCTGGTGGGAGGAGAAGGTAATCTTCAGTCATGACAACCCATTTCTCAATAGTGTGCACTGGTATGGCAGGTACATCGACGATCTCCTCATCATTTGGACCGGAGATATGCCTGCCATACCAGTGTTTATCAATTATTTAAAAGACAATGTGTTCAATTTACGGTTTACATCAATACACATGAAAGTAAAATCACTTTTCTGGATCTTGCTGTGAGGGTATCCCGGGTAAAAATATCCTTACATCTACATTCCGAAAACCCACAGCGGGTAACACGATTCTATATGCAACATCTCAACACCCCCCGCATACTATAAAAGCAATTTCTGTGGGGGAACTCACCAGAAGCAAAATAAATTGTAACATGGAAAGTTTATATAACACAGAAAAACACAAAATTTGTAATAGACTCACAAAGAAAGGATATCCGACATGGACATTAACTAGAGCTGAAAGTAGAGTGGCCAAAAAGGACAAATAATTTCTCCTGACCAAACACACAGAGGACAATACGAGAAGTACAATTAAAACTAGGAGATCAAACAAAAATTTACAGACAGCGGTATTTCAATACAGCCCCCGGTTCAAACGAATCTTCAAAATAACATTCCGCTACTTAAAACAGATCCCATTTTGGATAAGATATTATCACAGGGGCATAGAATAGTTTCTAGTAAATGCAAAACTTTAGGCAATATGTTGTCGCCCTCCTTATTTGAGTCGAAAGCACAGAATGGATGGTATTTTGGTTATGCCATTTGTTGGGTTAACACTAAAGAAAAACTTTGAAGCTACCTCACAGTGCCAGGATTTTTCCTTATCCATTTTAGACTTCTTTGTCCGTGAGCATGAGTATGAGCACTGTTTGTGTGCTGACCCATCCATGGTCAAACCCCTAGCTACTAGCCATAGTTTCATTTTCTCAGAGCGACTGAGAATATTACAGTCATGGCTATTAACTAGGGGTGTCAATTTGCTAGATTGCATGAAAATGTCTAAATAAATCCCCAGAGTACTTTATACAAGACTGCAAATATATCTTGAAACTTGTCCTGCGTGTTGCGCTAGTCTTCAAAAAATAACTTTTATGTCTGCCAAAGATCCAGTCAAGGGGGTGAGAGAGCTCTTGGATTTTGTCAAGCTCCCGCTCATCCTCACAGCCGCTCATCTTTGTAGATCAACCCCTCCACACTGTCCCCCATCTCTAAGACAGGGCAATTATTTTTAAAAAAATATTTAGTAGTTAGTCGACACATCCTCTTATACATGCCACAAGTTCTTGTAATGTGCGAGTGATAGCTAGCCATCCATGCTCCAGCATGCACATGTATGATGCTCCACATAATACTGATGTGTGCACCAGTAAAGCTGGGCAAGGATGCGCAGGCCAACTTACGAACTGACAGGTACACACCACCTTGTAGATGGGAGGGGCGGTTTTATGAGGATGAGTGTCTGTGAGAGGGCAGGGGAGCTTGGCTGCATCTAAGTGCTCTCCTGCCTCCATGACTGGGCAAACAAGTGTAAGAACAAAAATTTGCATAATGCCCAGGACCTGCAGGAGAAGCATAAAAATATATTTGGAGTCTTGTATAAGGTACTCTGGGGTTTATTGAGTTGGTTTTAGAGAGGTTTTTAGAGAGTTTCACTATCAATTACCACCCTTTATGCTCATCAAGAGATCTGTACCCCTCCCCATGCCACAACACATCTCATCTGTCTGGGGACACTTTGATTTGATCCAGTACAGAGTAAATAATTTGGACAAAGCACATCTTATAGCTGCTGACCAATTGATCAGCACAGGCGGTTGTTAATGTCAAAGGAACATGAATGCACATGTATCACTTACTATATGCGCCAGCTCAGGTTCCACTATCTTTCATTAGAAATATACTCACAAAGATTACATTTATTTCTCCCATGGCCCGTGATATGTATGGTCACCCTTAGGATTATGGTATGACTATATAGTTACACTTGCGCTCTGAGTTAGGAATCTTGGCAGGTGATTGTATACACAGTACAAGTGCATGAGCAAGCACAGTAACGATCGCTGCCGCACACTCACCCAATCTGGCGGACATGCGTACATCGGTCTGTCTGTAAAGTCGCGTTTCAAAGCGAAGTGCCTGGGCATGCGCAGTCACCTTTGTCACCAAATTAACATATGACTGACTGACATGTGCACACCGAATCCACGGTAGCCACGACGCCCACTGTGATTGGTGAGTTGCATTACCAGCTGCTTAACGCCTCCCAGCCTTTCTCTGCCTACTATTGGCTAATGTTTCTGTTCCGCCCGCCCCCTGAGCCTCACCTGCCAAGATTCCTAACTCAGAGCGTAAGTGTAACTATATAGTCATACCATAATCCTAAGGGTGACCATACATATCACGGGCCATGGGAGAAATAAATTTAATCTTTGTGAGTATATTTCTAATGAAAGATAGTGGAACCTGAGCTGGTGCATATAGTAAGTGATACATGTGCATTCATGTTCCTTTGACATTAACAACCGCCTGCGCCGATCAATTGGTCAGCAGCTATAAGATGTGCTTTGTCCAAATTATTTACTCTGTACTGGATCAAATCAAAGTGTCCCCAGACAGATGAGATGTGCTGTGGCATGGGGAGGGGTACAGATCTCTTGATGAGCATAAAGAATGGTAATTGATAGCGACTTATTAAAAAAGGAAAACATTTTCTTTCTGGTTTAATCAAGGAAGGAAGAAATCAAAGTGTGCGTATGTGAAACATTAAAGCTATGCAGCAAAGGTAAATCCCTTGTTTAGACCCATCGGGCTTCGAGATTTAAAGAGAACCCGTCATGCAAAATAACCCCCCTAAACTAAATATATTTTCATAAACTGCCATTAGAGAGCATTGCCTCTATCCCTTCATTGTCCCTCTACATGCCTGTAAACCTAAGCAATGAGGTCCTAAAGCTGTATGCAAATGACCTGTGAAATGTCCAATGAAGCATTAGCATATTCAAGCTGTCCATTCTATTCATGAGTGGGAGGCACAGCCACACCCCCAGTGCTTGACTGACAGCCTGTATAATGATGTGAGGCTGTATAATGATGTGCTTCCTGGTACTGGCACCCCCTGCAGCCTGTGTGTGCATGTGTGTGTGTTTAGGAGAGATACAGCAGCTCCAGGCAGCCATGTCAGATTCATGTGTAGCTGATGTCTGTGTCTCTCACCTGTATATTAGGAGGATGCAGAATTTACTATACATTACACACAGACATGAGCAGGGGGAGGAGAGGGGAGGGGTAACAGGGGTGACATCACTGCCTCTGACCATGTGACCAGCCTCATTTATATGATAAAGAATAGATGATTTTACAATGAATAATGTATGAAATAACTAGATAAAGGCTGGGATGGGATCCTTGTGAGCTGCTCCAACAGGTAGTAGTGACAGGACTAGTGACACAGACCTGATGACAGGTGTCCTTTAAGACGGTGAATCCACCTGGCTTCTAACTGTAAAAGTTTACGGTCAACATTTCCCTGTCGGGGTCCCATCTGGACCTGATCGATGGCCCAGAAACGCAGGACATTTGCATCCCCACCATGATGCAGTCTCACATGTCTAGAAATCAGGTTCCACTATCTTTCATTAGAAATATACTCAAATACTTGAAGCAGAAAGGAGGCAACACCCTCAGGGTATATTACAAATCGTATACTTTATTGAAGACATAAAAAGACAGTAGTCAAAAAAGCAATAATGGACAGATACCAATGTAAAATTAAAATGCATGTGTCCAGAAATAATCGCCTTCAAGGGCATACAGGTAGGCAAGACAAAGTCACTACACAATAATGTTAACCCATGGAATAGGGAGATATAGAGTGATAAATGACACTTAGTAGACATACAAATGGTGAGACTATGCTAGACAAAACCATACCAAGCAGAGAGGACCACATGCAGCTGACCCCGACACGTGTTTCGCTGTCGCGCTTTATCACTCCCCTTGATAAAGCGCGACAGCGAAACACGTGTCGGGGTCAGTTGCATGTGGTCCTCTCTGCTTGGTATGGTTTTGTCTAGCCTAGTCTCACCATTTGTATGTCTACTAAGTGTCATTTATCACTCTATATCTCCCTATTCCATGGGTTAACATTATTGTGTAGTGACTTTGTCTTGCCTACCTGTATGCCCTTGAAGGCGATTATTTCTGGACACATGCATTTTAATTTTACATTGGTACCTGTCCATTATTGCTTTTTTGACTACTGTCTTTTTATGTCTTTAATAAAGTATACAATTTGTAATATACCCTAAGGGTGTTGCCTCCTTTCTGCTTCAAGTATTTGGTGATATCTATTACTGCTGTTGGTACTCTACGGTCCCCTACCATACAGCCTGTACGTTTGGTGTGTACTAGAAATATACTCACAAAGATTAAATTTATTTCTCTCATGGCCTGTTATATGTATGGTCACCCTTAGGATTATGGTATGACTATATAGTTACACTTACGCTCTGAGTTAGGAATCTCGGCAGGTGATCATATACACAGTACAAGTGCGTGAGCAAGCACAGTAATGATCGCTGCCGCACACTCACCCAATCTGGCACACATGCGTACATCGGACTGTAAAGTCGCGTTTCAAAGCGAAGTGCCTGGGTATGCGCAGTCACCTTTGTCACCGAATTAACATGTGACTGACTGATATGCGCACACCAACTCCAAGGTAGCCACGGCGCCCACTGTGATTGGTGAGTTGCATTACCAGCTGCTTAACGCCTCCCTGCCTTTCTCTGCCTACTATTGGCTAATGTTTCTGTTCCGCCCGCCCCCATAGCATGTCAGTCTAACTGGGGCTGTAGGCAGTGGTCATCAGCAGCTCCATCCATTGGTTAAATTACTCCCTAATTGGAGGGGTTTTGGCTGTTATATACCCGGCGTGATAGTGCCGATGATTAGTATTATCCCGACCCCTGATGAAGCCAGGTCACTGGCGAAACATGTCGGGGGGCTAATCTCTACCTCTACTTTTAATTTGCGGTGTGCTTAGGCTGGGATGATACTTTCACTTATTTGGCTGGTTTAAATTTAGGGTTACATCCTAGGGAGAGGAAAAGGTTTCTGTATATGGCTGGGATTGGATCGTTCTCATACCACAGAAATTAAGGCATGGGTTTAAATGATAATAACCCATTGCATTAAGGTTTGCATTTCTATAGTACTGGCACTATTCCCACTAGCTATTGACACACCATATTCATAACTCCAACACCCAAATTGGGCACTGGCTAGGACGTTAACCCCCCCCCCCCCCACAGGGGGTTTCTCCCAGCTTATTTGACTTTGACATATTGACATAGCTTCAAATTAGTCACAATCTCATATTTGAAGGCCACCCAGCCTAGGGCATCTGTGTTTTTAAACACACCTCTTGAGTTGAGCACTAAGTGGTTATTCCATAGTATATTTTATAATTTCAAATAACAATAAAAGCTAAGTTTTAGTTATCACTTTTTGTTGTCCAGATATGGGCTTCACTATGGCGTCTTAAGACGTTTTTTGTAATTATATTTAGTCGGTTGTGGCACTGTTCTTTTAAATCTTTCATTTTTTTATTAATAGATTCTAACTTTTTGGAGTTCTGTCTTCATGCTACATATACCAAGAGTTTTATTTGAAATTATTACATGTTAGAAATTGGTTGTTTCTCTTCAGGGTAGGAGGTTGGCTAAAGTAATTGGGGTCATTAGAAGGTGGCCCTTCAGTGGTGGGATGTGCCTACTACCAGGTGGTGATAGCTCACACTTTCTTACTGCCCTGTCCCAGTGTAATCTTCACTGTAATTCTGGTAATCTAGTCATGAATTACCAAGCTTGAAATAAATAGCCACTTTATTTTTCTCTCTTCACAGAGCAAAAAATTGTTGGAAGGTAATTGTAGGAATACGTCCAGATATGAGACTGCAGCTCTGGATTATCAGAGATGATATGATGGCAGATTGCTACTCCACATCTAGAGCTGCAGTCATCATAGACGATATAACAATCAATAGATGATTACAGTTCTGGATGTGACTCAAATATCAGCAGCAGATATAAGACTGCTACTCTCGATGTGACAGAAGTATGAGAGATGATATAATAAAAAGGATAAGACTGCATCTCTGGATGTGACTGGAGTATCAGTGATGATGTAACATCAGATTGATACTCCTGTCACATTTAGAGCTGCAGTCATCTGAGATGATATGACATTATCTAGATGATTTCAGCTCTGAATGTGCCTGAAGTATCAGAGATGATATAATGCCTCTACAACAACATTGGCTAACTGTTGCAGGTGAAATCATATTAATTCACATATTAGCTGTGTTTATTTATCTCTAATGTTATTGTTCTGTCATTGTTTATATTATACTATCTGCTGCTGTAAATTCCCCACTGTGGGACTAATAAAGGATCATGAACCTATGAACGCAGAGCTCATATTAGTGACCTATAGCAAAAAAGAAGCTGAGCTTTATTTGGTTGCTATCCAGGCTAACTTCCACTACAGTAACAGTGTTTATAGTTCATTTTGGTTATTAAAAAACACAGGGTAAAAATTTCCAGAGAAGCTTAGGAGCACACAAAGAAAGCCGTAAAAACATTGCCCACAAGAAAATGCTGCAAATGTGTGTGGGGGTGGGGGGGAAGGGTTGTCAATTTCACTGCGCCTTTCACACAGTTTTTTTTCAGCTCTCTAGAACATTGCATGGAATATTATTTTCACTATATGGTTTATTGGAAGGTTAATTTATAACAAAAAGTTGAAAACAGAGATTGTACAGGGATAACTATACACTTGGTTATAGAAGCTGTACAGGTAGTTGCACCAAAGAGTAGGTGCCCCATATGCTATTGAAATCTACATAACCTATGTTACCCCTCAGAGGGAGGGGAAAAGATATGAGGCAAGAAAAAATTAAAAAAATTGGTAAAAGTAACAAAATATATATGGTAAAAACACATAGCCATAATTAGACATTTGTTAAAATGGTGACCCCCAGACGAAGGCTCCATAGGAGCCGAAACGCGCGTCGGGGCAGCAGTCATCCCCGGACACCCTGCACATTTACCCATCAATACGGTAAGGACTGGTACCTAATGCCCTATTTGGCTAGACTTATACTAGGCATGAGCAATGCTATGCCACCACTAGTGTGCATGTGACTATGCCTTAATAGACCTGCATCTTTTGCATACCAGCCCATTTAAATTGTTCAACCTTCTGTGCAATCAGCTGTGTCCGGGTATGACTACCTTTCTTCTCTGCTGTATGTTCACCCTGTAACCTTGTCATATAATTCTTTTTAACAAATGTCTAATTATGGCTATGTGTTTTTACCATATATATAATAAAATTTTGTTACTTTTACCAATTTTTTGAATTTTTTCTTGCCTCATATCTTTTCCCCTCCCTCTGAGGGGTAACATAGGTTAGGTTTATTGGAAGGCAAGAATTCACTGAACATGAGGACAGGACCACAGGACCCAAAAGTACAGAAAAGAAAAAGCAATCAAATTTCTACAAACTGCAAAAAAACAAGGAATTTTGTTTTTGCATGGAATATTAAATGGCACCACGTAAAAGTTGTCCCAAAGATAACAAGCCTTCACACAGCTCTGTAAACACAAAAAACAAAAAGATAAAGCTTTTTGAGTGAGAAAAGTAAAAAAAACGCAATGCAAAAATGAGTTCTGAGTCCTGAAAGGGTTAAACAATATGAAGCAAACATATATATGTTTATGCACAAATATCAATGAGTGTTTGTTACACTGACATATAATGACCCATAATGTATAATTAGGTTATAGGCTTTGAAAATTAAACCTTGCAACTAGTAATTACAATAGGAGCTATAATATGAATGCATTCTGGTTTAGCCTATTAGCAATCCAACAGACGAAATGTGAATTCCTAGTAGGGATATGCAGCAAAGCAACACACAATGTCAACATTTGTATTCAATCATGTTTTTATTTAAATTAAAACCTGTCAGTTACTTGCTAAGTATAAAACTTTCTGTGCAATTTCTCAGAAAGTTGAAGCCCCATTTTAATGAAGTGCCAAAGTAGTTTGCATAAACATTAGAGGATATCTGGAAAGGTGGCATACATTTGGTGGGTGTACCGCGATCTGACATTGGGCTCATGATTGACACTGCATTACTTTCCATTTTAATAAGCTACATCCTATGTAGAATTTTTATCCATGCATATATTCTATTCGGTATAGTAGATAATACAATTCAGTAAGTAAATAATAAGACATTTAGGTAAAAGAGGTTTCCCCATAAATGCTAATTCTTATATAATGATTCATCTCATAAAATTAAACATTTTACAAAGGGAAAAAAAAATTCAAAATGCTAGGAGGCAACAAGGCTTGTGCACTACAATAACTATGAATCTGTGGTCACAGAAAAGGCTTCAGAGCCTGTGTTTTATCACAGCAAAATTACATTGATGGTTATGTTATAATGTAGAATTTTGTTTCCTTACATTCTTGATGTGGAAAACCCAAAAGGAGGCAGGAGTGTTGGCGCTTAGAGAATCCTCGAGAATAAATATAAATGGCTCAAAAAGAGCACTTTTTTATTTTACAAAATAAAAAAATTTCTTTTAAATTTTTCTTTTAATTTTTTCGTCAGATGCCTGATGAAGGCTCTGGTATGGAGCAGAAACGCGTAGCATTTTATTGTTATTCATTTTAACAATTTTTTTTAAAAGAAAATTTTTTATTTTGTAAAATAAAAAAGTGCTTTTTTTGAGCCATTTATATTTATTCTTGAGGATTCTCTAAGCGCCAACACTCCTGCCTCCTTTTGAGTTTTCCACATCGATCCTCTTCAGCCTCGGAGCCTGGTCCGGGTACTGTCGATCCACAGGAGACCACCGGCTGCTGGTATTGCATCCTACATATGCATTATGCCTATGTAAATAGGTGAGTGACCAATCTACCCATTCTTTTCCCCCTTTGTCATTATTGTCTTCACGAGGTAGCGCTCTCTTTTCTTCTCTTCTCCATTACACACTTCACTCCATTACACACTCTTCTCCGGACACCCTCTGACGAAGTGTGTAAAGCTATTCCAGTCTCAAGCATCCTTACATTCTTGATGACATTTACGTGCAGCGTCAGGCCAACCTGTATTATTAATGTCCAGGCTCTTCTCAATCAATCACCATTTATTATGCCCCGCATTGTTCATGGAAAGAGACAGTAAGCAAGTTACTACAGGGTAACTAAAAGCATCTAAGGCAAGAGCTAGAAAACATCCTCTTTTTACTAGTGGGACCTGTTTGTCTTTGATTTTGACCTCTTCTAACTTACATTAATTCCTTGGTATTTCTACTTATAAACTGATTTTGAGATTTTTTTCAAAATTTGCAAAAAGTCTCATAAAAAGTCTCATAGTCACTCCAGTCAATGTGCTGAGATTTTTTATGCATTTTGAGACTTTTTGGGGACTTAAAAAAAAAAAAAGATCAAAAGAACATTTATTAAAGGGCCAAAGCCACTGTAATGAATCTGTCGGGCAGCTAAGCTCCAAAATTGGACATAGAACTGTCCCATGTAGCTGGTCTAATGATAAATAACCCCCATTGCATTTTAATTGTGGCTAAACACAAAAACATTTTTGACACTTTCGCATGTATATTACCCTCATTTCCACCTTCATCAGCATAAATAGGAGATGTCTACTGTTGCTACTGATGTGTTTCAGTGACATAAATGTTACTTGAATTATTTTCAGGATACACGTCATACACATGAACATTTGAGTTTGCAAACTATTCCTTTGACAGTGTTTAATCGGTTATGTCACATGTTACTTTGTTAGAAGAAATATTTTCTCATGTAAACTAAAGAGTAGGGATTAGGGGACCCACTTTACTTGGCAAGACCCGAACTTTAAAACCAAGGACCACACCCACATTAACACCTGCGATCAGTGCTAGCACTGAACATGGGTTAGCTGTTTGAATGCCATTGAAATTAACATTATAGGAGCCCACTAATCCTCCCCAAAATGGTGATGTGCATGGCAATGTGCCAGATCAGTTTAAATGTTGCCGACAACTTTGCCAGTGGATTTTAAACAGTTTAATTCCTGTGATTGGGGCCAGTACAAATTGCAGGCATTATCAGCAGGGTGATTGAGCCAGACCTGGACTTCTGATGAAGTCCGGGTTCTGGTCCAGAGGACCCAAATAAAATTCAGGTATGAACCTGAACTTAACATTTGGATCTGCTCATCCCAACTAAAGAGCTTTTTGATAGACACATGTCCCTGCTCCTTGGGACAATGCTATGTCTATATTAATCTCTATGGAGCTGACAGAAACTGCCGAGTGTCGCTCCATTAGTCTGATGGAGTGGCATAGGGTCCAACAGACCCCTCGTTTTTGCGATCTGTAGGGGTCCCAGAGGCCCCCACTGATCAGCAAGTGAGGCCCTATCCTGTGGAAAATCCCTTTAATAAATGTTATTTTGGCCTGTCTGGGATTTTTTTCAAAATGTCCCAAAATGCATCAAAACCCTCAGTACATAGACCAGCAGGGGACTGCAGTAACTAAAGTAACTGAGACTTTTTGCAAAAGTCTCAAGTCATAGATCTGGATTTGCATGGTGTTGCACTAGCAGTAGTTCTAAGTTAAGGCCAGATTAATGAAGAGGTGTATATAGTCCCATGAGACTTTTTAATGGTGAAAAGTCTCAAAAAACCTCAATGCAATTTTTTTGATACTTTTCTTATGCCAAAAAGAGCCCCAGGACAATCAATGATAAATAACCCACATAGGGGGAATTTATCTGAAGTGTATGAGAGCAGAACCATTCTAGTTGCCCATGGCAAGCAATCAGAGCTAGACTTTCATTTTCCCACAGCTGTTATTTTAAAGCAGAGCTATGATTGGTTGCCATGGGCAAATAGAACAGTTCTAGGCACTACTAATAAATATCTACGGAGCTATTTGAATCATCCTATTGTTGGTCTTTATTATGTGCATTAGCATCTAGAACAGTGATGGGCAACCTTTTGAGCTTGGTGTGTCAAAATTCGCCAAAAAACCGAGCATAACTCGGGTGGTGTGTCACCTTGACAAAAAACATATTTTTGTGATATTTATAGTTTAAATAACAAATATGTATACAATTTAACTTCTAGGGTACTTTAACCGTAGGTTGTCTGATTGATCCTACCATGTACTGCCATACAATCAGACAGGCGTGAAATTGCTTAGTAACCTGCAAATTTTCAGTCATGAAAGTTCACAGGTTATAGTGAGGGCGCAGGCGCCGCTGTCGGCATTTCCTTCATGCCCTCTTGGCATGGAGAAGGTGTGCAGAGCAAAATAATCGCAATGTCTGGCGATTTGCAAGGTGTTGCGATTATTTCAGGGCTTGTACGTCACAAAACTGACACACAAGCCCTGATGACTGTCTTCTATCATACAGTGCATTGACCTTACTCACTGTATGATGGGAGTTGTTGTCCTCCCTCATCCCTGCTCTGGAGCTGGTCAGTGTAGAGGTGGCAGCTGCTGGGACATCACACAAGGCAGCAGCAATGTGGCCTCTGACTGTGTTGCCATCCTACCCCCACCACAACTCAGGAGCTGCAGAGGAGCCTCCTGGGTGTATGGCCGGGTCACCTCTCCTGCTGTGCCCTGTGCTGATACCTGTGCTGACTGGAGACACTAGGCACAGCTCACACATGGGGAGGGGCCGGCCCGGGGGAGGAGGAGGAGGGGGGAGTGCTGGAAGGTCAGTGCAATCTCTCAGCCTCCCGGCTACTGCACCTGATCATGTAGGATGAAACTTAACTCTCAGGCAGCCGCGTGTCAGTGAAAATGGCTACGTGTGTCAGCACTGACACGCGTGTCATAGGTTAGCCATCACTGATCTAGAATAATAACCTGGAACACACTGTGTAAGTTATCGGAATGACATAGGGATATTGAAAAATTGATTTAAAGGATAAAAAAAGATTTCTGTAAAATATAAAGCTTTTCTCAAGTTTGACTTTATAAAACAAAGGTCATGTTTTATTTTTGAATATGTACTCAAATTTAAAATGAAGTAAAAAGAGATGTACAAGGAACAGAATAAAATAGCAACATCTTTTATTATCATAGAAGTGAATCTGCCTAACAACAAATAGAAGCATTTAAATAAAAGTTGGTAGATATGCTGAGAGCCTAGCAACAAGACTTTTGCTGACAGTAACATGGTTACAACATAGCCTTGCATATAAACAGCTGCTGGTGAAGATGTTCTTTGATGATAATTCTATTTTGTAACACTAAGATTAAGGTCACTCCTGGTTGAGGAGTTTAGTGCTAGTGAGTTTGTAATGTACATGTAAAGTAAATAATACTTTGAAGCTACAAATTACAATTACAAACATATGAAGAAATAAAAATGTTCCTTTAGAAAAATTACAAATAAACAATCGCCATCAGGCAGAAGAAGAACTTTAGAAGAGATTGCAGAGGAGTTAGCGACAAACCCCACAGACTCAGCTGCTTCAATGTAAACATCTAAGATAAAACAAACATGTTCAAAACCCAGAAAAAGCAAATAAAGGAAAGTATAAGTATCCTGACTACAGATGAATGATCCCCCTTATTTCTTAACCTAAAGTCTGGTACAGTTACAATTTACTCTGTAAAGCTGATATATAGTACAGTGCAATCAGGATAATATTAGGATTGCTGCTGCCCTAGGCACTTGGAGTACATATGAGCCTGGAGGGGTGAAAATAATGCCCCTTCCACACTAGCGTTTTTGACGCCCCATTCAAGTCTATGGAGACGCATCAAAAACGCATTGCACTTGCGAGCATTGCAAGTGCAATGCGAGTGCAATGCGTTTTAAATGGATGGGTTGCTAGGTGATGTGAAGTCATGAAGTGGCAATTTAAGAAGGATGTCCTCGGCCCCGGCCTCTCTGGTCAAGAACGGGGGGCTTAAAGGCTCTGCATACTGGTACTTATAAGTGCTTAAGGAAGAATTTCATCCAACCTGCAAGGTTAGTCGCTGCCAGGAAAGGTATCCAGTGCAGGGGTGTTTTAAGACTGCCATGGATCCTGGGCTGTATTAATATGATCTGTTGCCCTCTGGTTTTTATATGTGTTTATCAGATGTTTTTATCACATACAGAAATACAAGTGCAATCATATTATGAGTAACAAAAGCTTTTATTGACAGTTAAAATGAGTTAATGGAGCAAGTCAATATTTGCAGTTTTGACCCTTTTTCTTCAGGACCTCTGCAGTACCTTCTTGCACAATGCTTGCATTTTGTAACAATTTGTTGTCTTTTGTTTGTCCACCTGTGTCTTGATGATTGACCACAAGTTCTCAATGGGATTAAGATCTGGGGAGTTTCTAGGCCATGGACCCAAAATCTCTGTTTTGTTGAAAAGGCATTGGTGATCACCAAACTGCTCTTGGACGGTTTGGAGAAGTTGCTCTTGGAGGACATTCTGGTGCCATTCTTTATTAATGGATGTGTTTTTAGGCAAGACTGTGAAAGAGCTAATTCCCTTAGCTGAGAAGCAAATCCACACATGAATGGTTGCGGGATGCTTTACAGCTGGCATGAGACAAGACTGGTGGTATCGCTCACCTTGTCCTCTCCAAACAAGCTGTTTTCCAGATGTCCCAAACAATCAGAAAGGGGATTAATCAGAGAAAATGACTTCAGAAGTCCACTACCTGTACCTTTTGCTGAATATCAGTCTGTCCCTGATGTTTTTTCTGGAGAGAAGTGTCTTCTTTGCTGCCCTCCTTGACACCAGGCCTTGCTCCAAGAGTCTCTGCCTCACAGTGCGTGCATATGCTCTCACACCTGCCTGCTGCCATTCCTGAGCAAGCTCTGCACTGCTGGTAGCCAGATCTTGAAGCTGAAACACTGTTAAGAGACGGTCCTGGCGCTTGCTGGTCCTTCTTGGGGCGCCTGGAGCCTTTTTGGCAACAATGGAACCTCTCTCCTTGAATTCCTTGATGATGCGATAGATTGTTGACTGAGGTGCAATCTTTCTATCTGCGATACTCTTTCCTGATAGGCCAGTTTTGTGCAGTGCAATGATGACTGCACATGTTTCTTTAGTGATAACCATGGTTAACAGAAGAGAAACAATGATGCCAAGCACCTTTTAAAGTGTCCAGTGGTGTGATTCTTACTTAATCATGACAGATTGATCTCCAGCCCTGTCATCCTCAACAACCACACCTGTGTTAATGGAGCAATCACTGAAACGATGTTAGCTGCTCCTTTTCAGGCCTGCAACGTAGTTGTAATGTGTTTTTGGGGAAAAAGATCATTTTCTAGGCAAGTATTGACTTTGCAATTAATTTCTGTTAAGCTGATCACTCCTTATAACATTCTGGAGTATATACAAATTGCCATTATAAAACCTAATGGAGTAGACTGTAAAAATTAACATTTGTATCATTCCCAAAACTTATGGCCATGGCTGTACATATGGTACTGGAATCAAGCTTCTTGGGTAATGGAGGCTATGTCCCTTCTGTATTGAGAGGAGAAACAGATGTATGAAAATTTAATGGGTGTAGGCCCTTCTCAGCATAACATTCAGTAGGTAGTTTGGGCGGTCATGGGTTCTGGGCTATTGCCCAAACAAACTATATTATAATCTACTACTGATCTGGAGTGGTAGTTTATTTCAAATGGGGACAAGTGAAGTGACAGGGGTGGATGTATTGGTAAGGTTCAAATACTGCAATACCAACAATTTTAAAGAGAGATTAAAGAAGTACTGTAATACAATTGTGTGGAATTCATACATGTTTGTTAAATTTTAAAACAATAAAAAGAAAGCGATAAAAAAGAAGTCATTCCCTCAAGAAAAAGTAGGCTAGATATTTCTGCAATCTTTTTTTTGCCTTTCTGGCAATACCAGACTTAAAGGGAGTCACAGGACAGGAGAGTTATGCTGGGATGCTTCACCTGGCTTGACTGATATCCAATAGACCAAGGACATCAAAAGTGGTTTATGATGCTGTGCTAGTCCTATTGGTCAACCAAAACTGGATAGTTAGACACACACTCTTCATTGCTCCTGTAGAAATAGATCTATAGTGGAAAAGTCACTTAATGTTTAATTAGAATTGGGGGGATGAGATAGTCGGTATAAACATTTTATTTGGTGATCTTATTTACTTAGAATTTACACTGACAATTTGGCCAGCATAGTGACCATGTGCCAATATGCAATACTGTATAACTTACACTGTACCATTGCCTTTAACATTTCATTACATTTATTTTTACAGTGCCCTATATTTAGTAGGATCAGATCTTTCTACTTTGCTGTTTTCATTTTCTGCACTCAGTTTTCTTCATAATGGGATCAAATTCAATTGAGCAGTTAAAATATGTCTACATACAGTACAACAACAACAAAGATAACACAATTTGGTGTGGATGCCAAGAACAGGTAGAAACTATTGTTTCTAAGACTACATTACTTTCTATAGCCCCATTGCCTTTAATGGGGTCACTTCTTTTTTAATGAGATTTGACATCTTATACCTCTTTAATTAACTAATCTCTGTTATAACTTTGTTCATTTCACTTTTTAGTGTTTTCTTTTTTTCTTTTTTTTTAACTTCTGCTATTCTCTTTAAAATATGTACATGTCATGTATTATATCATGATTTTATCTGACCCAATATCCTGTGAAATGAAATACTTTATGGTTGGATTACTAACATGATGGGGCACATTTACTAAATCCGTCTGACTTTGTACATTCTTTTTGGTGCAAACTGCTTGCACACATATTTAAGAAGTGACTGCAGCACAATTGTGTGGCATGCAACCCTTTTGTGATGCAGCTGCACTAGTTACAATGCATGTGACACAAATTTGGAGGCGTTCTGGTGCTCAGTCTGTGCACTAGATTTAACATGCAAAGTCTGACAGAAGTGCGTCAGGGCAGTGCAGGGAGCACCAAATTTATGAAAAACATGTGCCAATAATCCTGAATCTGGCACGCCCTGCACATGTGCTTAGTAAATGTGCCCTGTGAATGTGTTCTGACATGATCAATTAGTTCCATGGCCTCAAACGATAATTTCCCTATTTTTGCGCCTGGTTTGCTCTTTATTTTGACTAGTAAATACGTTTTGGAAATGTCATATATCCGATTCATTTTTGCCTAAATTTGCGCCAAATTTGTCTCAAATTATTAAATCTTATTTGTGACCAATAATAAAAGGAGACTGAAAAAAGGTGACAGAAAAAAAATATTTTTTCTTTTCTTTGCCTTTTTTATTATAATGTACAGGAAATGGAGTCTGATAATATTTTCAGATCTGTACAATATGACAATAATCACTTACAGAGATGATCCTATAGAAAATGATGAAGTCGTTATTTGAGAAATTTTACATTTTAAAAATGAGCTGAAGGATTTTTTTATGTTGCATAGAGCTAATTTTTCATTTGGGAAGCAAAAACCTATGTTTTTAGTAATAAAAAGGGAAGTTTTTTTTGAAGTGCACCTCTTCAGAGTAGGTGCATTTTTGCGCCTTTTTTGCAACTTTTTAGGTGCAGATTTGTGATACATCCCATGCAAACATCTGTATAGCAGGCACTCACTGGGGGGGATTTACTAATTCTGGTGCAAGCTCGACTGTCGGCATTGGAGATCAGTCTCTGGAAAGCACAGCCCGATGTTTTAAAGTGGTGCACAGCTGTAAGTAAGTAATGGGTAGACGGTAATAATCAGTCGTGCGCCATAAAATTGCCAACATCAATGAGATGTGCACCAAAATCTTACATGTACTGCGCCTTAATTTTGCTCTCTGACCATTTTTTTCCTGGTCTAATGTGCACCAAAAATGCCGACAAAATACACATAAATGGGACGGATAATGTGGAAAAGTTAGGCCACGCCCACTTGCATCACAAAAAGACGGAGGAGTTGAGATAGTCGGAAACATCTGTTCTTTCTGGTCCAAACTCAATATAAATGATCCGCAACAATTCTGCGCCAAAAAAAGGAAAGATCCTGGCATTTTTTAGGCACAGAGATGATAATTCATCTGGCCCACTAAGCCAGATAAGGCGCAGGGACTCAAAACCATTAAGTGCCGGACTTTGCCGTGTGCCAGAAAATTCGCAAAAATGTGCCAAATTAACAAACTGCGCCAGATTATTGCATAAAAAAACACTAGAAACGGTCTAAAAAACTATGATTAATGTCCCCTGTAATGTTGCCTCAATCTGACCAAAAGGCTCCTGAAGTTTTTGCCAATATAGAATCTATCACATGAGCTAAAGATAACATATTCTACGAATGAGGTGCTACGATTAATAAAGGCATCCAAATAATTTGACATGCTTACAAAATGTACATTCTGGACCTCTGAATCATATTGGCAAATTATAATTTACAGTGCATGAATTTGGAATTTTCTTTAGTTTTTTTGGCAGCTCACTTTAGCAGCCTGGTGCTGTAGACACTGGGGGGTCATTTACTAAGGACCCGAATCGCGTTTTTACGTTGGGTTACATGAATGTTACGATTTTGCGCCGATTTTCCCTGAATTGGCCTGGGATTTTGGCGCACGCGATCGGATTGTGGCGCATCGGTGCCGGCATGCACGCGACCGAAATCCGGGGGGGGGGGGGGGGGGGGGCGTGGCTGTCGGAAAATGCTTCGGATTCGGAGAAACCGCCGTATTTTTAAAAAAATTGTGTCGCTTGACACGCACTTACCTGCACTCGGCCTGCCTTGGTGAACTTCACTGAACTCCGACGGAATTTAGTGCAGCAGCGACAACTAGTGGACATCGGGGAACTACCTTAGTGAATCGCCGGAAGACACAAATCAGCGCCGGAGAACCCGCCGCTGGATTGCGAATGGACCGGGTAAGTAAATCGGCCCCACTATGTAGTGACGTCATGAGTAAAGAGGGTGAGTAAAGGGCCAGTTTTAGACAAATTATGGCCCTGGGCAAAACTAAAAATGTGGACCCAAAAGAAAACTATTTTATGAGTCACATTCAGTAAGATTGCCCTCCTCAGTTCTGCACAATAATAACACTTTGTAGCTTGGAGCTATTTAAGCACATTTTCCAGCTTGGAGCTATATAAGCACATTGTCCAACTTGGAGCTATTGTATATAAGCGATTTGTCTAGCTTGGAGCTACATAAGAGTTTGTCTATTTTGGAGTTACATAAGCTATATGTCTAGCTTGGAGCTGTATAAGTGCTTTGTCTAACTTTGAGCTTTATAAGCGCATTGTCCAGCTTGGAGCTATATAAGTGCTCTTTCTAGCATGAAGCAACACATGTGCATTGTCTAGCTTGGAGCTACATTAGGACTTTGTCTAGCTTGGAGCTATATAAGTGCTTTAACTATCTTGGAGCTACATAAGCGGTTTGTCTAGTTTGGAGCTACATAAGGCTTTGTCTAACTTGGAGCTACAGAAGCACTTTGTCCAGCTTGGAGCTATATTAGTACTTTTCTAGTTTGGAGCTACACGAGTTCATTGTCTAGCTTGGAGCTATATAAGCACTTTGTCTAGCTTGAAGCTATATAAGCATGTTGTCTAGCTTGACGATGCATAAGTGCAGTGTCCAGCTTGGAGCTATGTAAGTGGTTTGTCTAACTTGGAGCTACATAAGTGCTTTGTCTAACTTGGTGCTACATAAGCGCTTTGTATAGCTTGGAGCTACATAAGCTCTTTGTCCAACTTGGAGCTATATAATCGCTTTGTTTAGATTGGAGCTATATAAGTGCTTTGTCTAGCTTATCGCTACATAAGTGCTTTGTCTAGCTTGAAGCTACATAAGAGCTTAGTCTAGCTTGGAGTTACATAAGTGCTTTGTCTACCCTGGAGGTATATAAGCGTTTTGTCCAGCTTGGAGCTATATAAGTGCTTTATCTAGCTTGGAGCTAAATATGAGCTTTGTCCAGCTTGAAGCAAATGTAAGCGCTTTGTCTAGCTTGGAGATACATAAGTACTTTGTGTCACGGCCGCTCCCGCAATCCTCGGTACTTCCCTTTCCCTTGGCGGGGCAACCCCCGGCCCGGACTCACCTCTCCAATGCTCCTGCTTCCCGACTAGGCCAAGCGCTCACTAGGGCACACGCCCACTGGCTCTCATTGCCTTAAAGACCAGTGTCCTTCTGATTGGCGCTGGCCAATCTGGCTCAGCCCTTATAATCCGGCACCTCCCTTCTGCCTTGCCGGATCTTCAGCATTGTTCCCGTAAGTGAAAGCCCTATCTTCTGTGCCCTAAGGAACTTTCATGGTTTGCATACCAAGCTTCCCTAAGCAATTCCAGAAGAGGTGTAAGATAGTTTCCAGCATTTC
Organism: Engystomops pustulosus; assembly: GCF_040894005.1. Classification (NCBI taxonomy): domain Eukaryota; kingdom Metazoa; phylum Chordata; class Amphibia; order Anura; family Leptodactylidae; genus Engystomops; species Engystomops pustulosus. The sequence goes on along the minus strand of NC_092412.1, from coordinate 109,139,835 downwards.
CAGACACTCCTGTGTCCTGTGTCTCCAGCATTTTCAGACGCTACTGTGTCCTGTGTCTCCAGCGTTCCCAGACGCTCTTGTGCCCTGTGTGTCTCCAGCGTTTCCAGATGCTCCTGTTGGCTCCTGTATCCCCAGCGTTCGCAGACACCTTCAAGCCCCCAGCTCTCCTCCGTGGGCCAGTCCGTTCCTGTCTGCCTGTGTCGTGTGCCAGCTCCTGCTTCCAAGCCGTACTCTTGCTGCTACCCCCAGGCTTGGACTGTGGCCTGCATCTCCTTCTGCTCCCTGTTACCTTGGCTGCCACCGCGGGCCTAGTCACACCTGTGGAACGACCTGGTGGCACCCTGCCACAGCAACAGCATCCCGCTTTGCGGCAAGCTCTAGTGAAGACCAGGTGCCACTTAGACGGCTAGTACCATCATCTCCCGTGGTGGTCCAGAGGGTCCACAGACTCTTCCCATAAGCGAACTCTGACAGTAAGATCCGGCCATGGACCGCGCCAGGATCAGTGACTCCGCCAAGGATCCAAATCAGCTTCTGGCTGATTTTCCCAGCATGGTTGCCCAACAGACTAAACTCATTGCCAGGGAAAGTAACTGGGCAAAGTTGACTCCCTGCTTCAACAGCTGCTTGACTCCCAGCAACTGCAGGCTCCATTTTCCCTAAAGCCTCTCCAGCCTGCCATTTCACCTGCACAGCTGTTTGACTACATTAAATTTCAAGTCTGTCTTCCACATCTGCCCTGCTTGGCTCCAGTGTTGCAAAGGCCAGCCGCTGTGCTTCCACAGGTTTCAAGCTTTACTCCGGCTCCTCATTTCCAGCCTTCCCCTGGATAACCTTGGCCTATCTCGTGCCAGTTCCAAGCACTTTGTTGGGGTTTGTCCTGTTCTTTCTTCCTTGTCCAGGAGACGCCAACACCTTGGGGTCTTGGGAGTGATCTCCCGTGGTGTCATTACTGTGTCTCCGAGCATGACAGTGATAAGGCAGCGGAAAACCGCCAATACACTCTTCTCTCAGACACTCCAAATTATTTGAGCATGCATGCACTTTAGTAAGAAAAGACAGAAGACTGAAGTTCTGTTTTCGTCTTAAAGGGAACCTGTCACCAGGAGACCCATTTTTAGCACTCCCCCAGTCCCCACAGAGCATAGTACATACACTGCCAAAGTGTTTTTGTATAAAAAATTGGTTTTACAGAAAAAAAGATATGTTATATTGTACCTTTCATTAGCATGTGCTGTGTGACTAGGCAGCTGCCTTTTGGGAGGAGCTGGAAAGGAGCAGTTTCCCCTTGGGGAACAGCTTCTCCTTGTGACCTTTTCAAATATATGAAAACACCCATCACTGGGCTTAGCGACGCCCCCTGCTCCTCTACAGCTAATCCCGAGTGAGGGGAGTTATTCATATATTTGAAAAGGTCACATGTTTCCCAAGGGTGGGGGGAAACTGCTCCTTTCCAGACCCTCCTAAATGGCAACTGCCTAGTCACACAGCAAGTTACAATATAACATATCTTTTTTTCTGTAAAATTTATTTTTTATACAAAAACACTTTGTCAGTGTATGTACTATGCTCTGTGGGGACTGGGGGAGTGCTAAAAATGGGTCTCCTGGTGACAGGTTCCCTTTAACTCATGCTCTTAACTCGCCATGCAGGAAAGAGAACTGAACTGAACTTTATTTTCTTATACATAACTTTTTATATTCATACAAAGAGGCGTGGTTACATACATTAGAATCATTGCAATTGGTGATAACTACGCATATATGTCTGGCCCCCGACCCCTGCTGATTGGTCCTCAAAACTAGGCCTTGATTGCTATGACAGGGGAATTTTCAGTCACTGTTGGCTAGGAAATTGACTGTTGGTCCGGATGCCGGTGCTATTCTTAAGTAACATCTGCTTTTTGATCATAAGACTTGAGTTTCGCTGACAGTTGCATGTCTGTTAAAAACTGGTTTAAGGGAAAAGCTCTGTATTTCATAACAGAGTACAAAAATATAGTGCAAAGGGCACATTTATACAATCATAAAGCATGTGATTATTATAGACATATAATCATTATTTTGACCCTTCCTGCTCTCCTCCTCAGGTGTTCCATCACCAAGAAGAAGTGGAGGAGGTGGAAGAAAAGGAAGAAAAGGCTGAAGAAGAAAGGAGGAGGGGCCCTAAGGGGGGGGGGGTCGCACCCGTGACACTTTGTTTAGTTTGGAGCTATATAATCGCATTGTTTAGATTGGAGCTATATAAATGCTTTGTCTATCTTGGAGGTATATACGCGTTTTGTCAAGTTTGGAGCTGGACAAAGAGCTTGTTTAGAGCGAAACAGGCTGTTGCACATGGTGCTCCTATTCTACATGATCTAGTGCAGATTTTTATGAAGCACTTTTAAAACAGTATGCTGTATGCATTTTATACTACATGGCGGCACGCTGTATGCATTTTATACTATATGACAGTATGCTGTATGCATTTTATACTACATGGCGCATGCTGCATGCAATTTATACTACGTGGCGGAATGCTGTATGCATTTTATACTACATGACAGTTCGCTGTATGCATTTTATACTACATGGCAGCACACCATATGCATTTTACACTACATGGCGGCACTCTGTATGCAATTTATACTACATGGCGGCATGCTGTGTGCATTTACACTACATAGTGGTACGCGATATACATTTTATACTACATGGTGGCACACTGTATGCATTTTATACTACATGGTGGTATGCTGTATGCATTTTGCATTGCTTTATTTTCACACCAAACCAATATGATGGATCTGGTCCTGACACTCCCTGATATATTACATATATGGATTGAATACAAAACAAGATAAAATCACATAGTTTTATTGGTATGCTGATTTCATGTGATTTTTTGATTCTTCATTATTGCTGATTTGATTTGTCCTACACTTTGTCCATGCTGCTATATTTATTAGCATAGGTGAGGAGATCACACTGTGTTATTTTCACAGTAGGACTTAGGAGCACACAGGGGTGTGCCGTCTTTTAAGTGTTTTTAATGCATACCGATAAATCTATGTGATTTTATCTTGTTTTGTATTCAATCCGTACATGACACTGGCCTTTGGTTTTTGTATGATATTTGTATATTCCAGTGCATCTACCTCATCTATAGTAAGAGGCTATCATCCATTATATATTACATATATGAGGGGGGGCGTCTCTCTATTGCTTGCCTCAGGCAGCCGACAGGCTTGGTTCACCCCTGATCTTGAGATAAGTGACTTTTAGCCTGAGATACTTCATTACAGGGATGGAAGAAGAGACTCACTCTAGGCGCCTCCATTGTGGCTTGCTTTACAGTTAAAACCGTGATTATAGTTTCATGTAAAAGTCAAACTGTGATCTTTCAAAATGCATTGGGCTTGTAGTTCTGAGAACTACATAACTAGATACATAGGCTGTTACATAAATATGGAGGAATTGAATTTATCTGTAACTTGCATTACAAGCAATACATAAAGTAAGACTTGTTCTAATTTAAACCCAGAAACATTGAGCAACAAAACAGTAATACTGTATACACTATCAATGGACAGCCCCTTCAAGACACAAGCAAAACCTCAAATGGTAGGTTCTCCTATACACAGTAGCCTATTGACACATTCTAATAAGATCACAACCCATTCAAAGGTGAAATACAAGTAATAATATTATTACATGACTTTGATTAGGAATAAGTATTTAGAAGATTTATGTTAAAGGGGTATTTCCATTTCAGCAAAATAATGTTATTGTTTGTGTAATGAAAAGTTAAAACATACTTTCTGTATCAATTCCTGATGGTTTTCTAGATCTCTGCTTGCTGTCATTCTATGGAAAGCTTCTATGTTTACTGCCAGTGGACAGAAATCTGTCCATGGTCACACACGCGGCTCGTTATAACCCACAGCTCTGATTACTCTGTTATACTAATGAGTCGTGCACCTGTGTGACCATGGTCAGATTTCTGTCCACTAGAAGTAAACTTAGAAGTTTCCTGTAGAATGATAGAAACCAGGGATCTAGAAAACTGTGAAGAATTGATACAGAAAGAATATTGGTAAATTGTATGACTTTTTTTATACAAACCATAACATTAATTTGCCAAAATGGGAATACGCTTTTAATCCTTTACAATCTAAATTTTTCAAGTTGATGGAGTTTTGTTTGGTAAAATTGTACCTTTAAAATTATTATTAGCAGTTTGAATTGGAGAAAATGATTTAATTCCTGTTAACATTACACATGATAAGTATGTTTTTCCTCTTCATGGGTAACTACTAAAGGTAATTAATACTGTTTTCTGAAACAGATATAACTCAGATATTCTAATGTATTTCTGTAGTTTCTGGCAAGGTCTGGATTATTTATGACTATCCACACAACTGCATCTTGTTCATTTGTCTTCTGTTCAAAATAAGCAGCTTTAACACACTTAAAGTAGAATAAGAACATTACATTATTTTTTATTGAATTTAGGATTTTCAGAACCTTGTAAAGAAAGCATACACATTTATATAAAACCATATGCCTTTCACATGATTTAATGTGATGGACATATGTCTTTTTTTACTAACTGTATAACTATATGAAAGATAACATGAAGTTGTATACATTTATTGCAAGTTAAAATGTATGGTCTTGATACAGCAATATTTTAACAGTTATAGTTTAACACCACAGAATGTATCAAAGAAGACAAGTTATTTAAATAGAATTCCATAGAAATGAAAAGATATTCAGCTTCTATGTCTTTGAATACAAATACAATTTTTTGACCCATAGGGCTTGTATGTCTGAAAACTGGTGTACAAGCTGTTAGTTTTGCGCAGTACCTGCAAAGACGCCTCCTGATAGATCTGGCGAGTACTGGGTGCGGGGCCAGCACCAAAGGCTGGTGCAATTAGCGCCAGTGTATGAAAAATGTCCCCCTAATTTTATCTGCCAAAGGGAGAAAGTACTACTATTTTATGGGTAAAAACTATGGGGAAAAGTGTACATTCAAATTATTACATTACTAATTTATCTTCTCTTTCATATGAACACATCAATTTTGAACCTTAGTTTTGAAGTTGAGTTTATGGCAAATTTGTGAAATATATATATTTGTCAAAATTCTTAGTCTGTTTTTGGTTTTCATTTACCCATTCACCAAAAAGTAATGTATTCTTATTTGTTCACCATCCTCCTCCCCGTGGCGCTACCCCCTTCTCCCTGCCTCCTTTATACAGGAGGAAGGGAAAGTGCTCCTGCACACTGTAACAGACTGATAGGCTGCACTACAGAGGGCCTCTGGCAACAGCCCCCAGGGCCATACTGACTCATTAGCATAAGTTTACAAGTTGGTCAGGGGTAATCAATGTTAGCACACAGAGCACATACAAATCATAGAAGTTTAACCCCTCAAGGATGCAGCCGATTTGCACCTTCCTGCCACGGCCAATTTTTTCAAATCTAACATGTGTCCCTGTAAGTGGTTGTTACTTTGGAAGACTTTGACATATCCAGATGATTTTTGCGACTTCATGTTAGTTGAAAAATTTGGGTGATAAGTTATTGTTTATTAATGGAAAAAACAAACATCTGGAAAAATGATTGGTTTTTGAAATTCAAAATGTTCTACTTCTCCAACACAATGGGGCAGATTTACTTACCCGGTCCTGTCACAATCCCCAAGGTGCGTTCTCCGACGAGGATGATGTCCGGCGCGATTCTTCAAGATCGTTTGTCCATTTTCCTTCATCTGTCGCTTCCCCCGCTGAGGTCTGCTGGAGTTCACCTTCTTCTTCCTGGTGCATTTGAGTGCATTGTCTTGCGACACAATTTAAATTGTAAATCCCGCGCATAGTCCGAATCAGTTGGGTTGTCCGTTGGCCATGCCCCCTGATGTGTGTCGCAAGCAAGTCGGCCAAAATCTGATCGCATGCGCCAAAAAACCCACTTACATGCAGAAATAGTTGGGAAACCCGACGAAAATGCGCCTTGTGGACCTTTAGTAAATGAGCCCCATTGTCATAACACCAAAAAACCTTTAGAACTAACATTTACCGAATGTCTGCTTCAAGTTGACATGGTTTATTATGCATCCGTTCATTTTTGTGCAATATAATGAGGTTAAGAACTTTATGTGCAAATTTTCTTATATCCTGAAAAACGCAAAATCATACTTTTCGTGGACCGGCGAAGTTGTCAAGTCACTTTGAGATAACTAAATAATAGTGAAACACACCATTTTAGAAACTACACCCCTAAACATATTTAAAAGTTTTTAAAGATTGTTAACTCCTTTAATTGTTTTACAGGTGTCAAAACAAACTTGGTTGCAATTTGAATTTTTTTTTTTTTGTACATACTCTCAGTGGATAAAATACCAAAACTCTCCACAAAGTTTGATGCCTAATTTATCCAAATACACGTGGTTGTAAACTTCTGTATGGGCACACGTCAAAGCTTTAAAAGAAAAGAGCGCCATTCATAGCAAATTTGCATTGTGACTTTTAAAAGGCTATCCAATCTTTATTTTTTTGGCAATTTCGACATATAAGGGCGTATTTTCTATGAGTTAGATGCAGCTTTAGCTTATTAATAGTGATACCATTTTCGGGACCATAACTTTTTTGATCATTTTTGTAAAGGAAGTTGATTGGCAAATTTTTTTTTTCACTAATCGGGTCCAATAATGTTTACGATTTATTATACTGATTGTTTTGACAATACCAAATATGTTTTTTTGTGATTTTGTGTTTCTTTTGTACTTTACTATACGTGTATAAAGAATGGTTGTGTTTAGGGGGCTTTTACTTTATTTATTTTTATTAAAAAAAACATCATTTATTTCTTTAATCTTTTATTTTTTTTTCTTACAGGTTGGCTTAACCAACAATCCTCTGATCGCTGTCAGTCTCTAGGGGTAGTGGACCCACTGGACCACCGTGGAGCATGACGTTAGCCAACACCTGGGCTTGGTTTTCACCAGAGCCTGCCGCAAAGCGGGTTGGACTTACTGCGGCATGGTACAGCCAGGTCATTCCACAGGTGCGACTGGCAGAGGAAGAACAGGTCCAGGGGCATGATGGGAAATCACACAAATCGCAAAGGTCATGGGAAACCAGCTTTATCTAAGGCTGTGAGGCTGAAAGATCCGTCAGGGAGTGCAGGAAGAGGCCAGTTTAAATAGCATTCTGGGAAATGGCCAGCGTCAATTAACGGCGCGCTGGCCCTTTAAATCTGCTGAAGCTGGCGCACGCTCCCTAGGAGCCTATGATTTGCATGCATGGGTGAAGGAGCAGAGGTAGGAAAGAGGACAAGTGAGAAGCGCAGGCACTGTTCAGTCTGGCACTGAGGGGCACGGGGGATTGGGAACACCCCCCATTTGGCCTCCCCCTCTACTTGGGCTGGAGAAATCTCTGCAGGAGATCATGGTCCAGAATATTGTTCTCAGGCTCCCAAGTTCTCTCTTATGGCCCTAACCCCTTCCAGACAACCAAAAAGAACTGCTTACCTCTCACTGTCTTCATATCTAGGATCTCTTTTACCTTGATGATGTCGGTGGAGTCATCCTCAGGAGCAGGAGGAGGCACCTGTTGGGAGAAGTGGTTCAGGATGACAGGCTTGAACGGTCAGACATGGAAGGAGTTCGGGATGCGCATGGTGGGAGGAATACACAGCTTGTAGGACACCGGATTTATACGTCTCAGTGGGAGGAAGTGGGACATAGTTTATACGTCACAGGATTAATGTGCTTCACCACCTCAAAAGGACTCAGAAAATGTGGTCCAAGCTTGTAGCTAGGGATCTTCAGCCAGAAGTATCTGGATGATAACCTTGTCACCTGGAGAGAAGACTGGAGGAGACCTACTTTTTATTAGCCTGGAACTTGGTGCGTCAGATGCCCAAAGTAAAGACTGACGAGTCTGTTCTCAGATCGATTTTAAAGGTCCTGCACCAACTTTTCTACCATAGGGACAATCGAGGGAACAGACAGAGGAAGAGGTGGGCATGGAATTTGTCCATAGACAACAAAGAAATGAGCTGCCCCCGCTGACCAAGAGTTCAAGGAGTTGTAGGAGAACTCCGCCGAAGGCATCAGAATGGACCAGTCATCCTGTCGGGCAGAGACAAAAAGGCGTAGATAACAGCCCAAAATTGGTTCACCCTTTCCACTTGACCATTTGACTGTGGGTGAAAAGCAGAAAAAAAGTCCAGATTCACTTGCAGCTGGTTACACAAGGATTGCCAGAACTTAGACACAAACTGAAATCCTCGATCAGAAACAATGTGTTGAGGAAGTCCATGAAGCCGGAAGATGTGATGAAAGAACAAACTGGCAAGACGGGAGACCTGTAAGGGGAATAAAATGGAACATTTTGGAAAACCGGTCAACCACCACCCAGATGACGGTATTGCCAGAGGAAGGCGGAAGGTCCGTGACGAAGTCCATTGTCACGTGCAACCACGGGCAACTGGGTATCGGCTACGGCAGCAGCAGACCAGCCGGTTTAAGGTGAGATAGCTTATTACGGGCACAGAAAGTGCATGAACCCATAAAATCCTTTACATCTTTGACCAGGTCAGGCCAGCAGTAGAAACAGGAGATGAAAGCCACAGAGCATTGCACCCAGGGTGCACAGTCAAATGAAAACAATGTCCCCAAGTCAATATCCTCTTTTGCAGTGCAGGTCGGACATACGTCTTACCGGGGGGGAGCTGCCAAAGATCCACTAGAGCAACAACAACCAGTTGTTCAGGAGAAGTAATATGCCGAGGGACCGGCTCTTCTCTGATGACATCAGAGGCATGGGAAAGGGCATCAGCCTTGATATTCTTCTCAGCAGGACAGAAGTGGATCAGAAGGTTGAAACGTGAAAAGAATAGTGACCAATGGACTTGCCTAGGTTTAAGATGTTGTCTGGAGATACAGGAGATTCTTATGATCTGTATATATGCAGAGCTCCCTCCAGAGGATAACACCAAGTTTGATGGTCAGTAGTTCTCTATCTCACATAGACCTTCCGGACACGGCCATTGTAGAACTGCAGACAGCTTGGCTGGATCCATTTGGAGGCCTCTGTCGGAGATAATATAACCATGGAAAGGAAGGCTCTGCTGATGAAATTGACATTTCTCGAGCTTGGCATAGAGGCGATTGGGCAAGAGGCGGCCAACAACTTGGCATATGTGGGACTGGTGGGACTCAAGGTCCAGAACACCAATATTTTGTCAAGATACACAAGTATACAGCAGATCCCCGAAGATGTTGTTGACAAATACTTGAAATATGGCTGGGGCATTACACAGTCTGATCGCCATCACCAAGTACTTGAAATGTCCATCTTAAAATGTTAAAGGCAGTCTTCCACTTGTCACCCTTGTGGAACACGTCCAGGGTCGTTTCTGTTGTCAGATCTGGTTGAGGGGTTATTTTTTGCGAAAAGAGTTATTCTTTTCAGTCGTATCATATTAGGGAGTGTACCTTTTTTTGATCACTTTTTAGAACATTTTTAGTGATGGTGTTTGATGAAAAATTGTATATTACGGGATGTTTTTTGAGTTTTTTTTTTTTTACGTCATTCACCGAGCGGGTTCAATATTGATTTAGATTTATTGTACAGATTGATAAGGACACGGTGATACCAAATATGTATGTGTTTTTGTGTTTTATATACTTTATTTGAATTTTATGTGTAACTTGGGGGATTATGGGACTTTTATTTTATTTATTTATTTATTTAATTATATTCTAAAATGACTTTTTTTTTTTTACTTTTATACATTTTCTACTTCTTGGCTTGAACAAGAAGGTAGAAAGGCGTCGCATCAGAAGAAGTACCCTTAATGACCACCGTAAAAAGCCGATACGGCGGTCATTAAGGGGTTAAGATTTAGAAGAGTAAACATCAACAAAATAATTTTTATTGAGTTTATTTCATTTACTGATCCATTGAATCTTGCTGAGAAACAATCCATAGACAAACATAGCTCAAAATAGCTTTTGAAAATATATAAGCTAAACATAAATGAGTATCAGCCTTTACACTTTGTAGAAGTAACTAGATCTAAACTGATTATGTAAGATATTAAACAAGATTCCGCTATGGAAGATTAGACCAGCATGCATATCAAAAATGATAAATGAGTTTCGGTAGCACAGTATTTTCTCAGCTATTCTGACATGAGAAACAAATGTGTTTAGCATACAAAATACAAAGCATCAACTGTTAGCAATTGTGTGATACTTTTCACCTTCAGAATTACCCAAGCATCATGGTATGGATTCTAGAGGACATCCTAAATATACTCATATGATACATCTTATAGCAATCAGCCTACATAACATTTCTCAACTAACAGTGGCAAGTGTCACAATTATGGGGACATTTCTGTTTACCAATACCTGCAATCAAAGATCTTTAAATCAATAAAAACATATTGTATAAAATGAGGATAAAAAAAGTTCACACCTGACAATACTTTTTTTTTTGCTTTAATAGTAGTGATTAGTGGGCCCCCAAGTTTTAACCCAAAGTTTGGGTTTGGCTCAAGCCCCTACCCCTAATTATTTTTTTTTAATGTTTAGATGCCCTCAGCAGGTACAGTTTAGTGCAGAGGGTGCAATGTGTGCCCTCTTTTTCCAGGACATCATTGCTTACCAATTATATCATGGGAAGCCAAAATCCCAAGGAAAATGGTGGTGTGCAGGCCAGTCACGGGTGTTAAATAGCAGGGGTTTGGGTTTTGTCCCTGGACCTTGCCAATCACTGGTGTTAAATAGCAGGGGTTTGATTTTGTCCATGGTCAAGAATAATTTTGAGGTTCTCTGGGTCCACTCATCACTATTCAATAGAGTCTGAGCCTCTTGGTATAGGCTTTCTTTTAACAACTGGCTTACAGTGTGACCCGTCATGATGAATTCCCCCTTTGACTTGATTCCAACATTTTTATTTGCTTTCTCTGCCACATACCCTATATTGAATTATTAATTTGGCTTGAAAAGGTGAGTAGGAACTTGTAGATATAGTGTTTCTGATATACTGCTCTACACACCCTTTAATAATGTTACACTTCATTCATCTTAAGTTTATTAGAATCAGATTGGTTTCTTATAACTGGATTCCATACAGAACAGCCATTTCAGACAACATCCAACACTAAAAGTTATACTAACAAAGTAGCAGGAAGCAAAGGTATGTGTCCACTGCACAGTATACTGCTATGATGCAAATACATTGAAATTAAGCTGAAGCAACCCTATATCACAGCTATACATTGAATTTACCCTTTTACTCTGCCGATGTATTACTTCTGGTTGGCTAGAACAGCTTATATAGGAGTTGTCTGGGTGTAGTACGACCAATGATATGTTAAAATGTCCTAAACTGAGAAAGTCCAATATTATCCTTTAAAATAAATTTAATATATACTCAGATTGCATTTAACAGTATATAAGACTCGACCTTGATTCTATTGTCATTATTTTTACTAATAAATGTATACAATGACATTTATTTATCAATATAGTGAAAAAAACTGAAAGTGAAAAGGGAAAAGTGAAACTGAAACCATTTACATGCTAGAACATAGATAATCATGTCTTACTGGTTGGGAATAGTAACTTTACTTTATTATATTCTATTCTCTTATATCAATACAATTTTTTAAAAATACACTTGCGTTAAAATTTTTTAAATATTATCGTGCAAACCCTTTTCCCTATTTTCTATCAGATCTTGAATATCTGGCTAAATCACCAGCTGCAAAATACAATATCAAATATTTGGTCTGTAAAGTCATAAAAAATAAACAGGCAGGTGCTTATCTGCCGTGACTGAAATTTGAAAAGCGAAAACTACAGAATTAAATTGTCAGTGCTAAAGACTATAAGGACATATTTAGCAATATTTATGTAAATTTACAACACATAATATAAAAACATGGAAATTCATTTTAAAAGAACACTTAACCTAGAAATTAGAGATGAGCGAACACACATCGTCCGAGCTTGATGCTCATTCGAGCATTAGCGTACTTGCAAGTGCTCGTTGCTCGGACAAATATTTCGCCAGCTCGAGAAAATGGCATCTCCCTCCGTTTTGATTTTTGGCGTCCAGAAACAGAGCCAATCATAAGCCAGGAGACTCTGCACTCCACCGAGCATGACGTGGTACACTTAAACGTCGATAGCAGTGGTTGGCTGGCCTGCTCAGGTGACCCTGGAATAGACTAGCCCCTGCCCGCACTGCTCGCATCATTCTCTGTCTGGATGCCATTAGGGAGAGAGCTGCTGCTGCTGCAGGGATAGCATTAGGGTATTATATTAGCTTACTGTGAGTCAGGAGTGAGTCTACAAGAAGCCTACAGCCCTTGTTAGGGCTAGAATTTTTTTTTTTTGTTTTCTTGTGGCTGGGCTTGCTGGCACTAGTAGTGCAGCTAGTACCATATTGTGACGAATTTGCAGGGAGACTTGCGATCGTTATATTTAGCTCTTAGTGACACACATATCCATCTCAAACACAAGTGGGACAATTTATTAGGGGTTTGATTGAATTAGGCACAGTCTGCCGATTTTTTATTTTTTTTTCAAAACTTAAAGTAACAGGTACACCACAAAATCCAGTTGTGTGCTGTCAGTGTAGGTTAGAAACTAGGCATACAAGAACCCAACCGGCTTTCTTAGGGCTGCAATAGCGTTATATATATATTTTGTTGATTTGCTTGTGGCTGGCCTTGCTGGCACTAGTAGTGCAGCTAGTACCATATTGTGACGAATTTGCAGGGAGACTTGCGAACGTTATATTTAGCTCTTAGTGACACACATATCCATCTCAAACACCTAAGTGGGATCAGGTGACCCTGGAATAGACTAGCCCCTGCCCGCGCTGCTCGCATCATTCTCTGTCTGGATGCCATTAGGGAGAGAGCTGCTGCTGCTGCAGGGATAGCATTAGGGTATTATATTAGCTTACTGTGAGTCAGGAGTGAGTCTACAAGAACCCAACAGCCCTTGTTAGGGCTAGAATTTTTTTTTTTTGTTTGCTTGTGACTGGGCTTGCTGGCACTAGTAGTGCAGCTAGTACCATATTGTGACGAATTTGCAGGGAGACTTGCGATCGTTATATTTAGCTCTTAGTGACACACATATCCATCTCAAACACAAGTGGGACAATTTATTAGGGGTTTGATTGAATTAGGCACAGTCTGCCGATTTTTTATTTTTTTTTCAAAACTTAAAGTAACAGGCACACCACAAAATCCAGTTGTGTGCTGTCAGTGTAGGTTAGAAACTAGGCATACAAGAACCCAACCGGCTTTCTTAGGGCTGCAATAGCGTTATATATATATTTTGTTGATTTGCTTGTGGTTGGCCTTGCTGGCACTAGTAGGGCAGCTAGTACCATATTGTGACGAATTTGCAGGGAGACTTGCGAACGTTATATTTAGCTCTTAGTGACACACATATCCATCTCAAACACCTAAGTGGGATCAGGTGACCCTGGAATAGACTAGCCCCTGCCCGCGCTGCTCGCATCATTCTCTGTCTGGATGCCATTAGGGAGAGAGCTGCTGCTGCTGCAGGGATAGCATTAGGGTATTATATTAGCTTACTGTGAGTCAGGAGTGAGTCTACAAGAACCCAACAGCCCTTGTTAGGGCTAGAATTTTTTTTTTTTGTTTGCTTGTGGCTGGGCTTGCTGGCACTAGTAGTGCAGCTAGTACCATATTGTGACGAATTTGCAGGGAGACTTGCAAACGTTATATTTAGCTCTTAGTGACACACATATCCATCTCAAACACCAAAGTGGGACAATTTATTAGGGGTTTGATTGAATTAGGCACAGTCTGACGATTTTTTTTGTTTTTTTCAAAACTTAAAGTGACAGGCACACCACAAAATCCACTTGTTTGCTGTCAGTGTAGGTTAGAAACTAGCCATAGCAATCATCATCATCTTTTGTGGTTGCTGTGTGATTTCTTCTGATTGTTTTGTAAAAAAAAAAAAAAAAAAACACACAAAAAAACACAAAAAAACATAAAATTTTTTTACAGTTTACACTTTAATTTTGAAAATGTTGAACCCGAGGGATAGGGGTAGGGGTAGAGGACAAGGGTGTGGGCGTCCAACTACTGCAGGGGTCAGAGGCCGTGGTTCTGGGCGGGGTGAGACACCACCTGCTGATGAGGGAGCAGGGGAACGCTGCAGAGCTACACTCCCTAGGTTCATGTCTCAAGTTACTGGGACTCGTGGTAGAGCACTGTTGAGGCCAGAACAGTGCGAAGAGGTGATGTCCTGGATTCCGGACATTGCTTCTAGCCATTTGTCCACCAGTCAGTCTTCCACGCAGTCCACCCATGTCACCGAAATCAGCACTCCTCCAGCTCCTCCACCTCAGCCTCCTTTCCCCCAGTCTGCCCCCTCCCAGGAAAATTTTGCATTTGAACCGGCATACTCTGAGGAAATGTTTTCTGGACCCTTCCCAGAGTCACAAACCACTTGTCCGGTTGCTGCTGAGCTCTTTCCCGAAGACATTGTTGATGTAGTGGAAAAAGTGTGTAAAGAGGTGTCGGACGATGAGGAGACATGGTTGTCAGACAGTGGTGAAGTTGTTGTCAGGGCTTTGGCTGGCACCGCTGAACCTGAAGCCAGACATGGTTGTGTGTGACAACGGCCGTAACCTGGTGGCGGCTCTGCAACTCGGCAGACTGACACATGTGCCATGCCTGGCCCATGTGTTAAATCTCATAGTTCAGCGGTTCCTCAAGACATACCCCAATCTGTCTGATTTGCTCGCGAAGGTGCGCCGCATCTGTGAGCATTTCAGGAGGTCCAGCACAGATGCTGCCACTCTCAGGGCAGCGCAGCGCCGCCTCCAACTGCCCGCTCACCAACTGTTGTGCAACGTGCCCACGAGGTGTAGACTGCCAGATGTCAACTTCCACCAGAACTGGTAGTCAGGTCAGTCAGCTTCCTCGAGTCTACAATGAGGAGTGGACATGGATGTCTGATATCTGTCAGGTGCTGAGTAACTTTGAGGAGTCAACACAGATGGTTAGTGGCGATGCCGCCATCCTCAGTCTCACCATCCCGCTGCTTGGCCTGTTGAAAAACTCTCTGGTCAGCATGAAGTCAGAAGATTTGCGCTCGTCACAAGAGACGGGGGAAGAAGATTCCCTTGTTGATAGCCAAAGCACCCTCAGGTCTGTTTCTCAGCGCATATCGGAGGAGGTGGAGGACGATGAGGAGGAAGAGGAGGAGAATGTTGGCGAGACAGAAGAGGGGAGCATTGCTCAGTCCTTCACTGTTTAGCATGTATGGGCAGAAGAGGAGGAGTTGGAGGAGTTGGAGGAGGAGGAAATGGACAGTCAGGCTAGTGAGGGGAGTGAATTCTTGCGAGTTGGGACTCTGGCGCATATGGCAGATTTCATGCTAGGCTGCCTATCCCGTGACCCTCGCGTTCAAAGAATTTATTCCAGCACCGATTACTGGGTATTCACTCTCCTGGACCCACGGTACAAGCAAAATCTTTCCACTCTCATCCCTGGAGAGGAAAGGAGTGTGAGAATGCATGAATACCAGCAGTCCCTGGTGCACAAGCTGAAACAGTATTTCCCTTCTGACAGCGCTAGCGGCAGAGGGCGTACTTCTGCGGGACAAGTAGAGAGGGAGAGTAGGCGAGCAGGCAGCTTGTCCAGCACTGGCAGGGGTACGCTTTACAAGGCCTTTGCCAGTTTTATGTCACCCCAGCAAGACACTCTTACCTGTCCCCAGTCTCGGCAGAGTAGGGCTGATCTTTACAGAAAGATGTCTAGGGAGTACGTAGCTGACCATACCATCGTCCTAAATGATCACACAGCTCCCTACAACTACTGGGTTTCAAAGCTGGACATGTGGCACGAACTTATTTTTCCCCTCAGGATCAGATTCTGCCAAGTTTTTTATATAATTTTGTAGGGGGGACTTGCAATTTTGCTTGTTTACTTTGGAGACCAAAATGCCTTGTACTGGCCTTGAGGAGTTTAATTATATTTCCTGGTCAACCCCTTTAATTAGAAGGCACATAGTTCTCTTTAAAGAACAATCTTTACTAAATGTAAAATATAAATCTATTTTACTGGACACTATGGAATCTGTAATTGTAGTAATTTTGTCTTATTTATTGTTTTCAAATATAAGACTTTTTTTTTAGATATATTCTGTAATATTTATTTGTTTACAAACTGAGTTTGAATTCTGCAAGATGTATGTAAAATGCTAAAATACCACCAGGTGGCAAATGTGAGCAATTGTAAGAAAGCCTTGATGCCCAGAAGCTTACAGAACACTTGACTAAGTAAAATGAGCCTCAGAAAAGGTTAAGAAATTACGTTGGTTATTATTTTGGCCATATTTTTTAACATAAAGCAAGACACAACAAGCTTTAGATGTAACAGATCTAAAAAATGTAAATGATTTTATAATTTTGTAATTGAGCCTAGCGGCGTTAGAATATTTTGCTGTTTCTATGATTGTAATAAAATATAATATTCTGGGAGTTCTAAAGGATAATCACAAAGAATGATGAACATGAGCTGCACTGACATACTGTACTGTACTGTACTAAAAACAGCTGATCTCTGCTCCATGTGTACAAAACGCTAAAGCCTTTTACTGTTCATGTGCTCACACTAAAAGAATGAATGGCCTTGTAACAGTCAGATGTGGAGTGTCCCCTCTCCTGTCTGTCTCCTCTTCTGAAATATGCTGTTGCTGTCTGTCAATCTATTAACAGTGCAGTAACTGGAAACAGAAGTAGAGTAGATAAAGGAATGGAAGTTATGCTGAAATCCTGTGGGTGGCAGTGAAATGACTCAGAAAGGCTGTGATGTCACTTATATCCTATGTCTCCTAGTAGCATATACCAGAACACAGCAGATTGTGCTTCTTTACAAGCACATCTGAAGATAACTCTTGGCTGGGTGTTTTTGCACGGAATGACATTTAAATGTAATATTATTAAGTTTAGATTAACCCCTTAAGGAATAGCCTTTAGACTTTTATTTGTAGGTTGGTGTAGATGCTTGAAGGCTTGTTTTTTGTGGGTCATAAAATAATTTCATAGGCACCATTTTGGGATGTCTAAAACATATCTTTCTGGAAGGGCTGAAAAAAGAGTTGACCCATTTTTACATTACATTTTTTTACCCTGTTTTCTATTTGCCAAAAATACCATGCAGGGTGATACAAAAAGGATAAAGCAACATAATTGCCTCAGAATTCTTGGAGATCAGCTAAACATGGTGATTGTTTGTTTACTCTTGATTTTCATTTTGGTATCACCAAAAATACCCCTTCACCCTCAAAGACTGTAAGATCATCACTCCTACTGTTGCATATGACTAAAATGAATATGTAGCGCTACACAGAGTTTTGCCAAATCACTATAAACATATGATTATTATTGCCCAAATGGAAATATGGAGGGCACCATGCTGCTTTATTTACATTATGTAAGGGGAAACAATTACAGTACAACATATTCTAGTAAGAATAACAAATAGACACAGGCGAGACAAACATAGGTGTTACTACTGTAGGGCTTCTGGTGCAGTGATAACATTGATTGTAGTGATACAGTAGTTTCAGCACTTGGCAGGAGGGGAGGGGCAAGTGCTCTTTGCACATTGTAACAGTTTGTGAAACTGCAGCACAGAGGGGCTCTGGTAACAACCCAGGAACCCTTCAGTGTCATTAGCATACCTTTAAAAGTCAATTTGAGAAGGAAGGAAGCCATGGATAACAAATATAAGAACATTACCATAGTCACAGTGCCTGGGGCTATGAGTAAGGGCTCTTTCACATTGACGTGTGTACACCGTTTCCGTTGTGCATCCATTGCATCTTGTCTCCGTTTTGCTTCTGTTTTGTCTTGCCATCCACCCAAAAAATCTGAAGGTTTCACATTGCTTTGAAAACATAACACCTGGTCACTCAGCCTTAGTAGTGAAAAAAACTGATTTTTATTTTGTGCACCCATAGACCTCTATTGCCTTTTTCGTGATCCACATCCGTGAGAAAAATAGGACAGTTTCATTATTTGTTCCATTGGCAATGGATCAATGAAATAACAAGCCAATGTGAAAACACCAATTGAAAAAAATGGCTTTGTGAGGCATCTATGGAAATCACAAAAGCACGAATATGAAATAAAACACCGAAGTAAAAGAGCCCTTTTAACTTTTAATATCACTGTTAGCTGTAAAATGTTACGTGTTGGGCCATTAATTGAGGCATACATATAAAAAAGATAAAAACGATTAAAAAAAAACGACAACATTTTTGTCAGTTTCTAAATTGAATTTTTGTAATTGTTTTTGCACATCTGTACAATTTTCTTATTATTTTGTCATATACATATACATTGCCCCATGGATAACAGCTAGGTACAGTTTAACACACTGGGGCACATTTACTAAAAACACTGTAAACTGCACTATGTGCAGTTTGCCTGTGTAGTGTACAGATGGGCCAGATTTAGGATATATGGCGCACGTTCTTTGTGAATCTGCTGCTCCCTGCACTGCCCCGACAGAGTGCCCTCAGTTCTTCTTAGCTGAAGACTATACTTTGTAGCCATGAAAAATGTTCCATCCCATCCAGCAAATGTAGGCTTGTTTATATTCATTAAGTATTTCCTATACGTGGCCCTAGAGATTTCTTCTACAATTCTAGGTATAATAAGATTAATTAGTAGTTCAATTATTAAGTGGATGGTAAATTAGCTTATTTAAAATTCTAACAGCAAAACACCTAATTTTCATGAACTGTATGATGCCTCCTCCGTGACATTTATTTGGTGAAACTGTCTTTATGTTTACTTGAATGTTTTCCTGAACAATTCAATTAGGATTCTAATAAACAAGAATGTGGCACCACTGAATCCTGGTGCTATAGGGAGGGGGTTGTTGTTGAGCCGAACCCAGACGGGAACTGAGTACGCTCAACTGAATCTGCACTGTTACTATTTATATAAAAATGCTTTGAGATGCAAGCATAATCAGATAAATATCAGTGCTAAATAATAATACTCATTTAGCTACTGTCAGATCCAGGCATTATATGTAGCCTTATAACAGCCTGTCAGTCGGCATTGTCTACTACATGAAGAGCAGAATAATATATGAGCGTATTAAAACCCTATGGCGGAGACACCCAAGTGGGCCTGAAAAAGTAGTGAAACATTTTTGCTAAAAAAAAAAAGAAAAGGCAAAATCACCCCCTTCCCTAGAATGTATGTATATAATAAATTAGCTAAATCATAAACATATGGCATTTTTGATATGCCAGTATCACAAAATGTGCAATCTATTATATTATAAAAAATATTCTCCATATAGTGATGGAAAAAAACCCTCCAAACATCAAAATTGCCTTTTTTGCCATTTTTGTCAAGTAGAAAATATTCTAAAACCCTTCATGAAAGTGGCGTGTCATACCTTACGCCCATTTTTTGATCTTGCCATAATAAATGAATAAACAAATAAATTAAACTTTTGCGGCACACTGAAAAAATCTAAGTAAAAACAACACTAAAGTTTGGCGCCAGAAAATTGTGCATCAATGAGAGGAAGTAAAAGCAAATGCAAGTTATTATAAATATGGTTACATTTACATCACATTGTAGCTTTCTGATGTAAGTACACATAAGGTGCATTCCCAATTCTAGGGCTAGGTTGTATCCCCCTGTATGCTCAGCATCTTGTTCCAGCCTTCCATACAAGGACAATTTAATCACTGAGGACCCCGCAGAGCATATGCTCAGCAGAGGACAGAAATGGATGCAATACAATCCCTCCCCATAGGCTATGATAGCCTCGGCTGCCCAGGATTTAAGGTGTATCTTTCTGCATCTTTCCATCATGTGTTTTCTACATAGACAGAGGCATAAAGTAAACTTCCATCTGCCATTATATGTCTGCTGTTACATGCAGGGTTCCTGGTATATACTCTAAACATATCATAAACAAGATAAGAATATAGCTTAAGAGTAAAACACTGTTCATTAAGGCTATATGGTAAACCGCATGATAAATAAATACATGGCACTGAGACTTTCTACTGTAAATGGATTTGCTACTAAATATACGTAGTAGAAACAATTCAGGTAAGAAATGTAATTTTTCTGTCCATAATACGATGTGATTCAAAAATAAAGCTTGGTAATAATAAGAGTATGATACATTCAGTTCTATGGCTAGTAGGCTGTAACATGGAAAAAGAAGATTATATAAAAATCCTGATGTTTGGTGCTGCCATATAAAGAATTCTATATAGTTTGTCCCAACTGGTTGTCAGAACTTGCTAATTGCTATGAATGGGATAACATTTCTGGCTCTTATGCTTGAAAACCACACACAGGGCTGCCTGTCTCAGACTAGTGTTTGTTATTGGCTTGATACTTTTCTGTGTAAAAACAGGTCTATCTCTGACTTCTTGTAACCTGTCCACTCCACCATCCAGCAGCTGTCAGACAAAGTAAGTATTCTCTTTACCTTGAAGGGTCTCTGAGGGTCCTTTAGTTTGGTTCCAGATAGCAGATTTGCCCTTATCAGGACGGTCTTATTTGCTGTAGGCAGGGCCATAGGTCATTGCAGGGTAGGTTCTGACAGCATTATTGCACCAACCCAAATAATGAAGTAGACATGTCACTTGGGACGCACAGTGAAAGCTGTAAAATCCAAGCCCTCAAGAATATATGGTGCAAATTAGAGATGAGCGAACATACTCGTCCGAGCTTGACACACATATCCACCTCAAACACCGAAGTGGGACAATTTATTAGGGGTTTGATTTGAATTAGGCAGAGTGTGCTGATTTTTTTTTTTTTTACGTTTAATTTTTGTAGAACTCAAAGTCATCAGGCACAGCACAAAATCCAGTTGTGTGCTGTCAGTGTAGGTTAGAAACTAGCCATAGCAATAGGATAGCATCATTTTGTTTAAAAAAAAAAAAATTTTAAGTTTACACTTTAATTTGGAAAATGTTTAACCCAAGGGCTAGGGGTAGAGGACGAGGGCGTGGACGTGGGCGTCCAACTACTGCAGGGGTCAGAGGCCATGGTCCTGGGTGGGGTGAGACACCACCTGCTGATGAGGGAGCAGGGGAACGCCGCAGAGCTACACTCCCTAGGTTCATCATGTCTCAAGTTACTGGGACTCGTGGTAGAGCACTGTTGAGGCCAGAACAGTGCGAAGAGGTGATGTCGTGGATTGCGGACAATACTTTTAGCCATTTGTCCACCAGTCAGTCTTCCAGGCAGTCCACCCATGTCACCGAAATCAGCACTCCTCTAGCTCCTCCACCTCAGCCTCCTTCCCCCCAGTCTGCCCCCTCCCAGCAAAATTTGGCATTTGAACCGGCATACTCTGAGGAACTGTTTTCTGGACCCTTCCCACAGTCAAAAACCACTTGTCCGGTTGCTGCTGAGCTATTTTCCGATGCCCAGGTTTTCCACCGGTCGCAGTCTGTGGGTGATGATGACATTATTGACGTAGTGGAAGAAGTGTGTAAAGAGGTGTCGGACGATGAGGAGACACAGTTGTCAGACAGTGGTGAAGTTGTTGTCAGGGCAGGAAGTCCGAGGGGGGAGCAGACTGAGGGATCGGAGGATGATGAGGTGACAGACCCAAGCTGGGTTGATAGGCCGGGTGAACACAGTGCTTCTGAGACGGAGGCGATGATGGGGCCAGACGGAGAGGCAGGGCCAGAGCTGGTGCATCAGCACCAAATGTTGCCCGTAGTCAAGCTCCCGTGGCGAGGGCTAGACTTTCAGAAGTCTGGAGGTTCTTTAAAGAAACACCGGATGACCGACGGACTGTGGTGTGCAACCTGTGCCAAACCAGGATCAGCAGGGGTTCCACCACTACTAGCTTAACTACCACCAGTATGCGCAGGCATATGAATGCTAAACACCCCACTCAATGGCACCAAGCCCGTTCACCTCCGGCCGGGCACACCACTGCTCCTTCCCCTGTGTCATCTGCTAGTCATCCCCCTGCCCAGGAACCCGCCCAAACACCTCCCGTGCGAAAACCCCATCTTCGCCTCCACGATCCTCCACAGCATCCACCAGCGTTCAGCTCTCCATACCCCAGACGCTGGAGCGCAAAAGGAAATATAGTGCAACCCACCCACACGCCCAAGCCCTCAACGTCCACATCTCCAAACTGCTTAGCCTGGAGATGCTGCCCTATAGGCTGGTAGAGACTGAGGCCTTTCGAAACCTCATGGCGGGGGCCGCCCCTCGGTATTCGGTCCCCAGCCGCCACTACTTTTCCCGATGTGCCGTCCCAGCCCTGCACAAGCACGTGTCAGAGAACATCATCCGTGCCCTGACCAACACCGTTTCTGACAAGGTCCACCTGACCACGGATACGTGGACGAGTGCTGCCGGGCAGGGCCACTATTTATCGCTGACGGCACATTGGGTTAACTTGGTGGAGGCTGGGACCGAGTCTGACCCTGGGGCTGCTCATATACTGCCGACGCCGAGGATTGCGGGGCCTACCTCGGTCCAGGTCTCAAAGGCCTACTATGCTTCCTCCTCCTCCCACCCCTCCTCCACCTCCTCCTCCGAATTACAATCCGTGGGCATGGCGCCATCAGTCGGTAGCTCTAGGCACAGCAGCAGTGCCATCGCTAAGCGACAGCAGGCGGTGATCAAACTGCTGAGCCTAGGCGATAAAAGGCACACCGCCCAAGAGCTATTACAGGGCATCACGGCAAAGACTGATCTGTGGCTGGCACCGCTGAACCTGAAGCCAGGCATGGTTGTGTGTGACAATGGCCGTAACCTGGTGGCGGCTCTGCAACTCGGCAGACTGACACATGAGCCATGCCTGGCCCATGTGTTAAATCTCATAGTTCAGCGTTTACTCAAGACATACCCCAATCTGTCTGATTTGCTCACAAAGGTGCGCCGCATCTGTGCGCATTTCAGGAAGTCCAGCACAGATGCTGCCACTCACAGGGCAGCGCAGCGCCGCCTCCAACTGCCCGCTCACCGACTGTTGTGCGACGGGCCCATGAGGTGGATCTCAACCTTAACCATGTTATCCAGAGTTTACCAGCAGCCCAGAGCGATTGTAGACTGCAAGATGTCAACTTCCACCAGAACTGGTAGTCAGGTCAGTCAGCTTCCTCAAGTCTACAATGAGGAGTGGACGTGGATGTCTGATATCTGTCAGGTGCTGAGTAACTTTGAGGAGTCAACACAGATGGTCAGTGGCGATACCGCCATCATCAGCCTCACCATCCTGCTGCTTGGCCTGTTGAAAAACTCTCTGGTCAGCATGAAGTCGGAAGCTTTGCGCTCGTCACAAGAGACGGGGGAAGAAGATTCCCTTGTTGATAGCCAAAGCACCCTTAGGTCTGTTTCTCAGCGCATATCGGAGGAGGTGGAGGAGGATGAGGAGGAAGAGGAGGAGAATGTTGGCGAGACAGAAGAGGGGACCATTGTTCAGTCCTTCACTGTTCAGCATGTATAGGCAGAAGAAGAGGAGTTGGAGGAGTTGGAGGAGGAGGAAATGGGCAGTCAGGCCAGTGAGGGGAGTGAATTCTTGAGCGTTGGGACTCTGGCGCATATGGCAGATTTCATGCTAGGCTGCCTATCCCGTGACCCTCGCGTTCAAAGAATTTATTCCAGCACCGATTACTGGGTATTCACTCTTCTGGACCCACGGTACAAGCAAAATCTTTCCACTCTCATCCCTGGAGAGGAAAGGAGTGTGAGAATGCATGAATACCAGCAGGCCCTGGTGCACAAGCTGAAACAGTATTTCCCTTCTGACAGCACTAGTGGCAGAGGGCGTACTTCTGCGGGACAAGTAGCGAGGGAGAGTAGGCGAGCAGGCAGCTTGTCCAGCACTGGCAGGGGTACGCTTTACAAGGCCTTTGCCAGTTTTATGTCACCCCAGCAAGACACTGTCACCTGTCCCCAGTCTCGGCAGAGTAGGGCTGATCTTTACAGAAAGATGGTGAGGGAGTACGTAGCTGACCATACCATCGTCCTAAATGATCACACAGCTCCCTACAACTACTGGGTTTCAAAGCTGGACATGTGGCACGAACTGGCGCTGTACTCCTTGGAGGTTCTTGCCTGCCCTGCCGCTAGCGTGTTGTCCGAGCGGGTTTTCAGTGCAGCTGGTGGCATCATCACCGATAAGCGTACACGCCTGTCGACAGACAGCGCTGACAGGCTGATGCTTATCAAGATGAATAAAGCCTGGATTTCTCAGGATTTTCATTCTCCACCAGGTGAAAGAAGCTCAATCTGAATAATGTATGCACTCCTCCTCCTCATTGTCCTCCTTCTCCTCCTCTTTGTACACTAAAGCAGAGGAAACTGGCTATTTTTTGCCAGGGCCAACTGGCTCTAGCTATAGTACTCTATGTATTTAATTTTTCTGGAGGGCCACCTACCCGGTCCTCTGTTTTAAACAATTTTTGGGAGTGCCACATACAGGCACTCAATCTATTTAATTTTTCTGGAGGACCACCTACCTGCTCCTCTGGTTTGAAAACTTTTTTGGACTGCCACATACCGGCACTATCCAAATTAAATTGTCTCCATAGCAGCCTCCACACGTCGTCTTTTTAGCTGCCTTCACACGTTGTCTCCATTGCTACCTGCACACGTCATCACCATAGCTGCCTCCAAAAGTCGTCCATATAGCTGCCTCCATACATGGTCCCCTTATCAAACGAACTGTGTCAGGCAGAATTTTGGGTTGTTTTCATGGCTTCCACATCAAACTTGTTAACTTTGTCGCCACCCTGCTGTGTAATCCACAAAATATACTGGCAAACTTTTATAATTTACCGATATTATTTCAGTGCTTCTTGCGCATCTGTTTACATTCCTCTCACCCGCCATAACCCAAACTTATAAGAACACTACTACACTTGATCTTATACAAAAGGTTCTTAGAAGTGCTGTTTGGGGAGTAGCCTAGAGACAGGGGCTTGGATTGGCGAAAGCTCGCCTGGCAGCGGAGCGCCAGCTCCATCCCAAGATCCAACTAACATAGTTTTAACTGCAGCACCTTTAATCTACTACTAGTTCACTGCCTCCATACATGGTCCCCTTATCAAAGAGCTTTGTCAGGCAGAATTTTGGGTTGTTTTCATGGCTTCCACATCAAACTTGTTAACTTTGTCGCCACCCTGCTGTGTAATCCACAAAATATACTGGCAAACTTTTATCATTTACCAATATTATTTCAGCGCTTCTTGCGCATCTGTTTACATTCCCCTCACCCGCCATAAACCAAACTTATAAGAACACTACTACACTTGATCTTATACAAAAGGTTCTTAGAAGTGCTGTTTGGGGAGTAGGTGAGAGACAGGGGCTTGGATAGGCGAAAGCTCGCCTGGCAGCGGAGCGCCAGCTCCAACCCAAGATCCAACTAACATAGTTTTAACTGCAGCACCTTTAATCTACTACTAGTTCACTGCCTCCATACATGGTCCCCTTATCAAACGAGCTGTGTCAGGCAGAATTTTCAGGTGTTTCACCAGATACATAGTGGAACTCGGCCCATCTGTCGCCGCCATGTTGGAGACCTGAAGTTGCAATCATAGCAGCACAATATGGATGCCCCATACTGTCGCTCTTAATCATGGAACCATTTCCGAAAAAACTATTAAAAATAGAACCACTATACTATTCCATTATTCCTAGGTGAAATATTCAAACGACCCGGCCTGCTTTGAAAATTATAATTTTTTCAAAGTAAACGCTTCTGGCCCCCAGGCCCATTTTGGGTGGGGAGGAGCCGAGAGACAGGGGCTTGGACAGGCGAAAGCTCGCCTGGCAGCGGACCGCCAGCTCCATCCCAATATTAGGCAGCCTCAGAGGCATCCATGCATGCTGTCCCTGCTGTTTCCTGTCCATTTTGCCTCCACGATCCTCCACAGCGTTCACCAATGTCTCCATGCATAACTTTCAACTTTCTATACCCCAGACGCTGGAGCATGAGAGGATATGCAGCACATCATCCCCTTATCAAATGAGCTGTGTCAGGCAGAATTTTCAGGTGTTTCACCAGATACATAGTGGAACTCGGCCCATCTGTCGCCGCCATGCTGGAGACCTGAAGTTGCAATCATAGCAGCGCAATATGAATGCCCCATACTGTCGCTCTTAGTCATGGAAGTCGTCTCCATGGCTGCCTCCACATATCGTCCCCTTATCAAAAGAGCTGTGTCAGGCTCATTTTTCGGGTGTTTCACCAGATACGTTATGGAACTTGGTCACTATGTCGCCACCATGCTGTGTTATCGACTAAATATACCGTCAACCTTTTGTTCACATAGGAAATCATTTCAGCGCTTCTTGCTCACCTCCTTTGGTGAAGCCTGAGTCTATTTAGGGTATGTCACCATGAGACTCTCTAGCCTGCCACTGCTGCCGCTGCCTCTTCATGCCGTCCCCATAGTGTCAGGGTGAATTATTGTATGTTTTAGATCCTATCTAGCCTCATTCGGTCACTCTGTCATGGCCACGCTGTTGCCCATAATTTTGGCATAATGGTACGATTAAGTAGCCTCAGAGGCATCCATGCATGCTGCCCCTGCTGTTTCCTGTTCATTTCCGTGGTGTTTCCATCCTTTTCTGAGGTTCCCAGGTGTTTGGCCAAGCTTCCCTGTGCAGAGCCCTGGTCCCCTTGAAAAATGCTCGAGTCTCCCAGTGACTTCAATGGGGCTCGTTATTCGAGACGAGCACTCGAGCATCGGGAAAAGTTCGTCTCGAACAACGAGTAGCCGAGCATTTTAGTGCTCGCTCATCTCTAGTGCAAATGCATTTTTTTACCATTATCACTGTGTTCGGCATATTAAATACTGTCACCATGAAGTGCAATTTGTGCAGAAAACAAGCCCTCACACAGCGCTTTTCATGGAAAAATAAAAAAGTTATGGATTTTTGAAGGTAGGAAGTGAAAAATGTAAACGCAAAAACGAAAAAGGGCCTCGGCAGGAAGGGGTTAAATAACAGCAATGATTTCTAAATATCTACACAATGTAGCAATTACATTTAGAAGGATCTAACATCTTTATCATAAACGTTACACCCTCAACTTTCCAAACCAATTGGATGAAAATTTTGAAAATCTACTTATACACATTGGATTAAACGCGGCACTGAAGAATATCTTATATGAATCTGGACAAATCATAGGGTTGTGCCTTCAAATTGAACCTTTTACCTTACTGACTTCACTATGATTTCTCCCTGATCGTCGAGAAACAACACATTTGGTCAAAAGAAAACCAACCTTACATTAAGTTCTCAAATTGTCTTAAAGATTAGCGATTTTTAACTCAACATGAGTTGCTGGGAAGATACTCTTAAGAGTACGAGGACCCCCCCCATATGTGGATGTAACTCACTCTCTGGGTACATGGCAGGGTACAGAAGGGAAGGAGCACTATGTAGGGCATATTTTGATTTCAGCTTTCAGGTGCCATTACATGTTTGCATAGCCCCAGAGGTACCCGAAACCCATTCCCCCCAGAGAATGACTCCATTTTGTAAAGTTTAGGAATAAAGCTTTACTTTTATTATCACATCTGATTAGCAAGCATAATCCATGTAAGCTACTACTGTAAATCCCATCTTACTGAATAGGTAACACTCATTAAAGTGATTGGCCACATATAGAAAACTTAACACAGTAAGTATAAGACCACTATAGGTCATCCACATTTTTTAACTTACCCTGTTAAAGTTTTTAAAGGATTTTCACGGTCTGGTGCATCGGTGCCGGCTTTTACGCACTGACGAAACCCTGATTGCTCTCTGATCTGGTGATCTGCAACACAAGTTTGAAAGAGGTCTTAGAGAGGCCTTAAAGTTTGTAATAAGTTGCCAACCCCTTAAAATATATCCTAAAGTAGCCTTCCATAGACCCATGTGCCAGTCCAAAGCATACCCTTTTTTATGACAGTTATAGAAAACGCTGTAAGTATTCAACTAGATTCTTAGCTAGAAGGTGAAATCTTCTTTCCTGCAGGACAGAAACACTAATCTGTAACTGGTTCAGCGCTGTATCCAAGAAAGAAGATAATCCTTCGCTTACATGTCACTAAGCTGCACTGTACAATATCCTGTGCACGGTGGTCCAGCTGTGAAATCTTGCCAGAGCATGGTCCAGTTTTTCTGTTTATCGCCATCCTAAATGGGGATCTTTGAGCTCATGATTTGAAGGGGTCTTATTGGAAACATAACACATGTAGATCATTGGATCATAGGTCTGGCTAGGTCAAAGGAGGGACCACAATTTGATACACTCTATAACATTGTTATTCTAGTTATATGTACTAACCTCTTTTACTGCACCATGCTGTGCAACTGTTTTATACATCTTTATATAATTGTTCAGGAACAATGAGCAATGTAATGTTATTTTCCTGTGAAATTAAAACCAGTTTGTCCATAAAAAGTGTCATACTGATAGCTGAAACAAGAATACATATTGCAATAGTCTAATCCAGCAACTGAGATGAATGGGGCATGATTTTACTTCATGAGCGTGCGTGTCTATTGCTTTCTGGCTTACAAGTGATGGAAGTGAACAAATGTGCAGCTACTGAAGTGTAGCCAACCCTTCTCTGGAATGCAATGATAATTTCAGCCCATGCATTGGAAATGTCACCAGGAAGAAAATGATAATTATGGTTCTCCTTTCATTGTACCATCATTCTCAATTAGCTTGTGGTTGTAAGAGAATGGTGCAAGATTATCATGTTATGTATATTATAAACATAGTTCAAAGTGTCCTATTTGCCATTTGTCCTAAGTGTAAAGTTAAGACACAAAATATAACCTGCATGTAAAGTTCCCATCTTATGTCCATGTGATCACTGTCAGTTACTGTTTATTGGGAACCTGGACAAAGCCCAGATATCTGGATGAAAATATGGCATGATTATAAAAATATTTGCCAATACTTCAACTTATAAAAGAGTATGTTTATTATTCAACTAGAGGCCAAAGAGTAATGTCAGTAGGCCGTGACTAAAGCCAGAGATCATGCAATAGTCTCAATTTGCCCATTCTGCTGTTCCACTGTGGGTCTGTAGCTCAGCTATGTGTAACCGAGGTATGTCAACCTGGATTTCACCAGTAACTGATCAAAATGATGCTCACAGGGGCGTAACTCCAGCATTTACAGCGTTAACAGTGGTTTCTGTATAAAAATTGTAGATTCACACAGAAGGCGCCAAAACTATGAATTAACACATGTGGAATTATACACTTAACAAATAAGTGTGAAACAGCTTAAAATATGTCTTATATTCTAGGATCTTCAGAGTATCCACCTTTTGCTTTGATTACTGTTTTTCAAACTCTTGGCATTCTCTTGATGAGGTTCAAGAGCTAGTCACCTGAAATGATGTTAAAACAGTCTGGAAGGAGTTCCCAGAGATGCTTAGCACTTGTGTGCCATTTTGCCTTCACTCTGCGGTCCTGCTCACCCCAAACCATCTTGGTTCAGGTCTGTTGACTGTGGAGGCCAGGTCATCTGGTGTAGTACCCCAATACTCTCCTTCTTGGTTAAATCGCCCTTATACAGCCTGGAGTTGTGTTTGGGGTCATTGTTCTGTTTAAAAACAAATGATGGTCCAACTAAACCTAAAGCGGATGGAATTGCATGCTGCTACAAAATGCTGTAGAGTCCATTTGTTCACCTTTTCTGCATCGCACAAAGACAGGGTGGTTGGAACCAAAGATCTCAGACCAAAGCACAGATTTCCACTGGTCTAATGTCCATTACTTGTGTTATTTAGCCAAACAAGTCTCTTCTGCTTGTTGCCTGCCCTCAGCAGTAGTTTCCTAGTAGTTTTTTTTTTTACCATGAAGGCTTCTGCACACAGTCTCCTCTTACCAGTTGTTGTAGAGATGTGTCTGCTTCCAGAACTCTGTGTGTGTCATTGACCTGGTCTCTAATCTGAGCTTCTGTTAACCTGCGATTTCTGAGGCTGGTGACTCGGATGAACTTATCCTCTGCAGCAGAGGTGACTCTGGTCTTCCTTCCCTGGGGCGGTCCTCATGTGAGCCAGTTTCTTTCACAGATCTACTTTTTCTGTGCCCAATATTTTTCATCCTGCTTGTGTCAACCTTGATGCACACTCCAAAAACTGATTGTTTTCAATGAACACTTTGGAGTATATTTAGTACTGGATGTTTTACTTTGCACCATCTACTTTATATTAATCTATTTTATATTTGTTTTTGATTTCATGTATTAGGACATAAGGAATTCTGTTGATCTAAAGTCTCTAAAATGTATTTGTCTTATATTATTTTGCTTGTTATATTTTTATGTAACAAGTGATGCCTTTGGAAAATACTTTGATAATTTTTACCTTGCCAATTAATATATTTGAAATTACTTTATCTATTAGACACATCAAAGAGAACATATAGGTTTTAAATGGCTGTAAAATTATTATTGTGAAAAAAAATTATCAAAGATAAACAGCTGCAAACACTTGTGTGTGATTGTTAAGTCTTTGAATGAAGCTCTTCAAATAATTTCTTTAAAAGCGGTATATTTGGAGAGGATGGAGATTTCAGTAAGATGTGTCAATGAAAAGAAATGATTCATAATACTTTATCTACTATGTAATCTTTAAAAAGGTTTGAAATGCCTAAAAAGCTGTGACTATGTTTTTTTTTAACTAAGAGTTTCTTTATAATCCAAAAACTAATATTTATTGGATTAAGATGGTATGCATTGGGTGACATTCAGGACAATAAATACAATCAATTCTTTATGTTGTACATTTTGTCTCAGATTTTGATGGGGTGCACAACCATTACAGGTCAGAGGGACGCATTTTCAAACTGCCCAGAACAGACCAATAATACCGGAGACCCCCTCCCCAGAGCACACGTATAATATAGGAGATCCCCCACAGTTGACATATAATACAGGAGATCCCCAGAGCAGACATATTATACTGGACAGAGCAGGCTCAATATAGGAGAACCCTCAGAGCAGGCTCAATACTGGAGAACCCTCAGATCAGGCTCAATACTGGAGAACCTTTGGAGAAGGCTCAATGCTGTAGACCTTTTAGAGCAGGCTCAATACTGGAGAACCCTCAGAGGAGGCTTAATACTGTCGAACCATCAGAGCAGGCACTAATAAAGTAGAGCCCATAAAGAAGATACTAATAATGGAGAACTCCCAGAACAAATACTTATACTGGACACCCCGGAGCAGGCACTAATACTTGAGGATATTCAGAAGTACAGCAAAAGATATTAACTTATGTTAAAGAATAACCAACCACTTTAAACTTAATTGTAAGTTTATTGACACCTACACAATGGGGCTCATTTACTAAGAGTCTGAACGCCACACTTTCATTGGGTTTCCTGAATACTTTCATTTTGCGCTGAATTGCCCCAGGTTTTTGGTGCACGCGATTTGATTGTGGTGCATTGGGCCGGCTTTCATGCAACAGAAATCGGCATAGCCGTCGGACAACCCAACGGAATTGGAAAAAACACAGAATTTTAAACACGATTTGTGTCGCAAGATCAAGCACTTACATGCACCAGGAAGAAGAAGGTGAATTCCGACGGGCCTTGGAGCAGAAGCGACACCTGCTGGATATCGGGCTCATGACCTTAGTGAATCCCGGCAGACCCGAATCCTCGTCGGACAAAGCGCCGCGGGATCGCAACTGGACCGGGTAAGTAAATTGTCCTCAATGTTTTGCAAACTTGAAACATGGCCTTGTGGGTTATTTTTTATTGTAAAATCCTATAAGAACATATAGAATAATATATATATATATATATATATATATATATATATATATATCTGTGCCTTTTTGCCAACTCAATCAACTTTTCATGCTAAATTGCTCCATAATTATCACGTGATTTCATGACTTTGTAGTCCGGGCAAGCATACAGCTGAACGTTGGAGAGGAGGAGGGATGCGTGCTTCTCACCCATCCCCAAAATATAGGACCTATCCCACACAGTGACCCAGCACCATAGACGTCAATGGTGGACAATATGCGGCCGCAAATGGTGTGGACGCATATCAGATTTATGAAGTGTTTGTTATACTTATGTACAACAGTACCAGCAATGAAGTAAATGTCTCTGCGCCTTCAATTCATCATATATTACCTACAAGATTGCACTTGAATCATTATTGAACGTATAAAACAAATACATAAAAAATGGTCATGTGGACCGTAAAACATGTAAAACATACAAAAGCTGGCAGTGATCATAGTCAAGAATTATGAAGTGTGACTATAGAAAACCTCATAAATCTAGGCGGAAATCCACACAGGAGAACTTTGGAACTGGATTTGGGAAAGGGGGAGGACCCATGAAAAGTAGTGGGCATGAGCACACGCCGGTCTGTTCCATGTGGCTCAGTCTCTGCTAAATGTTTGCAGTGGATTGCTGTACAGTCTACAGCTCCTAGTATGCACAAGCATTTTATGATTCCAAAATAGAAAAGAAGTCACGGGCACTCACTGATAAAACAGCACTTCAAGTTTATTCTCTATTCTATATAATAATTATTGTGTTTGATACATCACGTATTGACTTATTTCCTAATTTATTAAATCTATTTATATGTTTACTGTGTAAAGCAGGAAACAGTGCAATAACACATGAAATAATATCAGTGTTATTAAAAGCTGTCCTGAACGGGGCTACAGCTGACTACACCAAGTCTTTAAATATCTTGAACAGACTGGCACCATGTTATTTTAAAATTGATGAGACTTTACAATGAGAATGGAGTCAGAGAAAATGGATTTCTTTATATGCTGTGACATCCTTTATTAAACCTGTCGAAAAGAAACGTAAACATATGAAATATACATATTCAGCCCAGGCACATCATCAGTCATTGTATACAGGTTATTATAGATGTCACATTAAACATTATATACTTCAAGTACAACTATAAACTACTGGACTGTATGGAAATTACAAAATAGGGAATGATGACTTTGCCAACGGGTTTTCTTATGAAATATCTTATTTCATATTTTCACATTTTCTCAAAGTAGTAATGTATAAAGAAAGCTCATGTAGGTCAAATTGTGTGTCCTAAAAAGTAAATTGTAGGGTGGTAAGAAGAAGCACATATTTTGGTATTCAAAGGAGTATAATACTAGGAAAGCATAAGAGAAGCCGAAATATATTTCATATGATATATTTTTTGGGGAGAAAACTGAGCAATCTACAGACAGATCTCTGTGAACATATTAAGTCATGCCTGGATTGTACTCTTGTAAATCTTCAATAAACACTAAATAAGTGATCAGATAAGTTAATAATTTTTATAATGATAATATTACAGGCAGTCCCCTACTTAAGAACACCTGACTTACAGACGACCCCTAGTTACAAACGAACTCCTGGATCTTGGTAATTTACTCTACTTTAGTCCCAGGCTACAATTATCAGCTGTAGGAGTTATCAGAGGTGTCTGCAATTAAGCTTTATTGAACATCCTGGTTCTTATGACAATCCAAAAGTTTTTAAATCCAATTTTCCCAAAGACCAAAAAAGTTTTTTACAATTTGTCACAATTATAAAATATACAGTTCCGTCTTACATACAATTTTGACTTAAGACCATCAGAACCTATCTTGTATGCCTGTATTAATATTACACTGGGTGTGTTAGTCACTAACATCACTTTCAATGAGATATAACTTCTGCCTAAACACCCTTAAAGTGAACCTGTCATGAGGAGACCTTTTGCTGGCTTCCCCATGTTCCCATAGAGAATAGTGTATATATTGCTAAGGAGTTTACCGAAAAAAAAAAGATAAGTTAGATCAAAGCATACAGTTTTCTGTATGCAGAGCTGTGTTCCTAGTCCCAAGGGAGTGGTTAGTGAGGAATGGGGAATGCATGTATGATGCCGCTGGGAAGCAATGGGGGGCAAGAAAAGAGATGTACGGGGCAGGGGAGATTTTTAAATTTGGTATAGATGCATGACAGAGCATTTTCCTGAGGGCGGTAGGGGGTGGGTGGGAAACACTCCTCACTGGCCTCTCCCATGGGACTAGGGACACAGCTCTGCGTAGAAAAGGTAAACTTTGATCTAACATATCTTCTTTTTGGGAAAAAGCCAGTTTTACTATAAAAACTCTTTGGCAATGTGTACACTATTCTCTATGGGGATATGGGATATGTGGGAGCCAAAAAAGAACCCCTGATGACAGGTTCCATTTAAAGTCTATGGCTGGAATCACACATTGCAGCAAGGCCTATTGCCCACGAGCATCTAATTCACATCAAATTTGCATTGTATGCTTGCTGCAACACCTAGCCCAAAAGCTCAGAAACTGGAACTGAACTGACATGTTGAATTTACTAGCAGTTGCTGAGCCTTCAGGCCAGACGTTTTAGTAAGCACACAATGTGAGTTGAATGCATAAAAATCATTTGTGGGCAATAGGCCTTTAAGGGGTCAAGACAAGATTTTTAACCCTTAATGAGCAGGCCCTTTTCCACTTTTGCATTTTCATTTTTACTCCCCAACTTCAAAAATCCCTAACTTTTTTATTCTTCTAGGTAAAGAACTGTGTGAGGGCTTTTTTCTGCTTATCAAATTGCACTTTATAGTGACGGAATAGGGGTTAAATATACTCAGGATAACAAAATAACACATTCTCTAATTTAATGATATTAACAAAAATACAGTATTTCACAGATATAATTGTAACCTGTCTTTATTGGTCCTGGTGTACACAATTTTGTTTGTACCTGGATCTGACTGTAAATCTTCTGACTATGGTCGGACAATTCCTACTGGCTTATCTTGTATTGAAGCAGAAGGGGGAAGGGTAGTAGGCAGAGATCACACTACAGACACAGATACTTCCTGGTTCATCAGCATTGTTCTCAACCACAGTGTGGCGAGGAGATATCAGCAGCTCCACAAACAAGATAAGCTCTGTATCCCAGGGAGTGGGTGGTATAGCAGTGCTGAATCTATGAGACAGCAAATCTCTGCGTCTTATTGTGTTTTATATCCATCTCATGGATCTCTCATCTCAATTTTTCTCAATGTCAGATACTAGTAGACTGATAAGAAAAAAAGTGTATATAAACCTGTATCCTGATCATCTAAGCACATTGTCAGCACACAGCATCTCATAGCACAGAGGAATCATAAAGTGTCTGCTTAGAAAGTCCTCGCCACACTCTGAAATCTTATACTGACCTTAACTGAGTGATAAAAGCTAACAGCAATAAAACTGAATAAAATCAACAAAGATAATTTATTGTGTAAACATAAAAAACAATGCCAGTGTGAAATTGTCAGAACCCTCACTGCTTTATGCTTCATATTCCTACTTCTGTGACCACAAGGATGTTCAAGCTCTACATCTTTATCTATTATAAAATAATTACTTTTTTTGCAGTACATTATCACTAGTTTGGGAATTACCCATTAAAAAAAAGCCCTCTGAGATTAACTCAGGCCTTCACCCAGTCCTCAATTTTGTCTAGAACATAACCTTTAATTAAACAGACCTACACCTTAAAACATGTCCTGAAACCAGAGAAAAATATACATACCAGTATTGGGCCAACTAGACATTAAGACCTTTTCTCATCAAGTTGCTCCAAATGTAGTATTTTCTTCTATGAAGGCTTTCAATATGATTTAGAGTTATGTTTATAAATTTACCAATTCATCCAGAATAGCACTTGTAAGGTTAGACTCAAGAGGAGTTAAAGAGAATTCAGTTGTGTTCTTGGTGTTGGGTCAGTGTGCTCGGTGTTGGGTCATTCAAGTTCATCCACACCAAACTCTACCATGCCTTTGTGGACCTTGCATTGTGCTGCAGAGTCTCAATTTAACAGGAAAGGCACTTCCACAAACCTTTTTCACTTTTGAGAGCATACAATGCAAAGCATGATTCACTGCATATTTCCTCAGCTCCAAAGTCCAGCTTTCTTTAAGTAGTAACTGTCATTTCATATCATTTTTGATACTGCCTGTGAGGGGGTTGTTTATCTAATATACTTCATTAACTAACTATGACTACCTATGGCATACCCTAATATAAGAGAGGGGCAATGCTTTTAGACTAAATAGGGTTTCCTCAGGCTCCCACCCCTTATTATGGCTTCTTAGATACCAGCCTGCATGTAAATCAGTCCCGCTGACCTATGTAAGTCCTGCACATCCCAGGCACTGTCGAATTTAGTTTTATTTCTTTTATATGACCTTTTTTGTTCACTTTGTAGCGGAATCCTTTTAATCTGTGTTATAGACAAATGACATGGTAGGACAGCACTTCATACCAAGTTTCTCCTGTGCACTCTGTATTCCCTATAATACACTAATTGTCTTGCTTTTATTCTTAGAACTTTTTTATGATGTGGTTTTCTTGCAAAGAAATGTATGAATCACAGTTCTCCTCTTCTGACTTAAACATTTATTAAGCTGGTGAAGAAGAAAACATTGGGGCACATTTACTTACCCGGTCCAGTCGCGATCCAGCGGCGGGTTCTCCGACGCTGATTCGGGTTCTGCCGGGATTCACTAAGGTCCGTGCGCCGATATTCACCAGGTGTCGCTGCTGCGCCGAGGTCCGCCGAAGTTCACCTGCTTTTTTCTGGTGTATGTGAGTGCTTGATCTTGCGACACAAATGGCTTTTTAAATTCTGCGTTTTTTCCGAATCCTTCGGGTTGTCCGGTGGCCACGCCCCCCGATTTCTGTCGCGCGAAAGTCGGCGCGATTGCGCCAAAAATCTATCGCGTGCGCCACAATCCCGTGAAATACAGAGCAAAGTGGAAATATTCGGGAAAAACCCGACGGATTCGTGGCTGCGGACCCTTAGTAAATGTTTACTAAGAGTGGCGGATTGCACTTTCGGCGGACTTTGCACTGTTTTCGGGATTTGCACAGCTTTGACAGGCATATAACAGGTGTCTGTGCTGGGATTGTGTAGCACATGATAGTTTTTTGGCGTAGCTGTGCTGGCTTCCATGCGACACAAATAAGGGGGCGTGCCGTCAGATCATTCGACTAATTTGGACTGAGCGCAGGATTTAACTTTCAAATTTTGTTGCAAGACAATGCACTTACATGCACCAGGAAGAAGAAGGTGAACTCTGAGCGGAGACACACATGCAGGGTATCGGGTGTATAATCTTAGTGAATCGTGGCAATGCACTTTAGGTGAACTCTGCGGACTTTGTAAATGTGCCCCAATAAATCTTTGCATGGTGAAATATCAGTAATTGCCACATGGCAGCTGTGATTGCCATTGTTTAGATGTAGCAATTACTGGTAAAACAAGCTTTTACCACTGGGCACTCTTAGGCCAAAGATATAGGGGCAGATTTATCAAGTGTCTGAAAGTCAGAATATTTCCAATTGCCCATGGCAACCAATCACAGCTCCCCTTTAAAATATTCATGAGCACTGGTGAAATGAAAGCTGAGCTGTGGTTAGTTGCCATGGGCAACTGGAAATATTCTGACTTTCAGACTGCTTGATAAATCTGCCCCATAGCCTGTGATGTTCATATTAAGTGGAGGGGGACTCCAACTAGTATTTCACTAATACGTCTGGTCTTTTCTAGTTATTACTGTTAGTAGTGAGAGCAATTGCCCACATTTGCTCGTGGGGGCACCATGATTGGTGGGTGCACACACTGCAGAGAACAAGGCATGATAAATTGAGTAGCAGAAGACCATTAATGGGGAATGTAGTCAGAATTATTTAAAATAGTAAATGAAATTAGCTTTTTACTGAATGGCTGGTTAAACTAGATATTGCTTTTAGATGTAAATAACTATACACAAGATCTGCCTCTCAATATAGAAACGTTCAGGCTGCAAAATACAGATATAAATCATGACCACACAGAAGCAGCAGATGGAGAGCCTACAATTAAAACCCACAAAATATTTATACTATGTTCAGTAAAGGGGCAAGATTTCTGATCCGACCACAGTCGTCACAGATTTTCTGTGGCCCAGTCATAAAATGACCTCATATGACAAATGTACTTATACTGTCTGTTTAAAATCATCCACTGACTCTAATATAGCTTTAGAAGTCATTTCAATTTAGAAATTGCTATCTACAGCTGTTCCTTAGCTGCTGCCAACAGTATGAACCCCTTAAGAGTCCCTATTGCTAGCAAGAATATTGTTGAGATATATGACTCTCTGCATGAGAGTAATATAGTGACCATTATACTACTGACAATCTTAATAACCTAAAAAGGGAAACTGACCTAATAAATGTACAAGATGGTAACTTCCTGTGAACTTTTCTGTTCCATTCATTCTTCTATTCTCAAATACTACACTATTAAATTAGATTATTTTTTTGTATAGAAGTTTATCAGCAACTTTGATCATACAAACAGTGCAGACAGTGTTATCACCATGGAAAACTGCATAACTAAAACTGTTGTTATAGTGTGTTAAGTGATAGTTGTTGAGTGATAGCAGGATTGTGATAAATGCATTTAAATTTCAGGATTGTAGTCGGGACACTGGGCAAGTCTCCTCAAACTTCTGTGTTTTTTAATGTGTGCATTCAAATCATTTCCTAGCCATTCCCGCCTGCTTAATTTACTAACCAGATTCAATCAGTTTTCTACAGTCCTGCTGCTACTAACAACACACATAAAGGTATGTATATGAAGTGACCAGGTTAGGTGCTGGGCTGTAGTGTGCCATGATCCACCAGGCACCTTCGAGTTATCACCATTTGTTGCTGCTCTCTGACAGGGATCGTAAGGCATGAAGCAACCCAATGGGAAATAAGTCTAGGGAGTCTGTAGTGAACAGTTTCCTTTTTTACCGAAAAATTTAATACGCAAAGAAATAAAAGCAAATCAAGATTGAATTCTCCAATCTCCTTTGTGGCAGAAGAAGGGTTCTTAACTGTGAAATGGTCTGGACTAGCTGTCCCTCTTTTTATCAGAAGGCTGGTACCTGCTCAAAGGCTAATTGCCTAGAGTCTATGGCAGAGTATCTGCCGTATGGTTCTGGTTGCTCAGTTAGACTTGCAGTCTTCTCCTCCAAGCTCTGTTCCCTAACTGCAAGACATCAAGGACTGGGACAGTTCTCCTTATACACTTTCTACCAGGAGTGGTTACATTTTACCACAAATACAATCACAAAGCGTTTTCCCATAAGCTACATTGAGTTCCCACAACGTGTTATGGGGCAGCAGGGTTCTAAAGTATAAACACGCCTCCAGACAACACCTGGCATTATAACCCCTTAGCGCTCCACGCCGTAGCTGTACTGCGGCAAGTCCTGCGAATAGCGCTCAGCACAGTACAGCAACTGCGCAGAGACGATGCCGGGTCAGGTCTGCACAGGATCTGGACTGGCATCGGGGTTCACGGGATGTCAGCGGTAATCTGACATCCCCGGGTAACACCTGCGGTCGGAGTAGGCTCCGATCGCGAGTGTTTAACCCGTTAAATGCCTTCCAGGGGTCTTTCCCCCATGATCAGCACCCCTGCGCCATTTTAGGGGGCCCGATCCTTGCCATGGCATCTCTGGGGTCCGATCGGGACCCCAGAGATACCTGAAGGCCGTGCCTTTAAGATGGCGTCTGTGATGTCATCTTAAAGGCGCAGTGTCAGCCTATGCATACTGCTAATACCCTGCAATACATAAGTATTGCTGAATATTACCATGAACAAGCAATCAGATGATTGCTTGTTCATGTCCCATGGTGGAAATAGTCAAAAAGTAAAAAAAAAGTTTTTCAATAAAAAATAAACTAGTAAATCACTAAAAATGCCCATAAGCCCTAAAATATATAAAGAGACATACAACGCTCAAAAAAGTCTAAATCCTAACACAAACCCCACATATATAGTATCACGCATCTGTAACAATCCGTAGAATAACATTAAATAAATATTGAACCTGAAAATACTGAAAATCGATAATCTATTTGTAAGCCGCGTGACGTCAAAATAAATTATCCAGACATTTCAAAAATGATGAAAATGTAAAGTAGACATATGGAAAATGTTATTTAGCAACTTATTTAGGTGGTAAATCTATCTGCCTGAAAACGAGATGATTTCAAATTTCGAAAATGCCAAATTTTTCAAAAAATTCATTATTTTTCTTTTTTTTCGTAAATAAACGTTAAACTTATCAGCCAACAATTACCACTTAAATGAAGTACAACATGTGGAGAAAAAAACTATCTCAGAATTGTTTAGATAAATAACAGTGTTCAAAAGTTCTAACCATATAAAGCGACGCAAGTCAGAATCCAAAAAATGGGACTGAGCCTTAAGCTACAAAATGGCTGCATCCTTAAGGGGTTAAAGGTCAAACAATTTAGAGGTGTAGGTGTCTGCTTTTCTGGTAAATAAATGTTGATCCTGTACATGCACTCACCTACCCCATCTGCAGAATATAATAATTCTAGGCACTTATCAAGTGAAAACTTTCTTTTTTATTTGTGCGGCCAGAAAATCTTTCAACATTTCGGCAAAATTCGTACCACACAACACATTGAATACATTTCATGGAGAATATCAAACAAAATTAGTGATCACAAATATAGATAGTACATCATATCACAACTAGAGATGAGCGAGCACTAAAATGCTCGGGTACTCGTTATTCGAGACAAACTTTTCCCGATGCTCGAGTGCTCATCTCGAATAACGAGCCCCATTGAAGTCAATGGGAGACTCGAGCATTTTTCAAGGGGACCAAGGATCTGCACAGGGAAGCTTGGCCAAGCACCTGGGAACCTCAGAAAAGGATGGAAACACCACGGAAATGGACAGGAAACAGCAGGGGCAGCATGCATGGATGCCTCTGAGGCTGCTTAATCGCACCATTATGCCAAAAGTATGGGCAACAGCATGGCAATGACAGAATGACCGAATGAGGCTAGATAGCATCTAAAACATCCAATAATTGACCCTGACACTATAGGGGACTATGCAGAGGCAGCGGCAGCAGCGGAAGGCTAGAGAGTGTCTTGGCAACATACCCCAAATGGACTCAGGCTTAAAACCAATGGGTGGCAGAGAGGAACCAAAGGAGGTGAGCAAGAAGTGCTAATATAATATCGGTAAATGATAAAAGTTTGCCAGTATATTTTGTGGATTACACAGCAGGGTGGCGACAAAGTTA
Source organism: Engystomops pustulosus (assembly GCF_040894005.1). Classification (NCBI taxonomy): domain Eukaryota; kingdom Metazoa; phylum Chordata; class Amphibia; order Anura; family Leptodactylidae; genus Engystomops; species Engystomops pustulosus. The sequence continues at coordinate 109,098,619 of NC_092412.1, read as the reverse complement.
AAAAGTTTGATGAGGAAGCCATGAAAACAACCCAAAATTCTGCCTGACACAGCTCGTTTGATAAGGGGACCATGTATGGAGGCAGTGAACTAGTAGTAGATTAAAGGTGCTGCAGTTAAAACTATGTTAGTTGGATCTTGGGATGGAGCTGGCGCTCCGCTGCCAGGCGAGCTTTCGCCAATCCAAGCCCCTGTCTCTAGGCTACTCCCCAAACAGCACTTCTAAGAACCTTTTGTATAAGATCAAGTGTAGTAGCGTTCTTATAAGTTTGGGTTCTGGCGGGTGAGGGGAATGTAAACAGATGCACAAGAAGCGCTGAAATAATATTGGTAAATGATAAAAGTTTGCCTGTATATTTTGTGGATTACACAGCAGGGTGGCGACAAAGTTAACATGGAAGCCATGAAAACAATCCAAAATTCTTCCTGACACAGCTCGTTTGATAAGGGGACCATGTATGGAGGCAGCTATATGGACTACTTTTGGAGGCAGCTATGGCGATGTCGTGTGGAGGTAGCAATGGAGACAACGTGTGAAGGCAGCTAAAAAGACGACGTGTGGAGGCTGCTATGGAGACAATTTAATTTGGATAGTGCCTGTATGTGGCAGTCCAAAAAAGTTTTCAAACCAGAGGAGCAGGTAGCTGGTCCTCCAGAAAAATTACATAGATTGAGTGCCTGTATGTGGCAGTCCAAAAAAGTTTTCAAACCAGAGGAGCAGGTAGCTGGTCCTCCAGAAAAATTACATAGATTGAGTGCCTGTATGTGGCAGTCCAAAAAAGTTTTCAAACCAGAGGAGCAGGTAGCTGGTCCTCCAAAAAGATTAAATAAATTGAGTGCCTGTATGTGGCAGTCCAAAAAAGTTTTCAAACCAGAGGAGCAGGTAGCTGGTCCTTCAGAAAAATTACATAGATTGAGTGCCTGTATGTGGCAGTCCAAAAAAGTTTTCAAACCAGAGGAGCAGGTAGCTGGTCCTCCAAAAAGATTAAATAAATTGAGTGCCTGTATGTGGCAGTCCAAAAAAGTTTTCAAACCAGAGGAGCAGGTAGCTGGTCCTCCAGAAAAATTACATAGATTGAGTGCCTGTATGTGGCACTCCCAAAAATTGTTTAAAACAGAGGACAGGGTAGTTGGCCCTCCAGAAAAATTAAATACATAGAGTACTATAGCCAGAGCCAGTTGGCCCTGGCAAAAAAATAGCCAGTTTCCTCTGCTTTAGTGTACAAAGAGGAGGAGAAGGAGGACAATGAGGAGGAGGAGTGCATACATTATTCAGGTTCAGCTTCTTTCACCTGGTGGAGAATGGAAATGCGGAGAAATCCAGGCTTTATTCATCTTGATAAGCGTCAGCCTGTCAGCCCTGTCAGTCGACAGGCGTGTACGCTTAACGGTGATGATGCCACCAGCTGCACTGAAAACCCGCTCGGACAACACGCTAGCGGCAGGGCAGGCAAGAACCTCCAAGGCGTACAGCGCCAGTTCGTGCCACATGTCCAGCTTTGAACCCCAGTAGTTGTAGGGAGCTGTGTGATCATTTAGGACGATGGTATGGTCAGCTACATACTCCCTCACCATCTTTCTGTAAAGATCAGCCCTACTCTGCCGAGACTGGGGACAGGTGACAGTGTCTTGCTGGGGTGACATAAAACTGGCAAAGGCCTTGTAAAGCGTACCCCTGCCAGTGCTGGACAAGCTGCCTGGTCGCCTACTCTCCCTCGCTACTTGTCCCGCAGAAGTACGCCCTCTGCCGCTAGCGCTGTCAGAAGGGAAATACTGTTTCAGCTTGTGCACCAGGGCCTGCTGGTATTCATGCATTCTCACACTCCTTTCCTCTCCAGGGATGAGAGTGGAAAGATTTTGCTTGTACCGTGGGTCCAGGAGAGTGAATACCCAGTAATCGGTGCTGGAATAAATTCTTTGAACGCGAGGGTAACGGGATAGGCAGCTTAGCATGAAATCTGCCATATGCGCCAGAGTCCCAATGCGCAAGAATTCACTCCCCTCACTGGCCTGACTGTCCATTTCCTCCTCCTCCAACTCCTCCAACTCCTCTTCTTCTGCCCATACATGCTGAACAGTGAAGGACTGAACAATGGTCCCCTCTTCTGTCTCGCCAACATTCTCCTCCTCTTCCTCCTCATCCTCCTCCACCTCCTCCGATATGCGCTGAGAAACAGACCTAAGGGTGCTTTGGCTATCAACAAGGGAATCTTCTTACCCCGTCTCTTGTGACGAGCGCAAAGCTTCCGACTTCATGCTGACCAGAGAGTTTTTCAACAGGCCAAGCAGCGGGATGGTGAGGCTGATGATGGCGGCATCAGCACTGACCATCTGTGTTGACTCCTCAAAGTTACTCAGCACCTGACAGATATCAGACATCCACGTCCACTCCTCATTGTAGACTTGAGGAAGCTGACTGACCTGACTACCAGTTCTGGTGGAAGTTGACATCTGGCGGTCTACAATCGCTCTGCGCTGCTGGTAAACTCTAGATAACACGGTTAGTGTTGAATTCCACCTCGTGGCCACGTCGGTGAGCGGGCAGTTGGAGGCGGCGCTGCGCTGCCCTGAGAGTGGCAGCATCTGTGCTGGACTTCCTGAAATGCGCACAGATGTGGCGCACCTTCGTGAGCAAATCAGAAAGATTGGGGTATGTCTTGAGGAAACGCTGAACTATGAGATTTAACACATGGGCCAGGCATGGCACATGTGTCAGTCTGCCGAGTTGCAGAGCTGCCACCAGGTTACGGCCGTTGTCACACACAACCATGCCTGGCTTCAGATTCAGGGGTGCCAGCCACAGATCAGTCTGCGCCGTGATGCCCTGTAATAGCTCTTGGGCGGTGTGTCTTTTATCGCCTAGGCTCAGCAGTTTGAGCACCGCCTGCTGTCGCTTAGCGATGGCACTGCTGCTGTGCCTAGAGCTACCGACTGATGGCGCCATGCCCACGGATGGTAATTCAGAGGAGGAGGTGGAGGAGGGGTGGGAGGAGGAGGAGGCATAGTAGGCCTGTGAGACCTGGACCGAGGTAGGCCCCGCAATCCTCGGCGTCGGCAGTATATGACCAGCCCCAGGGTCAGACTCGGTCCCAGCCTCCACCAAGTTAACCCAATGTGCCATCAGCAATATATAGTGGCCCTGCCCGGCAGCACTCGTCCACGTGTCCGTGGTCAGGTGGACCTTGTCAGAAACGGCGTTGGTCAGGGCACGGAGGATGTTCTCTGACACGTGCTTGTGCAGGGCTGGGACGGCACATCGGGAAAAGTAGTGGCGGCTGGGGACCGAATACCGAGGGTCGGCCGCCGCCATGAGGTTTCGGAAGGCCTCGGTCTCTACCAGCCTATAGGGCAGCATCTCCAGGCTAAGCAACTTGGAGATGTGGACGTTGAGGGCTTGGGCGTGTGGGTGGGTTGCGCTATACCTCCTTTTGCGCTCCAGCGTCTGGGGTATGGAGAGCTGAACGCTGGTGGATGCTGTGGAGGATCGTGGAGGCGAAGATGGGGTTTTCGCACGGGAGGTGTTTGGGCCGGGGTCCTGGGCAGGGGGCTGACTAGCAGATGACACAGGGGAAGGAGCAGTGGTGTGCCCGGCCGGAGGTGAACGGGCTTGGTGCCATTTAGTGGGGTGTTTAGCATTCAGATGCCTGCGCATACTGGTGGTAGTTAAGCTAGTAGTGGTGGAACCCCTGCTGATCCTGGTTTGGCAAAGGTTGCACACCACAGTCCGTCGGTCATCCGGTGTTTATTTAAAGAACCTCCAGACTTCTGAAAATCTAGCCCTCGCCACAGGAGCTTGACTACGGGCAACATTTGGCGCTGATGCACCAGCTCTGGCCCTGCCTCTCCGTCTTGCCCCACCACTGCCTCTTCCCACCTGTTCTGCTATAGGACTCGCCTCCGTCTCAGAAGCACTGTGTTCACCCCGCCTATCAACCCAGCTTGGGTCTGTCACCTCATCATCCTCCGATCCCTCAGTCTGCTCCCCCCTCGGACTTCCTGCCCTGACAACAACTTCACCACTGTCTGATAACCGTGTCTCCTCATCGTCCGACACCTCTTTACACACTTCTTCCACTACGTCAATAATGTCATCATCACCCACAGACTGCGACTGGTGGAAAACCTGGGCATCGGAAAATAGCTCAGCAGCAGCAGGACAAGTGGTTTGTGACTGTGGGAAGGGTCCAGAAAACAGTTCCTCAGAGTATGCCGGTTCAAATGCCAAATTTTGGTGGTAGGGGGCAGACTGGGGGGAAGGAGGCTGAGGTGGAGGAGCTGGAGGATTGCCGATTTCGGTGACATGGGTGGACTGCGTGGAAGACTGACTGGTGGACAAAAAGCATTGTCCGCAATCCACGACATCACCTCTTCGCACTGTTCTGGCCTCAACAGTGCTCTACCACGAGTCCCAGTAACTTGAGACATGATGAACCTAGGGAGTGTACCTCTGCGGCGTTCCCCTGCTCCCCCATGAGCAGGTGGTGTCTCACCCCGCCCAGGACCACAGCCTCTGACCCCTGCAGTAGTTGGACGCCCACGTCCACGCCCTCGTCCTCTTCCCCTAGCCCTCGGGTTAAACATTTTCCAAATTAAAGTGTAAACTTGAAAAAAAAAAAATTTGTGTTTATTTTTTTTTAGTTTTTTATTTTTTTTAACAAAACGATGCTATCCTATTGCTATGGCTAGTTTCTAACCTACACTGACAGCACACATCTGGATTTTGTGCTTTGCAAGATGAGTTTGAGCTATAAAATGAAATAAAGGTAAAAAAAAAAAAAAAAATCATCAGACTCAAACTCCTAATAAATTGTCCCACTTCGGTGTTTGAGGTGGATATGCGTGTCACTAAGAGCTAAACACAACGGTCGCAGGTCTCCCAGCAAATTCCTCACAGTATGGTACTAGCTGCACTACTAGTGCCAGCAAGCCCAGCCACAAGCAAACAAAAGAAAGGAAAATATAACGCTATTGTAGGCCTAAGTAAGCTGTTGGGGTTCTCCTATGGCTATTTTGTAGCCTACAATGAGAGCACACTGCTTTGCAAGATGAGTTTGAGCTATAAAATGAAATACAGCTAAAAAAAAAAAAAATCAGCAGACTCTGCCTAATTCTACTCGAACCCCTAATAAATTGTCCCACTTCGGTGTTTGAGGTGGATATGTGTGTCACTAAGAGCTAAACACAACGGTCGCAGGTCTCCCAGCAAATTCCTCACAATATGGTACTAGCTGCACTACTAGTGCCAGCAAGCCCAGCCACAAGCAAATAAAAAAAAAAAAAGTATAACGTTATTGTAGCCCTAAGAAGGGCTGTTGGGTTCTTGTAGAATCACTCCTGCCTAACACTATTCTAATAGAACACCCTAACGCTTTCCCTGACCAGCAGCAGCTCTCTCCCTAGCGGCATCCAGACACAGAATGATCCGAGCAGCGCAGACAGGGGCTAGTCTATTCCAGGGTCACCTGATCTGGCCAGCCAACCACTGCTATCGACGTGTAAGGGTACCACGTCATGCTGGGTGGAGTGCAGAGTCTCTTGGCTTGTGATTGGCTCTGTTTCTGGCCGCCAAAAAGCAAAACGGCGGGAGATGCCATTTTCTCGAGCGGGCGAAGTATTCGTCCGAGCAACGAGCAGTTTCGAGTACGCTAATGCTCGAACGAGCATCAAGCTCGGACGAGTATGTTTGCTCATCTCTGATCACAACCATATAATCAGCCTGAGAGACCTGTTGTTAAAATTGTGGCATAGACGTTAAACGTAGGCCTCATCTAATTTGCGGACAAGAGGTAGGAAAATAAACTAAAACAACACTGAAGAAAATCTGCACCAACCACATGTACTGCATAAGTATAGGGTTAAGCTTACCATGAGCTACTAAGGAGAAAGAGAGTCAGATATAAACACTAAGTGTAGTGCTATATGAAAAGCACATCTGTGCTGCTTGAGTTGTGACGGTCAACTGCTTGGTTAAGAGAGTATACAAACAGAAGGCCACACCCCTGTGGGTGGGGGAGGAGTGTATACTGCATGTCGGGGAAATCCAGAAGACCTTGTCCGGAGCTGAGTATAGGAGGTCATACCTCTGTTAGAACCCGTAAATAAAGGAGATGTGTGTAGCAAATGGTGACTAAGGTGTATTGCAGTCGGCACAATGGGGCTTATTTGCTAAGCGTCGTGGATCACACTTTCGTAGGACTGTGCGCTATTTTATAGGAGTTGAATGGCTTTGAAAGGTATTTAACAGGTGTCTGCACTGGGATTTGGCTCAGCTGGCATGGGATGATCCGACAGATTCTTACTGAGCGTTGGATTTAACTTTCAAATTGTGTCACAAGTCAATGCACTTACATGCACCATGAAGAAAAAGGTGAACTCCAGCGGACCTGAGCGGGGAAGCAACACCTGCAGGATATCGGGCGCACAATCTTAGTGAATTGTGGTACAGTGCATTATGGTCGGACAATGCACTTTCGTTGAACTCCACAGACCGGATAAGTAAATCTGCCCCAATGTGTCTAGAGCATGCACATGAGTACTTAGAGTAGCTGTGCATGTAGCTAGCAATATAGTATATAGGAAAAATCATGAGGTGAACATGGTAGAGAGGTAGTCTGAATCTAGAGAAGGGGGCTATACAGAATGGATGGACTATGTAAAAAAAGCATCAACAAAATATATGGTGTGTTAAACATAAAGTAAAAATGGATATAGTGTAAAGGATGGATGTAAGAGTAGAAAGATGGATTATGGAGTGGACATGCTGAAGTGATAATCTAGAATTATTGTAATTTGACGAAGGCAAGAATTTTGCGAAAACGTTACAAGATTTTCTGGCTGCACAAATAAACAAGTACATTTTTACCTGATGTGCGCCTATAATTACTTCATTTTTCTGGTAAATTAGTCTGTTTGGCTAGGTTCACATTATGTTTTTGGTATACGCTAAGCATATACGCAACTGACATATCCGCTTAGTGTATCCATTGACAAATAGTGCAGACGGAGGCACAGTCTGACCACTATTCCTCCCGTAAGTTAAAAAATGCGGGATAGAAAGATGTAGCAACATATTGCATCTCTCCCCACAGCCCCGCAGAGGGCATAAGTTGCTTGGCAGGAGGGGGGACCCGGTGGTGTCACTGTGTATATATTAGGACAGTGACATTACTGGGGGAACACTCTGTTCATGGGTAGCAGCCAATTGCTGGCTGCTGCCAATGTACACTCTTCCCCCCAGATTCAATAGGCATACAATGGGATACGTCTAGGACATACGTTGTAAGGACACGTCAGATTTTTCCTGATGTGCCTGATATGGCACAGAACATGATGTGAACCCAGGATTTTTCTTCTTCAAAACAAACTGTGAAAAATTACTGACTCGTCTTTAGTTACAAATACACAGTCAGAAATGTCTCTCAATGTCCGTTAACCCTTTCTACTAGTCTACACAGATACAGTAATAATAAAGTGAATGTATATAACAAAATAGGTAGATAGATGCTGTCACAGTAGGCTGTGACGTATTTCATTATATATCACCAATTGGTGGTAGTGTGTTACATTTGTATTATCTTATAATCATTCATATGTACCATTTCTATTCTCTGGAGGTTTGTAGTCCTGGAATGTTCTACTCTCCTCCAGAAGTCTTTGTGACTCCACAGATCCAGTGGGGTTTTTCTGTACTAGAGTAATAAATTCCCAACAACCCCCACTAGGTGATAACCAGGTAGCAGAGAAGGTGGGGGTGGAGTTGGGTGTAGGGCTATTGTTTAAAACTGGTTAGAGGCAGTTGTTGAGGAACCTCTGGCTGGAGAGCAAGCTGTGGCGCTCTTCCATAGGACTTGGCTGATATGTAACCTGTTTGCTGTATTGGAATAAAACTCAAGAAATATTGCTCAGTGCTTGTCTTCTATGATCACAAGTGTGTTTCGTGACAGATGCAAGTTAACTCTTGATGTAAAATAAAGTAAAAAGTGTTAAGCTTGCATAGGGGAAATATTCAAATGTTCACAAATGTCCAAAGTTCACTGCTCCTCTGATACAGGGCACTACAGATACACAATTCTCCAGGGCCAATAACAAACACCGATTGTAGCTTTGTGTACTCAAAACTGCTGGTGTACTCTCTTCATACACATTTCAGAGAAAATATCAAACTATTTTTGCACAGTATTTATAAATTTATTTAATAATAATCACACCCATATTTTCCTTTTTTCCTTTTATTATGTTGTAGTGCAATATTTAACAAGAAAATTTACTGTATATGCCAAACTGTATATTTTTGTCGCTTTTTTTATACCTATTTTGCCTTCACGAATATTATCTGATATCATCATTTGTCAAAAAAAACCCATAGCCCACCTTTACAGAGCTGATTGACAAAAGGAGTATTGAAGGATAGTGATGGATGGGCCCAAACCGAGATGATAAGGTTTGTGCCGAACATTGAAGATTTGGATTCGCAGAACCCAAACCCAGACTTTAGTCATAAGTCAGTGGTACAAGCAAGATGGAAAAAAACAATGTATATATAAAACATAACTTTTACTTCGTATTCAGTAAAAGATCCCTAATTGTCAAGGGTTTCATTTTATAAAAACTAATTTCTGTCTTATCACAACACTTAAGAGATGTATATTACTCCAATATTCAAGTACTCCAATATCCAATACTCCAATGTGCAAGTCAATGTTGTCCCATTGACGGGTTTCTGCAAATGTCCAGCCTCCAGACTATTCTTGTTTTTTTTTCTCCATCAATGTCTTCTTGCACTTGGATGGGGTTTTGCAGGATGAAATTTAGCTTTTAATAGCACAATTTTGGGTTTCAATTTATCGTACTGAGGAAATTGTTTTTATCTGTACAGTAAAATTATAATTAACAATGCAAATCTAACATTGTTTTACTACTAATTTCCTGCATTTAACAAGTAATGTAAATTACACAAAAGCCTTTTTCTCTGGAATACCAAAATTGTACTTTTTTGAGCAGCCTATCTATGTATTAATTTATGCTATTCCATGACAGGAGCATCTTTACAATCTAGTTATTAGTGCAAGCTACTCACTGACAGGATCACATTTACAATCTAGTTATTAGTGCAAGCTACTCACTGACAGGATCACATTTACAATCTAGTTATTAGTGCAAGCTACTCAATGACAGGAGCACCTTTACAATCTATGTATTAGTGCACTCTATTTACTGTCAGAAGCACTTTTACAATATAGGTATAAGTATTAATAATTGTATCCTTTTTACCTGATTTTCAAGGGCTAGGTCATCATTGATAGACCCCCCCTCCCCCCTATATTATGTGTGGACTTCTCTCAATACATTATACTACCATTAAATAGAGCCATAAACACATAGCTAATTAAATGAATTGTACTTTAATTTTATTAGAATTAATTCACAATAAAAATGTGATGTGACGGGGTGCAAGATGTTTAGTCTCTTAACATGGGTAAGCAATTCACGTCAGTCTAAGGTTATATGTATAAGATGGGTTATGGGGTTAGATTATATGGTAGCTATTTGGCTGAAGAGAAAGGATTGTCGCGTATATAGTTAGGTATTAAGCCCCTATGTAGTAATTAAGTGACCGGCAACTTTTCATTTAGTGAGTGTATTCCTGCCATTTTGTTATGCGACCCAGTTCCTATACAGCTATCTTGTATTTTGGAATCATGACATTTTTTACTGTGAATGAATTTTATTGAGTAATATAATAAAAGTACAATTCATTTTAGCTTTTCAGCCTTTTGTTCAGCCTCTAACATACCACACAAAGAACACTGAATGTTTTAAAGCTGCCATATAACACAACATTACAATACTTACAATTTTCAATAAAGCTGTTTATTAATTAGATAGATACTAGAGATGAGCGAGCACTAAAATGCTCGGGTACTCGTTATTCGAGACGAACTTTTCCCGATGCTCGAGTGCTCGTTTCGAGTAACAAGCCCCATTGAAGTCAATGGGAGACTCGAGCATTTTTCAAGGGGACCAAGGCTCTGCACAGGGAAGCTTGGCCAAACACCTGGGAACCTCAGAAAAGGATGGAAACACCACGGAAATGGACAGGAAAAAGCAGGGGCAGCATGCATGGATGCCTCTGAGGCTGCTTAAATGCACCATTATGCCAAAATTATGGGCAACAGCATGGCCATGACAGAGTGACAGAATGAAGCTAGATAGCATCTAAAACATCCAATAATTGACCCTGACACTATAGGGGACGGCATGCAGAGGCAGCGGCAGCAGCGGAAGGCTAGAGAGTGGCATGGCGACATACCCTAAATGGACTCAGGCTTCAAACCAATGGGTAGCAGAGAGGAACCAAAGGAGGTGAGCAAGAAGCGCTCAAATAATATCGGTACATGATAAAAGTTTGCCAGTATATTTTGTGGATTACACAGCAGGGTGGCGACAAAGTTAACATGGAAGCCATGAAAACAATCCAAAATTCTGCCTGACACAGCTCGTTTGATAAGGGGACCATGTATGGAGGCAGTGAACTAGTAGTAGATTAAAGGTGCTGCAGTTAAAACTATGTTAGTTGTTTCTTGGCATGGAGCTGGCGCTCCGCTGCCAGGCGAGCTTTCGCCAATCCAAGCCCCTGTCTCTAGGCTACTCCCCAAACAGCACTTCTAAGAACCTTTTGTATAAGATCAAGTGTAGTAGCGTTCTTATAAGTTTAGGATATGGCGGGTGAGGGGAATGTAAACAGATGCGCAAGAAGCGCTGAAATAATATCCGTAAATGGTAAAAGTTTGCCAGTATATTTTGTGGATTACACAGCAGGGTGGCGACAAAGTTAACAAGTTTGTTGTGGAAGCCATGAAAACAACCCAAAATTCTGCCTGACACAGCACGTTTGATAAGGCGGGCATGTATGGAGGCAGTAAACTAGTAGTAGATTAAAGGTGCTGCAGTTAAAACTATGTTAGTTGGTTCTTGGCATGGAGCTGGCGCTCCGCTGCCAGGCGAGCTTTCGCCAATCCAAGCCCCTGTCTCTAGGCTACTCCGCAAACAGCACTTCTAAGAACCTTTTGTATAAGATCAAGTGTAGTAGCGTTCTTATAAGTTTGGGATATGGCGGGTGAGGGGAATGTAAACAGATGCGCAAGAAGCGCTGAAATAATATCCGTAAATGGTAAAAGTTTGCCAGTGTATTTTGTGGATAACACAGCAGGGTGGCGACAAAGTTAACAACTTTGATGTGGAATCCATGAAAACAACCCAAATTTCGGCCTGACAAACCTCGTTTGATAAAGGGACGATGTATGGAGGCAGCTATATGGACGACTTTTGGAGGTAGCAATGGAGACAACGTGTGGAGGCTGCTATGGAGACAATTCAATTTGGATAGTGCCTGTATGTGGCAGTCCAAAAAATTTTTCAAACCAGAGGAGCAGGTAGGTGGCCCCCCAGAAAAATGGAATAGATTGAGTGCCTGTATGTGGCAGTCCAAAAAAGTTTTTAAACCAGAGGAGCAGGTAGGTGGCTCTCCAGAAAAATGGAATAGATTGAGTGCCTGTATGTGGCAGTCCAAAAAAGTTTTTAAACCAGAGGAGCAGGTAGGTGGCCCTCCAGAAAAATGGAATAGATTGAGTGCCTGTATGTGGCAGTCCAAAAAAGTTTTTAAACCAGAGGAGCAGGTAGGTGGCCCTCCAGAAAAATGGAATAGATTGAGTGCCTGTATATGGCAGTCCAAAAAATGTTTCAAACCAGAGGAGCAGGTAGGTGGAGCTCCAGAAAAATTGAATAGATTGAGTGCCTGTATGTGGCACTCCCAAAAATTGTTTAAAACAGAGGACCGGGTCGGTGGCCCTCCAGAAGAATTAAATGCATAAAGTACTATAGGTAGAGCCAGTGGGCCCTGTCAAAAAATAGCCAGTTTCCTCTGCTTTACTGTACAAAGAGCAGGAGAAGGAGGAAAATGAGGAGGAGTGGATAAATTATTCAGGTTGAGCTTCCTTCACCTGCTGGAGATTGGAAATTAGGAGAAATCCATGCTTTATTCATCTTGATAAGCGTCAGCCTGTCAGCGCTGTCAGTCGACAGGCGTGTACGCTTATCGGTGATGATGCCACCAGCTGCACTGAAAACCCGCTCGGACAAGACGCTAGCGGCAGGGCAGGCAAGAACCTCCAAGGCGTACAGCGCCAGTTCGTGCCACATGTCCAGCTTTGAAACCCAGTAGTTGTAGGGAGCTGTGTGATCATTTAGGACGATGGTATGGTCAGCTACGTACTCCCTCACCATCTTTCTGTAAAGATCAGCCCTACTCTGCCGAGACTGGGGACAGGTGACAGTGTCTTGCTGGGGTGACATAAAGCTGGCAAAAGCCTTGTAAAGCGTACCCTTGCCAGTGCTGGACAAGCTGCCTGCTCGCCTACTCTCCCTCGCTACTTGTCCCGCAGAACTACGCACTCTGCCGCTAGCGCTGTCAGAAGGGAAATACTGTTTCAGCTTGTGCACCAGGGCCTGCTGGTATTCATGCATTCTCACACTCCTTTCCTCTCCAGGGATGAGAGTGGAAAGATTTTGCTTGTACCGTGGGTCCAGGAGAGTGAACACCCAGTAATCGGTGCTGGAATAAATTCTTTGAACGCGAGGGTCACGGGATAGGCAGCCTAGCATGAAATCTGCCATATGCGCCAGAGTACCAACGCGTAAGAATTCGCTCCCCTCACTGGTCTGACTGTCTATTTCCTCCTCCTCCAACTCCTCCAATTCCTCTTCTTCTGCCCATACACGCTCAACAGTGAAGGACTCAACAATGGTCCCCTCTTGTGTCTCGCCAACATTCTCCTCCTCTTCCTCCTCATCCTCCTCCACCTCCACCTCCTCCGATATGCGCTGAGAAACAGACCTAAGGGTGCTTTGGCTATCAACAAGGGAATCTTCTTCCCCCGTCTCTTGTGAGGAGCGCAAAGCTTCCGACTTCATGCTGACCAAAGAGTTTTTCAACAGGCCAAGCAGCGGGATGGTGAGGCTGATGATGGCGGCATCGCCACTGACCATCTGTGTTGACTCCTCAAAGTTACTCAGCACCTGACAGATATCAGACATCCACGTCCACTCCTCATTGTAGACTTGAGGAAGCTGACTGACCTGACTACCAGTTCTGGTGGAAGTTGACATCTGGCAGTCTACAATCGCTCGGCGCTGCTGGTAAACTCTGGATAACATGGTCAGTGTTGAATTCCACCTCGTGGGCACGTCGCACAACAGTCGGTGAGCGGGCAGTTGGAGGCGGCGCTGCGCTGCCCTGAGAGTGGCAGCATCTGTGCTGGACTTCCTGAAATGCGCACAGATGCGGCGCACCTTCGTGAGCAAATCAGACAGATTGGGGTATGTCTTGAGGAAACGCTGAACTATCAGATTTAACACATGGGCCAGGCATGGCACATGTGTCAGTCTGCCGAGTTGCAGAGCCGCCACCAGGTTACGGCCGTTGTCACACACAACCATGCCTGGCTTCAGGTTCAGCGGTGCCAGCCACAGATCAGTCTGCGCCGTGATGCCCTGTAATTAAGCCGTTTGTATTCTCCTATGGCTATTTTCTAGCCAAGTATTACAGCACACTACTATGCCAGATGAGATGACGCTGAGTTATAAAAAAAAAAAAAAACGTAAAATAAAAAAGGAAATGGCAGACTGTGCCTAATTGAAATACAACCCCGGGCCCTAATAAATTTTCCCACTTCGGTCTTTGCGATGGATATGTGCGTCACTAAAACACAGTGGTCGCAAGTCTGACTCCAGTTTGCTCACAATTTACTAGTAGATGCACTGCAACAACTACAGCCACCAGCAGATCAACCAGAAATCAAATATATATAACGCTACTGTAGGCGTAATTAAGCCGTTTGTATTCTCCTATGGCTATTTTCTAGCCAAGTATTACAGCACACTACTATGCCAGATGAGATGATGCTGAGTTATGAAAAAAATAAACGTAAAATAAAAAAGGAAATGGCAGACTGTGCCTAATTGAAATACAACCCCGGGCCCTAATAAATTTTCCCACTTCGGTCTTTGCGATGGATGTGTGCGTCACTAAAACACAGTGGTCGCAAGTCTGACTCCAAATTGCTCACAATTTACTAGTAGATGCACTGCAACAACTACAGCCACCAGCAGATCAACCAGAAATCAAATATATATAACGCTACTGTAGGCGTAATTAAGCCATTTGTATTCTCCTATGGCTATTTTCTAGCCAAGTACAGGCAGTCCCCGGGTTACATACAAGATAGGGTCTGTAGGTTTGTTCTTAAGTTGAATTTGTATGTAAGTCGGAACTGTATATTTTATCATTGTAATCCCAGCCAGAACTTTTTTGGTCTCTGTGACAATTGGATTTTAAAAATGTTGGGTTGTCATAAGAATCAGGATTAACAATAAAACTTAATCAAAGATACATTTGATAACTGTTACAGCTGTTTATTGTAGCCTAGGACTAAAGTACAATAAATTACCAATATCCAGAGGTCCGTTTGTAACTAGGGATCGTATGTAAGTCGAGTGTTCTTAAGTAGGGGACCGCCTGTATTACAGCACACTACTATGCCAGATGAGATGACGCTGAGTTATGAAAAAAATAAACGTAAAATAAAAAAGGAAATGGCAGACTGTGCCTAATTGAAATACAACCCTGGGCCCTAATAAATTTTCCCACTTCGGTCTTTGCGATGGATATGTGCGTCACTAAAACACAGTGGTCGCAAGTCTGACTCCAAATTGCTCACAATTTACTAGTAGATGCACTGCAACAACTACAGCCACCAGCAGATCAACCAGAAATCAAATATATATAACGCTACTGTAGGCGTAATTAAGCCGTTTGTATTCTCCTATGGCTATTTTCTAGCCAAGTATTACAGCACACTACTATGCCAGATGAGATGACGCTGAGTTATGAAAAAAATAAACGTAAAATAAAAAAGGAAATGGCAGACTGTGCCTAATTGAAATACAACCCCGGGCCCTAATAAATTTTCCCACTTCGGTCTTTGCGATGGATATGTGCGTCACTAAAACACAGTGGTCGCAAGTCTGACTCCAAATTGCTCACAATTTACTAGTAGATGCACTGCAACAACTACAGCCACCAGCAGATCAACCAGAAATCAAATATATATAACGCTACTGTAGGCGTAATTAAGCCGTTTGTATTCTCCTATGGCTATTTTCTAGCCAAGTATTACTACACACTACTATGCAAGATGAGATGACACTGAGTTATTAAAACAATAAATGTAAAATAAAAAGAAACTGGCAGACTGTGCCTAATTCTACTCAAACCCCTAATAAATTTTCCCACTTTGGTGTTTGAGGTGGATATGTGTGTCACTAAGAGCTAAACACAACGGTAGCAAGTCCCCCTGCAAATTCCTCACAATATGGTACTAGCTGCAAATAAAAAAAAAAAAAAATTATAACGTTATTGTAGCCCTAAGAAGGGCTGTTGGGTTCTTTTAGAATCACTCCTGCCTAACAGTAAGCTAATAGAACACCCTAACGCTTTCCCTGACCAGCAGCAGCTCTCTCCCTAGCGGCATCCAGACAGAGAATGATCCGAGCAGCGCGGGCAGCGGCTAGTCTTTCCCAGGGTCACCTGATCTGGCCAGCCAACCACTGCTATCTACGTGTAAGGGTACCACGTCATGCTGGGTGGAGTGTAGAGTCTCTTGGCTTGTGATTGGCTCTGTTTCTGGCCGCCAAAAAGCAAAACGGCGGGAGCTGCCATTTTCTCGAGCGGGCGAAATACTCGTCCGAGCAACGAGCAGTTACGAGTACGCTAATGCTCGATCGAGCATCAAGCTCGGACGAGTATGTTCGCTCATCTCTAATAGATACACTAATAATAATTCAAATACACATATAAATCCCTTAAGAACATGTGCCATTGTATTACTGTTGAGGAGCGTTAAGGGTATATGGAGAGGGCTCAAAGGCTGAGCAAACTCCATAGTTGGGTGTTTACTGGGCCCTGGCAAAATTGACCATGGTACTTGGATGGATGCCACCATCTTGGATTCCATCAGTGCTCCCGTGAGGTTATATGATGTCGCCAGTCAGTAACTATGACAGCCTTACCAAGGATCCCTTGCTGTCATATCAGGATCTGTAATCACAAATATGTATTGCCTTGTCCACAAATGCCTAATCTATCAAACTATTGCAGGGAACTATTGCAGGGAACCCAGTAATGGAAGAAGCAATTCAAAATGTTTGAATGAGCATTTTTTTGCCATCATAAAAATTTGAATAAGAAGTGATCAAGAGGTCAAACAGTCTGTATATTGGAATCAATAAAAAAATTCAGGTCATCTTGCAAAAATTTTCAATTAACACAGATCTGCACACCACAGTATGAGTAGTAAAAGTAATTTGTGTCAGAATAATGCGATTTTTTCCTTCAAAAGATCTTTATTAAATTTCTCCTAAAAATATGACAATTTGAACAGACGCCATTCAATTTTCAAAGTACATATTTTCACCCTGCCTAATCCTCTTCTTTCTGACAAAGAGGATAGAAAGGAAACCAAAAAAAATAATAACTCAAACAATCAAATCCATTTCAACATGGGGAAAGAAAAAGAACTGGACATCCACACATCAAACAATGATCTACTGCCGCTAGGCTACATTATATACCGAACTCGAAGTTCTTAGTTACATTTTGATAAAATTGGATAAATTGTATAGCCCCACTAACCATTTCACGGTGACCTCGTTGTAGTGGGTCCCTACACTATTGTGTGCGGCATCACATGTCATCACCGTCGCTGCAGCACAGCACCGGTGGGGGCTAAGACCCGGTTGCCCCCCAGCACCCATGCTGGCAGGCATAGCCCCCCATTTCCTTACTTCAGCCATTGTTCCCATATTCCATTCTATTTATCCTTCCTATCCAAATTTGCATATTTAACTACTTTATCAACCAAATTATATCTTTTAGAAGGGAGGGGGAGCTTCCTTTAACCATTTTGAGCAATAATCACCTTATTAGCTAAGGCTAAATTCACATCTTGTTTAGTGCTGAACATAATAAGGACACGTCAGTGGGATTCTGATGAGTCCTTACAACATATGTTACAGACGTTTCCCACTGTAATATTATGGGAATACGACACCGAGGGACCCTCCCTACCCCTCTGAAATTAAAGTCTGTTGGTATTTAATCATCCACAAGTTATAACAGTCTGTTATCTCTAGTCAGTTTATACTCACAATTTGTGTGTTAGTTATTTAGTGTATGAGATATTTAGTAAAGGAGTCAATTATCAACAGCCTTTCGGTATGTTAGTTCATATAGAAATTGAAACTTTTAATTTCAGATAACATTTGGGGTTAAAGTGTGTATATGCACATCTGGAAAAATCTGGAAAAACCTATTGACTTGGGTATAAGCCTTGGGTGGGAAATGCAATAATCACAGCATCCAACCACCAAGACAGCCTATGATATATGTGGGGCACAGTGTGGTTAGTTGTGGTGTGAGAGGTGCATATGATATACTGGGGGGCACAGTCTGGTCAATTGTGGTGTGAGGGGTATATATGATATATGTGAGGGTATAGTGTGATCAGTTATGGTGTGAGAGGTATATATGATATATAAGAATACAAAAGTCCCTCTGCATCAACGTCCTCCGTATGTATTAGATATTAAAAAATTAAAAACAGTCAATAAGAAAAAACACAGTACCTCTCCATTTTCATAGACATATACCCGAGTAGAGGCAGAAGAAACCTTATTTGTGCGTTATCCCCCCTTGGTGTAGCATTCTTTTCAGCTCGAAGTGCCCGTGGATCCTGCGGCTCCCACTGGAAATGCAGTGCAAGTGTCCGGTCTTCCGACTCAGAAACTCAACTCCTCCAATGTTGGTTCCGCTCCGATCCGGAAAGGGAACACTTCAAGTCCATTCACCGATAAGGAAAGAGAGAACACACAATGGTTCAAGCCCCGGATGAAGCCACCTGGCGAAACTCGGAGTCGGGCTGTTAATGTCGAACGTGCAATCACACATTTTTATAAGGCCTTTTTATCAGAAGTTTTTTGTGAGTGTATGAAATAAAAAGAAAAGTTTTATGCAAAACCCTATTGCACAATTGTGTGTATACAGAGGTACTGGGGGTCATTTACTAAGGGCCCGATTCGCGTTTTCCCGACGTGTTACCCGAATATTTCCGATTTGCGCCGCTTGTACATGAATTGCCCCGGGTTTTTGGCGCACGCGATCGGATTGTGGCGCATCGGGGCCGGCATGCGCGCGACAGAAATCGGGGGGGCATGGCCGAACGAAAACCCGACGTATTCGGAAAAACCGCCGCATTTAAAAACCGAAAATGTGTCGCTTGGGGAGCGCTCACCTTCACCTTCTATGGGATGGTGCATTCCGGGGCGTTAAGATTATTTTCGGCGCTGCAGCGCCACCTGGTGGACGGCGGAGGAACTACCATCTTAAATCCCAGCCGGACCCGAATCCTGTGCAGAGAACGCGCCGCTGGATCGCGAATGGGCCGGGTAAGTAAATGTGCCCCACTGTGTTTTTTCTTATTGACTGTTTTTAATTTTTAATATCTAATACATACGGAGGACTTTGATGCAGAGGGATTTTTGTATTCTTGCATTTCTACTTTTGGATATTGGACTTTTATCTGTTTTTTTGTCTCTCTTGCACCATTGCGCCGTTTTCTACAGCGGATTTGGTTTTCATTTTCTGTTTTCTATAAATGATATATGTGGGGGTCAGGTGTAAGGAGTATATAGGAAGATGCTGACCATGCCTGTCCCATAGAGATTTGTTGTGGCTGGAAGAAGTCGCCTGGAAGATCAGATCAAAGGGAAGAGACAAGAGACGCCATCTGTAAGTCATTGGATTACACTGCAGCCTTTGTGCAGGACTGTTATCTACTACTATATGGCGAAAATACTAGTCACTGTGTATAGGTATACATTCAGACATTATGTAATGGTAATCATCATGATGTAGCATTATTATGTGGGCCTTGTACAGAGGTATCACTAGTGATATTGTATTATAACAATATGGTGATAAAGATCAATATATGGAGTTTATATTTATTGGTAATACTGGTTTATATAGAGAGAGTTCTGTTTATTATCAGTATGTTGTTATTTTCTTTATGTTGTGGTAATGCTCTGGGTCACAGTTTGGAGGGATCATTTGGGAATTGTAGCACTATTTTGGAATATTGGTCTTATGGTATTTTTAGTTATATTATTTGGTTTTCCATGGACCAAAATTGGAATTGTTTTTGTAATGATATGAATTTATGAACTAAAACTAAATATACTATTGTTTCTAATATCTCTAGCACTTGGGCTAATATTTGAAACTGCATAAGTATGGGGTATCTTTTGCATATATTGTTGCGGGAGGGGGCCCCACTTCAGCTAAATGAGGTGCTCTATACCGCTGGGACCCTTAATCTGGCCCTGATGTAACTATTATTATTTGTCTTTTCCTAAATAAACACTCTCATCTGTACATTCGGCATGAAACTTCTTTTTGAATTAGCTTTCTAACAACCAATACTTACTATTCAAAGATACTTATCAAATAAAATATTATTGCTAGTGATTATAGTGTATACATAATTTATATTTACATAATTTATCATACATCTTTCTGAATGTAAAATAGTATTTTAGTTCTATGAATACACATGTACCTAAGAGCTCTGTTTGCCTATTTTCCTCAAATACAAGAGGATTAATGGTGGTTGCTAGTAATGTTTGGCATCCTCTCTAGTTTTTTTGATACAATATATATTGAACAGAGGTCCATCATATCGTGAATGCAAGCTCCTAAGTGATGTATAACTGAATTATGTATGCCCTCTGAGTTTATTTTGGCAATTTGGTACTTTATTGGTCTTTGTATTGATTGGAAAGAGTGCGGAAATAGTTTCTGGAATCTACAACCTGATGCTGATTTATAGAGTGTCAGGTTTAATATTCCTTACTTCACATTCACATTCTACTTGTTTTAAACAGGGTGCTTCTATTTTAAGGAGTAACAGATCAGCACCTGTTTTCCCTGATCTGTGAGTCTGACAGTTTACTCTTCCTTCTTCAATGCAAACTCTATCTGCAGTTTTGCCAGCCTGTCTGACCTAGTGGTTCTAGCACATAACGTGATCTCAGGAGCTTTCTGAAATATTTGCTGAACACTGACCTCAGGTATTGTACAAGAAGAGTGAAGACAGTGAAAACTTGGCACAGGATTCTTGATTTACAACTTTACATCCCAAGTAAAGTATGGCTGAAAGTGGTTATCCAGGGGAGGAGAACAGGGAGGAAGCGGCGCTTGATGAGTTCAATGACATGATCAAAAATCGATCGGGTAAGTGCGTTATTGTTATTAATGAGAAGTGGCTACAGGCCTGTAAATATTATATGGCAGACCGTGGCTAAATACATTATTTATTATTGCCTCAGATTTATTGTTACTAGGAAGCTCTCACATTGCAGGACTGTCTGTTGCTGTGAATTTAATTTGATAATGTAATTTTACTTGTTTTAAACCCTGGTTTGCTGAAAACTGTCATTTGATGCTCTTGATCCTATACTCTGATGTTACATGGCACTTTACTATTTCACTCTGATCTGTTTGAGGTATTAATGTTTTATTACAAAATGTACATCTAAAATAGCTAAAATAACAGGGTGTTAAAGAATGAAATCGATATAGAAAAATGGTTCTTTTTTCTCCATTTGCTGCTCATCTTTGGTGTGAGAGTGAATTGTGACAGCCCTTGTCTTTGTTTAGTGATAGATTTTCTGACAGATACTCCTGCCATTTGTGTAATGGGACAGGTCAGAAGAGCTGTGTGCTATGCTTACATCTTACATCTTATTTCAGCTGTTTCTTTTATTTATCATTGTAGCATCTCAGCAAACTGATCTATCGGCAGTCAATATTGAGTTTATGTTCACTAAACATGCTACGTGACGCTATAAAATATGTCATGAGCTACCACAGGGCTATATGAAGTCAATGTATAATGAGAAGTAGATGAAAAGGGTAATACAGTAATGGCACTACATGGTTTATGTATATTATGTATATTATTACATTATATTTCTGCTTTGTGTTAGTAGACAACTACTCAGATGACCTTAGTATATGGGGATAGACAGTAAATAAAAGCTTTGCAGACCCCCTGACATGTGGCTGTGACCAGGTGTTGATTTGTGTATGGCTATCACACATACATAAGGGAGTTAAAATGGGACTCTATACTGTAGGTCATATTAGCACATAATATTTATTTTACTTTTTGTCTGAAGATGTACATACTGTACTCAAATAATTATTAAAATGTGTTCTCGACTTAAATGATTTATGAAAATAAATATTGCATATTGTATGAGTATTAAGATTGAGGGAACAAACAAATAGTAAATAATTTTCTATAAAGCTACTTCACATGTGTTTACCACATATGTTATCTAGCAATGCTTGACAATGGTGACGTTATAAGTGGTGTTGAGTGGAGTCGAAGCGAACCTTCGTTGTGCTCAACTAACCCCCGTGTTTAACAGCTGCACTAAGTGCTGGCTGCTGGTACTGGACTCTTGGTGCTGGACCATTTTGGGGGGTCGTCGCTCCCTCATAACGTAATCAGGAGAGACAACCCTACCCAAAAGGTGACTTTGTCAGCAGCATTTAAACAGTTAATATCTGTGACCAGTGCTAGTTCCTGAACCCAAATTTTAACAGGTCTGTTCATCACAAGCCAGCTCCCAGAAAAGATCTTTTTCAATGTTTTTTTTTTTGTGGCATCTATAGAAGTTTTTTGGTAATGTTGATGTTTTACTTAAAGCCAAAAAACACACCTATAAAAAAAAAATTATCCTAAGCACGATATGTTTTAATTAAAAAAAAAACCTATGACCTGCAAAACACTTCAAAAGTTCAATAAACAGAAATGCAGTTGTTTGTAAAAAAAAAAAAAAAAGTATAAATTTATATGAGTTTTCTTCTATGTTTTGTTCAGTTAGGTGTTGGAGAATTGTTTCCAGAGTTTTATTTTTGTCACATAAATCATACATCTCCACCTTCCTGTGACAAATACTATACCTATGTGATACCCTTACCTTACTGATGAGTAAGTTCATCATAGAAATGGTTTTATCACCTCTAAAAAGTTATGATCTTACATAAATAATCTCAAAGCCTGGAATATGAATAAAACAATGTGTATACCTGAATTCATTGTTATGTGCCAGTTTTATGAATATTTAAAATGGCTTTGGAGAGAGATAACAACAATAGATACAACAATATTATTGGACTACAGCTAGTGTGTGTGACCCCAGCCGACCCTTAGGCCAAATCAATCATACTGTGAGCTCAGTTGCTGTGAAATGTAACTGACAAACAGGCCATGTTTTCTGGCCAAACATGTATGTAAACCATTGTATGTAGTGACTACTTGTAGCTTCCTTCTTGTACATAGAGGCCTGAGATGTGCCCAATAGTAAATGTAAGTAATTTCACTGCATTGGATTTAAGAAAACCATAAAATGCATTACTCAATAAATATAAAAAAAATAAAATAATAGAATTATTTGTGTATGTATTGTACTGTATAGTACTGAGTAGGGTCTTATTAAATAAATGTAGTAGGGACTGATATCAGGGCGTACCATTTGTTGCTGGTTAGTGATCCCCTAGGGTGCCCGGCAGCTGTGTGGTGAGCACACGTTATCTCACCGTACCATGACCATGCACAAGAACTATAGGACATGTCCTATATTTCACTATCTTTCGGTGCTGGCCGCTTCCTTCTCTATTTAGTGGGGAGGGCTGAGCAGTGCTCTATCCTTCTCTTTCCTGCCCGCGGCTGTATGCTCTTTTACTTGAAAAACTTCTTCTGGTAAGCCACGTGGATAACAGAAGTAAATTATCTAATTGCTATAAATGTCATTCTATAATATATAAGATGATCAAGGTGAACTCTTGCTTTAAAGTTTGCCAAATGTTGTTTTCTGGTGTTAGAAAGTGTGACACCGTTTTATTACTTCTGAGTACTCTTGGGCAGTAGGTGACAATGCTACATTTAATAAGACAGTCAAAGGGGTTGTCTGGAGGTTGAAAAGCACAGCTGTGACACAACTGACCATGGTTTGTGTCAGTATTGTAGCTCATCTGTATAGAGATGAATAGAGATTATTAATAATACTGGCACTACCCATCTTCAGGAGAGGAGCAACCTTGTTTTTTAAACACCAAACAATCCCTTTTTAGGTTCTGCAGATAATAGGTTTTGCTGGTCAATTTTTGTTTCCCCATAAAGCACCAGTATGCTTCTGTGATCCTCCAACATACTTACCCATTTCCTTCTAATAATTCTACCCATCCCTTCCAAAAAAATCCCATCCACTTAATGTCTTCACTGACATAGCGTCTACATCTAAGTTTTTTGACAACTTTTTACTCTACTCTACCTCTCACTTATAAAGCTCAGATCGCCATGTGATACCACCTCATGCAGAGCCTATACACTTTGTCTTCTACCTTTGCTATTTTAGGATCCCTTGCCAAGCAGTCACAGAAGCCAGGAAAGTTGTAGACCCTGGTTTTAATTGACGCCACCTTAAAACAGAGAAAATGTCAGCTTAATAAAAAGTGTTCCTTATAATAAGTACAAAAAAGTACAGAAATGTTTTCATTCCGCAAATTTTATTTTGTACAATTATATGTGAGTTTATATATTCAACCCTATTAATTAATTAATTTAATAGTGGAATATTGATATCAATCTACAATCTGATCATCTAATAGTGTGAATTTCTATATTCTACATGGCTATAAGTCATCCACCGGAAAGATGATTGTGAGGCAATGCTGATAAGTATGGGCTGTGAGATCCAGAGTGGCGCGCGCTGAACTAAACAAGCACCAAGATCAGAAAACCGATTGTGTCAATAGAAGACATTGTGCTAGCTTATCTTACAGGCTGATTCAGTACTGACCTTACAGAAAGATGTCCCTTCATTCAAGTGCAGATTACAGTACAGAAAAGATGAGCTAATATTGTGATATAGCAGTATGGTAGCTATCAGTGAATTGCAGCTATGTGTCTGAGCGGTTGTTACTCCCTTTCTACTTAATGCTAACAGGAGGGCAGAAGTTTCAAAAACAGACTTTGTGGAAGTTCACATTTCATAAAAGAAAAAATAGCACTGCTAATGGTCGTATTTGTTCATTCAAAAGTCAACAGTAGATCTGTAAAGTTTTCATTTCACTGTGATATTAGAAGCTAATATTTTAATAATCATTATGTTATATTCCTGTGAGAAAGGGATCACCAAGTACATACAAGGACAAGAATTGACTATGTAAACTACAGTGTTAGGCCTCTTCTACACGAATGTATGTTCGCCCAGGCCAAAGCCTGATCACCCCTCCCCTCTCCATAGGGAGCCATGCAGGCTGGATATACAGGAAAAAATAGAACATCCTCTATGTTTTTCCCATCGATGGTTGTGTGCTCACCGTACTGCGGCCAGGCGCCACAGGCGTCTATGGAGACCGATATTGGTCACTCACACATTTGTTTTTAAGTGCCCTTAGAAAGCAGACCTTACGTTAACTGTAAAAAGCAGCAGGGCTGTATCATTTATATTACAAATATTTCTCCATGTTCACATGTCTTCACACTGCTGTGCTCTCAGCTCTGTGCAATGAGCTGCCACAAAGCCTCTTTCATGTATGTTCGCCCAGGCCAAAGCCTGATCACCCCTCCCCTCTCCATAGGGAGCCATGCAGGCTGGATATACTGGAAAAAATAGAACATCCTCTATGTTTTTCCCATCGATGGTTGTGTGCTCACCGTACTGCGGCCAGGCGCCACAGGCGTCTATGGAGACCGATATTGGTCACCCACACATTTGTTTTTAAGTGCCCTTAGAAAGCAGACCTTACGTTAACTGTAAAAAGCAGCAGGGCTGTATCATTTATATTACAAATATTTCTCCATGTTCACATGTCTTCACACTGCTGTGCTCTCAGCTCTGTGCAATGAGCTGCCACAAAGCCTCTTTCATCTGCCCTGGGGAAAACATAATTTATGATCTGTTAAAATACTTCAGAAACTACTCAGAGCAAGGAAGGAGCTGCCAATAAGTTCAATGCAAAATACAAAGAGGACAACAGAATGAGGACAAATGCTAAAAACTTGGAATATACAGTAATTCCATTTTTACAGTCGTCTAGTTACACAAAGGTAAAATTAACCTTCATGTGCATCACAACCCAACTGTACATCTTGGTGATCAGTGTTTTTCGTATTCCATGAAATACATCTACATGTTTTGGTGCTGGCATGGACTCAGGTAAACTCCATGCCATCATAGCAGTAACCCAGCACTAACTGACAGCCAGGCTCCAGCAGAAATCCATGATTCGGAGGATTAAAGCAAATCTGTCACCAGGAATGTCATTTTTATCTGGTGGCAGGCTCCAATAGCCTATGCTATGCTGATTTTAAAAATGGCTTTTTCTGCATTCTGAATCATTTTAGTACACTATAAAACTTTATTTTACATTACCTGGCTCCCTGCCAGTAGTGTGTGGTGAGTCCCGGGGCAGGAGAGGAGCAGCCCGTATGTCTGTGTCTCAGTCTCCTTTTCTCCACACTCATCCAGGTCCCTTCCACCTCCCCACTTCCAGTCAGGTGCAGGCGAGGGAGGGAGATGGATAGTGTGGAGTAGAGGAAGAATGTGTGAAGAGACTGAGACACAATCACACAGGCTGCTGCAGCTGGCTCCCTTTCCCCAGGGCTAACCACACACTGCTTGAAGGTAGCCAGTTAAGGTGAAATAAAGTTATAAGTATTGGAACGATTCAGAATGCTGACAATGGCATTTTTAAAATCAGCATTGCAAAGGCTATTGGAACCTGTCACCAACTAAAAACACAGTAAATGGTGCAATAAGCATCTTATGTGTACATGAGGACTAGAATTATTGCCATTATCTGAAATGTATGCAGCAGTTTCAGAACAACTGATTTCTCTATATATCTGGCGAGGTCCTTTGCCACTTTGACTCAAGTTTCAAAGAGAATTATTTAAAACAATATTTTTCTATGACTTTGCAAGTTCCTGTTATAACCACAAGAATAGTCTGAGCATTCAGCTCTTTACATAGGATAGTTTCCATTTTGATCCTGTGGGAGCAAAGTGCAGTGAACGCGCCATTGAAGATTATCACTTTTTGATGGGTGACCTTTACATTTGCAAACGTTCTTGTAAAAAAACAATCTGTGCCATTTACTGGCAAATGCTTGCTACAATATGATTTATGTTACATTGCTGAAAATATTCTGTCGATTCTGTTTATGCAATTTGTCTCTTATATTTACACAGAACCGTAATCTAATATATTGAATGTGTTATTTCTTGGGGTAGACAGCATTTCAACACATTTCTACTAATATTATTGCTTGCTGACTTATTCAAGATGTTTCTAAAGTTCAGTAGAAAACATTTTCTTTTGTAAAATGATAATATTAGCCCAATTTTGCAGCTGGTAAGAAGAAGACTTTCTTAAAGGGATTTTCCAAACAAGCAAGTTCAGCCCTATCCACAGGTTAAGGCCTAACTTGCTGATTGGTACCCCGGACCCTGTTGGACCCCTCCGTTTTCATGATCTGTGGGGTCTCATCACTGAAACCCCCATGATCAGCAAGTTAGGCCATGTCATGTGGATAAGGCCTAACTTGATTGGTGGGAAAACCCCTTTAAAGAGCAAAGTGCCATGTTATTTTTTTTTTAAATCATTTAATAATATGTCCTTAATCTGCATTACCCTCCTATGTCTATGTTTTAAAATCCTATTTAGCCATAAAAGTTAAATTTGTATCTTCCTTTAAGAGAAATGGCTTCCACTAAGGCACAGCTGGAGTTTACTGCAAAATGTCAGCTGCAAACATACCATTGCACCTGCCGAAATAGGTGCCTGAAATAGCTCCCACAGCTGCCCAAAGCTTTGAACCTTTGCATTTCATCAGCTAAACCCCAAAATGATTTACCTTGGACTTATCTGTAATCACTGCTGGTTAGCATCATTGAATTTGCATATGTTTATATTTTGACATTAAAGGAAACCATCATGGAGATTTAGGCAACATCTAGGACAGTGTCAGGTATATAATCATATACTTCTATATTATGGAAATTTAACATTACACTTGAACACAGTATTAATGTGATCAGTAAGGAGTCATGGGGGTGGTAAACAGTCATGCTGGACAAATACCTCCACGTTTGATTGCTGTTCCATAATCCTGGCACATTATCAGAAATCTGGCTGCCAGCTGCTAAAGGTAGTTCATGATAACATATCTGACCTATGATGCATCATTCAAGTCAGGAGGCTTCAGGAAAGCATTACTCTACTGCCAATCTGTGACTCCTTAATTGTTTACAGTGTTCAATGTTATTTTATACGTGTCGGCCTGATGAAGTAAAAGGAGGCTTCACTTTTAATAGATGTATACTGGTAAATTATTTAATAATGTATTTGATCATGTTTAAATTATCACACTTCATTGTCTATGGTATACTGTATGTAAGCTTGACTGTAGCAGTCAGCCCCTTGCCACAGCAGATGCTTTCACAAGATTAAACACGTGAAGAAAATCCTGAATGGAGAGGCCATTATGGTACAATTTTAAGTCAATGTTCGATCATTTCTAAAATGAATAAAAACTGCTTAGAGTGTCTAGGAGCCTTTGTAGGTCACAATGGACTCCATATACAGGTTCAGTTGTATTGATACTTTTTTATTTCTTAAAATGTACACAAAATTCTCTTTTGCTGTAGCATGGCTTTTAGGATTTGCACAATAGCAAATGTGAACATTTAGTCTAACTTTATACTTGGTGCAGTGAGAAGCACATCTGCTGCTTCATACATACAATGAGCAGATTTAGAGCAGGCAGCAGTTTTTTTCAATTACCTCCTATTGACTAAACAGTGAAACCTTATATGACCCCTCGATTTGTAGCCGGCCTACACGGTTACAAAATATCTGCAGCTCAACAAATAATCACAAATATCATTCTATGTTTAACCCAACTCCATGGCCTATTAGATTTCTATAATAAAAGTCTTCTACTATGTCATTACTGAATGAATACAATAATATATATAAACCGTCATTACTTTATTGGCTGCCTGGTTGTAGTTTATCACCCATTTTGAACCTTTGAGAGAGCCATAAAATAAACTGTACGCTGGTCAGCTCTAATACTTTAGTTAAAGTAATTTATGAATATCTTTGCACATAATTTAAATAGCGTAAAAGATTTAATCTGTATAGGAGACTGTAAAGCAATGGAGATACAGAAAGATTAATAACAGTTCTGGAGCTTAGCTCTTTCAGCTACTTAGTGCAATATGTTGAAATCTTTCTTTACATATAAGACATTCACTCAAACCAATAGAACCATAGTTTGGGATAAAAAGATGACCTTTTTATGAGAACAAATTTACTTCCCATTTTGCATATATATTAGCTCATAATATTTTTTATATACATATTCAGTTTCTGGTGGTATGGGATATTGTGTTGTTAGAGTATATATAAAAAAGCAACAGATTTGAGGAATTTCGTTGAATATCCTTATGTTAATGGAGCTTGTAGAACTCTATTTGTTTGCTGGGAAACGAAGCTTATTCAATTGAATGGAAGCAATTTTCACTGCATCAGCCATGTGTGAATATACATAGAGGTTGGGAAAAACACAAGACTAATCCAAAACAAGCTATCCATAGCAGAATTTACAGTGTAAGTGTGTTGGATGAGCCAATCCCAACCCCTAGCATTATAATCTGTTGGCACCAAGGTGTAGAAAAGAGTGCAATGGTTTCCAAACCATTGGTTGACAATGGAATAAGGTTTTGAAAAGTTGTGCTCCAAGTGCTGAAAACAAACTGCCTCATTAGCATTTGGATTAAACTGGGAATAAATTGGAAATGGCATAATGGACAATAATAAGAGAGGTTTTCTGGAAATAACAGTGCATTTCACTACAACAAGTTGCCAGGTGATTTTAACATGTGGTGAAGGCAGTAGACTAGAAGGCAGTATATTTTTTTAATAGTTTTTTAACACATTATGTAAGCAAAAATGTATTCCAGTAAGTTATTTTTAAATCCTTGATAAACAAAGACATGGAGGAAAAAGAGGTGCTTTACTAGTAGTATTCACTTTGTCAAACTTTACTGCAAATAAGTGAAACCTATTTAATGATGGTCCACAATATTACCATAATACGCCAGAAAGGGTGTAATTCACCTACGAGAACAGATTTCTGAAGGTGTATTTGGCCAGCAGCTATGACTTTGGAATTCTGGTGAGCATGCATGATGAGTAGACTATTTGAAGGGTCGTCCATATAACATTACCCATTACCATGTATGTATGAGAAATGAAAAGTTCCCCCAAAAGTATATCATTTGACGTGGGTTGTCCTGAAGTGTATCTAATCCTATTGTACAAATCTTCAAATGCACATACAAAGATGGAAACATGGTGTGGTAACAGATCTTGGTTGGATTTTGACCTCTAAGTTTGCAAATGAGAGCCATCTTATTGAATCATTCCTCCATGCATGTGCTTACTAAGGCAGTTAGGACATAGGAATAGTGAGGAAAGCAGAATGGGAAGCAGAGATGTTACCTATTTGTGCTAGCAGCAAGTGAAAGTTAGGGACAGATATGTTATTTTAGCTTAAAAATTATTTTAGTTTAAAAAAAAAAATCACATAATAATAATGTTCTAAATGAAGGGAGATACCAGGCCGGATGGTAAATCTGCTGGTGGATGTAAAAGTTAGCTTTACTGAGTGTAGAGAGCATACACTTTTTTTTGACAAAAGACATTCAATTGAGTAAATTGGAAGTTTATTTACGACGCAATCTGCACACATTTACTAAAAAACATTGAAATGAAAGTTATTCCTCAGAGAGGTTGTCTGGGATCAGGGTTTTAATGCAAAAACAGCTATAATCACCTGTCTTCTGTTCCATGGCTCAGCGCAGCACAAATCTTCACATCTGACCTCTATTTGAATACAGAGGCTTAGTCATGTTATCACGGCAGTGCCGCATCACCCCTGAGCCTCTGTATACAAACAAAGGTCTTCAGTTATTAGTACGATGCACCAAACAAAGGAGAGAGGTGAGTATAGCATGTTTGCTATTTTTTTATATCCCCCTTGACCAATATTTAAAGCCCTCTGGTCACTGAAAATGGTCAGAAGCAAAATATATAACAATAATTATGGGTTTGTCTTGAGACAATGTCATTCAAAGATGTGGCCATGTTTTTATGGTAATATTATGTGCTCTGCTTAGTGTTTGACATGGTTCACTTTAGTTTTGAGATAATTGAAGACACTGAGGTTAAAAGCCATCCTTCATTAACAAACGAGATGAAAAATTAAAATGATAATGTGCTGTGTAATAGGGTAGAAATTGAAAAAGTCAAATCAACAAAGCTTATCCAAATGGAGAGAGAATATCCATTAATGTTTTATTCTGTCTTAATGTAAAAACATTTTGATTAAATATCCAATCTACATTTTGACGTTTAAACTTATTCTGATGTGGAAAGTGATGCAGCAGTGATTTCAGGATTGCAAAACAACATCATGGTGTTAATAATTGATTTCATCAAAAATTGCTACTTGTAAATATAATATCCCTACCACACCTGTACACACAAACCCAAAATCACATGCATATAGACATCTAGAAGTCCCCTAAAAGAGTCTTTTCCCTGGTATATTGAACTTTCATTGGCAATGCATAATGGCCATTTAGCCTTAAGTTTACTTTATATTATTATGATGTAAATTTCTAGAAAACTAACTTCATTGAGTTAGTTCAAGCTTTATTTAGTGGATCAATTGTATTGTAAAGCAGCTTTTCATGTTTGAAAGGGGTTGGTCACTAATTCCAAACTTTAACAGGGTAATTATAAGGGTCACCCATATTATACTTTACACTGTTAAAGTTTAGGTTTTGTCACAGTAAGCCCCAGGAGCAGGACTCTGGACTTCCTGTGATGCCCTGTGTTCGGACGGCTTTCAGGGTATGGACGACATGCACTTATTGATCTCTGTATGCCCCCTCTGGCATAACCACTCACCCCAAACTTTAACAGAGTAAGTATAATATGGGTGACCCCATTAGGGTCTTGAACTTACCTAGTTAAGGTTTGGTTTTAGTGGCCAACCCCTTTAAGACAATGATGTTTGTAGTCTTCAGTAAAATTGTCTGTAGCTATTTATGAGCTAATACTAAAACTATAACCATCCTTACCTAAAATTTCCCTCCTGCCCAAGCACTGATGGCCCTACAGTGTAGGTATGGCAATAAAATACTGTGCTCAATTCATTTTATTTTGTTAAAAAATTACAAAGTATTTAAAACAGATCAAATAAAATAAACTTATTAAAATAGCATATGAAAGTACGTTAAATATCCCTACCCAATTTACCTTAATTTAGTATATGTTTTGTTCTCATTTTGACATTGCATATATTATGCGATTTATGGCACCAGTATTTCACTTATACTTAGTTGTTTGGATTTATCGTGAACATTTTGCCACCTTATGAGTTAAAAAGTTCATTTGTCAGTGTAATTGCAATAAATTATATTCTGTGAAAACAGGTTTATTATAACATAATGTTCTACTGTTATGGAACTATTCACATGAACTGTAGAAAAATCATAGCTGTTTATAAGTGAAGTGTATTTCCTGCTAAGTAATTAGATATAATAGATTGAAATGCAGGACATACGTAATGCAAAATTATAGTACAAATGATAATATTGTGGTAGCCAAGACTTATTTCCCAGAATGCAATGCTTTAGTTTCAGCATTGGCTTCATAATGATATTTTCAGCACTCTGAATAATGCAGCTTAATCTGTATTACTACAATTAGCCTGGACAAGCTATAGAAAAGAAACACTGTGTGTACTACTGTATAACAAAGCACTGGAAAATACTCGCTGACAATAAATACTGTATGCAGACAAAGTAGGCATTTCCCAAAACCTCAGAGTAAAATGTCCAACAGTTTAAGAGCACAAGAAATTTCTAATCATTAGGTAAGCACGCATTTACATAGTTGGATTCACATTCTATGTTCTTGTTCTGCCATTGTACTTTTGCCACCATTTTAGCCCATTAGTACCTGGAAACAGTTTGAGAACATTATATAGAGGACAGAACTCTCACTTTTAGGGAATAGCAATATCTTTTATCTTTAAGCAGCCTGCTTGGGGTAATGGTTATCACTGTAAATGAATCACTGCACATACAAGAACACAAATACATACAGTATACCCTGAGCTCAAAGTTCAGATTGTACATAAATCTATTTTAATTTCTCATTTTTTATCATCATGCTCTAAATAAGTTCCACCTGAGAGCTACAACTTAAGCTATCCTTATTGATAGTCACAGTCATTAGATTAATATGGGTATAATTTCTATCCACTGTCCTAGGGCTGGTTGTTGATGGTCGTTATATACACATTATAGGGCAGTGATGGCTAACCTATGGCACTGGTGCCAGAGGTGGCACTCGGAGCCCTCTCTGTGGGCACTCAAGCCTTCACCAGAGATGACTCCAGGTATCTTCCTGCAGTCCCAGACAGCCCAGGACTTGCTGTGTACAGAGGTATTTTAAAGTGACAGCTCTACCTGGGACTATTTTCTGTTTTATTGGTGTCCTCAGGTGCTGGTATCAATGAAAACTGTGACAGAGAAGGGAGTATAAATCACAAATTAAAATTTCTGTGTTGGCACTTTGCGATAAATAAGTGGGTCTTTGTTGTAGTTTGGGCACTCGGCCTCTAAAAGGTTTGCCATCACTGTTATAGGGGATAGGTGACAACTTATTATCTGAAAACCCTTTTTAACCATTTCAGGACTTTTATTTCAGACCCCCTTGTGTACTTTAACCCTAGATCGCTGATACATTATACTGCAATGCTAATAGCCTGCCATTGGCATTGTTTGTGACAATTTTACAAGTCTCTATAAAACTGTAGGCTGCCATGGCAAACGATCGGCATCCCCAGATCCTGTCTTTGGGGGAGCTCTCTCCATACACAGCGGTTGTCAGCTGCCTCTACCTGCCTCTAAATACCAGCACGACCATGGCAGTTAACCCATTAAGTGCTGCAGAGGAACCCAACTGTGGCACCTAACAGCATTTCAGGTGGTCACCCACATCTTGGATGGCTGTTCGGTTGCAGCTCTGTTAACTTCTTTCAACCTTAACCTCGCCGTGGTCGTGCTGGGAATTAGAGGCATGTGTCAGCTGTGTTATACAGCTGACACCCGCTGTGTATGGATAGAGTTCAGCCTGTGAGCTCTTTCCATATACCCCCACAGCACCACAATGTTATAATATGTTGTTGTGCATGAAGGGGTTAATCTTGTACAGTATATGTTTACTTTTAGAAACTGAAGTCCTTTCCCAGCTAGTCTGGCTAATGTGGATATATGGCTACAAAGTACTATTCTAATGATTGTTTCCATTCACTGACAATTCACTGAGATTGTGGAATTTAAAAACAAATGTGTGTATATAAAATAATAAAGACATCATTATAAACACATTTTTAAAGCGTTTCCAATAAGAACAACAGTCGACACATGCCCCTTTAAACTTGTATATAAGATATCATCATATTCCTATAGTGAAGATCTTATTGTTTATGCAGTATATGAGAACGTTGTGTGATGTACACAGTTTTTTTTCTTTTATATGCTTCTATATACTGAAAATGTTGAAAACCTATTGGATTGTACTGTTGTTACATTGGATACATTTATCTAAAATTCTATATTTTACAGTTCAACAGGATTCTGTTTTCATCCTGAAGAACTTTAGATACATGAACGCCATAGGAAAAAGTTCCAGGAGTTGCCTAATGCCTATCATTAAGGCATCTATCACATATGGGATTTCACTAAGAAGTGGAACTACACTTTCATTTCTAGAACTGAATGTCGCCAAGCTAAAAGTCTTTTCTATTTTCCAAGCCATAACATATGAATTGAGATAATAAACCTATGGGGTTTTCTGCAGAGTATAATAGGGTCACACAGAGCAGTGGATTTAAACATGCTGCTATTCCTTCCCACTTAGTATCTGATTCATTAGGATTTCCCAGCTGTGAAAAAATAGAGTCTTTATCTTCAAATGTAAAATCTTCACTTATTTATATTCAAGAACATATTTTATTCAGCATCCAATTTTTAAATCTTTACAGTCAGCTTACACACTTGTGAATTGTTATAAATATTTAAATTATAGTAATGGAAGACAAAAAGGCATTGCATTATGCATGGTAGGGTAAATGATAATGATGCGTGAAACAAGTTATATGCCAGTAAATACCGAAAAAAAAAAAAACGCCTTTGATTGTATCACTGGAAGAATGAGACTCATGTATAAGATTGCTTTTTAGAGCTTGTAGTTTACAGTAATGTATCATTCTAGTTGTTGTAATAGAAGCCGTTACAAGTATTGCATATGTCTCGCAGAGGAAGTTCAAGTAAAAACAAGAAACGCGAAATGGAATTTACCCTCTTCTATATCATGGAGACCTGACTGAAATTAACATTGGTTGTCGTTTGTGAATCAAGGACTTTACAAAGGTTTATGTAGCCACACTACACACATCTGCTGTACTCCCAATATATACCTATTGAGCATTCAGTCTATGAAACATAGCAGAGAAACTGAACTTTGCATTGTGCTGGCAAGTGTTTGCTGGTTGTGGCAAAGCCTAGGAAGCATCATGATATTGTCATATCAAACCCTTTTTTTTGTGTATTGACTGATGTTTATATCATTAACAAGGACTGATCGTCTCTTCTCATATGTTAGTTTACTAAAATAAAGTGTATTCCCTTTAATTCAATAGTTGTGGAACATCTTTTTATATTTCTGTTGCAACGATGGGGCGGGAGTAGGATGTTCTCACACAGTCTGACACTGTCCAATAAGTGGTGACAATGCAAGAATCATTATGAATATAACTGAGCAAATCATTTAAGATCTGCTTTGCTGGAGCTTCCCCAATTTTTTTATTCAGTTTGGATCAGAATTTTTGCGTTCAGATCCGAAGTTGATTTGTCCTGGGAATTTGTATATTAATCAGACAAGCCCCCTAAAACACTGAATTTTTTTTAAATGTCCTCTCTTGTTTTCATGATTATAATGGAAGTGTTGGAAATAAACACTAATGGAAACCATTAAAAGTTTATTGTAATCAATGTAATTTGCCGATAGACTTCTATTATTATCATATGTTACAGATTTGTAAAATTTTATGAGAATAAATTAGATTTTTTCTGTGCCTGAAAAACTGCTCCTTTCCAGCTCCTCCCAAAAGGCAACTGCCTAGTCACACAGCAGATGCTAATGAAAGGTACAATATAACATATCTTTTTTCTGTAAAACCAATTTTTAATACAAAAACACTTTGGCAGTGTATGTACTATGCTCTGTGGGGACTGGGGGAGTGCTAAAAATGGGTCTCCTGGTGACAGGTTCCCTTTAACAGAAAAAAAATGATACAATGCAAGATAAAAGCACAGTTTCTTGTTGATAGAAATGGGGAATACAATTCCATAACTAAAACTGACATGTCTGTGAGTTTATTTTCATTATGAACAACAACATAAAGTAGTTACTGTGAGTTTAAAATGTCTACATTCTGTTTGCAGACATGTATATACGTCCCCCATAGGGTGGCAATGGGCGTGCAACGCCGTACGGGAGCGGCACGGTGCCACACACGTGCAGAATCGTACTGTTCAGTAGCTGTGAAAAGATAGGACATGTCCTATCTTTTCTCGGAATACGGCACTGTGTGCCAAATATCCCTATGTGGAGGGCTGGGTGTGAGCAGCGCTCACCTCCTCTCCCCGGCGCCGACGTGTGCCCGCTGTGCTACGGTACGGCAGGCACACGTGTGTGTGCGTGTAGCCTTAGTCTGTGATTCAGAACTCTTTTCCTAAATAGAAGGCAAATGACCTACATATTGTCAGATTTTTTAGTATCACAGGTGTCAACCTCCAATGACACAGATTATCTGAAGGTAGTAGCTATCTAGTTATAGTGGGAAACACTGGTTTATTGAGATAAATATAAAGTGCAAGCTCAACCACTTAAAAAACATGAAAAAACCTATAAATAATCCTCTTCATCTTGATCCCAGAACTGTCCATCGCTAGTCTTTAAAGGTTGGACTTGATGGACTTGTGTCTTTTTCAAGCCTTATACACGAGGATATTAGAAATTTATAATTAGCAGCACAGAACGCAGGGACAAGATGTCTGGTGCTCTGGGCTGCTAATTATGTCCACCCCTGCAGTTTCCTCTCCCATGCTGGCATTATTTCATGCCTCTTCCATGATGTCACCTCCCTCGTGTGAAGGCATGCATAATAAGCAGCCTGGGGTGTCATACATCTCTTATAACTTTCTTTTATAAGTTATATAGGCATGTCAAGACTAGTGACGGACAGCACTGGGATCAAAATCAAGAGGAGTGGAGTATTTCTTGGTTTTTTTGTGTTTTTCAGTAGTGTATTTTCTTTAATTTTGTGCATTTTTTACCTAGATATATAATAAATAAATAGATTGATAGATTGATTTAGATTGTATGTATAATAATATTATATACACTTTATTTTTCATCTACAGCCTTATGGGAATTAAGGATGCTTCTTTATTACTACATACATCTAGGAACTTCATCTAACATACTTTATTTACTTCTCAATATGCCCGTTTTAAACACTGAGCAGCAAATTGCTTTTGACTTAATAGCATGCTGATTCTGCCTATGATAAATGATTGCTGACTTGGAAAAATGAGGCAGAAATGACCAGAAATTCTCCTTAATCAACACAAGTTAAGAATATTCTCTAGTGAATTATTCAACCCTTGTTTCTCTCACTACTTGTCAGAGACAAGATATATAAATGCAAAACAAATCATTGCAGTTTGCACATGATTTAACCTTACTCCTCCTCAACATGGTGTAATTCTCCCTTTACAAGGTGAATTGGCTAATTAAAAGAGAGGAGAAGCAGCAAGAAAACTCGACACATTTTATTTACAGATGACTAAACTATTTGGGTGTCTTATTAGCTACAATATCTATTAATTAAAAGTGACACCATGTCAGAGACATCACATTTAGTCATTTCATGAGGGTCTATCATATGCTCACACCGAGAAGACTTTAATTTGAAATTAGTAAGGACTCACTTAATGAACTCCTACAAACAGGCACTTAACACAACTTAGTAACATTAAGAAAATTAAGAGTCATATTCAGTAAGACACCCATACTTGATGGTTAAGAAAGTCAAGTATAAATTATATTTGTATTAATAGGAAAATTAAAACAATTCAGCTGCACCAGTTAAGAAAAAATCGGGTGCTCAACCTTCAGGTTTGTTAAATTCTTTCACAAATAAAAATCAAAAAATGGTGGCACTCCAAGTTCTTGTGAAAAATGAATTATTTTATTTCAAAAGTGCTACGTTTCAGCTCCCATATCTGGAGCCTTTCTCCTCTGGGAGAATTTATAAAGTATGCCAACCTAAATCTACTATGTGCTTGAGTTAAATGAGTAGAGATTTCTCTTTCAGCGCTACTCTGCCATATCTCCAGCATCCTCTAGGGGCCTGGACCCAATGGCCGGAGGATTGAAAAGAGAAAGCCCGGGAAGTACAGGTTTTCCCTTTTAAGGGGTATTCCAGATAAGGTAATCACTATTAGAAACACCTAGTATCCCTTACCAGGTGTTTGAGACACTTTCTATGCTCTGGTAAAAGATGTGATGCCACATCCATCAGTCACATCACTTGCTTGCTGGTGGGGGTGCTATGTGTTAAACCAGTCTATAGATAGGTGATTGATAAATAAAATCCTAAAATATTCCTAAAAACCTTACTTGGGAAGTCAATGGTGGAAGTTTGATATCTGTAACTCTCTGCTGATCAGCTGATAGTAGAGTTGTCTGTTTTGCACTACATATAGGACACCCCAGTCCAGTGGGTAGTGGCAGTTCAGGGTCCTGTCTTATCTTAATAATGTATCACAACATGTACTAATTGTCTTGGTGTAGCATCTCTTCAATGTAGTACCTTCAGAGGTACACTTTCCTCTCAACAATGCGATCACAGGGTCGTCTTAACTGCCTACTGAAGATCTCCGGGCCTGTCATTGACATGTGCCTGCTCGGTCCAGCCAGAGGCTGCCAGAGTAGCTGTGTGTCAGCCTATGCAAGTACATAGGCTGACACTTCTAATGCACAGCATTACATGTTTATTGCAATGCATTAGTATGAACTAGGATCACATGATGTCATTTAATATATAAAAAATCTCTCCCAATTCTTCTCTCAAAATGAACAGCAGCATGCCTCAAATCCTCTGGCTATCATAGTAAAAGAACAGGATATTAGATGTAGAAACAAAGATCTAACAATGTTCTCATTGCGGTGATAGAAAAACCCCTTGCTCAGGGATTTCTCCTGTAATTCTGTTCAATGTAATCTCCAGGCTATGCTAGGTATTCCCTACTGAATGGCAGAGATTAGCGGTGAGCCCCAGCAACTGTCTGGTAAAATATAACTAAGGCCAGCAAGGGCCTTAGAGCAAATGCCATAATATAATGTGTATAAATGGCAGTAATCGTAAGATTATTTTTCAAACCAGTTATTTGGGAAATTATATAGTCATGGAATATCACAAGAGTGTAATGTAAGGTATTTCTTGTATGTGAGCTGATAGATTGTATTTCAAGTATGACCATGAGTAAGCTACACAACAAAACCTGTAGGTTAGCTTCTAATCACTTTTCTGTCTGCCCTCTGAACAGCAGCACTGGCACTGTAACAGTGAATACAGTCCCAGCACTGCAGTTTGGGTGGCAAACAAAGAGTCCTTGTATTATATTTTTGTATGATGAAAGGACTCCCATCCTGTTCGTAGTGTGCAGTCCATGGGACAGGATCAATATAGAGGTCCATTTCAACAGACTCTACTCGTGCGCAGCTGGCCTAAGATTAAGAGTCTCACCTTAATTTGCTGTTGCTATTTGTGTGTATTTTTGTCTTATGTACTTTCCCTGTATATTTTAATTTTTAAGCATTCAAGATAAAAACATAATCTGTACATATGCAAATGCAAGTATCAATAGTTACAATATTACTTGCTTTAGGTATCCATGGATACAAAGCAGTTTGGATAATCTTTGCCAATCTCGAATCTTGACAGTCAACACATTTTATCTGCAAAAGCCAAATTAAAATGTTTATAGTGACATTGATAATAGTAATATACCTTCAGATCCACTTTTAACTACCCCAGAGGTTACAATGACTTGCTCAGAAGTGGTCAGATACATTTGTAGTTTTTTTCTAAAGTGAGTGCATTAGAAGGATTAAGATAAGGCTATTTGGCTGTTAAATGAAAAGCATGGCTTCTTTCTTCCAGAAACATGGCGGTATGTTCTTTTGGACGGTATAGTAGCTCAGCTATACGCGTCCTTCAGCTAAGTTCCTCAGGCAGTTAAAGTTGTTTTCCTGTGCTTAATAAACATGGCCACTTTCTTCCAGAAACATGTCTACACGTTCTTTTGGATGGTATAGTAGCTCAGCTATAGGTGTCCTTCACCTAAGTTCCTCAGGCAGTTACAGTTGTTTTCCTGATATTAAAAAACATGGCTACCTTTTTTTCCCAGAAACATGTCTGTACCTTTACATGGTTTGTGCTGGTATGAACGGAGCTTAGCTGCAGTACCACATAGTACCCATGGTTAGGAGACTGATAGGAGACTGAGCTGATATTCAAAGAAATCAACCATATTTTGAACCACTTTATATGTTTCCCAGTGAAATGAGATGGCAATCTTGTGCTATTGGGTCCACCATGGATGCTGTATTCCCTATAAGTCAAACTTCCTTTTATTAACTAAAAATTCCCTTATTGAATATTTCTCAAACCAGACAAATTAGATCATAATGTCTATACATCACTAAAAGAAATGGTATACACTTCCTTCCAGAACATATTTACCCAAAGTCTTCAATGCTTGAGGATAGTGGATAACATAAGGAAACTTGAGACACCACCATGCTTAATATCAGCATTTATTACATAGACAAACTTCAGACATTTCATGTGAAGGACAATTCTTGGTAATGTACATTGTGTTTCAGTAATTTTTTTACTTGAATTCAAACAATGACATATTCATGAATAATACTACTAAAATAACATTGTCACTTTCAGTTATTGAAACAATTTGTCAAAGACACACATGATGTACTATGATTAACTATTCAGAAAAGCTGAGAGTAAATATCACACTTGGTAGCTGCTATGAGCTACCCCATATTTGCAATGTAATGTGAAGCGTGAAGTTTTGTCCTTTTGTTTTACATACCGAAGTAAATTATGTCTAATATTTGTTAAAGTGAATCTCTAACGCAAACATAAAACATGAGCTTTTGTTTGGATATGAACTGATAATTCACACTACATGATAACATTTACCTCTCATGTCCTTCATAGTATCACAGCATCATAGTATAAAAGGCTGGAAGTCCATAAAGTCCATCCTATGAGAATCAAACAAATGTTTTTCCCCATAACCCGTGATATTTTTTCTCTCCAGAAAGGCATCCAGGCTTTCTTGAACATGTACATAGAGCCCGTCATAGGTGACCATGTAATGTAGCCGTATTCACCAGTATGTGGCTCCTCTTCTGTTGCGATGCACATGGTCACATCACAACTTGTTGTTGGCAGAGAGTTCCATAGTCTCACTGCTCTTACAGTAAAGAATCCCTGTCAATGGCGATGGTAGACACTCTGTAAATCTGTCTGAAAGGTGCAAAATAAAATAATTGGTATTCATTAAAAATATGTATCCACTGCAGAATGCTCTATTATTGATGTATTTCAGTCAAAAAGCAACTGCCATTAGTCTTAACATGATGCTAAGACTTTGGGCTTTTTATGGGCCCAAAACATATCATAGATCAAATATTCTAATTTGGATATACATGCTTAAACCTCCTGTGTATACTCCCTCAGGTAGTAATATCCAGGGTAATTTATGGATATAATACTCTGCTTTTGTTAATGAGTTCATGAATTTTACCAAATTACTGGTTTTCTTAAAGGTTTTTTTTCTGGACTGTATGCATGATGTTAGGACTATATGCACTTGTATTTTGCTTAAAATGTATCAGAAATCATGTATTCTGCAGTGGTTACACTTGTGGCTTCTTAAACCTGCTGAGGATAGAGCCTCTCCTGGTAACATCTCTTGTCATCAATAAGTAACATGCTGCTCTTGATAATATCATATGGTACAATCCCAAAGTGTTGTCCAAGAGAGGATATTTTTATGGGCTCCCTGAGTAAAATGAACAATTATCGGATACTTACCTTCATCCTTTATCCTCACCTTACCTTTAATGGCCTTTGTTGGTATTTGTCACATTGTCCGCCTGTTGCAGGTTTGTGCTGTCATCAGAGGCCAACACTGACAGAGAATTGTTGAAGACCAAAGATGAGCACCAAATCAAGTATCAGTTGTTGTTTTTTATACCACTTGGGCCTAAAAAATGTGTCCAGTCCAGAACATCCTCTTTATGAAAATTTGAATAAAAAAATATCAAGAAACTAGGATTTTATGCCAAGATTATTGCACCCAAAGGGGGACACAATAGTTTTTGCCCCATAAATTGTTAGCTGCATTGTGTAGGATTCATTGTTTTGAAAAATGTAGTACACTTTCTGACAAAAGAGACATTGGGGGATATTTATCAGGACCTGTGCGCAGTGGCCCTGAAATAATCGCAAATGCTAGCTTATTGCTAGCTTTTGCGATTATTTACCCCAATCCGCCACCTTCATGCCAGTGGGGCGTGAAGGGGGGGGCGCGGCCGGCCGAGCGGGGGGCACGGCCGGACAGGAGTGGGCTGGCGCGGGGCGTTACTGTCCCCACACCTGCGCACTCGCTGCTGCCGGCGACTTTTCATACGTGAAAAGTCGCCGGCTGCGCCTTTTTCTACGCCAGGCCCTGCCTGGCGTAGGTTAAACACTGCGCTGCTGGCGGCCCGATACATCAAGAGGCAGCAGCCTCTTGATGTATCGGGCTGCGAATTTGCAGCGGCGGAGCGATCATATGCTGATAGATATCCCCCATTGTGGTTTTTTTTCTGTAAACCGTTTTTATGACATTATTGATAAATATATCCCATTGTGCTTTATTCTAACATAAGCTGCTAAAGGAAAAGTTCTCTTTATATAGCCGCAAACACCACTGTAAGAAGATACTGTTTATACAGTACAGTAAAATTCTGCAATGTATGTATAATAGACTCAGAGACTCTTACATTTACAGTGACTGACAGTGTTTTGGAATTTGAAATGTAACAGCTCATCTTGTTTCTACACAATCACATAAAGCACTGTGTAATTTAAACAGCCGGGGTCTTCACAGCACTCTATTCTATGATAGACATGTTCTTGGATTATATGCCTCTTCATTCATAGTCAGTATATATGGGTTATGTGTGTTATTTCAAAATACACTCTTTCAAAGCCACCTTACCCATTACAAATGAAATCCTAACCACGTCCCAAGGGAGATCTATTTGTAGGTGTGGTCCAGCTACAATAAGGATGACATATTTATTCAAGGCCTTAATGTCTTCCTAAACTCTGTTTAATTATACAACATTAGTATATATGGTCATGGTCCAGACACCTACTCTGAAGATTAAGAAAATAAAACTAAATAAATATATCCAGACTTCTTATCTTGACACGTTCTGAAAAAAGAAGCTATCTTAGGAAATGTTGCAGAATTCCAGATCTTGATGAAGTTGTTAACAAGATGGAAACAGTATATACTTTAATCTACTGTGAAATTTATCTAATTTCCAGGTGTACAAACTCCGTGATGCCATCTTTGTATATTAGATCTGTTGACATGATACTTAGATTCACTACTTCATTTGGCTCATAATGCATGCAGGTACATGAATCCAATGCTTTGTTAGGAAGGGGATGATTTTTTAATGCATACTAATGCTTGTTTAATCGAGTTATCCAGCAGCTT
The DNA here is from genome assembly GCF_040894005.1 of Engystomops pustulosus. Classification (NCBI taxonomy): domain Eukaryota; kingdom Metazoa; phylum Chordata; class Amphibia; order Anura; family Leptodactylidae; genus Engystomops; species Engystomops pustulosus. The sequence continues at coordinate 109,055,349 of NC_092412.1, read as the reverse complement.
TTATTACCTGTGGGTACTAAGTGCACTTCCCTCTTCCTTCTTAACAGATTATACTAAATGACTACATCTAGAACAGGATGCAAGAATGCACTTTGTTTGATAATAGTATTGTCTGTGCTTTGCATTTTTCCCTTTGATCCTATTTCTCCGTAGCTATTTTCCATGCTAATACCCAGGCTATTTATCTCCAATGCCTTCTACGTGCTATAACTTTTTATTTTTCTGCCACAATAGTTGTGTGGGGTCTTGTAGTTTTTTATAACACATGGGTTTCATATGTCCTACTGATGAACCTTTTCTATACAGCATACTTGTTTAGTATCCATACTTTCCATCTTTGTAGTAAACATTTTCCACATTTATTGTAGACCGAAATAGCATAAAAACTGTTTTCTCAGGGTCAAAACACATACAGTTATTTTTATAAAATATCCTTCATTTACAAAATAAAATCCATTTTTGTATTGTCACCTTCTAGGAGCCAAATGATCTGGGATCCTTAACCCCTTAAGGACCAGGCCCTTTTTCGTTTTTGCGTTTTTATTTTTCACTCCCCACCTTCAAAAATCTATAACTTTTTTATTTTTCCATGTACAGAGCTATGTGATGTCTTATTTTCTGCGTAACAAATTGCACTTCGTAGTGATGGTATTAAATATTCCATGCCGTGTACTGGGAAGTGGAAAAAAAATTCTAAATGCAGTGAAAATGATGAAAAAACACATTTGCGCCATTTCTTGTAGGCTTGGTTTGTACAGCTTTCACTGTGCGCCCCAAATGACATGTCTTCTTCATTCATTGGGTCAATACGATCACGGGGATACCAAATTTGTATAGGTTTTATAATGTTTTCATACATTTACAAAAATTAAAACCTCCTGTACAGAAAAAAAATTCTTCATTTTACAGTGTTCTTGCGCTAATAACTTTTTCATACTTTAGTATAAAGAGCTGTGGGTGGTGTCATTTTTTGCGACTTCTGATGACATTTTCAACGCTTTTATATTTAGGACTGTGCGACCTTTTGATCACTTTTTATAGAATTTTTTCTATTTTTCAAAATGGCAAAAAAATGCAATTTGCGACTTCGGGCGCTATTTTCCGCTACGGGGTAAAACGCAGTGAAAAACGGTTATTATATTTTGATAGATCGGGCATTTTCGGACGCGGCGATACCTAATGTGTTTAGGATTTTTACTGTTTATTCATATTTATATCAGTTCTAGGGGAAGGGGGGTGATTTGAATTTTTTTTTTTTTTTAATATAATTTTTTTTTTTTAACTTTTTTTTTTTTTTACTATTTTTCAGACTCCCTAGGGTACTTTAACCCTAGGTTGTCTGATCGATCCTACCATATACTGCCATACTGCAGTATGGCAGTATATGGGGATTTTGCATACCATCTATTACAATGTGCAGATCGCACATTGTAATAGATAGCCGAGATCATGATAGCCTCGGATCTTTGTGTGATCCGAGGCTGTCATGACAACGGATCGTCACTCCCTGGTGACGTCACGGGGAGTGACGATCGGAGCCAAGATGGCGGCGCCCACGCGCCGCCGGCTCTTTAATGCCGCCGGCAGCTTTGCCGGCGGCAATCAAAGAGTTGACACCGCCGAATGGTGCAAGCACCGATCGCGGGTGTTAGCGACGGGCATTTGCTTCATCATGAAGCAAATGCCCGGTGAGTATGAAGAGGGCTCAGCCCGTGAGCCCTCTTCATACTCCCCCATGCGCAGCAAGACGTAAGGGTACGTCTTATTGCGCTATGGGGTTAACCAACTACAGGTTTGTATGGCCGACCTGTATATTAGATATGGGAGGTCCCAATTAAAAAAATATATATCTACCTAGATGTGAGTCTGATGATAACTTGTTTTATCGAAAAAAGCATCATAAGAAAAGTAAACTGACCAATGAAATTAGTTACTCTCAAAGTGGTTTCTGTAAATGTGAAACCTTGAACCAATCTACATGTGTGGGTTATTTTAAACTATCCCCTCTCATTTATGCATTTTTTTTTATTGAAAACCTATTTCATTTTTAATTCTATATGCAATTCAAGGAAGCCCAAAATAGATCTTAAAAAGTCTGGCTAAAGCTAAAAGCCTTAAAGAGCTATGAGAACCCTGTGCCCACTTTCTTCCAGATACGCATACATCAATTTTCACTCATATTTTCTATAACAATATGTAATTTTTCACTTCCTCTCCTTTCTCATAGAAGCAGACCAGTGAGTGAGCTCTAGAAGATTAACACATTAGCTCATAAAATATACATTTTCAATACTTTTGGAAACCATCAGATCAGTTTCTCTGCTTCATTCTGTAAGAGAACCAACGTTCTTTGTTAAAGAAATGATGTGTAGCACTTCTCAGAAATATTTCACTTGAAGAAAGGAAAAGCACCTTAATTACCAAGTACTAATCACATAGTTGATACTTGTCCTGATTATCAAGAAGGCTACTATTACAAGTGAATACATATTCATTTAGAATGTAATTTTTGAACTTTTTAAAATTTTTACTTTTCTTCTCCATATTTTATTACAGAAGTTTTATATTTCCGGGGGTGTTTCTTTGTTATTTTATGAGGTCAATAGGGAATTTTGATTAGATCATTAGGGGCTGTGAAAGGGGATGAGACCTCTGATATATAAAATGATTTTTGTGGTTAAAAGGTCATGCATCTCTACATTCATGTGAATTTTTTGTTTATTTTTTATTGGATACTAATCTTCATCATGTAATTGATCCTCGAGAAAAAGAAGAAGTTACTGTTGCATCAATTGTCCTCTTGTGATAGGGACCAAATGTGATCCTAAATTTTCCATGGGCCTGTTAAGTTTTATTTAAATCACAGGGCTTTGTGTTTTTGTCATATGACCAACACTTATGCACCATAATAGGAATAAGTAGGGAAAGGGTCTTGTAGAAATATTACTGGTCATATCGCAAAATATGACTCAACTGGTAGTACTTCTTCAACCCTAGAATTTATTTTTTTCATTGTTAAAGACCTTCGCTCATTAATAAGTTAGCAACTACATCCTCACTTGATATAAGCGAAAGAGGTCTGAGAAACTGAGTCCCTCTTGACTATAGTAAAACAATATCTTTGAAATAGCAGCACAACTCATATACTATAGTACTCCATGGGAGAGAAGGAAATTCACTATTTCTTTGCATAACCAATACTAATAGAATGATTCCTGTGGTTTCACTTCTTCTCAAACGATTTTCATTCCGTTACCACTTTTTATACTTTAAGGGATTAATATTGCTTATCTTTTATGGTAAATGTAAAATCATTGTTGCCAGAAGCCCATATCTCTGTGTAACTATTATAAGCTATGTGGGAACAAGCGATTGTATTAACCATTATATGTCTCTACACATCATAAAGTTAAAGGGTCCTGCAAACCACAAACCTCTTATTCTTTAGTTGAGTGGTGAACATTATAGGTATAATTAAAACTATAGAAAAAAAACAATAGTGCCTGGTTATATACCGTATTTTTCGGACTATAAGGCGCACTAAAAATCCTTTGATTTTCTCAGAAATCAAAGGTGCGCCTTATAGTCCAGTGCGCCTTATATATAATCCGTACTTACAGACAACAGCTGCCTTGAACTGTACACAGGTATGCCAACTGCTGGTCATTCATCCTTATAATCAGGTGCACCTTATACTCCGGTGCGCCTTATATATGAACCTAGACGTTTTAGCAGGCATTTACTGATGGCTTAGGTGGTGTGTAGAAAGCGAGGTACTGTCTGAGTAAAACAGCAAGAAAATTGCTTCCCTTATCTCCAAAGTACCCTAACTGGTATTTTTTGCCAAAAGTGCATAAGACACTTTCTAAACACCCCCCCCCCCCCCCCCCACGGTCGCCCCAAGGTCGCAGGCAAAGGTTCACTGATTGAACCCATTTCACAATATCTTGATTGGCTTCTCAGACTCATTTTGAAGGGTATTCCCTCTTATCTTAAAGACACGGATGATTTTTTGGAGGCCATACAAGATATTGAATGGTGTGATACATATCAATTAGCCTCCTTTAATGTGTAGAGCTTTTATACCCGCATCTCACAAACTGAAGGCGTTGAGAGTGTCCGCACTGTTTTGATAAATGCTGGAAAGGAAGAGAAGTACATTAAGTTCGTATGTGAGGGGCTTCTCTTTGTACTTACACACAACGCCTTCATGTTTGACGATAAGTGGTATATTCAAAAGAGCGGTACGGCCATGGGTACCCCCGTGGCTTGCACGTTTACCAATAGTTTTTTGGCTGCATTTGAAAGTAGATTTATGTATTCTTTAGACAATCCCTTTACAAAATACATAAAAACATATTTGAGATTTGTAGATGATGTGTTCTTAGTGTGGGATTGTTCAAAAGACGAGTTCCAGCGATTCGTGGAACATCTCCACACTGTTAACAACATGAACATGTGTTTTACCTCTGTAGTCAGGGGAAAAGAACTGGAATTTCTGGATGTAAAAATTAATATAGAAGGAGAGACCCTTAATACTACTACCTTTAGAAAACCTACAGCTACCAATTCTTTATTACGATATGACAGCTTCAATCCGGGGCATACTCGCGTTAGTTTACCATACAGTCAGTTTTTACGCATAAAAAGATTGAACAATACTAATAGTGGGTTCAGAACACAGGCACATGATCTAAAAATTAGATTGCTTGAACGGGGTTATCCCATGCAGGTTATAGAGACAGCTTTCAAAAAAGCGATAGACTCCTCCCAGAGATATGAAGATGTAAGGACTAAAAACAAAAAGAGAAATAGAGAACAATGCCCCCAAAAAATGAAAGGTTTGCATTCTCATTTGGCTACAGCCCACATGGAGATGCAATTCGGGCTGCCATCTATAAGAATTGGGACTTTCTAAAAGATGATCCCCAACTAACAGCTGTCACGGTGCAAAGACCAGTCATCTCGTTTAGGAGAAGTAAAACCATTAAAAATCATTTGGTCAGTAGTCAACTCTCCACTTCACAAAGAACTTGGTTAGAAAAAAGTACCCCAAAAGTGAATTATAGATGCAGGTCTTGCAACTTCTGTAAATTCAACAGTCAAGCGAAGAACATTGATTCAGGAGGAAACACAAGGAAAATTAATTTGTTTATCACCTGCTGTAGTGTAGTGTATATCCTCTGGTGCCCATGTAGGCGATTTTATATATTGAAGATTTAGGGAAGATTTTAGGTCCATTGAGACGGGCAACGGTTGCCCTAGGGTCATAGAACATATAAGGGATCAACACGGAGGAGACCCGGAGGTCCTTCAATTTGCTGGTCTTGGAAAGGTGGAAAGGAACCCAAGGGGAGGAAATAGGGAAAAGGAATTATTACGTCGGGAGGCGAAACATATTATCAGATTCGATAATATGGGCAGGCTAGGTCTCAACGATAGGAATGACCTAAGTGTATTTCTAGGTACAGATTGACCATAAGCAGTAATTTCAGTTTATATACACAGAGAGAAAAAATTGTGTGTTTCCGGTCGCAGTGTCTGATAAAGAATAGGTAGCAGGGGAGATGAATATACATAATAGAAAAGAGGAAAAAAACAATGTGTAGTTGTAATATGATCTCTTTTTTTTACTACTCACCTACGTTTTAAGAAATGTAATGTCTTCAATCGTACTTATTTTTGCTAATATCTTTTTGCAATTTTTGTGAATTACCAACCCACTGCCAATATTGTCTGCAAATCCAAATTTGAGCCATAAGTCCAGAGATTCTATACCGGACAGGCTCATTTAATTGCAGGATTATGTTACGAAAATAATAACAAATTACAATATTGAATCTCAGTTAATACAGATATACAGAAGCTATGCATATATTCATTTTTATAAAGTAAACTGTATAGATCTTAAGAGCTGGGCAGGGCGTTGGTATCCCCACGGCTATCTCTGTTTTAACTTGTTATTGTTGTTGTGTTGCCTTAGCAATGACTACGTCACAAGGGGGGAGGGTGTACCTACGCATGACTCCCGGAAGTGCCTTACCCTGTGATGCATGGCCGGTACGTCACCGGAGGGCGTGCTTAAATGGGTTTCCCCTGTGACGCGACCTTGTAGGCTTGAGAAAGCGCCAGTTCAGCGCGAAATGGCCCATCACTTGCCGTGGTCTGATTTTTATGTTCATGTCACCATGGTAATAAGTAATAAACTACTAAACATGTATTTGGTGAGTGCTGCTTCATATTTATACCTTTATCATGGATTTATTGATGGTGCGCCTTATACTCCGGTGCGCCTTATTGTCCGAAAAACACTGTAATCACAACATTAGTGATGACTGCAGTTTCCACATAATAGTGTTATAACTTTTTTTGGACTATTTCTATTAATGAATCATGATAATTTTAGGTATCATGGCATGATTACTTTCATTAAAAACATTTAAGGGTAAACTAAGACTTTGCATTGTGCTGTAGCTGCTACAGCAAATGAGAGCCACAAAAATACAAGCACACATATTACATGGCAAGTCAATTAAAAGTAGAAGTCAGGTGTATAGAATGTGCATTGTTGGTACCTAGGAGTGAAGATAAATATACAAGCAGTCCCCAACTTAAGGACACCTGACTTACAGACGGCCCCTAGTTACAGACTAACCTCTCTGACCACTGTGACCTCTGGTGAAGCTCTCTGGATGCTTTACTATAGTCCCAGACTGCACTGATCAGCTGTACGGTGTCAGTAATGAAGTTTTATTGTCAATCCACATGACTGTCAATCCAAATATTTTGAAAATCCAATTGTCACAGGGACCAAAAAAAATGTATGAAATATACCTGCTCTTTATAAAATACAATTGCAACCTAAAAATGTATGTAACCTGGGTACTGCCTGTAATAATTTAGAGCCTCTGTCAGATTTATATGTTATTCATGACATAGCAGAGGAGATGTAAAATTTAGTGTACATCCATATGAAAGAGACTTTCTGTATCATCTAAATCCATGTAAATTGAGTTATTTTGTACACAGATTTCAAGGCCAAGAAATTTCTTACTTTTTTTTCTGTGCTATAATAAGAAATGTTTAAAATTACACATACAATTATAATATGAACACACACAGTATAGTCCCAATACATTCAATTTCTAAAATAAATTAAATTTCTATTATGCACACATTTCAACACCTGGAAATTTCTTAAATTTTCTTGAATGTACTTTTTTTTCTAGTGCTATAGCCCGAATACATTAAATTTCTAAAATAAATTCAATTTCTATTTCTTATTTTAAGCCCAGTTAGCCTGAAAGATCTTGGAACTTATACACTGAAGTGAATACTTCTTTGGCATTTACTGACATCTGTTGTATTGGCATAAGTAACAAGTAATCGGTAAGAGCATAAATACAGGCTATTCAAAAAGCATAGTTATATTATAATAGGCCAATGAACATATTTTACAATTTGATTTACATTATACTCAAATATGAAGTAATTAAGTTATAACTACAGCAGATATTTATAACTACAGCAGATATCCTCAGCCAACCATATATTGCCATTATATATTATTTACAGTATGTCTTTTAGAAAATAGATATCACTATATACCTATTTTTTCATAGATTCAGATAATATTGAAATGTACAGGCCACAAATTTAGAACCTCCTTAAGATAGACTGAAAAAAACTGTACCAGTTATTTTAATCAGTTATGTTGCTATATCTGTTAAGACCTTAGGCGGTATGACTCTCATATATATTTTATCTTCATGTTCAGCCTACCAGGAGAATCATTAACTGGGCATTCCACATAAGCTGGTAGAAAATTCAATTTAAAGCATCTCAATTAAATAATCCTTTCTTTTTAAAACATCCATATTTGGCACCCTTTGCATGCTAATTCCTAGCCTCAAGATTGTAAAGAATGAGAACACTGGAGAAATGTATCAAAATTGTCCTTCTGCAGGCTCCTAAATTGGAAGGTGGTATGACTGCTCATAATAGAAAAAATATTTTTATTTTCTGGCTTCCCAGCCAGAGTTTACACATTGGTGGATAAATCTACACACAATCTAAGCAGTTACTGCATTTACAGGTACCCTAGTGGCTCCTATGAGAGCCTTACTTCACTGATGTAAGTGCCTGTCACCACTGCTGCTACGGTAGCTTGGTTGTGGCAAACCTCCCTTGGTATGGGGTTGATGGATGGGCCTGGCCCCGTTTCCACACACAATCCTCTATGGCAGTGATGTCGAACGTTTTGGAGTCATGGTGCCCAACCTACAACCAAAACCTACTTTTATGTCGCAAACACAAAAGTGCCAACATGACAATTTAAGCAGTAACCTATTGATCCCAGCTTTATCACAAGTTTCAATCGTATTGGCGTCCTTAGGACACAATACAATAGAAAGAAGATAGAGAAATTTGGATTGTAGCTTCCTTCCAGGGTTCCCTGAAGAGGGCCATAGGTTAGCCACCACTGCTCTATGGTATTTTTTTGTTTCCATCAGGAGATTCCTTGTTCATGGGTCTATCCAAGCCTGATCAAAAGATTACCAAAAGCACCAAAATGGGGACATATGTAAAAATCTAAGTGTTCATGCAAACTTGTTTATTTGCATTAAAGAATTTATTCTTCAGCTGCAATGCTATTTTAAAAGCACTCACATTTATTAGACAAAATCATGGAGACACCGCTAGTTAATAGAAGTATAATTACCGAGACTTAGTGATTTAGTACACCAACAACATATTCTCGAGCCAGAGATTGCTTTCCCTGTGGCTGTATGCTGTCTCTATTATTTCATCTGTGTCTAATCAGTGGAATTGACTGGCAGGAAACTTTGCCCTGGATATAATCAGTCTATACCTGGAATGAAAGTAAATGACATTCATGGAAAAATACATCAACATAGACCTTGACTACGAATGGAAAGTTTCATGTGACCAAGTTAGATGGCGTTTTTAATCATGTAGAGACTATTAATGCACCATATAATTATGCATTATTGTTTTAAGCTATATGATAAAAATTTACTCAGGCAATATTGCAGCATAAAAACACTTCCCTATATCTACTGCATTTTGTTTCTGTGTGTGCTAAATCGATTAGTAGTTTATTCCAATTTAAAACCATGGTTTGGGTTATTGGAATTGCTGGACTACTTGGTATGCAAAGCATTTTTTAGCAATGTTCCTCAACTACTGGACTGTGAGCAAATCGTGGGCCAGAGATCTTCTCGTTCTCAGTCATATGAGGAGAATCAGGCAGGTGTGGAAACTGACTGGAGGTTTATAATAATAATTCTTTATTTATATAGCGCACACAGATTACGCAGCACAAAGCATGACAAATTGGTCGCTGTCCACATGGAGCTCACAATCTAAACAGCCTACCAGTATGTTGTGGAGTGTGGGAGGAAACCGGGGGACCCGGATGAAACCCATGCAAACACAGAGAGAACATACAAAGTCTTTGCAGATGTTGACCTGGGTGGGACGTGAGCCCAGGACTCCTGTGCTACCCACTCAGCCCACCGTGCCGCCCTTTAGGGCCTCTTCATACACCTTCATCACTGGGTGCTCCTGCTGTGGGTTGTGTGAGGAATGTAAGTGCCACCATCACCTCCAATGCTGATTATTAGTTTACATTTTAGTTCTGAGACACATCTATTATACCATCAGTTGTCATTAAAAAGTTGGCTCTGAACAGCCATGACATCTGATCACATGGGGATCATAAAGCCAATGAATATGGTTATTAGCTCATGACCGAACCACCTTGAAGTTTGAACACCCTTTTGCCATTTCATTTATAGCCTCTCCCTTATCCACATACTTGCAATATTGCTTCATGTTATCATGGTAAACATAACTCCGATACATTCATGTCATCTATATACTGCCTCAGACATATATCATTTGTGTCAGGCTACCGATTGTGGTTATGTTATTTCAGCTTTATCTGTCCTGATGTTTTTAAATGAGCCCCGGACCATTGTTATATATTTTTTTAGTCATTGTAGACCAATTGATAAATTGAAATAAGACATGCAAGCCATCAATTTGTCATGAGTTTTTGCGTCCAAGTGTAAAACCGGGCGCATACAGAAAAGCTGTCAGTTGTAGAAGGAATATCCCTGAGTCAGTGCTTTCAGGCTTACAAGATGGATTTGAAGCATATGCTGAATGTCAGGAATTAGTTTGAAGCCTGCTTAAACTTTCTTTTCTTTCTCTATGTCACCAAGGGAATATTAGAAATATATCTTTTTGTTTTTTTTTATGGTTTCAGCCTTTATAAAACTCATTTGTACTTACTTTATGTCACAGCTTTCTCCATTTCAAAGCAGGAGAAAACATTGCAAGGTGTAGAACAGGAATTGAAGTGCAAATAATGTATTTTTCTTCACTTACACTGAATAGTCAGACAATTTTCTTCAAGTGTCTAACAATATGCCTAATAAAATTACCCCACATGCCTAATGTTCTGTAAAACATTACTGATGGCTGATCTTTACACAAGGGCAGGAGTTAGTTGGTATCATCGGAATAACTCACTTATTTGACACTACCACTGCTGTCACCTTTTTCTATTAAACTATCCAACAGCAGAATTTGGAAATGATTTATTTTAGACCACAATAAGAGCCGGAGAATAATGATATCTCATTTTGCAGGTTTAGCTACAGCAATCTGAAATTCGGAAGGGTAGCTTCATTAACCCTGCATGGTGAGGTGCTGTAAACTGATCTATATCTCACATTGTTAATCAGGTCACATTTCAGATTATCATTTTATGTGATTTGACATGGAGAATAACACTATGTTTGGTCAATAAAAGTCTTGTATTCTACATTGTCATCCGTTTTTCCCCCTACAAGCTCTAATTGTCCCTTGAATATATTTATAAAGATTTGTCACTTTGATTTATTCTATATACAGAAGAGTGAAACATTTTACACGGAAGCAGCATAAGGATCAATACAAAGCAGTGCTGCAAATATTTATCCAGATGTATCATAATACATATTTTGTACTTGATTTATATGAATATAAACACATATTAATAGTTAAGAGCCAAATACCCTAATTGTTTTTATAATATACAAATGATGTGCAGGTCCAGGTGCCTGTACAGTCAGGTGACCTTTTCTGTACTCTTCCGTCTGACGTGTTTTCCATTTACTGTAAAAGTCACAGATGTTGTGGAGCTGTGACAATAAACTGGCAAATGTCTGCTCCAGATATAGCAGTTGCCAGTTTAACAGCTGACACTTGAGCAGCATGCAAGTGACATGTTGATTTTGTTAGCATGGTGCCATCTGGTGGTCACCATCATAAAGGCAATGTTTCTTAAAAGGTACACAATTGCTAATAAAGTATCATGCTTTCACCTGTTATATTCACTTTCTGCCTATAAAAGTAATGCAGGAACGCAATAGATACAGTTGTTAAAAATTCTCTTTTCTATTGATTTTCCAAAATGCAATTTTCTCTGATTTGTAACAAATCTCAAATATGACATATCAATTCGGTTATCTCTTATGATGAGTAAAGATTTTATTCCATTTCTGCCAGATTCAAATACAATTATTAAGTGTCTTTTTCCAAGAAGAGTTATGGACTCAAACATATTTACTAAATGGAAGATACTTGCGAAGTACAAAAATAGCTGGTTTCTCATCTCACATTCAGGGTCTTTTTCTGCGTAACAAATTGTACTTTCTTGTGATGGTATTTAAAGGAAGTCTAGCTGTAACAATGAACAGAGCAGAACCAATTTCAATGGAGTGGATTTAGAATAGAAGAAGGAGGTCCTTCCCACACCTCCACCACACAAGCAGACAATCAGATATCCACAAAAACACTATATGTGATGCATAATATCTTTCTGTATCATGCTTGAGAAAAAGGGAGGACCCTCAAAGCATAGCGGGCATGAGCACATGCATATCTCATACATGTGGCTAGGTCTCTGTCAAAGAGTGGATTGCTGTACAGTCTAATGGACTTTTGAAAGACTATGAATGGACTTACTATTCTTGCACAGTGTCAGTTTTTAGTATTTTGTATATAAATGATAAAGCTTTGATAAATATTTTGCATCACATATAATGATTTTGTGGATATCTGATGATCTGAATTTAAAGAAAATCTATAACTCACAAGAAGTATAAAAAAATCTTCAAATACTCACCTGTCTCCCTCTTCATCCCGATCCCAGGGATTGTCTTTTCTAATCTTGACATGCCTGGATCCCCCTAGAAAAAAAGATCATAAAAGATCTGTGAAGACTAGAGATAAGCAAGCACTAAAATGCTCGAGTGCTCGTTACTCGAGTCGAACTCTTTCCGATGCTCGAGTGCTCGTTTCGAATAACGAACCCCATTGAAGTCAATGGGAGACTCAAGCATTTTTCAAGGGGACCAAGAGGACCAATAAAATTTGTCATTTTATTGAGAAATAAGGAAGTCAGTCCTGTTTCTTCATTTTTTTTTTATTCAATGGAATATTGGGGGAACTTCAAAAAGGAGAATGACCCGTGTTAAACATCTGTAATGTGTTCTTCACACATATTGTTCTTCACATACTATTGTGAAGAACACCTTTCTGTACTAATGTCTTCTGATAAGTTAGCAGATGTACGGAAACATCTGCAATGTGTTCTTCACACATATGTGTTCTTCACAATATGTGTGAACATTCTTCACACATATTGTTCTTCACATACTATTGTGAAGAACACTGTTCTGCACTCATGTCTTCTGATAAGTTAGCAGATGTATGGAAACGTCTGCAATGTGTTCTTCACTGTGTTCACTGTGTTCTTCACTGTGTTCTTCACTTAAATGATCCTTAATGATCCTTAAATGATCCTGTGTTCACTGTGTTCTTCACTGTGTTTCCTTAAGTGAAAGCTCGTTCTCGAGCAGGCGATATACTCGTCCGTGCAACAAGCCGTTTCGAGTACGCTAATACTTGAACGAGCATCAAGCTTGGAGGAGCATGCTCGCTCATCTCTAGTAAAGACTTATGTAAAGATTTTAGCTTATAAACTGAGATGTAAAATATGTAACCCAATGGCAAGTTAATTACAAGCTAGACTATTCAATGAACAATGTTTATTTATTAGAATTATCCGAGTTAACTCATCCTTCAAATCCTCAGGTAGAATTTTACCACAAGGTTTTATATGGTCACACTTTCTTTAATAGCAATTATTGTTACTTTGCCTCCATTTACTTTGCCTCCCATGTCCTCATAAACAATGGAAACATTGTCTTCTATAAGATAAAGAAAATGGTCTTTGCAAATCAATTATAAAGAAGCATTATAAAGATAATACTAAAGCAAAAAGCCAGAGGCAAAGATGTATAGGGTTTGTAATACTTGTGACATTTTGGTAATTTAACATGATAATGAACAGTAATTAGCTTGTAAGTGAGTCTCAAACCTGTCACTTTGCTTTTCCATTTTAAACAATGCTATCCTGTCTGCTATGGCAGTGAGTTCGGCATTTATTGCCAAATAGTATGTGCATAGAATATTCTCAACTTTATAGGTGCTAATTATAGGTGCTAATAAATAAAGTTGTCCTAAATGTTCCTGCCTTACCATAAAATTCCCCTTTCCTAAAGAGTTGAAGAAATAAAAAAGAAAATATATATCTAGTATTGGATTAAAATGAAAATACTGCACATTACAAAACTTGGATTGCTATTATCTCTATATAACAATGGAAAATAGTAGTATATAATATAGCCAAAACAACTGTGTGCAAGAAGCATTTTTTACTTCAAAATATAAATGGTATTCCAATTTTGATAATAGGATAGTTTTGGTTACCGATGGTTACCGATTCTTGTGGGATAAAACTACCAATCAAATTCATGCCCAAAAACCATTCAGATACTGTATCTAATCATTACCTTTGCATCTTATGGACCTTAATTAATCCTATAGCTCTTTAAGGAATTTCTAGTTTACAGTAGTGGTGGTATGGTCTAGCACAAGTGATGTGTCAGTGAATCCATATGTGCTTGTCCATTGTTGATTTCAATGTCTTCAATAGTCATTTTTTAAAATTTACAGTAAATTGTCAGGAGGAAAATTAAGCTACCTACCAAAGACTAATATAATCCTTTGGTTTCACCACCTTCTCTCTCAAGAAAATTTGTATTTTGCAACTGAATGGCCCAGGTTGAAGCTTGGTTGGTGGTTTAAGGTTATATATTCTCTAGTAGACAAAGACGAAGACAACAACACAAAACATGGAAGTGCCTAAAGACAAGTAAACAGGTTCACACAAATGAGCAAACCAGGATGGAGGCAGGGTACAGAATCTAAATCCAAATCAGCAAGTAAAAGAAATAACCAGCAAGGAGTATGGTATGATGATTTTAATTCCCCCTACCCAGGGGTATAATTGGATATAAAAACAGGAGGAAAAAAGTTGTGAGATAGATGTGTGGACCATAAGGCGACAGAACCTGACAATATGAGAGCTAGTTTAAAATAAATATTCCTCATTTATTTAACCAAATATTTAAAAAACTACTGAAAAAACTCTCCAAAAGTACACATTTTAAAAGACCACTCCCCAAACAGCTATACCATATACACCAGTATTGATAGTTACCATTTTCTTTGAGAAAACTACCCAATAGAAGACTACTTTTTAATTCAGTTTATGGTTGCCATCTCCAAAATGTTTCAGTGTTGTATTGATTCATTACTTGTTTGTATCTTAACCTCTTGGGGACCACAAACATAACTTTCTACAGTGTTCATTGGAGCATCCACATTACTGAAACTAATAACTTATCTCTAAGATAGATTTATACGATTGGTCTCGCATACTGCTGCCACAAATAACACAGTGAACAGATTCAGAATTACAGCTCTATTCTCTGTGAAGTGAATGAGCTCTTCTGTAGCTAAGCTCCTATACATTAGCATCAACTGGTTGGTCAAGGTCATGATTGTCTATGGATAGGTCAACAATATGAATATATTGCTAAAACTCTTTAAACCCTGCCAATGGCCTTTTAATTCAGTAAAATGTTCTTGTTCATAAAGGACCAAAATAAGCAGATCACTAAAGGGTTAAAAATGAATAAAGATTTGTAAAAATGGAATTCCAGTCTTTTAAGTGCTTAACTTTTGATTCTGTACAAAATGAAATTTGCAAATAACGCAGGTGACAACAAATGCAGTAGTTTGGCTCTCAGCTGTGATCTGGCCAACCCCATTATTAGCAGCAGTATTTCACTGAATGTAGGGCATTATCATAGCATTAGACTCAATAAAATCCTTAAGCACAGTTTGTAGGTCTGAAGTATTAAAAATGATTTTGGAAGAATGCCAAAGGTTTTCTGAAACCTTGACATTTAAGAAGGGTTTTTAAAGGAAAGGTTATAGGTCAGCGCATCTCTAATCCTTCTAATGTTTAAAATGGCTATTTCTTTGAGCAGCATGTTGTAAAAATTGGCTTTAGCCTTTAAGAAGTATTTTCCATTTCCTATAGCATTTTCCAATTTTTAAATTCATGAGAAAGACAACGGGTGAAAGCTGTATGTCAGGCTTCAATGGAAGAGCTAAATTACCTGCAACTCTTACTTTTTCAAGCTATATATTTCCCACAAAGTATTTACATCATTTTCCTTTAGTCAGAAAAATATTGCAATTTGTACCCCAGACAATACTATTTATATTTATTTATTTTTCTTTGTAGGTTATCACAAAAGTATTGGGGAGAAATGATGTCTCTAAAATGCCAAACCATAGCTCTATGAAATGTAGATTTATGGCATGGTTTTGTAAAGAATAAAAATGCTGTGTCTAATGATAAATTATAATACACTGATTTTCTGAAATAACTTTTATGTCTTTAGATAAAATCCAGCATATAGCATCTGACAGGATGTAATTTTACTGTGATGTATTAGATTCAGCATACAAAACAGTAAAATGTATTCTGCCATTTGTATAGATGGTTTTGCTAACATTAGGTAAATTGCAGTCTATTATTATTTGTTTAGATCTGCACAATTCTCAAGATTCTGAGATAAAGGATCTAATACATCCTAATACTGACGTAGGATTATTTTATTATACTTAAGAGTATAACATGATATAGTAGTTATTTCAGGTCTTTAGGGAAGAATTGGTGCTAAAAATCATTAACTGTCATTGTAAGGTAGCAAACAGTGACATAACTACCACCACAGCAGCCATAGCTACTACCTACTCGCCAGGTGCAAAAACCTGCAAACTTACAAAGGTGACCATTAGCAGGCTATAGCGAGTGCCCCTCCTCAGTCGGCCAAGTGCAAAAACCTGCATACATTCAACAGTGAACTTCACAGGCTATAGCAAGAAGTTAAGACTTTATGTGTATAAGCGTATAAATGTACAGTATGTATATGAGTGTATAAATGTATGCGTATGAGGGTATAATGCATGTAGATGTGTATACGTGTATTGTATGTATACATATGACTCACATATATGACTTTCTAACTGTATGTGTGTAAATATGTATGAATGTGTAAATATATGTTGACAAGTCTGTAACTTAAAAGGATAGTTACAATGCGTTTAGGCTCAGTCGAAACGCCTTGTAACTATCCGGCTAAGTTTCTTTTATCCAATTTTTATACTTTTCGAAATAAAACCTTCCATTTGGAACTATCCACGCTGGTTCCTAGAGATCTTACTGAGCGCCGGACTCTATCCTGTCATTCACCGGGTACTCCCACTAATGTAAGAACAAGTCATAACTGCTGAAAAATTATAATACAGTGGGTTGGATGTGTTTGGTCTAAACATTCCCTTTCACTTAAAGTATTTTAATTTTATTGTGAATTAGTTTCTTGCATATTAACCTTGAAAATAATGGTGGGGGCATGTAACATGCCTTGTATAACAGTTTTCTGTGATATGAGGGATGAAAAACATTGCAGTTTCTCTATGGCTTGGTATTGCTACACTTTACCCCTCTCAACACAGTCATGTTAGTTTTTAGGCTCTTGGCTGGACTTAGCATAGATTGTTTGGGAGCACAGCTGTGCACTAGAATACCTGAAAATGACCTCTTAGTTATTCCAGCATATTGTGCACCAGTGGGGGAATATAAAAGGGGTTGGCCACTTACCTCATGTATTTTGTAATATATATATGTAACTGTTTGTGTCAGGAGATTAGATGATTTACCAATAATACTTCTATTAAAAGAACCTTTCAGGACCTTATAATGTAAGGTTCTGGAAGGTAGATTGATCATGGACAGTTAGAGATCACATGACTCTCTAACTGTGGTCATTTTATTGACAGGAATGACTGACAGATGAGCTATAAGTGGTGAAGAACTATTGATAGCTGTAGATTAGATTGGTGAATTACCCAATATTCGCACCCCACACTTACATACACATTACAAAAAAAACATACGGAAAAGTGTCCAACCCCTTTCAGACTAGCACATGATTCACCAGTGTTAATATATTCCCCCAATGTGTGTAGAGGGAAAATACTTATTTATAGTGGTCTTCTTTAAGGGGGCATTTATTTGATGCTAAATAAATGCAGTGATAATTCTTAGGTTGCTTTATGTTTAATCAAGTTCTTTTTCTATTTTCTCCAAGTCAAATTGCATCTAGTGTGACAAGTATGCAATGCTAGACAGTTGAACAGAGATTTCACAACACTAAACAGCAGGCTAGTAGAGAAGATCCAGTTTGGAACTATTACTCTGGCTCAGTTTCTACTGCCGCCTGCCATTACATACTGGCTGCAGGAGCTGCAGCTAAAACCAGCATCTGAGTATAGCAGCATGAGAGTATGATCTTGTGGAATTGTATATTTCCTATAAAGTAAAGATGCCGGAGCTGCTTTTTTGCTGTCCATGGTAAATGGACAGTGATTAAGTGGCCCAGGTTCACGCCACACTGACTAGTAGAGATTTATGCATCTTTTAGAATATAAGCCACAGAAGCTAGTTAGGTTCATTGTGGGTGAAAACACATTAAATAGGTGGAGGGCAAAAAACCTGTATGGTGTCAGATTTACTCTTTCTGGAAAATGGCACATGCTTTTTATTAAAGGATACAGTACTTTTAAATTAGAACATCCTGAATATACTGCTGAATTTTAACCCCTTCCAGCCGCAGCCCGTTTTTCGTTTTAGCGTTTTAATTTTTCACTCCCCAGCTTCAAAATCTATAACTTTTTTATTTTACCATGTACAGATGTGTGATGACTTGTTTAAGGATTGTTTTCTGCCTGTTTTCTGCATAATAAGTTCCACTTCATAGTGACGGCATTGAATATTCCATGCTGTGTACTAGGAAGCTGGAAAAAAATTCCAAATGCAGTGAAATCGGTGAATAAACGCATTCGCGACGTTTTCTTGTGGGCTTGGATTTTACAAATTTCCCTTTATACCTTTATTCTTTGGGCCGGTGTGATCACGGAGATACCAAATTTGTATAGGTTTTATAATGTTTTCATAAATTTACTAAAATTAAAGCCTGTACAAAAAAATATTTTGCAATCTTCTCGCACTAATAACTTTTTTATACTGTAGGTAGAAGCTGTAGGTAGTGTCATTTTTTATAACTTTTGATGACGTTTTCAATGCTACCATTTTAAGGACTGTACAACCTTTCAATCACTTTTTATAGAATTTTTAATATTTTTTGAAATGGCAAAAAAGTGCCATTTTCAACTTTGGGTGCTATTTTCCGTTACGGGGTTAAACACAGTGAAAAAACGTTGTTATATTTTGATAGATTGGGCATTTTCAGACGCGGAGATATCTAACTTATTTATGTTTTTTACTGTTTATTTATATTTATTTCAGTTCTAGGGAAAGGGGGTGATTTGAATTTAAGGTTTTTATATTTTAAATTTTTTAAACTTTTTTTTATTTTTACTATTTTTCAGACTCCCTAGGATACTTTAACACTAGGTTGTCTGATTGATCCTATCATATACTGCCATACTGCCATACTGTATGGCAGTGTATAGGGATTTTCCTCCTCATCCATTACAATGTGCTGATCGCTTGTTGTAATGAAAGAGTTAAAACGAGACAGCCTCAGGTCTTCAGAAGACCCCCGGCTGTCATGGCTACTGATCGCCGCTCCCCGATTATGTCACGGGGAGTAACGATCCTAGCCAAGATGGCTGTCTTTTAAGCCGCTGTCAGCTTTGCCGGTGTGCGATCAGCGGGTGTTATTGGTAAGCCTTTGCTGCAGTTACTAACAGTATTCTATACTTTTACAGTGAGAAAAATTAATTGGAAAAGCTGCAATGCTCGTGGAAATTGCAAAACACTCTGCAGTAAGCATATGAAATGTTCAAGTTGTTAAAGAATTTTTATGAAAAGTCTTCCGGAGTCTCTTCTGCCTAAAAAGAACATGGAAGCTTGGCTTAAAGGGACTGTCTAGTATATATTGATGGCCTATACCAGTGGTGGCGAACCTATGGCACTGGTGCCAGAGGCGGCACTCGGAGCCCTCTCTGTTGGCACCCAGGCCATCACCCCAGCATGAAGTTCACCAGACAGAACTCAAAGAATCTTCCTACAGAATCTTCCTACAATGATAGGTGAATTTTCCCTCCTCCTTTCAACTGCGTTGGTGTCCTTGGGAGGCTGAAGGATTGAAAGTTGTCAATGAACAAGGAGAATAAATTACTGCTTAAATTGCTGCGCTGGCACTTTGTAATAAATACGTGGCTTTTGGTTAAAGTTTGTGCACTATGGCTCAAAAAGGTTCGCCATCACTGGCCTATACTTATGCATGAAAGATCATCAATGAGTGAGATATGCAGGGTATGAGAGGGATATTAGTAGAAGCCAATACCCAACTTCCACACCAATGAGATGACCGTTAAACAGCACTTAATTGGTAGCAAAATCGTCCTCTCTGTGTGTAATGATCAGGGGGCATCACATGTTTTGCAGTCACAAGACATGGGCACCTTGTGGCTCTTGAGTGACCCTTCTCTGTACCAAAATATTTTCAAGTGTAATATAAGGCCATACATCTAACAGCAAAGGTTTGAAAAGGGGTCTTTTAACAGAATAATTATCCCAAGAACCATAGCAAATACATAACAAATAGACTGGTTCATAAAACCATACAATGCAATATGTGTGCACTTTTTTTTTATTGTATATTCTAAACCTTTCATACACCATTGTAACAAGATCATGAATTCAATGCACCTCACTTCCATTGGTTTGAATATTATGGCTGGTGCTATTGTGTATATCATTATTATTATTGCAAGGGCATCTTATCCACATACAGAATATTCCACAAACTGCAATCCTCAAAGATCAGAACTATGTGAAATAAAATCTGTAGAACATATGGGTGTTCATTATGACACACAGGCAAAAAGCAGATCCTTTGATATAGTTCATTGCAAATTAATAATTAACTGAAGCTGCAAAGATTGATCTTATTAACACTTCCTTCTGGGTTTTTGATGTATTATTCATCGGTGAAACAATATTTGTATTTACTTTGAAAGTTGCAATGAACAGGTTTGCAAAATACATTATGCAATACATAGCACAACCCGATGTCCAATATCTTCCAAAATAGTAAGAAGAATTTTGGATGTTGTCAGTTCTCTTTTTCACAGAGGTAGAATAATTTCTAAAACAGTTTTATGCCAGTTTGGGGATGTAATTTTATTTCCCATACATTAATTTACCTCCCACAGAACAGCAAAACATTGCTGAGAGCCATAGATGTTAATTTATTCAGAGCCAATCACCCTGCGGCGATTCCAATTTGTGTGTCCCTGGCCTTAATCAGTAAGGTAGTAAGTAAAATTTGCCATTCTTATATCATTCCATAGTTACAATAATAATATATTTTAAAATAACTTGTAGTTCTCTTGTTTCTGCGGCTGAAGTCCCTGGCTCTATCTTTATTCTGAGATGAGAAAATGCATGAACAGCTATACTCATATAATCTATCTTTTACATAAATCGTAATATAAAACAGGGCAGTTTTAAAACATAGGAGGGCTTAGTCTTAAGGTAAAAGGGTGAGTCCTTATTCCCCTCACACAGATTGTTCTTGCACTCCTCACCCCTCCTCACTGCATAGAAAGCCGAGCAGGTGTATCATAGTATCATAGTATAAAAGGCTGGAAAAAGAAGCGAGTCCATCAAGTCCAACCTTTAAGAATTAAATAAATGTTTTATCCCCATAACCCGTGATATTTTTTCTCTCCAGAAAGGCACCCAGGCCTCTCTTGAACATGTACATAGAGTCTGCCATAACAACCTCCTGTTGCAGAGAGTTCCATAGTCTCCCTGCTCTTACAGTAAAGAACCTTTGTCTATGTTGATGGTAAAATCGCCTCTCCTCTAGGCGTAGAGGATGCCCCCTTGTCCTAGTCACAGGCCTAGGTATAAAAAGATCTTTGGAGAGATCCTTGTACTGTCCGTTCAGGTATTTGTACATTGTAATGAGGTCTCCCCTCAGTCGTCTTTTTTCTAAACTGAGGTGTAATCTGGCAAAAGATAGGACTTTTGCCACATGGCCATCTGGCTAGGGGAGACAAAGTGTGCTCACCACACCGTGCCCGGTACCGTAGACCTCTAATTTGGTGTGGCCAGATCACGGCCACATCAACGGTAGTGTGTATGTACCCTTAAAGTAGAAATAGTACAAAGCAAACTGTAACTTTGAGAGCATAGTAACAACTTACATTTTCTAAACATGAATATATGTATTTATTTTTATTATAGCTTATTCACAAAAAATAAAAAAGGATATACCTCAGCACTAACCCACGGCACTTAGGCTATAGCTCAGTTGAAAATAGTGGAGGTGCTATCGGTAGGGTTCAGGTGTCTCTACTGAATGACAACATAGCAAAATTATAAATGCAAAGGCAAATATTTGTCAATTTAAGTTACATCACTGTATCTGAATGTCTGAATGTGGAAAAACTTATGACTCTGATTGTAACATTTTATCAACAATCCCACTGTTTGTAGATAACATTGTTTTGCTCATCCTCAACACCTCAGTATAATACAAATATAATCTTTAACGACTATTTTTTCCAACTATATAGTTGTTTTTCGGTGTGGTAGTCACTTGGGCCCTTTTAGTGCCAACCAGCCGTGTTGCCCAGCCTGTGATTTCTAATATTATGACTAACATGCTTAGAAATATCTGTTCCTTATCGCATCTGTTCCTTATCGCATCTGTTCCTTATCGCATAAGGTTTATATACGAGTCAAGTGTTTTATAGTATATTAAAATTGTTTAAATTGGTATATGGTATGGTCACAAAACTGTGGTTACAACATCCATGTTCTATACTATTATAGTTTTAAATTAAATATAAAAAAAAATCCTTGTGAATCCAGCAGCAAAGACCTAATAATCCCATTTGGGCTTTAGTACTAGTGTATTTGTGGGGTCATAATTTTTTAAAACTTTATGGACCGCTATTTATATTGCACTATTGGACAGGATTGGAAAATGCTTGTTGCCTTATTAATGCATGTATAAAGAAATAAAATATGTTTTACAAAGACAATTTTATTGTATCCCTTTTCACTCTTTAGCTTGATGCATAAAAACTAGTCAGAAAGTAACATTGCCAGATCACCAGCAGAGATAAGAAGTGATTTGTGATACACGGCTTCCTGGGGGTCCTTTGTGTTTGCTTCTATATCAAGATACAAAGCAAAACTATCATCTAATAAACAAAATACTTGATCTATGTAAGCAAACGCCTGTTAACAGGTTTGGATGGTTTTAATAGAAATATGACAGACTACTGACTTGGAAGGAAATAACGTAGTTCACATTTGGTTATTGGAATTCCTTGCTTAGCCAAAGGCAGTTTTTCTGTTCTGATAAAATTTCCACTGAATGAATCATGTTTTTCATAATTTCCCAAAGGCACATGAAATGAACAAACACTGTAGGAAGTTATAGAATAAGGATTCTATCAATAGTTCTTTCCAAAACCTCTTACAAATACTTTAAAGACACATGAGTAAAATATATCTTTGCCTCATATGATATCTTTAGTAAAGTGATTTATCCTTTATTCCCAAGTATTTATTCCCCAATTGCAATTCTTATAATGTCATGTTGAGTCTTAGGCTCAAATCATATTTGCCTGCTATTGTTTGTTAGACCAAGTCTACAAGTATAACATTAAAATAATAAAAATGTTAACCCACCACTTGGTAAGACTCTTGTATCAAGTCTGTAGAACCGCTCTAGGTGCAAAATTCTGCTGATAGTGCAGCGTCCTCTACAAAGCTAAACAAACAGGGGCACAGTCCGACAAGATGCCAGTATGGGAGACCAAGAGGAACCACGGGGGTACGTAAATGTTTATTTTTTAAGCAACCGGACACATATAATTTTTTTCAGGACTCGGACAAACACTTTAACTTCTTTTCAATATTCTTGTCCCCATTATGCTAAGGAAAGATCATCACTATAAATTTCCCTAACAGGACATGTTCTTTCCTGTAGACCATGTGGAACCAGCCCCAAGTATAATGAACATTTAGGAAAAGAGATGCTTAAGAAATCATGATGTGGTTTCATGAAAACCATTTACATAAGCATAACTGGAGGTGCTGGATGGAGGAATAGCACTTCACCTCTGATTACACTGAATTCACTAATGAGCTGAAGGTACTAATGATACTACAGAAGATTCACTAATGAGCAGCTTGAGTCATATAACATTGCAGTTCCATTAAACACCTTCCAAACTCATTCCATCTGGTAGAGTAGTTATCTGTAACATTACTAGCTAAATGAAGGAATGGAAATGAGAAACACATGTATGAACACTATGCCTGGTAAAGTCACAGCTTCATATGTCCTGAAATTTACAACAATATTGCATGTAAGTTCCATTTTCAATAACATTTTCAATAGTACATTAGTGTACAAAGGTGATCAGACACATAGGGGGCTTAATAATGCTGATTATATTAGCTTTATTGGTTATTATGTAGCAAACCTCTAAGTAATTCTGCCATGTCCAGTTCTGGTGTGTTGAAGGTTATGATTGGCGTTCAATGCACCAGTCTTAATACATCGGGACCTGATGTGTCCTGGTAGTGGTTTTCAGATGAAAATCTCCACTAACTTCCAGGATGTGCCTACTATTTATATAATAAACAGGCTGGAGACCAATGGGAATTCATACGTGTTTAACCTCCACAAGGACGCATCCTGTGTGGACACTGTGATGTGTTGAAGGTTAGCTATAATGTTATCTTTCTGCCATCCTAACATATGTTCAGGCTAGAAGAGGAGAATTTGGGAGATAGAACTGCACAGAGCAATTTTACATTTCCTGCAGTCATGACTATTTGTCATACCTCCAAGCCCAAGTAAATACAGGCGGTCCCCTACTTAAGAACACTCGACTTACATACGACCCCTAGTTACAAATGGACCTCTGAATATTGGTAATTTATTGTACTTTACACCCAGGCTACAATGATCAGCTGTAACAGTTATCAAATGTCTCTGTAATGAAGCTTTAGTGTTAATATTGATTCTTATGACAACCCAACATTTTTAAAATCCAGTTGTCACAGAGACCAAAAAAGTTCTGGCTGGGATTACAATGATGAAATATACAGTTCTGACTTACATACAAATTCAGCTTAAGAACAAACCTACAGACCCTATCTTGTATGTAACCCGGGTCTGCCTGTAGTTATAACCCCAATAATTAGAAATAAAAGAGTCCTTCACTTAGTCTTTATTATTCTATTTTATTATTATTAGCTACACAGTTCCTCTTTTACACCTACTAGATACATTGTACATGTCATTCTTAAGGTCACTGCTATCATGGATATACCAGTTTATAAATTTTTTATGTCTTAATAGTTTTACAAAAATGTCTTTGCATCCCCATTTTTTTTAGAACTTTTTAATACTTTGGCACACAGAGTAATTTTGGCTGGAAGAGCTAATGTTTTCATTAATTCCTTTTTGGAAGCTGTGTGACATTTTGATTACATTTTATAAAAAATGTTAGAGTTGGCAAATTTGTATTATTTATTTTTTATTTATTTATTCATATATGCTTTCTGTGGAAAAAGTAGGGCTTTGAATTTATACTTTTATATTTATATTATACTGTATATATTTATACAGATTTATTTAAACTTTTATTTACAATTATTTCAAGCCACCTAGAATGTTCAACACTTAGGATGTTTGATTACTCATACATTATAATGCACTGCAACCAAATACAGAATAATGGGTGACCTCCAATTACAAATGTGATAAGCACTAGCACCAAGGGCAGCAGTTCACCGTAAGTGTTTTCAATATTATGTAGCTGCCACCTTCCCTGTGGAGAAGTTTCTTCCTGCGAGCCCTCTCCATGTACTTTTTACAGCATTCTCGTGTACAATATATAATCAAAAGGATAATCCAAGCAGCACGCTAACCAGGGCCGGGACACTCACTGTGATAAATAGAAGCGAACCTGACGGGGGCGTTGGAAGGTGAGTACACCTTTTGTTTTTTTCCTACAGGCATTATATTGGGGGCAGGGGCTGCAGGCTATATATTAGGTACCTGGCAGGCTATATACTAGAGGGGGTGGCAGTCTATACACTACAGGGGCTGGCAGGCCATATACTACAGGGGGCTGCCTGGCTATATACTCCAGGGAGCTGGTAGGCTTTTTACTACAGGTGGCTGGGAGGCTATATACTACTGGGGGCTGGAAGGCTATATACTACAGGGAACTGGAAGGCTATAAACTACAGGGGGCTGGCAGGCTATATACTACAGGGGCTGGCTATGCACTGGGGAGGCTGTGACCAATGCATTTTCTACCTTCGGCTTATACTCGAGTCAATAGGCTTTTCCATTTTTTGTGTTTAAATTAGGGGTCTCAGCTTATACTCGAGTCGGCTTATTCTCAAGTATATGCAGTATTCATAATACCGGTTTTACAACTGTCAAATACAACCAAAAATTATAAACATGAAAATCCAAACATGAAATGACACTGTTTTATATGTAAATAAAAGATTACTAGATACTGTTTACAGATGGAATATGTTGTAAATGAAAACATTTTGACTTGTGCTGATATGTGAAATTATTCCTTCCAGCCCTGGTCCTGTTTATTTTATAAGCTCTTGAACAAGGGTAGCTTAAGGTGACATAAATCAAATAAAGAGATGTTCAGAAAAAGAAGACTGTATTCATTAGCACACACATATAAGTAAGCAAAGGAAATGTGCCTGGTCAAATGCACTGAACCTAAAGCGATTGGCTGACTGCTGAACCAATGTAAGAAAGCACCAACATTTTCACCTAAGTAATCACTACGGAGATAAGCAAGACAACAGGGATTCTGACTGATACTGGGAAGTGAATCTTGGCTGTATGTGGCAATGAATAATAGGATTTTCAATTGCTTTTTAGATGTCTCTGTCAAAAGACATGAAAGAATGTTGAAATGAACCCATTAGAAAAATGTGATGCAGTTCATCAACAAAGAGCATTGAAGTAGAATGTCATACTTTTTTAACTGAGAAGGGCATAAATAGCAATACAACAAATCAACAAATACAACAAATGGCACTACAACAAAAATTACATTCACTGGGGCATTTTTCATAACAGATACAAATCACTATTAACAAAATGAATAAATCAGTAACTGAATATACAAATCTGGAAATGTAATGGGTGAAACAGGGCTTATTACTGTCAGTTGCACAAAAATCCTTAGAGGTATTAACTCTGATCCCTTAATGGAAGTGGCTCAAAAGCATTTAATAAAACTGGTAACAATAAAGAAATAAATGGATGTTTTGAAACAACTAATTTGAAATCAAAATAAAATTGAATTTAAAGAGAACCTGTCACCGGGAATGCAATTTTTAGCTGGTGACTGTTTCCAATAGTCTATGCTATGCTGATTTCAAAAATGCCTTTGTCAACATTGTGATTCATTTTAATAGTGTATAAAAGTTTAATTCACATTGCCTGGCTCCCTGCCAGCAGCATGTGGTAAATCCTGGTAGGGGGCGGGGGCAGCTGCAGCATGTGTTCCGTTGTGAGGTTCCTATACTCCAGAACAATTTACCTAAGTTCTGACAGGGTCTCTAAATTCTATTCCTGTGTCAGATTCCCCCACACTTCAACCCTCCCCACTTACTGTCATATGCATTGAGCAGGTAGGGAGATAATGTAAATATAGGTGATATAGGAACACACAGGCTCCAACTTCAGTCCCTTCCCCCTGGGGACTCAACACAGCTGCTGGCAGGGAGCCAAGTCATGTAAATCAAAGTATTATAAACTAATGAATATTATAAACTTCAGAATACTGACAAAGGCTTTTGAAAAATCAGCGTAGCATAGACTATTGGAACCTGACACCAGCTAAAAATCACATTCCTAATGACAGGTTCACTTTAAAGACAACCCTTTCTCCAGAAATCCCACCCACAAACCACCCCCAGTAGATGTCTTTTTAAATGTTCTACTGATCCCTCTATCCATGGGATTAGAACTACCTAAAAAAGACTTTTATGGATGTTCTCCATTACAGTCATGGAGTTGGAAGTCTGCAGTATACAGTCAAGCTACCCCACATCCTCACTGACGCTGAAACTACTAACTCGGCTAAAGAGAATTCCTGGGGAGGGGTGAGGAGGTTGATTTTTCTTCACAAAGTCAGCGTCAATCTCACCCACTACATCCTGAGGGAGTGGATAACAATGTAGCAGTGCTGAGTCACACACAACCACTGTCACTCTCACACCTCCCTCAGGAATTTACTGTAGCAGAAATATTTTTTAACATTTCAGCCATGGAAAGGGGTTAATCCCTTTTATACATAAATCGTCCATGTCCCTCTATTGTCTTGTAGATAATCCCTGAATGTGCATCAAGGGATTAAGTAATCCTATTACTTGCTTTTAAACTGTGTGCAGAACATACATGCTTCTTTCATTACATCACGGAGCTCTACTGTATAAATGAAATCTGCAACAGAATAGAAAGACTCATGCTGTTCACTCCTCCTCAGAACAGGGAAAGGATGTAGCTTTTAAAGGTGGCAAAGACACAGGTACATATAAATACAAACAAATTTATGATAGAAGTGATTTATTAAAAAGTGGTGTCAGTGTAGTAAGGAGCAACTGCAACACAAAGGTGTCACGTGCGCCACAAATGTATCTCAGACACTTCTTAAAGTGCAAAGTCAGACAGAAAACAGGAGCTTTAATAAATCTGGGCCATTGTTTTCATTTTTGAAAATAAAAACAAAATTAAACCCATATAAATTTAGCATCACCATGATTCTACCAAACGAAAGAATAAAAGAGTAATTTGGAGCGCAAAGTGAAAGACGTAAAAACTGAGCCCACAAGAAAGTTAAAAAAATGTGGCCTTTTTTTCGAACATTTATTAAATGATATTAAATTATTTTATGCAGAATTAATAATCATTAGTTACAGTACTTTATACTATCTTTTACATGCTAAATGTTATATTTTGATTGCTTACATAATAACTTCTCAAATGTATTTATTATGTATTTGTGGCGATTAGTGTGGAGGGGGGGAAATGCCCATCCACACCAATAAGCATTTATCATAGCTGTCCACATTCCATCGGTCTCCTAGCAATCACAGTCAGGCTTTTCACATTTTCTTAGAAGCTTTTCTTTCCTATGGTGTTCTGCTTCCAACACATCACCTTCCAGAACTAACTTCACTTGATGACTAATACATCCCCCCACCCAAAGATGATCAATGTCACCCTGATCACATATTAAATCTTATGGCTAAAAATTACAGATATGTATATATATATATATATATATATATATATATATATATATATGTTATCGGCAAGGTAAAATACTGAACACTTTATTTTTATATATGATTTACTAGCCTAGTTTATAAATCTAAACATCAGTGAAGGTATTGTCATAAAATATAGTTGCTATAATTATTAGGGTACTTGCTTGCCATGAAAAACGCATTCAATATAAAACTACCTGATAAAGCTGACACACATTTTATTGGCTAGACATGGATGAACAGTTTATGCGTCCAGAGAGAGTGACGAGTGATTTACAATTTGCAAACACCCTTGAATATCAGGGGCCCCTGAGACAGAAATATGTAGCATTTTTTGCTATGCATTTTAATGTGCATTTGGTTGATATATGCTACTGATAGAATGCTGGATGGCAGAATATCAGCCGCTATTGCTATTGTAAGAAGCTGTTGTTTGATCCATGGGCTGAAAAAAATATTTAGAGTACCTAACAAATTCCAGCCATTGCTTGGAGCATCATTATTCATTTACAAGATCTAATATATGATTTCATGGCAAATACTTTACCTAATGATATATTCCTGACTGCTGTCAAAACATGTCAGATCAAAGAAGTCTACATAGATTTATACTTTGTGAGACATCTATCTGATAACATTATCATTGTCACCAAAACTATTTATAAAACATTGCATTGAGATCTGAAAGAAGTACAATGCATCCATTAATTTTCTTGTCTGTTAAATTGTTCCGTCTATGGGTTCGTCACATTTAGATATCATAGTGGATTTTTCAAAACTGTTTTTAAAGGACATCTACCATCAGTTTAGTGATGCTAGATGTGTCCTAGTGAGATGTAACAATGTTCCTCAGGACTTCTTTATTATAACTTTGTTTGCTGCAATTGCCGAAATATAGAGTTCTAAAAGTAATGCAACACGTCACCTTTCTATGCGCTCCGGGGGGGTGGGGGGGATGGAGGGGTGGAACTGGGCGGAGCTGGTAGCTTTACGCGGGGAGTGTACACATTAAAATACTAGGCTCCCTGAGGCTCTCAGGGGACAAAGCCTTAGCCACCCCAGGGTAATTAGCATAACTTTTATAACTCTTTATTTCCGATATCGCAGGAACTTCTTACTAGGACAAACAGATGGTAGATCTCCTTTAAGTATTATTATCCTTGCTATATGGTCACTGCAACATAGAACAATTGTGTACAGTGATAAAAGTGTGTCTATAATTATGTACAGGCAGAGTACAAAATCATGGATGTTGTGGTCACCTAGCTATATTCACCTCTTAGAACATAGCTGAAAAAAAAATTCTGGCCATTTCTCCACTACACACATTTGTACAAAAACCCAAAATACCCGTGGGTACTGTACCCATATATTCAATGGATAACAGAACAGCGGCTATACCAGAATCTTGTCCATCAGTTAAGGGTAAGTACTCCACCAAAGGTCCATTCTTTTTATATACTTGTACTCACCCCTTCCCAACCTGTGAGAATTTAAGCCAGTAGATCTTGTCATTACTGATGCTTTTTTGCACTGGTTGTTTGAACAACTTGTCTAAGTATTTTGACATTTTGTCGGTAATTTGTTACTTTGGGCAACAGATCTAGTTATTTTTTAAGACTTTTGTGACAATTGTGAATACATTTTCAACTTAAATCTAATGTGATAAATAACCTACAAGGATATACAGGGATATAACTTACAGGGAAAATGATATTTGTTGGCTGATACCTGTAAACTGTCAGGATCAGTGGATCCTCTGGACCACCGCGAGAGAGGGAACTAGCCAACACCCTGGACCGGAGCCTAGCGGCACCTGGCATTCACCAGAGCCCGCCGCAAAGCGGGTTGGACTTGCTGCGGCAGGATACCACAAGATCGTTCCCAGGTGTGACTAGCCCACGGTGGCAGCCAAGGTCGAGGTACCTTAGCGGAAGACAATCTCGTAGTCAGGTCCAGGCACAGGGTCAGGGCAGGCGGCAGAGATGCAACGTCAAGTCCAAGTCCGGGGTCAGCAACAGGAGGTCCAGGCAGGTGGGAACGGGAACACAGGCACATGGAACACGGAACACAGCAACACGGAGGAACTCGGGTAACACGGCAACACAGGACTCAGGAGCGGGAACACATGGGAACACACAGGAACGCAGGAATACAGGTATACACAGGAACGCAGGAATACTCGCTTGGAAGCTTTCTCTAAGGCTATGAGGCACAAAGATCCGGCAGGGAATGATGGGAGACAAAGGGTTAAATACAAGACAGGAAATGACCAGCGCCAATCACCTGCGCGCTGGCCCTTTAAATCTTGAGACAGTGCTGCGCGCGCGCCCTAGGGAGCGGGGCCGCGCGCGGGACCTAGTCCGGACGGGAGCGGGAGCCAGGAGGGGTGAGTGCACAGGAGCGGGACCGGGGCATCGGAGAGAGGCACGGGTGCACCCGCGATCCACGGTATGGATCGCGGGGGTGCCCGTGACATAAACACTCTGAAGCAGATTTATCAAATGAACCTCAAAGGGAGACAAAGTTGGAAAGTTAGACGGACAGGCTTATACTGCGCCAGATTTACCACATTGGGGTATATTGGACCGCACTTTAGTCAGATATTCCGACATTTTCGGATTTGTGCCAATGGGACAGGCATTTAGAAGGGTATTTTGGTGTACATGATTGGATTTTGGCGCAGCGGTGCCGACTTTCATGCAACACAAGCAGGGGACGGGCTGTCGGACGGTCTGACTGATTCAGACGAACCGTGGGATTTAACTTTAAAATTGTGTTGCATGCAATGCACTTACATACACCGGGAGGAAGATGGTGAACTCCGGCGGACCTGATCAGGGAAGCGACACATGCAGGATATTGGGTGCACAATCTTTCGGGGAATCCTCCGGACCTGGTAAGTAAATGTGCCCCATTGTCTGATGCAGGATGATTAATCTGCAATTGTTGAATATCTAGTTGTATTTATTCGCCTGCAATTAGTTGGGGCAAAAAGTTTTTGACACATTTTCTTGTCACAATGTAGGCCAAACCCTTGTGCTGGCAACACACATGTAGTATTGAAGCCATGCTCCTTGTGGCCCATGAGCAATTACGATGTCAAAACAATTAAACCTTTTGATAACTATGGTGCAAGGTATTTTAAACAGTTTTGGTACATACAGTATTATTACAGAATTTTGTTGAAAAATGTTGATAAATGTTCCCTTTGATTGTTGTGTTCAGAATTGTATTAGTGTTGTATTGATCCTTATAGTGATGATTACAGACTTTATAGACATGTCCAACTTTTCCTTAGCTTAACGAACATAGCTGCCCTCCGAGACCGGTAAAGCATAGTCACCAATTCTATAAACCTTTCATCCAAAACCAAAGTGGTGGAGGACCTGCAGGAGGAATGGCTATTTTAATGATCCTAAGCCTTTCTCAAAGCGGGGTTATAACCTGTACTTCATAGCTAGGGGATGTCCGTATTAAATAAAGTCTAATAGTAATTTATATTGCATGAGTTTTCATTGTTTACCAAATGGTATAGCATTTTGTTTTTTGTGTATTCAAAAATTCAATCTTCCACAATAGCTACAGGACTACCATTATATGTACCCCTTTGTTTAATCCTTCAAAGAAAGCAATTACTTCATGAAAATAAATAGCAAGACATCTAAAGATGCAAAAAGTCTTTGATAAAGACTCTGGATACAGCTGCATATATGTCTGAGAAAATCATGGAGTATGCAGAATATTATGGCAGTGCAAAACGAATAAAGAAAAGATCATATACTAATACCTGAAGTGCGGATGTGGTGTTTATTTCTGTCTCTTATGTGGATTCTGTTATAGTGTTAGCTTTGAGTTTTATGTTTTTTCTGTAATATATAATATTCGTATCCATTCATGTTCCTTTAGAACATCTTCATTAATTAATACTTTAATTAACTGAGTTTCTCTCAAAAATGAAACACATTTGGGCATATTGACATTGAGCAGGGAGAATCCACATTATGGAGCCCCCTTCCATGAGTAGTAAAGGTGAGTAACTCTATCTAACTCCCTTTTACTGGACTTCAGCCAAAGACATTTAAAAAATACTCTGTAGAAGAAATGCCTGTTAGGCAATGGCAATCATCTGTTGAGAATTACTATGAGCTCTCCCAGAATTCGTAACTACATACCGTATATTCCGGCGTATAAGACGATCTGCTGTATAAGACGACCCCCCTACTTTCCTATAGAGTTTAAGATATATTCGCCGTATAAGACTACCCCTTTTCCAACAACCAGCTCCCCCTGTATATTGCCAGCCTGTACCCCCAGTATACAGCCAGACCCCCTGTATATAGCCAAACTGCCCCCCCTAGTATACTGCCAGCCTGTACCCCCAGTATACAGCCAGCTATTATACAGCCTGGCGGCCCCCCAATTGTGCAGAATGCCGGCCCCCCAGTTTGCATCCTGCCGCCTCCCCCTCTATATAGCTAGCCTGCTTGGCACATTAATAATACAACAGCTTCTTACCTTTTCCGCGATCCACCGAAGCTCCCCTGCTACACTCCGGCCGGCGGTGACAGCTCATTGAGCGCTGGCGGCTCACAGAATATGACGTCAGCCGTGTGCCGACGTCATATTCTCTGCGACGCCGGCACCCACGGAGCTGTCACCGGCGGCCGGAGCGTAGCAGCGGAGCTTCGG
Source organism: Engystomops pustulosus (assembly GCF_040894005.1). Taxonomy (NCBI): domain Eukaryota; kingdom Metazoa; phylum Chordata; class Amphibia; order Anura; family Leptodactylidae; genus Engystomops; species Engystomops pustulosus. The sequence goes on along the minus strand of NC_092412.1, from coordinate 109,021,772 downwards.
TGGATCGCGGAAAAGGTAAGAAGAAACATTACCGGCGTATAAGACGACCCCAGACCAGACTGAAGATTTTTCAGTCTTCAAAAGTCGTCCTATACGCCGGCATATACGGTATATCAGAATAGATATAATGAATGTAGAGAAATCTAAAGAGAATCATAAGCCTAATTCTGTGCACATGCATTGTAATGGGCAGGTTCAGGGAAATGTTGTTGCAGCATCTAACCCCACCCCGGGCTGGAGTCTAATCCAGGAAAAGTAATGTGAACAAAGATGAAAAACAGGTTGAATATGATGACACACTACATCCAGATAGGAGACAAGATTAGTTGAAGGTAATGTTTTTGAAGGTAATGTAGTTGAAGGTAATAGAGTTTTTTAAATTATCTTAAATAGGGCAATGCATTTCCACGTCAATTTGGCTTCGAAACACGTTGACCCCATTTTACCTACTCAATAAAACTATAACTTTACCTTCAACAAATGGACAGAAAAATAGCAAAAATTGGGAAATTTGGACAATTGGACGCAATTTTACAGTGTTCATGGCATTGGATAGTTGCTCTTTTATTTTAATAGATCAGGAATTTTGGGACATGGGATACCTAACATGTTTAAGATTTCTTTTGGTTTATTTTTAAATGTGTTCTAGAGAAAGGGGGTGATTTTAACGTTCACATTTTCTAATACTTATTTATTTTTTACTATTATTTTAGGCCCACTAAGATACTTTAACCCTAGTGGGTCTGATCACTCTTACAATATACTGCATTAGAACTATATTGCACTATATTGAAAATCTACTACTGTATGTCTCTGTCAGACTCCAGGCTGTCATGCAACTAATCATTGCCCTCTGCTCATGGGGGAACATATTGATCATCCAAAATGTGCCAGCACTGTGACATGCTGTGGTCAGGTAAGACCGCGTCACTTAACAGGTCACATTGGTGCACCTTTTGGGACAGTTAAAAGCAGATGTCAGCTGTGTAATACAACTAACACTAGCCTTGTACACCAGTCTGTGCGCTCTATCCATACAACCCCTAATTTACCACAACATACTATAAAGTAGTACGTGAAGGGATTAAATAAGCTGGTATCAATGGTTAGGAGAATACATCATTATAAACTTGTCTCTTTTGCTGTACTATGCTCTTTATTGTTTCATCCAAAATTGCATTCTAATGGGGAATTGAGAGATGATATTGCTCACTGCACTCCCTGTAGCAAGAGAAAAACAGTATTCTTAAAATATGAAACCACTAGTTTACTGTTTGAATTTTAAAATGATGGGAAAATCTCTCATGGGAATTGATACTTGACAGAATGAGTGACTGAGTTTAGAATGGGTTAGTTGTTTCCCTAAAAAATAAAATACACAGAACTTCTGTTGAAGTTGATTGGTGTATCCCACTGGTAGTCCATACATTGGAATTTTACCATCTGTGATGTTTAATTGATATAGTTTTTGTTATTTTGTATTTCTCAATAGATATTCTATGCATACATATTTGCACTTATGCCTTAATGTAATCAAGTCAACATCCCATGTAATATTTAGTAGTCATAGTCATAATTAATAAAGGTTTGTTTGGATGTCAGAGGACCAGTCTAATAACTTTCTGGACCGAGATTCAGATATCATTAGAGGATTGTCTACCCACTCTTCAGGCCTTGTTATAAAGTTATCATTCTTCCTTGGACCTTGCTGGCATTTTCTGGACTTTTGTATTTTTTGACCTTTCCTTGTCTTCTGACTCTCTGTTTGTCTTGTGATTCTGTGCTGCATTGTCCTCTTGGTTTTGATCCTGATCTGTACAACTATTCTTCTGTGTTTGTTTTGGCCTGTTTTCATCTTTGTGTTTTCAGTTTGGCGCAGGAAAGGAACATCATCCAGTTCTTACTTACAGTTTAGGTAGGGGTAGCTGGGGGGGGGATCATTTTTAATATTCACAATCTATTTTTTGTCATAGAAGGAACAGAGTAGATTATTTTGTGCCAGCTCTCTAGAGTATATGGCTGTTATAAAAAAAAAATATCACCCTCAGAAATTGTTTTAGCTATTTGCTGTACCTCAGATTAGAGGCCAAATAAATGCTTCAATGAGCTTAAGCAGCATCAAGATCCTTGCTTCAGAGGAAAGTGTAAATCAAGGCTTCATGCTGAAAGGTCTGCAAAATAACTACTACAATAAAAAAATAAGAAGTTTAGGGCAGGCATAAAGGTACTACAAGCAAGTTTTCAAAACATACAGTATATATAAGAGGTTGGTAATAATTAAAATACAAAATTTATTATAGAAAACTCTAAAACATCACTTAACCTCGCAAAGGAGCAAATAGCAACACCACTATTGTAAAACCATATCTGGCTTAAGTACAAAAATAATGTAAAGTATCAGTACTTATTGGTAACTAAAATATAGGGTATGAAAAATTGATGGAAGGTGTACCGACCTCATGTGTGTTGCAAGCCACGCAACTCAAAAAGAGCCGGAAATCTTACCGTACCAGTATGTGATGCCAGTAACTGATGTAGGACTAGGGAGTGGCCTTTAAGTCCTGTCCTCAAGATGTCCTGCAGAGGGGTGTTGGACCCTAATGTGCTTAACCTAACATCCACAACTGACCCTTGCACAAAAAAATCACACCACCCTGACACATTTCAACCAGAGGTATCATCAGAGGGAGAATAAACTGAACAAAAGTAGCCCTAAAAACTAACATAACTTCGCTCTCGTGTGAGGCCAAGTGATGTTTTAGAGTTTTCTATAATAAACTTTGTATTTTAAATATTACCAACCGCTGATATATACAGGCATAAAGGTAACTGACATCAGACCAGTAGTAGTAGTAGGTTTATGTTAAATGTAGGAAGATAGCAAACAAGGGACACAAACAGCGCTCATAGGGTGATAACGTCGGATCAGGGTATAGAACGTAGTTAGACAGTCGCTTACCTGGTTTAGTTGTGCTTACACATAAGGCACAACTCTCGTATTGGCATATAGGATCTTAATAAGGGTCGAGGTGCAGCCGGCGTAATTGGGATATCCAGACACGAGGTGCTAAATTGGCTGGAGTGATAAAGTCGGTACAGAAGAGCCAAGAGCAGAGGGCGCACGACAAGACTGGGTGATGGTTCCAAATAGGTTTTCTTTTTTATTAGATCGTCATAGGTACATAGAGGATACACAACGCGTTTCGGGGAACTGTGGTCCCCTTTTTCAAGTGGATAAAGAATCTGTGGGTTTAGTAAATATGAGAAAAATACACGAGAAAAATCCATAGATGCATAAATATTAGGAAATGGATCTATTAGATAACAGAATTCTTAAATATATACACGACACATATATACACACGACACGACATATATGCGAAAAAATATCACGTTTCTTTGCATAATTGGTAAAAACAATTGATAAAATCCAGTATTGATGTAATTTAATCATAAATATTTATGGTAAGGGATGACGATTAGCCCCCTGGTTAAAAATAATAATAATACATAAAATTGTGGTGTTGCATAGGGACACATACAGGAAACCAATTAATCTCTTAGTTAAAAAAAATATAATAAATATATGTATAAAATAATATAGCCAAATTGATGAATAAATAAATAATTAAATAATTAAATTAATTGATAAGTACATGGTATAAGTTAAATATACAGCTGCTCCTTATATTTCCCCAAAAGAGTGTGATGACGCGCTTACCAATCGCTGGAGTGATAATCGTGGGCGCTCCAGTGTGTGCGCGTGCCAGAATGCATGTTGATTATAAAACCTGCGGTGTCTCTGTTGGAGGCGGGTGGTAGCGGGTTAGTGCGCATGCGCAGTAGCTGAAGTATTGCGTCCCGCGTGCTCGAGGGTGCACGCGGGTTGTGTGCAAGCGCATTAGCGACGAGGAGACCAAAATGGCGTCCAACGGTGTGGCGTCATGTGTTGTGTGTATAACACAATGGTGATTTGTTGGTGTATTAGGACTTGATCCTATGTTGTGGAACAAGTTAATTGCTAGTCTTGATGTAAAAGGCAGTGTGGGAATGTGATTATTAAAGGGAAAGGATTATGTAGAATAGGTCACCTGCTTGAAATAAATAAATAATTGAATAAATGAATAGATATATGAATTATGGTAAGTTAGGGTGCATTAAAATATGGATTCCGACAGTAGTCGCATATTCTGTAGTAAAAGTATGTAGAAATGGATATTAAATAGATGAAACAGAGTTAAATTACGTTTGGGTGTGCCAGGTTCATCAATAAGTTATCAGAAAAGGCGGGGTGGGGTGAGGGGGAGGGGGGTACGGATTCAATGGGTGTGACTGTGAATGCTGAGAGGTCTTTATCATGACAGGCTAAGGCATGTTTAGAGATACTATGTTTAGTATAGCCATTTGTAATTTTGCTTCTGTGTCCGTTCATTCTAATGCGTAGAGTTAGGCAAGTACGGCCTACATACTGTAGCCCGCATGTGCATTCCATTAGGTATATAACATAGGTAGATGAACAATTGAGAAACTGATTTTAAAGGTTTCTCCGGTTTGGTTGCTGGTGAAAGAGTTCTTCCGATGTTGAATGTTCAGGCAGCATTTACAGTTTATTCGGCCACATTTAAAATTTTACTTAGACCAAGATCCCACAATGCCTACCCAACAGAGCACTTTTGTCATAGAAGCGATCAACTACATATTAACCCATAACTATTTTTCCTTCCAGAACACCATCTACAGACAAATTAAAGGCACAGCTATGGGGACACGTTTTGCCCCTAGCTTTGCCAACCTATACATGAGTAAATTCGAGGAAGATCTGATTTACAATAACAACACCTGGCAACCCAACATTGTACTGTACAAACGTTAAATTGATGATTTACTCATAATCTGGAACGGCCCCGCCACTTCTATTGACCAATTCATTAACCATCTCAACAATAACGACTTAGGTTTATCCTTCACTGCTACCTTCTCCCCTAGTCTAGTGTAGGTAACTATTTGTGTCTACCGTTTTAAAATGGGTGCTCGTGATGATCTGGTCGTTTTTGATGGACAGGTGTAAGTCCAGGAATTCAAGTTCGGTTGGGGAGAAGGTAGCAGTGAAGGATAAACCTAAGTCGTTATTGTTGAGATGGTTAATGAATTGGTCAATGGAAGTGGCGGGGCCGTTCCAGATTATGAGTAAATCATCAATATAACGTTTGTACAGTACAATGTTGGGTTGCCAGTAGAGATGAGCGAGCACTAAAATGCTCGGGTACTCGTTATTCGAGACGAACTTTTCCCGATGCTCGAGTGCTCGTCTCGAATAACGAGCCCCATTGAAGTCAATGGGAGACTCGAGCATTTTTCAAGGGGACCAAGGCTCTGCACAGGGAAGCTTGGCCAAACACCTGGGAACCTCAGAAAAGGATGGAAACACCACGGAAATGGACAGGAAACAGCAGGGGCAGCATACATGGATGCCTCTGAGGCTGCTTAATCACACCATTATGCCAAAATTATGGGCAACAGCATGGCCATGACAGAGTGACAGAATGAAGCAAGATAGCATCTAAAACATCCAATAATTGACCCTGACACTATAGGGGACGGCATGCAGAGGCAGCGGCAGCAGCTGCAGGCTAGAGAGTGGCATGGCGACATACCCTAAATGGACTCAGGCTTCAAACCAATGGGTGGCAGAGAGGAACCAAAGGAGGTGAGCAAGAAGCGCTCAAATAATATCGGTACATGATAAAAGTTTGCCAGTATATTTTGTGGATTACACAGCAGGGTGGCGACAAAGTTAACATGGAAGCCATGAAAACAACCCAAAATTCTGCCTGACACAGCTCGTTTGATAGGGGACCATGTATGGAGGCAGTGAACTAGTAGTAGATTAAAGGTGCTGCAGTTAAAACTATGTTAGTTGGATCTTGGCATGGAGCTGGCGCTCCGCTGCCAGGCGAGCTTTCGCCAATCCAAGCCCCTGTCTCTAGGCTACTCCCCAAACAGCACTTCTAAGAACCTTTTGTATAAGATCAAGTGTATTAGCGTTCTTATAAGTTTGGGATATGGCGGGTGAGGGGAATGTAAACAGATGCGCAAGAAGCGCTGAAATAATATTGGTAAATGATAAAAGTTTGCCAGTATATTTTGTGGATAACACAGCAGGGTGGCGACAAAGTTAACAACTTTGATGTGGAATCCATGAAAACAACCCAAATTTCTGCCTGACACACCTCGTTTGATAAGGGGACGATGTATGGAGGCAGCTATATGGACGACTTGTGGAGGTAGCAATGGAGACAACGTGTGGAGGCTGCTATGGAGACAATTTAATTTGGATAGTGCCTGTATGTGGCAGTCCAAAAAAGTTTTCAAACCAGAGGAACAGGTAGGTGGCCCTCCAGAAAAATGAAATAGATTGAGTGCCTGTATGTGGCAGTCCATAAAAGTCTTCAAACCAGAGGAGCAGGTAGGTGGCCCTCCAGAAAAATGAAATAGATTGAGTGCCTGTATGTGGCAGTCCAAAAAAGTTTTCAAACCAGAGGAGCAGGTAGGTGGCCCTCAAGAAAAATGAAATAGATTGAGTGCCTGTATGTGGCAGTCCAAAAAAGTTTTCAAACCAGAGGAGCAGGTAGGTGGCCCTCCAGAAAAATGAAATAGATTGAGTGCCTGTATGTGGCAGTCCAAAAAAGTTTTCAAACCAGAGGAGCAGGTAGGTGGCCCTCCAGAAAAATGAAATAGATTGAGTGCCTGTATGTGGCAGTCCAAAAAAGTTTTCAAACCAGAGGAGCAGGTAGGTGGCCCTCCAGAAAAATGAAATAGATTGAGTGCCTGTATGTGGCAGTCCAAAAAAGTTTTCAAACCAGAGGAGCAGGTAGGTGGCCCTCCAGAAAAATGAAATAGATTGAGTGCCTGTATGTGGCACTCCCAAAAATTGTTTAAAACAGAGGACCGGGTAGGTCATAAAGTAGGTGCATAAAGTACTATAGCTAGAGCCAGTGGGCCCTGTCAAAAAATAGCCAGTTTCATCTGCTTTAGTGTACAAAGAGGAGGAGAAGGAGGAAAATGAGGAGGAGGAGGAGTGCATAAATTATTCAGGTTGAGCTTCCTTCACCTGGTGGAGATTGGAAATTATGAGAAATCCAGGCTTTATTCATCTTAATAAGCGTCAGCCTGTCAGCGCTGTCAGTCGACAGGCGTGTACGCTTATCGGTGATGATGCCACCAGCTGCACTGAAAACCCGCTCGGACAAGACGCTAGCGGCAGGGCAGGCAAGAACCTCCAAGGCGTACAGCGCCAGTTCGTGCCACATGTCCAGCTTTGAAACCCAGTAGTTGTAGGGAGCTGTGTGATCATTTAGGACGATGGTATGGTCAGCTACGTACTCCCTCACCATCTTTCTGTAAAGATCAGCCCTACTCTGCCGAGACTGGGGACAGGTGACAGTGTCTTGCTGGGGTGACATAAAGCTGGCAAAAGCCTTGTAAAGCGTACCCTTGCCAGTGCTGGACAAGCTGCCTGCTCGCCTACTCTCCCTCGCTACTTGTCCAGCAGAACTACGCACTCTGCCGCTAGCGCTGTCAGAAGGGAAATACTGTTTCAGTTTGTGCACCAGGGCCTGCTGGTATTCATGCATTCTCACACTCCTTTCCTCTCCAGGGATGAGAGTGGAAAGATTTTGCTTGTACCGTGGGTCCAGGAGAGTGAATACCCAGTAATCGGTGCTGGAATAAATTCTTTGAACGCGAGGGTCACGGGATAGGCAGCCTAGCATGAAATCTGCCATATGCGCCAGAGTACCAACGCGTAAGAATTCACTCCCCTCACTGGCCTGACTGTCCATTTCCTCCTCCTCCAACTCCTCCAACTCCTCTTCTTCTGCCCATACACGCTGAACAGTGGAGGACTCAACAATGGTCCCCTCTTGTGTCTCGCCAACATTCTCCTCCTCTTCCTCCTCATCCTCCTCCACCTCCACCTCCTCCGATATGCGCTGAGAAACAGACCTAAGGGTGCTTTGGCTATCAACAAGGGAATCTTCTTCCCCCGTCTCTTGTGACGAGCGCAAAGCTTCCGACTTCATGCTGATCAGAGAGTTTTTCAACAGGCCAAGCAGCGGGATGGTGAGGCTGATGATGGCGGCATCGCCACTGACCATCTGTGTTGACTCCTCGAAGTTACTCAGCACCTGACAGATATCAGACATCCACGTCCACTCCTCATTGTAGACTTGAGGAAGCTGACTGACCTGACTACCAGTTCTGGTGGAAGTTGACATCTGGCAGTCTACAATCGCTCTGCGCTGCTGGTAAACTTTGGATAACATGGTTAATGTTGAATTCCACCTCGTGGGCACGTCGCACAACAGTCGGTGAGCGGGCAGTTGGAGGCGGCGCTGCACTGCCCTGAGAGTGGCAGCATCTGTGCTGGACTTCCTGAAATGCGCACAGATGCGAAGCACCTTCGTGAGCAAATCAGACAGATTGGGGTATGTCTTGAGGAAACGCTGAACTATCAGATTTAACACATGGGCCAGGCATGGCACATGTGTCAGTCTGCCGAGTTGCAGAGCCGCCACCAGGTTACGGCCGTTGTCACACACAACCATGCCTGGCTTCAGGTTCAGCGGTGCCAGCCACAGATCAGTCTGCGCCGTGATGCCCTGTAATAGCTCTTGGGCGGTGTGCCTTTTATCGCCTAGGCTCAGCAGTTTGAGCACCGCCTGCTGTCGCTTAGCGACGGCACTGCTGCTGTGCCTAGAGCTACCGACTAATGGCGCCATGCCCACGGATGGTAGTTCGGAGGAGGAGGTGGAGGAGGGGTGGGAGGAGGAGGAGGCATAGTAGGCCTGAAAGACCTGGACCGAGGTAGGCCCCGCAATCCTTGGCGTCGGCAGTATATGACCAGCCGCAGGGTCAGACTCGGTCCCAGCCTCCACCAAGTTAACCCAATGTGCCGTCAGCGATATATAGTGGCCCTGCCCGGCAGCACTCGTCCACGTGTCTGTGGTCAGGTGGACCTTGTCAGAAACGGCGTTGGTCAGGGCACGGATGATGTTGTCTGACACGTGCTGGTGCAGGGCTGGGACGGCACATCGGGAAAAGTAGTGGCGGCTTGGGACCGAATACCGAGGGGCGGCCGCCGCCATGAGGTTGCGAAAGGCCTCGGTCTCTACTAGCCTATAGGGCAGCATCTCCAGGCTAAGCAATCTGGAGATGTGGACATTAAGGGCTTGGGCGTGCGGGTGGGTTGCACTATATTTCCGTTTCCGCTCCAGCGTCTGGGGTATGGAGAGCTGAACGCTGGTGGATGCTGTGGAGGATTGTGGAGGCGACGATGGGGTTTTTGTGCCAGGGTCCTGGGCAGGGGGCTGGCTATCAGCTGAAACAGGGGAAGGAGCAGTGGTGTGCACGGCCGGAGGTGAACGGGCTTGGTGCCACTGAGTGGGGTGTTTAGCATTCATATGCCTGCGCATACTGGTGGTAGTTAAGCTAGTAGTGGTGGAACCCCTGCTGATCCTGGTTTGGCAAAGGTTGCACACCACAGTCCGTCGGTCATCCGGTGTTTCCTTAAAGAACCTCCAGACTTCTGAAAATCTAGCCCTCGCCGCGGGAGCCCTCGCCACGGGAGCTTCACTACGTGACACATTTGGCGCTGATGCACCTGCTCTGGCCCTGCCTCTCCGTCTGGCCCCACCACTGCCTCTTCCAACCTGTTCTGGTCGAGGACTCTCCTCCGTCTCAGAAGCACTGTGTTCACCCGGCCTCTCAACCCAGCTTGGGTCTGTCACCTCATCATCCTCCGATCCCTCAGTCTGCTCCCCCCTCGGACTTCCTGCCCTGACAACAACTTCACCACTGTCTGACAACCGTGTCTCCTCATCGTCGGACACCTCTTTACACACTTCTTCCACTACGTCAAGAAGGTCATCATCACCCACAGACTGCGACTGGTGGAAAACCTGGGCATCGGAAAATTGCTCAGCAGCAACCGGACAAGTGGTTTGTGACTGTGGGAAGGGTCCAGAAAACAGTTCCTCAGAGTATGCCAGTTCAAATGCCAAATTTTCCTGGGAGGGGGCAGACTGGGGGGGAGGAGGCTGAGGTGCAGGAGCTAGAGTAGTGCCGATTTCGGTGACATGGGTGGACTGCATGGAAGACTGACTGGTGGACAAATTGCTCGAAGCATTGTCGGCAATCCACGACATCACCTGTTCGCACTGTTCTGGCCTCAACAGTGCTCTACCACGAGTCCCAGTAACTTCAGACATGAACCTAGGGAGTGTAGCTCTGCGGCGTTCCCCTGCTCCCTCATCAGCAGGTGGTGTCTCACCCCGCCCAGGACCACGGCCTCTGACCCCTGCAGTAGTTGGACGCCCACGTCCCCGCCCTCGTCCTCTACCCCTAGCCCTCGGGTTAAACATTTTGAAAATGAAAGTTATAACTTTAATTTTTTTTTAACTTTTTTTTGTGTTTTTTTGCGTTTTTTAGTTTTTTTTTGTGTTTTTTAGTTTTTAAAGCCAAACAATGCTATCCTATTGCTATGGCTATTTTCTAGCCAAGTATGAAAGCACACTGCTATGCCAGATGAGATGACGCTGAGTTATGAAAAAATAAAAGTAAAATAAAAAGGAAATGGCAGACTGTGCCTAATTGAAATCCAACCCCTAATAAATTTTCCCACTTCGGTCTTTGCGATGGATATGTGCGTCACTAAGCGCAAAACACAGCGGTCGCAAGTCTCACTCCAAATTCCTGACAATTGGCTAGTATATGCACTGCATGCACAGGACAGCCACCAGCAGATCAACCAGAAATAAAATATATATAACGCTATTGTAGGCGTAAGTAAGCCGTTTGGATTCTCCTTTGGCTATTTTCTAGCCAAGTATGAAAGCACACTGATGAGATGACGCTGAGTTATGAAAAAATAAACGTAAAATAAAAAGAAACTGCCAGACTGTGCCTAATTGAAATCAAACCCCTAATAAATTTTCCCACTTTGGTGTTTGAGGTGGATATGTGTGTCACTAAGAGATAAACACAACGGTAGCAAGTCCCCCTGCAAATTCCTCACAATATGGTACTAGCTGCAAATAAAAAAAAAAAAAGTATAACGTTATTGTAGCCCTAAGAAGGGCTGTTGGGTTCTTGTTGAATCACTCCTGCCTAACACTATTCTAATAGAACACCCTAACGCTTTTCCTGACCAGCAGCAGCTCTCTCCCTAGCGGCATCCAGACACAGAATGATCCGAGCAGCGCGGGCAGCGGCTAGTCTATCCCAGGGTCACCTGATCTGGCCAGCCAACCACTGCTATCAACGTGTAAGGGTACCACGTCATGCTGGGTGGAGTGCAGAGTCTCCTGGCTTGTGATTGGCTCTGTTTGTGGCCGCCAAAAAGCAAAACGGCGGGAGCTGCCATTTTCTCGAGCGGGCGAAGTATTCGCCCGAGCAACGAGCAGTTTCGAGTACGCTAATGCTCGAACGAGCATCAAGCTCGGACGAGTATGTTCGCTCATCTCTAGTTGCCAGGTGTTGTTATTGTAAATCAGATCTTCCTCGAATTTACTCATGTATAGGTTGGCAAAGCTAGGGGCAAAACGTGTCCCCATAGCTGTGCCTTTAATTTGTCTGTAGATGGTGTTCTGGAAGGAAAAATAGTTATGGGTTAATATGTAGTTGATCGCTTCTATGACAAAAGTGCTCTGTTGGGTATGCATTGTGGGATCTTGGTTAAATGTGGCCGAATAAACTGTAAATGCTGCCTGAACATTCAACATCGGAAGAACTCTTTCACCAGCAACCAAACCGGAGAAACCTTTAAAATCAGTTTCTCAATTGTTCATCTACCTATGTTATATACCTAATGGAATGCACATGCAGTCTACAGTATGTAGGCCGTACTTGCCTAACTCTACGCATTAGAATGAACGGACACAGAAGCAAAATTACAAATGGCTATACTAAACATAGTGGGGGTCATTTACTAAGGGCCCGATTCGCGTTTTCCCGACGTGTTACCCGAATATTTCCGATTTGCGCCGCTTGTACATGAATTGCCCCGGGTTTTTGGCGCACGCGATCGGATTGTGGCGCATCGGGGCCGGCATGCGCGCGACAGAAATCGGGGGGGCGTGACCGAACGAAAACCCGACGTATTCGGAAAAACCGCCGCATTTAAAAACCGAAAATGTGTCGCTTGGGGAGCGCTCACCTTCACCTTCTATGGGATGGTGCATTCCGGGGCGTTAAGATTATTTTCGGCGCTGCAGCGCCACCTGGTGGACGGCGGAGGAACTACCATCTTAATTCCCAGCCGGACCCGAATCCTGTGCAGAGAACGCGCCGCTGGATCGCGAATGGGCCGGGTAAGTAAATGTGCCCCAGTATCTCTAAACACGCCTTAGCCTGTCATGATAAAGACCTCTCAGCATTCACAGTCACACCAATTGAATCCGTACCCGTCGATGGTAGTGATCGCTTCCAAAAATTACGAAAACGCGAAATGTACTGGATTTTTAAATTAAACAGCCTACACCCAGCAGGACTAAACGAAATGTTTGAAGAGAACTTCTAACAACATCAACCCTCCCACGCCGCCCCAGACTCCCCCCCCCCACCCCACCCGCCCTTTCTGATAACTTATTGATGAACCTGGCACACCCAAACGTAATTTAACTCTGTTTCATCTATTTAATATACATTTCTACATACTTTTACTACAGAATTTGCGACTACTGTCGGAATCCATATTTTAATGCACCCTAACTTACTGTAATTCATATATCTATTCATTTATTCAATTATTTATTTATTTCAAGCAGGTGACCTATTCTACATAATCCTTTCCCTTTAATAATCACATTCCCACACTGCCTTTTACATCAAGACTAGCAATTAACTTGTTCCACAACATAGGATCAAGTCCTAATACACCAACAAATCACCATTGTGTTATACACACAACACATGACGCCACACCGTGGGACGCCATCTTGGTCTCCTCGTCGCTAATGCGCTTGCGCACAACCCGCGTGCACCCTCGAGCACGCGGGACGCAATACTTCAGCTACTGCGCATGCGCACTAACCCGCTACCGCGGGTTTTATAATCAACATGCATTCTGGCGCGTGCACACACTGGAGCGCCCACGATTATCACTCCAGCGATTGGTAAGCCCGTCATCACACTCTTTTGGGGAAATATAAGGAGCAGCTGTATATTTAACTTATACCATGTACTTATCAATTAATTTAATTATTTAATTATTTATTTATTCATCAATTTGGCTATATTATTTTATACATATATTTATTATATTTTTTTAATTGGTTTCCTGTATGTGTCCCTATGCTACACCACAATTTTATGTATTATTATTATTTTTAACCAGGGGGCTAATCATCATCCCTTACCATAAATATTTATGATTAAATTACATCAATACTGGATTTTATCAATTGTTTTTACCAATTATGCAAAGAAACGTTATATTTTTTCGCATATATGTCGTGTCGTATGTATATATGTGTCGTGTATATATTTAAGAATTCTGTTATCTAATAGATCCATTTCCTAATATTTATGCATCTATGGATTTTTCTCGTGTATTTTTCTCATATTTACTAAACCCTTACTCTTTGTATATAATGTTTGTATAAATTTTATATATGCACATATACCCTTTTGTACTTCGCCAACCCACAGATTCTTTATCCACTTGAAAAAGGGGACCACAGTTCCCCGAAACGCGTTGTGTATCCTCTGTGTACCTATGACGATCTAATAAAAAAGAAAACCTATTTGGAACCATCACCCAGTCTTGTCGTGCGCCCTCTGCTCTTGGCTCTTCTGTACCGACTTTATGTTAAATGTAGGCATTTAAAAAATTCTTTAAGAATGCAATCGTTTAAGTGTTTCTGTGACTTTTTCCCTAAGAACTCAGTAAGTCCAGTGAAGCATGATACAGCTTTTGCCTTTTAAATTTGTGCAGAATCCACAGCATAATAAGTTATTCAGATTGTGGTCTATACTAAAACTTTTGTACATTTTTGATACAAAATGTGACATGCCATTTGTAAATTACTACTTTTCTTATATTTACATGTTACAGTTTTGACCAGTTATATAGAAGTGGGATTGATGGGGGAAATTTATCAGGGCTTTTACACCAGTAAACTGGTGTTGAGACTCTAAAATAATCACACTGCATTTCAAACCTCAGGCATTGCGATTATTATTCCCTTTATGCCTGCTCCACAATAATGGAGTATAGAGGGGCGTGATCAGTAATGGAGTAGGTCGACGTTCCTGCATACTGGCTGCACCTAACGAAGTTTTACAAGGGAAACTCTGTAGACTCCTGCATATTTCTACACAAGATACGACCTGACATAGAATTATATATATGTCACCCCTCTCCATACACGGTGATCGTTATTGGAGAAGTCGCCACCATCTTGGCTTTGATCGCAGCTCCTCATGACATTATTGGGTAGCAATGATCTGTTGCTATGGCAGGTCATTAATATGAGTTTTGAGTTTTTATTGGTAACTACATACAATGAGTATAAGAACTTATGTGTGAGGTAATATGGATAGGGATAAAGAGATAGGGTAGATTTATCAGAAATGTCTGATGAAAGCAATCAGAGATCAGCTGTAATTTCATAAACAGCTGTGCAAAAATGAAACGAGTCACTGAAAGAGACTGTCAGAGACCATCACTGAAAGAGACGGTCAGAGACGTCACTGATAGAGGTGGTCCGAAAAAGTCACTTAAGGAGATGGTCAAAGACAGTCACTGAAAGAGATGGTCAGAGACAGTCTCTGATGGAGATGGTCAGAGACAGTCACTGAAAGAGAATGTCAGGGACAGTCACTGAATGAGACGGTCAGAGACACAAAATGGTCAGAAACAGAGAATGTCAGACAGACAGTCAGTGACAGTCACTGTAAGAGACAGTCAGTGACAGTCATTTAAAGAGATGGTAAGAGACAGTCATTGAAGTAGATGGTCAGAGACAGTCACTGAAAGAGATGGTAAGAGACATTCATTTAAGTAGATGGTCAGAGACAGTCATTGAAAGAGACTGTCAGAGACAGTCACTCAATGAGACAGTCAGTAACAGAGACAGTCATAGACAGTCACTGAAGGAGATGATTAGAGACAGTCACTGAAAGAGAAGGTCAGAGACAGTCACTGAAAGAGAAGGTCAGAGACAGAGACAGTCATAAACAGTCACTGAAAGATAGTCAGAGACTGTAACTGAAAGAGATGGTCAGAGGAAGTCACTGAAGGAAACATTCAGATACAGATGATCAGTGACAGTCACTGAAAGAGAAGGTCAGAGAAAGAGACAGTCATAGACAGTCACTAGAAGAGATGGTCAGAGACAGAGAAGGTCAGAGACAGAGATGGTCGGTGACAGAGAGACACAGAGAGAGTCATATAGAGAGAGAGACTATCAGAAAGAGAGATAAATTAATATACATATTATTAACCCATTCTGTTTTGTTATAGCTAACAGTTATTTCCTAGAGCAGTAGGATCTACAGCTAGTTGTAGGTAAAGTAGAAAATATCAGCAGCACTCCAGGATGAAGTATTAAATCAAAAGTCTTCCTTTATTCATCAGAGGTAAGGTACACCATATCTCTGATTAATAAAGGAAGACTTTTGATTTAAGACCCTCTCCTTGCCATCTATGTAGGAAAATATCAGACTTTGTTTGTATACTTTGTTTTGTAT
Organism: Engystomops pustulosus; assembly: GCF_040894005.1. Lineage (NCBI taxonomy): Eukaryota > Metazoa > Chordata > Amphibia > Anura > Leptodactylidae > Engystomops > Engystomops pustulosus. The sequence goes on along the minus strand of NC_092412.1, from coordinate 109,006,022 downwards.
TCAACTCTATCTTTATCCTGAGGGGAAAATAAAGTTGGAGCTAGGTCATTCTGGTTGTTCTGCGTGACACAGGGCACTGTGCTGTAATAGCAAAACCATGTTTAGTGCTATCACTGGTGGTCTCAGAGAACGGAGAAGCAATGTGCAACCTTTTGCTGCATGAACACACAGTGCCCATTTTCTTGGACCTGCAATATATGGGTGAATCTACCAAATAGTTATAGAATATGTTGCATAACTTACCAAAATAGCCTTTAAAGGGGTTGTGTCACCATAGCAAATGGCTGTAATTGGGTCCAATGCATTGTGACAAGTACTTTCACCATTTAAACGTATTACAAAATATGCAGGCTTACTGAGATAACTCCTTTTGTCCTGGTTGCTGGCGCCCTCTAGTGGTAGCTGTGTCCCGTCCTGAGCTACAGCTGATCTGGCCGAGTCTGCGCACAGGGATTCCCCCAGCTGCTCTGCACTACAGATCACTCCACACTGAGAGATCACCTGACACACTGCAGCCAATGTGAAGTGAGACAGGGGCAGAGAACTCAGCCGTCTACACCAGTGAATGAGGTGATTTCCACTGCTCCACAGTTGCTTCCAGCAGCAGATACAAGGTAACTGCAGACATACATGACTATCTGCTGCCCAGAGGAGTCCCCCCTAACATGGATCATTGCAATGTAGCAGCCCTCTCCTCCCTCCACCATTAGTCAAGTCACACAGGAGGCTGCAGAGATAACACAAGTAACAGGCTGAGCTCTGACCTCTCCTGATGCAGTCCTCCTCCTGTACTCTCCTCCATTCACTGTCCCTCCATGTTACCTGGGGCCCCTGTCCCTGACTAGCAGGGAAGTAGCTAAAGATCAGTAACATGTGAGAAGCTGTCACCTATTTATCTATGCATCCATGCATGTCTATTGGACTTCTATTGGATCAGTAATGCAGGGACTATTTGAGCACAGCAGGTGGAAGGGGACTCTGAAGGCTGAGCACTCTGTAGCACTGAGTTGTGCAATAACTGCTGCTGTCAGTGCTGTGCATGTGCCTGGCCCCTCCCACATCTGCTTCTGTGTGGAGCAGAATAGAGGCTGAACAAGCATCATAATAACAAATAGAAAGGAATCTTTAATTCCAGGTAACCATTACAAATAGATTTTTGAAATATTTTAACCTCTTTGACAGCTTTTTGCAGTCAATTGTTTCGTGGCATAACCCCTTTAAAGGACATCTACCTTCAGATAACCTGATGAATAAAAAATCATCGCAGTAGCTTCCAGTCAATGAGTTGATAATGTGTGCTGTCTACTTTCACCTTGGTCACAACACAAATTCATTGACCTTAATGTGTCTATTCAGACGACTTTGTTTTTCATGGACTTTGGGTCAGGGGGGAAAAAAACTAACATTTTGGTCCATTCTGAAGATTAATGATTTACACCATTGTCAATAAATCCCTAGGTCGTGGATACAACATACAAAAAAAAACATTAAAAACATATACACATGTCCTTCGATATCAGCAAGAGTGTGTGCTGTCCTGTGGAATATATATAAAACGCTTCTGGATGTATGAATGAAACAACTTTGATCTCTGCTTGCAGTCTTTAAAATATCCTTTGTCATGCACAATACTTCATAGTCTCCATAGATGGCATTACCAACACTTATAATAATGTCTTGAAACTTATGATAAATGGCTTAAATGCCCGCGCTTTTAGACCATGTAGGTCACCATCATTACTGCTTCACGTCCTGATGGAATGATAATTAGCCATCTTGGCATTTTGTCTTGCCTGTCTGTGCTGCCACTCAATGCTTCTCCAAGTGAAAGGGATGCCTGACATTCACCCTTTATTCAGCTTTAAATTGACATCAGCATAGTGTAATTACATCTCATCCTTGATTTCTTGCAAAGCATCTTCCAGCGATCCACTTTCTTCTAGTTATTATGAAAACCAGCTTCAGCTACCAGGGATGAAAAAACATGCACCAAGGATGCTGCATATCCAACAAGTCATATGATCTGTGACGACTCCTGATTTTATCACTGTGTAGTTTGGATTATCAGCGTATATCTGTCTGTAACAGCAAGTAATACAGGAAGCCACTCCTCTTCTAAGCAAAAAAAAAAATAAAAAATGAATGGTCTCCAAGTCCTGCCAGCCAATAGGAGTGGAAGAATCGTGGGATTTAAAACAGATTTGCAGAGGCAGTGGCTGTGTGGTTCCGACAGGAGGAACACTCGGTAAATGAACGCTGCTTCTTCATTGCTCATGTGAGCTTGCAGCAAGAATTAGCTTTTGTGAGCCCGACGTATCAGATAAAGTCACTGGTTACCACACCGACGGTGTAGCAGCTGCATAATAAATGACGGTGAGAATCATGTTAGGCATGCTCACCTAACCTAACTTGAATCATGCGTGAGGGGAGCTATTGGAATTCAAATAGACTTTCTTGTTCCCAGCAGTCGGCAGTAATAGAATGCTTTGTGGAAGATGACAGATGCAGGGAAAAGATGCTGTTTTGCACTATCTTGATTTGTTACAGCAGCCAACTTATTGGCATGATGGAGTGACAAGCAAAAAGCAGCTGGCATGGAAGGTAGGATTAGCAAAGTCATCTTATTATTATGAATGTAATAAGAAACTGACTGTGACAAAGACTATGCTAAAATGCTTTGCACGCTCCTCGTAGACTGTGTTTATTCTCTGTCTTAACCCTTTGCCTCTTGCATAGCATTGATCGACCCCTCTGGGGAGCTCGGTGAAAGGGTTAAGTTTAGAAGTGTGTCTTAAAAGTCGCAACAGCTTTCATGTCAACAGATTCACCCAGTGCAGCGACAGCAGCCTCTGCACAAGATAATGCAAGCTATTAGGAGGAATTCTTCAATGATGTACACGCTGTAATCTCCAATAACTCAGTATTATGCTGAGCTCCAGAACAATAACCCCCTGCCTTGTGTTTTTTTTCCCACTTGTCACAATATTAAGCTTCATCTGGGGCTTCCCTTTGATTTATTCTGCCCATGTTCAGCCATTATTCAGTTGTTAAGAGCAGTATTACACAGGAAAATAAAACAGTGGCTTCCTGCAGGGTGATCCAGCAACTCTAACATCTGTCTCATCTATTGAACTGTATTCACGTTTTGCCAACTTGATGTCTTCCCAGCTGCTCCACCATTTACTTGCTTGATTAAGGATCCTAATTTCTGTGTGTACAACTGTATCAAATATAATATCAAGTGACAGCCAATGGAGCACCCAGTAAAGTCACCCCTGTTATATTTACTGACAATGCTGATTGTTGTATTTGCATAAGTTGTTGCATTAAAATTGTGTGTAAATTGGGATTTCCGTGGTATCTAACTCTTAAAACGTTTGCAGGACTAGCTGGCGGTTTCAGATGTGGTGTCTTTTCTCTGCTGCTGGATGTGTAACAACAGGTGATCATTTCTAAGGCAACTTATCGAGAGTTTGGTTTTATTATAACCAGTAATTAAAATGTCACTACAACTCTAGACCACTGAGCGGTTAATGACACTGTTTGATGTTCTCTATATGATTTTACGCTACCTTGACTCCCGACAACTTAACACTTATGTAGACTGGTAGTATTCCATTCCCAAATGCTTAGTACTGGCTACAAACCATACTTTCTTTTTATATGTCTAGTCATAATAGGTTTGTCAATACGAGCATGGGAATGAAAAACTCTTGATGGAAATTAGAGACCTCTGGGCCAATATATGATTATTTTGTTGATTTTTGGAGCTTTGTTTGCCTGGGCTTGTCTTGTAAATAACCTTTAGCATGGCTTAGCTCATTTGCAGTTCATTTATTATTAATCTACATCACTTTCCCTCTCTAACTCAACTGCCTGACTGACCAAACAGCAATCATGTTTTCAGCTACGGCATATGTACACGTCTTGGCTAACTTTGAATGAGTGATACAATATTGTGACACTTACAGTATTTTTACCATGCTGATTTATCAGCGCTTGGTAACCATGTCAGGATTTCAGCATCTGCTCTTCTCTTTTTTGAAACTACTGACAAAATGTTCTCTCCCCCTCTCTCTCAAAAGCTGCTTAAATAGTATTGATTTCATTCAAGCAAATAACACGTCTCCCTCCTTCTTGTTCTTGCCATGCCCCCACCCTCTTGTTCTTCTTGTACAGCACATCAATGAAATGGTTAAATCCATGCTTAATTGACAGAATGAATCTTTGAACACATACAAAGAGCAGCCATCAGTGATGGCTTTCTGTGTTTATTGTGCATTGATCTTGTATTGTTATTAATTTGGTTTTCTGCACTACTAAACCAATCTCCTCTCCTAATGAAGAACACATAGAATGTCTTATAACAGATTTCTTGACCCAGAAAATTTCACATTTGTTAGTTTTAAGTGGCTAGATTTGTTCTCATTTTGCAGGTGCATTAAAACCACTAGAGGTTGCTAGTTGTTGTCAATTCTTCAGACCTCTAAACAAACCAATTCTAAAAATAAATTCTCCAGCAAAGCTTTATGGAGTTTCTGCTTTATCATGATGCATGTGGTTTCCATGTAAATGCTCTGCCGATGTGCAACAGCAATGGATATGTATTCAGGTGTCAACAAATGTTTTCCTAAGATAATGTGCAGTAGTTTTCTAAAAGTAAAACTTTGATGATGTTTTTGTATCAATTGCTGTAAGCAATGTTTTCTGTGGGTTTCAGTTACAAAGGTAAAACGAAAAATCCATTGGAAAATGCAAGCGGGGATTGATATAAAATGACTTTACTTTTCATTGTTAACCGGATAGAAATGGGAAAAAGTGACAACAGTGAACCCTTTACTTCCTAAGTGAGCAATGTAACATTCTTGCAAGATTGATATAATTTGTCAACATACATTAAAAAAAGCAACAAAATGCGGAGTTGCATTATGGGAGAATTAAACACACATCTTTCCAAACATTAAGGGTTTTCCACACCCATAAGACTGTTACTGTCAGTAAGGTTTTTTTAGGCGTCTGATACCTGGACCCCAAATTGATGAGCTGGTGCAGTTGTATATGGACGCTGTTACTAAGGAGGGATGCAAGTGGAGGTCAGTGGCTATGTAGGGTTACTGCAGCTTGGTTCGTGTTAAAGTGAAAAGCAGCAGAGCTATAAATGTCAAATAAATGTATAAATACAAAAAAAGTAAAAGAAAAAAAAAACAAGGCTGACATAGATTGCACATTTGCTTCTAGCTCTATTATCTATTTAGCCTCCTGGCTTTTGGAGGTACTAGAAATAGCTGATCATTAAGGAATTTGGTTACCAGACTATCATGTATATCAGATACTGATGACCCAACTTGAGTATGCGTCATCAGTGTTAAAACTGTATTGTGGGGGGAGGGAAATCCCCTTAATACATTATATCAATTCCGTAGAGGAACAATGCCATGTTATGTTACTTATCCATAGTTTTTGTGGCAGTTTTTGAAGACAAAACCAGAAGTGGCCCATAGCATTATGTTGTTTGAACGCTGAAAGTGCCAAGTGATGTTGTCCATACAAGCAACTCTTGAAATATACTTGAACTCTTGTGCCAATGGAATAACCTTACAATACAAAAGAAGACGGAATGTTTTATAAAGCTCTGTTAATCTATACATCATTGTCAATTATAGATAGTAATGTATTAAGTTTCATTTTTTCATACAACTTGTGTCTATAAAATTGAGATATTCTAATACGCCTTTAATTTTTTAAAATTTTATTAAATTATTAGTAAAATTGTATTGACAAAGGTAGAATTGGATCCCAATCCACTAGAACAGTGATGGCGAACCTTTTGGAGATGGAGTGCCCAAACTACAACCAAAATCCACTTATTTACCTTGAAGTGCCAACATGGCATTTTATGCAGTAACTTATTGCTGCCTGTTCTTTCACATCTTTCAATTGTATCAGCCCCCTGAGGCCACCAATCCAGTTGAAAGAAGGAGAGCAATTTCAGACTCTCGTTGTAGCTTCTCTCCAGGGTCTATCTCTGTAGAGGAATAATGGTGGGTCCAGCAGGATGACCTCCAAAGATATTGCAGTTCTGTCAACAACGTCTCCCTTTTCCTGCAGTTTCTAACAGCCAATGAAGTGTTGCTTTAAAATAGCGCTGAGAGCAGAATCTTTTAAGTTGCCTTAGACTTGGTGAATTTGGTCCTATTTGGTGAACTCTGTTCTGGGGTGATGGTCTGAGTGTGCACAGAAATGGCTCTGAGTGCCACCTCTGGCAACCGTGCCATAGGTTCGCCACCACTGCCCTAGAAATCACATTGAAAAAAGACGGTTAAGATATTTTAATACCATAGTTAACATGAAACCAATGTTCCCTTTTTGCAATAACTCAACACGGCTGTAAAAACAAATTCTGTACTACGTCTTATTAAAACTTCACTTTCCTGACATATATGGATGCTGCTGTTTCTTGTAAGTTTTCTTTCTCATTCTTGCGTCAGGTTAACAACATCACTGCTGGTTATAGCTTATAAGTGGTAAGGGTTAGTGAGGGTGAGCCAGGATCTCATGTTGTGTATGAGAGAGCAGCTACTTTCCTCCATCCCTGTAAATAAGCTCTAGAAAATCCTTCATACTCACACAGAGATATGGTGCCAGCAGAGGGAAAAGATTGGAAAAATTAAGACTTTTATAATGGTAACTGTTGACACCAGATATTTCTGTCCATTTAGGTTAAGATTTGTAAAACGTAGGGCAAAGCAAATATTTAACTGAAAGAAAACCTGTTCCATATAACCACATACCAATCAGATTATAGCCCTCGTTTTTATAGCCCATTAGAAATTGTGCAGCCTGGTTGGTTTCTGTAAATGACTTCTCAAGGTTTCATCTACATTAGTAAAAAAAATCATCCAATGGTATTTTATAGTAACATTTATTTTCCAGATGAAATACAGAATAATTAACTAGTTGGCAAGTTAAGATGAGTATGTTTATTACTGCTACTACTTCTTGACAAGCATAGTGCTTATACCAAATGAAAACATTGATAGTCAATAATTCATAAATAGCCAAACATTTCTGTTGCATTTGTTACTGTTGGTGAAATGCAGTGTAATAGCACAGCAATTCAGATGTACAAGATTTTTCATTCAAATGCAGTGTACTAATGTCTTCCGTTCTGGTTGTTCATACTAAGATGTAAAGTGTACTAAAAGCAGTTTTCCTAATATTTGTGATAGGTAGAGCCTTTGGAATCACAATAACAGTGGCCGGCAAATCACTGAAGTCAGCAATTAGCACTTTTGGTTACTTGTGGGTCCCACACTGGGGGTCATAAGCAGCCAGACTCAATTGAAAGGAAACTATATGAGGATAGGACATACGTTTTTGCAATTTGAAAACCTCTTTAACTTTACTAATGTACAACAATAATAACTCAAATCCACAAGTATATAACTCATTATTGCAGAGCAACTCTTCATTTTACATGTTTATGCCCCCCCCTTTGATATTCACTTGCTCTAATACAATAATGACTTTAATTTTAGAATGGCAAGTTGTAATCCATAAAATAATAGCAATACAGGCTCTGTAGAACAATTACTATAGGTGGTATACAGGATACTATGTAGAATGATAAACATCAGGCTTCAAAACTTTTTTAAACTTCTTTGATGAATTCTTTTTAATGTGGAAAAACTTTCAAATAAATAACCACATTGTGCCATCTTGCTGGGTTCGTCCGCCAACTGTCCGCAGACTTGAAGCCAATCTGAGCGACCAACTGTTTATTTTCCTGGATTGTATTTAGAACCACAATGCTAATGTTTTCTGCAATGTTCCATGTGTTATATCAATCTTCATGTTAATTGCAGAACTACATGAATAATCATGTACAACAATTATACTATGTCTCCGTCCCTTCATAATGCAATGCAAAACAAAATCTATGTAAAACTAATCAAATCAAAGCTGCATAAATTAGTTAATGTGAGTATGAAGATACCAATGAAGTAAGATAATTAACACCTGCACTTAGGCACTTACAAAGGAGGACTTCACGATTGCCTAGGTAGAAGAAATACTGTACATGTTTTTATACCTTACTGTAGATTGGAATCCAGCCTTCTGTACTATAGGTCATGGGTAAAAGAGAAATGGATGGTATCTAATAACAAAAAAAGATGGTAATGTTAGTTCACTGGTGGCAGATCCTTGCTCAAGATAGCAAGGTTGAAGGTTGTGAGGTATTTACGTAATTTATGTCATGAGTGGAAGGGAATTTTGAAACTAGTTTTAGCTCAGACATTACTAGAGGACAACATTACAAAGTTACATAGTAGGGTTGATGGATAGACATATTTCCATAAGATCAGAGTATCTGATAGATGAGAAAAGATGTGTGTGAAATGAAGGAGTATGGGTAAGTAGTATGGAGTATAGGTAATCACTGTCCCTTCTGCTCACTATTTGCAATGCATGTGTATTTACTTACATTCTAAGGGGTCAGGCATATATTAAATTCACGAAAATATTTTGTCTCATCTACATAATCACTCAGGTTCTTCAAGCTATTCAATATATTTTTGCAACATATGAAACTGTCCAAAATGATTTTTATGCCTCGCTTCGAAAGATCTTCTGTCTGTAATCCAGATCAAACAGTTCCAGGGGACATCACAGAAGCCAGAAGTTGTAAGCGACAGTCCACACAAATTGAATATTTCTAGACAGAGTCACATAAAACTATGTGTATGATCTCGTTTCAAGAGAAGAAGCACATTCTTCCAAATTTAAATCAAGTAAAAAAATAAAATAAAAGGCATGAATTTTTTTGGTGCTTAATTTAGACCTTTTATATATTTCTGTCTAGCGAGGTTTTAGAGACACTCCATATTCAAAATACTTGATACTTTTTCATCATTCTTGCAAAATATTACTCTTTGCACACTTTTTGGTCTCTCCTTGTCTGCCTTTTCTATGCATAATACTTGAGAAATATTTATGTTCCTGACATTTTTACCAGTCTTTATTTCTGAAAGATGTTCCTTGGGAATGGGCTATAGCATGTCACAAAATCCCCATTCTACATGATAGAAAATAAATCTTTATTCATCAGATTAAGCTACCGTTTTCTATTATTCCATGCATTCTGTAGGTGCTTTGGTAGTGAATGCAATTTGGTATAAGTATGAGTAAGGGTTCTGTAGTGTTGTGTAGCTCTCTTCACAAAAAGAGCTACAAAAAACGCCCCAGGACCAATTCAGAAAATAAACACTTGTAAAAAGAGATAAAAATAATTTTACACTCTGACCGGAGCTCTGAATATTGTAGTTGTCCTTCATTTTAAGATTTCTCACTGCTTTCTACTCCAAAAAAGAAGAAGAAAATTTCTTCACTCCATTTGTGTAAGCAAAACGACTTCCAACGGGAATAGGCCACCATTCAGAACCTCCTTAATGGGGTTTTCCCTCCTCAATTCCACCATTAATCATAGCAGACCGCTAGAAGAAAATATTCTCACAATAAACGTAGTATGTTATTAAAAAAGGCAACGCCCCAGAAGAAGCCGAGGTTGGCGAAACGCAGGGTCGGGCGAGCATGTGTAGCTGGCGTCCTCTAATATCTGAAATGCGCAGTATTAAAGTATTTTTGTGAGTATATTTTAATAAAAGACACCCTTTTTAAAGAACGTACTACGCTATTTGTGCGAATATTTTCTTCTAGCGGTCTGCTATGATTAATGGTGGAAACGATGAGGGAAAACCACACTAAGGAGGTTCTGAATGGTGGTCTAATCCCGCCGGAAGTCGCTTTGCTTACATAAATGGAGTACAAAAATTTGCTTCTTCTTTTTTGGAGTAAAAAGCAGTGAGAAATCTTAAAAGGAGGAACAACTACAATAATCGGAGCTCCAGTCAGAGTGTAAAATTATTTATATCTCTTTTTATAAGTATAAGTACTCTACATTCTCTCCACTGTGTAATGAAATAGGCTAGCCTTTTCCATGCATGAAGCACAGTGCCTTGGATGCTTCTGTCTGTATTTTACTTTATTGCTACTATGAGCTAAATTGTCTACTAGAAATAACTTGAAAAACCATAGAAAAAAACATAGAACATAGTTGTATTCTTTGCAACTAGTTAGTCTAGACTAGACTTAAAGAAGATTGCCATAAGAATTCCTATGCCACCTATACAGTATGTCAGATTTAATTTAATCTACAACTTTCTTTGTCTAACATTTGTTATCTTGAGGCTAAAACATGGTAAAGTTGAACACAATTATATATTTTCAATTTTCTCTGGGGGTAGACCCACAATGTGCCCCTAGCGCTCTGCACTGACCTGCTCCACCCTCCACCCCTTTGCTTTGAGTGACTACTGGCACTAATAGCTTACACAAAGGTATGATTAACTCCTTGGTGACATGCATTGTAAGAGCAGTGTTGTTAAGTCTGTTAAGTCTTCTCACCAGCTCAGCACTCTCCATGCCAGGCTTATATCTGCTGTATTGCATTGTTCAGCAGACACTCACATTAACTTTTTAAAGTGCTATGGTCAAACTCTTGCAGAAGTTCACATGACTGTCATTCCATAATCCCTATCACTGTAGAATTGTGGAATAAAGCATGACCCTCTTTCTATAAAAGCATATAGCAATAAAAAGACTGCTGGGGAGGGGGTTATCAAGGCTTGGTGTGGGCCTAATTGGACAGGGGAGTTTGAAAATTATCTGAAGCCTGCAACAGTTCCTGATGCAGGTTATAGAAACTATTCTGTTCCGGGCTCCAACTCTTAATAAAACCCCTTCATGCAGCCTAAACTGAATCATTTATCAAGTTTAGAGTTATAAAATTAAGTTAAGAGTTCTATAGCGGGACCCTATTATTTCTGTATGTATTCATTAGACACATATTGATAGAATGAAGTTTTATTATCGGACACTGAAAACAAGCAAATAATCAAAAGTACCACACTTGGGTCATGTAGTATAGATTGGAAACTATTTATTAATTCCATAAAAGTAATAAAAATTATGAATAAAAAATATCTATAAAATAGTCCTATATGAAGTGTTTTGGGTACTCGACCCTTTCTCAAATTCAGGACAAGCAAATGATCATACATGGATATGACATCAATCTTAAATACTCTGATACGTGTGACAGATAACTTACATGTTAGAGGACATGTTATTGAACTGAATAGCAGTAGTCCTGGGTTGAGCATCTACTACAGAATTCATGAATTATAAATTTCATTCTCTGAAGTGAACTGAAAAATGCACTGAAAATAGCAGTGGACAAGTTTCTTATTCAGATAATAACTTTGCAAATGAATATGTGGTACAAGTGTAGTTCATGCCCAAGCAGTAGAATTACTTTCATAATAATGGATTGCTGCATATGTAGAGCAGCTCTAATTCAGAATTCTGTGAGATATATATGCACAGCGACCTTGAAATACACATTAGCATACAACTAGAAGGACTGTTGATGCTTTAGCAGTATTTTAAGATTCTAAGCAATGAAGATAATTAATGGTTTGTCTTGTTGAATGATGCTTGTATTATTGTAAACTCAAGGAGATCTTTTCAAATGTAAAGAAAAGGAAGGTTGGGTTAACTCGGTGAAATTCTAATACGATGACACTTAACTTGAATGAGATTCCCTGAATTCTGTTAAGATCTCAGTTTTGTGTGACCTTGGAGAAATCAGTTTATCTTTCTAAGTGAATACAGAACACAGGCTATTGTATCTGAAATGCAAAATCTATCCCAATCTTGCAATATCAATCTGTTGCTTAAAGGAATACTCTTTTAGGGTTGCATAAGGGCAGACGATAATTTTTGAAGGTCCTACAAAGACTCTTAAGATACACTACATATAATTTTTGTACTTTTGTACACTTAAGAATATATATTTTCATCAAATATCAAATAATGGGAAATTCATTAAAAGTTATTTCAAATACATATAGTAACACAGGGGTCAGCCTGAAGCAACTGATGCGGCACATGGTATTGCATGACATAATATAAAAATACTTCTGTGAAGATAGCAGTTGAAAGTGAACAATGGCAGATGGCAAATAGTGGAAGGCGTATATGATTAAAACGGAAAATTGTTTGGCGAATATATTCTTAACATGTGAAGAGATAGTGGGGTTTATTTACTAAGGGTCTGCAGTCGCACTTTCATTGGATTTTCTGACATTTTCGAGTTTTGCATAGCTGTGACAGGTTTTTAACAGAGAATTGTGTTACAGCCGATCGGATTGTGGTGCAGCTGCGCTGGCTTCCATACGACAGAAATTGGGGGGCGGGCCACCGGATGATATGACTGATTCGGACTGAGCGCGGGATTTAACTTTCAAATCATGCCGTAAGATGAAGCATTTACATGCACCATGAAGAAGAAGGTGAACTCTGTCAGGCCTGAGCAGGGAAGCGACACATATAGGATATCGGGCGCGCTATCTTAGTGGATTGCAGTAGAGTGCATTATCATCGGACAATGCACTTTTGGTGAACTCCTCTGGACAGTAATGCAGTGTAGGATGATGTTGCAGTAAAAAAGAGGGATAGTGGTGCTCTTCACTTCTGAATTGTCAGTGGTTTAAATTGATCAAGGCGGGACTCAGTCCAGTGGTTTAAAGGAGTGTTTATTGGTAAAACGGCTATGTGTTTTAATGCCAGTGTAGCATTCTTCAGGCTTTTTCTAGAAAGACCTACAGCGAGTAAAGTCCCTCTACAATTACAGAAAGGCAGCCAGCAAGCATAAATTAGTGTTCATACCAGTAATGTGAGAGAGAAACAAAATAACACAATGGGGCAGATTTATCAAGCTGTCTGAAAGTCAGAATATTTCCAGTTGCCCATGGCAACCAATCACAACTCCCCTTGAAAATATTCATGAGCACTGCTAAAATGAAAGCTGAGCTGTGATTGGTTGCCATGGGCAACTAGAAATATTCTGACTTTCAGACAGCTTGATAAATCTGCCCCAATAAGTGCATTCTCAGTCGTACTTAATAGACAGAGGAAGGGGGACATATATCTCATTATAATTTGTAATTTGCACATTAACCTGTTGCATATTGAAAGTTTAGGCCTCTATTTTAATTTATACATTTTTACATTAAGTTGCTCCTAAATTTAGCTTGTATAATTATTTGTTTTTTGGCCCAATTACATGTTTTTATGTAAGTTTTAATTTTTAGGTCTTGTAAATTTCAGGGTTCAGTCACATGCAATCCTTTTTTAAACGCATTGCAAAAAGGCATGCATTTTACTATGCTTTTGGCTGTTGTGAAAGCACTTTTCTTTATTACTGGAAGCAACTCATGGTAACATGTAAGACGCATGTGTTACTGCAATGCGTTTTAAAATCCATTACAAATGCCACATGTAACTGCCTTCGTATGTTGTCTTCTCCCTGGGAATTGAAATGCTGGCTACGGCCTCAAATACAAAATTTAAAGTAGTGTTCACTCCTGTACATAACCCCCTTACATGGCTTGCGCCCTAGTGGATGAGAACCTTTAGTAAAAAAAAAAACTTAAAATAAAGCCCAAAGTTGCACCTACCAGGACAGGAAAAGCTAAACATGTATCACAAGAAAAAAAGACATGAAGATACATAAATAAATATATAAAATTCTGTTACCTAAAAGGTGTTGCGTCTGCTTTGCCACAGTAAGCGGTAGTGGAGATATGCATTGTTAGAAAATTGAAATACAAAATAGAAAAAATGTAGGGATGACATCTACATTTCTATATTAACTAAAACTGACAGATGATGGCATTTCACTTGCTCTACATGTCCATGTAACCTGGTTCACATCATTACTGTAGCAGTTTACTGTAGCAAGTCTACAAGCTGTAATGTGCTCAAGAGGCCTGATCCTTTCTTCCGTCGAAGGTTCAAGGTTTTAAGACATACAATAGACTGGTGCCATGAATACAAAATTCTAAAGTAACATTACATTTTGTTAACTGTTTCCATTTATATAGAGTGTGTAATAAAACACTTTCAGAAATAAACCCATTCAATTGGCCGAAAGCAGGCTTACGGTATAAACTGTATAAAACTGCTATAAACTCAACGTCAATCTGTGATGAATGGTGGAAATTTGCTATTGTACTATCTGAAGAATAATTTAGGCTTCAACAATATTTCTAGTCAAATACACATACAAACATTCAGAATGTGTCAATCTTTCCTCCATTGCTTAGTGTTAACCTAGCCTGGCATTATGCTGTCTTCAATTACGCTTACAATCTATAATACAAATGGAAATAACTTGTCTTGTCAAGTATGGCAATACATGAGGAAAAGATATGCCTATATAACTATAAGCCTGTACAGGTCTGTTTAAGATGAATTTTTCCTACCAGCTGTGATAAGATGCCTGTCTCATTTTTGAAAAATGATATTTGCACACTTGGCAGTTTCCTTAATGAAAAGTATGGACTGTTATCAGAATTTATCCTTTCAAGAGGACATTGATTTTCACTTGTGTTATGGAAGATTGTCAGATGCTCTTTAATTTACACCATATCTCGGCCCTTTACTCAGATAGTATTGCACCTTATGGTGTTTTTTTGCTTATCTGATCATTGTTGGATATTTATAGAAACATTTTTTGCTACTCATAAAAGTGTAATCAACATAATTAGAGTTATTTTAGTTGCTTTTCACTAATATAGTAAATTTTCAATAAAGTCAACATTGACTTTATTGTCTTGTAACACAGTAACATTAGGAAATGTAAGGTGATCTCTAGGAATTTGCAAATTGGTTTAATGCTGCACTAAATATTGGGTAATGAATTTCCTAATACACTGTGCATTTTGTAACAATTTATTCTTCTAGCATTTGCCTTTAATTGTCCTATTTAATTATGCATTTTTATTGCATAACACTGGGTCGACTGACTTGACTTGACATAAACCATGTACCATGCAGTTGGTTCTCTACTGCTTAAAGGACCTGCTTCATGGTGCTGATGACAAATGCAATTTTGACCAATCAATACCGAGTAGCTCAGAAGCATGACACTATAGTCCTACCTCAGGTCACTCAGTACATGGACTGAAGTAGATACTTTGAAAGTACCATGCACCAGGTACATCCCGATACTCTATTTACAGGGGAAAAAGTGTCACAACTCACAAGTGCTTATAGAAAGCTCCTCACAAGCAAATAGCACTTGATAGAACACTTTATAAGCTTTCCAGATATACATTTCCTGTTTTGCTTTGATCTGTCGTTGCAAAAAAATATTTATTTAAATTAGCACTTCAATGCATCCAGTATGAGGTATGTCTACTAAGACTGAGATGCCCAATGAAATCTCCAATAGATAAAAGCTGTGGCAAGTGGACATATTGTTGACAAGCAAAAACTAGTTTGAAAAGAAAGTTCCTTACATAATGTTGTTTTTACTTGTGATGTGGTTTTAAGAGCTGCTAGGCCTTCTACACACCATGCAGTTTTCCTCGGTGTCACTGATGGCTCCCAAAAAACAAGCAATCAGCAATGACTTTATTAGCATTGAATCTTTTAATGTTATTATAATTGATCACTATTGATATATTCCTGGAAAACCTATTTAAGTTTGTAGAGTTTCACTTACAGTACAGTGCAATTCTCATAAATTCCTATATAATAAGTATATTATGCTGAATAAGGAGCTTGTGGTCTAGATGATACTGCCAGGAAAAAGCAGATGATTACAAAAATGTTACTGCTAAAATGAAGAGTGCTGGTAAACCAGACTAATGGAGGGTGATCAGTGATTTATCACTGATTGATAAATATAAACTTATACTCTAGAGCTTGAGAACAGGACTTGGGATCGCACCCGGGCCCAAGTGGTTTAGGGGGCCCTTATGGTGTCACTTTCCCATTACTATAAACCATACATTATAGTCAGGGGCCTTGCACAGACTTTGCACTGGGGCCCATCAGCTTCTAGTTATGCCACTGACCAGACCTTTTATGTGGATTGAGCAAGTAGGACATAATCCTTTGAAGAGTCAATAGTCAATCATTGTTGTGTTAGAAGGAACTAATTGTAAGTCTAAGTACAGTTTTTAATTGTTGGCAGCACATTCCCCTGCTTTCATGATGATGATTGCATGATTGTATTGTATCATGTGATCAATCTAGAAAGCAACCATTTGATCATGTTATTCTTAAAGGAAACCTACCATTTAGAATGGTAGGGGTAAGCTGTAAGTACCGAGCACCAGCTCAGGGTGAGCTGGTGCCGGTATTTACTTTCGTTAGTGTTATAAACCGCGGTATCGCGGTTTTAACACTTTTTAAACTTTAGAGTAGAACAGGCTTCGGCGCTGCGTGCATACGGCGCCGAAGCCCCTTCTGCTCTAAAGTTTAAAAAGTGTTAAAACCGCGATACCGCAGTTTATAACACTAACGAAAGTAAGTACCGGCACCAGCTCACCCTGAGCTGGTGCTCGGTACTTACAGCTTACCCCTACCATTCTAAATGGTAGGTTTCCTTTAACTCTTCTCCACTAGATCACCACAAAGAGTGATCTTATGATAATTGACCCAAGTGGGTATTCTGTTTTGTCTATTGTGTTGTATAGTCCTGTTTAGCATTCTAGCATTTAAAAGTCTATGCTGTGTATAGCAGTTGCTCCTTGAGACTTGCGCCTGCTGACTCCTACCAGGCTGGCTACAGACTATGTGGCGAATGGTGGAGGGACCACAGAAAGTAAGTGTGGTGTGTCTGTTATGCACAGTTCTATGGAAGACTCCTACTTTGCTGATTAGTACGATTTGTAATAACTAAATTCAAAACAGAAAACATCACATCACTTGTTTCCCCTGTGCTATTTAAAAGATTGTTTCTTTCTTTTCCTGTAGTGAGCTTTTGAAAGCCTATTCAAGTTTACACAACTGATAGATTAGGGCAGGAGGCTAACATTTCACTCTTTACAAAACTACCGTATATTCTTGAGTATAAGCCGACCCAAGTATAAGCCGAGGCCTCTAATTTTACCACAAAAACCTGGTAAAATCTATATATTTTTTACTTGAGTACTCGAGTTCAGCTCAGTTTTTTGTGCTTATACTCGAGTATATATGGTATATCACATGATGATTCAGCTTTTTAAGGAAATCAGACTATGTAGTCATACTTAAAAATGCTGAAATAAATGATGGCATAGAAATAAGAAATGTATTTCTTTAATAAAGCATATTACAAAATTATGATCTGAACTCTTGCACTATTCAATCAGGTTTAAAGGGTTTTCTACTGTTTAAGTGCCTGAATCAAGCTTCTTGTTTAAAGGAATATTCTCCTATGGTTTTTATCATTCTGGAAAACCCTTTGATCATTTGCTTTAGTCTACTAAATAGGTCTTTTACAGAAACTGTTTTATGTCAGCATTCAGCAAATAAGTCTTCAATTATTTACTGGAACCTCATAGTTAGGAAAAAATATGTTACTCAGAAATATGTAAACTAATGGTGATAGCAACAGTGAATTGTTAAATGAACACATACTATACACATAGATGTCTACATGAATATACTATGTGTAGCTAGTAGTGCTGAGCAGAGCATAACCGCAACGTTCGTCTCAACTTCTCATCGGTTAATGTCCGTGATCGGTGCTGGGATTGTTGCTGTTGTTAAAGGGGTTTGCCCATGAAAGAAAATTCTCAAATTTCAATCGCCTAGAGATGTTTACACAATAAAAATAATTTTTAACCCTTACTTTATAATTTTACTCTGTTTTATTGCTGCTTTAGCTCCTATTACTCAGTGATGGTCAGTGTAAGATTCCAGAGTGTGGGCTCTCTTAGCAGGCACATTATGATCCCTTTAGTGCTGTGAGATGCAGTGTGCTGACAATGTGCTTAGATTATCAGGGTACAGAATTATATACACTTTCATTTACCTTGTTACATTATACTTGTATCTGACACATAGAAAAAGAGATGAGACCAATCAGAGATGAGATGATGAGATCCATGAGATGCATATTACACACAATGACACATCTATGCTGTGCCAGAACACACTACCAGATCTGATGTTCCTTCCTCCCGCTCCACGGATAAAGAACTTATCTACCTGTAGCTTGTAGATCTCCTCACGATGTGATGTATTGTTTGCTGGCAGGAAGTGAGTGTATGTGAGCTTGTCCTGGATATGACAGTAAATCTTCTGAATATGGTCAAA
Organism: Engystomops pustulosus; assembly: GCF_040894005.1. Classification (NCBI taxonomy): domain Eukaryota; kingdom Metazoa; phylum Chordata; class Amphibia; order Anura; family Leptodactylidae; genus Engystomops; species Engystomops pustulosus. Next base: position 108,987,806 of record NC_092412.1, on the reverse strand, counting down.
TTCTGCTAATGAATAGCTTCTGCCTCCAGCACCTCCCCCCTTGCATTACAAAACGAGTTCTGACACAGGCACTTGCCGTCAGCCAGCAAGAGTGTGCAGAGACTTAATATACAAGCTACAATTAGTTTACAAAACGCAATGTAAATGCGATGTTAATGCATGCGCTAACACCGCACTAACGCAGGTTTTTACTATGTGATAACATGTGTTTTGTTAACACACACGCTATCAAAACAAATGTTAAGATGATATTAACATATGTAATGTAATCACTAGAGATGAGCGAACACTAAAATGCTCGGGTACTCGTTATTCGAGACGAACTTTTACCGATGCTCGAGTGCTCGTCTCGAATAACGAACCCCATTGAAGTCAATGGGAGACTCGAGCATTTTTCAAGGGGACCAAGGCTCTGCACAGGGAAGCTTGGCCAAACACCTGGGAACCTCAGAAAAGGATGGAAACACCACGGAAATGGACAGGAAACAGCAGGGGCAGCATGCATGGATGCCTCTGAGGCTGCATAATCGCACCATTATGCCAAAATTATGGGCAACAGCATGGCCATGACAGAGTGACAGAATGAAGCTAGATAGCATCTAAAACATCCAATAATTGACCCTGACACTATAGGGGACGGCATGCAGAGGCAGCGGCAGCAGCGGCAGGCTAGAGAGTGGCATGGCGACATACCCTAAATGGACTCAGGCTTCAAACCAATGGGTGGCAGAGAGGAACCAAAGGAGGTGAGCAAGAAGCGCTCAAATAATATCGGTACATGATAAAAGTTTGCCAGTATATTTTGTGGATTACACAGCAGGGTGGCGACAAAGTTAACATGGAAGCCATGAAAACAACCCAAAATTCTGCCTGACACAGCTCGTTTGATAAGGGGACCATGTATGGAGGCAGTGAACTAGTAGTAGATTAAAGGTGCTGCAGTTAAAACTATGTTAGTTGGATCTTGGCATGGAGCTGGCGCTCCGCTGCCAGGCGAGCTTTCGCCAATCCAAGCCCCTGTCTATAGGCTACTCCCCAAACAGCACTTCTAAGAACCTTTTGTATAAGATCAAGTGTAGTAGCGTTCTTATAAGTTTAGGATATGGCGGGTGAGGGGAATGTAAACAGATGCGCAAGAAGCGCTGAAATAATATCCCTAAATGGTAAAAGTTTGCAAGTATATTTTGGGGATTACACAGCAGGGTGGCGACAAAGTTAACAACTTTGATGTGGAATGCCCTGTAATAGCTCTTGGGCGGTGTGCCTTTTATCGCCTAGGCTCAGCAGTTTCAGCACCGCCTGCTGTCGCTTAGCGACGGCACTGCTGCTGTGCCTAGAGCTACCGACTGATGGCGCCATGCCCACGGATGGTAATTCGGAGGAGGAGGAGGTGGAGGAGGGGTGGGAGGAGGTATAGTAGGCCTTTGAGACCTGGACCGAGGTAGGCCCCGCAATTCTCTGCGTCGGCAGTATATGACCAGCCCCAGGGTCAGACTCGGTCCCAGCCTGCACCAAGTTAAGTGTAGTAGCGTTCTTATAAGTTTGGGATATGGCGGGTGAGGGGAATGTAAACAGATGCGCAAGAAGCGCATGATGCGCATGGAGCTGGCGTTCCGCTGCCAGGCGAGCTTTCGCCAATCCAAGCCCCTGTCTCTAGGCTACTCCCCAAACAGCACTTCTAAGAACCTTTTGTATAAGATCAAGTGTAGTAGCGTTCTTATAAGTTTAGGATATGCCGGGTGAGGGGAATGTAAACAGATGCGCAAGAAGCGCTGAAATAATATCCCTAAATGGTAAAAGTTTGCCAGTATATTTTGTGGATAACACAGCAGGGTGGCGACAAAGTTAACAACTTTGATGTGGAATCCATGAAAACAACCCAAATTTCTGCCTGACACACCTCGTTTGATAAAGGGACGATGTATGGAGGCAGCTATATGGACGACTTTTGGAGGTAGCAATGGAGACAACGTGTGGAGGCTGCTATGGAGACAATTTAATTTGGATAGTGCCTGTATGTGGCAGTCCCAAACATTTTTCAAACCAGAGGAGCAGGTAGGTGGCCCTCCAGTAAAATGGGATAGATTGAGTGCCTGTATGTGGCAGTCCCAAAAATGTTTCAAACCAGAGGAGCAGGTAGGTGGCCCTCCAGTAAAATGGAATAGATTGAGTGCCTGTATGTGGCAGTCCCAAAAATTGTTCAAACCAGAGGAGCAGGTAGGTGGCCCTGCAGTAAAATGGAATAGATTGAGTGCCTGTATGTGGCAGTCCCAAAAATTGTTCAAACCAGAGGAGCAGGTAGGTGGCCCTGCAGTAAAATGGAATAGATTGAGTGCCTGTATGTGGCAGTCCCAAAAATTGTTCAAACCAGAGGAGCAGGTAGGTGGCCCTGCAGTAAAATGGAATAGATTGAGTGCCTGTATGTGGCAGTCCCAAAAATGTTTCAAACCAGAGGAGCAGGTAGGTGGCCCTGCAGTAAAATGGAATAGATTGAGTGCCTGTATGTGGCAGTCCCAAAAATTGTTCAAACCAGAGGAGCAGGTAGGTGGCCCTGCAGTAAAATGGAATAGATTGAGTGCCTGTATGTGGCAGTCCCAAAAATTGTTCAAACCAGAGGAGCAGGTAGGTGGCCCTGCAGTAAAATGGAATAGATTGAGTGCCTGTATGTGGCAGTCCCAAAAATGTTTCAAACCAGAGGAGCAGGTAGGTGGCCCTCCAGTAAAATGGAATAGATTGAGTGCCTGTATGTGGCAGTCCCAAAAATTGTTCAAACCAGAGGAGCAGGTAGGTGGCCCTGCAGTAAAATGGAATAGATTGAGTGCCTGTATGTGGCAGTCCCAAAAATTGTTCAAACCAGAGGAGCAGGTAGGTGGCCCTGCAGTAAAATGGAATAGATTGAGTGCCTGTATGTGGCAGTCCCAAAAATTGTTCAAACCAGAGGAGCAGGTAGGTGGCCCTGCAGTAAAATGGAATAGATTGAGTGCCTGTATGTGGCAGTCCCAAAAATGTTTCAAACCAGAGGAGCAGGTAGGTGGCCCTCCAGTAAAATGGAATAGATTGAGTGCCTGTATGTGGCAGTCCCAAAAATTGTTCAAACCAGAGGAGCAGGTAGGTGGCCCTGCAGTAAAATGGAATAGATTGAGTGCCTGTATGTGGCAGTCCCAAAAATTGTTCAAACCAGAGGAGCAGGTAGGTGGCCCTGCAGTAAAATGGAATAGATTGAGTGCCTGTATGTGGCAGTCCCAAAAATTGTTCAAACCAGAGGAGCAGGTAGGTGGCCCTGCAGTAAAATGGAATAGATTGAGTGCCTGTATGTGGCAGTCCCAAAAATGTTTCAAACCAGAGGAGCAGGTAGGTGGCCCTCCAGTAAAATGGAATAGATTGAGTGCCTGTATGTGGCAGTCCCAAAAATTGTTCAAACCAGAGGAGCAGGTAGGTGGCCCTGCAGTAAAATGGAATAGATTGAGTGCCTGTATGTGGCAGTCCCAAAAATTGTTCAAACCAGAGGAGCAGGTAGGTGGCCCTGCAGTAAAATGGAATAGATTGAGTGCCTGTATGTGGCAGTCCCAAAAATGTTTCAAACCAGAGGAGCAGGTAGGTGGCCCTCCAGTAAAATGGAATAGATTGAGTGCCTGTATGTGGCAGTCCCAAAAATTTTTTAAAACAGAGGAACGGGTAGGTGGCCCTCCAGAAAAATGGAATAGATTGAGTGCCTGTATGTGGCACTCACAAAAATTGTTTCAAACAGAGGACCGGGTAGGTGGCCCTCCAGAAAAATTAAATGCATGAAGTACTATAGCAAGAGCCAGTGGGCCCTGTCAAAAAATAGCCATTTTCCTCTGCTTTACTGTACAAAGAGGAGGAGAAGGAGGAAAATGAGGAGGAGGAGGAGGAGTGGATCAATTATTCAGGTTGAGCTTCCTTCACCTGGTGGAGATTGGAAATTCTGAGAAATCCAGCCTTTATTCATTTTAATAAGCGTCAGCCTGTCAGCGCTGTCAGTCGACAGGCGTGTACGCTTATCGGTGATGATGCCACCAGCTGCACTGAAAACCCGCTCGGACAAGACGCTAGCGGCAGGGCAGGCAAGAACCTCCAAGGCGTACAGCGCCAGTTCGTGCCACATGTCCAGCTTTGAAACCCAGTAGTTGTAGGGAGCTGTGTGATCATTTAGGACGATGGTATGGTCAGCTACGTACTCCCTCACCATCTTTCTGTAAAGATCAGCCCTACTCTGCCGAGACTGGGGACAGGTGACAGTGTCTTGCTGGGGTGACATAAAGCTGGCAAAAGCCTTGTAAAGCGTACCCTTGCCAGTGCTGGACAAGCTGCCTGCTCGCCTACTCTCCCTCGCTACTTGTCCCGCAGAACTACGCACTCTGCCGCTAGCGCTGTCAGAAGGGAAATACTGTTTCAGCTTGTGCACCAGGGCCTGCTGGTATTCATGCATTCTCACACTCCTTTCCTCTCCAGGGATGAGAGTGGGAAGATTTTGCTTGTACCGTGGGTCCAGGAGAGTGAACACCCAGTAATCGGTGCTGGAATAAATTCTTTGAACGCGAGGGTCACGGGATAGGCAGCCTAGCATGAAATCTGCCATATGCGCCAGAGTACCAACGCGTAAGAATTCACTCCCCTCACTGGCCTGACTGTCCATTTCCTCCTCCTCCAACTCCTCCAACTCCTCTTCTTCTGCCCATACACGCTGAACAGTGAAGGACTCAACAATGGTCCCCTCTTGTGTCTCGCCAACATTCTCCTCCTCTTCCTCCTCATCCTCCTCCACCTCCACCTCCTCCGATATGCGCTGAGAAACAGACCTCAGGGTGCTTTGGCTATCAACAAGGGAATATTCTTCCCCCGTCTCTTGTGACGAGCGCAAAGCTTCCGACTTCATGCTGACCAGAGAGTTTTTCAACAGGCCAAGCAGCGGGATGGTGAGGCTGATGATGGCGGCATCGCCACTGACCATCTGTGTTGACTCCTCAAAGTTACTCAGCACCTGACAGATATCAGACATCCACGTCCACTCCTCATTGTAGACTTGAGGAAGCTGACTGACCTGACTACCAGTTCTGGTGGAAGTTGACATCTGGCAGTCTACAATCGCTCTGCGCTGCTGGTAAACTCTGGATAACATGGTCAGTGTTGAATTCCACCTCGTGGGCACGTCGCACAACAGTCGGTGAGCGGGCAGTTGGAGGCGGCGCTGCGCTGCCCTGAGAGTGGCAGCATCTGGGCTGGACTTCCTGAAATGCGCACAGATGCGGCGCACCTTCGTGAGCAAATCAGACAGATTGGGGTATGTCTTGAGGAAACGCTGCACTATCAGATTTAACACATGGGCCAGGCATGGCACATGTGTCAGTCTGCCGAGTTGCAGAGCCGCCACCAGGTTACGGCCGTTGTCACACACAACCATTCCCGGCTTGAGGTTCAGCGGTGCCAGCCACAGATCAGTCTGCGCCGTGATGCCCTGTAATAGCTCTTGGGCGGTGTGCCTTTTGTCGCCTAGGCTCAGCAGTTTGAGCACCGCCTGCTGTCGCTTAGCGACGGCACTGCTGCTGTGCCTAGAGCTACCGACTGATGGCGCCGTGCCCACGGATGGTAGTTCGGAGGAGGAGGTGGAGGAGGGGTGGGAGGAGGAGGAGGCATATTAGGCCTGAAACACCTGGACCGAGGTAGGCCCCGCAATCCTCGGCGTCGGCAGTATATGAGCAGCCCCAGGGTCAGACTCGGTCCCAGCCTCCACCAAGTTAACCCAATGTGCCGTCAGCGATATATAGTGGCCCTGCCCGGCAGCACTCGTCCACGTGTCCGTGGTCAGGTGGACCTTGTCAGAAACGGCGTTGGTCAGGGCACGGATGATGTTGTCTGACACGTGCTGGTGCAGGGCTGGGACGGCACATCGGGAAAAGTAGTGGCGGCTGGGGACCGAATACCGAGGGGCGGCCGCCGCCATGAGGTTGCGAAAGGCCTCGGTTTCTACTAGCCTATAGGGCAGCATCTCCAGGCTAAGCAATCTGGAGATGTGCACATTAAGGGCTTGGGCGTGCGGGTGGGTTGCACTATATTTGCGTTTCCGCTCCAGCGTCTGGGGTATGGAGAGCTGAACGCTGGTGGATGCTGTGGAGGATCGTGGAGGCGACGATGGGGTTTTTGTGCCAGGGTCCTGGGCAGGGGGCTGACTAGCAGCTGACACAGGGGAAGGAGCAGTGGTGTGCACGGCCGGAGGTGAACGGGCTTGTTGCCACTGAGTGGGGTGCTTAGCATTCATATGCCTGCGCATACTGGTGGTAGTTAAGCTAGTAGTGGTGGAACCCCTGCTGAGCCTGGTTTGGCAAATGTTGCACACCACAGTCCGTCGGTCATCCGGTGTTTCCTTAAAGAACCTCCACACTTCTGAAGATCTAGCCCTCGCCGCAAGAGCCCTCACCACGGGAGCTTCACTAGTTGACAGTGGCGCTGATGCACCAGCTCTGGCCCTGCCTCTCCGTCTGGCCCCACCACTGCCTCTTCCAACCTGTTCAGGTCGAGGACTCTCCTCCGTCTCAGAAGCACTGTGTTCACCCGGCCTCTCAACCCAGCTTGGGTCTGTCACCTCATCATCCTCCGATCCCTCAGTCTGCTCCCCCCTCGGACTTCCTGCCCTGACAACAACTTCCCCACTGTCTGACAACCGTGTCTCCTCATCGTCGGACACCTCTTTACACACTTCCACTACGTCAAGAAGGTCATCATCACCCACAGACTGTGACTGGTGGAAAACCTGGGCATCGGAAAATTGCTCAGCAGCAACCGGACAAGTGGTTTGTGACTGTGGGAAGGGTCCAGAAAACAGTTCCTCAGAGTATGCCGGTTCAAATGCCAAATTTTCCTGGGAGGGGGCAGACTGGGGGGGAGGAGGCTGAGGTGCAGGAACTGGAGGAGTGGGGATTTCGGTGACATGGGTGGACTGCGTGGAAGACTGACTGGTGGTGGACAAATTGCTCGAAGCATTGTCAGCAATCCACGACATCACCTGTTCGCACTGTTCTGGCCTCAACAGTGCTCTACCACGAGTCCCAGTAACTTCAGACATGAACCTAGGGAGTGTAGCTCTGCGGCGTTCCCCTGCTCCCTCATCAGCAGGTGGTGTCTCACCCCGCCCAGGACCACGGCCTCTGACCCCTGCAGTAGTTGGACGCCCACGTCCCCGCCCTCGTCCTCTACCCCTAGCCCTCGGGTTAAACATTTTTAAAATGAGAGTTATAACTTTTTTTTTTTTTTTTTACTTCTTTTTGTTTTTTTTGGTGTTTTTTTGTGTGTTTTTTTTTTTTTGTGTTTTTTGTTTTTTTTTGAGTTTTTAAAACCAAACAATCCTATCCTATTGCTATGGCTATTTTCTAGCCAAGTATCAAAGGAAGCACACTACTATGCCAGATGAGATGACACTGAGTTATTGCCTAATAGAAATCCAACCCCTACTGAATTTTGCCACTTCGGCCTTTGCTATGGATATGTGCGCCACTAAGCGCAGAACACAGCGGTCGCAAGTCTCACTACAAATTGCTCAGAATTGGCAAGTACATGCACTGCAGAAACTACAGCCACCAGCAGATCAACCAGAAATCAAATATATAGAACGCTACTGTAGGCTTCAAGAAGCTGTTTGTATTCTCCTATGGCTATTTTCTAGCCAAGTATCAAAGGAAGCACACTACTATGCCAGATGAGATGACACTGAGTTATTGCCTAATAGAAATCCAACCCCTACTGAATTTTGCCACTTCGGCCTTTGCTATGGATATGTGCGCCACTAAGCGCAGAACACAGCGGTCGCAAGTCTCACTACAAATTGCTCAGAATTGGCAAGTACATGCACTGCAGAAACTACAGCCACCAGCAGATCAACCAGAAATCAAATATATAGAACGCTACTGTAGGCTTCAAGAAGCTGTTTGTATTCTCCTATGGCTATTTTCTAGCCAAGTATCAAAGGAAGCACACTACTATGCCAGATGAGATGACACTGAGTTATTGCCTAATAGAAATCCAACCCCTACTGAATTTTGCCACTTCGGCCTTTGCTATGGATATGTGCGCCACTAAGCGCAGAACACAGCGGTCGCAAGTCTCACTACAAATTGCTCAGAATTGGCAAGTACATGCACTGCAGAAACTACAGCCACCAGCAGATCAACCAGAAATCAAATATATAGAACGCTACTGTAGGCTTCAAGAAGCTGTTTGTATTCTCCTATGGCTATTTTCTAGCCAAGTATCAAAGGAAGCACACTACTATGCCAGATGAGATGACACTGAGTTATTGCCTAATAGAAATCCAACCCCTACTGAATTTTGCCACTTCGGCCTTTGCTATGGATATGTGCGCCACTAAGCGCAGAACACAGCGGTCGCAAGTCTCACTACAAATTGCTCAGAATTGGCAAGTACATGCACTGCAGAAACTACAGCCACCAGCAGATCAACCAGAAATCAAATATATAGAACGCTACTGTAGGCTTCAAGAAGCTGTTTGTATTCTCCTATGGCTATTTTCTAGCCAAGTATCAAAGGAAGCACACTACTATGCCAGATGAGATGACACTGAGTTATTGCCTAATAGAAATCCAACCCCTACTGAATTTTGCCACTTCGGCCTTTGCTATGGATATGTGCGCCACTAAGCGCAGAACACAGCGGTCGCAAGTCTCACTACAAATTGCTCAGAATTGGCAAGTACATGCACTGCAGAAACTACAGCCACCAGCAGATCAACCAGAAATCAAATATATAGAACGCTACTGTAGGCTTCAAGAAGCTGTTTGTATTCTCCTATGGCTATTTTCTAGCCAAGTATCAAAGGAAGCACACTACTATGCCAGATGAGATGACACTGAGTTATTGCCTAATAGAAATCCAACCCCTACTGAATTTTGCCACTTCGGCCTTTGCTATGGATATGTGCGCCACTAAGCGCAGAACACAGCGGTCGCAAGTCTCACTACAAATTGCTCAGAATTGGCAAGTACATGCACTGCAGAAACTACAGCCACCAGCAGATCAACCAGAAATCAAATATATAGAACGCTACTGTAGGCTTCAAGAAGCTGTTTGTATTCTCCTATGGCTATTTTCTAGCCAAGTATCAAAGGAAGCACACTACTATGCCAGATGAGATGACACTGAGTTATTGCCTAATAGAAATCCAACCCCTACTGAATTTTGCCACTTCGGCCTTTGCTATGGATATGTGCGCCACTAAGCGCAGAACACAGCGGTCGCAAGTCTCACTACAAATTGCTCAGAATTGGCAAGTACATGCACTGCAGAAACTACAGCCACCAGCAGATCAACCAGAAATCAAATATATAGAACGCTACTGTAGGCTTCAAGAAGCTGTTTGTATTCTCCTATGGCTATTTTCTAGCCAAGTATCAAAGGAAGCACACTACTATGCCAGATGAGATGACACTGAGTTATTGCCTAATAGAAATCCAACCCCTACTGAATTTTGCCACTTCGGCCTTTGCTATGGATATGTGCGCCACTAAGCGCAGAACACAGCGGTCGCAAGTCTCACTACAAATTGCTCAGAATTGGCAAGTACATGCACTGCAGAAACTACAGCCACCAGCAGATCAACCAGAAATCAAATATATAGAACGCTACTGTAGGCTTCAAGAAGCTGTTTGTATTCTCCTATGGCTATTTTCTAGCCAAGTATCAAAGGAAGCACACTACTATGCCAGCTGAGATGACTGAGATGACACTGAGTTATTGCCTAATAGAAATCCAACCCCTACTGAATTTTCCCACTTCGGTCTTTGCTATGGATATGTGTGCCACTAAGAGCTAAACACAACGGTAGCAAGTCCCCCTGCTAATTCCTCACAAAATGGTAAAAGATGCAAATTAAAATAAAAAAAGTAGAACGTTATTGTAGCCCTAAGAAGGGCTGTTGGGTTCTTTGAGAATCACTCCTGCCTAACAGTAAGCTAATAGAACACCCTAACGCTTTCCCTGACCAGCAGCAGCTCTCTCCCTAGCGGCATCCAGAGACAGAATGATCCGAGCAGCGCGGCCAGCGGCTAGTCTATCCCAGGGTCACCTGATCTGGCCAGCCAACCACTGCTATCGACGTGTAAGGGTACCACGTCATGCTGGGTGGAGTGCAGAGTCTCCTGGCTTGTGATTGGCTCTGTTTCTGGCCGCCAAAAAGCAAAACGGCGGGAGCTGCCATTTTCTCGAGCGGGCGAAGTATTCGTCCGAGTAACGAGCAGTTTCGAGTACCCTAATGCTCGACCGAGCATCAAGCTCGGACGAGCATGTTCGCTCATCTCTAGTAATCACCTCTCCACAGCTGTTGTAATGTATTTAAAAAATGAATGAAAACCCAACATGTGACCGCACCCTTAATACCATGTGTGACCGCAGCCTCATAATAATAATAATTCCTTTGTTTACATAGCGCCTCATATGTTGTCATCTCCCTGGGGTTTGACTAGAGTGCTTAAAAATGCAGGACGTGACCTCAAATACAAAATTTACAGTTGTGTCCACTCCCCCTTACATGGCTTGTCTCCATGTGAACTTGAGACATTTGCAACAGAAAGTATCAGAAAGAAGCCAAAATTTGTGCCTGCCAGGACAGGAAAAACTAAACATGCATCACAAGAAAAAAAGACATCATCATACATAAGGCGCAAAAAAGACCTTTCAAATGTCTCAACTATACACCAAAGGAAAAAAAAAAACTATGATACACATCCATCACATGGATCTCATTTTCACTCATCTCTGATCTGTCTCATGTCTCTTTTTCTATGTATCAGATGCTAGTAGAATGTTCAGAAGCTAAATAAAAGTATAGATATACCCTGTAGCTTGATAATCTAAGCACATTGTCAGCACACAGCATCTCACAGCACAGAGGGATCAATAAGTGTAGAAAGTCCCAGTCCATACTCTGGAATCTTACACTGATCATCACTGAATGATTAGTGTTAAAGCATTGTAAAATTATGACATTGTAAAGTAAGGGGCTTGGGGCCCTGGGGGCTGTAAGCAGTGGGGGCTCTGAGCAGTGAGCAGACTCTGGCTGTGTGAAGAGATATCAACAGTGTCAGTGAGGAGGGGGAAACGGATAGCATCACTACATACTGCAGCTCCCCGCCTCCATGACTGTGTAATGCAGCTCCCCGCCTCCATGACTGTACACTGCAGCTCCCCGCCTCCATGACTGTACACTGCAGTTCCCCGCCTCTATGACTGTATACTGCAGCTCCCTACCTACATGACTGTATATGGCAGCTCCCAGTCTCCATGACTGGAACTGAGGCATCAATAAAAGTATTTTTTAGAAGAATGCAGGCTCTAATCCTATGGATAGAGCCATCAGTGTAACATGTATAAAAACATCTAACAGGTACTGTGGTTTGTGGATGGGTTCTCTCATGTTCTATTTAAACATATAGCACTGTTTGCAGTCAGCAAGTTATAGAGCAGTAGGGACTTATAGGATTGTCAAGTAGGTTTGTGAAAAACTATTTAGTATAGCTTATAATTTATTTGGTTATATTGCTGATCTATTTATCTACAGAAATAACCATTGAGTAATGTGGGATATATTATCAACAATCAACAAGTGCACAAGTAGGACCATACTTTATGTTGTTCTGTTTCAAGTCATGCCACTTTTTTCATACTAGTTATACAAATGTAAAAAAAAACCTATGATAAATATATTTTTTAATACAAATAAAGACAATTTAGATTGATAAATATGACCCACTGGTTTGCTTCTTTCAACAAAACAGTCTTGGTAACTGTATATAGAATATTTTAAGAGTCTTTAAAGGTCCTGGACTTGTATGGAAAGCATATCCCACAGATTTGTATAATTTGACAGAATATATGAATGATAGTTTTTACATGTGCCATATTTCGCTTTATTCACTATATAGCTCCTGTCGATGGAATGACAGCTGCCTTGGAGATCACTGATGTATTCTACAGTCAGGATTACTATTCAAATGCCTGAGACACCTGCAATCAGCAAGTTCTATTTTTGGCAAATTCAGTGTTTGAGAGGGCACTGAGGATGCATTTGAAGGATCGCTATAATAACAGGCATTCCACATAGCAGGTGTTCCACATAACAGGCACACCGACTGGGTTTGCCATATTTTACTAGAAATTTCTAGCTTGCAGAAATAATTCATTTTGCAAAGGATCCAGATTAGCCAGTAATAGCAGCGTTGCTTTAGAGCCTTTCCATAATGACAGCTCTCTTGGTTGCTGTGATCTCACTATAACATGAAAATTAGGGTTGTAATGCAGCAGGAGTAAAATAAATTATTCATATATTCCAGATATCTTACAGAACCTTCAATATTAGATGGCTTTGGGTAATTATATCTACTAAAATAAAAATAAAAAAAACAACAACACTGTATTATGCTGTTCAGAAATATTTAATTTAATGTAAATAAATTTAAATATATAGGTATAGGGTAGACGATAGATGATAGAGTGCAATACAATTTATTAATTCCATTGGTATACAGTTAAACTGCTACATTTATACTTTTGGGATGATTTAGGCTTAAGACAAGATTACCGAAAAACTGTTTCTTTAAGGAAAGGACAGTTTATAATGCATATGCATGCGTTCTGTACAACAGGTCAGAACTAAATTTCAGTCATGAGACAAACAGCTTATATGCAAAAATTGTACATTGCATCAAGAATACAGTATCCAATCAGAAATCAACCCTACTGGGGGGGATTTATTAACACACTTGTACCACAATTCTGGTGGTTTTGCGGTAAAACACTGTTTAAAATGCCTTGCGCCACAATTATCAAGGCTTTTAGACCATTTTTTGGCAGTTTTTTACGACTTGTCCGAATAAGGGGTGTGACCTTCGAGAAAATGGGCATGGCCTCACGATAAAGGAGCAGGGCTTGCAGGAAAACATCCGTGTGCCCAAAATTCGGTTTAGATCAACTAAAAGTAGGTCTAAAGTAGGAACCGTCAATCTTATCCTGTACCAGGATTCATCAGAACAGTGATAAATCTGGCACAGCAAAAGAATTGTGTTTTCCAGCTAGAAACTGGCAGAACCTGAGACACATTGTTAAATCCCCCCCCCCCCCCCAATATGTCAATAAAGCATTAAGACCCAATAAAAGGAAGGGACGTAAAGAGGGTGTTGTCAAAAATAAGGTAAGTGACCACCCCACATCAGCAGATGTGGCACCCCACATCAGCAGATGTGGGGCACCAGTTATTCCTGGTTTTAATTCTTCAATTTAAACAGAAACTGGGTTTTTCCAGGACTTGGTCAGTTACTCTGAGCTGTTTTGGGGTCAATAATTAGAGATGCTAAAGTAATTATAATCAGGCATTTCAGATTTTGCTACTTGAGTGAAACCACCAGAAAAAAGCAGATATGAGACATCAGATGATTCATTCTGATGTCTCATACCTAGAACTATCCCATATCAGCTTACTGATTTGGTGCTGATTCTTTCTTTTTTGTTTTGTAGAAAGATTCTATTAAGATAGATAGATAGATAGATAGATAGATAGATAGATAGATAGATAGATAGATAGATAGATACATACATACATACATACATACATACATACATACATAGATACATAAATAGATAGATATGTAGTGGATTTATTCCATGTGAAAGAGGACCATTTCAGCTCCAAACAGTGAGCCTTTCTCAAGCTGAATATCAATGATTGTATGCAGATATATATATATATATATATATATATATATACATATTCAAAATGGAGCAGCTCATGTGATCAAGATTGACCAATGCAGACAAAGTCCAAAGTGCAAATGGATACAATAAATGTAAGATGTTACCAAATAGTCAAATTGAATTGATACATTCAAATACATCATTATACATAAAGTGCAAGTGCATGTGCTCATAATATGTAACATACAATGTGACCACCTAACAGTATGTGTAAACATCAACATGATTGGTGTGCAAAAATTCATATATATTAAAACAATCCATAGCTAGCAAGCCCTGAACATAGTCCACATAATCTCACCACCTTGTTTAAATAAATAGATCTGTGTTCACCATAACGCTATGTTGACATGCATGGTGGAACGCAAACTGGAAGTGATCTGATGGTGGTTTTCATAGGCATGCACCCATTGCTTGTAATTTTTTGTCTGCTTTTGGATAGTACTGTTTACATTTTTCTTTTTGTAGATAGATAGATAGAATAATTCCTGTTGAAAGTATTGAAACACTTATGAATTATTGATAGAGTAATAAGTAGGAAATAATATTTTTGTGAGATTCTAAACAAGTAATTTGATAGAGAGATCAGCAACTAGAGCCAGGCAATTATATTTCTGTATGAGCTCTCCTGCAGCAATATAAAATGAATAATCTCAGGTCTGCTATGAATCTCGAAAAATGACAAGTTTCACAGGGCACTTATATTCGGGACATCATATGGATTACCAAAATATTAATGTCTGTAAATCGTTGAAAATACCTGGATGGCCGCAACTAGGTGACGTCTGATAGATGGCTTTATTCCCTGGGACTGCCACAGATGCTGATCCTGTGCACTGAACTTATTTTTGACCTATGGTTGTATTGGTACCTTCAAGATGACCTTGAAATAAGGTTCATTGCCGGAATTTTTGGTTGAAATTTTGTAGTCAGTTTTCTGCAGCTGTCTCATTTTAGTGAATAAAGCAGCAGGACACATCCATGACTACTTCATTCAGATCTCATAAACCTGTGGATGAAGATACCTTTTTATCCTCTAAATATTTTGTCATATTTTTATTCAAGCATAAGATGATTTGGAGGATGAGTACTAGACATTTCTGCTGTAACCAAGACTTGTTTATGCATCAAAACTGGCATTGCTACAATGTCTGGTCCATAATTCCTCTAATGTTTAAACTATTCATTTACAGTGTTTTCCTCTTTGAAACCATTGGGTAAGCATCATTTACAAATACATCTAGATTTAGTGTTTTTATCACACATTTTTAGGCCGTATCTATACCTTATTTCATTTACGTTATTATATGTGGAAGAATACTGTATATTCTAAGTTTTGGGAAGCAGTGTTTTCTTTGGAAAAAGTATAAGATGAAAATATTTAACTATTTCATAGTGTAATACAGTGCATCAACTTTCAGACAGTCATCAAGTATAGCCCTGGATAAAGGGACCTCAACTGGGCAGTTTTCGTAAAGAACCAATATGAATTATATTTGGTGGAATAGGGGATAAAGGGTAAGTATTCCCATTGAGTTGGTCTTTACGATAGGTTTGAACTACAGCTGAAATACAAAGAATCAAGATTATTTTAATACATTTTTATTAATAAAGTATTTGCTGAATATTCCAATATAATAGATTAACTTTGCAATGATCTCGGTTGCATGTTACATGCAGATCATATATTTTGTATTATCATAGTTTTGCATTGCTTTATTAGAGGAGTGTGAATAGAACTCTGTCCAGAGAGCAGTCATGCCTCACTTTATCACACATATTTGCAGATTTACTGCAAAGATCACTGTCCACAAGATCTTGCCATTGTGCGTGATGACTAATTTCAGGACATGATGCAAAGATAATCAAATCATATTCTCTATGAGCAGTCTAAAGATAGATGGATTTTCACTGAATAAAAAGTATATGTAAAAGTTATTACTTACAACTCACTGCTCCCTGCTCCATGTGTAGTATTGCCCTTCCCTGGCTACAGAGCACTGCACTTCATAGGTATCTTTTTATATCACTCTAGGCCAGGGCATTTAGCCAATTACAGAATGAAGTGAACACTTACTTCAGCAAGTGACCTCCTGAGTGACCTCTCCTAGTGTTTCCTGTGATATAGAGAGATATCCATGAAGTACAGTAATAATATTGTGTTGCCTTACATCCCTTCCCTTCCACTGTCTTCCTTGATTTAAATTGATGAACGTACACTATGTGTCATTTTTCAACCATATTTCCCTAAGTACTGTTTTATTATGCTATTAGTGAGCCTGTTAATTTTTACGTTTTTTTTAATATAAAAATCCCTTTGCAATAAGAATTGTATTACAAAATAATTCATAAAAAGTTGTATGGGCATATACACAAAAACAAGAGTTTAGAAAAGAACCCAATAAGTATTCTTTAAGGAAAGACCAAACATTCCTTCGACAAAAGGACGGAAAACGGAAGACGGCAAAGTTTATTTTTAAGATTCATTTCAGCTGTAGGTGTTTTATTCCTTTAACAATGACCTGGGCACCATAGGACTGTCAGTTATGTTTATATTCTGAACAATGGTAAAAATGTGTTGACACTGGTGAAGCCATCATTTCTCACTATCTGTGTAGCAAATCATTAGTTACGAAATGAGCTGTAGCCAAACCTAATGATTATCATGTCTCACAGCTTTGTTTTCCTCCCATTAGTAGGAAGATGTCCTGTCAAATATACCCGAAAGCATGGCAGACACGAATAAAAGGAAGCTTTGTTATATGTTAAGGATAAAACAGAATAGTATTTTGATTTTAGCTAGTCCCGAGTTTAAAGGAAACATAAAGGGTATACATATTTCATGGAATGTGTCAATCTGTTTTGCATGCACCTGTCATGCTTTCTGAAGATGTGAAAGATTAGATTCAGGCAGTGTGAAATAAAACATAAGGTAGTCATGGTACTGCTACATTGAACTCTATGTACCAAACTGCTTTTCTGCTGTACGCAAGTCCATTTTGTGCCTACATAAAAACATTTTGATTTCCCTGGGTTAAATATAGAATTAATAGCGTTGAATCTTTATATATATATATATATATATATATATATATATATATATTTACCGGTGTATATATATATATATATATATATATATATATATATATATATATATGTTATTTCTATTTTGTGTGATAACTAATTGAGTCATGTTAATCAGGGCTACCTGTTTGGGTACCCTATTTACATGTTGTTGCATTGTTATGGGTGGCAGTACCTTTTCTTTCCTACCTATTGATGGAGCTATTGTGAATTTGATCATTCACAGTTAGAGATGAGCGAACATACTCGTCCGAGCTTGATGCTCGATCGAGCATTAGCGTACTCGTAACTGCTCGTTGCTCGGACGAATACTTCGCCCGCTCGAGAAAATGGCAGCTCCCGCCGTTTTGCTTTTTGGCGGCCAGAAACAGAGCCAATCACAAGCCAGGAGACTCTGCACTCCACCCAGCATGACGTGGTACCCTTACACGTAGATAGCAGTGGTTGGCTGGCCAGATCAGGTGACCCTGGGATAGACTAGCCGCTGCCCGCGCTGCTCGGATCATTCTCTGTCTGGATGCCGCTAGGGAGAGAGCTGCTGCTGGTCAGGGAAAGCGTTAGGGTGTTCTATTAGAATAGTGTTAGGCAGGATTGATTCAACAAGAACCAAACAGCCCTTCTTAGGGCTATAATAACGTTATACTTTTTTTTTTAATTTGCTTGTGGCTGGGCTTGCTGGCACTAGTAGTGCAGCTAGTACCATATTGTGAGGAATTTGCAGGGGGACTTGCTACCGTTGTGTTTAGCTCTTAGTGACACACATATCCACCTCAAACACCAAAGTGGGAAAATGTATTAGGGGTTTGATTTCAATTAGGCACAGTCTGCCAGTTTCTTTTTATTTTACGTTTATTTTTTTAATAACTCAGTGTCATCTCATCTTGCATAGTAGTGTGCTTTCATACTTGGCTAGAAAATAGCCATAGGAGAATCCAAACGGCTTACTTACGCCTACAGTAGCGTTATATATATTTGATTTCTGGTTGATCTGCTGGTGGCTGTACTTGCTGCAGTGCATCTACTAGCAAATTGTGAGCAATTTGTAGCGAGACTTGCGACCGCTGTGTTTTGCGCTTAGTGACGCACATATCCATCGCAAAGACCGAAGTGGGAAAATTTATTAGGGCCCGGGGTTGTATTTCAATTAGGCACAGTCTGCCATTTCCTTTTTTATTTTACGTTTATTTTTTTCATAACTCAGCGTCATCTCATCTGGCATAGTAGTGTGCTTTCATACTTGGCTAGAAAATAGCCATAGGAGAATCCAAACGGCTTACTTACGCCTACAGTAGCGTTATATATATTTGATTTCTGGTTGATCTGCTGGTGGCTGTACTTGCTGCAGTGCATCTACTAGCAAATTGTGAGCAATTTGGAGTGAGACTTGCGACCGCTGTGTTTTGCGCTTAGTGACGCACATATCCATCGCAAAGACCGAAGTGGGAAAATTTATTAGGGCCCGGGGTTGTATTTCAATTAGGCACAGTCTGCCATTTCCTTTTTTATTTTACGTTTATTTTTTTCATAAATCAGCGTCATCTCATCTGGCATAGCAGTGTGCTTTCATACTTGGCTAGAAAATAGCCATAGCAATAGGATAGCATCGTTTGGTTTTAAAAACACAAAAAAAAACAAAAAAAACAAAAAAAAGTTAAAAAAAAAATTCAAGTTATAACTCTCATTTTCAAAATGTTTAACCCGAGGGTTAGGGGTAGAGGACGAGGGCGGGGACGTGGGCGTCCAACTACTGCAGGGGTCAGAGGCCGTGGTCCTGGGCGGGGTGAGACACCACCTGCTTATGAGGGAGCAGGGGAACGCCGCAGAGCTACACTCCCTAGGTTCATGTCTGAAGTTACTGGGACTCGTGGTAGAGCACTGTTGAGGCCAGAACAGTGCGAACAGGTGATGTCGTGGATTGCCGACAATGCTTCGAGCAATTTGTCCACCAGTCAGTCTTCCACGCAGTCCACCCATGTCACCGAAATCGGCACTCCTCCAGCTCCTGCACCTCAGCCTCCTCCCCCCCAATCTGCCCCCTCCCAGGAAAATTTGGCATTTGAACCGGCATACTCTGAGGAACTGTTTTCTGGACCCTTCCCACAGTCACAAACCACTTGTCCGGTTGCTGCTGAGCAATTTTCCGATGCCCAGGTTTTCCACCAGTCGCAGTCTGTGGGTGATGATGACCTTCTTGACGTAGTGGAAGAAGTGTGTAAAGAGGTGTCCGACGATGAGGAGACACGGTTGTCAGACAGTGGGGAAGTTGTTGTCAGGGCAGGAAGTCCGAGGGGGGAGCAGACTGAGGGATCGGAGGATGATGAGGTGACAGACCCAAGCTGGGTTGATAGGCCGGGTGAACACAGTGCTTCTGAGACGGAGGAGAGTCCTCGACCAGAACAGGTTAGAAGAGGCAGTGGTGGGGCCAGACGGAGAGGCAGGGCCAGACCTGGTGCATCAGCGCCAAATGTGTCAACTAGTGAAGCTCCCGTGGCGAGGGCTCCTGCGGCGAGGGCTAGATTTTCAGAAGTCTGGAGGTTCTTTAAGGAAACACCGGATGACCGACGGACTGTGGTGTGCAACATTTGCCAAACCAGGATCAGCAGGGTTCCACCACTAATAGCTTAACTACCACCAGTATGCGCAGGCATATGAATGCTAAACACCCCACTCAGTGGCAACAAGCGCGTTCACCTCCGGCCGTGCACACCACTGCTCCTTCCCCTATGTCAGCTGATAGTCAGCCCCCTGCCCAGGACCCTGCCACAAAAACCCCATCGTCGCCTCCACGATCCTCCACAGCATCCACCAGCGTTCAGCTCTCCATACCCCAGACGCTGGAGCGGAAACGCAAATATAGTGCAACCCACCCACCCGCACGCCCAAGCCCTTAATGTCCACATCTCTAGATTGCTCAGCCTGGAGATGCTGCCCTATAGGCTAGTAGAGACCGAGGCCTTTCGCAACCTCATGGCGGCGGCCGCCCCTCGGTATTCGGTCCCCAGCCGCCACTACTTTTCCTGATGTGCCGTCCCAGCCCTGCACCAGCACGTGTCAGACAACATCATCCGTGCCCTGACCAACGCCGTTTCTGACAAGGTCCACCTGACCACGGACACGTGGACGAGTGCTGCCGGGCAGGGCCACTATATATCGCTGACGGCACATTGGGTTAACTTGGTGGAGGCTGGGACCGAGTCTGACCCTGCGGCTGGTCATATACTGCCGACGCCAAGGATTGCGGGGCCTACCTCGGTCCAGGTGTTTCAGGCCTACTATGCCTCCTCCTCCTCCCACCCCTCCTCCACCTCCGAACTACCATCCGTGGGCATGGCGCCATCAGTCGGTAGCTCTAGGCACAGCAGCAGTGCCGTCGCTAAGCGACAGCAGGCGGTGCTCAAACTGCTGAGCCTAGGCAATAAAAGGCACACCGCCCAAGAACTATTACAGGGCATCACGGCGCAGACTGATCTGTGGCTGGCACCGCTGAACCTGAAGCCAGGCATGGTTGTGTGTGACAACGGCCGTAACCTGGTGGCGGCTCTGCAACTCGGCAGACTGACACATGTGCCATGCCTGGCCCATGTGTTAAATCTGATAGTTCAGCGTTTCCTCAAGACATACCCCAATCTGTCTGATTTGCTCACGAAGGTGCGCCGCATCTGTGCGCATTTCAGGAAGTCCAGCACAGATGCTGCCACTCTCAGGGCAGCGCAGCGCCGCCTCCAACTGCCCGCTCACCGACTGTTGTGCGATGTGCCCACGAGGTGGAATTCAACACTGACCATGTTATCCAGAGTTTACCAGCAGCGCCGAGCGATTGTAGACTGCCAGATGTCAACTTCCACCAGAACTGGTAGTCAGGTCAGTCAGCTTCCTCAAGTCTACAATGAGGAGTGGACGTGGATGTCTGATATCTGTCAGGTGCTGAGTAACTTTGGGGAGTCAACACAGATGGTCAGTGGCGATGCCGCCATCATCAGCCTCACCATCCCGCTGCTTGGCCTGTTGAAAAAATCTCTGATCAGCATGAAGTCGGAAGCTTTGCGCTCGTCACAAGAGACGGGGGAAGAAGATTCCCTTGTTGATAGCCAAAGCACCCTTAGGTCTGTTTCTCAGCGCATATCGGAGGAGGTGGAGGTGGAGGAGGATGAGGAGGAAGAGGAGGAGAATGTTGGCGAGACACAAGAGGGGACCATTGTTGAGTCCTTCACTGTTCAGCGTGTATGGGCAGAAGAAGAGGAGTTGGAGGAGTTGGAGAAGGAGGAAATGGACAGTCAGGCCAGTGAGGGGAGTGAATTCTTACGCGTTGGTACTCTGGCGCATATGGCAGATTTCATGCTAGGCTGCCTATCCCGTGACCCTCGCGTTCAAAGAATTTATTCCAGCACCGATTACTGGGTGTTCACTCTCCTGGACCCACGGTACAAGCAAAATCTTTCCACTCTCATCCCTGGAGAGGAAAGGAGTGTGAGAATGCATGAATACCAGCAGGCCCTGGTGCACAAGCTGAAACAGTATTTCCCTTCTGACAGCGCTAGCGGCAGAGTGCGTAGTTCTGTGGGACAAGTAGCGAGGGAGAGTAGGCGAGCAGGCAGCTTGTCCAGCACTGGCAAGGGTACGCTTTACAAGGCTTTTGCCAGCTTTATGTCACCCCAGCAAGACACTGTCACCTGTCCCCAGTCTCGGCAGAGTAGGGCTGATCTTTACAGAAACATGGTGAGGGAGTACGTAGCTGACCATACCATCGTCCTAAATGATCACACAGCTCCCTACAACTACTGGGTTTCAAAGCTGGACATGTGGCACGAACTGGCGCTGTACGCCTTGGAGGTTCTTGCCTGCCCTGCCGCTAGCGTCTTGTCCGAGCGGGTTTTCAGTGCAGCTGGTGGCATCATCACCGATAAGCGTACACGCCTGTCGACTGACAGCGCTGACAGGCTGACGCTTATTAAGATGAATAAAGCCTGGATTTCTCATAATTTCCAATCTCCACCAGGTGAAGGAAGCTCAACCTGAATAATTTATCCACTCCTCCTCCTCCTCATTTTCCTCCTTCTCCTCCTCTTTGTACAGTAAAGCAGAGGAAACTGGCTATTTTTTGACAGGGCCCACTGGCTCTAGCTATAGTACTTTATGCATTTAATTTTTCTGGAGGGCCACCGACCCGGTCCTCTGTTTTAAACAATTTTTGGGAGTGCCACATACAGGCACTCAATCTATTCAATTTTTCTGGAGGGCCACCTACCTGCTCCTCTGGTTTGAAAACTTTTTTGGACTGCCACATACAGGCACTCAATCTATTCCATTTTTCTGGAGGGCCACCTACCTGCTCCTCTGGTTTGAAAACTTTTTTGGACTGCCACATACAGGCACTCAATCTATTCCATTTTACTGGAGGGCCACCTACCTGCTCCTCTGGTTTGAAAAGTTTTTTGGACTGCCACATACAGGCACTCAATCTATTCAATTTTTCTGGAGGGCCACCTACCTGCTCCTCTGGTTTGAAAACTTTTGTGGACTGCCACATACAGGCACTCAATCTATTTAATTTTTCTGGAGGGCCACCTACCTGCTCCTCTGGTTTGAAAAGTTTTTTGGACTGCCACATACAGGCACTCAATCTATTTCATTTTTCTGGAGGGCCACCTACCTGCTCCTCTGGTTTGAAAACTTTTTTGGACTGCCACATACAGGCACTCAATCTATTTCATTTTTCTGGAGGGCCACCTACCTGCTCCTCTGGTTTGAAAACTTTTTTGGACTGCCACATACAGGCACTATCCAAATTAAATTGTCTCCATAGCAGCCTCCACACGTTGTCTCCATTGCTACCTCCAAAAGTCGTCCATATAGCTGCCTCCATACATCGTCCCCTTATCAAACGAGGTGTGTCAGGCAGAAATGTGGGTTGTTTTCATGGATTCCACATCAAAGTTGTTAACTTTGTCGCCACCCTGCTGTGTTATCCACAAAATATACTGGCAAACTTTTATCATTTACCGATATTATTTCAGCGCTTCTTGCGCATCTGTTTACATTCCCCTCACCCGCCATATCCCAAACTTATAAGAACGCTACTACACTTGATCTTATACAAAAGGTTCTTAGAAGTGCTGTTTGGGGAGTAGCCTAGAGACAGGGGCTTGGATTGGCGAAAGCTCGCCTGGCAGCGGAGCGCCAGCTCCATGCCAAGATCCAACTAACATAGTTTTAACTGCAGCACCTTTAATCTACTACTAGTTCACTGCCTCCATACATGGTCCCCTTATCAAACGAGCTGTGTCAGGCAGAATTTTGGGTTGTTTTCATGGCTTCCATGTTAACTTTGTCGCCACCCTGCTGTGTAATCCACAAAATATACTGGCAAACTTTTATCATGTACCGATATTATTTGAGCGCTTCTTGCTCACCTCCTTTGGTTCCTCTCTGCCACCCATTGGTTTGAAGCCTGAGTCCATTTAGGGTATGTCGCCATGCCACTCTCTAGCCTGCCGCTGCTGCCGCTGCCTCTGCATGCCGTCCCCTATAGTGTCAGGGTCAATTATTGGATGTTTTACATGCTATCTAGCTTCATTCTGTCACTCTGTCATGGCCATGCTGTTGCCCATAATTTTTGCATAATGGTGCGATTAAGCAGCCTCAGAGGCATCCATGCATGCTGCCCCTGCTGTTTCCTGTCCATTTCCGTGGTGTTTCCATCCTTTTCTGAGGTTTCCAGGTGTTTGGCCAAGCTTCCCTGTGCAGAGCCTTGGTCCCCTTGAAAAATGCTCGAGTCTCCCATTGACTTCAATGGGGCTCGTTATTCGAGACGAGCACTCGAGCATCGGGAAAAGTTCGTCTCGAATAACGAGTACCCGAGCATTTTAGTGCTCGCTCATCTCTATTCACAGTTTATTCTATGTAAAATATTCAGTAGAAATGAGTTGACTCTACCCAGAGTATGCCCTGTACTGTATGTCACAGAAGGGAGGAGCCCTAGTTGGAAACCACCTCGATAAACAAGAATAGAGATTTGTCAGGAACTTTTTTTATAGTTCAAGGTGCCACATTCAACATCGCAACTCTTCCAAACCATGTTCTGGGAACCTGCACCCTTACAGTATTTAGATCTGTCCTTTAGGATACTCTAGATCTACTTATGTCTTGAATGGGGGTCTCTTGCCCCTTTTTAATGTGATGCTGTGGACCTTGTCTGAGCAGATGAAGAATGAAGAGGTGACTGCATATATAGTATATTAGATACCACAACAAAAATAAGGAGTCACTCAATTCTCCAATAAAAATACATAAAGTTTTTATTTCATTAATATATTAAAATTAATTACAATGGATTTTAAATGGAGGATATCCAAAATATTGGTCTGAGTATGTTGCCCACCTCACTAACAAGAGGGTATATTCACCATAGATCTATCACAGTTATTGCTTATTTCCCCAGTAAGTAAATAAAGTGCATATATGCCTGGAGAACACCTACTTAAGTATAGTAATTTAGCCTTTGTGAAACTTTAAATAAAAGAACAGTGTCTTACCCATGATGTAGTGTAGGTAGGGACAACTCCCAGACGCCCCAACGCGCGTTTCGCCCACGCTTCCTCAGGGGGTACGAAACAAACGCTGGGGAGCCGGAATTTATATGTTTTACCCGACCGGATGGGCTGAGTTGCGCATGCGCCTCGAACAAATCTCCGGCGTGTTAACATGCCCCACTTCCGGTGCCCGGGAGCTAGTATATTAGCAGAAACGGCAGAAACATCATCTTATTTGGGGTACCCAAAGCTGTATCCACCCCACATATCACATAACAATAAATATTCATGAAAATCGATTCCATATCATTATCAGTTTCTCCTCTGGTTTGATTTTACTATAAAGATTGGTACTTCACTCATATTAATATATGTAATGAGTGAAATTATGTCTTATGTGGAATGGGTTTTATGGAGGCACTTGGTATTTTACATTATGCTTGAGAAAAACACATTGGGGTCTTTCTTTTGTCTGGTGCATATGTACAGTTTATATTTTTATACATTTTTTTATATGGGCAACTAAAATAGTAAAAATAACTTACTTAGAAGATTGGTTTCCTATGGTGAGTTAGATAGTATAGATTTAAATTGGAAACCATATGAAACCAAGTAAAAGTATCAACACGCTTATATATTTTACATATTCTACTTTTATGGTGTCTCAAAAAGCAATTCCGCTAGATCCTCTAGTCAGGGTGTTATACAGTAAAAGGTTAGTCAGCTGTAAATGGTAAGTCAGCAGATTACTTATTATTCATTCATTCATTCATTCATTGGACAGAATTAATACTAATTTTGTAATCATTATTAGGCCTGCAGCTAGACCCTCTATTTGATTTTGAAATATTTAGGTCAGAATATGTGGTTCAGGTAATAATATTATATATAGCATTTCCTTATTGAGAGAGACTGATAATTTACAATCCAGGGTCAGATTCTACCTGAAAGAGGTTTAGAATAATCTACATGGTAAAAAAGAAACCCCTGTATAATTTTTAGGTTACCTATGTGAAGCATTTTGTTTTCACATCATTATAATGGATAATGTATTCCATGACTTCACATATGTGATATTTATCCCACATTAAATAGAAACATAAATGCCCTGTGGTCATATAGGACCTAATTTTTCTAATAATTCCTACAACTTTGACATCTCATTTACATACAAATATCTGCTCACTGATGGATTCTAACTTGTTGCTATGGATTGTAACCATACTGAGAAATCTTCCTGCTAAGCATTAGTTAGCTTAATACAATTTGCTTTTAGTATTTTTTGTTTCTTTTCATGTAGTATACTGTTGACACTGACATGAGTGAACCAAGGAAGATTGAAGCATGAGGGGCTATACAAGCTGTTGCAGCAACACTAAACTACTACAGTAATATGGTGCTGACTTTTAGTGTTGCTGCCAGGATCCTACTGGGTCTGCTTTGCAATTAAGACACCTTTTGGAATGACCCCCCCCATGATCCAATCTTATATGGTCCCCTGATAACAGTGCTGTATTACGCAAGAAACACGTCACAATAAATATAGGCTGGTGAGAGCTTCATTTTGCAGCTAGGGTGAAAAATGAGGCACAGTCCTTGTTAGGACAGGAGTAATCATATTGGGGGGTTGGGTCAGTTCCCATAGAGGAATTCCTCCCTCGCTTATTTCCCCAGCATAAAAGGGTAAGACTCATTGTTTTATACTTTTGCTTGATGCTTACATGCTCATTGATATATATATTTTTTTAAATAATTTTTATTAATCACAACACAAAGCAATAACAAACACATGGCATTAAGGTTGTAACCAGCTGAAGAGTATAACACTTATTTTAAAACACAATATTAAATTCACATTTTCTTATATAATTTTCATCCCTAACCCACACACTCACTCCATACGACTGGTGACCCCTGCCTGTATAAATAGCCATGATTATCACTCTCTTTACATGTCATATATGACTTATCATGTTACCTTAAATTACTAGAATCTATTCTTTTTAGGTTAACAATTTTCTATGTCCATGAGAGACTCACTCATTATCATATAATCCTCTTTTTTTCCACTCTTGAATCCCAGGTAGATTTTTGTTTTTCCAGTTATTTAATAACATCTTATGTGCCATTAATAGACCTTTCATTGCATTTCTTATACCCTTTTTTGAGCCCATTACTCCTATCTTAGTTCCAAGAATGCATAGTTCCTCATATGGAACTATGCATCCACTTCGTTCTTTTATGGCTTCTATTATTTCATCCCAGTATCGTTTCAGTTTTGGACACCTCCACATCATATGTATTATGTCTGCTTCCACAAGATCACATCTGGGACATCTTTCTTTTTTTTTTGGTGTCCAAATCTGTTCAACATTTTTGGGGTATAATGGACTCTATGCACTAAGAATATTTGAGACGCAATATATGATAAATTCCTTGTGGTACTTTTAATCAAACCTAGGGAGTCTTCCCATTCTTCTTCCGATAGACCCGGAATATCTTTTTTCCATTTTTCATAGCAGTATTGAGTATTCCCTATTGACATATTACTATCTAGTACTTTACATAATTTGGGCAGCACACATTGATATTTAAGGCCTGTGGTGATACTTACATTGTCATAAATATACATTATTTTTGTGCTTATCTATTGTGAAGTGGCCTATGTTTTTTCAAATTCAATCTCATGATACCACATAAAGATTAAAGATCAATTATATAATGATAGATTTAATATTGCTGCTCTGGATGTGACTGGAGTACCAGAGACAATATAATGGCAAGGAAAATACTGCAGCCCTGGATGCGACTGAAGTATCAGAGATGATATAGCATCAGATTGATACTCAAGTTACTTCCAGAACTGCAGTCATCTGAAATTATGTAACAGTAGATAGATGATTGCAGTTTTGGACGTGACTGGAGTGTCAGGGATGATATAATGGCAAAGATAAGCCTGCAGCTCTGGATGTGATAGAAGTATCAAAGATGATGTAACATGAACTAATGCCTCTACAACAAAATTGGCTACGTGTCACAGTCAAAATCATATTAACTCACACATAAGCTGTCTTATACTAAGATAGTCCTTCATTGCCTATAGGAAACAAACAGAGCTCATATTAACAACCTGTAGCAAAATTGAAGCTGAATTGTGATTTGTTGCTATCCAGTTGTACTGCACAGCAGCCAACCGAAAAAGGTTCCAGTAGCTTGGTATTAGGTTGCAAATGAATAGTGAAGGGTGAAATTTCCACTCAAAATGTAGTCTATGATGTGTCCTGGGTCATGAGAAGTGTCTGAGTAAAGTTTATAATTGTAAAATCAGTGGTGTGGATTCCATTTGTGGAAGCATATACATCCATACACACATACATACATACATACATGCATTCAGCTTTATATATTATATTATAGAATACACATACTTCTCTACCACTATACATTGGCATGGAAGCAAGCTGACCCTCCCACAGAAAAGCAAGAACATATAAAAGAAGTACTGATAACCTAAATAAATGTATACATTGTTGATCTTGAGATACCTGAGTGCACAATTACAGTTTGATTTGGAGTCCATTTCAATACTTCTGTTAGGAGGTGGGAAACTGTGCAGTAAACTACTATAGAATTATGAATTCCGTTGCTTAGTAAAGTACTACTCTTTTCAACTTTACTGTTTTTCTTGGCTCAAGCTATTTGAATAAATGAATCAGTCCTTGAGCAAGTGTTCCAGATTTATCATTGTTAGCTCATGACACAGTCAGGCAGCTATCAAGATATGTTCTTACAGCGATCTGATAAATAAGGACAGAAAGTTGGAGGATGCTACTGCGTATTAATAGTTCAATGGGTTTTGGTCAGTGTTGATATTTGTATTCTCTATACCTCAGCCATTTATTTTGATGATGGCTTCACAGACTGTTAAAAATATATATTCAAAGACGAAAGTCACTAAGCTGAACAATGGATTAGTATCGATGAACAGAACATTTCAGACAAGCCTTTTTAAAGAACAGAGTACAAACTGTTCTTAATAATATTCTCCAGAGCTTTAGGTTAATTATTGTGTTTTGGCTTATTTTGCTTAATACTAATGCAAATTAAAATGAAGCAAATATACTTGACTCAGACTTGTTTCTTGTTTCTTTTCATCGCCTTAGACAAATAAACAGATGTATTGGGATGTGTTATTAAAATCAGCCTGCTCTGCTTTACTCTTCACAAACTTCAGACTCCAGATTTATCATGTAAATCCAAATGTGCTAGACACATATATCATGGGCAACTTTTCAAAAAGTAGCAAATTTGGGCACAAATTCATTGCAGTCCACTTTGTGCGTAGGGAAAACCTATGGGGCCACATTTATCATAGCTTGTGCTACTGAAATCCTGAAATGTGCTCCTGCAGATATTTCCTCCACCATGCCACCTCCATGCCTAGCAGAGGTGGATGGGTGTGATGGCGAGTGCGGTCTGTGATGGAGTGGGTTAAAACTGGGTAATTTATGCAACACGGAGGTGCACTGCCTATAACCTGATGCAGGAGTGTCCCACAGGCACAGTGCATTGCATCTATCCATAACCTGGTGCAGGAGTGTCCCACAGGCACAGTGCATTGCATCTATCCATCTGGATTTATAAGAAGGCCAGAGTCACCTGGCAGATAATGGGAGTGGGTGCACCATCATATGCAGGCACACTTAGTGTCAGTATATGATAAATGTGCCCCATGAACTAGTTGCACCAAATTTGCCACTAAAAAGGCACACTGGAGTACCGGGAAGAGGAGGAAGGGGAGAGCGCAGCTCACCCCGGCACCTCTCCATAGGAATATATGGCACACAGCACTGTATTCCAGAGAAAGATAGAACATTTCCTATCTTTCTACGGGGTAGGGAGCGGTATGGTGCCACGCGTATGCTGCACCGCAATGCTTCCTTTGGGCGCGGTGGGCCCATTGCCGTCTGTGGGGGACGTATATAGGCCGTATATACATGTCGGCCGTATATACATCCCCCATAAATTTGTGTGAATGTAGCCTTAGGCAGCCAGCCAACGGCAGTGTGAATGTAGCCTTATTTTAAACTTTTTTTAACTCTAACTTTGAGCATAAATGTTTCGGTCTCCTTCAAATCATTCTTTTTTAAAAAACAGGATAATTTGTTATCAGTGTCATGATACAGAAAAAGTGAACCAACAAATCAATCAAAATAAAAGTTAGATTTACAGCTTTGATGTGACAAAGTAATCAAAATTTTCAACATAATTTAAATCATAAAATATGATGTTTGATTTAACAGCATCAAAATCGAATTGATGTTTTCAAAAAGTCAAATAAAAGGATATGTGACTTTTTTGGCTTATTCGACCTAACTTTTCAGATTCATTTGGTTTATGCCGGTTGGTAAATCGGCATGATCAGCTTGGCCACCTCTCCGTTAAACAGAAACACTACTTGTGAAGTTTGTCACAATCTTATACTCTTAAGGTTAGTGATGACTGAAATAGAGCATCATCTCAGCAATTAAGTGCTTTAATCATAAATGTATTAAAAAGCTTGCAACATTTGCAAAATTACGATGTGCTCCTGTGTCATCGGCCCAAATCATTAAAGAGGACCTGTCACCCGGGGTAACACCCCCAACAAATTAGTTCCCCCTCATCCTATCCCCAGCCCTTTACATTTATTGAATTTTTATTTAGTTTTGTGTTTTTATACTTAGTTTAAAACGATCCGAACTCTTATAAAATAAGAGGTCGGATCGTTGTACAAGTTCCCTAGCAGTCGGCCGTATTCATGAGGGGGCCAGCCGACACACCCCCTTCACGCCCCTGTCAGTCAGGGGCCTGTAAGACTCGCCGGCAGCAGTGCATGTATTGCACAATCGCTGCCGGCTCTATGCGATGCAGCGATGTGATGATAGCGGCCATAGAGGGGCTTTTTCACAGCGCCGGCCGAACATTCAACCAGTGCTGTGAATAAGCCCCTTTGTGGCTGCTATCAGCACAGCGCTGCATCGCATAGCAACGATTGCACAATACATGAGCTGCTGCCAGCGATTCTTAAATAGACAACAAAATAACACATTCTCACTGTTATTAACAAAAATACAGCATTTCACAGATATAATTCCAATCTGTCTCTATCTGTCCTGGTGTATACAATGTTGGTTGCTCGGAGATCCGACTGTAAATCTTCTGAATATGGTTGAGTAGGGCAGATTCTTCTCATGAATATCTTCTCTTGTCTGCACCATGCAGTCTGCTCTCTGCCTCCAGCCCCTCCTCCCTGCATTAAGAGATGAGTTCAAATACAGACACTCACAGACACAGTAAACAGAAGCATACAGAGACCTACTATACAAACTACAAATAAGATAAGATCTTTGATCTCTCATCTCTGATCTGTTTCATCTCTTTTTTATCTGTGCCATATACTATTAGAATATTCAGAAGCTAAATGAAAGTCTACACAGAGGAATCATGTAGTGTCTTAGAGTGTCCATCACTGAGTTATAGGAGCTAAAACAGCAATACAATGGTAAAGTAAAGGGATTAAAATAATCTTTATTGTGTAAACATCACTAGGGGGCTAGAATTTTGAGAGGTTTCTTTTGTAGGAATCCCCCTTTAAGTCCGGGCCTGCTGGTATGGTAAAAAATTAAAAAAAAACAACATTTTACAACATTTTAAATAGTAGGTTGGTTCATAAATATCCTTTACTTATGTTTGAGTGTCAACTGAATTCTTCTGGATCCATCACAAGACATAAAAAGATTAAAGTTTGAACTATATTAGATTATTGGTGTTATGGTTTCCCCAGCCTGTTTGAATACTGAAGTAATTTGGCCTGAAATGCAGTGCACAACTTTTGACCATTTTTGGGCAGTTTTCCTGACCGAAAACTGGTGGTCTGATTAAAAGTGGCATGGCTGTGCCAGAAAATAACCTGTACGAAAACTCAATATTGTAGTGCAGAAAGCTAGCAAAACTAGGTACAAAGTACGACTCGCCAGTATACTACTGGGGGCAGGCTGTATACTATTGGGGGCAGGCTGGGCTGGCTGTATATTATAGGGGGCTGGCTGGCTATGTATTTGGCTGGGTCTGTGACCGATGCATTTCCCACCCTCGGTTTATACTCGAGTCAATAGGTTTTCCCAGTTTTCGGTGGTAAAATTAGGGGTCTCGGCTTATACTCGGGTCGGCTTATACTCGAGTATATATACGGTAACTTTCCTATATAATTATTAGTATAATTATTATTATATTTTTAACGATATAAGATGAATAAAATGGAAAAGCTAACTTTCCTATATAATTATTAGTACAATTATTATTATATTATTAACAATATAAGATGAATAAAATGGAAAAGCTAACTTTCCTGTAGCACTTTGAAATGGGCAATGGGATTTGTTGTCTTTTTGTATTCCTGGCATGGCAATAAAGTACAAGCTGAATGAATAGGCAAGGGAACTTGGATCTTTTCAGTATATTTTTAAAACAATCTGTGCACTTGGCATTTCTAATTGATTTCTGAATTCTGCACAGCAGGGTCACAAACCTATATGCACTTATTTTCCTCAAAGCAGAAAAGTTGCATGGCGTGATCAATTTTCCGCACCTGGAAAGAGAACTTGCTCTACGCATTAACTGTTACAAACAAAGAATGCTTCCCGGCACCGTTACACTTAGTTGTTTTGTCTTGACAGAAGGAATCTTATCGTATGCTCTTTGATAACAGCATGACATTTCCTACCAAGCTGAATGTAAAGCTCTGCCCAGAAAGTCCATGCACTTTACCAATCCTGAATTCTCCTTTACAAGTCTCACACGAGGAACTGCTGATTGACACTTCAGAAGGAAGTCTGCCACTGAATATTGTCTTGTATTTGTCCTCATCAGGAGCTTATGTTCTTTCCACTAGTAGATTAAAGAGCCTCCTTTTTCTGTTTGTCAGTGACTTTCCTCATCAGTTTCACTGCTTTTTATACTCAGAATTAAGAACATGACATCCTTAAATTCTTTTGTAATTTAGACAGAAGCTGACCATCTGGGTGTACAGTGAGTTCAGAGCAAGCTTGAAAAAGCTTTGGTCAATTCAAAGGTGGCTGAAATTATTTTAAATGTTTTATGTCTTTCCATTAGCACATCCATTATTAAATAGATGGTTGAAACGTATTAATATATTTATAAGAAAGTATGGCCAAATACTGAGCGAGGCTTTTTTTGTGTGGATGCTCTTAGAAAAAAACACTATAGTGAGTAAGATGTATAGAATATTTTGTAATATTTTGAATACTTTGATGAAAAATAGATATTTTGTCTTCCTTTACCCCCCATATGGTGTCACATTTTCCATAGGTAGAAAGTGGTAGAGAAGGTCCAGCCAACTCTTTCCATTAAAGTGAATGTAATAAAATAATAATTATTATTTATTTATATAGCGCACACAGATTACACAAATTGGTCCCTGTCCCCATGGGGCTCACAATCTAAACAACCTAACAGTATGTTTTGGAGTGTGGGAGGAAACCAGAGCACCCGGAAGAAACCCATGCAAACACAGAGAGCATACAAACTCTTTGCAGATGTTGATGGCATTTGATCCCAGGACCACAGTGCTGCAAGGCAGAAGTGCTACTCACTCAGCCACCGTGTAGCCCCACTCAGGTTGGACAAAACTAAGCTAGCATCTATAACAGAATTTTCTAAGCAACTAAACATAAATTACCTGCTTTTTGCTGACCTTTTACCGGATAATCCAACTGTTGACCAGAGATTGTTTGATTCTGCTTTCTTTTATGATACTTTTATTTTAATTACCCTTTACTGCTGTTATTTTTATATTACCCTATTACAAATCTAGCCTCTATTTGCATGTGTTTCTATGTAGTTTAAGGTGTAGTTTTTAGCTGTGAAAACCCTTAAAGCCCCATGGAATGTTATTGGATAGGTTGCTACAGATGGGATTTGATTTTTTTATATCAGTATAGCATTTGGGACCTAACTAAGCAGAGCACAGATTTGTAAACTACTCTAAAGAAATGTATCTGAACTATGTTTGGTGCTTTGGACTACAATTATAAGGGGTTTCCACATTTAGAAAATAATTGATATTGTTTGTGTAATGGAAATGTATACAATCTTCCAGTATACTTGCTGTATAAATTCCTTACTGTTTTCTACAAATCTGCTTGCAGTAATTCAACAGGTATTAATTTTGTTTACTTCCCATGAATAAAATTAATGTCCATGGTCATGTGATGTCACACAGGTGCATAGCTCGTTTTAACACACAGCACTGATTATGAAGCTGTGACTTTAATGAAATGTAGACCTGGCCATGACTCAGTTTATATAAATAGGAAGCAAACAATTCCTGTAAAATTTCGCAAGCAAGGATTATTTTCTGTGGACAACCCCCTTAAATGATCATGGACATGGTAATTTTTATTTGTAAGTACCCAAAGCAACAATAGGTAACCAATTCTGTACATGCACAATTTTTTGTAAAATCATTATGGGTTTTTAAAGGAATGCCAATTGTACACTACCAGAATATCAGTTCTGCTAATTCTACATATGCACAAATTATTGTAGTAATTCTTTACAAAAATTTTAAAAGAACATATTTTGAATTGATAAGTGTCACAGTTTGTAGAGCACAAACTGTCTGGGAGTCTCTTAGGGAAGAGTCTGTGGACCCTCTGGACCACCGCGGGAGGTGATGGAGTTAGCCACAACTCAGGACTGGAGTCTAAGTGGCACCTGGTCTTCGCCAGAGCCCACCGCAAAGCAGCATGGTCTTGCTGCGGCAGGGGGCCACCAGGTCGTTCCACTTGTGCGACTCTCCGACGGGGAGAGAATGGAGATGCCAGATTATAAGGGCGAGCCGGATTAACGAACTCCAATCAGGTGGATGCTGGCCCTTTAAATCTTGAAGAGCCGGCGCGTGGCCGCCCTAGGAGCGGTAGCGCCAGGCCTAGTTGGGAAGCAGGAGCACAGCCAGCAGCGTGGAAAGGTGAGTCTGGGCCGGGAAGCACGACAGCTGCAGCAGG
Organism: Engystomops pustulosus; assembly: GCF_040894005.1. Lineage (NCBI taxonomy): Eukaryota > Metazoa > Chordata > Amphibia > Anura > Leptodactylidae > Engystomops > Engystomops pustulosus. Next base: position 108,953,353 of record NC_092412.1, on the reverse strand, counting down.
GACCGCAGCACGAGAGGGACATGGGTGTGCCCATGATCCACAGCATGGAGCGCAGGGACACCTGTAACAATAAATCCACTTACCCAAATTAGATTGAAAAATTTGTTGTCCAAAGCAACCAGTCATAATAAGGAATTCAGTTTTTTTAGAGCGGATAAAAAAAATTCAAAATGTGCTCTGATTGATGAACACTTTCAGTCATTTAATTCTTAATGAAAATCTACCAACAAAAAAAAATAGTTTATCATGGGTGTGATGTTTGTAATATTAAAAACATGTATGAATGTTGGTATAACATCTGTGTGTGCATCATCTTCAATTCATGAGGTATGACTGAGGAGACACTAATTTTGTCATTTTATTGTATTTGTTAGCGTAAACACTGACTTAGCTTGCTGATTGTTAGCAGTTGATTGCACCACACTCCTCCAGTGTGTTCTGGTCCACCAATAGTTAACTGTGATGACTTACCTGCTCATATTCTGTCCACTGCTGGTTATAGTTTATCTTGACCAGCTTCCTTGTTTGCTCAATCTTGTGCTTCATTGCTCTCTCTGTTGTGACCTGCCTTTTGACCATTCTTCTGTGTTTGTGTTGTATGTCCTGTTGTATTTGCACTTTGGCATCACCTGAGCCTGTTTTACAAGTGGTATAAACAAACTATTTAAAATATGTTTAGATCCTAACAATATTAATAGAACATATATGGGGAAAATTTACTATGACTTTTCCACCAGATTTTTAGAGGAGAAGGCATGAAATAATAATAATAATCTTTATTTATATAGTGCTATCATATTCTGTAACACTTTTCAAATCATATACAAATAAACATATACAAATAAAATACTACATTACAGAGTACAAACAGTCATAAGGAACAATAGGAGTGAGGGCCCTGCTCGCAAGAGCTTACAGCCTATGAGGATGAGGAGGTGACACAAAAGGTTTAAAAGCTTATATTCTAGTTATATATCCAGTAATTCTTTATAAGGAAACTGAATAAAAGTATTTAATAAATAAAAATGCTGTTGCTTGAACCAGCCATAAACCCCATCTTATAAAAAAAAAGTTCAAAGTCAGTGGGACTGCAGAAAAGCCTTTAGCTTGGCATCTTTTGTTTGCCAAAAAACAGACGGAAGAAGGACACAGGATGGGTTAGTAAAGAGAGAGTTGAAATTCCATGCAGTTAGCAAGTGTGATATGCCTGCCTAAAGAGACGGGTTTTAAGAGCACATTTGAAACTTTAGAGGTTGGGTACTATTCTGATAGTCCAGGGAAAGGCATTCCAGGAGAAGGAGAGATTCGAATTAGGGTGGAGAGTAATCTAAGATCACTGGGAGATCAAAGAGAATTGGTTGGCAGAGTGAGTAATTAGCACCATACAAACCAATTTTAGGTTTTTCTGCTATGCAGAAAAACTGTTGGCCTGCCATATTTACTATAGTTTCCACTGAAAAACTGGCAAAGACAATAGCGGAAATCTCTGACTGGTCAAACCTGTTCTATACTGGCATATCTAGCAAATATGACTTCTGGATTTACACTTGAGATCAAAATAAGAGCACAGTGTATGATCATTGCATTTCTTCAGAAATAATGTAATCTACACTGATCAACATTTGATCAGTGTACTAGAACACCATGCCTCTAGAACAATGTTTTACAAAATAACCAATGTATATCAACATAAAACGTTTATTTTGCATAAAAGGTGATGGTTGTAATTAGAGAAAACAGCAAGGACTGTAGCACAGAGAAAGATTCTAACAACATTTTCTGAATGTTATTCTGCAGGCCTTTCTTTAAATGAATTATCCTTGGAGGTTCTTCACATTATCCTTTTTTTCACTCTAGTGAAGGGTGGTACTCATTGGGGGTCATTTACTAAAGACCCGATTCGCGTTTTCCCGACGTGTTAACCGAATATTTCCGATCTGCGCCGATTTTCCCTGAATTGCCCCGGGATTTTGGCACACGCGATCGGTTCGTGGCGATTCGGCGCTGGCATGCATGCGACGGAAATCTGGGGGCGTGGCCGTCGGAAAACCCGATGGATTCGGAAAAACCGCCGTATTTTAAAAAAAAAATTGGTCGCACGGGCCATACTCACATTCACCACAATGAAGACGATGAACTCCGGGGCACCTCGGCGGACTGCGGCGCAGCAGCGACACCTGGTGGACATCGGTCGCAGGACCTTCATGAATCGCCGGAAGACCCGAACCCTCAGCGGAGAAGCCGCCGCTGGAACGTGAATGGACTGGGTAAGTAAATGTGCCCCATTGTTCTCATTCCCATAAATATGGAGACAAGGTACCCACCAAGAATTTGCTATTTTTCTTATTTAATGGATTCTTGTGATTTCAAACATTTGCCTTCACTATAATTCTGAAAAGCTTTTTTGAACAAGGAAACAACAGATCAAAGATTAAGATGTTTTGGTCAACCCAACCTTAATCAACTGCAATCTGTGTTATAATCTTTGTTCTGTTATTCACAAAAGCTGTTCAGGATTATGGTGAAGGCTAAGGTTCGAAATCATACGCATCCAATAAATAAGTAAAATAGAAAATTATTGGTTTTTGCTTTTTAAATTTGAACATAAGATATTGCTGCATGTTCATGATACTTTTATAACATTGTATAAAATATTAAATGAGCACCATCAATTACAAACATAATAAATACCGATACAGCTGACAGTGCACTTTTATTCACATTGATATTAACAATTGAAGTTGGATACAAATATGTCAACATTGCTAATTTAATGTTAAATCCTATTGAACATTGAAGTCTGCCTGCAATTAGTTTTTATTGTTCGTGTTAAATTCTTAAATCACATACTTCTTGAACAAAGACTTTATCTTTTGCTACAGTTGGTTTGCTGTAAGAAATTGGATCACAACAATGCCCTACTTTCTTTTCAGAGCAATTTCTGCACATTCATTATCTCAAGATAAATTAGTTGACTGAAAATAATTTGCTTTTAAATCATGTCACCTCTCCAGTCTAGTGAGCAGTCAATTAGTTAGAGCATCAGATGAAAAAGTGCCTGTTTATCATAATCCTACACAAATGCAATGCCAAAAGTACATGTCAGGCTTATGAGAAAAGAACATCCTTCCAAAGCACAAGATAAAGTAAGGTTCATTTTTTTGATGATATAATTTAATATAGAAATACTGGAGACATTATGGAACATGTCACTGGATTGTACAGATCTTTACTTCTGACATCACATAATGACAATGATAAATAATCAACCATATGCTTGTGTCATTAAACCCAGAAAAGGTGTAACCTGAAGCTCCTGCGCCTCAACACACATATGTGCAATATCATGGCTTCCAATGTACCATTTGTAGCGTATGATACTACTATATTAGTATCATCTAAAGGCCCCATGGACACGGCCATCAGGGGGGCATATGTATTGGCACAAAATTGCAGCCGTACATACATCCCCCATAGACAGCTATGGCGCACAAGCTCATTACGGTGAGCGCAACAAGCCTGCTCTATCTTTGGCCATATCCATGGCTGTGCTGCTAGTATTTTCTATGGTTTCGGAAAAAGGAGCAGACGCGGCACATCTTCTAAAATGTTGAAATTTATTTGGTCATCTTAAAAAGTTAAGATGACCAAATAAATTTCAACATTTTAGAAGATGTGCCGCGTCTGCTCCTTTTTCCGAAACCTATGAACCTTGCCTGCAGTCCAAGCGGTGGGACGCGAGCACTCTATGCACGTGACAGCTATACGTGATTAAAAGATTCTCTCGGTGTGGACCCCTTGAAAGAAGCGTGACGAGTGGGTGAGCTGCACAAAAAACTTTTTTGACTACTCAAGTATTTTCTATGCTGAGGGGTGGGGACAAGCAGCGCTCACCCCCTCCTCCTCTCATGTGCCCAGCGGGTGCCCACTGGGCTATGGCACAACGGGCACATTTTCGTGTGCATGCAGCGAAAGGGCTTTGAAGGGAGAAAGGAGAGTGGGGTTGTAACACCAAAACTTTTTTCTTGTCCACAGCAAATGTGGGACTGCTATGATTCCCACTGATAGTAAGAATGGAAGACCCAAGCATCAAGTGTGCTGGTCATTTAGATACCAAGTTGCAGACAAGTTTAGCACCTCCTTTAGCACAGGAAACACTCCTGTATAAAAAGAAATGACATAGAAATGTCCTTTGAGATGAGTTTCATTATCCTAGTGATAAACATTCAATATATGGAATAAAGATAAAGTAAAATAAAGGTGGTCCCTAACTTAAGGGGGTTTGCCCATGAAAGAAAGTTCTAAAATTACAGTGATAGTAAGTATGAAATTCTAAAGTGTGGGCGAGGACTCTCTAAGCAGACACATTGGGGCAGATTTACTTACCCGGTCCATTCGCGATCCAGCGGCGTGTTCTCTGCGGTGGATTCGGGTCCGGCCGGGATTCATTAAGGCAGTTCCTCCAACGTCCACTAGCTGGCGCTGCTGCGCTGAAGAGCATCAGAATGCACTTAAGTTCACCAGCCTATTCCTAGTGAAGGTAAGTGCAAGCTTCGCGACACTTTTTTTTTTTTTAAATGCGGCGGTTTTTCCAAATCCGTCGGGTTTTCATTCGTGTGCCAAAATCCTGGGGCAATTCAGGGGAAATCGGCGCAAATTAAAAATATTCGGGTAACACGTCGGGAAAAATGCGAATCGGACCCTTAGTAAATGAGCCCCATTATGATTCCTCTAGTGCTGTGAGATGCTGTGTGCTCGCAATGTGCTTAGTTGATCAGGGTACAGGTTTGTCTACACTTTTATTTAGCTTCTGAATTGTACTAGTATCTGACACATAGAAAAAGAGAAATGAGACAGATTAGAGATGAGGGAGGATGAGATCCATGAGATGCATATTACACACAATGGGGTTCATTTATCTTTAGTAAGGACATTTGTGCAGCTCTTTTCATTTCCTATGTCTGATCATGACTGGAGTTTATTTGCGACTTTTTAACCTCAATTAGCACCATAATTGTGACTTTTTCATACAATCACATCTGGATTCTAAAGATATATCAAGCGCAACACTGACAAATTGTTTTGATAGGTGAGTGGAAAAGTTGCAAATTTAGATGCACAAAAAGTCACAAAAATAAAAGAAAAAATTCTAAGATAAACATCTACAGCTTCATCTGAGCTATAACACACACAGAGTAAATTAATGTAACATAAATCAGTAAAGGCTTTATTGCCTTGTTGTCTTCTCATCCTGCTACTGTATTTGTTTCACTTTAGAACTTTTTGTTGCATATTTCACTGTACCAGTTTTATAGGGGGGCAAGTCATTATGGTGACCTTGTTTAGAAAGTTAGGCAGGTAAAACCAAGGGAAGCTGTCTTGCATTATTTATGGGGTGCATTAATTTTCTTGTATAAATTGAGAAATCTATGTACCAATCTTTTGGTATGATATTTAGCATTTGAGATTCTTTTTCTGTAGTTCTTGTATCTGTCTTTCTAGACAATTTTTTTAATGAGCTCAGGTATTGGTGATTAGGATTTATATTTCAGACATAAATAAGCGCTGGGATAAATGCAACCACATACATAAACTGATGATGGAAAACTATTTTCACTTAATTAACGTCTTTTAGTTTGGTTACCACAGAGAAAGAAATGAGCAGCAGTGAAACTTTGTGTGAGGTTATTTTATACATCCATTCTTTTTGCAATTTTGCTTCATATATTAAGTATTTATCAAACTGCAACACTCTGCAGAAATTTAATTCTGTTTTTAGAAAGTTTCACAAAGATAACCATTTTATAACAAAGAGAGAGCCCAGTAATATTTGTCAGGTTATACCATATAAGTTTACCACTTTACTGGATACCAAAGTAGGTCCAAATGGCAGTATTCTGTTTAGTATTAATAACAATCAAATCCAGGGGGCATATTAATTATACGCTGGCTCTCTTGTGCAATACAAAGCGGACGGCCATGCGAAATTAAGATACAGTGCGCGTGCGCCAGTGCTTTCTGAGAGCTCAGTGACATCACCAGATCTAGAGAGCGGGGCAGGGAGGGTGGGGGAGCAGTTTCACGTAGGCAAGGCGAGTGCATTATCCTGATCGCAACCAAGCGCAGAGCGTCCTGGTGTGCCAAATGGGGTCATTTGATTAGTGGTAAAATAGATTTTTGGGCAAAACTGCGCATTTATCTCCCTTAACAAGACCACCTCCAGCATCAGCTTACATACCCCAATGTAAAGGTATGTTGAGGTCAAAATGACCGTTTTGAAGTGGTAGGTTTCCTTTAACAAAACACACAAGTTAACACATAAGTTTTGTAAATGCAAATTTTGGCAATATGGTGATTAGGAAAATCCCCCCCCCCCCCCCCGCTCAGCTATTGTAATGCATTTCAAAATGCAACCAAAACGCAACATGTGGCCATACCATAACAGGCGAAGGTGCAAGTTAACACAAAGAGAATCCACCTTAGGTTGCATGCACACAAATACGGTGGCATGCTTATGGCCAAAAGATAGAGAAGGCTCTATATTTCTTGTGGCCACTGCACGGTGACAACATGTTGTGCTCCCTGTACTGAGCCCGGGAACCATAGACAACTTTGGGGGATGTATATGCGGCCGTAAATTTGCAGCCATATGCATTTGTCCATTATACATTCGTGTGCATGCACCTTAAGACAAATTAAACTAAGAAACAAGACAAAAATGGAATTAGACAACTAGAAAACGAACGATAAAAGATAAATCTCCCTGACAGAGTCCTCGGCCCGGATGTATCACTCGTTTTTTTCAGTTGTTTTTTCACCTTTTCATAGTGTTGCAGCGTTTTTGCGCCGACTAAACACCAAACTAGCCGTTTAACAAAAAAAAATATGATTTAATTATTTATCCTAGCCATCCAGATGTTTTGCTGCATTTAAAAATCATTCATCAATAGCAAAAACGGGCACAAAAACACTTCAGCCTGAAGGTGGCATAAACTGAGAAGCAAGCACTGAGCCCTTGTGCAGAGCAGCTTATCCACAGCAGCAGTGACCTGTGCAGCCTCATGACTTTGTATTTATAAAACAATCTGCAAAAGCAGCAGCTCAGAGCAAGACATTAGAGAAGTTTGTAGGATTTTGCAGATAGTACAAAGAAGTGTCCCCGTGTAGTAGGATGACCACACTGGTGTCTGAGGATAAATATTGGCTAGAATTACAGGGAGGCAGCAGGAGATCAGCGCTGGAGGATCCCCTGCAGGAGAAGCCACTGCTGAGGAGGTCAGCTTGTCACACACCTGGGTTCTGCTGTCAATGTTATTCTCATGCTGAGGTGTGGGAGAAAAGCAGAGAGGAGCTTGTAGGAGTCTCATATGTAAGTGCCGAATACAACATTGCACCTAAACTTGCCTGAATTGCGCCTAAAGTAAAGTGATTAATAAGGGGCAGGAACTCTTCTCATCACAGATGATTAGACCATCTGGAGACAGGTTAGTTTTACCCTACTGATGATAGTTGTCATCACAGATCGTTGCAGCTTGTGATAATTCTGGTGCAATAACTAGACTTAGGCACAGAACAGTTATACATCTGGCCCCTTGCATTATATTTATGTGCAAGATGTACAATCTGTGGGACACACCAACATGGGTTTATTTCCACGGGCTACACACATTCATGTAAAGACTTAGGGTGCATTCACATGGATGTATGCAGCCCTCCTGGCCATAGCCAGTCATACATCAGGCAAGCTGGAGAGGAGAAGAGGTGAGCATGCTCACCCCTCGCCTCTCCATAGAAAATAGAGCTGTACTTCCATTCTTAAGGCCAAAAATAAAGTATTGTCTATCTTTTTTTGCATGCACGGTATGGTGAACACTCGTTATAGGTTGTTTTATGGTTCTATTTTAATTCATAAATTATTGCATTTTTTAAAATCTCTTCTTCTCAGCTGTTGTTATGTATTTGAAAATGAATGCATTAACACCACATTTGACCGCAGCCTCATATGTCGTCATTTCCCTGGGGTGTGACTAGAGTGCTTAAAAATGCATGTCACAGCCTCAAATCTAAAATTTACAGAGTGCCCACTCCTGTATATAACCCCCTCACATGGCTTGTGCCTATGTGTATTTGAGACATTTGCAACAAAAAGTCTCAAAAAGATGCCAAAATTTGCACCTGCCAGAATAGAAAAAACTGAACATATATCACAAGTAAAAAGACAGGATCAAACAAAAGGCACAAAAAATAGCAGCAAAATGTCTCAATTATACACCAAAGAAAAAAGTAATATATTTCCCCCAGGGCCTTGTTTCTGTGTGTTTATCATTTTACAGAATATGAAGAATAGCTTTTCTCTAATCAAAAAAGCATTGCGTCTTATTAATGGCAACCTATCCAGTCATAGCAGCAGAAAAAAATTGTGGGATCAAAACATAAAATAAAACTGAAATTATATTTAGAAAAAGACATGGTGTGAGCCTTTAATCCTGTGACTGTGGGACAAATGGATTAAAAGAACAAAAAGAAACTTTATTTGTACCTCTTCTAATGTACATTATTACGTTCTGAAGACTAATTGAGATATTTCATATCTTTGCTTCTACTTTTCCACATTGCATGTGGTAAATAATTTAGCATTATTGAGGCTGTTACTGTAACTGCAATGTTCTCTCAAAACATTCATTTACATCAACCGCAAAATATGCCCATGAACCATTCATTCCTGTACACATATTAAAATGAAATCCTGTAGAGGAAATTGAACTAATGTCACAAATAATGACTGGCAGATGAATACTCCATCCAATTTTATTTCTGACAGTTATCTCTTTTGTTCAAGGAATGTACTCTTAAATATTGCTTTTAAAATTTGCTTTTTAAAGGGGCTTGCCTTTGTCTCTGCATGTATATGTACCTGTGTCTTTGCCTGTTGTAAGAGATTCAGCCTTTCCTTTTCCCATTCTACACTCTGCTTCAGTCTCCACTGTGTGTTTTTTTTCTCTAGCGTACACAGGGAGAGGGGATGTGGGAGAGCAGGATGAGTCATAATCTCCTGATGCAGGTCCCTCTTATTTATCAGTGCACAGACATGTAAACAAAGATCGTACAGAGTTGACAGAGAGTCTGCACACAGCACTAAAGGAAGCATCAGGGATGATGACTCAATTGGTAATCATTCAGGGAATATGATTAAGGCAATAAAGGCACATGGGTAATTTATGTTAAAGAGTGGCCAACCCCTTTAATGACATTGAATTAGAGAATGTGTTATTTTGTTGTCATGAGTATATTTAAGAATCTTGTTGGAATGAATAACCCTTTAAATATATACCAAATATTAGCAACTTTTAGCAACTTTTTTTAAAGCATAATAGGGTAGTATTATTATGGTTTGCAAAATAGTTCAGTTTCTTTTGCATTGACAGTGTTTATTATTGTATAATAGTGTATACTACAGGGAAATTGTCATTAGCTAGCGCTTCATGCCACTTTGGTTCCACCGGATACATCAAGAGGTTCTATGCGGCAGGGTTATTCTGTGCCGGGTCCTGCCCAGTGTAGAATTGCACTATAAGGCCCGTTCCACACTTGCGAGTGTGATGCGATGTACTTGCATCAAACTCGCAATGACTGCTGCCGGCATTTTCTGGCCTGAATGCTGCAAACCAGGACTGAACTCAGCATATCAGTTCACTCCCGGTTTGCAGCGTTCTGGCTGTGAGATCCAGGCAGCACGCGTTGCGAGTGTGGTGCGAGTTCATCGCATCACACTCGCAAGTGTGGAACGGGCCTATGGCCCCTTCTACACTTGCATTTTTCACGTGTCTGTTCTGCTCATGCTTTTGACATGCAGAACGTGTATTGCACTCTGATCCATTGTAATCGATGGGCTTTTTCAGACTTTCATTTTTTTTCATGCACAAATGCACGTTTTTTTTAACGCGCATTTAAATCTCGACATGCTCTACTCTTGCAAGTCACACGCGTGAACAACGCACCATACAAGTCTATGGAGATGCATCAAATATGCATTGTACTCTGAGACTCATGCAAGTGCAATGCATTTTTCACACCTCGATTGCCATAGAAAAGATAGACCTCAGTCCTGAGTCCTTTTAACATGCGTTATCTTTGCGTGAAAAAAGCATTGAAATTGCATTGAAAATGCATTGAAAATGCGTGTGAACAAATTCTGACTGAAAATGTCAGTTTTTCACTGACCAAACCCTGATCGCACTCTGATAAAATAGAACAATGGTTTTCTGTATTTTCAAAAAGATTTTTTTATTGATTTTTTGGGGATCATTTCATGATCTTTAAAATATATAATATAAGAAGTCCCCTATTAATCACCCTATTTTCAAATCTGAACCCCTCAAACTATTAAAAACAGCTTTAGGAAGATTTTTTAACACTTTGAGATCTTCACAGTAATTATAACAAAAAATGATGTTATATTTTGAATGGTCTAAATTAGTTGCAAATTAGTTATTCCTTTAATTTACAGAGACACCCCTCGAGAAGATGTCATTTGTTATATGGGCACACAGCAGGTACAGAAGGCCCATGCAGCAGTCAGTTTTGTCCTACATGATTAAGCGGTTTAAGTTTGCTCATTGTTGCACTATTGTGAACTATAAATATTGATTTTACCAATTCCGCCATGTGAGGGCATGTTATTTGTGGGATGAGATGAATTTTTTCAGTCATGCTATTTTGGGGTGGCCAAATCCTTTTGTGGGGGAGTAGAAAAAACATCAATTATGTTATTGATTTTTGCCATTTTTGGCATGTTATCTGTACTCTATGGGTCTGTATGATTACAGTGATACCAAATATAAATACCAGACAATCCCTAAAAATCAGATTTAGAGGCAGACAATCAAATCTAAATCTGATCCATCTAAAACTTACCATAGTGATGGACAAATCTATATTCGGCTTTCTCAACAATTTTGGATTTTTCTAACTCTGCAGGTTAAATACGGACATGTGGCTGTTTTTATCCATAAAGATTGTTTACTGAGCAATTGTTTTACAGTATCTATATTATTATTCATTTGAAAGAGTTCGTGAGTGTTGAAAAACTTTTGAGTGATAGTTTCATAAAGTCGGTATGTGCTGTGCCATATGATATGCAATGATACATTGTTCAACCATCAATTAAGTAGTCCACATTAAAACATCTCCGACAAAGTTTCTTGCTATACTCTTCTACAAATACCCACCTACCTTTTGTTTTGAGAATTCCTGCCTTTGTCTCTTTTTGGCAGCCACTGGTTTAGCATGTAATATAAAGTTGGCGAACACCATATTTCAAGCACATTGGGGCAGATTTACTTCCCCGGTTCATTCGCGATCCAGCGGCGCGTTCTCTGTGGTGGATTCGGGTCTTCTGGCGATTCACTAAGGTAGTTCCTCCGCTGTCCACCAGGGGAAGTTCCCCGAGGCCCGCTGGAATGCCCTGAAATTCACCGGCCTACACCTGGTGAAGGTAAGTGCAAGTTTTGCAAAACATTTTTTTTTAAAAATGCGGTGGTTTTTCTGAATCCGTCGGGTTTTCGTTCGGCCACACCCCCAATTTCTGTTGCGTGCATGCCGGGGCTGATGCGCCAAAATCCGATCGCGTGCGCCAAAATCCCGGGGCAATACAGGGAAAATCGGCGCAAATCGGAAATATTCGGTTAACACATCGGGAAAACACGAATCGGGCCCTTAGTAAATGACCCCCATTGTCTGACATTGGAGTTAATACTGAGGTAATTGGATCAATATTTATATTTAGAATGTGGATATTCTCTAAAAAAGAACAATTGTAAATATTACATTTTGTTTTATTTACCTATGTTTTCAGAATAGTGTAAACCTCTGTTGCATTGTTGCCAACATCACAGTCAGCTTGGCTTCTTTGTTTAACACATAGGATCTAGAACAAAGTCAATCTGCCTTGGAGCAAGCAGCAAATCCCTACTCACTTGTAATAGAACTACCTATAAAATGCCATACTAGACAAATTTAAAGTCCGGTAATGCAGGTCTACTGTTCTCTTGCGATCATTATTCCAAACGAGAAGTAGGAGAGTTGCTGCTGAATATTTAGATATTTAGAAAGCCCTGCTCCTGTCCCATAAAGTAGACAGCTGCAGAAAGAACACAAAGTATATGATGTATGGCAACATTATAAAAGCTTAATGAAGCACTTATACAAGAATATCAATACATTCAATGATGCACTCAATTACAGAGATAGAATACCAAGTCAAATAAGCCCTGCTTCAATATACATCATTACCAGCAGGGTTATTTTTAGCAGGTTTTTATCATCCACTGTATTATAACTCAGTGCTACATTGTTATATTCTGTATGGCACACGTGCAAATAATCAGGAGCAACACTTTGTAGATGCTATATAATCGTAAGGGAGTTATTACTTTTTTCTATATGTCAAAATTATCTAAGAAGAAAACTCAGGATGAATCCAAAACAGCATGTGCTTTGTGAGTGGCCGTCTTACAGAAAGCAATGATTAATTACAGTCATTTGTAAACTGCAGTTTGTGGATACAGTGTGTCATGCATGCCACTTGTATAAATCACAGGTATAATGAGCAATTATATTCTTGTTTGCTTTGCCGGTTTTTTTCTACATTTCAAATGCCTTATGTTTGTTGTGTACTGTTTAACGTTAAATGTTATAGACAGGGAAACTTTCCAAGTCTAAAAATAAATGTTTGCGAGTGGAAGAAATTGTATATCGATTGCCTGTTTTTTATAACCCAAGCTTGTGTGTGTGCATGTGAAAAATCATGATGCAATGAGGACAATGTATCATATCCTGGACACCCAATTTCTAGCATGCACATGATGAAAAAATTGCAAAGCTGTCCATTTACTATAATCTGTGGCAGATAACTGGTGCAGGTTATATTTGAAATCTATAACTGAAATTTGGGATTGGCTTTTAATTCTGGTGTGCAAGTGTATCACCAGAATTATTATTTTGCACATGCACAGCAAGTGACAAGTTCCCTCTATAGCCCTATTAACTAACTGATATCCTCCTTTTAGCTGAAAATTGTTTCCCTTACATCCACATAAATCACCTTTTATCTACCTGGTTAGCTGTTGTTTGAAGGCTAAAGGACCTGCAATGATGTCACTCTGGCCACCTGACATGAATGTAACACAAGGCACCATGTAAAAAAATATTTCCTATATGGAAATAGAGCTTTATAGGTCTGTAGTTGAAAATTAGCAGACAGTACAAGGCAGAGCAGTGATTTGAAGACACACAGAGCTGTCAGTCAAAGTAATGGAGCGTGGTTCACTGCCAGCATAGATGAGAGAAGAGTCAAAGCCAGCAGACATGAGTCAGGAAAGTTAATTTGCATATCAGAAAACTGCTGTAATTAAGGTAAGGCAGCTAATTTTAGGAGATATGGGGAGGACTTGTAACCCTTTTTCAGCAGGCATTGTTAATCAGTGTGGTAAAATTCTGGGGATAGGTCTTCTTTTAGTCTGAATATTTGACCTTTCCCAGTTTTTTTTTTGGGGGGGGGGAGGGTTGGGCTTGTTTGATTTATCTTAGAGGTTAATATACTGTATGTGGCCTCTGAGTCTGTTGATATTTTGGGCCTATTTTTTTTTAAGTCACAAAAAAGTTTAATTGTGCAGCAATTTTGGAAATGCCAGCAAATGTTCACACATTTTTACATTTTTTCATACATCCACTTCAGGTTTCTAGAGATATATCAGACACAACACCGAAAAACTCAAAAAGTCACAAATTTAAGAAGAAAAAAAGAAGAGAAACCTATCATAAATGCCCCCCATAAAAACTGCTTTTGCCTTTTATATAATCCATTTTTTACCCCATTTGGTATAGTTATTAAGTCATTAAGCACCTGAAACATCCCCCACCGGGGCCTAGCCTTTTCTTGGGGCCTGAAGACAGCCGGGGCCCGGAATACCTGAGTGGCTGGCGGTTGCGGCCTAGGCACGCTAGTGTCACAGTTCTTGTATGGGGACCGGAGGGCTCTCCTACAGCCTAGCAGGTCTCCAGCAGGGTGCTGTTGGCAAGAAATGATGAGCGAGAGGCTGCTATAGTGGTTCTCCCTTGGGCAACCCTTTGGTGGTGTCTGGAGTATGAGTCTCTGTGTGGTGGATAGGGTGCCCGTGATGGTGACAGCTGTAGTAGCAGGGACCAGATGGAGGCAGACGTTGAACAAAAATAACTTATAGTTCTTTATTGGAACCGACAGGAACAGTAGCAACATGCCTTGATAAATGGTAGAATGCTGGGGCTGCAGTTGGAGAGCAATGCAATGGCAGGCTGGGAGATAGCTGGGTCCTAGTAGGGTGCTTCAGCTTGTCCTGGGTTGCTTCAGATATCACCCTTAAAGGTAGGATAATACCCCTTTCTCTCTCTAACTAACTCTTCAGAGCTGCTCAGGTAGTGAGCTGAGCTCGGGCTGCACTCTGGTCTCCTCTCTACTCTATTCTGAGAGTGAACTGGGATATAGAACTTTCCAGGGGTTTTATTTCTCCCACTGGTCAGGTGGTGGTTCCTCCTCCAATCGCATCCCAGCTTACAGACATAATATCAGTACACATGTGATTGGTTAACACAGATTACATATCATACAGAATTAACTCCTGCCTTACCAGGCAGACTCTACCGCTGCATTGTTCCCCTGTGTAATGTAGTGACCTGCTGTGGGGTTGATCAGACCCTACACAGGCTGGAAGCTACATGGAGGGGGCGCATGCGCAACAACCCCTCTGCCTTGCATCGGCAGGGGTGTTGCACACCTGTTAACAAAGTGAAATGAAAAACACAGTGGTAGCCTTACAGTTTTTCTAAATAGTTAAGGGTTCCTCAAATCATATCCCATTCAGCCAAATTTTGATAGCCTTTTCTATGTTCCAGAAAACCCTTGGAACATTTACCTTGTAAGGTTGGAGAACGTTGTATATTTTTTCTATTCTATATGCTACTGTACATATGTATTTAAAAATGTTGATTATATTTTAATATATTGTAGAACATTCTGTTGATATCCATGTGCATAGAAATTATTGAAATGTGTTTGCATTTCAAACAAAGATAATATGCAAAACTTTAAATAAAATTCTACATGTACAAAGTGAATGAATCCACATCAGTTATGAATCTTCAGTCTTGGAAACTAAAACTATTAATAGAACATTCTTTCTTCTTCTGATGGAATTGAAGAATGATTGCGGGTTTATTATACTTTAGATATTGTTTGACCACAGATTCTGTAAAATATGAAATACCAAAAGGGCATTAGAGTACTATGTCACTTATACTTTGACTACAGAGAATTACAAAGTGATATTTAAAGCTTGCCCTACAGATATTCCGACGCTTTGGAGGAAAACTCTACCATTAAACATAAAAGGATATAATAAGACTCATCTATGGAATATTCTTTCTCATACTTTTCTCTTTTTAATGTGGTGCTTTTCTGAGGATTTATAGAAAAAAAAATGATATATATATATTCTCAATATTAACCAGTTTAGTGTAATGCTACTATATATTTAGTATATATGGTAGATATGAAGGATTAACTAAAATGGAATTATGTGTAGTTGATTTTTCAAAGTTTTTTTTTATGGATATATTGTCTTGCCTGCTGTGTAATTAATTAGAAAAATGTTAAAAACTGAGTTTACCGTACATACTCGAGTATAAGCCGACCCGAGTTTAAGTCGAGACCCCTAATTTTACCACCAAAAACTGGGAAAACCTATTGCCTCGAGTATAAGCCGAGGGTGGGAAATGCATTGATCACAGACCCCCCCCCCAAGTATATAGCCAGCAAGCCCCCAGTACTATATCGCCAGCAAGCCCCCAGTAGCATATAGCCAGCAAGTCCCCAGTACTATACAGCCAGCCTGCCCCAGTAGTATACAGCCAGCCTTCCCCCAGTAGTATACAGCCAGACTGCCCTCAGTAGTATACAGCCATCCCAGCCTGCCCCCAGTAGTATTCAGCCATTCCAGCCTGCACCCCAGTAGAATACAGCCAGCGCAGCCTGCCTCTTGTAGTATACAGCCAGCCCAGCCTGCCCCGTGTAGTATACAACCAGCCCAGCATGCCCCTGTAGTTTACAGCCAGCTCAGCCTGCCCTGTGTAGTATACAGTGAGCCCAGCCTGCCCGTGTAGTATACAACGAGCCCAGACTGCCCCGTGTTGTATACAGCGAGTCCAACCTGACCTGTGTAGTATACAGCGAGCCCAGCCTGCCTCTTGTAGTACACAGCCAGCCCAGCACTAAATAAAATAAATACATTTATAAACTCACCCTCCAGTGGCTCCGATGTGCAGCGCTGCTCCCCCGATGTCAGCGCGGCTCCTCTTCTGGCTTCCGCGCCCATCTTCTGTCTTGGGTAACATCCTGCTGGACGCCACCATGCTCTTCCCGACCAGCAGGTGCATAGCATGATGCGTCCGCTGCTGACTTCATACTATGCGCCCGCCTTAAGAAAAACATGGCGGCACCCAGCAGGATGTTAACCAAGAAAGAAGACAGAAGAAGACAGAAGAGGAGCCGCCCTGACATGGGGGGAGCAGCACTGTGCATCGGGGCCGCCGGAGGGTGAGTACCGTATTTTTCACCCTATACGGCGCACCGGACTATAATGCGCATTAGTCCGATGTGCCTTATATATGTAATAATTCCATATATAAGGCGCATCGGACTATAAGGCGCGGGGTCCGGGGGCGTGGCGGAGGTCCGGGGGCGGAGCGGAGACCCGACAGGACGCGGCGGGACGCGACGCCGAGACGCGACGGGGAACGCGGGGAAGGTGAGCGGGGAAGGTGAGGGGGAGGTGAGGGGGAGGTGGAGGAGGGCAGCGGACCATACTTACATAGGTCCCCGCTACCGGAGACAGCAGATCTCCAGCGGGAACAGCAGACCACGCAGCAGAAGTTGTTCGTGCCGCGTGGTCTGCAGTTCCCGCTGGAGATCTGCTGTCTCCGGTCTCCGGTAGCGGGGACCTATGTAAGTATGGTCCGCTGCCCAGCGCCATACATAGGGCGCACCGGACTATAAAGCGCACTTTGGATTTCCACGGAAATCCAAGGCTTTTAAGTGCGCCTTATAGTCCGGAAAATACGGTATATAATTTTTTTTTAAGTATTGTTTAGTCACAGTGCTAGCTGACAGCTTTTTGTCATGATACTGTCACTTTAGGTTCACCTTTTAGCAAGTGAAGATAATTAACAAGTGACAGCAACCCGTTAAATACACCGGGTGCCAAATAAATCAGACATGGTTCTTGTTGTTCAATGATCCTTGGGACGACAAAGCATCTATTGTCTAGGGAGACCTCCTTACTTTCTGCCATCAGATTATTTTGAAAAAAAGAAGGCACTGGCATGTTAAATTTCAAAGACTGATTTTTTTTTCTGGAAGTGTTATTTTTGGTGACCTCTAAACTTGTGAACCATCTCTAAACATTTAAATCAAATCAGACAACAAGTGTTTAATCTCTCCATTCATAAAAGAAATTTCTTACATTTTTGCACCAACTCGCCATTTTGGAAAAGAAGAAGGCTGACTTAATCAATGTATAATATAAGAGTCTTCAGGTGACATTTTACTCTATGTGACAACTCTCTTGGCCACAGTGTTAAAATACCCATACTTCTGTCACCTTTAATTCCATTATTGGGTTCCCATTAGTCAAACCTTTGAAGGCTTTTTAGCTGCAAGCATAATAAATATCTGATCCAGAATTCATCTGAATATTATAACAATATTCTACTGATAAGTTTTTAATATCTCCTAGAGAATTCATCCGAAACCAGATATAAATTTTAAAAATTAAAGTATTCAAGGCAATGAGGCATAGTCCAGCAGTCCACTTCTCTCTTTTAATGTGGATTGTCAAATGATGTGACTAGCATTGATATCATTCATTAAAATGTCAAGCAATTAACCTGCACAAAGATTTTACAACTCGTAAATAATTCTGTAACTTTTCTGGTTGTTATTGTACTACAATTGATTGTATATATATTTTGTGTATAAATGTATTAAATATACATAGTAAGTCATGGTTAATAGGTTAAGCAAAGATAAAAAAACATGGGTTTCTTCTCCCTGCGTTGTGAAGCATAGTTTTTCTTATGTCAAAATCTATTATTTTAGCCCAAAGCTTGCATTTCGATCCAGTTAATATTTGATGTTTTCCTGTCTTGTTTCCAAGGGAAATTTCCTAGTCATTTAGTTGTTATAGTTTGTTACATTATCATGTGCCTAAACGTATATATTTCTAATTATAACAACAATGAATATACATACATTCATATGTACATACATACATATGTATTGCATATTGCATTGTGAAGACACTGAAACGTTGCATGGACACTTTTTTCTATTTTGGAGTACTGACAATCTCTATTTTTTTGTATAATGTATTGCATATCTTCTCTAAATGAAAGGAGAATATGTGTTTTTTTGCTCTTTAACTCTGTATATTAGGAATGTCTGGAATGCGACAGATATTTTTAAGAAAGTAATGTTAACATTAAGTTAGAGCAGTAATATGAGACAGAATAGCAATTGGGATTGGTATATCCATAAAGACCTGTTTTAAGTGATATAAATGGAGAGATTAACACATTACGAAGAACAGGTGCAGTGTGCATAATGGGCTCCACCTGTACCCATCAGCATAGAAATAAAGATTTTATAACATTACTAGTGAGTCCAGCATTAGTTTTGCTGATCCATGTCCAAAAATTGAGACTTCTGCCTGCAGCATCACAAACGTTTTATCCCTTAGATTTCTCATCTTTCACATTATTTAAAGACAGAACAACTGAAGCTCAGATGCATTTACTTCTGTAGGGTTACTGTAGGTTGTAGGTGGCCAAACTTACTAACAATCTATCATGTCCATAGTAGATGTACATTGAGCTCATCCCCCTCATACTAGTGACAGTGGCAACCTCCACAAATAACACATATAAATTAATCTGTCAACTGTACACAAAATGGGGTATTTTTGTGTTACCTTTAAATTTTACTTTGCGCCATCTCAATATTTATTGTACAAAATGCTGAACTAATGCAGAAATCAGTGATTAAGAAAATGCCAATAGATCCGTTTGGTTGACTTGTACCAGCAAAAAAAAATGTGATAATAGTTTTCTATATTAAGAGCTATGTTAAAATAATTCTGTAGATTTGAATGCTATATTTAAGTAATATTACTTTTAACAGGTAAAATATTTCTTATCTATTTCTTTATCAGTTTTAGTTCTAAAACATAATGGTATTATTTACAATGAGCATTGTCTATTACATCAGAAAACAATGACATGGTATTCAGATGAATATCCCATCTCATTCAGTGTATATAACTACAAACAATTACATATTCTATTAGCTAAAAAGAAATTACACAGAAATTAGGTCTGTAATGATGTGCACATTCAAAAGCATTTACTGCAATATACTGTAACTAAAGTACAAATGCATGCAGAATAGAAAATGAATCACAAGGGAAGACTAACCAGTAAAATATTAGGATCTGGATGTGAGGCAGAAAATACAGAAATTACTATTCCCAGTATCTATGCTAATATTTTGATAAAAAAAGGAGGCAACTTTTCTATAACATTCAAGAAAATTAACATTTTCTGTACTTTGAAATGAAAGAACTATGAACGTCACATTCTTGGTCCCTAAATACCATAGATATGATGAACATTTCAATGTCACTTCTGATTACACAGAGATAGATTGAAGTATTATGATTTTAAATCATTATGCATCTTAATGAGCAAAGAGATTGATTAATACAAATTATCTTCAGATAATAATTGAGCATTTCTAATCACTAAATAGCAAGTATTTCTATTGAAAAGTGACTTTTATTAGCAACTAGCTGTAGGTCTCTGTGTTGCCCGGGATAGTAAATAACTGCTCATAGCTATAGCAAAATACAATGGGTTAGCAAAACATATTTTATATGTATCTCTCTCTCTGACTGTCTCTGACTAACTGTCTCTGATGGTCTCCGCCTCTACCATCTCTGTGACCATTTCTGTCTCTGAGTGTCTTTTTCTGTATCTGTCTGTCTTTGAGTCAGGTTTTCTCTGACTGTCTCTATTTCTGACTGTCTCTGTCTGACAGTTTGTGTATGGGGAGATTTATCAGAAATGTCTGAGAGCAGAACTGTTGCACATGACAACTAATCAGAGCTCAAGTTTCATTTTCCAACATCTGTTTATAAAATTATAGCTGACCTCTGATTGGTTTCCATGGGTAACTGGAACAGTTTTACCTCAGACATTTCTGATAAATCTCCACCTCTCTTTGTTTCCCTATACATATTACCTCACACATAAGCTGTTTTATATCCATAGCCTATAGTAACCAATCCAAAATCAGATCTCATATTAATGACCTGTGGCAAAACAGCAACCAATCACGGCTTATAACCACAGTCACAGCAGCAGACAATGGCTCCTGGATATGATGGTAAATAAGTGTATTTTGAAAAGTACAGGGTGAAATTCGGCTTAAAACCTAATTTATGAAGTCAAAAGGACGGCTGTGCAAAATTTGGTGATTGTAAAGGAATGCATACATACACACCAACAGACAAATACACCCAGCTTTACGTATTACATTGTTTATTATTGTGTATTAAGATAATTAACATTAAGGCCAAAGATCTTACATTGTGTAGGGTTCTTTGAATATAATGGACTAGATATAACAAAGTGCATTAAAATTCATCTAAAGTGAATTTAGAAGCATATTTTATTGTATTAAAGTAGCTGGGCACTTGGCACTCAAGTAATCTATAGGAATGCAAATGGATGGTCCCATCTACACCCTTGCTCAGTCTTCTTCTGAACAGGTGCACAAACATGGTATTTTGGCTGCAACAGCAACAAGTCAGATTATACATAAGTAAAACATGTGCCGCTGACTTCATTTGTTTAAATTCTAAATGCACATCATGCAATATCTTCAGCAAATTTCCTCAGACTGAATCTTTTTTAAATGAATGCTTAAAGGGTTATCTAGGACTTTGGTATCTAACCCATATCAATAAGATAAACCACTAATGTCAGAGAAAAAGTCATTCTAATCATGAAATCTTTGCCAATCAGCTACATCAAACAGGCCATTGTCCACTTCATTATCAGGCCCTGTGTATTCCAACCCAGGTGATACTGGGTTAAATAATCTCCAGTGCCACACAAAGACACTTAGATATGTATACTTTTCTGAAAAACAATAGGAGGGTGGCAGTTCTTGCTAGAATGATGTGAGTGTGGTTGTGCTAATCTTATATTGCTAGCCTATGCAGAATGTATGCTATCAATAGTCTAAGGAAATCATTTTGAAATTTTTTTCAACAAAAAGTGCTTAAAATGAAAGTGCATATTGATTGCAAGAAAGGTGGACAAGGTAGAAGTAATATTTATAATGCCAACAAGCTTTTACTTTTTGCCCTAAATGAGGATATTAGTTGGCATCAAGTAATAACCTTAAAGCATCCCATTTGAAAGGTTATGGACACCCCTGTGCAAGAGAAATCAATAAATGAGATCTTGTAGTACAGTAAGATGCTTTTACATGTTTTTTAGAAGATTTTTGTGTCAGGTATCCAGAATCCCTAATCTCTAAATTGCGGCCTGCATAAACTCATGCATAAGGCGAGAGGATGTTACCGAGGAACCTTCCTAGACAGATTTTAGTGAAAGAGGAACAGAGGAGCAGTGTTGGTATACTAAGTCATGAAAATATCCTGAAACACAGGGTGAAACGATTCTTAATACATCCATTCTGGTGAATATGGTGAATTTTAGTCTCTTTATAAATATAATTGGCAAAATGGGAAAAAAGTTTACACAAATGAACATAGGAGCCTTGACAACGACTGCTTGAAACATAAGTCAGTCTCCAATCATCTGATTTTTAAGAATGCATTATAATTAGAGATGAGCGAGTATACTCGTCCGAGTATACTGCTCGGTCGAGTATTAGCATACTCGGACCGGCTCGTTACTCGGACGAGTATCTCGCCGGCTCGAGTTCGAGCATTAAATTAATAAAAGACACAGAAGAACAGTGTTTACACTGTTCTTCAACACATAACACATGTTTCCAGATGTTTTAATTGTAAGAATACATTAATAAAACACTATTCTTCACTTTACAGGTGTTCGCGCGTGTCTCCCGCTAAGTTCGGAGATGTGCACCGAACATCAGCAATGTAAAGAATAGTGTTATTTGAATGTGTTCTGCAATGTGCACTTAAATGCTAGTGTTTTCACTGTTTTTATTCTATTCTTCACATTGCTGATGTTAGCGCGTATTTCCAAACTTAGCGGGAGACATGCGCGAACATCTGCAAAGTGAAGAATAGAATAAAAACAGTGCAAACAGTGAAAACACGAACATTTACGTGCAGAACACATTTAAATAACACTATTCTTCACATTGTTGATGTGCGCGCACATCTCCGACATTATCGGAAGACTTGTGCTAACATCTGCAAAGTGAAGAATAGAATAAAAACAGTTAAAACAGTGAAAACAGTGAACACAAGACCATTTAATTGCAGAACACATTAGAAGAACACTATTCTTCACATTCCAGATGTTCGACGCACATCTCCGAACTTAGCGGGAGACACGCGCGAACACCTGTAAAGTGAAGAATAGTGTTTTTTTAATGTATTCTTACAATTAAAACATCTGGAAACATGTGGAATGTGTTATTATTTACTGTTCTTTTAATGTGTTGTGTTAGTGAAAAAATGCTCGGGTCTCCCATTGACTTTAATGGGGCTCGTTATTCGGTACGAGCACTCGAGCATCGGGAAAAGTTCGTACCGAATAACGAGCACCCGAGCATTTTAGTGCTTGCTCATCTCTAATTATAATGTATCTACTAAATTTTTCATAATTTAATAACCATTGTTATTATTTATATTGTGCACAATGCATTTGTAATGTTACATTGTAAGTGATCATGATTCATAAGTAGTCTGGAAATTGGTATAAAGCTTTCATACACAGCCACAGACATATTTCCCTAATGTAACAGCTAATTCTCATTTTCAAGTAATTCGTGTTCTCAACAGGGTTTCAAGTCTGTAATTTGTTGACAAACTACGGGTTTTAATTCTGGGTAATGTCATGCATGTTATGGTGTACAACAAAATAAATCTCAAATATATATTTGATTCTTGGAATAAGAGAATAAATTGAATTTTTACTGCTATGAAATGTTATTTAACAAGGTAAAATGTGGAAAATATTTCATGATTCACTCCTAGGCTATCATGGTAAATGTAAACTGTCCTGTAGAAACCTGATTTCTCAAATACTTAACTAACAGCAGGATTGGGAATGCACCAGATGGACTATTAAACTTTTTATTGTTATTTTGCAAACATACAGCTCTTAATTTACATGTCAATCGCATAATTGCATCATCATTTCCCTCTTTACATGTTATGAGATAACCACAGTGGTGCTAGTATAAATATTGTAAGGATTAGTAGGGCTAGTGACATGTAATAATGGCCTGGTATTAACTTTGAGTCTGCTGACTACGTTCAGCCAGAGATAACTTTATAGGGTCCGGTCTAAGTTAGGTAGTCTTCAGTCCCAGAATCAGAATTTAAAAAGAAAAACTGAAAAAGATACAAGAAGTTCCAAAGTTAAACTTAGTGGTCTGCTCTTGCCACCTCTAGGTTGGAGGGGGAAGGGGGTTGTATACTTTTTTAAGTAATTAGAAGTGATCCAAGGTCTCCACTTGGCACGTTGACCACCACTAGGAATGTCTGAGATTCTCAGAGCTTTGCATTTTTTAATCCATAATTTTAAAAAAGGCCAGTTTAAAGGAAATCTACCATTTGATTTCATGGATTATGAACCAAACATAACTTGAAAATGCTGTAGCTACACTGATGCTAAACATATCTTGTTTAATCCATGAACTGAGTGGTTTTGCTGGAAAAACATTTATAAATTGTGATGAGGCTCTCTGTCTCCATTGGCTGGCTCAGCGCTTCTCCTCACCCTAATTATGCACTACTCCAGCCTTGTCCCATCCAGCATTAGCTGAGAAAATGTAATCACTGTGTTGTCCCTGGGCAGAACTAATCAATCATTGCACCATCCCCCAGCTGCTGTCTATGAGTCAACCAGGTAAGGTTGATTAGTCTTGTCTGGATAGTTCAGGAAGCTCTGTGTGTATTGTGTTTATGTAAACACCCAGCTTTCCCAAGGTCCTGAATTTTATAATAATTTTTTGAGCAGAACCACTTGGCTAAGGGATTAAATAAGAAATGTTTCTTCATCAGTGTAGGTGCAGCATTTTCAAGGTGTGTTTGGTTCATAATGCATAAAAACAAATGGTAGATGTTCTTTACAGTATATATAAAAAAGATTTTGATTATGTTTTCCTTTCGCTGACTTCCCAGTAGCAGACACTCTATAGCAGACATGTTTCTGACGATAACCACTCTGCATTTGCATTTGTTTCCTTAGGACAATAATGTCTTTATTTACCATTTGTATGTGTCCTTAGTATAAAAAAATATTACAAAGGTCAGTTATCATCGCCTTTCAAATGGAAAACTTTAGGACATTTTTTTTTCTCTTGCTGCGCCTCTTGCTCCTTATTACTGTGTTATATTAAGAATAGAATATCTTACTTACTTAATATTAATATATATTAAGTGTAGGCGCCACAATTTTGGTGGTTTTTCGACACTCAGACTTGTTTTTAACATGGCCATTCTTAATGATTCGGTTCATGCTCCAAAATTGCAATGTGCCAAAAAAGTCTCCAATAAAAAGTCTCCAAAAAAGTCTGCTCTGTTATAGCAGCTCCTGCTCACCTATGAGCTTATTCTCTTTTTTTCTTTTTTTTATTATTTCTATTACTCTACTTAAGAGAGATTGAACTTTGTGAATTTCCCCACTGTGGGACTAATAAAGGATTATCTTATCTTAAAAAAGACAGAAAAAAAGACAAAAAAAAAAAGATAAATGACCCCATTTGACTGCTTTGAACAAAGCCAATCAATCTAGTTTCACATGATTTCCAAAAGTAAACAGCTTGGTCTAAGTGTAACCTCTTCTAGCTCCTAGTTCACACAGAAGAAAAATAGCACATGCTCTGATAGCTTCTATGTTTTGCAGACTTCAAGGAAAATAGTAAGAATGAACAGATATTCCTATGTTCTTACTCCTTTATCTTTCACCATATGTCTTTTTGCGCTCAGAAAAAACAAATTCTTCTGATCTGTATACAGGCGGTCCCCTACTTAAGAACAGCCGACTTACAGACGACCCATAGTTACAAAGAACCTCTGGTTATTGGTAACTTACTGTACTTTGGCCCTAGATTACAATAAACAGCTACAACAGTGAACATAGTGCAGGTAAACTAAGTAAATTCAAATGGATTACTTTATTAAAATATTCTTACAAACATTATTAAAAACGTCACAATTAAATAAAAGTCAGGACAACCACGCCAAGTCAAATCAGCCATTTTCTAGTGTCATAAGGGAACATCAGTCTGTTTATACTACTATATATGCTGATCGGAAGAACTGAGTGCAAAAAGACACATGGTGAAAGATATAGGTGTAACAACATAGGAAAATATGCGTATCCTTAACCCCTTCACGCTCCGTGGCGGATATATCCGCCATGGAGCGCAGTGACTTAGTGCTCAGTGGCGGATATATCCGCCACGGCGCTTATGCCGGCTCGGCTCTGGATCAGAGCCGAACCGGCATCGGGAAACACGGGGTGCCAGCTGTAACTAATAGCCGGCACCCCAGTGTAACACCCGCGATCGGAGTTGTCTCCGATCGCGGGTGCTTAACCCGTTCAATGGTCAGCGCGACCGCGGCATCTAACAAGCATCTGGGGGGTCTTTCCCCCACGATCGCCCCCCCCCCGAACCTTTTTCGGGGGGCGCCGATCATTGCCATAGCAACTCTGGGGTCCGATCTGGACCCCAGAGTTACTTGCAAGAATTGCCAGTAAGATGGCGTCTGTGACGTCATCTTACTGGCACAGTGCCAGCCTATGCAAGTGCATAGGCTGACACTGATAATACTCTGCAATACATGAGTATTGCAGAATATTATCATGAACAAGCAATCAGAGGATTGCTTGTTCATATCCCATGGTATAAAAGTGAAAAAGTAAAAAAAAAAAGTCATAAATCACTAAAAATGCCCCAAACCCCCAAAACATATAAAGAGACATATAACTCAAAAAAAAGTCTAAATCATAACACAAACCCCACATATATAGTATCACCGCGTCCGTAACAACCCGTAGAATAAAAGTAAATCATTTATCTGTTATAAACCCTCCAAAAATTATGATTTTTACCTTTTCAATCCCACAAAAAATGCTATAAAATGCGATCAAAAAACCATATGTACTCAGACATGATACTGGTGCAAAGTACAACATGTCCCGCAAAAAACAAGCCATCAACCAGCTCCGTAGCCAAAAAAGTAACAATGTTATGCCACTTGGAAGATGGCAATACATAAATGATAGGGTTTTGTTTGACAAATTTAGTAAAACGTAAGAAAATATATTCATGTCTGGTATCCCCGTAATCGTATCGACCCATAGAATAAAGATAACATGATTATTAGTCTATACGGTGAACACCAAAAAAAAAAAAAGTAAAAAATCCAGTACAGAATTGATGCTTTTCTACTCCTGCCCTCAAAAAAAGTTCCTAAATTTTCAACAATAGGTGATACCAACCCCAAAATGGTAACAATGGAAAAAGCATCTCATCCCGCAAAAAAAATGCCGTCACATGGCCCCAATAACGAAAAAGCGAAAATTTTATAGCCTTCAAAAGGGGCCAATGAGGAAACTAAAATCCTGGCAGCTGCAGCGCCCTCCTTCCCTTCTGCACCTCGCTGTGCCCCCATAAAACAAGTCACAGCCACATGTGGGGGGTCGCTGCACTCAGGAGAAATTGCAGAACAAATTGTATGGTGGGTTTTCTCTTTTTATATTTTGGAAATGTGTAAATTTTAGGGCTAAATGAACGTATAAGGGAACAATATGACCATTCTAAATTTCACCTCCATTTTGATTCAATTACTATGAAGATCTCAAGGGGTTAACAATCTTCGTAAAAGCTGTTTCTGATAGCTTGAGGGGTGCAGATTTGAAAATGGGTAGATTATATAGGGGGTTTTGATGCTAAATATGTAAAATTTCATTCAAAACTGTACTTATCCCCAAAATAGTCAATTCTGAAAATCCGGAAAAGCAATATTCTATTTTTAAGCCGCGTGACATCAAAATAAATTATCCAGACATTTCAGAAATTATGAAAATGTAAAGTAGACATATGGGAAATGTTATACAGCAACTTATTTAGGTGGTAAATCTATCTGCCTGAAAACGCAATGATTTAGAATTTCGAAAATGGCAAATTTTTCAAAAAATTTATCATATTTTCTTTTTTTTGTAAATAAACGCAAAACTTATCTGCCAGAATTTACCACTAAAATGAAGTACAACATGTGGGGAAAAACAATCTCAGAATCGCTTTGATAAGTAACAGTGTTCAAAAGTTATAACCATATAAAGCGACGCAGGTCAGAATCCAAAAATCGGGATGAGCCTTAAGCTACAAAATGGCTGCGTCCTTAAGGGGTTAATATTTTCCTTGAAATCTGCAAAACATAGAGGGTACCGGAGCATGTGTTGTTTTTCTTCTGTTTGAACTAGGCACTAATTGGCACTAGGCACTAGTTCACTAATTGGTGAGAAGATGGGGACTTTCTCTCGCTTTTTGGTTGGAGGCTCCCTCATGATAGACCATCTACCTCTCCTTTCCCTATTAATCTTAGTTACACATGATGTATGCTCAAAGAAAAGGACAAGAGAAAGCTTGAATTAGATACAAATTTTCAAGGTTTGATTGATTTGTTGCATCTTCTAGCCAGGAATGGATTCTAGGAAGTTTTTCCATTGTAGCTGAAATTCTCTCCAATTACACATCTGGAAAGCTTATAAAGTGCCCCACACACTATTTGGTGGCTGGGAGGCCCCTTTCAAGTATTGGAGGCCTGTAATGGTGATGTTTTTGTACATCAGAAAAGACTATTGCTTGAATCTACCACGTCTTCTTGCTGGATCAGCTCACTAGAAGCTATATTAGAGTAAGTTCAACTTCACATGTCGGTATTGTAAACAGTCTTTTACATCAGTATTTGCAAACCAATCTCAGAAATTAATCTTTCCATTACACTTTTCTCTGTAGCATCCACTGTTTCTGGCTTTTAAATATAGATGCAAAAGGCTGAGCACAATACTATAAATGTATAAGGGGCACCAGGGTCGGCTCCAAGTTTCAGTAGGCCCCTGGGCGGCAAAGCCTCAGTGTGCCCCTTGGTGACATTCAAAATTCTGCAGCTAAAACAGTCTTCTGTTCATAAATATTCCCTAGTTTATGATCTCAAACAGCCCTGTCGTGTTTTTTTTTTATATATAAAGCCCTCCTCACCCCCTACGGCAGTAATGGCGAACCTTTAAGAGACCGAGTACCCAAACTATAACCAAAATCCACTTATTTACCGAAAAGTGCCAACATAGCATCTTAAGCAGTAACTTATTGCTATCTGCTCTTCAACATCTATCAATCGTATCAGCCCTTTGAGGCCACCAATACAGTTGAAAGAAGGAGGGCACATTCAGACTATCATTGTAGCTTCTCACCAGGGTCTCTCTTTATAGTTTGAATGTAGGGCATTGATGGTGAACCTTTTAGCGCCCGAGTGCCCAAACTGCAACCCAAAAGCCCCCTTATTTATCGCGAGGTGCCATCCAAAAGTTAAAGCAGTAACTTGTTGCTCCCTGTTCAACAACTTTCAATCATATTGACCTCCTGAGGACAGCAACACCAGTAAGAACATGGAAAGTTTTCATCATTTTAGCTTCTTTCCAGTGTCCCTCTGTACACAGAGAATTGTGGGACCAGAAAAAGGTCATCCAAAGATAATTCAGCCATGTCTACACATTCTCCCTCTCCCTACAGTCCCAAGTAGCGAAGCAAGTATCAAAATATCACTGAAAGCAACATCTTTTAAGTTGCTTTGAACTGCAGGAAGATTCTTAGAGTCCTGTCTGGTATGCTGGGGCGATGGCCCGGGTGTCCACGTAAAGGGCTCCGTGTGCCGCCTCTGTCACCCGTGCCATAGGTTCGCCACCACTGATGTAGGGTCCAGTGGAATGACCTACAAAGATACTGCAGTTCTATGAACACTTTATCACTTTTACCGCAGTTCCAAACAGCCAATTAAGTGTCGTTTTAAAACAGCACTGATTGAAGCATCTCTTAAAATGCCTTGGTCTGCAGGAAGATTTGGTGAATTTGGTCCTGTTTAGTGAGCTCTGTCTTGCGATCAATGGCCTGAGTGCCCACAGAAAGGCCTCCGAGTGCCAACTCTGGCACCCGTGCCATAGGTTTGCCACCACTGCCCTATGGATTCAGTATGTGGGCCCTCACAGCAACGTTGCTCAGGTATGCCCAATGCTGGTAACAGCCCTGAGGGGCACCATAAAGGTTAAATCAACCAAACCAAATTATCTAAAGGGTACATTCTTTATTGATATTTTTTAGATGTCATTTGCTGCTCAGATTAATCATAGTGTCTTAGACAGCTTGATAAATGTAGCACATGATGTGTTTATGTCTGCAGTGGGTTTGAACCTTTTTCAGTTCAAAAGTCTTGCCTTTTTCACAAATAGGTCCTAAAATTTTCCTGTGCCAGTAGGGGACTGGTTGCCTAAATTTGCAACTTTATTTATCACATTATAGATCTGGAATACGTTGTCTGAAGTGAAACATGAAGTGGGCTGTGAAGAAGTTGCATGATTTCCACGCTAATTGGCAGATGCAACAACTCTTAGACATTTTCAAGACAAATTGCTGACAAAACCCAATGTGGGTTTGTTTTTAAAAAGTTGTTTGTCATGTACTGAATGTAAGAACTGGTATTTCATTTATTCTACAACATTTAATTTATTTGGTGCCAAGTAAGTTCATTAAGTGAATTTCGCATGACAAGTTTGGAACAAATGTTCAGACATACAGCACCTTTGTTGCCTGTCTGCCTTTTTATGGAAGTTTTTGTAAATCAATACTGCCCTACAGTACATTGAGCTCTTGTTCTTTATCTTAGTGACTTATATTTGGCAGATGAAAACCACTTCTGTGCAAATTTGCCAAGTCCATAAATGTGAACATTCAGCACAAAAGGTTCAACTGTGTATTTGTATCATTAACTCTTCTGTTCGTCAGATATGTCTTCTCTTAAACAATATACATGATTCCCGAGAATTGAGCCATTTCTTAGTCAAAGACTGAAATTGAATTAACATATGTGATGTCAAGCAGGTATAATAGTGTAATATACACACCTTCTGGTAGGAAACAAAACTAGAGGTAAATGCTTGCCAACAAGCGGAAATAACATACTATTTATGCAGTGCTAGCAAAAACTGTTTTGTTTTTTTAGCAGTATCTGTTAATACAAAAATTTTCTACAATATGACAATTACAAGGCATATGCTGAAACTCATTCATTGCAGTCAGTTGGGAAAAATCAGGATCTCAATTATTATTGAGAAAATACTTATAAGGCACCTGTCCTGGCTATTTGGGACACCGAGGCTTTCTACACAGGATGCAGAATGATTGCAGAGTTTACATAGGGGAGCAACATAATCCAGCCTAAGGCTGCATTTAGATGAACATATGGGGGATGTATGAATGGCTGCAATCTTGGGTCCGTACATACGTCCCCCATAAATGGCCATGTCTGCACACAACGATATGCTGCGGCACCGTACCGCTCCGTAACTTCGGAAAAGATAGGACATATGCTATCTTTCCTATACTGTATTGAAAAACAGTACTCTTCAAAAACTGATGAATACATTAGTAGTTTGTACAATTGTATATTTGAGTATTAAAATAAAGCCTCCTTTTGTGGCGCCCTCCTCCACCCCAAACTGATATTAAGTGTGAAGTCCCTCCAAAATACATTTTGCAACAGAAATTAGCTGATATCCAGTTACATATAAGTCTAAATGGAATTACATAAATTTGAATTAACATTTAGAAAGGACCGTCATTCAGGAAGTTGTATGTGACCTCAGGTTTTTTGTACATCTAATTGCTGTTCGGTACTTCTTTAGTTTGTACTATGTAGCCTTGCTATATCTTCAGTATGATAATGGTATGAGACATTTTATGTATGCAGTGTATTGGAGATATAATAGACGCTGGCATTGACGCTACCATTGAGACAACTGAAAATTGGAAAAGGAGCATGCAGAGGGATAAAACGATAAAATCCCCCAAATTGCAGCATACAAGTTTTTTATACAGTATTTACAGCTTTCAGGACCCAGTTTTTAGCTGGCAAAACATTGATAAATTTACCCCGTAATTCAGCTTTTTTTTTTTTTTTTTTTAAAGAAGTGTAGCCTAATGTTTATCTTTCTTTCAGAGATTGATGAATCTCATTTCATCAGCTCTTCTCTTTGAAGAAAATGTTATTTTGTAGGTCAGCTCCGAAGGCATTCATGGTGTTTTTTCCTTAGTCTATGCTATTTTGTGTGTTCAGGCAGCTTTTAATGAGCCTGCCAGAGAGACCATGGGCACTTTTCCATTTCAATTGAAGAGTGGTATGAAGGTCATGCAAAGAAAATATGCAATTCATATACCACTTTAATCAGAAGCTCAAAATATAGTCTTTGATCTGCATTACACATTTCTAAATAACTATCATGCATAGTGAGGCACTAAATAATCTTGTTCCATTAATGTTTTTGTGAAAAGTTGTGAGTGCAATTAAATTAAAAAGAGTTTATAGAGATACACACAAAAACATGTATGCCATTCGTACAGTGCGTGTAAATGTTTAAATAATTCTTATAATAAGTGGTGTGTATTGTTTACCTGCTTACCCAATAGTGGGTGACAGATAATCCATCTACAATACAATATAAAACAATAAACCTTTTTGATTCTATTTATCATTTAGAGTACACAAAAGAAAAATTACAGACAAAGACAGGAACACAGATGATACACAGGAAATAGGGGTACAATATGGCTTGGGGGAATATTTGTTGGAGGGGGCAAGTGTGTAGGTTATTAAGTAGGTTTGGCTGCTCTTTGAGTCCATTTATTGTAACTATCAATGGTTCTCTGTATAAAGGAGTTCTAAAATCATGTTGTTCGGCAGCTGATCTGCCTTTACCGGTCACTTCTTGTGCTCAGTTGTTGGACTAGTACTTGGTGTAATGGGCATAGTGCGTTTGCTGCTATGAAAATTTACTTGCTGCGAATCCTAATCTGCCAAATGCTGTCGATTGGGATCAGGCTATGCCCCGACAATACTTTGTGACCTTCTGGGGATTTTGGCCAACCTATTATATTCCATTTTTTTATTGACCATCCCCAGCAGACAATTGCTTAGCCAAAAGCGGTGGAGTAATTCACAATTTGCAAGAAAACATTTAAACTTCAAGGTAATAAATCAAAGAGCATCTAGCTCAGGGGTATTGGTCCACCCTATCAAGTTGGCATGTTCAAGGAAGTCATACAAGCTTTTATTAGGCTACGTTTTAGATGCAATTAGATGCACCATTAGATGCAACAGGCTACCTGTGCCTTCTGTCACAACATAGCTTTGTCTCTATTTGTGCACTGTATACATTTCAGCAATAGCCATCTGTGAGGATGCTGTTAAATTGACTCATTTGTACCATAAAAGCGAGTAATCACAACTACCTAACAGTGCTAAAAACAGGACTGATATATTTTTTCTCCACTGTCTGTATTTTGCAGTTTGTAGAAGCTCATTCTTAAATTTAA
Source organism: Engystomops pustulosus (assembly GCF_040894005.1). NCBI lineage: Eukaryota > Metazoa > Chordata > Amphibia > Anura > Leptodactylidae > Engystomops > Engystomops pustulosus. The sequence continues at coordinate 108,920,382 of NC_092412.1, read as the reverse complement.
TTTCAGGGAAACAGTTCCTTATCTTACATGCTTTCTAAAATAAATAACTAGAAATAACTGGAAACTTTTACATTTTTTATTGTAGATTTTTATTATATTTCTGAAATTTATCTTAGTGTGACTCAGGTTTGCCTTTTTTTTTGCGCCCGGTTTGTCTCCTTTCTTGTCTTGTAATTTATGTTAGTTGTTGCTTTGCCATATTGAATGTGCTTTGAATTGTCGCAAGGCCGTTTCATTTTCCCCAACATAGATCTCATTTGTGACCAATAAGGAAGCTAGATTGAGAAAAGATGTCACAGAACATTCCTATCTTAATTATTGCACCAAAAAAGTATTACAATTTCCAGATTACATGTTGTTGTGCATAAATATGTAAAAACATTATATTTTCTTGCCTGAATGAGTCTGCCTTTAATTATGATAGATTTCCACTTTAGTGTAATATGGGAACATTTACATCAGTCAATCATCAGTGATTTTTTGCGTATTTGAACCACTTCATAAAGCACAGCTTTTATAGGGATTCTCTTTATTTATCTAATTATTCCAGTTGTTTATACTAAATTTATTGACCACTTGCGAAAATTTGCAAAAAAAAAGTGTGTAAAAGCTTGTCTGGCTTCAGGTGGCAAACTCAGAAGAAGGAGAACAACCATCTTTTTTAAAAAATTGCTTCACCCACACCAGGCAGCAATGTTATACTAACAGTCACAGGTCCAATTTAACACAAGGAACATCCACCTGAGACAAATAAGACTAAGAAACAAGGCAAAAAATTAACTAGACTGATAGGAAAACTAAAAAAAAAAATCTCCCCCAATATTCAATAAAGTACACGCATTATATTGTAACAAGGCTTTCAGCACATGAACATATTTTCCTATAGCCAGAAACTATGGGTCTCTTGGTGGAGTTTTTTCCGATTCTGAGCTGTATGGTCACTGTATGTCATCCATTTCTATGGGTCGGCATTTACCTACCTAACTACCTATAACAACTGTGTGCTGACCATGTTTTTTGTGGCTCGAATTACTTCTATTTGACTGCCACAGCCATGTATAGGACCTGCTCTGAGTTTTTCCTCAGGGTACTAGATTCATACTTGGTGCTGAGGGATCATCAGATTTTTGTAAAAGCTTATAGAAATACATGGAGCCATGAGAAAGCCGCAAAAAATGGCCTTATGACCAGAGGAAAAAAATGGTTGTGTGCATGAGTAGTAAGGTCTATGGCCAGTGTGGACAAGGTCTTTCTGAAAGGAGTGGGAGGAGCTATGCAGTAATAAAATAAACATTACCAAAGATTGGCATGTAATTTCTTTACCATAAAACTCTTTTTCAAATAAGAAGTCATTTTTATACATACATTTTAGGAGTAGGGATCCGTGCCAATCAGGGGCGTAACTAGGAGAGGCTGGGCCCCATAGCAGATTTCTGCATGGGGCCCCCCTACCCCTTAAAATATATATATATATGGCAGGCACACGTCGGGCGCGCTGGAGAGGAGGAGAGGTGAGCGCGGCTCACCCCTCCCCTCTCCATAGAGAATAGAGCCGCATGGTCGTTCTTACGGCCATAGATGGAGCACGCTCTATCTCTTTTGCTCAAAACAGTGAGTACTCGTTGTGCTCACCGTGCCGAGCCCTGGCGTATAGAAGCTTATGGGGGAAGTATATCCGGCAGCAAATCTGCGGCCAGATATACGTCCCCCATATGTTCTTGGGAAGGTACCCCTATACAGTCATGTTTATACAATTACACACATTTATACACTGATATATACACACCTTTATATACACACATAAAGTTCTACTCTCGTATACTCACACCCTTATACATACAAGCATTCACTTATACACACATTTATACACTCATATACATTTATACACTAATACACAGAGTATATACAAACTCATACAGTATACACATTATATACATATAATACATTTACAATACACACACAAATATATATATATATACATACATACACAAATACAGTATACACTGACCATATATACACATACATGCAGGATAAAAACACCATATACACACATGCTGCTATACATACAGAATATAAACATACATTCAGTATATACAGCATTCATACTTACCACATACAAAAACACACATCATATATATATATATATATATGCTAATATAAATACATGCATGTAAAAATACAGTATTTGCTTCAATGCATTTATACACAGTATATACATGTATACATAGTAGATGCATATATACATATACATAGGATTTATATATATATATATATATATATATTTATGTATACACAGTATATTTACAATATATACACATATACACAATATATACACATATACACAGTATATATACACATATACACAATATATACACATATACACAGTATATACACACATATACACAGTATATATACAATATATACACATATACACAGTATATATACAATATATACACATATACACAGTATATATACAATATATACACATATACACAGTATATATACAATATATACACATATACACAGTATATATACAATATATACACATATACACAGTATATATACAATATATACACATATACACAGTATATATACAATATATACACATATACACAGTATATATACACATATACACAGTATATATACACATATACACAGTATATATACACATATACACAGTATATATACAATATATACACATATACACAGTATATATACAATATATACACATATACACAGTATATATACAATATATACACATATACACAGTATATATACAATATATACACATATACACAGTATATATACAATATATACACATATACACAGTATATATACAATATATACACATATACACAGTATATATACAATATATACACATATACACAGTATATATACAATATATACACATATACACAGTATATATACAATATATACACATATACACAGTATATATACAATATATACACATATACACAGTATATATACAATATATACACATATACACAGTATATATACAATATATACACATATACACAGTATATATACAATATATACACATATACACAGTATATATACAATATATACACATATACACAGTATATATACAATATATACACATATACACAGTATATATACAATATATACACATATACACAGTATATATACAATATATACACATATACACAGTATATATACAATATATACACATATACACAGTATATACACACATACACAGTATATACACACATACACAGTATATACACACATACACAGTATATACACACATACACAGTATATACACACATATACACAGTATATATACAATATATACACAGTATATATACAATATATACACAGTATATACACACATATACACAGTATATACACACATATACACAGTATATATACAATATATACACATATACACACTGTATATACACTGTATATACATATGTACACAGTATATGCATATAAATACATATATACATACAGATAAATACATATATACATACAGATAAATACATATATACATACAGATAAATACATCTGTATATACTTACCTTTTAGGAAGTTTGGGGGCTGTATGGGTGTTCAGGCAGGTGTCCAGATGCATTCAGACGGCGGGGGGGGGGGGCGCGAGCGGGGGGGGGCCGAGCGGGGGAAGGGGGGGGCGAGCGGGGGAAGGGGGGGCCGAGCGGGGGAAGGGGGGGCCGAGCGGGGGAAGGGGGGGCGCGAGCGGGGGAAGGGGGGGGCCGAGCGGGGGAAGGGGGGGGGCAGAGAATCAACTGTGCCGCCCTGCAGGCTGATGAGCGGGCAGGTCAGGGAGATGAGGGGGGCGGGTCAGAGAGGTGGCTGGGGGGCGGGTCAAGGATATGAGCAGGCAGGGATCCCGGAAAGAGGCGGGCGGGCTCAGGAGACGTGTAGATGCACAGAGAGGAAGGGGCCCGGGGGCACGATCCGGCACTGCAGCCCCGGACCACTTACCGTGGCAAAGCACTGCAGGGAGCGTGCATCCCCGGGCCCCTGAACCTCACGGGCCCCGTAGCAACCGCTACGGCTGCTACGGCGGTAGTTACGCCACTGGTGCCAATATATAACCTGCCATAAGCCTCAGATGCATAAAATTCCCATAGGAAAAGCTGCAACTTCAATGTTTTACTTTTGGGACAAAGTAACAGCTTGAGATGAGAGGGATTGCTTTTTAAGTTTGGGTTCCAGGTTTGAATGTGTCCCCCTCAACCAAAACATATTGCCAGATTAGTGGACATGCAGCCAATCCCGCAAATTGATGACCCTACCTTTAAGCCATGGTTGTGATTGGAGGGGGGACACTGCTTTGGTCTGCTCATCTCTAGTGACAACCTTTCAACCACAGCAAACCACAGCAAAATAACAGTTCTGTATTACTGTATTACTCACATAGAGTTCAGAAAGTAAGGTTTCCTCTATAATGTGCTATATAAAGGGAGATTTTTAAAATAACTTAAACCCAAATTGTATTTCACAGATGACCATACAGCTCATTCCCTTTGCAAATGACTAGGATAATCCTTCTAACATTGCACGAAACATGAAGTAATGTGATTTTAAGGAAAAGTTAATAGGTCTCTTGGCATTAATTTACAGCTCCATAAACTTCTGAATACACGGTGCATTGTTGTTGATGACAGCTAATTCTGAAAGTTATGTTTTTCTAAATTCAAAGTTGGAAAACCAGCAACTTCATCTGAATGTCACCATAACCTTCAATGGGTAATTACATTATGGGCAGTAGATATTATAGTATATTGCCTTCTCACCATCATGTTCTAGGTTGTAATTGGCAAGCATACTAGGTACCGTACTTTATTTCGTGCCCGGTACTAAAAATAGCTGACTAGATTTAAATGAATTTAAATATATTCATAGAGTTGACACTTACCAAATATAAAGAGTATTATCCATACATAATGTCTCATTAAGATGTGGTCTAATCCTGTGTATATATTCTATTGCAACATTATCAATGGAAAAAGCTTTTATAGGAAGCAGATTGGATGACTATGGAGACTATGTTGCTGATACCAGGAAAGTCTGAAGAATGATAGGATTTCACCAAATGAGTAAAGTACTACTAAAATATATAGAGCAATATAAATTACTTTCTATGCAGGACTTTATTCTAAAATTGTATCTGGAATTTTCTAAACTATCTGCATATCACAGATTAGCTTTCTGCTAATCTCCATAGAGGTTGCATATGACACAACATGAGTAAGAAGAGTTTAGTTGGCTAAGATATATGTGAATCACAGCTAGGGCTTGAAACATAACATTTTTTCATAATATCTGTTATTACATATTCTAATAACAAAAAGTACCTCTGTGCGTGGTATTTCAAAACTTTTTGGACTTTGCTAATGGAGCCTTACTGTTGAGCAAAATGGGTTGAATTTATAATCATATTTTTCGGACTATAGGGTGCACAAAATATCCTTTGAATTTCTCAGAAATCAAAGGTGCGCCTTGTAGTGCAGTGCGACTTATATATGAACCTTACTTACAGACAACAGCTGCCTTGAACTGTGCACAGGTCTGCCACCTGCTGGTCAATTATCCTTATAATCAGGTGCACCTTATAATCTGGTGCGCCTTATATACAAACCTAGACGTTTTAGCAGGCATGTTTTGATGGAGCGGCTTATACTCTGGTACGCCTGCGGCCTCTTATTAAATCCGGTGCCAAAAGGAAATATATGCTAGGTCATAGCTGGTGTAGATTTCTGCTATAACCAGCACCGTTATTCGCACCACTATTTTGAGCCAAGCTATAGTAAATTCGGCCTTATGTCACATCACATCCACTTATGGGAAAAGAGGTCACAGGGGCATAAAACTCTTAAAATGATAAATCTTCCCCAGTGGGACCAGGACCAGAAAAAGTTACCTTTCTACATTATACCAGTGTAAATAGTGAAGAGAAAATAGTAAAAAATCAGCTCTTCACACCAAAGTGTATTATTGTTGGAGCAGCTAATAGAGAATATTACTTGATTTGACACCTTTGTGGATGCTGTCACCATCTCTGATTTTGTATATCAGAAACCTATGACCAAAAGGTTTCAAATGGAAGAGACACAATGCGCCAAACTTTACAAGTTCTTACATTAAATAGTTTTTTGTAATTACCTTGACAGTTAATGTATTATATTTTATTAGGTTTCAATGACCTTTGAAGGATAAATTTATAAAGAGCCCTCAAGTCAGTTATACAGCGATTACCTTTTTATAACATTGGTTTAGTGGATATTACAGAATATGTTTTATATCAGGATATACTGTAAAAGCTTATAGCATGCCTTAAATGTTTTATGTTGGCTTAATTAATGGAAGCCAGGTTAGGCCGTAAAAGTCTTATTACCTGTACATAAACTCCAGTTAAACTATTATGCCAACGCTCCGTCTCTAGTAACCTTGTACAGCTATTATGTTACTGTATGTCACACCCTATCAGGATGCCTGTGAAGCACGAGGAAATGCCATCAGCCTCTGGTACTTAACAAACCCCTGTGCTCTCCTTAATGGTATCTTTAAATTACAGCCATGCCTACAATAACGTACACGTCTATAAATTATTTTTATTCCTCATCTTTCCCAAATTGAATTCCATCAAGGATGGCGGCATTTGTTTTATTATTGCATTGTGATGTTTGTGGCTTTGCGTAGTATATTATAAACTTGTCTCCTCGGTTCGTACAGGAATAATGCACCGTTCTAGGTTGTCAGCTAGGATATATTGTATCATTTTGTTAATATATTTCTTAAACAAGTCTATTGGCGAATTCATGATATAATTAGCAATTATTTTACTGCAATGATAATAGAACAATGAGACAATCAATAAAGCAATCATAATATACTCAATAGAGATGTAACTACAGTGTAATTTTTACTACATAACAATATATAAAGACCAGTGTGCTTATCTACACTATGGTACAATTTTCTTTTCTCCATGTGTTTTGTATGCAATCTACATTTTGACAAACAGTGCGGTCACATTGCGTTTAACGCATGCGTTTAAAAATACATTGCAACAGCTGAAAAGAGATTTGCCTAATGAAACAGCTGTCAACACTTGCATTTACAAAACGCAAATGTTAACACTTGTCTTTACGCATGTGTTAACATTGCATTAACAAACACATGTGTTAACTATTGTGTTATCAATGCATTAATGGTTATATTTTGTAAACGCAAGTGTTAACAGCTTTTAATAAGGCAAATCTCTCTTTGGCTGTTGCAATGCGTTTTTTAAACGCATGTTTTAAACGCGACGTGTGACTGCACCCAAACTCATTCATATATTAAGCGTCTAATTTGTTTTTTCTTTTTCAACCAACAATAATCATTAACTGATCATAAAGAGACAAACTGCTACAAAAACACACACAGGTTAGTCACAAAGGACAAAGAAACATAAATGAGCACAAAGAACGTAAATATAGGGGAGTAGACTTGGTCCAGACATACAAATGTTTTCTCTGAGACAAGCTGAATAACTAATGCACCTTTACCATGCCACCACCTACTACAAGGTTATGAATCTGGTCATCCATCTAGATAGGATGCTGGGGTATAAATCCCACTGTTCCACGCCACATTGAGCGGCTGCTCTTGCTTTCTTGCTAAACATTTTTTAAGGCAGAGGGTAGATCTGTTTAATCACGGTGGGTCAGGGAATGGGACATCCAGAATCTTGCCACCGGTTTACTAGGACTGTTTCGATAAGGAAGTTGCAGGTAATTTGCTCACATAAATTCTTAGCACTTTCTGTTTGCAGACCTTTGCATCCCACAATCAGATAAGTTAGAATCTGCGTCAGGTTATTGCAGTTGTCTCCTGCTCTTCTTTAGCTTCAAACTATTGTTTGAAAACTAGAGGAAATCTACTACCAGGATAAAAGGTTGTAAATCCAGCACACTTACATGCTTGTGTGTGCCAATCTTCTGTTAGCTTCTTGTTTTTAAGAAAAAAAGCTTTAAAAAGATGCAAATGAGCCTGACTGACTACAGGCTTAATTAACAGCTATGAAGCCCAGAGACCATCAGGCTAATTTCTTTGCAAAAATAAGGGCAAAAGAAGCCAAAAGAAGGGTGGATCCTGCCACAGGGGGCACACGCCAGTATGTATGTATACTTAGCTTACAATCCTTCATCCTGGTGGTAGATGTCCTTTAAGCAAAGTTTAAAGGAAATCTACTAGCAAAATCCATCATGATAAACCAGGACCACTTACCCATAGGTCCAGGACTGTGGTAGTTTTATTATATTTGTTTTTTTTATGTCCCCCTTCTTTTAAATCTTCTTCTGAAATCTACTTTAACAATTCTGCTAATAAGCCATAAAGCTCCTCCTTGTTGCAGATTCACAGGCTGTTACACTGTTTTCCTCTCACCCTCCTCAATCAGCACTTCACCTGCCTTATGTTTTATGTAATCTTGCTGCAGCAGAGGATGTTTAACCACACATTGGGAGGTGGAAAGTGCTCCTGCACAGTGTAATAGCCTGTGAATCTGCAGCACGGAGGGGCTCTGGTAACTCACACATGAGCCCTTATGGCTCATACGCATTACTGTAAAAGTTTATTTTAGAAGGAAGGAGGCCATGGATAACACATATAGGAAGATTACCATAGTCACAGTGTCTGGATCTATGAGTACATGTCCTTGGTTTATCATGACCTGATATGTGCTTATTGTGCACCTGTGTGACCATGGTCAGATTTCTGTGCACTTCTAGTAAACATAGAGGCTTTCTATGAATGACAGCAAGCAGAGATCTACAAATCTGTGAGGAATACATACAGTATGTATACTGGAAAGTTGTATAACTTTTTATAATACAAACAATAACATTCATTTGCCAAAAAGGGAACACCCCTATAAGTACACTGTAGCACAAAGTGTTAACTCAGCCCTTTTAATTGTATTTCAAATGCCTTTGTTTTATTCTGAGATTTAAAGTTTTCTATATCTTATCTAGCAACCAATACAATTACTATTAACCACTATAATATACTTTACTATATAACAAGTTTGGCCATCACTCACTTTTTCCAGACCTGTTCATGACCATTCTAAAAATTGTTTCTTAAGAGCACAAAATAAAGAAAGATTAACAAAAGTAGGGCATCTTGATCTGAGATGGTGTTTGACACGTCATATTGTACAGATTTTCTATTGAGCAATATGAACTCCCACAGTTTTATGTGGGACATAGAGATGCCATAGTAAAGGTAATCACTGCAAGATACAAATCATGTCAAATGACTTAAAGGGCTCCTTATAATAAATGGCTGGTTTCTAGTAAGGTTAAACACATGGGAGGGGGAGTAGAGCATTGCAGAGTTAATCTACACAGTCATATCCTGTGCCCAATAGAGCATGCTGGAGGATTTATCTAGAGTAGTTTACAAATATAGAGCCACATGTATCACTCATTTTTTTCTGTTGTTTTTGCACCTTTTCGTACTGGCGCACTGTTTTTGCACCATTTTTGCCATTAAACGCCAAACTAGCCGCGCAGCAAAAATAACCAGCTTTCCCTCATCTATCCTAATATTCATCACTTGCGTCTTTTCATTTAGGCGCAAAAACGGGCGCAAAAAGACTCCAGCCCGAAGGTGGCATAAACTGAAAAGCAAGCACCCTTTGCAGAACAGCTCATTTCTAGCAGCAGAGCTCAGCCAGATGCTGCAGACACTAGAATGGATAATACAGACATTAAATACTCTGCAGACAGGAGTTGCAGACTCTATTTACAGTTCATCACCTTCTATTTACAAAACATTCTGCAAAATCCTGAGCTCAGAGCAAGAGCTGAGAACTTTGCAGAATGTTGCAGATAGTACAGACAAGTGTCCTCGTGTAATTCTGCATAGTATCCCCCTCTGACACCAGTGTGTCTGAAGGGGATACTGTGCAGAATTACAGGGGTGCAGCAGGAGACCAGCACTGGGGTATCCCCTCCAGGAGAAGCCCCTTCTGAGGAAGTCACTGGGTGCTGGGAGTCACACAAATTCTGGGATGTGGGAGAAGCAGAGAGGAGCTTGTATCATATGTAAGTGCCCAAATCTAACATGACGCCATAACTGCGCCGAAATTGCGCCTAAACTGTATTAGAGTAAAGTGATTAATAAGAGGTAGGAAATTAACTTATCACAGTTGGTGATAATTCGGGCAAAACAGTGCACCAGAATTTAGGCGCAACTACTTCACTTAGGCGCACAAAAGTGATAAATGTAGCCCATAGAGTCTTCTTTAGGCCAGCTATTAGTTTAGTCTAATTACTGACTGAATTTTCTGGCACATTGGGGCACATTTACTTACCCGTCCTGTTGCGATCCCTGCCGTGCGCTGTCTGACGAGGATTCGGGTCTGCCGCCATTCACTAAAATCGTGTGTCCAATTTCCTGAATGTGTCGCTCCGGAGTTCACCTTCTTCTTCCCAGGTGCAAGTGAGTGCTGATCTTGCGACACAACTTGCTTTTTAAATTCTGCTTTTTGTCTGAATTAGTCTGGTTGTCAACCCCCCCCCCCCCTTCATTTGTGTCGCATGCAAGCCGGCGCTGATGCAACACAATCCAATCGCGTGTGCCAAAAACCCGGAGCACTTCTGGGCAAAACAGAAAAAATTTGCAAAACTCAATGAAAATGCGATGTTCGACCCTTAGTAAATGTACCCCATTACCTGAATATTTTGCCACAGAGACCAGGTCATGTCATTGTTCTGGAGTCCCTGACAAGTCCGAAAATTGCCAAAAACCCTAAATAAATGTTGCACAAACCATTTCAGGTGCAAATTACTCTAGAATTCTAGTGATAAATGACCCCCATTAGATCACCAGAGCTTCTACTCATAGCCCTAGTGATAACTTCTCTAAAAGGGGCTGTAGTACTAAACTGAAGTTAGTCTTCCCATCATTGCCTGGGTAGATTTTTTTAAGCATAGCCTCTATTTCAATATTATTGGAGAGAACAGCTCAGTTCCATTATAACGCCCCCCCCCCCCCAAAAAAAAGAGCACATAAGTAAGGGTTGTAAGGCAAAGACAGCTCAGAGAGATTGTATATACAGCAGATTTTCCCTGTGTTTAGATGACTTTCTTACCAGTCTACATTTTGTTCATTTAAAGTTCACAGTCTATGTGTAATTCCTAGTTTTCAAGCATAATCATACACCACAATAATAGAAGACAGGAAAAACATTTACATTTATTGTCCATCAAAAAATGCTCAATATATGCTCGGATATTTTGCTTATATTACACAAAGACCTTTATATTCATAACAACCATTTGAGTCTATTACAAATGCCACTCATGAAGAAAACCATATATGTATGCCTAGCAGTCCTTTCTAGTAGAAGAACTGATTTGTTTACAGCTTGTGCGCAAGTACTGGAATGTCAAATATCCACCGGCCTCTAGAAAACTCTGGCATCAGTTACTTTCTTTGCTCACTGGATGTAACAATCACTTCTACTGCAGGGAAGAAGACTTCTGAAGCTTTCCAATTGTCATAGTAATTAGATAGAAGGGACAGACACTTTATTTCTATTCTTCTATTTCCTTTTAAAGTCCCCTGGACTTTACCTACCTTTGAGCACCAAGGAACCAGCAAATATTTCTCCTCCGGGGATATTTAACTCTTGAGATATCCTTATGGAGTCCCTTTGCTCTGAAGAGGAAGAATCCTGTAAGTATTCAATGACTGAACAAGTGATCATGGGAAGGGAATAAAGATTTCTCTAATCGATCTACTCGAAAAATATTCATAGTAAATAGAATTAAATAAGTAATACACGGTTCTGATTGTACCTGGCTGTTGGGCAACCCTGTAAAGATATTAACTACAAGTATAAGACAATATTTATGCTGTGGATGATAAACAGACTAGTTAATGTGTTATAGTTGCACTGATGCATTTTATAAGCTGTTTTGTGTTGTATACACCTGCTTAGGATGTAGTGAAAGTTTTTTCCCCATAAGTATGTGGATATTAACGCAACTTACTCTTTTACACGTATGTGTAGTGCAAATAGTGAATTCTAGAATGGTTTTGCATTGAATAACACATTTTTGCACAGTTGTAGTAGGGTTAAGTTTGTTTATAAGCACTAGATGAAAATCATGAAACCATTACCTTTAGAGATTTATTCAAATCTTCCATACATATTTTCTACTCACTTTTTATAGCCAGCTACTGTTTCACAACTTCTTTTGATAGTTTATAAACAGAAGTAGTAGGAATCCTTCCTGGTATTTCTTTCTGGGTATGTGTAACTAGAAGGAGGTACATTTAGTAGCATGAACCTGTTGGCAGCATATTATAGAGCAGGAGGAGCAAAGAAAATTGATATTGATGTAGTTTCATAGGATTCTATATTATTTATATTTTCTATATTAATTCCTCTGCTTTCCTATGCTGAATATAAGACCACCTGTCTTATGTGTAATGAAAATTCTTTCATATATGACTGTCAATCTTTGATAGAACCACCAGCGTGAATTATTTAAGCAAAGGAAAAACAAAGATAAAAATGATTAAAAGATACAAATGATTCGGAATCTTTTCCCACTACACTATCAACTCCCCCTGCTCTATATTATACTGCCCATATAGTACACTGCACTTTCATGATGACAGATTACTTCTAATTCAAATGTTGTAAAAGTATGAAATATGCAATAAGGTGTTATATCTTGTAAATATATTGTAAAATATATAGATTGTATGAAATGACAGGGATTTGTATGAGTACCTTTAGACCGGTCACAAAACTTCTAGGTGATGTTTAATATTGGAGAATATTACAGTTCAAAGTATGTGGGAAATATGCATTAGCTTAACTCCCCAAAATGCACATTGCAAGTATATATGTGCCGTTTTATGCAATATGACATTTCAATATATACAGTATACTCCAAGTTATCAGCTGCAGATCCGACCAGCTTACAGGAGCTCGCTGCAAATGTTTTCATAAGGCCCTAAGTTACAAATGATTTCTCATAGGACTTGAAGTTGTAAAGAATTTCAATAGTCAATATCCTCAAATCTGTGCCATAACTTTTAGTAGCACTAACACAACCAATAAAGTATATACACAAGAGAGACCTCCTAATGCCCACAGTCTCTCAATGTTGTTATTTTAGTACACAGAAACGTTGGCTGTGCAGGAAATAACATATTACTGTACTGTATATTAAAATACAGATGCCACATGTGAGAAAATAGTAACAGACTGAGGAACACACTGAGGCTTATTGGATGCTTATTGCTCCACTATACACCTGTTAGATTTGCATACAGAACTCTCATATTAGTTTTAAAGTTTGCAATTTGTGAATAACGTTGGATAACATTCTGCTCTTTGTGGGCATCTAGAATTACAATTTGAAGTCATCTTCAGGGCAGAAAGCACATGACCGTGCAGCTGGCGTTTAGCTGCCTGCAGCCTATTCATGGGGTCTAGAGAGGCAGCTGACAAGCACAGTTGTAGTGTGACAGAAAATATTGACAGCAATTACACATCCTCCACTTAATAGTACATTCAGACTGCCTCAGCTTACGTGTATGGGGGAAATCTGAGCATGTCTGATACCCTTTCTTAGATTGAGATCTTAGGCTTTGTAGGAGTTAATAATATGGAGTTGATACTACCATCATCTCAAAAATAGTTTTCTTGTGAAAAATTGCCTTTTTTTTATTTCTCGGTCATAGCATTGTAGGCAAAATTGCGTACAAGTGATGCTTTGTTCATATCCCACATTATAGCATTAAAGGATTCTTTATTACATTTGTAACTTTTTGGCTCCCCGATCACTGCGGCATCACAAAAATGTTGTTTTCAAAATGTCTCGTAGAATAGAACAGCAACTTTGATTTTTTTCTGCTTTCATTCTTTCTTTTGATGCCCATCGATTGTTTCATGGCAACTGAAAGGAGGTTAAAAGGATGTACCAATGCAATAACTTTATGTTTCTGAAGAAGGTTCAGGTTAGAATGTACCTGTAAGGAAAAAAGTGATATTTAGAAAAAGTTGGTGAACAAGTAAAATGTGACATTCCTGCCCAATATCATGGGGGAGTTCCAAGATAGACACTTAAAACATGTATTGTTTATACACCATTCATTGAACTTTTGCTTTCTTATATCTCTCTACACAGCTACCTAACAATCACCCAGTAAATGTAATCTATGGCTTTCATTAGCCCTGTGTACAGCACTAATTAATTTGGTGGATTTGCAATTACACAAGTTGCACATGTCCTCCTGTGGTGCAACTTTATAGCTTATGTCAGAATTATAGAATAATATATAGTGATAATATCAAAGAAAGAAACATCAAATGCATTCTGGGACCAAAGACTATGGCTTGTGACCTCCGATTCCCAGTTGGCTAAATAACTGAAGAGACAGAAGGTTATTTATTCCCCTAACAACTTGAGGCATGAGTGCATATAGTACTTGTCTTTCTTGTATATATTGAAGGTCACTGGGACCACTTAACTGCCTACACCCATAAGCAACTTTTTCAACACTATAAAAAGTTGACAAAACAGTTTAACCCAAGATTACCAACATTTTCTAAATAATAGAAGCACATTTATTAAGTAGTAGTATAGTGTTTTTTTGAAGGTTTTTAAAAGGGTTGTCCACTTTCAGCAATAGGTTAATAGGTTTGTATAAAGAATAGCTATACTGTTCTCCAATATACTTTCTGTATCAATTTCCCTCAGGTTTCTAGATCTCTGCTTCCTGTCATTCTATAGAAAGCATCTATGTTTCCTTCCAGTGTATACAAACCTGTCCATGGTCATGTGATGTCACACAGGTGCACGTCTCGTTAGTATCACAGAGAGTAATCAGAGGTGTGTGGTTGTCAGCACCTGTCCAGCAAACGCGCAACCACAACCAGGCTTGGCGCTAGCTGTCAGACTAGGTAGGTGGTGGCGAACTCACCCTGTGACGTCCCTGTGGGCTAAGGCCCTGCCTAAAGCAGATAAACCGCCCTGATTAGGGCGAACCCACTATCAGGAACCTAACTGACGGTCCCTGAGTGACCCTACAACATGACAGGGGAAACTTACTTTGTCTGGCAGCTGCTGGATGGTGGAGCAGACAGGTAACAGAAATACAGGTATAGACCAGTGTTCACACTGGCGCACAGAAACCAACACAGGACTGAACAGGTAACCGGAATACAGGAATAAACCAGCGTTCACACTGGTGCACAGAATACAAACACAGGACTGAGACAGGGACAAAACAACAGATATAGACAGGTCATCAGGCAGATAATCACAGGCCAGATCCAGATACAGGTACAGGCAGGATATACATAGGTCAGGTCAAGATCAAACAGGTTATAAACAGGTCAGGTCAAGATCAAGATCAAACGGGTAATATACGGTTCAGGTACAGATAGAGGCAGACAAATGGAGACAGGTAAAACTGAACTAGAAACACAGGGAAGAGAAGACTAAAAATAACCAACAAGGTATGATGGGAATAGGCAAGTATATAAAGCCGATCCCGGACACGCCCCCAGTAGCACACTGAAGGAACTGTCCATCAGGCTAGTAACCCTTGCTGGGCAGGACAGAAATGCAAGGAGCAGGGTGTGGCTCAGTTAATCCAAACACAAGAATTAAGTCACAGTTCACACACACAAATAAACGCCATGTATTCGGCCAACTGTGGATAGAGCGACGTTCAGGCATGGACGTTACAGTGGTATCATGAGCTGTGCACCTGTGTGACATCACATGACCAGGGAAAGATTTCTGTCCAGTGGAAGGAAACATACCACAAACTTTTATTTATAGAATGACAGTAAGCAGATCTAGAAAACTGTGGGGAATTGATACAGAAAGTATATTGTAAAATTGTAACTTTTTATTACACAAACCGTATCAATTATTTTCTGAAAGTGGACAACACCTTTAAATATTGTCAACCTATCCTTAGAATAGGGTATCAATATCAGATTTTCAAGGATCCAAATTTCTTTAACTAAAAAGAACTGTTCAAAAGAATTGAACTGTTCAAACAAATGGTACCAGGAGTGGAACCCATCTGATATTGGTGACCGCCATAGAATAGGTCATGAATAATCGAAGAAAACAATCCATATGATATGGTAAGTTGGTGAGCAATTAGGCATGAAGGTGAATAGTCTCTGCAGTAAGTTGTCAAGTGACATATCTACCATTCAACACGAAAGATGTTTGTCATACAATAAGAGTTCACTGATTCAATAAAATGTGCTTTGTTTTTTCTATACCATGCAAACACTTGCCGGCAAGACAAGTGAGTATGAGGGGAAATAATGATGTCCTTGGTTAATTTTATCTGTATTCATCCAAGTTTTGATTGGATTCTGAATAAGACAACCCTTTTCTTCCCACCTGGTATTGTACTAGTCCTTGGAGGCTTGAATTCTGTTATCAAAGAAACTTGCTCAGAGTGGAACTTATTCGTCTGAAGGTCGTGGGTTGAAGTGAAAAGGAAAAAAGAATATTGTCTAATAGAAATATAAGTTTTCCATAAAAAAAAGATTTTCTCTTTAATGCCTCTTAGCCTTTTGACCTCCTTAGATCAGTGACATTGAAAAGATTTTCCATCAACTATCCATTTCCAGCTTTATTTAAGCAATTTATGTATTATTTAGAGATGAGCGAACACTAAAATGCTCGGGTACTCGTTATTCGAGACGAACTTTTCCCGATGCTCGAGTGCTCGTCTCGAATAACGAACCCCATTGAAGTCAATGGGAGACTCGAGCATTTTTCAAGGGGACCAAGGCTCTGCACAGGGAAGCTTGGCCAAACACCTGGGAACCTCAGAAAAGGATGGAAACACCACGGAAATGGACAGGAAACAGCAGGGGCAGCATGCATGGATGCCTCTGAGGCTGCATAATCGCACCATTATGCCAAAATTATGGGCAACAGCATGGCCATGACAGAGTGACAGAATGAAGCTAGATAGCATCTAAAACATCCAATAATTGACCCTGACACTATAGGGGACGGCATGCAGAGGCAGCGGCAGCAGCGGCAGGCATGGCAACATACCCTAAATGGACTCAGGCTTCAAACCAATGGGTAGCAGAGAGGAACCAAAGGAGGTGAGCAAGAAGCGCTCAAATAATATCGGTACATGATAAAAGTTTGCCAGTATATTTTGTGGATTACACAGCAGGGTGGCGACAAAGTTAACATGGAAGCCATGAAAACAACCCAAAATTCTGCCTGACACAGCTCGTTTGATAAGGGGACCATGTATGGAGGCAGTGAACTAGTAGTAGATTAAAGGTGCTGCAGTTAAAACTATGTTAGTTGGATCTTGGCATGGAGCTGGCGCTCCGCTGCCAGGCGAGCTTTCGCCAATCCAAGCCCCTGTCTCTAGGCTACTCCCCAAACAGCACTTCTAAGAACCTTTTGTATAAGATCAAGTGTAGTAGCGTTCTTATAAGTTTAGGATATGCCGGGTGAGGGGAATGTAAACAGATGCGCAAGAAGCGCTGAAATAATATCCCTAAATGGTAAAAGTTTGCAAGTATATTTTGGGGATTACACAGCAGGGTGGCGACAAAGTTAACAACTTTGATGTGGAATGCCCTGTAATAGCTCTTGGGCGGTGTGCCTTTTATCGCCTAGGCTCAGCAGTTTCAGCACCGCCTGCTGTCGCTTAGCGACGGCACTGCTGCTGTGCCTAGAGCTACCGACTGATGGCGCCATGCCCACGGATGGTAATTCGGAGGAGGAGGAGGTGGAGGAGGGGTGGGAGGAGGTATAGTAGGCCTTTGAGACCTGGACCGAGGTAGGCCCCGCAATTCTCTGCGTCGGCAGTATATGACCAGCCCCAGGGTCAGACTCGGTCCCAGCCTGCACCAAGTTAAGTGTAGTAGCGTTCTTATAAGTTTGGGATATGGCGGGTGAGGGGAATGTAAACAGATGCGCAAGAAGCGCATGATGCGCATGGAGCTGGCGCTCCGCTGCCAGGCGAGCTTTCGCCAATGCAAGCCCCTGTCTCTAGGCTACTCCCCAAACAGCACTTCTAAGAACCTTTTGTATAAGATCAAGTGTAGTAGCGTTCTTATAAGTTTAGGATATGCCGGGTGAGGGGAATGTAAACAGATGCGCAAGAAGCGCATGATGCGCATGGAGCTGGCGCTCCGCTGCCAGGCGAGCTTTCGCCAATTCAAGCCCCTGTCTCTAGGCTACTCCCCAAACAGCACTTCTAAGAACCTTTTGTATAAGATCAAGTGTAGTAGCGTTCTTATAAGTTTAGGATATGCCGGGTGAGGGGAATGTAAACAGATGCGCAAGAAGCGCATGATGCGCATGGAGCTGGCGCTCCGCTGCCAGGCGAGCTTTCGCCAATTCAAGCCCCTGTCTCTAGGCTACTCCCCAAACAGCACTTCTAAGAACCTTTTGTATAAGATCAAGTGTAGTAGCGTTCTTATAAGTTTAGGATATGCCGGGTGAGGGGAATGTAAACAGATGCGCAAGAAGCGCATGATGCGCATGGAGCTGGCGCTCCGCTGCCAGGCGAGCTTTCGCCAATTCAAGCCCCTGTCTCTAGGCTACTCCCCAAACAGCACTTCTAAGAACCTTTTGTATAAGATCAAGTGTAGTAGCGTTCTTATAAGTTTAGGATATGCCGGGTGAGGGGAATGTAAACAGATGCGCAAGAAGCGCTGAAATAATATCCCTAAATGGTAAAAGTTTGCAAGTATATTTTGGGGATTACACAGCAGGGTGGCGACAAAGTTAACAACTTTGATGTGGAATGCCCTGTAATAGCTCTTGGGCGGTGTGCCTTTTATCGCCTAGGCTCAGCAGTTTCAGCACCGCCTGCTGTCGCTTAGCAACGGCACTGCTGCTGTGCCTAGAGCTACCGACTGATGGCGCCATGCCCACGGATGGTAATTCGGAGGAGGAGGAGGTGGAGGAGGGGTGGGAGGAGGTATAGTAGGCCTTTGAGACCTGGACCGAGGTAGGCCCCGCAATTCTCTGCGTCGGCAGTATATGACCAGCCCCAGGGTCAGACTCGGTCCCAGCCTGCACCAAGTTAAGTGTAGTAGCGTTCTCATAAGTTTGGGATATGGCGGGTGAGGGGAATGTAAACAGATGCGCAAGAAGCGCATGATGCGCATGGAGCTGGCGTTCCGCTGCCAGGCGAGCTTTCGCCAATCCAAGCCCCTGTCTCTAGGCTACTCCCCAAACAGCACTTCTAAGAACCTTTTGTATAAGATCAAGTGTAGTAGCGTTCTTATAAGTTTAGGATATGCCGGGTGAGGGGAATGTAAACAGATGCGCAAGAAGCGCTGAAATAATATCCCTAAATGGTAAAAGTTTGCCAGTATATTTTGGGGATTACACAGCAGGGTGGCGACAAAGTTAACAACTTTGATGTGGAATCCATGAAAACAACCCAAATTTCTGCCTGACACACCTCGTTTGATAAAGGGACGATGTATGGAGGCAGCTATATGGACGACTTTTGGAGGTAGCAATGGAGACAACGTGTGGAGGCTGCTATGGAGACAATTTAATTTGGATAGTGCCTGTATGTGGCAGTCCCAAACATTTTTCAAACCAGAGGAGCAGGTAGGTGGCCCTGCAGTAAAATGGAATAGATTGAGTGCCTGTATGTGGCAGTCCCAAAAATTGTTCAAACCAGAGGAGCAGGTAGGTGGCCCTGCAGTAAAATGGAATAGATTGAGTGCCTGTATGTGGCAGTCCCAAAAATTGTTCAAACCAGAGGAGCAGGTAGGTGGCCCTGCAGTAAAATGGAATAGATTGAGTGCCTGTATGTGGCAGTCCCAAAAATGTTTCAAACCAGAGGAGCAGGTAGGTGGCCCTCCAGTAAAATGGAATAGATTGAGTGCCTGTATGTGGCAGTCCCAAAAATGTTTCAAACCAGAGGAGCAGGTAGGTGGCCCTGCAGTAAAATGGAATAGATTGAGTGCCTGTATGTGGCAGTCCCAAAAATGTTTCAAACCAGAGGAGCAGGTAGGTGGCCCTCCAGTAAAATGGAATAGATTGAGTGCCTGTATGTGGCAGTCCCAAAAATTGTTCAAACCAGAGGAGCAGGTAGGTGGCCCTGCAGTAAAATGGAATAGATTGAGTGCCTGTATGTGGCAGTCCCAAAAATTTTTTAAAACAGAGGACCGGGTAGGTGGCCCTCCAGAAAAATGGAATAGATTGAGTGCCTGTATGTGGCACTCACAAAAATTGTTTCAAACAGAGGACCGGGTAGGTGGCCCTCCAGAAAAATTAAATGCATGAAGTACTATAGCAAGAGCCAGTGGGCCCTGTCAAAAAATAGCCATTTTCCTCTGCTTTACTGTACAAAGAGGAGGAGAAGGAGGAAAATGAGGAGGAGGAGGAGGAGTGGATCAATTATTCAGGTTGAGCTTCCTTCACCTGGTGGAGATTGGAAATTCTGAGAAATCCAGCCTTTATTCATTTTAATAAGCGTCAGCCTGTCAGCGCTGTCAGTCGACAGGCGTGTACGCTTATCGGTGATGATGCCACCAGCTGCACTGAAAACCCGCTCGGACAAGACGCTAGCGGCAGGGCAGGCAAGAACCTCCAAGGCGTACAGCGCCAGTTCGTGCCACATGTCCAGCTTTGAAACCCAGTAGTTGTAGGGAGCTGTGTGATCATTTAGGACGATGGTATGGTCAGCTACGTACTCCCTCACCATCTTTCTGTAAAGATCAGCCCTACTCTGCCGAGACTGGGGACAGGTGACAGTGTCTTGCTGGGGTGACATAAAGCTGGCAAAAGCCTTGTAAAGCGTACCCTTGCCAGTGCTGGACAAGCTGCCTGCTCGCCTACTCTCCCTCGCTACTTGTCCCGCAGAACTACGCACTCTGCCGCTAGCGCTGTCAGAAGGGAAATACTGTTTCAGCTTGTGCACCAGGGCCTGCTGGTATTCATGCATTCTCACACTCCTTTCCTCTCCAGGGATGAGAGTGGGAAGATTTTGCTTGTACCGTGGGTCCAGGAGAGTGAACACCCAGTAATCGGTGCTGGAATAAATTCTTTGAACGCGAGGGTCACGGGATAGGCAGCCTAGCATGAAATCTGCCATATGCGCCAGAGTACCAACGCGTAAGAATTCACTCCCCTCACTGGCCTGACTGTCCATTTCCTCCTCCTCCAACTCCTCCAACTCCTCTTCTTCTGCCCATACACGCTGAACAGTGAAGGACTCAACAATGGTCCCCTCTTGTGTCTCGCCAACATTCTCCTCCTCTTCCTCCTCATCCTCCTCCACCTCCACCTCCTCCGATATGCGCTGAGAAACAGACCTCAGGGTGCTTTGGCTATCAACAAGGGAATATTCTTCCCCCGTCTCTTGTGACGAGCGCAAAGCTTCCGACTTCATGCTGACCAGAGAGTTTTTCAACAGGCCAAGCAGCGGGATGGTGAGGCTGATGATGGCGGCATCGCCACTGACCATCTGTGTTGACTCCTCAAAGTTACTCAGCACCTGACAGATATCAGACATCCACGTCCACTCCTCATTGTAGACTTGAGGAAGCTGACTGACCTGACTACCAGTTCTGGTGGAAGTTGACATCTGGCAGTCTACAATCGCTCTGCGCTGCTGGTAAACTCTGGATAACATGGTCAGTGTTGAATTCCACCTCGTGGGCACGTCGCACAACAGTCGGTGAGCGGGCAGTTGGAGGCGGCGCTGCGCTGCCCTGAGAGTGGCAGCATCTGGGCTGGACTTCCTGAAATGCGCACAGATGCGGCGCACCTTCGTGAGCAAATCAGACAGATTGGGGTATGTCTTGAGGAAACGCTGCACTATCAGATTTAACACATGGGCCAGGCATGGCACATGTGTCAGTCTGCCGAGTTGCAGAGCCGCCACCAGGTTACGGCCGTTGTCACACACAACCATTCCCGGCTTGAGGTTCAGCGGTGCCAGCCACAGATCAGTCTGCGCCGTGATGCCCTGTAATAGCTCTTGGGCGGTGTGCCTTTTGTCGCCTAGGCTCAGCAGTTTGAGCACCGCCTGCTGTCGCTTAGCGACGGCACTGCTGCTGTGCCTAGAGCTACCGACTGATGGCGCCGTGCCCACGGATGGTAGTTCGGAGGAGGAGGTGGAGGAGGGGTGGGAGGAGGAGGAGGCATAGTAGGCCTGAAACACCTGGACCGAGGTAGGCCCCGCAATCCTCGGCGTCGGCAGTATATGAGCAGCCCCAGGGTCAGACTCGGTCCCAGCCTCCACCAAGTTAACCCAATGTGCCGTCAGCGATATATAGTGGCCCTGCCCGGCAGCACTCGTCCACGTGTCCGTGGTCAGGTGGACCTTGTCAGAAACGGCGTTGGTCAGGGCACGGATGATGTTGTCTGACACGTGCTGGTGCAGGGCTGGGACGGCACATCGGGAAAAGTAGTGGCGGCTGGGGACCGAATACCGAGGGGCGGCCGCCGCCATGAGGTTGCGAAAGGCCTCGGTCTCTACTAGCCTATAGGGCAGCATCTCCAGGCTAAGCAATCTGGAGATGTGCACATTAAGGGCTTGGGCGTGCGGGTGGGTTGCACTATATTTGCGTTTCCGCTCCAGCGTCTGGGGTATGGAGAGCTGAACGCTGGTGGATGCTGTGGAGGATCGTGGAGGCGACGATGGGGTTTTTGTGGCAGGGTCCTGGGCAGGGGGCTGACTAGCAGCTGACACAGGGGAAGGAGCAGTGGTGTGCACGGCCGGAGGTGAACGGGCTTGTTGCCACTGAGTGGGGTGCTTAGCATTCATATGCCTGCGCATACTGGTGGTAGTTAAGCTAGTAGTGGTGGAACCCCTGCTGAGCCTGGTTTGGCAAATGTTGCACACCACAGTCCGTCGGTCATCCGGTGTTTCCTTAAAGAACCTCCACACTTCTGAAGATCTAGCCCTCGCCGCAAGAGCCCTCACCACGGGAGCTTCACTAGTTGACAGTGGCGCTGATGCACCAGCTCTGGCCCTGCCTCTCCGTCTGGCCCCACCACTGCCTCTTCCAACCTGTTCAGGTCGAGGACTCTCCTCCGTCTCAGAAGCACTGTGTTCACCCGGCCTCTCAACCCAGCTTGGGTCTGTCACCTCATCATCC
Organism: Engystomops pustulosus; assembly: GCF_040894005.1. Classification (NCBI taxonomy): domain Eukaryota; kingdom Metazoa; phylum Chordata; class Amphibia; order Anura; family Leptodactylidae; genus Engystomops; species Engystomops pustulosus. The sequence continues at coordinate 108,897,215 of NC_092412.1, read as the reverse complement.
TCCGATCCCTCAGTCTGCTCCCCCCTCGGACTTCCTGCCCTGACAACAACTTCCCCACTGTCTGACAACCGTGTCTCCTCATCGTCGGACACCTCTTTACACACTTCCACTACGTCAAGAAGGTCATCATCACCCACAGACTGTGACTGGTGGAAAACCTGGGCATCGGAAAATTGCTCAGCAGCAACCGGACAAGTGGTTTGTGACTGTGGGAAGGGTCCAGAAAACAGTTCCTCAGAGTATGCCGGTTCAAATGCCAAATTTTCCTGGGAGGGGGCAGACTGGGGGGGAGGAGGCTGAGGTGCAGGAGCTGGAGGAGTGGCGATTTCGGTGACATGGGTGGACTGCGTGGAAGACTGACTGGTGGTGGACAAATTGCTCGAAGCATTGTCAGCAATCCACGACATCACCTGTTCGCACTGTTCTGGCCTCAACAGTGCTCTACCACGAGTCCCAGTAACTTCAGACATGAACCTAGGGAGTGTAGCTCTGCGGCGTTCCCCTGCTCCCTCATCAGCAGGTGGTGTCTCACCCCGCCCAGGACCACGGCCTCTGACCCCTGCAGTAGTTGGACGCCCACGTCCCCGCCCTCGTCCTCTACCCCTAGCCCTCGGGTTAAACATTTTTAAAATGAGAGTTATAACTTTATTTTTTTTTTTACTTTTTTTTGTTTTTTTTTGTGTTTTTTTTTTTTTTTGTGTTTTTTGTTTTTTTTTGAGTTTTTAAAACCAAACAATGCTATCCTATTGCTATGGCTATTTTCTAGCCAAGTATCAAAGGAAGCACAGTACTATGCCAGATGAGATGACACTGAGTTATTGCCTAATAGAAATCCAACCCCTACTGAATTTTGCCACTTCAGCCTTTGCTATGGATATGTGCGCCACTAAGCGCAGAACACAGCGGTCGCAAGTCCCACTACAAATTGCTCAGAATTGGCAAGTACATGCACTGCAGAAACTACAGTCACCAGCAGATCAACCAGAAATCAAATATATAGAACGCTACTGTAGGCTTCAAGAAGCTGTTTGTATTCTCCTATGGCTATTTTCTAGCCAAGTATCAAAGGAAGCACAGTACTATGCCAGATGAGATGACACTGAGTTATTGCCTAATAGAAATCCAACCCCTACTGAATTTTGCCACTTCGGCCTTTGCTATGGATATGTGCGCCACTAAGCGCAGAACACAGCGGTCGCAAGTCCCACTACAAATTGCTCAGAATTGGCAAGTACATGCACTGCAGAAACTACAGTCACCAGCAGATCAACCAGAAATCAAATATATAGAACGCTACTGTAGGCTTCAAGAAGCTGTTTGTATTCTCCTATGGCTATTTTCTAGCCAAGTATCAAAGGAAGCACAGTACTATGCCAGATGAGATGACACTGAGTTATTGCCTAATAGAAATCCAACCCCTACTGAATTTTGCCACTTCGGCCTTTGCTATGGATATGTGCGCCACTAAGCGCAGAACACAGCGGTCGCAAGTCCCACTACAAATTGCTCAGAATTGGCAAGTACATGCACTGCAGAAACTACAGTCACCAGCAGATCAACCAGAAATCAAATATATAGAACGCTACTGTAGGCTTCAAGAAGCTGTTTGTATTCTCCTATGGCTATTTTCTAGCCAAGTATCAAAGGAAGCACAGTACTATGCCAGATGAGATGACACTGAGTTATTGCCTAATAGAAATCCAACCCCTACTGAATTTTGCCACTTCAGCCTTTGCTATGGATATGTGCGCCACTAAGCGCAGAACACAGCGGTCGCAAGTCTCACTACAAATTGCTCAGAATTGGCAAGTACATGCACTGCAGAAACTACAGTCACCAGCAGATCAACCAGAAATCAAATATATAGAACGCTACTGTAGGCTTCAAGAAGCTGTTTGTATTCTCCTATGGCTATTTTCTAGCCAAGTATCAAAGGAAGCACAGTACTATGCCAGATGAGATGACACTGAGTTATTGCCTAATAGAAATCCAACCCCTACTGAATTTTGCCACTTCGGCCTTTGCTATGGATATGTGCGCCACTAAGCGCAGAACACAGCGGTCGCAAGTCCCACTACAAATTGCTCAGAATTGGCAAGTACATGCACTGCAGAAACTACAGTCACCAGCAGATCAACCAGAAATCAAATATATAGAACGCTACTGTAGGCTTCAAGAAGCTGTTTGTATTCTCCTATGGCTATTTTCTAGCCAAGTATCAAAGGAAGCACAGTACTATGCCAGATGAGATGACACTGAGTTATTGCCTAATAGAAATCCAACCCCTACTGAATTTTGCCACTTCAGCCTTTGCTATGGATATGTGCGCCACTAAGCGCAGAACACAGCGGTCGCAAGTCCCACTACAAATTGCTCAGAATTGGCAAGTACATGCACTGCAGAAACTACAGTCACCAGCAGATCAACCAGAAATCAAATATATAGAACGCTACTGTAGGCTTCAAGAAGCTGTTTGTATTCTCCTATGGCTATTTTCTAGCCAAGTATCAAAGGAAGCACAGTACTATGCCAGATGAGATGACACTGAGTTATTGCCTAATAGAAATCCAACCCCTACTGAATTTTGCCACTTCGGCCTTTGCTATGGATATGTGCGCCACTAAGCGCAGAACACAGCGGTCGCAAGTCCCACTACAAATTGCTCAGAATTGGCAAGTACATGCACTGCAGAAACTACAGTCACCAGCAGATCAACCAGAAATCAAATATATAGAACGCTACTGTAGGCTTCAAGAAGCTGTTTGTATTCTCCTATGGCTATTTTCTAGCCAAGTATCAAAGGAAGCACAGTACTATGCCAGATGAGATGACACTGAGTTATTGCCTAATAGAAATCCAACCCCTACTGAATTTTGCCACTTCAGCCTTTGCTATGGATATGTGCGCCACTAAGCGCAGAACACAGCGGTCGCAAGTCCCACTACAAATTGCTCAGAATTGGCAAGTACATGCACTGCAGAAACTACAGTCACCAGTAGATCAACCAGAAATCAAATATATAGAACGCTACTGTAGGCTTCAAGAAGCTGTTTGTATTCTCCTATGGCTATTTTCTAGCCAAGTATCAAAGGAAGCACAGTACTATGCCAGATGAGATGACACTGAGTTATTGCCTAATAGAAATCCAACCCCTACTGAATTTTGCCACTTCGGCCTTTGCTATGGATATGTGCGCCACTAAGCGCAGAACACAGCGGTCGCAAGTCCCACTACAAATTGCTCAGAATTGGCAAGTACATGCACTGCAGAAACTACAGTCACCAGCAGATCAACCAGAAATCAAATATATAGAACGCTACTGTAGGCTTCAAGAAGCTGTTTGTATTCTCCTATGGCTATTTTCTAGCCAAGTATCAAAGGAAGCACAGTACTATGCCAGATGAGATGACACTGAGTTATTGCCTAATAGAAATCCAACCCCTACTGAATTTTGCCACTTCAGCCTTTGCTATGGATATGTGCGCCACTAAGCGCAGAACACAGCGGTCGCAAGTCCCACTACAAATTGCTCAGAATTGGCAAGTACATGCACTGCAGAAACTACAGTCACCAGCAGATCAACCAGAAATCAAATATATAGAACGCTACTGTAGGCTTCAAGAAGCTGTTTGTATTCTCCTATGGCTATTTTCTAGCCAAGTATCAAAGGAAGCACAGTACTATGCCAGATGAGATGACACTGAGTTATTGCCTAATAGAAATCCAACCCCTACTGAATTTTGCCACTTCAGCCTTTGCTATGGATATGTGCGCCACTAAGCGCAGAACACAGCGGTCGCAAGTCCCACTACAAATTGCTCAGAATTGGCAAGTACATGCACTGCAGAAACTACAGTCACCAGCAGATCAACCAGAAATCAAATATATAGAACGCTACTGTAGGCTTCAAGAAGCTGTTTGTATTCTCCTATGGCTATTTTCTAGCCAAGTATCAAAGGAAGCACAGTACTATGCCAGATGAGATGACACTGAGTTATTGCCTAATAGAAATCCAACCCCTACTGAATTTTGCCACTTCAGCCTTTGCTATGGATATGTGCGCCACTAAGCGCAGAACACAGCGGTCGCAAGTCCCACTACAAATTGCTCAGAATTGGCAAGTACATGCACTGCAGAAACTACAGTCACCAGCAGATCAACCAGAAATCAAATATATAGAACGCTACTGTAGGCTTCAAGAAGCTGTTTGTATTCTCCTATGGCTATTTTCTAGCCAAGTATCAAAGGAAGCACAGTACTATGCCAGATGAGATGACACTGAGTTATTGCCTAATAGAAATCCAACCCCTACTGAATTTTCCCACTTCGGTCTTTGCTATGGATATGTGTGCCACTAAGAGCTAAACACAACGGTAGCAAGTCCCCCTGCTAATTCCTCACAAAATGGTAAAAGATGCAAATTAAAATAAAAAAAGTAGAACGTTATTGTAGCCCTAAGAAGGGCTGTTGGGTTCTTTGAGAATCACTCCTGCCTAACAGTAAGCTAATAGAACACCCTAACGCTTTCCCTGAGCAGCAGCAGCTCTCTCCCTAGCGGCATCCAGAGACAGAATGATCCGAGCAGCGCGGCCAGCGGCTAGTCTATCCCAGGGTCACCTGATCTGGCCAGCCAACCACTGCTATCGACGTGTAAGGGTACCACGTCATGCTGGGTGGAGTGCAGAGTCTCCTGGCTTGTGATTGGCTCTGTTTCTGGCCGCCAAAAAGCAAAACGGCGGGAGCTGCCATTTTCTCGAGCGGGCGAAGTATTCGTCCGAGTAACGAGCAGTTTCGAGTACCCTAATGCTCGACCGAGCATCAAGCTCGGACGAGCATGTTCGCTCATCTCTAGTATTATTGAAGAAATAGACTTGTGTAGTAAAGTGACTCAGGAACTCAAATTTTTGTACATTTGTTTTTCACTTCTGTCATTTGTGTAGATATTTAAAAAACTGCTCAAGGAGTAGTGCAGTAACGAAAAAAGACATCGATAAAAAAGAGAAGTCAATAGGGACTATGCTGCAATTCTAAAGTGGCGCAAGTTTACAAAAACTGCATATTGTATAACCTAATTCCACACCCATGTAGCAGTGTAAACGTTCTTGTCTACTGTCATAGGATAAAGAAGATATGAAATGGCATTTTTTTTAAAAATATTGTATATTTATCATTAGCATCGGTTGTCAAGGCATAGTTTCCTCTGGGTACTCCGGTTTCCTCCCACACTCCAAAGCATACTGTTAAGTTGTTTAGATTGTGAGCCCCATGGAGACAGGGACCAATTTGACATGCTTTATGCAGCGCTGCGTAATCTGTGTGCGCTATATAAATAAAGAATTATTATTATTATGATTACATAAGGAACTGTAGCTCATACACAGATTGTTAACTTCTTAAAAGTATTTGCAAACAATCTACGGAGGCTGAAAAGCCATGCGATAAACAAGAATACTGGAAATAACTCTATAGAAGAGGTTTGAAAGTGGAATAATTATTTCTCATAGATTCTTACCCTTCAATCATATAGAAGGATTAGGAAGGAAAATGGCAATGATGGGCAATATATGATTTCCTCTCTATTACTTCTGCCTCTCTTGTCACCATAGCAACACAACAGAAAGATATTGAAGCTGACTGGAATAACTGTCTGTGAGATAGATCTGTCGCTAATGCATGTTTTTATCCCAGGAAAAATGAGGAAGAATTATGTTTAGATCTTTGTTTTTAAAGTACATCAAATACATATTGCATAAAAAAAAATCATCCTTAAAAAAAGTGGATATTTACTTGGCTTGTTAAGATGTTTTCCAGTACATTGCAGAAGATTGTTGTGTATGTTTGAGATTGCATATAATGATTTCCTCATTGTATTCCGAATGTAGCACCTTAGGCTATTGTACTTGTCGGTTAGTATTGACCTTCAGCATGGGCAGAATAATGTTCACATATTTCTCTATGTTTATTTAAAGATGACTTATCAACTGCCCTCTCCCCTGTGTAATTTGGGATGTAGCCGGATGCTTCATTGCAATGACAGCTGCATTGAAAAGGTTGAAAGTTGCTGGGAAAATCCACAGCATAGGTCACTTTATATATGATTTATAGTTATTTGTGTTTTTGCAATATATAATTGAGATTTCTTGAAATCTCATCTGCTATAATGTTACTGAATATTACACTAGACATCGAAAGAGAGATCATAGCACAGGTGCTAAAAGAACAAAATCAGAAGCTGAGGTGGTTCCCCAAGTCTTTGTAGGAACCAGACCTGTACATTTAATTAACGCCAGGAAAACTCCCGATGTATACGCTGAATGTATCCATAGACGTATATTGGCATTGCTTCTGCCTCCATCTGCACACTACATGTTGCATAGCGTACTATGGGAAACAAAGATGCAACAAACTACATCTTTTCATCCTGCTCCCTTCTGCAGAGGCCATTGGAGCCTAGGGTGGATGGATGCAACATATTAAATCCAACCCCTGGCCTCTGCTGAGCATAATCTCCAGGAGGATTCCAATAATGAAACAGTCCTCATAAGGATAGTTACATCACTGGGGAAACACATTGAATATTGTTCAGCAGCCAATCTCTGGTAACTGTTCTTTCCTCCTCTGACTTTCAAGGAAAGGAAAATAAGTGGGATATGTCCTAGCCCTCCATTGTAAGTGTTGGGAATCCTTACAATGGAGTAACTAAAAGCAATGTAAACCTAGCCATGACAATTCTGAAACACTTATTGGCTGAAGTGGTTGTTAGCTGCTGTTTAACAAACACTGGCCCCTGACGAAGCAAGGTGAGACATGTGGCGGGTGGTGTCTACCTTTGGTCTGTATATACCTGTGGATATATCCCATGTCCTCTGTTATACCTCTGGGTAATGTGCATTTGTAAGCAAATACCTTGACTTGTTCTGAGGACTAGACCTTCTCTACCTCTATACAGGTTACTGTGATCTATTTATCATGTATATTTAGTTATTTGACCATTGGTGGGCTTTCTGTGTATGTTCTGTGCCTTTTTAAATTGATTTCTTTTCATTGATCTAATAAAGTGGTATTTTATGAATTCTACATTTTAGTTATTTTTTTCCTTTGTGGTGTTATTTGATTTTGAAAACAATCTATTTAATCTAATGGGGTACATTGTGTCTGTGCCCCTTAGCGTTTTTTTTTTTTATTTTTATTGCTGTTCAAACACTGGATGGCGCCAAAGTGTCTATACTGCATTTCTGGACTTTGCAGTAGTAAAAATAAAGTTTTTTTTTAAATTTTAATACATTTTCTGCTGATATCATTTGCTTAGTTTGATAAACCCTTTGAACACTGATTGGGTGATTTATCTTTAGTCAGGACATTTGTGTTGTTCTTTCTTTGTTTTTGTCCGTGTTTTGGACTTGTTTGATTTATCTTAGAGGGTGTTATATCAGCTATGTGAGTATGTGTTTTTTTTTTAAGTTGCAAATTGTAACCACTTCTAAACTTTTTGTTACACCTGCTCAGGAGTTGAGTTTATTAGTGATCAGCTTTTTATCACGATTTGAGCCAAACTCGCAACTTTTTCATCTAAAGATACATCTAGTGAACACTAAAAAAGTCTGTTGCAGTGAACTTTGCTACGCGAGTTGAAAAGTTGCAAATTTTGGTGCAAATATACAAATGCACGAAAAACTTACAATTATGAGAAAAAAAGACTACAATAAGTCACCCCCTGAGTGTAGCTGGGCCAACAATAAGAATTATATTTCTGCATCTAGCCAATATTTCATTATTTCTTTAAGGCTTTGTGTTGTATAATTTTTTATAGCTTTTCCTATCAATAAATGCTGGTACAAGCAATCCATACATAATGACTCCAAATTACTGCCATGTGCATGATGCTTTTATACTTGCAGTGGTCTGAGCTATGAAAAATTCTAGGTCAGGTTGCCATGTTCAGATTTTATGATAAGCAAACCTGTTTATCACGTAACTGCCTAAGAAGGTACATGTGAAATTAAAGATAAACTATGTTATTGACACCGCAGATACTGTGATTTGTACTGCCAGGCAAATGAGTCTTTGATTCTGAGGTCTCTAAGATCTTTAGAAATGTACTATGAGCTGTGTAGTAGGGAAAGCCATAGACAGCAGTGGGTTCATGTTTAAAAATGCATTTATTCCCCTATTAGATTATTATGTAGCAGTTCAAATTATTCTTAAGAACCGTGCTTTAACCCCTTTGCGTCTAAAGCCAGTTTACATCGTATTACCCATGCTCAAAAGCCTCAAATCTGACATATAACTTAAGGACGCTATGACATATCCAGGTGATTTTGAGATTTTTTTCTCATGACACATTGTACTTCAAGGTTAGTTGAAAGATTTGGATAACTTTTGCATTAAGTTATAAAAAAAAACTGAGATTTTCAAAATTCAAACATTTGTGCTTTCCAGGCAGTCATACCACCCAATTTACCAAATTAACCATAACATTGGAGTCAACATTCCCATTCCACACACAAAATGAACATTATTAGTTGATTAAAAAGTCATATAATGCACAATCATTTTTTTTCACAAATTTGACTAAATCCCCACTCGTAAAATAAACCAATAATTCACCTTGCATAACATACATAAGGAAGGTAGACCAAGAACTTTACAGTGCCTTTGCTATTAGGCTAACTCTAGTCAAGGCATGGATCCAATGTTCCTAGTAAAGGGGTATATATAGGGAAGCGATGACAGATTAAATTAAAAAAAGGTCTTACCCATTATTGGTGGACAGTCTGTATATAGCTGAGGGACACCAACACACATTTTACAGGTGACTTCCTCATGGGTGTTATTATTACTTATGTTAGTGAAGATATTGGCTCTAGCACAGCATATGGAGGAAGTTAGTTTTTTTCCCTTTATTTCATTCCTCGATATTTAAAAAGTATTCATAGGTAGTAATTTATATTGCTGCAAGAAGCACTGAATGTCAATGTGTTTTGAGCCTTTAGAATGTGCCCTTACTCATGACCGCCATTACCTAGCACTAGTTATGCCACTCAGACCTGAATTCCACTGTGATGAATACCCGGCGCTGTGGCAATATATATCGAATGTCTGTATTATGTTGCCATGTTTTTATGTGTCCTCTCATTTTCCTGGGATGTTATAAGGCCAACACCTTTGGTTGCAATTTTTCACATTTTCATGAAAATCACCAATTCATACTTCTTTATGGACCTGCTTGGCTTTTAAGTGACATTGAGAGACCTCGCTAATTGTGAAACAACCTAATTGACAGGCTTGTCAGACGGTGCCAGAAGCTAAACGCAATAGTACTTCCCGTTCTATTATGTCCATTTGTTGGAAATTATTTATTTCATGGAACTAAATAAAAATTTGTAAAAATGTAATGTTACTTTAAAAACTGTCGGCTCATTTACATACTGAACACGTGAGCAACTCTAGAGACTATACAAATCTCATGCTTACGTTCGTTGTAGACTTTCAAATTGGCCGTGGCTAGTAATGAGCAGACCTATTAAAATTCAGGATTTTAAAAATCTGTTCTGGTATGGACTGAATTGCAGACAAAGTCGTCAGTGGCATTTCAATTACTTGAGCTGCACACAACGACACACAGGTAACAATTTGTGGAGGGTCATTGCTATTAATGACTTTATCGGGGTGCAGCGATCCTACCCAAAATGGTCCATTTAACCATTTAACGCCAGCAGTTGGTGCCAGTCTGATCACGGGACTTAACGACGAGTGGGTTGAGCCAACTTTTAATGAACCCAAACTTTGAGTTTTGGGTCCATTCAACACTAGCCATGACTTCTATAAAACTACTATAACTATACAATATAATCTAGTTTACATTACAAAATAGTAATTTTCCAGTTGCCATGGTTGTATTAGCAATGTTACACCAGTACTTGTTGTCATCATTCAATTGTTTCTTGTTGTCACTTTTCTCATAAATAGCCAATGCCGCAATAGGGTAAAATGTCAGTATCTCAGAAAGTAAAGAAATACTGCATATCTACCAAATTGCAGCCAAAGGGAATGAAATCTTGCTGTTGTTGCTCAAGGAGACTATTGAAGAACTTTGTGACTGAGTTTTGCAAGAACTTTTCAGCAAGTTGACAGACTTCAGAAAAGCCCCAGGGGAGTTGTTTTCCTTCAGCTTTCCTACCCTAGTTTGTGCTTCATTTTTTAAGTAATTTTATAGCTATATATACTTATGCAGTATATATATATATATATATATATATATATATATATGTGTATATATATGTATATATATATATATGTATATATATATGTATATATATATATATGTATATATATGTATATATATAATATATATGTTATATATGTGTATATATATATACATATATTATATATGTATTATATACATTACAGTTCATTTATATATTATTTGTAAATGCTTTATGCTCAGTAGTGTAGCAGCTTCTCAATCTCTACTATAAATTTATACAAATGACATATAATAACCTCTCCCTTCATGCATTGATGTTATATTATCATTAAAATTGCTTATTATTCATCGCAGAAAGTTTGTACATGTCTATGAGCTATTAGAATGCATTGGCCATGCAATAAAATGGAATCTAGCCTCCCACAAAAGAACTGCCTGTGATGTGCACTAATATACCTGCCTAGCAACAGAGTGTTCTTGGATACAATAATAAACGGTAGTCAAGCAGATTAATATGTAAACACTGAGACAGAACGGGGTAGGTCTCATTATGCAGACATTAAGATCACACTGTACTGCTGGGGTATTTTTAGCATCTAATATCTTTAGCTTATTCAACAAATGCTCTTATTTTGCTGATGCTTTATTAACTTCTCTTTTCTTTTCTTTTTTTTAATAAAATAAGGGACTTTTCTGTATTGCCTACTACCAGAGAGCTGAAAATTTTAATTGATTTAGTAATCATATGTATAATTCTTTCAGTCTGGCAAGCATGACACCAGCAGGAGTTGTCACACATTTCTCTGGGCTAAGAAAATGATTTCTTGTGCTCTTTGCTTCACAGGCTCCAACAGTCTGTACACACAGTGTGGGTTTGCCAGTCAGTGAGGATGCAGCAATAAAGTGACAGCAGTAGGCAGTGACCGGGTCACTATAGGAATAGTTGATTAAGCTGCATATGTTGTGTATCTTTCTAAAGGCATGTAACAGGTATTGACGTACAGGGTCTGACCAATCGTAAGATTTATTTTTAGGACTGATATATAGTGAGCATTTAGTGTACTGTACGATAAAACATTTATTTGCAGTGGCAAAGAATACATTCACATTAATTACTTAATAAGTGAAAGGATTTCCACTCATCATTGCAAGTTTTATGTAAAAAAAAGTAAGTGGTTATCAACTTCTGTTTCTGTTTTGTTCTAAATACAATGCTTGCTTACTGAAGTCACTAAAAGAGGGGTCTTTGAAACCTACTGTACAATTTTTATACAGTACATGAGAGGTGGACTTTTCAAATAGGTCATCAATATAGCGATAAGTTTATTTAGCGCTACTATCACTTCACAGGTTTCAGATGTCACATCCAGTAATTCGATGTCCTGTTTGAAGTCCGCTCTCATTTACGTGAATGCGGCTGAGCTGCAATATCAAGCATAACCACTATACAATGTACAAATGTATCACTAGTTTACATGACTCTGAATTTCTTTTAACTAAAGGGGCTGTTCCCGGATCAGCTAACACTACAGCATGGGGCCCAAACTGTCTAAACAAGAATTCCAAAGTAATTTGCACCTGAACATGGCTTGCAGGATTTAATTTTAGGGCAGTTAACCAACTTGTCTGGAAAGGGGGCTTGATCTTGGAAAACAGGTTTAGTATGTCTGCCAGAAAATTCAGTGTGTACACCAGAAAATTGAAGTGGAAACTAATATCTTGTGTAAAGTGGACTCCATATTCAGAAACTACTCCATTTCCCATTTCATTTCCCAGCACAATTTATCTGATGTAGAATATGACTGTGGAGTGGAACTGAACACTGGTCTATTCAACGTCACTTTTTTAACTCTACCCCACTGAATGATCACATCTGACTAATGGTTAAGCCAGTCATGTTAAAGGGGTATTCCCACAAAGACAAGTTTCTTAAATATACTCAATATAACAAAATAACACATTCTCTAATTCACTGTTATTAACAAATACACAGTATTTCACAGATATACTTCCAATCTTTCTCTATCAGTCCTGGTGTACACAATTTCAGTTGCTCCTGTTTTCTGACCCTGTACCTTTTAACTTAGGGTTGGGGAAGCCATCTTGCTTTTCTGTCTGAGGGTGCATGAGCTGAGATATTCTCTGCTCCCTGCCTCTGGCCCCCTCCCCCTTTGTATTCCAGGATGGAGGTCACAGACACGCACTTACTTCCTGCAGGCAAACACATCACATCGTGAGCAGAGAAAAGCTGTAAGCTACAGGCAGATAAGTTCTTTATCTGGGGAGGGGTAGGGAGGCATAGAAGATCTCATAGTTTGAGAAAAGATATGTAGCAAAGCTGACAGGGAGTAATATGCATCTCATGGATCTCATTATCTCATCTCTGATCTGTCTCACCTCTCTTTCTATGTGTCAGATTCTAGTGAATGTTCAAAAGCTAAATAAAAAAGTATATAAACCTGTACCCTGGATCCTCTAGATCAGTGATGGCGAACCTTTTAGAGACCGAGTGCCAAAAATGCAAGCCAGACCCACTTATTTATTTAAAAGTGCCAACACAGCAATTCAAGCATTAAATTATTAAAATCTTCTTGCTCTGTGCTTTACCAAAGCTTTCATCGGTCCTGAGGACACCAATATCGTTGTCAGAAGGTAGTAAAATTCAGATTCCCATTGGAGCGTCCCTCAACAGAAAGAATTGTGGGGCCAAGAGCAGGAGCTTCAATGGCTCCAATAATAATCTGACGATGTCCTCACCTTCTCTTCCTGCAGTCTAAGGTAGACCAATATGCTTCACGTCCTGGGCTACCTGGGCCTGCAGGAGGATCCCTCAAGTCCTGTTTGGTGAAGTCTGTGCTTGGGCAACAGCTTGAGTGCCCACTGAGAGGGCTCAGAGTGCCACCTCTGGCACCCGTGCCATAGGTTCGCCACCACTGCTCTAGATGAATCATAATGTGTATGCTTAGAGAGTCCCCACCCACACCCTGGAATTTTACACTGATCATCATTGAGTGATAGCAGCTAAAACTGAGTAAAATTGTAAAGTAAGGGGTTAAATGATCAATACAGGAATGAGATTTGAGAATCTTTCATGGGAAATCCCTTTAAACAGTGCTGCATCTGTATTGTGCTGAGCTTAGTAGAGTGTGAAGAAATTGCAGCATTTATCAAAATGTCCTTGCAGTCTCATGACAATCATATGACAGTGGACTTTATTGTATCTCCATCGAAAAAAAAATAAATGTCAGCAAGCACAGATCTTGAAAATCTGAAATCTTTTGATATAGTAGGTTTGGTGCCCTTGACTCCCAGTTCTTTTAAGCAAAAAGTTGAACCTACTCAATCTGCCTCACATTTCTTGTGTGCAATGGAGTGAGAGTCTGATGTGGGTAAATGGCAATCTTATAGGATATCGCAGATAATATGATAAAAAGCACAATAGTAGGAAGTACTAAAATGAAGTATTTAGAGAAAACAGAAGGCAAAGTAGGCAACAGCCTAGGGCAGTATTGGTTTTCAGAACATAATGGGGCTTATTCACTAATATAAGGGTCTGCGGCCGTCGTTTTGTCTGACGCTTTCGGGATTTGCGCCGCTGGGACATGTATTCCGACTGATCCGGACCGAGTGAATCGCGGCACAGTGCATGATCATTAGACAATGCACTTTCGTGAACTCTGCAGGACTGGGTAAGTGAATGTGCCCCAATTTGTTGATTAGAAAAATGCTTATAATTTATTGCATATTACACACAGACACGTATTTCTGCCTAGGTATAGCACACAAACCAAAATGCTGCGAATTTCAGGCCAAATTGCGTTTGGAATGAGTTTTTTTCCATATGAGCTACTGAAAATGGTAAATTCTGCTCTAAATAAGCTTTCCATATTCTGAAGGAATAAATAAAAAGTAAAGAAGAAAAAAGAAATGAGTCGCCTGGGCTCGGCACAGTTAAATAGAGTCATTTTAATAGCCTCCAAGAATGACAAACTTGCATTTGCAATGTAGAGATTTGGGCACTGGAGTAATAAAGCAGTTCATTGTTTTATAGCGCTGACAAATGTTCTGGGCAGTTACTACATACACAATAGTACAGTATATCTATTATGTACCATTACTCAGTAGAGAGGGCCCCATGTTACTGGGAGCTGACAATACACGCTGTATTTTTTAGCTATAATATTGCTATTATCATTTTTTTCCACTTGAAAAGAATAACAGTTCCAAATATGGTATCTGTATTATACAAGCACTGTATTATAACAGCAGAAGCTGAAAAGCATCCGCTTAAGATTTGGACATATGGGGTATATTGCTTCCATTTTATTTCAACTGTAGAAGGATTCTTTTTTTATTTTGATTCCCAATTATATTTTTAAAGTACAAAAATATATAGTATTCTGTATCTTGTCATTTTAAAAATAGGATTGTAGTTATTTTTTGTAATTGTAATTATTTTCTGTTCCTATGTCTGCTGTTACTGGGATATTTTTCCTGTGCTGCGTGCTTTTGGAGTATATTATGAAGTCCGTGTACTGGGAGGTTGTCTTTGGTTAGGGTTAAACCCAATAACCATAGATGTTACAAGCAATATTATCAACCGCTGAGCCCTTAAAATCTACAATTTAGTTTTTAGTTTACTACATAAATTCACATAAAAAGATATCCTGAGATGTGTGGTGTGTGACCAGTTTGAAAAAAAATATTAAATGGAAGGTTTTAAGGGTATAAGCCCTCAGATATAATCTACTAGTGGATATTTATCTACATTTTAACAGTGTAAAATGGGACTTATTTTCAAAATTTTTCAAAATACTAAATATTTTCCTTAGTTGGTTCCAGGCTGACCATTTTGCATTTACTGTGGCTCCTTAAAGGGAACCTGCCATCAGGCCTAATAAGTCACTACCAGTATGCACAGCTACTAGATGAACAGATTCTAGATGATGTTTCTATCATGGCCTAGTGTGGTGGCATCATCCAGAACAGTGATTTTCAACCAGTGTGCCGCGACACATGGTCGGGTGTGCCGCGGGGAAAGTTCCCCAAACTATGGTGCCCCCTGTGTTTTGTTTCCCGGCAATGCGCAGCGATGCTCAGTCACGGCTTCTTACAATGTAGGAGACGTGTACAATAACACATGTGCAAGCTTTGAACCTCGCGCGACAAAATAACGTCACCGAGGCTGGCGCATCATCCTGTGAGCGGAGAGACTCTCGCATTTGCCCGCCGCCAAGGTAATGCCCACCAATAATGCTGACTATATGAGCTTTTGCCTGAGAATATGATCTGTTGGCAAAATACTCAGCATATGAGCTGGTACTTTTAGTACTCCAGCAGTATGCTGCATATAACAATGAGAAATGTAAAATGAGAAATACTATAGTCATGAGGCTGGAGTACTACAAGTACCAGCTCATATGCCTCATGGCCATAGTACTTCTCATTGTACCCCTTTATTTTGCAGTATATGAGCCACATAATAATCAGTACCATATACTAAAAACAGGGAGAAACTGAGAACTATTCAGGAAGAGCTTGGGGTGTATCTTTCCACCATTCCTGCCAGGATATCCCTTTTGTGTTTATCGAAACAGGCCCAGGTTTCACACTGAGTAAAATAAATTTAGAATCTATATTATTAACTATATGCATAATATGACTGTTTTAGTGTCATTTTGTGCTATTTTGGTTGGTGGTGTGCCCCAGGATTTTCGAAGTATAAAAAGATTTTAACAATGAAGTCAAGCTTTCTCTGCCTTTAAATGCCCCCTTGACTGTAATTGATGGTCCTGTGTCCAGGGACATCATTAACCAGATCTCCTGAAGTCCGGCACATGATGACAATCACATGGAAGGAGGTGTTCAAAGTCAGGGAGAGCTTGATTTCAATGTTAAACTCTCCACCTCCCTGACTTTATACACCTAGCTTTAAAGTAATGTCACCAAGCTGGGTCATGAAAGAAACATGATCTAAAAGTTGTTCAACTGCTTGACAACATGTTGGTAGTGATTTATTAGGCCAGTTTCTGATGACAGGTTCTCGGCCATCAAAATCAAGCATGATAAACAAAGAGCACTTACTTATGGATCCAATCACTGTATCTGTGGTATTCTTTTTTTATTTGTTTTATTTATTTTATTTTATTTGTAAAATCAACCATAAAAATTATGCAAATCATTGATCTGGCTTTATAGACTGTAACCCTCCCCCCTGCTCCCTGGCGACTTATGCAGGGAACACTTCCTGCTTTAATCCTAATTTAAATTAATTGTGAGGAAGTGAAAAGTAGAGGCTAGTGAGGAGCAGAGTCATTAAAATTTTAGAATTTCAAAAACCTTTTCTGGTCTAGATACAGAGCCCGGAACTTAACCCCCACCAGCAACACCCACAATCGAAGCTGGTATAGTTCAAATTAATTGTTTAGATGCTGTTGGCAAAGTCACCAGTGGCATTTAATTAACTTAGTCATAGGGGAGTGACGATCCTCCCCAAAATAGCAGCACCCCGCACCACCAGAATTTTATTGCTGCCATACGTGGCCATAGCGATATAAATTCTGCTAGCAACTCTGCCAGCGGCATTTAAACAATTTTCACCCACAATAAGTGCCAGCATTGATCACAAGCATGAACGCGAGGGAAAGTTGACCTGAACCCAGAGGACCTGTGCTTCTAACCCAAATCTGCAAAGTTCAGTACAAACCCAAATGCTAAAGTTCGGGTCTGCACAACACAAGGAGTGATGGTTAGTAACTATTTTCCAGTTCCCCAATATCAAAGGACATCTATCACCAGGATGAAGGATTAAAAACCAAGTATTTACATGCTGTTTTGTCCTTCTCTGGCAGAACCTACTCTTCTATAAGCTTCCTTTGCCCTGTGCATTTGTTCTTAAGAAGAAGAATACTTAAAAGATTATGCAAATGAGCCTGAGGGGCTCCAGGCTCCATGAACAACCTATGTAGCCTGAAGCCTCTCAGGCTCATTTGCATCCTTTTTCTGTAAAAACCAGGGCATAAGAAGCTAAAAGAAGAGTGGATCCTGCCAGAAGGGGCACATAGCAGTATGTCATTATGTCCTTCATACTGGTGGTAGATTTACTTTAAAGAGGTTGTCCTTTTTCAGCAAATTATTGATATTGTTTGTGTAATGAAATTTATACAATTCTCCAATATATATTCTGTATCAATTCCTCATGGTTTCTATATCTCTGATAGCTATTATTTTATAGAAAGCTTCTATGTTTACTTTCAGTGGAAAGAAACCTGTCCAGGAAAGCCAGCGGAGATCTAGAAAACAGTAATCGATACAGAAATTATATTGGAAAATTGTATTACTTTTCATTACACAAAATATATTAATTATTTGCTGAAAGTGGACAACCTCTTTAATGATTTCAAGGTACTCAGTACCTAGACTCAGTTACTGAACTAAGTTGTTCAGTAGAAGGTTAAATGGTTTGACCCTTTGGGGGTTAGTTGTTATTTTTATATGGCCGGGGCCGGCGCAGTGTTTATATCTATGCCAGGCAGGGCGCAGCTGTCAAATTTTCACATATGAAAATTCCCTGGCTGCAGCAAGTGTGAGAGCACGGGTACAGGTATGCCCTGCGCCAACCTTCTCCCAGCTGGCTGCTCTTGCCATCCTCTGGCCGGCCGCGCCCCCTTCAAGCCCCTCCATGCCCCCCTTTTTTTGTGGACGTGGTGGAAAAGGCTAAATAATTGCAAATGCTAGCAATACGCTAACATTTGCAATTATTTCAGTGACTGACCAGGCGCAGAAGCCCTGATAAATGCCCCATTTATGTTTGTTTTTATCTGACGGTAAACATTTGTTTCTGAAACAGAAGATTCAATTGTGTTGTAAATGAAATGTTTATCTGCACTGTAAGAAAATGTTCCGTTTCCCAATATGTAAAGAAGCCTTGAGGACGCTTTTGATAAATTAAATTTAGAAATGTATTTGGCATATAGACTAACTGGGACTCCTGAGTAATGGACAATTTAGTGGAAAATAAGATGCATATTGTTTAAATGGCGGTTGAAGAAGCTGTTTGGAAGTTCTTGTGAAGAAGGAGTGGGCTTATATGGAAGTGATCTCTGAACAGCAATAGAAGTCTCTGAAATGTAAACACTGAAATAAGATCGCGCGCAGCAAGGTTATATTTCTTCTGAAACAATCATACTTATCTTACCTTCACAAAATTGTTCCACTGATTTATTATCAAACTGGGGAACATTTCTGCAGGTAATTGAGCCAACATCTGGTCTTCCAACTGTTTCAACCTTTCCTTTTGAAAAAAAAAAACATGTCTCCGTGGTATTTTTAAAAACATAACTGTAGTGTTCATATATTTCTTTTATGTAAAGGAAGAAAGATAGAACTGGATTCCTAATTGCTGTTTGTTAATGAATGGTTCTGATCATGTTATTTAGCTTATGACATTGACTAACAGTGCACTGTGGTCCCTGGTCTTACATCTGATCTCCACTGACACATTTTTTTATCCTCTATTATCTGGTCATGTTTTATTGCAGTTCTGTTAACAGTAAGAACTCCTATACTTTACTATGTACAGGCAGTCCCCTGGTTATGTACAAGATAGGGTCCGGTGGTTTGTTCTTAAGTTGAATTTGTATGCAAGTCCAAACTGTTTATTTTATAATTGTAGATTCAGACAAAAAAAAATTTGGCCCCAGTGACAATTGGAGTTTAAACATTTTTTGCTGTAATGGGACCAAGGATTATCAATAAAGCTTTATTACAGACACCTTACAGCTGATTATTGCAATCTGGGACTATAGTAAAGCATTCAGAAAGCTTCACCAGAGGTCACAGGGGTCTGTCTGTAACTATGGATTGTCTGTAAGTCGGGTGTCCTTAAGTAGGGGACTGCCTGTATATGTATAAAGACCTACTGCTATGTTTACTATATGGGTTGGCCATGTCTTACATTTATAGAGTGATACTAATACAGTTTCCAAACATCTTACAAAAATATACATTTTTGGGGGGATTGTTTTACAAAATAATAGTCAATGGACAGTTTACAGTATGCAACTGCACTGTATGCCAATGTATGGGAGATATATTGAGCATTGGTATGACCAGAGCTTTAAATATTCTCCTTGCAAAATGTGTATTGTCATCTTACTAGATATCTTTTTTTGTTACCGCTTTGCAGTAAACTTACTGACAGTCCATCGCAGCCAAAATGTATTATATCACATTTGTACTAGAGATAATTATCATCTAAAATCTTATTATTTATAGGCGTTATTTAGGCTTTTCTTAATTTCACAACTATTTAAATTCAGGTTATTTTCTTCTCTTACTTTAATGTCTGCATGTGTTATTGCAAGAGGACATAGCACCTTTCAACTCTGTTGTATACTGTCCATGTCAATAAAATGTTTCCTGAATTGGCTCAACTATTGCCGATAGTACAATACCAGGTTTTGTAGGGAACCATCCCATTGCCAAGGTGAACTGTAGCACAATTAGAGAAAATTCATTAATTGACTAACAGACATTTCAGATTATGTACATTGACTTAATAATACACTCAATAACATCAGTACACTCTGAATTAATCCACTCATGCCGATTCCCACTGCACTATAGAAGGAATGCAAGAAATACAATTCCTGGCATCCTTATCACATGCTCAGCTAACAACAGCTGTCATCACCACAAAATTAGATGTTTTATTTTCTTTACAACATTTTATATTTTGATTCAGAGAATTTAGAATAAGTCATCAGGTTCACAATATGGACATAATAAATTATGTTACACAGCATTTATATATTTTAGGAGAAACATTATTTTCATATCCCAAAGATTTAGAGACCAAATATATCAAGAATCATTTGCTACAGAGAAGGAAAGTTTCAATAAATTTCTGACAAGCTTATTTTGTAGCTCACAAAACAGTAATCAGACTAGGGATTATTTTTTAGTACACAGAGAAAGAACAGACAAATCTGTCATTTAAAGGGGTTTCTGGTTCTTTAAAACTGACTATCTATCCTTAGAATTAGCCAGTAGCAAGTAGGAGACTTCACATTGCTCTATACCAGTGGTGGTGAACCTATGGCACTGGTGCCAGAGGTGGCACTCAGAGCCCTTTCTGTGGGCACTCAGGCCATAACCACAGAGGACCCCATTTATCTTCCTGCAGTCCCAGACAGCCCAGGACTTTCTGTGCACAGAGCTATTTTAAAGTGGCAGCGCTATCTGGGACTACTGCAGGAGTGGGAAGGTGTGGACAGATCTGGATTATCATTGTAGCTCCTGCTCCGGCCCTGACAATTCTTCCTGTTTATGGGACCTTGGAGGGAAGCTACAATGATCATCCACATTTCTTCTATTTTCTGCTTTATTGGTGTCCTCAGGGTGCTGATATGAATGATAGATGTGACAGAGAAGGGAGTATAAATCACAAATTACATTTCTGTGTTGGCACTTTGAGATAAATAAGTGGGACTTGGTTGAAGTTTGGGCACTCCGTCTCTAAAAGGTTCTCCATCACTGCTCTATACAGAAGAGATCTGCACTGTTATCAGTGGTTGTGCCTGATTTTATAGCTCCAATCAGTTCACCAGAGTGGGATATAGCTGATATGAACTGCAATACCATAAAAGTAACTACTAAAATAACTGAGCTGTGTCTGTGGTTTCATCAATGGTACCAAGAGCAAAAACCACCTCGAATCAATATTGATTGTTTAAGATTAGGATAAACCATCAATTTTTATAGAACCAGGAAACACCTTTTACTTTGAAGGGCTGTACGGAAATGTGAGGTCCCATCCAATTAGCAATCATTTAGCAACTATAGACAGCAAGAAAGACTTGAGAAATGAACTATGGAAAGTTTTAAGAGAACCTGTCAGGCACATTATAAATTTTGATAAACTGCAATTAGAATGCATTGCCCCTATTCCTACATTATCCCTCTACATTACTGCAAGCTTATATAATAAGGTACTAAAGCTGTATGTAAATTACCAGAGACGGGTCCAATGAGTCATTACATAACTCGCAAGAGGCTACTGGGGCGTGGAGTACCCAGGCCATGTAGCCTCAGCTCTGGCTACTCCACGCCCCAGTAGCCTCTTTAGAAAATTTGGATATTGGGGGAATTCAAATTTGTAAATGTTATGGACCACAAAAGAATTAGCCCTAAAATGGGTTATACTACTCTATATTAGAGGAACCTGCCACCGGATCTACCTTAATAGGTAGATCCGTGATTGTAGGTCTCCTTTAAACTTGGTTTAGGGTGCCCAAGGGTCCCGGGCTACCATTCAAACTACCTATATTATAATCCATCACTGATTAATAGTTTATGAAGTGATGCCATTCATTCTTAATAACTAAACTATCAAACACTTTCATAAATTCTTGGTAAGTTGTTGAGCATAAAATGGAAGTTGATTCAGATAATCCCCTTGTCACTTGTCACAACAGAGTTATCATTGTAATGTAATGTTATAAAGAATAAGTGACTTATCCTAAATCCTGATTACTGTTAGAGATTTTACTGACATGCATTATCTGTCGTATGTATTCCCTTCTTGTCTCGGCAGAAATATAAAAAAAAAATCTCTGGCTTTTTATTTTCTATTAGAATATGAACCTTTACATTTCTTAAGTTAGAAGATGACAAAAGAATAAATAAAATAAACTGTATCTCTGAGCATCCTACTGGATTATCTTTATGTGATGATGGCTTATAAAGCTCTTCAACAACTTTGATATATATTCTTAAATGATTTTTCCAGGTTCAGCAGACAGTGTTGGAATTTTATTGCCCTAGGCAGCCAAATATAATTGCCCCTCCTTCCCCCACCATCTGTACAATTGTAGCAATGTGTGTCAAAGTCAGGGCTGATCCTTAGGAGAATGAAATGACCCACCCCCATTAAAAATCATAAGAATGAAATGTATGCTATGGGATCATGTACAATAATACATACTATATATGTGATAAATATCAGGCAAATCGAAAACTGTCCCTCTTTTGTAAATACCTCAAATACCACAAATATTAATATATACCTGTAATGAATGTAGCAAACACACAAATATATTCCAGCAATGAATATACCAAGCACATAGATACCAATGACTAGGGCATATATTTAAATATTTTCCAGCAATGAATAAACAGCACACTAAAAAATATCCTGCACATAATAATATTTATAAAGTGCCATCAAATTCTGCAGCGCTTTTCAAATCATAAGGAACATATATAAATATAATGTTGTATTACAGAGTACAAACAGTCATATGGAATAATAGAAGTTAGGGCCCTGCTTGCAAAAGCTTACATTCTATAAGGCATAAAAATATATACAAAAAATGAATATACTGTAAGCATAAATATCAGCAGTAAATATCCACACATAAATTAAAACCAGCATTAAAGATGCTGAACATCTGGGCTGCATTCGGGAAAGCACAGAGATCACTTCTATGATATAAGGAATTGTGAGGCAATGAGTAGTCAAAATACATAGAAAATAATAATACAGCAATAGCATAATTGATAGGTAGAACCACAAGTATTGAATGGAGAGTGTAGCCATCAACTGGCTAAACAGTGGAGCAGGTATATGATGCACATACACTAAGCTCTAAGTTTAAACCACCTAGATTTCCACAGAACACACGCCCAGCACAGCCAAAGGAACTAAACTCCGCAGAGCAAGCTGTCAATTGCAGCACCTAGCAGAGCAGAGTGTAGATAACAAGCTCAGAACCCTGCAGCAAGTACCTGTTCAGAGAGTTCTGCATGTGTGCTCACTACGTGAGCTGTGCTAAGCATTCTTTTACTTGGTTAAACAATTGTGCCCAAAGTTGTATCTCTAAAACTAAATACACAAAAGTTACATATTGTTAGTTCCTGACAGCCAGTATACGGGAAATAGACCCCAGTGTTTACTATTTGTTTGCCTACCCATGCTCTTTACTCCAGAATCATAGGTAATATTTATATTTGAAAAGCTTAAATTTCAGAAACATTCTATGTGTAGGTGACAAGTGTCTACATTGTACTCATTGTAAGGTTGGATGCTAGGCCTTAGGCTAAGGCTTGTGCCTATGGCAGAAACCATAACTACATACCTCATTCATCATACTGTACCATTGATTGCAAAGCTGCCACACCGGACCAGTTGACAATAGAGATTTGGGTCATATAGATGGTAAGAATAGCACTGCTACTTTATTTATTTCAAGAAACCTCAGCAGCTACCCAGGCACATATTGCACCTCAGGCACTCCAACCATAAACTTTTGGAGTTTCTTTTTATTTTTCATAAATACATTCTGCAGGTAGTATTAGAAAACCACAAAATAGAGAAAAATATTTTCACTATGACCGGAGCTCCAAGGATTCTAAAACTTCGATGAACAGCACCAATCTTCAATTTCTCCTGCTGAAAGTATATCACCATTCAGACTAGCACCATCGCACTCTCATTCTCCTCCTTTATTATATTATAACTGGAAGACAATATGCAGGCAGATGGTGTGGTACGTTCCAACAAGGTTAAAATTTATTCCAATTCATTATACTCACAAAAATCCAATAAAAATGCGCATATCACAAATTCACATAACGGGACGCTAGCTTTCTATCCGCCCGACCCAGGGTTTCGCCGGCAAGGCTTCTTCCGGGGCGTTGCTAGCGTCTCAAACATCCGTCCCTTCTTTTATACATATTCCTAATCTACTATACATAAAACTTTATTTTCAACAAACATTTTTCTGTATACATTCCTGTATAACATGTTTGTTGAAAATAAAGTTTTATGTATAGTAGATTAGGAATATGTATAAAAGAAGGGACGGATGTTTGAGACGCTAGCAACGCCCCGGAAGAAGCCTTGCCGGCGAAACCCTGGGTCGGGCGGATAGAAAGCTAGCGTCCCTTTATGTGAATTTGTGATATGCGCATTTTTATTGGATTTTTGTGAGTATAATGAATTGGAATAAATTTTAACCTTGTTGGAACGTACCACACCATCTGCCTGCATATTTTCTTCCAGTTACAATATAATAAAGGAGGAGAATGAGAATGCGATGGTGCTAGTCTGAATGGTGACATACTTTCAGCAGGAGAAATTGAAGATTGGTGCTGTTCATCGAAGTTTTAGAATCCTTGGAGCTCCGGTCATAGTGAAAATATTTTTCTCTATTTTGTGGACTTTTTCAAAGACTGTGTGGACCGGTCTTATACCGTGAGTAGCTCCTTAAGGGGCAAACTGTGCACCACAAACAACTGTATTTTATTAGTATTAGAAAACATTGTAATATACTTTATTAATGGGAACCTTTCCCCAAATTTTGCCTCACTAAACTACCAGCACCCTCAGGTAGGGTACATGATATCTCCTTTCTAGCATTACCCTTTTTATGTGAAAAATGTTTACATATAAAAGTCATGTGAAAATGAGCAGTATATTGTCATGTTTTGCAAGAGAAGAGTTAGACTAGATGGGGGTGTCACTAATCTTCTCAGGTTAAAGAATGTGTAAGTTCCGTAACTGGATATGCATGCAGGTAAGGTCAAAGTTGGAAATTAAAACTGCAGATTTGAAGCTTTTACTTTGACTCTAAGTATCCAGGTCCGGGGCAATGGGTAGGCAAGGGTTGGTGACTCCTAGAACGCCACTCTGCAACCCGACTTACATACCTTTAATTTTAGGATGCAGACAGCATGATAACATCACTACATGTGACCTCTGCATGTTACCTGGTGGCTATGTAGTCCTGTATAGTGCTGGCTGAAGTTTCGGGGCAGGCTGCAGAACCGGATGCTGCATGAGGAAGTTGTGAGTCTCAACTGTAGCTCTACCTCTGCCTCCGTCTGTGTCTTTGGCCCCATCCCTCTCTCTAACTGGAACTTCCTGGGGGAGGGGATTTCCTAAAAGCTACATGGACTATATATAGATTGTATGTTTATGAGTGTATTCTGCAGAGGCATGTATGTTTACTTTATGTGAATGGCTGGGTCTGTATACCGCACTGCAAACAGAAGTGAGTGGTGGATGTGCACTGTTATCTCATATGTATGCTGTTAAAGAAAACTACAGTTAGCACTGAACACCACAAGTGGTGGTGTAAACTGGGACCGCTCTCCCACGTTCTTCTGCATTTCTAAATAGTATCATAGTATCATAGTATATAAGGCTGGAAAAAGATGCAAGTCCATCAATTCCAACCTTTAAGAATTAAATAAATGTTTTATCCCCATAATCCGTGATATTTTTTCTCTCCAGAAAGGCATCCAGGCCTCTCTTGAACATGTACATAGAGTCCGCCATAACAACCTCCTGCGGCAGAGAAATATGTAAACAATGCAATTCATCCGATCACATGTGTTTCTATTGAAACATATAGACGATCAGCCCAAGACCCTCTCCTTTATATCTGCATTTCAAAAAGCAACTTCTCAACACAGCCTGAGCCTTACTTCCCTCTATTGCAGGCATCTACTTATTTGTGTGGTATATACATTTCAGGTATATATTTGTATGAGCAACTTACTGGAGGTACATTTTTTGTGCGCTATATTTACTGCTGGTACTCCTCATTGTAAAATAGGTGTCCAAAATTGCATGGGCTGGGTAACTTTCCTCAGGAACTAATTTGTTGAGGCAAAAAGCTATTGAGAATTTGTGTGATCTCTTGAAATCTCATTTGCCCTCTGCAAAGAGGAGTGAATGTGTTTGAAGTAGAGGGGGTTCAGTCTCAAACGGGGGAGGTAGGCATGAAAAATATCTCAAGTTGGCTTGTCTTTGGGACTGAATACTGTGGCTGCAGGTATGTCTCCTATGGTATTCCAAATTAATTTATGTATGCATTGCAAGGAGATAAGGGTAAGAAGAGGGAGCCAGTGTGTTTGATAAGGTCCTCAAAGTTTCATGAACACCTAGTTCAAGCTAGCTAGTAAGAAGTGAGATACTTTGAGTAACTATAAGTCCTTAAGGAATGCAGGGTTAGAGGCAAGGAGGCTTAATGCCACTGTCTCCCTATTCTTACATGTACTGACCAGCAATAACCATCTACTTATTTGGGTAGCTTAGTAGTAAAGGGAATGGTAAGAATAGTAAGACCCATGCCCCCTTTGCACCTCAATCTAGTGAGAAGAGAGTGCATCAATCTTAGTTTCTTTTGTTTCCATATAAAAGTGGACAAGAGGGTTCCCATTTTAGTGTACGTTTTTAATAAGTTGTTCCCTCCCATCCAGGAGATGAGTGAGATATCATATGCTTTGAGGAGTCTCTTTATTTCACAAAAAACGGAAGGAATAACTTAACTTATGCAGAACGGAGCTGTGTCCAGGGATCTGCACTCCTAAGTATTTTAGTGAACTAGGCTGGACTTTGAAGGTTAACTGAGAGACAACGTGGGAGAACCTATAGTGGATTATAATAAAGGTGGTTTAGGCGGTAACCTGGGAACCAAGCCTTCTAGGGGGCCCATTGCCACCAAATTTTAAACTGAGACAGGTCCTCACCCATGAAATCCCCATACATCTGTTCCCGCTCTGAATACAAATGTACACAACAGCCATTTCAGGACCTTTGAAGGCTGAAGCGATGCACCCTCCATTCCCCAAAAGGTTTGATTCTAGTACCATATGTAGAAAGTGAATTCAAGACTTGTAAAGTCTATAATATTTATAAAGCCCAGGGCCCATGGCAGTCTTAATCCACCCCTGGAGAGAACATATCTCCTGGGGTCAACATATTTAGATGTTCTGACTTACTAACATTTACCTTGAAGTTCAGTAGTGTTTCCTGAGACCAAGATTCAGACAGGCCTTTTATTCTAATATTCTTTTGTCCTTTTCTCTTGGTCTTCGATAAGTGTGAGAGCATTATTGATATACGTTTGATGTTGCGCTTGCAGAAGTGTCCGCAAGAACAGCTGAGAACTAATTCTAACTCATATTCATTATTTTGACTTTTATGTCAGCTAGCTCGGCAATCTAGCTTTCTAAGGAGAAGAAAGCAAATACAACAACGGACAGCCCGAGCAGCTCAGTGATTCCATTTTTGGTCTGATGAAGGGTTTTCCCAAAAACGCGTCACCATTGGATTTTAACAGTCATCAATAAATACTGTGAATTTTGTTACCTATGAGGATTTCATTTTTGGTTACAAGCGCACTCGTCTAGCTCTCTCCCTTTTCTCATTCCTGTATATAGCTTTCTAAGGAATTCTAGGGAATGACTTAGAAATAGCAGTCATGGTAACATATGGGTGTTTCCCCTCATGTACGCTGTCTAAGTCTGATTCATCTGTTTTATTGTTTGTGATTGCAGCTTCTAATGTTTTTTTTTTCTAATTCTACGTGGTGAAAAAGCATTTTTTTTCCACATTTTATGGATTTCAGGTTGCACTTTTTGGCACTAGTAATTTCTCCTGGTCTGTTTTTGTTTTTTACAACATTATCTAGCTTTGATTTGTGTGCAATCACACCCTGTGTCCACAATTGGTTCTTTACACTTTCATTGATAAGATTTCTTTCCACACTCTTTCCATTTTAAAAAAAATGAAGAAGGATGAAGGAAGGAGGCAGGTGGGTATCCGGGTTTCAGGTCTCTGATCTGAATGCAGACTTTTGTTTCTGTGGCCGCAAGGGATCTGGTTTGGATGTCTCATAGCACTTAATATCTGTGGCACACTGACTGTGTGGAAAATAATTTCTTCCCTAAAAGCTATTTAACTGCAGTTCTATGCAGATCTGGTAAGTCCACGCACACTGTAGGCAAGATGGTGCTGGAAAGGAAGGAGATATGGGGGTGAGGAATAGGAGTCTGCACCACCGTGTTAAGAGGGCTGGGCATCCGGCTTGGAAGAAGCAGTAAGGGGTATTTGTAACTGAAGGTAAGAGCCGGTAGTACAAGTATCTTGTTCTTTGCATGGTTCCAACTCTGGTCCAGATGAAGCGTTGTCAGAGGGTTGTCAGAAATGGAGCTGCACAGTCGCTAGGTCAATACCGTCTCCGAGGTATATATATTCAAGAAGAAACAGATTAGATGTTGCTGCATCACTTCAGTGCAGTATAGGGAAGTGATTTGGATAAGTTAGAGGCTTTTGACTAGGGTCAGAAAGTAAGAAATCTCCTTACAGAAACTTTGCCAATTAAGGCCATCTTGTCGGTGTGTGGAGAATTATAGCCATTGGTCCTCCACTGGAGGATTCTGGAAAATATTCAAATAAGTTTGCCAGGATGGAACAAGGAAAACATTGCAGGAAAAATGAACGGAAATACTCCAGCGTCCAATTAAAGCATAAAGTTTAATCCATAGCATTTAACAACAGAATGTTTGAGCAGCCAAACACAAAACAAGTAGTGTGACTGCCTTCTACCTTCAAGGAAAACAATGCCTTTTTTGCCACCTTGAACAGCAGCTCCAGTAATATCAAGCATGAATTTCAGGAAGCCCAATGACATGTTGTAGTTAGAGATGAGCGAACATACTCATCCGAGCTTGATGCTCGTTCGAGCCTTAGCGTACTCGAAACTGCTCGTTGCTCAGACGAATACTTCGCCCGCTCGAGAAAATGGCAGCTCCCGCCGTTTTGCTTTTTGGCGGCCAGAAACAGAGCCAATCACAAGCCAGGAGACTCTGCACTCCACCCAGCATGACGTGGTACCCTTACACGTCGATAGCAGTGGTTGGCTGGCCAGATCAGATGACCCTGGGATAGACTAGCCCCTGCCTGCGCTGCTCGGATCATTCTGTGTCTGGATGCCGTTAGGGAGAGAGCTGCTGCTGGTCAGGGAAAGCGTTAGGGTGTTCTATTAGAATAGTGTTAGGCAGGAGTGATTCAACAAGAACCCAACAGCCCTTCTTAGGGCTACAATAAGGTTATACTTTTTTTTTTTTTGTTTGCTTGTGGCTGGGCTTGCTGGCACTAGTAGTGCAGCTAGTACCATATTGTGAGGAATTTGCAGGGGGACTTGCTACCGTTGTGTTTAGCTCTTAGTGACACACATATCCACCTCAAACACCAAAGTGGGAAAATTTATTAGGGGTTTGATTTCAATTAGGCACAGTCTGGCAGTTTCTTTTTATTTTACGTTTATTTTTTCATAACTCAGCGTCATCTCATCAGTGTGCTTTCATACTTGGCTAGAAAATAGCCAAAGGAGAATCCAAACGGCTTACTTACGCCTACAATAGCGTTATATATATTTTATTTCTGGTTGATCTGCTGGTGGCTGTCCTTGCTGCAGTGCATATACTAGCCAATTGTGAGGAATTTGGAGTGAGACTTGCGACCGCTGTGTTTAGCGCTTAGTGACGCACATATCCATCGCAAAGACCGAAGTGGGAAAATTTATTAGGGGTTGGATTTCAATTAGGCACAGTCTGGCAGTTTCTTTTTATTTTACGTTTATTTTTTCATAACTCAGCGTCATCTCATCAGTGTGCTTTCATACTTGGCTAGAAAATAGCCAAAGGAGAATCCAAACGGCTTACTTACGCCTACAATAGCGTTATATATATTTTATTTCTGGTTGATCTGCTGGTGGCTGTCCTTGCTGCAGTGCATATACTAGCCAATTGTGAGGAATTTGGAGTGAAACTTGCGACCGCTGTGTTTAGCTTAGTGACGCACATATCCATCGCAAAGACCGAAGTGGGAAAATTTATTAGGGGTTGGATTTCAATTAGGCACAGTCTGGCAGTTTCTTTTTATTATACGTTTATTTTTTCATAACTCAGCGTCATCTCATCTGGCATAGCAGTGTGCTTTCATACTTGGCTAGAAAATAGCCATAGCAATAGGATAGCATTGTTTGGTTTTAAAAACTAAAAAACACAAAAAAAACCTAAAAAACACAAAAAAACACAAAAAAAAGTTAAAAAAAAAATTCAAGTTATAACTTTCATTTTCAAAATGTTTAACCCGAGGGCTAGGGGTAGAGGACGAGGACGGGGGCGGGGACGTGGGCGTCCAACTACTGCAGGGGTCAGAGGCCGTGGTCCTGGGTGGGGTGAGACACCACCTGCTGATGACGGAGCAGGGGAACGCCGCAGAGCTACACTCCCTAGGTTCATGTCTGAAGTTACTGGGACTCGTGGTAGAGCACTGTTGAGGCCAGAACAGTGCGAACAGGTGATGTCGTGGATTGCCGACAATGCTTCGAGCAATTTGTCCACCAGTCAGTCTTCCACGCAGTCCACCCATGTCACCGAAATCGGCACTCCTCCAGCTCCTGCACCTCAGCCTCCTCCCCCCAGTCTGCCCCCTCCCATGAAAATTTGGCATTTGAACCGGCATACTCTGAGGAACTTTTTTCTGGACCCTTCCCAAAGTCACAAACCACTTGTCCGGTTGCTGCTGAGCAATTTTCCGATGCCCAGGTTTTCCACCAGTCGCAGTCTGTGGGTGATGATGACCTTCTTGACGTAGTGGAAGAAGTGTGTAAAGAGGTGTCCGACGATGAGGAGACACGGTTGTCAGACAGTGGTGAAGTTGTTGTCAGGGCAGGAAGTCCGAGGGGGGAGCAGACTGAGGGATCGGAGGATGATGAGGTGACAGACCCAAGCTGGGTTGAGAGGCCGGGTGAACACAGTGCTTATGAGACGGAGGAGAGTCCTCGACCAGAACAGGTTGGAAGAGGCAGTGGTGGGGCCAGACGGAGAGGCAGGGCCAGAGCAGGTGCATCAGCGCCAAATGTGTCACGTAGTGAAGCTCCCGTGGCGAGGGCTCCCGCGGCGAGGGCTAGATTTTCAGAAGTCTGGAGGTTCTTTAAGGAAACACCGGATGACCGATGGACTGTGGTGTGCAACCTTTGCCAAACCAGGATCAGCAGGGGTTCCACCACTAATAGCTTAACTACCACCAGTATGCGCAGGCATATGAATGCTAAACACCCCACTCAGTGGCACCAAGCCCGTTCACCTCCGGCCGTGCACACCACTGCTCCTTCCCCTGTGTCAGCTGATAGTCAGCCCCCTGCCCAGGACCCTGGCACAAAAACCCCATCGTCGCCTCCACGATCCTCCACAGCATCCACCAGCGTTCAGCTCTCCATACCCCAGACGCTGGAGCGGAAACGGAAATATAGTGCAACCCACCCGCACGCCCAAGCCCTTAATGTCCACATCTCCAGATTGCTTAGCCTGGAGATGCTGCCCTATAGGCTAGTAGAGACCGAGGCCTTTCGCAACCTCATGGCGGCGGCCGCCCCTCGGTATTCGGTCCCCAGCCGCCACTACTTTTCCCGATGTGCCGTCCCAGCCCTGCACCAGCACGTGTCAGACAACATCATCCGTGCCCTGACCAACGCCGTTTCTGACAAGGTCCTCCTGACCACGGACACGTGGACGAGTGCTGCCGGGCAGGGCCACTATTTATCGCTGACGGCACATTGGGTTAACTTGGTGGAGGCTGGGACCGAGTCTGACCCTGCGGCTGGTCATATACTGCCGACGCCGAGGATTGCGGGGCCTACCTCGGTTCAGGTCTTTCAGGCCTACTATGCCTCCTCCTCCTCCCACCCCTCCTCCTCCTCCGAACTACCATCCGTGGGCATGGCGCCATCAGTCGGTAGCTCTAGGCACAGCAGCAGTGCCGTTGCTAAGCGACAGCAGGCGTTGCTCAAACTGCTGAGCCTAGGCGATAAAAGGCACACCGCCCAAGAGCTATTACAGGCCATTCCACATCAAAGTTGTTAACTTTGTCGCCACCCTGCTGTGTAATCCACAAAATATACTGGCAAACTTTTATCATTTACCGATATTATTTCAGCGCTTCTTGCGCATCTGTTTACATTCCCCTCACCCGCCATATCCCAAACATATAAGAACGCTACTACACTTGATCTTATACAAAAGGTTCTTAGAAGTGCTGTTTGGGGAGTAGCCTAGAGACAGGGGCTTGGATTGGCGAAAGCTCGCCTGGAAGCGGAGCGCCAGCTCCATGCCAAGATCCAACTAACATAGTTTTAACTGCAGCACCTTTAATCTACTACTAGTTCACTGCCTCCATACATGGTCCCCTTATCAAACGAGCTGTGTCAGGCAGAATTTTGGGTTGTTTTCATGGCTTCCATGTTAACTTTGTCGCCACCCTGCTGTGTAATCCACAAAATATACTGGCAAACTTTTATCATGTACCGATATTATTTGAGCGCTTCTTGTTCACCTCCTTTGGTTCCTCTCTGCCACCCATTGGTTTGAAGCCTGGGTCCATTTAGGGTATGTCGCCATGCCACTCTCTAGCCTGCCGCTGCTGCCGCTGCCGCTGCATGCCGTCCCCTATAGTGTCAGGGTCAATTATTGGATGTTTTAGATGCTATCTAGCTTCATTTTGTCACTCTGTCATGGCCATGCTGTTGCCCATAATTTTGGCATAATGGTGCGATTAAGCAGCCTCAGAGGCATCCATGCATGCTGCCCCTGCTGTTTCCTGTCCATTTCCGTGGTGTTTCCATCCTTTTCTGAGGTTCCCAGGTGTTTGGCCAAGCTTCCCTGTGCAGAGACTTGGTCCCCTTGAAAAATGCTCGAGTCTCCCATTGACTTCAATGGGGCTCGTTATTCGAGACGAGCACTCGAGCATCGGGAAAAGTTTGTCTCGAATAACGAGTACCCGAGCATTTTAGTGCTCGCTCATCTCTAGTTGTAGTATTAAAGTCAAACCAGTATATCTATTCCAGAAGGAACAGATTCCCAACTGTAGAATGTACAAACATTGCTTACGCTTTTTACTTGATGATATCTCTCTCCTCAGTTATGGTGATTTAGGAAAAATATATAATGAGAAAATATGAAGAATAATTGGGAATGAGAACAAACATGACTATTTACTAACGCTTGTTATTATGGACCTTATACAGTAACTTTTTGATAGTTCTTGTTTGAACAAAAGTTAAAGAATAATTTCATCAGCCGAGGGCTTGAAGCCGAGGGCTTTAATAATGCCATCAAAATTTAGTAAAAATATACCTGTCATTAAATTACAGCAGGTGGGAATTAACATACTAAATTGTTTTATTTTTTAAAATTCTTTCTTATTCCTGCCAGTCTTCCTAACAGTTGTGTATTTACTTGGAAGTCAACAGCTGTCCATGGATAGCCAGGTTTTTGTTGATAGCCTAGAACTCCTGAGAGATGGAAAGAACTGTTCAAAACAATTCATGTCTGCACAATGTTCTACAAAATACACAGCATATGCACATGTCTGGCATTTTTTCATCATACTCTAACTAGAGATTCCACTGCATAAATGAATAGAAATTGATATTTTTTTGTTTCAACAATTGTGCAACTGAAACATTTTTATTAGTAAAAGAGTGAGCATGTTTAATACAATTGTGCTTCTTGTATATATTGTATTAATATGCATTTGTAACATATTTTGGTATGCAACATTATACTCCATATTACATATATTCCACTAGAAAGAAGAGAGGGTTCATATTCATCTATTCATAAAATATTCTTCTTTAATGGGGTGGGCCACATTAATATAAAAATCTATAATTGGTGGGGGCAGGATTATCAACAATTTAGTAACTTACCTTTATAATACATTTTCCAGAATTGTTTTGTTTTTGATTGGTGATTTGTCAGTCTCTTCTCCATCTTATTTCCTCCTCTCCTAGATGTCTGTCTGGGTTGGCAGACAGACAGGAAGAACACGTGACGTTCCTCCTGTCTAGTGTGCGCTCCTGCGATGTAGTCTGTGTTGTGCTTTGAGCATTCACAGCTGCATCTCTGCTCAATGAGCAGAGGCACATCTGTGATGCACAGCACATGCGCAGAGCTACGTCACTAAGAAGATGGCGCCCAACCCATCACACCTACTCTGGAACCATGTAGGAAGCCGGTGGGACTTTGGGGGGGTGGGTTGCAGCGATTTTAAGAACAAATGTCCATATTTCTTTTGTTTTTAAGCCAAGGAGGCTAACCACTTTAATTATCATGTAATATTGTTACCCATACAAATCATTAAATGACAAAGAAAGTGGATTACTATATAAAGTTTAGTATACATCAATTGCCAGCCATGGAGTCTTGCATTTGCCATTAGTCTAAACAGGTTGAATCATGTAAGTATGCAAGCATGAGAATGTAAGGCTTGACTATACCTTAGTTTTTGGTCATGAATGAGAAGTATGGTCCCTTCATTTGTTGGCACATTTGTGTATAAAATAGATACAAACTGGAGTCCATGTGTGTGTTCTCTGTGTTCTTACAACGTGCTATGGAACCAACAACAAGCCTTCTTACTTCTTACAGTATATTAAAGGAAATCTACCATCAAAATCCATCATGATAAACCGGCGACACTCACTGATAGATCCAGGCACTGTCTTTGGTAATCTTCTTTTATTGGTTATCTATGGCATTATTCCTTCTAAAATCAACTTAAAAAATATACAATTATGCAAATAAGCCAGAAGGGCTTGGGGGGCATTATCCTCCATGCTGTAGCTTCACAGACTGTTACACTGTCTCCCTTTCCCATGCTCCCTCAGCACTTGCCCCCTCCCTGTTCTTACACTCTTACTATTCTTACAAAGTGTAACAGCCCGATAAGCTACTGCACAGAGGGGTTCTGGTAACAGCTCCAAAGCTCTTCTGGCTCATTTGCATAGTTTTCATATATATATATATATATATATATATATATATATATATATATATTGATTTTAGAAGGCAGAAGGCCATGAATAAAAATTTTAGAAGATTGCCATAATCAGAATGCCTGGATCTATCAGTAAATATTATATTAGGCTAAGAGAAAATTTATGCATTTTATATTAAAACAGTTTGTTCCTGCCTTGACTACTAGAAAACGGTTACTTTATCACTATGATACTCACTGCATGACCAAGACATATTGTTGGATTGGCTGTGGAGCAACCTAGCAGCTAGCCATGTCTTTGATTGGTTAGGGGGTGAAGTGAAAAAAAAGCTAATAACTTATTCATACTTTGCTTGTATAGCTGTGTTTGGTGTCATTTTTTCAGTACTTGATGATGTTCACATTAATACCATTTGTGGTACTGTAAGACATTTGGATCACATTTTATTTAAATTTGAGTTGCAAAATGACAAGTGGTATTTTGAGCTGTTGGGCGCTATTTATTTTTGAGGCTTCACCACTTGGAAGAGCTGTTTTTATATATTGATACATTGGGACTAATGGGACGCAGAGATACCTAACATGTTAATGATTTTTACTGTTTTAATCAGTTTTAGGGAAAGGGGGAAGATTAGAATTTTTAGATTTGTTTACCTTTTTTTTTACTATTTTTCAAACCCCCTAGGTTACTTTAACCCAGATTGTCTGATTTACTCCCACCATATAGTGCAATGCGACACTGTGGCAGTATTTGGGGATTTTGCTTATGATCTGTACATGACCAAATGGCAGATTGTAACAAATCTTCAGAAATGACCCAATTAATGACTTACAAAGATCCAATGGTACGGCACGGCACACATTGGGAAGGGGTTATTTTAGCAATTGGGAAAAATTATCATTAAGCTGGAATCATGTGCTAGTTTTTGTACTGCTGCATGTTAGATTTATAATAAAGGATTACACTTTTTCATACATCTGGCATGTGAAGGTCTGGAAAAAAGTTGCAAAAGAGCTGTAAATGTTTGCACAACTGATTTCTAAGTATTTCCTACACCAGGAGGGGACTGGAGTTGTTTTGAATCAAAATGTACAACTTTTTGAATTGTCGTATGTCGCAAATCAGACTTCAACATCTAGATTTTATTGGTAAATGAGGTACATGTGAGGAGAATTGAAAAGTGGTGTGGGCAGAAAATAGTTGCAAAAATTGTGGAAATTGACAGATGAATTAATTTAACGACATGAAAATGTCTAAGTGCAACTACAAAAATAAATTCCCTACCAGTGATTGTTGAATTTAGGGCACAAATGCAGATGGTTATGATTTACTACATCCAGAATAATAGTAGTTTTTTCCATTTATTATCTGTAAGCAATGTAAACCGATAGAACAGGGGGAGCTGGGAGTTGGTCTTAAGTGAAAATAATGCATGGTATATAAGAATAAGGAAATATTTATCTTAAAACATTAAGATATAAACATTGCGATTTTTACTATAACTACCAAAACTAGAAATTCTGTAGCTGCTTTAGTCATAGTAGAATAGTAAGCCAAGACTATTCCATGCCAATGCAAATTATGATAGATCATTATTGTGACAGTTACCTACAGTTTAGCAAAAATGAGCAGTCAAATTAGCAATAATTTCATTATTTCCTGTCAATGCAACAATAGTGCAAGCATTCTGTCATCATATAACTTGTCACTATCATAAGTAATTTGGAATATTTTTAAACAGATCTCCTAATATGATTCAGAAAGCTTTCTTGCACCTACCTCAATCCAAACTAACCAGTATATATCCGTAAACTATTCTAAAGGCTATAAGGAGATAAGAGCCAGCAATCACAATTGGTTCTGTTAATAAGACCTAAATGAAGCCATTGATACGAATGAGATAAAATAGGTTGTAGATTGTTAGATTATAATGAGGAGTCATGTTTCTTCTCTGTCATAACATAACAAGAGTGTGTAGATAGATTTTTTTGTACATTTACATGAGATGATTCCATTATTCAGGACAAAATAATCACTAACCAGGTTTCTTTTACCGATTTTTAACCTGTTTTAGGAACTTTTTGTATACATTAGAGATGAGCGAACACTAAAATGCTCGGGTACTCGTTATTCGAGACGAACTTTTCCCGATGCTCGAGTGCTCGTCTCGAATAACGAACCCCATTGAAGTCAATGGGAGACTCGAGCATTTTTCAAGGGGACCAAGGCTCTGCACAGGGAAGCTTGGCCAAACACCTGGGAACCTCAGAAAAGGATGGAAACACCACGGAAATGGACAGGAAACAGCAGGGGCAGCATGCATGGATGCCTCTGAGGCTGCATAATCGCACCATTATGCCAAAATTATGGGCAACAGCATGGCCATGACAGAGTGACAGAATGAAGCTAGATAGCATCTAAAACATCCAATAATTGACCCTGACACTATAGGGGACGGCATGCAGAGGCAGCGGCAGCAGGCTAGAGAGTGTCATGGCGACATACCCTAAATGGACTCAGGCTTCAAACCAATGGGTGGCAGAGAGGAACCAAAGGAGGTGAGCAAGAAGCGCTCAAATAATATCGGTACATGATAAAAGTTTGCCAGTATATTTTGTGGATTACACAGCAGGGTGGCGACAAAGTTAACATGGAAGCCATGAAAACAACCCAAAATTCTGCCTGACACAGCTCGTTTGATAAGGGGACGATGTATGGAGGCAGTGAACTAGTAGTAGATTAAAGGTGCTGCAGTTAAAACTATGTTAGTTGGATCTTGGCATGGAGCTGGCGCTCCGCTGCCAGGCGAGCTTTCGCCAATCCAAGCCCCTGTCTATAGGCTACTCCCCAAACAGCACTTCTAAGAACCTTTTGTATAAGATCAAGTGTAGTAGCGTTCTTATAAGTTTAGGATATGGCGGGTGAGGGGAATGTAAACAGATGCGCAAGAAGCGCTGAAATAATATCCCTAAATGGTAAAAGTTTGCAAGTATATTTTGGGGATTACACAGCAGGGTGGCGACAAAGTTAACAACTTTGATGTGGAATGCCCTGTAATAGCTCTTGGGCGGTGTGCCTTTTATCGCCTAGGCTCAGCAGTTTCAGCACCGCCTGCTGTCGCTTAGCGACGGCACTGCTGCTGTGCCTAGAGCTACCGACTGATGGCGCCATGCCCACGGATGGTAATTCGGAGGAGGAGGAGGTGGAGGAGGGGTGGGAGGAGGTATAGTAGGCCTTTGAGACCTGGACCGAGGTAGGCCCCGCAATTCTCTGCGTCGGCAGTATATGACCAGCCCCAGGGTCAGACTCGGTCCCAGCCTGCACCAAGTTAAGTGTAGTAGCGTTCTCATAAGTTTGGGATATGGCGGGTGAGGGGAATGTAAACAGATGCGCAAGAAGCGCATGATGCGCATGGAGCTGGCGTTCCGCTGCCAGGCGAGCTTTCGCCAATCCAAGCCCCTGTCTCTAGGCTACTCCCCAAACAGCACTTCTAAGAACCTTTTGTATAAGATCAAGTGTAGTAGCGTTCTTATAAGTTTAGGATATGGCGGGTGAGGGGAATGTAAACAGATGCGCAAGAAGCGCTGAAATAATATCCCTAAATGGTAAAAGTTTGCAAGTATATTTTGGGGATTACACAGCAGGGTGGCGACAAAGTTAACAACTTTGATGTGGAATGCCCTGTAATAGCTCTTGGGCGGTGTGCCTTTTATCGCCTAGGCTCAGCAGTTTCAGCACCGCCTGCTGTCGCTTAGCGACGGCACTGCTGCTGTGCCTAGAGCTACCGACTGATGGCGCCATGCCCACGGATGGTAATTCGGAGGAGGAGGAGGTGGAGGAGGGGTGGGAGGAGGTATAGTAGGCCTTTGAGACCTGGACCGAGGTAGGCCCCGCAATTCTCTGCGTCGGCAGTATATGACCAGCCCCAGGGTCAGACTCGGTCCCAGCCTGCACCAAGTTAAGTGTAGTAGCGTTCTCATAAGTTTGGGATATGGCGGGTGAGGGGAATGTAAACAGATGCGCAAGAAGCGCATGATGCGCATGGAGCTGGCGTTCCGCTGCCAGGCGAGCTTTCGCCAATCCAAGCCCCTGTCTCTAGGCTACTCCCCAAACAGCACTTCTAAGAACCTTTTGTATAAGATCAAGTGTAGTAGCGTTCTTATAAGTTTAGGATATGCCGGGTGAGGGGAATGTAAACAGATGCGCAAGAAGCGCTGAAATAATATCCCTAAATGGTAAAAGTTTGCCAGTATATTTTGTGGATAACACAGCAGGGTGGCGACAAAGTTAACAACTTTGATGTGGAATCCATGAAAACAACCCAAATTTCTGCCTGACACACCTCGTTTGATAAAGGGACGATGTATGGAGGCAGCTATATGGACGACTTTTGGAGGTAGCAATGGAGACAACGTGTGGAGGCTGCTATGGAGACAATTTAATTTGGATAGTGCCTGTATGTGGCAGTCCCAAACATTTTTCAAACCAGAGGAGCAGGTAGGTGGCCCTCCAGTAAAATGGGATAGATTGAGTGCCTGTATGTGGCAGTCCCAAAAATGTTTCAAACCAGAGGAGCAGGTAGGTGGCCCTCCAGTAAAATGGAATAGATTGAGTGCCTGTATGTGGCAGTCCCAAAAATTGTTCAAACCAGAGGAGCAGGTAGGTGGCCCTGCAGTAAAATGGAATAGATTGAGTGCCTGTATGTGGCAGTCCCAAAAATTGTTCAAACCAGAGGTGCAGGTAGGTGGCCCTGCAGTAAAATGGAATAGATTGAGTGCCTGTATGTGGCAGTCCCAAAAATGTTTCAAACCAGAGGAGCAGGTAGGTGGCCCTCCAGTAAAATGGGATAGATTGAGTGCCTGTATGTGGCAGTCCCAAAAATGTTTCAAACCAGAGGAGCAGGTAGGTGGCCCTCCAGTAAAATGGAATAGATTGAGTGCCTGTATGTGGCAGTCCCAAAAATTGTTCAAACCAGAGGAGCAGGTAGGTGGCCCTCCAGTAAAATGGAATAGATTGAGTGCCTGTATGTGGCAGTCCCAAAAATTGTTCAAACCAGAGGAGCAGGTAGGTGGCCCTGCAGTAAAATGGAATAGATTGAGTGCCTGTATGTGGCAGTCCCAAAAATGTTTCAAACCAGAGGAGCAGGTAGGTGGCCCTCCAGTAAAATGGAATAGATTGAGTGCCTGTATGTGGCAGTCCCAAAAATTGTTCAAACCAGAGGAGCAGGTAGGTGGCCCTGCAGTAAAATGGAATAGATTGAGTGCCTGTATGTGGCACTCACAAAAATTGTTTC
Organism: Engystomops pustulosus; assembly: GCF_040894005.1. NCBI lineage: Eukaryota > Metazoa > Chordata > Amphibia > Anura > Leptodactylidae > Engystomops > Engystomops pustulosus. Next base: position 108,857,077 of record NC_092412.1, on the reverse strand, counting down.
AAACAGAGGACCGGGTAGGTGGCCCTCCAGAAAAATTAAATGCATGAAGTACTATAGCAAGAGCCAGTGGGCCCTGTCAAAAAATAGCCAGTTTCCTCTGCTTTACTGTACAAAGAGGAGGAGAAGGAGGAAAATGAGGAGGAGGAGGAGGAGTGGATCAATTATTCAGGTTGAGCTTCCTTCACCTGGTGGAGATTGGAAATTCTGAGAAATCCAGCCTTTATTCATTTTAATAAGCGTCAGCCTGTCAGCGCTGTCAGTCGACAGGCGTGTACGCTTATCGGTGATGATGCCACCAGCTGCACTGAAAACCCGCTCGGACAAGACGCTAGCGGCAGGGCAGGCAAGAACCTCCAAGGCGTAGAGCGCCAGTTCGTGCCACATGTCCAGCTTTGAAACCCAGTAGTTGTAGGGAGCTGTGTGATCATTTAGGACGATGGTATGGTCAGCTACGTACTCCCTCACCATCTTTCTGTAAAGATCAGCCCTACTCTGCCGAGACTGGGGACAGGTGACAGTGTCTTGCTGGGGTGACATAAAGCTGGCAAAAGCCTTGTAAAGCGTACCCTTGCCAGTGCTGGACAAGCTGCCTGCTCGCCTACTCTCCCTCGCTACTTGTCCCGCAGAACTACGCACTCTGCCGCTAGCGCTGTCAGAAGGGAAATACTGTTTCAGCTTGTGCACCAGGGCCTGCTGGTATTCATGCATTCTCACACTCCTTTCCTCTCCAGGGATGAGAGTGGGAAGATTTTGCTTGTACCGTGGGTCCAGGAGAGTGAACACCCAGTAATCGGTGCTGGAATAAATTCTTTGAACGCGAGGGTCACGGGATAGGCAGCCTAGCATGAAATCTGCCATATGCGCCAGAGTACCAACGCGTAAGAATTCACTCCCCTCACTGGCCTGACTGTCCATTTCCTCCTCCTCCAACTCCTCCAACTCCTCTTCTTCTGCCCATACACGCTGAACAGTGAAGGACTCAACAATGGTCCCCTCTTGTGTCTCGCCAACATTCTCCTCCTCTTCCTCCTCATCCTCCTCCACCTCCACCTCCTCCGATATGCGCTGAGAAACAGACCTCAGGGTGCTTTGGCTATCAACAAGGGAATATTCTTCCCCCGTCTCTTGTGACGAGCGCAAAGCTTCCGACTTCATGCTGACCAGAGAGTTTTTCAACAGGCCAAGCAGCGGGATGGTGAGGCTGATGATGGCGGCATCGCCACTGACCATCTGTGTTGACTCCTCAAAGTTACTCAGCACCTGACAGATATCAGACATCCACGTCCACTCCTCATTGTAGACTTGAGGAAGCTGACTGACCTGACTACCAGTTCTGGTGGAAGTTGACATCTGGCAGTCTACAATCGCTCTGCGCTGCTGGTAAACTCTGGATAACATGGTCAGTGTTGAATTCCACCTCGTGGGCACGTCGCACAACAGTCGGTGAGCGGGCAGTTGGAGGCGGCGCTGCGCTGCCCTGAGAGTGGCAGCATCTGGGCTGGACTTCCTGAAATGCGCACAGATGCGGCGCACCTTCGTGAGCAAATCAGACAGATTGGGGTATGTCTTGAGGAAACGCTGCACTATCAGATTTAACACATGGGCCAGGCATGGCACATGTGTCAGTCTGCCGAGTTGCAGAGCCGCCACCAGGTTACGGCCGTTGTCACACACAACCATTCCCGGCTTGAGGTTCAGCGGTGCCAGCCACAGATCAGTCTGCGCCGTGATGCCCTGTAATAGCTCTTGGGCGGTGTGCCTTTTGTCGCCTAGGCTCAGCAGTTTGAGCACCGCCTGCTGTCGCTTAGCGACGGCACTGCTGCTGTGCCTAGAGCTACCGACTGATGGCGCCGTGCCCACGGATGGTAGTTCGGAGGAGGAGGTGGAGGAGGGGTGGGAGGAGGAGGAGGCATAGTAGGCCTGAAACACCTGGACCGAGGTAGGCCCCGCAATCCTCGGCGTCGGCAGTATATGAGCAGCCCCAGGGTCAGACTCGGTCCCAGCCTCCACCAAGTTAACCCAATGTGCCGTCAGCGATATATAGTGGCCCTGCCCGGCAGCACTCGTCCACGTGTCCGTGGTCAGGTGGACCTTGTCAGAAACGGCGTTGGTCAGGGCACGGATGATGTTGTCTGACACGTGCTGGTGCAGGGCTGGGACGGCACATCGGGAAAAGTAGTGGCGGCTGGGGACCGAATACCGAGGGGCGGCCGCCGCCATGAGGTTGCGAAAGGCCTCGGTCTCTACTAGCCTATAGGGCAGCATCTCCAGGCTAAGCAATCTGGAGATGTGCACATTAAGGGCTTGGGCGTGCGGGTGGGTTGCACTATATTTGCGTTTCCGCTCCAGCGTCTGGGGTATGGAGAGCTGAACGCTGGTGGATGCTGTGGAGGATCGTGGAGGCGACGATGGGGTTTTTGTGGCAGGGTCCTGGGCAGGGGGCTGACTAGCAGCTGACACAGGGGAAGGAGCAGTGGTGTGCACGGCCGGAGGTGAACGGGCTTGTTGCCACTGAGTGGGGTGCTTAGCATTCATATGCCTGCGCATACTGGTGGTAGTTAAGCTAGTAGTGGTGGAACCCCTGCTGAGCCTGGTTTGGCAAATGTTGCACACCACAGTCCGTCGGTCATCCGGTGTTTCCTTAAAGAACCTCCACACTTCTGAAGATCTAGCCCTCGCCGCAAGAGCCCTCACCACGGGAGCTTCACTAGTTGACAGTGGCGCTGATGCACCAGCTCTGGCCCTGCCTCTCCGTCTGGCCCCACCACTGCCTCTTCCAACCTGTTCAGGTCGAGGACTCTCCTCCGTCTCAGAAGCACTGTGTTCACCCGGCCTCTCAACCCAGCTTGGGTCTGTCACCTCATCATCCTCCGATCCCTCAGTCTGCTCCCCCCTCGGACTTCCTGCCCTGACAACAACTTCCCCACTGTCTGACAACCGTGTCTCCTCATCGTCGGACACCTCTTTACACACTTCCACTACGTCAAGAAGGTCATCATCACCCACAGACTGTGACTGGTGGAAAACCTGGGCATCGGAAAATTGCTCAGCAGCAACCGGACAAGTGGTTTGTGACTGTGGGAAGGGTCCAGAAAACAGTTCCTCAGAGTATGCCGGTTCAAATGCCAAATTTTCCTGGGAGGGGGCAGACTGGGGGGGAGGAGGCTGAGGTGCAGGAGCTGGAGGAGTGGCGATTTCGGTGACATGGGTGGACTGCGTGGAAGACTGACTGGTGGTGGACAAATTGCTCGAAGCATTGTCAGCAATCCACGACATCACCTGTTCGCACTGTTCTGGCCTCAACAGTGCTCTACCACGAGTCCCAGTAACTTCAGACATGAACCTAGGGAGTGTAGCTCTGCGGCGTTCCCCTGCTCCCTCATCAGCAGGTGGTGTCTCACCCCGCCCAGGACCACGGCCTCTGACCCCTGCAGTAGTTGGACGCCCACGTCCCCGCCCTCGTCCTCTACCCCTAGCCCTCGGGTTAAACATTTTTAAAATGAGAGTTATAACTTTATTTTTTTTTTTACTTTTTTTTGTTTTTTTTTGTGTTTTTTTTTTTTTTTTTGTGTTTTTTGTTTTTTTTTGAGTTTTTAAAACCAAACAATGCTATCCTATTGCTATGGCTATTTTCTAGCCAAGTATCAAAGGAAGCACAGTACTATGCCAGATGAGATGACACTGAGTTATTGCCTAATAGAAATCCAAACCCTACTGAATTTTGCCACTTCGGCCTTTGCTATGGATATGTGCGCCACTAAGCGCAGAACACAGCGGTCGCAAGTCCCACTACAAATTGCTCAGAATTGGCAAGTACATGCACTGCAGAAACTACAGCCACCAGCAGATCAACCAGAAATCAAATATATAGAACGCTACTGTAGGCTTCAAGATCAAGAAGCTGTTTGTATTCTCCTATGGCTATTTTCTAGCCAAGTATCAAAGGAAGCACAGTACTATGCCGGATGAGATGACACTGAGTTATTGCCTAATAGAAATCCAACCCCTACTGAATTTTGCCACTTCGGCCTTTGCTATGGATATGTGCGCCACTAAGCGCAGAACACAGCGGTCGCAAGTCCCACTACAAATTGCTCAGAATTGGCAAGTACATGCACTGCAGAAACTACAGCCACCAGCAGATCAACCAGAAATCAAATATATAGAACGCTACTGTAGGCTTCAAGATCAAGAAGCTGTTTGTATTCTCCTATGGCTATTTTCTAGCCAAGTATCAAAGGAAGCACAGTACTATGCCGGATGAGATGACACTGAGTTATTGCCTAATAGAAATCCAACCCCTACTGAATTTTGCCACTTCGGCCTTTGCTATGGATATGTGCGCCACTAAGCGCAGAACACAGCGGTCGCAAGTCCCACTACAAATTGCTCAGAATTGGCAAGTACATGCACTGCAGAAACTACAGCCACCAGCAGATCAACCAGAAATCAAATATATAGAACGCTACTGTAGGCTTCAAGAAGCTGTTTGTATTCTCCTATGGCTATTTTCTAGCCAAGTATCAAAGGAAGCACACTACTATGCCAGATGAGATGACACTGAGTTATTGCCTAATAGAAATCCAACCCCTACTGAATTTTCCCACTTCGGTCTTTGCTATGGATATGTGTGCCACTAAGAGCTAAACACAACGGTAGCAAGTCCCCCTGCTAATTCCTCACAAAATGGTAAAAGATGCAAATTAAAATAAAAAAAGTAGAACGTTATTGTAGCCCTAAGAAGGGCTGTTGGGTTCTTTGAGAATCACTCCTGCCTAACAGTAAGCTAATAGAACACCCTAACGCTTTCCCTGAGCAGCAGCAGCTCTCTCCCTAGCGGCATCCAGAGACAGAATGATCCGAGCAGCGCGGCCAGCGGCTAGTCTATCCCAGGGTCACCTGATCTGGCCAGCCAACCACTGCTATCGACGTGTAAGGGTACCACGTCATGCTGGGTGGAGTGCAGAGTCTCCTGGCTTGTGATTGGCTCTGTTTCTGGCCGCCAAAAAGCAAAACGGCGGGAGCTGCCATTTTCTCGAGCGGGCGAAGTATTCGTCCGAGTAACGAGCAGTTTCGAGTACCCTAATGCTCGACCGAGCATCAAGCTCGGACGAGCATGTTCGCTCATCTCTAGTATACATGCCTCATCATAGTGACTTAGCTTGCTTCATAAATGTGACATATGAGGCTTTAAATTCTGCATTGGATTTGAGAATTTTTGGTGAAAAGTATTTCATATGTCAAAAGGCCACTAAAATAACCTTTGAGAATTTGATAGCTACTTTCTTGTTAAGAGTTTCATTCAGTTCATTTGGATAAATAAAGTATGGTAAAGCATTCTTTTTGATGGCGGTAAATATTTATGTACATGCTATATATTATGCACATTGGAAATGAACGGAGGATATTTATAGTAGCGAACAGGCTTATGATTGACACACATTTAATTATGATTAAGTCTGATCTCAGCAGGCTTTTTATCTTCAGGATAGTAACGCACTGCAATCATATTCCCCTCTATTTTATGTACAAATTAATATCCTTCTGGCAAAGATCAGAAACTCTCGGTTCTGTTATGTTTCGGTAGCAACACTGTCACATGCTATAGAATTTTTCCAAAAGCCTGTACTTCTAATTGCAATAATTTCACATTTTGTCAGGAAAATGTAATCATATTTTCTTTATTCATGTAATAAAAGATAGTTTTCATTCGAAACATCTTTTATATTATAGCACTTATGCTACAATACAATTAAAACGCAAGTATTTTTACAAATTGGAATTTTACATCTCTGCCTCTTGATTTAAAACACTGTAAAAAAAAATAACCAAGGTAACTGTAACTGTTTTTCAGTTAATTCCAAAGGTTCTGATTGTCACAGCAGATAAAACAAGGACAGATTATAGGTTATAAAAATTGGGTAATTGCCTGTTTCTCTGCTTCCTTGGTGAAAAAAGGGGAGGTTCTTCTACATAATGGGGGTCATTTACTAAGGGCCGATTTGCGTTTTCCCGACGTGTTACCCGAATATTTCCTATTTGCGCCGATTTTCCCTGAATTGCCCCGGGTTTTTGGCGCATGTAATCGGATTGTGGCGCATTGGTGCCGGCATGCACGCGACGGAAATCGGGGGGTGTGGCCAAACTAAGACCCGACGGATTTGGAGAAACCGCTGCATTAAAAAAAAAAAAAAAAGTGTCGCGGGACACGCACTTACCTTCACCAAGTATAGGATCATGCACTCCGGCGGGCCTCGGCGGACTTCAGTGCAGCAGCGACACCTGGTTGAACTGCCTTAGTGAATCACCGGAAGACCCGAATCCACCACAGAGAACGTGCCGCTGGATCGCGAATGGCCCGGGTAAGTAAATATGCCCCAATGTCTTATTCTGAGTTCTAAGCTAAAACTGATTTTATTATTTTAATAAGATAACTTAATCTCCATCAAACTTATTTCAGTGTCAACTAGTTTTGTCAGCTTTGTGACATATGTGTCTTTCTGTTTCCTCTTGTTTTTTGGTAGTCTAAGCCTAAGGAATGCCACATAGTTTTTTATACCCAGTACAATCTCTATTAGGCCTCTTGCATAACACCCTTCAGTGCATGCGGTCTACAAACGATAGGCATGTGTGCTGTTGTTTCTGGTCCGGTCGACATAGGAGCTCCACCCAAGACAATAATTGAAAGAGCCTGGTTCATTCACATTGTCGGGAGATACCATGCAGGCACTGTACTCTGTGCTTAGCTAGGAAAACGGTGGGGCTGTGAGCTCATGGCCTGTTGATAACCAACAGGTCTGAAGGAGAGGGCATGTTTAGAGTAACATTAAAATATTGTTTGATTCTTATTTTCTCAAAACTTCTCAATTTTATAATTTTTTAAAGATCCTTTTTATACAGGTTTATTCCTCAAGCTTTATCTCAGCCATTTATCCTGATTCGTCAGCAGAGCAATAAGCTTGAATGAGCTCGCAAACCCAATATGCATGCCGAGTCAGTTACCTAGTAACAACAATAAAAAATAGATTTTTCTCTCTAAATCCTAATTGGTGAGCCAAATTTATTTGTTCCTTCCTTTCATTTTGATCCTATATATCAACACAGTTGAAAAGTAGTAAAAGTTTGACTAGTAGAACTTGACTATCTTTGCAAACTTGGTTGCTATGTGAACAGACAGGGCAGATTTTTTTCTGTTGAATGGCTGCACATTTACAATAGTTTACCACCTAAACTACAAGTGAAAGGCACCACATACAAAGAAACTTTTGGAGTCACCTAGCATATTACATTAGATATATGTATCACCCTAGTAAGTAAAGATCAGGACATTGGTCACAATTGTCATAGATGACCTTACCGAGGAAGACAAATTAGCTTTTTTTTAATGTACCTATTATGCAACTGTGCCCTTTGCACCCCTTTAATTAATATCCCTGCTGCTACATGAAGGATCCATAAAAGGCAATATATTCCAATGTTATTGCAGAGAAAAAGAGTCCTACTGTTTGCAACTATAAATAAATTCAGATGCATGTGTCTAGCTTTTTTTTTTTTATATTCCATACATCTGTTTCAATTGCTCAAGCATAAGGAGTAAACCTGGCAGTAGCCTCTTCCTGCTGTTCCACGGTACAGCATGAGCCTTACTGTTCCACCCATATCCCTTTCTTCCTAACCCATATATAGACAGATGAAAGTAAGGGAGACATGGCTATGTTTGTTGTGAAGATGGATGAAAAGAAGCCTCTGGATATATATACATGACATCATGTCATGTATATTAGTCCATAAAAGCTACACATTTCTTAAAACTATATAAGTGATGATTATTATTATTATTCACAAGGTAAAATTGTTGCAGAAATCCAAATTTGTTTTAAATTTGTTGAAAAAGTACAAAATCCACCAATGCATGTCAATTAAATTGGATTAGATTAGATTGTTTCTGTAGAATTTGCAGGGAATTTTACAAAGTATATACAGAAGCAGAAATGTTTGCATGAAATCTTCTATGTGCATTGGAGACTGTCATTTATATGGTGCAATAAGTTTTTTTTTCTATATATCTTGCACATAGCATTGATAAGTATCCTAACTATTTTGAATCACACTATTGGCAGTTTATGCTTTGGCTACTGCTGACAAACTGACTACATCAGACAGAGTTTACAAAAGTCTGTGTTGCTCAGTGTTCAGTTTAGATACAACTCCATAAATGGCAATGCAAAATCAGAACACAAATCTAGCTGAAAAAGCACATAAAGCAGAGCAGTGCTGGTTATTAAAGCGAAACTGTAAACTTTGAATGTGCTTTGACTTTTATGAAATTCAATTACAATTATGCAATCAACAACAAGAATACCTCATTTCACTGTTAGTATCTATATTAAACTATAGTATCAATAGAAAACTATAAATGTAAGACATATGCACTATGGATTCACTACTGAAGCTGACTATATGATCGTATGTAGCTAAACAAATATTAGTATATAATCCATCCAAAAACAATGGAGGATATTCAGGGCTGGCTACAGGTTTCAGCAGCCCCCTGGGAGGCAGAGCCTCAGTTGACCCATTTGTAGTGAACTCACATGGCAGCATTAACAATTCAGAAACTAAAACATTTCCCTGTTCCCTTAAATATTCCCTAGCAAACCTCAGCTACTGCAGGACCTCATAATACGCACTTTAACTGCTGCAGAACCTCATACTACGCATTTCAGCTGCTGCAAAACCTCAATATATGGAATGTTGTTGCTGCAGAACCTCATAATACACCTCACACATGAATGGAGGTAAACATACACACACATGTTGACAGACACAGATGCATGCAGGAAAACGCATCATCACACTTACAATACACACATTGGGGCACATTTGCTTACATGTCCGAGGAGTTCACCCAAAGTGCATTGTTCCGACGATAATGCACTGTGCTGTGATTCACTAAGATCGTGCACCCAATATCCTGCATGTGTCGCTTCCCCGCTCAGGTCCGACAAAGTTTACCATCTTTTTAGTGGTGCATGTAAGTGCTTGGACTTGCGAAACAATTTGAAAGTTAAATCCCGCGCTCACTCCAAATCAGTCGTATCGTCTGACGTCCCGCCCCCCTGATTTCTGTCGCATGAAAGCCAGCGTAGCTATGCCACAATCCAATCGCGTGCGACAAAATCCCAGTTAAATACCTGTCCCAAAATCGTCAGACAACTGGATGAAAGTGCGTCCACAGGACCTTAGTAAATAAGCCCTATTATATTCACTCATTAGATATGATATATGGATCTGTAATACACATCCATACATGTCATCACAAACCTTCCGCTGTCTGCAGCAAATTCTATTCTTCACTGTTCTCCTCCTCCAAAAGTTCTCCTCCTTCAACTCTTCGTCTCGATTTCTGAGCTACCGGATTTCAACTTTATTGGCAGCTCAAAGTGAAGAAGTAATGGGGGGAGGGATTAAACTATAATGTGCTGCATCAGACAGGGCTCTGAATTGTTCAATAGTCTGTGCCTCTACTGTGCTAAGACAAGTGGGGGGAGGAACAGTGAAGGACACAGCACTTCCTCAGTCCTCCCAGGAAGTGAAGAGTCAAGATCTGAACAGCGGCTGCGATATTGCTCCACAGTGGGTGTGGGACCCAGAGCAGCTCTCTGGGCCCTAGCACTTACCCAGGTATGCCCGGTGCTGGAGCCGTCACTCGGGACATTTATCAATAGACAGGAATTATGACTATAACTAGACCCCACTTTGACAACTTACTTCTGTTTTACTGTGTAGCTAAAACCATTCTGATTAAAATCCCTATATCTATAGTACCGGGAGCCTATTGATTATATCAGTTGATGCAGTGGTTAAAATTTATTGTTAGGCAGGACAATTAGAACCTAGGACAGTTCTATGTCTGTCTTTGTAGCTCCATTGTCTGTCAGAGTTACTGCCAAGCTGCCAATGTCAGTGTTGAAATAGGACTAGAGATGAGCAAGCACTAAAATGCTCGAGCGCTCGTTACTCGAGTCGAACTCTTCCCGATGCTCGAATGCTCGTATCGAATAACAAACCCCCTTGATGTCAACGGGAGACTCAAGCATTTTTCAAGGGGACCAAGGCTCTGCAATAAAATGTGTCATTTTATTAAAAAATAAGGAAGTTAGTCCTGTTTGTTCATTTTTTTTATTCAATGGAATATTCGTGGAAATTCAAAAAGAAGAATGACCCGTGTTAAACATCTGCAATGTGTTCTTCACACATATTGTTCTTCACATACTATTGTGAAGAACAACTTTCTGCACTAATGTCTTCTGATAAGTTAGCAGATGTATGGAAACATCTGCAGATTCTTCACACATATTGTTCTTCACGTGCTATTGTGAAGAACACCACTCGGCACTAATGTCTTCTGATAAGTTAGCAGATGTATGGAAACATCTGCAGATTCTTCACACATATTGTTCTTCACATACTATTGTGAAGAACACCACTCGGCACTAATGTCTTCTGATAAGTTAGCAGATGCAATGTGTTCTTCACTGTGTTCTTCACTTAAATGATCCTGTGATCACTGTGTTCACTGTTTTCATTGTATTCTTCACTGTGTTTCCTTAAGTAAATGCTCGATCTGGAGCCGTTTCGAGTACGCTAATACTCGAACAAGCATCAAGCTCGGACGAGTATGCCCGCGCATCTCTAAATAGGACCAATATTGTGGTGTCAAGACATCATAAATATGGTATATAGGGTGCTGCAAGGAGAAAGAATGCCAAAATCTTTTGGAAAGACAATAATGAATGCCCCTGCAAAGAGCCTAATAGAAATTAAAAGTAGGATGATATATTTTCAGTGAGAATATTTATCATATACTGCTGATGAAAGGTTTATCAATGGCATACAGAGAATCACAGGTGCCTGTAAAACTGGAAGTTTTATGTACATGTACAAGACTAGGTAATCTTCAAAGAAATTCCCCTTTCCTTACTACCTGCACTTTTATTATGATACTATTCAAATATGTGACAGTTTTTTGCAATGAGAATAAAAATAGTGTCCCATTGGTTACACTATTAACTTACAAAATGTATTAGTCTGACAACAAGCCAATGATATATTGATCTTCTGATCACTATCGGGTTAAGATTCTTATCTGTCTCCTTCTACTTCTGCAAAGTTCCATCATAAATTGTTCCCCAAGACAAGATCAGAGCACTCTTCTGAACCTGACCTTTGTCCACAAACTAGATTGTCAAGAATAATGGATTCTGGCTTATTTGTACAAAGGTGACAATTTCTCTTCTGGATTTTCAATAAGGAAGACAGAATCAGAGTAAAGACCATTGTATTTCACTAGAGGGCAACTCTGAATTTTATGTCAAACCTGTGATCAGGGGCTTAACTACTAGGGTAGCAGTTATAACAGCTGCTACTACCCATCACCTGACCTGAAACACAATCTAAATACTGGAGAATGTGCTGTGCAGAATCACATATTATACACATCCTCCATAGTATAGAAATTCAGTCTGAGCCATCTCTACACAGAAAGAATGCTGGGGAAGGAGCAGCACAGGACCAGAAGCTTGTGTACAGCTGTTTGTATGAGCTTATAATGTGTATAAATGTGTATATATAGGCATGTGTTTGAATATAGGAATTTAAGTCTGTACGTGTGTGTGTGTGTGTGTGTGTGTGTGAGAATATGAGTATGTACATGTGTGTGAATATGAGTATTTTAATGTGTGTATAAATGTATACTTGTGAGTATATAAGTGTATGTATGTATGCGTGTATGAGTGTGTGTGTATATGAGTGTATAATGTGATTATATGAATGTATATATGCTTGTATTTGAGTGTATACATGTATCTATGAAGGTATATAGGTATATATATGAGTGTATAAATGTATGCATATGAGTGTATATATGTATGTGTAAAATGATTTAAATCTGCATATAAGAGAATAAATTTATATTATTTATACATGTGTGTATATAAGTGTATAAATAATTGCCTATAAATTGCTCTGTATGAGAATTATAATGTATGTGTAATAAAAATAAAGTACACATTTGTGACATGTTGCTGCAAAGCCAACAATTTTTACAAGGGCTTTCCAGCTACAAAATAAGTCAGCCTTTTTGTAGGATAGGTAATTACGATGAGCTAGGCAGAATGTGACACAGACAGCCAAGCCCACTGTGCAGTGGTGGTTCAGAACCTCTACAGCCTCTGGTCCCATTCACTTCAATGACTACCACCAAATCACCACCACACAATAGGCAGAGCTACCCACTCATTCCCCAAAAAAGCTAGTTTTTAAGCTAGTAAAAACAGTAACATGTAACAGTAACATAAGATGAGATGAAATTACAGGCTGTCCCCGGGTTACATACAAGATAGGGTCTGAAGGTTTGTTCTTAAGTTGAGTTTGTATGTAAGTCGGAACTGTATATTTTATCTTTGTAATCCCAGCCAGAACTTTTTTGGTCTCGGTGACAATTGGATTTTAAAAATGTTGGGTTGTCATAATAATCAATATTAACACTAAAGCTTCACTACAGACACATTTGATAACTGTTACAGCTGATCATTGTAGCCTAGGACTAAAGTACAATAAATTACCAATATCCAGAGGTCCGTTTGTAACTAGGGGTCGTATGTAAGTTGACTGTTCTTAAGTAGGGGACCACCGGTATATCATAAAAATACCTGAATGCGAGCTCTGCAGTTCTTGGGGCACTAATTGTGTGTAATCTCTTTGTCATCTATTGTCATTTATTCATACTTTTTGATCACCTGCATTTCTTATTGCTGCACTCATAACTCTATACACCTTGTAAAAAAGCCCAGACCAGACAGAGTCTCAAAATATATTGTGTATTCACCTTATTCATAGCAATCTCAGCAGCCATCCTTCCCTGTCTGATCACACACAATAAAAAGAGGTAACCTGAGGTAACCTTTCTTCATAAAGAGATAAATGTATGGGAGAATACTATCAGGCTATGTGAACCATTTCTGCTAAGGAAATCAATTTAAACTCATTCAACTCGATATGAAGATGTTGTAGTAATACACATAGGATTAAATATATATAGAGTACAGTGAGATGAATTCCGGATACAGCTCAGTGGAAGAAGTCGAAGCCTTTATTACGATATAATGTGACATCCAAAGCATATTCACAGGATATTAGGGCTAAAAATCAACATGTTTCAAGCAGCAGGAGTGCTCTTACTCATGACATGAGAGCACACCTGTCGCTTGAAACGCGTTGATTTTTTAGCCCTAATATCCTGTGAATAAGTTATGGATGCCACATTATATCATAATAAAGACTTTAACTACTTCCACTGAAGCGGATCCGAAAATCTTTTCTACAAGCTACACCGTTCAGTGTTCAGTGTCTATCTGACAGTGAGATGAATATCTAGCTATGAAGCATGAAAATGTATAGGTGTAGACTACATGGGATCTATCCGGTTATTCCCTAATCATTTAGGATGACAATGGGTGTATCTGAAGGCAAATATTTGAAAATAATAAAAATATAATTACTTAGCTGCAACTACAGAATGTAGCCAATGGGGGAAATGTATCCATGTGTTGCGGGGCACGCCAGTGCATAGTTAGACAAGCCTAGTGTTCATAAATTTGGCACAGTATAACACTGCTGAGTCCTATTTTGTGCCATTTGTTTGTTGGTTTAGTGTCTGCACTAAAATATATCACACTGTCTTATTTTTTTTGCTCATAGATTTACTACAAATCCGTGTCCACTTTTCAGGGGCCTTGCCGCATAAGTCTTACTAGTTAGGAAAGTGTCCAAAAATTTTTAAAAGCCTTTAAATGTGGTACAAGGCATTTAATATTTCAATGATGCCAAAATTCTGGCACAAATAGATTAACAAATTTCGCCAAGTGATTTACAATATGAAAAGGTTACTCAAACAGGAGTTCCTATTTCCGCAAATAATTGCTATTGTTTGTATTCTGAAAAGTTATATAGTTTTCCAATATGCTTTCTCTATTATTTCCCTATGGTTTTCTAGATCTCTGCTTGCTGTCATTCTATAAAAAGCTTCTATGTTAACTTTCAGTCGATAAATATTGTGATCATGTGATGTCACACCAGTCCACGAGCCGTTATCATCACAGAGAATAATCAGAGTTGTGTCTTATAATGAGACTTTCAACTGTGTGACCATGGACAGATTTGCATCAACTGAAGGTAAACATTAAAGCTTTCTATAGAATGACTGCAAGCAGAGATCTAGAAAACCTCAAGGAATTGATATTGGAAAATTGTATAAATTTTCACTATACAAACACTAATATTTATTTTCTGAAATAGGAACACCTCTATAATCCAGATGAAACATACCTATCCATATGACCAATTAAGGAAAATGGACACCCTTTATGGGAAACTTCCACTAAGCAACCACTTTTATGAGCAAAAATAGAAAGCTGTAAAAAGCCCAAACCATCCGTATTTACAATGGACAGTCATTCATCGGAATGATAGTCATTAAATACTAAAGCATATTTGCTCTGAAATGACTATAACAGGGGAATTATCTAGTAGGCTGCAGCAGAACCTTTTAATACCAAATTCTTTCCACAGGTTAACATTGTATTATTTTGTATGCTTTTGTTATAGCAATTTTCTCATTGAGTACACAAGACTCATTTCATGTTTCACCGGAAATTTCGCCAGAATATTCCTCGGAAACAATGTTAGTCATTTTCATTCTGAACTTTCCAGAAAGGGTAACATCTAATTCCTTATATCAGCAGCCCTAGGTATAAAGAGCTGAAATCTGTCTTTTGTTGTAACTCTAGGACAGAAGCTCGGCTTTCATTATAATTAGTTAAACATATGGAGGCCTTGGTTAATCCCCAAAACAGATAAATTTGAGATTAAAGTGTACACCCTATGCTAATCTCTACTTTAGAGAACACAAAGCTGTTGTTTGACAGAAAGCTATGTTGATCAAACATAAAATGCATCTTTATTGCCTACACTGCATCTTCAATAACTTAAAAGTGAACAAAATCTGTAAAAAATGCCATGTGTGAACCATGTGAAAATCTGTTAAGAACTGCAACTACATTCAGAAATTGCCTGTTTTTGTTTAATACTGTACTGACTATACAATAAACACATTCTGTATGTGTGTTAGGACGGCAAGCAGTCTTAATGATGTTGAAGCTATAATTATCTTACAAAATATAAAAACATGTTATCTTTACCTTGTAAAGGCTAAAGCATAAGAAAAATGCTTCAGGATTTGCTCCTCTAAAAAATTGAACATATGAAATTGTTGCGGTTTGTTGCAACTAATTTGCTGGCAGCTATTGGCAATGATCGGTAGCTGCAGCAAAATTTGGCAAAAAAAAACGTTGACTGCTGTAGGGGCTGCAGAGAGTCAGTTCCATTCATCTTAAATGGGCTACATACGCAAATTTTCCACAAGCCAGAAGATAACTGTTTTTTAAATTTTTGTTAAACAATTAATAGCTTATAAAACAAATCCTGCAGCCTACAACCAATGTCACAAGCAGATATAAAACCACTCCTGTAGACAATCGTAGTTATCATGAAATTTAGTTAGCCATCTATAATGTAAAAATCCTGTTCCATCAAGATTTGTTTCATCCTAACCTACTATACCCTTTCATAAATTAAAAGCTTTATTTTGCAGTCTTCTTTTTAATGGTATCACAAATTTGGGTGGTAATTAGATAGATACAATTATTTTTAGGTTTTGCAAATTTAAGGATTTCATGTATGCAGTGTAACCGACATGGTAACTCAATTTTCCTGGTCACTACAATTCTGAAATTTCTACGTTTGTCGCAAGCACTACCAGCTCCCTACCTGCAGATTCAGTCTGCATTTCAGTTCCTTGATGAGAAATGCTTAAAATGAAAAAAAAAATGCAGAACATTGGGGAACACTTACTAAGAACAGTGAGAAACTGCAAACTGTGCAGGGAGTGCCAGATTTATGATTTGTGTCTCACATTCTGGAGCCCCCTGCACTGCTCCGAGTGCACCATTTTTTTTCTGGTGCACCTTTAAGATGGGGCTTGCAACACATTGGGACACATTTACTTACCCGGCCGAATGAGTTCCCAAAATAGGAGTGCCCGATGATCATGCACTCTGGTGCCATTCATAAAGATCGTGCACCCCATTTCCTGCATCTGCCGCTTCTCCGCTCAGGTCTCACCATCTTCTTCCAGGTGAATGTAAGTGCATTGGTTGTGACACAATTTTAATCTTAAATCCCACACTCAGTCCGAATCAGTCGGAGCATCTGGCGGCCCGCCCCCCGATTTCTGTTGCATGAAAGCCTGCGTCGTTTCACCACAATCCGATTGCATGTTTCTAAAATCCGATGAAAGTGTGATCTACGGACCCTTAGTAAATAAGCCCCATTCGTTCTTACTTGGAAAGTTAAATGTGGTGCAAAGCCTGACTGAGTGAGATGCCCCGTTTAGTGCAGAAATTTGTGTCGCATGAAGAGTAGTGCAGCGTACGCCACAAAGTGTCAAGTCTGATGCAATTCTATCGCATGTCCAAGAAATGTGTCTCAAACATTTCATTAATAACTTTGCAAGCAGTTTGCACTGAAAAGAACATTCGAGATCTGACAGAAAACTGGCACACAACCTTTAGTAAATGTGGGCCAATGTCTCTAGGAGTGTGGTAAGTACAAAAAAGATATACCCTACAATAGTAACAATCTAACTGTTAACTTTTCCCACAAGAAACAAGTCCTAATAATCCACATACACAAATGCAGTTTCCTTAAAAAAGTAGTAAAACTGTAGTAAAACTATACATGTTTGGTATCTACCTAATCACACTAACCTACAGAATAATTGTGCCATGTTTATTTTACTGTATGGTGAAGTGTGTAAAAGTTTTAATTGAAAAAACAGTGGCAAAACCTCTTTTTTATTGTTTTGCTGCAGGAAAGAGTTAATAAATGTTATCTTATAATTATATTTTTACCATAAAAATTAACCCATTGGAAAATACAAATCTTACCACGAAAAACAGTCCCTTATATGCCCGTGTTGGATAAAAAAAATTGAAAAAGTAACTTCTTTTGAAGTTTGAGCAGGGAAAAAACGTAAAAAAAAAAGTCTGTGTCTTGGAGGTCCTGAAGTCCATTTTAGGGCATGTGCTAAAGGTGTTAAACATCTTTTAAATCCCTGTTGAAATCCACCTTGCTTCCAAGACAGAGGGAAGCTCAACAAGAAGCTCAAGCTCTATGGATAAGAGGGAAAGAGGTGGGTCTCAAGGTATGCTTGAATTCTGACTTCATGGGAAACCAAAATAACTTACCAGTGTGCAATTATAGGTAGGAGGGAACCTGAGCAACTGGGGTAACACATGTCGGCATAAAGAGATCATGCAATTTCCACTCAGATACACAGAGTGAATACAAAGTCAGTGTCCTGGTGTTACAAGGTGTTATAGGTACTACATATGCTAAAGATCCTTATAGACGGAATATTTGCCTTTTACATCTTGTTAAAGTTCGATAAATCAAAGTTTCATCTGTTAACTTTTAAGTAAAGTAAAGTCAGTCCAAGTAACTGAGCTGCTATTGGCAGCATTACTTATCAGTCTTTTCAGATCTTTCTTGGCAACAGCTGTTCTGCTTTTTTAAGTGGAAAGTTTTTTTTTATTCAAGGTCATGCTGTTCCATATTCATTCATTTATCTTCTCTGTCTCCGGGCTTTAGACTTTTCAAGCATAATACAGACCATTATATTATATAGAACCATTTTCTTTTCAAAAAAGTCGCGCCTAGTCACAGTGAGAAAAGGAATGCAAAGCTGAACTTAAGTGTCTAAGCACATTGCTATAAATTTTCGGATAATATATTGCATAAAAAGAGGGTGACAAGTAGGTGGCAGGTATGAATATGGCAGCAAATGAATAGTGACTTTCTGTGATCTTTTTAGTAATGAAGCGCTGAAAATAAGTATTCATGTAACATTGTGAAGCAACAGTTTGAATGAGCGGAAGGAATTTAGGAGGATTATTTCTTATTTTATCTTTTGTGCTTTTTATTTTATTGGAGAAGCATTTTTTTACTGATTTTCAGCCTGTAGCTTTCCATCTTTCAGATGATTCAGCCGCCTCAATACTTCACTCCTCATGGGATTTATCATTTTTGAATTATATGACGGACAGCTTTGTGAAATACTACACGCTTTAAATAAACAGATTGTAAGCAATTCCTAACCGCGAACATGCTAAGTTTATTACCAAAAGATTTATGACATCTAATTTAGCTTTATACGTGGGCTGTACAAATGAATTGCCTACAGTAACACACTTCATTTCACACAATAAATACTAAGGAGAGGAGGAAAAAATAGAGCAAGATTTACTCAAAGAACTGCTGTCAAACCCAATCATGCTGTACAGTGTAGAGATTGATATTTTATGACCCCTGCACATTAAATTTTTGTATTGTGGCTCACCCCATATCAAAACATGTCACTTCTTTTTACATATGACTTTAGGACTGGATCTGTCTCCTTAATGTTTTTTCAGTTACAACTAAAACACTATATAACTGGAGAAAAAAGGAACACTGCCACCTATAGTGCACTATATCCTTGTCCCCACAGCAGTGCTGCTCAGTAACTGTGTCACAGTATTATAGTAAAACATTGGGGAAGATTTACTTACCCGGCCCATTCGGGATCCAGCGGCGCGTTCTCTGCGGTGGATTCGGGTCTTCCGGCGATTCACTAAGGTAGTTCCTCTGCTGTCCACCAGGTGTCGCTGCTGCGCTGAGGCCCACAGGAATGCCCTGAAATTCACCGGCCTATTCCTAGTGAAGGTAAGTGTAAGTTTCGCGTAACATTTTTTTTTTAAATGCGGTGATTTTTCCGAATCCGTCGGGTTTTTGTTCAGCCACGCCCCCCTATTTCCATCGCGTGCATGCCGGCGCCGATGCGACAAAATCCGATCGTGTGCGCCAAAATCCTGGGGCAATTCAGGGAAAATCGGCGCAAATCGGAAATATTCGAGTTACACGTCGGGAAAACGCGAATAGGGCCCTTAGTAAATGACCCCCATTGTCTTGAAATTCTAAACATTTCGTGTATATATATATATATATATATACACGAAATGTTTAGAATTTCAAGACAATGGGGCAGATTTACTTACCTGGTCCATTTGCGATCCAGTGGCGCGTTCTCAGTCGAGGATTCGGGTCTTCCGGCGATTCACTGTGGTAGTGCGCCCGATGTCCACCAGGTGTCGCTGCTGCGCTGAAGTCCATCGGAGTTCCCTGGAGTTCACTATCCTATCCTGGGTGCAGGTAAGCGCGTGTCAAGCGAGACATTTTTTTTTCAAATTCCGCGGTTTTTCCAAATCCTTCGGATTTTCCGACGGCCATGCCCCCCGCTTTCCTCGCGTGCATGCCGGCGCCAATGCACCACAATCGGATCGCATGCGTCAAAAAAATTCGGGAAACCCGACGAAACATAGCGATTCGGGCCCTTAGTAAATGACCCCCAAGGTGTGTGTATGTATATATATATATTCACATGTCCAGCCAAGAGGAAAGATTAAAGGTTCTAGTCTATAATCATCAAGTAAATCCACATGTAACTGGTGGGGTTAGTCCCTGACACAGGACGCAGTATTGTCCTTAATCACAAGCTGATCACAGATAGTGTGAAACAGCCTTTAGTTGTAAATTTATATACAGTTTTTCTTGCAAACTATCTTGATGGAGTCAGCTCAAACCTGCCAAGCAACAGTCAAACTATTTTTTGAACACTACAGTGTGTGTGCTAAGTGTACAATTAGCCATAATTCACATGTAATGTCCTTGAAAATAAAGTACTGTATTTTTTATTTGTATTTATCAGTGTCGCAGCGGTTTTACAGTGTAAAGAACCTGCAAACTGCTTGTACACTTATTTATAAAGTGACTGCGCCAGTTTTGTGTCGTGGCTAAACTTTGTCCAAAAAGACAGAAAAAATGTGCTTCTAAATGGACAAGTTAGTGCTTAGTCAGAATGTGTGCCACATTTATTACTAACGTGTGCCACAATTCTGGCTGTGCCTAAATTCTGCGGCATGAACGAAGTGGATAAAAAAATGGTGCACACTTCCAGAGCATTGCAGGGGGCGCCAGATTAATGAAGAACATGTTTTGATTAATCTGATGCACTCTGCACACTCTACATGCAAACTGTGGGCCACTGTCTGGTTTAATTGCAGTAATTGGAGGTTGGTTTATAAAGATCTGGGGTGCATTGATTTGGTAGTTGAATATACTCAAAGAACTATGGTGAGAAAATAACTGATCATTAGGAATGAGCAGTTTGGAACTGCAATGTTAGGGTATATGCTGAACATTGTGCGTTCGGGTGCCCAAAACCAGACTTCAGCCAGAAGCTTGGAGTCAACGTTTGGGCTCACCCGCGTTAGTTACATCTGTGATCGGTGCTGGGACCAATTAGTGTTAGCCCTATAAATGCCCCCAGAAAAGAAGCAGACAACATTTAAATGCCAGCGTGCTGATGAGCAGACCGCACTGCCGGCATTTAAAGGGTTTTTAGGTTGGGTATCAAACCACATTTTTGTTCCCTAGGTCTATTCATCACTATTGATAATTATAGGAGAATGATAACAATTTTAAGAATATGACTGATGATTGTTCGTAATCACATGTGA
Source organism: Engystomops pustulosus (assembly GCF_040894005.1). NCBI lineage: Eukaryota > Metazoa > Chordata > Amphibia > Anura > Leptodactylidae > Engystomops > Engystomops pustulosus. The sequence continues at coordinate 108,836,342 of NC_092412.1, read as the reverse complement.
TACTACCAACTCCAAACAGATTTTAGACACACACATATATATATATATATATATATATATATATATATATATATATATATATATATATATATATATATGACCAACCACTTGGCTCCTGATGCAAAGTCTGTAACTCTTTTCAATTATTGGGCAGTATCTAAGTTAATGGTTAACTGCATTTGACATATATCTTTATACATTGCTCAATTTTTTCCTTACCTCTGCCGTCATATAGTAAATGGAAGAATTGTGAGTTATTGACATTTAAAATATGTTTCCTTATATTTTTAAGAAAAAAAAATGTCATCTATAATGAAAAAGCCTCTTCCTATGATTTATTATTAATAATCTACAGAAATTTACACTTGGATCATTCAGGAAATGAAGCATTTGTTTAATTATATAATGCTGAATATAACAAAATTTATGTTTGACATAATGACGTGATTTGCAAATTGAAGAAGTTGAATTTTATTTAATAAATAAAACATTAGAAAACAGAAAATTGAAATTTGGAATCAGCTATTAGTTGATTATCAGGATATTTACTGTAAATTGAATAGTAAGAAATATCCAAAAATACATAGATGGTCTAAAATTTATAGCACATGGAGAGCTTAGTTTGAAGGGATACTCCATAATACAATAGTTTTTTATGTCCTTTTAGAGGGTTTTAATGATGTAAGTTGTACTGAAGGTAATCAATTTACCAGTGGCTGCATTTGATCAGTTTTGATCATCTGTTCTTCTTTATTAAAGTGCTGTTGTATGTATTGCCCTTCAGAACTCTCTGAATAGATTATTGTTGTAGTATTTCTGGGCATGTTATCACATTGGAACTGTGCTTTGCTTTATGCTGTGATTGTCTCTCTGAGCTGGGAAGGTGTTTCAGGTGCTAGTTGGACTGAACCAGCTAAACCAATCTACTGAAGGGGTGGCATCCACACACTTGATTTTGGCTCTTGTAAATCTATATATTCTGGTTAATATTGCTGTGATAGTGACCCGTGTCTGTACCTTGGCATTTCCTTGTGATTTGGTACCTCACTGCCATCTTAGTTCTGACCTGGTTTATTTGATCTTGCCTGTTATCTTGCTTGTTATTGTTGTTGCAGTATTTCTGGGCTTCTGATCACATTGGGGCTTTGCTTTAGTCTGTGATTATCTCTCTTAACTGGGAAAGAGTTGCAGGTACTAGTTGGAATGGCAGAAAGCTGAACTCTGCTAAAGGGGAGATGTCCAGGCAATCGATTTAAACTCACATTTGACTTCATTTCCCTGCCTTGCAATTTTGTACCTCACCGCCATCTTGGTTCTAACCTGGTTTATTTTACCTTGTCTATGTATGTTGTTGGTATAGGATTTTGTATTCACTACTGTTGTTGTGCATTTATAAGTGTAGGGACCATGACCTAGTTATCTGTGATTTAGTGCATAACTGGCATTTAGGCAGACACGGAGGTTGTGGGCAGCTCAGCTCACACCTTTTATCCTCATCATGATAATGCTTGATCTCAGTGGTTGGATTAACTATTAGGCACAATGGGATAGGATCCAATGAAGGAGTACATCCAGCACTCGGGAATAGAATCAAAAAATGCATTTAGCACAAATTAATCACTGTAATTTCCGATATTTATTAGAAATTAAGAAAAGTTTATTTCTTTATCTTATAACTTTTCTTGCAAATTTTATTCTTATAATCCCCTATTAAGATAAGATAAGATAATTCTTTATTAGTCCCACAGTGGGGAAATTCACAGTTTACATACTACGTAGTAAAACAGTAAAATAGTTACATAGTAAAATAGAAAAATATTATACATACAGGTTTTCCCAAAATTTTATTTATATTGCAACAACATTAAATATGGAAAGACTGCATTTGCACATATAAAATTTTCTTCCCCTTTGGTGGCAAGTATTTATAGCTTAACAGCTTTTTCTTCTAAACTTAAAAACATAGAAACACTTCATAGCTCAGTGAGCAGATGCACAAATTAACAATAAAAATCCTCAAAAAGACATGAAGAATTTGATTTTGTATGCAGAACACAGGCATTGCAAATCTCTTTGTGCTCTTTCTTTGACAGCTTTACTTAAAAGCATCTTGAATTTAGTCAATGCTCCTGCAGTATTCCTAAGACAAGTGAACTGCTAAATCCTAAAGATTGTTAGTCTAATCAATATTTTGGAACCTTTGGGGCATGTGAAGTTGAATTCCTTCAAAAGTCCCAGCTATTTATTTCCATGAGTGTTATCCCAAAGCATTTTTCTTGACAGTTCAGGCACTTCAGCCATCAATCCATTTAAATCTAAAATTCTAAGAGATCTTTAGAGAAGATTCCCTTGGATGTGTCATATTTGCATACTTTATTTCCTTTCAGTGGTTGGACTACCTGTGTCACGCTGAAAAAACTACTATTCTTTATATAGAGGAATACTGAAAAAACACTTGGCTTCATTCAGGCTCTTTTTTTAATTCCATATCATACATTTGACTGAGGTTTCGACTTAATATTAGCTGAAATGTGAAAAATCACCTTTTTTCTGTATCATAAAACCTGTGAATTCTGAGCCCATTTATTTGCAGTCTGGGATCTTGGGGAAATTGTAATTTGGCTTCTGACAATATGATTTACTGCAATCGAATGCCAACATACCAAGAAAACAAATGATGTGAGTGATGTTTTGTTTGTTCAAAAAAAGACTTGTGTTCAGCGCCTATATGAACGTATACCTTACTAACATCCACATGTATGTTGCTCAAAAGCTTTACCAGTGGTGTGTGTATACTAAAATATATTCTGCAATTTATTTAGCTTTTTTATTTAGCTTTTAAGATTTGTTTAGTCATTTATTTTGTTACTTTTAAAATGTGTCCAGCTGTGTGTAATATTTGTATACAGTTGAAGTTTGGTACCGATTTATGTCTAAAGAACCCACCATTTTCATGTGTAGTTGTAGTTTCTTACAAGACTAATTAACATGTTACATAGGATACCATTTTAGTAGGGGTGTTCTGACCTAGAATTAACATGCAATTTAGCACACCATCTTTACCAAAATTCAGGAGTAATCTGTGCCAAAAATTAGCAGCAAATGCCTTGTATCACAGTTAGTGATGGTAGATGGGTTCTAGTAAGAAGCTCCTGAGGAACCATAGGAACTGTGTGCGGACACTAAAATACTAGGTTCCCTGAGGCGCTTGGGTGATGTAGCCTGAGCACTCCAGGTTAATTTGCATAACTTTTATAACTCTATACAGAAAACTCTGAGGAACGATGCTCTGCAGGAACTTCTTACTTGAGCATATCTACCAACAGTAACTGACGGTAGATGTCCTTTAAGGGTGCAAAAAATGAGGCATGACTTCACTACAAACAGCCAGGGCCTCAAAAAATTAAACAACTGTACCAAAATGTCAAGTGAACTAGACCAAATATGGTGAAAAGTTCTTAAACAATGCCAGATTTTTTATCAAGCGTCCAAAACAATGATACATCTTGCATAGAGGGGGTTAAGAGAGCGCTATCTTACATGGTCCTATATTTTAGGGATACATACAGGGTGTGTTTTACATAAAAACTGCCTACTATGACATTTTAGTTGGGGAGTTTAGCAAAGATCTTGCATAAGGGCCCAACAGCTTTACACTTTTGCTCACCTGTAATTGTCCTGACCGGCAGCTGAGGTTTCTGATTGAAAAAAGATATGATTCCATTTCAGATACAGGACCGTGCTTGGACTTGGGTTGTGTAGGATATTGCAGTTAATTCCTCTTTACACAAATATAGATTGAATAATAGCCATTCTATATGGACAGTGGTTGCGGTGTTTCTTTTTCATCCATAATCACACCACAGTAACCATATATTATCCGATCTTTTTGACTTTATAGTAGGAATGGAATTATATGCAGTATGCAATACATCAGCAGAGAAATCATACAAACACAGTTTTTTCCTACTTCTGATATAGCTGTAAGCAGGAAACTTTATTAGAAAGAAGCAATATATCTGTATTACAATACTGTTCGATTGGAAGGCTTTCTAACATCTTATGACCTAGTTAGTTGCTGAGATTTATGTGCCTGTCAGAAGTTAAGAGTTTCATCTTAGTGGTGAAGGAGAAAGATTCTCTTTTTCCTATTAAGGGCATTCTGTCCATTCAGCTACAGGCAGTTCAATAACATCCACCAGTTGATAAAAAAGGAAGAACTATTATCTATTCGTACAAATAGCAAATATTGCATGGTTTCCAATAAAAATAACATCATTAACATTAACATTATGTTAAAGTGAAATTTAGAAAAAACATTATTAGTGTATATATTATATAAAATGTGTTCATTGAACATATCAAGTGAATTATTTAGCTGCTTAATGACGCAGGACATGTATTCTGCTACTGCAGATCACTCTGGTGCTGCCAGTGTACCAGCGGGATCAGCATGTAGGAGACCGGATGTTTCACACAACCTGCCCTAAACAGAAAGGAATCGGTACAGGGCAGATCAAGCCCTTAAATGCTTAAATGTTTTGATAAAGCTTAATCATAGAAAAGAGGGTGTGCTCTATTAACTCCCCCCCCCCCCCGAATGCCACCACCTTGTTAATTTGACATCTGTGAATCGAATACGTAATTTTCTCTTGCTATTTTAACATTATTTTAAGAATAATTTCCATTCATTTTTAAAAACAAAATACTCACAGCATTGAAGAAACCTTCTATTTCTTTTATTTAATTCATATGAGAATTTGCAACATGTTTCATGGGACTCTGAATTACAGAGCTACTGTAGTTAAGTTTTTGCAGAATGGTTTGTCTTTGGGTCATGACATTAGCACAGAGCAACAGTGGGGCACAGTTACTATGGTCCGTGAGTTTTCTGTTGGACTTTGCACGTTCATTCTAGTGCAAACTGCTTGCACATGTGTTTAAGGAAATTTACCATTTGCTTTTATGTATTATGAACCAAACAAACATTAAGAATGCTGTAGCTACACTGATGCAGAAACATATCTTGTTTCATTCCTGAACTGAGTGGTTCTGCTGAAAAAACAATTATAAAATTATGATAATGAGGCTCTGTCTGCTTCGGGACTTCTCCTCTCGCCCTAATTATGCACTGTTCCAGAGAATGCTGTCACTGTGTTGTCCAGACAGAAGTAATCAATCACTGCACCATTCCCCAGCTGCTGTGTTTGAGTCATCCAGTTCATTTTGATTAGTTCTGTCTGGACAGTTCAGGAAGCTCCGTGAAACACGGCAGCCTGTATGCATCCAGCTTCCCCAAGGTCCTGAATTTATAATTGTTTTTTTAACAAAACTACTCAGATAAGGGATTTAACAAGATATGTTCTGCATCAGTGTCGCAACAGCATTCTCAAGGTATGCTTGGTTCACAATGCATAAAAACAAATGGCCGATTTCTCTCAAGAAGTGTATGCACCACATATGTGGCGCATGCAAATCTTTTGTGTTGCGGCTGCAATATTTTTCATGCAACACAAATTTGGTAATTGAAATGGGCGTTCGGGTGAACAGTCGGACTGAGCATGCAAAGTCCGACAGAAGTGTGTTGCATGCGGCATGTTAAAGGTGCACCAAAATAAATTTGGTGTACTTAGTCAGGGCAGTGCAGGGAGCGCCATATTCATTAAGAACAGGCACCACAAATTATGAATCTGCAGACTACACATTGTTTTGTTTGTCGTAAATGTGGGACAGTGTCTTCTGTCCCACTGCATAAGACATGCTTATGGCTTTATATGGATTTTTGTAGAAGTAAATCCAAGCTGTAAAGTCGCACTTTCCTAATCATTTGTCAGTTTAATGCAAACTAAACATCTATTAAAATGAAATTGAACTTTTTGTATTGTAAGCAAACACTATGCCAAATCTTTAGATATCAGGGGGCCTTTTACAACATTATTCACTTACTGCATGATGTTCATCCTACAGGATTAGCACATGTCTGGTGCTGCTATGACAAGCCGCGCCATCAGCTCCAGATCACTGGATTCACTGCTTATCCAGAGAATCACAGAGCTAAGATCCAACGATGCACAGTGAGTGACATCCTATCCAACAAGCTTTTCTGGCTTGTTCACAGGAGTTGCATATACTGATCACAAGCACTTTCTTGTATCTGAGAGTAGCAGGACAAATGTTATATCTCTGCTCCAAAACATGGTTTTCTACTATTATACAAGCAGAACATTTATAGCAAATGGTCTGTGTGCTAGATTTGTAATTGATGGGTGCCCTCTTATTCATTAACATGTATCACATAGAAACTACATAAAATATAGCAGTCACATACTAACAGTCACTTCAGATGCATGCCGAGGTTTAACTGGCCACCAAAGTGATACATGAACCATTTGTGGGATAAGAAGTAAAAGAAATAATACATCTGTAACCAACCAATTTCCTCGAGATTCTATTTCTTAATGGCAGAGATGATTGGACCTGAGGCTCACTATTTGAATCTGTGCCAAACATTGTGGGTTAGGGTCTCTAGACCCAGACTTCAGACAGCAGTGACATGTATAAGAGGCTGGGTTACATGTCCCGGCACAACAACAGATAGGAAGAGGAAGCTGGAAGTATCTGTATACTCCTAAAGTCCAGTGTCATTGATTACTGCAACCGTTTATTCCCTAAGTGCAGTGTCAGTGATACTTGTATCTATATATTCCTAAAGTGCAGTGTCAGTGATAACTGCATCTGTGTGTTTCTAAATTGCATTGTCAGTGATACTTGTATCCATATACTCCTGAAGTGCAGTGTCAGTGAAAACTGCATCTGTATATTTCTAAATTGCATTGTCAGTGATACTTGTATCCATATACTCCTAAAGTGCAGTGTCCGTTATAACTGCATCTGTGTATTTCTAAATTGCAGGGACTGATTACTACATCACTTTTTCCTAAATTGCAATGTCAGTGAAAAGTGCATCAATTTACTCCTAAAGTGCAGTGTCAGTGATAACTGGATCCATATATTCCTAAATTGCATTGTCAATGATACTTGTATCCATATATTCCCAAAGTGCAGTGTCAGTGATAACTGCATCTGTATATTTCTAAATTGCAGTGACTGATTAATAAATCTTTTTTTCCTAAATTGCATTGTCAGTGAGAACTGCATCCATATATTTCTAAGGTGCTGTGTCAGTGATAACTGCACCTGTATATTCTTAAAGTACTGTGTCAGTGATAACTGCATCTGTATATTCTTAAAGTGCTGTGTGAGTGATAACTGCTTCCATATATTCCTAAAGTGCAGCGTCAGCGATAATTGCACCTGTATATTCTGAAACTGCTGTGTCAGTGATCACTGCTTCTATTTATTCCTAAAGTGAAGTGTCAGTGATAACTGCCTTGGTTTGTTCCTAAAGTGCAGTGTCGGGAAATAGGAGTTCTACTCACAGAGACTTTTCCAATTAAGGCCACCATGTAGGCATTTATAGTCATTGATGCTCCACTGGCGGATTCTGGGAAAATATGCAAATAAGTTTTCCAGAATAGTAAAAGGAAAACCATACCTCTTTTTCTACCTTGTAAGATGGCCCCCTTGAGCATGACGTTCCTGATGCCTAATGACATTATGCAGGATTAAAACCAAACCAGTATATCTATTCCAGAAGAAACAGATACCTTACAAGGTAGTAAAAGAGGCATGGCTTTCCTTCCCATCCTGGAAAAGTTATTTGCATATTTTCCTAAAGTGCAGTGTCAGTGATAACTGCATCAATTTATTCCTTAAGTGCATTGTCAGTGAATACTGCATCTGTATATCCTTAAAGTGCAGCATCAGTGCTTCTGTTTATTCCTAAAGTATATAGTAATAGTGTCTTTTACCACAGTCAAAATAACTGGTCTGACTATCCAGCTATAGCTTTCTGTACTATGGATATGTGGGTTTTTCCATTGCTTCTGAAGCTGAGCTTCCGTGCTAGAAATCAGGTCGGAAATAGGAACTGTTCTATCTTTGACGGTGCGTCAAACTTTAATTATTATAAGATTGTATAAAATGGATATATAACACGTACTTTGGTTTTCCTTCTATAATAGATGTCTTGAAACAACATAAATCTATGCTGTCGACATGCAGGATATTGGGGACATAAGTTCCTTTATAAGTAGTAGTTAGTATTGTCCAGAGGACTCATATTCTTCTTTGAGTGTTTGCTATGGGAAATATAATCTTCTCTTTAATTTGTAGTGAAAAGGCTGCTGTTTAATTTGTTTTGGGATGATTCATCTCTGTTCATATAGAATTGGCTCCACTTTGTTATCGGTGTATTTTATGACTTTGTCTGAAAGTGATCCATGATGAAATATATACATCCGGTGAGAATAAATTACATTGAGGATATGCATTTTCTCATTTTCTCAAAATGTTGCTTCATTTTTTAGAAGAATGTGTCACATTTTGTATTTCTCAAAATAAAATCAATTATCATCTGGCTCAGATTTGTTCCTGTTGGATTCACAAATGGTTGTCTTTCTTGGCATCTGATATGGTGTCTTTATTGATTTTTGCTGTGTAAATAGCAGTTAGCTGATGACTGCTATGCATTACTAAACAGAAGCCTGTGTACCACTGCACGTACGCTCAGGGTGATTCAGTACTATTTTTGGAGTGGGAAAAAACTTCACACATTTTTAGTGTCTCAATGTTTATGCTTTACGAGTTGAGATCACAGAAAATTAGTTCCACTTGAGAAACGGGTTTATGCATTTTGTATTAAAGAAAAACTGTTATCACTTTAACGCCTATTTATTCTCTTGGCTTTAAATGATATATATTGTTGTTTTGGCAATTTCCAAACGGATACCTACCAAAGCCTATATTTCTACTGTTCAATTGTCTGTTTTATATGCCGTTTGTGTTATGATAATTTCTCCCATGAGCTCATTGTGTATGGAGTTTAGAAATTGAAATGTGGAATGAGATGAAATGAGGATGTGTATGTGTTATATTTAATATCCTGAAATTATATGACTAAGACATTTATTTATTTTTGGAACAAATAAAAACTATTTGTATGCTCATTTCCATAACAATTCCTTATATTATAGACAGAGGGTAGAAACATGTATATTATTTCCTCTATATATTGTTGTTTTCTAAACTGTTTTGGTTCTTTATAGTCCATCTTGCTTCTTCTACACCATTATTAGCTATGGGATGAACATGTCGGTGGAGAGAGGAGTTGGCTACTGTCAGACACCTCGAGTGGTGGCTTATCTTTAGTGAGAGCAAAAGGATCAGGAGTGTTGAATTTCAGAATCATCTATATTAAGAGTGTTCTCGGCATAATAAGTGCTGGCATGGAAGACTGAATGGTATTTTTTTGTTATGTTGACCTTTGACTCAAATATAAAAGTCTACTTGACCTTGGTTGATCAAAAATTTATAGCTAAAACATAAGTGATAGTTTCACACCTCGTTGGATGAGATATAAAAAAAACTGTCAGTCCACCTTATATCTTCTTCTGGTAAATCATCCATAGTATGCTCTAATGATGTATGCCAAATTCTAAAGGACAGGCACATCATTGTGAACAACCATTTATCCATTTAAAAAATATAACATCAAGGTTCTGCTGACTTGGTTGTTGCTATTTACCTATCTCAAGAAGAAAGGTCTCATGACCTCTATCTAACTTTCTGCTTAGCAGGCTCACAAGGCTGTTAGCTGTTATTTATTTGCCACTCACATGTCCTATAGATATGTCATATATACCTAAGATAAGACAACCCCTTTAGTCCCTTGCTGTTAAAGCCGATATTCAAATTTCCCTGTAATGTGGTTGATGCTTTTTTGTATTTAATTATGAAAAAAATGAATATTTGCCAACATTTTCTAAACAATTCTCCATTTTCAAAGTCCTAAATTCTCTGCTTTCAAGACAGTTATAGCACCAAAATAACTGATAGCATACATTTATCATATGTCTGCTTTTTGTCGTCATGATTATTTATGCATCCTCACTTCTTTTTAGGATGCTATTGGGTTAGAACTTTGGGTGTCATTTTTCACATTTTCGTGGCAATCATCAAAAGTATTAGGGACCTGCTTTTCTATCAAGTGACATTGAGAGGTCAGAATAATAGTAAAACTATACTTCTCTATGTATGTAAAATCACATTTAAGAAATTTGTTAGCCCTATGTGTGTTTCACAGGAGTTAAAACAACCCGGAGGTGCAATTTTAAAATTTTCATTTTTTTGAAGATTCCATTAATTTTGGCTTAAAAATTACACATTCAACACATCAAGTTTGATACCAAATTCCTACCGAGTAGGCTGATATACCATGTGTAAACTGCTGTGTGGTCACACAACAGGGCATTGATGGGACGGAGCACCATTCGGAGCATTGCATTGCATTGTCACATTATACTGGCAACACCATTTTTATTTTTTGTAATGTGGACATATGAGAGCTTATTTTCTGCAGCATGAGATCCACTTCAGTTACTTCACTTTTATTTTTCATTTGGCAGAGCTGGTTGGGGGTTTATTTTCTCCAAGAAGTCTTTTTCTTTCGGGTGTTATCATTTTGGGGCATGTGACTTATTGCAGGTCCAATATTTCTTTAGATTTATTATGGATGTGGCAATACCAAATGTATTTTTGTATTGTTTATGCTGTGTTACATGTTTCTATAGAAATGTGGTGTAGCAGGGACTTTTTCTTTCTTTTATTTTTATTATAAAAATGTTTATCATTTATTTCATAACATTTTTGTAAACTTAGGCTTGAATAAGGAATCCTCTGTTCACTTTTTCAAGTCCAAGTCACCAAACTGCAATACAAATGTATTAATGTATTGCAGTGCAGACGCATGCACTATTATTTACTGTCCAGTCCTGCGAGCAGACAGGCAAGACTTACATCACACCCTAGGGCTGTCGAGGGAAGCTCACGGGGGAAAGGGCATCCGATGCTTGTGGGGAACATGTAAAATCTCCTGTTTCCAGAATATGGGAGGAGCTACATCCAGCTAAAAAATAATAATTGTCAGTACAGTCAATAAGTAAGTGATCACAGTGAGAATAGTCTGTGAGTAGATTTAGAAAACTAGCAGTTGAGTAGAGAGTCACAGCAGCAGTAATTAATTTGTCAGAGAGGAGAGAAGAGTAAATACCAGGTTAATTATATGAAGAGATGTACACCCCACTGCTGGGAATTGTGGATAGTATGTTGTTGTATGCCACTACAATTGCCGGAGAGGTCATATACTTTCCATTATACCTGGTCTCTATGTAATATCCAAACCTGGTTTTGACTTTGATAATATATACTAACAACTAATGAAGTAATGAAGTTTTCCAAGCTATCTCCTATACATAGTGGATTTCTTGCTCATTGATGGGGAACCAACTTCCAGGACTGTTATCTACCTGTCTGCTCTAACCATTGCTTACAGGACTGCTGAAGATGACAGAATATAGTGCTTGGCTATCTACAGCAGTCCCATAAGCAATTTTCAGAGCAGACAGGCAGATTATTCCCTGAAGTGAGATCCATAGGAATGAATGTAGGGGTTAAAAGAGACCACCATTCTGAGAATTGGTGAAGATCCCGTCAATCATTTGCAGTTATTCATTGGTCCCCAGATATTAACCAAATACTGAATATTCCAGCATGCACATACTTTGGGAGGTTTGCCAGGATCCATTAACTTTTCACATAAAAATCTATATCAATTTCTAATTCTCAATTCTCTTTCAGGCATCATATTCAGAGCTCACACTTGTATCATTGTTTTAGATTCCCAATAACCTCAAACTGCAAAAAAAAAAAAAAAATCAATGATATAATGATATAAGAGGATTGACTGTTGTTCATCAGTAGAATAATAGCTATTATTTCTGGGAAACCAAGTATGTGTATGTCAATTGATGCTTAGTAATAGCTAGCACAGTGCAAAGCTTGCAGCACTGCTGTCCTTTCTATACATGGCGGGATTAAAATAGAAAATCCCCCCTTGCGAACATGTTAATGTCTCAGCTATCAAGCTGTTAAAAGAGCTAAGTAAAGGGAAAGGTTTCGGCGACGTACAGTGGCATAATTTAATAGGAGATAAGGTTTTCAGCCTTGCACTATTTGTTCTGTGTTTCCGAGAGAAGTGATACTGTAGGTCAGTACTATACCAGTCTATTCCTCGCACAAGGAGGATTACCAATTAGAGGAACACATAATCAGACAAGCTAGAGCTGAAAAGAACAAACTATTCCTGGGAGAGGGGGGCATCTGCCGTGTGCGAGAATGGATCTGCTTGTTGCTTGTGGCAGCCTGCCTGATATTAAAATATGACTGGATATCTAAGCGGATTGATAGAATTTCTCTTTGTTTTGGTGCAGAGAGGTTATCGCCTTTGAATTACCTGAGCTTGCCTTTGTCTTTGTCTCTCCTGTTGTTGCTGTTCCCTATGGAACGTGTTAAATAGAGTGATGTGCCAGGAGGAAAGGCAACAAACAAACTTTCCTATCATAGGAGAAATACACCATTGAAAGTGAAATGTCTGGAGGCCTTGGTGGTGAGTAGAAAGATGCTCATACGGTGTAACATGTTAAGAGGAGAAAACCTCAACAGTTCACTCTTTAAATAAAGCACTTGAGGGCAATGTGTTACCTACTGGGAAAACTGTTACAGTCGACGCCTCTGGATGTCTTTACAGACGTTATTAGGAATGGGTTGGCAGAGTTCACAGATAAAATCAAGAAGCAATATATCATGTTGGCCGGTGACGGTAGAGTTGAGAAAATAAAGTCTTTCCAAAATAGTCTGTGAATTAGAAAATCGACTCTCATTTAGTGTATAGTTTTTTCTATTTCACAGCTATACTGCTGAGAAAGGGTTGACTTTGGATGCAGCAGGGCTGAATTTGTCATGTTAAAGTGTCTTTTAGGGAAAGTTTCTCAATAGAGCAGAATTGTGCAGTATTTCTCAGTTAGAATTTTATATCTGAATTTTTGTGGATGTTGTCAGACTTTTTGAGTGGTATCTGTGACATGTCTGACTCAAAAACAGTAGTCAACTTTTCTGTGGGCCACTGCATTTATTCAGCACAGCATTTCAAATTTAGCTAAACCTCTGCCTATTTCTCAATACAAAGTAATGTGCTTATTTATGCAATATTTTGACATAATCTTGTGCAGTTACCTTGATGTCAAACAGTTACACAAGATAGAAGAAGCCTGAATGTTATGTTGTTTAGTAAGTGTGTATTGTGCTCCATAAGGGAGTCTTCAAGTGGAATGTGAAATTGTGATAGATTCCATAATAACCCTAAAATGGTGCACAAGTGAAACATTGACTTCCAAAAGAAATCTAGAAATAAATCGTCCCATGTGAATTAATATTTATGATGAATGTCTTGTTATCCAGTTTTAAAGCAGTTTTATTTTATCTCATTCTACATGTTCCATGTGACAGACTTATGTAGAGTTTCAGTTTGTACAGTAGAAGTTGAAGTATCACCTATATAATCATTTCTATATGCTCATCCCTAACATTGTACGATGGCATGTTATTGTTAGACATGTTCTATTGGAAATAATTTGTAACACTTAAATACTTTCAGTATTACTGCATGGTCATAGTATTACTGCAAGGTCATAGATCCCCTTTATCTAGGGGAAAAGTTTTGCACTCTGATCTTATGCAGAATGAAAAACACTCTTGAGAAGGCAAAGCAGCCTGTCCCCTGTTCCTTCCTTAGTGGTAGATGGAGAAAAACCATTATATGTATTATTATCGATTTACTGTAATTATCATTCTTTGTAAAGTGTATTGACAGCTCAACTTCCAGCAGCATTTTATGCCTTGGTTTTGTATGTGTCTTCATTCATTGGGGAATACAGGAATACATTCTCCTACCACAGTTTCAGTTGTGATTTCACTATGGAAACTCATGTCAATATTTGGCATGCCACTCCTGTTTTTACCAAGCAGAAAATAATTTTCAACCTCTGTACCCTAGTGAAAGAAGTTGAAGGGGTCATATTTAAATCATATTTTGAGGCCGACAACTGCTTCAAAATCCATTTTCAAAAACACTTTAATGCAAGAATAGTGACAAAACACACTAGGGCACATTTACTTACCCATCTGGAGGAGTTCACTTAAAGTGCATTGTCCGACGAGGATGAACTGCGCTGCGATTCACTAAGATCATGCGCCCGATATCCTGCATGTGTCGCTTCCCCGCTCCGGTCCGACAGAGTTCACCATCTTCTTCCTGGTGCATGTAAGTGCATTGTCTTGCAACACAATTTGAATGTTAAATCCCATGCTCAGTCCGAATCCGTCGGATCGTCCGATGGCCCGATCCCCTGATTTCTGTCGCATAGAAGCCAGCACAGCTGCACCAAAATCTGATCACATGCGGCACTATTCCCGGTTAAATACCTGTCACAGCCGCCCAAAACCGAAAACATCGGAAAGTTCAATGAAAAGGCGTCCGTGGACCCTTAGTAAAAAAGCTCCACTGTTTGCTGCACAAGGAAAGTATATACACACACATTTGGATAGTGTGTTGGTACAGTAATAAATTGACTACTATGCAGTTGTATGTCATGGGTATAAGCAGATAATATACTGTCTTGTAACTTAGTCTTGGTCAATGGTAAAAATGTTTTTAGAGGGACTGATTGAAATTGTCTAAAATGCTTCATGGTTCCTGTTTCTTGTATAAATAAGAGATATGATTTCACAAAACAAAACACGGTGGGGCAGATTTACTTACCCGGCCCATTCGCGATCCAGCGGCGCGGCTGGATTCGGGTCCGGCCGGGATTTATTAAGGCAGTTTCTCCGACGTCCACCAGAAGGAGCTGCTGCCCTGAAGCTCCCCGGAACGCACTGGAATACACCGAGCCGGGCTGAGTGAAGGTAAGTGCAAGCTCTGCAACACATTTTTATTTTTTTTAATGCGGTGGTTTTTCTGAATCCGTCAGGTTTTCATTCGGCCACACCCCCCGATTTCCGTCGCATGCATGCCAGGGCCGAAGTGCCACAATTCGATCACGTGCGCCAAAATTACGGGGAAATTCAGGGGAAATCGGTGCAAATCAGAAATATTCGGGTAACACGTCGGGAAAACGCGAATCGGGCCCCTAGTAAATGACCCCCGGTGTGTCAATAAATGTATCAATCATTTGGTCAATTTATACTAGGTGTAAAGTTCAGACTTAATTCAGCCTAATAATAAGCCTGTAACATCTCTACAGTCAACAGCTACAGACTAGTCACTTTAGTCTAGTCTAGTTTACATTAGTAACCCTGTCCTAATGTATACTTTCATAGATATCTTGTTGAATATTCATGGAGAATTTTAAGAAATCCTCCTTATAACTGAAAATTGTCAGTCTGGACACTCTGCAACATACAACGTAAGAAAGCAAAACATAAAATATAAAGGTGCCATCACTTTGACAAAAGGACCTCTAAAGTGATAAAGGTAAAACCTTGTCTCCTTTACTCACGATGTTCAATATATTTACCTATTATTTGAGCTATCCCTAAATCACTTGTTCTTGGCGTTTTATCGACATCCTGCAACATAGAAAATCCTAGTGTCATTAACAAATCAATCGGGAGGGCACTCAACAATGTCTTTACTGTCAGTTTACAAATCTTCCTTCACTTTTACAAAGACATCACAGCACATATCATCTGTTAGACAAACATGGTAAGCTGATTTCAACCAGCTAAGTGTGAGTTTGCTGAGAGCTGGACCATTCTCTGTCTGCCATATCTTCCTGGCTTTGCTAGAATTAATCTGATCTGTAATTTGCCAGTGTAAGCAGAAAAATAGCAAATTAATCAGTTTATAGTGTAGTTTCTCTTGATGTGTAAAAAAATGTGGATTTTTACCCATGAATATTACATGAGGAAATACAGCAAGTCTGACTGGAGCTCTGCTTAGCAGTAGAGAGATTCAATTGCAGATAGAATGACTAGAACATAATCTAAATGTCTTGTAAGTGTGTCTCCTGAGATGTCTCTTGTAGACATCACGATCATCTGTAGCAAGTATACCTGACTGCTAAATTACTGATATTTACTTATATTGCAGTTTCCCTGTTTCCAGTGTGATACATTTCTATTATCAAATGTTGTGTTAACATTTACGTAAAAACATGGGCAAATTAAATTATCACTTTTAGCACTAAAAATTCAATGTATTTAACACTAAAATGTGAGGCATACAGCACTGGTAATACTTTGGTCTTTCCAATACAACCAATGTTTCCCTGCATTTGTGCTAGGGTCAGAAAGTAAGAGTTCCAATTAACTGCGCCTTAAAGATGTGTGGAGACTTAAAGCCATTGATGCTCCACTAGAGGATTCCGAGGAATATGCAAATATGTTTTGCTGTTTTGACCTGGTCAATAGCCTCTCACTCGCCAAACCAGTTCCCTATGCTGTACTGAAGAGACCCAATCAGGTTGAATCAGTGCTGTCTACAGTTGGTTATCTGTTCCTTCTGGAATAGATATACTCATTTTGGCTTAATCCCACATAATGTTTTTAGGCTTCCTATAAGTCATGCTTGGTGTTAAGGGGGCTGCTTTACAAGGTAGCTAAAAGAGGCATGGTTTTCCTTTTCCCACCCTGGAAAATATGTTTGGATTTGTTTTGAAATTAGTAATAGCATGTGTCTATGAGTGAGATAGGAAAATGAAATCATGAGCTCCTTTAGGGCTCAATATGTTCTCTATACAAGATTTGTAAAAATTATTTAGCAAAATGGGGCCCTTGGGACAAACTATACGTTTATTTTAATTTACTTAGTGGTCTATGATAGTTAATTGGTTAGATCTATAGTCATTGATGATGTATGAGAGCAAATATGTTTGCTTTTCCACCAGATGGCCCCATACCTGGAAAACTTACTAACAAATAGGAGCATACCACATTTGGCCATTTTTTAGCCTCCTCAAACTGCCCCTACATTTTATGAGGCTTATATGTGTACACAAGCTTTTAGATTCTCAGCCTTTGCTTTCTGCAGAAACAATAGGGAAAATTTTTCTAAAACTAATATCCCAAAAATGCAGCTTGACGCTAACCTTATATCATTTTTTTCGTAAATAGCAAACTGTCCACTATGCTCACACTTCTCATCTGAGACTGATAAGTCCTTAGGCCATCATACAAAAATTATTGATTCATATCTATAACAGAAAGTATGTAAAGATTTACATACAGTACTGCTACGAAAGTGGCAACTTTTTCTATGCAAACCGCTTCCAAATCAGTTTGTCTAGCTGCTAAGTTGACTGTTGGCCAAAAATGTGCTGACTTTCCTTGTAACAACAGGAACTTCTATAAAAAGGTTGTTAGAAAAGGTTTGAGACATAGGTTTATACAGTTGTGTATAGGTGAGTGGCCCCAGTTGTTGTTGAGATTCACCTGAAGAAGAACTAAGACCTCATGCTCAGGAACATGCATGTGCTAGCTTTTTTTGCAGCTGACACAAGGCCTATTACTTTCTATGTGTTTGTACCCATGGCCATTGAATGCACTGCACTGTGTGAGGACCAACTGCCGGCAACAGTCATGGTGCAGGCCCTATTCCATTGTGACAGTTCTTTTCTATCAACACTGGTATTGGAGAAGGTCTTGTTTGTGGCTCACAATGTGTACAACTTGGTCTAAGAAAGGTCTAAGGTAATTTCAGGTGCTGGGGAGGCCCCAGTAAAAAACAAAAGAAATAATAGAAACTATATAAAAATACATCAAACACAGTAAAAAGCTGGTCCCACTGCTCAATGCTTTATTTAGGTAATGGATGACATGTCTTATTCAAGAGAAGGAAAACAATTTCTTTTTATATTCCTGTTCTCGGAAAGTTCAAAAGTGTATTGCAGATATGTTTGTTGTTTCAAATGATTAGTTGAATGTCATATTCATCATCTTAATTTGGAAAAGTTCCAAGTCAGTCTGAATGAACAAATAGATTATTCATATTCATAAAGTTGCTGTGAGCAATGAAATTATCATACCTGCTTTCAGGCTTATCTTAGTGAACGCAGTTTAAATGTTACAAGCCTTTGCTAACCTTTACTCGAAATTTCTCTGAACAAGCTTTGAATTCTGAATTAGATTCTGTTTTAATCTTCATATATGTATTTGATTATTATTGGGTCAGTAGATGTTCAACAGAGCCATTTGAAGTACAGTATAATTCATTTTAATTAGCATTCTCTTTATTTCCTAAATGCAACAGCATTGATTGAAATATATAACCATAAACTCAATAATGAAGACTCACATTCCCGTAATTTGTGCATTTTAGACAAATTTTAATATTTATTTTATTTAGATTAATCCTCCATTTAAAAAAATCTCTAAATATTGGAAAGTCCCCTTGACTGTAATCTGATTTCTGCTGGGTTCTCGGCAATCAGATTCAAATTTAGTCTACAATGTCTAGTTGGCATTTTCATGCCGGGGAATGACACAATTGATGACTTTATGGTGCCTCCAGCAACAAATAGCTCTAGTATAAATACATGATACACTGCTTAACCTGTATAAGCGCAGTACCATATGGTGAAGCACATGATGCAGCCTTTGATAGAATAGGTCCCATGCAAAATAGAATATGGAATCCACTCTGGCAATAAATTTCACTCTTATATTCCAAATACCAAGAACTGTCATATGCAGTTTTTAGCTATCTTTCAGCATCACCACAGAGGAAATAAAGCATTTTAGAGTACACATTAAAATTTATGGGTAGTGTAATACACACAAGGATGGGTCAACCAAAGTGAGTTTGAGTTTGTTCTGTGAGATGTTGAATTTTTCTCTATATATTCAAATTTACTGATGGGACAAATGACAGCCATTTTTCCAAGTTAGAAAACCCTATCATGAATTCAGGTACATTACTGATTGTTTAATTATTTTAAAATAATTTTCAAGATTATTGTATAACTAGACCAGGATGAGTGCTGGCACTTATTGCTGATGTTAAATCTTTATATGCCATTTTGAGGGTATGCATTGCTCCCTGACTGTGTAAGTGGGAACAATGATCCTGGAATGGAACAATGGAATGGCGATGATTCCTCCAAAAGCTAAAATGTAGTGCTGTAAAAATTGAGAAAATTAACAGTTTGAAAAGAAACCACAAGACAATAAATGATCCTTAAGTGAAAGCTCATTCTCGAGCAGCAAAATACACGTCCGAGCAACGAGCAGTTTCGAGTACGCTAATGCTCGAACGAATATGCTCGCTCATCTCTAACAATTTTACATTTCAAAGGAAATGATCAATACTTTCTCATATATTGTCTCAGTAAAGTTTGTTGTGGCACATCCAGATAAAATCACAATTCTTTATTTATCATCCATAAAAATACACAGCAGTGTACATAGTCGGTGCAGGTGAAAATGCTAAGTGTTTCAGCTACATACTAAGCCTTATTCATGGTGCCAAGGATTAGAATATAGCTGAAGCACACGGGTTTTTCACCTACACCGACTATGTACGCTGTTGTGTATTTTTATGGATTATAAATAAAGAATTGTGATTTCATCTGAATGTGGCATGATGAACTTTGCTGAACTGTTTCAATGCAAAGCCAGCCAATGGTGTGCACTCCTACCGACACTGCCTCTACCTCTCAGGGAAAGACAGGGTAAGTGAGATGCTTCTTTGAATATTTTTCTTTCTCGTATGTTATTTTACATTTTGATTTCATAGTCATATATCTTTCATTGTTGATTACTAAACCTTTGAATTGATTTTAGATATCAGAAACTAATAGGGCTGGTGATAAAATTTAAAATTGCAATATACTTTATTAAGATAAAAATTTCCTACATCCAATGTTTCGCTTATATCTGCCCATGTAGTTAGCAGTGTGTCTGAAAGCTTGTTCTTTCAATCTGTACACAGAAGATGAAGGCTAAAGAATGACTTTCCCCATACTTAAAGAATATTTCACTTACAAATTCAGCTCTGGGAGTACATAAGTATACAGTAAAGTAAATAGCATTATTGATTTAGGCAATGTGGTTAAAGGTCTAGTTACACTTTAAGGGATATATTTTTTTTATATCATTTTTAATATTATGCAGGGAATTGTTTTCTTATTGATTTCATTAGGAAATTATGCTTAGGTTGTAATCAAACAAGCAATAAAGCTTTTTATCTCTTTATGTTGAAAAGAAACTCAAGGCAGTCTGTGGGTATCTTTCTGCCCTCTTTATGAATGTTTATACATGCATAACCCTTTTTGATATCTTCCTGGATATAGTATTCTATTATCATTACTATGAAATATAATCGTTTCTCTCTGTGTCTCTTATTTTTTATTTCTGCTTGATTAGGAAACATGGAATGAGTAGGGATTGATAAAATCTTTGTTAGAAAATAATGTCAATGATGTACTATACCCAGTGCCGGGGTTGGGGATGGTATTTGCCCAGGGCCCCCTGTCCTAAAGGGGCCCCCTGCATGTAGACTTTTGTGGGCACATGATGTATTGCTCTTTTAATACCCCTTGGTTGAATGTCTGGGTGAAGATGCTTCTCGTCAATCTCTTGTCTATCTATCTATCTATCTATCTATCTATCTATCTATCTATCTATCTATCATCTATCTGTCTATTTATCTATCTAATATAATTTGTCCTATCTATCTAAAAATGTATCCATCTAGCTTTATGTATATTTATGTCTATCTATATATCCTCTATCTATTTACCTATCATATAAATCTCCGATCTATAGCCATCTATCAATCAATCTTCTATCTATTCTTCATCTATATACTTTATATATATGTATCTATAAATCTATTGTCTTTCATATTTATCTTCTATCATCAATCTTCCTATCATTTATCTCTCTCCTATAAATTTCTCCTAAAGTCCCATATTACAGATTCTTCCCTACTACTGTGTGTAACTACAAAGTGTTATTATTGTGCAGGGCTAAAGGAAGCATCTTACTGAATGTGACTGTTCATAAAATAGCTTTATTTTTAGTTTTAGAGTTAAAGCCCCCACTTTATCTCATACCGTCCTTGACTATACCCAGACAGAGGACAGAAATGGTTTCTTCACACTGCTCAGATCTGTATAATCAAACATAGAGAGATTAAGCATATAGTCTGCCTCCATAGACACACAATAGGGTAGAATACAGATCTCTGCAGGGAAAAACTGTTACTAAGGAGGGAGCTCTGCAGCCTAATTTTTTTTTAACAAAATAAGAATAATTTCTAAACAAAGTATATTAGAAAAATGTCCACGACACTTTCCCAAAACAATATTAAAAATGATCAAAAGTGCATTTCCCCTTTAAGTGATATCTTTTGCGAAAGTGTCAGTAGAGTTGGCTTAGCATGTCTTAACATGACACAAAAAGATAAGTTGTCTGTGACTATATGAAAACAACCAAGGAAGTCTATATGGTCCCTCATAAAGTAGGAGATTATTAATATTACTATCTGACGGTGGTACAATAAAACAGAAATTAACAAAACTGATATACAAAAGGAATAATCTATATTTGTGATATTTTTTAATTATTTTCATGTACATACTGTACAAATGTCTTTTTCTACTTTGTTGGATTTGTGAACAGCACTAGCTGTCTCTTATTTCAACATTTATCAGTTTGTTTCCATATTGCTTTACGTCTCTGATAGGTTTGGAGAAAACAATAAAGTCTTGTTCAGAAGTAGTCCTTATTACATTTTTGTGCCTTTACATTTGTAATGAAACATCTGGAATTGTATTCCCATTGTTAAATGCTTACTGACAATGGTTTAAACATGAAACGTTCCTCAAGCAGATGGCAAGTGCTGACCTATAATGAAGGACAAAGACGTGTCTTCAGTAGTCAAGTCCATTGATGTTGTGTCTTTCAAATCTGGAACAGACATACTTTTCATGTTAGCATACTTTGAAATGTTTAGCTTACTATGATTCATTGTGTATTACATTATTATTTACTTATTTAAATATTAACATAAATACTTATATGCTTATGTTAATGTAAAGTTGTTTCTAATATAGTATGGATATACCTTCTATGCTTCGAATATACAGTAAATCCTTTGAAAATATGACTAAAGTACTTGTAACTTAACCAAATATAGAACTCAATTATCTGAAGTCAGGTTCTATTCCCAGTTTGGCTCCATACAGATACTTTGAAACCATCTTCAAATGTTCAGTTTTGCATACCCTTAAATATGCATGATTTCTAATCACTAAAGCCTTTCCTAATTGTGAAGACGCAATTTAATGTGTTTCCACTGACAGGTAGGAGTCATTATGAGTGGAAAAACTTGGCAGTTTTCCGAGTACAATTATAGAAGTTATACATTCTACCTTATTGCTATCAAGCGAGAAACAGGGAGCCCTGCATACTTTATACACTGCCTAGAAAATCCATACAGACAGGGTATTTTATTTTCTTTCTGTGAACATTCTGAGATATTCATAGAATCTGTGTTTGACCTATTTAAATTTGTCAACTTTTACTAGTGAAATAAACCTTTGCAATTTTATCCTATAACTTAATCTTCTTCTTTTCCTCATATATTAACGTGATAATGCTAAGAACTGTGCACTCTCTCTGGCAGCATGCTTCAGAAGCATGTAGATATTTGGCAAGATAACTCTTTTCCTTATTGCTAGCACTAAGAATCCTTGCAGACTGCTGGGCTTTCAGCCAACAAAGGCAGCTCTAAATGACTAGCCATGCCTCTTTAACATATGTGCTGCAGTCATTGGCTTTATTACTGTGTAAAGTCATGCACCGCATGGCAAGCTAGTAAGGGTAACTAGCTAAGATTAAAGGGATAACTTCATGTCACTGCTTTTTAGACAAAAGAAAGAACACACCAGGATCTTTCCCATATCATGAAATACAGATCTCTATTCCATTTGTTCTTTTTGCAGATTTAAACATTTTTTCTAGTAGCTCAAATTCAAAAAGGAAGTAAAATAAACGTAGTAGGCAGTTTGTGTGATAATAGCTATTACCAATAAGATAGATAATAGGTAAATTAAAATCATTATTAGCATATTTGTGCTCAATATTCTTCCTTTAGTGTTACTCAGGAACTCTAGACTCTGGCATGAGATCACATTTACCAAACCTCTGTATTTTTATTTGTTTTTGGCTGAAAATTGCAGCAGATTTTAAATATAGGCAAATAGCTCTCTTTTTAATGCCCTGGAGTGTTACATGTTTACTGTATCACAGGAGAAAGATAATGAAGCAGCACTCCGTAGATGTAGTAAAGTGAATTTATTCCACCTTCATGATGCACTTTACTGTATCACTATAACCCAAGGTTGTGCACCAAAGTTGTTCACCTTCTGTATACATGGATAGATAAGGAGTTTCATCAGTCTGAACTGAAGGTCTCTCTAACCTGTCGATCGAAATGCTGAATTGTCAATTAGTACCACTTGTAGTTAGCCCATCCTAACTGGTTTAGTGTTTTCCCACATCATGGGAATAGACTCAAGGGGCCAGCAAACATTCAGCTTTGGTGCACACTTCCCCTTTTCCCACCCCCAGCAGCAATGGCCTGTCCATGTCATCCCCTATTATATGACCTATCAGTACAGCCTCGGTAGCCACATTAGTTGCTACATCTGTATATGTTACTATTATGGTTAGACAACACTGGACTTGAAAAAGGCACCAGTGAGAGCTGATACTGCACGTCATTTATGTATTTGACTACAATGAATGAAGGAATATATATATATATATATATATATATATATATATATATATATATATATATATACAAAACACCTGAGAGTACAAGGCCTAGAAAAGCTCCCCTACAACTGGCCTAAACATAGTCAGTAAACCCACAAATGGGTAATATGTACCATCAGCCATGTAAGAACATGAGATGAACAGATTGAGAATTGATTATGCTACTGAATACTGTAACTAAGTAGTCTTTTACTTACAGATGTTTGATAGGAGAATACTATAGCAGTTGAATATGTATGTTTGTACTTACTTGACAGTATGTTGATCTACTGTTGCTTTTGACATGTTAACTATCCCCTGACACGCAAGGGAAAGGCCTTGTCCGGCAGACTATTTTATCAAATATCTTAATGCAGAGATCACAGTTGAAGGATTTAAGATACGGTACTTTAAACTCCAGATAGCAAAGTAAATCTATGTTGTGAAAGGCATATGTGTGCCACCAGGCTTATGTGCAAGTGTAACTTATAGTTACTTACTACTGCATTCTATTATCCATATTTATTCGTTCCATGTTTAAAATTTGATCTTTGACAAAAAGCAATAATGGTTTTGCATTAGCTTGGTCTTTCCCAATTGGGGTCATAGCAAGAGCTTATCTCAGAAATGTATAGAATATGACAAATAAGAGACATGTAATTATCAGGTGATGCATAGTCTGTGCTTCTACATGTTTCAAGGGAACTTATTGTATTAGTATATTCAATCCTATTATATATTCACAGTTGAAGGGAAAAGGCATTAGTCAGTATAGATAGTCTGGAATACATTATACAGCAGTTAGATAAAGACTGAATCATGTCCAGAAGAGAACAATGCAAAAGGCATCTTTTTATAACATGAATATTTTTGAATACAGTGTCAGTGAAGAGGTTGTGCCTAGCGCATGAGATGGAATAACAATCTAAATGGTGGGGTCTGACTGCCATTTAAACCAACTCTTTAAATGTTGCTACAAAGCCACCAGACACATTTATATCGCTGTGGCCATGTGCACGCTGTGACCACCGAGGGCGCTATCATTTTGGGAAAGATCTTCATGCCCTGATGATGTCATTGGGAGCGATTAACCCTTTAAAAATGATGGAAACTAAACCTGAGTTTTAAAATTTTAACAGGTCTCCTCGTCACTCTTCCTGATGCTATGGTATTGTCAGAAATTGCAACTCTTGGCCATCCCATAATGGCATTCTATTAAGAGTGGTGGCTAGAAGCATGCTAGACCTGCTGCTTCATTCATCTAGTGACAATGGTAAAGGATAGAAGATTGTTGAGTGGATAACAATAACAATTACTATATCCCCTCTAAAATAATAACATTTTGCATGGTTTTTTATGTTTTTCGTACAATAGGAATTATCTCTTCTGTGTGAAGATTACCCCCTACAACTCTCACATTAATAAATTTCCTAGAAACATATTATAATCATCTCAAACTGAAGGTAGCAACATAGTGAGGGTATGGATTACAACAGCCAAAAATACTGAATTGCAATGAGTAACAGTTCTTCTTAGTGGCACAAAGCACTGGAATATCTCTGTGACACTGCCTTAATAGAGCAAAGAAAGATAAAAGGAAAAAATGCAGTAGATTTAATTTTTATGATATTCATATACTACAGTAAGGCTAAGTTCAAAACACCCTTAGTGGTGTCTTTTAGTCATTTTGTCTATTCCATTATGTTTATTACATTACAGATGGTTAACTAAAGCCCTTCTGTTACTTGCCCATTAAAATTGACTTGCATGTACAGCATGTACCTTCCATTAAACGTCCGTCATTTATGATGGCAGGAATAACACTGTATAGACTGTGTCCACCCTAGCATATCCTAAGAGAAAAAAATCTTTAACAAAATCTTAAGGAACCTTAAAAAGTTCTAAATGATACACACGTTTTTGAGAAACCTAATTTTCTGAACAATTCTTACTGCATTGTACTAGTAATACATTGACTTGCCCATCTGGGGGCAGGCACTTTCTATATACAGGGGACTGGCTGTCTATATACAAGGGGTCTGCTGGCTATATACTGGGAGCAAGGTGCTACTTGATATATACAAGAGAAGGCACTGGCTAAATACAAGGGGACAGCACTGGCTATATGCAAAGGGGCTGCTGGCTATATACTATGGGGTGGGTGGCCATATACTAGAGTGCTGGCTATATACTAGGGAGCTGTTGGCTATATACTGGGGGAAATAGGCTTCTGGCTATATACTGGGGGCTATTGGCTTTATACCAGGGGGAAGGCGCTGCCTTTAAATTAGGGGCACGGGGCTACTCGCTTTAAACCGTGGGGGGGGCATGTGACCAACGCACCTCCCGCCCTTGGCTTATACTTGAGTCAATAGGTATTCCCAGTTTTTTGTGTGCCTCGGCTTATACTTGGGTCGGCTTATACTCAAGTATATAGGGTACTTGAGATTTATTCTATAGAAAATAGAGTATTAGAAAATAAAAGCATATTAAATTATATTTGTGTCTTTATATGGTTTTAAGGTGTTATAAAATTAGCAGGTGACACTTTCTTTTGAGTGTTCTGTTTTATGTATTAGTAAACATCTGGATAAATATAGATTAGTGACTTATAATATTTTCTGATTTAAAACTAAAAGTAATTGATTTAAATATAAATATATGTATATTGTATAATTTATAACTATTTTGTTAAAACAGGAGCTTCTTGCTAGAATTGCAGCCACATGACATGTCAATTTTGCACCACGAGTCCAGTTAGTAAATGCTCTAAAAAAAAAAAAGAAAAACTGAACATTGTGGGGGAGATTTTATCAATTTATGCACTCCTAAAATTCAGGGGGCTGCCATATTTTCTGGCATTTTTCTGACTTTTACCCACTTCAGTCCTTAACTAGAGCAACTAATAGCTGGTCCAAACTATGACTGAATTATTTATCTGGCTCAAAATAAAATTCTGCACTGAAACTTTTGTGTAGCATTTTAGAGTCTGCTGAAAATGTCTAGTAATTATAATATTTAAGCAATATATTGTTTATTGTTTATATTTATACATTTATCTTTAATCTCCAATCTGTTTTCCTAGGGTAGCGTTTGCCCCAAAGAGTGTACGGTGCAGGCATT
Organism: Engystomops pustulosus; assembly: GCF_040894005.1. Lineage (NCBI taxonomy): Eukaryota > Metazoa > Chordata > Amphibia > Anura > Leptodactylidae > Engystomops > Engystomops pustulosus. Next base: position 108,809,438 of record NC_092412.1, on the reverse strand, counting down.
CAGTATTTTCTCTTGCAGTCTTCACAAACCTTGAACAAGCCCTGCCTGCAGTGTTTGGATATGCCCTCCAACCCATAATGTTAGAGCTTTTTTTTATTTATCAAATGACCTTCTGTTGCTCTAAATACATTGCAGTTTTGGTTAGTTGTGTGTTTTTGCCCTTGCTGTCTTCAAAAGTTGAGGACTGTTCTGAATACTTAGCAGGCAAATGCTGAAAACAATAGGCTTGTCAGACCCTCGGCCCTGTTAAGCAGTAATAAAGTGTCAAAAACAGCATTATTTTTAATAATTATACTGTGGTACTCCACACAATATAGTTAGACGACATTTGTTACCTGTTTGGATTTGCAAATTATAGCAAGGAAGTAGATTCAACATGTCATGTCAAAATATAGAGAACAACTGCAAATTGATTGCTTCCATTTCTACTTAGTGATGGCTCCGAAAGGCCTGATACTAGAAACAATTTCCTCTTTACAATAGATGATTGTAGCTGAGTCTCTTCCTTTGTGCTGCATATCAAAATCTGTTTTACTCTATTATTATAAAAAAGGAAAAATCTTTCAGCAAGGCAATCTAAGAATCCACATATTAACCCTGTATAACAAACCCAGTCAACAGGAAATATTCTATACCCATGTCTGAGCAATATTGTTATGACCCACAAGCTTTATTCTGCTCTAAATATAGTTTACCAGCAATTCTGAAGTTATTATATTTCCCAGTATTATCAATGTTAGTAAAGCATGCTACTGATTCCAATCTAAACATATCATGATAATAATATCATAATATCCTTTTATACTCTCATCGCTTGGGTGGCAATATATACATTTATTAAAGTGTGCTTCATCCCACTTATTACATTCATGTGACATAATGTTGTGCTGTAGCACTCTTACCAAAAGTCATAAAATTGAGAGTGCACATCTTGTCAATGTAGATATACAGCAGGGCCCAAGAACAGACAAAGACAGTTGGGACACAGACAAAGAAAGTTTAGACCAGTCCCCCTCCAAGTTGTCCCTATCTACTTGCCTCAATACCCTAGGCTGTTAGTGACTCCTAGGAGACATTTCTTGCCTGTGTCAAAGTGCAGAACACAAAGATGATGGTCTCTATATACTCTTCAGAGTGTGAGTATTTGCTTGTCTAGACTACTTAGGCAGTGGTATATGAGTCTACATGTTGCTTTTATCTCATAGAGAATAAAGCAGTGATGGCAAACCTTTTGGAGACAGAGTGCCCAAACTACAACCAAAATCCACTTATTTACCGTGACGTGCCAACATTGCATTTTAAGCAGTTACTTACTTCGCCACCGCTGGAATAAAGGATAGGCAAGCCCAAGTAGCAACAAATCCAAAGTAATACTGATATATGCAGCAGACATTCCCATTTACATGTTAATGAAAAGAACAGGGAAAATCATGGCAATATTACAAGAGTATATAGAAGCTTTTTTAAAATCAATTCAGTTAACTCATAAGCTGTTTCTATTCATGGTGAGTGACTGCTGTATTATTCATCGAACATTTAACACTAACAGCTAGCACCTATTTATAATCCACATAATTTTGGGATGTACCACTCTTTGCAAGTACACATACATATTTTCAGCATGAAGAGAGAAAATAATAGACCCATAGAGATTGCTCATCTCTAATGAAAATTAAACAATCAGATGTAAAAATTGAACACAAGAGTTGGAAACACTTCATTAAAAACTACAATTTAAAAGCATTGCCCTAATCTCTAAATGGTTAATTTCCGTGGGTGCAATATTAAAAAAAACTGTTTGTAAACTTATATGTAGCTCACCTGATGGAGGAGTAAAAGTCCATGGAGGCATGTTGTAATTTTATGTGGTCCAATACATACATGGGATATAAGCATGGGGCATGGGGAGGTGAAGGTGAGAGGAGCTGGCTGAGCTGGACACACACCCTCTGATACTAAGGCTACATTCACATGATATATGCCTGCCATACCGTAAATATTTTAAAATTAATGAAATATAAAAACATTACAAAACAATGTAAAAAATGTGTTTGCCATGTCTTAACCTCATTTCATTTTCATTAAATCATGAAATATTTACAAAATAGAATCAATGAAAAAGATGCTATTTTTTCAGTATTTTTAAGGGCATTAAAATGTAACAGATATATAATTAAATACATGACATCCCTGTGATTATACTGATCCAAATAATCAAGGGAATATGTTATTTGGACCATTCTATAAAGACCTTTAAAACTATGCCCAGAGGAAAATGGCACAACTGAATTCTTGTCAATTCCACTGCATTGGATTTATTTCAAACATCCAAGCACATTGCATAGAATATTAAATGGTGCTCCTATGAAGTACAATACATATAGCAATAAATAAATAAAAATGTATGACTTTTTAAAGGTGGGAGTGAAAACAAAAATGCAAAAATTGAAAAAGGCAGCAGCAGAAAGGAAATTTAGTATGTAAATTAATATGTATTCATGTTTCCATAGTTTAGTCTATACATTCAAAAAAAGTTATTTTTCTCATTCAACTGACACACATAAAGAATAACTGAACAAAAACAAAGTACTGACACATTGTAAACAGCTAGTATATACTACTGTTAGTATATTCACAATACAGTCAAGTTGTTTTGAATATGAAGACTCTTATGCACAGTCACATATTTTAAATTTTGGACAAAGATCAATGATAACTATTTCCTCAGTTGCTTGTGCAGCAATGACAGAGCTTAGGCTGACCATACGGTTATCATTTCTAAATAGCATATGTTGGAGACATCTGACTGTATTCTGTAGATTTCTCAATTGGTTTCTTGTCCAAATGTTGTTTTGGAAATTGAGTGAAATACCAATCACTTATGGTAGCCTAGACAAATTTAAATACTGGATATATTCCCCTTTATAATCATGCAGGATTCTACAGTAACTGTAGTTATAATTGGCACATTGTCAACAGTTACTTGTGATGAGGATATGGATGTGACTTATTTATTGTTGCATTTGGTTTAGTAGAACTTTATTCTTATAGTTTAAACATATTTATAGAAGGGACTACTGTCACAAGAGACAAGCACAGAACAATAGGACCTGGCACCTGACAAGTGCTTTATTTCCATTAAGTTAACCAGTCACATGACATGGATTTACAGTCCATGATCACTGGGAGGCAACAGTCCTAGGGTAATACATTGGGGCTCATTTACTAAGGGCCCAGCGGACTGCACTTTTTCGATTTGTGCTGCTGGGACAGGGATTTAAAAGGGTTTTTTGCCGCACATGATCGTATCGGCTTTCATGCGACACAAATCGGGGGCGGGCAGTTGGACAATCCATAGGATTTAACTTCAAAATTGTGTTGCAAGCCAAGCACTTACATGCACCAAAAGGAAGAAGGTGAACTCCTGTGGACCTGAGTGGGAAAGTGACAGATGCAGGAAATCGGGCGCACGATCAAGGTGAATCGCAGCACAGTGCATTCCGGACGGACAATGCACTTTCCGGAACTCCGAGGGACCGGGTAAGTAAATGTGCCCCATTGTTTCCAAGTTGCATATGCTGCAACAGAACTCCCAGGATCCAGCGTGGTAGCCATGTCCAATGGAAGGGGCGCCACAGAGAAGAGATAGTTTATCTACAAACCCAGATACAGACTTCCCCTCTGCTGTCTGTTTAATCACCTGGTAAGGATGGGTTGGTATTTTGTACCCTAGTAAAAAAGAGCCCCACTTGAAGGCCATAGAAATACTGAGACTTCTGGAAAAGTTTAGAAGGTTCCTGTACAGGAAACTTCCAGAGGGTCATTGATTACAACTAGTAATAAGTAAGAATGATCAGTTTCACGACTTACAAGTCATATCCCATCTTGTAAACATGATATATAAAGGAGCTACTTGAATCAGTTACCTGCATAACTAAAGACACTACAAAGTACTGAATACTAAAATATTGTCTTTAAAGGGATGGCCACCTTTATGAAAGTTTTACAGGGTGACTGGGCGACCTTAACAAGGTCATCCATATTATACACTCACCGGCCACTTTATTAGGTACACCTGTCCAACTGCTCGTTAACACTTAATTTCTAATCAGCCAATCACATGGCGGCAACTCAGTGCATTTAGGCATGTAGACATGGTCAAGACAATCTCCTGCAGTTCAAACCAAGCATCAGTATGGGGAAGAAAGGTGATTTGAGTGCCTTTGAACGTGGCATGGTTGTTGGTGCCAGAAGGGCTGGTCTGAGTATTTCAGAAACTGCTGATGTATTGGGATTTTCACGCACAACCATCTCTAGGGTTTACAGAGAATGGTCCGAAAAAGAAAAAAACATCCAGTGAGCGGCAGTTCTGTGGGCGGAAATGCCTTGTTGATGCCAGAGGTCAGAGGAGAATGGGCAGACTGGTTTGAGCTGATAGAAAGGCAAAAGTGACTCAAATTGCCACCCGTTACAACCAAGGTAGGCAGTAGAGCATCTCTGAACGCACAGTACGTCGAACTTTGAGGCAGATGGGCTACAGCAGCAGAAGACCACACTGGGTGCAGCTCCTTTCAGCTAAGAACAGGAAACTGAGGCTACAATTTGCACAAGCTCATCGAAATTGGATAGTAGAAGATTGGAAAAACGTTGCCTGGTCTGATGAGTCTCGATTTCTGCTGCGACATTCAGATAGTAGGGTCAGAATTTGGCGTCAACAACATGAAAGCATGGATCCATCCTGCCTTGTATCAATGGTTCAGGCTGGTGGTGGTGGTGTCATGGTGTGGGGAATATTTTCTTGGCACTCTTTGGGCCCCTTGGTACCAATTGAGCATCGTTGCAATGCCACAGCCTACCTGAGTATTGTTGCTGACCATGTCCATCCCTTTATGACCACAATGTACCCAACATCTGATGGCTACTTTCAGCAGGATAATGCGCCATGTCATAAAGCTGGAATCATCTCAGACTTGTTTCTTGAACATGACAATGAGTTCACTGTACTCAAATGGCCTCCACAGTCACCAGATCTCAATCCAATAGAGCATCTTTGGGATGTGGTGGAACGGGAGATTCACATCATGGATGTGCAGCCGACAAATCTGCGGCAACTGTGTGATGCCATGATGTCAATATGGACCAAAATCTCTGAGGAATGCTTCCAGCACCTTGTTGAATCTATGCCCCGAAGAATTGAGGCAGTTCTGGAGGCAAAAGGGGGTCCAACCCGTTACTAGCATGGTGAACCTAATAAAGTGGCTGGTGAGTGTAATTTACCCTGCTGAACCTTCCTGGAAGTTGCCAGCAGTGGTGGGCACTGGCCAGCTAAGAGGGACATTCTGTGATGCCTTTCGGTTGATGGAGGTGGCTGAACAGTCATTACTGTGTGCATGCCCCCTCCATCATCACTGCTGTTAGGAGGAGAGTGTGGATGCTGTTTGTTTAGGACATTAATAACTGCATAGCCTGGAAAGCTTTTAGTTATCAGGCATTTATGGGTTTTTTGTAAGTTGTGTTACAACTTCTTTTTTTAGGTGTTTTTTTCATGACACATATTGCTATTCTAAAGTCAGAAATGTTAAGGGGGTTTTCTTTCCATTTTTATACTTTTAAAGTTACAAAAAGTGGTAACGACCCCCACTGGAGACTGAGGTGGAAGCAGAACTGTACTTGGTATAATCAGACCCAGCAGCTATGATTAACCCCTGAAGACCCAGTGATCACGTGACCACGGGGGTCTATAGAACAGGTGGCATTGACAGCTCTGCTATTCACTACTTTGTACTACCTTAGTGCTATGCCGTGAAAAGATGAGAAGGCAGAAGTGGTAATAAACCGTTACTACCTTCTCCATTGGGATTTCTGCTAGTCAAAGACCTAACCCTGCTTCAGCGATTAGCATGGGACTTCGCTGTAGACTAGAGCCCCGTCCCAGCAGACTTCAGTGGGTGGTTGTCATCGGGTTAACAGGGTAAGTATAATTTGGGTAACCCTATTAGGGTCACTCACGTACCCTGTTAAACTTTCCTAAACGTGGCCAACTCCTTTAAAACTAAAGACAATTAAAGGACAGTGCTAAATATGTTGATAAGGTTCATACTATTATATTCTGATTTTGTACTGTATCTTTGGTGTATATTACTCTAAAGATACTCATCGAACAGTTATTTCCCAGCTTTAAGTATCTCTTTCTTTTGATCTGTAAATATAAATGATTTTCTCCACATTATGATTTCTTCAAAAACCTTCATTTTATGATTTTTTTGTTTGGGTTGACATTTTAAAAGCCTTCAGAACCAATTTCATTAGAATTGTAAATCATTACGTTTTGTTGCCCCAGAATCAATTAGAATTGCATGGAAATATGTCCAAGGAAATCTTTTTTTAAATAACTATAAGAGAAACTTCAATCTTTCTCTTTTTTCCTCTGAAGTTATTTCCTGAGACAAAAATAATTTCATTGAGAACCTCTGAGGTATGTTATAAATTTAGGTCACTGCCTAAATTGTGTTTACAGACAAATTGCTAACCTCAAGCGTATTTGTACCAAACATAAAAATAAAATCAGTATATAAAAAGACAGCTTACTTTATGAGATGACACCATGAAACTTTATAAGATGACACTGTGTCTGTAAATTTAAAGGGATGATGTGAACTAACAAAAATTTTATTTAAAGGAAGATTTATTATCATTCAAACTTATTGCACACACATGATTTGTAATATACATTTTCAAACTAAAAGCCATTTTACCTGCTACACAATGATCTAAAACTGTTCAATTTTCAATCATAAAGACAATCTGCAATACAGGCAGTCCCCGGGTTATGTACAAGATAGGGTCTGGAGATTTGTTCTTAAGTTGAATTTGTATGTAATTCGAAACTGTATATTTTATAATTGTAGATCCAGACAAAAAAAAATGTGGCCCCAGTGACAATTGGACTTTAAACATTTTTTGCTGTAGTGGGGCCAATGATTATCAATAAAGCTTCATTACAGACACCTTACACCTGATCATTGCAGTCTGGGACTAAAGTAAAGCATTCAGAGACTTCACCAGAGGTCAGAGGGGTCTGTCTGTAACTATGGGTTGTCTGTAAGTCGGGTGTCCTTAAGTAGGGGACCGCCTGTACTGTAGGATTGTTACCTCAAAGTAAGCAGAGCTTTCTGCTTCCAGATCAATTCATGGGGAAGAATTTATTAATCATTTTGCACTATAATTCTGGCATCATTCACCCCAAAAAACTGTCTATTTATCAAGACTTTTAGACACTTTTCTATTTAATTAGACTAAAGGCACCTGGAAAATAGGTGTGGTCTCTGGAAAAGGGCCGTAGCCTCAAAATAATTATTCCATGCACCAAATTTTTTAAGAAAGTACACCACATCTTCGTGCACACCCTGACAAACTAAAAAAAATGTAAAAAGAATCTGCAGCAAGGAGGGACTATAGGTTCATTAGTATCATTTAAAGTTGATTTTAGAATGATAGAGGCCATGGATAACAAATATAAGAAGATTAGCACAGTCGCAGAGCCTGGATCTATGAGTAAGTGTCCCTGGTTTATCCAAGCTTGATTTTATGGTAGATTTCCTTTAACTTGACTTGTAATGTGTTTATTTTGAGAATAAATCTAACAGCTGTGGTAATGCCTTAGAAGAATTCTCTCAGAATTAGAGAATGAGACAATAAGATAGCAATAACTAATCACTGGTCTCAATGGACCTGCTCTATCTGCATATGTCTGCTGCGAGACAGAGGCCTGTTGAAGGACTGGTAGGTCCCGCAAGAATGGTTGAGCTTAAATATTAAGTTTAAGCATTGAAGGAACGGACTATTAGTTATTTTAGTCTGGATGAAAACTTTAAACTAAAGGTTTAAATAATAACTAATAACTGTCCTATAAAAAGTTTAAAGCTCTGTACTCTATCATGTAGTATTTTATTTGTATATGACCCCTTTGATTTGTAAAGTGCCACAGAATATGATGGTACTCTATTAATATAAAATATTATTTTAAAGCCGCTACATATTTCTATAGGTTTCTGGTTGCACTTTATACTGAAATGATACTGCTTATAAATTTCAGTTTCAAATATCAGCTACTAAAAAGGGAAAGGATGAAAAGTAAAATGTTAGCCCTAGCTAAAATTCAGACACAAAGTGAATGCAATGTGAAACGCATTAGTAAAAATACAATTAATAAGAAAGCCACACTGTCATGATATAGGTGGAATGTCTCAAATATTTGAAGAATTTATTTGACATTTTAGTTAAACAGAGCTTTGTCCAATTGAAAACTTGACAAACCATTGGAGTGAATTTTTCAGAACACTGAGCTATTGTACTTAAAAACACCACAATAACTTCAGCTTTGAAGGAAAATTCCATGTTTATGCAGTATGTACTTCCTACACTTGACATTGTAAAATAAATAAATCTTTATTTAGCACCTTCATATACCAAAGCACTATATAGATTGTGGGGTACATATAAAAACAAAATAAAACATTACAAAAGACTCTGCATTCTGTATTAATTATAACTTTTTCAAGATATGCAACATCAGCATTGTCACGTATCTCCTCTTATATGGATGTCAATTAAAGGGAATAAGACTAATTATCTAAACATTATCTCCCAGTGCGTCATGCAGATACTATTCAGCATGCAGCACTACAACTATGCAATAATAATATAGGTAGATTACCTATCACACTGCCCAATTTATTTTTTAATACTGTAGGTGCATTGGAGGGCTGGGATGACATATTAATAAAAAGTCCAGCCAACTACTATCCTTCCATCCTGTGTCTTCTGAATCACTCTGTTGAGCCAAATCAGATTGCACCATCTTTCAACGGTCTGTGGTCTGCTACACACATTCCTGGTTCAAAGAGATAAGTGGGCCTGACATTTAACAAGTTAGTTCCATGGGTTAGCTATGTTTTAGGAATTTGGAGCAAATAACAGGTAATATATGCATGAAGCTGTACAGTAGTGGGCCCCATGATTTATTTTACTGGTGATCCCTAGATACCCAGTTCCACCACAGGCCAGTATCACTGTTGTCCTATCACCATACTCATACAGTCAGGATATACTTTCTTTGCTGGCTTTAAAAAGAACTTGTCTGTAGGATAAGGGTAATGTATGATTGCTGGTAGCTATATTTTATAACTTCGTCAGTTCTACAAAGATTGACTAAAGCATTAACGCGTATGCTTGACTACTGCTCAATTTAAACTGAAAGAATTCAATCCCTGACCTCATGATGATGCTTGATCCAATAGTGACAGCTACTGACAGCTTTAACCTCATGGGCCAATACAGTGTAATTTTGTTAGGAACATATGGGCACATTTATCATAGGATTTGCATGACTTTTTTTGAGGAAAAAGTGGCAATAAAATTGAAATAGGGGTCGTTAGTGGCCTTTTTTCTACCACTCAGAACTAGCAGCTTAAACAAAGAACCACTGGTAGCGTAATGCCATGTAACGCCATAATTATGACTTGGTATCTTTTTTAAAGAAAATTGCATAAAAATTGCAGTCACTTCCCTACCCCTTGGTGTATTCACTGCTGTGATTATTTTACTTGTCTTGTGATTATTTTGTCTAACGATAAATAAACCTGATAGAACACTATGTTTGTCTTTGTTATTTCTAAAATATCTTTGTTCAGGGAAAATCCCATGCTATTCTAGGTAGACAGAGTTGTGGCTATAATAGTGTGCCAATGGTTCCATGCTATGAAAACATCAATTCTTTTAAAGTAGGTTTCCAGGAGATATTTATATTCAGAACAATCCAATACACAACCATATTGATATATCATCAATAGAAGCAAGCTCATGCTACACAGGATCAAAGCAAAGCATTTAGAGTAGCACAGCAAAAGAGGAAGTTGTACGGCATATAGATATTTGCTTTTACTGCCAGTTACCAAAAAAGAAAAAGAAAATGGACATACACCATTTAACATCTAATGTGCTATTGCTTGTGCAGAATCCAGCCTAAATGAAAGGCTTATTGTCCAAAATCATATTCAGTACATATTGTATCCAAACATCAGCTCTCGCTTCTGTCCACTGCATGAACTTATTTCCCAAAAGACCACACTTTGCTAGCGCCTGCAGGAAAAAACTAGCAGTCTCAGTCACAAAAGGTCTACAGGTTGATTTTGTTTCTTAAAAACAGAAGTGTAGTTAATGATCATTTTACGCTACTTCTCTGAATTTACAATCTTAACAAAGCAAGAAATGACAATGCGTTTTCTGTGCTACTGGGCAGTTACTGTCAATGTCGGAACTAAAAACAGTTCTTGTATAAATTAGAGGTCTGGCTGCTTTCAGCTATTTGTAAGCTTATTAGTAGTAGAACGGATGAGTTGTGCAACATTTTCTTATGTTGCTAAGAAGAGGTTAGAGCAGAAGGTGTCTATGTTAGTTGAAGCATTTCAAAAGGATTTTATTAAAGTTGTAATAATAATTTAATCCAATTTCTTTACAAATTGGTTTATTAAACTTTGCAAACTTACCAAGTAAGTCCATGGACAAAAAGGAGGAGATTTTTCAGGGCCCAGAAAAAATTGCATTGACTTGTGAATCACCAGGCATTGCAATTATTATCCCCTTACGCCAAATGTGGCAGAGTAGACTGGTGGGGGGCTTAGAGAACCGCACTTGATCACTCGCTACAACAAGTGACTGTTCTTGCCCAGCCTGTTCTATCTGATGGCATTAGAGCAGTGGCTCTTAACCTTTCTAATTCTGTGACCCCCACAATACAGTTCCTCATGTTGCGGTGACCCCAAACCATGTAAAAGAATATAACTACTATAACACCGCCCCCTATGTACAAGAATATAACTACTATAATACTGCCCCCTATGTACAAGAACATAACTGCTATAATACTGACCAGTATGTACAAGAATATAAGTACTATAATACGGTTCCTATATACAAGAATATACTGTAACTACCATAACACAGCCCCCTATGTACAAGAATATAACTATTATAATACTGTCCCCTATGTACAAGAATATAACTGCTATAATACTGCCCCCCTATGTACAGGAATATAAGTACCATAATACTGCTCCTGTATACAATAATAAAACTACCATAATACTGCCCCCTATTTACAAGAATATAGCTACTATAACACTGCTTCCTATGTACAAGAACATAACTACCATAATACTGCTCCTATTTGAAACAATATAATCACTATAACACTGTTTCCCCCCAGGTCTTATCTTCCTCCTCACCTCACTCAGGTAGCCCCCCCATGTCTGCTACCACCTCCTCACTCAGAACTCCCCCCAGGTATTGCCCCCTCCTTTACCAGAATCCCACCCCCTGGTCATGTCACCCCCTTCCCCCACAACACAAAACTTCCCCCCAGATCTGCCCCCCTTCACAGAACAAACCCCTCCAAAATTTGACCCTCCACAAAAAAGAATCCCCTTCCCAGATCTTACCCAGGATCTCCACAGATATAGTCCTTCCTCCTTGTCCTCTTCACTGTCAGCAGCCCTGTTGTATGCGATTGAGAAGCCAGAGGGTCATGTGATGATTACATCATCACAGATCCTTGAGCTGGCAGGCTGTAGGAGCTGTATTTCTGCATAGAAATACAGCTGCTATAGCGACCCCTGCAGCGAGACCTTGAATGATGTCATGCATTATTCACACTTGTTTTATCAAGTTTTTGTAGTGATCGTTGATGGTTAGTGGAAGTGGTTGTCCACAGTTATTTTCTCTAAAGGTTTTTCTACCAAGTATTCGGCTGATTGTGTCAATACTTTCGTCCGGCCCATTTTTGGAGTTTTGTGTAAAATTATCAATGATTTGACTTTTTAAAATTATCTTTTGTGTTTTTTCATTGCAAACAAAATAAAGATATTAGTACCAAAGAATTTGTGATTGCAATCATAATCTGACTGCAGGGGTGCCAATACTTTTGGCCACTGCTGTATATATAAAAGATAATCTTCTATAAGATAATTTCAAATCATCACTATAGAGAAATATCTATGAATATTATTATTTCCAGAACTCATGAATTCTTGTAAAATTTAAGTATCATGAACAAATATGTTTCATAGGGATGTAAATATTTTTCTTGTAGACGTTTTGCTCTGTATTATAACATTGTTGATTTTTTTAATAGTAAAATGGACTGTATTAAGTATCTGCATATTTAATTAGATTTACTAATTAAATGATAATCTATTCATTTACTAACACAACTCTAGAGACATTATCACTTTTGCCTGTAAAGTAGCAGCTGTGGATATAAGTCGTGAAAAAATAGAAGTATGCCCAAGAGGAAAAATATGACAGTATTGTACGAAAATCAATTACTGGCTTTTAGATAAGCATGTTTTTATATCAATATATAGACTCCTCATGAAACAGCCATTCCTGTCTGCAGTCCTGCTTACTCAACATCCATTTTAAGTAGGGCTAGACTGATGTAGGTTGGATCGACAATTAAGACCAATCTATTGGATCATAACAGTAACGAAAGAGGAAAATGACAGTTTCAAGTATATTGTTTCTTTACTGTGTCACCATAAAATTGATGAGATGTTAGAACATGTCACTTTCTAACAAGTTTAGACTCTGTCAAATTACCAATTTATTCCTAGAAAAATATGGGCTTACATGGGTTACTTTTTATTTATAGCAATGTAAGGCTCTATTCACAGAAGCTCCTATGTCCAGGTATCTACTTAGTTCTTCATAAAAAAACTGTTCCTCCCCCTTCACTAGCCAGCCAACCCAGGGCGTGGCGTACATTTGTGTGCATAAAGCCTTAGTCGGACAACTTCTGTAATCAACCATGCTGGCTATCATTTATGATACTATTTGATGTCACATACTCCAGTATGAAGTCTTTAAGTATCCCCTACAATTGTTTCCCAAAATAGAAGTTAAGCATATAATTTTGTGATAAAGTTCTAGAGGCGTGCTTTATTGGTACCAAATGACAGAACTGAATATGGTAGCCAGTAGCCTTGTACACATTAATTTTATTGAGCATAGATTGGATCATGTCTACATTCAGGCAGTTTATTCAAAGAATATAGACAAAAGAAAGAGCCTACAGCTCATTTTAACCCCATAGTGACCACTCATACGGATTTACGGATTTCTGTCTCTAAGGGGCCTAAGGGTAGGCCGACGGGTTTCTCCGTCGGCCTTACCAAAGGATTTTACGGGCCCCCATAAAAGTCATAGAAAAGCTGGGACCCTGCTCTAACAGACCGGATGACAATACTGTTAGAGGATGATGTACCTGTAGTGGGAGAGAGCTCCCACCCTCTCTTCCCGGCACACTTCCTGGGGTGCTGTCTTCACTGATGAGCAGCTGGGGACCTAATAAAGGTCCCCAGGACTGCCATCTTTCTTTGCCTGTTCAGGCCAGCTGCCTGTCAGCCTATGCTGGTGCATGGGCTGAAATTTCTAATGCACTGCAATACATGGTGATTGCAGTGCATTAGTATGAACTAGTGATCACATGAAAGTAATGTGAAAATAAAAAAGGTACAAATAAACCCACAAAAATAAAAAAATTATAAAAATGAAAAATAAAATTCATAAAAATGTCCCAAAGCTCCTAACACAATGTCCCAACGCATCCCAAAATGTTGTATAAAGTTATAAAAATGGTTATTCTCGGCGGTGAACCTCGTAACGGAAAAATGCGATCAAGTTTCTGAATCGCCACTTTTTTGCCCTTTCGAAAACACATTAAAAAATGTAATAAAAAGTGATCTAAAGGTCACACAGTTCCAAAAATGGTAGCAATGGAAACTTTGGTTTGTCCCAGAAATAAATGACATGTTAGGCATTTCCATACTCTGAAGTATGAAAAAGTTATTGAAGTCAGAATATGGTAAAGGTAATCATTTTTTTTTTTTGTTTATAATTTTTGGTAAAATCTATTAACATCTAATAAAACCTATATATATTTGGTATCCATGTGATTGTACAAAACCAAAGAATATATTAGAGATGCTATTTGGAATGTATAGTGAAAGACGTAAAAATGGAGCTCAATTGCGCAATTGACGCAATTGCAGTTTCTTGTTAATTTTACCACATTTTGAATTGTATTTCCACTTCCCAGTGCAGGTGATGGAATAGAAAATACTTTTGCTAGGAAGTAAAATTTGTTACGCAAAAAATAAGCCCTCAAACACCTCTGTACATGGAAAAATAAAAGTTATTGATTTTTGAATGTAGGGAGTGATAAACAGAAAGTAAAATGGAAAAAGCCCCTGTAACACACGCTAAAAAGTTTACAAATTCTGTGGGATAAAGGTTTGTGATACCTCAGGCCACTTTCACACTTGGCATTTTGGTTACGTTTGAAAAACGCAATCCAAAGGCTCCACTCGTGATAACATATTTTAACATTGTGTATCCAACACGTTAGCTAAACACAAAGTAAATGCAATCTTACCTCAACGTGTGATTGCAGGTGGAGTCTTTGGATTTTGTTTCAAAATGCAACCAAAATGCCACATGTAAACGTGGCCCCAGGGACTCTACAAACACGTTATGCCACCGGAAAACTATCCTGCCCTACAAAAGCTAAATGGCTCGTTCCGCACCCCGACAGTGGGTTACATCCACATATGGGGTGTCCTCTTCCTCGGAAAAAAACTGCACAATATATTCCTAGATGCATTTTCTACTTTTATTCAGTTTAAGTGGGTAAATTGTGCAGCTAAATGAATGTATTAATGATAAATGTTAGTGAATTCCAAATCCAACCTTCATTTTGTTTGAATTTCTGTAAAATACATAAAGGGTTAACAAGCTTCCTACCTGCTGTTTTGAGTAGTTTGATGGGTGAAGTTAATAGAACGGGTTGATATGTGCGGGAACAGAACTTCCAAAACCCCTATAGAAATGAAATGGACCCTTAAATAATTGATTCTAAAAATTTTATGAAACTTTATGAGAATGCTGTTCAATTTGTGATCTTTTTAGTGTTATAATAAAACAAAAAGATACTTATAAAATGCCAACACCAAGCTGAGATATAGTAAATGTTAGTTAGTAACTATTTTGGGTAGCAAGACTATCAGTTGGAAAACCAGAACAAGTTTGATAATAGCAATTATTTTCAAGATGTTTACCAAATTCACCTTTTTTTTAAACAAATAAATGTTAAATATATCAACCAAAATTTCAAAAAGTACAAAATGTAATGGAAAAACAAACTCAAAAACTCTTGGATAAGTTAAAGCCTTCTAAAGTTATAACCGGATAAAGTGACACATGCTAATCCTGAAAAATAGGCCTTAGTCATCAATTCTCAAATTAGCTTAGTCACTAAGAGGTTAAAGAAGTGTCCATGGACTACAAGAAGTGGATGTTAGATGCACAGAGAGAAACACTAGGTTAATCCAAGTGGGAATAACTAAAAAGTTATTATTCTAATAAAGGTGAAAAGTGTTTCTGATTGAGCACTGTCCTTTGTTGTAACTTGGCTAAGGAACTAAGTAACAGTTACAATGAAGGATGATTTTCTGTCTGAAACGTGTACCTGTGCTATTTTTGTGCACACCATAGTGGTTGTTTATCTTTAGTCAGAACATTTGTGTGTTTCTTTTTTTTTTTTGCTTTTTAAGGTCTTTAAACTTGTTTCAATTAACATAGAGGGTGATATATCAGGATATCAGGACTGTACAAAAAAACTTGTACAGAAGCAGCAAATTCTTCTGCAATCCCCTTCTAAACTTTTGCCTATGGCTGATTTGGATTGGAGTTTATTTGCGCTAGAATTGCAACATTTTTATTGCAATTTGCACCTAAGTTGTGCCATTTTGGGGAGGATTGCTGCTTTCCAATAACGTTATTAAAAAAAATGGCTCTGGGAGTTTCCATAGGAATTAAAATAACACTGGCAACTTTGCCTGAGCCATTTAAACAGTGAATTTGGCCAAACCCACATTTTAACCCCTTACCGACATGTGACGTAGTATTACATCACATGCCGGGTCTCGGTGCATGGAGAGGGCTCGCATGCCAGCACCGATCGCAGGTGTTTTCGGGCTGATCACCGCCATACTGTAGTATGGCAGTATATGATAGGATCTTTCAAACAACCTAGTGTTAATGTACTCTTGGGAGTCTGAAATATAGTAAAAATAAAAATTAAAAAAAAGTTTAAAAAAAATAATATAATAAAAAAACTGATAAAAATATAAATAAACAGTAAAAATCATAAACACATTAGGTAATGCCGCATCCGAAAATGCCCGATCTATCAAAATATATTAACGGTTTTTCATTGCATTTAACCCCGTAATGGAAAATCGTGCCCCCCCCAAAAAATTTAAAATTCTATAAAAAGTGATCAAAAGGTCGCACAGTCCTAAAAATGATAACATTGTAAACATCATTAAAATCAGCAAAAAACGACACCACCTACAGCTCCATATACCAAAGTATAAAAAAAGTTATTAGCCCCAGAATATGGCAAAATCCCCCACAAATTGTTTTTAAATGTATGAAAAGATTATAAAACCTATATAAATTTGTTATCCCCCGTAATCGTACCGACCCAACGAATTAAGTAGACACGTCATTTGGGGGGTACAGTGAAATCCGTAAAATCCAAGCCCAGAAGAATACGGCACAAATGCGTTTTTTTACCAATTTCACTGCATTTGGAATTTTTTTCCCGCTTCCCAGTACAGGGCATGGAATATTAAATGCCACCATTATGAAGTGTAATTTGTTACGCAGAAAATAAGCTACCACACAGCTCTGTACATGGAAAAATAAAAAAAGTTACAGATTTTTGAAGATGGGGAGTGAAAAATGAAAACGAAAAAATGAAAAAGGGCTGCGGCATTAAGGGCTTAATGGGTCTGCTAATCACTAGTTATAACAGTAAGCCTCCAAAGAGATAAATAAAAAAAATTGTCTATATCTGTAGTGAATTTCAGTGTATTTGCCTAAATTTAATTGTAGCTTGTTCTTTACTATACAAATAGGAATCTGCCCTCTGTACATTGGTCGCTGTGTCAATAACATTGCACGTAGTGACAAGCAAGGCACACACTAATTTCCTGAGTGGAGATTTATTAGCTTTGAAAACTTGCATAAACACTGTAATAATCAGATCCAATCTGCTGTTTCACACAATTGCTTTTGCTGTGCCTGAAGTCGTTGTAAAGTTAAATTGTTAGATTTAATGATGCCATCTGCCTCAAGGTTTACTTTTATTTGGCTGATAACAAAAAATATGATTGACCAAGATTTATAGACTGTATACACACATATATGTTTTCTATGTACCAACGTGTCTACTCTTACATTAGCACAAGGTGGATAAATTCTTATAAAACCAAAAAAATAAGAGATACTGGCTGGGACATTTCAAAAGCTTAGCTCGCCAGACCACAAATCAGTAGATCCATTTGTCCTTAGATCTGACCAGAGGATAGTGTAACAACCATCTAGAAAAGGAATGCAATGCAAACCAATACATGTAAAATGGGTTACTATCAAGTTTATGGTAAGTAGTCACAGCCTATACCAAAGACAGATTTACTGATCATCATTCTGCTCTTAGACCATTTCTTTCTTCTTTTTGGGAGAATGTTGTGGAAAATTCACTATTATCCTAACACACTACTATTGATTATTTCATATTTTAGCTGCCGTTGTATGTAAATTTCTTAAGAGTTGAATTCAGAAAATTTATTTACAGTTGTGCTTATCTATAGGGGCCATCTCTTCTTATCTTCAATTTTATGCGACTGGCACAGTTTCTCAATATTATGGGTTAAGGTTCACTTATTTTTTTCATTATTTGGTGTTGATTTTTTACAGTGCTTGCCTATATTTTAGACTGTCCCTTATATACAGTATGTATGTTTTTTATGTATGTTTGTTCAGATCAGCAATTTGTAGTGGAAGTGTTCTGCAAGTGTCAGCCTGACAGAAATTTCTATCACTGTGATTCAATGTGCAGTTGTTTCCTAAAACTTCATATCTATATCTCCACGTCTTCATTCTTAGGCTGTTGTTTAGTCTGCTTCTTAAAGGACACCTACCACCAGAATGAAAGACTGTACACAAATGAGCCTGAGGGGCTACAGGCTCTATTAACACCTATGGTGCCTGGAGACCTTCATACTCATTTGCAGAGAGTCCTTCATCCTGGTGGTAGATGCCCTTTAAAGGAAATCTACCACCGGTAGGAACTGCTCTTCTATTAGCTTGTTATGCCTTTGTTTTTGTTAAGAAAGGCTTTAAAATGATGCAAATGAGCCTGAGGTGCTCTGGACTTCATAGCTGTTAATTGAGTCCATAGCAGTTAATGGAGTTAATTGCATAATTGTTAAAGCCTATTTTTTGTAAGAACAAGGACATACAATGACTTGGTTTACTATCCTCGATTCTGGTGGTAAATGTCCTATAACAGTGATGGCGAACCTTTTAGGAACTGAGTGCCGAAACTAAAAGCCGTATATATTTTTCCCAAAGTGCCAAATGCCAATTTAAAATGATTCACAGTTTTCAAACGTATTGGCGCCCTCAGGACACCAATCCAGGAGAAAAAGTGAGAAATTTGGATTATTATTGTAGTTTTCCTCTAAAGTCCCCTTAACAGGATGAATCATGGGTCCAGAGAAGAGGCTACAATGATAATCCAGCTCTGTCCACACCTCCTTGATTCAGGTCTTGAGTCCTGAATGGTGACCTTTGTGCTGGGTTGATGGCTTGGGTGCCCAAAGAGAGGACTCCGAGTGCCACCTCTGGCACCCGTGCCATAGGTTCGCCACCCCTGTCCTATAACATATTATCTGCAATGCAATCCAATAGACACTCACAATACTAAGTATAATGGTTTTATTCTGACATTTGGACATCAGGGCCCTGTTCAGACTACTTTTTAGAAAGAATGCATTTTTATGTAGGTTGTGATCTGGCAAGCAGTTTTCTCTTAGTTGATTATTTGTCACTGTGTAACTTAAATGTTTGCTTTGTGTTATATACCATAATATGTATGCTCTTTATCTGGAGCTATTAGTTAACATGTGTATGACCTTTTAGCCCCCAAAAAATGTTTTTTTCATACTTAAATGGGTTGTCTGGGACATTTAAAAATCCATGTATGACTTGGGGATGCTATTAAACCAAAAAACATCTTATATTTATCTCCTCCAGTGCTCTCATTCATTCACTGAGGGGTGCCTGCTTGCTAACAGAGCCCCGATCACATCCACATTCCTACATTGCAAACCTCTGTAAACATACAGAGGCCAGGAACTAAATAGATGGACACATTTATACAATGGAGCAGATATATTAAAAGTGTCTCAAAATATGGTAGACCTTGTAGATTTAGTAATAAGTGTGTAAGGTAGACTAGACTAGCAGTCTCATGCTGCACCAGATTTATCAAAGTATTACTATCTAGTCATAGGAGCATATTTATCAGGGCCTCGGCACCACGTCTGGGCCAACCTGAATATTGAAGGGCTTGAGTTAGAAGGCAACCTCTAAAAGTTTAATTATTTGCAGACAATCTGCATTTGCCTATAACGAAACCGCTAACATCACTGCTTAACCTCTCCATGCTGATGGATAAGTTTACATAAGACTCTGGCCGATGTGTAAATTTTGATAAAACTGAGGCACTTTTCTGCAATATTGTTTGGGAGTTAAGACTACACCCTCTGAGGACTCGATTAACTTAGCTAATTTCCCGACAATGTTTCGGCAGCTTAAATCTGATTTTGCTAATTGGGATACTTCTGCCATTTCAGGGGTAGGGCACATTAATTCTTTAAAGATGAAAACGTTACCTAAAATTTTGTACTTGTTACACTGCCTCCCCATACATGTCCCTGTTAATGCTCTGCAAGATTTTCAAAAGGCTATCTTTACTTTCATATGGGCTGGTAGGAAGCCTAGTGTTAATATCCGTTTTATGCATTTACATAAAGGAGTTGGGGGAATGTCGGTGCCCCACATTGTCAAGTATTATCAGGCTGCCAGGTTGTCACAAATAATTGCCGTGCACGGTTGGACTCTGGGTCCCTTGTGGAATCTTCTCTACTAAAACCTTTTACCATACTGAATGCCTTTTGGGATTTAGTCTCTTTTACCATTGATTGGGGGACATGTATCTTCATTTCTGATAGTTAAATGGTCTGATTTTTGCGACTTTTGTACATTTTGCAACTTTTTAGTGCGACTTTTGCTTTCATTTTACAAGTACACCTTCGTCTGTACCTTCTGCAGTGTGCCTTATGTATCTTTATTTTTCAGATGATCCGTGTAACTTTTTACTTATCTATCACTTTTCTTTGTTTATTTTTGTGACTTCTTAGGTGAAAACCTGCACCTGGTCCAGGGGAGGTGCAATGGAAGGATTTTTTTCATGGACACTGTTTTAACATGTAAATTGGAATAATTTCACATGCTTTAAATGTTTAAAATTTTGCACAGTAACCAGTTTTTTAAAAACTAATCCACAATCCTTTAAATAGTGGAGAGAGAAGGTCTTAAAGCAACTCTGCTATTTCCTAGATGGTAATAAGGTGCCTGCAATGTCCACCTTCATTGAGAAACATGACCTCCCTCAAGCCAACAAAAAAATAAAAATTATTTTATGTCCAAAGGTGTTTTGTCCACTATGTATTTGATATTGAATCAATCACCTAATCAGAAATATCCCAACTTCAGGTGATGGAAAGTTGACTTGAATGTTAACATGTCATTACAGGTATGGAGGTACTGTTGCAAGACAGTTGCCACTGGGTGATATCGGCGGAAACATCCATTAAGATTTCACATAGGACCTACTTGGTTTAGGAAAATATCCATAAACTGTTACCATCAGCCTCTCCCTTGTGCTTAAGAGGCTTTCTCACATTTGGTGGATGTGTCCAAGGGTGACTGTATTCTGGAGCCATATTACCCAACTGATTTCAATGGTTCTGAAAGTGACTGTAAAACCTACCCACTGAGGTACCACTGCTAGCTGATAAACCACAGAGGTTCAAATACCAAACTCATAATTTGTGTCAGTTTATCTGTATGACAGGCAGAATTCATATTGCAGCCCAATTGAATTTATCAACCCTGTCAGTAGATCAGGTGAGGGAAAGGATCTTGCAAATGCTGCTATATGAAAAGATTTTGCCAATATGGGACAAACAATATGGAGGCGTACTATAAAACATGAAAATCCTTGATAGACTATGTCCAGCTGCCATCTCCCTCTATCCTACTGGCGCCTTAGTTTAGCTAGTCTCAAATTGAAATGGGGTAATCTAATTTCAGCTATGATTACTCTACACTCATAGGAGGAATTGGATTGTTTCTCTGCCTTTTTTCTTTCCCTCCCTTTCCTTTCCTGTTGTGGTCCTGTATTGTGTTTTCTGTGGCTGTATTATGTCTACCCGCCTTCTCCTATGTCCTGTGTGTTACTATATGTTTGAGCGTCTGAGATTGTGTTCTAGACAATCTCCTGAATGGAAAAATATGCATTTGCACCACAAGTTGTGGTGCAAATGTGAAAAAGTTGTTGAAAATGTGCAAAAACATCACTGCACAAAAATGTGTGACTTCTTTGCACTGATATTTAAAAAGAAAAGTAGAAAAGTAGAAAAAGTTTTTAAAGCTCTAAAATGTTGTTTTGTTACAAAGGTTTTTGGTGCAAAATTAGAACATAATTCTGATGGATAGCGTACAGTTTGTGACCATTTATTCAATTTAATTAGCAATTTACAAATGTTTCTATTCTACAAAAGTGTAGAATGTTTGAAAAGTGAGGATTGAACTTTACTGACTTGCTTTTATAGAATGTTATGCAATGAGGCTGTTCTTGCATCAAATACTCTTATTTTGTGTTCTAAATTCAGGAGAAGTTCTTCACGCCTGGTCACTTTCTCCATTAAAAGCACACTGCTTTGTATTTATCAAGAAAACATTTCTGGATTGTTTGTGCCTGAAACAAGAAAAAAAACATGTTTTGGCATGATTATAGACCATAGTGCAGAACTTGGGAAAATGTATAAAAAGCACCAAAAACAATAAAGTTACATTTTAAGTGTAAACTGTAGAAGCTAGGCAAAAGTAAGGGATTTGTTTTGCAGTTTATTGCATTTTATTGAAATTTAACATAGTTTGTGTTACCATTTAAATAATGTTATTTCTTTTTATAAGAGCAATTATTTATGCCCTATTTGCATAAAAATGGCAATCTCCATTTTTAATGGATTCTGCTGTTTTTTTTTGTGTTTGATGTTTGGACAAAAGTTTTAGTAAAATGCACAGTCTTTGAAATATATGAGATGTTTAGAATCTGGTTTTGCAGCAGTACCAGCAGTAGTTCTAATGCCAGAATAGTGAAGTGTTGTAAATGGCAAAACCAATAATAAATAACCCCCTTTGCCTATGTGCTGGGGTTGTGTTACAAATACTAGTTGGAATGACGGGTGAGCAGACTTATTTTCTGCAGGGGCATTGTCATGTCTTTCATGTCTGAACCATTTAGTGTCTGATGACTCTTCTGACTCTTTTTACTCTTCTTCTGACTCTATCTGGTTGACCTTTTTGCCTGTTTCTTGAAGATTCCATTGCCCACTGTTTTTGTACCTCATTGCCAAAAAATGAGATTTAGGGGGAACTCTTTATTCAGTTTCATTATTATATGTTGTTTTATTATATGTTTTCTAAACAATTACATTTTTTGTTATCTATAGTGATAGATAAATAAATGCTTAACCTAATATAATTAAATATTAATAATTAGACATCCATGCGCTCCCCAAGCAATATGCAGTAAACACTTGCCAGGTATGTAGACAGTTCAGCCTGTGAGCCCTCGCCGAACACCCGCAGCTATCGTGTAATGTATATCTAAGGGGTTAAGTAAGGCAGTGATATTTTAGATTCAAACTATATCATACGTACCGTTTCAGAAATTATAGGGAATATTTTAATTTGTGTTTTTATCCAGATTTAATATGTCAAAAATACTTCAATACCATAAAGTAAAAAAAGTAATGTAAACCAAAAATAAGTCAACCTTTACTTTAAGATACTACTAAAGTCATTATTGCTGAGGTTATGTGAGCTAGTCATACTATTGACAACAAATGAAAATAATAACAGTCATGTCCAATAAACACAAAAAATTCTAATTAGTTTGAATGGAGTTAACCAGGTTTGTGTCTGTTGAAAAAAAGTAAATTCAATTGCATAAGGAGGTTAGGAATGTGAAAGCCTAGGGTTATGAATCAACAATAAGATTCCTCTTTTAATTAATGCAGTCAAAGATCTAATGTCTTTTCAGAAACATACATTAACACTGAAATAGTAACCAGCAAATGCCACATTACTTTCCAGAAAGTATAATTAACAGAAAATGTAGCTTAAATAGTAATTAATTCCTACTGAAGGTCTGATAATTACTCATTACCAGAAAGAATGAAGTGTTGAAACTTTTAAAAAGCTGCAGTAAACCTCTGTGTAATAACATTATTTATGATGAATGAATTAATGTATATGGATGATGGCATAATTCTGGAAAACATTTTGAAATTAATTCTAAGAACTGGAAAAAGAAATCACTCAGTTGTGCTGTACGACTAGAAATACATTTTCCCTGCTAAAGTTGTGTGCTATAATATTTAATATATGATAATAATTTAATACATTCCAACAATAAAAATAATGGGACCAATAGATTAAGACCTGTGCAAAATGCTGGAGAAATATTAACCCCTACCCAATACCCAAACAGATGTAAGGAAAGGGATCAGAAGCTGAAAAATGGAATGGAATCTTTCATAGAAACATAAAACATTAATAAACTCATAAACTGGCCATGAAAGAGCAGGGTGGAAGGGAGCCTGACTACCCATGACACATCAGATTTAATAGTGATTTTTATCTAAAATTATCACAAATTTTATTCCAATAATATGCCAGCTCCTTGTTAATGCAGATTTGGTACATGGAGTACAGGAGATGCAACTAATGCATTATAAAGTGTGAACCTCAAATTAGGAGTAACGGGGATCAAGACTGTAATATTTAAATCAAGCCTGGATAAAGGTTATTAACTTCCAATGTAGGATCTGTGCAGGAACCACCATATGGCCATCAGAGAACATGACCATGGCCTCTACAATGTTTATTTAAACAAAGTGGCATGTCTTCTCATTGTGGCATGTCTTTTAATTTGCATGTTTAATCTTCTGCCGGATTCGGTAACATAATCCCTTTCTTCAGTTTATTATGGTTATCTATGGTCTAGCTCAATGATAGAACAGTAGTAAAAAAAACAATCTGACCGGAGCTCCTTTTGTGTCTTTTAAATGTCCTTTGACATATCCACAATTTCATTCCACTTCCAATTCTTAGGACTTCTCAGGTGTAATTCCACATAAAAAGGTATTCAGATGAGAATAGACCACTGTTCAGACGATT
The DNA here is from genome assembly GCF_040894005.1 of Engystomops pustulosus. NCBI lineage: Eukaryota > Metazoa > Chordata > Amphibia > Anura > Leptodactylidae > Engystomops > Engystomops pustulosus. Next base: position 108,784,937 of record NC_092412.1, on the reverse strand, counting down.
CTGCTGCGTTTTCTTATATCTTGCAACCACTCTACTAATTGAGGGTTGCTGCAGAAAAGATTTAAGCAGTGATAGTGCAGTATGTTCAACCAGGTTAAAACACATGTTAGAATAGTAGTATGTTTTGCCTAAAAAAAACATTATGGAAAAAAACATGCAGTATAGATACATAAATATTTAGCACAAACAATCGGAAAAATATACTCCTCTAATGGAAAATTATTAAGTTACCTGAATGCATTTTATGTTTTTTTGCAAAGGTGTCAAGCATTTTGTTGATAAACAAACTTAGGTATTGCAGTTGATACCATGTGTTAAATTTAATAGCACTTGCCAATTGCTGTTAAGTTAATGAGTCATACATTTCACCAGAACACGACTGTGATGTTATCTGAAAGATTTATAATACTGTAGTTACATGAATTGAAGACAGCGCTATGACAAATAAGGATGTGCCATTACATAACATGTAGCCTTGAGATTTTATTGAGATCACCTTGAAGTATGTTGTTTTCTCTAAGCCACTAGATATTATATCACAGGTCAGTAAGTATTTATGCTCCTGCTGTTTGGAGTCCTACTGAAGATTTGATGTAGTCTTGATTAAAATAGTAGGTGAGCTGGTTTATACTTACTTACACATTTAATGACTGAGTTCAAAAGATTGAACCATAACCCTGAAAGCAGGGGGTAGTTTAGTCTTAGAGGCAATGTCTTAGATTTCTGTGCTCAGGATTCACATCAAGTACAACCATTAAGAGGGTGTGCAAAAGAGTAATTTGCAAATAAAAAAACCCCATTGCAGTTGGCAGCCGATCAGATCACAGAAGCTTTTATAAAGGGTTCATAAATGTAAACTACAAGCTGGTTGAGCTTAATGCCTTCCCACAGCATGTTTACATTTTTCAAACCAAATAATATTGCACATTATATAGGGTAATGAAATGATTAGCTCCAGTGTGAAGACAACAAAGGGGTATACAAAGGGTAACAGATAGCCAAATGGGAAGTCATAACCTTAAAGGGTTCTCGCCTAAAATAGGTTTTGCAATATTAATACAAGTGCAAGAAAAAGCAAACAGTTTTACTCTCCTTAGCTTGGGGAGAAAAGTGGTCAGTCTTGAACGTGACCTTACAAATTACTATTTGAAAAGTTAAACTTAACCCCTTAGTGACGTGGCCTGAAAAGGTTCTAGTGACCGACCGTCTCAGTTATGAGGAAAGATTAAAACAACTAGATTTATTTAGTCTGGAAAAGAGACGACTACGAGGGGACATGATTAATTTATTTAAATATATGAATGGTCCATACAAAAAATATGGTGGTAAGTTGTTTCAGATTAGATCAAATCAAAAGACGAGGGGGCACTGTCTCCGTTTGGAGAAATCAAGGTTTAATCACCGGAGGCGACAGGGCTTTTTTACTATGAGAACGGTCAATCTGTGGAATAGCCTGCCTCAGGCGCTAGTCACAGCAGGGACAGCGGAGAGCTTCAAAAAGGGTCTAGATGCCTTTTTACACCTAAATAACATTGATGGTTATGTTATATAGAATTGTTTCCCCTAAATCCCTTCCTCATCCAATCCCTTCCCTTCCTTGGTTGAACTTGATGGACAAGTGTCTTTTTTCAACCGTAGAAACTATGAAACCGACATTTTTAGCAAATTGTTGCAGTGTTTTTTTTGGGACACATAGAGCTAGTTAAAAAAGTAATAAAAGTTTAAACATTTTTTTTCATGTTTATTTTTATTTGCGGAAGAAAGTGGAAAAACTGCTTTTTTTGTAATTTATAGTAGAGTTTTTTTAGTTTTAAAATGAAATCAAAATAAACAGTATTAATAAATTCACTATTTAGTTTTGGTTGTTTTGATATGTAATATGTATAGTCTCAGGAAAACGGGATGACTATGGCGATGCTTTTTGTAGTGTAGTGGGGGATTTGTTTTTTATTATATGGGGAAATGTCAATGTATTTTTATGAGTATTTATTAATATTTGTGTGTGCGGTTTTACTTTATATGTCCTCCATGAGGTCATAAAAGACCCCTGGGGACATTTTCACTTTTTTTGAATTTATTTTTCTTCTTTTACAAGTTTTCTCCTCTAATTGAGGCATCTATAACAGCCCCAGTTACAAGGGAAAATGAACACCTGTCACTGGGGTTTCTGATTAGAGCTCTGGATAACCCTTTAGATCTGGATAACCCTTTAGAGTCTATAGAGCCAGCAATAAGGGAGCGGAGAAGGGAGAAGCAGTAATGAACCCTTCTCCCTAGGGTCTCCGGATATACAGGCTAGTGAATCTGGGATAATATCCTGGTGTCATTGTACCTACACTTGCGGCAACATGCAGGCAACAAGGGAAGAGATAAGTATAATGTTTTTTTTAATTTTAGAATGATCGCTGAAAAATCATGCGTGTGATTTTGAACACTAAACCACCAGTTCATATGGACCTGTTTGTGGTTAGTGTCCCAAATTGCACAACATTTCACTATTTACTAATCTTATTTTCCTCCATGTCTTCTCCTCTCCTCCACCCAACCAGCTTACTACTTTCTACCTTCACTGCATTACTGTCAATGGATATCAGTGGACTACTGACTGCATATTAATATGGACAAATCATTTTTTACACTTTTTCAGTGTTCAGCATTTTTATTATATAAAGTTGTTTGTGACATTTTTCTATTTTTCAAAACACATAACCATAGGCATTTCCATAGGACTTAATAAACTTCATGTAACAACATGCATGGTACAGATTTTATAAAATTAATAATCTGCACAAAAATGGTCTGTGAAGAAAGTCATAAAATGCTCATAGAGGCAGGAAGATAGCCATCAATAGCCATCAATGCCTACAAGGTTCTGTAAGGTGTAGAAGATGTTACTTCTCCCTAAAATAATCTACTTGACATTTATATATTCATTACTTATTCCAACTTTTCAAAACAAATGCCTAGTCTAGTTGCTCCTTAAACATCATGTGCATTACAGTTATTATGAATCATTAGTAATTGTCACAATTGTTTATGTAAAAATTAAGATGACACATTTTTTAAGAAAAAATCCAGTTCTTATATGGCCATAGAATGTATCTTGAGCCTCATAATACATGAAAGGAAAAGCTCTGCTTCTGTTAGAAATTCCATAGTATAAACATCACCTAAAGTTGGGTGAATCTAATATATAAAGCTGGATGTATGTATGCTTATGTATGTATGTATGTTTGCTATATGAATGAATGCTGTCGTTTTTTTACAGTCACCAAATTTTGCACAGCTGCTCTCTGTGACTCAGGAAACGTCATAGACTTGGTTTTGAGATTAGATTTTTACCTGAAGCTTTTCAAAATCCACTTATTAATCACCATATACAGGAGCCATTGTCTGCTGCTGCTGTGGCAGTTAGAAGCTGAGCCATTATTGGTTGCTGTTCTGCCACAGGTCATTGATTTGAACTCTGAGCTATGATTGCTTACTATAGGCAATGGGCATAAGACACTTACATGTGAGGTAAGATGGACAGGGATAAAGAGATAGAGGAATATTTATCAGAAGTGTCTGAGGTAAATCTGGTTCAGTTGCCCATTGAAACCAATCAGATCAGCTGTAATTTTATAAACAGCTGTGTAAAATGAAACATGAGCTCTGTTTGGTTACCATGGCCAACTAGAGCAGTTCTGCTCTCAGACACTTCTGATAAATTACCACATAGACAAAGTGAAAGTCAGAGAGTCGGAATGAGAATGTCCATGATAGACAGTCACTGGATTGAGAGTGTCCGAGACAGACAGTCACCGGAATGAGAGTGCCTGAGACACAGTCATTGGAATGAGAGTGCCCAATACAGTCAGTCAGACAGTCAATGGAATGAGAGTGCAATAGATGCATATAAAATATTTTTTATTAATCCATTCTATTTTGTTATAGCTAAGAGCATTATTTACTATTCCAGGCAATGCCGGGAGCTACAGCTAGTATGTTATACATTTGAAGTTGGCTTTATTTAGTAAATGCATTATTTTAGCAGTAATATAACATGATTTATTTAGCCATTCCATACAATTTATTTGATCAACTTCAAATCTTGCTCACTAGAGATTTGATTATTTGATAAATTTAGTAATTTAGTCTTTATTGCCTTCATTATATACCACATCTCTGATATGCTTTGTGAAATGTTCTATAAATACACTTACTAAAGTCTACTCAAGACTCAGGGTTCATTCGTATGGCTGTATATGGTCTATAGAATGTGTCTCCTTGACTTAGCTCTGTCCTGGGACTAGGACTCCAATAACCATAGTTGTCAATGAAGCATGAAGTGGGACAACTATCCTGTACTGTATTCATGTTTTCATTACTATACAGTTTTTCCCAAGGGAAGAAGGGGTGCAGATCTACTGTAGCAATCTTTTTACTTAGTTTATTTCACTGCTCCATTTAATAAGTTGGACAACCTCTTCAATTCCAAAAATGAACTTGGTTATGCAGAATTAGAAATCAAGAAAGAAATTTATCAAAATTGTCTGGGACAAAACTATTCTTAGTTTCTCATGTGAACCATTTGGAGATCAGATTTCATTTTATAAACTCCTGTGGTAAAATGAAAGCTGTGCTTTGATTGGTTGCAATTAACAAGCTGTCTAAAAGTAAGAATGTTCTTAGTTGCCCATGGCAACCAATTACAACTCCCCTATTCATGAGCAGTGGTAAAATGAAAGCTGAGTTTTAATTGGTTGGTAACTTATAACATTCTTACTTTTAGACAGCTTGATAAATTTATCCCAATATCTGTATACATGTTGCAGCATAACTTTCTATTTTATAACATAGTACAAGTGGCATGGAAATAAAGTCCAGCCTTAAAATGGAAAAGCAGATTCAATACATTGTGTTATTGTTTTTCTTATAAAATAAGGTCAAGCTAATAATGCTAAACTTTAACTTATTAAAGCTGGTATTAATTATAAACTTGCACTGTTGTAATTTGTAAAAACAAGATTATTCCATTACAAAAAGTCAAACTAAGAATGATAACTGATGTTCCAATTATAGATGCTTTCTACGCACAGTGGAACTGCCAACATTACAAAGCTCATCATTAATCCACAGTATTCCCCAGCACATCCATCCATATAATGATACAAAATCCTTTTTTAAATGTCGCCACAGTTTGAACATTGTCCATGTTCAAAAGAAACAAATATAACATTCCTTTCAGCTCCCCCAAGAAGATAAATATGGTCAAGGTAATGGGTTTCTGAAAGTATGCAAATAATGCACAATTATCTTAACAATAATCAGTAGAGAAAATAAAACTGCTAATAAAGAAAACAGTGGCTACATATTCTTCTATTAAGATTTTATTTAAAGGAAATGTACCATTTGATTTCATACTTTATGAACCCAACATACCTTGAGAATGCTGTATCTACACTGATGCAGGATCATATTTTGGTTAATACCTGAGATGAGTGGTTTTGCTGAAAAAAAACAATTATAACATTCAGAATCTTGGGAAAGCTGGGTCAAGCTGCCTTCATAAACACATGACACACAGAGCTTGGCATTAGACATGGAGGTAGTCAAGCATGACTAATCAACCTGAGCTGGATCATTCATACACAGCATTCATCCTGCAGTGAGTAATTCATGTGCAAGGAGAAGTGCTGAACCAGCTATAGAAGCGAGACAGCTTCATTATCATAATTTTATCATTGTTTTATCAACAAAACCACTCAGCTCAGGGATTAAACAAGATATGATCCTGCATAAATGTAGCTACAACATTCTCAATGTATGTTTGCTTCATATTGCATCAAATCAAATGGTAGGTTTTCTTTAATACAAATTCATCCTGTGAGCCCTCTCTATACACCCGCACCCGCCGTGCGATGTACTACAACGTCACATGTCAGTAAGCAGTTAAAGACTTAATGCCCACAATTGATGCCAACAATGATCGTAGGCATTAAAGACAGGGGAGTTTGAGCCAGAACTTTGCTTTGCTCTGCTCTGCTCAGCGCAACTTACTGTAATTTCCTAGCTATAGAAAATTTCAGTTCTATATTTTTCATTTAAATAAATTCAATAATAGCCTTTGTCATCGAATTATGTAACAACATCCATGTAATTATGTTCTCTCCCCAACCTGTCCATGTACCAATATTTTGCCTATTTTATGCGTTATCCCAACTTAATCAGTGTTTTGCCTATTTTATGTGTTGCCCTTACTCAACATTATAGTAATAATAATAAAATCACTCTTATGATTAGCTTTTATATATAAATCTCCAGGATTTAGAAAAACAAATTTGGAATTGTCCAAAAATTTAGTGCCAACTCATTTGAGTTCTGCAAACAATATATTGTTTTCCTTAGTACCATAATGTGATAATTTAGTGTCCTGTGTTGATAAGAGGTCTCAACATATACTTTTCCAATAAATACAACCTGTAGTGTAGTCTTTTTGCTTATGATAAAAAAATCTACTGTGCATTTCATTGTTAAATGGTCCACATTTATATAATAGCTAGTGTTTGTGTGGGTTTCCTCCAGTTTACTCCCACATACTGGTAGGTTGATTAGATTGTGAGCCCCATGGCGTCAAGGGCTGATTTGGCAAGCTCTGTAGTCGCTATATATATAAATGAATAATAATTATTATTAAATAAAGAATTATTATTATTCCAGTATTCACCCCTATCTTTCTGACAAGACAGGACTATTATGTCACCATGTCAACCAATGACTAGAGCCCTTATACTCATTTTTTTGGAAAAGTGACTGGGATGGAAGGATTAAGGGTAGGGTAGGAGTTTTGAAGGATTATATAAAGTTGTAAAGTATAAGTATGGTGAAATTAAGAAAACCGACCCTCATAAATGGGGTACATCCTTCCCTGGCTGCAACAATTAGAGTATGGAGCCACACAACTTTGACAGTGTAAGTGATTTACAGGTGTAATAAAGAATTGGCACAATGGGTTTCTAAGCAAAATTGCTTTTAGAAGAAACAGTTTTTACTAATATGGACGTATCAAGAGAGCTGTAATTAAAATACCTAGCAAAGCTGCCCTGACATGTGCCAGAGATTTTATTATATTTAACACCCATTAATTAATTAGCCAATTAAGAAATGTGTAAACTAAAAAAATCCATCAGGTAATACATATGAGCGAGTGAGTATAGATCTTATGATAACACATTGTAATACATTTTCCAAATGCAGGCCTCTGAGATTTTAATATTTCATGGGTCATTTTAAATTGATGGATAGGCTTCATATTTTTCTTGACTTCCCAGCAATAATGATTTAGCTAACCTGCCACTTTCTAGAAAGGTGTTATGTAATCTAATAGAAGATATATTGATGCTATATCCAGCGGTAACATGTTTTTTTTTCTTCTAAATTGTAAAGTCTATTATATACTATATTACATATGACTGTACTCAGCAAAATCTAGTACTATTCTTTCAATGAATCAGCAGAATACTTCATAATGTACGTATATTACTTTATAAAGCATACAAAATTATCACATTTTTTTGACCGGAGAAAATTTAGTTTTGTGTTGTATCAACTGACACGTAAAGTATACACTCAAATGAACAATATATAAGTATTTGAAATGTAGCTAACATATAGGTGAAAAATTACATTATAGTAAATTGTGATAATAGCTTCTTTGACGCATTACATTGTACTATACCATTGTCTTGTTTGCATGGGCTAAGAAGAACCATTCAATCAGGGGTACCACGTACTTACAGTCAAGCTCCTAATAGCCGTTCAAGCTCTAAGAACCTGTGATCAACAATGACAATAGTATCAAAGACATTCTAAGCACTGTCCCCCTTGCATTGGCACCTTACAGAGGTAAGTATAAACTTATACTTACCTCTCCTGGCAGTCCTGTTGTCTCACGCCATGGCTTGTCGGCACCATGCTCCGGCACGGCGGCAGGGGATCGATGCTTTCTTAATTAAAAAAATATAAAAACGTCCAAAACAATGACTTCAAGAGATTGAGAAGAGACAAACTTTTATGTAAACGTTAATGTATAATATAATTAATGAGTGTTTATTAATAAAAACACAGGGCTGTTATAAAAGATAAGCGAATCATCAAAAATTTGATTTGATCTTGTACAAAATTTTACATTTTCCCCCTCCCTCAGCTCTGCGTTTAATGACAGTAGAATCAAATTAGAAAAGATTGATTTAATTTAGTGTCTGAAGAATGCAGATTCCAATTTATGAATCAATAGATACAAATAGATACCCTCATCTCTAACTATTAAGTATGCTTTAATGAAAAACTAGTTGTCTTCAGAAGCAACTAAAACATTGGAAATGAGACAATAAGTGAGCTCCTATGTTCACATTTATCAGTTGACTTCAGCTTTGTTATCCTACTTTAGTTTTTAGTGTGGGAAAAACAAATCCTTAATTAACATCTTTTATCTTCAAAAGAGAAACACAATGGCCATGGGAGTCAACGCAGGATAACGTGAGTTACAGCCAGATCACCTATATATTTTTTAAACACTCAGACAACACCTTTAATGAAAAAAAGGGAAGTTGGCAAGATGGTTACTGCTGGTTAATGATTAGGCTGCTGTGTATGTCCAAGAGACACATATGTGGAGACATACTTGTGTATATGCTGTTGCAGGGGTGCTCTATTCCAAAACACAAAGATTCTTCATTGCTCAAGTATTAAAAGTATAAAGGAAAGAAAACAGGTTAAGGGAGTAAGACAGAGGAGCTCTTTATACAAGAGACGGCCGTTTGGCGCGTAAAGTGCTCTATGTGCGAAATGGCCATTTTTTTCAGCAAAACCACTCAGCTCAGGGATTAACTAAGATATGATCCTGCAACAGTGTAGCTACAGCATTTTGAAGGTATGTTTGCTTCATAATGCATCAAATCAAATGGTAGGTTTCCTTTAATCTGTTTTTATGTAACTAGCTGAAATAAAGAATCAATCATATGACATTGCAGGACGGGTGAGTGCCGTTCTTTCCTTTATATTTTTAATACTCAACCCCTTTAATGTGTGCTAGTGAACTGGGCCTTTGCAAGAATATCACTTTATGTATATGACATAAAAATTTAGTAAATTCAGAAATTGAGACTAAGTAAATTAATGAAAGGTTAAAGAAAATTATTATTGCTCTAAATAAATACATACAGAATTGATAGTGCCTGTTTTACAAGTGAATTCAATACTTTCAGATACAAAAGAGTTGATACATAAAAACCTGGCATACATATGATATGCAGTATGCTTTTCTTAAGTAGCTTCTTTGCTTGAGAGATTTAAGAGAACTGAGAATTCTATATATCAGTAAGAAGACAAGTTTATATCCAACTTATAATTGATGGCAGCAACCTGCAGTGCCAGCACAGTATTAAGCTGATGCAGTATTTGCCTTAGAAACTATGTCTCAATAGTTTATTTAGCCCTATTTAGATTTAAACTTTCATAGTACATTTCTACTTTTTTGTGAGTTTTTAAAGGATTATTATACATTAAGAACAAACAAAAATAATAATAATTTTCACATCCCACACATTTTACTTTCCTTACTGCAACTGGAATGGGAAATTAAATTAGATATCTGATCCCAAGGTTGCGAAAGTTTCATGTTGCACCCTATATCTGAAAATACTTTCTTAAGATCTGATATAATGTAATATGACAATAGTTTTTTTTCCATTGTTCCACTGAAGGAATATTTTCTGAGAGCCAGTATAGCTGCAGATAGCACAAACAATATATATATATATATATATATATATATATATATATATATATGAGAGAGAAAACAAAAAATCAAGCCGGTGGGCAAAGAAAATATTAATTTCAAAGTGAGACATTTTTACAACTCAAATCAACATAAAATATATGTTATTTTTGTTATTTGCTATCTGTCAATGTTGTTCATAAGATATTTTGGCCACAAAGGTGCTAAATTTAATGTGTTGAATTCCAAGAAAAATAAGTCTGAAAAATTTGTATTAAAAGGCTCACCACCCTCCTACCATGGCTTATTATCAAAAAAAGATGAAAAATGGAAATGCATACAGCTCAGCTGCATTATAATTCATGGAAGGAAAAGACTAGACAGAAAATGCACTTTTAAATGAGATTGTTATATGCAGAATTTAAGGTCTGTGTTTCATTTTTTCCTTTTCTTCAATTTTTATAATAATTCATGTAATAAACAATCATCCCAACATTCTGTGCTATTAAGAGAGTCAAATTAAAGGAACTCATTTCAATTTGTGTCATCAAAGTTGTAAATAGCATAAGATAAACATACATCAGGCTTAATTGCGTCCTCACCAATTAGGCTATTTATAGACATTTTGCTAACTATGATCTAACAGTAAAAAGAAAAAGATGTTTTTGTATTAGCTTTTAAGTGACACAAATGAGATAAACTGAGTCATTAATTTAGCTACCCAGCAGACATGTTATAAGCATGCTTTCTTAATTAAAAAAATATAAAAACGTCCAAAACAATGACTTCAAGAGATTGAGAAGAGACAAACTTTTATGTAAACATTAATGTATAATATAATTAATGAGTGTTTATTAATAAAAACACAGGACTGTTATAAAAGATAAGCGAATCATCAAAAATTTGATTTGATCTTGTACAAAATTTTACATTTTCCCCCTCCCTCAGCTCCGTGGTTAATGACAGTAGAAACAAATCAGAAAAGATTGATTTAATTTAGTGTCTGAAGAATGCAGATTCCAATTTATGAATCAATAGATACAAATAGATACCCTCATCTCTAACTATTAAGTATGCTTTAATGAAAAACTAGTTGTCTTCAGAAGCAACTAAAACATTGGAAATGAGACAATAAGTGAGCTGCTATGTTCACATTCATCAGTTGTCTTCAGCTTTGTTATCCTACTTTAGTTTTTAGTGTAGGAAAAACAAATCCTTAATTAACATCTTTTGTCTTCAAAAGAGAAACACAATGGCAAAGGTTTCAATGATAACTTCTCAAAAGACCTCCCTGGCAGCCAATGCTGCTTAACCTTATCATAGCAATATTGATTATTAGTGGAGAAGAAATACCAAAACCCAAATTAACCATTTCCACAAAAAAATAAAAAAATTGAAGAGGCTGTTCCCGCCGGATACATCAAAAGGCATAAGCTACTGGCAGGGCCACCGGCTAAAACTATGCCTGGTGTGACCTGGCTTAGTTTTGCATAAAAAATTGAAAGTTTGCAGGTTTTTAAAAAGTATGCAAGCAAGGGCCAGGAGAACCCCTTGCCCACCCACTGCTCCAGGGGCCGCACCCCTCTACACCAAATATTTTGTTTAGTGGTGTAGTCACGATAATAATCTCAAATTCTTGCAGTGACAAGAATTTGTGATTATTTCAGTTTTATGGTGTAGAAATACTTAAAATCATAAATCTCCCCGTTTGTTTTTTGGGCTCATTCTATGAACTCTATGTTCTATGTTCCTTTCACATATTTTATTTTGGATTCAATATTTTAGTAATTGCCTGAACCATGTTAGCAGAATTATTTACTATATCTGAAACAAATTAAGAGTTTCCTTGGCTGTGTGTTTTGGATCAATGTCTTACCCAAATGCCCATCTCTGTTTCGTTGTAATCATCCCAGTAGATGGCAGCAGACATTTATCAAGAATGTCTCTGTATATTTGTCTATTTAACCTTCCTTCATTTGCATGAAAATTACAAGGACAGCATGGTGAAAATCAATCCCAACCATGATGTAACCACCTCAAAATATGCTTGAACATGCTCTCAACATGAGTGTGCATACAGGCCAAGGAGGCTGAGTACATTTCTTAATATTTTCTTGTACAACTCTTCTGACAATTCTTTTATCTTGGTCTGTAATCTTGCAGGGAACACCTGGCTATGGATCGTTTATTGTGCAATAATGTTCTTTCCACTTCTGGATTGTGGCCTTAACATTGCTCACTAGAACCTTCAATAGTGTAGAAATGTGTCTGTTTCCTCTTGTGTGTCCCCTTGGTAATGAGAAACCTAGGGCATCCGATGAATCAGTTGATATTATTTTTAATTAAGTGACAGTAATTGCTTTCCAATTACTAAAATATTTTAGCTGGTGTTATGTTTTGCACCTCTCTATTTTCATGTGTTTATTGCACTTAGAAAATATGTGAAATCTACAATTTTTATACAATATTAAGTACATTATTAGGATTTTTTACACATTATACAAAATGTCCCTTTTATCTTAAGCTAACATGACATCCCTAAGGAAAAAAAAATGTTTCAGCCTTTGCTTCTAGGATTTAATGTCATATGACATTTTACCTTGACCAAATATCTTTTTGTAAAATCTTTTATCTTTGAAACCTTATAATGCACATGTTCAATGTAATCTCTTCAGGAATTTCCTATTTGTAAATTTTGGATAAATCATTTATTATTGCTTTATCATAACATTTAAATGATCAGGGTTGTGGTATAGTAATCTAATCAGAATGCATTTTCCAAAAGGAATAGACTAGCATCTGTAGACACCGCTTGGCTATGTGAGTGGCAATTCATGAAGGCTCAGCGGAGAAACCAAGATTTTGACCTTTTAGGCCACCTTTTCAGGTTTAGGCTGTCAATAGATGAGAGTCTGTTCTGCATTAGAAAACAAAGAATGGTTTAGGTATTGCCCGATATCAAGTTACTTAAACGTAGCAAGAGAAGCTCCTTTGTTGTCTCTTACACTATCTTGGAAAAACAATTTTGTCTAATTCATAAAATCACATTAAAGATTGCATAACATACATTCCAGATCTGGAATAAGGTTGTTGTGTAAGAAACATACCCAAAGTTGTCTCAAGGTGACATGGGAAGACTCCTATTGGCAGCAGCCCTACCATGCACTAAGGCTCTGATAGTGTGTATAATATCACAACTCAGAAAGTAAATCATAATACTTAACCCTGCTACATTTTCTCTCAGTTTCTTATTCTTTCTTATTCTTGTCATCATGTTGCTGACTTTTAAGGCACCATTGAGGCAAAACTTATTTTACCGCATTTGAAATATATTTGCATTTTCTAGTAATTATGTGACTTGCAGCCCATTGGACTGTGGAAATAGTAGTGGGGACATAATTGGCCTTTTAGGTTTACAGAAATGACACATCTATGATTGCATCCCAGGGGTACTGAATCAAATGGAACATGTTCATTACATTCTGTTCTATAGATGCTGTGATCACTATAGGATGTAGCAAATTTACCAATGGGCTGAGATCAGTGAAGTCAGCTTTTTCACGATGTAGTTGGTTGTATATCATAGCTATTATTCCCCATAGTGGAAACAAAATTGTACAACGTGACATGGAAAGTTAATTATCTGAAGTTATGTTTCAAACTCAACATCATGACAGCCGTACATTTTCTTCCTTTCTGTTTTCATGTAAATGCAAAGTTTACCTTTAAATGTCTCACTACTGAAAATAATACCTTTAATCCATTGCATAAAATCATATAGATTTATAAAACATGTAGATAAAATGAACTTTTACATTCCATTTCCAAAATCCTGTTTTTTGTCAATGTAAAATCAAGATCCTTGTGGACCATGGGCCATCGTAGTTTGCCTGTCTATACTATATGCCAGAGGTAAACCCCATGATTTGTACAGCTTAGCAGTATTATTTGGCATTAATTGGGAGTAGCATGAATTCTAATTCTATTTTTCTTATCAATATTTTGACTTTTGCTTTGTGTACATTACAGTAAACTATTTACCTACAATTTTGATATCTCATATAACCCAAGGAATGCTTAGCGATCAGATGGAGATTTACCTTTTACGTACAAACTGAAAGGTTTCTACTATTAATATTTTCATGTTGCTTTCTGTCTCTTTTTTTTGTTAAACTAATTATCACATTATTTTTATGTTTTCAGATGAAAGAGAAGATGTTCAAAGAAAAACATTCACAAAATGGATAAATGCTCAGTTTGCAAAGGTATGCACCCATATTTCTTTGTTTTTCAGATGTTTACTACCTATAGCTTTATTAGTAAATATGTAAAAATGACTTGTTTTCTATAAATGAGTTTGCATTTGGAGCAATATGTGACCAATTATTATTTTTTTTTTTGAAGCATAAATATTTATTTTAAAATTTGATTTTCTTTAGAATGACACAGCATACAATGCAAAAAGTAAATCTGACATAACTTTTGTTATGGCCTCTAGTGAATCCTACCTGGTCAGTGTGAATTAAGTCCAGTAGGACCTGGAGTAACCTGTTAGCCAGGATTTTTGCGTATAATTTGGTATCACTATTAAGAAGGAAAATGGGCCTAAAATGTTGGGGTATATTCTGGGGTTTGGGGAGAGTAATGATAGTAGCTTCCAGCATCTCTGAGGGAAGTGATCCTTCCGTCATGACTTTCTTGAATATGTTTAGGAGGTAGGGGGTAAGAAGATGGCTGAATAATATCAGGTATTTGTTAGAAAACCCGCTGCTTGATAATGATAAATAATAATTCCTTTATTTATATAGCGCACACAGATTACACAGCACTACACAGAACTTGCCAAATCGATCCCTGTCCCCAATGGAGCTCACAATCTAATCAACCTACCAGTATGTTTTTGGACGGCCACAAATATTACTGTTTCTATTGGTTTATTTAGGGTCTCTAATTGGCCTTGTTTCAGTTTAGGGAGATGCTTTTCGATGAAAACTCATCTATTTTTACTTGAGTTGGCTGACACATCCCTTCATCCTCATTTAAATTGTACAAGGATGAGTAAAAAGAACCAAATAGGTTGACAATTTTTAAAGAATGAGTTTCTTTACTAGTCGGATTGCAGGGATTCAATAGAAAAGGGACAGACATTCTTTTTTTTTTCTGGTTTGATCTGCTTTGTTTATTTTATAATGTATAGTTAAAGCCCTGATTTTAATTCTTTCTCATAGTCAAAAAGTAGAGCAGCCCTTAAAGCTTGGCAAGTTTCAGTAAGGAGATTGTTATTGGTTGGACAGGTGTTGGTTTGCAAGTCCTACTCTGTTTTTCGGAGTTGTTGAAGGTGACCTGTCATCCTTTTATTTTTTTGTTTCTGAAAATGGTACCCCTGAGGGTACGCCTGACTGCCACCTTTTGTGCCAACCACAAATTAAAAATCTTCACTCACAATTCAATGTTATGTTGGAAATATTCCAGAATGGAAATGGTAAGTCTATCTTTGTATGTTGGAAGGGAGTATATAAATGGGGTGTTCCTCCAAAACCTTTATGAAGGAGTATTGTAAGACCGAGACAAATTTATAAAAATTGGGGAACGAACGGACCAAGTCGTCGTTCCTATGCTATAAGTACACTTATCTGCTAAACTTAATTCTATACTAATAAATTATCTATGTCTATGTGAGTAAAAAGTATATTCTCTTGATGATGCAATTAAGCATCTATATGCATCATAGAATTCTTCCTTGTGAAACCACGACATGAGAAATACCCTGCTGTTGATTGTTGTATCCATAGAGGATTCTGGGATAATATTGAAGTCTCCGAATTACAAAAGGTTACCTTTTTGGAGTTACCCTACTTTTTTCAATATTCTATCAGCCTGGCTTTTTTATGTTTCTGTGTAAGAAGTGGGGTCTTCCTGGGTATCCTACCATACAGTCCATTTTCATTCAGACGCTGACGGATAGTACGGGTTGACCCCCTTGCGTTGAAATCTCTGGTCAATTTTTTTTTTTCTGTCCACATCTAGGGAGGTTAGCCACAGTGCCGTGGGCTTTACAATTCTTGATGACACTGCGCACGGTAGACACAGAAACATTCAGGTCTTTGGAGATGGACTTGTAGCCTTGAGAATGCTCATGCTTCCTCACAATTTCGATTCTCAGACAGTTCTTTGGTTTTCTTTCTTTTCTCCATACTCAGTGTGGTACACACAAGGACACACAACAGAGGTTGAGACAATTTTAATCTATTTCAACTGGCTGCAAGTGTGATTTAGTTATTGCAACCACCTGTTAGGTGCCACAGGTAAGTTACAGGTGCTGTTAATTACACAAATTACAAAAGCATCACATGATTTTTCAAACAGTGCCAAAACTTTTGCCCACCGCTTTTTTATGTTTCGTGTGGAATTATATACAATTTGGCTTTTTGACAATTCTTTTTGTGGTTTTCCACTGAAAACAAATTAAATGAAGATAATAATACCAAAGAATTTCTGATTGCAATCAATTTTTGGAAAAAACTGAGTATTATCTGACAATATTGCAGTGGTGCTAATACTTTTGGCCACCACTGTACGTTAACTAGTGTGAATGGAATTGAAGTTGGTGTACAGAACACAACAAGGTATTTCTCCATCTCATCAGAAATTGACTTTTCTACTTGGACACCTATATCATCTCTAAAAGCTATTAGTACCACTGCCTTTTTACTCTTGCATTGGCCATGTATATATGTGGGAATCTCTTATTGCTAAATGATGGACATTTTTGTTTCATGAAGTGTGTCTCTTTTAGACATATTATCCCTGCTTTTTCTATCTTAGCAACCCTCCATACCGATGGACTTTTGAACGGTGAGTTTAACCCCTTCACATTTAGCCTCATGACCTTAATTGACATCATATGGACCCTGTATAAGTTCTATTTCACTGAGCTGGCCTGACTCAGAACCAAATTACACTTAAACATGAAATAAACTGGTGTGGCGGAGGTCGGGACATGTTGCATCCTACTTCCTCTGTCATTTGAAAGAACATGAAGGATATGTAATAACCTGCAAAATTGGTGGGGGCAACAAAAGTTCACCTGAAGGCCTCACGTCCCAACATTGTAGCTTCCTCTGTATGAATTGCATCTTTTCAGGCCAGTCCTTCTGGATCACAGGTGGTTGACTCCTCCACCTCTCGCCCTTGCGCCTGATCCTGTTGGAACCCTCTGGATTTCATCTCTGCTAGCTGTTGCACCATCTTGGGAGTCCTCTGGCCTATTAGTGTCGGAGAAAAAGTCTGTTAGATGCCATGGGCCATTTTTAGCTGATCTTTTTCTGGTTAGAATGGTCCTGGATCCATGCTACTCCTTCCTGGATCCTCAAAACCATGCTCGGTACTGCTTAATTTGTTGCTTGTGTGGGCTCAGCTTCGTGCATCTGTCCTGAAGCTCAACCAGGCCACGCACACACCATTTATTTTATTTGAACCACAAAAATAAATATGCTAATGTTATGGATGTATATTTCTTTACACTTTCTCTTTTCTAGAAATGAATAGAGGTGTCTCACAAGATGGGCTGCTTTCTATGTCATTTTTGTCATATGTTACCTATTTGTTATGAATTGAGGTGTTTCAGTAGTTTCCTGACAATCCTTACTTAATTTGATCTATTTCTTTTGTTCAAAATGTAAAAGTGCAATGTTAGTATTCACATTAGTTGGAATTTCTATCCATAATCCTAAAATAGTGGGATTTTATGAATTTACAGCACACTATTTATAAATTTAACCTAAACAATAGTACAGTATACAGTCAGATTCCCTGTTCACTTCTGTAAAGACTGCAGGCAGTCAGTTGCCTAGGCCTAAAGTAAGTAAAACATTTTTTCAATTCATGGACTTTCAGGCTACATTTATCATTTTTAGGGTCACTAAGGAAAAACTTTTGGGGGCACTCATTGTGTCCTGTGAACCAGTTTTCTAGCATACAAGGTATGAAAAAGACTCTTCCCCTAACACATATCAGTTTCACCAGCAGTCCCATATACATTACTAGAAGTTGAACAGAATAGCATGTTTAAGCAGTGGAACAGAATATAATGCTCAGCTATCCATTGCAGTCCAATAAAGTCAATACACATAGAGAGAACCTGCCATTACAATGGAGGACTTGGCACCCCCATTCTTCATAGGTGTGGATTCTGTTGGTCAGGCACCTACTAGTCAAACACTTATAATTTATAATCTTGGGATTGGATTATAAATTGCAATTTTGTAAAAAAATGATTTCAGTAATTTGACTCATAATTACACTGACCTGCTCCACAGTTTTCCTGCTGCATTTTGCTAGTGTTCATAGTTATTATTGTTGGTTCTATTGAATCTGACAATTATTTAAGCAGGAATGGCTTATATTGATTTATTATCATGACATTATATTAAATCTGTTATAGTCTTAGTTGATTCGAATGTGCTAGACTTCCAATGATAAATAATCCTAAAATTTCCATATGTTATACTGCAGTTGAATTTAAAAACTGTATGTATTGCTGTAAAGTGGCCCTGTATTGTTCAGCTGTGATTTTTGTGGTCAAAGGGGGGCTTAAATCTTCAAATAAATCACAGCACATAATTGTCAATGTGCAATAAAGGGGGAATTATTGGTTTTTATAGTCTAGTCTATAGACTATAGTCTAGTTTTTTAGTTTAGTAAAGCTAATAAATAAATTTGTCACTTATGCTGTAATTTCTAACTAGTTATGACAGCAAGATAATGTTTGTGGTGGTTTCTATTTATATAAAAGGGGCATCAGTAAATATATAATGTTTACAAAAAGAAGAAGCTGCAGTTTCAGACAGTCCATGGACAGGATTATTTTGTTTAAATTGTTATAAGGAAAAATGATAGAAAACATAGAAAGTGTTCAGTAATGCTTTTTAGTGTTTTGTAATGTTAATGTACATTATAAAGTGTTGTAAAAGTGCCTCATGTTAAAGGGGTATTCCACAACCTTAAAGGGAACCTCTCATCAGAAATTGGCTTACTAAACTATTACCATTATGTTGTCAACCAGCTGAACACCTTCTCGATCATGTTTTTTTCATGGCACAGCTTAGTGGCATCATCTAGAAAATCAACGTTTAACTGGTTGTATAAAGTCAGAGAGGTTGAGAGTTTAACACAAAAATTAAGCTCTCCTCACCTCCTCTCCTGTGATTAACATCATGCACTGGAATTTAGGAGATCTGATTAATGATGTCTGTGGACACAGAACCACCAATTACAGTGTGGGGGCGGGAAAATCTTGACTTCAGTATGAAACTCTCTACCTCCTTGACTATAAAACCACTATATACCTCACTTAAAAGTCGATTTTATGGATGATGCCACCACACTAAGCCATGAAAGAAACTTGATCTGGAAGCTGGTCAGCTGCTTGATAACATACTGATAGTGGTTTATTAGGCCAATTTCTGTTGACAGGTTTGCTTTAAAGTGTTACTCAGATTTCGTAATGATGTTTACCTTGTTGTCATAATGACAATTGAATTGACATTCGGACAGTCATTACTGTGTGAGCTTTAAAGCTTTACAATTTCCCTGCTCTCTTGATAGTGAGCATATAGAAGGGGCTAATGGCAGTGAACTACAATAGATTATATGACACAGCTTGTGCTGCAAAGAGAAACTGAGAAAGATCTGCAGAATTATAGACTGAGATGGAAGGACTGATCATGGGCCACCTTCTACCTTTATTTGCTTCACAGTAGATATCTGCATCCACAGAGATCTACAAACACAAGGCTTTCCTGTTAGCTACACAAATCAGTATCACATAAACTCCTCCTCACTCCAGGGTGAGAAGGGAGAAACAGCCCCTCCACCACTTTGCGCTTTATTTAAAGGCAGGGATCTGACATGTGATTCCGAAGTGATTAGCTGGTAGAAGCTATCAGAAGCAAACCCAACAAAACAAAAAACCCACACAAAAAAACAATAAATGTTGTTTATGAAACCTCTTGCTTATACAGTTTGGTGAGATCCTGGAATTTCTGCCTCCCTAGCTCCCTATTTTATACTGCCCAGGACGTCCACTAATCAGTGGAGATCAGTTGGCATATCCATTGCTACAAAGACAACAAACACTCAAATTTAGGTTTCCAAATATATAGATGGCTACGGTATTCCTAACACAATCATTTCATAGTGTGTACTGAAATAATTTTATCTACCTATTATTTATCTATTGCTAGAAGATAGATAATCATGCTATCTCATAAATCAGTATATTCCTTTCATGGTTATTAATAGTAGTATTAATAATAATATTATCGGTAACTCTATACAGTTATCTATAATTTTAACTAATAGGTCTAGGCTGAGGTTGTATTCCATATAAGTCTTACTGTAATAGATGTCCAACTGATATTTTACTACCCTAAACAGCTGGAGTTGGAATAAAAGCATAATTTTTGATTCATTAAATGATTAAAGAAACTGCAGAACTGTGAAGTTTCCAAACATATACTGCTTGAATTAGAAGTAAAATGGCACTAAATTCAACTATATAGCCAAGCAAGAACTAAAACCTAACGAGTAACCAACCGTTCCTTCAAATATGTATTTTTTCCATAAATTAATATTGTCATAGCTATTATAAAATAAGCCACTATATTTTCATCTTAAATGCATATTGAATAGTGATGAGCGGACCTGAAGCCAAACTTTGAACCCAAACTTTGCGGGTTCAAATCCCCCAAACTTAATTTTTAGTTCTAGACTGGGACCCGGATAAGTTCAAACCACTCTCTGCCACCTTTAACGCCCATGATCGGTGGGAGTTAACTGTTTCAATGGCGCTAGCAAAGTCAGAAGCGGAATTTAAATGGCTAAACGAGTATTCCAATGACACAAAGAGCAAGAACCCTTCCCAAAAATGCAGAGTAAGGTAATTTAAATGCCGCTAGCTACTCAAGGTTTTCAAATGGCAGATACGTTCATCACTGATATTCAACATTATACAGGACAGGCAGTGCCTGTTTTTTTAAGATTTTTTTCCTTTTTTTTAAAGGTTTTAAAACATTATACAGGACAGGCAGTGTCTGTTTTTTAAAGAATTTTTTCCTTTTTTTAAGGTTTTAAAACATATTGTGGCACATTTACTAATATACCACAAAGAAAGATATGTATCAGGGCTTCTGTGCCACGCTCCCGCTGGAGCCTCTTGATGTATATGGCTGTGCTGGATAGCTCGGTGTATAATACCCTGGTGCATGAGTACTGGTTTATAATAAATAGCGCTCATACTTTATATACACACATAGGGGGATATTTATCATACGCTGGCGCTCATGCGCCAGCGTATGATAGCCCCGCCGCTGCAAATTCGCAGCCCGATACATCAAGAGGCTTCTGCCTCTTGATGTATCGGGCTGCCAGTTGCGCAGCGTTTTTCCTACGTTTTTCCTACCCCAGGCCCAGGCCCACATATGAAAAGTCGCCGGCAGCAGCGAGTGCGCAGGCGCGGGGACAGGCGTGAAGGAGGCGTGAAGGTGGCGGATTGTGAAAAATAATCGCAAAAGCTAGCAATAAGCTAGCATTTGCGATTATTTCAGGGCCTCTGCGCCACTGGCGGTGCGCAGAGGTCCTGATAAATATCCCCCATAAATACTATGGGGCAGATTTATCAAGCTGTCTGAAAGTCAGAATATTTCTAGTTGCCCATGGCAACCAATCACAGCTCCCCTTTAAAATATTCATGAGCACTGATAAAATGAAAGCTGATCTGTGATTGGTTGCCATGGGCAACTAGAAATATTCTGACTTTCAGACACTTGATAAATCTGCCCCTATATATTCACTCCATTCACAAACATCAAGCATATGCACACATATACACAAATACACACACATATACACTCCATATGCATACATATAGCCTACTCGCAAATACAGCATTTTCACACTTATATAGGATATACACACCATATGAACACATACAAAATATAAACATAGCATAAACACACATATAACATACACACATACAGCAGAAACACACACAAACATACATGAAAGAATGTGCAAAATCCGACAGAAAACTGGTGCAAGTACCTTAGGAAATGTGCCCCAGTAACTTGTATTTTCAATGCAAGATAAAACTAACTACTAAAAGAACCTAAATCAAGAATCTAGAAAAACTTAGATAATATCAAAATTGAATGTCTCCTATTTATCTTAAAATGCCCGTTCCTTGTCCTGGTTACATTATTGCACAAAGATGTAAAACTTTAAATGAAATCGATAAGTCTGCATTACTTCTATTTATACAAAAAAAGATGCACTAAAAAGATTAGGTGATTAAATACATGCATTCACATACTATGTGTAGAAGTAATCGGAATCATTCAGTTATGTGGAAGACTCGGTTTGCATTTTAATAGGTGAGTACTAGACAGAAAAAAAAAGTTAATTTTCGGAAAGCTGCCATACTCCTCCCTGTAGAATAATTTTATCTGTATAAATATTTTCTAAAGTGAGTATCTGGCAGCCTTGTGCTGGCTCTTCACATTGCCATCACAAACTTCAACCTTGTTTGGGGCTCTCCTGAGCACTGTGTAGTTTATAAAAATAGTTGATTGAATTTACTGTCATCTATTTTGTTTTCTGCCAAGAAATCTGTACAAGTATAAAAAAATGGCACATTGGAACGAGCTCTGTATGATTGGAATGAGAGGACTGTGATCATTCTTGGTCTGAATTTGTGATTTTTGTCTCTAAGGTCAAGTGCAATTAGGTGTTATATTGTTTACTGAGCCAGTGATGTTTTTTTATGTATCTAATGTAGGAACCAGACTCTGCTGCTCTTTTTGATTTACCTCTGACTGCTATGTATGTATAAAGTGCCTATATATATTGCCTTAATTATATATTAATTGCATTAATATTCTTTTAAATAAGTTATTAGTAGCAGAGGAGAAATAACAAATAAAGATGTAAAATATAAAAAAGATATAGCGAAAAACTGATAAGGTTAAGTCAATAGAAACAAGGCTGATTTTGCCACTTAGTCTTGGCTGACACAGCTCCAGTTTAATGACAAATCTAGTTCTGCTACATCTGTTCCATTGTAGACTCAATTATAATTGTTCAGCCATATATAATGTGATTGAAAATTGAAATTCGACATAGACTTGTCACAGTGTATGTTTCTCTAAATTCTTGGAAAATACATTGAGACACCTGATGCTTCATTTAACATTACTAGGAATGACTAGACAAGGTATAATAAGTAATAGTGAGTCAGTAACTGGGTAGAACTTATTCTGATATAAATATCTGGTCCTTTATGGTCCTTTCAGTGATTGAGCTATCTATAACTGCATACAGGGAAATTTTGTTGTCATAAAAATGTTTGTTTGTCAAACCATTTAAGTTGTATATAACATATTTGTCTGAAATGTGTAGAGTCTAGACCTATGCTATGAGATTACTTTTTGTTGTTCACCAACCCCAAAGGAGTGTGGTGAGATTGTGTAAGACATCACCTACAATGAACAATTAGAGGATGTTGGCTGTAGTAGTGGCAATAACAGCCCAGCTCAAGTTGAACTGCTGTAATATCATGGTGGCTATGTTCCTGCCAAAATCTATTGCAACTCCTGGATGATGGTGGCAGTAATGAGGTGTTTGTACTAATGCGCAGAAAGGGCGGCTATAGTTCCCCCAGGGCATAAACTAGTGTCCATAGCCTAATGGTAGTTTAGAGGGTCCATGATGTTCTAGTGTGGTGAAGTGACACAAAGAATTAATGCCAGAATTTACTTTACTGATTGAAAAACTGTGGAAATTATCTATGTAAATGGAGGCACAAATCTTTAGGCTGGCTGACTGACTGGAGACCTGAAATGTGGAGGTGACAGTCCTTTAAATGACTTTCTCCATGAAGCTGGATAAGAAAAATCATTCTTTCTCCTGCAATTAATGTAGACTTATTGGGCCACATTTATCACTTGTTTTTTCTGTTGTTTTTGCGCCTTTTCGTTTAGGCGCACCGTTTTTGCGCCATTTTTGCGATTAAACGCCAAATTAGCCACGCAGCTAAAATAACCAGCTTTCCCTCATCTATCGTTCATTTCCAGATGTTTTGCTGCGCCTAATGATATTCATCACGTGCGACTTTTGCATTTAGGCGCAAAAACGGGCGCAAAAACACTCCAGCCCGAAGGTGGTGTTAACTGAGAAGAAAGCACTGAGCCCCTTTGCAGAACAGCTCATTTCTAGCAGCAGAGCTCAGCCAGACACTAGAACATATAATAGATACATTAGATACACTGCAGACACTAGAACATATAATACAGACATGAGATACTCTGCAGACAGGAGCTGCAGACTCTATTTACAGTTCATCACCTTCTATTTACAAAATATTCTGCAAAACGCTGAGCTCACAGCAAGAGCAAGAGAAGTTTGCACAAGTTTGCAGAAGCTTGCAGATACGACATACAAGTGTCCCCCATGTAATTCTGCACAATGTCTGGGGGGGATACTGTGCAGAATTACATGGGTGCAGCAGGAGACCAGCACTGGGGGATCCCCTCCGGGAGAAGCCACTGCTGAGGAGGTCACTGGGTGTAGGGTGTCACACACCTGGGTGCTGCTGTGAGTGTTATCTTCATTCTGGGCTGTGGGAGAAGCAGAGAGGAGCTTGTAGCAGGATCACATGTAAGTGCCCGAATCTAACATTGCGCCTAAACTGCGCCAAAATTGCGCCTAAACTGTGTTAAAGTAAAGTGATTAATAAGAGGCAGAAAATATACTTATCACAGATGGTTGTAGCTTGTGATAATTCTGGCAAAACAGTGCGCCAGAATTTAGGCGCAACTTTTACACTTAGGCGCACAAAAGTGATAAATGTGGCCCATTGACTGTTATGAGTTGTTAATCTATTCAGACAATAACATAAAAATTACTACACATTATTTTGAGTGGAACTTAACCCAATACCACTCACATACATAGTATGGGATATTCACTAGCTACGCCCTTACAAAACACTTGACACTTTGTTTCACTAGTCATACTCCTGGACTCTAAGTTTTCTTCTTTTTCTTTACAACGCTCCTCACTAAACCATCTCTCCACTCATCTACTCCAATAAACACCTGCTCAGCTGCAGCTCATTTCAGCTTTTCCTTATCCTTACCCTTTTGAGCCAAACGCGACAGTTGGTTTTATCTAACTGATGAATCTTCTCCACTTTCTCTAGAATTTTCCAGGTAAGTAGCCAATTAGCAGGAGGTAACTCTACCCTCCAAGTCTCAGTGCTGAAGTGATGACATGTGACATATCTGCATGGATGAGCCAGCTCCATAAATAGTGGGTGTCAGCTACATAATGCAGCTAACACATGCAACTGGCACCAATCATGAATGTTAACCCCTTAAGTGCGTCCATAAAATGGGATGACAGCACCTAGTCGCTGCCAGGACCCCCAACTGAGGTATCCAAGGATATCACAGCAGTAAAAGATCCTGCCGTCAGCGATGTTACAATATACTGTAGTATTGCCGTATATTATATAAGTGATCAGATGTCTTAGAGTTTCAGGGCCTAGAAATACAATATAAAAAAAGAAATAAAGTTTAAAAATATTTAAAAAAATCTGAAAACTTAAAATTTAAAATGACCTCCCTTTCACTAGATCACAAATAAACAAACACAAACAGGTATCACGTTGCCCCAAAAAATCTGACAAAATATAAAAAATGGTAATTCCAAGCAGTGTATGTAAAATAGCACCCAAATGTCTGCATCACCCCTTTTTTGCCATTTCAAAATATGTTATCAAAAGTGATCAAAACTTTGTACAGTCCCTAAAATGGCCGAAATGAAAATCTCAGCTAGCCCCCTCAAAAATGGATCACTTAAACAGGTCCATTCAGTGATTTATGAAAAAGTATCCAGAATTGGTTCCTGCTGCTCCAGCTCTATTTTATACATAAAACCTTTCACTGTTGAAGCTAGGGTGTTGACTGCAAGTCCCTTCACCACATCTATGACCCCTGTTTTGTAGAATTTACAACTTAATTTTAATGTGTCATACAAAAATTTTGCTATAAAAGTAGGTATCAATCTGCTTAGCTGTCTCTGTTCTAAGCCATGGATAGTATAGAGTTAATGAAGATGGTTAATAATTTTCAACATCTAACAATAACTTGCAGATTTTAAATTAGATATTAAAAAATGCAAGTGAAAATAACTAGAATAGCTAAAAAAATACAATATATAAATATACTGCTGTTTTGCTTTTTTAGTTTGAATAATTGAAACAACAAGAGCATATTCAGATATACAGGCAGTCCCCGGGTTACATACAAGATAGGGACTGTAGGTTTGTTCTTAAGTTGAATTTGTATGTAAGTCGAAACTGTATATTTTATCATTGTAGTTCCCGACAATTTTTTTTTTTGCCCCAGTGACAATTGGAGTTTCAATTTTTTTTTGCTGTAATAGGACCATGAATTATCAATAAAGCTTCATTGCAGACAATTTTAAGCTGATTATTGCAATCTGGGACTATTTTAAAGCATCCAGAGAGCTTCACCAGAGGTCACAGTGGGCAGAGGGGTCCGTCTGTAACTATGGGTTGTCTGTAAGTCGGGTGTCCTTAAGTAGGGGACCGCCTGTATAGGCTTACATATCCCAAGTCATGAGTCTTACCTCTCTTGCTACACAAATCTTTCACAAGATCTAAACATCTAAGGCATTCAAAGTGCTAGAATGCAAAGTGCTGCTCACAAGTATAAGTACATGACACGGCTCAGTGGTCTACGGCTGTAATGATCTAAAAGAGTAGTGGTGATAAAACTGTTTACCTCAGCAAACAGTAATAATAGACTCTTGAAATGAACTTGAGGGAAAGGTGAAAAAATAACTATTATTTTTGATACTTTCAGACGAAATATTTTATGACATAAAAAAGGTAGGATGTGACCTTACATAAAGTTTTTACTAGTATCAGGAAAGGAATAATTTTTCAGGATTATACAGATGGATGAATCCACATCATGTGTTTAGAAAGATAGAAAATAGTAACACAGTAGCAAAAAGATTGCATTTATTTCCAAGTCATTTTATTTTATTCAATTATCATTATTTTTATAGCCCCTACAGTTGGTACAGAAAGTATTCAAACCCCTTTAAATTTTTCACTTTTTGTTTCATTGCAGCCAATTGGTAAGATCAAAAAGGTTTGTTTTTTTGCTCATTAATGTACACTCTGCACCCCATCTTGAATATTTAGATATTTTTGCTAATTTATTAAACAAAAATTGAAATATCACAGTGGCATTAGTATTCAAGCCAAAAAATCTTATTTCTCATAGTCTGTGAGTTCTTATGTTTTTTTGCAAACTCTATGTGTGCTTTCATATGTCCTGCACTGAAGAGAGGTTGCAGTAGTAGTTGATTTTGTGGAACTTTCTCTCATCTCTGCATCTCTGGAGCTCAGCCAATATGATCTAGGGATTCTTCCTTTACTCTCTTATCATAGTATCATAGTATCATAGTATATAAGGCTGGAAAAAGATGCAAGTCCATCAAGTCCAACCTTTAAGAATTAAATAAATGTTTTATCCCCATAACCCGTGATATATTTTTCTCTCCAGAAAGGCATCCAGGCCTCTCTTGAACATGTACATAGAGTCCGCCATAACAACCTCCTGCGGCAGAGAGTTCCATAGTCTCACTGCTCTTACAGTAAAGAACTTTTGTCTATGTTGATGGTAAAATCGCCTCTCCTCTAGGCGTAGAGGATGCCCCCTTGTCCTGGTCACACGCCTAGGTATAAAAAGATCTTTGGTGAGATCCTTGTCCGTTCAGGTATTTGTACATTGTAATGAGGTCTCCCCTCAGTCGTCTTTTTTCTAAACTGAATAATCCCAAATTTTGTAATCTGTCAGTGTATTCTAATCCCCCCATTCCCCTAATAATCCTGGTTGCTCTCCTCTGCACCCGTTCCAGCTCTACTATATCCTTTTTATACACTGGTGCCCAAAACTGTACACAATATTCCATGTGTGGTCTGACCAGGGATTTGTATAAACTATGTCTTTATCATCAGAATCTATTCCTCTCTTGATACATCACATAATTTTATTTGCTTTAGCAGCAGCCGCCTGGCACTGGTCACTAAAATTAAGTTTACCATCCACCAATAACCCCAAGTCCTTTCCGGCTCCAGTTTTACCAAGTAATTGACCGTTTAGAACATATTTATACTTTTTGTTTCCATGGCCCAAGTGCATAACTTTACATTTATCTACATTAACCCTCATCAACCATTTCTCTGCCCACTCCTCAAGCTTCCACAAATCCCAATGTAATGCTAAACTATCGACCACAGTATTTATTACATTACACAGCTTCGTATCATCTGCAAATATTGAAACTTGACTGTGTAAACCCACTACAAGGTCATTAATAAAAATATTAAAAAGAAGTGGCCCCAATACTGACCCCTGTGGCACTCCACTGGTAACGTCAACCCAATCTGAGAATGTGCCATTAACGACGACCCTCTGTTTTCTATCACTAAGCCAATTACTTACACAAATACACAGATTTTCTCCTATTCCCAGCAGTCTCATTTTATATATCAACCTTTTATGTGGCACGGTGTCAAATGCCTTTGAAAAGTCCAGATATACAACATCCACAGCGTCCCCCAGATCCAGTCTTGAACTTACCTCCTCGTAGAAACCAATCAGATTAGTCTGACAGGACCGATCTCTCATAAACCCATGCTGACGCTGGGTTATAAGGTTGTGCACAGTGAGATAATCCAGGATAGCATCTCTAACAAACGCCACAAATATTTTCCCCACCACAGCAGTTAGACTCACAGGTCTGTAGTTTCCAGGATCGCTATTTGATCCTTTTTGTATATTGGTACCACATTTGCTATGCGCCAGTCCTGTGGAACATAACCAGTCCTCAGTGTATCTTCAAATATTAAAAATAACGGTCTGTCTATTGAATTTACATTATTCCTCATTGTGTCTTCCACCAGGGGATTTTCCTTTGGTAAAGACAGTTGAGAAGGCGACATTCAGTAGATTGGCCCTTTCCTCATCTCCTTCCACCATGACCCCTGTGTTATTTCTAAGGGGACCCACACTCTCTGTTTTTAGTTTCTTATCATTTATATACTTGAAAAATAATTTGGGATTATTTTTGCTCTCCCTAGCAATATTTCTCTCAGTCTCTATTTTTGCGGCCTTTATCTGCTTTTTACAGGATTTATTTTTCTCTCTATAATCCTGCAATGCATCATCACTACCTTCACGTTTTAGCACTTTAAATGCCTTATCTTTCTCGCTTATTGCTTTCCTTACAAGACTAGTTAGCCACATAGGCTTTTTCTTGTTCCTCTTATGCTTTTTCCCATAAGGTATGTGTTTCTCACAGGACTTTTTCCGAATATATGAGAAAAAGTCCCATTTTTTGGGGGAGCTTTTGTCTTTGAGAACATTATCCCAGTCTATGCCTTTAAGGTCTTCCCTTAGTTCCTGAAAATTTGCCCTCCTGCAGTTTAGAGTGTTGGTTGCCCCTTCCCTAACGTTCTTAGTAAAGCGTAATACAAAATCAATGATATTATGATCACTATTCCCCAGGTTCCCCCCAACCTGTAGTTTTGATACCCTATCAGGTCTGTTGGTTGGTTAAGATAAGACCAGCAGTGCCCGCCTCTTGTTGGCTCCAGGACTAGCTGCGACAGGTAATTGTCTTTTGTTGTTGACAAGAACCTGCTGCCTTTAAAGGACCTGCATGTTTCTGCCCCTCAGTTAATATCTGGGTAATTGAAGTCCCCATGATAAGTACTTCACCATGCTTTGAAGCCGCATCCATTTCACTTATTAGCATTTCCTATGCTGCCTCCATTATATTTGGAGCCTTATAACAAACCCCTAGTAATATTTTATTATTCTTTTTCCCTCCCCTTATCTCCACCCATAGGGACTCCACATTTGCATTACTGATGTCATCTCGCAAGACAGGCTTGAGGCAAGAATTCACATATAAACAAACCCCTCCCCCTTTTTTAATTTATATGATCCTTTCTAAAAAGACTATAACCATCTATAGTAACAGCCCAGTCATAGCTACTGTCCAGCCATGTCTCGCTGATACCTACTATATCATATTTCAGCTCCAACATCAAGAGTTCCAGTTCCTTCCATTTGTTTCTGGCATTTGTGTACATACACTTTATATGGTTTTCCCTGTCCGTATTCCTTTTGTTCTTATTCCCCAATCTCATTCCAGCCCCCCTTCCTCCCCCATGGACTATGACTCTTCCCAGCTCTCTATCTACACTGTCTATTTGCTCTGCACAAGTGTAGTTGCCCTCCCCCCAGGTCTCTAGTTTAAACACTCCTCCAACCTTCTAGCCATTTTTTCCCCCAAAACAGCTGCACCCTCCGCATTGAGGTGCAGCCCATCCCTACTGTAGGGCCTGTAGCCGACAGAAAAGTCAGCCCAGTTCTCCATGAAGCCCAAACCCTCCTTCCTACACCAACTTTTGAGCCACTTATTTACCTCCCTGATCTCCCGCTGCCTTTCTGGTGTGGCACGTGGTACAGGTAGTATTTCGGAGAAAACTACCTTTGAGGTCCTTGCCCTGAGTTTATTTCCTAAATCCCTGAAATAATTTTTAAGGACCTTCCACCTACCTCTTACTTTGTCATTAGTGCCAATGTGGGCCATGACCGCTAGTTCCTCACTAGCCCCTCCCAGTAATCTGTCAACCCGATCCGCAACATGCCAAACCCGAGCACCCGGCAAACAACACACTGTTCGGTATGCACGGTCTTTGTGACAGATTGCCCTGTGTGTTCCCCTAATAATCGAATCTCCCACTACCAGCACCTGTCTGACCTTGCCTGTGCTCCCATTACCATTCTTACTGGAGCAGACAGTCCCCTGGTTGCTAGAGGCCACGTCTTGCTGCAGCATTGCTATCCCAGAGCTGATATCCCCCTCATCCACCAGCTTGGCAAACTTATTGGGGTGCACCAGATCAGGACTAGACTCCCTACAACTCTTCCCTCTACCTTGCCTTCTACATGTTACCCAACTAGCTGCCCCCTCACTCTGCACCTCCATACTTCCCTCCCCACACCCATCTTCCCCAGAGAGTTTGTGCTCCAGGAGCAGCGAACTTCGCTCCATATTGTCAATTGCCCGCAGCCTTGAAACTTGCTCATTTAGATCCAGAATCTGGGCTTCCAGATGAGCAATTTTCACACATCCCACACAGCAGTATTCCCCCTCGAACGGCTGTTCAAGGAAAGCATACATGACACAGGATGTACACTGCATAGCAATGCCACTTATGGAGTCCATTGTTCTAATGGGGATTACAATAGAAATATGCATGAAAGAAGTATTTACAGTCAAAGTAACACAAAATACAGCAGTTACCTGCTAAAGTCCCTCAAACTTAAGTCCCTTAAACCTAAGTCACACTTAGAACACTGCACACACTTCGCATCAATGCACACTCGCCGCCAAGCTCCCACACTCACTTTTTTATGCTCTTTTAAAGGTTATGTGCCACAAAAATCTGCTGAGCTCACTGCAACAAGATCTGGCTGCAAACCACCAAACAAACTGACCACAGAAGTATATAAAGGCTGCTAATTAGATAGCCACACCCCACTATTAATTAGGCAGCACCTGTGACTATACTGTCTAGATAAGCAAGGTGAATGCCTCCCTATACCCTCCACACAATATAAAGATTATGCAAGTAAAATACCTTCAGATCTACTTGGTTGCAATAAAAATCACACAATGAATATCAGGAAATAAAAATGTAGATGCACTTATCTATCTGTTACTAAATCCAAAATGTACTCCTTCCCTTAAACCTAAGTCACACTTAGGACACTGCACACACTTCGGATCAATGCACACTCGCTTTTTTATGCTCTTTTAAAGGTTATGTGCCACAAAAATCTGCTGAGCTCACTGCAACAAGATCTGGCTGCAAACCTGGCTATCAAGCCTTCTAACCCACGATTGCTTAGTTTGGCCAGAAGTGCCTGCTTCTTTGAGTGGCCTGGTTAGCACAGAAAGAACCTTAAAGGGTTATTCTCATCTGGGCATTCCCTATAAATTAAATTCACCTGCATATACATGCATTTGTTTAATTGGATGTTATTTAAAATAATTTTCCTATGCGTGTGAAGATAATTTTCCATAAAGGTACCCATACAGTCCCTTAGAAACAGAGGACAGAAGTTCTTGGACACCTCCTCTTGAGTGATAGCACAAAGGAACAAATCATTTTTGCATTTGAAATAACCAGGTGTTACTGCAAATTGTTGTTATGAACACTTAATCCAGGTGTTTGGTCAGGTCTCAATGGCGCATGTGGTGCCACCTCTGGAAGAGCACGGTAGTGGTTGTATCGAAGGACAACTATTCATTTTCTAAAGGGACATCATGGCTAAATTTATGAGAAATTATCTTCACACAAGTACATTTTTTAATGGTATGCAATGTAAGAAATGTGTACATATGGGATTTGAATTAAATGTCAATTGTCAATGCCCAGGTGAGAATACCCCTTTAAATATAGATTTGAGAAGGTGGATCTGATGAAAACCAAAAGAAAAAAAAGGTAAACCAATTCTTACAAAAGTCAAAAACATTTCTACATTTCCAATTTCATTAATACTTTACATTCTTTTTCTAACAACATTTATTTGCTGATTTTAGCCTAATTATAAAATAAAGAACATAAAGCCAATAAAAACACTTCCTGCAACTGATCAACTGTCAGGCTTTGAGAAGTTGTAAAACTTTAAGGCCAGAAATTTCTACGACGAACAAAATAAAACAGTTGTTCAATTTGGCCACAAATTACCTGCTGTAGACAACCAGTGTTCAAGAAATATATATCCGGGATTCGTAAATGCTGTTTCAACTATTTTACAGAAAACACTTATCACGGAAATAGGCTGACAGTTTGATTCTCAGAAAACAATTACCTGCAGTTTAAAGTTTTGTGGAATAAGCAGCGATGAATAAATTCACATCTTTACAGCATCAGTCAGTTACCGGTAATTCTGTAAATTCCGCCTAGACTTTATCATCTACAAATTGTTATTTTTCCGGGTTTTTACGACCATTGTGCCATCCTGAAATGTCTTATTCAACGCGTGACCCTACCAAACAGCAAACCACATAACAACTAGGGTGAGGATAATAACTAAAGCCTCAATTTGTTACATTTAATGTTTTGTTCTTACATGAGCCAGCAAGTTCTCTAACCTGATCCAAGTGTGGGATGACTAAAGGGCAGTTTTACTGATCATTCAAGGTCCGGGCAGAAAACCATGTAATCAGATATTCTTCCCCATTCCTTTGGAATGTCAAAGATGAAATAAATCTTTACAAACATTTTTCCCTGTTCAGATGACAATTATTGGCCTTTATGATAGAAATTAAATTGTACTCACAACTTGTGTAAATTGCTGGAGGGTTTGTACTGGCAACAACCTCTCATTTTAGGGACATAAAGGAATAGCACTTTACAGCACATTAATAAACCTGCATGCAGTCAAATCTGCTGCTATAAGACTTATAGGCTAAATACCCAGGTACATGCAGCAACTTAGGGTACTGGGACTGCATTCCTCAGAAACTGTCCCTTGCAAATTTGCAACTCTCAGTTCTCACCCATATTTTGGTGGTGTGGCCCCGAGAACAGTTGGGATGCAGCAAAAGGCTAAAAAATGTTACATATAGATACTTGTTTTTCACAGATATCCCATTCACTGCCTCATATCTAAACGACTGACCCAGCTGAAAGTGCATTTGTGGTAAATGGGGAGAGTCACTGGGGGCAATTTATCTCCCAAAATCTAACATTTAACCAGGAGCTAAAAAATATCTGCACAAGATGCCCAATAGCCATGCTTAGACTGCTTACAATAAGACATTAGTAAGCAGTAAGTAGACAGTAAGATAACTCAACCTGTTTAAACCTCTAACATTGAATAGGTCAGCCATTTGTTATGCACACCCATTTTTCCCACAAGGCATTTCCACCATATTCTTGAAATCCACTAACATTCATAATCTCTTTTCTGGAACTTTTTCAAATTGTAATAGATTTTTCTGGTCCAGGCTTTTACATTAAGAAGTTCTAAAGCTACACTTCTTTCATGGTATAAGGCCAAATCATGCAAGTTATAGAAAAAGAAAGTTTTGTAAAGTAAGGGAATGAAAATACAACTTTATCTCTAACATTCTTTTCACTTGTGTAATTTGTTCAAACACTTAATTGGGTACATAAAGTTGAAAACATTTTTCAAGATCATCTGATGTATGTATTTGATGTATTTGTGGTATGTTCATGTTTCACATCTAGAAAAAGTGCTGCTTCTATGTGAAGGAACTACTCTGTCATGCAACCATACAATTATTTTTTCTCCCATTTGGCTAATATAGCAAAAAAAAAAAAAAATTTAATATTACCTGAAATAATATGGTTATTTTTGGATTACATAGTGGAATATTTTTACACAAAAATATTTTGCCTAATATTTGTCTATCTATATAAAATGTCATTTCTTTTCTGCATTAAGAATTATGCATTAATAAAAGCAGATCATGTTATCATGTTGACAATAAAATTAAAATCCTCAGTAGATAGAGTAGGAAATTTTTGATCTGCTTGAGTTTTTTTCATAATGACTTTAAAATGACCGAATATTGTCAACCACAGTGTTTTAGCTGGTTAGACACTGGTACTTAATTAGAAACAGAGTCACTTTATAGATATCTCAGGGGATAGAATGTAATTCACAAGTTTTGCTCATTTTAACCAAAGCAAGGATATTCAAGGTAATGCATTCCAATATTTGCTGACTTAACAGATGTTAACCCATGCTGCATTGATAAGCTGTTGAGAAGATATAGGTATAATAAAGCAAATTCTTCTGTTTATCTACAGCATTCCATCTTTCTCAGGTTAGGTAATCATGATGGTTCAGATAGAAAACAACAAACAACTTTATTTTTAATACCATGATAAACAAGCACTGTTGTCACAAAACAGGAAGCTATTCTACATCCGAAAGTATACAAATGATTTAAAAGACTTTCCATTACTAAAGAATCATTGTTATAAATGTATATGATATAAATTTATCATTAGGCAGGCTCCCTGGGACAGTTCCATGTCGATCTTTGGAGTTCTGCTGCCCATGAGTTTCATTAACCCTACTAAAACTTTTACACACTTTGGTGTACGGCCTATGTATGGTGTAAATTTTTGAGTTATGTACTTTCATTTAAATTCACATTTGGGACCTTTATGACTGTTTGATCATTTTTTATTCAAGTATTAATTGATGGAAAAATGGTGATTTGGGTGGTATTTTCCGTTACAGTGTTCAAGACTGGAAATAATCTTTTTTTTATTTTGATCAAATGGGAAATTTGGAAGATGACAATACCTAACGTGTGTATGCTTTTTACTGTTTATTAATCTTTATATGTGTTCTAGGGAAATGAAGATGATTTAAACATTTTTTTTACTATTATTTCAGACACTCTAGGGTACTTTATCCCGAAAGGGATTGCTCGCGCAACATCAGGACATAATAGTATGTCGTGGTGCGCAAAGGAGTTAAAGTGGCTCTTGTCCTTGATAATTCTGCTTGCAGTATCTTATGCTATGGAGATTGTTTGAGTTGCATAAAAAGCCTCAAAAATAAAAGTTGCAGAACATAGACTAGAACGGAAGACAATTTGCACCAAAACGGAAAGTCACAAATTCATGAATTCAGTTTTATTGTGAAGGCTAGTCTATGTCAAAGTGACATTGCATTGCCCTGTGTTAATTTGGTGCAATTTAAATCCCCCCCTATGTCTGTCTTTTATTTTCTTACTTATTTCAAATGAGAATATGTAAATAAAGAATATTCTTTTGTTCAACTGTTTGCATGTAGAACAAGGCTTCCACCTAAATGTAAGATTTGATTTAAATGTTTGAGGTCAACGTTTCCCTTGGGCCAGGGGTTTATGTGTTGGTTTAGCTGTTCATACCATGGCATATTATATATAACTTCTTTATGTTGTCTAGTAAGTAATGAACTTTCTTATTTTACTTTACATTTTCAGTGTACACACAAGCTACTTTTATGTATTCATGTAAATGGAAAGAAAACTGTAATTGTTGTTTTGCTGTTGTATTTTCCAGCTTTTTATTGCTATGCAGTGGAAGTTGTGTAAGCTATAATTGCAGTTATTTTCAGAATGCTGGCCTGCTCTCCAGATCCATAATTTGCATTACAAATTGTTCAGTTAAAATTAACCTATAACCTAGATATTTTATCATCTATATAGCAGAAGAGAACCCACTTTTCAAAGTCTACTTATAATTGTATATGTGTTCTAAATAGTTTTTGCATTATATTTACTGAATCTTATGTTAGAATTTTTGGATTAAAAATGATAAAATTGCTTGGAATCAGGTTTAGCAGTTGGGTTTTGCACTTAATTTATGGTTAAGTTAATGACTTTTTCAGCGATAAGCTGTGAAAGGTTCTTTTTAAGAAATCTAATTTATGTAAATGCTTTCTGTGTTTATAATTACATAGACTTTTAGGAACTGTTATAAATAGCAGGTGATAATTCATCAATCTAAACCAGGAGCTGTTCTGCTTTCTATTGAGATTTCCAGCACCAACGACTCCTGGAACCAAACAAAAGAGGTGTTTAATTTTCTTAGATATTGGCTGCAGAGAATATCATAAAAGTGTTACACAACAGTTTCCTGATAGAATTGTCTCAGTCCCACCCAACATTATTAGGCCCATCTTATTATCTCTAAAAAGCTGTCTCAAACATAGAATGCTCTGGATTCGGGTCCGGCCGGGATTTAAGAAGGTAGTTCCTCCGCCGTCCACCAGGTGGCGCTGCTGCGCTGAAAGTCATCTCATCGCGCCGGAATCCACCACCTCGGGCCAGGTGAAGGTAAGCGCTCCCCAAGCGACACTTTTCCGGTTTTTAAATGCGGCGGTTTTTCCGAATACGTCGGGTTTTCGTTCGGCCACGCCCCCCGATTTCCGTCGCGCGCGTCCCGGCGCCGATGCGCCACAATCCGATCGCGTGCGCCACAATCCCGGGGCAATTCAGGTACAATCGGTGCAAATATTCGGGTAACACGTCGGGAAAACGCGAATCGGGCCCTTGGTAAATGACCCCCAATGTGTTTTCGATGGCCATGTGCCCCCCTATATGTCTTAGGCCTCACCTAATGTGCATTTTATAATCTGCTACTGTTGACAGTACATCTATTTCCAAAGAGGAGGCGAAACTGATTCTGTTATTCATTCATTTGGTCTTAGCATGGATTTTTTAAATATCCTGAAATCTTACTTTTGTCGGTCGGTTCTACTTGACATTAACACTGTTGCTGACCTTTCATTGTAACCTTCTCTTTTTCAGTTTATTCTGTTTAAGTTACTTTTACTCAGCACCTAACTGGTACATGGACCCACCAAAGCAGCATTTGTTAAGCTATTGGGCCAGTCAAACCCAGTATGCATGAATAAATTACTGTGACCTGGAGCAAATGCTTTACTTTATTAGCAACCGTCTTGTTCTTGCCCATGCTGCCAGTTTATACCCTGTAGGTATTTCCTACTATTTTTCTATGGAATTGCATTTTGGGGTCAAAAATAATATCCTTGTATCTTGAATTAATTAAAAAAACATTTTAAAATGTTGATGATTTCCAGTATAACATATTCAATTCAATGAAGAAAAGCACTTCAGTATTTAGTATTTATTTTCTACGAAGAATGTAGTAAAGCAAAGATAACATTTAAATGTTCAAACATGAAGAATGTTCAAATGCTGCAGAATATGATGGCATTTGGTTTTGACAGGGTTGAATTCTTCCAATTGAATTCATACAGTCTACATGTTCCAACTTATTCTGACAAGTGACACAGACTTGAAAATTGAGTCTACATATTTTCCATCTCCTTCTCTTAACTAGCCCAACATCTCAAATATACATTGAACCATTTTTTTTCCATTTTTATTGTCCTGATGTGACAGTTATTTTTTCACAAATGCTCAGTGGTACTATCCAGATAATTTTAAGTGTCACAATGCAATTTCATTTTTCAATATTGTCCTGGGAGATTTGTTTCTATGTTATTTTCTGGTGGGCTAGGGTCACGACAGTCTTTTTTTTCTTTCTGTCATATTGAATGTAAATGTGCCCTAGTTAGCTCAATAGTGTTTCAATTTTAAATATATTTATCAGTATATAAATATGATGACCCAAAATAGGATATTAATAATATTGGATTAAGAAATTGGATACTTTGTTTCCCCAAAGGACTTAAGTTTATGTAAGTGTTTGTTGTAGGTGAGGGATTAGAATAATGACAATAGGTTGTGTAAGAAAAACAGTGTATATGTGAATATAAGGTGTACAGGTTTTGGTATATAAGCCTTATCCTAGTTGTGACTGCGCATGTCTGAAGAGGGAGGAGTCACATACAGACTGGTCGTTCGTGGTCTTGGTGGGAGCCATGAAGACTTAGCTTGGAATTAATCACTACGATGGATTATTGTATATATTTAGTCAGAAAATTGAGATGTACGTTCAAGAAATATTTATATAAAAGAGTTAAACAAAACATGAAGAGTCTTTTCTGGTGGAGAATGTGATCCAAAATAGTAGAAAATGATTTTTCTATAGGTCTTCTGAAAGATAATTGTTATCACTAGAGATGGGCGAATCGATTCTAATGATTCTAACTTCGGTTAGAATTTCAGGAAAAATTCGATTAGTCACGATGCCGAAGTTTATCATGATTCGCGAGAACGAAGATGTTTTTTCCCCTCATGTTTCTACTAAATGGGCGCGAGAACAACGTGTTACATGGGGCAGAGAACTCTGGGAAGTAGAAAGGAACACCCCCGATGACATCTGCAGACCTGTAAGCCAATCAGCGACCGGCAGGCTTATGTGATGTCACCCAGCCCTATAAAACCCAGCCATTTTCTATCTCAGCACTTCACACTTCATGTTGTAGCGTCCAGCTGCTGCTATTGTACTGTGCGATTCTCGCTGCAATCCCTCGCTGTTCTCTAAGGGGGTTCTATATACCTCAAATAGCAGTTCTATTTAGTGACAAAATCGAACAGGAAGAAATCTATTTGACTTTCATGCATCTGCTGTAGTGATTGGTGGACCAATCCCGGGTTGTTCTTTAAGTGGGTTCTGTATACCCCAAATAGCAGTTCTATTTAGTGACAAAATCAAATAAGAAGAAATCTGTTTGACTTTCATGCATCTGTAGTAGCGATTAGTGGACCAATCCCTGGTTGTTCTTTAGGGGGAATTGTATGCTAATAGTGAAACTGCTTGCTGAGGCATATCCTATAAACACATCCCACCTATGGGTGGCTTTAAACTCGATGTGGCCTCCTAAATGTAAACACCAGAGCTGCTATGGTTCAAAAATGAATCATAAATAACCTATTGTGTTCACACAAGGTGAACAAACCAAAGCGAAAACAATTAAAAAAGATAATGTAATAGAGTCTTTATTAATGAAACATACAATTACAATATTAACAAACAAGACATAAAAAATGTGCAGCCACCAGATGTTGATGCGCGGACAGAGGAATCAACCCTTATGGCACAACAGCAACCCAACCAATAAGTATTAGGCCCCTTCTACACTAGCGAGTGTGATGCGATGAACTCGCATCACACTCGCAACGCAAGCTGCCGGGAACGCACGGCCCGAACGCTGCACCGCGGGAGTGAACTGACATGCTGAGTTCACTCCCGCGGTGCAGCGTTCGGGCCGTGCGTTCCCGGCAGCTTGCGTTGCGAGTGTGATGCGAGTTCATCGCATCACACTTGCTAGTGTAGAAGGGGCCTTATTGTGTACAGGCTTAAACCACACTAGCGTTACGGTATGAGTTGTACCAACTAAAGCAGTAGCTGTTTCGCTGTGTAAAGTGCATCAGAGTGGACAGCCTGAATGAAGCAAAACATGCTTTCTTACCTATATTGTGGATTGGATTGGTGTCTGTGCCGGAGTCACCCCAAATAGTTGTTCTATTTAGTGACAAAATCGAATAGGAAGAAATCCGTTTGACTTTCATGCATCTGCAGTAGCGATTGGTGGACCAATCCCTGGTTGTTCTTTAACCCCTTAGCGCTCCGCGCCGTAGCTGTGCTGCGCAGCTTCCCACTATTGGCGCTCAGCGCAGTACAGCTACTGCGCGAGCGCATACTATTTTAGAATTGTCACCACGTCGCGAGACGTGGTGACATCGGGCTGAAATTTGGGTGACAGAGGCAGGAGGAGTTCCTGTCTCCGTCACCCGACCAATCAAATTGGTCCCGCCCGCCGATCGCCGTGATTGGCCAGTCAAACCTGACTGGCCAATTACAGCGATTTTAGGCTAAAAAACGTGCTTTTAGCACTTTCCTCTTCCTCCAGCGGCACCATTTTGGTTTGGTATCGCTGGAGAGAGGAAAGAGCGTTACTGTGTGCACCAAAATACACTTTTACACTATAAATAGTGTTCTGATCCTTATCTGATCCCTATTGTTCCCTACAAATTCCCATCCTATCTGTTTTTTCCTGTGTCCTGTGTGTTCCCTGTGTGATCGCCTTGTGTGATCCCACGTGTCTTCCGTTTTTCCCTGTCTGTCCCTTCTGAACCCAAACGCACTTTTCAGTGCGCTGTGTTAGCGTTGTTCTGCACTGGACGCACTTTTCAGGGCGCCGTGTGAATAGCGCTGCACAGAATCTTTAGCAATCTTAGCGGTAGTTAGTTTGTCTTAGGGCAAGCTAGGTGCATTTGTAGCGCCTTTTTGCGCGGTGCACATAGGTTTTTTTTCGGTGCCTGGTAATATTTTTTTCCAGAACGCCGTAGGTGTACCCGTACATAGCTACTTTTTGTGTGTGCCATCTGTGCGGCTGGTCCGTGTGGCTTGGTGTGCATTATCTTTTTTTTTGTGTGCTATCTGTGCGGCTTGTCCGTGTAGTTTAGTGCGCATTATTTTTTTTGTGTGCTATCTGTGCGGCTTGTCCGTGTAGTTTAGTGCGCATTATTTTTTGTGTGTGCCATCTGTGCGGCTTGTCCGTGTAGTTTGGTGTGCATTACCTTTTTTTTTGTGTGCTATCTGTGCGGCTTGTCCGTGTAGTTTAGTGCGCATTATTTTTTTTGTGTGCTATCTATGCGGCTTGTCCGTGTAGTTTAGTGCGCATTATTTTTTTTGTGTGCTATCTGTGCGGCTTGTCCGTGTAGTTTAGTGCGCATTATTTTTTGTGTGCCATCTGTGCGGCTGGTCCGTGTGGCTTGGTGTGCATTATCTTTTTTTTTTGTGTGCTATCTGTGCGGCTTGTCCGTGTAGTTTAGTGCACATTATTTTTT
Organism: Engystomops pustulosus; assembly: GCF_040894005.1. NCBI lineage: Eukaryota > Metazoa > Chordata > Amphibia > Anura > Leptodactylidae > Engystomops > Engystomops pustulosus. The sequence goes on along the minus strand of NC_092412.1, from coordinate 108,743,683 downwards.
GTGTGTGCCATCTGTGCGGCTTGTCCGTGTAGTTTGGTGCGCATTATCTTTTTTTTTTTGTGTGCTATCTGTGCGGCTTGTCCGTGTAGTTTAGTGCACATTATTTTTTGTGTGTGCCATCTGTGCGGCTTGTCCGTGTAGTTTGGTGTGCATTATATTTTTTTTTTGTGTGCCTGCTAGACGGTTTATCCGTGTAGTTTGGTGCACATTATCTAATTTTTCTTGTTCTCTATTTTTTTTTGTGTGCAATGTCTCAGAAGACGTACACCGTGTTGGAGGCATATAACATGCTTGCCTCTGACACCGAGTCAGCTAGTGGGGATGATGGTCCCTTTTACCTATCATCATCCTCCTGCTCATCTTCCAGTGACCTGGAAGGACCCCCAAGAAGGCGCCGTAGGGTTCCAGGGACTTCTGCAATTGAAGTGCCTGGGACTTCTGCAGGAGAAGTGCCTGGGACTTCTGCAGGAGAAGTGCCTGGGACTTCTGCAGGAGAAGCGTCTGGGGCTTCCACTGACCCCACATGGGTAGCCCCAGATAATTATACCCCTCAGGTCCCTGACTTTTTGGGCCATCCTGGCATTAACTTTGACACGACAGGGCTCAGAGCTGTAGACTTTTTTAAGTTTTTTTTTGATGAGGAGCTGCTAAATATTATTATATTTCAGACAAATCTCTACGCTGCACAACATATTGCCCAAAACCCCACGTCCTTTTATGCACAACCCTACAGGTGGACCCCTGTCACTGCAGCAGAGATGTACAAGTATTGGGGCATAATACTCCTTATGGGGATAGTAAAGAAGCCTTCAATCAGGGACTACTGGAGCACAGATATACTGTACCACACCCCCATGTTCCGCATGGCAATGAGCAGGATGCGCTTTGAAGCCATCCATAAGTTTTTGCACTACACTGACAACACACAGTGCCCACCCAGAGGTGACCCCAGTTATGATCGGTTATTTAAGGTCAGGCCCATATTAGATCATTTTAGTGCCAAGTTTGCCCAGGCATATACTCCCGCCAAACATGTGAGCATAGACGAGTCCCTGGTACAATTCAAAGGGAGACTTCAATTCCGCCAGTACCTGCCCAATAAGAGGGCAAGATATGGTGTGAAAATGTATAAGCTGTGCGAAAGTTCATCAGGGTACACATACAAGTTCAGGGTATATGAAGGGAAGGACTCCTCTATAGTGCCCCCAGAATGCCCCCCCTTCCTGGGTGTTACAGGGAAGATAGTGTGGGATTTAGTGCACCCACTGCTGGACCAGGGCTACCACCTCTACCTGGACAATTTCTACACCAGCACCACCCTGTTCAAGTGCCTCACTTCCAGAAATACTGCGGCATGCGGCACTGTACGCAGAAATCAGAGAGGTCTCCCTAAGTCGCTGCTTGGGCAAAAACTTAAAAGGCACGAAAGCAGGGCACTATGCAGCGACTCTGTATTGTGTGTTAAGTACAAGGACAAGAGAGAGGTCCTTGTATTAACCACAATACATGAGCACACCACCACCCCTGTCCCAGTACGAGGTGCCAGTACAGAAACCCCCAAGCCAGACTGTATTTTAGATTATAACAAATACATGGGAGGGGTGGACTTGTCTGACCAGGTGCTTCAGCCGTACAATGCCATGCGGAAGTCGAGGGTGTGGTACAAGAAGCTGGCCGTGCACATCATGCAGATGGCATTGTATAATGCTTATGTGCTGCATCGATATGCCGGCCAGAGGGGAACTTTCCTGGAATTTCAAGAGATGGTAATAAAGTACTTTCTTTTTGGAGACCAGGAAGGGGGGTGTGCTAGCACATCTGGAAGTGAGGCCACATCACGTATTGTACCAGGGCAGCACTTTCCAGGAGTAGTTCCCCAAACAGCCAGGAAGGGAAGGTCACAAAAGAGGTGCAGGGTGTGCTCCAAAAATGGCATTCGGAAGGACACCATTCATCACTGTGAGACATGCCCAGAAAAACCAGGGTTATGTATGAAAGATTGCTTCCGAATTTATCATACATCCCTGGATTTTTAGAGTACCCTGTTGTTACCCTGACGCACAGCTTATACATCATGCCGCATGCCGCATCTTCCCTTCTAAGCTTTGCCATGTGCCCAGCCTGTAGATTACTGTCCCGTATGCTTTACCCGGGAAAACATGCATCATGATTTTTAGGGTGTTTGTCTCCCATGGCAGCAGCTGGGCACAAAATGACATAATAGATATTTTTTACTATGCACTATCCATTTTGCACTTTTTCAGGGGTCCACCTGTGGGGTTAAAATGCTAACTATACCCCTAGATTAATTCATGGAGGGGTGTAGTTACCAAAATAGGGTCAGTTCTTAGGGGTTTCTACTGTACTGGCCCCTATTGGCATCTACAAATCTTTCATGATGCCAAAAAGAAAAAAAAAAGTACAATGTCTGTGCTCCAACAAGTTATTCCCTTTTGAGCCCTGCCGTGTCACCATCCTACAGATTATTGCCTACTATGGGGTATTGCCCTAACCGGGGTAACCCGCAGAATGATTTTTGATGTGTTTTTCCCCAGTGGCATGAGTTGGGCAAAATACTTTTGTCACTTCAATGGCATATTTGATAAATTGCAATACAACTGTTTCTCTGCACTACTCACTTTGTATTACATTTGAGCCAGCACCTTAGGGGTTAAAATACTCATACAAGCCTACATACATTCTTTGAGGGGTGCCCTTTCCAAAATGGGTTCACTACTTGGGCTTTCTATTGTACTGGTACCTCGGGGGTACCCCCCATTACCAATCTAGTGAAAACGAAGCTTGAAAACCTAAATTGTGCTTCTTTCTTCCTGACCCCTGCCGTGTGCCCAGCCTGTAAATTATTGGCACATGTGTGGTATTGCCGTACTCAGGACAACCCCCAGAATGATTTTTGGGGTGTTTGTCAAAAGTGGCATGGGTTGGGCACAGTATATGAGGCACAAAAATGACTTTTTTGAGATAAAAACACAATTTTTACTCTGCACCATTTACTTTGCATTCAATTTTGACCAGCGTGTTGGGGGTTAAAATGATCATACAAGCCTACATACATTCTTTGAGGGGTGCCCTTTCCAAAATGGGTTCACTACTTGGGAGTTTCTATTGTACTGGTACCTCGGGGGTACCCCCCATTACCAATCTAGTGAAAACGAAGCTTGAAAACCTAAATTGTGCTTCTTTCTTCCTGACCCCTGCCGTGTGCCCAGCCTGTAAATTATTGGCACATGTGTGGTATTGCCGTACTCAGGACAACCCCCAGAATGATTTTTGGGGTGTTTGTCAAAAGTGGCATGGGTTGGGCACAGTATATGAGGCACAAAAATGACTTTTTTGAGATAAAAACACAATTTTTACTCTGCACCATTTACTTTGCATTCAATTTTGACCAGCGTGTTGGGGGTTAAAATGATCATACAAGCCTACATACATTCTTTGAGGGGTGCCCTTTCCAAAATGGGTTCACTACTTGGGAGTTTCTATTGTACTGGTACCTCGGGGGTACCCCCCATTACCAATCTAGTGAAAACGAAGCTTGAAAACCTAAATTGTGCTTCTTTCTTCCTGACCCCTGCCGTGTGCCCAGCCTGTAAATTATTGGCACATGTGTGGTATTGCCGTACTCAGGACAACCCCCAGAATGATTTTTGGGGTGTTTGTCTAAAGTGGCATGGGTTGGGCACAGTATATGAGGCACAAAAATGACTTTTTTGAGATAAAAACACAATTTTTACTCTGCACCATTTACTTTGCATTTAATTTTGACCAGCGTGTCGGGGGTTAAAATGCTCACCACAACCACCGATAAATTCCTTGAGGGGTCTAGTTTCCGTAATGGTATCATTTATTGGGGGTTTCTATTGCACTGGCACCTCACGGGCACTGCCAACATGACATGGCACTCCAAATCCAAACATGTGAAAACGGAGCTGGAAAATCAAAATTTCATTCCTTCCGTTCTCATCCCTTCTGTGTGCCCAGTCTGTAAATTATTGGCACATGTGTGGTATTGCTGTACTCGGGACAACCTGCAGAATGATTTTTGGGGTGTTTGTCTAAAGTGGCACGGGTTGGGCACAGTATATGAGGCACTAAAATGACATTTTTGAGATAAAAACGCAATTTTTACTCTGCACCATTTGCTTTGCATTTAATTTTGACCAGCGTGTCGGGGGTTAAAATGCTCACCACAACCACCGATAAATTCTTTGAGGGGTCTAGTTTCCGTAATGGTATCATTTATTGGGGGTTTCTATTGCACTGGCACCTCACGGGCCCTGCCAACATGACATGGCACTCCAAATCCAAACATGTGAAAACGGAGCTGGAAAATCAAAATTTCACTCCTTCCGTTCTCATCCCTTCTGTGTGCCCAGTCTGTAAATTATTGGCACATGTGTGGTATTGCTGTACTCGGGACAACCCGCAGAATGATTTTTGGGGTGTTTGTCTAAAGTGGCATGGGTTGGGAACAGTATATGAGGCACTAAAATGACATTTTTGAGATAAAAACACAATTTTTACTCTGCACCATTTACTTTGCATTCAATTTTGACCAGCGTGTCGGGGGTTAAAATGCTCACCACAACCACCGATAAATTCTTTGAGGGGTCTAGTTTCCGTAATGGTATCATTTATTGGGGGTTTCTATTGCACTGGCACCTCACGGGCCCTGCCAACATGACATGGCACTCCAAATCCAAACATGTGAAAACGGAGCTGGAAAATCAAAATTTCACTCCTTCCGTTTTCATCCCTTCTGTGTGCCCAGTCTGTAAATTATTGGCACATGTGTGGTATTGCTGTACTCAGGACAACCCGCAGAATGATTTTTGGGGTGTTTGTCTAAAGTGGCATGGGTTGGGCACAGTATATGAGGCACTAAAATGACATTTTTGAGATAAAAACGCAATTTTTACTCTGCACCATTTACTTTGCATTTAATTTTGACCAGCGTGTCGGGGGTTAAAATGCTCACCACAACCACCGATAAATTCTTTGAGGGGTCTAGTTTCCGTAATGGTATCATTTATTGGGGGTTTCTATTGCACTGGCACCTCATGGGCACTGCCAACATGACATGGCACTCCAAATCCAAACATGTGAAAACGGAGCTGGAAAATCAAAATTTCATTCCTTCCGTTCTCATCCCTTCTGTGTGCCCAGTCTGTAAATTATTGGCACATGTGTGGTATTGCTGTACTCGGGACAACCTGCAGAATGATTTTTGGGGTGTTTGTCTAAAGTGGCACGGGTTGGGCACAGTATATGAGGCACTAAAATGACATTTTTGAGATAAAAACGCAATTTTTACTCTGCACCATTTGCTTTGCATTTAATTTTGACCAGCGTGTCGGGGGTTAAAATGCTCACCACAACCACCGATAAATTCTTTGAGGGGTCTAGTTTCCGTAATGGTATCATTTATTGGGGGTTTCTATTGCACTGGCACCTCACGGGCCCTGCCAACATGACATGGCACTCCAAATCCAAACATGTGAAAACGGAGCTGGAAAATCAAAATTTCACTCCTTCCGTTCTCATCCCTTCTGTGCGCCCAGTCTGTAAATTATTGGCACATGTGTGGTATTGTTGTACTCGGGACAACCCGCAGAATGATTTTTGGGGTGTTTGTCTAAAGTGGCATGGGTTGGGCACAGTATATGAGGCACTAAAATGACATTTTTGAGATAAAAACACAATTTTTACTCTGCACCATTTACTTTGCATTCAATTTTGACCAGCGTGTCGGGGGTTAAAATGCTCACCACAACCACCGATAAATTCTTTGAGGGGTCTAGTTTCCGAAATGGTGACATTTTGGGGGGTTTTCTATTGTACTTTTACTTCAGGGGCTCTTCAATTACACTGTGGCACCACAAAATATTTGCAGCCAAATTGGCCTTCCAAATTCCCGGTATCGCTAACTCTGTTCTGGACATCGATGTGCGGGGAAACAGCAGCTGACATCCACATGTCTGGTATTGCCGTACTCGGAAGAAGCAGGGCAAGAAATTAGGAATATATATTTACCTCAAATTCCTTCTGAATGTATCCGTTTTAGGGCTAAATTGGAAAGATTGAAATCAAAATTGAAATTTCAAAATTTCCACTCCATTTTCATATGCTTCCGGAAAAATAATTAAAGGGTTAACAGACTTCTTAAATGCTGATTTGAATAGGTTGAGATGTTAGGTTCATAAAATGGTGTTACTTGTGGGGGTATATAGTACATAAGCCTTTATACGGCACTTCCAAACTGAATTGATCACCAAAAAGTTCGCATTTTTCAAATTTCAAGAAAATCTGAGAAGTTGCTACTAAAACTTCAAACCTTCTCACATCCATAAAAATAATGGAAACGTAAAACAAATTATGGATATAAAAAGAAGACCAATGGCAAAAGGTTTCTATCAAAAAAAATTTGTGGTATCACTTTTTGTCTAAAAATTATAACATTTGAAACTTTGAAAATAGTCATTTTTTTCAAATTTTTCCTAAATTTTTGAATTTTTACCCCCCAAAAAAGGAACGGATCACCGAAATGACACTACTAACATAAACTACAATGTCTCACGAGAAAACAATCTCAAAATCACAGAGATATCTTAAAGCGTTGAAAAGTTATTACCACAGGAAGAGACACTGGTCAAATTTCCAAAAAAAGTTGCGAGCCTTAACCTGCAAACAGGCTGCGTCCTTAAGGGGTTAAGGGGGATCTGTATACCCCAAATAGCAGTTCTATTAAATGACAAAATCGAATAGGAAGAAATCTGTTTGACATTCATGCATCTGCAATAGTGAGCTGTCAGTTGTGGGTTATCTGTAAAACGCACATTGCCATACCTTTTGGGGGCTCTAGTTTACAGCCAGATTCACATGTCAAATCCACGTAGTTTATACAGTGATTTTCGCTGAAATTACATTGTCAGTTGTGGGGTATCTGTATAACGCACATTGCAGTACCTTTTGGGAGCTCAAGTTTACAGCCAGATTTACGTGTGAAATCCACATAGTTTATACAGTGATTTTCGCTGAAATTACACTGTCAGTTGTGGGGTATCTGTATAACGCACATTGCAATACCTTTTGGGGGCTCTAGTTTACAGCCAGATTTACGTGTCAAATCCATGTAGTTTATACAGTGATTTTCGCTGAAATTACACTGTCAGTTGTGGGGTATCTGTATAACGCACATTGCAATACCTTTTGGGGGCTCTAGTGTACACAGAGATTAACGTGTGAAATCCATGTAGTTTATACAGTGATTTTCGCTGAAATTACACTGTCAGTTTTGGGGTATCTGTATAACGCACATTGCAATACCTTTTGGGGGCTCTAGTTTACAGCCAGATTCACGTGTCAAATCCACGTAGTTTTTACAGTGATTTTCGCTGAAATTACACTGTCAGTTGTGGGGTATCTGTATAACGCACATTGCAATACCTTTTGGGAGCTCAAGTTTACAGCCAGATTTACGTGTCAAATCCACGTAGTTTTTACAGTGATTTTCGCTGAAATTACATTGTCAGTTGTGGGGTATCTGTATAACGCACATTGCAATACCTTTTGGGAGCTCAAGTTTACAGCCAGATTTACGTGTGAAATCCACATAGTTTATACAGTGATTTTCGCTGAAATTACACTGTCAGTTGTGGGGTATCTGTATAACGCACATTGCAATACCTTTTGGGGGCTCTAGTTTACAGCCAGATTTACGTGTCAAATCCATGTAGTTTATACAGTGATTTTCGCTGAAATTACACTGTCAGTTGTGGGGTATCTGTATAACGCACATTGCAATACCTTTTGGGGGCTCTAGTGTACACAGAGATTAACGTGTGAAATCCACATAGTTTATACAGTGATTTTCGCTGAAATTACACTGTCAGTTGTGGGGTATCTGTATAACGCACATTGCAATACCTTTTGGGGGCTCTAGTTTACAGCCAGATTCACGTGTCAAATCCACGTCGTTTTTACAGTGATTTTCGCTGAAATTACACTGTCAGTTGTGGGGTATCTGTATAACGCACATTGCAATACCTTTTGGGGGCTCTAGTTTACAGTCAGATTTACATGTCAAATCCATGTAGTTTATACAGTGATTTTCGCTGAAATTACACTGTCAGTTGTGGGGTATCTGTATAATGCACATTGCAATACCTTTTGGGGGCTCTAGTTTACAGCCAGATTCACGTGTCAAATCCACGTAGTTTATAAAGTGATTTTTGCTGAAATTACACTGTCAGTTGTGGGGTATCTGTATAACGCACATTGCAATACATTTTGGGGGCTCTAGTTTACAGCCAGATTTACATGTCAAATCCACATAGTTTATAAACCACCATGTCAGACAGAAAGGTGGAAGTTGGAGCAGGCAGAGATGGCAGCACAGTAAGGGGATGTCACAGCAGGGGTGACTCTGTGAGGCCAGAAATGCCATTGTCATCTAGTGGCAGTGTGTTGATCAACAACTCAAAGGTTGTTGAATGGTTGACTAGGTCATCCAATTCCTCAAATATAACATCTGACAACCCCAGCCAAGAGTACGTGGGTTTCTCTGATACAACAATTAGTTGGCATGGCCCAGGAGCAGGTCAGCGGCCCTCACCTGTCCTCAACCAGACTCTGTCCTGTTCCTTTCCTGCAGCCAGAGAGCTACTAGGTGGTTTGGGCTCAGCGCCGCTATTCAACGAGGACAAAGTGACGCAAATCACTGCTAATTGGAAACGCAAATTGACGATGATGTAGCCGGTCACAGGCAGAAAGTCGCTACTGTGGCTGTGATTCAGCAGGGTGGCAGCAGTGCGAGGACGGGAGCCAAATGTCTGCGGGGTACAAATCCCAATTTGCAGGCCCAAATAAGCAGTGGCACAGGGGCTCAGCGAGGCAGCGGCGGTAGTAGTCGCTCAGTGCAGTGTTGGCGGTAAAATTACCACCTCAGCGGTGTGGCAGTTTTTTGTAAAGACACCAGAGGAGCCGAGCGTGGGTATACGTCGTATCTGCAGGCAGAAAGTGAAGCGTGGCCAGGGAGCTAACCTTGGCACCACGGCCCTGCGCCAACACATGCAGCGTCACCATCCAATGGCCTTGGAGAAACGGGTGTCAGATGCGGTCCATCCTGCAGGCGCAGCAACAGCAGCAGCACCTAGTGGCACACATGCTGTTTCAGCAAGTCAAGACTCCAGCACCTCTGCCGAAGGGAGCTATTTGTCTTTGACATCATCTCCTGGTCCAGATGCTCCTGCTCCTCGCTACGAATGGCACCAGCAGTCGTTCTCGCCCAGCCACATCAACAACTTCAACAAGAGATGGCGCTTTCTCCTCCACGTTGTCAAACTGCTGCTCCTGTGCCAGTGTCCACCTCCTCCTCCTTCTCCACCACCACCTCAGCCTCCACAAGTGCTGCTCCATCATACCACATGTGCAGGGCACAGCAGTGTCACGCAGTTCTACACCTGGTTTGCCTGGGTGAACGAAGTCACACAGGGGAGGAACTGCTCCGCATCATGCAAGAAGAAATCAATGTGTGGCTTTCTCTGCGGCAACTAAAAATCGGAACCATGGTGACAGACAATTGGAGGAACATGGTGTCTGCGCTGCACCGAGGAGGGATGGTCCATGTGCCCTGCATGGCGCACATGTTCAATCTGGCAGTCAACAAGTTCCTGAAGTCTTACACCCATCTGCAAGACATTCTAAAAATGGCCAGGACACTGTGCACACACTTCAGCCATTCTTACAAAGCCAAGCACACCCTCCTCGAGTTGCAGCGCCAGAACGGCCTACCCCAACATAGTCTGATATGTGATGTTTCCACCCGTTGGAATTCCAGCCTCCATATGTTAGACCGCCTGTGTTAACAGAGAAAAGCCATTAATGATTTTTTGATGATGCAAGCGGACCGTAGTACTCCCCTGTGTAACTTTGATGTCAGCCACTGGCAGCTCATGCGTGACACCTGCCGTTTGCTCAGGCCTTTTGAAGTGGCCACGCTATTTGTCAGTCGCCAGGACTGTGGGATGAATAACGTCATTCCACTGCTTCATGTTCTGGAACTCATGCTGCAAAATCTGTCTGGGCACTGGAGAAGTGTAGACTACATTTCATGGCCACATGAGTCCGGTGGGGGCTGAACTGGAGGAGTAGGAGGACATTGGAGCACAAGCAGAGTCTGGTGCAATTTGTGGTTTTTCTACTCAGGTGACAGGAGAGGAGGAGCAGGAGCATCCGGAGGAGGTACAAGACGAGGCAAATGACCCAGAAGCACCGTGGCAGTATACTGTGGATATGGAGGCCGGGAGTCCCTCAGAGTCACTTGCGCAGATGGCCCGCAGCATGCTGCTTTGCCTAACTATTGACAGCCGAATAGTCAACATCCGGCATAGGGATGACTTTTGGCTCTCCACCCTCTTGGACCCTCGCTACAGGTCCAAAATGAGTGACTTTTTTCCTGTTGCTGAGAGGAAGGAACAACTGGAATACAATAGAGAAATACTGAGCACACAGTTGGCCGCTGCCTATGTGCGCCATTGTCCATCCTCTGTCAGGTCTGACCGGGGGATTCATTGCTCACGTACTACTACCACGGCTGCTGTTGGGAGCTGGGGGGGGGGGTAGGAGCAGTAGCAGTTCCATCAACAGTCGCTTAAGTGTGGATTCCTTAATGAGCAATTTCCTTCACCTGCCTAGTGAGGAGGGTAGCCGCCACCAGCAGCAGCAGCAGCAGCAGGACATGAAACAGACCCTGCACCAGCAGGTGGTGGCCTACTTGGACAGCACTTTACCACCTGAGGTAGATAATCCCATGGACTGCGTGGCTGCAACTTGCGGAGTTTGCAGTAGAGAAGCTGTCCTGCCCGGCCAGTAGTGTGGCATCAGAGCGGGTGTTCAGTGCGGCGGGGGCCATCGTTACCCCCAGGAGAACCCGCTTGTCCACCCATAATGTGGAGAGACTGACCTTTATCAAGATGAATCAGGCTTGGATCGGCCAGGATTTCAACTCACCAATGCCTAATGCATCAGATTAGATCAGCCATGACACCTCCTCCAAACGTTGAGAAAAGAGTTTGGGTTCTAACTACCTGCCTCAGCTACTATTCTGATCCTGTCACCCACCTGATGCCACACATCTGCTGCTAGTTGCACCATCTGCCTCCTGCCATCTTTACCAGGGACTGGAATTGTCCGCCACCTCCACACTATATCATGGTGCCACTCTGCAGGCTCCTGCTGATTCTGATGCCACCTTCACACTACATCATTGTGCCACTCTGCGGGCTCCTGCTGCTTCTGATGCCGCCTTCACACTATATCATTGTGCCACTCTGCGGGCTCCTGCTGCTGCTGCTTCTGATGCCGCCTTCACACTATATCATTGTGCCACTCTGTGGGCTTCTGCTGCTGCTGCTTATGATACCGCCTTCACACTATATCATTGTGCCACTCTGTGGGCTCCTACTGCTGCTGCTGCTGCTACGGATGCCACCTTTACACTATATCATTGTGCCACTCTGCGGGCTCCTGCTGCTGCTTCTGATGCCACCTTCACACCATATCATTGTGCCACTCTGCGGGCTCCTGCTGCTGCTGCTTTTGATGCTGCCTTCACACCATATCATTGTGCCACTCTGCGGGCTTCTGCTGCTGCTGCTTATGATGCCGCTTTCACACTATATCATTGTGCCACTCTGTGGGCTCCTCCTGATGCTGCTGCTACGGATGCCACCTTTACACTATATCATTGTGCCACTCTGCGGGCTCCTGCTGCTGCTGCTTTTTATGCCACCAGCACATTATATCATTGTGCCACTCTGCCGCTCTTGCTGCTTCTGATGCCACCTTCACACTATATCATTGTGCCACTCTGCGGGCTCCTGCTGCTTCTGATGCCACCAACACACTATATCATTGTGCCACTCTGTGGGCTCCTCCTGCGGCTGCTGCTACTGATGCCACCTTCACACTATATCATTGCGCTACTCTGCGGGCTCCTGCTGCTGCTACTGATGCCACCAATGCACTATATCATTGTGCCACTCTGCAGGCTCCTGCTGCTTCTAATGCCACCTTCACACTATATCATTGTGCCACTCTGCAGGCTCCTGCTGCTTCTGATGCCACCTTCACACTATATCATTGTGCCACTCTACAGGCTCCTGCTGCTTCTGATGCTAACTTCACACTATATCATTGTGCCACTCTGCAGGAGCCTGCTGCTTCTGATGCCACCTTCACACTATATCATTGTGCCACTCTGTGGCTTTCCCTGTTGATGCCACCATGTTGCTGACATCTATGGACTCCTGCTGCTTCTTCTGTCGCCACCTCCACACTCTTATCATTGTGCCACTTTGTGGCCTCCTGTTTCTGCTGCTGCTGTTGATGCCACCTCCACACTATATAATTGTGCCACTCTGTGGCTTTCTGCGTTACTGCCACCATGTTGCTGCCACCTGTGGGATCCTGCTGCTGATGCCACCTCCACACTAAATCATTGTGCCACTCTGTGGCTATCTCTGTTCCTGCCACCATGTTGCTGCCACCTGTGGGCTCCTGCTGCTGCTTCTGCTGCCGCCACCTCCACACTCTTCTCATTGTGCTACTTTGTGGCCTACCATGTTTCCGCCACCTCCATAATTTGTCATTGTGCCACTCTGCAGCCTACTCATGCTGCTGCCAACTGACCGCTGTCTCCCTGGAACACCCTGTGATTTCCATAATTCTGTTTTCACCCTCCATCACTCTATGACGTTGCCACTATGTTTGGTTTTCCCCTTCATTTCATCTGTCACAAGGATGAAAAGCTTCAGGATTGATACAGAACACAGAGGACATGCAAGTATCCCATTTGCTGCTCATCTCTATTCTGGATCAACTCCTGTTTGTTTTTGGCTTTAGCAATACTGATGGATTATTGACCGATTGAAAGAGGACACTGACGCGTGAAAAGAAGGGCAAAATGATCAGTGACGTCAATGCAAAATTACTGCCGACATCCTCTGCACTCTTTTGGGAGGCTTTCCACATGTATCCGCGTTTAACAGAATAGGTTATGTCGTAATCTATGGAATCATCTGATGTCAGTTTAAAAACAGTGCACTCTTTGATGTTATAGTGGGATCTTGGCCCTCAGCTCGGTCCTTTGTCAGGCTGCATTCCCGCTTCACTTATTTGGGGAAGTTGGCCTATGTAAGTGCACATGGAAGTGAAGAGTGAAGCGATTCTAACAGCTGCAGCTGTCATGTGCGTGTCATACTAAAACACAGCATTGTTTGAAGACCAAACCACGCTCCCTATGCATATTTAAGCATGGCAAAACGTTCTACAACACCCTACAGGCTCTCTGCAGCCGGGAAATGCCTGTTTTTTAACGTGATTCGTTTTGATTCGATTCGGGTCGAATCAAATTTTTTCGAAAAATTCGGCTAATCGGAACGAAACGAATTTTAACAAATTTGCCCATCTCTAGTTATCACACATAGAATTGTATTGAGATAAAGGGGTCATTTGTTTACAAGTAGTAGCATTATTTACACGGTGAACATGTGATGTGCTTTTTTACATTTTTTTGACATTCATTTCCTATCCACTATCGCCCTGCATTCCATTCACTTTCATAAAACTTACATGCCATGTGATCCATAATATATGATACTTTTACATGTATTTTTATTTTTATAATTTTAAAGCATTTTGTATCTTTTTGAATTAAAAGGATTGTCCAGGGTCAGATTTTTTAAGGCCTCAGATGGTGTAAAAATAACAAAGTAGTTATACTTACCACATTCTTTACCCATTGTTGTAAAAGAGGCTCACTGTTAATGTCACATTGACATTGTACACCTCCTACCAACTTATATAGGTTGCAGTCATACTTTGTAGTGGGTGCATGCAATCAACTCTGGATTGGAGGTAAAGACCCAGATAGGTATGAATTGTTTTCACATCACTTGGGGCCCATTGAATAAAAATGCAATCTCAAACATCCCCTTTATCTTCTGGAGAAATATCCTAATACCATTGTTGCATTTTAAGGCATGCCACTTACCAGAAATATTTACTTACAATATTTTAGAACTTTAAAAAAAAAAATGTTGAAGAACAGGGACACAAGTGTTGGAATCAGCGATCGACGTGAAAGCACCCGTGATCGGTGCTAGCACCAATCGCGGGTGTTACCGGTAAGCCTTTGCTGCAATATGCAGCAAAGACTTACCGGCTATGGAGAGGGCTTTGCCCGCGAGCCCTCTCCATGCACCGGGACCTGGCGCGTGCCATACTTCTACGGCGCGCATCGGGAAGGGGTTAAGCTCTATAAAAAGTAATGCTATATGTGTAATGATGAATATTTCCCACTGAAATCAACAGTAAATTGTTTCCAGGTGTATTTGATAGTGAGGACATAAGATGAGAAATTTACATGCCAATGTATGTTTGGAATATTGTAGTATAGACAAACCATTTAAACCCTCAGCTAAAAACAATTGGATGCTATTAATGATCCTTCATAGTTTTCTTGCTGTAATTTATGAGTTTAGCAAATTTAGATTCAAATATTTGTAGATTTTTGGCCTATCAACAACTTGGCTGTAAAATATGGTAATGATGCCAAATAGTCAGTTTTGCAAATGCACATACTAATTTCTGATTTTTAGCTTTTGTTATGTTACTTTATGAAAAACTAACTTTGTATAATAAGGCTAACAAAGAGCAATGTAATGGGATAGACATTTCCAACTGAGCTAGAATCCATTCAGTTTAATAAGCAAAATGAAATGTAGGTCAGTCATACATTCAGCCACAAAAAGATGGATGCTGAAGCTTTTCATTTGCACAGCTTGGAAAACAGCATGCCACATAACATTCCCTGTGTGTGGATTCTGAAACTGATAATTAAATTCACCATCATTTACATTTTGATCACTACTATTACCTGCAGTTAATGCGATTAGGTGACTGTTATCTGATCCATACAAATAGCAATTTGATGCATGCCTTATTTTGTCTATATCTATACCATTTGTTATTTACACCAGAAAATACTAGCAATAATAATTGAAATAATGATAATAAGTTCTCAGTTTCCCAGGATTCCTTAAAATAACTTGCAAAGTGGCCAAAAGTCTTATGGTCACCCATGACCCTATGCTAAATGATCAACATCAAAAGTGGGATAGGGAGTAATTGTTTGTAATTTAAAAAATTCTGAATTTCACATAAGGTATGATGTGTATAGAATGCCTAAAAATACTGTAATTTAATTTTTCTTTTAATTAAATTTTTATCTATATAAAGCTATAAAATGTTTTATACATCTTTTGTATCACGTTAACAGTGTTATCAAGGTTTTGGATATTATTGACCTACTGTATTTATAGGATTTATTTAATTACTTTATTTTATTTAATTACTAAAGAAAATTTCAAATATTCTTTTTCAAAAGAGTTGCTAGATGAAGACAAGTCTCTATTTAGACTCCCTAAGTGTCCCTAGGGGTGTGTTCCCATATTCAGTTTTTCAGGTGCAGTTTCTCAAGCCAAAAGCAGGGGTGAATAATTATGAGAATATATATATATATATATATATATATATATATATATATATATATATATATATATATATATATATATATATATATATATATATATATATTATAAAACTCAGTGTGAGAACACACCCATATAGCAGCATCAATGGACAACATGTTTTATCCTGGCCACTATATAATAGTGTGGTTCCATCATATCAATGGAATTCTAACACATGGGTAAATTAAGAAATATTGTGCCATGACATTTGGATGGTTTACCATCTCTGGTGAGTAGTTTTTAATTTTCTCAGCATCATACATATTGCCCAGTATAATTAGTGCTTCCCTTCAAAAAAATGATTTTGCTGCTTTCCAATCTATCTGGCAAAAAATAGACAGCAGAAATAAAAAAATCTGTTAGGAATTACAGTTTGTACATAAATACTTAATGATTTGCAGTAACTGATTAAATGGAATTGCTAGAACTGCAGTGATGCATAATATTAGGTTTGGACATTTAATGTTCTTGATGTTGTAATGGGATGAAAGACTCTTCCAAAGTCAATACTGCCACCATGTCTGTAATAAATTTGAATTGGGCATTTATGCTAGATATTAAGGATATACCAAGTGCAGCTGGATATGAGAAGGTCATTAGGAACTAAGTATATGATTAGGCATTCTGTGTGGCTAAAAGAGTTGGAATTTGTTATTATATAATTCATTACTTAACTATTCAAGCAATTATTCTTGATAAACAGCGAGGTCCAGGAATGGCATAATGTGATGTAAGAACCTGAAATGAATTGAGGGGCTTCTGCTTAGGTAAAACGATTTGAGAAGTTCTCTAGTATTTCTTTCCTATAATAAAAAAAAATTCCAGAAGTTATCATTATAATTACAAATGGATTACAAATTAGTATTTCAGGATAAATTTATGTGCATGACTTTTGACTGCCAGGTGACTGTAAAAACACGTCAAAATGTGAATCACCATAGTTTTTAAAGGAATGTAAGCTAATTTTCACGTTTTCTAACTCATTTTAATTTTCTAGTTCCAATATTTTTTCCTCTATGTCTTTATATGTTCAAAAGCACAGCCATTTTACCTGTTCTTTATCAATAGCATGCAGTATCACACTACTCTCACAACCAGAGACAGCAATAGACTGGAGACAGCTCTTTAAATAGCTCTTTTCTAGTGAAATACTAGTTAGCCCCTATCCACAGGAAAACCTGTGATGTTATTTACTTTTGTTAGTCCTGGTTATTCATTACCTCAACCACCCCCACTCACTCCTCTGGGTCACTCAATCTTACAATGTGAGAGGTCTAGGAGGCCCACGCCAGCCAACGATCTGTTAAATATACGGTGACTAAAAATCCTAAGCTCCCCTAGGTTTAAACATTATACCCATGGGGACAAGGGTAATAAAATAATGCCCTCTCTCCTACATAGCCCGAGAAATGTCAAATTGCTGAAATTCCAATGGGACATTCCACTTCCATTAAAGATACCCCCAAATAGCTGAAGCTTTCTGTGATTTCTTTAGTGATCTTTATAACCTTCTCCAAACTTCAGATGGCAGTGCCTCAGATGTTCCCATACAGGATAAATGACTAAAATTCTCTCTCCCTGTAAACTACCAAAATTGGAACAAGAGTATGTAGAGCAAATTGTTCACCTTTCATAGACAAGGAACTAGGAAAAGTTCTACAGTCTATGGCCCCTTAACAAGAGCCCAGGTCCTCATGGGTTAACCACTCCGTACTATAAAGTTTTAAATAGAAAATTGATTCCACATACTTTTGTAGCTACATGTTAGAAGGTGGAACCCAAAATCTTTTGAAGCACACATTACTATTCTTCTGAAAGAGGGCAAAGATATCGAGTTATGTGCAAACTGTAGCCCAATACGCTTCTTAATGTTGACTTGAAGTGGTGGGCGGAGGTGAAACCATACCCACCATGCTCCCAAAATCTTTCTTCTCGCAAGTTAAAAATATTTTTTTTCTAGATTTCTATGGAACAGCAAGAAGCCTAGACTTACTTATACATTACTCATTCAAAGAATCCCAAATGATGGGCAGGGCCTCTCTGATGTATATACCTTTTATTAAGCAAACCACCTTTCTAGATGGATAAAACTAACACAGACTCCCTTTAAAAACTTGTACTGTTCTCTAATTGATAATTTGTAAAGTGTATATGATAGAATAATGCTATGGAGTCTTAGGGACCAAGAGCTAACCTTTCTAACTTTTCAGAAATTCAAGAAAAAATCTGTCCTGTTGTCTTCTGCCCACCCAATCCTCCCTTTAAATATGCTTCCTTATTGAGTTTCTGGGAGTAGGCTACGCTCCCACTCCCTTTTGGCACTGTCTTAAGCAGAACACGGTTTCCCCTTTCATGAAGGCCGAAGCTCCAATTACCCCTGTATATCTCCTCAAGAACACTAATCTAAATCACTTATCACTTATTTCTTGCAAGTACAGGACTTTCAAACCCTGCGCCCTTTACAAAAATAACAAAAAATAACCACCCCAAACTAAATTTGAGGTGTTGTCCCTGGGAAGAAACAGTTTAAACTTCTCTATGTGTGTTCGTATTAAGGAAACCTCTTTGTAGACACTGGTACAAAACCCATTCCTGGCTTCATTGGATGTATGGTTTGGAGGATACTTGCTGGAGATGAAGAGAACAAGGAGAGACTATGACTTGCCCTAGCCTACTTCAATTTTGGGACACAGTTCTTAAAGTAGCCTTATAAGTGAGTAAGATAACATTCTTCAGGAATTTCCCCCCTTAACACCTTAATAAAACAAATGGGCCTATATACACCTAGCAAAACATATCTAGTTACTATCCTTATTTCGGCAGCAAAATCTGTTTCTTGGAGCAGTAGCTCCCCCCACTGTATTGGTTTCTTTTTTAATATACTACTAAGTACCCGGTATCTACATTTATTTTGTCTTCTACAGCAGAGTTTCGTGGCTTGCTACATGGTAAAAATCAAAGAGATGTGAAAATCTAAGGAAGTCATAAAAAAGCTTGTTAGCAAGAAATTTGCATAGAATTGCTAAGGAATTAACTTCTATGTGATCATAGCCAATTCTAATGTAAAATGGGGCATTTATCCAGCACAAAGCTTGGCTTGCTGCAACTGAAACTAGACATAAGATATACAGCTTGAATGCAAACTACAAATTATAGTGAACAAGTTCATATAACATGGTATAATTGTATAGCCCTAAATGATACCTTTCTTAGCATCCGGTCCTTTATGAGAGAATTTTGTAATAATCATGATATCATTTTAAGGACTAAGCTTGTAGAAAATACAATTCTCACCTGAGGATAAGCCCTGGCACCCAGGAGTTCTATACTTTAGATTTTACCTTTTCATCTCAAAATCCCTTTGAGATGCAAAGTTAAGAACCTTCCATAGTTCAAACTGGCAGTAGATTATTTTAAAGTGATGAGGAAGTGAAGAAATATTTTTAATGCAATTAGATTGACAGAATAAGTTGTTTCAAGTCTTTGGAATTTACTTGATTAAGGAGAGGGGGGAGAATATAATCTATACATAGAAGCAAAAGAGCACAATCAACATTTCTTAAAATGTGCCTTTGTCTCTGGAGATTATGTTTTTATGGTCTTAAAATGGAATATTTCTTCTACTTTGTACTTTTCATATAGTGTAGCCTAAGTGCAAAATAATTCTTATGACTACATTATTCATTTTCTTTACTTTAAAGGCGTTTTCTAGGAAGATTTTAGATTTTTCTTTTTCTTTACTCAAAAGATTTTTACTTTTTTAATCAAGCAAATCTTTAATAACTGTCATGTATTATAAATGGCACTATTCAATGAACTTCAAATATGTGTACTTTAAAGGATCACAATGACTTGTTGTCAATAGGGAACATGGAAAATTCTGTTCATTGAATTCTGTTTCATTAGAACTTGAACAAGAAGTCACAGCATTTCTCTTGTGCATGTTTAACTATATTCACATTGACACACTGCTAATTTTGGGAGATGCATGAACTTGTTTGTTTTGCATGTAAGAAATTTAGGTTTTGAGCTTTCAGGAATTAAATGGGTTGTCCACTTTCAACATATAATTGATATTGTTTGTATAGTGAAAAATTCTACAATTTTCCAATACACAAATCCAATTATTTATCAGTTCACTTTTTCTAGATCCCTGCTTGCTGTCCTTCTATAGAAAGCTTCTTTGTTTACTTCCAGTAGATAGAAAACTGTCCATGGTCATATGATGGACAGGTAGGTGCACAAGCCGTTATTATCACAGTGAGTAATCAGAGCCCTGTGATACTAACACCTAGTGCACCTGCATGTCCATCAGAAGACCATGGACAGATTTCTACGCACTGGAAGTTTCCTATAGAATAACAGTCAGTAGAGATCTAGAAACCTGTGCGGAATTGATACAGAAAGTATATTGGACAACTTTTATTTCACAAACCATATCTATTATTTGATAAAAGTGGACAGACCCTTTAATGACTATGTGATGTGTAATTAGTTTTGCTTGTGTAACCATTGTTTGCAATATCATTACTAGCTTCTGTAATTGGTTTCATAGGCATACAACTTGTTTAAGATAGACATTTCAAGAAACTGTTTTTACTCATTGTTGTGTACTGTATCCACTTTTGCATTTTTTTCACATCCATATGGCATACACTTTTTTCATATCAATAAAAAAAATCATGGTTGGATGGTTTTTCCTCATCATCTGATAAAATAGACATTTGTTGTTTTATTTTGCTGACCTTTTGACTGTGATCATCTTGTGTTAAAAGTAGTGCATGCTTTGTTTGTATTACTGATAAATGATCTGCAAAAAAAATGGATGTCTGAATAAGCACATCGAAAATAATGGTTCAGCATGCCATCACTTAAAATAATTTACAGTCATTAGAGATAACGGGGGACACCTCTGGCCAATCAAGTCAGTAAGGGCATTAATTTGCCAGATTAGCTGCATGACCACCAATCTGACAATATAGTCCATTTAACAATATAGATCCCTGGGTAGTATGAATTTAAAGCAGAAGAGCCACTGACAAGGCCTGCTCACACAAAAGCCAAAAGTCCATAGTAAAACAAATTAAAAGTCAGCGCTCTACTCCTATATCAAAATGCAGGTCATACTTTTCCAAGGAACCTCCTTGAAGTCAGAAATAGAAGAATCCTCGGTGATCTCTTTTTACTTTTTTTTACCTTTATGGCCGCCTTCATGTCCAAATAAGGATGTTCCAATCCAATTGGGGATTGGATCTTGAGCCTATAATAAAAAATACATTGGGATGCCTAATGTATAATCTCAAAGTGAAGTGTATTATCAAATTATGAATACTTGGAATGTTTTTGTGCACTACAGATGAAATTAGTGTTAAGATACATGATTTTTAATACGGGATGTAATTTTTTTTTCTTTTCTCCATGGAATTCTCTGTGCAATTCTGAAAAAGACAGGTTATTAAATTAGGACTTTTTCCCGATGGGTTTAGGAGAACAATGTGTAAAGACCCAATGGAGGCTTGTTGGTTAGAAGTTTTGATACTATGTCTTAATGCATTGTACCGGACGATAATTAATGTATATTTAAATGCCAGAGACCATGTCAATACCAAGCCCTGGAAGATGCCAGAAGAGGTGAATCTTGGGTCGGGCAAGGTGTTTGGCGTTTTTATGATTATATGCACATTTTAACAGTTGTTTATGACTATAAATTCTTTTATCACTTTACTTGGGTGATCTGCTCGACCCGCTTGCTTTTCTATGTAGGATCTACAGCTGTCTTTTATTTGTTTTAATCTGGGAATATTCTGGGTTGCCCCCAAGAATACATACTTGAAAAGAAGAGAAAAATCTGTGCTCATAAGCAGTGCTCATTTGATTGTGTTTTGTTACATTAAAAAAAAATGTTTTCAGTAGTTATGCTTAGCACTGAGGCCTTCTTCACTTCCTGAAACCTTGTAGGGGGCAGTTAATTTCAGTATTGCTGGTGCATAAAAAACTTGACATCTTCAATTGGTGGAGACTCTGTATGCAATGCAGTCCACCTCAAACATACTTTCACAACCTGGAATTATGTTCTGCTTCCGAATTTATTAAAAGTATCAATTAAATTTGATTAAGTTAATTCATTATTTATTTTATTTTGCCTATAAAATACTGATACTTGATGCTTGATGTAATATGCAGATATTAAATGTATACGTAATGTATACTATGTACTTAATGTATAAATGTATACTTAGTCATACTTAAAATATAGCATGTGTCTTGATAATGCATCATTTTATAAATTAAACTAATAATAATCAACTTAAAGGATCGGAGAAGAATAAAGGTCAAATGATATTGGATTAGTATTTATAACCAGATTTTGGGATTTGCCTTGGGATAAATTGATAATTATTTAGGACTAGAGATGAGCGAGCACTAAAATGCTCGGGTACTCGTTATTCGAGACAAACTTTTCCCGATGCTCGAGTGCTCGTTTCGAGTAACGAGCCCCATTGAAGTCAATGGGAGACTCGAGCATTTTTCAAGGGGACCAAGGCTCTGCACAGGGAAGCTTGGCCAAACACCTGGGAACCTCAGAAAAGGATGGAAACACCACGGAAATGGACAGGAAACAGCAGGGGCAGCATGCATGGATGCCTATGAGGCTGCTAAATCGCACCATTATGCCAAAATTATGGGCAACAGCATGGCCATGACAGAGTGACAGAATGAAGCTAGATAGCATCTAAAACATCCAATAATTGACCCTGACACTATAGGGGATGGCATGCAGAGGCAGCGGCAGCAGCGGCAGGCTAGAGAGTGGCATGGCGACATACCCTAAATGGACTCAGGCTTCAAACCAATGGGTGGCAGAGAGGAACCAAAGGAGGTGAGCAAGAAGCGCTCAAATAATATCGGTACATGATAAAAGTTTGCCAGTATATTTTGTGGATTACACAGCAGGGTGGCGACAAAGTTAACATGGAAGCCATGAAAACAATCCAAAATTCTGCCTGACACAGCACGTTTGATAAGGGGACCATGTATGGAGGCAGTGAACTAGTAGTAGATTAAAGGTGCTGCAGTTAAAACTATGTTAGTTGGTTCTTGGCATGGAGCTGGCGCTCCGCTGCCAGGCGAGCTTTCGCCAATCCAAGCCCCTGTCTCTAGGCTACTCCCCAAACAGCACTTCTAAGAACCTTTTGTATAAGATCAAGTGTAGTAGCGTTCTTATAAGTTTAGGATATGGCGGGTGAGAGGAATGTAAACAGATGCGCAAGAAGCGCTGAAATAATATCCGTAAATGGTAAAAGTTTGCCAGTGTATTTTGTGGATAACACAGCAGGGTGGCGACAAAGTTAACAACTTTGATGTGGAATGCCCTGTAATAGCTCTTGGGCGGTGTGCCTTTTATCACCTAGGCTCAGCAGTTTGAGCACCGCCTGCTGTCGCTTAGCGACGGCACTGCTGCTGTGCCTAGAGCTACCGACTGATGGCGCCATGCCCACGGATGGTAATTCGGAGGAGGAGGAGGTGGAGGAGGGGTGGGAGGAGGAGGAGGCATAGTAGGCCTGAAACACCTGGACCGAGGTAGGCCCCGCAATCCTCTGCGTCGGCAGTATATGACCAGCCCCAGGGTCAGACTCGGTCCCAGCCTGCACCAAGTTAAGTGTAGTAGCGTTCTTATAAGTTTGGAATATGGCGGGTGAGGGGAATGTAAACAGATGCGCAAGAAGCGCTGAAATAATATCCGTAAATGGTAAAAGTTTGCCAGTATATTTTGAGGATTACACAGCAGGGTGGCGTCAAAGTTAACAAGTTTGTTATGGAAGCCATGAAAACAACCCAAAATTCTGCCTGACACAGCACGTTTGATAAGGCGGCCATGTATGGAGGCAGTGAACTAGTAGTAGATTAAAGGTGCTGCAGTTAAAACTATGTTAGTTGGTTCTTGGCATGGAGCTGGCGCTCCGCTGCCAGGCGAGCTTTCGCCAATCCAAGCCCCTGTCTCTAGGCTACTCCCCAAACAGCACTTCTAAGAACCTTTTGTATAAGATCAAGTGTAGTAGCGTTCTTATAAGTTTAGGATATGGCGGGTGAGGGGAATGTAAACAGATGCGCAAGAAGCGCTGAAATAATATCCGTAAATGGTAAAAGTTTGCCAGTGTATTTTGTGGATAACACAGCAGGGTGGCGACAAAGTTAACAACTTTGATGTGGAATCCATGAAAACAACCCAAATTTCGGCCTGACACACCTCGTTTGATAAAGGGACGATGTATGGAGGCAGCTATATGGACGACTTTTGGAGGTAGCAATGGAGACAACGTGTGGAGGCTGCTATGGAGACAATTCAATTTGGATAGTGCCTGTATGTGGCAGTCCAAAAAAGTTTTCAAACCAGAGGAGCAGGTAGGTGGCCCTCCAGAAAAATGGAATAGATTGAGTGCCTGTATGTGGCAGTCCAAAAAAGTTTTCAAACCAGAGGAGCAGGTAGGTGGCCCTCCAGAAAAATTGAATAGATTGAGTGCCTGTATGTGGCAGTCCAAAAAAGTTTTCAAACCAGAGGAGCAGGTAGGTGGCCCTCCAGAAAAATGGAATAGATTGAGTGCCTGTATGTGGCAATCCAAAAAAGTTTTCAAACCAGAGGAGCAGGTAGGTGGCCCTCCAGAAAAATGGAATAGATTGAGTGCCTGTATGTGGCAGTCCAAAAAAGTTTTCAAACCAGAGGAGCAGGTAGGTGGCCCTCCAGAAAAATTGAATAGATTGAGTGCCTGTATGTGGCAGTCCAAAAAAGTTTTCAAACCAGAGGAGCAGGTAGGTGGCCCTCCAGAAAAATGGAATAGATTGAGTGCCTGTATGTGGCAGTCCAAAAAAGTTTTCAAACCAGAGGAGCAGGTAGGTGGCCCTCCAGAAAAATGGAATAGATTGAGTGCCTGTATGTGGCACTCCCAAAAATTGTTTAAAACAGAGGACCGGGTCGGTGGCCCTCCATAAAAATTAAATGCATAAAGTACTATAGCTAGAGCCAGTGGGCCCTGTCAAAAAATAGCCAGTTTCCTCTGCTTTACTGTACAAAGAGGAGGAGAAGGAGGAAAATGAGGAGGAGGAGGAGTGGATAAATTATTCAGGTTGAGCTTCCTTCACCTGGTGGAGATTGGAAATTAGGAGAAATCCAGGCTTTATTCATCTTGATAAGCGTCAGCCTGTCAGCGCTGTCAGTCGACAGGCGTGTACGCTTATCGGTGATGATGCCACCAGCTGCACTGAAAACCCGCTCGGACAAGACGCTAGCGGCAGGGCAGGCAAGAACCTCCAAGGCGTACAGCGCCAGTTCGTGCCACATGTCCAGCTTTGAAACCCAGCAGTTGTAGGGAGCTGTGTGATCATTTAGGACGATGGTATGGTCAGCTACGTACTCCCTCACCATCTTTCTGTAAAGATCAGCCCTACTCTGCCGAGACTGGGGAGAGGTGACAGTGTCTTGCTGGGGTGACATAAAGCTGGCAAAAGCCTTGTAAAGCGTACCCTTGCCAGTGCTGGACAAGCTGCCTGCTCGCCTACTCTGCCTCGCTACTTGTCCCTCAGAACTACGCACTCTGCCGCTAGCGCTGTCAGAAGGGAAATACTGTTTCAGCTTGTGCACCAGGGCCTGCTGGTATTCATGCATTCTCACACTCCTTTCCTCTCCAGGGATGAGAGTGGAAAGATTTTGCTTGTACCGTGGGTCCAGGAGAGTGAACACCCAGTAATCGGTGCTGGAATAAATTCTTTGAACGCGAGGGTCACGGGATAGGCAGCCTAGCATGAAATCTGCCATATGCGCCAGAGTACCAACGCGTAAGAATTCACTCCCCTCACTGGCCTGACTGTCCATTTCCTCCTCCTCCAACTCCTCTAACTCCTCTTCTTCTGCCCATACATGCTCAACAGTGAAGGACTCAACAATGGTCCCCTCTTGTGTCTCGCCAACATTCTCCTCCTCTTCCTCCTCATCCTCCTCCACCTCCACCTCCTCCGATATGCGCTGAGAAACAGACCTAAGGGTGCTTTGGCTATCAACAAGGGAATCTTCTTCCCCCGTCTCTTGTGAGGAGCGCAAAGCTTCCGACTTCATGCTGACCAGAGAGTTTTTCAACAGGCCAAGCAGCGGGATGGTGAGGCTGATGATGGCGGCATCGCCACTGACCATCTGTGTTGACTCCTCAAAGTTACTCAGCACCTGACAGATATCAGACATCCACGTCCACTCCTCATTGTAGACTTGAGGAAGCTGACTGACCTGACTACCAGTTCTGGTGGAAGTTGACATCTGGCAGTCTACAATCGCTCGGCGCTGCTGGTAAACTCTGGATAACATGGTCAGTGTTGAATTCCACCTCGTGGGCACGTCGCACAACAGTCGGTGAGCGGACAGTTGGAGGCGGCGCTGCGCTGCCCTGAGAGTGGCAGCATCTGTGCTGGACTTCCTGAAATGCGCACAGATGCGGCGCACCTTCATGAGCAAATCAGACAGATTGGGGTATGTCTTGAGGAAACGCTGAACTATCAGATTTAACACATGGGCCAGGCATGGCACATGTGTCAGTCTGCCGAGTTGCAGAGCCGCCACCAGGTTACGGCCGTTGTCACACACAACCATGCCTGGCTTCAGGTTCAGCGGTGCCAGCCACAGATCAGTCTGCGCCGTGATGCCCTGTAATAGTTCTTGGGCGGTGTGCCTTTTATCGCCTAGGCTCAGCAGTTTGAGCACCGCCTGCTGTCGCTTAGCGACGGCACTGCTGCTGTGCCTAGAGCTACCGACTGATGGCGCCATGCCCACGGATGGTCGTTCGGAGGAGGAGGTGGAGGAGGGGTGGGAGGAGGAGGAGGCATAGTAGGCCTGAAACACCTGGACCGAGGTAGGCCCCGCAATCCTCGGCGTCGGCAGTATATGACCAGCCGCAGGGTCAGACTCGGTCCCAGCCTCCACCAAGTTAACCCAATGTGCCGTCAGCGATATATAGTGGCCCTGCCCGGCAGCACTCGTCCACGTGTCCGTGGTCAGGTGGACCTTGTCAGAAACGGCGTTGGTCAGGGCACGGATTATGCTGTCTGACACGTGCTGGTGCAGGGCTGGGACGGCACATCGGGAAAAGTAGTGGCGGCTGGGGACCAAATACCGAGGGGCGGCCGCCGCCATGAGGCTGCGAAAGGCCTCTGTCTCTACTAGCCTATAGGGCAGCATCTCCAGGCTTAGCAATCTGGAGATGTGCACATTAAGGGCTTGGGCGTGCGGGTGGGTTGCACTATATTTGCGTTTCCGCTCCAGCGTCTGGGGTATGGAAAGCTGAACGCTGGTGGATGCTATGGAGGATCGTGGAGGCGACGATGGGGTTTTTGTGGCAGGGTCCTGGGCAGGGGGCTGACTATCAGCTGACACAGGGGAAGCAGCAGTGGTGTGCACGGCCGGAGGTGAACGGGCTTGTTGCCACTGAGTGGGGTGTTTAGCATTCATATGCCTGCGCATACTGGTGGTAGTTAAGCTATTAGTGGTGGAACCCCTGCTGATCCTGGTTTGGCAAATGTTGCACACCACAGTCCGTCGGTCATCCGGTGTTTCCTTAAAGAACCTCCAGACTTCTGAAAATCTAGCCCTCGCCGCAGGAGCCCTCGCCACGGGAGCTTCACTAGTTGACACATTTGGCGCTGATGCACCAGCTCTGGCCCTGCCTCTCCGTCTGGCCCCACCACTGCCTCTTCCAACCTGTTCTGGTCGAGGACTCTCCTCCGTCTCAGAAGCACTGTGTTCACCCGGCCTCTCAACCCAGCTTGGGTCTGTCACCTCATCATCCTCCGATCCCTCAGTCTGCTCCCCCCTCGGACTTCCTGCCCTGACAACAACTTCCCCACTGTCTGACAACCGTGTCTCCTCATCGTCGGACACCTCTTTACACACTTCTTCCAGTACGTCAACAAGGTCATCATCACCCACAGACTGCGACTGGTGGAAAACCTGAGGAGAGAAAGAATAGAGAAGAGCGGGGGCGCTCAATGTGTAGAGTTCCTCAATGTAAAGGATAAAAATCATGTGCAATTATGCACTCACCTGGTTATGTTGTGCTGATGGCACAACGCATATCATCGTATGTAGGGTGGAACTGGATGCTGCCTTCAGGGATATGGCTTCGGTGGGGAGACCGATGAGTATCGTAGTGGTGAATGATCTCTATTTCTGGAGACCTGCTTGGTTATCCCTTTGATCTTTGAAAAAGACCCGGCGCACTAGGTTCCGAAGATCGGTTTATTTAAACAATAAAACCATGACATTAAAATCAAGACGCGTTTCGGATCCGGAGCGGATCCTTCCTCAGTTGTATTACATAACTAGTTTCAAAGTGAGTGTTAAATACAGGTTTTTTTGGCGCGTTAACGGTACCGGGGTGGGACGCGCTGTGCAGGTAGACAAGTGGATAACAGATGTAATCAATTCACGATTATAAAATACAAATATATAATTTCTAATGCAATAAATAAATAATGAATGAGCAAAGACATGATAAAAGGTATAGTAAAAAGATTAAAACCTAAATTGGATGGATATCTACATAAAATGGAAAAAATGTAGTGCGATACCACGGTGTATTCTCGTTAATATCCCGGTGGAGGATGGAATGGACTACTAAAATGGGCGCCGGATGCAATGAAAGACTACAACTACGGAAGCCTGGAGGTGTCAAAAAGGACAAGGATGGAGGTATGGTTAGCGTATGTGACAGAGGGATGTTATCTTGCAAGTGGAAGCCGAAACTAGATGATGTCTTATATTAGAATGGTTTCGGTAATTTCATTTAGACCTAATGGTTTTAGAGTTTTTAGTTTAAACATCCAATAGATTTCTTTACGTTTGAGAGTTTCGAATCTATTGGATGTTTCTTGGCTTACATGATCTATGGGACAAATGCTATATTTTATATTGTCTTTATGTTTAGCTTCCATGTATCTGGAAGCTAAACACAAAGACAATATAAAATATAGCATTTGTCCCATAGATCATGTAAGCCAAGAAACATCCAATAGATTCGAAACTCTCAAACGTAAAGAAATCTATTGGATGTTTAAACTAAAAACTCTAAAACCATTAGGTCTAAATGAAATTACCGAAACCATTCTAATATAAGACATCATCTAGTTTCGGCTTCCACTTGCAAGATAACATCCCTCTGTCACATACGCTAACCATACCTCCATCCTTGTCCTTTTTGACACCTCCAGGCTTCCGTAGTTGTAGTCTTTCATTGCATCCGGCGCCCATTTTAGTAGTCCATTCCATCCTCCACCGGGATATTAACGAGAATACACCGTGGTATCGCACTACATTTTTTCCATTTTATGTAGATGTCCATCCAATTTAGGTTTTAATTAGAGATGAGCGAGTATACTCGTCCGAGCTTGATGCTCGTTCGAGTATTAAGGTACTCGAAACGGCTCGTTGCTCGGACGAGTATTTCCCCTGCTCGAGATCGAGCATTTAATTAAACAAACACAGTGAAGAACAATGAAGAATAGAATAAAAACAGTGAACACAGTGAACACAGGATCATTTAAGGGAAAAAGACAGTAAAGAACACAGTGAAGAATAGATTACAGATGTTCTGCACATCTGCTTACTTGTCGGAAGATACACGCGGAACGGCAGCAGGGAGACATCGCGCACCAGGGAGACATCTGGCGCAGCAGAGACACATCGGGCGCAGCAGAGACACATCGGGCGCAGCAGAGACACATCGGGCGCAGCAGAGACACATCGGGCGCAGCAGGGAGACATCGCGCGCAGCAGGAAGACATCGCGCGCAGCAGGGAGACCGCGTGCAGCAGGGAGACCGCGTGCAGCAGGGAGACATCGGGCAGCAGGGAGACATCATGCAGCAGGCAGACCTCGGGCACCAGAGAGACATCGGGCTGCAGGGAGACATCGGGGAGACTTCAGTGGAAGAAGAGGAGCGGATCCCGGGACAGTGTATCTCCTCTCCCGACAAGTAAGCAGATGTGCCGAACATCTGTAATCTATTCTTCACTGTGTTCTTCACTGTGTTTTTCACTTAAATGATCCTGTGGTCACTGTGTTCACTGTTTTTATTCTATTCTTCACTGTTCTTCACATCTGCTAACTTGTCGGGAGATAATATACGTGCGGAACAGTGAAGAATAGATTGCAGATGTTTGCATACATCTGCTAACTTATCAGAAGACATTCTTTTTCAATTAAATAACACAGTTTATTCCCGAACCATGGTCCCTTTGAAAAATGCTCGAGTCTCCCATTGACTTCAATGGGGTTCGTTATTCGAGACGAGCACTCGAGCATCGGGAAAAGTTCGTCTCGAATAACGAGCACCCGAGCATTTTAGTGCTCGCTCATCTCTAGTTTTAATCTTTTTACTATACCTTTTATCATGTCTTTGCTCATTCATTATTTATTTATTGCATTAGAAATTATATATTTGTATTTTATAATCGTGAATTGATTACATCTGTTATCCACTTGTCTACCTGCACAGCGCGTCCCACCCCGGTACCGTTAACGCGCCAAAAAAACCTGTATTTAACACTCACTTTGAAACTAGTTATGTAATACAACTGAGGAAGGATCCGCTCCGGATCCGAAACGCGTCTTGATTTTAATGTCATGGTTTTATTGTTTAAATAAACCGATCTTCGGAACCTAGTGCGCCGGGTCTTTTTCAAAGATCAAAGGGATAACCAAGCAGGTCTCCAGAAATAGAGATCATTCACCACTATGGTGGAAAACCTGGGCATCGGAAAATTGCTCATCAGCAACCGGACAAGTGGTTTGTGACTGTGGGAAGGGTCCAGAAAACAGTTCCTCAGAATATGCCGGTTCAAATGGCAAATTTTGCTGGGAGGGGGCAGACTGGGGGGGAGAAGGCTGAGGTGCAGGAGCTGGAGGAGTGCCGATTTCGGTGACATGGGTGGACTGCGTAGAAGACTGACTGGTGGACAAATTGCTCAAAGCATTGTCGGCAATCCACAACATCACCTGTTCGCACTGTTCTGGCCTCAACAGTGCTCTACCACGAGTCCCAGTAACTTCAGACATGAACCTAGGGAGTGTAGCTCTGCGGCGTTCCCCTGCTCCCTCATAAGCAGGTGGTGTCTCACCCCGCCCAGGACCACGGCCTCTGACCCCTGCAGTAGTTGGACACCCACGTCCCCGCCCTCGTCCTCTACCCCTAGCCCTCGGGTTAAACATTTTGAAAATGAGAGTTATAACTTTAATTTTTTTTTTAACTTTTTTTGTGTTTTTTTTTTTTGTGTGTGTTTTTTAGTTTTTAAAACCAAACGATGCTATCCTATTGCTATGGCTATTTTCTAGCCAAGTATGAAAGCACACTGCTATGCCAGATGAGATGACGCTGAGTTATTAAAAAAATAAACGTAAAATAAAAAAGGAAATGGCAGACTGTGCCTAATTGAAATCCAACCACGGGCCCTAATAAATTTTCCCACTTCGGTCTTTGCGATGGATATGTGCGTCACTAAGCGCAAAACACAGTGGTCGCAAGTCTCACTCCAAATTGCTCACAATTTGCTAGTAGATGCACTGCAGCAACTACAGCCACCAGCAGATCAACCAGAAATCAAATATATATAACGCTACTGTAGGCGTAAGTAAGCCGTTTGGATTCTCCTATGGCTATTTTCTAGCCAAGTATTAAAGCACACTACTATGCCAGATGAGATGACGCTGAGTTATGAAAAAAATAAACGTAAAATAAAAAAGGAAATGGCAGACTGTGCCTAATTGAAATACAACCCCGGGCCCTAATAAATTTTCCCACTTCGGTCTTTGCGATGGATATGTGCGTCACTAAGCGCAAAACACAGTGGTCGCAAGTCTCACTCCAAATTGCTCACAATTTGCTAGTAGATGCACTGCAGCAACTACAGCCACCAGCAGATCAACCAGAAATCAAATATATATAACGCTACTGTAGGCGTAAGTAAGCCGTTTGGATTCTCCTATGGCTATTTTCTAGCCAAGTATTAAAGCACACTACTATGCAAGATGAGATGACACTGAGTTATTAAAAAAATAAACGTAAAATAAAAAGAAACTGGCAGACTGTGCCTAATTGAAATCAAACCCCTAATAAATTTTCCCACTTTGGTGTTTGAGGTGGATATGTGTGTCACTAAGAGCTAAACACAACGGTAGCAAGTCCCCCTGCAAATTCCTCACAATATGGTACTAGCTGCACTACTAGTGCCAGCAAGCCCAGCCACAAGCAAATAAAAAAAAAAAGTATAACGTTATTGTAGCCCTAAGAAGGGCTGTTGAGTTGTTGTAGAATCACTCCTGCCTAACAGTAAGCTAATAGAACACCCTAACGCTTTCCCTGACCAGCAGCAGCTCTCTCCCTAGCGGCATCCAGACAGAGAATGATCCGAGCAGCGCGGGCAGCGGCTAGTCTATCCCAGGGTCACCTGATCTGGCCAGCCAACCACTGCTATCAACGTGTAAGGGTACCACGTCATGCTGGGTGGAGTGCAGAGTCTCCTGGCTTGTGATTGTCTCTGTTTCTGGCCGCCAAAAAGCAAAACGGCGGGAGCTGCCATTTTCTCGAGCGGGCGAAATACTCGTCCGAGCAACGAGCAGTTACGAGTACGCTAATGCTTGATCGAGCATCAAGCTCGGACGAGTATGTTCGCTCATCTCTATTTAGGACATATTTCAATTATGTGCTGGATGGCTGCAAATTAAGTGACAGTTGAAAATCTGTCAACATCCTAAAGCAATCAGTCAGTTGGACTTCAATGAAACAGTTACTAGTAAAGCAATATTATAGAACTGCATTTATAGGCATGTAAACTTTTTGAGGAAAATAGTGATATCATTTGAACCTAAAAACTGTCACATGTCTGTGTGTCTATATTTTAAGAAACTACTTTTCAGAGCCTTGAGTCTTCTAGAAAGATTTTTGATAAGCCTTTTACTGGATCACATAGATATGGATCATGTACCAAATCTGTAAATTTTTTATGTTTTATAAGTTTAGTTCTAAAAAAATCTGCTACTACCCTGACCACCACTCCCACGCCATTGGTTCGGCGTTCTGAGGCTATGGCGCTGCAGTGTCGGCTAGAATAGTGCTAGGAGCTGCTTACTTTAGTAAGAAGCTTTTAGTGCATTTATTAAGGGTGACAGGTCCTCTTTAAGACATTTTATTTATTACACATATGTGTACATCAGAATTATTTATTATCTTTATTTTTCTTTAACCCCTTAAGAACGCAGGGTTTTACATCTCATTTCTCGCTCTCCAACTTCAAAAATCCATAACTTTTTCATTTTTACGTGTACAGACCTGTGTGAGGGCTTATTTTGTACGTAACAAATTTTACTTGTTGTATGTGGAAAAATTGAAGAAAAAGTGCACGTGCGTCACGTTCTTGTGGCCTCAGTTTTTACGACTTTCACTCTTCACTCCAAATAACACGCCTACTTTATTCTTTGGTTCAGTGCGATCGCGGTGATACCAAATTTATACAGGTTTTATTGTGTTTTAATACATTTTCAAAAATTAAACGAATGTGTACAAAAAAGATCAAAAAATTTTTGCCATCTTCTGACGCTAATAACTTTTTCATACTTTGGCGCACGGAGATGTGTGAGGGGTCATTTTTTGTGAAATGAGGCAACGTTTTTATTGCTACCATTTTGAGGTCTGTGTGACATTTTGATCATTTTTTATTTCATTTTTTATGTTATGTAAAAAGGTGTAAAAGTCGCATTTCGGACATTTCCCACCTCGTAGGTTACCGCCGTCCGTAACTGTTTTTTATTTTGATAGATCAGGCATTTTGGGACGCGGAGATACCTAATATGTTTGTGATTTTTACTGTTTATTATGTTTTATATCCGTTCTAGGGAAAGGGGGGTGATTTGAATTTTTAATATTTTATTAATTTTTTTTATTTTTTAAACTTTTTTTTTTTTTTTTCACTATTTTTTAGACCATCTAGGGTACATTAACCCTAGATAGTCAGATCACTCCTAACATAAACTGCAATACTTCTGTATTGCAATATATGGCATTTTTGCAGCACATTCATTACAATGAGCCACTGGCTCATTGTAACGAATCTGCAGATGCCAGATAGTCTCGGGTCAAACGAAGACCCGAGGCTACCATGGAAACCGATCGCCGCCCCCCGATGACGTTCGGGGGCGCGGCGATCATAATAAAGACGTCTTTTAAACGCCGGCGGCGACTTTGCCGGCGGCGTTGAAAGGGTTAATAGCCACGATCGGTGAAAGCACTGACCGCGGTTATTAGCGGTGGGGGTTTGCTGCAATATGCAACAACCCCCACCTCTGTATGAAGAGGACTCAGCCCGTGAGCCCTTTT
Organism: Engystomops pustulosus; assembly: GCF_040894005.1. Lineage (NCBI taxonomy): Eukaryota > Metazoa > Chordata > Amphibia > Anura > Leptodactylidae > Engystomops > Engystomops pustulosus. Next base: position 108,709,665 of record NC_092412.1, on the reverse strand, counting down.
CATACATCCCTTATACCTCTGCGCCATAGAGGTACGGCGCAGAGCGTTAAGGGGTTAATGAAGGGTGCAAGGTTGCATAAAATAAATATTTATTTGGGGCATTTTTTTAGATTATTCATTGTGTGCTTAAGAAAAATTTATTTTCATTTTGGAAGTGATCATGGTAATAATAGTTATTATCAAACACACTATATATACTAGGTTATAAGGCGAGTTTTTCAGCACAAAAAGTGTGCTGAAAAATCCAAACTCGGCTTATACTAAAGTAAACAAAATAAATAAAGTCAATACTCACCTTGCCCTCACAGGTCTTCTCTGCGATCAGTGGCAGCCAACACACACAATATTATAGCAGCAGCGGTTGACCACAGTTACAGGCTCTGATGCTGGTTTCTATACAATGGGGCTGGCTATATCATGAGGGAATGATGGCTGGCTATATACAAGAGCAAGGGGTTGGCTACTGGGGTATGCTATGCTATATACTGGTGAAGGGGGCTGGTGTCATACTGGGGCAGGTAGCTAGCTATATACTGGTGCAGGTGGCTGGCTATATACTGAGGGAGGGGTGGCTGTATACAGGGGCAGAGGGAAGGCTATATACTGGTGCAGAGGGCTGGCTATATCCTGGGGCAGGGTGCTAGCTATATGCTGGGGCAGGGTGCTGACTACTGGGAAATGCTGGTTGGCTATATAATGGGGCAGTGGGCTGGCTATATACTGGTGCAGGGTCTGGCATTATAGTGGGGCAGGGGACTAACTACATACTGAGGCAGGGGCTTGCTACATACAGAGGCAGCGGGCTCTCTATATACTGGGGTAGACGGCCCGCTGTATAATGGAGCTGGCTTTATACTGTGGCAGGGGGTTGTCTATATACTGGGGAAATTCTGGCTGACTATATACTGGGGGCAAGGGGCTGAATAGCTATATATTAGGGGCCATGAGCTGGCACCAATGCATTTCCCATCATAGGCTTATACTCAAGTCAATATGTTTTCCTAGATTTTTGTGATAAAATTAGGAGCATCTGCATCTATTTAGGTCAGCTTACACTCAAGTATATACGGCAGATTTTTGCATTGTTGCTATGGTGTGTTTTAACTTAATTTTTTTGAGTACTGATAGGGGACACCATATTGCAATCATTTCATTACTGATCCAATATTTGGTATACTAAATAGGACATACCTCTTACATGTATCAAAAGTAGTATGGACTCTCGGGATATGGATGTTATATTACCACTGTACAAGGCATTGGTTCGGCCTCACCTGGAACATGCTATCCAGTTCTGGGCACCAGTCCATAAAGGGATGCTCTGGAGGCATAGCCTGCCTCAGGGGCTGGTCCCAGTAGCGACAGCAGAGAACTTCAATAAGGAACTAGATGCCTTTTACACCTAGATAACATTTACAGTTATGTTATATAGAATTTTTTGCTGCATGTGCACACTTCACAGACCTAGAATATGTTGCTTAATTCTAATGACTTCTGATGATTTTCTAGCAAAAATGAAATGCGTTGGGTCCTCTGGTTTAGGTCGTTGATCACAACAGTAGCTAGTACATATATAGTAGCAAAGACCTGATTGTGTAAAGTAACGTTTGGCTATGCTAACAAAGAGACTAATCCACTAATACACAAGGGTCATGATAAAAACAAAAAAAAAATCTACTTTGTGTAAATATATTACTCCTAAGTTTGTTACAGTCGAAAGGCATTTTACAGCCAAATAATGCAATAACCTCTGTGATGTGATAATTATTTGAACAAACCCAAATACTCACCTATTTCTATTTTCAGTATACAGTCCTGTCCAGAATTTTAATTTTAAGACATAAAAGCTATGTTTTATTTCTTAGCATAATTCCTCCAAATTCAGTGAACCTATATATAATTGTTTCCCCTAAATCAGTTCCTCATCCAATCCTTTCCCATCCTTGGTTAAACTTGATAGACATGTATTTTATTTAAACAATGTACCTATGTAACATATCAATGCATGACAGCCCTGGAAGCCTTTGTAAGTTCCCCGATACCCATGTTGACCATTGGCAGCCCCCTTTTTGTTTAGATGCAGCATTGATTTGGCCCTCTCTGGTATCGGTGACCATGTGCACCTGCACCTCTTATCATCTTTTTACCATGTGAAACATTGATGATATGCCCTTAGATGGTTTTGAATATTTTATATTGAAGGAATTTTTTTTTCATTATTAAATAATACCTCTTTATATGGATTAAGTCAAGTCCAAAATGACAACTAAGTTTTAAACTATTGCAACCAAGTTTAACTTTAACAGATGGGTACACCTGTATATGTATAGTGTTTGTACGCAATGGTTTAGAGTTATAAAAGATGTTTAGTAAATGTAGCAAACATTGTTAATGTCTAATCCAGATAAGGCAGAGAGCAAAGACTTATTGTAAAATGTGTAGTGTAGAATAGAAGCTTGTTATCATGGCAACTGCCAGATCTGTTTACTGAGCTGTCTTTCATCTCGGTGTCCTTGCTCCAGCTTGCTCTGGAGAAATGTGCTTTTGTTTGAGGTTTAAATACCTATTTGATTGGGCAGCACTTGCACTCTTCTTTCTATAGCATTTAATGAATATTTTCTCCTGTACTTGTTGCATTGGAAAGATGATTTTCTTCCTTCTTCTATAAAAGGATAAATCTATTCTATATGATTATTCTCAGGTGTTTTCATTAATTTAACACTATAGAATTTAATTTGCACTATTTATTATAGTGTCATTTCTCAATAGGCCCACAGAGCCTACAAATCACAGGGTTAAGCAAGCAAAGCCATTTCTCACTATACCTAATGTCAAAACTACTTATGAATTATTTCACGCAAGGCCAAGTGAATAATGAGCAGACCTTAAATGTTAGGATATTATAAATTACATTAATGTGGAGAAATAGATATATATATATATATATATATATATATATATATATATATATATATATATATATATATATATTTCACATTAGACAACTTTAAAAGTTCCATCTAGTTTAAAAAACAAATCATTTTTTGTAAAGTGCTTGTCGTACCATTTATTACTATAGTTTCTTTAAATAACGCTATAAAAAGGGGTCAGTTTCTCTATTTACAATATAGTAGAAACAAGGTACATTGTGCTTCAGCTTTGAATTAAAGCCTTCATCATGTATATTTGACAAAAACAGCATTATATCTATCTGTAATGTTGTTTTTATCAAATTAACCAGATGAAGGCTTTAAATTGAAGCCAAAACTTGTACTTTAAATTTAATCAAATAAATCACTATTATGTACCATGGAGCAGCGTCTAATTTAATCCTGCCTTCTTCAAGACTTCACAAGACTCTGTACATATACAGATGTGCCCATTACTCTTTCAAATGCTGTATACCAACTACCACAAGGTGAGCAGTTAAATAAACCTCTGTTTACACCTCAATTGTTTGAAAACTACACTTAAATCTGTCTCCATCTGCCTTTCAGTCATTTGTCTATTTACAATATGAATTTTGTTAAGACAGGACTTTTCAATAATCAGATCTGTGGTCTGTTTTATCGCAGCTCACAAATATACACAAATTACTAGACGGCATAAAATTCACATATGATTTATAACATTATATTGCTTTAAAGAGGACCTGTCATCCATAAAAAAGGCACTAGGAGCTGCTCACTAAAGTAATCAGCTCCTAGCGCGACCCCATTTTTAGCAGTCATAAACTGCTAGCTTTGTCGGAACCCTCCAATAAAGCCATTAAAAACTGCTGCGTAATACAATAGGAACGCCGGACCACGCTCAAAGCAGTCCGGCGTGTTCATGAGGGGTGGTACGAGGCGCTGCTCTCCCCTTGACCACCCTTCTTACTCCATAGGCTGCAAAAGCCTTTTTCTTTCATACCAGAAAACAGACATGACCCATAGAGCTATACTATAAAATGTGTACAAAATAACAAAGCCTTTATTAAAATATTTGTAGTCATAAAGTTTTTGAGCAGAAGGCCCTCCAAAAAGTGACAAGTCCTACTAAAGAAACCTTGTTATCAAAAGCATAATATGGCAGACTTGGTCCTCAAACAGCATGTAATGCATGGTCACTGATTCATTCAGTACTTGCTGCATTAGAGATACAAGTCATCCCAAATGTTCCCATTGTCTCAACAACTTAAATATCATTAACATCAAAATATAACTGCAGAAAGGTGTTAAGTTCTAATTGCCGAACCCTTTTGTTATTTATTTATTTACAAAGTCTGCCAAATTTGCAAGAAATGTATTTAAATTAATAATGGTGCATCTCTGTGCAGTAAAAACCATATGTCAATTAGTTTTTGAAAGCCCGGAATACAATAACAACATATTCATACATTTCTCCAGAGAAATATTAGTAAAATAAGTTTAATAAACATTATTTATGTTGGTCACCATAGGGGTGCTAAAATCCAGTGCAAATTTTTTGGAGAACAAAAGTAAATATAATAAATAATAACCAGGGACAGACAGACAGTAATTGGGATGTGGAACCAGATGTGTGTATGTGTAGATGTGTATATATATATACACACTCACTGGCCACTTTATTAGGTACACCATACTAGCCTTCAGAACTGCCTCAATTCTTCGTGGCATAGATTCAACAAGGTGATGGAAGCATTCCTCAGAGATTTTGGTCCATATTGACATGATGGCATCACACAGTTGCCGCAGATTTGTCGGCTGCACATCCGTGATGCGAATCTCCCGTTCCCCCACATCCCAAAGATGCTCTATTGGATTGAGAACTGGTGACTGTAGAGGCCGTTTGAGTACAGTGAACTCATTGTCATGTTCAAGAAACCAGTCTGAGATGATTCCAGCTTTATTACATGGGTCATTATCCTGCTGAAAATAGCCATCAGATGTTGGGTACATTGTGGTCATAAAGGGATGGACATGGTCAGCAACAGTACTCAGGTAGGCTGTGGCCTTGCAACGATGCTCAATTGGTACCAAGGGGCCCAAAGAGTGCCAAGAAAATATTCCCCACACCATGACACTACCACCACCAGCCTGAACCGTTGATACAAGGCAGGATGGATCCATGCTTTCATGTTGTTGACGCCAAATTCTGTACCTACCATCCGAATGTTGCAGCAGAAATCGAGACTCATCAGACAAGGCAACGTTTTTCCAATCTTCTACTGTCCAATTTCGATGAGCTTGTGCAAATTGTAGCCTCAGTTTCCTGTTCTTAGCTGAAAGGAGTGGCACCCGGTGTGGTCTTCTGCTGCTGTAGCCCATATGCCTCAAAGTTCGACGTACTGTGCATTTAGAGATGCTCTTCTGCCTACCTTGGTTGTAACGGGTGGCGATTTGAGTCACTGTTGCCTTTCTATCAGCTCGAACCAGTCTGCCCATTCTCCTCTGACCTCTGGCATCAACAAGGCATTTCCGCCCACAGAACTGCCGCTCACTGGATGTTTTTTTCTTTTTTGGACCTTTCTCTGTAAACCCTAGAGATGGTTGTGCGTGAAAATCCCAGTAGATCAGCAGTTTCTGAAATACTCAGACCAGCCCTTCTGGCACCAACAACCATGCCACGTTCAAAGGCACTCAAATCACCTTTCTTCCCCATACAGATGCTCGGTTTGAACTGCAGGAGATTGTTTTGACCATGTCTACATGCCTAAATGCACTGAGTTGCCCCCATGTGATTGGCTGATTAGAAATTAAGTGTTAACGAGCAGTTGGACAGGTGTACCTAATAAAGTGGCCGGTGAGTGTATATATATATATATGTATATATGTGTATATATATATGTATGTATATATATATATATATATATATATATATACACCTTTTCTGATATGTTGTGAATGTTGATCTTGTTACTAAGTTACTATTCAAGGTTGCTTCAGTGGTTTTGTTTATAGCCTGTCTCAGACTTGTATTTGATTATTGCCTTAACACATTTCTGTGTCCTTGTGTGAACACTGGTCTGTCTCTGACTTCTCATATTGTCCGCGCCACCATACAGCAGTTGCCAGAGAAAGTAAGTTTTCCCTCGCACCTTGTAGGGTCTCTCAGGGTCCATTAGCAGGTTCCTAAAAGTGGTTTTGCCTTTAACAAGGAGGTTTATCTGCTTTAGGCAGGATCTTATTCTACATGGACATTGAAGGGTTAGTTCGCCACCAATTACCCAGCCTGGCATCTTGCGTAAAGTCTGGTTGTTGTCACGTTATTTGCTCGACAGGTCTTGATATATATCTTATCTTACAAAACAGTATGTTATAGTGTAGTGCTTCCTATAACATGGCCACAGGTTGGACGACATAGAAAAGATCTTGACTACATGTTCAATTACATGAAATATGTAGCTGCCCTATATAAAGATAAATGTAGTATGAATTCATTATGCTTTTCTGTTTAGCCTTCACAACTGTTTGTGACTCACTGTGGATCACAGACAGACTAACATAACAGCAGAAATTGCAAGTGAGAGGATTCTTCTGGCTGACTATTCTAACCCCGCACCATGTGTTCTAATTACTACAAATCTCTTCAAAAACATCTGCTCATTTATTATTTTAATGTGGGTGCCATGTGTATCTGGACCCTGGGTCATTTATATGGCATATACAAAAAATGTCAGCAATGCAGAAACACAACAGAATTCATTGAAATGTTTCAGAAAAGGAGAAGAAAAGGAGTCCTCTTGTTATCATATACTGTATTATAGACAATATTTTCTCCTTTGATGCAACCATAACATCTTAACTCTTTACAGCTACCGTATATACTGGAGCATAAGCCGACCGAGTATAAGCCGAGGCCCCTAATTTTACCACCAAAAACTGGGAAAACCTATTGACTCCAGTATACGCCGAGAGTGGGAAATACATTGGTCTCAGGCGCCCAGTATATAGCCATCCAGCCCCCCGTGGTACATAGCCAGCCAGCCCCCTGTAGAATACAGCCATCCCCCTTAAGTATACAGCCAGCCAGCCCCCTTAGTAAACAGCCAGCCCCCTTAAGTATACAGCCAGCCAGCCCCCTTAAGTATACAGCCTGCCAGCCACCAAAAGTGTTTTTGTATTAAAAATAGGTTTTACAGAAAAAAAGATATGTTATATTGTACCTTTCATTAGCATCTGCTGTGTGACTAGGCAGTTGCCAAATGGGAGGGACTGGAAAGGAGAAGTTCCCCCCCACCCTTGGGGAACAGCTTCTCCATGTGACCTTTTCAAATATATGAAAACACCCCGTTCAGTATACTCCCAAGCACCTTAAAAAAAGAGCTTTTTATAGACATCACTACATTAAATTGTGATATTGTTTAAAAGTTACACTGTAGCAGTAAATGTGCTGCCCAAAATTGCATCTGATCAAGTTTTTAGTGGCATTGCCGGGAGTAGTGGGGTATGGCACTTCATAACTTACATATAGGCTTCCATTGGTTAACTATTAGCTAGCGCTGTGAATGATATTTCAATTAGATGTTAAGGTCCAATTATAAAACAAACCCTCCTGATTGTCAACATCCATAATCACGGGTATTAAATCTTAAGATGCTACTGGCAAAGTGATCAGCAGCATCTAAATCACTGTGACCACAGCAATTTAATTTCCACTGGTGACTTTTCATTGTGTTCCTAGAACCTTGCTAGAACCTGGAACGGGAAGTAGTACCAGCAGCACGCGGCTCACCACACATAGGTATCAGTTATACACAGGTGAATTTCTAAATCCCCATTGGCTATCAAATTGCTTATATGAGGCCCTTTGTTTGTCTGACCATACCCCTTCATGAAAGCAGCGTGCCGAAACGCGCGTCGGGTTGTCAGTCTTCTGGGTGGACGTGTGAACTCTGTGCCAGGTACTTATCACATCAGAGGTTACTACGTACCATCATGTTTACCATCTTGTGCAATCAGTGATTTTCTATTTGTATTCAGGTACTATATCTGGCACCTAATGATAATTGTACATATTATTGGTGTTTCCATTGTTACTTCTTTTTATGACAAGTCCCCCAGAAGTTTTATGTTGTCCTTTCCAGCATGGCTGACATTTCTATACAAGCCTTGTCCCTTTGTCTTTTAAATAGTTATTTGTAATAAATAAAACCTAACATTTTTTGCATAATACATCTATGAAATTCTGGCTTTCTTTTCTTTGTATGTTTTGATGTAAACTATTGCCAGTAGTAGATTAAGAGTCCTTACTTGAGAGGACAATTCAGTTATTACGCATATCCCTCTCTCTTTTTGGTGTTCAGATATTGCGTTAACCTTTCTAGAACCTAGAGTCTTGCTCCTCCATTCAGGGCCTTCACAAGGTGTAATTCATATTCAGCTTTGATTGGAGTGTTCATTTAAGCCTTTAAACCCCCTTTAAGACCAAAAGAATTATTCCATAGTTAACAAAAAAACATATAGCTTGCTCTAATGCTAATGAATCAATGTAACATATGACCGCTGAAGCCAATCACTTACAGTTGCCAAGTGCTGGTCAATTGTAATAAGTGCCAGGGAAACTGCCAGTGCTTCTGTGGGGGATTTCTGGAGGATTGATTTATTTGTTGTTGTTTATAAACTTTTATCTTAACTGTATCTTAATTTTTTTAAAGGTTACATAACTCCTTCAATCACTGCATGGTAGTTTGCCTTGAATTTTTTTTAATATAAAAACCAAAGATTGGGAGTTGGCATCGTACATTCAATAAAGACCAAATCTGATTCAATACTGAGCGTCAAGTAATATTACATGTATTTATAAGTACATAATTCAACTTGCAGATGGTCTGCTTATGGGATCTACAATAGCCTCTATCCAAGAAGTGCTTTGCAAGTATATATTTCGCTTACGACATGATGGATAGACTGCTGTTCTGTTTCCATAACTATACTGTGGAAACACATAGGTACAGATGGTGTTTTGCTAAATTTTCCCCAATGGACTATTCATTCCTGCTGTTCAGTCCTTTGAGAAAATGAAAGAGATGCAAGTAAGCCAATTTTATCCTGAACCACCCAGTATATTTTAAAGCTAGATTTAATTTATCGCCATATTTTATGCCTATGCTTAATATGTAGATTTGCAGTAAATTTTACCATAATAGAGTTTTATGCAGACTTGCATTGTTCTCGTAACATGTCATTCAAACAAAGATAGGTTCTTTAGGTATTAGATCAGGTAACTTTTATAGTTGTAGTTTCAGACCAAAAAATTTTCTGTCCCATTGACAATTGGATTTTACATATTTTTTGCTGTCATGGGAACAAGGATAATAATAAAACTTCATTACAGACACCTTGCAGCTGATTATTGCAGCCAAGGACTAAAGTGAAGCATCCAGAGAGCTTCACCAGAGGTCACAATGAGAGGTCCATCTGTAACTATGAGAAGCCTGTAAGTCGGGTGTCTTTTAGAAAGGGACTATCTGTACTTCAAGTCCTTTTTTTATTGTTTTAACTGTAGGCCATGTTTGTGTTTTTGTATATAGCCTCTTTTTGGACATATAATAAAATTTATCGTATTTAGCCTATACACATATGCTTTCCATCGAGATTTTTTGGCATGAAGCAGTGTCACATGTATTGGCCTCACTTTTATTTGTAGCAGTTTTTAGGTAGTGCCCTATTTTGGTACTAAGAAGTTAAATATCTTACATTTTTAAAATACAATAGCACATAGGAAAATAATGTCTCATATAATGTAAGATATCAAGTAAGAGGCTGGATAAGAACTCTGATTCCAACTGTTTAACTCTTTAAATAATACAATCAATACTGACCATTACGTGTAAGTATTAAGAAATAAGGGGCTTTTTTCTTACCCCAGAAACTTAATCTCAGGGGTTTAATGGGTATGACGTGACAGCCAGATGCCCTAACAAAAGTTCTAAAATTATCTAAAGTTATAGAAACTTTTTTTTGTTGCATAAATAAAACAAAGTTCAAAAGTGATCATCATGATTTTTTAATAATTATAATGTAGTCCTAATTTTATTGCTTTGACAAGGACTTTTTATTTTCAAATTATGTTTATTTGGGATTTTTGTAATAAAGTTCAAACAGCACACAACAAAAGTAAGCAAACAGTATTACCATACGTACAATTGAATGGAATGTATTATGGCAGGAAATAGAAAAATATCTAGTTCATTCTCAATACAACGTATGACTGTGAGACAAAGACATTGACTGAGAACATCATAAAGGAGCTAAACAAGTACAGAAAAAAAACATGTTTCTAAATAAAGGTGCTGATCTGTAGGATGCCAGGGATTTTTTACAATTGTCATAGTTCGAGACCAGGGATGCCAAATTTCAAAGACTGGGTGGGCCCATAGGAAGCCATATGCCAGGGTGCATTTGAAATTATGAATAAAGGAAATGGCATTAATCAATTCATTCATGAGCAGAGGTAATGGAGATTTCCAGTATCGTGCAATGAGAGTGTAGACAAGTTCAGCTATCCTCAGGAACATAAAGTTCCTGCCTTGGATTTGTTTGACTCACTCCTCTATGGTGTGATGAGCATCAAAAAGTTTGTTATAGGAGGAAACAAACTTGCCTATTTTAGTCTCATTGTGATTGACTCCCAGAGAGTAGACTTCCTTCCTGTTGGGATTTACTAGGCTCACATGTCCTCAAGGAAAGAGCTTTTAATAGCTATCAGGATTAGTTTTAATCATTTACTTAGTTATCACATTGTCTGAGGTTGGTAAGGATGAGAAGGCATCTTGGTTTGTTCCCAGGCTTGGTACCTCAGATGAAGAGGTGTCAAAGATTTTGCGTAGCACTAAATCTTATTGCAAGTAAGGTCTCTGCTTGGCTGGGCTAAACGAGGTAGGCAAGTCTTGCAGCAGCTTAGAGTCACAGTTGCACCTGGGGTATGCAAAGATGTCTTGTGCCACATGTCGTAATGGTGAAAAGAGGAAACTCTCTGTAAGTTCATAATTGAAGTGTTGTTCAATATGGGGAATGGTGGCGCTTAGCAGGAGAGGTGTAGGAGCGAACGGTGTCCATGTGAGGGCACTGCTTTTACATAATTATGGGGTTTGCATGTCAGATTTTGCAGACCTAGAAAGATGGAAGACGGCACATGCTGTAGATCATATAGACAATAAAATGACCAGGTGCACAGAAAATTAGGACAAAGTACAATAATATCGGTCAAACAGTTCCGAAGATACAAAGAATATGAACAAACAGTCTTATTCGCATGTATAAAGAAAGCTTCTTTGTAGACCGCAGAGAAGGGAGCAATGTCCGCCGCTCTGACGATCTGCTGGATGGCAGCAACGTTCTGGTCTCTGTGTGAGACTCAAACATGGCTCCAGAGCTATATCCGGTTTCGTCTGGTCACGTGACCGGAAGTATGGTGCGTTCCACGCTATGGAACACATAACTGGTTATTTACTTCCTGGATTGCCGATATGGTAATAGGGCTGCTTGTCAGACTCAGTCTGAGACCTGTAATTGCTAGTAAGTTTGGCAAAATAGGTGAGGAGATGTTTATAAGCTACAAGGTTATTGTAGAAATGGCAGTGGGACCAGTGGAATCGTGTTTTTGGTTAATAAGATCATAATAGTATCATGCTAGTCTGTAAGTATCTTATTGATATCTATATCTATAGTACTACTGTATATTACCCATCTGTGGCCCACCGACTGTTTCTAGCTTAACAGTTCTGCAAAGGAAACATGTGATAAGTTAGAAATTTTCAATGTTTTCAACATCAACAAAATTCAAAATGATCTATATATATACATATATACATTGGAGATAAAGACCAATTTCGAGTGGTAGGGTTACTTAGTTCATGCAAGACTCTGGATATTGTAGTCTTTGTTTAAGCCATCAGGAGCCAGAGTCTTTAAGGTATGAATCCAAAAGGATTCTTTTTTCTTGAGCAGGGTGATGCGGTCACCCCCACGTCTCGGAGTATCCACTCTGTCAATCAGGTGAAATTTCAGTTGATTGACTGAATGTCTAGCACTGGCAAAGTGGGCAGGGACAGGCAACAGGAGGTTGGATGTCCTTATAGTGAATTTATGCTTAGATATGCGGTCGCGTACATGTTGGGTGGTTACCGCAACACAGGCTAGACTTCAAGGACATTTTATAAGGTAGATCACATAGGTGGAATCACAAATATGGTAGCCCTTAATTTGGTACCTCTTCCCTGTATGTGGATGTGTGAAGGAATCCCCTTCTGGACATTACTGCATTGGGCACATTGTAAGCATGGGAAGGTGCCCTGTTTTCTTGTGTTCAGGAATGTCTGTCTCGGAATCCTCGTATCTGAACCTATATCTGCCCTCACCAATCTATCTCTGAGATTGGGGGGTCTCTTAAAGCAAGGTAGAAAGGGATTTTGAAATTCATTAATGCCTGGGTGGCCTTTCTGTAGAATTGGCCAATGTTTCCTGATGGATTTGTGTATACTGTACATGAATGGATGGAATTGATGTACAAAGGGAATATGGGTTGTTTTGGGTTCTGAGCTTTTGGGTCTGGGAGAATAGGTCCTACTTCTGTTGAGAATTGGTTTTGGATAGCCCCCCCTCCTCAAACCTTCTCTGCATATTGTCTAGGTCTGTCTTGCTTACAATACGTTTAACCCACTGGAATTGTAAGATGGGGAGAGAGTTCTTGGTAGATGTGGGGTGACAGCTCGTGTAATGTAGGAGGTTATTCTTGTTCGTAGTCTTGGTATATAGGTCGGTCCAAATTTGACCAGTGGGATCTTTCTTAACTATTGTATCGAGAATCTAACCTCTTCAGTGCTGTGGTGCATCGTAAACTGGAGTTCCACCCAGACGAAATTGAGGAAAGAAAGTAATTCCTCTAGTGATTCTAAGGGCCCCTCCCATATGCAAATTATGTTGTCTATATAGGGTTTCCAAACTTTACAGTGATCAAAAAATAGTTTGTTAGGGTAGATCATTTGTTCTTCAAAGTTGGCCATGTAGGCATTTGCATATGGGGGGGCCACGTTAGAATCCATAGCCATTCCCCAATTTTGCAGACCCACTTGAAGAGCAGTGAAAGGAAAGAATAATTAAAACCTAATCCCCTCTGATGATAATAGAAGAAAGGGTTTGGCACCAGCTCTCATGCTGTGAAGTTGCTTAGTTAAATGGTTGGATTGTGCTGTGTGTAAAAGAGCAATTCAGACCAGTGTACTTCTTGTTTGCTGATTAGCAACACCCCCCTGATGATGACTTTTGATTTGCTGAGTGTTTTATAGCCTTTCAATACATTACGTTTATTAATATTGATACCATTACTGTACAGCTTATTTAAAACAATATGGTTGTAAAGATGGATGTGTTGTTGAAGTCCAGTACCATAGCATTTAAACTATTTGACCTAAGAGCTCATGTCCGTCCCCAAGGTATAAATTTCTTACTTTAGCCAGAGATTATGAAAGCAAGAATTCCTAATGTAGAGAAAATAACACATTTCTATTTTAAAGAGCAGAGGCTGCTCTAGGGGTCAGAATGTCAGGACATTATATGTTAAATGAATAAATATTTCTCCTGAAGGTATGGTGGATTCAAAGCTTCAGAACATGTTTTTTTTTTATAGTCGAGGTCATCTTTTCCTTAAATAGAAATGGAGCTACTTACTAACTAAGATTATATTTAATATATACAAGTGTTCTCTTTGCAATTATTTGTACATGTAATAACTGTATATATGTTGGTATGTATTGGCCAAGTAAGACAATAATGGATTGTTTGCAATAAACATCCTATACTGCAGACATTAAAATAGATATGGTTTTATAGATATGGTATAAGATATGTATGTATTTTGGAATCAGGTATGGGGTCTGAATTTACATATACCGTAAGGTTGTTTTATAAACAGTTTACTTGTGATGTATGCATATTTAGAAATGTGACTGTACCCAAGAGTCCTAGTTTAAAGACAATATGGGATCAGGATTTTTGGTACACAATCTGCCTGAATCTGGCACATCCTGCATTCTCCCTGACAGAGTGCACCTTTAACATAGGGCGTGCAACACATTTCTCTCTGACTGCATGTTAAATCTGGCGCATGGTCTGACTCGGCACTGGAATGCCCCATTCAGTGCAGAAATTTGTATTGCATGGTACAGTCACAACATAAAATGGTCGCTTGTGACACAAATGTGGCACAGGCACTTCTTAAATACCTGTGCAAGCATTTTGCACCTAAAAGAATAAGCAAAGTCTGACAAAAAACGAGCATACAGCCCTTAGTAAATGTGCCCCCATGTCTCTAAATACTAAATTCTGAATCATAATAGGTCTCTTATAAATTATTTATTTCTTAATTTCCTACCTCTCTAAGTGATACATGTAAATTAGCTCATACAAGCGATGGGGGAGGTTACCTCTTATATTCTTTGGGGTTGTTACTTTGTGTGCGTTCATTTTCTTAGCAAGAATAAGATTTCATGATGCATGGTTGCCGATGGTTAATTTGATATAGATACCAGCTTTAATGGCTGGTTTAAGTTAATTATGTAGTTTTTGGTTTTTTTTAATACAAAATCAGGTTTTACAGAGAAAAATGGGGGAAATTTCTAGTCTTGTACTGTAACCTAGAAAATAAATGCATGGTGTACAGATTCATTTCAATTTATGCCTTTTTTGCTAGACTAATTTATAGCAAACTTTACTGTTTACATGTAATGGTCTTTAGAGTTTGACTGGCCTAACAATACTAATTTTTTGCATGTCAGATTAATTTCAGCTATGTAGATATATATATATTATCACATAATGAAATTAAAATTAAACTGATAGCAAGATAAAATTGTAGCATGTAAACTCATCTTACTAAATGTCTGATGTTACTAATGAAGTTGGTAAGTAATGTGAATTTATGAAGAAATTGGCTAAAATGCATTTATAACTATAAATCTTAAAACTCTTTAGTCAACAAAAAAAATTCTAGAATAATCCAATAAGTAGTATTTAGGAGTACATTTTAAATTTTACATTTAATTTTAATAACATATAGATTTTTGTTTAAAGTTTACAGTTTTCCTTCAAGGATATTTTTTCATCAACAGAAATCAATAAAATAATAAGGAACAAAAGTGGTATTCCGACACAGGGGATAGAACAGATAAGATTCACATTTAGCAATGAAGCATTGGTTAATAAAACAAAATCAAATTTTAAGGATCTTACTTTTGTGAGAACATGTCACAGTAAGGACAAAGAGGAGGAGGGAAATTCCAGGGAGAGGGAATAAATAAATGTAACAATTCAATGGTAAACTGTAATATTCCATAGAAACGGGGAAATATGGGATTCCCCTCTACTTAAAATACACTATGCCTATGCCCAAGTAAGGTCTTTTTCCTTTGGGTGCCACTGTGTGAGCTTTATTGCTATTTAAGAAACATCATGAAGGGAAAAATAAAAAAAATGGAAATAATGAAGGAAAACAGACAGGCAAACAGCACGTGTGAGCAGAGCCTAAACCTTTACATTTTTTACCCTTTTTGATTTTCTACTTTAAAAAATAATTGCAATTCTCCATCCTATTTCTTATAAGAAATATTCTTAACATAACAATAAGAAATGTGTTCATTATTCATATCCTCCTGAGTGAATAATGCTGTTTTAATTAATCTTTAATGCTTTTTGTTTGTGTCTTTTTATTTCTGTACAATGTAATAGGAAAATTTCATTTTAAAGAAAGATGATTCAAAATTATTGTTGCACTTTTAGTCATTTCCTGTAATAATATCAGCAATAGATGCAATAGACAAACATTATTTAATTGTTTAGACTGGATAAAGTAGGCTCTGACAGCAATTTGCCTTACTTTGTATGTATTAACAGCGGCAGAACTAATATGTATAGGTACATTGACCTGAATTCTGTGTATGTACTCTACTGCCTCCTCAGAATGACTCATGAAGTAATAACATGAATATAACAAATTTAGAATCTATATAATGGTTTATGTCTCAGATGTAGCAACCTTTAATTTGGCACAAGTAACTTATTGCAATGTCATAAGTTATCACATGAAAAACCATTGAAATCTGAAAGTGAAAGTTTCTTGGGTATAGTGTTTGCTACATCTGTAATTGTTTCAGTGCAGTTGAAGTGGAGGTAATACTCTGCACAGCCATACATGTAAAGCACAGTGGAAATTATAATACTCTGCACTGCAGTTAGCCACCTTCATGGCTAAACACATGTCAACTGCTCACAGTCTCAGCTGTGAAAGGTCCATGAAATATGGAAGACAAAAAGACAGACCAAGAGTAATCATTTCATGTGTGTGTGTGTGTGGGAGGGGGGGTCTGGGACCACTTCATTTGGGAGTAGACAACACAGGGGAGGCCTAATCCCACTTAGAACACGGGGGAACAGTAAAGATTACCTACTTCATCTTCTCTAGTGCATTTAACAGCATAGATCTTACTAAACCTAAATTAAGTACCCACATTAATCAACTGGATTCTCAACTACCTAAGGAATAGGCTGCAATTTGTTCAAATGGGCAATGAGCATTCAAACACAATGGTTAGCAACCAACGAGCTTATGCCACACTGACTTATACCCCCTATAAATATTCTCAGACAACTCAGTAATTGTTGGATGTATTAGAGACAGTGATGACAAACACTAGAGGGAAGTCATTGACAACTTTGTTGAATGGAGCATGAGCAACAATCTCATCCTAAATGTGGATAAACAAAAGACATGGTCCTAGACCTGCAAATAAATAAAACCATATCTAAACCCATAAACAAAGGCCAGGCTAACAAGCTGATTCATATCTACAAGTAATAGTTGTGCTGCTACACTTAATTTTGTGGACCTGCAGGACACAGCCTGGTGCTCTACAATTTAATTGAATTGCAATGCAATTTTTGAGTTAAGGTGGGACTGCAAAGATTCCTATTCTCAGGAGCTCAGCAGTCAAGTCCCCACTGGTGATGAGAAAACTGGAAATGCAATGTTTGGGTCCATGCTGAACATTGCAGGTTGGGGTCCAAGAACCGGAACTTGGACATCAGTCAGAAGTCCAAGATTCGAGCCCGGATTAAGCTCAGCTGACCGCTGGCAGCACCCATCATGGCTCAAATCCTTAAATGCCACTTCCCGCAGTGACTGGCCTAGCAGCCATTTACTGTGTCAGAAGGGTGCAGGAATAAGATATCAACAGGGACATAGGAAGCATCAAGAACTGGATTAGTAAGATGAGCATTACCCTTTTGTTATAATTTTGAACTATTTTTCAAAAAATTTTGTCAGCCAAACAATTCCTTCTTTGTAGAGGGTAACGTTACAAATAAACTGTTAGATGTAAATTCTGTTAGTCCTTTCTAAAATCAATTACCAACAATGGGGGAGATTTATGAGAAGAACAACACTATTCTAGTTGCTTATGGCAACCAATCAGAGCTCAGCTTTAATTTTCCCACAGCTGTTAAAAAATCAACGCAGGGCTCTGATTGGTTGCCATGAGCAAATAGAACAGTTCTGTTCTCAGACCCTTTTGACAAATCTCCCCCAATATCCTTTTAATTTTAATTATTTGCATGATAAATTGAAATTACATAACTATGTACATATGACATAGGGTCATATAAACATTAAAAACTATACCATGATTGCTGCAGTGTTTATGTAAGCAACCACAAAAAATTATCTATTGATTTTTTTAGTACATCCTAAAGACTGCTTAAATACATACTGTTTCTGCTTATCTGGTCAAATACTTTAAAAAATGACATTTACAATGCTGGAAAGGTGATTTATATATCATGTTTTAAAAAGTCTAATAAATAAAAACCTCTGTATACATTATATTGGATATTTGGATCTGTAATGTATTCATCACTTGAAATAAATCCATATTGTAGAAATGTTTATTCACTAAAAATATCTAAATTGAGAAAACTCTTAAAAAAATCTGAATAAGGATGGAAAGGTTAAACATTAGAGATGAGCGAACATGCTCGTCCGAGCTTGATGCTCGTTCGAGTATTAAGGTACTCGAGACGGCTCGTTGCTCGGACGAGTATTTCCCCTGCTCGAGATCGAGCATTTAATTAAAAAAACACAGTGAAGAACAATGAAGAATAGAATAAAAACAGTGAACACAGTGAACACAGGATCATTTAAGTGAAAAACACAGTGAAGAACACAGTGAAGAATAGATTACAGATGTTCGGCACATCTGCTTACTTGTCGGAAGATACGCGCGGAACGGTGCGAACAAAATAGTATGTGAAGAACAATATATATGTGTGAAGAACACATTGAAGAACACGGTGAGCAGGACAGAGACAACGGGGAGCAGCACAGAGACACCGGGGAGCAGCACAGAGACACCGGGGAGCAGCACGGAGACATCGGGCAGCGGCAGCACAGAGACATGGGGCAGCGGCAGCACGGAGACATGGGGCACGGAGACATGGGGCACGGAGACATGGGGCACGGAGACATGGGCACGGAGAGCAGCGGGGCACGGAGACATGGGGCACGGAGACATGGGCACGGAGAGCAGCGGGGCACGGAGACATGGGGCACGGAGACATGGGCACGGAGAGCAGCGGGCACGGAGAGCAGCGGGGCACGGAGACATGGGGCACGGAGACATGGGGCACGGAGACATGGGCACGGAGAGCAGCGGGGCACGGAGACATGGGGCACGGAGACATGGGCACGGAGAGCAGCGGGGCACGGAGAGCAGCGGGGCACGGAGAGCAGCGGGGCACGGAGAGCAGCGGGGCACGGAGACATGGGGCACGGAGACATGGGGCACGGAGACATGGGCACGGAGAGCAGCGGGGCACGGAGAGCAGCGGGGCACGGAGAGCAGCGGGGCACGGAGAGCAGCGGGGCACGGAGAGCAGCGGGGCACGGGACAGCGTATCTCCCGACAAGTAAGCAGATGTGCAGAACATCTGTAATCTATTCTTCACTGTGTTTTTCACTTAAATGATCTTGTGTTCACTGTTTTTATTCTATTCCTCACTGTTCTTCACATCTGTTAACTTGTCGGGAGATAATATACGCGCGGAACAGTGAAGAATAGATTGCAGATGTTTGCATACATCTGCTAACTTATCAGAAGACATTCTTTTTCAATTAATTAACACATTTTATTCCCGAACCATGGTCCCTTTGAAAAATGCTCGAGTCTCCCATTGACTTCAATGGGGCTCGTTATTCGAGACGAGCACTCGAGCATCTGGAAAAGTTCGTCTCGAATAACGAGCACTCGAGCATTTTAGTGCTCGCTCATCTCTATTAAACATCCAATTTCACGATTGAGAGCTTTTCAGGGCTTGGTGACCCCAACAAAATATCATTGTTTGAAATAATGAAAAATAAGAAAGGGGATAAGAAGCAATGTCAGAATTTTACTAAAGAGTAGTATATAAATAGAACAAGTTCCAACAAATTAGGAAAATAATAGTGGGATTTCAAATGTCTAAGAGTAGCATGTATATATCCCAAGATTAACAAAAACAACCGTGGCATAGTTTCGATTGTTTTAAGATTAACAAAAAGGATGTGTGGAGGCAAATTATAAAAATTTTAAGAAGAGATCCATGAGGAGCACAATAACTTTCACTCCACTTTTAACTCCATGTTCCCCTGACTTAAGAATACCTGACTTAAAGAAAACCCTTATTTACAAAAGGAGCTCTCTGCCCACTTTGACCTCAAGTTAAAGGAGATTTACCACCAGGATGAAGAATTGTAAACCAAGCACACTGACATACTGGTCTGTGCCCCCTATGGCAGGTTATGTTCTTCCTTTATCTTCTTATAGCCTGGTTTTTAAGAAAAAAGAATAAGAATAAGAAGATTAAAGAAGAGCAAATCCTGCCAGATGAGGTACACACGAGTATATCAGTGTGTTTGGTTTACAATCCTTCATCCCGGTTGTAGGTGTCATTCAAGATCTCTGAAAGCTTGTAATTTGTGATACTTTAGCCTCAGACTTCTTTGGGCAACATAAGAGTTATCAAAGGTCTCTGCAATAAAGCTTTATTGTTAAGTCTTGCTCCCATGACTATTTATATTGTCACAGGGACAAAAAAAATACTGTGTAAAGAGTTACTCTTACCAAATATATCAGTTCCGACTTACATACAAATTCAGCTTAAGAACAAATTTAAAGAACCTACCTTGTATATAACCTGGGGATTTTCCTGTATTTAGAAAAAATATTGTAAAATACACTTTATGGACACCATACTATACACATTAAACACAGCTGTTTAACCACATTTATATGCAAATTAGCAGAGAAGAGTCATGCTTTCTCTGAGATTAGTCACTTTTGGAGGCTGAAGGGGGAGCATCATTTCAGATGCTCGTATCTTGGACTCTAAAGCAGCTGGAGCCATGCTTCCATCCAGTGGCATTATAAAGATAAGAGTCTTTTCTTTCAAATTGTATCAGGTTTGTGACCCTGTATCTCTAGTTATCACATAATACTGACACATTTTGAATGTTGAATTCTGATCTCCAAAATGCACAGTTCTCGCTGCTATAGAGCCCAAAAAATTACACATCTCAGACTCTCTTGAGTGCAGGCAATTACTCATAGGTAAAAAAGTGAGATGACATAAAAGAGGGATTTCTAGAAAGGCGATTTTATACCCTCCCTGACTAATCGAATAGTTTAGTGCGATGAAACCTGGTTTCATGGTTGTAAATATAATATTAATGCAGGAATTGATGTGAAGTACTGTACTTCCACAGTCCACAAATTGGTCCTGTAAGGCAAACTTGATAAAACCTTACTCTATAAGGTATTTTAAATTTAAATACTATATTAGCACTTCGGGAATAATTGTTGATGATACCTTTAATATTTTTGCTGAATTTTTGGCAACTAACCAACGCCCTTTAGAAATAATATGTCTCTGTCAAGCATACACAATAAAGGTTTACATTACTTTAACTTAATGTAATAAGCAAGGGATGTGAATTTATTGTGTTTTGACCAGCTTTGGACTATACCATTTAACCCCTTTTACAGTGATCATTGTAAACAAGCAAACAAGTCCTATTCCCTTGGAGTATTACCAATGAATTTGGCCAAAGCCGGTCAGAATAAAACTTACTAAAGGAACAGGGGTAAGGACTAGAGATGAGCGAGCACTAAAATGCTCGGGTGCTCGTTACTCGAGCCGAACATTTCCCGATGCTCGAGTGCTCGTTTTGAGTAACGAGCCCCATTGAAATCAATGGGAGACCCGAGCATTTTTCAGTAAAATGACAAACTTAACGAGCACAGTGAAAGAACACAGTGCAGAACAGATTGCAGATGTTCGGGAACATCTGCGATCTGTTCCGGAGACACGCGTGCAGAACGGTGTTCTCTGCAATAGTATTTGAAGAACAATATGTGTGAAGAACAACTTGCAGATGTTTGGAAACATCTGCAAGTTGTTCTTCAAATACTATTGTGGAGAACACCGTTCTGCACGCGTGTCTCCGGGACACCTGCGATCTGCTCCGGAGACACCCGTGCAGAACAGTGTTCTCCGCAATAGTATTTGAAGAACAATATGTGTAGAGAACAACTTGCAGATGTTGCCAAACATCTGCAATGTGTTCTTCACACATATTGTTCTTTAAATACTATTGTGGAGAACACCGTTCTGCACGCGTGTCTCCGGAACAGATCGCAGATGTTCCCGAACATCTGCAATCTATTCTGCACTGTGTTCTTTCACTGTTTTTTTCAATTAAACAATTAAATTAAATGTTTTATGTGTTTCTTTTTACTGTTCTTCACTTTTTTTTTTTAAATTAAATGCTCGTTATCGAGCAGGGCAAATACTCGTCCGAGCAACGAGCCGGTCCGAGTATGCTAATACTCGACCGAGCATCAAGCTCGGACGAGTATACTCGCTCATCACTAGTAAGGACAGACAGTGATAGGGGCAGGCAGCACTTAGACAAAAACCCATGTATGAGCGGAGGTTGGGTCAAGGCAAATTGAGATTGTAGAATTGCAGAATTGTAAAGCAGAATAGTATCGTGAGTTCTAGTCAGGTCATTTCTTCAGCTTGGGTCTAGGGTTAAATAGTAAGTATCTGTTCTACCCATAGTGCACAATAATTGCTTGAACTCTTGAAAATTGATTTGCTATTCAGTAACTATTCTCATTTTTTGTATATTTACACATTTAACAATTACTCTTCACTACACATAATGAAAACTAATATTCAGTAAGATTATAATGCCTATGAACATGTTTTTTCTATTTTAAAAAGGCTAATTTACCTAACCGTTTGTTATTCCATTCCATTCCTTAACCATTATTGTTCTGTATCTTTATTAAATGAAATATGTAATTAGAATTTCATTAACACGCAACTAATTCATAATATGCATATACATAACCTGCATTATGATGTTTGCTTTAGGTCCAATTAATTAAAACTAAAGAAGGAATTAAACATTTTTTGTGAGAGCAATAATCTATTAAATCTAATATAATTGTTATAATAAAGCCATATCAGTAAGTAAAACAATGTGTAATGTATGTAATGAGCAGATTATTCTCAAATAAAATACATTTAAAGGGGTTGTCCACTTTTAGCAAATATTTGACAAAAATACAATTTTCCAAATTTTTCCAGATCTATCACAATTTTCGGTGGTTTTTTAACAGTTTTTTATGGTGTTTCTTGTGCTGGTTCTAACAAGAAGTCCATGGACTGAGATAAGGGGAGGAACAGAGCCCTCCCTAAATCTCTTTCCTCTGAAGCCTTGATGCCTAATGCCATGACGTCCCTGCCACTAAGCAGTGATATTAAGCGACAAGAATTTAGTTCAATGCATTAAGAGAAGAGGAACTTCTACATGCAAAATGGATTGTTGTATTGTAGCATGTTGATACATTGTCCTACACTATTGTTCTACCTACTAAAATTAATATTATATATGTATATATTCATATAAATACATTTACACTATTCCACATAAAACACTTCAAAAAAACACTGCAAATGTCGCCCCGTTTGCCCAAGACTATACATAGTCTAAAATTATTAATGAATAAGGAATTCATTAATAATGTTAATTTTTAGTTCATTTTAAAATTTAAAAAAATATGTACTATAAATTACAAAGAAAAGATTTTTTTTTCCATTTTTAACCCCAAAGAAAAATGTAAATGAAAAAAAAAACTTTTATCAAAATTTAACTAGCTATGTTTCTAAAAAAAAGCAAAAAATTTAAGGTAGCATGCATAAAAAAAGTTGTGGCCCTTAAACTGCCGCTTACAAATATTCGCAGAAAATGCCCGGTCACTAGAGCCTTTTCAGGCCGTGTCACTAAAGGGTTAAGTGATTTTTTTTTAACATGTTTAACAATAATGTTGGCAACCCCCTGATATATAGAAAACTTTGTTACTGAATGATGAATATTGATGTGGTTTTATAGCTTTAGAGATTGTGGTTTCTACATTACAATAATAAAAAAAATACTTGTTTACAGTATGTTTGCTTTTTTTCTGTCACTTATGCTCTCACTATGTTAAGACAATGCATACATAATGAATCAGACTGGAAGAAATTATCTGAGCCTAAAAATAAGTCCCTGGTAGATCAGCGTTTTGTGGGACAAAAACTTATTTTCCTGTCTTTTGATGCATAAAGAAAGTAAAATACAACAATAACATAATCTAAACAACCAAGACAACCATATAATTATTTTAGAGTGGAATAAGAATCTAATCATCATACACGGGCCAAGCCTTTGAATGCACACTGGAAATTCTTAATTTGCTTTTGGGCTAGCACTGAATTCAAAAGCTATCATCTCACCCCTGCTGACTAAATAGCCTATTCACATAGGAAAACCTTGTCTTGTATAGCACTGCAGCGAGTTAACATAGTTATTAATGTTTAATACTTAACATTACATTTTAATATTCTAGTGACAGGAGCCTGAATAAAAACTGAATCCTTAATGGGATGTGGTTGGTAAAGAATGTGTTTCGAATTGTCAACTGTAATTTGTAAGTGTAGCGTATATCATATCTCCTCTAAATCGAGCAAATCATTTTTTACTGGGTGCCTATAAAATGTATCATTATTGTGTCAATAAGCTAAACTAACCACACACAATAGCATTCTATTGAAGGTATATCTCATTGCTTACAAAACATCTTTTTATATTACAGCCAGTTCTACTTCTTTAAGATGACCTTTCTGCATGCATATACATTTTTGTACTGTTTTTGTACACAAGAAGGAACACTACTTGTGTACATAATATGACATGATTTTTAAATTTTTTTTTATTTTTCCCCTTTGCCGGCTTTATCTGTAATTCACTTCTGCCTTGTAGCTAGTGGGTGAAGATTTGCTGCTATAATGTCTCCAACACATTGCACACAGAAAGTAAAGAAGAATCTAATGATTTATATCCCCCTCAAGCATCATAAGACTCATATTGGTTATTATATCCAAGTACTGACCTACTTCTTAATCATTTCAAGCATTGAGTGTCCCAATATCCACTTACTGTTTCAAGCATAATGTAACATTATGCAGCATTGAGAATATGGTATAATGCTTGATTGACTTATTCTTTTCAATGGATATCCCAATTTACATCCGATCTAACCTCTCAAGCATTCCCCTTGCTATTTCAAAATCCTGATTTCCTTGGAGGTAGAAGAAACATGGAATACTTTCAGAATAAGCTGCCTGTGTCTTCTAGTATATAACATGATTTTCAACCTCCAAAATCAACTATATCAGACAAATGTGAAGACGTTTTAAGGAAACTGAAAGCTACACACTACAGTTTAGGCAGTAAGGCAGGGAAGGTGCTTGCTTCTCAACTGAAGCAAAAGGCGGCCCAATCTAGGGTATTTGACCCACAGGGCATTGCAGACACAATTGCTGACTACTACACTAAGCTCTACAATCTTAGGAACGACTCAGAAATATACCAGCCATCAAAGGTAGATATTGGTCAATTCCTAAATTCAATTAACTTACCTAAACAAAGCAAACAATATATTTAGCAAATGCAAATGATGATAAAGAAATTCAGAAAACCATAAAGTCCTTAAAATTAAACAAGGCCCTGGATCCGGATGGTCTAGGTAGTGACTATTAGAAAAAAAATTTCAGATACCTTAATACCACATCTGAGTACAATTTTCAAAAAGATCCAGACTGAGGGAGTTATCCCACCCAATATGATGCAAGCGACAATTGCAACCATCCCAAAACCGGGAAACCAGCAGAGAGGCTGGGAAATTTCTGTCCGGTCTCCCTCCTAAACACTAACCTAAAGCTGTACTCGAAAATTTTAGCGGAAAGGTTGGCTGTACTTCTACCACAGCTAGAGGGCCAAGATCAAGCTGGTTTTATAAAAAGTTGCTTATCCTCGGACGGAACAAAACGGTTCATAGATCTGATTCATGTTGTGGAGCATCGTCAGATGCCTTCTCTGCTCCTCTGTCCAGACGTGGTGAAGGCATTTGACAGGGTACATTGGGGGTATTTAGCTGTGATGCTGAAATGGTTCGGCTTCTCAAATGAGGCTTCAAGAGGTGTTATGGCTCTATATACTACCCCAAATGCAAGAGGACTAACATCTGTGTATATGCCAAAGGCGTTTAACTTATACAATGGCAAAAGGCAGAGGTGCCCTCTGTCTCCACTTACTTTTACCCCTGGCCTCAACCATTAGGTTGTCTAAAGTGGTATCAGGGATAAAGGTGTGAGAGACAGAGCAAAAAATGGGATTATTTGCGGATGACGTGATTATAGCCATAACGAACCCATTCAATTCTCTAGCGGCAATTAGTAAAAGAGTTTCATATTACTAATTAAATGCTACCAAATCACTTATATTAGGTATTAATGTCCCCAAAGATACAGAAGAGTACTTAAAACATGCCTGCCCTTTCATATGGGCGGAGACATCTATTCCATACTTAGGGATACAGCTGCATATCATCTTCACAGCTATTCCAACTAAATGACACCCCCATTCCAGCAACAAATAGAAAATGTATGAAAAATAACTACAATAAGCCAGCCAGAGGCCTGTTGCTCAGATGACCGGATCAGTATGGCATGTGGGTGCATTCCTCGTGCACAAATCACTACTTTGCATGCACCACTATAGTAGAGAGACGTAGCTCAAGACTCTGCCCGTTACTGCTGACCTATCTCAAAGGCAGCCAGCAGCGTCATCATCTAAGGCAGAGTTACTGCACTGTGAAGCATGCGTGTCCATGGAGACAAGGTAACCTAACAGATACCTGTACAATATACCGCAGAGAGGTGTCCAGTTACATGACTTTGAACCTTTCTACTTCCTGCTGACTTTGTTCTGGGCTGCAGTAGGTTCAGTTAGGTGTGATGAACAGTTGCCAGTGCTTTCCATAAGTCTTTGGAGTTTGCGGACATTTTCTTGATATACTTGCATGTTCTTCTGACCCTTGCATGTCTTCTGAACATCTGTTGATTCTGCACTGCATTGTCTTCCTGGATTTATTCCATATTTGTACAATAATAATTCTGTGTTTGTTTTTTTATGTCTCTGTTTTTTCATTTTGGTGCAGGAAGTGAACTCCAACCAGATATCACTTAACATGCAGTGTAGGATCAGCAAGTAGGTTGGGTGGGCCTAGCTTTAAGATTCACTCAGGTTCCCATGTCTATCATTTCCTTTTCCATCTTATCAATAAAGCTTCATTACAGACACCTTACAGCTGATCATTGCACTCTGGGACTATAGTAAAGCATCCAGAGAGCTTC
The DNA here is from genome assembly GCF_040894005.1 of Engystomops pustulosus. Classification (NCBI taxonomy): domain Eukaryota; kingdom Metazoa; phylum Chordata; class Amphibia; order Anura; family Leptodactylidae; genus Engystomops; species Engystomops pustulosus. The sequence goes on along the minus strand of NC_092412.1, from coordinate 108,682,870 downwards.
ACCAGAGGTCACAGTGGGCGTCTGTAACTATGGGTTGTCTGTAAGTCAGGTGTCCTTACGTAGGGGACCGCCTGTACTGTATAGCCATAGATATAGCCACGTAAACATGTGGGGGTAATGTATCTTAGTTTCTTTCCCTTACTTTTTCACCTATTTTGGTAAATTTGAATAGTTGCGCTCTTAGGCTATATTCACACGAACGTATGGGGGACGTATATACGGCCGGCGTATATACGGCCGATATACGTCCCCCATACACTCCTATGGGCGCACGGCACCCTACGGGAGCGGTACGGTGCCGCACACGTGCGGCACCGTACCGTTCCGTACCCGGGAAAAAGATAGGACCTGTCCTATCTTTTCCCGTAATACGGCGCCGTGCGCCATAGGTTGCTATGGAGAGGGGCGGGGGTGAGCTGCGCTCACCTCCTCCTCCTCTCCCCGTACACTGCCGTTGCCCGCTACGGTACGGTACGGGTGGGCAACGGCAGTGTGAATATAGTCTTACAGTTTTCACCCTCTCAGTGTATAGGAAGAATAAGACAGCAATCCAAAATTTCCACAGAGTGGTGCTCGCAGCTGGGGACTCAGGTCCTCAGAATCACAAATCTGGCATAATGGACGAAGGAAGCCACAGCACCAAGTATGTCAGGTTCCAAGAAGTTTTGTTAGTACATCATCCAGTCATAAAAATGCTTCTATCTTCGCTTCCATCCAGTCATAAAAATGCTTCCATCGACGCAGACTCCAGTATTGGTCCTAATTACTGTAAATTCCAGAATCTGAAGTTATAAGTGCATCTCTGCACTTTTGAATTACACACATTTTGACTTTAGTCAAAATGTAGAAAATCTAAAAATATACATTTAAAAATCTCTTGACTCCTAAGTAAACAGTGTGCAAAGTTGCTAAATTGTACTGTTCTACATTTTTAGCATTTGTGCCACTAAGAAGCTCTGACTCTCCCAAGGTTGCATTAACTTAAATTTTCCCTCTCTTGCCATTCAGTTTCATTGTTTTCACAGCAAGCACTTCTGTTTTCTCATCCACTGATTTCACAAAATGTTGTAGACAGCACAATAGTAGTTCTAAGAAATAGATTTTATCCAACTGATTTCTCTAACAGGCAGAGTTTTTGGCAATTTTCTGATTGCCCATTCTTTTCTTATATGTCAAGTAAAAGTCAGAAAGTCCTAAATTGGCTGATAACATCTAAGTTTAATATTATTTTTTTATAAAATTGATTTGTAGTAAAAATTTTAATAAAAATACACATTATTTCATTTTCTAGTAGATACTGGGGACATTTATCAAACCTACATTTTGCACAGTCTTGACACCCCATTTGTTGGTAATCCATGTTCCTAATCTGTTGGGAAGTGCATGCCTTGTTTTAAATTGGACACCTGGCTTATAAATCATCCATACTTGTAGTTAGTATAGATTTCAGTTAATATGTATGTCACAAATATGACATTCATGATGATGGTGTGATGGTGTGAATAGAGTCATGCCCACTGCACGGCTACACCTTTGACTTTTTTTTTTGAGGAAAAGGGCTGGGAATCTTGGCATAAACCAATTAATTACATTTTTTGACAAATGCTTTAACTTGATAACAATATGCTCTATTATTTCACAACATAAAAATTTAAAAAAACATATATGGAGAAATTGGTATTATAGGACTTTACAGCAAACTGCATTCATCATCATTATCTGTAGAGTTATTTCAAAAACTTTACTTTACCCTCCCCTTTCCCTCCTGCAGATATGAGCTGACTCTGAGCTGTAAGCAAATTTCTGTCAGCTCATGACTACATGAGGAAAGAATGGAGCAGAAAGTAGAGTTTGTAAGAGCAGAGAGAAGATAATAATGATGACTTCATGACTACACCAGTTTACTGGCAGGGGGCCAGATATGGAATGGAACCACTAATGTTTATTATAAAAGAAGAAATTAGCATTAAACAGGCTATGGAAACCATTTGTTAAGTGAAAATGTAAAATCCTGATTTTTAATTTAAGTATTTCTATAAAGTAATAGAAGAGGTGGCCAAGAACATATAGATGCAGCAAGCATCAACTTAAAGTAATCCTCGACTCAGACTACAAAATTGGATGATATATATTGCATGAATGATCAATATACTTGGTACTTTCTGTTCTACACTAGGTATCTCTGCTACTATTTTTCTGTTTAGCTTCACATGCTTTGAACTGGGCAATAGTTATTATCAGAACCAAGAGGGAAGGTGAACAAATAAGGGGGGCTCCTGAAACAGAATGCAGAGCACCAGTGATGTTGACTATTCATGGCTTAGGTACAGTACAGTAAAACTCCACCTCCTCTGGTGGAGGGTTACTTTAATAATTTTCCACACTGCTGGTATGCACCGTAAGTATTGCACAATGGTATTAGCCATTTGAATACAGTAGTACATTTATAGTTAAGTTAGTGCTTGTTATATTTTGAATATTCTGAAAATAAAGTGGCAGTTGATTTAACAAATTCATCAAGCAGAATTTTTGTACATCCCAAGACACCTTAGCACTTTCTAGAACTAATATACTGCACATGTTACCTTTCACATTTGTGCACATCCAGTCTGCTAACATAGCACCTTAATATTATTGTTACTTTTATTGGTAGTAATTATTATGATGCAGCATGCAATCCAGTAACAATATATTGTGTAGACCATTAAAAGTTTGCATATATGGGTGATATCTTTTCAATATTGAAACCCATTCGAAACCATTGTTGAAGAGACTAATTGATGGCTGTTACAAATGTACTTCCTTTAGCTGCTGGTCTTTTTCTCTTCTTAAAATGAATATCGTCATATCAAGTACTTTTCTGCAATATCTATAAAAGCTCCAGTGTTCAAAGTCTTCATTCTTCAACAAATTCATAGGTGTTAGCTGGAGGGCTGCATAAGCAGCAATCATTCAAGCTATAAAGAAATAGAAAAACGGACTATAATAGCATTCAAGTGCACTGAAGTGTAAAAATTTGTTTATTAAAAAGTGAAAAGCATACTTAGAATAATATGCAAACTCAACTGATATTCATGTGCAATATGAGTTTAAATAGTCTTCGATTCAACACACTTACAAGCTTGTGCAATTACTTTTCATTGTGGACTGGGTAATGAGCACTTCTCTGGCTTACAGTAATGAAACTTCTGTGATTCCTGCCAAATTTGCCAAACCAAATTTACAAAGGTATAAAAAGTGGTTGTTTGCAGGGTGATTTGGAGAATGTACTGTAATTGCACCTAATCAAAGTGAAAATAAGTTTGAAAAAAAAACATCTTGAGTTGAACTTTCTTCAAACACAAGATGATCCAAAAATAAGAATAAAAACTGACAAATGCAAGCATTGACCCAATCCATAAAAGAGTGAGTGGAACAAACAAGCAAAGATAACCTTGAAGACATACATACTGATTTAGAACTCATTGGATTTCTGGAAGTTTTCTTGATTCTGTCTTTTCACATAGCCAAACTCTGTCAATGTACATTAGATTAATGTCAAGATCCATACAATCTAATGATCCCTTTTAGAAGCGTTTAGACTATCCATGGAAATGAAGGTGGGGAAGAAATCAGATATGTGGAATTGTTTTGTTCTGCTGAAGATAACTAAATGCAATAAGTGTATGTTTCCTCTCTTATTGAATAATGCACATCTTATGAGTAGGTCCTGCTTTAGTTGGATACAAATCTGCTATAAAATTAAGCTGATTTTATCTTACATTATCTAAAATAGACAAGATTTTTTCAAGTTCTGCAATGATTTTTGAATAGTAAGGTCTCATTCACACAAACCAGGGATCTGTGCCAATTTCTCTGCAAATTGTTTAGTATACCTTCTGGATACTGTGAATAATTTTCACAGCTAGATATCACTTTTTGTTGTGTTTTCTCCTTTCACAGGATTTCTCTGTCAGGATATTGACTTTCTTTGGAAGCCAGATGCATCTTGTGGTCCAAAAATAGTCATGAGTTGCATTCAGCTTCAGCATAAAAAGTGATGACTAGACATGGCTAATCTGGTAAATGTAACCTACATATGGCAATGTCTTACCCATAGTTTTTAAATTGTTATATGGAACAGTGACTAAAGATTGTTTCATATCATAAAATTAGCAATCAAGTTTCCACCTTATAAATTATGTGTAAATTTACCCTTCTCATCCATATCCACCTATATGCAGTTTGTGAAAGGGAGCAATGCAAGTCAATCATAGCCAAACCCTTCTGAATGCCATCTACCTGCTCCATGATCTTGCTGTGCCTAAATAATAAGTACACTTATGACATGAATTTTTATCTTCATTAAGTGAAAGGAGAAGCCAATTTGACTTTGATTTTTCAAACTATTATTTACGATTTGTCATATTAAACAGAGTTTTGCATAAAATAAATATGCATAGAAATTTTATTATTATTATTCATTAATAATTAATTCCAATTCCTTGTTGCTGTACATTCAATAAAGGGTGACGGGTGAAGAGATCAAAAACTACATTGAATGAGAAAATTTGTTAAAATAGTCTATGCAGTATTTTCTGAGTAGGCCTTACCAAAAAAATCCATGCCCATGCTGCAGAATCAGCTCCGAGTGGGTTTTAAAATGTAGAGTTGTTTAACTAATATTTTGGAAGTGAATGTACCCTAAAGAGGAAACCCGCTCACCAACTTTCTTTAATGTATGGAAACCCCTATCTTGAAAAATGTGGTGACAGGCAAATTTAAAATTTTTAGAGCAGATCTTAAGGCCCCTTCCACACTTGCGTTGCAGATCAAGTCAGAGGTTGCTCAGGGTGCGATCGGAGTTTGGTCAGTGAAAAACTGACATTTTGCATCAGAGTTCAATCAGTTTTCAGTCAGAGTTTGTTCAGTGTCTCAGTTTTTCACGCGCATTTTCAATGCAATTTCAATGCATTTTTCACACGCAGGTAATGCGCGTGACAGGATTCAGGACGCGAAAAACGCATTGCACTTGCATTGCACTTGCATGTGTCTCAGAGTGCAATGCGTTTTTTTGATGCATCTCCATAGACTTGTATGGTGCGTTAAAAAAAAAATGTGCGTGTGTGCGTGAAAAAAATGTAAGTCTAAAAAGACCCATTGATTACAATGGGTCAGAGTGCAATGCAAGTTCTGCTCATAAAAAACTCAGAAAGGTTACTAAGGTTTCCTCTGAATTCTTCAGTTGCTGAAGTATTTTTAGAAAACCTCTATAAGACACTCATTATTGTAATTACAATCTAGTTGATTGACCAAAAATGTTGTACATAGTAGCAATAACTCCGAAATAAAGTAACTTTCTTGATGCAGAATAACTATTATTTCATAGCTTCCCTGTGAATGAGACACATTGCAGCATTGTGAAGAATTTACTATGATCACAATTCTCATATTGAAAATTTGTCACGAAATAATAGTCAAGGAGTTTCCCATTTTAGTGATGTTATTTTTTTTTTTTCTTTTGATATTTATTTTTTTTCTAGATGGCTAAATATCATTTTATTCTGTATAAGTCAAAGTGACATTGTTCATGACATAAATGGCTCTTTCAAATGTATGACTTGTAAAAGCTACAAATGAATGTTCTCTTTCTTCTTACTGGTAGTTATTGTAGAGTAATGCCTCAAGAATTTTTGCATAAATATCAGATATAATTACTTCACTGCTATTTGGCACAATAAAATCTAATGATTGTTATAAATGACCTATCAAACACTGAAGTAATAAAATGCTTTTGATATTAGATTTTGTGTACAGTAGTGGACTATAAAAGGATATCAAAATATCAGATAAAACAATGAGCTTTTCTTTACATAAAATTAAAACCGCTCATACTTTGTCTGCTCTTTTTCTGCCACAAAGGCAGCCTTGACAAATAAGAAAATGCAGTACACAACAATTCTGAACTCTGAAGGTGTCATGTAGTATTAGCAGCAGATATTCTAGTTTCCAAGGTGTTCTAAGTCTCTTTTACTTACAAGGTGGGGATTGATAAGTAAGGCCGACTGCACATAACCAAGGCTGCTTTGTGAATCATAGAACCTACACAGGCTGGATTTAACAAACTAACAACAGCGTACAGGACAGAACTCCATACATCATAGTGATATATTCTTCTCCACCAAACAGCTGTGCTGAACTGTTATCATAATCACAGTTCCGCACAGCTATATGATGCAAGGGGTCCCTTCTCAATATGGCAGTCATCCCATTTAGGGAAATTAAAGTTCCTTTTTTTATTAATAATATACAGTACCTGTATGTCAATTTATTTTACTTTTGCAACTGTAAAAGTATAAATAAAATAAATTGTAAGAGAAGTAAAGTATAAAGACAAACCAACTCTTAATAACCAAAAAATAAGGGGCAATTTGACTAAAAGAATGCATGTTAAAAAATGTGTTACTAGAAAATTAATTTGGTTAATTTGGTTAATTTTTTTAACCAAGGTGTAAATATTAAAATATTTTTAACAATAGTTTATGATTTATTTGTTGAACCCTTTTCTGGTACATCTATATTTAATTAAAATAAATGTTCTTTACGATATAATGCAATTATTCTTTTGGACACTAAGCTTAATAATAGACTAATACTTGTTATTTCATTTGACAGTTTTAAAGAAGTAGTCAACTCATTTGTATCATAGACAAACCTGACTGAATTAAAATAGAAGATACAAGACTTCCATAGAAAACACCATATTCACTAATAAAAATAAATTATGTCATTGTTCATCTATACTCCTAGAGATGCAGCCCTAGTTAGCATGGCTTAAAGTGACTTAACTCATTTAATTTCACATAAAATGGGCAATTTCCTCTAATCGCCTATACTACAGACTAAGTCTTTGTGTTAATGTGTTAATCAGTGCTACATCTCTGTATCCACATGCTGATAATCAACCCACTATCTCAAGTATATACCAGTTAGACAACATGCCGTTACCACCAGTTTTGAGTTACTTACTGCAATACATCCAGGCAATAAGCTAATTCCTTAGTGGTAATATTTGGTTGTATATGGGTTAAAACGGTATGTGTATGAAATATACAATTGCATACTGATTCAAGTGTTTCTATCACCTTGGTCAATTTTTGTACTCCATGCAATCCCCACTTTCTCTTTTTCACCTTTAAGAATTACAGGCCTTGCACCTCAGTTCTCTTCCTCCACACCATCTCCAATCTTGGGGCCGCAATAATTTGTAATTCTGCCATCTATATTAAAACCATAAACCTAACTCCCTGATATTAGTATTGCGGAGTGAACAGTTAGAACATTTATATACAATTTTCTCTGAGTTTATGTTTTAAACGGCTTTATCTCTGCCCCCTTTCATATCATATATGGCACCCGCAAGGGGTGTCCTCCCCCCCCTTATTTTTGTCATGATCATGGAGCCTCTGACGGAGACCATTAGAGGGTATTGAGGGTATAGGTTGTGGCTCGAGACAACATTAGATTGGTCTGTTCGCAGACGACATGGTCCTAGCACTATCTAAGCCAGTTAATTCCTTATGTAACACAATAAAAGCACTGGAGGACTTTGGCAGGGTCTAGTATTACATGCATTATTGAGCATCAAATGAGGTCAGCCATCTCTAGGGAGTTCCCCTTCAAATGGGAAAAGGAGTGTGTCCCTTATCTTGGTATAAAAGTCTGTATTCCTCTTAAAAACAAGGTCTCAATTAACTTTCTCCCTTTATTTCATAAACTACAAGAGGAAATTAAGGCTATGAGCACACTGGAACACTCCTGGCTGAGTAAAATTACACTCTATAAGATGATGATCTTACCAAAAATCCTACACACCTTTAGAACTATGGCTATCATAGTACCCAAATATATCATTAATAAATTCCAAAAACAAATGTTAGACTGTATTTGGAGTGGCCATAAACCAAGAGTAAACACGAGAACCCTCCAAACACTTAAAATAGAGGGTGGGAATGGCGTTCCTAAGTTATAAATGTATTATAAAGCCTTCCTTTTCCAAAAAGGTAAAGAATGGTGTCAGGAACAATCCAAATCTGCATCGCCACATAAAGAAGCACAACTAGCAGGAGGTACTCCCCTCCGTTCCACCAACCGAGAGAAAAATTTTCACTGAATGTATCTGACTTTCTTCTATATGCACAGGTTAAACCCTTTATTTACAAACTTAAAGGCCCAAAAGTTTCTATACCAGTAAGCCTTGCTAACTACCTGGAGGGTACCCCTTGTGGATCCTTAAAAAATACAAAAGCAATAAATAAGACATTAAGAGGTGCCCAATCACGAGGTCAAATTTCCTCATTGACTAGATGGGAGAGGGATTTGGGAAGTGGCATCTCTGAAAGAGAATGGAAACAAGCAGCGTTGGTTTCCTTAGGTCCACTCTTCATTATCACCCCAGGAAATATTCTCTAGCAGCCTTCAAATTGTGTTGTTTTCTGATGGACCTCTGGGGTTCAGTATTGGGTTGAGCCACCGGAGGATCCTCTGGTACTCTGGTGGGCCAGTCCGACACTGGAAACAAGCAAACTATTGAACGTCTAAAGCCTCCAAATTGGCTAAACTCATGAAATTACATCACAATTGATTACTAGGTGGTACATGGTGCCGAGAAAATTAGCCAAATTGTTTCCAGGCTCCACAGGAGATTGCTAGAGAGAATGTGGTAGAGAAGGAACAACCCATCACATTTTCTGGGGTTGCAAGCTCATTAGCCCTTTTTTTAAAGCAGTTTTCGAACTTTTCTCCAGACTGACAAATTCCCAGCTCTTTCCAAAACCTTCCCTAGCTCTTCTGAACATCCGAATAGATAAAATTCACAAAAAAATTCGCAAATTGGTGGGACATATGCTGCTATCAGCTAAGCTTTTTTATTGGCTAGAAATTGGAAGAACACCTTTTCCCTGAATATCAATGTCCTTATAGATCTACTGGCAGAGCATTGCTTGCCTTCAGAAAAAATTCCTTCAAGGTGTTCCCAAAATATAAATATACCAATAGGAGTGGTCACAGAAACCTAACAGACAGATTGATTATCTGCTCAATAGTGTCTAATTACTGACCCCCTTGCTTGGGAAGGAGGAGGGCAACAATGCTAGGCCTATGTTTCAGTTTTGTTCTAGTCCTAGTCAGAGTTTTAGTTCTAAGCTTATAGTTATAGTTGGTCATGATGAAGGTTGTATAAGATGTATAACATACCTTAAAGGTTCAAAATGATGATGTGGGGTTCACCAGGTGAAAACTGGAGGCCCATAAAGAAAATTGAAAAATCTCGGCAGACACAAAAATCTACTGTTATAATAGGATAAAGAACTCAATGATTTATGGATTTTGTACAATATTTAATGTCTGTATTGTTGATAAAATAAATAAATATTTATTTTGGGAAAAAATTATAAACATTTAAAGCATGTAAAAAAATATCAACTTATATGTTAAAACAGGGTCCATGAAAAAAATTCCCTACTTTGCAACTGCCCTGGAACAGGTGCAGATTTGTGCCTAAAAAGTGGCAAAACTTAGCAAAAGAAGTGATACATAAGTGAAAAGTTGCACAGAACATTTGGAAAATAAAGATACATGAGGCACACTGCACAAGGTGTGCTTGAAAAACAACAGCAAAAGACACAGTGAAAAGATGCAAAATCAACAAAAGTTGCAAAAAATGAGACAATTAAACTAACAGAAATAAAGATACATGTACCCCACTGTTTTAAATTTAAAAAAAAACTGTATATTGTATTCAAATAATGTCACCATGAGTACTTGGTGCACTGTCAAAGTTGTTAAATTAATTACCTATTATTTTTTCTTTCATGCTGTCAAGTCCTTAGCCATGAGTTACTTAGTGTGAACAACAAAAGAAAATTGAATACAATTATCATCTACATTCAATGCAAATTAAGATTTATACTCAGTGTGGGCGATAAAATGATATCATTGTGTAAATAACAACCGTTATTGTCGTATTGCTTTTTACCACACAAAAACAGTAATATCTTTAATTTAGGGAAATTTGTAAGAACAGTGATTTAGATTTCACTTAATAGCGTTATGTGTAAATGGATTGTAAGAATAAGAATTTTTAAGAGACTTTCATATACAAAGTTAAATAAGTAGTATTTGCATAGCAGAATTTTACACACACAGAAATATGTAAATATATATATATATATATATATATATATATATATATATATATACATATATGATGAAACAAAGTGGCTTTATTCACCCATGAATCTACGTTTCAGCTGATCCACCTTGATAAAAGCTATATGGATCAGCCAAAAACGTATCTGCAATGGGTGAATAAAGCCACTTTGTCTCACCATATCTATTGGTGTGTTGGATGCTTTCTGCTATATATCAGTAAAAAATCACTCCTAGATTATAAGCAAATAATGGTGTACCTTTATTCTCATAGGACCACAGCTACATTTCAGTCCTGGGACTTTTCTCAAGCTTAACAAAAGACCCAGACCTGATGAACTGAAATGTTGCTGCGGTCTTATATGAATAATAGTACACCTTTTTTTGCTTGAAATCCTTTAGTGCTGCTATTTTTTACCTATAGATGTCAAATATTTTTTATATATATATATATATATATGCATTTTTACTTTATTTAGCCAAATCATTGTATACAAAATGCATAAATATGAAGTTCATATTTACCATATCAGCAATAAACACAGCGAAAATATACATTCCATTACAGAATCACTACATAGTTTGGCTTTCCTCAACAATTAAAAAGCTGTCGTGATACAGATTAGTATAAAATATTTCCCCTCTTTTCCCCAAGACCCTCCCCTTCCTTCCCCCCGGTGGCTGGTGATGTTATATGCACGCCATAAATATGGATTCAGCAGTTGCTATCATAGGCTCTGGAGTTATCAAACCACATTTTATGAAGAACTAAAATGTTGCTGCGGTCTTATATGAATAATAGTACACAGTTTTTTTGCTTGAAATCCTTTAGTGCTGCCATTTTTTACCTATATATGTTAAATATTTTATAGGCTAAGTCTGTGTCCTATACATGTCGAACATTTATCAAAAATCTATTCAATAAAACTCAGCCTCTATCCCCACTTCCTTGGGGTGGTGCACTGGGCAACTTAAACTTCTTAAATTGAAAAACCCATTTTTATTGCAAATTCAGATTCCCCATAAAAATGAAATGGATTTAACTAAGTTCTTTTTAAATTTTGGTGACAGAGAGCGCTGTAATGGGCAAAAAACTAAATGTGTGCAAAAACATTAATAAAAGGTGGATAATTTTATAAAAACACATGCGATCCAAAATCTGAAAATAAATGTATGCAATATTTTTCTGAAAGCTATTTATTGCTACAAAAATCAAGCACTTAATGTACAGTATTCAATATTTAAAAACTTTGTAGACAACAAAGAAATTCCACATCTACAGAGAGGAGGAGACTTAAGTTAATGAACCTCCCCAATGTGTAAGAGGCAAAGGGACTCGCATTCAATGTAATATTTCCTAGGAAATCTGAATCTGCAATAAAAAATGGGGTTCCCTTTTAAAATTTTAAAGGCTCCCTGTCCTGCTCAGTGGGTGGGGGTAGGAGGCCGTGTTTGGTATCATTTTGGATAGATTTTTGAGAAATATTTGCCATATATATGTTTAGTGATTTAATCCAATGTGTATTTTGCAAGATGTTCCACTGCTAGACCTTTTTTTTTACACCCTGTATATATATTTATGTAAAATAAATATACCCGTATTTTTCGGACTACCAGACGCTTCTTACTATAGTACACCCCAGATTTAGGCTTTCAAAAAAAGAAAAATATATTTTACACCAATTAAAATATCCCTGTTGGTCTCACTAAAGCACGGCACACACAGACATACATTTACACACACAGCCCTGCATCATCATCATCCATAGTTACACGCACACAGCTCTGCATCATCCATAGTTACACACTCAGCACTGCATCATCCATATAGTTACACACACAGATCTGCATTATGAATATAGTTACACACACAGCTTAGCTATACACACAGAACCCCCCCACACACACACACACACACCTCTAAGAAGCATGTGATCAGTCACATGATTCCGACATCACCGCAGGTCCTGTACCTGTAGGCAAAGGGAGAGAGCAGTACAAAACCTCTCCTCTCTGGGAGATCGGGTGCAGTTCTAGATCAGGGTATCACCCGATCTCCATTACAGCAGTCAGGAGGTGCTGTATCCTCCTGACATTCCATCTATAAGACGCAGGCGCTTTTTAGCAAGATTTTTTCTTGCTAAAAAGTGTGTCTTATAGTCCAAAAAATACGGTATATTTTTGTCCAACCCTATAGAAAGAGGAAGTTAATCATATGATTGTCTTTTCAGATTTTGCAACCCATAAATTTCTAAATTGTGGTCAACAAGACTTTAATACTTTCGTGTAAAATAATCTCAAATTTGAATTTCTTATCTTTGCAGTTTGGGAAACATCCAGTTGAAGATTTGTTCAGTGAACTTCAAGATGGAAGAAGACTTTTGGATCTTCTTGAAGGCCTCACTGGTCAAAAACTGGTAAGGCTTATGAAAACTCAACTTCTTTTTTATATATTTTTTTATTAGGTTAGGTAGGAAGCATTAAAATAACAGCTGGGCATACAATCCACCTTTTCTTTTGGATCATCGTTTCCCTGACCTTGATCCCTGTCCCTGATCGTAGGAAAAATGCAACAATTAGCATAGCAAGTGTTGCCGATTCTTGTTGGTTTGGGTCCGCTCATCCCTAACTACAGAGCTATATGCAATAATAATTTAAGGCTGCAAAAAGCTTACTTTTGATACTTAATATTTTCTTTTCTGAAAATTTCTAGTTCAGAAAAGTTGTAAAAATTTTTTATTAAATGGTGTTTTGAGCCAATAGAGCTACATTTTTTTCAGCACAACACAAAGTGAATAGATATACAACCATTTTTAAATTGCAAAAACAAAATAAAAAATAGCAAAATTAGTATGTTACTGTTAATGTATTTTATTCACGTATACATTCATACTTTCTCTTGAAAGAATAGCATGTTGAGAATTCTACAAATCTCATAAAAGCAAAGATAAAAGGAAAGGAATAATTTGCAGGTTGGCAGCTTTAAAATATAAGCAACTATTACTTTTTGGATTAAATTGAAATTCAGAATACAGTATTTGCTAACTAATAACATGTTTCATTTTGTAAGACACATTTCTGACATATTGTCAAAAATCTATCGATGAAAGCACACATAGACACTAGAGAAAAAAAATCACAATCTTCTGCTTTCTTATCAGCTTTTAAAATACATGTCCCTTTTTGCAAAGAAATATGCAATCCCAAAATTCCAGACAACTTATTAAAATTTTTAAGAGATAAGAAATTTCTTTAAAACATAGAATGCTCAAATGCTTAGCCCATAAGAGGCCCGTGTAAATTTGTATTTTATTCAGCATGCATATTGTTGTCACATTTTAATGCCTGCTATTTTGAGAACAAATGTTCCTGGTGAATGCCTTAAGCATTATGCAATCAGACTGCCATTGTCCCAACTTTCATCAGTCCTATCATTGAAAAACACTTGCTCTGAAACACAATGTCAGTTTTGGTCTAAGGGCAAAGTGTCCCTGAATAAATCCACATTTCTACATTGTTATTCAAGACATGAAGTGGTTTTTGAATTCTAAAAAACAAACACACAAATAAAGAAGTCAAGAAAATCATCATTTTTAAATTTAGCTTAACCACATGCGGACCGCCTTTTCTTAAATAAGATTCTCTTTTACATTTTCATTGTTACCATCTTAAGCCCAGCAATATTTCATTTAATTTGCTGTCATTGCTGTAGGACAGGTTGATTTTGTTGTATGCCAATTATCATTTTTAAAGCCGTCCCATTTTGGATACATGAAAATTAAGTAGCTTTTGTTAAACATTTCAGTGGAATTTAAAGAAACTAAAAATGGACATCATCAAAAAAGTACAGCTTATTTATTTAACCTTTAACTACAAAATTGACTTTACATTTGCTTGTCTCATCTGGCTCTATAGCGCCATGAAAATATTATAGTTTGGAAAGCACTTTCATGGTAAAAAAAAACAGTAACATAACAACATGGGGAAGTAAAATGGCTGAAGATCTTCAGGTTTTTGGTCACATTATAAAACTAAGGCCCTACTTTTATCAAATACTTTTTATTGAGAGTTGAATACATTTAACAATAAGTAAAAAAAATGCAGATGTGGCTAAGGAGGTGTTTATTAACATTGTCTTGTCTGAACATTGGTTTGTTTCTTCCTAGCAGCATTGATTAATTATGTACCACAACCAGTAGTCTCCTGTCTTGTTCACTAACAGTTAACCTGCTGTGATGTATAGAATCTTTATCCAATCAGTGTTGGAACCAGGATTCTGACATCACACAAAAGGTCATGGGAACTTATCCTCAGTACTGTACAGTTGCAGTGCACACCTGACCAAGATTGGATGCATTGTGTCTTCTTATATCTGGTTTCTTTTGACCCCTTGACTTGTCTTCCTTGTCCCTTTGTCTAACAATTTTGTACTTTGTTGCCCTCTAGCCTTATGACTTTGCTTTGGTGGCTTTTTTATTCTTTTGTTTGTCTTGTCCTTGTCTGAGTATGAAGAGTCTGGGCACCCAGTTACTGGTCCCTGACTTGGGTGGTTTTGTGAGAGTAGGATGAGAGTGCATTCAGTTTTAGGGCCTACAGGCTGTGTCTGTCCTTGTGTTCTCAGCCTGGTTTATTGAATAATAAGATTACTGAGGTTAATGACATTGTTGTGGTAGTATACCATTTCATCAGGGGATTTATATCTGTTCTTGCTGGACAATATTGAGTTTTGGTGATTAAGATGATACCTCAACCACAATTATAATAATATTTATTGATTTAAAAAGTTCCACAATTCATTATTATATTATTTATATAGGAAAGATTTAATTTCATGAGATAAACAATAACATTGTCCTTGGGTTCTGCATTTATCTAGAAAACATTTGAAAGTGAAAAATGAAAGCGATGAAAAACATTCAAGACAATAACCAGCATATGTCAGTGTGTTTGCCTGATAGGCTGTCATGGCAACCAAACTCCATTTGTTGAATGAGCTGAAGATAAAGTACTGAATTGGATGACGCATGTCAGTTACTTACAATATGCTGAGTTTAATTAAACATAAACCCTTTATATGTATACATATTAAAAGAGGAAAACATATTTGGAAGACAATAACATGTTGACTACCTATAACTTAAAACATTTATCAATTTTATGCCTATTTTTCAGAAAACTAACAAATAGTTACAATACACATAATACTCTGCAACACTCTAGAAAACTCTACCCTATTGAGGTAAAATACCAAGCACAGCCACTGTCAAATCAATGATTTGTAATAAAGGAGATGACAGCTTATCGGTCAGCACAGGGGTATCAAAATTCCACTAATCTTTATTTTGATGACCTATTTGTATATAGATTGGGAGCCCTTATGGGAGAGGTCTTCCTTCCACTTTTTTTCAGATCTCTGCAGTTTTTTTTATTTTGTTCATACATTAGTTCTTGTCTAAATGTGATGTAGTTGAACCCCTTACTGAATGTACAGGACCATGGATATAATTGTGCTCAATAAATAAATGAAATAATAATAATATTAATAATAATAATAATAATAATAATAATAATAATAATAAAAATAATAACAACTATAGAACATCAATAGAAAAGTTCAAGAAATCCAATTAGGGGATAATGATCTATCTAAAGAAAATCAAAAACAGCAGCACAGTCTAAATAAATACAAAATAACATGCTGTTCTTAATCTTTACAACCTGCAGAATGCAAATTATCCATCTATCTATTTATCTAATGTCTCTCTACTGCAGCAGTTCTCAACCTTTGGGTCGCGACCCCGGCGGGGGTCAAACGACCAAAGCACAGGGGTTGCCTAAAGCCATTGGAGCCACGATTTTATTGCATTTTTTGGCACAAATACAATATTCTTGTACATGATTTGGGGTCACCGCAACATTTCTTTCTACTGAAAGAAAGAGGTTACTAAAGTTCTAGTTTCTAACTAGAGTGTCAGGCTCCATGGATAGTGGACCCACTGGACCACTGAGGATGACGTAAGCCAACACCTGGGACAGGAGTCTAAGTGGTACCTGGTTTTCACCAGAGCCCGCTGCAAAGCAGGCTGGACTTGCTGCGGCGTGGTACCAATAGATTGCTCCACAGGTGTGGCTTTGTCCAATCTGACAGCCAAGGCAAGGTACACAGACGTTAGGCAGAATCGCAGTCAGGGACAGGCAGGAGGTCGAGACAGGCAGCAGAGGAGCGTAGTCAGGAACAGAATTAAGGTCACAATGGTAAATCACTATAAACGCAAAGGACATGGGAACACGCTTTTTCTAAGGCTGTGAGGCACAAAGATCCGGCAGGGAACACAGGAAGGGGCTGGGAATTTATCAGGAAAGGTATCTGGCCAGCACCAATTATTGATGCGCTGGCCCTTTAAATTTAACAGGTGCAACGGCCCACACAGAGGTACATGGGTGCGTCTCCGACCAAAGACAGAGGTTGCAGGGGCACCCGTGACATAGAGGTTGTCTGTAAGTCAAATGTTCTTAAGTTGGGGACTGTATATTGATATTATCCATATTAGTGGATATAGATATTATAGAGCAGGGTACCCCTAGACAGAAACTGGTTTTTGATTAAGAAGCAGCTATTAGGAGGTGTAGAGTATGACTAGACAGTCCTATACTGCATCAGATTTATCATCCAGCTATAGACATGTATATGAATCTGGTGCAGAATAAGACTGTCTAGTCTAAATCTACACTGTCTAACCTTAGGTCACTTTTTATAAATCTACCCCAATATGTTCATTTGTCATTTCTCATCTATATTGAATAAAATTCTCAATAAATCTTTATTTTTAACAGGTAAAAGAAAAGGGTTCTACAAGGGTTCATGCTTTAAACAATGTCAACAAAGCACTTCAAGTCTTGCAAAAAAACAAAGTAAGTAATTACTTATTTTTATCCAGAATTATAAAAGATTACAGTAGTGGATTATAATACGGGCAGTTTGGGAGTATCCCGGGGGCCCAAGCCTTCTAGGTGGTAGGAAAAAATTTCTGATACAGTGAAATAGGTGAAAAATGCATTTGCCCCATTTTCTCATGAGTTCGGTTTTTATGATAGCAAATTTATCAAGGTTTTATAGTGTTTTCAAACATTTTAAATAATTAAAAAACCTTCATTGCTATCTTTTTGGGAACTGCTTGACCTTTTGATCAGTTTTTATTAAATAGTTGGCCACTTTACCTAAGGGTATTTTAATGTTTGTGAGGGCAGGATATACATCTATTAAAAATTTTGCACCATCTTAATGATTTGTTGAAGCCTCCTGTCTTTGACCTAAGCACCCAGACATTCCTGACCATAAAGTGGCTGCATATGGAGGGTCATGTGATCTCTGACCAAGAGTAATATCCATGTTGGGACCATATGTTAGTGTTCATGAATTATTAAGTTCAAGGTCCTGGCAAAGCAATTATTCATGGACAGATAAAAATCACATGACACTCCATTTGCAGCCATTTAATGGTCTGGAATGTCTGGCTAATGAGGTAGACAGGAGACTTCAATTTACATATCAATAAAGTGGTACAGATCTTTTAACCCCTTAAGGACCAGACCCTTTTCTGTTTTTGCATTTTCATTTCTCACTTCCCACCTTCAAAAATCTATAACCTTTTTATTTTTCTACATAAAGAGCTGTGTATGGGTTTGTTTTCTGCGTAACAAATTGCAATTCATTGTGACAGTATTTAATATTCTGTGCTATGTACTGGGAATCCGGAAAAAAATTCTGAATGCATTGAAAATGAAAAAATTCATTTGAGCCATTTTCTTGTTGGTTTGGATTCTATGGCTTACACTAAGTGTCCCAAATGACACGCCTACTTCATTTTTTGGATCAGAATGATCCAAAGATACAATATTTAGGTTTTATAATTTTTTCATACATTTACAAAAATTAAAACCTACTGTACAAAAAAAAATATATTTTTTTACTGTATTCTGCCTAATAACTTTTTCATACTTTGGTGTACAAAGCTGTGTGTGGTGTCAGTTTTCACGAATTTTGGTATTTTCAACTTCAGTCGCTATTTTCTGTTACGTGGTTAAACGCTAAACGTTATTATATTTTGATAGATCGGACATTTTCAGATTCTAAGATAATGTGATTTTTACTGTTTATTTATATAACTTCTAGGGAAAGGGGGACTCATTTGAATTTTTATGTTTTTTTTAAATATACATTTTTTTTACTTTTCTTTATTTTTAAAAGAAAATTTTTTTTTATCGCAGCACTACCCTGACATTAACATTGATAGGAAATGGACAGTGGGCGTGCTGATGGTGACATACAAGTGCTTAACTGTATCAGCAAATTTGAATAAGACAGAAAGTAGCACCAAGCACCAATCCACAAAGTAGATGTATGAATAAAAAAAAATATTTTATTTTTCACTTTTCACAAATATTCCCGGGATATTCATCCACTTAAAAGGTATACCTTAGAGCAAACACTTGAGGTATAACAGTTAAAAATAAAACTAATATACTATACATAGAAATATACACACTCTTTAAGACCTCATGCTGGGCTGAAAAAGAGGCAAAAATGGCACTAATAGGGCCCAAGTGCACATTTCTGCCTTTTAAAAATAGAATATAGACTACAAAAATGTGGTCTGTGGATACTATGATTGTTTTGAGTCCTTGTAATGTTTTATTCTTTATTTTTGCTGTTTAGTTGTTGATTACCAAAGTCATTTAAGTCGATACTTTGTATTTTTACACTGTCCGTGACGCTCTGACTAGATGGTAATGTCTCTATTGTAAGAAAGAGTAAACAAAAATGGTTCTGTGTGGTATTTAGGATACAGGTCCAACAACAGGTTTTTGTTACGACTGTCAGATCTTTAGTTTTTCATTGTATAGAGTCACACTCACGCTTTAGTTGAATGACACAGTATCCTCCTTGGGGTCCGATGCCTCGCTGTGCACTTGGGCCCTAATAGTGCCATTTTTGCCTCTTTTTTTAGCCCAGCCTGAGTTCTTAAAGAGTGTGTATATTTCTATGTATAGTATATTAGTTTTATTTTTAACTGTTATACCTCAAATGTTTTCACTAAGGTATACCTTTTAAGTGGATGAATATCCTGGGAATATTTGTGAAAAGTGAAAAATAAAAGATTTTTTTTTACTCATACATCTACAGCTACAGTGTGGATTGGTACTTGGTGCTACTTTCTGTCGTTTTCTTTAATTTCCATTGTGAAGCAAACCGCTGGTGAGTATGAAAAGGGCTCAGCCTATGAGGCTGCTTCATATTCCCCCTTACGCAACATTCAGGAACGTCTTTTTGCATTAAGGGGTTAATGAAAGTATATTGGTAATTTACATTATATCTTATATATTGCTGTTTATTTATATTTATATCAGTTCTTGCAAAATGGGGGGGTTTGAATTTTTAGGTTTTTTTATTTTAATTTCTTTTAAACTTTTTTTACTTTTAATTTCACTATTTTATAGACCCCTTAGGGTACTTTAATCCACGGTTGTCTGATCGATTCTACCATATACTGCAATATGCAGCAAATGCTTACGGTCTATGGAGAGGGCTCAGCCTGTGCACCCTCTCCATGCATCGGGACTAGTAATAGTAATAGTAATTATAATAAGAAAACCTAAAAATTAAAATCCCCCCCTTTCCCTAGAAGTCATATGACTATAAATAAACAGTAAAAATCTAACTATCAAAATATAATGACAGTTTTTCACTGTGTTTACCCCATAACGGAAAATAGCACTGAAAATTGCACTTTTTTGACATTTTAAAAATATTAAAAATTCTATAAAAAGTAATCAAAAGGTTGTACAGTCCTAAAAATGTTAGCATTGCAAACATCATCAAAAACCACCCACAGCTCTGAAAACCGAAGTATGAAAAAGTTATTAGCTCCAAAAGATGGCAAAATAACTAATTAAAATTGTACAGGAGATTTTAATTTTTGTTAATGTATGAGACATTATGAAACCTATGCAAATTTGGTATCTATGTAATCATAGCAACACAGAGAATAAAGTAGACATGTCATTTCAGGTGTACAGTAAAATCTGTAAATTCCAAACCCACAAGAAAACGGCATAAATGCGTTTTTTCACCAATTACACTACATTTTACATTTTTTTCCTGCTTCCCAGTACACAGCATGGAATATCAGATTTGTTATGCAGAAAACAAGCCATCACACAGCTCTGTGCATGGAAAAATAAAAAAGAGATTTTTGAAGGTGGGGAGTGAAAAATGAAAATGCAAAAACCAAAAAGGGCTGTGGCGGGAAGGGGTTAAAACCAACTGGAGCTCAGCTTTCATTGTTGTGGGAAAATGAAATATTGACTCTGATTGGTTGCCATGGACAACTAGAACAGTTCTGCTCTCAGATACGTCTGATAAAACTCCCCTTTATCTTCTATACAATGGGTAAGTGTTTTGAAGGTCCAAACTTATTGAACATGATATAAATCTTTCTTGTCTACAGAAAATCTTTCATGTAATTGTTCTGTTGCTTGCCCTTTAAGTTTTTTGTGTAACAAAGATACACATACTTCCAAAACTTTGCATCGTTCCACAATGAGAGAAGACAGTAAGACCATTTTGCCAATTCTGAGGTCAAAACAGTAAGGCCTTCTGCATTATTAACATTGAGATGCAGGTTATAAAGAACATTGTATTTGCATACTACGGCATTCACTGGGTTTTTCAAGAGGCAGCTAAAGTCAATGGTGTAAATAAGTCATCACTTTTATTATACTCTAAACTTTTGATATTGTGAAATGATAAATAACTTTGCACAACATTCAGTAGCTTTTTCAAATTCTATCAACTTTCACCTCAAGGATAAATTCAAATGAACAAGATTATTCGCTAAGAAAAGTTGCTGTTTCCTAGGATAGCATGTGAAAGATGAATGTTCAGTATTTTGATGTATTGCACTACTTGGGAACTTTACTGGGACACTGCTTTAGATGTCTAAGTAATATCGTATATTGATTTATCAGTTTGTGAAGAACTTTCTTTCAGCTTGCATTGCATAAAATGTATTCATAAATCGCGGTGACCTTATGGAAATGCTAAACTAACCTGGATTATCATGTCAAAAAATCAAGATTTGGATAAAGAATTGTTCACTTGTTACATGTGAAAGCCGAAATGGTTATTTTATTTAAAAGACACTTTCTAGCACTTTATCATTGAAGCTGGCAGAAAAAATACTATTGATACATCCAAAGTAGAAAGAAATCGTGTCTCAAAAAAAATGGCCGCAACAAATGTTATTAATCGATCACATTATAAGAATAAGCTTAGCCTAATTATTTTTAAATGTTAACAAACCTTTAAAGGGGGTTGGGTTTGGGGTTGGGTTTTCTCAGACCGGAAAAAAAGATCATCTATTTTTGTCTAGGATTTTAGCCATTTACCGTACTGTGCAAATAATATGTTATCTTTATGGGTCACTATGATTCTGGTGATACCTCATTTATTAAATTTTTTTACAGCGTGCATTGTGCAAATCCAATAATGCTTCAGATTTGTGGTACAGATTGTTGATGGCGATACCAAATATATTTTTTGTGTTTTTGAGCTTTGAATGTTTTATAATGTTCTTCTGGGGACTTTGAAAAATAAATAAAGAAAGAATTTATTTATTGTAAAAATGTTTTTAACATTCCTTTAATTTTTTTTCCTTTTTCGTTAATACTTGGACTTCAACAAGCCATGCTCTGATGGCTTGTTCAAGCCACTGTATTGTAATGCTACAAAACAATAGAGAGAATGAGACAGCACCCCTGAAGTTGCCCATTGGTGTCTTCTATCATATGTTCGGCTGCCCACAGTTGTCGGCTCCTGTTGCCAGGACCCCACACTAGATTCAGCAAGGAAAACAGCAGCAGATTTGATGCAAATAAGATGTGCTTTTTATAAATGGAATGATTTAACGTTTCAAAATAGTTTTACTTACTCAAGTGTATACAAGTGATATACAAGGATGCAAAGATATAAATATGATTCTGATTCTGGAATAGGGAGTTCTATTTTGCTATCCCTGATAGTCGATTTCTGTAATTAAGTAATTCTTGACTTAGGCATTGGTTGATATAAATAACAAAGTCTGATTGTTTTATCTGATGTCGTTTGCATGTCCTTGGATATGTGAAAGTATCACCTTTAACCATGCAATCCAAAAAACGGTGAAGGAAGACCTCCACCGTTCTATGGCAGATATGTTGACGATACTCTGCTGGTGTGGCAGGGTGAAAAGGAAAAGGTTACAGATTTCATAACATGATAATAAGATCAATTTAAAGTTTACTTTTGGAGCACCTTCCCTTAAAAGATATTTTCTGATATTAAAATAACAGCTACAGCCAATCACAATATTTTAACCACTACCATGTACGCTAAACCATCGGCAGGAAACTCTATCCTATTGGCATCAAGTTGTCCTCCTTCTATACAGTGCAAGCTATCCCTTATGGAGAATTTCTCCATGCTAAACGTATTTGTTCGGATGACACTAGTTTTGAAGAACAGTCCAACATAATTGTAAACAAACTAAAGAAGAGGGGGTATTCTCACTAATGCACGCAAAAAAGCTAGGAGGTATTAAAAGAAAATAATTACTCCAGAAAAAACGCACATCCCCAACATCATCCACCAGCATCCCCACATTTAGTACCCCATACAGTCCACAATTTAATGAAATTAAGAGAATGATCCAAAAATACATAACTGTTCTTAATAAGGATTACCATCCTCTATGAGATTATGAAAGATGGACACAGGCATGGAAAAACTTTGGGTAATATTCTATCCTGCAGTTTATTTAATCCCAAAAAGAAAAATAACATGGCTATCGGTAAGGGGTTTCTAGGTGCAATGTCTGCACTTTTGCGGATAATAGAAAACTGGAATTCAGAGTGAACAAAGACAAGATCTGCAATATTAAAATGTTTATCAATTGTGACATACATCGTCTACATTATTCGTTGCATATGCTGTGCCAGTTTATATGTCGGCTGTACAATCCAAAACCTAAAAACTCGCATTGCCCAACACATCACAGGTATCAAGAATGGGGACGTTAATGCCTCAGGTGCTGATTTTTTTGAGGTTCACGACAAAGATATTTCCCCGCTACGTTTTTTTGTTATTGAACTAGTTAACTGCTCTGCTAGGGGTGGAGACTGGAGTAAAGTCCTCCTTAAAAGAGAAGCATTTTTGATTTTGGCGTTGAATTCCAGATATTCAAAGGGCATGAATTTGAAAAATGACCTCCCGTATATTTATTAATGCTTGCTGTACATTGCTATACTTTTGCTAACCATTGATGCCTGTGATGCTACAGATATTTGTTTCTTTTACCAGCTGTTCACTTCAGTCACCGGATATAATGTATACTATTGCTAATTGGTCAGGTGTATCACTTGGTTTTTGAGGTATTTGCATTGTACCATGACTAAGGCTTAGTGTTAAGCCGAAACGCGTAGGTTATCGAACCTACACCAACCATGCACACGCTCCGTGTGTTTTCTTTTATGAGCATTTAATAAAGACTGCAATTGGATTTTATTTGGATGTGCCCCGGTCTTCCTTCACCGGTTTTTGGATTGCATTGCATGCCAGATGCTGTGGAGCACTCCCATAAAGGACCCCACCCACAGAGAAGCCTGGGTATGTGAGACTTTTTTTTCTACATTTTTACCACCTTTAACACCTTAGCGCTCTGCGCCGTAGCTGTACTGCGCTGAGTCCCGCGATTAGCGCTCAGCGCAGTACAGCTACTGCGCAGAGCCGATGCCGGTTCAGCGCTGTATAGCAGCCGAACCGGCATCGTTAGCCGCGGGATTTCAGCGGTAATTTACCGCTGACATCCCCGGCTAACACCCGCGGTCGGAGTGGGCTCCGATCGCGGGTGTTTAACCCGTTAAATGCCGCGGTCAACGCGACCGCGGCATTTAACCTACCTTCTGGGGGTCTTTACCCCACGATCGGCCCCCCCGCACCGTTTTGGGGGGGGGGGCGATCGCTGTTTTGGCTCCTCTGGGGTCCGATCGGGACCCCAGAAAAGCCTGGAGGGTTTACCTTTAAGATGGCGTCTGTGACGTCATCTTAAAGGCAAAGTGTCAGCCTATGCATCTGCATAGGCTGGCACTGATAATACCCTGCAATACATTAGTATTGCAGAGTATTATCAAGAACAAGCAATCAGATGATTGCTTGTTCATATCCCATGGTGGATCATGTAAAAAATGTACAAAATAATGTTTTTCAATAAAAAATTACTTTATAAATCACTAAAAATGCCCATAAGCCCCAAAACATATAAAGAGACATATAACGCTCAAAAAAGTCTAAATCATAACACAAACCCCACATATATAGTATCACCGCGTCCGTAACAATCCATAGAATAAAACTGAATAACTATTGAACCCATATGATGAACGCCGTAAAAAAAAAAACGCCAAAAACCCGCCAAAAATTATGATTTTTACCTATTATATCCCACTAAAAATGCAATAAAAAGTGATCAACAAAACATATGTACTCCAGAATGATATTGTTGTAAAGAACAACATGTCCCGCAAAAAACAAGCCATCAACCAGCTCTGTAGCCAAAAACGTAACAATGTTATGCCACTTGGAAGACGGCGATGCAAAAATTATAGATTTTCCCCCACATTAGGGTTTTATTTGGCAAATTTAGTAAAACATAAGAAAAAATATTCATGTCTGGTATCCCCGTAATCGTATCGACCCATAGAATAAAGATAACATGATTATTAGGCTATACGGTGAACACGAAAAAAAAAAAAAGTAAAAAATCCAGTACAGAATTGATGCTTTTCTACTCATGACCTCAAAAAAAGTTCCAAAATTTTCAACAATAGGTGATACCAGCCCCAAAATGGTAACACTGGAAAAAGCATCTCGTCCCGCAAAAAAAATGCCATCACATGACCCCAATAACGGAAAAGCGAAAATTTTATAGCCTTCAAAAGGGGGCAACCAGAAAACTAAAATCCTGGCAGCTGCAGGGTGCTCCTTCCCTTCTGTGCCTCGCTGTGCCCCCATAACACAAGTAATGTCCACGTGTGGGGGGTCGCTGCACTCAGGAGAAATTGTGGAACAAATTTTATGGTGAGTTTTCTCTTTTTATCTTTTGGAAATGTGTAAATTTTAGGGCTAAATGAACGTATAACCGACAAAATTTGACCATTCTAAATTTCACCGCCATTTTGATTCAATTACTATGAAGATCTCAAGGGGTTAACAATCTTTGTAAATGCTGTTTCTGATAGCTTGAGGGGTGCAGATTTGAAAATGGGTTGATTATATAGGGGGGTTTTGTTGCTAAATATGTAAAATTTGATTTCAAACAGTATTTATCCCCAAAATAGTCAATTCCGAAAATACGGAAAATCGCTATTCGATTTGTAGGCTGCGTGACGTCAAAATAAATTTCATTTCAAAAATTATGAAAATGTAAAGTAGACAAATGGGAAATGTTATTCTGCAAGTTATTTAGGTGGTAAATTTATCTGCCTGAAAACGCAGTGATTTTGAATTTCGAAAATGGCAAATTTTTCTAAAAATTCATCATTTTTTTCTTTTTTTTGTAAATAAACGCAAAACTTATCAGCCAAAATTTACCACTAAAATGAAGTACAACATGTGGGGAAAAAACAATCTCAGAATCGCTTTGATAAGTAACAGTGTTCAAAAGTTATTACCACAGGAAGAGACACTGGTCAAATTTCAAAAAAAAGTTGCGAGCCTTAACCTGCAAACAGGCTGCGTCCTTAAGGGGTTAATCATATTGTTGCTGTTATGGCCCTTTTTATGTGTGATCTGTTTACCATTTGTGACATCTGCATATATTAGATTTTCAGTTGCTTTGCCCTCCTATGGACCATCATAGGGGACCTTAGTAATTCTGTAATATTAAGGATATAATCTCTTAGAATATTGTTGCCAAAGTACATTTGCTAACTTATTTATACTTTATTACAATGACATTAAGTCATATGACTCCCTGCACTATGACATTGCAAATGTGTAGTAATGCATTGGGAGCACTATGTTTGTAACGAATAGATCATACAGTGGATATACATGTCTATGGTACTCAAGATACTTATTATTTACATAATAGTATATATCACTATGACACATTTACTGTATTCAGTATGCTGTCACATTGTATTGTATATGATTTGTATAAAATGTGGGTCAAAGGAAAAGATGATGGGTTATTAACATTTGTTCAATTGTAGTATACAATATGCGTGAGAAAAACACTGGCCCAGATTTAGTAAAGGGTTTGTGCCAGTTTTCTTCTTGGCTTTGTACTACAAAGAACTTGCAAACTGCTTGCACTTGTATTTAAGAAGTGTCTGTGCCACATTTCTACTTAGTTCCGGTGCTTAGTCAGAGTTTGCGACATATTTATCATGTAGTGTCCGACTGAATTGTGTCAAATCTTCTATGTTAAATGTGCACCAAAAAAAGTTGGTGCATTCTGCTGCAGAAGGGCAGGGAGCACCATATTTATAAAGAACATGCACCACTTTTCATTAATTTGGTACACCCTGCATACTCCACAGGCAGTTTTGATGAATGTGGTCTACTAAGTCGAAAAGTTACATGTTCCATGAATAAAGAGCACATCTTTGTGCTTTAGATTTGCAAATCTGAAGGACTTCTGCTGCATTTCTTCCCCAAATACTACAGTACAATATCGACCCCAGGGCTGCCATGGAAGGAATTGATTCCCACGTTAAGCAGCACAGGGGGTCCTATACACAGGTGAAGCCTCTTACATGCCATGGCCATGCTTGACCGTGGCATGTAAGGAGTTCATATACACCTGACACCCACAGCTTCTGGCACCAACTTCGCTTGTGAGTTGGTACCAGAATCATGGCATAATAGTAAGACATTAATATTATGGTGCTATGCAGAAAGGAGTTTATTTTTTTAGCTTATTTTTTTTTTCTGACAGATGGAATTCATCAAAGGTCTTAGACCTAAAGGGCAGATTATGAGAGAATAAGGGAGCATATTATCAGGCAAAGTATCTTGGTGAACAAAACACACTGCTCTCCTAAGATATTTTACAGTTTCTTACATTTACTTTATGAATCTTCCAAAATTAGTTGTTCTTTAATGTTTCTAGATTTTAAATCTACAAGAACAATCATATATACACTAAGAGAGGTAAAATCTGATAGTATTTTTTCAGTGAACTTTATATTCTGTTTGGAAATGTGTGATGGCAAGCACACAATTCCAACAGTAAAGAATTGACTGTAAAATGGAGCTATTGTATACCGGGATACAAGTTACTCTTGCTCAATCAGTATAGCTCATTACAACTTCCAATCCCCTGCTGTGTAATTCTGAATGGAACAGTAAACCCTTTTATAAGCTAATTATGTTAAGTTTAGAAACCAAAACTAATTTAACCCTATTGGATTTTATATTATCACTGTACTGTGCACTAGGTGACATACACTCACCGGCCACTTTATTAGGTACACCTGTCTAACTGCTCGTTAACACTTAATTTCTAATCAGCCAATCACATGGCAGCAACTCAGTGCATTTAGGCATGTAGACATGGTCAAGACAATCTCCTGCAGTTCAAACCGAGCATCAGTATGGGGAATAAAGGTGATTTGAGTGCCTTTGAACGTGGCATGGTTGTTGGTGCCAGAAGGGCTGGTCTGAGTATTTCAGAAACTGCTGATCTACTGGGATTTTCACGCACAACCATCTCTAGGGTTTAAAGAGAATGGTCCGAAAAAGAAAAAACATCCAGTGAGCGGCAGTTCTGTGGGCGGAAATGCCTTGTTGACACCACCCATTACAACCAAGGTAGGCAGAAGAGCATCTCTGAACACACAGTACGTCGAACTTTGAGGCAGATGGGCTACAGCAGCAGAAGACCACACCGGGTGCCACTCCTTTCAGCTAAGAACAGGTAACTGAGGCTACAATTTGCACAAGCTCATTGAAATTTGACAGTAGAAGATTGGAAAAACGTTGCCTGGTCTGATGAGTCTCGATTTCTGCTGCGACATTCGGATGGTAGGGTCAGAATTTGGCATCAACAACATGAAAGCATGGATCCATCCTGCCTTGTATCAACGGTTCAGGCTGGTGGTGGTGGTGTCATGGTGTGGGGAATATTTTCTTGGCACTCTTTGGGCCCCTTAGTACCAATTGAGCATCGTTGCAACACCACAGCCTACCTGAGTATTGTTGCTGACCATGTCCATCCCTTTATGACCACAATGTACCCAACATCTGATGGCTACTTTCAGCAGGATAATGCGCCATGTCATAAAGCTGGAATCATCTCAGACTGGTTTCTTGAACATGACAATGAGTTCACTGTACTCAAATGGCCTCCACAGTCACCAAATCTCAATCCAATAGAGCATCTTTGGGATGTGGTGGAACGGGAGATTCGCATCATGGATGTGCAGCCGACAAATCTGCGGCAACTGTGTGATGCCATCATGTCAATATGGACCAAAATCTCTGAGGAATGCTTCCAGCACCTTGTTGAATCTATGCCACGAAGAATTGAGGCAGTTCTGAAGGCAAAAGGGGGTCCCACCCGTTACTAGCATGGTGTACCTAATAAAGTAATTGGTTACACATATTGTTTTTACTGTGAAAGGAATTTACCAGAAGAAGATATACAGCTGTAGGATGAACTACCAAGAAGGGTGGGTTATCTATAAATTATCTAGAAATATTCTTGTGGGATGTTTTAAAATTTTAGTTGCAATATTAATAGACTTTGGGAAGAATATCTGCAATAGTAGTTCTAAGTGATCATGACGCTTTGCTGACTTTACACTGGTACAGTGATCTTTACAGTCCTTACCTTTTTGTCATGGGCTGATAAATAGTGATTTTGTTGTGGTTTTTCCTTTTTTTGTGGTTAATGTGTACAAATGTGTTTTTAAAATGTATTCATTATTTCCCTGTATTTGCAAATGAATTCTAATATAAGGTGTTACATATAGTACATAGCATAGTTAAAAGAAGACATAGAAACATGGCATGCATTTTGGCTTTTATTTTGCAGGATGATGTGTACTTTGACATAATATTTTGTTATATATAATATGCATTAACTGCATGGCATAATTGACTTAAATGTGTTGTTCATTATTAGTACAATCATGCTTATTTCTTATTTTTTTAAAATGTTTAAATGACTACACACTTCACAGATTTTTAGTGCACTAGAAGATCCATAAATTTTTTTATATTTTTATTTTATTGGTAAGAATTAGAGATGAGCGAGCACTAAAAAGCTCGAGTGCTCGTTATTCGAGACAAACTTTCCTGATGCTCGAGTGCTCGTCTCAAACAACGAGCCCCATTGAAGTCAATGGGAGACTCGAGCATTTTTCAAAGGGACCATGGTTCGGGAATAAAATGTGTTATTTAATTGAAAAAGAATGTCTTCTGATAAGTTAGCAGATGTATGCAAACATCTGCAATCTATTCTTCACTGTTCCGCGTGTATAGTATCTCCCGACAAGTTAGCAGATGTGAAGAACAGTGAAGAATAGAATAAAAACTGTGAACACAGTGAACACAGGATTCTAGATATAGGAACGAGGGGGAGAGACAAGAGGAGACAGAGAGCGCTCCTATGGTTTATTAACCTTGATAATATGGATATCAGTGTTGTGGTATTCCACTCACCCCTGAGAGTTGTGCATCAAGGGCACAACTCCTTTTGATGCCTGTAACAATGCTCTAAGCCGCTGCCCGGTCCCGCTGTTCGGTCTCCTGTAAACAGAACACATTATTCAAAAGCATCCGAATGGGGTGCGTTGATGTTCTCCTCAAGTTTTGGGTCATGTCCCAAAACTTGAGGAGAACATCAACGCACCCCATTCGGATGCTCTTGAATACAGTGAACACGGGATCATTTAAGTGAAAAACACAGTGAAAAACACAGTGAAAAATAGATTGCAGATGTTCGACACATCTGCTT
Source organism: Engystomops pustulosus (assembly GCF_040894005.1). Taxonomy (NCBI): domain Eukaryota; kingdom Metazoa; phylum Chordata; class Amphibia; order Anura; family Leptodactylidae; genus Engystomops; species Engystomops pustulosus. The sequence goes on along the minus strand of NC_092412.1, from coordinate 108,652,622 downwards.
ACTTGTTGGGAGATACGCAATGTCTCTGTGATGCTCCCTGATGTCTCTGACCTGCTCCCCGATGTCTCTGTCCTGTTCCCCGATGTCTCTGTGTTCTTCACACATATATATTGTTCTTCACATACTATTTTGTTTGCACCGTTCCGCGCGTATGTTCCGACAAGTTAGCAGATGTGCCGAACATCTGTAATCCATTCTTCACTGTGTTTTTCACTGTGTTTTTCACTTAAATGATCCTGTGTTCACTGTGTTCACTGTGTTCACTGTTTTTATTCTTTTCTTCACTGTTCTTCACTGTGTTTTTTAATTAAATGCTCGATCTTGAGCAGGGGAAATACTCGTCTGAGCAACGAGCCGTTTCGAGTACCCTAATACTCGAACAAGCATCAAGCTCGGACAAGTATACTCGCTCATCTCTAGTAAGAATTTGTTTTGGAAGGACAGTTTGTCTTTAGGACTGCAGGTTTGTTGCTATTTTGGGTTAAATATGACAGTGACCATTTTTGAGCATAAATAGAGGGCAGGTCTACATTTACAGTGGCCTGTAACGTGTACCCTGTATTTATGCAACATCCATGCCAACATCTTCCTCTGTCTGCCGAGTGTGATTTAAGGAGCATTGATTTTATCTATTTGTTTTTACTGACATCCTGGTGTGAACTGTGGTTTATGGTGTTGGCTGTGTTTGGACTAATTGCACCACACCCAGATCCTCTGCAGTTCTCTGGTACAGCAATAGTTGATCTGCAGTTACTGGCACAGCTCTGTTCCTTTCACCTAGTACAGAGATTCATGGTTGTGCGTAAATTTCCTACCCACAGTTCATCACTGGTTATAGACTGATTTACTGATTTTCTGGTTTTCCTATCTGGGCTCTCATTCAGGCTTATCCTACGGCTTTGCCTACTGGTAATTTGTAGCGTTCTCCTTTTTGACCAGGCCTGGTGATTATTCTTATCTGTTTTATATTGTTTGGCTTGTTTCGTGTTCTCATTCTGGCATTTATGTTTTCTGTAGTTGTCTGATACACTTTTGTGGTTGTCTGATATGCTGAGGCAAGCAGGCCGGACTATTTATTGTCCGCTTTGAACTCCTCTTCATTATAATTTTGAAGGCCTTGATAAACAGTGTAAATGTCTAACTCATTAATCATTATTTTACAAAAGTAACTGATAAGAGCACCAAGTTCTCTGACTTATTCATAAATGTTTAGCACAGATCAAGATATTTAGGAATTTTATTATAAATCTCTTTGAAAATCTCTTTGAAAAGTTCTTTGAATGGAAAAGTACTGTAGATTATGTTTATGGCAACAATGATAATAAACAGCAGTTGTGGCAGCAATAATTTTAATCAATCTTATTTGTATACAGGTTGATTTGGTAAATATTGGCAGTGCTGACATCGTGGATGGAAATCATAAGCTTACCCTTGGACTGATCTGGAGTATCATTCTCCATTGGCAGGTGAGTTAACTTTTTATCGTATTAATTTACCAGTTATTTTAAAAACAAGCATCTTTATCATAGAAAAGGCGGTTATGATCATACTATTATTTATTATTATTATTTTTGTAAACTTATGATTATCTCTTTCCAGGATTCAGTGGTAGGGCACTCCTGTAACTTTCATCTGCTGACAACAGATTAATGCATGTCTCCCAGCTTACTATTTTATTATATGACAAACCCTTTAATCCTGATAATCTAGATGATGCAGAAAACAATTTAGCACAGGAACATGCCACTTGCTATATTCGTCAGGGCTGTGCTTTAAGATAAACCGTTTATCTTGCTTTACACTTTTAAACATTGATGGTTGTATATCTTATTCAGGTGAAGGATGTAATGAAAGGCATTATGGCTGACTTGCAGCAGACAAATACTGAAAAGATCTTACTAAGCTGGGTCCGCCAATCAACTCGCAATTACCCACAGGTCAACGTTATCAATTTCACCAGCAGTTGGTCTGATGGATTGGCTTTTAATGCACTCATCCACAGTCACAGGTATGAAAAATATTCCATGTTCGTAACCAATTTATCACACACCTTTGTCTTGGTATTACTTTTATCGATTGTTTTGGAAGACAAGGATTTGCGTTAACGTTATATGTTAAGCTGATGTACTAAATATGTAGAGTACACATAAATAGCATTGTTTTTATTTAACCTACAATATAATACATTTAAATATGAAAACCCTTGTATAAAGTATCAATGATTAGTATTATGCAAAGAAGCTATATGGTGGGACACATATTTCTTATTAGTTTACATAATGGAACCCAAAGTAGCATTTATTATTATTATTATTATTATTATTATTATTATTATTATTATTACTATTATATTTATTATTTTTATACCTTATATAGAATGGCTGGATCATTTTCCAAGCACTTAATGTGCCATCGCTTCCTCCTCTTGCAAGCAGGGCCCTCACTCAACTTACTATTATTTCATCTGACAATCTTATTGATCAAAAGTCTTATTTTGTCTGTAGATATACCCCACAATTTGCAAAGCAGTATGATATATGTTGGTGGTATATAAAATAAGATTTATTATTTATATTATCTGAAAAAAATTGAGACACACAAAAGTACAGTATAAACTGTATTAATAACATTTGTGACAAGTATCTGTTATACTAACACATGGTTTAGGCCTATAAGAGTGGTTGTCCATTTTTTAAACACTAACTCTTTAACCCCTTAACGCTGAAGCCACTTTTCACCTTCCTGACACGGCCCATTTTTTCAAATCTGCCCTGTGTCACTATAAGTGGTTATAACTTCGGAACGCTTTAACATATCCAAGTGATTTTAAAATTGTTTTCTCGTGACACATCGTACTTCAGGTTATTTGAAAAATTTTGGTGGTATGTTTTGCATTTATTTATGAGAAAATCAGATATTTGGTGAAAATTTAGAAAAATTTTTGATTTTTGAACTTCAAAATGTTCTACTTTTTCCATACATAATCATAACCGCAAAAAAACGTAATAACTAACATTCACTAAATGTCTAATTTATGTGGACATGGTTTTTTATGCATACTCTTATTTTTGTAGGATGTTATGGGGCTTTGAACATTAGGTGCGATTTTTCACATTTTCATAAAAAACGCTAAATCCTGCTATTGAGGGACCTGCTCAGGTTTCAAATCACTTTGAGAGACCTAAATAAAAGTAAACCCCATAAATTACCCCATTATAGAAACTACGCCCCTCAACGTACGTGAAACAACTTTTATGAAGTTTGTTAACCCTTTAATTGTTTTACAGGGGTTAAAACAAAATCGGATGCAATTTTGAAAGTAAAATTTTTTTGGCTAAATTAATATGTTTTTCAAAAAATGTACAAATTCTCAGTGGATAAAATACCAAAACGCTCCACAAAATTTGATACCCAATCTCTTCCGTATATAATAATACCCCATATGTGGTGGTAACCTGCTGTATGGGCACACGCCAGGGCATCGAAGGGAAGCTGCGCCATTCAGAGCAGATTATGCATTGTCAATTTTTATTGGCTATACAATCTTTATTTTTTTGGCAATTTGGACATATAAGGGCTTATTTTCTGCGACATGAGATGCACTTTACAAATACTTCATTTTAGTGGGTCTGTAGCTTTTTGATGAGATTTTATTAACTCTTTAATGTATGGGTGAAAAGAAAATTGTCAATTTTGGTTTACTTTCTTTTCATATTTTTTGGGGGTCGTACACCGTACACTAAAAATATTATATTATCTTCATTCCATAGGTCACTACGATTACGGTGATACCTCATTTATATAGTTTTTCATTTATTTTTACAATTTTACTGGATAAAAACTAATATAGAGGAAATCTCATTTGTTTTTGCATCGCCATCTTTTCGGAGACATAACTTTAATATTTTTTGGTTGACAGAGCTAGTTTAGGGCTTATTTTTTACGTGTTGAGTTGTTCTTTTCAGTGGCGCACATAACTTTTTTTGATCAGTTTTTAGAACATTTTTGTGTAGAGATTTTATGAAAAATGTACATTTTTGGCGTGTTTTTCGGGTTTTGTTTTTACGGCGTTCACCGAGCGGGTCCAATAATGTTTCTGAGTTATTGTACGGATTGTTACGGATGCGGCGATACCAAATATGTGGGGTTTTTTGGCGATTTTGTGTTTTTTTTCACTTTATTGCATGTGTATAGGTAATATTTGTGTTTAGGGGACTCTAACTTTATTTAATTAATTATTTTTATTATGTAGTGTTTTTATGTAGTGTTTTTAACATTTTTATTAACTTTTACAGGTTAGCTTGAACAAGTGATCCACTGATCACTTGTTCAAGCTCTTCTTCACATTACACAGTGTAATACAGATGTATTACACTGTGTAAGGTAACACACTGAGCATGCTGCGCATGCTCAGTGTGTTACAGCCGGGTCCTGTCAGAAGGCAGGACCCGGCTCCCGGCAGGAGGATCGCACAGCCCCGGGCACCGGCAGTCCCGGGGCTGCGATCGGAGCAGCGGACCCCCCCGGTAAGCGCCGCGGGGGGGTCCGATTCCTCTGAAATGCCCCTTGCACGCCGCGGTCAGCGCGACCGCGGCATGTCAGGGGTTAACACCGATCGCGGGTGTTAGAGGCAGGTGTCGGCTATAATATATAGCTGACACCTGCAGCTTCTGGCGCCGGCTCCGTTCAGGAGCCGGTGCCAGAAGCATGAGGTAATAGTACTGCATTTTGCGGGAACGCACCTCCCGCGATGCAGTACTATTACGTCAAATGTCGGGAAGGGGTTAAAAGCACCTGATCCAATAGTCACAGCTTTCACAAGACTGAACAGAAAGGTATTACAAACTGAGCCCTATCCATACAAGGTGTACAGAAGCCCTTATATATGAATTGAGCCTGGCAACTAAAGGAGCTGTGGTACTTGTCAAAAAGGAAGGATAGTGCTAAGTGAAATGCGATTTTTTTTAAATTCAACAGTGCCCCCTGCTTTTTTGAAGGTTAATACTATAGTTGTCAGGTGGAGGAACCACTTGACCATCTTCCGTTACTTAAAATAAATGAGACTCCATTTTCTATATAGACTCCATAGTATATGCATGGATGATAACTTCCTTCCTTTCAATAAACTTCAAAACTCTAAAAAAATTCTACAGAGTCATTAGGCAAGACTATAGTCGGGGACAAGCAACTGTGGTGATCGTGTTATTGGTGGTTTGAGGTTGTGGGGTTAGTAAGGATGATCTGTCACTATATCTAGCACGGATAAACGCTTTAGAAATAACTTTCCTAGGGTAGCGTCCTTTGAATCTTTCCATTAGATCTCTTCCATGAGTGTTGAAGTCTTCGACATCACTGCAATCTCATTTGATCTGTAGGAATTGTCCCACTGAAATTCCTTCCCTAAAGTTCCTTGGATGAAAGCTCAAAAAGGAGATATAAAAATTCAACAGCAGAGTCAGATATCTATGATGTCAAATGTATGTTGCAGGGGTTCATATTTAAGGAGTCAATAAAGAGCTGACATTCCTCCCTTGTACCCGTCCAGATAAACAAGATATCATCAATTTACTGGTACTAGCCCGCCACATTGGATTTGAATACGGCCAATGGGTACACCACCTACTCCTCTCACCAAACTAAAAATAGGTTGGCGTAGGAAGGAGCACAGCATGCACCCATGGCCATAACCAATATCTGTTTATTAAAAACCTTGTCAAAGATAAAGTAGTTCTGGTGTAAGATCATAGTTAGTAGGTCCAAAACAAAAGACTCATTGCTACAATCGAGTGAGTTTTCTTTGTCAAGGAAATATGCCACAGCCTCAACACTCACCTGGTGCATAATGATTCAACATCCAAGGTGACCAAGAGGGAATTTTTTGGTGGTCTCCAATGCTGCACTATACACTACACGACACAAATTTCTGCACCAAAAGGGGCATTCTGGTGCCCCCTGGTACTTCCGACAGAAGTAAAAACAAAAAAATTTTGTGTACTCTGTCGGTTCAGTGCAGGAGGCGCCAGAAAGGGCGTTACAATTCCTGAATCATCATTACTTAACAAACATAAAACAAAACCATAATAAAGGATAGGTAGCACAATTAGGGTAATTGGGGTAAAATTGATTGGACTTTTTCTAAATTTGCACCAAATAAAATTGTAAATGAGTTAATAGCAATCAAAAAGTGGCTTGATTTCAATTAACAAGTGAACAGGAAATTATGGAAAGATCAATTACACTTTAAATTTAAAAAATCATCAAATCTTTTAGCAGTCTGTGCAATTATAATATTTTAATATTTTGGATGCGTTCCAGTCATTCCAATTTTCTGGCCTTATAATTGTGATAAGTAGAAGTGGCCTAAAGGAATGAGGAACATACATTTGTTTATTTTGTATACATAAAAGTACTAACTTCAATATATAATATTTAAATTATAAAGCTGAGTGTATGTGTTTGTATTCATGCATGTATGTATGTTCACTAAAAGAATCTGCACCGTCCCGCTTACACAACCAAAATTTTGCACAGTCACTCTCTGTGACTCAGGAAATGTCATAGATTCTGATTTGAGCAAACATTTTCACCCTGGACTTTCCAAAATCCACTTATTACCCACCATATACAGAAGCCATTGTCACTGCTGCTGCTGCTGTGGCAATTAGAAGCTGAGCCGTGATTGGTTGCTGTTCTGCCACAGGTCATTAATATGAGCTCTAAGCTTTAATTGGTTACTGTAGGCAATAAGTATAAGACAGCTTAGATAGCCGTTATTCATAAAGATCGTGCGCCCTATATCCTGCATGTTTCGCTTCCCCGATCAGGTCTGCCGGAGTTCACCTTCTTCTTCCTGATGCATGCAAGTGCATGGTTTACGACACAATTTTTAAGTTAAATCCTGCGGTTTGTCCGAATCCATCAGATCGTCCAATGGCTCGGCCCCCAATTTGTGTCACATGAAAGCTGTCGCGATTGCACCAAAATGTGATCGCATGTGCCAAAACCCCCTTTTAAAACCATGTCCTGATAGCTCAAAACGGAAATCATCGGGATTTCTGTCGAAGGTGCGGTCTGTGTACCCTTAGTAAATGAGCCCCATTGTCTGCTGTGGCAATAATCAACCCATCACAGCTTCTATTTTGCCTCAGGTCATTAATATGAGCTCCGAACTTTGATAGGTTACTATAAGCAACAAGTATAATATAGCTTAGGCTGCATTCACATGTTGTGTTTTATAACGCGTTTATTAACATTGTAAGCTATCAACATTTTGTAAACACAATGTTGATGGCAATGTTATCAGGCAAATCTCCTCTTCTCAGCTGTAGTGATGACTTTGAAAATGCATGCATTAACGCAAGCAAATTGCAATGTGTGAACACGGTCTTAGGTGTGAGGTAAGATGTGAAGTAATATGTGAGGTAAAAAGCAACCAATCACAGCTCAGTATAGGTCATTAATATGAGCTCTGAGCTTTGATTGGTTACTATAGGCAATGAATATAATACAGCTTATGTGTGAGGCAAGATGGATAGGGATAGAGACAGTCCAGTACAGAGAGACAGACAGGGAGATAGAGTGACAGAGAGACAGACAGGGAAAGTGAGTGGCATAGAGACAGACAGGGAGAGTAAGTGACATAGAAACAGACTGGGAGAGTGAGTGACAGAGAGACAGACGGTGAGAAGGAGTGACAGAGGCAGACAGGGAGAGTGAGTGACATAGAAACCAACAGGGAGAGTGGGTGACAGAGAGACAGATGGGGAGAGGGAGTGACAGAGAAACAGCCAGTGAGTGTGACAAAAACCCAGTTACTTTCCCTGTGTGTCTGTCAAACTCACTGGCTGTCTCTCTTTCACTTACTCTCCCTGTATGTCTTTCTCTCATTAGTGAACAGACAGTGAGACAGGCGGGGAGAGTGAGTGACAGAGACAGACAAGGAGTGTGAGTGACATAGAAATAGATTGGGAGAGTGAGTGACAGAGAGACAGACAGGGCGAGTGAGTGACATATAAACAGACAGGGAGAGTGAGTGACAGAGAGAGACACAGGGAGAGTGAATAACTGAGAAACAGATGAGGAGAGTGAGTGACAGAGACACAGATGGGGAGAATGAGTGTTAGAGAGACAGACGGGGAGAGTGAGTGACAGAGATACTGGAGGGTAGAATGAGTGACAGACAGATAGCCAGTGAGTGTGAGTGAAAAAGAGACAGGGAGAGTAACTGAGAGAAAGGCAGGAATGGTGTGAGTGAGTGACAGGCATGGAGAGGTAGATACATAGATAGATACATAATATTTTTTTGTTTCCCATCTATTTTGTTATAGCTGAGAGTAGCTATTTACTATCTGGCGGCTTAGTCCTTAAAACTAATATAGTTTGTATAATGAAAAGTTGTGCAATTTTCAAGTATGCTTTCAGTATCTATTCCTTACAGCATTCTAGATCTCTGCTTGTTGTCATTCTGTATAAAGCTTCATTGTTTACTTCCTGTGGCTAAAACCCTGCCCATGGTTATGTGATGTGAAAAAGATGCACAGCTTGCTATATCACACACGTCTGATTACATGGGCATGTGATGTTACACAGCACAGTACAAGTTTTTATTCCTGTTGAATGACAGATAGCAAAGATGAGTAATGAATTGATACAGAGAGCACACCGGACAATTGTATTCCTTTTCATTACATGAACAATATAAATTATTTGCTTAAAGTGGAAAACCCCTTTGAGATTAGTGAACTGACCAGATTATTTCAATATGTAGCCGACAAACGGAAATTCAATGGGACACATTTACTAAGGGCTTTACGCCAGTTTTCTGTCAGACTTTTCACGTTCTTTCTAGTGAAAACTGCTTTCACAGGTAATTAAGGAGTGTCTGCACCACAAATGTGTTGCACACAACCGTATTGTGGCACAGCTGCACTAGGCATCACACAACACAAAATAGGGGGCTTTCCTGTGCTCAGTCAGACTGTGCACCAGATTTAACAAGCAAAGTCTGTTGCACACCCTATGTTAAAGGTGCACCACAAAATGTTGTTGAACTGACAGGGGAGTGCAGGGAAGCGCCAGAAATCATGAATCACGTTCTTAATGAATCTGGAGCACCAAGCATTATATACAGGCAAAGCACTTTTAGTGTAGTTTCCTACATTTTTAGTAAATGTGCCCTAATATGTGTTACATTTAGTGTCTCTAAGGTCTACAGTTTGATGGAACTGTGATAGAAACCAAAATTCAATTGTCTATTTTGTATTCTGATCATTTGGTATATTTTATATACACAAGAGGGTAGGCAGTGGCGTATCTGGAAGCTCATAGGCCCAGTGCAAAGTCTGTGCCAGGCCCCCAACTATAATGTATGGTTTATAGTACAACCCTTCTCATGGAAGAGTGACACCTTATGGGCACTGTTAGCCCCCTGGTCCCTGTTGCGACCTCACCCTCTGCACCCCCGCAAGTTACACCTCTGAGCATAGCAAATTTTGTTAAGCACATGTAAATATAAGACTTTTGAGTCTGTAGAATTAGGAAATGTACTTGATTATCAAGTCGGTGTTAGAGTTGTTATAAGTGCAGATTTGTATTTGATAGTAATCTTCATTTCTAAGCATGTTAAATATTATTATCCTTGAAGATTAAATTTTAGTGAAAGGGATAACAGAGTATGTAAAACTCAGAATAAGTGCAGTCAGAATCTAGATTAAAGGATGATAATACACTTGAGTCATTTTCTTCCGAGTGTGGTTGATTAAATCTATAAAATATGCATTCTGCATTTATATTTTCAGGATTTACTAGTGAAGGTTTTCTCCTTATTACCAGAAACACACTTCATTGAGCAGCGACCGGCTGAAAACTAATGTTAATTAACAAGTAAATTGATTAGGTGATACCTGTGCATCAAAGGTAGTCAGATACAGGCAGTTTATGAATCCCAGTTCAATGCACTTAATTTGCCATGTGGTTCCTAACAGCCGGAAGTTTAATTGCATTTAAGAATTATGCACTTTAAAAATGGCTGCTCATTTTTCTTATTATGTATTTTACTAAATGCTGCATTTTAGAAATTACAGTATCTAACATTACTATACTAAAAAGGGTATGAAAATTGGGGTTTATACAGCTAATATGTATTGTAAATAACAGGAATGCAGCATGACATACAACATTTATATATACAGGCAGTCCCCGGGTTACATACAAGATAGGGTCTGTAGGTTTGTTCTTAAGTTGAATTTGTATGTAAGTCGGAACTGTATATTTTATCATTGTAATCCCAGCCAGAACTTTTTAGGTCTCTGCTACAATTGGATATTAAAAATGTTGGGTTGTCATAAGAACCAGAATTAACAATAAAGCTTCATTACAGACACCTGTAATAACTGTTATAGCTGCTTATTATAGCCTTGGACAGTGGTGGCAAACCTATGGCACGGGAGCCCTTTCTGTGAGCACTCAGGCCACCCCACCCCCCTATATCACCAAACAGGACCATATCCACCAAATCTTCCTGCAGTCCCAAGCAACTTAAGGGATGCTGCTCTCAGTGCTATGTTAAAGCAACACTTCAATGGCTATTTGAAACTGCAGGAAAAGTGAGAAGGTATTGACTGAATTGCATTGTCTTTGGAGGTCATCTTGCTGGACCCACTATTCTTCCTGAAGAGAAGCTACAATAATGGTCTGAATTTGCCTTCCTTCAACAGGTAGCAGTAAGTTACTGCTTGAAATGCCATGTTGGCACTTCATGGCAAATAAGTGGATTTTGGTTGTAGTTTAGGCACTTGTTCTCTAAAAGGTTCGCCATCACTGGCCTAGGACTAAACTACAATAAATTAGCTAAATCCAGTGGTCCGTTTGTAACTAGGGGTCGTATGTAAGTCGAGTTTTCTTAAGCAGGGGACCGCCTGTAAATATATACCTTGTTTTAGTTGTTTTTCTTATCAATTTCTTCATCACTCATGGAACATATATTTAATGCATGAAGATGCACTAAAAATGGATACAACTTTAGAAAACTGCAGCGCATCATTGGTTTTGGTGCAAATAATGTTATTTATTCATCCAGCATTGTAATATTACGGCTCTCCTAAGTTTTTTCCCAGCATGAAAGCATGTTTGAATAACATGATGTATGATGTATGAACTTGTGGGATCCTTTAATACCTTTAAAAATACTTGTTTGGTTGTTGAGTTGCATGCGATAAACAATATACTGTTAGACCTGTCTGTCGAAAAAAGAGAAAATGATTTGTGAAAGTTTTTGGGAATAACCATCAAGAGCAACCGCTTGTAATCTTAATTTCTCCAGTTACACTTATAATTGTTAGGTAAAGCACAGGGGTGAGACAGATGGGAAATTGGAGTTTTAATAACTTTGAAATTTTTAATTAGTTGAAGCACCTGCATCACGACATGGTTGTTCGTCAATTCGCACATGGTTTTCTTAAAGTAAACAGAATGGAGCGCAACTAAAGTTCAACTAAAATGGTTGCGATCACATGTTTAGTACAGATAAGTTATATGATTTGAATAAAACAAACAAATCTCTGTATTCTCCATAGAGATAATGCTTCTATTTCGTCACAGCTCTTAATTGATTTTTTAATGTAGTTTATAAAATCCTTCTTGTCACTTATTCTTTTCTAAAGAGCTGTTAAAGATTTTTCACAGAGGTTCTTTCAAGAAAAGTAATTGCTTCTTCTTTTCCTTAAAAACAAGGAAGCATAGGCCACAGTTACTGCTTCATCCATACCAGCATGACTATTAAACCATATTAGCAGTCAGTCTGATTGAATTGGTAAAAGTAAAAATACAAAAAACTGTACAGCAGTTCCTTATAGAGGAAGTAATGTTTTTCTGTTTGTTTTTGTTTTTTTAATTACTGAATCCTTTTTTCATAATAGTTATACTATGTAGGCATCATAGTAATTCATGAGTGGACCTTTGAGTGGAATTTCCACGAGAAACATCTGTAATCGCTACTGACACTGATTGTGTGTGCTAACTCTTTAAATACAGCTCACAAAATCTCAGAATTTAAATAGCTCCACTATGATCCCCAAAATGTTCCTTGCTTTCCATTGATTTAAGTGCCGCTGGTGACTCTGCCAGTGGCATTAAAATTTAATTAAGTTAACACCCATAATCAATGTGGGCGCTGCCATTTTGTGAAAGGGAAAGGAAAGGGGTGTATTAAGCAGAGCCCAAGCCCAGTAGGAATCCAAACTGGCAAAGTCTGGTACAAACCCAAACTACGGTTCAGGTCCACTTAACACTAATCATGGTGCCTTTGAAGGAAAAGTCAGAGACCAGTTTTGGTTCAACCTCAATTCTGAAGGAACTAACTACACATACAGCATGTTGCAGGTAAATAAGGATAGGAATCCCAATAGTGAAGGAAAAGATGTGTAAAGATAGGAAAAATCCCACTGGCTTAAGCTAACTTCTATAAACAATATTATAGAAGAGGTAAAATTGTTAAAAATTGTTAGGAGAACATGGGAAAGCCAGTATTGATACCAGGGTATTCCTGTTTTATGAAATCAACATTATATACTGGTACTTATAAGTTATCTCTGATCTAATACTAGTTTTCAAGTTTGGTAGTTCCCAAATTTGGAAGCAGCACTAATGCTTACATGCACTGCTGTTAACAGCACTTCTCTCTCTCTCTCTCTCTCTCTCTCTATATATATATATATATATATATATATATATATATATATATATATACTTAGCTTCTGCAGATTCAGAATTCAAAAGTTGGGATGTAGAGCAGGCCTCCTGTTTTGTGTAAACTTTGAGAGTCCAACCCCAATTGATTTAGCAGATTGACTCTTTCCCATGAATCTGCAGCATGGAGGAGCCCTGGGAACCATCCCAGTAGGTTTTCAGGCTCATTATCATAATTTGGAATGTTGATTTTAGAAGGAAGGTGCATGTATATCAAATATAAGAAGATTACCAGTGTCACTGTGCTTGGATCCATGAGTTTCTGTGGGTTATCCGTGCATGAATTTCATGGTAGGCTTCCTTTAATATTTCCTAAATTTCACGCAATTAAAATGAATTGGAGAGTTGTTTATTAGAATTTGAATATGTGTATCATTTCCAAGGATAGAGGAGATCACATAGTTCAGTTGAATAACTGCATAATAAAATAATAAGTTCACCCTAAACAAATTAAATTGATCTTTGCTCCAATATTTGCTGTAATTCTACATATAGTGATGGTAGGAAGTCTAACAACCGGCTGTAAAATCCATCCATTCATAGTAAAAAACAAATTTTTAGAAAATGTTTAAAGGTGATCTCATTTGTTGCAAAAGACAAAAAGTTTTTTTTAGAGGGAATGATATATTTAAAATTGAAGCTCTTAAATCATAGCACTTGTTTTAAACGTTTTGCTTAGAATACTTGAAATGCTTTCCAGACATAACATTTCTTACCAATCTTTCATTTTAGAGTATTGTTTTTATATCTTCTTGAATATTCCACTGGTGAAGAAGCACAGATAAATTCCCCCATTATTTTCACACGTGCACATTAATGTGTTTTTTATTGATCTATAGAAAACCAGAGGTCAGGTCCTATTCCTGCCCATGTTTGCGGTGCAGGCCTTCTCATAGAAGTCTATGGGAACATGAAAAATTCTGTTCCTACACGGATGACACACAGGAGTCATGCACATTTGCGTATCAGCCTGTGCACAATTCTATAGACTATAAAAAAAAAATTTGAAAGTCCAAAACTCAACCAGAACAGGGACCTCTTCAGTGTAAATCATACTATTTTGGCTGCAATACAAAAATTCACTGCAATACATGATGAGGAAACCATGATGAAAAAGAATTGTAGAAGCTAAATACTGATTGGTACAAGCTATTGGTTTGCTTTTTTGTGCTAAATATAACAATATGCTTTTGTGTTTCTCTCTGTAAAGTTAAAAGTTATTCATGGTTTTTGCAGACCGGATCTGTTTGAGTGGAACAATGTTCTCAGCCAACAATCTGCTGTTCATCGACTGGATCACGCATTCAACACTGCCCAGCAACACTTGGGAATCGCAAATCTCCTGGATCCTGATGGTAGGTAAACAGTGCTTTTAACTTTCATTAACACTTACAAAAAGTTTCCCTGTGGAAATGATGCATTATGCTCAATGTACTTTGTATGCAAAATGAGTGCTCTATAATGTCTTGTGGGACATACATGGGGCGATTCATCATTTTCTCTTGTTAATGTTAATTCACATACATGCTTTCAGAAGCTTTACTCTTAATTAATGTACATTATTTCTTTTACATGTGTAATTGGAAAGTAATTTGTAGTCATTCACAAACAGGCAACACAAGAGAGCCCTATCTGAAGACAGCTTTTCTAAGCCATTCTCTGCAAATAACATGTAGCAAGAACAATGCTACATTTATTATTTCTAAATTGCTAAGGGTTGATCACAGAGGGAGTTTGAAGTCTAACAACCTTGGAAAATTACATATTTTCCGAAGTGGGCAAAAGTAATTTGGCTGCAGGGACAGTCTACCAGTCAACTCTCTGTACTTTACAGTATGTAATCTGTCACTTGGTATTGAGAGCAAAGAAGAAAAAGGATAAACACATATTTCAAATAGTGAAGCCTTTTTAGAATAGGCTTAGCAAAGCTATTTTATTAGCTTTTTTATTTACAGAACAAATATTGTGGTCTACTGTGATTGTTAATAGAACTGAAGGATGAATACATTAAATCACAATTTCAATTATAAGTTGTGAAAGGGGGTGTCTTGCTGATAATTTTATAAGTTCAAAATCGTATAATATATTTTAAAGCTATGATACTCACTTGACACCGAGACAAAAAAATGGTAAGAAATACCAGTGTTTTTTCTTCACTCAATTTTTCATTTTTGTTCTTTTTTTCCCATTACTCATACATTGTTTCTTGAGATTTTGGGATGGGACTAGTGATGAGTGAACCAGAAACCGTAATGTCCAGATCCATTCCAAACATCAGACATCAGTCAGAAATTCTAGTTCAGCTCATCTCCCCACCATTTAAAGTGTTCCTGATTTAAAAACAAACAGAAAAATGCCTACTTTGTGTTGCTCACACTTTTCTTTCCCAAGCTATAGTATTTTCTGTTCTGAAAGTGTTTGACAAAAATCGTTCTTACCAGAGGTGTAGTGGGTGGAGACTAATGTCTGTCTGTCTGTCTATGCCCTCAAGCTGACGCCAGTTAGCTTGCCCACAGATCCCATTATGCCTTGTGTTCTCTCTCAAAGTAATTTAGCATTAAATCCATTTAGTTTCCCACAAATGAATCCACTGAACACTGCACAGTGCACATACAGGATGTATATGGTGAACAGCCTGGCAGCTTCCAACACATGGAGAAGGGAACATGGGATGGAGGGACTGATAAGGAACAGGGGAGATCTTGAACCTCCCTATTCTGTGCAGGATACAATTGTATCCACAGTTATGAACTCATCCTGCTCTGTTACATTCACAGAATCAGCTCTATCACATAACCTCCTCCTCTGTGAGGAGGGAGCAGCAACCCCTCCTCTCCCATGAAACTGTCCAGATTGTAGAGTTTGTTTATTCTACAGACTCCAGGGCTTGTCAGCACAGGCAGAGGTAGCAGCTCCTGCAGCACTGAATTAATCTGAGGTCTATAGCAAAGAAACTGCTGGATTTATGTAACAAAAATAGTAGGCAATGTTGTTTTACATCCCAAGAGCTATTGTTTTGTGGGGAAAAAAAAATTAACAGTCACTCTTTAAACCTATGATCGGTGTTGGCACCAATCACAGGTGTTAATTCTTTAAATGCCCAAGGCAAAAGCGTTGGAGGCATATAAATGTAGATATGTACATCATGTAAAGTCTGTGATATTTCACAATACAAACATCTAGTAAATGTTTTAAGAAACTGTAATACTTTAATCATTCACTTCTCAAACGGCAGGCTAAGACTTCTTAATAATGCAGCACACTTGAAGTCTTATATTATTTATGCTATATCAGAAGAACTACCATTTTTTAAATTAGTTCATATATAATTTTAATGCTTGAAGTCACACTGCTAGTGATAATAAATCCTCTCCCATATCTGAATACATTATTTTTCTTTTAAGGAAACTAAGATGACAATTCCTTATTTAGACACTTTTTATGTGAATTATAATTTGTTGAACCCTTGACAATTTACTGTTCTTAGTGCAAAAAAAAAAAATAGATTGCAGTCCTGTGTCATTGTCACTATAGACCAAATATGCAAAAGATCAACACAGTCAATACATTACAACAGACAGGTTACTGGAGAGTTTTACAGCCACTTCAAAGTATGAGAAATTCATCAATGATTCATCACATGCAAATGAAGTCATAAAACATTTCTATTGTAAACACAGATTCAGATTTCCATTGGTTTCCAAAGGTAAGAATGTATTATATTTCTTTAAGGAATGAGAATTTGGTGAAACATACTGTACAAATGAAATAAGTCCATAAGTCATTCACTTGGTCTTTCTGATATGATGGTGCCAAGGTCAATCTTTTTATAACTTATTTCTTTATTAAAATTTACAGTTGTATTTTAAAATCACATTTGTTTCATTCAACATTGTTCACATGGCATTAAGGCCAATAGTCTGTCCTTATTCAGCCCAATAGTACATAGGTTGGCCAGGTAATAAATTTGTGTAGTATACTTTGCCGACCTCCATTGGATTTAAATATCATGAAATTTTTCCTGAAGCTATCAAGCAAATGTATTCAGTACACATGCTAAGAAAAGCTTCTGATGGTTGAGTCACATGGAAAGCTTCAAGAAAACCACCACAGTGGGAGGGGGGAATGTATCATGCAATACAGTACAATGCATGATTATTACACCGCCCCCACACACGTGCCTGAGCCTCCTCATATACCCAGCAGAGAGCTGCACCACCAGACATTTCTACACCAGGTCCTGCCTGGCATAGAATTGTGCAGTTAATGGCACAGGCTATAGGTATAGGTATAGTTGCTATTGGTGTTTATCTGCTGGATTGGCTGTTCAGGTTCGGGTCATGCAGGGTGCCCCTGAACGGGAAGTTAGGGTCTGCTCATCTACCAACTTTTCTCATAACTTTTAAAAAATGCATTAAAGTAGCCTGCAAGAGCAAAAAGTTACAAATTTATCTGAATAAATGTGAGCCCAAATGCTTCAATTTTCATGCTTATATATATGCGTATATACTTGAGTACAAGCCGACCCGAGTATAAGCTGAGACCCCTATTTTAACACAAAACAATGGAAAAACCAATTTACTCAAGGATAAGCCGAGGATGGGAAATGCATTGGTCAAAGCCCCTATAGTATATAGCCAGTCTTCCCCCTGTAGTATATAGCCTGGCAGCCCATGTAGTATACAGCCAGCCAGACCCTGTAGTATATAGCCTGCCAGCCCTTGTAGTTTATAGCCTGACAGCCCTTGTAGTATATAGCCTGCCAGCCCCTGCAGTTTATAACCTGCCAGCCCCTGTAGTATATAGCCTAATAGCTGCTGTAGTGTATAACCTGCCAGCCCCCTGTAGTGTATAGCCTGCTAGCCCCCATAGTATATAGCCTGCCAGCTCCTGTAGTATATAGCCTGCTAGCCCCTGTAGTGTATAACCTGCCAGCCCCCTGTAGTGTATAGCCTGCCAGCCCCCATAGTCTATAGCCTGCCAGTCCCCTGTAGTATATAGTCTGCCACTGTAGTATATAGCCTGCCAGCCTCTGTAGCATATAGCCTGTCAGCCCCCTGTAGTATATAGCTTGCCAGCCCCATAGTATATAGCCAGCCAGCTCCTGTAGTATATAGCCTGCCAGCCACATAGTATATAGCTTGCAGCCCCTGCCCCCAATATAATGCCTGTAGGAAAAAAAACAAACAGTGTACCCACCTTTTGATGCCCCCGGCAGGCCCTCTTCTATACAGCGATGCTCCGGCGGGTTTTTTTCTTGACTCAAGTATAAGCCGAGGTGAGGTTTTTCAGCACATTTTTTTGTGCTGAAAAACTCGGCTTATACTCAAGTATATACGGTATTTTTAAATTACACCAGAGCGCTACTACACATTTTAGCCACTAAGGTTTTATTTTTATCTCACATAAGTCAACTGGTCCCTAACTTTTCAGTAAACATTGTATAATTGAACAGAACAATGCTTTTGGATCCCATGGATGTTGCTTTCTCTCTTTGTGCATGTCTTTAGGAAATAGGCTTTGGAGGCAGGTTAACAGGCGCTCAGCATCCCCTCCTTTATAAACTTTGGACAGAGTGCATCTAGTAGCATCATAACATTGCTTGGAATTCTAAAAACTTCATCTCTGGCCTTGAAAATATCTCAAGTCTGACAAATTATCCTTTTCACCTTGTGACAGTGATTTTATTCTTCCTTGGTTTACAATATGGAGTTTTATGTTTTACACCTTATTTGTTATTCTACAAGAGGATACATGGCATTGTATCATTTAAAATCTAACCAGTTTTTTCTCTCCACTCTGTCTTTCCTCTTGCAGCAGAATTATTAAAATGATTGACCCTGTGTCATGCAATTCATTTAATCTTTAACAACAGTACAGCAGATGTCTCTCAACTACAGAACTGAAACTGGGCTGAGGCTGACATGACTCTAAATCCCAGTTTAATTCTTATATAGAGATACTAAATTTTCCAATCCTTCAAACAGCAATAAATGTTACAGTACCAGTTGTCTGGAATGTAAGAGAAAAGAATGTATAAATATAATTGTTTCTATGTTTCTTAAAGGGGATATACAGTGAAATTGAAAGCACAATTTATCAGAAGGGAGGAGTCACTTAGTGTATGCAACCCTTCCTGGTCCTGAGGTCTTCCTTAGTTATCTCTAAGTGGGAGCAACATATAGGCACTTATTGGATTTAGTAACCCTCAGCTACTGAGTTTACAACTTGTAGTTATAAAAGTTACATTTTAACTTTTTTGCTGGTGTACAGTATTTTCAGTAGCACAAAGTTTGTGTTTTTTTTTAAATTAAATAAAACATATGAGTACCTTAGAGGGCAGTATCATCTATGCCTATAGGTTAGCTTTTTATTTATTTAATTATTTTAATAAAATTCTGTACTATTTTTACAAACATTGGTTCCAATAATACAGATATTCATACATATAGGGGCACATTTACTAAGGGTCCGAACACCGCATTTTCGTCGGGTTTCCCGACTTTTTACCGTTTTGCCCTAATTGACCCAGGTTTTTGGCGCACGAGATCGAATTGTGGTGCAACGGCGCTGGTTTGCATGCAACACAAATCGAGGGCCGTGGACGTCGGACAACCCAACTGATTCAGACAAATCAGAAAATTTAAAGACGAAATTCTGTCACAAGATCAGCACTCACATGCACCGGGAAGAAGAAAGTGAACTCCAGCGGACCTCAGCAGGTGAAGCCACATATGCAGGAAATCGGTCGCACAAACTATGTGAATCGCGGAAGATCCGAATCCTCATCAAACAATGCACACCGGGGATCGCGAGGGGACGAGTAATTAAATGTGCCCCATTGTGCGGAGTGTGTCCCAAAGATGAAAAGAAAAACAAGGTGGAATTAGCAAAAAACACAATTGTGCCATTTTCTGACAGGCCTTTTTTATTGCTTTCAAGATGACACCTTTCCTTACACTCACACTTTAGTGCACGGTGCTGTGTAGGGTGTCATTGTTTGCATTTTATTTGAAACGATTTTCAAAATAATACAACCTTTCAATCACTCTTTATTAACATTTTTATTTGAGGCAAAATGGTGAAAAAAGTGGCAATTAAGATTATGCTATTTTGCATTACAGGTTTTTACATTTGATAAATTAGACATTTTGGGATGCAGCAATACTTAACATGTTTGTTATTTTTCTTCTTTATTTTAGATGTGTTGTAGGAAAAACAGGGTTATTTGAATTTTTACAAAATAATTGTTTGTCATATTGGGCCATAAAAGGCCATTCTTAGTGTTAGTCGAATGCTCATAATTAGAGATGAGCGAGTATACTAGTCCGAGCTTGATGCTCGTTCGAGTATTAAGGTACTCGAGACGGCTCGTTTCTCGGACGAGTATTTCCCCTGCTCGAGATCGAGCATTTAATTTAAAAAACACAGTGAAGAACAATGAAGAATAGAATAAAAACAGTGAACACAGTGAACACAGGATCATTTAAGTGAAAAACACAGTGAAAAACACAGTGAAGAATAGATTACAGATGTTCGGCACATCTGCTTACTTGTCGGAAGATACGCGCGAAACGGTGCTAACAAAATAGTATGTGAAGAACACATTGAAGAACACGGTGAGCAGCACAGAGACACCAGGGAGCAGCACAGAGACACCGGGGAGCAGCACAGGCAGCGGCAGGCACGGAGACAGCGGGGCAGCGGCAGGCACGGAGACAGCGGGGCAGCGGCAGGCACGGAGACACCGGGGAGCAGCACAAAGACACCGGGAAGCAGCAAAGAGACACCGGGAAGCAGCACATGGAGACACCGGGGAGCAGCACATGGAGACACCGGGGAGCAGCACATGGAGACACCGGGGAGCAGCACATGGAGACACCGGGGAGCAGCACATGGAGACACCGGGGAGCAGCACATGGAGACACCGGGGAGCAGCACATGGAGACACCAGGGAGCAGCACATGGAAACACCGGGGCAGCGCATGGAGACATCGGGCAGCCCATGGACACATCGGGGCAGCACGGAGACACATCGGGGCAGCACATGGAGACACATCGGGGCAGTACATGGAGACACCGGGGAGCTCATGGACACATCGGGGCAGCACGGAGACACATCGGGGCAGCACATGGAGACACATCGGGACAGCACATGGAGACACCGGGGAGCAGCACATGGAGACACCAGGGAGCAGCACATGGAGACACCGGGGAGCAGCACATGGAAACATCGGGGCAGCGCATGGAGACATCGGGGCAGCGCACAGAGACACATCGGGGCAGCACGGAGACACATCGGGGCAGCACGGAGACACATCGGGGCAGCACATGGAGACACATCGGGGCAGCACATGGAGACACATCAGGGCAGCACATGGAGACACATCAGGGCAGCACATGGAGACACCGGGGAACAGCACATGGAGACACCGGGGAGCAGCACATGGAGACACCGGGGAGCAGCACATGGAGACACCGGGGAGCAGCACATGGAGACACTGGGGAGCAGCACATGGAGACATCGGGGCAGTGCATGGAGACATCGGGGCAGCGCATGGACACATCGGGCAGCACGGAGACACATCGGGGCAGCACGGAGACACATCGGGGCAGCATATGGAGACATCAGGGCAGCACATGGAGACATCGGGGCAGCACGGAGACTTCAGTGGAAGAAGAGGAGCGGATCCCGGGACAGCGTATCTCCCGACAAGTAAGCAAATATGCAGAACATCTGCAATCTATTCTTCACTGTGTTCTTCACTGCGTTTTTCACTTAAATGATCCTGTGTTCACTGTGTTCACTGTTTTTATTCTATTCTTCACTGTTCTTCACATCTGCTAACTTGTCGGGAGATAATATACGTGTGGAACAGTGAAGAATAGATTGCAGATGTTTGCATACATCTGCTAACTTATCAGAAGACTTTCTTTTTCAATTAAATAACACATTTTATTCCCGAACCATGGTCCCTTTGAAAAATGCTCGAGTCTCCCATTGACTTCAATGGGGCTCGTTATTCGAGACGAGCATCAGGAAAAGTTTGTCTCGAATAACGAGCACTCAAGCATTTTAGTGCTCTCTCATCTCTACTCATAATCTTAATATAAACCTCTGAATTCTTCTCTATAGCCTTTTTGTGTTGGGCAATTGACTTACTCATTCCTCTTATTGCTATTTAATGTGCTGCCGATAATAATCAATCAATGCCATCCATATTATTAGAAGAGAACTATACTCTGATGGCCTGCTCTATTCTGTGTTTGTAAAATGGTATATAAAAAATCTTGGTAGCAGTTTTCCAAATAAGAGTAGGAAGCAATTTAGGGGAAAGTGTCCATTCCAGCATGATTCACCTAGTGGCATTAGAACCTAGACCTGTCGGGAGGTATTAATATCACTTATTAAAAGATCAGGCAGTGTCCCATTCCTTATGGATCTTGAAATGGAAGGCTGGTGAGAACTGTGGTAAATAGGTTCATGTCAAGACCCCACACAACTAGGTGAGGAGGACATTATCAGCAGACAGCAAAATCTGTGGAGCCATCTTTCTGGATGAATAGCTTTAGGGGGAATCTCCATTTGTATGGGATCTTATGGTTCCTCAAGTAAAGTTGGTCAAAGCAAATTGTGTGGAGGGTTCCTTGAGATAAGTTGGCGAAAATGCAGATGTCGGTATACAGTTCTGGGAAAGAAGGTAGCCTCCTAGAAGCAAACATCAAGATCTCTTTCACATAATAGTGCACACTCACTTTTACATACCTTTGTAGGTTTTCTAAAATAGCTTTGGGCTTAGGTAGCCTATGGGCTTTATTTATCATACAGTCTTGCGTGGAAATCTGTTTTACCATCCTAGATCCAATTTTATCCATCTGTCCTCCAGAGGAATGCAAAAGGAGATTTTTGTAACAACCTTTTCAGAGTCATCATCATGTTTTAAATAAATTATTAATATGCTGTTTGGTCAGATGATGGAAAGTCTGTGATGGGATATACTTCAACTCCACTTTTAAGCCCTCCTCTTGTAAAAGTCCCTGAATAGTGCTCAGACAGCATGGGTCTTTACTTATTTGAGCTTTGCCTTGGTGTGAAAAGAGTCCTAACAAAAGGCACCGCCATTTTGAAAGCAGGCACCTCGTCATAACTCTGTGTGCTTACAGATGCCCAAGACCAAGATGTAGGTGGATAGGGTACATCCCTGACAGCAAGAGGACTCCAGTCCATGGATGTGGGAGCAAAGGCAGGTGAAATAGCGGATATCTTACCCACAGATAGAGAGGAGGAGGTCAGGGAGGTCGTGGCAGCTCTCTCCTTCATGTTCATCTTGATACTTGCTCAGGCCACACATCCTAGGTTAGACTTTTTATAATGAATATTTTACTTGTGATCATACTTCATTATTCATTATTTAACAAAAATCATTGGGGCAGATTTTTCAAGCAGTCTGAAAGTCAGAATATTTCCAATTGCCCATGGCAACCAATCACAGCTCCCCTTTAAAATATTCATGAGCACTGGTGAAATGAAAGCTGAGCTGTGATTGGTTGCCATGGGCAACTGGAAATATTCTGACTTTCAGACTGCTTGATAAATCTGCCCCATTATGTCCAACCTTACAACTTTTCAGCTCACCTTTCCCAAAAACCTGCATAGATAATCTAAGTAATCAAAAAGCTTTGACATTTATAAAGGATACATTTTAGAAGTTATCTCAATGAGTAAATTGTATGTGAAAGTATTAGTAAAAAAAGAGAAAAATTTATTCTTATGGGGTTTCATTAGGACATCTATTGTAACAAAAATTAGATGACTAAATAATCTGGCACAAACTTTCCTAAATTTCATACTTTTATGGCCAAGAAAAAAAATTACAAAAGTTATTGCCATCAAAATCCTAAAAAGGTTCATACATTCAAGTGATTAATATAATTATCACTGTGAATGCTAATCAGCAGCTGACTCTTAGTCTTTTTTTAATGAATTCTTTTGCAAGAATGTAAAAAGAGCATGTACTGGATGTGTCTTTGCATATATTTTTATTTCAAAAACTTTGTCTATTTTGAAAGCACCATAACCTCTAGTAGTGGGCATTTAACTTGGGCCTTTTGTTATACTCTTTATTTTTGCATTGGACCAGTGCAGTGGTGTCAAGTGAAATCATCATCTATGCCTTGCTTCTACTGCCAATTCATCTATCTGACAGCTGTCTAGGTTGAAAAATGATTTGCTTTTAGTTTTGCAAGCAGACAAATACTGAATTTGTTAAGTGGGAGTTTAGCACAGGCAGCCCAGTTAAATGTGGATTAATGCTTACATATTTTTCTGTTTTCAATTTGTTTAAAATAATTTCTTTTAAATAACCCTTTATGCCATAGAAAATAATAATGAAATAACAAAATAAAAAAATACCTTTTACACATGTATACTCATTATACATCTAACCACACACAAATATAAACCTTATAAACAAATACAGGGATTGTCACACAGTAAAGATTATCCCTTTGGATAGTTTAAAAACATCCAATCACTGGGGGTCCATTGTCCACCTTTTGAATGAATGCATGCTTTTATTCCAAGCAAACATTTTAACTTAATTTAACTCCTTATTCCTGCATCTGTTTTTCAGTCTATTAGACTTTATTTTATTTTTATTAAAACTTTTTAATATCACTTTGTCTTACATGGGGAAACTTCAATGAGATATTTTGATCTCTTCTACTGTATAATGCACTGCTTATGTAGTGCAATGCATTATATCTCTCCTAACAGGCCTCCAGCCAGGCCTAACAGATACTTATCATAGGCATCCCTGGGGTCCTTCACTTGCACTGTGCACTGTGCTGATGGGTGGCAGAGGGAGCTATCTTCATCTATAGCTGCTTAGATACTGCAATCCATGTTTGACTGTGGTGTTTAAGGGTTCAAATACCCAGAATCGGAGCATTTGTGATTTCAGGTGTCAGTGACTGGGTGTTCTACAATCTTCTTCTGACGATGCAGTGCTGTAGAAAGGCCTCACATCAGAATACACTAGTAATTAAGGAGTTAAGGCCTTGGGGGACAGAAACCTGCAGGTCATTCAAAGGTAGCAGGTTTTTGTCGACAACAAAAGACAATTACCTGTCGCAACTAGTCCAAGAGCCAACAAGAGGGAAGGCATTGCTGGACCTTATCCTAACCAACAGACCTGACAGGGTATCAAACTTAGAGGTTGGGGGGAACCTGGGTAATAGTGATCATGATATCATTGATTTTGTATTACGCTTTAGTAATAGTGGAGGGGCAACCAACACTCTAAACTTCAGGAGGGCAAATTTTCAGCAACTAAGGGAAGACCTCATAGACATAAACTGAGACAATGTTCTCAAAGACAAAAGGCCCCCCAAAAAATGGGACTTTTTCACAAATATTTAAAAAAGACGTGTGAGAAACACATATCATATGGAAAAAAGCATAAGAGGAACACAAAAAAGACAATGTGGCTAACTAGTCTTGTAAGAAAAGCAATAAGCGAGAAAGATAAGGCGTTTAAGGTGCTAAAATGAGAAGGTAGTGATGAGACATTACAGGATTATAGAGAGAAAAATAAATCCTGTAAAAAGCAGATAAAGACCGCATAAATAGAGACAGAGAAATATTGCCAGGGAGAGCAAAAATAATCCCAAATTATTTCTCAAGTATATAAATGGTAAAAAACTAAAAACATAGAGTGTGGGCCCTCTTAGGAATCACATGGGGGTCATGGTGGAAGGAGATGAGGAAAGGGCCAATCTACTGAATGTCGCCTTCTCGCCTTTCTTTACCCAGGAAAATCCCCTGGTGGAAGACAAAATGAAGAATTATGTAAATTCTCTTTGGAATGTCAACAGTTTAACACAGGAAGAAGTGTGGCGCTGCCTCATAACCACTAAGATAGATAAATCACCAGGACTGGATGGTTTTAAATGACCTATGTACCGTGATAAACAGACAGATATTTTTAATATTTGAAGATTCACAGAGGACTGATTATGTTCCACAGGACTGGTGCATAGAAAATGCATAGCAAATCCATAGGTAAAACTGGAGCTGGTGTATTGGTGGATGGTAAACTTAATTTTAGTGACCAGAGCCAGGTGGCTGCTGCTAAAGCAAATAAAATCATGGAATGTATCAAGAGAGGAATTGATTCTCATGATAAACACATAGTTTGCTCATATACAAATCCCCGGTCAGGCCACACATGGGATATTGTGTACAGTTTTGGGCACCAATGTATAAAAAGGACATAGTAGAACTGGAACAGGTGCAGAGGAGAACAACCAAGATTATTAGGGGAATGGGGGGACTAGAATACTGGACAGAAGTTTAAAAAATGTCAAAAATTAATAAAATATGAAAAATTCAAATCACCCCCTTTCCCTAGAACTGATATAAAACATAATAAACAGTAAAAATCACAAACACATTAGGTATCTCCACGTCCCAAAATGGCTGATCTATCAAAATATAAAACGGTTATTGCCGGCGATGACCTCCAAAACAGGAAATGGTGCCCAAATGTCCAAAACTCGACTTTTACACCTTTTTACATGACATAAAAATGTTATAAAAAGTGATCAAAATGTTGCACAGGCCTCAAAATGGTAGCAATGAAAACGTCAGCTAATTTTGCAAAAAAAAAAAAATGACACATCACACAGCTCCATAAACCAAAGTATGAAAAAGTTATTTGCATCAGAAGATGGCAACATTTTCTTTTTCAAACACATTCGTTTAATTTTTAAAATGTATTAAAACACAATAAACCCTATATAAATTTGGTATCACCTTGATCAAACCAAACCAAAGAATAAAGTAAAGGTGTTATTTGGAGCGCAGAGTGAAAGTCATAAAAATTGAGCCCACAAGAGCGTGATACACATGACCTTTTTTTAAAATTTTTCTACATTTGGAATTTTTTTCCTGCTTCCCAGTACATGGTATGGAATAATAAATAACATCACAGGAAAGTAAAATTTGTTATGCACAAAATAAGCTCTGTGCATGTAAAGATGAAAAAGTTATGGATTTTTGAAGGTGGAGAGCGAGAAATGAGCAGAAAAACCCTGCATCCTTAAGGGGTTAATATTATTTTAGAAATGTAACTCTACCTTTACGATCGTATCTAGGGATGACCAGAATTGTATACACCAGGACAAATAGAGACAGGTGGAAATTATAACTGTCTTTGAAAGATACATTCTCATGGGAAATTACTTTCCAATGGAACTTTAGGTGATTCTCTTAAAGGATATCTACCATCAGATTGAATGATAGTTGACTACTATTATTCACATTCTCATTGTGTCCTCCTGTGTCGACTTCTGTAATTATTTCCTGGAACGGAAAAAAAAACTTGTCTTTCAAATATGCAAATTAGCTTTTAATTTATTCTGCCATACTTTGCCAAAGTCTCGCTTGGTTGCAGAATATAAAAATTAAAGGTGCTGGCACAGAGAAAGGCAACAAGGATGTGAGTAATAGTAGTCTACAGTCAATGTGATGGTTGATGTTGTTTAACAAAATGTTGTGAAGTTTGAGTTTTTCCCATTATACCTTACCTTTTGAAACTTTTTTAAAACTTATTGTGACTTTCATATGACCTCATGTTTCAACTGCACAAAATATATTGGAGTGCAAAGAGGTTCAAAGGTTCTTGAAAAGTGAAAAAGTACAAAACAGAATAGCTGTGTCATAGTTATTCCATATATCAGAAATAAAACGGAACCTAAATTAATCCAATGAAAACAAATAATACACATTTAATGCACAGTGGAATTCTATGTGGTTTGGAGATGGTAGAGTGTAAAAGATGGCTAGAACTTAAAAACTTTGTATTTACAATATCATCTAAGGGCTATTCATAGAAGGGAAGGCGACATAAAGAAATAAGTTAGTAATTTTCAAAAAGAATTTTCAAATGAATTCTGGTTATGTATTTTATTGGTAAACAAACACTCTGAAGCTCATTGTACTATTGTGAGTCTGTAATTAAAAAAAAGACTAAAAAAATAATACAGTATATACTCCATAACCTTGCATTTATTTCACCTACTTCAATGGATGGACGGCACAACAGACAAGACCGTGAACCCTAAAACCCATTTCAATTGCCCTGCCTACCCACCGATGCATATCCTAGGGGATTCAGGACAACCATAAAGATAGTCCCTCCCTTGTTAGCAAATTAGGCACAAAATCACAGACATAAAGAATCATCAAGAATGTGAGCAAAATATCGTAAAGAAAAAAGAACACAGACAATAGAGCTAGGAAAGAACTTTAAGCATCAACAATGATAGTGCACACAGTCTACTTATCTAATTGGGAAGCCTGCTCTAGGTAGGAGGAGCAGATATTTGAGAATGTGAACATGTAAAAAACTGCTAGTTCAGAGCAAAGCTTTGAGAGAGCCACGTATGGTTCCAAACATCAGTTCAGCCACTAGAGCACTGTGTAGACTACTGAGTGAACGAGATGGAATTCAGCATCTTCTCAGCTTGGCAATACAAACAGTGGCAGGCTCTGACAAATGTTTTCTGTCATGAGGATATATTGAGGTTGAAATGGTTTAAATTATTTTAAACTTTCCTATTCTCTAAACTACCAACCTGTTTGTGGTTTGTGAGTTCTACATATCTGAACATGCAGCATCTAAGATGTAGGTGATTTATGCAAATTTACCCAATCTATAACCTGAACGAACATTGATGTTTACATTTACAGTATATAATAATTATACAGTATATATAATTTGTACATTTCTTCAATGTATATGGTTGATAACTAACAATGGTTGTGGTTATAAATTACTTCCTACTCAAATACAAAATGTGTAGCAAATGAGCAGATACCCTTTCAAAGATATTAAAAATCATTGCACCCAAGCCTGACTCAAAGTTGTCCCAGAAAATAATAGACTTTGTACAATAATGAAATTTAAATATATGCAAAACCTGTAATATGTGGTCACGCTGTAATACTCATTATTGTTATGTGTATATAGAAGAAAATCTCTGTATTGTATGTTTGATTCTGTCTAGGATGATCCCTTCTCAATAGATTTTTTTTGTCCAGCAAATAGGAACATAATGCATCATGGTTGTAGAACAGTGGAAATACAAGTTCCCTAATTATAGAATAATGGATAGTACTGTGATTGTAATTTCTGATGTGATTTCTGTTGTTCTTGTTACTTACCAGATAAGGTCAGGTATTGCAATAGCTAAAACAAAAAAATTCATCAAAACATCGGATGACTTATTCTGTTGTGCAATAGTTTTAGTACACTTAGACAATATTTAATTTTAGTAGTAGAAAAGAATACAATAACAATAATAGAACAAATATAGAGGCTTGAACACTTCATATTATGATTTATTTTTTAAAAAAAGTGTACCGTGTTCTGTATTTCACAGCGCTAAACAAAACTCTTAAAAATTCTGGATAGGTTAAATTGTAATTCTTTAAAAAGTCATCACACCCAAATGAAAAAAAAACAAAACTTTTATTCCAAAAATATAATTTGAAAAGGTCTTATTCCTCACTATTTAGATATTGAGATTTTCTATACAGAGGAATTCATATCAACACTTCCAACACAATCAGGAACAGCAAATCCTCCACTGTGGTACACCTCACACAGCCTCCCTGTCATTAAAATTTGCTCTTCATGCTCATGTTGAAAGCTTTGAAATAAAATGGATCTTCAGGTTCCCACAAAAGTTATGATTGCTCTAGACCAGTGATGGCGAACCTTTTAGAGACCGAGTGCCCAAACTACAACAAAGACCCGCTTATTTATCGCAAAGTGCCAACACAGAAATTCTATTTGTGATTTATACTCCCTTCTCTGTCACAGTTTTCATTGATACCAGCACCTGAGGACTCCAATAAAGCAGAAAATAGTCCCAGGTACAGCTGTCACTTTAAAATATCTCTGTGCACAGCAAGTCCTGGGCTGTCTGGGACTGCAGAAAGATACCTGGAGTCATCTCTGGTGATGGCCTGAGTGCCCACAGAAAGGGCTCTGAGTGCCACCTCTGGCACCAGTGCCATAGGTTCGCCATCACTGCTCTAGACAATATGACCTTAAATAATACATTTCCGGCGTTATCAAAAATGGAGCCACTTTGAGTGTTGCACACTGTCTTTAAAGAAGTAATATTCATGGAAGAAAAGGGAATAACAACAGAACTAGCAAAGAATTAACATGATTCCCCCCAGTTTAATCTACTTAATCACACTTTACCTGTGATTACCTTGATTGGTTCTTTGCTAAGCCAATTATGCCTGATTATCAGTTACCAGCAAGGAAAAAACAATGATAATCACAGGGAAATATCACTGCTGCCATATATATTCTCTCTTCCTCATTTCTCCTGCTCAAACCACCCATATTAGCAGCTACACTTTATTAGCTCAAATTGCATATTAGAGCTCAATATTAGCAGCTACATATTAACAGTTCAAATCTCAATAAATCAAGCAATAAACAATTACAATGGAATTTTTTTGCAGATGCACAACCAGAAGAATCAATTATATAACAGCTGGACAAAAAGCTGGGCTTGTCTGCTGCATTCAGTATATATTGTATAGGGAGGCTTTATCAGGAGTAAGATTGGAAGTAAATATTAATATATATTTTTAAATACTAATTTAAACCGGTACAGTAGATAATATTAGATATCACTGTGGTCCAATACCCCAAGTATAGTATATTGGAACAGGTTATTGAGAACTAGAATAGAGTTATAAATTTTACAGACAGGCTGGCCTGCTATAACAACCAACCTCCTTATACCATTTCAGGGGTTGTGGAAGTGTAATGGTATAGCTTTAATTGGGATAGTATTGTGTTCCCTACAGCTCACTCACCTCATTCTCCCCATGCATAAGGTACTATTGTTTGACCCCAAGTATAATAACAGTAGAGACACCTCTATATAGGCTAGCTGAGATGATAGCCTCCCTCCTAGCTTTAAAACTCAGGAGATCCCTGACACAGACTAGAGAGCTGGTAGAGCTTGCCCTTGCCACTAGTTAGATCACTATCCTTCATATCTGCATAGTCTACATAGTTAGCTGACTCCACACATTTCCCTCCCCTTGTAATGAGGAGGTGCCATCAGTAATTAAATAAATGAATTTGTTGTGCTGCACATGGTGAAAACACAGGCACCCTGATTGACTTTGTGCAGAATATAGTAGTGGTATTAGTAGGGTGGAGTGATTGTACCAAAAGTACAATATGCATAGTAGAATAGGGGGTGAGTGAGGTGATTTAGCTGACAACACCACAACTCTATTGAAACTATACCTCTAGAGCCACCTAGCTGATACCTGAACACGATAACTGTAAATTTATGTGGCACATTTAGTAAGTAACTTGCGCCAGTTTTCTGTCAGACTTTGCACATTCTTTTATGTGCAGACTGCTTGCACATGTATTAAAGAAGTGTCCTTGCCACATATATGTTGCACGCAACCCTTTTGTGTCAAGGCTGCAGTATTCTTCACGCAACATAAATTGCATCATTGAATGGGACGTTCCGGTGCACAGTTGGACCGTGTGCCACATTAATCAGGCAGAGTCTGATAGAAATGTGTTGTACACCCTATGTTATAGGTGCACCGATAAAGGATGATTCACTCTGTTGGACCGCAGTAAAGAGGGTGGCGGATTCATGATGAAAGGGCGCCACAAAATCATGAATCTGGTGCACCCTGCACACTCCACAGGCAAACTGCATACAGTGCACTGTGCACTGTTTTTAGTAAATGAATGGATGTGATGATGTTGTTTTTTGCAGTCTGTTTCTAAATACTAAATATCAGTAGTTCAAAGGTAAGATTAGAAAATTAGTTTGATGTATCTACTGCTTTCTGAATTCTTACATATTATAAAGGAATATCTCAACATCAATTCTTAAGTTTCCTAGATTTGTAAGGCTTAGGCCCATTCCACAATTGCGAGTGTGATGCGATGAACTCGCATCACACTCGCAGCGCATGCAGCTGGTATCGCACACCTCAGCATGTCAGTTCATTCCCGGTTTGCAGCATTCAGGCCGTTCAATCCCAGCAGCATGCGTTGCGAGTGTGATGCGAGGTTCATCGCATCACACTCGCAAGTGCGGAATGGGCCTGAGTCACCACCTGCATCAAAAACTCAGGATAGAACTATTAAGATTTTAAGAAAATATCACAGATAAAAAAAAAAGCCCTACAGGTGGAGCTCTTCATAGTATATGTGGAATTGTATGCACAATTGTTTTCTGTAAATTTAAAGGGACTTCTTTACCTTATAACTTTTTAGCTTCAATAACTGTTTAACCCCTTAACGCTCTGCACCGTAGCTCTATGGCACAGAGGTATAAGGAGTGTGTGAAGAGGGCTCACGGGCTGAGTCCTCTTCATACAAAGGTGGGGGTTTGTGCATTTTGCAGAAAACCCCCACCGCTAATAACCCTTGCGGCTATTAACCCTCTCAACGCCGCCGGCAAAGTCGCCGGCGGCGTTCAAAAGACGGCACCGCGCGGGCGCCGCCATCTTTATTGCGATCGCTGCGCCCCCGAACGTCATTGGGGGGCGGCGATTGGTTGCCATGGTAGCCTCGGGTCTTCTTTTCACACGGGCTACATGGCTTCTGGAGATTCGTTACAATGAGCCAGTGGCTCATTGTAACGAATGACCTACAAAAATGCCATATATTGCAATACAGAAGTATTGCAGTATATGGTAGGAGCGATCTGACCATCTAGGGTTAATGTTGGCAAGCCATTATCTAGCTATGTAAATGGTAAATTAAAAAGAAAATGGCCTGTGGATGGACCGGAGGCTAAAATGGAAATATAAAATCTTGAAAGGGTTGGAGGGGTTGTCTGGAGGTTTTAAAACTTCCAAAAACAGCACAACATTTGACCATGGTTAAATCCAGTATTGCAGCTCAATGGAGTATGAATGGAGCTGATATGGCACTTATTGTTTTTGAAAAAAAGGGACCATGTTTTTCAGATTACGGAAAATTCCTTTAATTACTTCCTTCTTATCCATCCAATATTGGAGATTATCAAGTGTCTAGGCTTTCTTGTTTTTCAGCTTTCAGACAACTCCTATATATCTTCTTGGATTATTTAGGTTCCCTGTTGTGACTTGGGACTTGCCTTTGACTCTTCACCTTATCTACCTGACTTAACATGTAGCTTGTATTCCTGTCCTTTGATCTGATGTTTTTGTATGTTTGCAGTCCTCTGCCCAGACCTTATTTGTGTGACTCGTCTTCATTGTTTGCCATTCTTCAGTGTTTTCTCTGTTTTCCCTACCCTTGCTTATCACTTGTCCAGCCGGCAAGTTAACCAGGAAAAGCGGTTGTTGTGATTAGAGTTCAATCTCTTTCCTGACACATTATTTGAACAGATCAATTAATATAATATAAATTGTGTTTTTATCTTTAGATCATAAAAAAATGAGTGAGGAGGAAAATTTCAGACAGCTTCCTAATGTTATCTAATGAGTTACAGGCTTTAAAGTCTTGGTAAATATCCCAACTGCCAAAGGGCATACAACATGAAAACTCTTCCATTTTTATGTTCCAGTGTTGATTCAGAGGGGAGCCTCATGATACATATGAAATATTTATTTGATGAGCTGTAAGTCCAGCTTCATACAGAAATCTTGGCATATTCAGATCAGTTCTCTGCCACATATTAACTGTATGCAGTTAATCAGTATAACTAGAAATGGATATGTAGTGAACAATGCCCAAAGGCTTTCTCTAGCCCTTCTTTATTAGTTATAAATATACAAAGAGGTGTTGTTATGTTTTGATACCCTTTTGGGCTTAAACTTTTCAGATCCAAATCAAGAGCAATATAAAACATATATTTAAAAGCACAGAGAAGAGAGGTAACACCGACACTATTGCTAGCTTAAGATGAATCCTCTGCACTCCATGGCAAGACAATGGAAATAAACATGTAAAGTAGAGAGCAACAATGCAACTGAGCGATCAGGATTAAGCGGTGCTCTTTGTAATAATGATGTTCGGTGAAGAAGAGAAAGATGCGCCACTCACCAGGATAGTGAGGTTCAGTCACTCTAATTCAGACTGCAGAGTAATAGACACAAGGCACCATTAGCAATCACATGAATGAACATGTGATTGCCGAGATACTACTGGTAGTAGTGAAAGGTTGCTGCTGGGTCTGTGCATCACAGACTCAGTAAAGGCAAATGTGAAATGTTAATTAGAAACTGTGTTAAAGGTAAAAGTTAAATGTTAAAAAGAGAACATTATAAAATCTTATTGACTTTAAGGGACAAAATGTAAGGAAAAAGAAATAATTTAAAAAAAAATCACCATTTAAAAAAAATATACACCTTATTGGCCTATACCCTATATGACTCCCAATTACCAGAAAAGGGGTACGTGATATATCAAAATCTGTGGCATAAAATGCCAAATACTGTAAAAATGTCAGTTTTAGGGTATTATCATCAGAAAAATAGTTAATATATAAAAAAACATTTTTTTTCCCATTTTTAAAATGTTTAAGCCTAACATTTAGTTTAAAGTAAAAATTCCGATAACAAAATTTTAAAATAAGTACTTTGTATTTATCCCCCTTGTGTTTAGAAATAAGCACACTTACATGTCATTGCTATGATCTTGAAACAGGATTTTATCTTCATTAGTGCTGAAAATCATTCAATCAAAAATATATAACTGAGGCTTGAGTGCTCCTATGATTGTCATCCAAACCAATCGGCGTTCCCTTGGCTTATTATTAATCACACCTCTTGCTGGTGCTTATTTCCTCCTCCACCCTCCCATTCCATTGCTCAAGACAAGAGGAGGAGAAATAGGTGCCATAAAGAGTTGTGAAGATTATAAGCTGAAGAAGCACGATTAGCTTGGATAATGTTCATAAAAGCAACAAAGACTCATTTACAAATTTTAATTAAGTGAAAATCTACAGATGGAATGATTTTCAGTGCTTATGAAGATAAGATCCTGTTTCAGGATCATCATGCTGACAAGTAAGTGTGCTTGCTTCTAAACACATTAACTATAATGGTTGCTTTCCTTAAACATTCAAAACCAGCAGGTAAGTTAACTGTAAATTAACATCTCCCAAATTTTTGACATTTATAGACTACACTGTGTTATTTCTATCTCTATCTCTAGGGCCTGATTAATTAAATTCATCATTTAATGTTAAAAGATAACAGTTTTTAGATTCTTCATAGGAACCTTACCGAAAAGAAATTTAGATAAATAAAACCTGATATATTATTCTTGTGTATTTCAAAGTTTCCCTCACTCTCACTCAGCTTCATTCTTCTTCCAATTCTGAATGGAAAAATAAGAATTAAACAAGTTGCAGAAAATATTATGCTGGCACATTTCCCAGAGATGACCTGAATCGTTTTATATTTTCATCAAAATGTCTATTCTAATTATTACACTCTTTCAATTTTATGAACTAAACATTTATTTGACTAGGTGACTAAACCATCTACTGGTATTACTGATATGGCTCCTCCAACATTAAAGAATGAAAAGAAAAACATTTTCAGAGATCTTTAATTTTTGCATGAAATTCTATACATTTTGCAATATGTATAGTACGGCGCTCGCCGGGTCCGGGTGCATGGGCCGAGCCCTCTCCATAGCCGGTAAGTCTTTGCTGCATATTGCAGCAAAGGCTTGCGGGTGCTTTCACTACGATCGCCGCCGGCAATGCTGCCGGAGGCTTCAGAAAGATGGCCGCCATCTTTGCCGCGGATCATCGCTCCCCGATGACGTCACGGGGAGCAGCGATCCGTTGCCATGACAGCTTTGGGCCTCCCCATATACTGCCATATTGCAGTATGGCAGTATATGGTAGGATCGATCAGACAACCTAGGGTTAAAGTACCCTAGGGAGTCTGAAAATAGTAAAAGTAAAAGTAAAAAAAAGTTAAAAAAAAAATTATAATAAAAAAACCTAAAAATTCAAATCACCCCCCTTTCCCTAGAACTGATATTAATATTAATAAACAGTAAAAATCATAAACACATCAGGTATCGCCGCGTCTGAAAATGTCCGATCTATCAAAATATAATAACGTTTTTTTGCTGTGTTTAACCCCGTAACGGAAAATAGCGTCCAAAGTCAAAAATGAAATTTTTTTGCCATTTTGGAAAATATAAAAAAATTTATAAAAAGTGATCAAAAGGTCGCACAGTTCTTAAAATGATAGCAATTAAAATGCCATCAAAAGTTGCAAAAAATGACACCACCCACAGCTCCGTACAAGTATGAAAAAGTTATTGCCGCCAGAAGACGGCAAAATCCAAAAAAAAAATTTTGTACAGGAGGTTTTAATTTTTTTAAATGTATGAAAACATTATAAAACCTATACAAATTTGGTATCCACATAATCGTAGCAACCCAAAGAATAAAGTAGACATGTTATTTGGGGCACACAGTGAAAGCTGTAAAATCCAAGACCACAAGAAAACGTTGCAAATGTGTTTTTTCACCATTTTCACTGCATTTGGAATTATTTTCCTGCTTCCCAGTACGCACCATGGAATATTAAATACCGTCACTACGAAGTGCAATTTGTTACGCAGAAAATAAGCCATAACACAGCTCTTTATGTGGAAAAAAAAAAAGTTATAGATTTTTGAAGGTGGGGAGTGAAAAATGGAAGTGAAAAAACTAAAAAAGGCCAAGTCGTTACAACATTAACAGTTTAATTATTTTCATACTATATTAGTCATGTGTAAAATACTAGACTAAAAAAGAAAGAGGCTAAACCAACTGCAGAATTGCAGATGCTTAATCGGAGATAGCTCTCACATTTCAGTATTACTTTTTTACCAATTTATACCTTCAGCAGCAGCCTAGTCATCTTAGAAGCTTGATAGAGGAATGGGTCTCCCTTAATCTATCCGGATGCTCCCCATTTGCCATCAACTAAATCAAAACAGACTGAGATTTTCATTTTTGTAATGGCTCATCTGTAAAATAATAATGAGGTTTACCATTCAGTGTAAATAAAATTAGTAAAAAAATGGAATGTTTTGTATTCTTGTGTATATTGATATACTATTACACCTTTGTAAGAAATATGGTATTTTTAGGATCCTATTTTTATAGTGTAATTTTTGGTAAGCCTTCAATTTGAGAAGGCAAGAACATGCCGCATGTGTACTGTTCTTCTTATTTTGGTAATCTATAACAAAGTCTGTTGTTCTCTTCTCAGTATGTAGTTTGGTTGCAGGACATTTGTCTCTTAGTATGAGTCTCCAGATACAGATTTACTTGAATCAAATCTGTCCCTCTGTAGTCATTTCTTGTGATTTAGGATCAGATTCCGACGGATATTTTCACCATGGCAATGGATACACAGGTTCCTATTCCAATAGCTCAGCAGCTATAATGGAAATTCTGTCTGGTTTCTATGATGCTGTAGGGCATGGAAGAAAAGGCACACATCTTACAATTCTTGTTTATGGGCCCAGAAAAGGACAACAACACATGTTGCAACATGTTTAAGCACAGTCATTACTAATACATCCAATAAAAGTGGAATTTTAGTCATTGACATAAACAGTATGTAAAAGTATATTCAAAGTGTGTTTAATGTTATAAATCTTTATAAAACATAAGATAATAACTAGTATCTATTGATCTTTGTAACTGAAATACAAAAATATGCATTGGGATAAATTCCATTTTTTTCACATCACCCTGGTGATGGTTCTGTTAATTTGTGCATTTTTATTTGATGTAGAGTTTTTGCCATTCTCTGATGCCAGGCACCCACTGTACATATCAGGCAGTGCTGTTCTGGACTCTAGTACCTTAATCTAGTACTATCTATCTACATGTCTATTTATATTATCTTACAATACATCTACATGTAATGTCTTTGAGGAACAAATTATATTATGGTGAGCAGGATGTTTTTTTTCAGAGTTTTGTTACACATCTTTTCTAGAGACTAAACTATCGCAACTACTGAATTAGGTAAAAGCCCCATTAGATTTCAGAAACAATCTGAATAAAAGCTAACACAGAAAGTTGCTAACATTCCTAGTGTTTCAAAGCCATTTAACATGTTGAAAGAGTTGTCCATAGTGCTGCACACAGAGCTGAAGCGGCTGGATCCAATCTTTATGCATCTATTGTGAATCTTTGTTTTTAATCATAAGATATATGAATGAGAGATGGAAAAACTTGCCCTTGTTCCAACATGGCATATTTCATATCTTTTTATAGTATCACTCTTATATTTATGAGTGCAATGTTCTATTTTTGTCATCTTATTGAATGTTATCACTTCATTATTATCTACGGTGTGGTTACAAGAAAATCATAAAGTTAGAATGAACAAAGGCATTTTGTTGGTACCTTCTGTCATGGGCACTGGTCCTCCTGCGACCCATATCCCGGGTCGCAGGTGCACCCATGTTCCTCCTGGTGCCTGCATTATCAGCCTCAAGGTAACTTACCTCCCTTGGCTGCAGCTGGCGCGCATGTCCCCGTCTCCTACGGCGCGCGCACGCCGGTTTGCTAAGATTTAAAGTGCCAATGTGCCAATAATTGGCATTGGCAGGCCGCCTTCCAAGATAAATTCCCAGCCCCTTCTGGGCTCATCTGCTGCCTGCCTTGACCTATTGCTTTGTCCGATCTTGTGCTGCCCATCCTAACCTAACCTCCTGCCTGTCCCCGACTACGATTCTGCTCAAAGTCATTGTCCACTCCTTCGCTGCCACCGCGGACATAGTCGCACCTGTGCATCGACCTGGTGGTACCACACCACAGCAAGTCCAATTCGCTTTGCGGACGGCTCTGGTGAAAACCAGGTACCACTTAGATTCCAGTCCCAGGTGTCGGCTTATGTCATCATTTGTGTTGGTCCAGTGGGTCCACTGCCCCTGGAGTCCAACACCTGCCTTTCCAGCGATGATTTATTGAGAGGGAACTTTGGCTAGTGTGGATCTCCATAAGTAACCAAACCACTTCATTTACATGTAGTTAAGAGTAGAAAGCATTGGTGCAGAAAGTTTCTATTTTCAAAGTAGTTGGTCCTTCTGTCAGCTGGTCTCCGTGTTTCTGCATAGATGAATAATTATGGCTTATCTGTCTGTCGACATACTGTATGTATCTGTATGTATGTAATTGTGTATGTTTGCTTACTTCTAATGTTCCATTAGAATTACCTCTGCATGTAGATATACCTGCACTTGTACCTTCTGCCTTTCCCTGTTCTCCACATGCAGCATTTTGCATCTTTACACACCTTCCTGTTTCTTACTCCATCAGTTCTTCTTAATTGCAGCCTCCAGTGTGTTTTTATCTCTCTCAGTACATCTCACTGACAAACACGGTGGGGGTAGGGGTGGGGGGGGTTCACATGGAAGCATCTGGGATTATTAAGTAATTGCTGAACATTCAGGGATTATTATTAAGGCAGTAAGGCACATAGGCAATTTATGTAAATAAAAGTGGCCAACCCCTTTAACACTACACTATAGTATAAACTTACACAGGACATATGTCTTACTGTGTCATTCATGACTGTGACTATATAAATGTTTATGGGTTAAAACTTACTAATGGTGGTAGAGAGCAGGAAAGGTGTGTAAATTGTTATAACTGTAATTACTATGCAAATTGAATGGCTGCAATTTATCAGTTAGTGGTCTCCATGTGACTAATCTGTTACCAACAATGAACAGCATTAGATTTACCAATGTTCATTCATATTGACTCAGTATGATGCTGTTATTTATCATGGTGAAAATCGCTATGTAGTTGCAATAACATCAGTGCTATTCATTACAAAATAATAGTATAGTAGCAGAATAAATGTGGATATAGTTACAATGTGTTCAGTCATACTGCTTCTTAATAATTCAATATAAATGTAATAAAAGTAAGCCCTTTCAATAAAATTATATATCTCAGTATAGATTAGAACTTAGAGTCACCAAATCCAAGCTTGAGGAACTGACAGCCATATTCCTAACAGCTATTACAAGCTATAAAGAACACTTAGGACTTTCGTTGGCACCAATCTTGACAAATTGCCTCTAATCGCATGAAACATTAGCATCTTGACTGCTAGCCCGTGGGTTCTGCGCTATATGGCATAGAAGTAGCAAGTTTAACCCCTTATTGACATGGTCTGAAAAGGCTTTAGTGACTGGGCATTTTTAGCAAATTTTCGTATGCAGCGGTTTAAGGGCCATAACTTTTTCTTTTTACATGCTACCTTAACATTTTTGTGGTGTTTTTTTCAGGACACAAAGAGCTAGTTAAAATGCAATAAAGGTTTAAAGATTTTTCTTAAAATTTTTGTTTTATTTGGGGTTAAAAGTGGAAGAAAGGCTTGTAAGTAATGCATAGTACATACATTTTCAAATTAACTCAAAATGAACATTATTAATTAACTGTTTTAATCGTTTTGATATAGAATATGTAATGTTTTGATTGATCAAGCATTTTTGGATACCAGTATATGTAATGTGGTTATAATTGTATAAATTATTCAAATTATTATTATTTATAGCTTATCCAAATGAAAGAAATTGGCCAGGCACTTCGAGGTAGCTTTTAATTCTTTTTATTGTAGGTACATTTTGTCATAAAGTATAGCATCTATTTAATATCCGGATGCATTTTGGCCCTCCTGATCCTTTTTTAATAGTTCAGCTCAGCTCCGTTTTGGAGATTATACCCAACCTCCATTTATTATCTGATAGATACCAAAAAAACAAGCTCCACGCTTCTCTGCAGTTCAAATGTTTGGACTCTGTATACAGATGATGGCTGATGGCTGAACCATTATACTAGCTCTTGAAACTCTTGTGTCATAGGCTTTAAGCTCTTGCGAGCAGGGCCCTTACTCCTATTATTCTATATGACTGTTTATACTCTGTATTATCTTATTTTATCTGTTTATATCCCCTATGAGTTATAAAGGACTACTAAATATGATGGCTCCATATAAATAAAGATTGTTGTTATCATTATATTCATTATTATTAATTATAATATTATTTTCTGTATAGAGCATATTTTATTATATGCAAATTGTTTTAGAATGTATTAGTAATAATAATTTAGTTTACATTTGATATTGTGATGCTCAAGGCTGTGGTATTGTAAGGAAATGTAGAAGTGCAATTAAATACGCCTCTAAAAATTACTGAAGCAATACAGTACATTTTTATGGGTCATAGATCATAATCTATGTTCATAAAGCTTTGATTTTTGTATCCATATTAATAATGAACTGCTAATCAACTGGATGTTTGAAGTGCCAAGGCCTGTGAAGCTTGGCAGCAAATTGGCTCTGTCTCATTTAAATGTGTCTCTGACAAATGAAAATATGGCTATATTAGAGATATAATGTGCTGTGAACTCTAGGCCCAGGTGTCATTTTTATATCTTTGCTTAGTTGAAGTGTGCCTAACCTCTCCAGTTTTATTCTGCTTTACAGCATAATCAATAATGAGTTTAGTGACAACTATTAGACTCAGTAATTTGTCATAGGCTAAGAAGTGCCAGCATTCATTTTCACAGTCATGTCCAAGCCCACAGAAAGAGTTATATATTTTTTAAAGAGTGGTTGGGTGTGATATATCATTTTGACCCATGAGTTAACATATATTGTATAGTCATTATGTCTCATAGTAAAATCGTTTTCTAGAAGCCAAGACAGGCATGAATGTTAAATATACTACTTCAATTATCTTCATTCATCTGCTCAGGGAAAATAGATATTACTGTAGCTAAAAATGTGATTTCTGTACACTATAACTACAAGTTTATTTTTTTTTAATGTTTCACATTATTAAAGAGTTGCACTTGAACATGGGTTCAGAAGTAATCAGGCATCTGTTCAACTCTATCAGCCAATGCAGTTCACATGACAGTATTTAGTATCATGTGCTCTATATCATACTATTGGGAAAGTTCACAGTCCGATGCATGAACCGTACCACATCGCTCTGTGAATTCGCCGTGATTCCTGCCAGTGTGGTTGGTACTCTCTTTCAATTGACATGGGCAGAGTGAATGGTGCACATGGTGTCTTGTTTAGATTTTTCATGCAAACACATTCATGTGTGACTGTATCAAAAGATTTTAACTGAAATGCCCAATAATCTGAATGATGTCCACAAGGATTCTGCTCTAAATAGTGTTTCCTCTTTTTCACAAAAAATAGACTTTCTAATACAGCATAGAGAGGGTCCAGGGTAAAATGGGAGTCATTTATCTTATATTTATCTTTATGAATCTCACTTTTTCCTTGTGTTAAATGTTTTTATTTTCAGATCTCTTTTTGAGACATTTGTTACAAAAATGTTGCACAAATATCGCAAGTCGTTTCTTTCCATTTTTTAAGTTTTCCTTAAGTATGGTTTAGTCTGGAGGTTTTTGTACCAAAAAATGTTGCAAATGTTAGACAATTTGAAATGATAAATGTCATTTGTGACATTTAGCACATCTGGAATAGAAGATAAATGTGTCTTACTGACAAAAAACAAATGT
This sequence comes from Engystomops pustulosus, assembly GCF_040894005.1. Classification (NCBI taxonomy): domain Eukaryota; kingdom Metazoa; phylum Chordata; class Amphibia; order Anura; family Leptodactylidae; genus Engystomops; species Engystomops pustulosus. The sequence continues at coordinate 108,610,286 of NC_092412.1, read as the reverse complement.
CTGGCGGACATTTCAAAATGTCCCCAAAAAGATGCAAGAATTGCAATGCATCAAAAAATGTCTCTAAAAAGAAAGAAAAAGAGGAAGAAAAATAAAGATAAATGGCCCCTGTCAAATGTTGTTGTGAAATCTAAATTTCTTGTCAGAGCCTCTGGACAGGAATGCATTCCCACCATACATGGTTCATAATGCCTTCAGTATACATAAGATATCTGCAGTAACTGGTTGTATCCCTACTACAGTTGTCTTTGGTGTGGCACCACTCTTTCTAGATTTGTATCACCTTCTAGACTCTTCGGTGTACTTGTAGCAACAATTTGCTCTTCATAGAAAGGCTTACTTTACAACAGGTAGGCTTGTCTTCTTTACCTAAATACTGCAACTCAAACTGTACTGGAATACACTAAATCTAGGCTGTAACAAACACAAATGCAGGAGCTTGTCAGACCTTTTTTGTATTGAAAAAAACCCTCAAAAACATTTTGTCCAGGGATAATGAGGCTCATACATTGTGGCTGACAAGGTCCAGTGATAGATTATTTGACTGACAATGGTCATTATAAATAGTGTAAATTCACACTAAGCTGCAACTTTGTGGCAGCTGCAAATGGCTAAAAGCCCATCTACATTTGGCAGCCCAATGATGTTGCGGGATTTTTTGGCTGCTGCAAACAGGAAGACTTTTGCCTGCTTGTGGTTTTCACATGTCAGTCACTATGTATACCATCACTCTTTTGAGAATGGAACACACAGTTAACTAAACCTAAGCGTTTTTTAGATCAAATATTCTAGCTAGGAATCATAGGAAGCATGTCACATTCTGCTTGTCACATTTATTTTTCAAGTAATATATACATGTTCTCAACTAAGATTTTAACACCCCTGCCAAACTAATGAAATGTTAATGTGCATTTACGGAAAGTCACATATATAGTATTTCTTATGGTTTTTGTATTTATAATATTTTACTATTTATGCCTTTGTTTAGGTTATTTTACAAATATTAACTGATGTCAATATCAATCCCTGAATAAATTACCTGTTAGCTAAGGCTATTTACACTATTAGTGTTGTATCTAAGTCATTCTTGCATGATATAAAGCTTCAAACAGAATGTCGGAGCTATTTTATGATTACTTTTGGGAACCACCTATTGAAAAATGTGTTGATTCTATCTTATCTTGCCATAATACTGCTACATCTTTAATACATTTTATCTGTAAATGTTAAAGATATTCTTCTGTGTGTACAGTACTACAATATTTTATACTGTGCTGTAAATAAAGATTTCACTTTGTTATTCTCTTAGAGTAACTGCTAGGTCACTGGCAATGGCTCCATGGAGATTTGTGTATTGTCTTGAAACACTCATTAGTAGGGATGGAAGAATCTGTAAAACTAAACAAAATCATTATAAATGAATGGTTTCCCTGTAAACAAGGCTGCTAAGCTGTAAAATTGTAATGGTATGGATTCCATGTTAAAAGAGAACTGATCACAAGTACTTGAAGCAAAATGTGATGCTTCAGAGAAAAAATAGCAAAAATATTCACATATGAATAAAATACTGAAAAACCTACATCTTGGGTATGGATAATTTGTAGAAATTAAGTAAAAAAACTGAAATGTATTCTTATTAATATGTGTGAAACTAAGCATGGCTGCGTTAATGCAATATCTTAGAAATGTGGCCATTTTTCATCCTTAAAGGGGTTGTCCTTTAATCGTTATGGTTTGTGTAATAAAAAGGTATACAATCTTCCAATATACTTTGTACAAAACTCACAGTTTTCTAGATCTCTGCTTGCTGTCCTGCTTCTATGTTTATCTGAGTAGAGCCTGTGGACAGGCAGGACAGCCAGGTGCATCATTAATATCAGAGAGAGTAGTCTGAGCCATAATGAGAGTAATGGTATCTTCTGACGCTAATAACTTTTTCATACTTTGGTGTACAGAGCTATGTAAGGATTCAGATGAGCTGACATTTTTTGTTGCTACCTTTATGAGGACATTTTGATCACTTTTATGACATTTTTTATGTGTTGCAAAATGGCAAAAAAGTGGGGTAATATTTTCCCTTATGGGGTTCAACCCCAGGTACAACAGATTTTATACTTTGATAGATCGGGACATGAGGATAACTTGGCATGTTTATGATTTTATTTGTTTATTTATTGTTTTTATCAGTTGAATTGAACTTTAGTTTTTCTTTTTTTCAGAACAATCAGAACCATCTGCTTTCTTTGTTTCCTTATTCTCCTTTTTATGTTACTTTAAACCTGCAACCTGTTACACATATGTTTATTCCCTGAATTCATGTAATATGTAACTGTAGGCCTGTAACATATGACAAGACAACATGTACAAAACAATTTCCCTATGGGATCAATGACGTTAACTGCATCATATCTTTAGGTGTGATACAGATCTTTAGTAATGACTCCACACTGTCATGGCCAGCAATATTTAGCAAACACCTGGTGTCAGGATTCAAACTTGTGTTCTGGTGCCTGGTTCTGTGTCTCCTTGTTTGATGAGCCACTCAGCTAGTTGAATAGTTGTCTGCGGGATGATCGTGTTGTACCTACTTGTAAAACCCACCACCGTTTTCTCCTTATTAGAACCGTCCTGAGTTTACCTTGATTGGTCCGCCTATATATATGTCTTCCTGCTTGTGTTAGTATTGTGTTCAGTTTATTGAGTACAGCCTGTACACCCAGGAGACCTCCTTGCTGGAGATCTTCTTCTAGTTTCTTGGAACATCACCTTTGCTGACTGCAAGTTGTCTATACTGCACCTTCAGCTCCTGAGATACAACAGACTATTGCTTTGGTCTCTACACTCCTGTTCAAGACTGCTACTGCAGCCCCCTGCAGGCTATCTGTGTACTGCCTCCAGCCTCCTATGCCTTACCTGACTACTGGACTCCTGCTCCCGTCCCACTAGTATCGTGACACCTGGCTTGAATGGAGAAGCCTCAGCCATGAGTGCTCTTGATACTCCCTTAACAGACTTGTGACATATAAATACGTCATTAAGGGGTTAAATTATGAAAGTTAAGTTGTGCTGTGTGATGCACAGCATTTTTTTTTGTAAGTAAATGCATAATCACATACATTTTCAGATACAATACAAATTCTAGTGGGGTTGCCTGATAAAAGCGTCATGAATAGTTTATAGTCTCAACCATGGCTTTTGTCTATGGCTTGTATTCTTCAGCCAAAGACTGAGCTAGGAAAAAACATTGGAGTGTCCCTTACTAGGAAAATCCAGTATGAACATATTCAACTGTAAATGAGACAAAGACAAGAAGGTGGGTAGGAAAGGATGTGGGTTTTGGGTGGGGGAACTATTTCAACCTCGAACCTTTTTGGTTGTGCAGTAGGGGTTCTATACCTTTGGTCCAACTGAACCAGATCTTTCATACAGTATAATTCCTCCACCTTTTTTGCCCACATAGTTTTTGTGGGTGGATTGGGTGATGGCCACAATTGGGGCATCAGCAGTTTAGCTACCGTCAGTAGGAGCATCGATAGAATATCTCTCTGGGGCTTGAGCACTTTGTTTGGCAACCAGAGTAACATTAATCTATGGTCTAACTACAGGGCAGGCAAGCAAATTTTGTAATCTCTGTAACTATAGTCTATCAGTAGTCAGCTATCTGTGGGCATGTTCACCATAAGTGGTAGATATCCTCTCCTGTCCCTTGGCATCTCCACCTAGATAAAAGTTTGAATGAATTTTCTTGGATTCTTATACACCTGGAGAAACCATGTGCCCCCGTCAGTAAAGCTTTTACCTCTTCCTTCGTGAACTGAACCCCAATATCCACTTCCCAATTTGATTTCAATTTCATTGAAATAAAACTATCATTGTGCAGTGTAGTCTGAAAAAAGGCTGGTTATTTTAATAAAAATGCTTCATTATTTAGCATTCATTTTGGAAACAGACTTCATGCTACTTTTTAGTGGTACATGCAGATTGGTATGTCAATAAAAGTGATAGTTTAAGGAAGTTCAAAAATAAAGTTGGGCTACGTAGAGTTTACAAGCCCTACAAGCAGATAAACAAGCTCCTTCAAGGCTGTAAAAGGAAGATAAATAGCAACCAATTAATGTTAGACACTTATACTGTCAACACACTTGTTAATCTGATTTAATGTCTGTATGCCACAATCAAAGAATGTCTTAATTTACTTCTAGTGTTGGCATTTGTGACTGAGAAAAAGCTCTCTTTGATTTCTACTACAATGTTTTTGTTCTGATAATCAGACAAGGTCTACATTCTATGATTTGTAAAGCGCTGTGGAATTTGATGGCGCTATATAATTAAAGATAATAATTATTATAGATTTTATTCCAGGGATAATCATATTTAAGTGGTTTTAAGCGTATTATAAACGTTTAGCTCATTAAATTAAGGAAAAATGCCTTTTTGACTTTGGCATTTCCTCTACCCACATTCCAAAAGCCATGCTTCAGAGCCATACGAGGTCTTCTTATCTATGGAACAAACTGTATTTTATATATCGATGTACTAAAAAATAATTTCAAATGAGACGCACATGACTAAAACTAGCTGCATTTTCTAGTGTGCTTACTAATGACACTTACTCTTTTCCAATTTGAGACTAGGAGGGTTAGCCCTTCATGAAGCTATGAGGTTATCCACATAGGTAGATGGATAAGATTAGCTCACCTATCTAGATTGGAAGACACTGGGGACCTTGAGTTACTCCTTCTTGACAAGAATAAAGCACACCAGATGTGGCCCCACTTACCCACTCACAATTATTCAAATTGGCCAGCAGTCTTGGCTCCATGACCCTGTCACTTTGGCACAGTATTAAAGTACTACATTCTCTTATTGCTCCTCCCTAGCCACTATTAGCACAATTCCTTACTTTTATTATATCTGGCCATCCCTTTCTTCCTGAGATGTGTCCAGCATACTCTCTCAGTGCTCCTCTGAGGCCTGTGATGAGTTGATGTAAGATACTGCATTAATCCCATCTAAACAATATATAATCTTATATATACTTTATCTGCTCTAATATCTTCTCTTAGGCAAAATTAGACTCATCTGGGGTAGAAATCCTATCATTAATGCCACAACTGCACCCAGGGTGCTCTCAAAGATTTTTAGATTTTTCATCACCCCTCCTCCATGACATAAACCTGACTTCATGGGATAAGGAATTAGATTGAACTCTCTCTTTACTTCAGAAGTTGGATTTTGCTATGTTAGCTATTAACAACTACAAGTTATTCTCTAGGTGTCTTGGTGGTATAGGACCCCAGAGTTTCCATTTTTTATTCAGCTATCTCAAAGTGAAACATGTTTCTTCTCCTACATATGATGATATTCTATAGATATATCCAATTTCTGGCATTCCATATTAACTCACATATGGAAGATATGGGAGCTCATGAAAAGACTTATCAACTGACAATGTACTTTTTTCCAGGCCTACTCCCACTTTCAGACCCGAAGAACATGAACTATTGCCACTTCTGTTAACAGCAGCTAGAACTCTTATCTGTCTTAACTGGGCTCAAAAACAACCACCCACAAAACTCTTATGAATTTGTGGAAGTGGATCAAATAATGAGGATGGAGGAACTAATGAGTTGGGAAATGCATAATCACTCTGCTTTTGTATAGGACGTACCTTGACTAACTGGAGAGAGAAGGGAATAACTCTGTCTACACAATCATCAATGTACATTGATTGTTGTGTTCTTGTAGTTGTATATATTTTATACGCAAGTCTTATCCCTCAGTTTCATAGAGCTTATTTTCTCTGGTGATTCATGGTAGAGGGCCATAGCTTATTTCATCCCCTCATCTGAACTGGCCTGGACATACTAGAACTCATATTTTGCAGAGTTCTCACTGGTAGGAGGGGAGATAGGATATCATCCTTACACTATCATAATAACCTCATATATTATAGTGTCCACTTTATGGCAGCTTTGTATTTATGTATGTTTCTTCCGTGCAAAATCTTTGCATTGACATTTTCTAATACAGGCAGTCCCCGGGTTACACACAAGATAGGGTCTGTAGGTTTGTTCTTAAGTTGAATTTGTATGTAAGTCGGAACTGTATATTTTATCATTGTAATCGCAGCCAGAACTTTTTTGGTCTCTGTGACAATTGGATTTTAAAAATGTTGGGTTGTCATAAGAACCAGGATTAACACTAAAGCTTCATTACAGACGCCTGTGATAACTGTTTCAGCTGATCATTGTAGCCTAGGACTAAAGTAAAATAAATTACCAATATCCAGAGGTCCGTTTGTAACTATGGGTCGTATGTAAGTCGAGTGTTCTTAAGTAGGGGACCGCCTGTACATGTAATGTTTTCATAATTTGGCATACTGAGCTGTGTAAGGTGTCATTGCTTGATTACTTTTTATTAGAATTTTAATGGGTTGCAAAATGGCATATAAGTAGCAATTTGGATATTTTGCTGTTTCTTTTCATTTTGGCGATTACCACATTGGTTAATTTTTTATGTCTTTGAGCCCTAGGGGTTTTATCGCTCAGACAATGCTCAATACAACTTTATTTTTGGAATAAAGGATTTTGTGAATATGTTGTTCCTCTATGAAAGCCTGCATCAGGCAGACTCTAATAAAAATACTAAGTGACTGGTGTGGTTTTTAAGGCAACCAGTGTTTCTGCTAAAAACACTCTGTTTGACTTTAAAAGAACAATATGAGTTTTTAAAAATCTTGTTATAGAGTACCTCCTTTTAGAGAAGAAACTCCTGTAAGTGATCAAGCGCCTTTACTACAAAGCTTTAAATGCAGCTGAATACACATAGATAAAAAAATATTTGACCGAAATACATATTTGAAAATTTTGTATTAGGGGAACAAACTATTCAGTAATAAGGTTTTGGCATTTAAAGTCTAATTAAAAGTGTTACATGGTTTAAAAAAAAAAACAACTAAAAAGCCCTTAATTTCTTGTTAGGGAAGAAGAGCACTGTGATTAAAGGATGATAAGCTATGGCACACGAAAATGTTGGCAGTAAATGACTGACTGGCACTCAGTGAAGCATTGAAATGAATCTTTATGCCTAGATAAACAGAAATTGGCTTTACTTTGACCCTTCTTATGAAGGTGGCAGACACAGAGTTTGCAATATTATTAAATATTTAATACTGTATGAAAAATGATGCACATTAGGAATTTTAAACAAATTCTATTTTTTAGGGGTTAATGTACTGTACATATACCAATTAACCAGTCAAATGATCTCAAAAGGAACAATTATATTTTGTGCCAGCGATGAAAAATGTGCATTGATTTTATTAAAGTGTCATTGTGGCTTTTCAGTAATATCAAACGTTGCAATATGTTTAGTCTAGTCTAGCAACAATAGATTGTTGTACAATGTGTGGATGTGCAGTCCAGATTTCTCTCTCAGAATGTTGATATAATATAAATTCGATCCCCTCTTTTTTTTTGTTTATTTTTTCATGCTACCAACACTCTAATTTAAAGGATACTGTATAAAGTGGCCACCTACTTGCTCTTTTTCTGAGATTATTTCTGTGGTGTGGTTCTTGTCGGGAACCAGGGTACAGAACCATGGGGGCTTAGCCTGCCAGTATGGGTATTGGGGGCTCCTGGGTCTTGGTCCTTGCTTATGATATGTTGAGCCACGGTGGAGTCATACCACACCCACTAGTGGAGGGAACCACTAAAACAAGGTCATGGGAAGTAGTTAGTTGACTTATGCCAAAAACTATGCAACAAAGACTATTTATTGATCCCCAAACAAACATTGAGTGTGAATAAATGTCTGTAAATGTCTGAGCTATGATTGTCTGGCTGATAAAGGATAAAAGACAAGAGGCTTGTATATTGGTATATTGCCTATTATCCTGCCCAGTACCCCTTAACGACACAACGCTTTTTAGTCCATTTTTCACTGTCTACTTTCAAAAATCCATAACTTTTAAATTTTTCGTGTACAGAGCTGTGTTAGGGATTATTTTCTGCATAACAAATTACTTCTCAGTGACATTATTTATTATTCCATGTCATGTACTGGGAAGCTAGAAAAAAAATTGCCAAAAAAATGCGTTTGTGTAATTTTCTTGTGGATTTTTGCTGTATGCTTCATTCTTTATTCAGTACAATCACAAGGATACCAAGTTTATATAGCTTTTATTGTGTATTGATACATTTTACAAAATTAGAAAAATGTATACAAAAAAACAAAACTATTTTCTCCATCTTCTGACGCTAATACATTTTTCAGGCTATGGTATACGGAGCTGTTTGAAGGGTCATTTTTGTAAATGAGCGGACATTTTCATTGCTAACATTTTGAGTTTTGTGCAACCTTTTCAACACTTTTTATAAAAATTTTTATGTGATGTAAAATGATGTAAAAGTAGCGTTTTGGACATTTGGACATTTTAATATGCAGCAATATCTAACATGTTATGGATTTTTACTGTTTATTACATTTTATATCAGTTCTAGGGAAAGGGTTTTAATTTTTTAATTATTTTTTATAACTTTTTTAAACTCTTTTTTTTTACTATATTTTAGAACCTCTAGATGTTCTGATTGTTCCTACCATATACTGCAATACTACTGTATTTCAGTATATTGCATTTTTACAGTATTCAATACAATGAGGCAATGTGCCACTGTACAGCAAACCCCACTTCTTTATGAAGAGAGCTCAGCCTATGAGCCCTCTTCATACAGTCCCCACACCACTGCGCCGTACATGTACAGTGCAGAGCGCAAACTGGTTAAAACCCTCTTATGTATAGCATTGATGGTACTTGCTGAGTATCTGTGTCAGAACCATTAGCAGCAAGTGTAAGTTTTACTGTCACAGCTTGTGTCAATGGAAACACAATGTTACATGTTTCCATGATAGTTCTAAAATCTGATAATTCTTTGTTCTACTTGCTGTGGAGCCTGAATGGATAGGCAGTGCTGAGGATAGAAAACTTATGATGACGGTAAAGACTGCGGTGCCCATTCATTTTGTGTTCACATATCAAAACCAACTCGTGTAGAGATTATAGGAATCTTTGTCAAGATCTATCATTTACTTCTAAAAAGTGTAAAATTCTAAAAAATAAATACTTTGATGTGAAGCTCTATTCTGTCATGATTGTCAGGGCTTGCGTTCTACCCAACCATTCACAGATCCAACTCAATAAAATGTACCATTGCCTTACTGTTTTTTTTTATCTTGACTGTAGTCTTTTATGAAAGATTAAAAATAGGCTCCAAAATAGTATTTACATGGGTTCTGTAACTGCATTTTGTGAAATATTTCTTTTGGCTTCTGTTACAGAATAGTAATGATAATAGTAGAGAATAGATTGCACGTCCAGCACATGGCTATATTATGGCTCTATACCATCTGAGGGTTGTGCAGAGGTGACTAATATACTGTTAATTCTTATACAATACTTTTCAGATGTACCATACCCAATCAAATCAATTTTAATGCTAAGAAAATAGAAGTCTTCTCTGCAAATTTTTGGTGGAGAAATCATGTAAAAAGAGCCATCTATGCCTGTCTTTTTGTTTTTCCACGCTGTACGTCACTTTGACATGTGTTTACAACAAGCCAGGCGGGGGATGTACAGAGCCCTGGCCAGCTGAATTTACTATACTCTAGGCCGCAGACTATAGCTGAAGTCTCCACTAAGTCAAACCTTGTCTAAAAAGGTCTTTGTGTCTCTGTGCAGCTTCATGCAAACAGCTTTGCAGAGCTGGCACTGTAGATTCTGAGGTTCAGATTGGGATCATCAATCTGTTGATCTATCTTTTAAAATTCAGTTAAATTGGAAGAATGTACATGTACTGTACAAAGTCCCTCAGAACAAAGTAACAATGATAAAAATGAGTAAAAATGAATAAATTATAAAATAATTCTGATAGAATACTGTGGAATGTATTTGTGGCTGAAGAGTTGAAGAAAAACTACACTGAGCTTCTTTTAATATTCACATTAATAACTAATGGAAAAGCCTTAATGCGGCAGTTTTGAACATGTTTTCGCATATGCTGAAGAAGATAACAGGTTTCCTTATTTCAGTAGGAGCTATAAATATTAAATGTGGTGATTTATAGTGTTAGCTGTTTATATATGTAGATCTCAAATCATAAAGAACATTGCAGTACAAAGGGTTTATTTTGGGAAGTTTGTGTGGTGCAGTTTTTAGATAATACAAAGTACTCAGCCAATTGTGAACAGTGTGTATATAGCCAATCTCTCTTTTCTAATAATACCCTCTTTGCCTAAGGATTTTTGCTGGGTCATATATCAAGGTTGTAGACAGTGCATCACTTTTATTGTAATCATTATCCATCACAAAATTTCAATTAAAGTGGAAACTTGCCTACTAGTGAATAGTTACACATTCTAAGAAAACATATATTTATGGAAACACTTGGAAATGCAGACCAAATAGTTCTATGTACTGTACAAACAAATACAATGTTCTGATATTATACAAAATAAGTAAACAAACGGACAGGTCTCCAAATCAGCTTTAGCGTAATGAAAAGTTATTCCATATTGTAATTTATATTTAGTTCAAGGGGCATTCCAGTTATATCAAGTCACCTGCTGTCGCCTGTCTGGTGGGACTGGTGTTACACTCATGGATCATGAAAGTGCACCCAAAAAAAAATGGCTTGTGGTACAACCTCTGTATTCGCTTGTATGGGAATTCCAAATATGGCCAGGTGTAATGCTTATCGATCTTTAGCTTCCCCACAGAAAAGGAATGAAGCACCTGCTCTACTATGATTTGGGGTTAAAGTACCCCCAAATTTCATTATTGCTGTTTATTTTAAATCAGAACCATACTGATTGACAAACCATCGTCTGTTCTTGCAGACATGTTTTAGTGTACATTCAATTCCTACCCATTTCATGAATTCTATTGTCAGCAGGTGATCATTCAATGTTATCCAGAATTCAGTGACAGCAAACAAGCACCTTGCAAATGATATGCAATTGAAGCACAAAGTATATTAAACATAATAATGAGAATGTAATGAGAATGAGAACTCTGGTGAAAAGTTAAAATAGAGTACAGTAAAATACAGATCTGGAAATGTTAAACTAACACAGTGTTCAGTGTGAAAACTGCAAGTGTTTAGGATTTTCTTATTAAGAAATAAAATTTGGATAATGATGTGGAAAATTAAAGTCACTAAAGAAATTAGAAAATTAAGATGAACATCAAAATCTTATTCAACAGTTTTACTTCTTCCTTCATTTTTGATGATAAACATCATATAATAAGGTACTATAAGTTTTGAATACATAAAATTAACTTAAATGTTCATTCACTTTTGTACTTTTACCAACCACAACTTAGGCCTCATTCACATAGACGGCCACATGTGTGGCACCGATCCGCACCATACAACAAATACAAACAAATTTTAAAATGTCAGACATTTAGTTAGGTTTGTAATATAGATTATGCCAGCTTCCACTTTAACTACTCTTTGCATCTTCACCACACACCATTTAGCATACCTAAACACCCTATGTTGACACCTTCCAACACCTTTTAGTTTCATTTTACTTCATCTGTTTAGTTTACAGTTGCTTGCTGGCTTGATCTTCATACTTCTTCATAGTTCTACCATCTACTCCAATCCCAAGTGTCTTCTCCTTCCATTATTCTGTTTCACTAGAGTCTGTGTATCCTGCTTGTAAACTGAGGTACCTGCTCATCAAAACTCCCATACAGCTTGCTGGGCTAGCTGAAATTACTTATTTAAACTCATTACCAGCCTCCGTAACAGTAGCTTCTTCAAAGTACTGTGATCTGTAGGTTGAGCAATCTGAACCTGCATTCATTGTGCAGGCCATGCCTTCCGCTGTAGTGGTGGAGGGCCTGGGATGCATGCCTTTAATCTTGCCCTGGACATGTGAGTTTTGGTTTATTAGCAAAATTTTGTACATAAAATGAAACAGAAAGTGCGTGGAAGGATGATTCTGCATATTATATACTGGTTTTGTGAATTGGCTGAAAAAGTATATTTGGAAAATGTATTTCAGTGTGATATAAGCAAAACTCTGCAGGGTGTGTCCAGTAAAATAATTTACTACCCTCTACAAAAAGAAAGGCCCCTTTATTTATTGATGGGATGTTTTGACACCCAGTCTGGGGTCTATTACAAATGACAACTAGGCCATTTTGTTCTTTATTGAAGCTTATCCAATCGATACTATCGTAGGGATCCTTTTTGGAAACTTTCTAGTACTGTATGAATCATATCTTTGTATTTTGTGAAATCAGTGCAAGTTCAAGCATTTTTTAACGTAGAAAATGTATTCTACTTGAGGGCTGCAAGTTTATTGTATGACTTATTTTTCTGCAAATCATACAAATTAGTGTTTCTCATATTCAGTTTTTCAGTTACAGCAAGCGTTAAAATGCTGCATCTGTCATTCAGTGCTTTCAACTGAAATGCCCTTGCCTGAAGGAAAAGAGATGTACTCTTTCAGACCCTTTTCCTGTAAAGTGAACAGTTTAAATCATGGCTGAATAAAATAGTTTTGCCTACTTTGAAAAATATCAGCTTGTGGAAACTGATTACCTAAAGTTGAGCCTTAATTAATATTATCTGACAAAAGTCCCTTCACATACTATATAAATCTATGTCTGATTATGAGCCCTCCAAGCCCCAATTAATCAGATTTCACAATATAAATGCTAAACGCTGAGATAACTTCATCCAAGGAAGGAGAACAACTTATATTTCAGTAGCCACTATCAGGATGATGTCCCCCATATTTTAAAGTAAAGTTTTATATAGAATACAGAGAATCTTTTTTGTGGGGGCACCCCCTGACTGTTCCCCTCTGAAGTCTCTGAAATTAGTATGTTAATAAGCTAGTATGAAATAAACCTTTATTAGAATCTTATTTAGTTCGCGGAACACATCTCAAGAGATACCCCTTACATGTTCATCTTCACCACCTTTTCTAGTCTCTTAAAATTCTGCCTTCAGGTTATAATTAGTGTTTATGTCACATAGCTAATCAATTATTGCCTAATAATCTGCCACTGATGATCACCTCACCTACTGTCTATAATAATTTAGGCCAGCTATGTTATCTTATTCTTCAAATCCTACACATTTCAAAAGGCAAGTTAGGCCAGTGACCACATTGATGACATAGTATGTGATATACATTTTGCTTAAGGGTGAATAATGAACCCTGATAGTAAAATTTCTTTTGAAACATGTGGCGTGTGGAGAATGAGCATGTAGTCTGTCTAAATTATTGTAGCTGGTCAGAGTGTTGATCATTTATGGCAGAAATTGACCAGCAGTGTGTATGATATTCAACAGCACTATCTACCAAATTCTTGCTGGAATCGTTTGGCATGGAGCAAACACTAACTCAATCTGAACACTGATTTTTAAGAGACTAGCATAGATGGTAGGTTTACACACTTAATATGAAGATTTATCTTGCATACAAACCTTGCTATAATCACAATCAGGAAATGCTGTTGTTTTTCCCTTATGCCACCTCCATGCCAAGGAGGGGTGTGAAGGGTGTTGTGCAGGGCAGCGGAGTGGACTACTGTGGGGCATTACTGTTCCATGCCTGCACACTAGCTGTAACCTGTGCTTGTTCTGGCGAAGGCTATAACTCAATTCTATGTGGGGCAAGGCCTGGAGTAGAATTGTCTTGCAATGAAGCCACCCATATGGTATCTCAGGAGACTGGAGCCTTCTGATACATCAGACAGTGTGCCAACAAATGATAACTCCCCACCCCCAGTTGGAGAGTATTTTTTATGTATGCCCACATTGTAAATGATAATCTTAGAAATGTTCATTTCATACTTCCTAATTAATATTTAAGTGATATGGTTATTACCGCTATTGAAAGCTGAAAATAAATGTATCATGTATCATGTCTGTATCAGTTAATATTCATGTATCAGCACCATATCATTGGCTAAAGTTACAATTCAATTTAATAGTATAGCTTTACTTTACTGAACTTGTAGCAGAGATACAGACTATTGTGTATTATAGTACAGAGCTTTATTCACGTCTGCTGTCAGATGTAATCCACCAAATGATTTCCAATGAATCCTTCCTTACATACTACTTTAGTCTTTAAACCAAGTATTGTACAACAAGATGAAATATAGTCTATTACCAAGCAAAAGAAACTGAAATATGATTGTATGGGCTATTGAAAATGTATAGAAATATGCTTTCAAATTTAATTTATGAGCCTTAAGGTGTTGCTTACTTGCCTTAAAATTAAATTATTAATACTAAAATGTACTTAGCCTTTGCCAGACATTCTAGTAGTAGAGTTCAATGACATTTCTACCATCTCTCAATATTGTTCTAGTCTGGACTTCCATGTGGAGTTGCTGTTTTTTTTTTTTAATTCTCAAATTAAATATGCAGATTTTAATGCAATGTGTTGGATATGAAATTACTTCTTTTGTCATGTGAATATACACTGGTTTTTAACAAAGACTAATTCTGACCACTCTGCCAGTACTTGAAGATTTTGGCCTTGACTTGGATTTCAAGTACTGTTTTATTACAAAATTCATTAAGGCAGTGGTGAATTATGTTGACCATGGACCTAGGACTTTTCCTGAACTTATGCCACCTTCCAATCCTCTCATTTCCCACCACCAACCTACTATGTAATGGGGAGGATTCATTATCACTCTAGCATGTGTGATGTGCAAGTTTATGAGACTAAAATGTCATTAGCCTGAAGGTGTGGCAAATAGGCATCTTTCCTTTTTCCAGTATGACTTTAGAGGTTAATGCAGCAGAACTGAAACTTATCTGGACCACAGGCACATGTGAGCAAAGCTTTTCTTGCATCTTTTGTGTAAAACGCTTGAAAATTTACTAGAAATGCCCTGTTTAGATGTGCCCGTTTTCTAGAAAACTTGCGGTTCTGAGGCAGGCTGCTACATCTACCTCAATAGCTTACATTCAACAAAAAGGGAAAGACATCCAAATGTTGAACCTGTGGGTTAGGTTCATACCCAAAAGAGTTATAATAAATCTTACAATAAAAATGATAATTTACAGGGGCACAGTGGACAGAAGATCACAAAGTGGGAGGGGCGCTGTATGGCAAATAAGATCAGCGAAGGCAGAGGACTGGAGTTCTGTATAGATAAAATGGGCAGGACATAGCAAAATACTCTCTGTGGGCAGTGTGGCGGAGAAAAGACTTGGGGGGAAGGGCTCTGTGTATGTCCAACATCCTGGGAATGTGCAGGCTGTTTTCAAAATCAAGGAGACCTAAAAAAAATGATCCAAACTGTACATTTCTCAGTAAATTTTCACAAATACCTGCTGGCTTTTTAGACCTGTAGAGACTCATCTCTAATCAATCATTACCTGACCACTGACTGCGCTCTTTTACTTCATGCCCTGTACATTTATATTTATTCCATTTGGAAACTGCATTAGTACCTATTCTCCGTAGATTACTAACAGCATAAAGACCTGAAAAGGATGCTTATCATGGAGTCATCTTGTTATTCAAAAACCTAGCCGAAAGGCACAGCATGTGTTAACATATTGCTACTTTTCTACTTTACATTCACAATTTTAATTGTTCATTTTGAGAGATTCTCTTGAAAGTAAAAGCTAAATTTCCAATTTACTGTTTTGCTGGTAATAGGCTATGCCGCATGGATCATAGACACTTCCCTAAATCAAATCAGCCGGCTCTCATAATACAATACACCAGCTGCTTATTTGTCCTCAGCATGTCTATTTTGTGATTATTACCAAGAGCCATTTCACAATCCTTAATTGAAGCAGCCTTCTCTGATATCCAGTGCCTAGCTTACCAGAGCTGCATTTACAGCTGTAGGATATGTGGTCATTTTGCTCTGAAAATATCAAACTACACATTTCAAACCATTTGAGGAGCAACAATTATGTTACTGGAAAGATTGTGCATATATTAGAATTCTATGAAAAAAAATATCATGCAGTTTGTTTAATCATATTTTTTCACATAATATGGTTCTTCAAGTAGAAACAAAATACTGTGAAATACTGTAAAGAAGTGGTGTATATCTAATTCCCGCAACCATATTTTTGCTTAACATATTTAAAGGGAACCTGTCACCAGGAGAGCCATTTTTAGCACTCCCCCAGTCCCCACAGAGCATAGTACATACACTGCCAAAGTGTTTTTGTATAAAAAATTGGTTTTACAGAAAAAAAGATATGTTATATTTAGAGATGAGCGAACATGCTCGTCCGAGCTTGATGCTCGGTCGAGCATTAGAGTACTCGAAACTGCTCGTTACTCGGACGAATACTTCGCCCGCTCGAGAAAATGGCAGCTCCCGCCGTTTTGCTTTTTGGCGGCCAGAAACAGAGCCAATCACAAGCCAGGAGACTCTGCACTCCACCCAGCATGACGTGGTACCCTTACACGTCGATAGCAGTGGTTGGCTGGCCAGATCAGGTGACCCTGGGATAGACTAGCCGCTGGCCGCGCTGCTCGGATCATTCTGTCTCTGGATGCCGCTAGGGAGAGAGCTGCTGCTGGTCAGGGAAAGCGTTAGGGTGTTCTATTAGCTTACTGTTAGGCAGGAGTGATTCTCAAAGAACCCAACAGCCCTTCTTAGGGCTACAATAACGTTCTACTTTTTTTATTTTAATTTGCATCTTTTACCATTTTGTGAGGAATTAGCAGGGGGACTTGCTACCGTTGTGTTTAGCTCTTAGTGGCACACATATCCATAGCAAAGACCGAAGTGGGAAAATTCAGTAGGGGTTGGATTTCTATTAGGCAATAACTCAGTGTCATCTCATCTGGCATAGTAGTGTGCTTCCTTTGATACTTGGCTAGAAAATAGCCATAGGAGAATACAAACAGCTTCTTGAAGCCTACAGTAGCGTTCTATATATTTGATTTCTGGTTGATCTGCTGGTGGCTGTAGTTTCTGCAGTGCATGTACTTGCCAATTCTGAGCAATTTGTAGTGAGACTTGCGACCGCTGTGTTCTGCGCTTAGTGGCGCACATATCCATAGCAAAGGCCGAAGTGGCAAAATTCAGTAGGGGTTGGATTTCTATTAGGCAATAACTCAGTGTCATCTCATCTGGCATAGTAGTGTGCTTCCTTTGATACTTGGCTAGAAAATAGCCATAGGAGAATACAAACAGCTTCTTGAAGCCTACAGTAGCGTTCTATATATTTGATTTCTGGTTGATCTGCTGGTGGCTGTAGTTTCTGCAGTGCATGTACTTGCCAATTCTGAGCAATTTGTAGTGAGACTTGCGACCGCTGTGTTCTGCGCTTAGTGGCGCACATATCCATAGCAAAGGCCGAAGTGGCAAAATTCAGTAGGGGTTGGATTTCTATTAGGCAATAACTCAGTGTCATCTCATCTGGCATAGTACTGTGCTTCCTTTGATACTTGGCTAGAAAATAGCCATAGCAATAGGATAGGATTGTTTGGTTTTAAAAACTCAAAAAAAAACAAAAAACACAAAAAAAAAAAAAAACACACAAAAAAACACCAAAAAAAACAAAAAGAAGTAAAAAAAAAAAAAAGTTATAACTCTCATTTTAAAAATGTTTAACCCGAGGGCTAGGGGTAGAGGACGAGGGCGGGGACGTGGGCGTCCAACTACTGCAGGGGTCAGAGGCCGTGGTCCTGGGCGGGGTGAGACACCACCTGCTGATGAGGGAGCAGGGGAACGCCGCAGAGCTACACTCCCTAGGTTCATGTCTGAAGTTACTGGGACTCGTGGTAGAGCACTGTTGAGGCCAGAACAGTGCGAACAGGTGATGTCGTGGATTGCTGACAATGCTTCGAGCAATTTGTCCACCACCAGTCAGTCTTCCACGCAGTCCACCCATGTCACCGAAATCCCCACTCCTCCAGCTCCTGCACCTCAGCCTCCTCCCCCCCAGTCTGCCCCCTCCCAGGAAAATTTGGCATTTGAACCGGCATACTCTGAGGAACTGTTTTCTGGACCCTTCCCACAGTCACAAACCACTTGTCCGGTTGCTGCTGAGCAATTTTCCGATGCCCAGGTTTTCCACCAGTCACAGTCTGTGGGTGATGATGACCTTCTTGACGTAGTGGAAGTGTGTAAAGAGGTGTCCGACGATGAGGAGACACGGTTGTCAGACAGTGGGGAAGTTGTTGTCAGGGCAGGAAGTCCGAGGGGGGAGCAGACTGAGGGATCGGAGGATGATGAGGTGACAGACCCAAGCTGGGTTGAGAGGCCGGGTGAACACAGTGCTTCTGAGACGGAGGAGAGTCCTCGACCTGAACAGGTTGGAAGAGGCAGTGGTGGGGCCAGACGGAGAGGCAGGGCCAGAGCTGGTGCATCAGCGCCACTGTCAACTAGTGAAGCTCCCGTGGTGAGGGCTCTTGCGGCGAGGGCTAGATCTTCAGAAGTGTGGAGGTTCTTTAAGGAAACACCGGATGACCGACGGACTGTGGTGTGCAACATTTGCCAAACCAGGCTCAGCAGGGGTTCCACCACTACTAGCTTAACTACCACCAGTATGCGCAGGCATATGAATGCTAAGCACCCCACTCAGTGGCAACAAGCCCGTTCACCTCCGGCCGTGCACACCACTGCTCCTTCCCCTGTGTCAGCTGCTAGTCAGCCCCCTGCCCAGGACCCTGGCACAAAAACCCCATCGTCGCCTCCACGATCCTCCACAGCATCCACCAGCGTTCAGCTCTCCATACCCCAGACGCTGGAGCGGAAACGCAAATATAGTGCAACCCACCCGCACGCCCAAGCCCTTAATGTGCACATCTCCAGATTGCTTAGCCTGGAGATGCTGCCCTATAGGCTAGTAGAGACCGAGGCCTTTCGCAACCTCATGGCGGCGGCCGCCCCTCGGTATTCGGTCCCCAGCCGCCACTACTTTTCCCGATGTGCCGTCCCAGCCCTGCACCAGCACGTGTCAGACAACATCATCCGTGCCCTGACCAACGCCGTTTCTGACAAGGTCCACCTGACCACGGACACGTGGACGAGTGCTGCCGGGCAGGGCCACTATATATCGCTGACGGCACATTGGGTTAACTTGGTGGAGGCTGGGACCGAGTCTGACCCTGGGGCTGCTCATATACTGCCGACGCCGAGGATTGCGGGGCCTACCTCGGTCCAGGTGTTTCAGGCCTACTATGCCTCCTCCTCCTCCCACCCCTCCTCCACCTCCTCCTCCGAACTACCATCCGTGGGCACGGCGCCATCAGTCGGTAGCTCTAGGCACAGCAGCAGTGCCGTCGCTAAGCGACAGCAGGCGGTGCTCAAACTGCTGAGCCTAGGCGACAAAAGGCACACCGCCCAAGAGCTATTACAGGGCATCACGGCGCAGACTGATCTGTGGCTGGCACCGCTGAACCTCAAGCCGGGAATGGTTGTGTGTGACAACGGCCGTAACCTGGTGGCGGCTCTGCAACTCGGCAGACTGACACATGTGCCATGCCTGGCCCATGTGTTAAATCTGATAGTGCAGCGTTTCCTCAAGACATACCCCAATCTGTCTGATTTGCTCACGAAGGTGCGCCGCATCTGTGCGCATTTCAGGAAGTCCAGCCCAGATGCTGCCACTCTCAGGGCAGCGCAGCGCCGCCTCCAACTGCCCGCTCACCGACTGTTGTGCGACGTGCCCACGAGGTGGAATTCAACACTGACCATGTTATCCAGAGTTTACCAGCAGCGCAGAGCGATTGTAGACTGCCAGATGTCAACTTCCACCAGAACTGGTAGTCAGGTCAGTCAGCTTCCTCAAGTCTACAATGAGGAGTGGACGTGGATGTCTGATATCTGTCAGGTGCTGAGTAACTTTGAGGAGTCAACACAGATGGTCAGTGGCGATGCCGCCATCATCAGCCTCACCATCCCGCTGCTTGGCCTGTTGAAAAACTCTCTGGTCAGCATGAAGTCGGAAGCTTTGCGCTCGTCACAAGAGACGGGGGAAGAATATTCCCTTGTTGATAGCCAAAGCACCCTGAGGTCTGTTTCTCAGCGCATATCGGAGGAGGTGGAGGTGGAGGAGGATGAGGAGGAAGAGGAGGAGAATGTTGGCGAGACACAAGAGGGGACCATTGTTGAGTCCTTCACTGTTCAGCGTGTATGGGCAGAAGAAGAGGAGTTGGAGGAGTTGGAGGAGGAGGAAATGGACAGTCAGGCCAGTGAGGGGAGTGAATTCTTACGCGTTGGTACTCTGGCGCATATGGCAGATTTCATGCTAGGCTGCCTATCCCGTGACCCTCGCGTTCAAAGAATTTATTCCAGCACCGATTACTGGGTGTTCACTCTCCTGGACCCACGGTACAAGCAAAATCTTCCCACTCTCATCCCTGGAGAGGAAAGGAGTGTGAGAATGCATGAATACCAGCAGGCCCTGGTGCACAAGTGAAACAGTATTTCCCTTCTGACAGCGCTAGCGGCAGAGTGCGTAGTTCTGCGGGACAAGTAGCGAGGGAGAGTAGGCGAGCAGGCAGCTTGTCCAGCACTGGCAAGGGTACGCTTTACAAGGCTTTTGCCAGCTTTATGTCACCCCAGCAAGACACTGTCACCTGTCCCCAGTCTCGGCAGAGTAGGGCTGATCTTTACAGAAAGATGGTGAGGGAGTACGTAGCTGACCATACCATCGTCCTAAATGATCACACAGCTCCCTACAACTACTGGGTTTCAAAGCTGGACATGTGGCACGAACTGGCGCTGTACGCCTTGGAGGTTCTTGCCTGCCCTGCCGCTAGCGTCTTGTCCGAGCGGGTTTTCAGTGCAGCTGGTGGCATCATCACCGATAAGCGTACACGCCTGTCGACTGACAGCGCTGACAGGCTGACGCTTATTAAAATGAATAAAGGCTGGATTTCTCAGAATTTCCAATCTCCACCAGGTGAAGAAAGCTCAACCTGAATAATTGATCCACTCCTCCTCCTCCTCCTCATTTTCCTCCTTCTCCTCCTCTTTGTACAGTAAAGCAGAGGAAAATGGCTATTTTTTGACAGGGCCCACTGGCTCTTGCTATAGTACTTCATGCATTTAATTTTTCTGGAGGGCCACCTACCCGGTCCTCTGTTTGAAACAATTTTTGTGAGTGCCACATACAGGCACTCAATCTATTCCATTTTTCTGGAGGGCCACCTACCCGGTCCTCTGTTTTAAAAAATTTTTGGGACTGCCACATACAGGCACTCAATCTATTCCATTTTACTGGAGGGCCACCTACCTGCTCCTCTGGTTTGAAACATTTTTGGGACTGCCACATACAGGCACTCAATCTATTCCATTTTACTGCAGGGCCACCTACCTGCTCCTCTGGTTTGAACAATTTTTGGGACTGCCACATACAGGCACTCAATCTATTCCATTTTACTGGAGGGCCACCTACCTGCTCCTCTGGTTTGAAACATTTTTGGGACTGCCACATACAGGCACTCAATCTATTCCATTTTACTGCAGGGCCACCTACCTGCTCCTCTGGTTTGAACAATTTTTGGGACTGCCACATACAGGCACTCAATCTATTCCATTTTACTGCAGGGCCACCTACCTGCTCCTCTGGTTTGAACAATTTTTGGGACTGCCACATACAGGCACTCAATCTATTCCATTTTACTGGAGGGCCACCTACCTGCTCCTCTGGTTTGAAACATTTTTGGGACTGCCACATACAGGCACTCAATCTATCCCATTTTACTGGAGGGCCACCTACCTGCTCCTCTGGTTTGAAAAATGTTTGGGACTGCCACATACAGGCACTATCCAAATTAAATTGTCTCCATAGCAGCCTCCACACGTTGTCTCCATTGCTACCTCCAAAAGTCGTCCATATAGCTGCCTCCATACATCGTCCCTTTATCAAACGAGGTGTGTCAGGCAGAAATTTGGGTTGTTTTCATGGATTCCACATCAAAGTTGTTAACTTTGTCGCCACCCTGCTGTGTTATCCACAAAATATACTGGCAAACTTTTACCATTTAGGGATATTATTTCAGCGCTTCTTGCGCATCTGTTTACATTCCCCTCACCCGCCATATCCTAAACTTATAAGAACGCTACTACACTTGATCTTATACAAAAGGTTCTTAGAAGTGCTGTTTGGGGAGTAGCCTATAGACAGGGGCTTGGATTGGCGAAAGCTCGCCTGGCAGCGGAGCGCCAGCTCCATGCCAAGATCCAACTAACATAGTTTTAACTGCAGCACCTTTAATCTACTACTAGTTCACTGCCTCCATACATCGTCCCCTTATCAAACGAGCTGTGTCAGGCAGAATTTTGGGTTGTTTTCATGGCTTCCATGTTAACTTTGTCGCCACCCTGCTGTGTAATCCACAAAATATACTGGCAAACTTTTATCATGTACCGATATTATTTGAGCGCTTCTTGCTCACCTCCTTTGGTTCCTCTCTGCCACCCATTGGTTTGAAGCCTGAGTCCATTTAGGGTATGTCGCCATGACACTCTCTAGCCTGCTGCCGCTGCCTCTGCATGCCGTCCCCTATAGTGTCAGGGTCAATTATTGGATGTTTTAGATGCTATCTAGCTTCATTCTGTCACTCTGTCATGGCCATGCTGTTGCCCATAATTTTGGCATAATGGTGCGATTATGCAGCCTCAGAGGCATCCATGCATGCTGCCCCTGCTGTTTCCTGTCCATTTCCGTGGTGTTTCCATCCTTTTCTGAGGTTCCCAGGTGTTTGGCCAAGCTTCCCTGTGCAGAGCCTTGGTCCCCTTGAAAAATGCTCGAGTCTCCCATTGACTTCAATGGGGTTCGTTATTCGAGACGAGCACTCGAGCATCGGGAAAAGTTCGTCTCGAATAACGAGTACCCGAGCATTTTAGTGTTCGCTCATCTCTAATCATCACATATTTTTACTTTTCTAGAATAAAATTTGTTAACGACAGAGAATGCAGGTTTATAATGGGAGTCACTGTGTATGATATTGCTGCAAACTTCTAGAACATCTTCTTATTAGTATGTCTTACACATTGCCTTCATTTTGACAGAAATATATCAAGTGTATTTAGTCATAATAGGTTTTTAAAAAGGCATGCATTCTAAAATATTTTGGCAAAACACACAATCAAATGTGCATAACCAAATATAACATAAAAGCTGATGTACAGCTTTGTTCGCCGTGAATACAGAGGCCTAATAAATCTTGAGTTATTACTTTCCCTAGTACAATAAAGAGTATAATGGTTTGGAATGTGCTTAAATGAGAGATCATTACCATTTTTACATTGAGATTGTACTCATTGGTATTCCAGATCTATAGAAAAGTTTACAGATGATTATAGAGCTCTAATTAGTCCCGGGAGGGTGCTGGAAAGGCCGAGCTTCTGCTCATTAGTCTGGCTGCATGGTTGGAAGCTGATTTTAGGTACATTCAATGTGCATAATTTACAGTGAATGACACACACCCATGTTTCTTTTTTTCATTTCCAGATATCGCAACAGCTCATCCCGACAAGAAGTCCATTTTAATGTATGTAACGTCGCTCTTCCAAGTTCTACCACAAAAAGTATCCATTGAGTCTCTTCGAGAATTGGACACCTTGCCTCGCCAAATAATCCATCCAGAAGAGCAATTCAGGCATTTTGATCAGCGGCATTTCTCTCAGCAAGTATGGAAAGTTTTTTTGGTATTCATTACAGGCATTACATATTCTAAAAAAATGTTAGTAGCATGAACCAAGAGCTAAATGCCAAGTGAGAAACTTTTTAATCATATCAAGCACTTTAGAATAAAGGGTGTTTTTTAACAAAATGTTCCTTATTTTTAGGTCTACATTGCACTGCAAAGGGATTTCGTTACTGTTGCACTATTTAAAGCATTTGCGAAACTGAAAACAATTTGACAACATTTAAAAAAAAATGTTTATGCTAATTTTAATTTATTATAATAGTATTTTTAATAAATATTGTGGATGCAAGGATGCTTTGCACTTATGTCTATATAATTATTTTCCTGGGTTCTATAAGAATATAGCGTGGAAAATATTTCACAAGTTACATATTTGGTCTTCAAGATGTAAACATGGGTGATATTTACTTGAATGACCTGGAATTCTATCTGTGGTTCCAGTATTTACAGTAGGAATTACTTATTGGTCCTTTAGCTCATAGCTTTGCATTATGATCTTAATTGGTGATTACAGACATTTTCTGATAAACTGGACCATTCCAATATTAAATATTAAATATACTGGGGGGGCATTCATCAATTTTGCCGCAGTGTCCATGTTTTTGGTGCACAAATTATGCAGTCATTTAGATGGTGATGTTAGATTTTGGCGCAAGGGATTAAATTAATGGATTGGCACACTACCAAAATTGACCATGTTCACGAAGCTGAAAAGCTTAGCTTTTTGCAATTCTAAGTGTGCGCAAAAACTTGTACAAAAAAGCACTGGAAAACTAAAAGTGCCAATAAATATTAAAAAAGTGTGCATGTTGTAAAAGGCACTGACACTTAATAAAAAGGAATCAACTGGCGTAGAAAGGTAAAAAGAAATAGCCTAATAACTGGTGAAAAGTCAATAATAACTGCCCCCCACTGTACATATACGAGGTTGTATACTTTTACACTATAGTGAACCTCTCTAATAAACTTTCCTACTCCCTTCTTTAATGCAATTTTGGATGGTCATTTCAAATAGGTCAAGTAGTTTCTCTAATACTCCTGATTAACCCCTTAATGACTTTCTTATCATATCATATATATCTAATATACCCAGGTGATTTTGACGTTGATATCCAGAGGCAAATTTTACTTCATGTTAGTTGAAAAAAATTGGATAATGTTTTGTGTTTATTTATAAACAAAAACTTTGCGAAAATGTTCATTTTTTAAAAAAATTTTCTGCTTTTCAGACAAATATCCATTCCACTTAAATAACTAATTAACTTTCACCGAATGTCTGATTTATGTTGCCATGGATTTTTATGCACACTTTCATCCTTGGCATCCCATCTCACTTTTTATGTCTGAAGACTTAGAACATTAGGTGCCCTTTTCAAGTTTTCATGAAAATCTCCAAAACCAATGTCATGAGGGACCTCTTCAGTTTTCAAATGACTTGAAATAGTAGCCTAAAAAATAGTAAAGCCCCATAAATTACTCCACTATAGAAACTACGTCCCTCATTGTCTGTTTAAAAGAACATCTTTAAATTAATTTTTTTGTCTTGTGAAAGCAATTTTTTAAGATGGACTCTTCATCAACTGTTTCACCAGTAAAAGGCAAACCATTCCAAGTGATTTTGATGAATAGACTTAGAATAGATATGTATTTTATAGTGTAGTGGATAAAGTTGGTAATGTAAGAACGTTGTCACTCTATTTCATTCTGTTTGGGCTTATGCAATGAAGTGGTTCTTTAAAGATGGGCGGCATACATACCTAGCCCCGTACGGTATTGCCAAGGAGATGTGGTTAATGATTCCTTTAAAGTTGCAGCGTTAAAGGACATCTACCATCAGGATTATGGATTATAAACTAAGTACACTTACATGCTAGTGTGTGCCCCATTTGTCAGGATCCACTCTTCTTTAAGCTTTTTATGTCTTTATTTATTTGACAAAAAAGGCTTCAAAATGAGCCTGAGGGGCTCCACGCTCCATAAAAGTTAATGGAGCCTGGAGTCCTTCAGGCTAGTTTGCATAATTTTTAAATCTAGGGCATAAAAAGTTAAAAGAAGAGCAGCTCCTAATAAAGGGTGCACACACCAGCAAGTAAGTGTATTTGGTTTACAATCCATGATCCTGATGGTAGATTTCCTTTAAAGCCTGAGTAATAGAGAGCTCTTCATCAGCATTATCACCAATGGTATTTTAACCATAGGGCAAACGGTGCCATGTCCACATGCAGTGGCATGTCCCCTCTCAGATCGAAACCTCAAATATAAAAGTGTTCTCAGCAAAGTGGTCAGTGCAGAGGAAGTATATATGTATTCTATGTATATGTTTCTGTCTACTGCTGTCCAGAATATAAAGTATGGAGACATCACAGTAGTACACCTACCCTGCATGTTTAGACAGAACAGTAATACTTCTCATACCTGTGCACAGTATGTAGGCACAGTACAGGACAACTATAGGACTCACATTCTGTATGTTTGGGGGCAAAATTATCCTTATCTGTATATAAGAGTACTGCCAGTAGTTGTACTATTGTGTGTTATGGTTTTCTCTTGGAAGAATAAGGATCCACTTTTGTTAACTTTGCACCGATATGTGGGCTGGATTGTTTTAGATTGCATGCTTTATCGGCATTTGTGCTACAGCTTCCCGTTTTAAAAGCTTTTGCCACATCTGTACCCTAGTATAAACTGGCATGTATGGGGTACCGTTACTCTCTTTATAATTTTGATAAAGAATTCAGAAACCGGTAATTTAATCACTGTTTAGTGATGGTAGCACTCTTTGCCTATCACAGTAGGTGTACTTAAGTTGCACAATACAGATTTAGAATTTCTACCTCAGTTATTTAAGGAGATAAACAATGCTACCACCACATAGAGTTTGTTGAAAGGTTAGCTACAGTGTAACTCGTTGGAGGTTATTTATCTCTGGAATTTAGTTTATTGTTTTTAATTTTTTGGCACATTTGAATATTTGAAAATTGTAACTTTTTAAATCAAACGGATTCTAAATCTCAAAAAAAAAACACACACAAGTTCTGACTTAAGATAACTGACCCTTATGAACCGGTCACTATTTTCAGATGAAGAATAAGCAAGCAAAGCCTCGAAGGAGCATTAAAATTCAAATACCTATAAGAGATGATGGGGGAGATTTACCTTTTCGCATTCGTTTCTGTTTTGGCTTTTTTATTAGTTTAATTTGACAAAAGTGTTTTTTCTTGTATTTTATAGTGCTGATTTCAAAAGGTCAATAAATTAGGACAACTGAAAAAAAGTTGCAAATATTTGCGCACAAAAGACACAGGTTTTACTGTTCCTTTCAGCCAAGTTCACTAGCCGAGGCTAGGTTTGTCTTTGCCCCCTTTTTTTGCGACTCTTGTAAAAGTCAGATGGCCGATATAACTAACTTGAGTATAAACAGCAAGATTTGTTTGATAAATAATTTTAATCTATCCTAAACCTGTGCTCCACGAGATAAATGGGCAAAAAACAAACTGAACAAATTGTGGAACTTTCTTGCATTAAACTTTAGAAAAAAAAGATAAATCTCCGCCAATAAGTAGCCTTAGTGTTTTGTTTCATAAATATTATTTACTATTACAAAAACGTCAATGTAAACAAATTTTAAGAATGTGTTTAGTCTTTATAAAATGGCAGCAAAACATTAACCGGTCTCTGCATTTCGGTGCTCCTGTTGTCCTCCCGTGAAAGTCATTCTAACCTCCGTTGCTTGGCACTGGCACAAATCTACAGCCTTACATGGCAAGCTGAATGTGGAGAATGAAATAAAGGGAACATTAAATAGTTATATGCAGTAATATTTTATGCCTTATGAAATCATTTAAGGGTATGATGGATGAATATTTGTCTGTATGCTTTTACCAATCTGTGTGTGCCTTTTGTCCTCTCATCTCTCCTTCGTAGATCACTGTCAATGTAGCACAGGGACGTGTGCACACCCCTTCACCTCCTCCCAAACCTCGCTTCAAAAGCTATGCCTACACACAAGCTGCTTATGTCATGTACCCTGACCAAAAAGGGATGCAGTTCCCTCAACAGGTCTGTTAAAATTTTTTACTGTGTAAACAATTTTAACGTGCTTTTGGCATGCTGCATGTGAGTGTACTGTTAGAGGTCCAGTCTAGTAAATGTGGGGAAATATGTGTGTGTTTAAAGCTTTTGCAATGCAATAATATAAAAAATAAATAAAGACATTATTCATTTGACAGAAAAATATTGCAGATATAAACACTTAAATGTACATTCAGTGGCTTAAAGTGACCTATCACCAGGGATGTGATTTTTAGTTGTTGACAGGTTCCATCACCCTATGCTATGCTGATTTTAATGCCTTTTCAGCATTTGGAATCATTTCAGTACTTAAGTTATAGGTATATAAGTTTAATCACATTACCTGACTCTCTGCCAGCAGAATGTGGTGAGCTCTCAGGGAGGGGGCAGCTGCAGCCTGTGAGTGCCTGTGTCAGTCTCCTACAAACTCATGCAGCTCCCTCACCCCTCCCAATTTACTTTCATGTGCATTGAGCAGTCATGAGAGGGAGGGGGGTGGTGTGGAGGAGAGGAACAATGTATGAAGAGACACAGCCATACAATGCTGCGGCTACCTCTCTCCTGATGCTTACCACATACTGCTGGCAGGGAGACAGGTAATGTGAATTAAAATTATAAAAACTACCGAAATAATTCAGAATTTTGACAAAGCCATTTTTAAAATCAGCTTAGCATAGACAATTGGAACTTAACACCAGCTAAAAATCACAGTCCTGGTGACAGGTTTGCGTTAACAAAAGACTATGGGGAGATTTAGGGCCACACTGTCTTGTTCCTAGCTTTACTTTTGGAGAGAAAGAAAGTATCAAAAAGTAGTACAAGAAACCAGACAAGGAGATGATCATTTCTCCTCAATGTTTACAAAGATCATAAAATGAAAAAAAAAAATTGTCACACTGACCGTGCTTTCAAACTACCACATGATGGATAAAATGTTGGAGGAGTATTTGAAATATTGCAACTACATGAAAGAAATGTAAGTAAAGTTATGTTTCATTTTTTGTTCTAATTTCTATGGCCAGAAATGAACATTATATTAACATCAAAGGGGGGATTTATCAGAGTTTGTGTGGCAGAATCCTGTAGTTCAAGCTCTGAAATAGGCAAAGCTCTTCCCCTATGCCACCTCCGCACTAAGTGGGCATGGAGGTGTGTGAGTACGGAGTCTGCCTCACATGCCAGTGCACTAGCGTATAATAAACCCCACTAAATAATATTGCTTATTGAGTACATGAACATGAATCAGTCCCGATGACTGACAGTGTGCCATACTAGTCATTGCAGAAAAACAATGATTTAATTCATTTCATTCAAATGAGTGCTGACTGCTGACAAATAAAATTAATGCATTTGATTAGTAGTGGTAGTAGATAAGTGCCCCCACAGTAAAATCTGAAAAAAACATGGCAACATTTTAATTTGTTAAATATTTACAGATTTATGTAAAGGTGTTTGTGCCTCTGTTAGATTTAATTCAAAATCAGCTCAGTAAAGGACAAAACATCCCAGGAGCAAAACAAGATGGAGGTGGTTGTTCATTTTATTTCTCATTGGGATTGAAAGATGACAAATATAATTACTGTGTATACTTGAGTATAAGTCAATCCGAGTATAAGCCAAGGTCCCTTATTTTACCACAAATAACTGGGAAAACTTATTGACTCAAGTGTAAGCCTAGGATGGGAAATGCATGCCTCCGCCGGTAATTTTATGCCAAGTAGCCTCCACCAGTAATGAAATACCACATGCAGCCATCCCTCATTTATAGAATGCCCAGCAGCCTCCCCAATTGATGTAATACCCAGCAGTCTCCCCCAGTAATGAAATGCCTAGCAGCCACCCCAGCCTCTCCCCCGCATAAAGCCATAAAACAGATTATAAAAAAAATAAAAGATCTTTTTCAAACTCCATGCAGCTGATAGAATCCCTGAAGTCTGCCACCCCTGTAGTTCACAATGGCACAATACTGGCCCGAAGAAACCTTCTCCTCCATTAGCAGTAAGGAGATGGTTGGCGCAGGAGCTCTGATGTCAGGTGTACAGATGTGCCCTGGACACCCTTCCCCCAGTTACCCCCATGGTGTAAGGCTCGATAGCAGCCACGGACACATCTTTATTAGATGCCACTTCAGTCCTCCTTTCAAATGTTACAAGCTTAACAGCCGTCACACTGTTGGGCACTTGCTCCTGTGACACAGGCACCACCCCCCTGTTTAGCGGTGACACAGTTGCACTCTGTACTTCCGCCATACCAGAGACCCTGACATGTCTGCCTGAGTCCTGCACTCATTCATCCCTCCTGTCCTCAGCCAGTACAGTGCACCTAACACATGTTTACTGTGTACCGGAAGCACTGAGGTGAGCAGCAAACACTTCCCTGCTGCCTCTATCTCAAATGACTTATGTATAAGCTGAGTTGAGGTTTTTCAACTGAAAAACTAGACTTATACATGAGTTTATATTTATGCATCATATTCTGATCATATCTACACTACAAATACACATACAGAACACATGCATTTAAAACCTAAACACATCGATTGTATATTTTTGTATTCAATAATATAGTTACTAATGGCTTTCATATACCTCAATATGTTTTATTTTACAACTTTTGATAATTGGTCTAATATGAATCTGAGGTAATCACTTTGACATGCTCTATTTCACTCATGAATATTTGACTGCTCACAGCTTGCATATCTCTAATATTGATTATATACCTGGAATTGTAACATTTACCACTCTTATGCCATCTTCATGCCAATTAGATGGTAAGAACACCAAAGAATAGGACAATGTCACATAATCATGGAGACTAATTTTAAGCTACATGAAAACATATTCATGAGAAATACACAAGTAGCATGCGTCAAGTAGCACAAAAACAAATCCTTATTAATAGGCGGTAAGAAGCATGGAGTGGACCTTCATGGGATGTGAGGGTTATAGCACAATTCTACACATTTGTGTGCTAGAGATACATGTGCTGGATATACAAAAAGAGGCTAAGTGTATCCAGTGCAAGCTGCTGCAACGGGAACATCGAGCACTGGTGTACGATGTGTGAGTGCTTCCCGACCAACTTTCCCTCACAAAACCATCCACATAAAACCTCATGCAAATTAACATATAAACCATTGAATAAAAGTATACAGTAAAACGAAAAAAAACAACACTTGTCCTTGATGACAAAGTTTACTTAATTGTCCAGGGTGTACTATAATCCAGTCTCTGATAAATTGGGAATTAGCACCATCTGGTCCCATTCCAAAAGAAAGCATAGTAAGCAAGGAATAATTCATTACCTGGTAAAACAGAAAGTCTTTGCTGATTTAAAGGGGTTTTCTCACGAAAACAACGCTAATTACACGGGATAGGGCCTAACTTGCTGATCACTGCACTGAGATCGGGAAAACGATGGGTCCAACTGATCCCCCGCCGCTCCTCATCACCGATCTGCTCCATTAATCTTTATAGAGCTGACGGAGATTGCCGAGCACTGCATCTTATGCAAAGTCAAAGTAGGATTTCCATATTTTTAAAGAGTATATTTAAAAGTTAAACGGAAAACTCCAGAATTTGTGCTTTGATACAAAAAGCGTTAATATAAAAACAAATGGCTATGTGCTGTAGAAGCATAATGACAGGTTAATTGCTTCACAGTGGCGGATGACTTAGCAGAGAAACAGCATAAGTGGAAAGGATAATGAGATGACATACAAGCGCAACATAAAGTTAAGATAACACTGAAGTAGGAATTAATATGTTAGCTATGAGAGTTTCATTATGTACCTACTATTCTTAACTACTGACTATATTAGTTTTCTTTTATGAAATGAAGTAGGAAAACGTGCATCTTGGCGCATTTGTTACTTTTGCGTAATGTAGATTAAGTGTTTGAAAATATTGAGTGAAACAATGTTCTTTTATGTCTTAGAGGAAATCTTCCATGAAAATCAAGAATGATAAACAAGCAAACACTTTCTCATAGATCCAGGCACCCTGATTTCCGGCTCATTAGCATAATTGTAAAAGTAGATTTTAGAAGGAAGGAGGCCATGAATAACAAATATAACTATATTACTACTGTCACTGTGGTTTGTTTATCTTGATTTTGATGGTAGATTTCCTTTAACATAAACGTTCATCTCATAATACTGATAAAAGGCTTACCATCCTTCCCTGATTAATTTCTTTGGTATTAATTTTTTTTATACAGAATTCCAAATCCCAAGCATGCATGTCCATTGTGACACAGTGAAAACTTGTCCAGTGCCTTCAGCTTTTTTATTGCCCATGTGCCAGCCCTGGCTACAATAGCAGGATATTTCTTAGCTGCTTTGATATCTCCAATAAAAATCTACTAAAAAATCTTTTTAAAAAAATCTCATCATTCACAGTAGACATGAATAAGGCTTAGACAAAAGATAAAATGTATAGGTCTTCATTCTACTCTTCCTTTCTCTTTGTCTTAGACATATTCATGATAAATAATTTTTATTGTGAGTTATAAAATATTTTAACAGGAGTTCATAGCACCTAATAGTATGTTTATAGATTAATTAAAAACTATAACAATTCAAAAAAATAAACTTTGGATGATTATGCACCAGGAAAATAGATACTATTTTGTATAAAAACATAATTAACCATATTGACAAATGTAGGACATATGGTTTCATAAAACTTATGACTGTTATCTGATTCTACCACTTTGTGTTTAAGTGTATTGATTTGTAGATTTGGTTTTATTGGATATTGCAAAGAAACTTAGCTAATTAACTATCCATCTACTTAATTAATATTTTCTATTTTAGACACACATATATGGCTGCTAATTAGATTAATGCATGTAATATCGACTAAACAGTTTCTCCATATGTATCCCCTTCTTTTCTTATCACACCAGCTGTATAAAAAGTGCTATAAATGCTATCATTGAGATTATTTTAATATATTTATTGCCAGGGCTTCTCATTTTACCTGGCTGTACAACAGAGTCTGTACAGCCAAGAATAATCAGTCCATCTAAACATACACTGTTTGAAAAGCCTCCAGGGCTATCTGAAGTAATCCATTTTCTCATAAAAAATAACATATGACAGATAAAATCAGAAGCTATCTTCTTCCATATATTTTTGCTTGGTGGGATGTTTGATTGGAGATATCTAAACTATCACTGTTATAATGAAAACTGCAGTGAAAAGGAAAATTGGTATAAAAAGAACAGAAATAGAAAGTTCAGAACATTAATACCTTTTTCTCCGTTGATATTTTTTGACATTTACACTTGTTTTGAGGTGCCAGTACATGACACTTGATCAGCTGGGTAATCCAGCAGAGACCTAGAAAAACAAAGACAAGGACAAATATAAATAAATAAATTTGCCAACAAAGTACATCATTACTCAATTCTCACATTTCAGTATAAAAATATATGAAACAAGTCAGAAAAATATATTCATTCCTACTGTACTTTTACATCATCACTGTTATCAGGATAACACATTTGCACTGGTTTCCATAACCTATTTAATACTTACTCTTATTCTGGTTTTATCATTAACATTGCTGATTTTGTTTTTAAACGTATATATAAAAATAAATCTATACCAGCAAAGATGATTGAGTCATGGAGATGTCTGTTACAAGGATGCAGTCATCATCATTATTTTCTCTCTGCTCTCTCTCTGTCCTTCCTTCCTCCCTCCTTTCTTATACAGCCATCAGCTGATTCTGTGAGGAAAGTAAATTAGCTCATTTGGAGAATGGAAGGGGGGTGGGGAATGAGGAAGAGCAAGAGATAACAGAGCAGAGAGGAGAGGAGATAATGATGATAACACAGAAACTCGGACACCCCCCCCGGCTTGCTGCAGTTTGGTTGTAGGGAGCCAGGTAAACTTTTGTATACTTTTAAAATTGTCTAGAGGCAGTAATGCTAATTATAAAAGTAGATTCACTTGTCTATAGGTGAAAATCCTGATGATGGGTTCCCTTTAACTTTTGCCTAGTAATCTGGGAGGAAAAAACATTGTTATGATCGCAGTTTTACAGGGGAGACTAGTGTTACAAGGAATATAATAAGAACTACTTTAAAAAAAGACTACATGCAGTTTTTTATGCAGTAGTTCTCCAGTTAGAGCGCCAGTATTATATGTATGATTTGTGTAACCCCAGCACCAAACTGATATAAAATAAATAATGGCCATATTAAATAATGTATGTATAATTTTGGCCATGAACAGGTTGCCCAGGATCTGCCGAGTAGTGACTATGGCACTCAGATTAGCTTTGCTGTTCCTTTACTTCCTGACATGCACATCAGCATAACTTATATAGTGGCTTGGCTTAGTATTGACAAAAATAACTGCTATATCCAGGTGTGTAAACCTTGTAGAAACATACCCAAGAGACAGGTGGCCCTAACGCCTGCCAGAGATGCTAAGTACTAACTTAGCACTGGTAAAAGGTATAAATACCCTATGAATTTCCGTTGACAAGTTTTCTCATGTTAGATATCATTTCCCCTAAAAAAATACACACCTAAAAATAAGACCTAGTACAATCTTTTTTTCAAAAGTCTTCCTGAAAATAAGACCTAATATCAATCATTGCTACAGCTCCCCCCACATTAGCATTAGTAGAACTTTTTGATATTGCAAGAGGATGCAGTGTGGGTGAAGAATTAATTTGTGTTTCAAATGTGCTACGAGAAACTACCTGAACAAGAAGGGCTCATTTAGGAAAGTGCTATTGGTAAACATGAGAGATTAGGGCCAATGATTCCAATAGAAATGGTGTCACAAGAAATTCAGACTGAAATTCAGGGTTTGGAGAGTTATAGGGATTTTAGAGGAAAGTTTTTTGTGTTCAACAATAAATGTGAATTCATGTTCATAGAAGACTTTCTCTGAAAATAAGACCTATTAACTCTTTAGGAGCAACAATTAAGATAAGACACTGTCATTCTTTTCAGGGAAATACGGTAGTAGTACAATACTGTCATTAGGTATAGTGGGTGGGGTATAATTCTCGGTTGAACCTCAAAACAATAGAGGTGTCTGTTAATATGAGAATACTCTTCATTCACATATTATGAGACCCAGGGCCGGCTCCAGGATTCAGTGGGCCCCTGGGCGACAGAGCCTCAGCGGGCCCCTTAGCAGTAAACTCATGTGGCAGCATTAAAAAAATATAGAATTTAATGAATTAACCTCTTAGTGATTTATACCGTACATGTAAACATTGTAACGAATCCTATGTAAAAATGCCATGTACTGCAATTTAGTAGTATTGCAGTATATGGTAGGAGCGATCAGGCCATCTAGGGTTAAATTACCCTAGAGGGTCTAAAAAAACTAAAAAAAAAAAAAATGAATTCAATAAGATTCATCCCTCTTTTCCTACAACTGATATACAAGTAAATAAACAGTAAAAATCACAAAAACAGGCATCACAGCTTCTCAAACTGCCTGATCAAAATATAAAAATGGTTATTCCTGACGGTGAACCCCATAATGGAAGATAGCGCCTAATTAGCCAAAACGCCACCTTTACATCACATACATTTTTTTTATAAAAAGTGATCAAAAAGTTGCAGTCCTCAAAATGGTAGCAATGAAAATGTCGGCTCATCTCACACACAGCTCCTACACCATAGTATGAAAAAGTTTTAATTTGTATTAAAATGCAATAAAACCTACATATATGGAAAAAACTGAGCCCACAAGAAAGTGACACAAATGCGTTTTTTTGCCAATTTCCCCACATTTGGAATTTTTTCCAACTTCCCAGTACACGGCATGGAATAATAAATAGCGTCACTGAGAAGTAAAGTTTGTTATACAGAATAAAGCCCTCACACTGCTCTGTACATGGGAAAATGAAAACGTTATAGATTTTAGAAGGTGTGAAGTGAAAAAAATGAATGTAAAACATTGCGTCCTTAATGGGTTAATGTACAGCCCCTCAATTTAATATACAGCCCCTCACATAAATATACAGCCCCTCACATAAATATACAGCCCCTCAGATTAATATACAGCCCATCTCATAAATATACAGCCCCTCAGATTAATATACAGCTCCTTTTACCTGTAACATCCAGGCTCCATTAGTTAGGAACCATATAGTGGACAGTAGAAAAATAATAAATGTTAACTCACCTCATGCAGGTCCCACGCTCCTCTTCACCTCTTCTGGGGCCGCGATCCTCAGGGCAGCGTCTTCTGTGCGGCAGCCAGGACGCTGGCGGCGTGAGGTCATGACGTCGCCGGCCAGCGTCCTGCACAGAGATGCTCTGCCTGTCACTTGCAGAGGCCTCCCAGGGTCCCGCTTGCGGCTCCGCCCCCTGTCACCCGCGCCAGCACGCCGGCTCTCAATTACATCGGCGGCACAAGGTAGCCGATGTAATTGAGTTTTAAGATCGGGCCAGCGTTCGCCTTGGGCCCCTCTGGAAGCTCTGGGGCCCCGGCACTTGCCCGGCTAAGCCGGGTGCTGGGGCCGGCCATGATGAGACCTCTAATGTTAACTCCACATTACTTTTGAGGTTCAAGTGGATCTCTTTTGTAATATGTAATTCAAAGTTGAACCCCTTTTTGTGATAAATGTTTTTGTGGCACAGCCCTTTAATGAAGCATGAATATTATGTAACATGACATGTAATAAGATGATGTTAATGTCACTATTCTGAAAAAAATGTAAAACACTAACAAGAAATACTAGTGTCTTGTACTTTATTGTAAAAAATGGCTGTTATATTATGTCACGTAAAAAGCACAAAATTTGCTGGTAGTTTTCCTGAATTATGTATCTTGGAAATTTAGCAGTCGAGTAAGTGAGTATAAATCACTCAAATCATTCTGCACTTGATTTACTGCATAATGCTTTACCAAAATGCTGCAAAGTGGAAGTGGTGCAGTTATCAGCCAACAAACAAGCAAAAGCAATTTCAATAAAGTTTTTTGTTTCTTCTTAAAGAAAGAGAAAATGTTGAAAAAGACATTTTCTCTGCAGGATGTTTCAGCTCAGTTTGCAGAAATCTATTTCAGTGGCTAAAAACAAAATTTGGATTTCATCAAAATGCATTCACTACTGCTGAGCTGTTTGATATTACATGCAAAAAAGGTAAGAGCTAAACAGAGTAAAGGCACCTAATTTCCGCAGAGTAATGGCAACAGCAACATTTAGTGCAATTCCACAAATCATTCTGACTGTCACACAATATTTCAAGTAAAACTATTTCTTTGGAAATAATTATATTCAATCACTATATGACAACAACCTAAATAAGTTGTATGAATCAAACAAAGGGCATTCATAAAGGTGACAAGGCTCTCTCATACCACCCATTTCATGTTTAGCTATAATGAGCAGATAATATGATATAAGTTCCATATTCTGCACTAGCTTTGCCATTGAAGTATATAGAGGAAGATTTATCAAAATTGCCTTAAAGTTAGACAAACAGTTTTATTCTATGTTTGACCATATGGTCGATGGTAACATTTTTGTTGTAGTTTCGGTCACATACCTTCATATAGTTTTGAGTCTCTATTGATGCATAAGTTAACAAAGGGGTTAAAAACTGTCTCAAACAAATTGATAAATCTGCCCCATTAAGTTCCAGCAGATTTGTAGCAAATGTGCACAGCACTCAGTGTCACTATGGGGCAGATTTATCAAGCAGTCTGAAAGTCAGAATATTTCCAATTGCCCATGGCAACCAATCACAGCTCCCCTTTAAAATATTCATGAGCACTGGTGAAATGAAAGCTGAGCTGTGATTGGTTGCCATGGGCAACTGGAAATATTCTGACTTTCAGACTGCTTGATAAATCTGCCCCTATGTCTTCTTGAAGGTGTTCTGTAATAAAAGTTTTGGATTTGCAGGTTCTTTAAAATGGTGGCACAGTTTTTTGGTGTAAATTAGATGGTGCAAAGTAAGACCTCACAAAACGACCCCAGATTTACCATCTAGTATAGGACACATAAGACTGTCTAGTCCAAGGCCCCCTGCAGTCTCTGGAAACAGACACATGTGCTGGCAGCCTAAATTCATTGTTTTACTCTGCAAAAATGTTGATAAATCTCCCCCAATGTCCTTCAGGTCACTTCTAATATAGTCTGTGTAGCTCCAAATGTAGACAGATCATTTGAGAGAATGAAATGGCAGACATCTAGTGCATAAAGTGTTGTAAAACTCCTAAGAGCTCATTTAATTGCATAATTTGGTTCAGTATGCATAAAAGTCTATTTATAGCTAAAAGGTTGCTCAGATTAAGATCAAGTCCCCTGTTTATAGCCCTGTGATCATAATACACTTCAATTGAATCAAAAGGGCAGTTCTTAGAAAGAATTTCATCTTTATCTATTTATCTGAATCTAATAATTTCAATGTCATTCACTCCTCCTGTGTTTCTGGAAATACATTGAGCATATAAAGTACATTGTTTTGACATTTTTATTAATATAAGCAGTTATTACTATTAGACTTAAAAGTTTGTAAGGACAGGTAAAAAAGTGCAATCCCAGTGCTTCCCACAAACTTTGTCCCTGCCTACCTCCTGACCCTGTGCTAAATTGTTGAAGAAAACTTGGAAACTGTCCCTACTTTGGGTTCAAGCACATAAAGAAAACAAAGAGACAAACTCAGACAAACCTCTTTAAAACCAATACGGCAGTGAGATACTAAATTGTAGAGCAAAGAACTCAAGGGTTCAGATACACAGCAAAAGCATAGAGAGTATACTGATATGTGAACTTTAGCAGGTCTCTGCTCTTAAAGAAAGTACATGTAAAAATGTATTTTGCATCCCGCATCCAGGATCCTATTGATAATTTCTACATGTTTTGTGATGGATATGGTCATTGCAGTGATGTAGCTGTGGTGATCATGCTTGCACAATGAAATTCTTTCAATTTTATATGGGAGTGTATGTGAGTGTGTATGCATTACTAGCACAACAAAGCCATTCTTCAGAATTTAGTAGCACACCCCTGAAAACGACATACTTGACATTGGTTACAGTGGCCTTGGGCCTTCAGCATACTCCTGCAGTACCAGCCACTTCATATAATAACACTTTATTGCACAATACTACTGAGTATCCCTAGTTTAGAGTATATTTAAAAACAATTTTTTTTTTCATTTTTCTGTGATAAATAATAAAATGAAACATTGTCATTAACCATATGTTTGTCCTTCAGCTACAAAATGTTACTTATTTGTGTTTGCTGTGAGATATAAAGTAAGTATTTACACCTTACTGCCTTCATACACGTGCCATCTGTTCAGAATACATGGATATTTACATTTTGACAGATTTATTTTGAAATATTTGGCATTAAAATGTCAATTACCATACAAGAAAGTAGAGGTCACTATAGAAATGAGTCATCATTGCCTATTTACATATCTTCCTTTGTACTTGAATGGATTGTTAATTATGATATTGAAATATGGAAAAAAATAGATCATTGTAGTGACTAAATTGGACTAGATTTTGATTTTTTATGTTACAATGGAAAAACAGTTATTCTTATTAAAGAAACACTCCAGTCAAGGCTAATTCATTGAATATGATGTAAAGCCTGAAGGTAGGAGCATGACTCATTTTCATTGTATATCTAGAACCCTGCTAAAACCTAGAGTCATCCTCTTTCCTTCAGACACTGCACAAAGCTTATTCCAATTAATTAGTTTTGACTGGAGTGTTCCATAGTGCTAAATATGGAAGACTAATGGACTTACTTATTAACTATATCTCACTGTACTCATAACACCTATGGGCAAAAAATGGGTTTATCCATCTGATCCTTGGTGCCCGGGGAGGGTAGTGATTCTTCAACTTAACCAGATTAAACAGAAAGGAGTAGGTTATATATTTTTCTAGTGGGAACAACGAACAACAGCTTTGTTTTTTCAAGCTTCATGGGGCCTAACATGGCCACATTTAACCCCTTACCAACATGTGACATAATACTACTTTACATGACGGGTGCGGGTGCATGGAGAGGGCTCACGGGCTGAGCCATCTCCATATCCTCTCCAGCATATTGAAGCAAAGGCTTACCGGTAACCCCCGCGATTGGTGGCAGCACTAATAATCGGTGTTTTCCCGCCGATCACCACAGATGGCTCCAAAAAGATGGGGGTGCATGTCATCGGGGAGCAGAGATCTGTTGCAATGACCGGAGGCTGCTTCGTGTTAACCCTTTCATTACAATGTGCTATCAGCACATTGTAATGAATGAGGAGGAAAACCCCCATATATTGCCATACTGTAGTATGGCAGTATGTGGTAGGATTGATCACACAACCTAGGGTTAAAGTACTCTAGGGAGTCTGAAAAATAGTAAAACTAAAAATAAAAGGTTAGAAAAAAAATTATAATAAAAAAATACTTTTTAAAAAATATTTAAAAAATATTAAAAATTCTATAAAAAAGTGATTAAAAGGTCATACAGTCCTAAAAATGATAACATTGTAAACTTCATCAAAAGTCACAAAAGCTCTGTATACCAAAGTATAAAAAAGTTATTAGCACCAGAAGATGGTAAAATCCCACATTTTTTTTGTACAGGAGGTTTTAATTTTTGTAAATGTATGAAAACATGGTGTACATCTTGTCTTAGTCTTTGGGTAATCTCCTTTAACTGAGCCATAGCTGCAATACTTGGCACTACCTATGGTCAGGAGAGGAACATTATAAAACCTATACAAGTTTGGAATCCCCGTAATCGTACCGACTCAAACAATAAACTAGACATGTCATTTGGGGCACACAGTGAAATCCGTAAAATCCAAGCTCACAAGAATACTGCGCAATTGCGTTTTTTCACCAATTTTACTGCATTTGGAATTTTTTCCCACTTCCTAGTACACGGCATGGAATATTAAATACCAGCATTTTGAAGTGTAATTTATTACGCAGAAAATAAGCCTAAACACTGCTCTGTACATGGAAAAAAAAAAATTAAGTTATAGATTTTTGAAGGTGGGGAGTGAAAA
This sequence comes from Engystomops pustulosus, assembly GCF_040894005.1. NCBI lineage: Eukaryota > Metazoa > Chordata > Amphibia > Anura > Leptodactylidae > Engystomops > Engystomops pustulosus. The sequence goes on along the minus strand of NC_092412.1, from coordinate 108,569,510 downwards.
ATGAAAATGAAAAAACGAAAAAGGGCATTGGCGGGAAAGGGTTAATACTGGGTCTGGATTATTAATTTTGGAAATATTCCTTTTACTTGGGAAATGTAATGTTCCTTTGTTTCAGTGACCGATTCACACTATCTTTGATCATACTGTGATCTATTGAAGTGTTGGCACTTCTGTTTAATGGGGAAGAAGGGAATTCTTATGTCATAAATCAGTAGGATGCCAAAAAAATTTACAAAAACAGCAATAAAACAAATTTCTTTTCTGTCCTGCACTGACTATACATAATACCGTCCTGCTAGCTTTCAGCGACCTTAATTGCAGATCTCACACAGACAGGTTTTTGTGTCTCAAGGTAGAGAGCTAATTGCCCTCCTGACTTTCCATATTTGACGCCCTCTGGTGACTTAATTTAATAAGCAGCATGTGAGACGTTGGTCTGCTACCTCACATAGGAGAAGAACCTTGGAGAAAAATACCTCCCCGCCTTCATAAATAGTTATGTTTGCTCTCAATTTTCTATGTGATTTAACCACAGCAATTCTGCTATTATAATATGCTGCCTTCTCTATGTAAAGTAATTGTTATATGGTTCTCACATATGGCTGATATTGCAGGTACACAGGAAAACATGAAAAATACATGATGTCCCTACCTCCTACCACAACAATTATAAATGTTCTGTGATGTGTATCTAATTTCTTTAAAAAGCTCTTAGCTTTACACTGAGTAGCATAACTTTTGTAATGGGAATTAGTCTTTGATAGTTGATATGTGGCTTAATTAAAAATCAAGTAAAGCATGACGAAGGCTTCTGCATTGGAAGAGACCAAGGGTTCTTAATGAGATATGTGCATGTCTTTTCTAAAACCATCATTGAATATGAAAATGTGTTTCGTTTTTTTTTTTTTTTTAACTGCTTGGCTGACATAATAACTAGTTTAGTTTCCAAAGCTTGTTTCCCCAGTATTTTCACCTCCCAGTCATCTGCTAGTAAACCTGCTAAAATGTACTGCTCTGAGTATTTAGTTCAATGTAGGGATTTCACAACTATGCAGCAATATTGGAGTTTTTGTTTTTTTATACTTCTTACCTTTAAGTATATGTTTAATGTTTATCATAATAAACATCTATTGCAGGATGTTTACACTCTATAATATACAATATTGTAAAGTTATAAAAAACAAAATGAATATAATAATTAAACACAAATATGTTGTGTTAAAAATACAGCAAATGCTTATTCTCAGGGTAGACACAGTGATAAAGCAACAGATCTGCCCACCACAGCTTGGACACGCCCACCGCAGGGTGGGTGAAATGGCTAGAAGACCTGCAGTTTACAGCACAGTGTTCACTGTTAAATACACCATGTGGTGAGAAGGACAGCATTCTGCTAAGGACAGGAAGCGGACAGGGAGAGGACTTCTCTGCTCTGGTCAAGATTTAAAGAGACACTGAGCTGTCAGTCAAAAGGAAGGAGGCGTGGTTCACTGGCAGCCTGTGAGAAAATGTTTACTCATTTGCATAACAGCTATAATTAATGTCATTGGCTCAGTGGCAGATATGGTAATATGAGGAGGACTTTTAACCATTTACCAGAAGGTATTACTAGTTTGGGGGTAAAATTATTGTTAGTTCACCTTTAACATCCCGCTGCCACTGAACATTGTATTCAACTTCAAACTATCCTAATTAATATCATTTTTAATTATAAGTACCGTACATGTTAAAAAAAGTAATGCTTGAGAACTTTATATTATACTCCATATATACATGGGAAAACATGGACAGCACTCAAATAGCATCTAGATAATTGAAAAATGTATGATTGCTTGAAATTTACAAAGTTTACAAAGTTACAAAGTATAAAAATGTATAAACTGATCCAAAAAGGAAGCTAAATGGATGCAGATCGATTGTGAAAAAATTATGAAATCATCTGTTCTTCATAGCCAAGAATCAGCTTGTTGGTGTACATCTTGTCTTAGTCTTTGGGTAATCTCCTTTAACTGAGCCATAGGTGCAATACTTGGCACTACCTATGGTCAGGAGAGGAGCTGTTTCTGAAAGAAAGCAGCCATGTTTGTCATCCTCTGGATATCCCTTTCAAAGTTGCTTTGATTTAAAATCAGTATTGAAATGAAATTCACAGCTGCTGTTTAACATATATGTATATCTCAAACATTTTCAATGTATTTTGTCTGTATACTAGCAGAAAAATGTAGTCATGCACTTTTACTACTTACTACTATTCTATTAATAATAAACTTTTGTAACCCTCCCCTATATGCAAAACAAACATATAAATCTACTCCTGGAACCTGCTAGTCAGAGAAGTAAAGCAGTTTTTCGTATTATTGCAACATGATTTTGTGGACACTGACAAAACGAATAAAGACAATTTGATGAAGGCTTTGGTGAAGCTCTTCCAGAAAGACACACTACAGTATCCATACAAAATAAGCACATAAAAGCTTAATGTCTTAAGGCTTAAGACATGTGAAGGCTGGAAATGTGTCAGCTATAATGCGCTTATTTTGCATGGAAATTAATTTTAATATTTGAAGAATAAAGTTTGGAAACATTTAACACGGTGCTAGATGACCCTCATTTTCTGAAAGCCATTGTAGTTACTCTGGAGTCCATCCAATACATCCGTGCGTAGTGACGGCATTCCCCACACAAGGGCACAGCTGCAGAACTTGGAGGAGGGGGTAAGCTGTATCGGCTTCTTACTTCTGGATTTACATTTATAGACTTTCCATTTTCTGATTTGCTCTTAGGAAGAAAGAGGCATAGGAGTACAATCTAATAAAAGATGGATGTCTGTTCATCAAGCAGAACTTTTTTTCTGTCTCTAGGTTTTCAATTCAAATCCATTACCAACATTACGTACACATAAATCTCCAGGGGAGAAAAGACAATATCTGATAACGTTACAAAAAAGATTTTTAGCAAATAATTCTCCAATCTGCAAAACTGTGTAATGAAGGAAGTATTGCACAACTTTTTATTGTGAACTTTTTTGTTCTTTTGTTAAATAAAAAATAAAGAACATAATATGTTTTCCTACTTTTCCTACAGAGAACGGAAGTTATGGATGACAAACCACATGGCAAATTACAAATGGAACTGAGAGTGGATCTAGAAAGTTATCAGTCATCATTGGAACAAGTGCTTACTTGGCTTCTTTCAGCAGAAGATATTTTACAATGTCAAGGGCCCATATCTTACAATGTAGAAGAAGTAAAAGAACAATTTCATTCTCATGAGGTGAGTACTATATAACTTGATTTATATTTTATACATTAATATTTCTGTACAATAATGTTTGCAGGATGTAATTTGGAGGCTAAATAGACACATGGGGATCAGGGACCATCAAGATTTGCTCAGCAGAAGCATCACCAAATTTTTCAAAATCTAGCTCATGTCCTCTAAAGCATAGATTTTTCATGAAAAGCTCATTATTTCTTAATTTTACCTTGATCATTCCCCCTCCCTATATTCTGGGATGAATGAGAGCCGTAGCTAGCCACCATTTTACAGGATCCCTCAAAGGTGAATCAAAAATGATTCAGCTTCAATGCGGTGACTGAAGAATGGCAGATTTGTGCCAAATCTACAAACTAATGAATAGATTCACTTATCTCAGGCAAGTTGGAAGCCCCATAGATTTCAATAAAGTGATATATTTATCTCTTTGTTTTTAAATATTCTGTGCATACACTGTACAGTATATACAAAAATATGTATCAATAAAAGTGACATAAAGGCATAGAAAATCACTTGCAGTGGTCCCCATTTCCATTATCATCTTAAAATTTAACAGAATTGTTTAACAGCACATAAATTACAACAAGCCTATCCTGGCATTTTTAATATTTATGTGTTCTATATATCTGTAATTACATCCATTTTTATGTATAGAATTTGTATCTTCTTTGGAACAGTGAAGTCTTACAAACATATGTTGTAGCAGCAAATAACAATTTATTAGGAAATTATCTTAGAATGAGAAAGTTCTATGAAATAGAATCAATTAGAAGTCTGCAAAAGATTCAGCATTCTGTTATCTCTTAGTGCTTTTCAAATTTTAGCACCTATGTTAGGTTGGAAATCTGCTTTATTTCTTAGCAAATAATTATTTTGAGATAAAATTTAACTATTCTCTACTCCTGCTATAAAAATGTGCTACTTTTCTAGGGCTTTATGATGGAATTAACATCTCATCAGGGAAATGTTGGAGGAGTTTTGCAAGCTGGAAGTCAACTATTGTCCACTGGGAAACTTTCTGATGATGAAGAAAATGAAATTCAGGAACAGATGAACCTCCTTAATTCCCGTTGGGAAAGTCTCAGGTTGGCAAGCATGGAGAGGCAAAGCAAGTAAGTTATAACTTGGTGTTGCTCACACTCCATACAGAAAATATATTATTTTAGATTTGAAAAAAAGACATACGAGTTTTAGAAAAACACATTGTCATATCATATAAGAATTTAGTAGGAGGCAATGTTTATATGACTCATCACTGTTATGATTATTTAGTATGTAGAGTCAGTAGAAACATTGGGGGGGGGGGGCGGTAATAGTGTGCTAGCACATGATGTTAACCATGTTCGCCTGCACTTGCCTGGCGCACAATTGTGCAATAACCTGTACCAATTTGTAGCACATGCTATAGCTTATACACAGGCTTTGGGAAGAAATGCTCCATGCTTGCCCACACAGCCTCTGGGCCCCACCACTTTCATGCCACTCCACTTGATGTGGACATTCCAAAGTGCAGTGGGATAGGTATTGCGGCTATTCCATGACTTCTACGCCAGAACACTGGCATATAAGCTCTGATAATTCACCCTCATTGACTTATTAAGCATGATATCTACTTAATGGGGAATCTTGCCATCTATGATAAAATAAATTATGTAACAGTAAAAATAGCCAGCTTTGGCCAATAGCAACATTTGGGATACTTTCTGGAATGTGGTATGCTATAACTCCAGAGCAGGCTGTAACCTTGCATGATATTACTGGTTACTAGCACTTGGGTAAGAATTTGCAATGTCCATTCCATGCTAGAAAATATATTTTATATTCATAGGTCACTTTATTTAAGGCCCACAAGGTATCTTTTACTATAAATGAGCAACTGTTTTATTTATCTCCATTATTTTTTAATGGATTGTTGAGACTTAGGATCTTGGTGGTTTTTAAAAATTATTATTTCTCTACTCTCCCTAAGCATTTGGGACAGTAAAGGAATATTTTAAAATATAACAGAGCAACAACTGAGCTGAATAACATATAAATCAGACTAGATTTGGTCAATTATTTAATCAGTCCATTTGTACTTTCCTGTATTTTCTAGTATTGATAGGGATAAGCAAACACACTCTATATATTTGTCTATACAAAGTAAATAATTTACTCATGTTTATACATGATAAATTATTCAAAGCTGATTCTACAAATAGTGTATTACAATAATAACCTAGGTTTTATACAAACTAAGCAGGTGAATTAGAGTTCAGTGTGTTAATCATTTGCATCCATTACAAAGCATGTGTTGATTGATGAGGGTGATTGCATAGTCTATCTTATGGTAGCTGTACAAAGAATACTGCAGATGTGAACTAAACCCTAATAATTACAGTAGAACATAGAAGTTGAACATTTTCATCAACTTTTGTCCAATATGAATGGACATCTTTAGGAAATCACTTGTAAGGTAATTCTCTTATAAATTATTATAAGAGAAATTCCCAGTAAAATAAGTCTGTTCATTTATAAGCTATTTCTAGCCTTTACATACGTTTTGACTTCCAGAATGAATATTTTTAAATCTGAAAAACAAAAAGTCCAAAGATGACAAAAAGCCTTTTTTCTTCTGGAAAACTAAAAACAATCATCCTCTCAGTTTTCCTAATTCTATTGCACAGGGCTATAACTTATTTCCATGTTTATTGTTACATTTGTCTTTTTGCTGTTGGAGAATGACAGATTATTGCTCTTTTTAACTCCTGGAAACATAACAGGGCAATTTTGTGCTAAGTATTCATTCAAGTTATTTTCCACTGCAATCAAAGAATCCATTATGGAAACTAACTGTACTTTTCTCGACAGAAAGTATAACTAACAAAATTCTAAGCTGTTTCAGGGGAAATGGAAAGTTTATATTTAAAAAAGTAAATAACAATGTTCCTGATTTAAATATAATTATGTTTATGAAATGGGTAAATTATTCTGACACACTTTTTATTGTAAAAATGTTACACCACCCTTTACTTACATCTTCTATTATTTAGAGTGTTAATACTTCATCCTCATAGTACACTAATACTACACATCCTGTTGTTTCACCTCGCTTTTAACCATTTTTAGATATCCAAAGGTTGTGTCTTAGGCTGATCTCCTTCTACCTTAGGTTTGATCCACAAGATCATAATGTAGCTCAAAAACGCCTACAAATAATTATTGTTTGCCATAAAAAAATAAGAAGGTAGCCAAATCACAGGAACACTGAGTGCCTATGATGACCCCTTGAAATTGACCCGCAGTGATTTGCTCTGCAGGGTCTGTAGTAAATTGTCAATAGTCATAAACAGACCCTTTATATTTAGAGCCCTAATGAGACAGAAAATAACTGGTAGAGTACTTCACAATGAACCAATTAAAACAAGATGATGTTATTTACAGCTTTTTCAATTTCAGCTCTGTTATTCTATTCATCTGAATAATTGTTCATAGATTTGTCAGATTTGATATATTGTTTTTATCAACTTTTTGTGCTAACTACATATTTCATGCCTACTTGATTTTTCTTTTGCTACTAACTGATTAATGGTTCCTTGCTGGTTTTTGTGTATACAAATATGTTTTCTATGGTGGAATTAGGAAACATGGCAAACTCTGTATCAGTAGAACACTTATTCTGTGTCTCTTTTTTCCATTACCTATGTCCACAGCCTTTCATCAAGTCAAACTAATACCTTAGACTGTGCTGAGGAGATGCAAAAGCATTGAAACAGTACTGCAGTTTGGAGTATGTACCTTTTTATAAAGACTCAGGTCTTTGTATGACCCAAGGCTCTCATTGTAACCAAATCGCCACCCCCCTGTTAACTTCACAGGGTGCGGTGAACAAATTACTGGGTTAACACCCAAAATCAGTGCCAGCAAAATGCAGCAAACGCCCACCTTGTAGGGAGAGGGCTCAGCCAGTGAGCCCTTTCCATACAGCGTGAGCCGACATGTGACATACAGATATGTCACAAGTCGGCAAGGGGTTTGATTCTGATAATTTCAGGAAACCTTTTACAATAAGAGGTGGGTAGATTGAATTATATATAAGATCTTGAAATTCTGGAGACAATGGATTTCCAAAAAAGATTTAATATTTTTCATTTGTTTCAAAATTTGTGGCATGATAAATTCGTAAACGCATCAAGGAATTCTCAAACATGCTAGATTCATTATAGGTACATTCAAAAATGTATGTAACAGCATTCTGTAGGTTGGAAACCATTTTCCAGAATGGCTAAAGGATTTTTAAACAGAAGAGCAGACAAATGCATTGCCCTGTCTAGTTAGCACTTTTAGATTGGAAAATATAGGAGTATAGGACAGGGGTGAAAAGAGTCTCATTTCTCATATAATGCCTTTCAAATCTTAAAAACCATCTTGGCATTAATCCGAGCATCATTGTTAACTGTGTCCAAAGCCAATAGTTTACTCTACCAACTAAACGGAAAGGCAGCAGTTCATAGTAGGCTGAGAGAGGAGAATCTTTGAAGTACTTAAACCCTTGATTTGAGGTGGAAAAGAGACAAAATAGGTACATTCACACCCATTGTTGTAGCTACAACATATTTATTATCTTACTGTAATGTGCTTTTCACATTTATTGAACTCCTCTGTGATATCCAATTTAAGATAACTACTTTCACGCTTACATTTTTTATGTCAAATAAACCTAGAATGGAGAAAACCCTGAAAAGAAGCCTTGTGATTATCAAATGTTAAAAGATGCAGGAGGTACAAAGATGTTATGTGTTCCTCAATTGTTAATAGAATTCTAGCTACTCTATTCTTGACACGTAGTGTGTGGCTATCAGGAAGTGCTGAATCAATACATTTCTATACAGCTGATCTATACCAATATTTCTTCCAATAGTGTCCAGTTTCCTAGGCTGTTATATGTATTCACAGGTAGCAGTTATAAGAAATTCTAGATATTGTAAATGTAGAAATTGACTCATTTAAAAGATTGTCACATTTCAGTTATGACATTATTTGTGACGCTAACAATGTGTTATGGTAATTCTAAAAGGAGTTAAAAATATTGTAAATCTCCAAATATATAATCTAATAATAAGTAACTGATGTCAAATGAAAGTAATAGAATAAATCATGTTCAACTAGTGAGTAGTAGCTACACTGGAATTAACCCAATAGGATCCAAAATGTGTTGTCACAGGTATTTACCAAATGTAGCATAATAATATACAATACCTTCCATGACATACCGTATATACTCATGTATAAGCCGAGTTTTTCAGCACAAAAAATGTGCTGAAAAACGTCCCCTCAGCTTATACACGAGTCAATACTTGTAAAAAATAATTAGAAATAGGCTAAAAAAAATAAACTTATTTACTCACCCTCCGGTGGCCCCGATGCGCAGCACTGCTCCCCCGATGCCATCGCGGCTCCTCTTCTGTCTTCTTTAACATCGCGTTGGGCGCCGCCATTGTTCTTCTCCCGTGCGATGCCTAGTATGACGCGTCATACTAGGCGCCGCCTTTGACCAATGCATTTCACACCCTCGGCTTATACTCGAGTCAATAGGTTTTCCCAGTTTTTGGTGGTAAAATTAGGGGTCTCAGCTTATACTCGGGTTGGCTTATACTCGAGTATATACGGTATTTAAATTACTAATTCAAAAGCATTGTATTATAATGCATTGAAACCTTAACATGTTCTACATGCAATTTGGAATTAATGCTGTGTAGGACACTTTCAAATAGCAGATTAAGCTGGAGGTCAATGTCAGAAGTGATACTGATTGATGGATTGATACCTTTAACATATTCCACCATGTTAGTAGAAAAATATGGAGGTATCCAATACTCATGGATGGTTAGTGGTGCACATGTAGGATTCTTAATCCAATTCAATAGGATAGGGAACACGGCACACTGACAATTTCTTCAATAATTTCTTTTGAGTTTATTCACTGTGATCAATGTGTGATATATACAATAGGCCTTCATCCAATAAGTATTAGTGACATATAAACAATATATACAGATCAATTGCAATCGACAATTCGGAAATGACAACCTTTGTCAAGTGGATCTGAGTCTGAGTCTAGTTCAGCCTGTGAGCCCTCTTTATGTACCCACACCCGGCATGTGACATAATACTAAGTCAAATGTCGTTAAGGGGTTAAGATCTCTTTCATAATCCTATAATACTTTCTAACCTGATCTAAACATTATATAACTAATATGAAAATTATTAACAGAGGCTACTAGGCTTGGAGTAGCCTCTCTGGGCTATGGAAGAAAGGGCTACAACAGTCCCCAGTAGCCCCTGCAGGATATTAGCATATTAGTTAGATAAAGTGTAGATTAGGTTAGAAAGCATTATAGGATTAGGGAAAGATAGTTTAGGGCTTAGAATGTTAGTAGGAACCTACCATCAGATCTACCTTAATAGGTTTTCCTTTAAAAGATTTTCTTTGGGAATTAGACATAATTCGGATTCAATTCAGTGCCTGCCAAATCTACAAACCAATTCTTTGATTTACTCATCTCCAAATATATGTAAAATATCTAATTCCCAATAGATCATATAGCACTTAGCCAATTATGAATGTGAGACGTTCAACCATTTTATGAGTAAATAAGTAGATTATTAAGATTTTGACAACAGGAACAAAAGAATTGGGGCAAGGGGGACAAAGGACAGGGAAAGGAAAATGTTTCTATTAAAAAACAGCTTGAAAAACAATTTGCAACTTAGGTGATAAGACATGGTAATGAGGGAGCATATGAGAATGTCTGAGACTCTTATGATCACAAATGGGAAGAGGTTTAGCCTTCTATGAAATGCATCTAAAAATGGGTATCAGCATGTTTTTACTTTTATATTTTAAATGTATACGTTATAACTGCATAGAAAAAAACATGTTGGGAGTCCTGATTAAATAAATTAGAGACTAATCTTTCCATACTCTGATGATACATATGAAACCCCCCATAGACAAAATTAAAATTGTAGTAAGAACGTAAACCACATTTTTAATCCCACCTAGGGAGAACTACCCTCCTTTAAATATGAATATCCAATTTCAGTCTGTTGTTAACTGAGGACTGAGAATATTTTCATTCACAGCGAAGGAAAAAAAAAAGGAAGAAAACTGAGTCTGTTATTTGTCAAGAGAGAACATAGTGCGTCCTGTATTAGAATTTAATCTGACATATCTTGAAATAATTTCATTGTGACTTTGCATCTACCGTATATGCCGGCGTATAAGACGACTGGGCGTATAAGACGACCCCCAACTTTTGCCCTAAAAATATAGAATTTGGTATATACTCACTGTATAAGACTACCCCTCTCCCAAATGAAAAAAAGTCTGCTTAAATCTTTGCAAAACAAACAAGAGAGCAAGTGCCTGGTGATCATAACTGTAAGCTGCGATATTAATGAAGATCCGACATGCTTCTGTAAGTGCCGCCTGTGACCCCCAGCTCTGTGACGCCGACCGCTGTGACAGGGCGGCTGCATTAGCATACAGCGCGCCGCCCTGTACTAAGCCTCTTCTAATGACTGTGAGAGGCTCTCTGCGCGCTGACGGGGAAAAAAAAAACCTCACACAATGCGGCCCCCGTATATCCGGCGTATAAGACGACCCCCCACTGTAGCCATTATTTTAAGGGGTTAAAAAGTAGTCTTATACGCCAGTATATACAGTAATCCCTTAGTACAATCCTTCTTCCATGAAAACAAACAACCTGATAATATAGCTGATATAATTATAATGGAACGTCACACAACCTGTTAATAGTCTTGCTTGATCTGTGACTATGAAAACAAAACAATGATGAATTGAATCCTGTTGTGACAATTAAAAAAAGAAATAATCGTTTTCTGTTACTTTATTTCTCAGATAATTACTGCCAGTGGGATGTTGCCTGATTTATATACTAAGTGCTAAATGGTGAAATACAATGAAAGGCACAGCAGACTTGCAAATAATTAACTTGTTGGTAGAGCTTTTAACAAACACACTTATGGCTTAAAGGGGTTGTCCAGGCTTTGCAAAAACTATATAACTGGCCTAGGGGGTGCCTGTAGAAATAGCAAAAAAAGTTATCTTTACTGTGCCCATTGCTCCCGTGGTCCCACGTTGCCTGTTGGTGCCGAACCCCTGTTTGTATACAGAGGTAGGCTGTAATGGCAGGACACAAACAAGAACAGTGAGCCCTGACACTGAGACCCCCAATCTGTCCCTACCTACTTATTGGGTCCCCCCTAAACGCCAATAACTGGGCGACGTTCCCTCCCTGGGTAAGGCGTGAACATGTAACAATACAGACAAACAAACGCAATAAGGCGAGGTAAACAATCCGAGTCGGCAACAGCCGGAATATCAATAACCAAATCACAATCCAAATAGACTAGTCAATAAACAGGCAAGAATTCATAAACCAGAAATCAGAAATACAAGAGAGCTAGAGAACACAGCAAGGTAGCAGTTTGACCAGCAAAGAGTCAAAGCAACACTGGACACTTATAGGGAAACTCAGCCCTGCCACAGGTGGAATGAGCAAGCAATTACAGATCCACAGTGTTAACTCTTGCAAGACATGCAAGACAGACTCAGTGAGGGGAGTGGCAGACAACAGGTCAGACAGCATAGGACCTAGTTGAGACTGCAGAATGATGATAAACTCAGTGTCTCCTAATCCTACCAGCACGGTTAGAGGAGACAGCAGGCGCAGACATGACACAGGCGCTGCCATCCGACTATTCTACTCACTTTATACAGCCTTATTTTCAATGGTGTATCATGTGCACAACATCATTGGACAGATTGAGAAGAGTCAGACCCAAAATTCACAAGAATAAAAGTGAAGGTTGAACTTGTTGGCCATTTTGCCTTCACTTTGCGGTCCAACTCTCAAACAATCTCGACCGGGTTCAGGTCTGGTGACTTTGGAGGCCAGGTCATCTGGCGTAGCACCCCTTCACTCTCCTTCTTGGTCAAATAGCCCTTACACAGCCTTTTCTACGTCGCAAAAAGATACTTTGGTTGGTTGGAAAGATCTCAAATTTGAACTAATCAGACCAAAGCACAGATTTCCAATGGTCCAATGTCCATTCCTTATGTTCTTTAGCCCAAACAAGTCTCTTCTGCTTTTTTCCTGTCCTTAGCAGTGGTTTCCTAACAGCTATTTTACCAGGAAGGCTGCTGCACACAGTCTCCTCTTAACAATTGTTGTAGAGATGTGTCTGCTGCTAGAACTTTGTGTGACATTGACCTGGTCTCTAATCTGAGCTGTTGTTAACCTGCAATTTCTGGGCTGGTGACTCGGATGAACTTATCCTCCATAGCAGAGGTGACTCTTTGTCTTCCTTTCCCGGAGCTGTCCTCATGTGAGCCAGTTTCTTTGTAGTGCTTGATGGTTTTTGAAACTGCACTTGAGGACACTTTCAAAATTTTCCCCAAATTTTTGATGGCCACTTGTTTTTCTTTACTTAGCTGCTTTTTTCTAGCTATAATACAAATGTTAACTATTTAGTAGAAATATCAGCTGTGTATCCACCTGACTTCTGCACAGTACAATTTACTGTCCCAACCTGATTTATAAGGCAAGAAATCTTACTTATCAAACCTGACAGGGCACACCTGTGATGTGAAAACCTTTTCTGGTTCTGGAATGCCATGAGTGTGCAAAGCAGAAATCAAGCAAAAGGTGGCTACTTTGAAGAACCTAGACTACAAGACATATACTAAGTTGTTTCACACTTTTTCGCTAAGTGTATAATCCCACATGTGTTAATTCATAGTTTTTATGTTCAGTGTGAATCTACAATTTTTATAGTCATGAAAATACAGCCATCTCTTTTAATGAGAAGGTGTTTCCAAACTTTTGGTCTGTGCTGTATATATATGCAGAAACATGTATAGTTCATACAGACTACAAATGGTCGAAAGTTAACCCATAAAGCTAAAAAATATTGGATGAAAAACAGTATAAAATTGATAAGAAAATCATAAAAATCATAAACTTCTTACAGAAGTTCATAATAAAGTTCAAAATTGGAACGAGTTGTCTTTCTTCTAATGCTCCTTTCTAGTATATTTCTAAACAATAAGAAAATGAAAAAACAATTATATTGCAGTAGTGGCCAAAATTCATATGTAGGTGAACGTGCTGTTAGATGTTATAGAATTATTTAGTGTTCATTCACGTTAGTAATAAATGCAATGTGTGCAGAATGACAGTTATCATATGCACCTGGTCTATAGAAAAACTCTTAGTTATTAGGGGAGACACTGGGAAGTAACTGGACTGCGGGCCTTTGAGGTATCTGGATGGTTTTTATGCGTCCTTTCATTTTTTTTGGATGTTATGAGGCTTAGAACTTTAGGCGTGATTTTTCACATTTTCATAAAACCGCAAAATCATACTTGAGGGACCTGCTCGGATTTCAAGTCACTTTGAGAGGCCTAAATTATAGTAAAACTCCATAAATTACACCATTGTAGAAAATTTACACCTCAACATATGTAAAATAACTTTTTTGAAGTTTGTTAGCCCTTTCATTTTTTTACAGGGGATAAAACAAAATTGGTTGCAATTCTGCAATTTTATTTTTTTGGCTCCGATCACAGGAATTAGAGACAGGTGTTATCTGTAATATACAGCTGACACCCACAGTTCTTTTACTGGCTCCATTAGTTACTAAAAACATTTACCATATGTTTCCATTATGTTGGTGTAACTTTTAAACATCATCTTATTATTAACGGATGTTAGAAGCCAAGAAAATTCAATAATACGTTTAGAGATTTTCAGATTCATTATATTTTATGAGCCAATAAAGTTTCAAAAAAAATTTGAAAAGGATTATAATATCAGCAACCTCCTTAACCCCTTCACGCTCTGCGGTGGGTATATCCGCCACAAAGCTATGAAGGGTGTATGAAGAGGGCTCACGGGCTAAACATCGCAGCAAAAACCCATCGCTATCACCAGTGGTCGGTGCTTGCACCGATCGTGGGTGTTAACCTCAGTGGCATTGCAGCATATGGTAGGAACAATCGGAACATCTAGGGTTAATGTACCCTAGATGATCAAGAAATAGTGAAAAAAACAAAACAAAAAAATTCATATCACCCCCCTTTCCCTAGAACTGATAAAAAACATAATAAACAGTAAAAATCCCAAATACAATAGGTATTGCCCGATCTATCAAAATATAATAACGGTTATTGACGGCGGTGACCTTTAAAACTGGAAATGGCGCCCAAATGTCCGAAAATGCGACTTTTACACCTTTTTACATGACGTAATAAAATGTGTTCAAAATGTTGCACAGTCCTCAAAATGATAGCAATGAAAACGTTGTCTCATTTTGCAAAAAAATTACCATTCACACAGCTAGGTACACCAAAGTATAAAAAAGTTATTAGCGTCAGAAGATGGCAAAAATTTTTTTAAAATTTTACGTTCACATACATAATTTTTGAAAATGCATTAAAATGCAATAAAACCTATATAAATTTGGTATCACCACAATTGCACCAAACCAAAGAATAAAGTAGAGGTGTTATTTGGAACCTACAAGAACGTTACGCACATGCATTTTTTTCAATGTTTCCATATTTGGAATTTTTTTCCTGCTTCCCACTATATGGCATAGAAAAATAAATAACATCACGGGAAAGTCAAATTTGTTATGCACAAAATAAGCCCTCACATAGCTCTGTACATGGAAAAATGAAAAAGTTATGGATTTTTGAAGGTGGAGAGCGAGAAATGAGCGAAAAAAAACCCCTGCTTCCTTAAGGGGTTAAAGGGTCACGGAAACGGGTCACTCGCCAAAAAGTGCAGACTTTATTGTAGCCGACAAAGACAGACAGAGAGGTGCCCTGCACGCCACAAACGACAGACCGTTTCTGTCATGCTGCTCATGGCCGGGTATAATATTTTTATATTTTGATAAAACTGCCATTATGGGACATGGAAATATCTAACATGTTTATGATTTTTACTGTTTTCATATAGATAATCATGTAATGTCTCATTTTGTTTATGTACAGAATGATCTGTTAAGCACGCAGGGGAAAACTAGGAGAGACTGGACACGAAAACAGACATCTGAATGGGGCCCCCTTTCCCCCTTAAGATAATATACATAATAATATACACATGTGAGTTACAAACACACACATCCATACACTCATATATACACGTTTATATACTTATATACTGTACATAAATCGAAAAAAGAAGAGATAGTTCCTGCTCACCTTCTGATGCACGTAGTCCCCAGCGCAAGCACTTCCAGAGAAACCCCACGGACTGCAGGCACAAAATTCCAAACGAACAAACGAAGTCTGCGCTTTCAGGGATGTTGCAAGTAAAATCAAGATTCTTTATTGTATGCCATTAAAATCCAGAATGGGCAGTTAGCATAGGTGTGAGGGTCCAAGCATAGCGACCTACGCGTTTCGCCCTTAAGCGGGCTTAGTCATGGTCTATAACAAACAGTGTGTAGTATTCCGATTTAAATACCCCCCGCTCCTAGGATGGCGTGTGACGTCACAGTCACGTGATGTGAATCACGTGACTGGGCTAAGCCACACCCCCTCCGGAACGGTATGATTTCAAATGCAATAAAAACTGTCTCAAGTATAAAAAACACAGATAAAGGTAAGATGGATGGATGAGGACTTAGAATATAGTTACACAGAAGCTATAGGAAAGGAGAAAAAATGGAATGGAGTTCTATCTTGTTACGTTATGCCTCTAAGTAAACAAACCGTATGAGAGTGTAAACAAATATACAGGCACTGGCATAGGTGCTTAATTGGGGGTGAATACTTAACCAGAAACAATACAAAGCACATGCTGGTTAAACAATGGTGACAAAGCATCGAATTAAAATATAGCGAACTGACAGTAATGAATACATGCTCATTCATAGCAAAGAATTAAATCCTGTCTAAGGTTCAGACCTAGAGGTTGTGTTGTTTGTAAAGTAAACATCCAATATGTTTCTCTATTCATGAGTTTTCTCCTGTGGTCTCCCCCTCTCTCTGGTTTTTTCACTTTTTCGATGCCCTGCCATTTAAAATAACTATTGTCCCCATTATGCATGTCACGAAAATGCTTAGAGGCTGCTGACATATTAGTTAAATTGGAATTTTTTATGTCTGACAGATGCTTTCTGATGCGGACTTTCAAAGAGTTGGTGGTATAGCCCACATATTGTAGACTGCACTCCACACATGTTATTAAATAGATAACACAAGTGGTGTTGCAGTTCATATATGTGGTAATATCATATTTTTTCTTGGTGGTACAAGATGTAAAGTTGTTGATGGTTAAGAGATGCTCACAAGAGGTGCATCTTAGGTGCCCACATTTATGGTTGCCAGGATGGTGTAACCATGAATATTTTTTGTTACTTTCTACCGTGTGACTTTTGAAAACACTCGGGGAGACAATTGAGCCCACAGTGGGTGCTTTTTTGGATATGATTCTCACACCATCCGACAAGCATTCCTTAAGTTCTGCATTTTGCTCTAAGATAGGTAAGTATTTAGTTATGACTCTCTTCACAAGATGAAACTGATTACTGTAAGTGGTTACAAAAGGGATTGGTTTTGGTTTGGATTTGTTGGCAAATGATTTGTTATGATGATGTTTCCTATCTATGAGGAGTGTGTTTCTATCTACCTTGTGGATCCTATTCCGAGCTGAAGATAGGACATCTGGTTTGTACTCCCTTGCTCTAAATCTCTTTTCCCATTCTAGCATTTGTGTATTGAAGATTTGATCGGAAGAGCTATTTCGACGGAGGCGGATTAATTCGCCATAGGGTATATTGTCAATGACATGCCTAGGATGGCAAGAGGTGGCTAATAATACACTATTTCCTGCTGTAGATTTTCGGAAGGGAGACACATTGATAATGTTGTTGTGACCTTGAATCGTTATGTCTAAATAATCAATATGATCACCACCGAAAAAATGAGTGAATTTAAGGTTCATGTTGTTTTCATTGATATATTTGGCAAAATTGTCAAACTCCGTGTGTGAGCCTTGCCTCAACCACAACAGGTCGTCTATAAAGCGTCCAAACCATTTAATGCATGATTTAAAGGGGTTAGATTCTGTAAAGATGTGATTAATTTCCCACTGTATCATAAAAATATTAGCAAGGGAGGGGGAGAACTTGGCCCCCATGGGGGCCCCCTCCACTTGCAAATAAAACTGGGAGTCAAACATAAAAAAGTTGTTTTGGAGAAGGAAATGTGTGGTCATGATAATAAACTCTTTTAACTGTGGGGAATAAGTGCTGAATTCATCTAGATGTTTAGAGAGATAAATCAATGCCAGATCATGAGGAATCGAGGAATAAAGGGCGACAACATCACAAGATGCCCAACTGTAGCCCTCCTTCCATTGCATTTTATCAACAATCTGGAGTAAATGTTTCGTATCCCTCAAATACGTAGGTGTAATCTTAGTTAAAGGTTGCAAAAAATTATCAAGCCAATCTCCCAGACGCTCTCCCAAGCTGCCGATACCTGCAACAATTGGTCGGCAGGGGGGAGGGAATGTCCCTTTATGGACCTTGGGGAGTGAATGGAAGACTGGCATGATCGGAAATTTGTTGAACAAAAAATCTCTATGTCTCTGATCTAAAACCCCTAATGCTAAACCTTCATCCAACAGTTTGGAAAGATTTTTTTGACAGCTAGGTGTAGGGTCAATGGACAGCTTGCGGTAAGTATGTGGATTATTAAGGAGGTCTTCATTAATTTTCTTGTATAAGGATGCATTTAGAAGTACAATGGCACCCCCTTTGTCCGCACTTCTAATAACTAAGTCAGGATTATTTTTCAAATCTTGTATCGCTTTTTTCTCTAAACGGGTGATATTAGACCTCGATCGAGTACTGTTACATTGTGATTTAAGAGTACTTAATTCTTTCATTACTAGATCTTGGAATTTATCCATACAGTCTCGTCTGGACATGACTGGATAGAAGGTGGGGTTCTGTATTGAAAAATTTTTTTCAGGTCTATCATCTACTCCCTGAGATTCCCTCTCCAAACTTCTGAGACTGAGTATCCCCGCCTGGTCATTGAAATCTGTAAAATGAGAATCAAACAAATTAAGGGCCGGCGGGCCATCATCAGTGTCAGAAGAAAACGGACCAGGAGCTGCTTCCTCCACTCCCTCTCTGAAATGTAATTTTACCGTGAGATTCCGAACAAATTTATTCAGATCTAAAATGGTCCTATAGAGATCAAAGTCCACTGATGGGGAAAAATTAAGTCCCTTATTAAGTATTTTTGTCTGTTGTTCCGTAATAATAAAGCTGGACAAGTTGATAACTGAAGATTCTGCTAACGCTTCTTCGTGGCTCCTTGACGTGTCTTCATTTTGTCTGTTTCTTTGACGGGACCTTTGTTTCCTCCCCCCTCTCCTGCCCCGTTTTTTGAGGGGTATCTCCTGGTGTTAGCTGAAAAGTCTGATGCATCATCTGAGGGACATGATGAAGAACTATTATGAGAGTCCTCGGTTTCTGAGAAACTCACATGGGGTGGTGGACCGTCCTTTTTATGATTTGCACGTCTCCTATGTTTATTTTTAAGGATGGATTTCGGGGTGGAGCTCCTCTCTTTACGATGTAGTTTCCATGTGTAAACCTCGTTATATTTATAGTCCAAGAGATCTCGGTCAAATTTCCTTTTCTTGGTTTCAATTATGCTATTTTCAATAGCTGAAATTTTTGTATTGAGGTCCTCCTCCACAGCTTTAAAATCTTCTGTAGTGACAAGAACTGTAAGTTGTTTTATTATGTCCTCTGTCTCCAGTCGAATTGAATCCAAAACTCTGTTTTCTTCCGTAATAATCAAATCCATCAATTTCTCTGAACAGTCACTTAAAGTCTCATTCCATTTTTCTTGAAAGGTGTCAGAGTAAACCGTGGTGGGTGCCTTTTTAATACGTAGTCCCCGCGGGATCATTTTCTTTTGTAAATATGAGGATAAAGTCTCCGCATCCCACCAAACTTTAGTTTCTTTCTCCATTAATCGCTCCCATCTGCCCTTTAAAATAGTGAGTTCCTGTGATTGGATGCCTGAGCTGCCATTCGTATTGAATAATACAGCTGCTTTCTTTTTGCGGTTATCACTGGTAATGGTGTAATTATCCGCAGACGCTCCGGCTCCATTCACACTTGGATCCATTTATCACTCTATGCAAAAATAATATTCCACTGCCAAATATCAATTCTGGAGTCAAAATACAGTAAGGGAGCAAGGAACCAAAGTCCATGTAAGTTCAGAAATAGAAAAAAGAAGAGATAGTTCCTGCTCACCTTCTGATGCACGTAGTCCCCAGCGCAAGCACTTCCAGAGAAACCCCACGGACTGCAGGCACAAAATTCCAAACGAACAAACGAAGTCTGCGCTTTCAGGGATGTTGCAAGTAAAATCAAGATTCTTTATTGTATGCCATTAAAATCCAGAATGGGCAGTTAGCATAGGTGTGAGGGTCCAAGCATAGCGACCTACGCGTTTCGCCCTTAAGCGGGCTTAGTCATGGTCTATAACAAACAGTGTGTAGTATTCCGATTTAAATACCCCCCGCTCCTAGGATGGCGTGTGACGTCACAGTCACGTGATGTGAATCACGTGACTGGGCTAAGCCACACCCCCTCCGGAACGGTATGATTTCAAATGCAATAAAAACTGTCTCAAGTATAAAAAACACAGATAAAGGTAAGATGGATGGATGAGGACTTAGAATATAGTTACACAGAAGCTATAGGAAAGGAGAAAAAATGGAATGGAGTTCTATCTTGTTACGTTATGCCTCTAAGTAAACAAACCGTATGAGAGTGTAAACAAATATACAGGCACTGGCATAGGTGCTTAATTGGGGGTGAATACTTAACCAGAAACAATACAAAGCACATGCTGGTTAAACAATGGTGACAAAGCATCGAATTAAAATATAGCGAACTGACAGTAATGAATACATGCTCATTCATAGCAAAGAATTAAATCCTGTCTAAGGTTCAGACCTAGAGGTTGTGTTGTTTGTAAAGTAAACATCCAATATGTTTCTCTATTCATGAGTTTTCTCCTGTGGTCTCCCCCTCTCTCTGGTTTTTTCACTTTTTCGATGCCCTGCCATTTAAAATAACTATTGTCCCCATTATGCATGTCACGAAAATGCTTAGAGGCTGCTGACATATTAGTTAAATTGGAATTTTTTATGTCTGACAGATGCTTTCTGATGCGGACTTTCAAAGAGTTGGTGGTATAGCCCACATATTGTAGACTGCACTCCACACATGTTATTAAATAGATAACACAAGTGGTGTTGCAGTTCATATATGTGGTAATATCATATTTTTTCTTGGTGGTACAAGATGTAAAGTTGTTGATGGTTAAGAGATGCTCACAAGAGGTGCATCTTAGGTGCCCACATTTATGGTTGCCAGGATGGTGTAACCATGAATATTTTTTGTTACTTTCTACCGTGTGACTTTTGAAAACACTCGGGGAGACAATTGAGCCCACAGTGGGTGCTTTTTTGGATATGATTCTCACACCATCCGACAAGCATTCCTTAAGTTCTGCATTTTGCTCTAAGATAGGTAAGTATTTAGTTATGACTCTCTTCACAAGATGAAACTGATTACTGTAAGTGGTTACAAAAGGGATTGGTTTTGGTTTGGATTTGTTGGCAAATGATTTGTTATGATGATGTTTCCTATCTATGAGGAGTGTGTTTCTATCTACCTTGTGGATCCTATTCCGAGCTGAAGATAGGACATCTGGTTTGTACTCCCTTGCTCTAAATCTCTTTTCCCATTCTAGCATTTGTGTATTGAAGATTTGATCGGAAGAGCTATTTCGACGGAGGCGGATTAATTCGCCATAGGGTATATTGTCAATGACATGCCTAGGATGGCAAGAGGTGGCTAATAATACACTATTTCCTGCTGTAGATTTTCGGAAGGGAGACTTATTGATAATGTTGTTGTGACCTTGAATCGTTATGTCTAAATAATCAATATGATCACCACCGAAAAAATGAGTGAATTTAAGGTTCATGTTGTTTTCATTGATATATTTGGCAAAATTGTCAAACTCCGTGTGTGAGCCTTGCCACAACCACAACAGGTCGTCTATAAAGCGTCCAAACCATTTAATGCATGATTTAAAGGGGTTAGATTCTGTAAAGATGTGATTAATTTCCCACTGTATCATAAAAATATTAGCAAGGGAGGGGGAGAACTTGGCCCCCATGGGGGCCCCCTCCACTTGCAAATAAAACTGGGAGTCAAACATAAAAAAGTTGTTTTGGAGAAGGAAATGTGTGGTCATGATAATAAACTCTTTTAACTGTGGGGAATAAGTGCTGAATTCATCTCGATGTTTAGAGAGATAAATCAATGCCAGATCATGAGGAATCGAGGAATAAAGGGCGACAACATCACAAGATGCCCAACTGTAGCCCTCCTTCCATTGCATTTTATCAACAATCTGGAGTAAATGTTTCGTATCCCTCAAATACGTAGGTGTAATCTTAGTTAAAGGTTGCAAAAAATTATCAAGCCAATCTCCCAGACGCTCTCCCAAGCTGCCGATACCTGCAACAATTGGTCGGCAGGGGGGAGGGAATGTCCCTTAATTTGTTTGATTCTCATTTTACAGATTTCAATGACCAGGCGGGGATACTCAGTCTCAGAAGTTTGGAGAGGGAATCTCAGGGAGTAGATGATAGACCTGAAAAAAATTTTTCAATACAGAACCCCACCTTCTATCCAGTCATGTCCAGACGAGACTGTATGGATAAATTCCAAGATCTAGTAATGAAAGAATTAAGTACTCTTAAATCACAATGTAACAGTACTCGATCGAGGTCTAATATCACCCGTTTAGAGAAAAAAGCGATACAAGATTTGAAAAATAATCCTGACTTAGTTATTAGAAGTGCGGACAAAGGGGGTGCCATTGTACTTCTAAATGCATCCTTATACAAGAAAATTAATGAAGACCTCCTTAATAATCCACATACTTACCGCAAGCTGTCCATTGACCCTACACCTAGCTGTCAAAAAAATCTTTCCAAACTGTTGGATGAAGGTTTAGCATTAGGGGTTTTAGATCAGAGACATAGAGATTTTTTGTTCAACAAATTTCCGATCATGCCAGTCTTCCATTCACTCCCCAAGGTCCATAAAGGGACATTCCCTCCCCCCTGCCGACCAATTGTTGCAGGTATCGGCAGCTTGGGAGAGCGTCTGGGAGATTGGCTTGATAATTTTTTGCAACCTTTAACTAAGATTACACCTACGTATTTGAGGGATACGAAACATTTACTCCAGATTGTTGATAAAATGCAATGGAAGGAGGGCTACAGTTGGGCATCTTGTGATGTTGTCGCCCTTTATTCCTCGATTCCTCATGATCTGGCATTGATTTATCTCTCTAAACATCGAGATGAATTCAGCACTTATTCCCCACAGTTAAAAGAGTTTATTATCATGACCACACATTTCCTTCTCCAAAACAACTTTTTTATGTTTGACTCCCAGTTTTATTTGCAAGTGGAGGGGGCCCCCATGGGGGCCAAGTTCTCCCCCTCCCTTGCTAATATTTTTATGATACAGTGGGAAATTAATCACATCTTTACAGAATCTAACCCCTTTAAATCATGCATTAAATGGTTTGGACGCTTTATAGACGACCTGTTGTGGTTGTGGCAAGGCTCACACACGGAGTTTGACAATTTTGCCAAATATATCAATGAAAACAACATGAACCTTAAATTCACTCATTTTTTCGGTGGTGATCATATTGATTATTTAGACATAACGATTCAAGGTCACAACAACATTATCAATGTGTCTCCCTTCCGAAAATCTACAGCAGGAAATAGTGTATTATTAGCCACCTCTTGCCATCCTAGGCATGTCATTGACAATATACCCTATGGCGAATTAATCCGCCTCCGTCGAAATAGCTCTTCCGATCAAATCTTCAATACACAAATGCTAGAATGGGAAAAGAGATTTAGAGCAAGGGAGTACAAACCAGATGTCCTATCTTCAGCTCGGAATAGGATCCACAAGGTAGATAGAAACACACTCCTCATAGATAGGAAACATCATCATAACAAATCATTTGCCAACAAATCCAAACCAAAACCAATCCCTTTTGTAACCACTTACAGTAATCAGTTTCATCTTGTGAAGAGAGTCATAACTAAATACTTACCTATCTTAGAGCAAAATGCAGAACTTAAGGAATGCTTGTCGGATGGTGTGAGAATCATATCCAAAAAAGCACCCACTGTGGGCTCAATTGTCTCCCCGAGTGTTTTCAAAAGTCACACGGTAGAAAGTAACAAAAAATATTCATGGTTACACCATCCTGGCAACCATAAATGTGGGCACCTAAGATGCACCTCTTGTGAGCATCTCTTAACCATCAACAACTTTACATCTTGTACCACCAAGAAAAAATATGATATTACCACATATATGAACTGCAACACCACTTGTGTTATCTATTTAATAACATGTGTGGAGTGCAGTCTACAATATGTGGGCTATACCACCAACTCTTTGAAAGTCCGCATCAGAAAGCATCTGTCAGACATAAAAAATTCCAATTTAACTAATATGTCAGCAGCCTCTAAGCATTTTCGTGACATGCATAATGGGGACAATAGTTATTTTAAATGGCAGGGCATCGAAAAAGTGAAAAAACCAGAGAGAGGGGGAGACCACAGGAGAAAACTCATGAATAGAGAAACATATTGGATGTTTACTTTACAAACAACACAACCTCTAGGTCTGAACCTTAGACAGGATTTAATTCTTTGCTATGAATGAGCATGTATTCATTACTGTCAGTTCGCTATATTTTAATTCGATGCTTTGTCACCATTGTTTAACCAGCATGTGCTTTGTATTGTTTCTGGTTAAGTATTCACCCCCAATTAAGCACCTATGCCAGTGCCTGTATATTTGTTTACACTCTCATACGGTTTGTTTACTTAGAGGCATAACGTAACAAGATAGAACTCCATTCCATTTTTTCTCCTTTCCTATAGCTTCTGTGTAACTATATTCTAAGTCCTCATCCATCCATCTTACCTTTATCTGTGTTTTTTATACTTGAGACAGTTTTTATTGCATTTGAAATCATACCGTTCCGGAGGGGGTGTGGCTTAGCCCAGTCACGTGATTCACATCACGTGACTGTGACGTCACACGCCATCCTAGGAGCGGGGGGTATTTAAATCGGAATACTACACACTGTTTGTTATAGACCATGACTAAGCCCGCTTAAGGGCGAAACGCGTAGGTCGCTATGCTTGGACCCTCACACCTATGCTAACTGCCCATTCTGGATTTTAATGGCATACAATAAAGAATCTTGATTTTACTTGCAACATCCCTGAAAGCGCAGACTTCGTTTGTTCGTTTGGAACTGTACATAAATCATATACACACCATATACACACATACAGCATAAACATACAAAGAATACATACATACACATGTAAAATCAGTTTAATATACAGAATATACACGTGTACAAACAGTACCATATAACTACGTAGCATATACCAAGACAAACAGCATATAAACATCACATATGCACACACACATAGAACATGTAAACATCACCATATACAGATATACAGGATATGTATACAGATCCAGCATATACACACTCAATACACCAGATGCCGGGGCCCCCTGACACTGCAGGACCCATAGCAGTTTTTATAGCTGCTACGGCGGTAGTTATGCCCATGAAAGCTCATCATAATTTGATTGTTAATATGTGTATATGTGCAAAAATACTATTTTAATTTCTATGAAGCCAATATAAGTCTAGCCCTCTTAGCAGAGATGATTGTTTACAAAATTTGGATTTTTATTTTTTCTAATTCTTGTCAGAAACTATCTACAATCTTAATTTCCATCTGGTTGTGATGATACCAAAGTTATTATTATTATATTTTCAAATAAAAAAAACAACTGTTAATATAAGAAGTGAATTGCATATTTGTTCAAGAGGATAACATACCATAAATGCAACCCAGGAAGCTCCTTTGAATCTTACAAGAAAGTTATTGCAACTCATCGTAATAAATGCAATGAATTGTGCGAAAGTCAAGTGGATTTAACCATATATATACATAAAGAGAGAGAGAGTATTCCAATAAATTGTTGATAATTATCCTACCTCATAATTTTCTGCTCTTATTTGTCAGTTTTTAATTTTACTCAAACTACAGTGGTTACAGCCTAAAAGTATATTTTGAAAATAGTAAACAACTATTAACACAGTATTTGGAGGGTCAAAGTGCAGCATGCTGTTGATACAGTGTGTTGTCCTCACAGACTTTTCTATAAAGCTTTAAAAAAAACAGCAGGGGCACTCCATGTACAAAATGTCTTAAAATTCAAAATATGCTACTAAAAAGGTCCTTACATTTGTAATGCAAATAAAAGTGTGCATGTCTTATTCAAGTCTTTTTACATTATTGTACATTTCACAAAGTCTAGAAAATTTTTTAGCACCTAGATCTATTTATTTACATAAAAGAATACAATAAAGTGTAAAATAATAAAAAAGAAATAAAATAACAATATGATAAACCAATAAACGTCTTTACATAAATTGACCACTTGCCTTACTGCTTTGTAAATAATCCCTGAATGTCCATCAAGTGATTAAACAAACCAGGAATGTCATTTGCATTTAGTGGCAGGTTACAATTACCTATGCTGACCTGATTTTAAATATGTCTTTTTTGGCATTCCGAATCATTCCAGTACTTTACAACACTTCATTTCACATTACATAGGTCCTTGGTATGTAGTGAGTCAAATAGCAGGCTACTGCATTTTTTCTCTACTTCACAACATCCTTCTCCTATGCTTGCTCAATATACATGACTTGAAGTGAAGAGAGAGCTGAATAAGTGTGGAGGATAAGAGACTGAGATACAGACACAGGCTGCTGCACCTACCTGCCTCCCCTGGGACTCACCACACACTACTGGCAGGAAGCCATGTAATGTGAAATAAAGTGCTTAAATGATTCAGAATGCCAACACGGGTGTTTTTATAACCAGCTTAGTATAGTTTATTGGAACCTGTCACCCGATAAAACTTACATTCCTATTGACAGTTTTGCTTTAACAGTTCTGCTTACATTGGTAATGTGTGCAGATTATCAATGCATCTTTGTTAACATCTCTGAGCTCTGCTGAAAGGTGGAGTCTGCAAGATGAGTTTATGAGTGATACTGCTCCCTCTTCTCTCCCTCTCCCTGTCAATGTGGATGGAAAGTGGGGAGTTAGAGCGGGAGACATCACATGGGCACTGTTTAGGGTTGACACAGTAAGTAACCATGCAAAGTTTGGTGACCTCAGTTTTAGGGATCACAGTTTCTGTCCATGTCCTGTCATTACAGTACTGATGAGAATAAGCTATGTTTCTGTATGTGGACTCAGATTGTAATGTATTGCAAAATAATCAGCAAATTGTGTTATTCAACACTACCGTTTCTCTTAAATGAAGTGCTTCAGAAATTATGTACGGATTCCTTCGGTCATTATACTAGCAAATAATCTACATCTGAAATCATTTTTATATTCACATACGTTCTTGTTTAGTCTTCTTTCCACACAAGAAATTGTTTTGGAAATTGTTGTGTTATATATATAATTTTATTTTACAAGTACCTATTATGGAACTGAAAGATACCATATTTCTTTGAAATCATTTTATGGTATACTTACAAAGCAGATGGAAAAAAGATTGTCTGAATATCTTAGATGAATTGGGAACAAAACTGAAAACCAAATAATCTAGTGAAAAAGTGTAAAGTAGCTGAATCATAGATAAGAACACAAAAAGGTAATAGATGAACAAAACATTTTACAGGGGTTGCCTTAAGGTGGCCGGCTGTATAAAATACAAACCAGAATTTACCTTTTCTGGTTTTCCTTGTGTTCCGTACTGCTGTCTCTCAGTGCCGTGCTCCTGTTTGCACTTTTTGCTCTGACAAATTCTGCCCACCTTGCAATGCCTTCTGGATGTTCAGAGCCACTTATTCTCCTAGCAGATTAAAGATACAATGGGAAAATCACAAACCCTTCCCATCACTCTGTTTAACCCCTTAACGCTGAAGCCACTTTTCCCCTTCCTGACACGGCCCATTTTTTCAAATCTGCCCTGTGTCATGATAAGTGGTTATAACTTCGGAACGCTTTAACATATCCAAGTGATTTTAAAATTGTTTTCTCGTGACACTTTGTACTTCATGTTGGTTGAAAAATTTTGGTGGTATGTTTTGCATTTATTTATGAGAAAATCAGATATTTGGGGAAAATTTGAAAAAATTTTAGTTTTCGAACTTCAAAATGTTATGAGGCTTTGAACGTTAGGTGCGATTTTTTTACATTTTCATAAAAAACGCAAAATCCTGCTATTGAGGGACCTGCTCAGGTTTCAAGTCACTTTGAGAGACCTAAATAAAAGTAAAACCCCATAAATTACCCCATTCTATAAACTACACCCCTCAACATACGTAAACAACTTTTATGAAGTTTTTTAACCCTTTAATTGTTTTACAGGGGTTAAAACAAAATCGGATGCAATTTTGAAAGTAATGTGCCATTCAGAGCAGATTGTGCATTGTCACTTTTTATTGGCTATACAATCTTTATTTTTTTGGCAATTTGGACACATAAGGGCTTATTTTTTGCGACATGAGATGCACTTTACAAATACTTCATTTTAGTGGGTCATTAGCTTATTGATGAGATTTTATTAACTCTTGAATGTCTGGGTAAAAAGAAAATTGTCAATTTTGGTTTACTTTCTTTTCGTATCTTTTTGGGGTCGTACACCGTACACTAAAAATACTATATTATCATTATGCTACAGATGACTACGATTACGGTGATACCTCATTTATATAGTTTTTCATTTATTTTTACAATTTTACTGGATAAAATTTTATATAGAGGAAATCTTTTCGGAGACGTAACTTTAATATTTTTTTGTTCATAGAGCTAGTTTAGGGCTTATTTTTTATCTGTTGAGTGGTACCATTTTGGCGCACATAACTTTTTTGATCACTTTTTAAAACATTTTTGTGTAGAGATTTTATGAAAAATGTAAATTTTTGGCGTGTTTTTTTGGGTTTTGTTTTTACGGCGTTCACCGAGTGGGTCCAATAATGTTTCTGAGTTATTTTACTGATTTTTACGGACACGGCGATACCAAACATGTGGGGTTTTTTGTCGATTTTGTGTTTTTTTCACTTTATTGCATGTGTATAGGGAATATTTGTGTTTAGGGGACTTTAACTTTATTTAATTGATTCTTTTTATTAAAAAATGTTTTTATTTAATGTTTTTAACTTTTTTAAATTTACTTTTACAGGTTAGCTTGAACAAGCGATCCACTGATGTTTGAGTATGCTAAACTTCTGACATAATCAAATCAGTGGTGGACTGTGTCAGAAAAGAGCTTACTTATGTTCTGTGAATGTGCAGAGTGGTCTCGCTATGCTACTGCTAGCGGACCACTCTGCCTGCTAAACGCTCCCGGCATTAACGCTCTGCACTGTGATCACTCAGGCGCCAAGGTGCTCCCAGCTCTTTTGCTTGGCACATAGAATATCAGTGTGATATCAGCTTGGTGAAGTTCTTAAAAATGTATTCATTATAAAATAGACTTGCTGGTCAACAATTTACCTAAGTATAAAATCACAGTAGAGCTGAGTAATAAGGCCAAAAAACAATCTTCCATGCTTCATAGACATGTTTTCCTGATCCATCAATAAGTAAAATAAATATAAATTTACTACCCTTATCTATATATCACTGTACAGCTGCTGCTCTATTGTTCTTCTATACAAAGCAAATGATCACCTCACCAGTCAAAATACTTTCTCAGTACCACATATGACCCACATTGTCCCAGCAAATAACCCCCATTGTTTATTTTAACAAAAGGCAACTGTTACCTCTGTGTTAGCATCTTCCTCAATTTATACTATCAGGCTAAAGAAACGCTGAATCTGTATCCGATTCACTTCAGTCGGCAGTCTGAACAGTGCTTTAGTTGCTGGGCTGCTGATTGAACCTGTCACTCCCCACTCTCTGCAAACTTTTTTATTTATTAACATTAACCTACTCTTATTGCTCTGCCTTTTCCACCTGGAGCAGAGTGCCTACTCACACAAATATTCTATGTGTACTAAACCTATTGCCGGTTAAAATATCTTTGCCAGCTCTATTGTTTGTGCTACTGGTTCACTATATTCTATATTTCTAGTTTCTGATTTTTGGCTCTCCTTCTTCAGCTATTCTTTGTAGCTGTGATTTTGTGTCTTTATTTGCTCTATCTGTTGTTTGTTTTGGTTCTTGTCCACATTTTGGTGCAAGGAGAAAACGTTTTTGTGGTTGTCCTATATCACAAAATACACTGAGGCAAGTTTTCAAGAATGTTTGGGGGGTGGGGCTGGACTTTTAGGGTTCAATATCTTTTGTCCCAGAGTCCAGTGTCCCCATTACATCAACTTTTTAACTCCATAATTAAATTTTTCTATTTATGTAATACTGAATAGTTTTCTATTTCATATGCTCTGCTTAATGCTTGTGACATTGTAACTGTGCTTACACTGCTGCGACTACACTATATTCTGAAATCCAGTACTTCAATTCACAGTATAAGTATATGTAGGACAAAGAATGTATATAATTATATAAAGAAGTAGAGAAAAAAAGATAGATTTATTTATCCATCTATCTCTATTTGTCTGTCTATCTATTTATCTATCAGAAATTAAACAGGGCACATGCAGTAGGTTATGAAAGATGTCCCTGTTGCCCTGCATGCACCATGCGCTCTGTTTATATCAATCTGTCAGAAAATGGATAATTTGGCAGGTTTATATATTCTCTGTTACCAGTTTGAAGGGTACTGATCCCAGATGAACAAGGCATGTCAGATGGGCTCATGGCTGATTGAGCAGGATGTGGCAGTTTAGCATTAGTCCTTTTCTGTACTGCAGCTTAAGGCAAAGTGATTTTGTGTGGAAAGTCCCTTTATACAGTCTGGCATCTTCACTGAGCTACAAGCAAACTGTCTGAAAGTCTTTATTGCAAAGATAATAATATAGTCCTGGTCGTTTTATATCTTGCTTGTTTTCTTACATTTGGGGACATCGGATCAACAGCAGTTAGCATTGGCATTAGCGTATTAGTAAAAGCTTTATTGATAAGGTACATATATACCTCAGGAAAAAGGAACAAACCAGTGTCAAGTCAATGTCATGTTTCTAAATGGATCACTGCTCAGACACGAACCTCTAGGTAGAGGTGCGATAGTGATTCTAGACAACAGGTCTCCACATTTGTTGTGTGAGATTTATAAAACTAGTCTATTCTTGTATGCAGAAAAGACTTTGAAACCCCTCTGACCCTCTACACCACTTAAAATCATATCTATGGTAATAAGATCAAATTATACAATTGACATCCAGTTTATTCAAACTTTCTTAATACTTATCAAGACATATTAAAGGGGATCCATCATCATGATTTTCATAGCCGAACTAATAGATGTCAAATAGGTCAAAGACCACACATGCTATCCTTGCCTTTTACCCATGGCTACCCTTCCCTTCAAGTTTCAACTTGAAACATCATAGCTGCCTGCAATGTTTACTGTATAAAATTGTAGTTTTACTATAATGTACTTTACTTTTTTACAATGCACCTGTCATTGTTTCCATCTTTAATTTTGTGAGATGAGGACAAATGACACCTGTCACTGTAGGTTATAATTATGAATAGGCCTGGAACAATGTGATATTGTCAAGGAAAATTCAACATTTAAGCTCTAAATCAGAAATGAATTGGGATTGTGCCCCTTGGCATTGTTTAGATTTGGAGCACTTTGTATGCCCTTTTCAGTTGAATGTTACTGCTGTTAAACTGGCAATGTATATATCATAAAGTTGTCAGAAAAAGAATTGCCGAAAATATGGGCTAAATGTTTTGTAATGCACCAATTCTAGAAAAGCTCCATTTAACTATCACTATACTAAGCAAGCAGCTATTTATTACCTTTATTGAGCACATTGGGGAAAAATCCATGTTTTAAGAAGAAGAAATAACATAGGAAAATCTACCATAAACATCCATTATAATAAAAAAGCTTACTCATAGATCCAAGCACTGTGACTGTAATCCTCTTATATTTGTTATCCATGGCCTTATTCCTTTTAATATAAAGTTTTAAAATTATGCTAAGAAGACTGATGTTTTTCATTGATGTCTTTTCACCGGTTGTTGTAATGAGAAGAACATGTGTCACCTTCCCACTCGCTGTGCATGTGTAATAGCAGCAGGCAGTGCAACAATGAGTGAGAAGACCTCACTGAGGGGCTTTTGAAACACCCCTCAGAGCTCCTCAGGCTCATTAGCATGATGTTAAAAGTTTATTTTAGAAGGAAGGAAGCCATGGATAACAAATATAAGAGCCACAGTCAGGGTGTCTGGATCTACGAGTAAGTATATCATGATGTATTTTGACAGTAGGTTTTCTTTTACTCTTGAATTTAATGTGTTGATCCTCCACTAGAAGCAATCACCTCTACCAAATGTGTTCCTTGAGCTTCCCACACCCACTGTGCCTGCTTACTTGTAAACCTTGCTCTAAACAACATGTAGAAATTTGGCTGTGTTCCCTACTCTGATATAAACACAGTACAATAAACCAGACAAATCAAAAGAGACTATCAAGAGAGCCAATAAGCCATGTTGAAAACAAAGATAGGGATGAGGTACAAAATTGTGAAGTAGAAGAGGACTCAAGTTTTAGACAAAAGGTTCAAATCACAACAGAATATCACAGGTGTCAGAAAAGCAAATTTAAACTGAGATACAGGAGTAGCAGGTATAAATGGAGTGATCGGACACCACCTCTATAGCTATATAGTTGGGCTTTCCATCACTGCAGTTGACACTTCAGATATACTCCTAGATCATAGAGACTGCTGACCTGTCACTAAAACTACCTCTGTACAACATCACACCTGGTTTTGGTTCTTAGCCAGGAGATTTCAACTGCAGAACTTTCTTAAGCATAAACCATGGAGCAAGGAAGGTACATTATTAGTTATGTGTGGACTCATGAAAGGGTACAGCACCTGAACAACACCCATAGTTACACCCATGTTTAGTGCAGTTATCTGTTTAAATGATGCCGGCAAAGATGATACAGTGCAATTTTGGGGAGGATCGGCGCTGCCCATGATTTCATTGGGGATTGGTAATCCTTCCAAAATATGACACTGTACTTGTAATGTGCATTGTGTACATTATTGAGACAATTAAATCATGAAAGTAGATATCTTTAGATACGGTCTAAATTTACAAAATCTATTCCTTACCAGATTTTAATGACATAATATTGGTTAAATTTTGGCAAACATCCAAGATCCTGAAAGGTAAAATTTCCCAAACACTTCCACAATCCTCCCAAAAGCAACCATAACCACTTCCAGTAATAGACACTCATTTCAAATTGGATGAGGCAATAAAGGGATCAAATTGTAGATGAGAGTGGCAAGGGGGCACAGTATGACAGGCAGGATAGTAAGCCCAAAGCTGAGCCCCCCCAAAGCTGGCACCTGCCTACTTGCTTCACGCGCCCTAAAGGTGGCACGTGACAACAACGAGACAGTCCCTCCCTAAGCCACTGTGCAGACACAAAACAATACACACAAACAAATAACACACACAAATAATGAGCAAGTCCAGGTCACAATAAGAGAGCAGGTACAGAACACAATCAGAATCCAATAGGGATACTCGAGATCGAAAACCAGAATAAACAATTAAGTTAGCATAACAATAGCACATTGCTATATAGCAAGTATATAAGGGAACTCCCGGACATACCTTCCACTGCAGAGTGGAGGACCATCATACCAATAACTCTTTGCTGGACAGGACTGAGCTGGAAGGAGCTGGATGTGGCCAAATAAACTAAATGGCTAAACCGCAGTTCATACACGGGAGACACCAACAGATATTAACGTCTTCTTAGCCGCAATCTGCAAAAAGTGGACGATGCCGGCATTGATATTATTACACAAAACCCATAAAATATATGGTACAACCAGGAATTACTGCTATGATTACAAATTTCTGATCAACTATTTTAGAGTTTTCTCATTATTTTTCCATGCCTAAATTCCCATAGAGACATTATTTACAGAAAAAAAGTGGTAAGTGTCCTGTCAGAAAAGTTTCTAAGCCAAAGATTGGCATTGATAACTGGTAGCTTGATGGATAGCAGCTTCAAACAGCATACTTAAGATCAATGATCAGTATTTTTAATAAAATATTTTGATTTCATGATCTGTTATTCCCAAACTTAATCCATAATTCCATTGTAGATATGCTTTAGTAAATTTATCAGTACATTGTCAATCACTGAGTAAGAGACCTAGACTAAAAGAAGAAGCAGCTGTACTTTCAGAGCCTAAGGCAGTGTTATAGCAGATGACAGCACAGTTATGCACAATGGTTTGAATTTAGAACATTAGTATGCAAACACAGACAAAGCAGAATATGGTTCTAAGGATAAAACTACTTAAGACAAAGTAAAAAATGTTTTGTCCAACACAACATACTTTTCACTTGTTTTATACTTAACATTACCCATACTAACATGTATTCTGAATGCTACATATTTAGTATTAAATCAAAACACAAGTTAATTTACAATTTTCATGTAGTTTCCACTCTATGAAATGTATAGTACCGAAGCTTATGTATGGTACATGCAGGGACATAACTTGAGGAGGTGCACACCCTGGCCAAAGAGTTCTGGGGAATCATAAGATGTTTCTCACAGAAAAGGTGTTCCTCTTCACATAAAGAAACTAGACTATACCTTATATTTGAGGGGCCTGGTCCAGATTTTGCTTTTAGGCCGCACAGCTTCATGTGGCTACATTTATTCCATTGCTACAGTATCACCCTATACTATACTCTTAGCTTGTAAAGCACCTTGTCTAAATGCACTACATGTATATTGCGGTATACTTACATGTAAAGTGTAAAATAATTCCTCCACTGCATGTATAATATAGCATTTCCCTTTTTAGTTACAGAGCACCATTTAATCCATGGTATCATACATATTAATGGGGGATAAAATAGTTTGCATCCAACAAGTATGAATAACAGATATTGACAATAAGTAGACTGAACTGTAAAGAAGGGAAAGACCCCATGATAGCTTATAAATAGAGATGAGCGAGCACTAAAATGCTCGAGTGCTCGTTATTCGAGACGAACTTTTCCAGATGCTCGAGTGCTCGTCTCGAATAACGAGCCCCATTGAAGTCAATGGGAGACTCGAGCATTTTTCAAAGGGACCATGGTTCGGGAATAAAATGTGTTAATTAATTGAAAAAGAATGTCTTCTCATAAGTTAGCAGATGTATGCAAACATCTGCAATCTATTCTTCACTGTTCCGCGCGTATATTATCTCCCGACAAGTTAACAGATGTGAAGAACAGTGAGGAATAGAATAAAAACAGTGAACACAAGATCATTTAAGTGAAAAACACAGTGAAGAATAGATTACAGATGTTCTGCACATCTGCTTACTTGTCGGGAGATACGCTGTCCCGTGCCCCGCTGCTCTCCGTGCCCCGCTGCTCTCCGTGCCCCGCTGCTCTCCGTGCCCCGCTGCTCTCCGTGCCCCGCTGCTCTCCGTGCCCATGTCTCCGTGCCCCATGTCTCCGTGCCCCATGTCTCCGTGCCCCGCTGCTCTCCGTGCCCCGCTGCTCTCCGTGCCCCGCTGCTCTCCGTGCCCATGTCTCCGTGCCCCATGTCTCCGTGCCCCGCTGCTCTCCGTGCCCATGTCTCCGTGCCCCATGTCTCCGTGCCCCATGTCTCCGTGCCCCGCTGCTCTCCGTGCCCGCTGCTCTCCGTGCCCATGTCTCCGTGCCCCATGTCTCCGTGCCCCGCTGCTCTCCGTGCCCATGTCTCCGTGCCCCATGTCTCCGTGCCCCGCTGCTCTCCGTGCCCATGTCTCCGTGCCCCATGTCTCCGTGCCCCGCTGCTCTCCGTGCCCATGTCTCCGTGCCCCATGTCTCCGTGCCCCATGTCTCCGTGCTGCCGCTGCCCCATGTCTCTGTGCTGCCGCTGCCCGATGTCTCCGTGCTGCTCCCCGGTGTCTCTGTGCTGCTCCCCGGTGTCTCTGTGCTGCTCCCCGTTGTCTCTGTCCTGCTCACCGTGTTCTTCAATGTGTTCTTCACACATATATATTGTTCTTCACATACTATTTTGTTCGCACCGTTCCGCGCGTATCTTCCGACAAGTAAGCAGATGTGCCGAACATCTGTAATCTATTCTTCACTGTGTTCTTCACTGTGTTTTTCACTTAAATGATCCTGTGTTCACTGTGTTCACTGTTTTTATTCTATTCTTCATTGTTCTTCACTGTGTTTTTTTAATTAAATGCTCGATCTCGAGCAGGGGAAATACTCGTCCGAGCAACGAGCCGTCTCGAGTACCTTAATACTCGAACGAGCATCAAGCTCGGACGAGCATGTTCGCTCATCTCTACTTATAAACCATTTGGGAGGTATGAAAACAGAAATGGAAAAAAATAAGTGAAGGTAGAAGTAATCATAAAGGACAAGGACAATTATAAACAGTTGATTTTAAGAGTCAAAGTGAGGAACAGTCTATTAGGTTTTAGTAATGAGTTTCATAGCATGGAGGTTATATGGGAGAGATTTAGAGACAGTTGTGAGAAGCGCAGATGAGAGGAAAGCAGAGCAGGAGGTTGTGTAAAAAATGAAGGTTCTTAAAGTGGGAGCAGAAGAAGGAAAATGACTAGGAGATAGCGTATGTCAAACCAGAAACGCAAATCTAGGTTTCGTCATCATGCAGAGTGGTACTGAAAAATGGTAATGAGCTGTTTTAGACCAGAGGTATAGATGGGGAAGAGTAGACGTCCTAGTAAAGAGCTTTGTTACACACAGACAGCGGTTGAGGTGAGGAGATGGTGTCTGACCAATGTATACTAAAAGTACAATTTGAGAAGTATGAGTGGATACAGGATGCTAAGGGATAATTGAGTTTGTAGATGGAGGCAATGGAAATGGTACTGAAGGCAGAGGACAACTACAGTAGGGAAAGACCAGTCTAGTGTCATTCAGCCTTGGAAGAGACTATGGGACTTTGATTAGGGCAGTTCTAAAAGAATGTGGTCAGAAACAATATTGTAATTTATTAAAGAGTCAGTTGGAGGAAAGGGCTATAGTATGACAGAGAAGATAGAACAAGAGATGGCTTCTTTAGGGTAATTGCAATTGTATGTTTTATTTGATGTAACTTATCAGTTTTTTCACATTCTTTTTACTTTTGGTTGACATATACTAATTGTCAGTTCTTAGTAGAATTATTGTCTCCAGTTACAGTTTTCTGAGCTTATAACAGTCTATAACACATTCATATTATAATAGTTTTACAATAATACCCGTGAGTCTAACTGCTGTGGTGGGGAAAATATTTGAGGGGTTTGTTAGAAATGTTATCCTGGAGTATCTCACTGGGCACAACCTTATAACCCAGCGTCAGCATGGGTTTATGAGAGATCGGTCCTGTCAGACTAATCTGATTGGTTTCTACGAGGAGGTAAGTTCAAGACTGGATTTGGGAGACGCTGTGGATGTTGTTTATCTGGACTTTTCAAAGGCATTTGACACTGTGCCACATAAAAGGTTGGTATATAAAATGAGACTGCTGGGAATAGGAGAAAATCTGTGTATTTGGGTAAGTAATTGGCTTAGTGATAGAAAACAGAGGGTGGTCATTAATGGCACATTCTCAGATTGGGTTGATGTTACCAGTGGAGTGCTACAGGGGTCAGTATTGGGGCCACTTCTTTTTAATATTTTTATTAATGACCTTGTAGTGGGTTTACACAGTCAAGTTTCAATATTTGCAGATGATACTAAGCTGTGTAAAGTAATAAAAACTGAGGTCGATAGTTTAGCATTACAGAGGGATTTGTGGAAGCTTGAGGAGTGGGCGAAGAAATGGTTGATGAGGTTTAACGTAGATAAATGTAAAGTTATGCACTTGGGCCATGGAAACAAAAAGTATAATTATGTTCTAAATGGTCAATTACTTAGTAAAACTGGAGCTGAAAAGGACTTGGGGGTATTGGTGGATGGTAAACTTAATTTTAGTGACCAGAGCCAGGCGGCTGCTGCTAAAGCAAATAAAATTATGGGATGTATCAAGAGAGGAATAGATTCTCATGATAAAGACATAGTTTTGCCCTTATACAAATCCCTGGTCAGAGCACACATGGAATATTGTGTACAGTTTTGGGCACCAGTGTATAAAAAGGATATAGTAGAGCTGGAATGGGTGCAGAGGAGAGCAACCAGGATTATTAGGGGAATGGAGGGATTAGAATACACTGACAGATTAAAAAATTTGGGATTATTCAGTTTAGAAAAAAGACAACTGAGGGGAGACCTCATTACAATGTACAAATACCTGAACGGACAGTACAAGGATCTCTCCAAAGATCTTTTTATACCTAGGCCTGTGACCAGGACAAGGGGGCATCCTCTATGCCTAGAGGAGAGGCGATTTTACCATCAACATAGACAAAGGTTCTTTACTGTAAGAGCAGTGAGACTGTGGAACTCTCTGCCGCAGGAGGTTGTTATGGCGGACTCTATGTACATGTTCAAGAGAGGCCTGGATACCTTTCTGGAGAGAAAAAATATCACGGGTTATGGGGATAAAACATTTATTTAATTCTTAAAGGTTGGACTTGATGGACTTGCTTCTTTTTCCAGCCTTATATACTATGATACTATATTAAGAATAAACTTCTTGAAGAAATACATATTGACAAAGTTTTGCATTTATTTTCAAACCCATTTGCCTTGCTCTATTTGTTCAATATTTTTAAGATATTCAATAAAAATGTTATACTATTTTTTAATTATAGCTTGCACAAAACATTGATGGACCTTCAGAATCAACAACTGCAGCAGTTAAGTAACTGGCTTTCACAAACAGAAGCACGGACAAGGAGGATGGAGGCTGAAGTTTTAGGTCCTGAATTGGAAGACATCAAGCGTCAGATAGAAGATCATAAGGTTTGTCTTAATTTATAGCCGCTATCTTTATTCTTTTGTTCATTTATAGTTTTATGGTTTATTTATGTTGGTTAAATAACTTATTTTGTTCTTTCCAATACAGGTATCAGTGGAAAACTATCTTTTAATAT
The DNA here is from genome assembly GCF_040894005.1 of Engystomops pustulosus. Lineage (NCBI taxonomy): Eukaryota > Metazoa > Chordata > Amphibia > Anura > Leptodactylidae > Engystomops > Engystomops pustulosus. Next base: position 108,530,839 of record NC_092412.1, on the reverse strand, counting down.
AACAGTTGAAAGACAGTCACTAGGAAAATGTTGAGGCATTTTACGTCACGGTATAACCCTTTTTTAGGAGAGATAAATGCCATATTTTTCAGAATATGAGAAAGACATACCCTACTATAACACACACTCCAGATTAAGTCATCCAAAATAGGAAAAATATAATTTACACAAATTTACATTACCCCACAAGCACAGCACAAACAACACTGCAACACACACAAACAGATGCAGGAACACAATGGGCACTGCTATACACAGAGAAAGGAATACACACACACCTGTACCCTGTACCAGCCAGCATAATCTTCTCTGCCCCATCCCTGGCAGCATGAGGACCTTGAGTTATACAGGAAGCATGTGATCAGTCACATGCTTTTGCAATAAGTCCAGTTCCTGTTTGTTATAGTTGGGACACTAGTAGAGGTAGAGAGCAGTGTGGAGGCTTTGCTCTCTTGGAGATAGGTAAAATGCTTTTCAGTGCTTCACCCAATCCCCATTAAAGCAGGCAGGAGGCTCTAGCAGTGCTGGATCCTCCTGACCTTAAGACTCAGGCCCTTCTAGCAAGATTTTTTGTGAAAAATACAGTATATATACAGTAAATCTTTTCTGTTCAAAAAAGTAAATTTTCATGCATATAGTATTGAAGGAGAATTATTTTTCTGATTGTACTATACTTCTGGCCCAATTTACATTCCAACACTGTTCCCCACTTCTGTCCAGGTTGTCCATTTCAGTATGCCAATAATTTAATGATGCTTAACTTGCAGGTTTCAAGTGGAAGGCCAACAATGTAAAGAAGCATTCACAATTGCACGACTGTTCTATTTGAGTGGCTTTTCATTGCCATCATCAATTACAACAAATAGATAGGTCATTTTCTTAACATGTGGAAAAAGGAAGCTACTACCTGAGCCTTTGTCAACTCCTTCTCTTCATCCATTAAATTTGGAAAACCATTTCCAATTTCAGAGGTTGTAGAGAAAACGGTCAACAAAAATGTGCAAATTTGATGACCTTTTCGAAGTTTTCAACTTTTAAAAGGTTCATTTTATGCCAATACAACTTTATAACATACATGATAAACAAGATAATCAGAAGTGCCAAAAATGTTTGACTACAACCCAGGAAAAGAGTCATCCCACACTGAGAGCAATCATTGTAAAATTTATAACAGAAAAAATATAATCTTTTCTTTCCATTTTTATAGATTTTTGGCATCTGTAGAAATGAGAGTGATAACTTCCTGTTGTAAAAAATGGTTATATTGAGCAAAATCTGTATTTTTGCCTGCAGGCATGTGGTGGTGAAAATCCAGCACTTGTGGATACATGCAGTGCAAGATTATAGGTTGGTTGGAATAGATAATATGTTATCACACAAAACCTAATACAGAAAAAAGTACAATACTGTTTTAGACATAACAAGCTTGATGTATTTTTCAGTCTACTTCCAAAGACTTTTTGTTGGAGTCCCATCTGCTACAGTTATAGTGCAGCTTGGCATCATATCTCTATAGATAGTTCATCAGCTAGATGAACTATATAAAAATAGAAAATGAATTATTTTGGGACATGTTTTTACAGGCATATTGAAGTAGTAGTAATTTTGCATTATTATGCATACTAAAGTTTTTTTTCAAAGCTCTACCTCTACAAATTGTTCCTACATATACTGTAATCACAGAATAATCTAGCTAAACTACTAAGATTTTGATAATTCAATAACTTTAATAAAGGACATGTACCACCAGGATCAAGGCTTGTAAACTAAGCACACTGACATGCTGGTGTGTGCCCCCTCTAGCAGGATCTGCTCTTCTTCTAGCTTCTTCTGCACTGGATATTACAAAAAAGGATTTTATAATTATGCAAATGAGCCTGAGGGGCTCAAAGTTCCAAATGTCAAGCTCATTTACATTGTTTTTTTAATCCATTTTTTCTAAAAAAAAAACAAGGGCATAGGAATCTAAAAGAAGAGCAGATTCTGCCAGAGGGGGCACACACCAGTGTGTCAGTGCGCTTGATCCTGGTGATAGATGTCCTTTAACCCCTTAAGGACGGAGGGTTTTCCGGCTCATTTCTCGCTCTCCAACTTCAAAAATCCATAACTTTTTCATTTTTACGTGTAAAGACCTGTGTGAGGGCTTATTTTGTGCGTAACAAATTTTACTTTCCCGTAATGTTATTTATTTTAACATGCCGTGTACTGCGAAGCTGAAAAAAAATTCCAAATGTGGAAAAATTGAAAAAAAAACGCACGTGCGTCACGTTCTTGTGGGCTCAGTTTTTACGACTTTCACTCTTCGCTCCAAATAACACGCGTACTTTATTCTTTAGTTCGGTGCGATCGCGGTGATACCAAATTTATATAGGTTTTATTGTGTTTTAATACATTTTCAAAAATTAAACGAATGTGTACAAAAAAGAAAAAAATTTTTTTGCCATCTTCTGACGCTAATAACTTTTTCATACTTTGGCGCACGGAAATGTGTGAGGGGTCATTTTTTGCGAAATGAGGCGACGTTTTCATTGCTACCATTTTGAGGTCTTTGCGACATTTTGATCATTTTTTATTTCATTTTTTATGTTATGTAAAAAGGTGTAAAAGTCGCATTTCGGACATTTGGGCGCCATTTCCCGCCTCGGAGGTCACCGCCGGCCGTAACCGTTTTTATATTTTGATAGATCGGGCATTTTGGGACGCGGCGATACCTAATATGTCTGTGATTTTTACTGTTTGTTATGTTTTATATCCGTTCTAGGGAAAGGGGGGTGATTTGAACTTTTAATATTTTATTAATTTTTTTTATTTTTTAAACTTTTTTTTTTCTTTTTTTTTTCACTATTTTTTAGACCATCTAGGGTACAATAACCCTAGATGATCAGATCGCTCCTACCATATACTGCAATACTACAGTATTGCAATATATGGCGTTTTTGCAGGTCTTACATTACAATGAGCCACTGGCTCATTGTAACGAACCTGCATAAACCATGTAGCCTCCTGTCAAGAGAAGACCCGAGGCTACCATGGTAACCGATCGCCGCCCCCCGATGACGTTCGGGGGCGTGGCGATCGAAAAAAAAGATGGCGGCGCCCGCGCGCCGCCGTCTTTTAAAAGCCGCCCGCGACTTTGCGGGCGGCGTTTAGAGGGTTAATAGCCGCGATCGGTGCAAGCACCGACCGCGGTTATTAGCGGTGGGGGTTTTGTGCAAAATGCAAAAACCCCCACCTCTGTATGAAGAGGACTCAGCCCGTGAGCCCTCTTCATACATCCCTTATACCTCTGCGCCGTAGAGCTACGGCGCAGAGCGTTAAGGGGTTAAATTGATATTTGAAACAATGTATTTAGAGTTAGGGAAATAATAAATAATATCTGCTCTATTTTTAGTGAAGACAAGAATATTTTCTAAATGGAAATGCTAAGGGTACAAAATAATTATTTGTGGATAATATGTCGGTAACATTTCTCTACCACTTTAGGAAATGTTTAACAACACAAGTGTCATGATACAGATATATGATTTATCTGAGTTTGTGCCAAATATTAACGCCGAAGCCACTTTTCACCTTCCTGACACGGCCCATTTTTTCAAATCTGCCCTCTGTCACTATAAGTGGTTATAACTTTGGAACGCTTTAACATATCCAAGTGATTTTGAAATGGTTTTCTCGTGACATATTGTACTTCATGTTAGTTACAAAATTTTGGTGGTATGTTTTGCATTTATTTATGAGAAAATCAGATATTTGGTAAAAATTTGGAAAAATTCTCAATTTTCGAAATTCAAAATGTTTTACTTTTTCCACACATGAGTCATAACACCAGAAAACTTAATAACTGACATTCACCAAATGTCTACTTTATATCTCTGTGGTTTTTTATACATACTATCATTTCTGTAAGCTGTTATGGGGCTTTGAACGTTAGGTGCGATTTTTCACATTTTCAATAAAAAAGCTAAATCCTGCTATTGAGGGACCCTCTCAGGTTTGAAGTCACTTTGAGAGGCCTAAACAAAAGTAAAACCCTATAAATTACCTCATTATAGAAACTACACCCCTCAATGTACGTAAAACGACTTTTATGAAGTTTGTTAACCCTTTAATTAGTTTACTTTTTTTGTATATTTTGTGGGTCGTACACCGTACACTAAAAATACTATAATATAGATCACTACGATTACGGTGATACCTCATTTATATAGTTTTTTATATATTTTACAGGAAAAAAAGAATACAAAGAAAATCTCATTTTTGGAGATATAACTTTAATATTTTTTGGTTGACAGTACTTATTTTTTACGTGTTGAGTTGTCTTTTTCAGTGGTACCATTTTGGTGCACATAACTTTTTTTTATCACTTTTTGGAACATTTTTGTGAAGGGATTTTATGAAAATTTACATTTTTGGCAAGTTTTTCACGTTTTGTTTTTACGGAATTCACCATACGGGTCCTATAATGTTTCTGACTTATTGTACAGATTGTTGCGGAGGCGGCGATACCAAATAAGTGGGGTATTTTGGCATTTTCAGTTTTTTTCACTTTATTAGATGTGTATAGGGAATGTTTGTGTTTATGGGACTTTAACTTTATTTAATTAATTCTTTTTATTCAAAAGTGTGTTTAATTAGTGTATTTTACTTTTTTTCTTTACTTTTACAGGTTAGCTTGAAAAAGCGATCCACTGATCACTTGTTCAAACTATTCTTCACCTAATACAGATGATAAGGCTTCGAGTGCATACATTAGCGAAAAACTCTACGATATCTTAATACATAATCATCGACTGTAATGAGCACTGATATGCAATAATGCATCAAATTTGCTTACATCTACTGTACAGGAAAAAAGAGAACATTAATACTATGGTCCGATATCAATATAATTATCAGTCTTAATACACCACGTGCTAGATCTACAACCTAGATGACCATACACAAAAGCTGTCAGTCTGACTGCAATAAGAGCACTGGAAGCAGTGCTGTTCCTTATGATCAAAATAGGACTCTTGATCCACGTAATACCCCAGAATCGAACATCCAACCTCTCTGTTCAATTCAGCACTGCCTCATCTACGATGCAGGTACTATAATAAAAATGGTCCATTAAACAACGTGATGCTTACTAATCAAACACTGTCACTGCGACAGAGAATGGCCCCAGGGTTTAGACAAAGTACAAGTAAACTTATGACAACTCTACAATACTAAGTTTACAATCTATTCCAAGGGATGCATCAGGTTGATGTAGACCTTTGATTCACATTGCGATCAGTATTGTATCTGCAATAGAAGTCCCGATGGGATGTCTCATAACGGGACTTGACAGGAGGCGGGTCGCACTGCCGATAGTACCGCCCACTAGACGGCGATTGGTCAGGAGATCCGCCCCAGGGAGGCGTCGATGGTGACGTGTCACCAGCGGATTGGGCAGTATTATGTGTGACGCAATACGTGTCATCAGACACATCGTGCGCTTGGATTGGCTGATGGGGGGGGCTCGCCAGCGGTGACGGTCTCAGGATCGGAGATTTAAACGGGGCTGAACCGGCGCGCGCCATGGCTAACACTGGCCGTGATGCACACCACACAGACTATGTGATAATGAACCCTAGTTAACTAAGCCTTACCTTAGACCCCTGATGAGTTTATGGCGAAAATGAAACGCGTAGGGTCCTAGGGTCTGTTAGGGGAATACGACAGGCGCAAAAATTATTTCAAGTAGTCTAGACTAGCAATCTAAACTAATAGAGGAGCAAGTAGATAGGACCAAGTACAGTCCCTTGCTCTACATGGATGCATCTCTGCTAGCTCACACAACTGTGACAGCAGAGTTTATTGCAGATCTAGAGATTACTACTTCGTGATACTGACTGCCTACCCACACAGTGTGGATGTAAATTAAAATCCATCCACATTAGCTTTTACATATCAACTTCGTCAATAGATGCGCCAATAATTATAGCGCAAAAATCTCAGAGTGGGTCAAGGAGCACACAAGCTCATATATCCACTAAAGACAATAATTGACGAAGATAGAATCTTGTTATATGTTTGTTTGTCTGTCAGTACAGTTTTGTCCCATTAATTTCAATTTTAATTGAGAAATAAAAGCTACGAACTATCTGCTTAAACTATACAGGATAGCATCTGCTTGTTCCTTTTAAATTTAGCCTAATTTAATATATTCTTAGCCTAGCTTTGGCTTTGACAACAATTAGCCGAAACATATAAATACATTGACATCAAAATTTATTAGACTAAAAAAAATACTTTAGTTGATCATAGATTTGGATATACCTTATTTATAAAATTTATAACATAAAAAGCCATATTTTAATTATAACAACAACTTTTTTTTGGATAAAAGCCTTAAATAACTAGCCAATTTGAAAAGATTAACATGTATACAGAACTTAAATCCCTTTTAAGACAATCTTCACCTGTAGTGTTGTTAAGAAAGGAACAATACAGATTTTGTTATCTTGGTGTAACATAGCAACAATTTGTCCATTACCACTATTTTTATCCAACAATAACCTTGAGAATTACAGCTGTGCTGCGTACTGCTGTTTTTCTATTACTTTCAGTTATATAATTATATTATATTTTCTTGCTAAAAAAGAATTTATGAAGCACAAAAGTCATCCTAGGTTATAAGTAAACATCTAGATTTTACCATACTGTAAAAGTGTATCGTCTGTAATTGTTTTAGAGCCAACAAATAGTTTCAGGAACAATGCTCATGGTTTCTCTTATTCAGCAGTCCATGCTCTGAGCTCACATCCTTCCAGTGACTTTGCTTGCCACAAGACTGCGATGTGACTTTGCTTGACATATGCCTACCATGTGACTTTGACATATGACCTTGTTTGACATATGACCACCATGTGACTTTGTTTGACATATGACCACCATGTGACTTTAAAACATGCCTACCATGTGACTTTGTTTGACACAACTACTGTTTGGAGTTTTTTTGTGTATTTAAGTAAGCAAGCAGCAATGATTGGATAGATGTTATATTAGCCTGAGGAAGAGGAATTCCAGATACCTCAAAATGCATTGTATTTCAATCTGTATATCATTTAAAAGTTCAAATAAAGCATTTTAGCACCGCTCAGATGAAGTGGGATAGAAACGTGAATTTTTAATGTGAGCTGACAGCACGGTTTTGAAGGAGCTACAGCATCTCCCAACCAGATCATCAACATTAATGGATGATAACGGAATGTTGTTCTCATTAAAGAAATAGAATGAACAGCTGTTGCTTCTAGTCGCACTGGCACAGGCAGTCCCCAGACTACTAGCAAGATAGGATCCATAGGTTTGTTCTTAAGTTAAATTTGTATGTAAGTCAAAACTGTTTGTTTTATAATTGTAGTTCCAGACAAAAAAAAATTGCCCCAGTCACAATTGGAGTTTTTTTGCTTTAATGAGACCAAGGATTATCAATAAAGCTTCATAGCAGCCACCTTACAGGTGATCATTGCAGCCTGGGACTAAAGAAAAGCATCCACAGAGCTTCACCAGAGGTTACAGTGGACAGAGAGGTGTGTCTTTAAATGGGGGTTATCTGTAAGTCGGGTGTCCCTCATTAGGGAACCACCTGTATTAAAAACTCAAAGATCTTTCTTGAGACAAGTAGCTCAAGGAAATATGTAATTTTTTCCACAGCTGGTGCTCTATTCATGAGATACAGTTTGGTGTGGTGTATAGATGCATATCAAAAGGAAATTAATTGGCACTCACCCATTTGGGATCATGAAAAAGTCTTAATGCAGATGTGATGCAGAGGTGCTGTTCAGGCGAGCGACATCCGTTTCGCTCTTTTTCAAGCTGCTTGTAATGGATTGTTCACATGCTAACAAATACAACTTACATATTGACTCCTGCACTAGATTGGAGACCCAACAGCTGTCATTACAATCAGATAGAGTTTTAAAGTAAAATGGAAAACTGAAAGAAATGTGAGCTCATTAATTTTTCTTTTGGTTACTATATATGCTATATATGTGTCACCGGTTGCAGGCACACCGAAGTGCCTCCCAGTGCCTCCAGAGCCTGTCTGCTGCAGAACTCACCTCTCCTGGCTCCATCAACGGCCACCGTGGCTCCCGCGGTCCGGTGCCCATGTCCCTGTCTGCTATGGCACGTGTGCGCCGGCTCGCAAACATTTTAAGACCAAGCGCAATGATAATTGGCGGTGGCCTGCCGCCTTCACTGATAAATACCCAGCCCTTCCTGGATCCTCTGCCGGATCTATGGGCTTCTATGCCTATGAAAAAGCTTTGTTCCATACCTTCTTCAATTATCACGATTTCCCGTTGTGACCTCGATTCCAATCCCATGCTGCCTGTCCTGACCTACCACTACTCCCCAACTACGCGATTGCCTGACAATTTTGTACTATGCCTTGGCCACCATCGCAGACAAAGTTTCGCCTGTGGAACAAACTGGTGGTACCATGCAACAAGTCCATCGTCATCGTCCGCGGTGGTACAAGGATCCACTTACACTGATCCTGACAGTAAGATCTGGCCATGGAACCCGTCGGGATCCACTACCAGTGCTGGCTGATCTTACCACCGTAGTGGTCCAGCAGTCCTGGCAGCTTGCCATGCAAGGTTAGCAACTCACACAAGTCACCGCCATGTTGCAGCAAGTGATGGGTGCTCAGCAGCAGAGTCTAGTTTCTGCAGTGCTTTGGTCGAAAACAGGAGAACCTTTGCCTCTACTGTGCCAGCCCTGAACACTTTCTTGAGTCTTGTTCAGTCAGTCCTCAGTTATTCAGTAAATGCATGTACCTAGTGTTTTTGGGAGGAGCATCCCTAGATAAGAGCAAAGTTTCACCATGACTGAGCTTGACTGTTTTACTCAGCTCCAAGACGGGTACTCAGTTTCAAGACATAGCCTTCTTGAATTCTGGTTCTTCAGGAAATTTTGTGGATGCTGCTATGGTCTCCCGGTATCACCTTCCTGTGGTCCACCTAGAGAAGCCCCTGGCTATCTCCTCCATCAGTGGGCAAGTCCTCAGCGATCCAGTTTATTACTGCACCAAGCTTCTATCTCTGCAAGTTGGGGCTATGCGCATGGAGAGACAGTTGTTTTATGGGTTTCCCAAATCTATGCCTGCTGTTCTTTTGGGTCTCCCATGTTTGTAGCAACATGCTGCATTGCACAACTGGCAGACTGGGGAGATTCTTTGGTGGGGTCCAGAGAGCCAGATTTGCTGTCTTGTGGTTCTTCCACCGCTGTCAACCTTGTCTTCTTCATTATCCTCAAAGCCTCTGTTGGGTCTTCCTGCTGCTTATATGGACTTTTCCAATGTATTCTCGGAGAAACAAACAGAGACTCTGCCACCACACCATCCTTATGACTGCCCTATAGAGCTGCTGCCGGGCGCATCTACGCAAGGAGGTTGTGTATACCCGTTGTCCGTACCCGAGACCGCGGCTATGTCAGCCTATATCAAGTAGAATCTGCAGAAAGAGTTCATCTGCAAGTCTTCATCTCCTGCTAGTGCTGGATTCTTTTTTGTGGCCTAGAAAGATTGTTCTCTCCGCCCCTGCATAGACTATTGTGGACTAAATAATCAAGAATTAGTCAACAACATTTTCAGAGACTTGTTATATACCTGTGTCATGTTCTGCTTGGACGATATCCTGGTGTTCTCTACTGACCTCAAACTCCATCAGGCCCATAAACGACAAGTTCTTATGTGTTGTCTGCGGTTCTTCACTTGTCTTGCCCAGTAGGACTACGCGCTATACAGAGATTCTTAGGCTTCCCTAACTACTACCGGCATTTTATACCACATTTCTCTTCCCTCGTGTTGCCTATTGTTGTCATAAAAATGTAATAAAAAGTGAGGAAAAGGTCATGCAGTCACCGAAATGGTTGTATTGAAAACGTCATCATGTCTTACAAAAAAATGACACCTTACACATCTCCATTTGTGAAAGTTTGAAAAAGGGTTTTTTTTGTACAAAAAGGTTTTACATTTTTAAAACTTATTGAAACCAATTTAATTTCTGTAATCATGCCAACCCAAGGGGAGCCGTAAAAACTGAGTCCCCAAGAAAATCCTGGATAATCGTTTTTTCATCATGTTCAATGCATTTCACCGTTTTTTTAAATGAAAAATGAAACACTTGCACTAGAAAATACAATTGGTTATGCAGAAAACAAGAAGTGGATTTTTCAAGAAGTAGACCATGAACCGGAAAAACGAAATACAAAAGGCATTCTAATCATTCTAGGCAGTCCCTCATAGCATCAACTATGCATTATGGTGCCACCAGACAACTTTGCTTTGACAAACATCCGTTGTCAGGTAAGCCATTATGACTATGTAGAAAATAAAACCACTGTGCAATAGGGTAGACCCCATTAATTTATGATATCTCTGTAAATTACTTGTATTAATGATATCATATTATGGATCTGTAAAATTGCATTGCACTCATAAAGAATCCTGGCATATTTCCAAGTAAAATACAGATGTAAAAAACATTCCTTGTCTATATGTTATAAGACTTTTGCTGCTGAAAGAAATCTGGCAATAAGTAATATAAGAGGAATATACATTTTACAGCTGTTCAGCTCTGTGCTTCACGCAATAGTCGACCAAGCTGTTGTGCTTTCTGGGATATTGTTTATGTTGGATCTGCTGACTGAAACAGAAAGTTTAGAATGAACAAATTTCATTTAAATTCAGGGGATTTATAAAGGTTTCTCAGGGATCAGTTAAGCATAATTAATTGTAAATGTTGCGAACTATTAGATGTAAAAATAAGTAAAAATAATAATGTCAACAAAAAGGAAATTATTCACCCCTCTGTTGGAAACATATTAACCCTTTCAGGACCTGGCCCTTTTTTGTTTTTTCATTTTCATTTTTTACTCCCCATGATCAAAAATCCATAACTTTTTTATTTTTCCATGTACAGAGCTGTGTGACGGCTTATTTTCTGCGTAACAAATTGCACTTCAGAGGAAGCGGGAAAAAAATTCCAAATGCAGTGAAATTGGTAAAAAAACGCATTTGTGCCGCCTTCTTGTGGGCTTGGATCTTACGGATTTCACTGTGCGCCCCAAATGACATGTCTACTTTATTCTTTGGGTCGGTACGATTACGGGGATACCAAATTTGTATAGGTTTTATAATGTTTTCATACATTTAAAAAAATTAAAACCTCCTGTACAAAAATTTTTTTGGGGATTTTGCCATCTTCTGGTGCTAATAACTTTTTTATACTTTGGTGTACTGAGCTGTGGGTGGTGTCGTTTTTTGAGGATTTTGATGACATTTACAATGTTATCAATTTTAGGACTGTTTGACCTTGTGATCACTTTTTATAGAATTTTTTAATTTTTTTAAATGACAAAAAAGTGCCATTTTCGACTTTGGGCGCTATTTTCCGTTACGGAATTAAACGCAGTGAAAAACCATTATCATATTTTGATAGATCGGGCATTTTCAGACGCGGCGATACCTAATGTGTTTATGATTTTTACTGTTTATTTATATTTATATCAGTTCTAGGGAAAGGGGGGTGATTTGAGTTTTTAGGGTTTTTTATTATAATTTTTTTTTTTTAACTTATTTTTATTTTTATTTTTAGTACTTTTCAGACTCCCTAGGGTACTTTAACCCTAGGGGGTCTGCACGATCCTATCATATACTGCCATACTGCAGTATGGCAGTATATGGGGATTTTACTACTCATACATTACAATGTGCTGATAGCACATTGCAATGCATGGGTTAACTTGAAGTAGCCTCGGGTCTTCACGAGACCCGAGGTTACCATGGCGACGGATCGCCGCTCCCCGATGACGTCACGGGGAGCGGCGATCCTAGAAAAGATGGCGGCGCCCACGCGCCGCCATCCTTTTGAAGCCGCCGGCAGCATTGCCGGCGGCGATCGAGGTGAAAACACCCGCAATCGGTGCTAGCACCGATCGCGGGTGTTACCGGTAAGCCTTTGCTGCAATATGCAGCAAAGACTTACCAGCTATGGAGAGGGCTCAGCGCGTGAGCCCTCTCCATGCACCCGCGGCCGACCCGTGACGTGACGTCTTTTGTGCTAAAATTATAAGTTAAGATATTTTAAATCATAAATAACCTATAATGAAGATAGACCCAACAAAACTAAAATTTAGCTGTAATTCATTTGAATCAAACCCCAAGTTGAGAAAGTCAATAAATAAAGTGCATGGTATCTCTAAAGCATACACTTCTGGTGGTGGACCAGAGGAATGTGTTGGGGGGGACTTAATGCCTGAATGTGTGTTTTTTCTTACAATGCTTTGACAATAGCAAAAAATTAACGTTTGCTGCACACAAACATATTCTTCCTATGACTTCAAACTACGAGTCTCTTGGTTGTTTTTGTGGGACATGTGTCAATAGTATTTTTCCAGAACAGGGGTGTAACTAGAGTGGATGGGCTCTATAGCACGCTTCCTCATCCCCACAACTCCTTAAACATAAAAAATACATATTTATACACACATTTATACATACATACAGCATATACATATCAAATGCACTCACATATGCACAACATATACATGCATACAGTACAGTAATCCTATACACATCAAATACACAATGGGAGAAATTTATTAGAATTGTCTGGGGACAGAACTGTTGTAGTTGCCCATGGCCCATGGCCCAGGGGCAACTAGAACCATTCTGCTCTCAGACACTCCTGATAAATCTCAGTGTTCACCACTACACCTCATAATGTAAAAATGGAACATGGCCATGTGGAATCGGCTTAAAAGTGACCCTTCTACAGCAGACCTCAGCTGCCAATGTATTCAATTGTTTACCAATAATTCTAGTAGACACATAGTAAAATCACTTTATATTGCATCCGTTTAAAAAATGTTAGGCTTGAACTGGAAATTTTTCATTTTTTTTTCACATATCAACTTGATGTTTTTGAATGCAGATCCCACAATATTTCCCAGCACTTAATAGAAAACTTCATGTCTGCAAAGTAATGGAGCTTTCACTAAAACTATACTTACATTTAAAAACAATCATAATGGATATTACAGATATAGCATAAGTTAAGGTTATTGAAGGTTCAGGGCCACGGTGTATTTAATATTTGCATTATTAAGTAAAATTTTTGCAATTTGCTGCACTGAGTTCAAACTACTGATAAAAGTCCTGCATAAACAGTATATTATTAAATACCCTGCAGTAATGAGTAACCAAGAACTTACTAGCAAGTTGTATAATTTGTATAGAGAACTTTTCCTGTATCAGTTTGACATTTCTGTATGTTCAGTAATTAGTGATATAATTCTGTATCATTGATTATTTTACCTTGTGCTTGACTTGTTGTACGTTTGCGCTTGTCCTTGTTAAATCTGTCATGAATTCAGCTATAGAAGAAGTGACTACATACCTTTTTGATGGTGTTGCCCATATTAATTCACAGAAAGTTTCAAGGCTGCTAAAGAAGCATGGCCTCAAGGCAAACAGATATCACGTTAACAACAGTGGTTCTGATGCATAGAAATAAGCATGAAGTTTTGTTTCCATAGTGCAAACTATGAGAGATCCTTGACAACTGGTTCAGATAAGACTTGTAGGAACATTCTAGAACAAGATATTCTGTATTTGTAATGTACTCAATGTGCTTTTTGCAGAGGGAACTCCTATATTTATTGATATTTACTCACATAAATGTGTATCTTAGATTTTTTGTTCAAAACCATCACAAGCACACATACAAAACAATCACACCACCCAGACAGCTAATTTACATCAACGCTAATAAGCATAGTAACCCCTAAATGATTTATGTATCTAATAGAAGTTTAAAGTGAACATCAACCTTTATCTCTGGATTTGTTACTTAGCTTTATGCCTATGCATAATATTTGGGGCTCTATGTCGTTAAAAAAATAACGAAGTACCAATTCCTGGAAGAGATTATATTCACATGTTTTGCAAATTTCAGATTTAGAAATCAATGTTTGGGCAGAGAAATATAAAACATTTGGGACCTCTTGGTATGTCTATGTCAGTAGATACTTTGGTCTTTCTCATGCACAAATTCTGGGGTATCTGTTCTTGATTGTCTAGAATTACAATTTCATTGGAAATTTACTGCATTTATGAAAACCGACATTTCAGAAGTATTAAAGGTCCTTTTTTAAATATTTGTTTTTACTCCCTAATGCTAAACAGAGGAAGGCACTTTTTAAACTTATTTTGTGTTTTTGTTCCAGGTTTTACAAGATGACCTAGAGCAAGAACAAGTCAGGGTTAATTCACTTACACATATGGTGGTAGTGGTGGATGAGGCAAGTGGAGACATAGCTACAGCTGCATTAGAAGAACAGTTACAGGCAAGTATATACAATTTACTCTTTCTGAATATCCTTTATGGTGTTTAACTCTTTAAACCAGTTTATATGTTAAGTCTTAGACCCTTTTTATTCCAAATTGAGATGTGTCTCTTCCTGCTGTAATAACTTTTCAACACTTTTACTTATCAACGTGATTTTGATTTATTTTAGTAGTTTATCTGATTGGTTATGTTATTTTTGGAGGGGAATCAAACAATTTGGTAAAACATTTTTAAAGATTAACATTTTTAACTTTTTAAACAAAAGTCATTCCACAGATTTTTTCATAGGAAAATTTCTCCAAATGTCTTCCATTAATTTCCATATTTTTTATGTTCAGTAGTTTTTATGGATATAAGAATGGTCATAGTTGTAGCATAAGGTTTTTTTTTCATTTTTTCACAAGATTTTTTTTTCACCAGTTTGAGATGTTAACAGTGACCCCATTTTAAACTATAACTCTTAAAGTGGAGTAGTGACCATTTTATCCCTGAGGTCCTTACCCAAATGTAATACAAATTGAATGGTGCAAAGTAAAAATTGCATTTTTCACTAAAATAAGCCCAGCTCATGCCACTGGAGACAATCACCCTAAAAATCACTATGCAGGTCCTCCTGGGTACAGCATAGGGCAAGGCCGAGAAGGGAAGGGCAAGTATATGGATCACTTTTTAAAAATGTTATTTTGGTAGCATGAAGCATTTGTAAATGCCCTGAGGGACCAGTACAGTAGAAGCCAATCATAACTCATCCTACAAGCCTCAAAGAATGTATTTGGTGGTGGAGTGTGGTGGTCACTGGTGGTGACCCAAAACTAACACATAACGGATGGCAATTTTTTTCTCAAAATTGCAATTTTGTTCCAAATATCTTATGTTCAACTCATTCCTCTGGAGACAGGACCCAGAAGAAAAAGCGTGGCATGCAGCTTTATATATAAGCTGTGTACAGCATCAGGGTACATCATCTAATAAAAAAAAATATCCAGGTGTGGTAGATTCTAAAACCATCTTTTATGCATAGTCCAGGTTTGTTTTGGCATGATAAAGAGTTTACTTCCTAATCCCCCTTTTATAACACACTTTACACCTTTTTTGAGTCCTTCCCTTGCCTGCAGTTTGGGGAACTACTAGAAAATGTTGCCCTGGTACAATACATGTGGCCTCCCTTCCAGAAGCTCTAGTGCTCCCCCTTTCTGGTATGTAAAATTCATGTTTTATTACCACCTATTAATATTCCAGAAAATTTCACCATCTGGCCTGCACATGTAACATGTGCTTTATACAGTGTCATCTGCATGATGTGCACGGCCAGCTTCTTTTACACCCACCTGGACTTCCAAATGGCATTATAAGACTAAAGCACCTGGTCCAAAAATTCAACTTCTCCCATGTACTTATTGTACTCAAAAATTCATTAAAAATTGTGGGCTTCTGCACACGTAACTTGTACTAGGACAAGGATGCTGCTGTGCCCATGTATTGTTCTTAATACAAGTACCTTTATCTTGTCAGTACTTAATACACAAAAAAAGATTTTTCACAAGCAGCAGTGACAATCAGGAGGGAGCAGGAAGAGGATGGGAGTAGTAGTGGTGTTTTTTTTTTTGCAAAGAACACAGTAGCATGATTCTGCTCCATTCTCCAAACAGTCAGATTTGACTGTCCAATAACAGCAATAGGTGAGAGGGAATGCTCCAATTGGCTAGGTAATTAGGAGGATGTCTTGCCTCCTTCCCCCAAGTTTCAATGACATGATGACATGACAATGTTAAATATAAGTGTACACACACTTAATGTATGTAACTGTCATAGTAAAGTCATTTTTGTTTGGATTCCTTGCTGACAGTTTAAGTATCTCCATAGATTTGAATAGAATCAAGGTACCTCAATATCAGGATATTTGGTGCTTTACACTAAAATCAGCTGTGTTGCATTTGTAAATGCAGATATTTACATGTTTTCCATTTGTCTTAGGCTACATTCACACTGCCATTGCCCACCGTACTGTAGCACGGTGGGCACACAGCGGCACCGGGGAGAGGAGGAGGGGCTGCTGATCACCCCCGCCCCTCTCTATAGTCGAGAAAAGATGGGACATGTCCTATCTTTTCATAGACTACAGAGTGGTACAGTGCTGCACGTGTGGGGGATGTATATAGGCCGTATATATGTCAGCCATATATACGTCCCACATACAGCAATGTGAATGCAGCGTAATGGTGTGTTCACATCTAGTTCACATCTAGTTTTTTTTACATGTTCAGCATGTATGACACGAAAGTGCCTGACGGACATGCTGATCATGCCCTTAGACATAAGGCTCCTTTAGACCTAGTAGACTGTGCTGTTCCTTGCTAATGTTCCTTTCTACTTCCTGCTATGAAAAGGGTTTGTTCATAGGAAGCCATTGTAGCCTGTGGGAGATGGATGACTGTATTTCATCCATTCACAGCCTCCAATTAATATATATCGTTGGTGTTCCCTCAGTGATATTTCTGTCCATATATGGACACCATGAACATAAGCAAATTGCTGTCTGATGCCTTGTTCTACTTTTAGTTGGGGGCTGCTTAATCGGAAGACAAACACTGGTATACATTTTAGCCCAACATATATTTACAGTGGAGGGGTAGTCTTGGCTTTCTTCTTTTTTATATTTCTACATATTTGATATCCAGCAATCCCATCATCACAATATTCTTAGATCAACAACTTCTGAATAGGTAACATCTTTAATAGAGATTATCGAGTATACTCGTCCGAGCTTGATGCTCGATCGAGTATTAGCATATTCAAAACAGCTCGTTGCTTGGACGAGTATTTTGCCTGCTCGATAACAAGCTTTCACTTAACAAAACACATCTGCTAACTTAGTACAGAGAGGTGTTCTTCACAATAGTATGTGAAGAATAATATGTGTGAAGAACACATTGCAGATGTTTAACACGGGTCATTCTCCTTTTTGAAGTTCCACAAATATTCCATTGATTACAAAGAAAAACGAACAAACAGGACTGACTTCCTTATTTCTCAATAAAATGACACATTTTATTGCAGAGCCTTGGTCCCCTTGAAAAATGCTCGCGTCTCCCATTGACTTCAATGGGGTTCGTTATTCGATACGAGCACTCGAGCATCAGGAAAAGTTTGACTCGAGTAACGAGCACTCGAGCATTTTAGTGCTCGCTCATCTCTAATCTTTAACCTTTTAAGAACATGATCAGTGGAAGTGTACAGCAGAGACCCACCAATAGGAAAGACAATCAATGTTGACACCAATTGTGTTAGTTTACAAATAATGGGGTCAATGTATTAAGATAAAAAGTATCAAGCTTCATCATTCTTGTCTTAAAGGCTACCTGTTACCAGGGACCTCATTTTTACTAAAGGAAGGTTACAAAAGCCCATTACACCTGCATTGCATTGATACGTTTGTGCCTTCTCTAAGCATTTTCATCACAATATAATTGTGGTTTAGCTTACCAGGCTGCCTGCCAGAATCTTGTGCTGAGTCCCGGGAGAACTTTTGGTTCGGAGGTATTTAAAAAAACAATTGGTTTTCCTGGTGCCCAATCCTTCCTCCCTTCATCCATACTTCACTCACACAGGGACAGAGCTGACTGCATGTTGAGGTAAAATAAGTGGGGGAAGTAAGGCTTGTAAATAAGAATAAGGGGGGGGGGCTGAAAGCAGAGGAATCTGGATGAAGGCAGGAGGGATTGAGTGTCAGGAAAGACAAGTGTATTTTTTAAATGCATCCAAACCAAAAGACCCCCTCCCCCCAGAGCTCAGCACAGGATTCTGGAAGGGAGCCAGGTAAGTTAAAATATACAACTTTTTGTGATGTAAATTCTTAGAGAAAGCACAAAAGCATCTTTTTTAATGCAGGTCTAATGCGCATTTGCATCCATGTTTTAGTGAAAATGAGGTTCCTGGTGACAGGTTTCCTTTAATATTTGCCACACCCAGTGTGCAACATCGCCAGAATAAGTAAAAAGTTATGGCTTAGCTTTCAACCATAATCAGGGCCCACCCTGACCCACCTTTTCCCTGACCCACTGTGCCTACTGTTCTTAAAAAAGGTGCAGATGGAATAAACAGGGCAAAATGTCAAATATTCTATGACACATACCAGAGATTGCAACTTTTTCATGCCTTGTATGCCCATAAGACGGCTATGCAAGACATGACACATAAGGACCATTGATCCTATATGGTGAAAAGAAAAAAGCACTAAATAGCAGAGTTTGTAGTGACCCAAATAAGAAAATTGATACATAATTTGGACAGAACAGATAAAAATTGTAAAAACAAAACAAAAAAACACAACTGTATTTAATTTAGCAATTTCATTGCATTTCTAATCTTTGTTTCCATCTTTCCAGAACATTGTAAAAAAAAATGTAAATGGCTCGACATATATAAGCCTTGACACTTCATTGCTCTGTAAACAAAAATCCCAAAAAAATGTTTTGGCTTTTGTAAAACGGGAAGTTAAAAATGTAAAATGCAATTTCTGCATAGTAGACATTATAAAGTTGTCTATGTTCCTTTAAAAACATCAAGAAAACAGTCATATCTCTATCTACATAGGCACTTTTTGAATATGAAAGTTGCTAGGTTTCTAGGCTGTATTCTATGTTCTTTTTTTATTCTGGCTAAAAATTGTAAGCCTCAAGAACCCATTAATAAAATAAAAAGTAATATTGTTAGTGCTAATTATTTTGTAATGAATTAAAAGCTGCATTGGCCCTTGAATTCAATTATATTTCAATCATCTCCAAAAATATAAATTAGCTATAAAAATGTCTCAAACAAATGAAGACAATTACTATTAATAATACATATATATTAAGCGTTGAAAGCATTTTATTCGAAATTATCCCATTGTTGCCGTGTTAAATTATTATTAGATTAAAATTTTTCAAAGACTTTTACTGCATAAAAGTGGGCAAGAAAAGTGTGTAATTTATTTAGTCTCTGTTTTGAAATATGGCCAACCATAACACATCAGTTTGCTAACAATTAAAAAAAAAACCTGAATCACTGCGCAAAAACACAGGTGGCTCTAAAAGGCTCTAATTATCCTCCTGCTATACATGATTAGGCCACAACTCATTATTACACCTAAAGGGTTGGGACTGTGTTCAACTATGTTTTATCCTCCTGAGAACCATGTTTCCTTTGTACTCTGGTAATATTTCAATAGCCCACATTTAATTTGGATAATAACTGGGAGAACTGAGGTTCAGCTTAAGAAGACATATATATTTAATAAGTCAGTAGGTGTTGAAGTAAATGTACGCTGAAAATATTGATATTTGTTTTTATTCTTCTATTTACTCTATACTGTACAATAGAACAGTTTTCCCCTGAGTGATGTTTACACAATAAACAACATTTTTACCCCCTTACTTTACAATTTTACTCAGTTTTATTGCTGTTTTAGCTCCTATTACTCTCTGAGCAGGCACATTGAGATCCTTATGTGCTGACAATCTGGTTAGATTATCAGGTTACAGGTTTATCTACCCTTTTATTTAGCTTCTGAACATTCACGAGTATTTGACACATAGAAAAAGAGAGATGAGGCAGATCTGAGATAAGAAATTATGAGATCCATGAGATGGATATAGCCCACAATGACATTTTCCAGCTCTGCTAACTCATCTATATAACACACATTCATCTTTGCTGTACCTCCTTTCCCTGATATAAAGATCTTATCTTGCATGTAGCTTGTAGATTGTCTATTTGCTGGCAGGAAGTGTCTCTGTTTGAGCTTGTCTTGGAATACAAGGGGGAGGGGTGATACAGAGACACTGCAGGGAGGAGAATTCATAAGAAGCAACCGATATTGTTTATACCAGGACTGATAGAGACAGCTTTGAATTATATCTGTTCAATTCTGCATTTGTGTTCATAACAGTAAATTAGAGAATGTGTTTTTTTTTTGTTACCCTGAGTATACTTGTCTTTGTGGGAATACCCCTTTAAGATTAAGACTCATTGATGGGCAGGCATCAAAGTTTTTACTGTGTCTGCCCCTCTAAAATGAACAAAACATAATAAAAAATGTTCAATGTTATATTATTTATTGCAAACTGTCATTTAGTGTATAATTTACACCTGTCATGGATTTCAAATACAGTGGACTTGAACTTATTGGAATCTCTTAGTAAGTGTCTGGACAAGTACACTGAAAATGGTTACATTTTTGAACAATACATTGGCCCAAATATGTGTAATATTAACATTTTCAACCTTAAACCCTTTGCACCCTCAAGTAGGGCATCAACTACCTTTTTTTAGATTTTCATTTTTGATGTCTGTCTCCCCATTAAAAATCCCTCTCCTGTCATATATGCAAATGAGCTGAGTAGTGTCCTATTTATCTAAAGAGATAATTCAGAATGAGAGGCTGAAAGAAAATGCTGTTATATAGGACTCTTTGGAACATGCAGTAATTTTAAAGATGAGAATCTTAGCTTTAAAAATCTAAAAAGTTGTACTTATTGCCAAACTAAGCTTGTAACCTTGTAATCTGTTTTTAGCACTATAAAATAAAAAAAATTGTAAAAAGAATTAAAAAAAATAAAATAAAACAAAACAAATAAAAATTTAAAAAGTTATGTTTTCTACAATTTGAACATGGAAAAATAAAAAAAAGAAGTGCTCAGTTCTGTATTATAAATTAGGCCATGTCCTATTGAGCTCAAAAGCTCATTTACATGTATATTTGGGATAAATATGTTATAGTTAATAATTTTTTTGTATGAAATAATTGGTGTTGTAAAATGTATGTAAATCAATTTAACCAGATGGCCTCATCATAGAACCTAAACGTTCTATTATACTACATGCCATACAGATGTTCAAATTATACCACTGAAATACCATTTTAATACTTTGCATCGACTTTCAGAGTGAGTAGTAAAGCCATTCAATGAAAAAATGAAGACAAATGCTTTTATTTTAGAGTTGTAGAATTGTACCTTCACAGAGGTGTTTATCAGATTTGTGACAACAATATAAAAACCAATGGAGCATGACAGGATTTTTTGTTTCCAGAGGGAAGCAGATTGACTGTAAATTTAGAAATACAACTTTGTGAATATGCACTATCACAAAGATTTATGCAAGAACTGACTACATGGAATTCATATTGATCCGTACTGTGTTTGTGAGCTTGAAGCTCAAAAATATATCTACTTATTTAGACTCTTATATCGCTATTCTTAAATTGTAATAAAAGTATTTTTCCTTATCCAAATAAGAACAGAGAAGACAAGAGCAATACATATTATTCAATTTATGAAAACATTGGTATGTTATTGATGTAAGTGTTCTGTTTTCCCAGGGTCAGGAGGTAAGAGTTCTCCTTAAGAGAGTTTGCAAATTAAGGCTGCCTTATAGCCGTGTGGAGACTTAAAGCAATAGATGCTCCACTAGGGAATTTTGGGAAGTATGCAAATATGTTTTCCAAGGATTTAAATGGAAAACAATGCCTCCTTTTGCTACATTGAAAGGCAGCCCCCCTGTCACCAAGTAAGACCTACAAGAAGTCTAGTAACATGATGTGGGATTAAGCCAAACCAATATATCTATTTCAGAAGGAGCAGACTCCCAACTGTAGACTTTTCGACCTGGTTGGGTCTCCTCAATAAAGTGTGAGGAGAACTCTTACCTTCTGACGCTACCTAATCAATAGCCTCTCACACAGCCAAACCAGTTCCCTAAGCTGTACTGAAGAGACCCAACCAGGTTGAAACGGTTTGGTCTACAGTTGGGAGTCTGTTCCTTCTGGAATAGATATGCTGGTTTGGCTTAATCCCACATCATGCTATTAGACTTCTTGTAGGTCATACTTAATGTTAAGGGGGTTGCCTTTCAAGGTAGCAAAAGTAGGCATTGTTTTCCATTTAACATCTTGAAAAGTATAATTGCATACTTCCCTTCTGTTTTCCCTTACACCACCAATTATAGGCTTATTAGTCACTTACATCCCAAATACTCAATGTTACTTCTTGACAGCTATTATGAAATAAGGTTGATCACAATTTTAGACTACATACCTCATATTCTCCAATTGTATTCACCCCTTTCATTCAACAAATTTCAGTTAAAGCAACAAGGGTATATCAGTTTTTAGGTGACCTTTAGATTTTCACTTGACATATGATGATTCATTACATAAAAATAATCCTAAAAATAGAAGACAGCAGGTGTGTTACTGCCGGCAGAGTACAATAATTATGAAAATCTTCATCAAAAAGCTATTAAAAAAAAGAAGAATAAAATGCTTCATGTATTTCCTGATCACCTTTCCATTATCTGCTTTTCTTGCCAAATTACTTATGAAAAATGCTGACCTTGACTTGCAATCACATTTATAATATAGAAATAATTGACTACTAAATTTAATGTAATTATACTTTGTATAATGAATTATTAAAAGTGCAGTAAATATTTTTCTTTAAATGTAGATATTATAACTTTCATGGGGTCAAATAGACCCCCTGATTTTGTGTAGTCATTATAGCAGAGCATGTGTGCTTTATGGCCACTGAATGAATGAAAAGTTTGGAAATGTCATAGAGAAATGCCATATAATATTATAGTCCCAAGGAACTTATGGAGTTCTTAATACTAAGAAATGCCAGACAAGATACTTACACTCCTGTATTTTATGAACAGTGTTACTATTCCGATCTTTTTAAATTTCCAGTAGCTTGAGTAACCACCCCCCCTGTCATGTTTGATAATAGTTCCTTCAGTGAGATGTTCAAGTTAAAGGGTTATTCCGGGAATATGAAAGTCTAATACAAAATCCCATGTTGCTATAAATAAAACAAAACTCAATGTCATTAACCCCTTAGTGACCACCCATACGGTTTTCTCCATCAGTCACTAAGGGGCCTTAGGCTAGGCCAATGGGTCTCTCTGTCGGCATAACCTGAGGTCTGCACGGTCTCCCTGTGCAGGTAAGAGCAGTGCCCCAGCTGTCTTATGACAGCCGGGACCATGCTCTAACATTCCTGATTGGAACTCCGTTACAATACCGGCTGTTAACCCATTAGATCCTATTGGTACCTCCTATGATGCCCCCCCCCTTTACTCCCGGCACACTGCGATATGATCGCGGGGTGCCGTCTTCTCAGCCGCGCAGCCAGGGACCTAATGAAAGTCCCCAGGTCTGCCATTGGCATCTGCCTGCTCTTCTAATGCATGGTTACATGGTTATTGCTGTGCATTAGTATTAACTAGTGATCACATAATCACTAGTTCATATGATAGTATTGTAATAACAAAAAAAGTACAAAAAAACACAAAAAATAATTAAAATATAAAAATAAAACTTGTTAAAACGTCCCAAAAGCCCCTAACACATACAAAACAATAAATAATAAAAAAGTGGAAAAAAGTAAAAAAGCACAACATAAAAGTGATTTTGTATGTATGTCTTGGCTTTGTGTCTCTTTAAGAGAGCTAGCACCATAAATAAAATCATCAAAACTTGCTGGAACTTTATTAGATGTGGCTAATTATAGCTCATCATTTAAGGAGATCATGAAATGATATTTAATTTCTTTGCTTAGTTTCCTTAATAAACACACCCTTGGAAGCCTGCTATGTGATCCTATATAGTGTGCACATTTTAATAATCTTATGTGACAATAAATTTGTGAGTGATCCCAAATGCCTAGTATTCAAGTCAGTAGCTCATAAAACAAGAGTTTAATTTACCCTGGAGCATTTACTGTATTTATTTTCTTTTTGTATAACTTGCAAACATCTTATTGCAAACTTTTACTTTTATGGTCTTGTTTCAGTACACTACTTAACTATGCTTAACTGCAATGAAAGTTATAATACATGGTTATAAATATAAAGAATCATTTGGAAAATTCTTTACCCTTTAATATGGATCCTAAAAAGTAATTTAAGATACTATTTTATTCCATGAAGTGACTAAAGGGGTATTCCCACAAAGACAAGTTTCTTCTATGTACTCAGGATAACACATTGGGGCAGATTTATCAAGCTGTCTGAAAGTCAGAATATTTCTAGTTGCCCATGGCAACCAATCACAGCTCAGCTTACATTTTACCAGAGCTCATGAATATTTCAAAGGGGAGCTGTGATTAGTTACCATGGGCAACTAGAAATATTCTGACTTTCAGACAGCTTGATAAATCTGCCCCATTGTCTAATTCACTGTTATTAACAAAAATACAGCATTTCACAGATATAAGTCCAACCTGTCTCTATTAGTCCTGGTATATACAATTTCAGTTGCCCCTAGACACAACCCTGCAACTTCTGACTTTAGGGTCAGGCCGCCTTCTGTGTGATAACATGCTGCTGAGATTTCTGTCTCTCTGCTCTGTCTCTGTACCCATGCTCCCCTGCAGTCTAGAGCTCACAGACACTCACTGATTAACTTCCTGCCAGGAAACATCACATTGTGAGGAAAGAGAAGATGTAAACTACCAGCAGATAAGTTATATGGGGTAGGCAGGCACATATCTGTGAGAACAGATAAGTAGCAGAGCTGACAGTGTAAATGTCTGTCAGCCTCTGTCTGTCATGCCTCTGTGTAATAGGCATCTCATGCATCTCATTATCTCTGATGAGTCTCATCAATCTTTCTATGTGTCTGTGTGTTAGTACAATGTCAGAAGTCAGACGAAAATGTATATATACCTGTACCCTGATAATCTAACCCCACTGTCAACTCACAGAACTAGATGGATCATAATGTGTCTGCTTAGAGAGTCCCCGCCCACACATGGATTTTGTAAATGCAATGTTGACAGCAAGGTAATTAGGCACATTTGTGTCCATGTGGATTGAGACATTTGCGACAAAAAGTCTAAAAAAAAGTCGCACCTGCCAAGATAGGAAAAACTAAACATGTAGCACAAGAGAAAAAACATGATCATAAATATGGCGCAGTCCCTTGACTTACACATGACTCCTAGTTACAAATGAACCTCTGTGGCCACTGCAACTTCTGGTTAAGATCTTTGAATGCTGTTAATTTACTTTAACACCAGACTTTAATGGACAACATAAGAGTTATCAAAGGTGTCTGCAATGAAGCTTTATTGTTAATCCTTGTTTCCATAATAGCCCAGGATTTTATAAACCACATTGTCACAAGGACAAAGAAAAAACTGGGGAACATTTACTTACCCGGTCTGAACCTTTGCTTGCTTAGATATCAGTTAAGATCACTGCTCATGGAGGATTTCGATATATGATTTTGATACGGCATATGGTTTTCCTAAAAATGACCCACTACATGTCACATTACAAACCCACTAAAAAAAATGGCAAATAGGGTCAAGAAAAAACAGGTAAAGTCCTGTATTTATCATATCTGCAATTTAGGAAATCCTCTGACCTGCATAACCAATCCCACAGACATAGCCAATTCCTTTGGCATATTCTATAGTAAATTGTACCGAGGGAATTTCTAGACAATCTTCAACTACCTACCTAAAGTACCCAACATCAGTCTCTAAACACACCCTTTTAACAAAAAAGATCAGCAAGGCCATTTGCTCTGCAAAGAAAACCCCAAACATCTCAGGGCATGATGACTTCACAAATGAGTAGCCCCCTCATACCCTATCTAGCTTAGGTGTTTAATAGTGCCGCTGAGCGCAGCACTCTCCCAGCAGAGATGTTGCAGACCACGGTTGTTACCATCCCAAAATCAGGGAAACCCGACGATACTTTGGGCAATTTTGTCCCATCTCTTTGTTAAAAAGCTATACCAAATTATATGTCAAATTAATAGCTTATTAGGAATTGTCTCTCAGATAATGCATGATTATCAGGTGGGATTCACCAATGAGAGAATCTGCTGATGGGACAAAAAGAATGGTCTCACTGATGACCATGATGGAGAACTCTCAAATGCCTTCTCCGCTCCTTGATTTGGATGCAGGAAAGGTATTTGACAGAATTAATTGGTGGTCTGCTTTCTCCACCATGAGTACATTTGGGTTTTCTGGAACAATACTGGAAGTGCTCTATACCATTCTCATAGATCTCATAACACAATTTGAAAGGGTTTCCTAATATAAGGCCAACAGTAGCAAGTCCTTAATACTGGGGTCCACATTTCCTCCTTCTTACACAGAGCTTTGGAGATTGAATTTACATTCCAATAGGAAACAGAGTCTATACCTTAGCTGGGAATTCAACTGGTTCATTAAGAAAAATGGTAGCAGCTAACATATCCTCGCTTCTAAACGAGCTTGACAACATGGGGAAATGCAAGTTATCCTGGATTGGAAGAATTGTCCGTCCACAAAATGATGGCTTTCCCAAAAGTAATATATTATTTCTGCACATTAGCAGTCCCTATACCTAATTCTCTCCTCAACCAACTCCGGATGCAAGTGCTAACATTCATATGGGCAACTCTAAACCATGAGTGGTGGTACAATTCTTTTCCAACACAGAAATGGGGCATGGGTATACTATCACAAATTTTACACAAGTAAAATGAAAGCATGGTGGCGATACTCCTCGGCATCTAGTTGGCATGAAATCAAAAAAGGTTTGAACAGCAATAGAGCCCTGATCCACTTGGTGCAAGCGTGTTCCATTCCTGCCTCCATATCGATACTTAGAGCCTTCTCAATTCAAGCCTCAGTCATGAGCTGGAAATACACGGCATCAAAACTCAATTGATCTAACCAAACACAAGTTAACATGCCAATTCAAAATATGGAGTACTTCCTACCCATCCTGCAGTCAAGGGTGTGGGCAGAAAAGGGAATTACTAACAAGTCTGAACTGATTGCCAAGGGGAAAGTAAAAACAGCCACTGTCATTGTATAGAAATTTGATACTCCATGTCCCGTGCAGAGATGAGAGAAACAGAGAGCACACACAACTTACATCAAGCAACACTTCATTCTTATTTGTTTGTGGAACAGTTCCAGGAATTTAAGGCTATGAAACATGTATGGAGCAATGGCGGGGGAAATGGAGACTTTATAGAAGTCACAGAAAAAAATGCTCTATTGCCCAATGGAATCAGGCATTTACCTGGATCACTAGATCATCAAATTGCACTAACCTTTCTGTAGTCCAAAAAAAATATTAACCAGGTGGTACTTAACTCCATCCCAGCTATCCAAGACTTACCCAGGCATAACAGACAGGTGCTGGAGAAAACTGTGGGCGCAAGGGCTTGATTGCCCATAATTTTTGGTTCTGCCCCTTACTGTAGCCTCTTTAGGTGGGAACCTTTTGAGATGCTATCCTCTGTCCTGGGCTATCATATCAACTTATACCCCCCCCCCTCGTTGGCACTACTCATATTAGGGATCAATCTGTTTCCTTGCCAAAAATTGGAAATTCATAGGACATACCCTACAGGCGGTGAGAGTACAGATTGCTAAGGAATGA
Source organism: Engystomops pustulosus (assembly GCF_040894005.1). Lineage (NCBI taxonomy): Eukaryota > Metazoa > Chordata > Amphibia > Anura > Leptodactylidae > Engystomops > Engystomops pustulosus. The sequence goes on along the minus strand of NC_092412.1, from coordinate 108,503,021 downwards.
TCCCCCTAAATTGTTGATATTAAGGGAAATGTTGGGACAACATTGTGTAAATAAGTAACTGCTTGCCTTCAGAAGGAAAGCCCTCCTGCTGAGGGATGGCGAGCAGGCCTAGGGGACATGGTTAGGTTTGTCAGGTAAATTTCTTTCCATAAAACCACAAGAAGAAAGCTCTTGAATTCAGTTGAATGAAATTTTGTGATCTGGAACTGTCTGTGAATGTTCTATTTACAAATATTATTCTCTTTAAAATATATGCAGCGTGTTAAACAAAACATGGTTGGTTGCAACTAATATATGTAGTTACTCTCTGTTAGTTATTGCTGTAGAATATATGTAAAACATGAGCCTACATGTGCCACTGAAATGTACAATTACATTTTTGACTCTTTTTGAATGCTAAAATAAGTAAAGTATTTATGGAAAGCTTATGAAGTGTCCTACAAAATACTATTATTACTTGTGGGGAGATTTGGTAAAGATTATCTCTCTTTGCAGTTTTAGAAACATTGATCTATGGCAATGGTCTCAAACACAAGACCCACTGCTACTGTATGAGACCATTTTTACTATTTGCTACTGTAGGGGCACTTATTGGCCTTTCTTGATTTTCTGGTTATTTAAAAATATGTTCAGCTTTGTGGTTGCTCTCAAATAGCTGATAGTGATGGTTATGTTGTATAAATGTAAGTACTTAACAGATTAAGTACATTTATGCAGCAATAATTTGACATTCGGCCCTTTTAAGGCAACCACAAGGCTGATGTGGCTCCTGGGGAAAATGTTTTGACGCCCCTGCTCTACAGCTACATGATGAAGCTATAGCTGACAATCCAATGTGGAGGAGCACTCAGAATCATTTGCCATTTGTGGCCATCTACAGATATGATTCTGCAATGACATTAGCAGATTTTTACCTTCATGTTATATCTGCAAAATATCAATAAATACAATATTTCTATTTCCTTATTTGTAGTATTTGGGAGATCGTTGGGCAGCCATTTGCAGATGGACTGAGGATAGATGGATACTTTTACAAGAAATTCTTCAAAAATGGCATCAGTTTGCTGAGGAACAGGTTTGTAATTGTCAAATATTTACTCCTGGTAAACGTAGAAGGCCGACACAACAGTAATTTAGACCAAACATGTAAATAGGGATTTATGCTCAAACAGCTTTCAAATTAATCAATTCAGATTGTAACATGATACAGTAATTTCAGTTCTTTAAACCTGTCAGAGCTCTTATTTTTGGAATTTGCCACTTCATACTCTATTTAAAGGCATTTTATCATTTTATATTTCAGTGTCGTTTTGATGCTTGGCTCACAGAAAAAGAAGATGCTGTGAACCTTATCCACACTAAAGATTTTAAGGATCAAAACGAAATGGTTGCTAACCTTAGGAAATTAGCGGTATACATCTTTTTAATCTTGTTTGTAGTTGCATGGTTGTTTTATCTTAGTTTAAATAACTTAATTTATTTTAATAATATGAACAACATTTTATATCCTGTGGTCTTAGTTGTTAAATGATTGTTATGATCATTATAATGCTTATTATTATTTGTGCATACTTTGATCACATACACTCATTCATGTTGTGATTTTGCATTGATTAATGAGCTATTGTTTGTTCTATTAGAACAAACCTTAAAGGGGTTATCCAGATTTAAGAAGTTACTTAGAGCCGGGCTGGGGCGGCTATTTAAAAATAATAAATGTGTACTTACCTCCTGCAGCGCCGCTGATGTCCCACGCCGCGGTCCGTCTGATCCAAGCCCCTGTTTGTTTACAGGGGCACAGAAGCTGCACACAAGGAACTTCCATCCGGCTCCTCCTATCCGTCCCTATCTCTCAGCATTGTAAGCGCTGGGAGATGGTGTCGGACGGGAGCTCTCGGGGAAGCTCCCTGTGCACCCTTATAATCAAACCAACGCACAGATCAGACAGGCCACGGCACAGGACATCAGCAGCGCTGGAGGAAGTAAGTACACATTTATGATTTTTAAATAGCCCACCCCAGCCTGGCCCTAAATTATTCCTTAACCCCTTTAAGGTTATTGTGACTAATAATATTCATTGAGCAGCTATAGATGCATACATTCTTTTGAGAAGACTTTCCACAATAATTTTCACAACACTTTGGAGTGGGACCTTCCAGCCAAGGTGCTTCCAGCTTGAGAACTCTCTATAAAATGCTTATCCAATGATGTCTTTAAAGGGGTTTTCCCATTTTTGCTAATTTTGTTTGTTATTGTTTGTATTATAAAAAGTTATAAAATTTACTAATATACTTTCTGCATCAATTCCTCACAGATTTCTAGATCTCTGCTTGCTGTCATTCTATGGATAGCTTCTATGTTTTCTTCCAGTGGACAGAAATCTGACCATGATCACACAGGCGCATGAATCATTGTAACCCACAGCCCTCATTACCCTCTGTGATACTCACAAATCCGTGCACCTGTGTGACCATGGTCCAATTTCTGGCCACCGGTAGTAAACAATAAAGCTTTGTATAGATTGACAGCAAGCAGAGATCTAGAAATCTTTGAGGATTTGATACAGAAAATATATTGGAAAATTGTATAACTTTTTATAATACAAACAATGACATTAATTTGCTGAAATGGAAATACCCCATTAAGGAACGGATACATAGCCATGTTGAAAAAATTTTTTGCCAAAGTGTTGCAACAAAGTTACAATTACAGTTACAATAGTGACAATTGACTATATTTATTTATATCAGAATAATTTATGAGTTTTAATAAGAGGTCGACCACATTTTCAAAAAAGGTCTTCTTTTTCAATAAACTTTGGAGACACCAGTGGTATAAGTGAATACAAGAAAGTATGTAGTGTACGTTCTCAGAGAAATATGGCTCTCATCACCCTTTCTTCTTATCACCTTATCTTAAATTTCTGTGAATTCTGCCTTCCAAGCAATAAAAAAGAAGCTTACTCATGTCCTGATGGAGGGAGCAGCAAGGCAAAGGAGCAAAGGCTTCCCATGCAGAAGGAAGTGGACTCCAAATTCACATACAAGGCTGTAGAGCTGTTAAATAATGAATATTACGTGAATGACCACAAACCGTGTTACTGCACATGTACAGGCACTGGGCCACTGATTTCTGCAGTCTGTCGAAAGAATAAAAGCACAGGGTGACATGCAAAAAAAAGTTTAAGAATTTAAAATACTTTAAATCGTGAATTATTAAAGCCATATAGCTAGAGATGAGCGAGCACGAGTGCTCGTTATTCGAGACAAACTTTTCCCGATGCTCGAGTGCTCGTATCGAATAACGAACCCCATTGAAGTCAATGGGAGACTCCAGCATTTTTCACTGAAAGAACACATTGAAAGAAGAACACTGAAGAACACATTGCAGAATTTTGCAGTTGTTTTCACTGAAAGAACACATTGAAGGAACACAGAGAAGAACACATTGTATATGTTCCGTACATCATCTAACTTATCTGAAGACACGCGTGCAGAACGGTGTTCTTCATGAAAACATCTGCAATGTGTTCTTCACACATATTGTTCTTCACATACTATTGTGAAGATCACCGTTCTGCACGCATGTCTTCGGATAAGTTAGCAGATGTATGGAACATCTGCAATGTGTTCTTCACTGTGTTCTTTCAATGTGTTCTTCACTTAAATGATCCTGTGTTCACTGTGTTCACTGTTTTCATCGTATGCTTGACTGTTCTTCACTGTCTTTTCTTAATTAAATGCTCGATCTCGAGCAGGGGAAATACTCGTCCGAGCGACGAGCCTTTCCGAGTATGCTAATACTCAAACGAGCATCAAGCTCGGACGAGTATACTCGCTCATCTCTACATATAGCTTTCTGAAGTATGATATAAAGTATGACTCCACAATCTTAAATTACTCCAGATTCATCAATCATTCATCACCCAGCGAGATTTATCTGCCGCAGAATATGATTGTGTAGTTTAACTCTGCACTGATCTATTCACTGACACTTTCATAAATCTCCCTCAGGGTCGGTAAATATAATTGTGCACAGTCCCGGGCTATAACTGTCCTTCCATATGATTGTTTATTTTAATAGTTTTATTGAATATGTGTATTCAGTTCAACCTAAACCCTTCCATGAGTTTATTTAATATATCATCTAGAGAGACATGAGTCTCTTATTTTTGATGCTCATCTAGAAATTACAGTCTATTGTTTTTGCTGTTATCCACATTTCAGTTCCAGAGGAAGCACCGCCGCACAAGAGTAACAAGGTCAAAAAAGCTAAGCATAGAAAATAAAAGTGTCACACAGGCTACCTCCTATGGGAGGAAAACAAGAGGCTACTGGATTCTTGAAATCTAGTGCTTGCTGATAAATCTATTAAGAGATAGTTTAAAATATTAACCGGGCCCTTTCCTGTTTTTTCATGTCCATTTTTCACTCCCCACCTTCAAAAATCTATAACTTTTATATTTTTACAAGTAAAGAGCTGTGTGACGGCTTGTTTTCTGCGTAACAAATTGCACTTCATAGTGATGGTATTAAATATTCCATGCCATGTACTCGGAAGCGGGAAAAAAATTCCAAATGCAGTGAAAATGGTGGAATCATTTTTAGGACTGTATGACCTTTTGATCACTTTTTATATATTTTTTAATATTTTTCAAAATGGCAAAAAAGTGCCATTTTCGACTTTGGGTGCTATTTTCCGTTACGGGGTTAAACGCATTGAAAAACCGTTCATATTTTGAATCAGCACATTGTAATGAAGGGGTTAAAACAAAATAGCCTCGGGTCTTCGGAAGACCCAAGGCTACCATGGAGACAGACCGCCCATGACGGATCGCCCATGTGCCGCTATCTTTTTGAGGCTGCCGGCAGCTTTGCTAGCACCGATCGCAGGTGTTACCGGTAAGCCTTTGCTGCAATATGCAGCAAAGACTTACCGGCTATGGAGAGGGATCAGCCCGTGAGCCCTCTCCATGCAGCACGACCCGACCGCCACCGTGAATACACGGCGGGCGGTCGCGAACTGGTTAATATTATAGATTAAAATATTTTCTCATAAAGTTACAAGGAACATTGAAAAATAGCCAAATGTGTATTTCTGTAAACAATTTTTTTTTTCGCAGATCTTAAAAGGAGAACTAGAGATGAAAAAGAAGTCAATGGAAACACTATACAATTTGAGTCAGGATCTCCTTTCCTCTTTGAAAAATACAACAGTGTCTCAGAAACATGACACAAGGTTAGATGATTTTGCCAAGAGGTGGGATAACCTTGTACAGAAGCTGGAGAACAGTACCAGACAGGTTTGTACATTTCATGTATATATTTGATTTAAATAGTTTACAAGAAAAACAATCTATTGCCTTATTTCTGACTTTTTATATTCTGAATTATTTATATGTAGGATATAAAAATGAAGAAATATTGCAAAAGCATTTACAGACAAGGACAAAATTGTTGGTACCCCTCATTTAATATAAAAAACCTCATAATGGTCAAAGAAATAACTTGAATCTGTAAAGTAAAAATAAATAAAATTTATATGAAAATGAAAGGCAGACGTTGCTTTTCAACCATGCTTCAACAGAATTAAAAAATAAATAAAACTTATGAAACAGGCCTGGATAGAAATCATGGTACCCATGAAAAAAATTTGAGCTAGGGAATATGTTAAAACAAGGTGTGTCCACTAATGAGCATCAGTCAGTGGCCTGTATACCAGGCTACAGCTACTCACAGCCATTTGGTGACATGGTACGTACCACCCTCAACATGCAGTGGAAGTGAAAGAAACATATAGACAAGAAAGTTAAAGGTTGTAAGACCATCTCCAAGCAGCTTGATGTTCCTGTGACTACAGTTGCACATATTATTCAGAAATTTATGATCTATAGGACTGTAGCCATCCTCCCTGGAAGTGGCCGCAGGAGGAGAATTGATGACAAATCAAAGAGACAAATAATATGATTTTTAAAGTGCTGCAGAATTTAATTATATTATTATTATTATATAATAATAATAATAATAATAATTATTATTATTATTATTATTATTATTATTATTATGAATGGTAACCAAAAACACAGAAAAACTTCTAAAGAAATTAAAGGTGAACTTCAAGCTAAAGGTACATCAGTGTCAAATTGCACCATCCATTGTTGTTTGAGCCAAAGTATACTTAATGGGAGACAAGCAAGGAGAACACCATTCCTGAAAACAAGTCATAAAAAAGCAAGATTGAAATTTGCAAAACTACATGTTGAGAAGCCACAAAGCTTCTGGGAGAGTGTCCTATGGACAGATAATCCTAAAACTGATCCTTTTTGGCAAGGCAAATAAGCTCTATGTCCACAGAAGGATAAATTAAGTTGAAAATTAATCTTGAAAAGAGCATTGTCCCTAATTTGAAACATGGAGGAGGCTCTGTGATGTCTGGGGCTGCTTTACCGCATCTGGCACAGGGTGTCTTGAATCTGTGAAGGGTACAATGAAATCTCAAGACTATGAAGGGATTCTAGATAGAAATGTGCTGCCCAGTGTCATAAAGCTTGGTCTCAGTCATAGGCATAGGTCTTGCAACAGGATAATGATCCAAAACGCACAGCTAAATACACCCAGGAATGGCTAATATCTTCTATGAGCCCGGGACCTAAATCGTATTCAGCATCTTTGTAGGGAGCTGAAACATGTCATCTGGAAAAGTTACCCTTCAAACCCCAGAATACTGGAGTAGTATGCTCCTGAGGGGGTGTTGAGGTCTCATTGACAGTTACAGAATTCGTTTGATTGCACGGATTGCCTAAAAAAGTTGTTCAAGCAAATACCGTATATACCGGCGTATAAGACGACTTTTGAAGACAGAAAAATCTTCTGTCTTCTCTGGGGTCGTCTTATACGCCGGTAATCGTCTTATACGGCGGGTCCCGGTGCATGGAGAGGGCTCACGGGCTGAGCCCTCTCCATAGCCGGTAGGTCTTTGCTGTATATTGCAGCAAAGGCTTACCGGTAACACCCGCGATCGGTGCAAGCACCAATCGCGAGTGTTTGCACAGCGATGGCTGCCGGCAGCCTCAAAAAGACATACTCACCCTCGCGCAGACATCGGGGGAGCAGCTCAGCATATCGGGGCCACCGGAGGGTGAGTATATAAGTTTTTTTTTTTTTTGTGCTGTATACTACTGGGGGCAGTGCTGTATACTACTGGGGGCATAGCTGTATACTACTGGGGGCATAGCTGTATACTACTGGGGGCAGTGCTGTATACTACCGGGGGCAGTGCTGTATACTACCGGGGGCAGTGCTGTATACTACCGGGGGCAGTGCTGTATACTACCAGGGGCAGTGCTGTATACTACTGGGGGCAGTGCTGTATACTACCGGGGGCAGTGCTGTATACTACCGGGGGCAGTGCTGTATACTACCGGGGGCAGTGCTGTATACTACCGGGGGCTGTGCTGTATACTACCGGGGGCAGTGCTGTATACTACTGGGGGCATAGCTGTATACTACTGGGGGCATAGCTGTATACTACTGGGGGCAGTGCTGTATACTACCGGGGGCAGTGCTGTATACTACCGGAGGCAGTGCTGTATACTACCGGGGGCAGTGCTGTATACTACCGGGGGCTGTGCTGTATACTACCGGGGGCTGTGCTGTATACTACCGGGGGCTGTGCTGTATACTACTGGGGGCTGTGCTGTAATGGTAATGTTGTTGTTGTATGTCTTATGTTCATGAGCGACAGTTTTCCTGCTATATACCTGCATGTCATAAGAATTTACATTAAAAAAAGGACCATGTTAAATTCAAATCTGTTTTTTTTTAAATTTTTACCGGTGTTTTGTATGCGTTGGAAAAGGGGTAGTCTTCTACGGCGAATATATCTTAAACTCTATATTTTAAACAGGAAAGTAGGGGGGTCGTCTTATACACCAGGTCGTCTTATACGCTGGAATATACGGTAGTTAATTTCTTTCCAGGCTTGTTTCATGATTTTTTTTTTTTTAATTCTGTTAAAGCATGGTTAAAAAGCAATGTCTGTCTTTCATTTGTTTATTTTCATAGTTATTTAATTAATTCCATTGTCAGATTTAAGTTTTTCTGTGACCATTGTCGATTTTTCTTTTATTAAAAGAAGGGTACCAACAATTTGTCCACATACCTATATGTTTTTATTGCGGTTCTACTGAATAAATGCAGATCACCATAGAACACTGTCTGGTAGATTTGCTCAGTTTAAGGGATATATTTTCTTGCGTAATAGCCATAATAATGGCTAATTTAGACAGTTTTTAAAGATGGATATAATTGGCTAGTTGTCAACTTTATTAAGAATCTGAAAACCCATGTAAGGACTCAATGGGAAATGGTACCTACACCTGCATTTATTTTAAATGCAAGGTATGAATAGGTTGAACAAAGTTCTATGGAAATATAAGATAAAGGTAACCCATCAGCAGAAATTGACATAAAGAGTAAATTATGTAACGGCTGATAACAAAGACACAGACATCGCTTGCTGTATGTAAGGAGATCTGAAAGACCCCATTTTAATGGGAGGTACAACTTATAAAATGATTTGTAACATGGAAGTCAGTGCAGCTGCACCAAAAAAAGATCCCAGAGCAAGCCCCTGTTAAATACCTGTCCAAGCCGCGGAAATCCCGAAAAAGAGGGAAAGTCCAACAAAAGTGTGATCTGTGATCCTTAGTAAATGAACCGGCATCAAGGGGTAATACTAATAAACTCTCTCAAAGTCAGGTTCATGTCAATCATAGCAGAGGGAACATATTCAGTGTTAAACCCTGTGACTTATAGATCCAATTTTCATCTCCCTTCACAAAGGATTTTCCAAATGATGCCACCATGCTGGGCAATGAAAGAGACACACTGATATCATTTTGTTAGGCCACTTTCAGCTGACAAGTTCCCCTTAAATACTTGGATAAAAACTTACTCCAGTCTGACAAAAGACTGAAACGTACTGAAAGACACCAAACAGTGTTAATTTTGAATTTCATTCCAATTTAAATCCAGGCTTTCCTAGCGTAGAATGAACTATTTTTTTATTGTGCGTTATTTTAAAAATAACTGTGCTAGTTTTAAAAAGGATAACCCCTGGAACAGAGGTTTGCAAAGCTGTGTAGGTGAACAATGTAATACTTCTGTGAAGCTGATGCAGACCTGTTCAAAGTCCAATCACTGGTAAACTTCTGTTTTCTAAGCATAGAATGAGCACTAATGCTTAAATAGCATATTCCTCCATGCAGAGATATTTAAATAAACATCAGATGGAGAAGAAAAAATGGTTTCCTTAAACCAGAGATAGATAAATACTACTATTTTCAGCTTTACGGCTACATGGAGTTCTGATTCATATGCGTTTAAATGTGGTCTGAAAATATACCCAAAGCACCAAGCGACAAAATGAATGTTTGATTCCATATCAGTGGTCAACAATTTTTTTCAGCCGAATAACCACATTCTCGCAATAGATATAGCAAAATATCTAGCAAATGAAAGCCTTAAAATAAAACTTGCTACTTGCTGTCATGGTAAACTTTGCTACATCTGCATTTCAAGTGATTTTGAAGTAGCACTAGTTATTTTTATTTATTATTCTGAAAGCATATTATGTAAATATTAACAAACACAATAGGGGCTTGTATCATTATTTCTGCTAGGCAAATTGTCTCAATTTTGGGTTTTTGCGACTTTTTTGCAACATTTTACTCTGTCGTTTTTCAAGTACACCTTAGTCTCCACCTTGTGCAGTGTGCCTTATGTATATCCTTGTTTCCCATATGTTCCGTGCGACTTTTCACTTTTGTATCACTTTTTTGGCCTACTTTTGCGACTTTTTAGGCGCAAATCTGCACCTGGTCCAGGGCAGGTGCAAAGGAAGGATTTTTTTCATGGACCCTATTTTAACATGTAAATTTCACATGCCTTAAATGTTTAAAATTTTGCACAGTAACCTGTTTTTTTTTTTAATTCAGAAATGTTTGCATTTACATTTTTTTTAAAATGTATTGGCTACTTCTAAGGGTGAGGTCACACGAAAGCATTTTAATTGAGCTTTAATTGCATTTTGAAACCAATTATAACAGTTGAGGATAGGTGATTTGCCTTATTACATTACTGTTAACATTTGCGTTTACAAAACATAATATAAACATGAAGTTAACACATGTGTCTACATTGCATTTACTATGCGTTTTGTAAATGAAAATTCTAACAGTAATGTAATTAGGCAAATCACCTCTCCTTAGCTGTTGTAATAGGTTTCAATACGCAATATAAAATGCAATGTGTGACCGCACCCATAACACCACGTGTGACCGCAGTCTCATATGTCATGATCTCTCTGGGGTGTGACTAGAGTGTTTAAAAATGCAGTACACAGCCTCAAATCCCAAATTAAGTCAATGTGGATTTGAAACATTCGCGACAAAAAGTCTCAAAAAGAATCCAAAATTAGTGCATGCTAGGAAAGGGAAAACTGAACATGTATCACAAGTAAAAAGACATGATCATACATAATGCGCAAAAAAGAGATGGCAAATGTCTCAAAAATTCACCATAGAGAGATAAAACTATGATACATGTCCCCCAATTCTTTACAAATCAAGCAAACATTTATGACTTTTGTCTACAGTAGTAGTCCGATAATCATTGCCATTATCTGGACAAGATATAGTAAGTCCACAAGTCCACAACACTCACTCCCCCCCCCCCATCTCCAATGGGTTGTAAACTTTCTCCTGTTTGGGATCAATTTTAAACACACAGTTTTGTACACTTAACGGGGTGGACATACTATATATACTTTACTCACCTCTTCTGGTCCATGGTCAGTCTGAGCCGTACCCCTGTTTGGTTACAGGGATAGGGTTAAGGTTAGGACACCTCTGCTCCAGCAACTTCCAGAAGCTTGGCATGCCTACCCACTTGATATAATACTGACACAGGAAACAGGTGGGCCTGTCAGGCCACCAGAAGTTACCAGAGTGGAGGTGCCAGAGTAAATGCTTAATTTTTTTATAGCCCTCCCAGCCCATATTCTAAGTTTTTCAAATAGTTGGAACAACTCCTTTAACCTTAATTTGGTGGGTTGAGGCTTCTCCTTTCCAGACCTTCTTTAACCCTGCGATGGAGTAGTCCCTTTTACAAAACTAACTGAGGCATAAGGCATAAGATTGTAAAAAGTTGCTATTATAGTGTGGATGACTATGTTGTGTATGTCATATATACTAGTAAAGTCTTGTAAGGCATAATACTATAAACTAGTCCACATGTAGTTGTGCAAAAACACTTGCTCAGATATACCAGATATACCAGTTTTCTGCAGAAGCATTTTGGAAACATGGATACATAGGGTGTGATCTAACACACAATGGGGGACATGTGTCTTTATTAATGCTTCTTTTTTCTTTTTTTTGTGACTTTGTTTTTCTGCGATGCAACTTTTGCTGTTGTTTCTCAATTACACCCGTTGCCTGCACCTTGTGATTATGTATCTTTATTTCCCAGATGTTCCGTGCAACATTTCAGTTCTGTATGATTTTTTTTCTCTATTGTTGAGACTTTTCAGGCAAATCTGCACATGGTCCTGGGCAGGTGCAGGTGAAGGATTGTGTGCAATATTGATGCACAGCTACTTTCTACACAAGGGCATTATACTGTGTATGGCAGGATATGGCATGTTTTTTTTCCCTTGGACCCTGTTTTAACATGTAAATTTGAATTAATTTACATGCTTTATTTGTTTAAAATTTTGCACATAAACCTGCTGTGCTTTGAAAGTTTGGGATGTTTTTTTTTTTCATTTGTAATTTTTTAATTCACAGTTTAATGAAATGCATTGGTTACCTCTAAGGGTGCGGTCAAACGTGGCATTTGTGATGCGATTTTAAACGCATTGCAAAAATACATGCATGTGGGTGGCTAAAAATTATTTTTTTTAGCTGTAAAAATGTTGACACAGGTGCTTACACTTCTAACAATGAAGAGAAATGCTTAAAAAAAAAAAAAAAGCATGGTAAAGTGTAAAATGCATATGTTTCCGCAATGCTTTTAAAAGCTCATCACAAACGCCATGTGTGACCGCAGGCTCATGTGTTGTCATCTTCCTTAGGTGTGGCTAAAGTTCTCAAAAATGCAGGCCATGGCCTCAAATCAGAAATTTACAGTAGTGTACACTCCATGGCTTGTTTGTCTGTGAGGATTTGAGAGATTTGCAACAAAAAGTAAAAAAAAAAAGGCAAAAGTTGGTCCTGCCAGGATAGGAAAAGCTGAACATTTATCACAAGAGAAAAGACATGATCATACATAAGACGCAAAAAAGGCCTACACATTATACACAAAAAAAAACAACAACTAAAATACATGTTGCTCAGTAAATTTTGAATGCAATGTATTGTAAGTTTGATTTTAGGGTGGCTATGTTTTTGTCTTGCATCGTTAAATAGAAATTTAGAGTGGAAAGCACAAGATTTTTCTTCGCATTGAGTAACTCCATGCAACTTTGACAAGCTGACACTTTTTACATATGTATCACAATATTTCCTTTCTTCTGTAGCTGATACATTTCTATTTAAACCTTTTATTGTAATAATAACAAAATAGTGATGATAAATTGTTAAATTGTTTACCATTTTCTCTCGCACAGTATTTTTAAACAATGTATCTGCAAGAGTGTGTAGGCATGTCTTCTATCTTACATGGCGCCTAAGATTTATATTTTAGAAAAGGGCATTTCTAATGTCACTTACATTTAATGATAACTTAAATTACAGTGACTATTCTGATTTTTACATTTACTGCTTTATGTGAGGCTGTGTTTATGTACTGTGTTTTGCTAAAATGTGTAGGAGTAGGTAAAGGTCATGAACATCCTTGATGTGCAGGGTTACTTTTCACCATATCTTTTGTTTTGTGTTGGAAAGGGATTTAATTAAAACTTTACTCTATTTACTCCTTACAAAATTGAATTTTTCATTTTAATATTTGAAAATCTGTTTCCTTGCCTGGGATTGTTATAAGCGTACATTTAATGAGGACATCAGGTTGTTTGCAGCTATCTTATCTTAATTGAGAGGTGTAAGGGGGCACCCCTTGGTTATTAGCCAAATAACAAGCCATTTTTGAGAATGTTTTAGCCATTGGAACAGATTTATCTCTGTAATTTGCTGCCTTCACATAATACTTCACACAACAATGATTTTAGAGATGATCTACAACCTTCTAAAGATGACCCTGGGAAACTGGGAGTGGGAGTACACGGTCCCCCCCAGGCTAAGTCGGGCACTAGGAGGAGGCACAAGAACATGCCAGAAAGGTGTTCAAAGAGTCATATAAAGCTTCTACAACCTCCTGGTTTTACCACACAGCCCCAGAATTGCCCAATTTCTCTTGCCAAGTACATGCTCGAAATCCTTGACCATTGAGTTGCTATGAGAAAGAGAATCAGGTTTTGTGTAAGTATTGGAAGATAGTGGAGGCTCTATTGAGCCACTTGAGTCCTTTCTTGCCTGTTGCTATGCCTTTGTTTCCGCAGAATTTTTTGCTAAGACCTGAAGGCTTTTGAAAGTAGCAAAAACAGCTTCAGTGGGTCAGTCAAGGCTTACATGGCTTCCCAGTCTCAGATTTGCTGTATGATGAATCACAAGGAAATTTTGATATGTGCAGAACCAGTTTTCAGGAAATTCAGTTTGAAATCATCTTCGTCCAATGTGTTTCTAATAGCTTTGCTTAAGTGACTCTGAACAGGGTTAGATGACAATTCAGAATGCAATGGGAGAAATAATTTATTGAGCTAAGTATCTATTCTGCCTAATAAATACCCAGTAGGATTTTTTTCAATGTTCCATTGAATTACTGTGCCTATGAATTCACGCAGGAGGGGAGGCCATTATACAGATGCTTTCAGGCTTTAATTATGGTTGAGCTATGGCTTTCACTTTTTGATGCCAAGACAATAACCATGGGTAATTTGGAAATATTTTTCCAACAGATTATGTAAATTATAACAATATGCAGGAAAATATTCATACTATTTTTCATTTACAGACCTCAGTGGCATAAAATACATTTGCATAAACACATATTATTTTACAACACTGTTTGTAAACTTCCAGATGTCTGTTTTTACTGCATATCTGTCATACTAAATGTTTAATGGTCTTAATTAATCTTTAATCAAAATATTATATTATGCAATGGAAATTCACTGACTACACATAACAATTATTGAATTATTAGAAAATGTATTTAATGAATTTGCTCAACCCCTTCATCCCTTACGGTTACAATCTTTTGAAATTTTTGTACTAATCTAATTATCAATTTGTGACATGGGGAATAGTTTAGGGCAGTCAGTCTGTTTTCCCCTATCTCTTTAATGTTACTCAAACTATCAGACTGGCAGATACAGCACAGCCAGACAGGTAGACTTTCTAAACCTTGTTTATTACACAGTCTATCCAGACCGTAAATGACATAAGACCTTAGGCCACAAATGGACTTAACTGATCTCTTCCATTGGCATTAATCATAATTAATAAAAAAAAATAGCTTAAAGGTATTCACCAGGCTGGAGATTTGTTTTGATACTGATGATTTATTCTCACAATAGGCCATCAGATAAGTAAGGATCTAACACCAGGACTGCAGGATGATAAAAATGTCACCACTGCCCTCAGCATCGCAGGCTAGCCTTGCATCATAAAATAATTTCAATTCATAAAGTCAATTATTGCTACAGCTTGGAATGCAAAGGTTGAAGTCTTCCCCACCCACATATTAATTGCAACTAGAAGCAGCAGAAACATTTGAGAATGGCTTTTGCTATAGTTAGAATTGCTAGCACTTTAGAGGATCCCCTGGAGACATTTTGCAACAATTTGGTCCAGTGAGTCGCTGAAGCATGAAAACCCTCCTTAGAAAAAAAAATGCCAGCCCACTCCACAGCCTGACACACCCCAATCATTGCCCCTCCTATCTGACTTGCCACGGTTGTGGCATAAGAAAGGAAGGATTTGCAACTTGCATGTCTGTACAAGCCATTATAAATAACCCATGTTTATATCTTGTTATTTTGGTGAGGCTAGATAGCCAAGTGTACAATGATGTGGCAACTATCTCCAGACAGATGATGTTTTCAATAAAAAATAAAACATTTTACAAAATTCAACCAGTTTAACACTTTTTCACCCTCTGTCTACCGAGAACACATGCACACTTGGCGTGTAAGTGTGCATGTGTAGAGGTTTGTAAGGATTCAAGTGCTTAACTACTTACTTATACTGTAAACACTATTGCTATTTTAACTGAATGTGTTATTCATTACAGTTTTACTGCTTCTATTTTACCATTTAGTAATTTAGTAATTTGGGATGAGATTTTCTGTACTCATGAGATTTAGGTGACATTACAGATGTTTAGAACAAGCAGCTTTAAATGTTGCTATTAGCAGAGATAAAAAAAATCAGACATTTCATTCTGTTGATCTCTAAAATATCAACCCACTTAAAATGTTTTCAAATTCCCAGCTGAGCACATTTAGGCATAAAATTGTACTCATCATTTTACAGTTATAAGTTATTGAGCTGCATTGATCAAAATGAGACATATGGATACAGTTCTAGGAATAATAAAAAAAGTCCCACCTTTGAGAGTTGAATTTGCCAACTGCCAACTCCATAAATAAAATGAACCATAAAAACACCTGAGGGTTTATGAACATATTTATTATGAAATGAGCACAGAAATATCTTGATAACTTGCAACCTTTTTAACGCTGATGTAAAACAAATGTATGCAACAAACTGTAACACTACACAATACATGAAATAAACAGTTGCAGAAAGCTTTAAAGCTTTGAGTATTTTGCCTCACACTTAAAGAACAAAATAGACAGCATCAGGGAAAGCTTCAACGTTCAAATCCTGAAACCCACCTGAAATATCCAATGCCCCTTCCATTTAAGTAATTAAAGAACTACTCTTCCCTTAGTGATATTGTCAAGCTCACATTTCACTTATTGTGCTTTTGACCCAAATCTATTGCATCTTTTACCTAAACTTACCACTGTGCTTATACCAGCTTTAACTCACCTCTTTACATTTTACACTGGTATTGTTTCATCTTTATTTTAACATGCAACTGTCACACCCATCTCTAGACCGATCCTCTCTGCTGAACTATAGAACTATCTAACTACTTCCATTTGGAACAAAACTCCTGGAACAATGAGGCACATAAACATACCCGTCCCAGTCACGATCCCCGATCTGGACTGTCCGACAATGATGCACTGTGCCGCGATCCACGTAGATCCTGCACCAGATATCCTATGTCGCTCCCCGCTCAGGTCTGCCGAAGTTCACCTTCTTCTTCCCGGGTTCTTTTAAGTGCTTGGTTTGTGACCCAATTTTAAAGTTTAATCCTGCGGTTTGTCCGAATTCGTGGGGTCGTCAAATGGGCCGCCCCCAATTTGTCACATGAAAGCCGGCGCAATTGCACCAAAATCTAATCGAGTGCGACACAATGCCATTCTAAATCCCTGTCTCGATCCCCAAAAAGTCAGAAAACCTGTATACTTTTTGGGGGCAGGCTGTATACTTTTTGGGGGCAGGCTGTATACTTCATTGGGGCAGGCTGTATACTTCATGGGGGCAGGCTGTATACTTCATGGGGGCAGGCTGTATACTTCATTGGGGCAGGCTGTATACTTCATGGGGGCAGGCTGTATACTACTTGGGACAGGCTGTATACTACACCCTCGGCTTATACTCGAGTCAATAGGTTTTCCCATTTTTTGTGGTAAAATTAGGGGTCTCGGCTTATACTCGGGTCGGCTTATACTCGAGTATATACGGTAAGACCTTAGGCCACAAATGGACTTAACTGATCTTAATTGATGTCAGAAAACCTGACATAAATGCGGCTGCGGGACCCTTAGTAATAAGCCCCAATATGTCCACCTGCAACTGTACTCCTACCTTTCCTCCAAATAGCTTTTTGAGAAACTACAATCTGGTTTTCAACCCAATCACTCCACTGAGACTGCCTTAACCAAATTCTCCAATTATCTACTACCTGTCAAGGCAAAACACCATTACTCTACTCTCCTCCTTCTTATCCTGTACTTCTTAACCTGTGCACATTCAGTCCCTTACTATGACCTACCATATCCATCTCAAGAACATCTTTTGCATCTCATACAGCTGCAATCAGTCTACAAAACTGATAGTCCATGCCCTCATCATCTCATATTGGACTACTGCAATATTCTTCTCTATGATCTTCCAGCTAACTCTCTAATACTCCTTTAATCCATCCTTAACTCTGCTGTCTGGATAATCCATCTCTTTTCCTACTTCTCCTCTGCCCCTCCTCTCTGCCAATCTCTCCAATGGTTACCCATTGTACGACAAATTCAGTTTGAAATACTGACCATAACTTACAAAGCAGTCCACAACCCGGCCCCCCAATATATCTCTGAACTAATCAGCCAACACCATACCACACATAATCTTAATTTTTACTGGACCTTCTGCTCACTCTTTTATCATCCTCTCTTCACTTCATCAACTCCAGGATTTCTCCTGTACATTTCCCATACTCTGAAACTTTCTACCAAAATGTATTGTTGTACTGTGCCCCACCTTCCAAACTTTCAAATGTAATTTAAAACCCCATCTGCTTAGGATTGCCTACAACACACAATAACTGCTGCGCTTTGTTTCTCCACCTTGTGTCTCCATACAGATTGTGAGCACTCATGGGCAACACCCTACTCCTACTTGTTTTAGATCTCTTTAGTATTGTATTTGTATTTGCATTTACATTTGTTCTTGCCATAATGCAATGAATGTGAACCCCTTACTGATTGTACATGATAATGGAATAAATGGTGCTCTATAAATACTAATAGTAACAGTGGAACCTGAAAATATTATTTTACAAGAATAAAATCATTCTATTATTTCATTTAAGGGAGCTTTTTCAAACCTTTCTTTTCTGTACATTTTTATATAGACATTACACCTTTAATGTCTTTTGACCATGAAATAAGCTTAACATAAATACTAGTCCCTCACTGTTTCAGCTCATTTCAGTGTTATTTTTCCAATATTTAAAATAAAGAAATCTCCAGAAAGGTTCTTGTAAATAAAATAACTCAACTTAATAGTAGCTTGTGGCTTCCTACACATTGCTCTTGGTGGCTAGAACAAAATTACTATACACATTCTGCAGCATTCCCTTGCTGTGAGCAATGTTAATCCTTATCTTCTCAGTAAAATATATATTTAGTAATGGCTGAATACACTTCACTCCTGGTAGTATGTGGTTCAACTTGGGGCTCAAGTAAGGGAACCACCCCTAATTGTAATTAACAAGAAAATACTTGGCGCTCAAATGTGATGCAAAATTCTTTAATTCAACAAAATGATATTTACATTTGACTTTCTAAAAGCTATCCAAAAATAGCATTTCAGTCACATCACATGACGTTCATCGGAAGCGGATTGCCCATGTAATAGATGAGAAATGATGAGATAAACTTAGTTTGTGCCAATGTAACTGCGAGCATTGCTGCCATGTGAACTAGATGACTTGAATATCATTTTGTTGAATTAACCCTCTTCACGCTCTGTGAAGAGAGTGTTTGAAGAGGGATCACAGGCTGAGCCCTCTCTTTACTGAGGTGAGGTATGCTTCATATTGCAGTAAACACGAACCACTAATACCTGTGGTCGGTGCTAGCATTCCAAGGGCGGCAGCGTGTGGGCACCGCCTTCTTAGTTTCCAATCGTTGCTACCCCAAACATCATCAGGGGGCGGTGATGGGTTGCCATGGTAGCCTCGGATCTTCGTCAAACCCAAGGCTGTCTGGTTTCCGCAGATTTGTTACAAAGAGCTTATTGCAATGATTACTATGCAAAACTGCCATATACTCCAATACAGTGGCATTGCAGTATATGGTAGGAGTGATCAAACCATCTAGGGTTAATATACCCTAGAGGGTCTAAGAAATAGTAAAAAAAAAAGTTAAAAATAATTATAAAATCCTAAAAGTTCAAATCCCTTTCCCTGGAACTGATATAATACGTAATTAGCAGTAGAAATCACAAACACACTGCGTGTAAAATTTCTGATCTATCAAAATATAAAAACAGTTATTGCTAGCGGTGAACCCCATAACGGAAAATAGTGCCCAAATGTCCGTAATGCTACTTTTACACAATTTTAAATCACATTAAAAATATAATAAAAAGGGATCAAAATGTTGCAGTCCTCAAAATGGTAGCAATGAAAACGTCAGCTCATTTCACAAAAAACTACATAAACCAAAGTATAAAAAGTTATTAGAAGATCCTACACATTTGTTTAATTTTTGAAAATGTATTAAAACACAATAAAACCTAAATAAATCTACTATCACTATGATCGTACTGAACCAAAGAATAAAGCAGAGGTGTTAATTGGAGTGTAGAGTGAAAGTTGTAAAAACTGAGCCCACAAGAATCAGCCAATCAGGAGGACACTGGGGGCGGGTGCGCGCGGGCCTTGGCAGATGCGGCCTAGTCGGGAAGCAAGCTCTTTGAGAGGTAAGTCCGGGCTGGGGAGTGTAGTGCCGGGGGGCACGGATGTGCCTGCGATCCGCGACAAGGAGGCATCTGTGACAGTACCCCACCCTTTAGGGCCCCTCTTCTTCTTCTGACTCTTCTTTCATCTCCTCCAATTCTTCATGGAGACAGAACACCTAAGGAGGAGAATGGGGACTGACAGCCGTGGATCCTGGAATGGCACTTGGAAGGCTGGAGACTGGAATAGCTCTGGGAAGCTGGAGACTGGAATGGCTTCTGGGAAAGCCGTAGACTCTGGAGAGGCTTCTGGGAAAGCCGGAGACTCTGGAGAGGCTTCTGGAAAAGCCAGAGACTGGAGCGGCTTTTGGAAAGCAGGAGCCAAGCGAGACAGACGTGGAAGTCGACCTTGAAGTTGCTGGGAGTCAAGCAGTTGATGAAGTATGGAAGCTGTCACTGCGGGAGATGGTACGAGGCCCGCAGTGATAGCAAAGGTACAGGGATGTTCAGGAAATAGTCCAAGCCTGGGATGACAGCAGGAACATGGAGTCGTCTGGAAACGCTCGAAGACATGAGCGTCTGGGAACACTGGTGGGTAATCACTTCAACAGGAACCGCTGTGGGAAGCAAGTAGTGGAAACCTTGGAAGTTCCAAAGAATGCGGTAACAATGCTGAAGATCCAGCCAGGAAGGAAGGGAGGTGCCGGTTTATAAAGGGTGAGCCAGATTAGCAAGCGCCAATCAGGAGGACGCTGGCCCTTTAAGGCTGGGAGAGAGAACGCACACATGCCCTAGGAGCAGGAGCTCGGGGCCTCGGCAGATGCAGCCTAGTCGGGAAGCAGGCTCGTGGAGAGGTAAGTCTGGGCCGGGGAGTGCAGTGCTGCGCCGGGGGGCACGGATGTGCCTGGGATCCTCGACAAGGATCGCGGGTCATCCGTGACAATGCTATATTAAACTTTATCTGGCTCCCTGCCAGCACCTGCAGCCAAGTCCTGAGTGTTGCATATTTTAAATAGTAAATAGTCCGCCAGAACATCTGTATAATTGATGCCCTGTGTGCCATGCTCAATAAAAACCGCCAAACCCCTTTCTACGTTATCCCTGCCTTCCCCCTCCTCCTAGTGACATTAATTCTCCACACAAGCAGTCAGCCTTGTATCTCTTACATGCACAGTGAGCAGTGAGCCAATGTCATTTGGAGGAGGGGGAGTACAGGGATATTGGCATCAATTATGCAATGAATTAGGCAGACATTACTATTTCAAAAGCACAACCTCAGGACGTGGATGCGGGTGATGGCAGGGAGCCAGGTAAAGTTTAATATTGCATATTTCTCTAACCAATGAACCCAGAAATTTTATAAAAACATAATTGATGTCTACTGTACATTGCCCTATTCATCTGTATGGTAGTGCCCGAGATAGCTGAGTGATGTTAATGTACATCACTTAACTGGGCTAAATACTGATGGACTGAGTGATGTGAAAATGCTAATGTGTTAAAGTTCTGTTCAAACATGTCCAAAAAAGTTACAACTTCCAATTTTGCAATCCTGTTTCAGGAGTGGTAACACAGCAATGAGGAAATATCTAAATATAGGTTTATTTATAAATCATCATATAAATACTCAGCTTATGGCTGCAACCTTTGAAAATTTATACAATTTGGTCTGAAAAGAACGTTTCTCCATAAATAGCAGCTGTAGATATTAATGATTAACCAATATTGATATTTTAAATACCTTGGGTATAACTGTTATTGTTAAATGTTTTGCTAATTTCGTAGATATAATGTATATATATATATATATATATATATATATATATATATATATATATATATATATATGTACCATGTATATATGTATATACCATATTTTTCGGACTATAAGGCGCACAAAAAATCCTTTGATTTTCTCAGAAATCAAAGGTGTGCCTTATAGTCCAGTGAACCATGCTTACAGACAACAGCTGCCTTGAACTGTGCACAGGTCTGCCACCTGCTGTTCATTCATCCTTATAATCAGGTGCACCTTATAGTCCAGTGCGCCTTATATATGAACCTAGACATTTTAGCAGGTATTTATTGATGGTGCGCCTTATATTCCGGTGCGCCTTATAGTCAGAAAAATACTGTGTGTGTGTGTATATATATATGTACCATGTATATATGTATGATGAATATGACAGCACTTTACATAAGTGAGAAAGACAAAGCAATTATAGCTAAAATAAACCTTTAGCTAAGCATGCTATTGACATTTGAATGTCTGAACTAATGTTAGATTCCTAATTTACATACACATTTAATTAACTAACAGACAAAACCAGGAGTATCTGTAGATAATGACTCCTCAAAACATGTCTATTGCATTGATGGCTAGAATTACATTCGCAAAGCTGTTGGTTAGTAACATGAATCATGTGATAAATGTAAATCTATCTGTCCTCAAAATCCATCTGATTATTAAAGGGAACCTGTCACCTTAATAGGTGGCAGAACAGTACTTTTAGCTGACTGTAATTGTGGTGTAATGGTGTCTGTGTGTCTCCTCTGTATTGGTGCTTTGGCACAAAAAAAGACTTTTAATCCCCATATATTTTCTTCTTAGATCCAGTCAAGGAGGTAGGAGATCGGTTGTATCCAGTTTGTATTTACTCATAGCAATAAAATTTTCATTTGGATTTTGTTTGTTCACATAACAACTTTTTGTACTGTGCATGGACAGTGCAAGAAGTAGGATATTAGGTAATTTACCAATATACACTCACCGGCCACTTTATTAGGCACACCATGCTAGTAACGGGTGGGACCCCCTTTTGCCTTCAGAACTGCCTCAATTCTTCGTGGCATAGATTCAACAAGGTGCTGGAAGCATTCCTCAGAGATTTTGGTCCATATTGACAAGATGGCATCACTCAGTTGCCTCAGATTTGTCGGCTGCACATCCATGATGCGAATCTCCCGTCCCACCACATCCCAAAGATGCTCTATTGGATTGAGATCTGGTGACTGTGGAGGCCATTTGAGTACAGTGAACTCATTGTCATGTTCAAGAAACCAGTCTGAGATGATTCCAGCTTTATGACATGGCGCATTATCCTGCCATCAGTAGCCATCAGATGTTGGGTAAATTGTGGTCATAAAGGGATAGACATGGTCAGCAACAATACTCTAGGCTGTGGCGTTGCAACGATGCTCAATTGGTACCAAGGGGCCCAAAGAGTGCCAATAAAATATTTCCCACACCATGACACCACCACCACCAGCCTGAACCGTTGATACAAGGCAGGATGGATCCATGCTTTCATGTTGACGCCAAATTCTGACCCTACCAATGTCGTAGCAGAAATCGAGACTCATCAGACCAGGCAACGTTTTTCCAATCTTCTACTGTCCAATTTCGATAAGCTTGTGCAAATTGTAGCCTCAGTTTCCTGTTCTTAGCTGAAAGGAGTGGCACCCGGTGTGGTCTTCTGCTGCTGTAGCCCATCTGCCTCAAAGTTCCACGTACTGTGCGTTCAGAGATGCTCTTCTGCCTACCTTGGTTGTAACGGGTTGCGATTTGAGTCACTGTTGCCTTTCTATCAGCTCGAACCAATCTGCCCATCCTCCTTTGACCTCTGGCATCAACAAGGCATTTCCACCCACAGAACTGCCGCTCACTGGATGTTTTTTCTTTTTCGGACCTTTCTCTGTAAACCCTAGAGATGGTTGTGCGTGAAAATCCCAGTAGATCAGCAGTTTCTGAAATACTCAGACCAGCCCTTCTGGCATCAACAACCATGCCAAGTTCAAAGGCACTCAAATCACCTTTCTTCCCCATACTGATGCTCGGTTTGAACTGCAGGAGATTGTCTTGACCATGTCTACATGCCTAGATGCACTGAGTTGCCGCCATGTGATTGGCTGATTAGAAATTAAGTGTTAACGAGCAGTTGGACAGGTGTACCTAATAAAGTGGCCGGTGAGTGTACCTTTATTACATTTTCTGTGATCTAAAGTGTCCATGACCAATCTACCTTCCAGGAACTTATGGTATAGTAGGATGGGAGACTGCTCATGGACAGTAAGAAAGCACATAACACTCCATCTACAACCATTTTATGGACTGGAACGTCTGCTAATGAGGTGAAGGACATTTCAAAAACTTGGGCTTTGCTTTCCATACTAAGAAAGGGAGGCAGAACTTTAAATAGATGTTTCATTGGTAAATTAACCATACTTACACATACATTAATAAAACATGAAGAAAAGTGCCCAACCCCTTTAAAGAGATTTTTCCCTTCAGTATCATGGCTTTGAACCTACTCAAGGAAAATGTGACCCAACGAGAATGCAAGGAATTGAAAATACTATATACATTATAATAACATTATTATTATTATTATTATTACTATTATTATTAGTCAGCAGCGGCTTTAAACATATTTAAACAAAATTATTTAAAGGGGTTTATCGTTTTGTGTAATAGTATCTTGCCCAATATGTGTGAGCTCCCTATTTCTGCTTTAGATGACAATGAGCCAGCATTGGATTTGGGTAGCTCTCTGGAGAAGAAAGTATATATACTTCCTCTCCATAGAGCCGCCCAATATATGTTTCCTTAAGAAGGTTTCCTTAAGGAGGTATGTATATGTATATATATGTATATTTAAGTATTTATTTTTTAAACAAGTGCTCTCCCCCTCAGGCATTCTTTTCAGAAACAGAAACCTCCTTAAGGAAACATATATTGAAGGAAAACAAAAGTAACTTTGTACTAATTTTGAATACATCATTGGTGCCCTTGGATTGTAGATTTCTATTTTTATTAGTATACAGGGATGATGTGGGAGGGGATTTTTCTGCATATTGGCATCAATTATGCAATCAATTAAGCAGACATTACTATTTCAAATAAACCAAGAAATTTGATAAAAACGTACAGTGTCTTTTGAAAACTTTCACTAGTGAAAATTACCCGTGTGTGACAGGTTCCCTTTGAGCAACAATTTGAGAGAATTCCATTACTGTCCCTGCATAGTTCCCTAGTCGATTTGAAAATAAAAAAATTGTATATTCTCAGTTATCTTTTATTTATAAAATAGCAGGCATGAAATTGTAAAATTAACTAATCATAGTTAGTACTGATATCTTAAAAACAGAGAGGGGGGGCAGGCATTAAGTGCTCAAGGAAGAAAATAATTTTTGAGAGCACCAACTACAGAATATTGTATTTAGTGAAATATATCAAAATTTGGGTTAAAAAATTAACTGTTAAGTGCTAGATTTTTTTGGTTTTATATGATCGGAGGATAAAGTACTTACCTATCAGACCTGCAATACACAATGGCAAAATACATTACGTCATTTCTTGAAAAACAGAAACTGATGGAACTTATGTTGTGTATGGTGTTTTATTGTTTTAATGCTGTTTTGACATTACTTGAGCCAGACAAAACTATGTGTTTGTATGTTCACTTAAGTATTATTGTGCTCTAGAGGCCAGGCTTTGATCATACAAAATGCAGTTTCTCATTATTTTCTATTGACACTCCAACAGCAGTCTCTGAAGTCTTACGAATATTGTGTGACCTCTGTCTCAATACTTTTCACAGATTTCACAGGCTGCCACCACCACTCAGACATCACTAACACAGACAACTGTAATGGAAACTGTAACTATGGTGACCACCAGGGAACAAATTCTTGTTAAGCATGGTAAAGATGAACTCCCGCCGCCTCCCCCCCAGAAGAAAAGACAGATCCTTGTGGAATCAGAACTTAGGAAGAGGTGAGAACACTATGGCAATGTAAAAATGAGGAAATAGAAAAATCAACAGTAATAATGTACTACATTCACACAAAACATAAAGGATATAAAGCTATACCTGTATAATTTATTGCAATACAGATTGTGTTTTATTATCTGATAACATTTCATATTATGTGTTTCATTTTAATAGAGGTGGTGCTCCAAGTTGCTCCAAATGCAAGGGCGCCAAAATCCTTTTTCCTTAACCAGCTGACAAAAGCATTGCATAAAATAACATGTATAATAACATGTATAATAATATAATAACTTATTATATGTATTATATGTATAATATAATAACATGTTTAATAATATATATATATATATATATATATATATATAACACACTTAGTTATTATAGACAATTGATACTTTCCCACGTTTTACTCACGCTACAGACGCTGTTATCACATCTGGTTAAGGGTTTAAGTCAATAATGTTATTCAGTGTTGTGTTTTAAAATATTATCTAAGATATTAATAATATACTTTTCAGCATCATGTTATTTACAGACTTATTTCTTGATGTAGCTTTTCAGCATTCAGATCTCTATAGTTTTTACAGTATCATACTACTTTTGTGGCCAAAGCTGCTACTGACGGAAGCTCAGTAGTTTTCAGTATACAGGCGGTCCCCTACTTAAGAACACTCGACTTACATACGACCTCTAGTTACAAACGGACCTCTGGATATTGGTAATTTATTGTACTTTAGTCCTAGGCTACAATGATCAGCTGTAACAGTTATCACAGGTGTCTGTAATGAAGATTTAGTGTTAATCCAGATTCTTATGACAATCCAACATTTTTAAAATCCAATTGTCACAGAGACCAAAAAAGTTGTGGCAGGGATTACAATGATAAAATATACAGTTCCGACTTACATACAAATTCAACTTAAGAACAAACCTACAGACCCTATCTTGTATATAACCCGGGGACTGCCTGTAACTTGCTATTAATGTATGCAATGTATACCAGTGTGTAGAAGTCTTCTAAGCTCCCTGTAGAGAAGGCTTCAGATGATCAGAATATTTTTTAAGGATTTGTTCAGGATTTTTTTATTGCTTCCCAATACTAATGGTTGTTTATAAATCAGATGAGGTACTATAAGCGGCACTACCCACGATCAGCTGTTTAAAGGAAATCTACCACCAAGAGGAAGGATTGAAAACCAATTGCATTGACATACTGGTGTATGCCCCCCTCTGACAGGATCTACTTTTCTTTAAGCTTCTTATGTCCTTGTTTTTTTAAAAAAAAAAGGCTTTAACCCCTTAACGACACGTGACGCAGTACTAGGTCAGGTGTTATCTGCAGGTAAATGGATGGGGCTCACGGGCTGAACCTCTCCATAGTTGGTAAGTCTTTGCTGCATATTGCACCAAACAAACACTTACCAGTAACACCTGCACCGCAGGAGGTTTAATTCTTGTGCAGGAGGTTTTAATTCTTGTAAAACCTATATAAATTTAGTATCCCCATGATCGCACCGACCCAAGGAATAAAGTGTCATTTGGGGTGCATGGTGAAATCCATAAAATCCAGGGCCAAAAGAAAACAGTGCAAATGTGTTTTTTTTACCAATTTCACTGCATTTGGAATTCACTACATGGAATATTAAAAACTGCTACTATGATGTGCAATTTGTTACAAGCCCTCACACAGCTCTTTACAAAATAAAAAAGTAATAGATTTTTGAAGGTGGGGAGTGAAAAATGAAAACGCAAAAACAAAAATAGGGCCGTGGCTTTAAGGGGTTAAAATTCTGCAAATAAACCTGAGGGGCTCCAGGCTTCATTAACACCTATAGAGCCTGTAACCTCTCAGGCTTATTAGCATAATTTGAGTATGTCAGCTTGCTTGGCTTACAATTCTTTATCCTCTTGGTAGATGTCCTTTAAGGTGTCTGCAGTGTTCAGATGAGTTCTTTAGCCTCTTTACTGCTTACAGTACATTATACAGCAGGTATGCTTGGCACTACACCATGTCCTTGTTGAATTTAGGCTATTTTTCCAAACTGAGGAAAGTTTACCTATTGTACTTGAGGTACAATTTATGGCTAATAATTCCTACATCAATGGCTGGAGTGAAGGCATCTTATCAGTATACATCAGAAAATCTTTAGGCTGAGTTTTTTGCACATATTTTGCTTGTACACCAGGAAAGCTCCAAGCATACACCATAAATGTTTCCATAAACGTATACTGGTATAATAGAGGCATCAACTTTCCTTAGTCTACTTAGAAAACTTCCCACCCATCAGGAAACAGTCAATGAAGAAATGCAGCAGGCTACATTTGGAACCTGCAGGATGGAACCTGCTACCTGCTAGGGAGGAAAGTGTAGGCTAAGTGAGGGATGCAGCTGTATTGCATTCATCGATGGCCTCGTTGTGGGGTTTCAACTAGTAATGTAACTAATGTCTCAATAGGAGACACCCTGAACATCAGCTGCAAATCACTGACTGCTGCCAATGTTTAATCTTCCTCCATATGAGAATACAGTGAGTTACAACATGGAGTGAAATGTGATGTGAAACTAACCTTATTTATAATGTCCAAAATTCTTCAGCCCCTTCACAGGATATGTATATAATTGACCAATAAAATACTGTTTAAAATTGATAAAACTGAGGTAATCCAGTATTAAAAGCTCCCAGAATAAGGGCATCAAAGTTGAGGTTGCATAAATAAGGATCCATGGTTGTTCTTTGCAGTTAGTCTCTTTCATAAATATAAATTGCCTACTGTATATACTTGAGTCTAAGCTGAGTTTTTCAGTACAAAAAATGTGCCGAAAACTCAAACTTGATTTATACTAGAGTCAAAAAAATAAAGTCAAAACTCACCTTTCCATCACCCTACACAGGTTCTTTTCTTACTTTTGAGAGTGGCAGGTCCAAGCACGCCGGCCATGCACACACTATGATGACAGTGGCGGCTATATACTGGGGGCATGGGCTGGCTGGCTTTATACTAAAGGGCATAGGCTGGCTATCTATAAACTAGAGTACATGGGCTGGCTAGTTATATGCTAGGGGGCAATTGCTGGCTCGCTATATACTAGGGGGCTGGGTGGCTATATTCTAGGGTTTTCTGGGGACATGGGCTGGCTGGATATATACGAAGGGCTGGCTGGCTATACATTAGAGAGCATGGGTGACTATATACTAAAGGGCATGGGCTAGCTATATACTAGGGGGTATGGGCTGGCTCACTATATACTAGAGAGCATGGGCTGGCTGTCTTTATACTAGGGGGCTAAATGTCTACATACTAGGGACTGGGTACTTATATACTAAGGGGCTGGCTGGCTACTCTCTAGGGAGCGTGGACTGGCTCGCTATATACTGGGGGTAGGAGGTTGGCTAGCTATTTACTCTAGAGCAGGACGCTGGCTAGCTATATATTGGAGGCAAAAGACTGGTACTAATGCATTTCCCACCCTAGGCTTATACTCAAGCAAGTCAATAGGTTTTCCCATTTTTTTGTGGTAATATTAGGTACCTCAGGTCATATTTGGGTCTGCTTATACTCGAGTATATTATATGGTTTATAACATCTTTCTTGTTGTTTCTAAAAACGGTTTTAAATTTATAGGTAGGGCACTCAATGATGCCACATTTATATTCTACTTAAATAAGAAGACCATGCATGGATGTTACATCACTGGCTAAACAGATAATTGGCAGAAGTGAGGGGTTTTGGTCCTCTGCAAATCTGATGCTAAAAATGATCAATAAAAAATAATCCTGGAGAATCCCTTTAGCTCAAACATCTTTTAAACAAATAAAAATAACAATATTCAGCAATTTCCCAGACAATTAACCATCTTAAAAGGAAAATGTTTTACGGTACGTGATATAAATTTATGGTTTCGTGAATTCGCAATTACTCAGTGCAGCTTGCATCTTCCTAAAATAACTTATCGATGACATTGTGGTGGTTATACAACAAATTTCTTCCCATTAACCATTTCACATTTACAGTGCTTTTAAATAAATAAATAAAATAATCTACTGATGTTCTGAAGGAGTTGTAGTATTCAGATTTTATTTACTGTGCTCCTCCACACATTGGAAAATGTGAACCACTAAGTAGTCTATGTGGAATTCCTAAAGCAGTATCAGATGGTGACATTTTTACAGATCTCTAGGCATACATGGCATACATTAAGAGCACATTAAACCTTGAAGCAAATCGTATCTCCTTTCAGATGTCCAATATTTCACAACTAATTATTCCTATTTGAAGAAAAGATTTTTACTGGTGCTGTCTGTGGAATCTCCAATAGTATGTATGGAATAGCATTTGTTTCTTACTCGCAAGAAAATTGTCTAAACAAAGATTTCATATCGCTTAAATTATATTAATTTTGATAATACAATTAGAGACCAGCTAGAGATGAGATGTAGAACAGAATGTTTTTTTAATTTCCAAAATAATCAGAGCAGATAATAATAGTATTATACAATAATTAAAGGTAATAATAGTAAACTTTGCAATATATTGCATTAAGTGAAGACTACAATGTGCCGTACATATGAAAGCATTCTGAGGGATAAGGGGGCTAATGATTAATTATTTTCATACCTAGAGAAAATTTCCTTTATGATTCCTCCCTTTGAGATGATTACACTTTCCAGAGACTAAATGTAAAGAGTTAATCCATTAGACACTTTATCATATTCCTTTATCTCTCAGCTGACACTGCTGTATGGAACAGAAAACTGATTTAAACAACTGCTTCAATAAGGAAGAAAGACCATGGAAAACAAGGACACAATCACACATGTCACAAAGTTTACTATTATCATCTACATTTGTGCAGACATTGAAGCCTGTGCTTCCCACAAACTATTCCACTGCCTACTTGTCGGTCATGTGCCTATCCTTGATAATTACACAAAACAGTAAGACAGAAAAAAGAAACAGCCATAAGACAGACAGGCAGGAATATGAGCAAGTGGACACTGCCCCAAATGGTTCACTCCTTCAGCAATCTCATAGGACACTGTGCACACACATTCCCTGCTGAAAAGGCTGCTGATCTGTCAATCAATCAACTCTCTGCAGAACATTACAGAAATATGAACATCTGATACAAAAACACTATAAATAAATGGACAAAATAAAACTCAATGTCATTAGTCACAAAAAGAAAGTAAAATAGTTTGCTTTTATGACTCACAAAATGTTATGGACTTTTAAAGTCTGCAGAGTTATCACCAAGATGGCCGCCACTGGAAACTATGGTCTCATGGTCATTTAGTTCTCAGTGACTCCTCCTACCTCTAATGCTCTGCTCCCAGTGATGATGTAACAGACTTTCTGACAATACTATTGATTTATAAAATTGTGGTGAAGGCTTGGTTACATTAAAATTTTTTAACATACTTTGCACAAAACAATAGTACAGTGTGTGAAAGAGGAATTATATTTTTCAGATGTTTCAGAGTTATTGGATGCTGAATACCTACCTCCTCTTCTCTTCTCTCTATTGACCTCAATGCAATCTGATACATCTATGAGCTTCTGACAGAATTAATCAGTGAAAGATATATAATATACAGCTATAGGATATGCAAGTGTTAGCTAAAACAGACATGTCAGTAGGTGTCAGCTCTTTAAACGTTAATGATCTAGGCTTTGGTCCTCTTTTATCCTATATTACCCTTAATTGGCCCTTACAAAATATTAATTTGCTATTTGATGAGATCTTAGGAGGAGGTATGTTATAATTACTATATAATGTTGGGCACATTTAAAATTGCATTGCATCACCAACTACACTTTATATTCTTGGGCTTTTTAGAAGAGACTTGGTCTCGTTCCATGGAAGTTAATCCAATACATTTTTATTTTTCGTTATGGACATACCTCACTTTACATAATTTAGTCATGTAGCATATTATGATGTACATTATAATAATAATTATGAACTCGCTGAGGATAAAGCTGGTGAAGCTGAAAGGATTTTCCTCCAAATGTCAGTATTAAACACGAGATGACAACCTTATGCAGGTGTTGAACTGTGATCCTGGATATGCTACGAGGTTGACATTTATGCAAAACACAGCAATGAATGATCAAATATGACAAGCCATTGTATCGGACAGGCAGAGAGAAGGTTTTACAATCAAATAGGGCAAAGCACTAATATGGTTTGACAGCACACACTGTTAGGTTGGTCTCAAAACAATAACAACTGAAAATAATAATTCATGTTTATAAAAGAGATGCATATTATATTACTTCAGGTCTTTTATAAAGAATTTGCCATAGCCATGAACAAGATGCATAAGATTACTTACCGACTATAGAACAAAGGTTAAATTATTCAGTGTTAAGGCTGAGCAGAGCATTCATTCGCAACATGATTTTGATTTTTTAAGGTAGTTTAGTCTATTTTTATTTGATCATTTCAAATCGATTGGAGTGCTCCCTGGTGTTGACTGTCCAACATGATATTAAGTTACTAGAACACCTCTAATAGATTTTAAAATCAATAGTGAAATGAAAAAAAAAGATTATAAGGTGTTCATTTGGTTTTTAAAGTTTCTCAAAATGCAATGTATCCTTTAATGACTATTTATAAAACTAAAATAACAAAACATTTGGTGTGCTGAAAAAATCATTGAAAACATTCGGGCTTAGTTAATAAGGGTCCGCGGCCGCACTTTCATCGGATTTTTGAAGTTTTCAGGATTTGCGCCGTTGTGACTAACTGTATCTAACTCGGGATTGTGTCGCACGTGATCGTATTGTGGTGTAGGCTTTCATGTGACAGAAATCAGGGGGAGGGACGTCGGATGATCCAACTGATTTGGACTGGGCGCAGGATTTAAGATTCAAATTGTTTTACAAGATCAAGCACTTACATGCACAAGGAAGAAGAAGATGAACTCCGGCGGACCTTAGCAGGGAAGGGACACATACAGGATATCGGGCGCACGATCTTAGTGAATTGCGCCAGAGTGCATTACCGTCATACTTCGTGAACTCCTCCGAACAGGTAAGTAAATGTGCCCCATTGAATCACACTGAGAAAAAAGGTGGCAAAAACATGATGGGGGTTTACATTTCTTATTTCCTCACTTATCTTATTGTTATATTCTACTTTTACTCCTACACTTCTACTTACATACCTAAACCATATCCCCTGCTAGCCAACTATAGTGCAGAGTGTGTGTGTATATATATATATATATATATATATATATATATATATATATATATATATATATGATTGAGCAAAACAATAGCAAATCTACAACCACAATGTGCAGTCTAAGATGATGCAAAAGATCATGAGTGTCCCTTGTCACTAGATGTAGTAAGTAAAACATCATGAGGCTCCATAGCCAGGAGGTATCATTAATATTTGTATAAACCATTGTTTAAATTATATTTATTCAATGATTTCTGAATTTTGCATAATTTATCATCTGGAAAATCTTTTAATTGATCCATTCAGAGTTGCATTATAAGCAGAAACATTTTACCATGGAGGGGAAATGTAAATTGTTTTCATCCTATTATAATAATTCCCTTTAATGGGGTTATACATAGTAACAATCACTAACCTTCACTATACACTTTCAAATTGTAACAATAATAGTTATATATATATTCATAACCTTATAGATAAAATCTCAATACAAATGCTAGAAGATGAGTGAACATAATGGTGTTCTGCTTTTAACTGTAAGTACAGATTGCACAGTATAAGCTGTAATGCTTTTAGTGCTCTTAGCTTTATCTATTGGTTTCCCAAAGGGAAAAAAAATTATTGTATGGTTTCCTCGAAAAGGTCAGCTTGCCTACTGCATGAATGTCACACTGTATATTAGGAGTCCAGTTTCTACAGAACATTCTATTGAGTTCTGTACACATTTTCACATTTCTTAACTTAAATTATCTAAGCATCACTTTTCTACACAGTTACTGTATATATTTAATGTTTGGATATTATTGCTATTTTGGGTCTTTCATAAATTGAAAATGTTTACACCATGTAATTAACCTGTTGATTTTTAAATTAGTCCAAGGCATCAATTTTCATACTGCAGCATCTATGATTACATATGGCAAATCCGTTTGCATCCAACAGAAGAACTTCCATATGTTTTTTTGTAGTCCGATTTAGATTTTTTCTAATGGCAACTAAACAAGAATGATGTTCAATACTCACTTTATTTTTCATCCTGGACAACCCCTCTACAGTACTAAATTACACTTATTACTGGCTGCAATGGTAACTTCTGTTCTATAATTAGATTCAGTGGTTATGTTTTTATTATATATTTTTTTTTAAATCCAGGTAGAGGAAAGAAAAACAGTATGGTGGGAATAATTTTATTTTATAAAGGTTGTGCCATATTATTCCCCCCAACCAAAGGATAGTGTCTGATCACTGAGGGCCCATTTACCTGTAATGATTGTGAAAATCTGGGGTTATCGTCCCCTTTTCTGTTTTTATTCCCTTCCCACCAAGTGCTCTAACCTTTAGATTTTTAAGTTTAGAGATGTATGAGGACTGTTTTGGAAAGACAGATTTTACATACTGAAGGCTCCATTTAAAGTATCATACAATTTACTGGGAAGCTGGAAAAATGTTCCAAATGTAGTGAAATTGACAAAAACAGATAGAAGCAACATTGTTTTATAGACTTTGGTCCATATAAATTAAAGAGTTTGCACACATTTTCTGTGATTTTACACTGAAAAGAATGTGCAAACGGCCTGCACACGTATTTATAAAGTGTCTGCGCCAGTTTTCTGTTGCACTGTATCTGACAAGACAGAAAAAATGTGCAAAAATGTGCATGTGTTTCATCCCTGAACTGAGTGGTTTGAAGAAAAAACAATTACCGTATCCAATTATGATCATGAAGATCTGTTGCTTCTGTGCCTGGGCTGACCGCTTCTACTCTTACACTAGTTATGCACTGCTTCTTTTTTTTGAAACTTTATTTTTATCTATCATTTTTTGAAATATAAATACTTGCATTCAAAGAGACAAAGAGATATGAAATACAACAAAACACATTATTAATGGAATCACTGTGCTATCCACCAGCTGCTGTGTATGAGTGATCCATCTCAGGTTGATTAGTCCTGTCTGGGCAGCTCAGGAAGCTCTGTTTGTAATGTGTTTATGTAGGCACCCAGCTTTCCCAAGCTCCTGAATTTTATAATTTTTTAGTAAAACCACTCGGATCAGAAACTAAACAAGATTTGTTTCTGCATCAGTGTAGCTACAGCATTTTTAAGGTATGTTTGGTTCATAATTAATAAAATCAAATGGTAGATTTGCTTTAAATTCTGCATTCCTAAAACGTCAACTTCAAATCTTTCAGTTCCACATTCCTTGAACATCATCTTCAAATTTTGACTTTCCATAATCCCAGAACTTGAACTTGAAATTATGATTTACTGCATTACCAGAATTTTAAATGCAGGGAGAAGAATGGTGTCTGTTTTTACCATTGCCACTTTAATCCTCTGTGTAAATAAGTAGGTCTGAACACAAAAGGCGCCATTAACTGCTATGACATCATTTTTTCATTATTTTTTTTTGTTCTTTGTTTATTATTATTTGATGTTATGGTATTATTCGAAGTACTTTCCCTGGTCCATCTCAGGCAAGGCAACTGCTCTGTTATTTACACCATTTTTAAGTACTCTAGCCCTTACTACCCTCATTTTACATGCATTTTTGGGTGTTAAAATTTGGGTTCCCATTGACTTCAGTGGGGTTTTTGTTCGGTTTAAAGTTCGGCCCGAACTTTTAGTTCGGCCTGAATTTTAATCCAGTTTTTCACTGATGAGACTGGAGCAGGTAAATTGTTAAACAGGTATATTGTTGTGTTAGGTAGGGAGCAATATGTGACTGGGATTTTTTGCCCTTCTTGGAAACCAATGGAAAACTGGATCTTTGTGGTTTAGGAGCACTTTTGGATATAATAGAAGTAGAAAATGATGGGTCACAAGTTTCAACAACAGTCCAGTGCCAATTCACTATTTTATGCAACTAAGCCCAAAAATGTATTTTCAAAATGTTGGTATTTAGGGATTGATAACTTCTGTCCATTGTTTCTTTTGTTTTTCTTCATTATTATTTTAACTTATTGCTGTGCTTTCCCAAAAGTTCAATTGTAGCAGGCTGCAATGTTTGTTTTTCATTTGTCTTGAAAACCTCACAAATTACTTTACTGCCTATGAAAACAGCACATCACCACTCTCAAATATGAACTTGACATAGCCGTATGTTTTGTCCAATACAACCTCTCAATTCTCTAAACTGTAAATAAGTGTATGTTGCTTTCAGAGAAAACAAAATGACTATTCTTAGATGATACAATATATTTAAAAAGTTGATGGTAAAAGCTGCAATGAGTATCAAATTAATAAATGTTTCAAGGTAACTGAAGGTAAAAGAATAGTTTAACAGTTTTCCGAGTAATATCACATAAATTGTTCTGTCTTCAAGTAACTTGTATTGATCTTGTGCTTTGTTGTGCTTTGCACTCAATGACATCAGGTCAAAAACAAAAGAGAAATAAGGTGATGAACTTATATATCCACATAGAGTAGAAACATATTTTTGACGGGTTATTATAGTTACATACTCTAAGTTTACTTGAAGATGTTATTCAACTTTTGCAAAGAAGATAAATGCAAAGAGGATAAAATCAAGAAAAACATAAATTAATTATATAAGCGTACAGCATATTACCACTGCAACCAATCATTAATGAACCCAGTAGTTTTCAATGTAACATATGTGGTCAAGGATGTTCATGCTAGATTATTAAAATTAGTTGTTTTTTTCACATTTTCAGTTTGGTGGCTCCTTTAGCTACTTAAGAAACCAGCCTGTTTGGCATTTAAGGACTTAGCATTTATTTAAATTTTTCAGT
Organism: Engystomops pustulosus; assembly: GCF_040894005.1. Lineage (NCBI taxonomy): Eukaryota > Metazoa > Chordata > Amphibia > Anura > Leptodactylidae > Engystomops > Engystomops pustulosus. The sequence continues at coordinate 108,466,707 of NC_092412.1, read as the reverse complement.
CCTCAGCTTCTGGGTGACATAAAGTTTTTATGTTATTTATATAAGCAAATAAGGGCTTGTTTTTTTTCCACAATGAGTTGTATTTTCCAAAGGTGCTGTTTCTAGGGTACATTTATCATAATAAAAAAAAATTATTAACTATTTATTTGGCAAAGATTGAAACAAAAAGGTATTTGTGGAGCAAGGGATACTGTACTTTCTTGAGTATTGGTAGTGCTCATGTAGAATTCTCACACCAGGAAATATCTATCAAAGAGCATAGCACACACCGATAGATAATCTTTTCTTCTTTTATTCATAGAGAATAATATTTACATGGATACAAATATTATATAGCCTTCACTGTAGTATATAGAACAAATTTTATCATATAGAATGCAGCTCAAGGGTAGTAGGCTAGCTGGTGAAAACTATGCATATAGCAGTAAGATAATCAGTAAACTTGTGAAAAGGAAATCCAGATCACTGCATTATCCTACTGTCTAAATCTAGAAGAAGACAAAACATATACTTAATGACAATGGAATCCATGTATTAAGGAAGTCTTAACAACTGGTGCACCCTGTGTTCCAATAATTTCAGTTATTTTTTTATTTTTTTTGAAAGTGGCAGAAATCTTGTACACACAATGCATGATACATGGGCCCCAGCCTTTCTAAAAGAATCCTTACATAAAAGAAATCCATTAGAAATCATGCTCCTGACAATCTGAAAGGCAACATGTTATAGGAATGGCTCATTTCAATGTTTGTATTCGGGCTAGGAAGCAAAATCCATGAGTTAACCATGTTTCCCAGCCCAATTATTTGGCCTAAACTAATAACATAATTTATAATGCTTTATTGTCCTTACGCATATGAGAGGACAGTACATATTCGGTACTGTAGTTCTGAACCCCTCTTAATTTTAATCATGATCTTACTATAATGCTGTAAGTTAAAGCCATAAAAGCTGGGCATGGAAATGTGGCCACTACATGGACCACATAACCTGGTCCAGATATAGACATTTAAATATGCCTTTACAGACCTGGGTATAAATGAGCTAAATCTCTGCAGTGACAATATCAGGTAGCCCCTAAGTTGTCCTACTTAACCACATATTCTAAGTACTACTCCGCTGTGCTTCATTCCATTTGTTACTTTATTTTTGAATCTATAAACTGACCCCAGCTCTGTTATGAGCGGTTTGCACAACAACTATCTGCTATTTTACAATGTCATTGCTGGACCTCTACTTGTTATTATTTTTATATTTCTTATTTTAATAACTTAAATGAATGTAGTATCCAAGCATTTTCCAAGTATTATCAGACATCAATGTACTAAAATGCAAACACCATATCTGCAGCTTGAGATTGTGGAATCTCATAATGGAACATTCTATCTCTACAAGTATCATGTGATTTACTTTGTGATCCTATAAATGTCCATTTTTCAATATCTGAGAGATGTTATTCTGTGTCTGATGTAGTTTCAAAAGTCACTCCAGGACACAAACAGAAACTCCCAACTGGGAAATATCTTGCTTACGGCAGTTTATACCAGTTATATTTCATTCGCTAAATTCATCTTTATCTGAGTGAGTTATGTTCTTTGATTGTCCATATAACTAGACCTAAACTAGTAGTAAACTAGAATTTAATTAAAAAGCAATATTTCACCACTGAGATATAGTGAAGGATGCTGCCAAATACAAAATATGATAATGTAACAGATGTGCAGATAATAAATTGTTTGACAAACCAGGATTCATCCTTCAGCTTTGCACACCCCTTGCTTGCTTTATGATCTGGTTGCCAAGTTAGTGTACCAGCTGTAACATCAAAAATCAGCATCCAAACTTAATCTGATTAATAATGATTTCTGAAGGATTTACTTTGATAAAGGATTGATCAATACTACAGAGAACAATTACTTCATCCAGTTTGTTCCCATTTCATTTAGTTTGTTCTCGTTATCACAGGAACAACAGGTTGCACTTATTGTTTTCAAACAGTATGTGGACCTTTAGTAGAATATAATAAGAATAAAAATGTGAAAAATGCCAAAAGGGAAATAATATTCAAATTAAATATCCAATGGCTTTTATCAAAACAAACAATATAATTGGGCATAAAAGATAAATAAGCCACTGGAAGACATGGCCATAGGCTCAGAATAATACGTCTAAAGTTTATCAAAATGAGTAAAAATGTCATTTAAAAATACAATTAGGTGAAATTTAACAATAAACAATTGTTGTAATTGACAATAGTTTAAAAAAGTTTTATGACCATATCAAGGGACGTAAAGTTTTCAAGAAAAATGTTCTCAGAACATTCCCAGAAAGATTGGCTTCCTTTAAAGGCTTTGGCCACTTTACCTCAATGTGTTTGTAAGTGTGGGGGGAGCAGGATATTAGGTAATTTACAATATACCGTATATACTCGTGTACAAGCCGAGTTTTTGCCGGCCGGGAGAAGACTGGGGAGCCCTGCAGGATTTTACAGAAGAAAGAAGATAGGCGCGGAAGCCAGAAGACAAGCCGTGCTGACATCAGTGTAGCAGCACTGCGCATCGGGGCCACCGGAGGGTTAGTATATGAGTTTTTTTTTTTTTAATGCTGGGCTGGCTGTATACTACTGGGGGTAAGCTGAAGTGGCTGTATACTACTGGGGGCAGGCTGGGGTGGCTCTATACTACTGGGGATACTACTGGGGGCAGGCTGTATACTACTGGAGGAAGGCTGGGGTGGCTGTATACTACTGGGGGAAGGCTGGGTTGGCTGTATACTACTGGGGTCAGGCTGTATACTACAGAGCGACAGGCTGGGCTGGCTGTATACTACTGGGCGCAGGCTGGGGTGGCTGTATACTATTTGGGGCAGGCTGAGGTGGCTGTATACTACTGGGGCAGGCTGGGTTGGCTGTATGCTACTGGGTGCAGGCTGTATACTACTGGGGGAAGGCTGGGGTTACTGTATACTACTGGGGGCAGGCTGTATACTACTGGGGGCAGGCTGGGCTGGCTATATACTACTGGTGGCAAGCTGGGCTGGCTGTATACTACTGGGGGCAGACTGGGCAGGCTGTATACTATAGGGGACTGGCTATATACTGGGGGGTCTGTGACCAATGCATTTCCCACCCTCGGTTTTCCCAGTTTTTGGTGGTAAAATTAGGGGTCTTGGCTTATACTCAGGTCGGTTTACACTCAAGTATATACGGTACATCTATTAAAAGTTCTGTTTTGTTGTCTGTTACCTAATCAGCCAGAAATTATTTGCCACAAAATGGCTGTAGATGGAGGGTCATGTTATCTGTCTATCAACAATCGCCAATTAGAGAACACAGTCAGGATCTACCCACCTCTGAGCATCCTATGTGCTGTGATTGACACCAGACTTCAGGAGGGGGGGTTAATAATGTCACATGACCATCAATTAAAGTAAAGTGGCCACTTTTAGGTGAGGTGAGCTTGACTTTAGTGCTGAACTCTCTGCTTCCATGAATTTATATGACCAATTTGTATCTCACTTCAAAGTTGATTTTCTGACTGATGCACCTACACTGCGCCACGAGAGTGACACAATCTGGAAAGAGTTAAGAAGCTTGACAACAAACAGATAGTGATTTATTAGGTCCATTTCAGATGACAGGCTCCCTTTGACATCCAGTTGAGGTTTGTTTTGGCTTTCTGGACACCAGCCATTATATTTTAATCCAGATTTTAATCTGGATTGACACTTTGTTAATTTAAGGGGGCAAAATCAATATGGCTTCATGGTTGACTTGTAAAAGTTAACAGAGTGATTATTATATGCCATTAAAAGAATTTGCATATTTTATCCTCTTTAAAGAAACACGACTAATAATTTTTTTATATAAATAATTATGTGATTGCTTACTCCAATTTACAGCAAACTTAGCCTTCTAAAGTTATGTGCTAAATCCCTTTGTTGACAGGATGACAACATGTCTGTTAAAACCTACAGTTCAAGACAGACTTGTGAGTTCAGTAACAAAAACACTGCACAGATCAATCTCTTCTCATTAAAAGGCTTTTCCTACCTCTGTTGGGTGCTCTATGGCCCATCACTTTCAGGATTTAGCCTCCTAGCCTAAGGCTTGCTCTATGAATGAAAAACACATCACTACCAAGGCCAGGGATGAGTCTAGATGGTCCCTGCCATGCAGGTAATATAAACTTGTAGGCTCTCAGTGTAGTTTTGTATAGAGCCTCTAGACAGGGCCATATTGTTGTTTAAACCAATATTTTGCGATTATTTTGAGATATCACTTTAAGCCCATTAAGCAAAATGTGTATGTTCCCCCCTTTTTGCCCGCCACATGCCATTCATAATACCAGTGCCCTTGGGACCCTTTACCACTTGCAGTATGCCTACCACTACTGTTTGTATTATAACTATACCTAAGCACTTGAATCCATAAAATAAAAGAAATACAGATATGAGATCTTGACTGTCCAATGGGATCATGTAGTGACATATACATCACAATTTTGTAATCTGTGCATGAAGCTTCATACAGCAGAGGGATTAATCAATAATCATTATCTTCAGATATAATAGCCATGTGTAAAGGTAAGTAAAAGATAAAATTAATGTTTAATTAAAGACATGATCTCCTTCTGAATTAGAGAACGCGCCCAAGGCTCATATATTATTTATCCTTTAGGTCAGCAACAGGGTTGATTATTAGTTAATGCAGTGGAAGATCTGTAGATGTGTTTTACCTTATACGGTACATGGTTGTAGTACAAGGTTACAGTTCTGTGTTGTTGATGCACAAGTACTACGGTGTATGGGACGCAGGTAGAGATGAGCGAGTATACTCGTCCGAGCTTGATGCTCGTTCGAGTATTAAGGTACTCGAAACGGCTCGTTGCTCGGACGAGTATTTCCCCTGCTCTAGATCGAGCATTTAATTAAAAAAACACAGTGAAGAACAATGAAGAATAGAATAAAAACAGTGAACACAGTGAACACAGGATCATTTAAGTGAAAAACACAGTAAAGAACACAGTGAAGAATAGATTACAGATGTTCGGCACATCTGCTTACTTGTCGGAAGATACGCGCGGAACGGTGTGAACAAAATAGTATGTGAAGAACACATTGAGGAACATGGTGAGCAGGACAGAGACACCGGGGAGCAGCACAGAGACACCGGGGAGCAGCACAGAGACACCGGGGAGCAGCACAGAGACACCGGGGAGCAGCACGGAGACATGGGGCAGCGGCAGCACGGAGACATGGGGCAGCGGCAGCACGGAGACATGGGGCAGCGGCAGCACGGAGACATGGGGCAGCGGCAGCACGGAGACATGGGGCAGCGGCAGCACGGAGACATGGGGCAGCGGCAGCACGGAGACATGGGGCAGCGGCAGCATGGAGACATCGGGCAGCGGCAGCATAGAGACATCGGGCAGCGGCACGGAGCGGCACGGAGACATCGGGGAGCGGCATGGAGACATCGGGGCACAGAGACATCAGGGAGCGGCACGGAGACATCGTGGCACGGAGACATCGGGGCACGGAGACATCGGGGCACGGAGACATCAAGGAGCGGCACGGAGACATCGGGGAGCGGCACGGAGACATCGGGGAGACTTCAGTGGAAGAAGAGCAGCGGATCCCGGGACAGCGTATCACCCGATAAGTAAGCAGATGTGCCAAACATCTGCAATCTATTCTTCACTGTGTTTTTCACTTAAATGATCCTGTGTTCACTGTTTTTATTCTATTCTTCACTGTTCTTCACATCTGCTAACTTGTCGGGAGATAATATACGCGCGGAACAGTGAAGAATAGATTGCAGATGTTTGCATACATCTGCTAACTTATCAGAAGACATTCTTTTTCAATTAATTAACACATTTTATTTTATTCCCGAACCATGGTCCCTTTGAAAAATGCTCGAGTCTCCCATTGACTTCAATGGGGCTCGTTATTCAAGACGAGCACTCGAGCATCTGGAAAAGTTCGTCTCGAATAACGAGCACTCGAGCATTTTAGTCCTCGCTCATCTCTAGACGCAGGAAATCATGCATTAGTGTTGTGCACCATCTAGTGTCAATGGACAAATATAAAAATACAACAATGATTTCATGATCTTTATATTTCTATGTTTAAGTCTGACCTAAAAGTATAAAATTAATAAAGGAAAGGTTGGACATCTAGAGTGACATAATGTGGGTCCTCTTTTGTATTGATTCAGCTCAGGATAAAAGCAGGTAACATAGATCTCTATTAATGTAGATGCTTTTTCCCAGTATTATTCTTAGTCCAGCGTTTCAAAAACATAGCTCCAGTTCATTTAAAAATTGATACAGAGATAAAGAGTGAATTTTTTTCTGGGTTGCTGGGTGGTATTTGTCCTCTAAAACATCCTAATTAAATTCTGAGACAGAAATCTAATGCAAATTTCTAGATTTTTAACATGAATGGTTTGATACATGGTTTGATATGACAATAATCAGTCATAGTCTAGACTGGTTAAAAAAACGAAAAAAAAAATGTCCAATGAAGTCCTCACTATGACAAATAAAATACATCAAAATCACTTGCAGAGCTGTACTGGGTGTATTGTGAAGTTCATTAGAAATGAGTGGAATTCCTGAGCATCACTTTCAATGAAAGTATCTAGTATACATCATTATCGATAAGTTGTCATAATAGGGCTTTATTATAACTTTATTATTCCTATGCTTACTTTCTATAACTTTATACATATTTTATATACAGCAGGCAGTTAACTGCTGTGATTGGTGAGGTTACAGGTTGCCGTTTTAAACAGTCAGGTTTGAATGACATGGGCGTTGCCATTTTGCTTTTGATCAGTGCCCCCATGACAATAATGGGGAACACTGATGACTTGCCTTGTCAGCTGTGGGGACCTCTCCAAGGCTCCCAAACCTCACATTTGGATCAAATGATTACAGCTAGTTGGAGTCATACTACAAAAGATGAGCAGTGTGTTCACAATATACTGCTATACAATTGTATTGCATTTTATTTTATGACTGATAGAGCCCCTAGAGCAGTGATGGCGAACCTTTTGGAGACAGAGTGCCCAACCTACAACCAAAACCTACTTTTGTGTCGCAAAGTGCCACCATGACAATTAAAGCGGTAACCTATTGATCCCAGCTGTATCACAGGTTTCAACCATATTGGCGACCTGAGGACACAAATACAATAGAAATAAGATAGAGAAATTTGGATTATAGCTTCCTTCCAGGGTCCCCTGAAGATGAAGAATCAGGGAACCCAGAGCAGGAGCTCCAGTTATAATCCGTCTGTCTCCACACCTTCTAGCTTCTTGTGTAGTCCTGGCAGCCAAGGAGATGTCGGTTTAAAATAGCACTGAGAGTAGCACTCAAGCCTTCCTCCTTTGATCCAAGACAGCCATGGGTCTTGGATTGCAAGAGGAAGGCTTGAGTCACATCTAGCAAATTCTGTGCTGGATGATGGCCTGGGTGCCCACAGGAATGACTCCGAGTGCCACCTCTGGCACCAGTGCCATAGGTTCGCCACCACCACTAGAGGCTTAAAATGTTAGTAAAAAAATGAATAAAAGTTCAAATCAACACCTTTTCCCAGTATGCATATATAAATAAATAAACCATATTAACTCCCTTGTCACCATTTTGCCGAGCATAAATTTTATTAAAAAGTGATCAAATTGTCATCCAGTTATCAAAAGAGTATCAATTCAAACAACATCTGGTCCGGCAAATAATGACATCTTAAAAGTTCTATAAAGATTTCAACCTGTACTGAACCTTTTAAAAGAATTCTGAAAAGCAAAACTTGTATGATTTGATCATCTGTACATTAAATATTAGATGATATCACCAAGAGGTACAATTTGTTCCACAGATGGCAAGCCTTAAATGGTTCTGTAATTGCAAACAAAAAAAAATATGACTTTAGGATGCGGAACGTGAAACACGAAAACTGAAATCGGACGCATAACATTATTGTGTATTAATATGCACTGTCCTGTCCATACAGGGAGTGTATCATGACTTCCAAGGTCCAGTTCCTTACTCAATGTGCAGCTATGATCCCTCTACTTACTACATCAGCACTTTATGGTGTAAACTGAAGAAGGCAGAAGGACTAATAAACTACTTCTGCCTTCCACCATAATAATTCCTATCCTGGAATAATACCAACCCAGGACAAACATACTTAAGGATAAGTTACAGAAAAAGTTATTTTCTACTCTTTATTATTGGTTAAGCATCATATCAACCTCTCATTATGTTTTCATAGAGACAATGATTAGAAGAAGAGAAAAATCAAGGGCATGGAAGAAACTTTTGCTTTCAGGCAAGGACAGAATGTGTGAGATTAGAACTTAAGGTTAGAGGTTATGGGAAACAGGGGATATTGAGTGTTAGGCAGTAGAGAAATAAGAACACAGGTGAATCAAAAAAATATAGAAGTAGGTTGGAAGATTGGACGAGTGTAGCATTTCCGCCTTTTCTCAGCAGAGGAGTCAAATAATTTAGTACAGGGGTAGGGAACCTATGGCTCGGGAGCCATATGTGGCTCTTTTGATGGCAGCATCTGGCTCTCAGACAAATCTAAGACACACACAGCGATGATCACTGGATGCAGGGAGGGATGTTACCACTGCCAGCGTCCTTTGTCTGACCAAGGTGCCATCGCCACCCCATTACTTAGATGACAGCGCTTGTGTCATAGAGTAGAGAATCATCCACTCTTCCCTATGACCCAGGCGACATTGCTGAAGCAATGATGGCAGCGGCGCCTGGGTCAAAGAGAAGAGCGGAGGAGTGATGAGAAGCCACTGAAGGGAGAGCAGATAGGTGAGTATTCCCTTTTTTTCTCTGACTAACTATCTACTGTGGGCATGTGCTAGAGCTACCTATCTACTGGGGCCTGGGGGCATGTGATGTGGCTACCGATCTACTGGGGGCATGTGCTGTGACTACCTATCTAATGGGGGCATGTGGCTACCTATTTACTAGCAGGCATGTGATGATGCCACCTATCTACTGGGGGGCATGTGCTGTGGCTACCTATCTACTGGGGAGCATGTGCTGTGACTACCTAACTTCTGGGGAGCATGTGCTGTGACTACCTAACTACTGGGGAGCATGTGCTGTGACTACCTAACTACTGGGGAGCATGTGCTGTGACTACCTATCTAATGGGGGCATGTGGCTACCTATTTACTAGCAGTCATGTGATGATGCTACCTATCTACTGGGGGGCATGTGCTGTGGCTACCTATCTACTGGGGGGCATATGCTGTGGCTACCTATCTACTGGGGAGCATGTGCTGTGACTACCTAACTACTGGGGAGCATGTGCTGTGACTACCTATCTAATGGGGGCATGTGGCTACCTATTTACTAGCAGGCATGTGATGATGCTACCTATCTACTGGGGGGCATGTGCTGTGGCTACCTATCTACTGGGGGGCATGTGCCGTGATTACCAATATACTGGGGGACCTGTTCTGTGGCTACCTATCTACTTGGGGACATGTGCTGGGGATAGCTGTCTATTTGGGTGCATGTGCTGTGGCTACCTATTTACTGGGTGTCATGTGATGTGGCTACCTATCTACTGGGGGTGTGTACTGGGGCTACCTATCTACTGGGGGTATGTGCGGTGGCTACCTAGTTACTGGGAGCCATGTGATGTGGCTAGCTATCTACTGGGGCTACCTATTTATTGTGGGGCATGTGCTGTGGCTACATATTTACTGGGGTTCATGGACTGGGGCTACCTATCTACTGGGGGACATGTGCTGTGACTACTTATCTACTGGAAGGCATGTGCATATGGTACGGCTCTCACAGAATTACATTTTAAAATATGTGGTGTTCATGGCTCTCTCAGCCAAAAAGGTTCCTGACCCCTGATTTAGTATTTACTGTTTTTTATTTTTTTTTATTTCTTTCCCTTCATATGACACAGCTCTCATACTTTAGGACTGCACTTTATTAAAGGTAGCTACTGAGATTCTTTATAATGACTTAAGTGAATCAATTGTAGCATCATGTTTATTGACATGCCTTTTCTTCTACGTTCACAGAAAACCTGTACTTTGAAGAAGTTCAATCTTTTGCATTTTCACTGTCCTTCGATTTTTGCATTTGTATTAATATGACGGCTTTGTGCTCATGTTGATAACTTATTGAATTCCATTTCTTTTTGCGCTTTGTTTGGTATGCATGACACACATTTTAGAGGTTGACACCTGGAGATGCAGAGGACCTGATGCTACATATATAACAGTATAGTATAAAGAAAACAAATAGTTGGAAGTTTTACTTATGTGATGGTATGTTTTGTAAAAATATATTTATCAGACGATTTAGGGGTTAACAGTAGTTTTCAATTCTGCATGCTGAAACTAACTTAAAAAAACACATTTTTTCTTATGATGTAGGTTACCTCACCTACATGGTCAAAAATATACATGTGACCGGTGAGCTTGCAGGTTCCCCCTGAAGCATATCTAAACTAATCGATATAGAATGTATTCATTTACCGTTACAGATACCTGTTCTGAAATTCATATCTCAAAATTTCTAGTTGTAAAAATCTAACATATATTATATGGTGCTCACAGAAACCCATGGGCTAATATTTTAGCTCTATAAACCTTCAGTTTTATATGGTGGCATATAGAGTTTTTTTCCATTTTATAAAGTGAATTTTACAAAAATATCAAGTACATGTAATTTATGATCATATTTGCATACTTACATACACAATGTAGTGGCACATAAAGACGCTACACCATTACAGTCTCCCACAAAAGAAATTTAAGATACTGCAGAATGTGAATTAATCCGAAGGACCATGTACATGGTTGTATGTTACCAATAAATGCCAAATTACTCTCCTTTAGATGCAATATGTATGGCATAATTTGTAATTACTTCACAAGAACCAATAAGGTCTTTGCTGTATCATGTAAAAGCCATGTAGCTCTATACTAGCTACCCACGTAGTCTCCATCCATTGCCATACATCTTGAGTGGATACACACAATTGTTGTGCATCTTTTACTTTAGCTCATGGGAATAACTCCTATATCTTAGATGGGTCTTTGGAGTTATATCCAATCATTGTTTTAAATGATATATTTACTAACCCCTTAACGCTCTGCGCCGTAGCTCTACGGTGCAGAGGTAAAGGGAATGTATGAAGAGGGCTCACGGGCTGAGTCCTCTTCATACAAAGGTTGGGGGTTGTTGCATATTGCAGCAAACCCCCACCGCTAATAACCGCTTGCGGCTATTAACCCTTTGCTTGCCGCCGGCAAAGTCGCCGGCGGCAATTAAAAGACGTTTAAAAAAAAAACTTTAAAAAATTTAAAAAATTTATAAAATACTAAAAATTCAAATCACCCCCCTTTCGCTAGAACTGATGTAAAACTTAATAAACAGTAAAAATCACAGACACATTAGGTATCAACGCGTCCCAAAATGCCCGATCTATCAACATATAAAACCGCTTACGGCCGGCGGTGACCTCCGAGACGGGAAATGGTGCCCAAGTGTCAGAAATGCGACTTTTACACCTTTTTACATCATAAAAAAAATAGAATAAAAAATTATCAAAATGTCGCACAGACCTCAAAATGGTATCAATGCAAACATCGGCTCATTTCGCAACATATGACATCTCACACAGCTCCGTGCGCCAAAGTATGAAAAAGTTATTAGCTTCGGAAGATGGCAAAAAATGTTTTCCTTTTTTGTACACATTTGTTTAATTTATGAAAATGTATTAAAACACAATAAAACCTATATAAATTTGGTATCACCGTGATCGCACCGAACCAAAGAATAAAGCTGAGGTGTTATTTTGAGTGCACAGTCAAAAACTGAGCCCACAAGAACATGACGCACGTGCGTTTTTTAAAAAAAATTTTTCCACATTTGGAATTTTTTTCAGCCTCGCAGTACATGGCATGTTAAAATAAATAACATTACGGGAAAGTAAAATTTGTTATGCACAAAATAAGCCCTCACATAGGTCTATACACGTAAAAATGAAAAAGTTATGGATTTTTGAAGGTGGAGAGCGAGAAATGAGCAAAAAACCCTGCGTCCTTAAGGGGTTAATCAATCAATCTTTATTGTATATATAATGTAATCATATTATTGTATATATATATACACACATATATGGCATATAAATGTCTGTTAAGTAATTCTCTTTTATGTTTTATCAAAATAGCTGTAGTGTTTCTTCCATTCTTACTAAAACATATCTAAACTACAATTGTTCTTGACTATAAACTACAGGATTTTGTTTTCTCTAGGTTTGATGTTGATTTAACAGAACTGCATAGTTGGATGACCCGCTCTGAAGCTGTGCTGCAGAGCCCTGAATTTGCAATATTTAAGAAAGAAGGAGACTTCACTGACCTCACAAAGAAAGTTAAAGTAAGATATTCTTTCAGATTTTTTGGTTTAGTTTCTTATTTAGCAGCTTGGAGTACAACAGATTCACAAGTTTTAAAACATTTAGTGCAAAGGTTATCTGCCTCCATTATGACTTTTCTTTGTCTTAGAATAGAAAAAATTGACTACATACTATTTTAACTTTTTTCTAAATAAACACTTTGATGTCATATATCAAACTATGCATCAAACATGTTTTTATAGGACAACTGTTTAGTATTATTCAGTTCTTAAATGTGCAGGTTTTAAGAAGTGCTAATTATAGTGATTTACCTCCTGGTAGATGTACACCACATACCTTTATATCAATGAGACTGTTTAGATGTCTGTATCTTTCAGGGACCATTGTTAAGTGAAAAAAAAAGTTTAGGAATCTCATGATCACTCATATGCCATACGTGCCCATACATGTCCATTGTGTGACCGCAAAAAATGCGGACATGTAATGACTGCTGATTCAAGGTCTGGCCAGTGCCCCGGGGAAATAAGAGCTTAAACAAGCGATCAGAATATAAATAAAATAAAGTCCCCTAAACATCAAGATTCCTTATACACATCTAATAAAGTACAAAAAAGACAAAACCACAAAAAAACATATTTGGTATCTCCACGCACATAACAATCTGTAGAATAAACCAGAAACATGTTTGGCTCTGCTCAGTGAATATGAAAACCAATGGAAAAACTTTCCAAAAATGTGCATTTTTCATAAAACCCCTTCACAAAAATGTTTCAAAAAGTGATCAAAAAAAGTTAAACCAGCTCTGTCAACCAAAAAATTTTTAAGTTATGTCTCCGATACATACAAAAACAAATTAGATTTTCTCTATGTTAGTTTTTCTTCAATAAAACAGTAAAAGTATGTAAAAATATATAAATAAGGTATGGGGATGCCAGATTCATGAAGAACGTACACCAGAAATACTGAATCAGTTGCAGATCTCCTGTGAATTAGGTTGTCAATATATTAATGTAGAGGGAAAATCCATTAAGGATGACTGCTGTGGCACTATATTGTTTTATGGTATTTCAAACTATATAAAGAATGTTTTCTCTGTTTATAGGCCATAGAAAGAGAAAAGCCTGAGAAGAATAGAAAGTTGCAGGAGGCCAACAGAAATGCCCAGTCCCTGGCTGAACAGATGTTGAATGGTAATTAATGAAAGTTTGGTTAATATCTTTGTAGTAGTTTTCTGGTAAACTTGATTTTAATAACTGTAAAATACACAATTCCAATAAGAAGTAAAATAAAACTTTTTGCAAAAAGTTATTGTAAATAGTTTCTGTGTATCCACGTAGTTACGGTATTCTGACTGCCAGTAAGGATTTTTTCACTACTTTGGGCCAATTGGCATCAGCTTTGCCTTCCCCTAGATCAACATTGTATAATGTAGGATTAATATGTTGAACTTGATGGATTGATGTCTTTTTCCAGCCTCATTTATTATGATACTATGAGGAAATTAAATAATCTATAAAATGGAGCATTTTTATGCAAGTATGAAGATTGCTTCTGTAAATTTTATGGTAAAAATGTTAGATATTGATACAGAAGTAATATTTTATTTTTAAACCAACCCATCCGTAGGTTATTTTCATCTTATACTGACAGTGTTCATTAGCGGTGATTACATGTGGCAAGTAATTACTTCTTCCCAGACTGCTCCTGCTCTGAGAGCTTTTCTCATCTAGACCCTGGTGTTGGTTTGCTTGCCACCATAATCCAAAACAATGTGTGCGTTGAGTCTTGCTGAGAAACTGGAAGCTTGACATCAGAAACCACTATTTCAGGTGTCTTAGAGCCATGTTTTATTGTTATAGTTTTTGGGTTGGTATATTTTGCTGTCCCGTAGGTTGTTGTAGGAGGTTGGTTGTTACAAATTTTAAAAAGGTGGCCCATTGAAGGTCAAGAGTATGACAATACAAGTTTCGAATTATAAAAAAGGCTGTGCTCTTCTGTGTATAAAGGAAATGTACCACTTGCATGGTAGAAATTTAAACTAAATTTTAAAAAGATATTACTAAGCCTTTGGTGCTCTGTGTATGTCACACAGGAGCTCTCAGATAATTATAGTTACCGCCCCCTCCCCTGCTGGAGAGCCTGGTGATGTCATGCTGGAGGTATGTATAATTATTAGCCTCAGTTAAGTCACACAGGTGCTTTTGGATAAGTAACATATTTTTAAAAATGTGTTAGGAATCCTGCCGCTTCAAGACTAATTAATACTGTATGTGCTAGGATTTGGAATAAGACGCCAAAAGGTAAGTATATTCAGTTTATTTGGCTACCACTCAAGTGGTTGATTAACTTAAATCATGCAATATTTGCTTGGCAGTTCAGGAGGGCATCATAAAAAATCATACAAAAGCGGATATATCATTCTTGTTCAACAGGGTGTGATTTCATGACTAGATTAATTTGAGCGTAGCCCCCACAACCTGTAATAGAAGACCTACTCTTTAAACAAGTCTTGATAAATTCCTCCTGTATCTCCAGATTGCAGCTCCTGTAAGCTGGTGGATGGAGATCTACTTGTGACCTGCGTCAGTAAGCTGTTCTCTGTATTGCAGGAAAGACAGAAATCAAATGAGATTATGGATAAAAGTGCAGACTACAAGGGAAAAAAGGAGTATAATAGGAGACAAAGCAAGTGGTGAAAAGGCACTTTGCTCTTATGAGATGCATTATAAAGTTTTTGCTTCCATTGCACCATTGATTTATTCTAAATTTGTTGAAGAGTTAGCACCAATTTAAGATACATTTGCATATGCCAATCTGAAGTTTTAAAGCTTACAACATGACTTTTCATCAGTAGAATTTTTAGAAACTAGAACCATAGGAAATGTTATGGCCAATTAAATACTGTAGGCTATGTGCTTTTCTAAAAGCTGTGTACTGTGAACATCTAGAGTACTCCAGAAAACGTAAAGGAAATCATCCATTAAAACAAAAATGAAAAAGAGGTGGGAATGCCTCTTGTGTGACATCACCTCCCTCTTCCATATTCCCTGCATGGGAGAGGGAGGTGCGGGGTAGTGCATAATTAGCAGCCCAGAGCATCGGACATCTTGTCCCCACACTCTGTGGTGCTAGTTATAAGTTTCTTTTCTAGGTGATACTGGCATGTCAAGACATGTCATGTCAGCGCCAGGATCAACATCAAGAGCAGTGGAGTTGAGTATTTCAAGTGTTTTTTTTTTTGTTTTCTCTAATGGTTGATTTCCTTTAAACCTTCTACCTGTCAGGTTCGGTGGATGTGGATCCTCTGTACCACCGCAGACGATGACATAAGCCGACACCTGGGACTGGAGTCTAAGTGGTACCTGGTTTTCAGGTACCGCAAAGCAGCTTGGACTTGTTGCGGCATGGTACCACCAGGTCGTTCCACAGGCGATACTTTGTCTGCGGCATAGTAGAGAAACATAAGGCAAACTTGTGGTCGAGGACAGGGAGGAGGTCGATACAGGCAGCACAGGATCAGATTTGGGGAAATAGCGGTAGGTTGGGACAGGCAGCACAGAATTGGAGTCAGGAACGGAATTGAGGTCATAACGGGAAATAATTATAATCGCAGAGGGCTTGGAACCAGGGCCAGTTAGCCTAGGACACGGGAGTGCACGCTGGAGCGTGGTCATCATGGGGATCGCCACTGGAACCAGGACAGGTGAGTTAGGGGCACACCTCGGTATGGGATAAGGGTCGCAGAGGCACCCGTAACACTACCTAAAACATGTAATTACTGAAGGTGATCTTGGTTAAAAAGCTGCTATCTCATCATTTGATATTCTATGCAGACCTACGTGTCCCCACGTTTAGCAGCTTCCTGTTGCTCTCCTTTGTTTCATCTTTTTGCAGTATCTAGTGGCACACTGTGTACACACTGTTGATTATTTTTAGTGCAAATACTTGGTGTAGTTTTAAAACCTGCAGTTTGTCAACTTTATATTTCAAATCCCTTTGAAATATATGGTCGGGATGATGTTTTAGAAAAGAGAGCATTTGCTAGGTTCAGGAAAATTACTGAGAATTTGGAATATCCAGTCCATAATATATTAGAGGGTCAAAAAGTGTTTTTAGTAATAGGTTTTTACAATTGAAGTGTAGGACATATAGATTTAGATGTTCTTTTGTACCGCCATCTATTAAACTGGGGAATTTGATGTCTAGTAAGGAAAGGAAGTGAATATGTGTATATATCTTTATATTTTTTTTACTGATTTTTATACTAATCTTATGTTTTATCTTGTGGATGTATTGTATAGTTAAGCTGTATGTAGCAATCGAATTTCCACTTTGGGGATAAATAAAGCATATTATTATTATCACAGACATTGAAGAGTATTTGGTTACATATTTTCAATTCAATTCTAAATACATATAATAAGTAGTAATCATTGAAACATACAGGTCTACAAAAGTTACATTTTACAAACAGTTGAAAAAGTAAACATAACCCTTAAAAACATATCCCTCTATTATGAGCATTTCTTAGGTTTGGCACCTAAACTGTTAAAAACCTTAAAGAGTAAAACTTTAATCTCCAAAATTCAATCTCTTAGCTAACAGCAGTATTTATTTACAAGCTTAAGTGTGCACCGATCAATAAAGCTGCATAAATGTATGTGGGAAAATCTAATACCTCTTTGGCAACACATATAGTGATTAGCACTTGGAGACTAGATTTGCATATCAGACACTTTGTGGACACATATTTATGTAAATATATAAATAGATTATTTACTTAATGCATTATTAGGGTTTGGTTGATGAGTAAAAATGTACTGCCCATCATGCATTGCTATCAACAGTTATACTGCCAGTCTGGTACATTTTTCTTCGATTTTCCCTTATAGAAACATTAATCCATTGATACTGAACAACTCACAGATCTAATTGATTTAATTTATTTCTAGATTAGTAAAATGGTGCTCACAAGTCTGCATTTACTGCAATCTTTTTCTTGCCCTGAGCAGTTTCTGATTTGATGCCACCAGATATAAAAACTGTGGATTTTCAATTCCCTTAGAAAAGTCAACTGCTTTTACAGCATAGATTTGCAATCCATGTTCTTATTGCTCACACAGAAATTTGCAGACATATTAAAAAATTACTGTATATTTTCACATTCCTCTATACTTTGAAATTTTTGGAAAAAATTTGGGCCCCATTATATGTACTATACAACAAATTAAATCCGGAGGTCAGTAAAACTGATACTGATGGTGGATTTGCTCCATTTATTCGACTATTTAGTGCTCAGATAACAGCATCATTACTGCTTTGATTGCTTTTAGTCTTTTGGATAATAAAAGAACATTATAGTAAGGTATTAGTTATAATAAAATCATTAGCTCTTAATCAAGTAAAACTCTAGTAGCAGCTTGTCTCCTTGGTCTGTTATTTCTTTGTCCAAAATGAACAATATTATTATTATAATGATTTTTCATTACATAAGAAATTTTGTTCTCATCTTGAATTAAATATATGACAGCTTTAGAAAACAATGTTAGAAAACAAGCTCCTTTAATACAAAGTACAAGTCTTACTTATCCTAAAAACATTATTACTGGACTATTTTCTGAAATACATGGCTGCTCAGAATGAAGGTTTCTTGGCAAGGGAAAAAAAGCAATGTTTAGATATAAGTTGTAGTTACGTTTTCCACTTCAACTTTATTAATTTTATCGTGCTCTGACTACTTGTTTATAAATTGGATTTTTTTTCTCCAGTTTCACAACTTAATGATGGCTACTTTTTAGGTTTGCAAGTTAAAGTGCCAGTTTTAATATACTTGTATGAACATTATGATTAAGGAATATTTCCTCCTAATACATTATTCAATCATACTGAATAGACAAGACAAAAAAATGAAGGGATGCACTTTAGATAATGATGACCCATTTCCTTCAGAAAATACATTTATTTCAGTACTAATAATAAATACATAAAGTGATAAGATTATCGTTATAGTATCCACTTTCTGTTCGATGCTCACCTGAATGCTAATTCAATTTGGCCAAAAAGGCCAAAAACTAGATATTTGAGGGGATTTATCAAGGATTCTCTTGGCATAAAAGCCTTGAAAAAAGCATAATTCCTGGTGCAAAGCCTGGAATTGCTATACCCTCTGATGCCACATCCAAGCCATTGAGCGAAGACGGCAATGGAGTGAGCCTTTCCTAGCCACGGAGAAGCAATTGGCTGCACCAGTTGCTACAATTTATTCTCCTTGTTATCTTCCATTGCAAAGCATTCTAAGAAAAAGTATCCCAAAAATGGCAGCCACATAGTGTGGATAGATATTAATATAAAAAATGGTGGCACACCAAAAGTAGTGAATAAAGTAATTCTGTTTTTTTTTTCACTATTTTTGGGGTGCCACCATTTTTTGATTATTATAATTGAACGATTTAACAAACCCGGTGGTAGAGCACCCTTTTTTTCTCAGACTGGTGCAACTGAACCTTTTTATATTTTTATTTAGACAGATAGAATATTTTATATAGATAGATAATTTTCTGTTCGCATAAATAGTGTTGGAATTGTATTTGAATGAGAGAATTTTACTTAAAGGGGACCTACCACCACGATTCTACCTATAAAGGTAGAATGGGTGGTAGGTGGATGAATAGGACGTGAGGATAGCCTTTTTTTGGGCTAATCCTCACTTCCCGGCTATCTTTTTATAAACTTTAATGCCTGTATATGCTAATTTTTTAACCGGCTACTGGGTCGTGGAGTAGCCGGACATGAGGCTACTAGTCGCGGCTACTCCACGACCCAGTAGCCTCGTTCCTCCGCCTACCATGCAATCTTCGGCGCGCAGCTCCTCATAGCTGCGCGCCCTCATCCAAGTACCCGGCGTTCTGCGCATGCATAGTAGCGCCGGCCTCGGAGCTACCGCCACCCACCCATAGGCCTGCGTTCTGCGCATGCGCAGAGCGCAGGGTATTCAGACGAAGATTACATTCGCCAAAGATTACATGGTAGGCGGAGGAACGAGGCTACTGAGTCGTGGAGTAGCCTCAGTCCGGCTACTCCACGCCCCAGAAGCCGCTTAAAAAAATTTGCATATACAGGCATTAAAGTTTACAAAAGGATAGCTGGGACATGAGGATTAGTCCAAAAAAGGGTTATCCTCACGTCACATTCATCCACCTACCACCCGTTCTACCTTTATAGGTAGAATCGTGGTGGTAGGTGCCCTTTAAGACTCTTTAACATGTCTTCACTTGCTGATAGGAAACAAATTTGGCCAACTATAATCCATGTTTTTATTTTTATCAATATGGTAACTTTGAAGTTTCTACAAAAATTGTTTATAATCATGTTTTTTATGTTTTTTTCTTTCAAGATGACCTTAATGCAGACAGCATCAAACAGTCTTCACAACATCTAAACAGTCGGTGGACAGACTTCTGTCAGTTACTTAGTGAGAGACTTTCTTGGTTGGAATATCAAAATAGCATCATTGCCTTTTATTCCCAATTGCAACAATTGGAACAGACAACAATTACAGCTGAAAACTGGCTAAAAGCACAAAGTATAACAGCCTCAGAAGCAGATACAATCAAGATTCAGTTACGAAAATGCAAGGTGAGGGATATTAATGTTTAAAAATGTCAATGTCCGTTTCATACGATGTTCATAAAATATTATAGGTTTATAGGTAACAACTCCAGGATTTATTTCTGAACATCAATATTTCCCTTTACATACATATGAGATTGCATAATGAACAGTCATAAGGAAAAAAATGTTGACAACCTAGGGTGTGCAACCAATATCACCTAGGTTGATTTACAGTAGCAGTAACAATTACGGTAGTGATAAGCGGAACCAAACCCGTAGTTTTTATGTCTGTGCAGAACATTGTGGGTTTGGGTCCACAAACAGGAACTTCATCAAGAAGATCAGGGTCTTTGTTTACCCTTCCCACCCCCACTATTAACAACGGTGTGTCAACTCTTTAAATGCTGCCATCACAGATCATGGGTGTTACCAGTGGGGGTGAGCATTCTGGCTTGGTACCTGACTCTGAAAAAGTCTGCTCATCCCAAGTCTAAATACTAAACATTCCCAGTGCTGTAAAAGCTGCAGCACAAAAAGTCTGGGGTATGACTAACAGCAAGACATAATCCAGGCACAGTGATTGTGGTAATATTCTTATAATTGTTATCCATGGCCTCCTTCCATCTAAAATCAACTTTTAAAATGGTAACAAAATTAACCACAAGGGTTCTTAGCAGCATTATCAGAGCCCATCCATGCTGCAGCTTCAGAGGCTATTACAGCCAGGGGGAAGCAGAGGGGGTGGGTGAGACAGCTCGTGAAGCCAGAGAATGGAGGGGCTGTGTAATACCCCCAGAGCCCATCAGGCTCATTAGCATAATTTTAAAAGTTGACTTTAGAAGGAAGGAGGTCATGAATAATAATTATAAGAATATCATCACAGTCAATGTATCTGGGTCTATGAGAAAGTGCCCCTGGTTTAATGTGTTTGATTTTGATGGCAGATTTCCTCTAGGCTGCAGGAAGCATACTGTAGGGAACATATATCCCCAATAGACAGCAATGGCTGTACCGAGCGTTGGCCGCACAGACTGTAACACTCCGTACATGGAAAAAAGATTGGACGTGTCCTATCTTTTTCCGTGTTACGGCCCATACATCATGCATTTCAATGGAGAGGGGAGGGGTCACCGGTCCTCCTCTCCATCGTAGCGGACGTATCCGTGTGGGCATACCTACGTGTGAATGCAGCCTTAAATAAAGTTTTAGGTTTCATATTTTGTTTTGGCTCTCTTTATAAAGCTTTGTCCTGAAGAAGTTTAATAATAATCTGCACATCTTATTTTGTTTATCCGTACAGCTACAGTTGTTTCAATGAATAAAACAATCATTACTTAGAACAGTAGTAAAAAGTAAATGGTCCTCAAGACATTGTTTATTTATCACAGAGTATTTCTTTTACTGAGATATGTATTTGATATTTTTTAGTCCAGAATATATTTTTAGAAGTCTTCAGATTTAATTATTGCAAGTCTTGTACAATCCTTTGGCTTACAGTGAGATTCTCTCAGTCCTCTTACATATTGGATTCCACCAAAAGTACCTTCCATAATAAATTGAATAGCTCTCATTCAAAGTCGTTGTATTGTTAGCTGATCTTTACACAAGGATAGTGTATTATGAGAATACTTTCACACCAATAAAAGAGTGAAAGGAAAGCCCTGAGACAGGGATCATGAAAACAACAAAACGGTGAATTCAACGGTCTGGATTCATACAACCACACAAGTTTGTAGATTTTCTCAGTTATGTGTATAGATATATATATGTATTTATTTATCTTAAGTCTTTCTATTTTGTGGTTTTTATTGCCTTAAAAGTCTCTATTTCACACCATACTTGTAAAAAGGCAACATTTTCCAAAATGTTCATTCTTTTTCCATGTTTTTGCGACTTTTTGAAAAAGGTAAAAAAAAAATGTAACACTTAGGAACATTCTTTATACTTTGTTTTTTTTTCAGAAGGGAAATTAATTTTTTTAAATATAAAAAATTGGATATTTTATGTTTAAATTGTAGTATAACTATTTCTTACCTCTTAATAGATCAACTTTGTATGTACAAATGTCATATCACTATGTCATGCACAAAGTGCGGCTGCAGTCACCTCTCCTTTTTCATATACATTATAAGGAGAACTTGTGTGGATCAGCAACATGTCCTTACAATGTATGGCACTGACTCATCACTGTGTGCTTATTGAGGCTATATGTTGGCTGCTGCCTGATCCTACCCCCTGAATAAAAGGGGCGGAGTCAACCTCAGCAGAGGATAGTAATTTTTTTCTGTTTAAAAGGATGAATTAAAAAAAAATATTTAAAAACATAAAGAACAACTGTTTGCTTTTCACAAAATGTTTATATGAAAAACAAAAATGAAGTTGCAAAATTAAACATATTTTTTATTTTTAAAGAAAGGTTTTCATCAGAAAACTATAAGGATACCTGCACACCTTGTGGACTACATGTAGATTTTGCATGCAGATTTTCATGCAAAAAATCCCCTGCATAATACAGGAGCATTAAAGTGAATTTGATTTGCAAAAAGTAATGTAGATGCATTTTTTCTTTGGGGAAATCGTTGTTTGGTAGGGAAAATAAAATAATGTTACTTTTCTTGTGTTTCCTCTCAGATTTTTTGAACAAAGGGTCGTGTTCACACACTATAATATACACTCACGATGTGCACCACCGGTAAGATCTAGTTACTTGTTAGGGAAAAAAGAAAGATGAGGTAAGGGAAAAGTTGTGATTGTGTACGCTAAAATATAACTTTTATTAATTCTTATAAAATAGTTTATATATTTGTGAAGTATAATCAAAAAAACTACTATGGCTTCACTAGTATCACCATGCTCATGTATGGTGATACTAGTGGAGCCATCCTAGTTTTTTTGATTATACTTCACAAATACATATATAAAAACTATTTTACAAGAATTAAAAAAAGTTATATTTTAGCGTACACACTCACAACTTTTCCCTCATCTTTCTTTTTTCCCTAACAAAGTAACTTGAAGTCTATGGGAGAGTTAAAATCGGCATCAGATCTGCATCTAAGTCAGGGGTCAGGAACCTATGGCTCACGAGCCAGATGTGGCTCTTTTGATGGCCAATGGGCTGATTAGACTGAGTCTGATGGGGCCAGTTTGGGGCCAGTGGAAAATTAAAAAAAGATGTACTCACCTTTCTGGCGCTCCCCGCAGCTCTGCTGATACAGTCCAGCTGTCAGTGACAGCTCTGTGCACCACAGGCAGCTCACAGACCATGATGTCAGGCGCTTGCTGACGTCATAGTCCGTGTGACGCAGGTGGAGCTGTCACTACCAGCCTGATCAGCCTCAGGGGGTGGGGGTTTGGCTGACTCGCTGTATATGGGGGGACAGGCTGGCTGCTTAAGGGGGGCAGGCTGGCTCTCTTTATACTGGGGGGGCAGGCTGGCTGCATACAGGGGGGCTGGCTGTATACTGGGGAGGAACTGGCTGTATACTGGGGGGGCAGACTGGCTATATACTGGGGAAGGACTGGCTGGCTATACACTGGGGCCAGGGAGCTGGATGGCTTTATACTTGAGAGGAGCTTAATGGTTATATACTGGGGGGACTGGCTGGCCATATATTAGGTGGGCTGTCTGGCTATATACAGGAGGATGACTGTATATTGGGGGTGTCTGGCTATATATAGTGGGTGCTGCCTGTATACTGGGGGGTATGGGCTGGCTATATACTGAGGGGAGGCAGGCTGGCTGTATACTGGGAGGGTTGGCTGGCTATATACTGGGGGTGGGCAGGCTGGCCATTAACTGGGGAAGGGTTGGCTGGCTATATACTGGGGGGACTGGTTGGCCATATACTGGGGGGGCTGTCTGGTTTTATACAGGCGGCTGCCTGGTTATATACAGAGGGGTCTGTCTGTGTATATATACGGGGGGGGCTGTATACTGGGGAACTGGCTGGGTATATACAGGGGGCTGGCTGTATACTGGATGGGGCTGGCTATATACAGGAGGGCTGGCTGGCAATATATAGGGGGGCTGGCTGGCTATATAGAGTGGAGGCTGGCTGTATACTGGGGGGACTGGCTGTCTATATATGGGGGGGGGGAGGGGATGTATGGCTACATACAGTGGGGGATGGCTGAATATATACAGGTGGGTCTGGCTGGTGGTGTTATATGGTATAATAGTTATATTCCTGTACACAGGGGCAGTATTATAGTAACTATATTCTCGTACCAAGGGGGCAGTTTTATAGTAGTTATATTCATGTTCCATTATTAGCGCTTTACTGCTTTACCACATCATGTGCGGGTGTATGGCGAAGGCTCATGAGCCTGGCCCTCTCCATACAAGCTGGGTGTTTGGCACATATTGCATTGTCACCTGTGGCAGAAAAAAGCTTTGATAGTTGCTCCCTGAGAGGTTATTAGACTGCAACAATCTGTTGCTATGACAGTCTTGGGTCTTTGTAAGAAAATAAATGAAAAAAATAAAAATTTAATACAAATAAAAAAGGGCCCAGTTGTTAAGGGGTTAATAGCAGAAAAATAGAATAGAAGCTGCATGGTGAATGGGAGATCTTCCATTCATCTGCCATTCTTTGGTTTCCCTTACGCTGTCCTAAAATGAGAGTCACAAGAAAAAAAGTTTTGTACCGTGTTAGCCAGTTCAAGAAATTCCTGTTGCTTTTCATAGGTCAAATAAAGTCACCTTCTTGAGATCTTGAGATTGTAATACCTTTTGATGGTTAACTGAAATATAAGATGTTACAAGCAGGTTTTTCGGGACACCTTAGGTCCCTTCATCAGGCAGGTATAACAGGCTTTCTGAAGTGACACAGATGTATTCACAATGAACAGAGAAGTAATGCAAACAGGAATGAGAGTGTAACAGAAAACGCTGATTTAGGTGTGAACTGCACCTTAAAGTCATAAATATTATTTTAAACATTTTAATGTATTAATAAAATGTTAACTTAGTAATCATAACAACTAAAGATGTCATGCTGGTCATAGAAATAAAATAAATGTTAATGCCCAATAAGTGTGCCATATACTGCATTTATACCACGGTACAGTATATTGTTGCCTGTTGTATAAAATCTCCACATTTTATTGTACTGCAGAATGGGGTAAAGAATAAAGGCTGGCAATGCTAGTCATCTATCCTGGAAATGGACAAAATAATAGCTCCAGCGATCAGTCTTATGACATATCTGTAGACGATTTTACAGTTTGGAATAAACTTTAAATTATAGCACTTTCATGAACTTCACGATCAGTGGCACACATCCAGTCATAGAAACTTATTGGTAGGATAACTTTGGCAGCAGGTCTATTGGTGTATATCTCTGAAATCTCTGCTCTGCTTGTAAAATGCTTGACACACAACTATATTAGTCACCAACTGCTTTAGAAAAAGGAACTAAAAGGAAACTGGTGATAGCGGAATAGGTTTGACTTTTATGTTGTCAAGACAATGTGCATCAGTTATTTCAGTTGTTTTAAATAAATGTAGAGACATTTAGTACAATTATGGACAATGTAGATTGCAGGAATAAAGACATTGAGGCAAACTTATTGTAGAGACCCTGTAGAACACTGAATTATTGCTAGCACTTGCGATAATTTGCCCAAATCCGCCATCGAGGGGGGGGGGGGGGCATGGTGCGGGCATTACTGTCCCCGCACCGGAGCACTCGCTGCTGGTGACTTTTCACATGTCTGCGTTACACAGCACCCTGCCCGATACATCAAGAGGCTTCAGCCTCTTAATGTATCAAGTTGCGTAAATGCAGCGGTGGGTTTATCATACGTATGATAAGTATCCCCCATTGTCCCCTTTTGGAATTTTTTTTATATTATTCCAATACATTTTAAATTTTAAAAGTTGTGCAATTAAAGAGTCTTTTCTATGCTCAAATAAAGGACAAAACATTACTCTTGTCTTGTCTATACCAAATTTTCAATGTTTTCATACATTTAAAAAATGTAAAACCTCCTGTACTAAATATTTTTTTTTATTTTGCCATCTTCTGGCTTCAATAGCTTTTTCATACTCTAGTGTACGGAGCTGTGGTTGGTGTAATTTTTTGTGACTTTTGCGGCATTTTCATTTCTATCATTTTTAAGACTGTGAGACCTTTTGATGACTTATAGATTTTTTTATATTTTCCAAAATGGCAAAAAAGTGACGTTTTAAACTTTGGGCGCTATTTTCCGTTAAACGCAGTTAAAAATTGGTATTATATTTTGATAGATTGGGCATTTTAGGACACGGAGATACCTAATGTGTTTATGATTTTTTTACTGTTCATTAATATTTATATCAGTTCTAGGGAAAGTGGGGTAATTTGAATTTTTAGGTTTTTTTAGTATAATTTTTTTTTAACTTTTTTAAAAATTTAACTTTAATTATTTTTCAGACTATCTTGGGTACATTAACCCTAGGTTATTGGATCGATCCTATCATTTACTGCCATACTACAGTATGGCAGTGTATGGGGATTTTCCTCTTCATTCATTACAATGTGCAATTAGCACATTGTAATGCATGGGTTAAAATGAGACAGGCCATGGGTTCTCGGCAATGGATCTGCAGCAAGATGGCGGCACCATCTGTTTGGAGCCACCGTCAACATTGCTGACAGCGATCATCAGGAAAACACCTGGGATAGGTGCTAACACCGATTGCGTGTGTTACTGGTAGGCCTTTGCTGCAATTTGCAGCAAAGACTTACTGGCTATGGAGAGGGCTCGGTATACCGTAATAGTATGGCGCGTATCGGGAAGGTGTTAAAGAAGCTTTCTTTTTTTTTCTCTTCCATTGATTTTATTCTCTAATCTGTTACACAATGACATGTTATAAATTGTAGTGAAGGTGATCTATTTGACAGTGGTTGTATTTGTGAGTTATTCTCTCCTTTGTGGGAGTGCCAGGAGGAAAAAGACAGTTATATGACCTTGTCACGATGAAACATCAGTTAGGGTCAGTTTACCTGTGTGTTCATCAGGTTCCGTTCCCCTTTGCCTTATGAAAAAATTGTGCAGCAGCCAGTAGCTTTTTTACTACTATAACTGGCTTGTAAGGGAAGGTAACATTCCACACATCAGAGTCAATAAGGAATGGAAGAAGGGCAGAGACTTTCTTTTTTAGTTTCTGTTATTTCCTTCTAAAATGGAGAGTTTAATGGAAACTACTGCTGCTGGTTTGAACTGAGCCTAAGGGACACTCTTATGATAACAGTTCCTGAGAAAAAGGACACATTGTTGTGCTTTTTATACTACAATTTTAAATAAAGCATAAGTTGTAAAGGACACCACTTTTTAGAAAAAAATAAAAACTCTACTGTTCTGTTCTGTCAATTGTGTTCCTTGCTCTTCCATAAATTCGACTACAAATTACAGTTTGTCTATTATAATAAAGTGTTTAATTTTTCTCAGTCAATAAAGAAAATCTACCATCAAAATCAAGTATGATAAACGAATGACACTTATTCATAGATCCAGGCACACAGTAATCTTTCCGTATACCTCAATTAGTGTCCACTGGTTTAACATGTTCAATTTTGATGGTAGATTTCCTTTAAAAAAAGACCTGATCGATTGATTCAGCACCATAAATCAACAACAGGTCCATACATCACCTTAATGTGAGTCTGATAATAATACCTCAACCTTATTGCTCAGCTTATAAACACCCACGGCGCTTGTGTAGTGAATCCAGTGTTGTGGAAACAATGGACAAGGTGTGTATAAGTATTTATTTTTTTCAAATGACATGTTTGCTTTAAATGAAGGTATTGCTGATACTTGCGGTAATATAATATAAAACAATCTAAAGCAATCATGTAAAGTACATACATAATAATGGAAAAATGTAAAAAATATTGATAGACTGTTGCTCTTTTTATTTCCAGTAATTTTATATTGCTTTCAATGCAGTAAAGTATTCTTTGTCATTTGGGAAACAGGATGAAGTTGGCCGTCTGTTAGCTCTTAAGCCAACAATAGGATCCTTGCAAGTTCAGGGAAAACAACTGAAAGAAAAGGAACAGGGGCCAATGTTTCTGGATGCAGATGTAGCAGCTTTTCTCAACCACTATAATCAAGTTCTTTCCAACTTGCAATCTAGAGAAAAACAGCTTCAGAACAGTAAGTACTACAGCAAAGTGTAAGGAACCATAACTATCAGGAAGTCCCGCTCACTATTATTTCACAGTGATTGATCTGTGTTGTGCATCGTGATACATCAGTGCAAATTATGTCCCAAAACTAACAATGGAAACATTTCTTTTGAAATGTTGCTGTTCAATAACATTTGGAATGTGTGTTACATTATCATTTATTTATGCTTCTGCATTTAATAATTTAGCAAAGAAGCAGCTTTTATTTAGGCAATTGGAAGACATGTGGCATTTACACTTGGTATTTTCCTATCGCGCAAAACTCTAGAGGGCTGTTAAATGCAACTAAATAAGCTGTAAAATGAAGTTTAAAACTTGCAGATTGTTGTTAGCATGAGGTAACAGTTATTTGTTTATTTTTTCTGGTTATCTTCAGCAATCTGATGTTTTTGATGTTAACTAGAGATGAGCGAGCACTAAAATGCTCGGGTGCTCGCTATTCGAGACAAACTTTTCCTGATGCTCGAGTGCTCATCTCGAATAACGAGCCCCATTGAAGTCAATGGGAGACCCGAGCATTTTTCAAAGGGACCACGGTTCAGGAATAAAATGTGCTATTTAATTGAAAAAGAATGTCTTCTGATAAGTTAGCAGATGTATGCAAACATCTGCAATCTATTCTTCACTGTTCCGCGCGTATATTATCTCCCGACAAGTTAGCAGATGTGAAGAACAGTGAAGAATAGAATAAAAACAGTGAACACAGTGAACACAGGATCATTTAAGTGAAAAACGCAGTGAAAAACACAGTGCAGAATAGATTACAGATGTTCGGCACATCTGCATACTTGTTGGGAGATACGCTGTCCCGGGATCCGCTCCTCTTCTTCCACTGAAGTCTCCCCGATCTCTCTGCCCTTCCCGATGTCTCTGTGCCCGCCGCTGCCCCGATGTCTCTGTGCCTGCCGCTCCCCCGCTGTCTCCGTGCCCGCCGCTGCCCCGGTGTCTCCGTGCCCGCCGCTGCCCTGGTGTCTCCGTGCCTGCCGCTGCCCTGGTGTCTCCGTGCCTGCCGCTGCCCTGGTGTCTCCGTGCCTGCTGCTGCCCCGCTGTCTCCGTGCCTGCCGCTGCCCCACTGTCTCCGTGCCTGCCGCTGCCCCGCTGTCTCCGTGCCTGCCGCTGCCCCGCTGTCTCCGTGCCTGCCACTGCCCCGCTGTCTCCGTCCCTGCCGCTGCCTGTGCTGCTCCCCGGTGTCTCTGTGCTGCTCCCTGGTGTCTCTGTCCTGCTCACCGTGTTCTTCAATGTGTTCTTCACATACTATTTTGTTCGCACCGTTCCGCCGTATCTTCCGACAAGTAAGCAGATGTGCAGAACATCTGTAATCTATTCTTTACTGTGTTTTTCACTGTGTTTTTCACTTAAATGATCCTGTGTTCACTGTTTTTATTCTATTCTTCATTGTTCTTCACAGTTTTTTTTTTATTAAATGCTCGATCTCGAGCAGGGGAAATACTCGTCCGAGCAACGAGCCGTTTCGAGTACCTTAATACTCGAACGAGCATCAAGCTCGGACGAGTATACTCGCTCATCTCTAATGTTAACCCATAAGTTCTAAGCCTATTTTGTTCTGGATGCCTTCATAAATATATTATTTTTGATGCTGCTAGCCAGTGCAATATTCCACCTGCATTTAAATGGTGACGGTACGTGTGTGGCAGCATTTACATGGTGTGCACTGGCATTCATTTGTGTCATTCAGTCAATTATTGGTGGCAATTTAAATGCTGTGATTTAGCACCAAGTGTAAGTGTTAAATTGGGATGAACTGCTTTGTTGGCAGAATATAAAGGATTAACACTTAAAATCGGT
Source organism: Engystomops pustulosus (assembly GCF_040894005.1). NCBI lineage: Eukaryota > Metazoa > Chordata > Amphibia > Anura > Leptodactylidae > Engystomops > Engystomops pustulosus. The sequence continues at coordinate 108,436,681 of NC_092412.1, read as the reverse complement.
GCCAGCACTGATTGCGCATGTTACTGGCATTTGTTCAGGTTTGGGCCCCCGAACCAAATTTTAAGTCAAGATTCTGCCAAACACAGTGAACTTGAATGGGTCATCTCATTGTTAGTTACTTGTTGACATTATGTAGAGTATTAAGATTTGACTTAGTCATTGCATTTGCTACTGCTTGATCAGTAGCTGCAGGAGATTATATTGGTGTTACATTTTATTTCTGAAAGTTTTTGAGAAAAGAAAATTATATTTCATACACAAAACAATCCTTGCTTTAAAGATGAACCATCTTTTAAATAAGGGAAAATAATTTTTGATGAAAGGGGTTTTTATAGGAAAGAAGTTTTGATATTCTGAAGCTTTGCCAAGTCACCATTCCATTTTGTAGCCTTTTCACAAAAGCAGCAATTTTACATTGTTCATAAGTGATAGCTCAATTTAATTAGTGTTAATGCCGCATTTCATGATTATGTAATTGGTAGTTATCCCTTTGCATAATAACATTACTGTTATATATATATAGCGCTGCTCCAGAGTGAACTATTTCCATTAAACCTTCTGATTTTGGATTATTATATAATAATTTTATCAGATATGAGTTCTGCAAAGTTTAATAATAGACAATTTATTTCCATTTGGGTTTTAAAGATTGTAGACGTTTTAAAACATGTCCATTACATTTTTGAAAGAACTGAAAACTCATCAACTTTTTATAGAAGTCCTTGGGAAGCCTATGAAGTTCAGTAAAGGTTATAAAAAGTAATAAAACAGAAAATTGTCATAGTATAGAAACATTTTTATGAAAAACACTGTAGAGTTCTACTGAGATTGTGTCACAGTACTGGGGGAAAGTCTCTCTAACTTCTCAGCAGGAGGATTTTATATGATAAGCTTTAGATGTCTGTAGAAGTCATTTGGCTATATTGTATATGACAAGCTCAATTATCCAATGAAATTCAATTAAATCTGATGAAAAACCATTCTAGTAACCTGTCAATTCCTAATTAAATTAACAGCATAGTAACTTAGTAGAATATGAATTTGAGATGAGTCCTCATTCAATGACAAATTAAAATGTATTTCTTAATGGAACCTAATTTCTTGACAATCTTTACCATTAGTAAAGTTAATGTCTATATATATATATATATATATATATATATATATATATATATATATACACTCACCGGCCACTTTATTAGGTACACCTGTCCAACTGCTCGTTAACACTTAATTTCTAATTCAACTCAGTGCATTTAGGCATGTAGACATGGTCAAGACAATCTCCTGCAGTTCAAACCGAGCATCAGTATGGGGAAGAAAGGTGATTTGAGTGCCTTTGAACGTGGCATGGTTGTTGGTGCCAGAAGGGCTGGTCTGAGTATTTCAGAAACTGCTGATCTACTAGGATTTTCACAACCATCTCTAGGGTTTACAGAGAATAGTCCGAAAAAGAAAAGACATCCAGTGAGCGGCAGTTCTGTGGGCGGAAATGCCTTGTTGATGCCAGAGGTCAGAGGAGAATGGGCAGACTGGTTCGAGCTGATAGAAAGGCAACAGTGACTCAAATCACCACCCGTTACAACCAAGGTAGGCAGAAGTACATCTCTGAACGCACAGTACGTCGAACTTTGAGGCAGATGGGCTACAGCATCAGAAGACCACACCGGGTGCCACTCCTTTCAGCTAAGAACAAAAAACTGATGCTACAATTTGCACAAGCTCATCGAAATTGGACAGTAGAAGATTGGAAAAACGTTGCCTGGTCTGATGAGTCTCAATTTCTGCTGCGACATTCGGATGGTAGGGTCAGAATTTGGCGTCAACATGAAAGCATGGATCCATCCTGCCTTGTATCAACGGTTCAGGCTGGTGGTGGTGGTGTCATGGTGTGGGGAATATTTTCTTGGCACTCTTTGGGCCCCTTGGTACCAATTGAGCATCGTTGCAATGCCACAGCCTACCTGAGTATTGTTGCTGACCATGTCCATCCCTTTATGACCACAATGTACTCAACATCTGATGGCTACTTTCAGCAGGATAATGCGCCATGTCATAAAGCTGGAATCATCTCAGACTGGTTTCTTGAACATGACAATGAGTTCACTGTACTCAAATGGCCTCCACAGTCACCAGAACTCAATCCAGTAGAGCATCTTTGGGATGTGGTGGAACAGGAGATTTGCATCATGGATGTGCAGCCGACAAATCTGCGGCAACTGTGTGATGCCATCATGTCAATATGGACCAAAATCTCTGAGGAATGCTTCCAGCACCTTGTTGAAGCTATGCCACAAAGAATTGAGGCAGTTCTGAAGGCAAAAGGGGGTCCAACCCGTTACTAGCATGGTGTACCTAATAAAGTGGCCGGTGAGTGTATATATATATATATAGACAGTAACTAGATTAACATAGACAAGACAAGACATCTCACATATATTAAATTCACTTTTGTATTATTCTGTGCTTTGTAACCTTTCTGCTGTAATCTACATGTTTAGTTAAAAAAAAAACTACATTATTGATTCTTCTCAGTTTTAGACAGTTTACCTCCAACACAGTACAAGGAGAAAATGAGCACTATCCTTCTGTGGATCCAGCAGTCTGAAACCAAACTTGCTATACCTCAGGTCACAGTTACTGAATGTGAAATTATGGAACACAGACTCAGGGAGCTAAAGGTTAGTATCAGATATCTAGTAAAATACTATGCTTATGTTCTTTAGTATATCTTTTATATGACTTTAATGGTGTCACACTTGAGGAGGGAAAGTGTGTGGAAAAGTCTCTTGGAAGAGTCTGTGGACCCTCTGGGCCACTGCGGGAGATGGTAAGAGGCCCGCGGTGGCATCTAAGGTAGTACAGCAGGAAGCAGTCCAAACCTGCGATGACAGCAGGAAACACGGAGGAATACTGGTAATGCTGGCACACAGAGAAACACTGGTGATGCTGGCAGGGACTGTAGATTCCCCTAGACCGAAACCCTGGAAGGCACAGTAGGTCACAGGAATGGCAGAGACACAGAGGAACACTGGTAATTCTGGAACACAGAGGAACACTGGAAATACAGGGAACACAGGAGGGCTTTCTCTTAGCAGGAAATGATGCTGTAGATCCGTCGGGGAGTGAAGGGAGGTTCCCGATTCTAAGGACGAGCCAGATTAGCAAGAGCCAATCAGGACGATGATGGCCCTTTTATTCTTAAAGAGCCGGCACGCACGCGCCATAGCATTGAGAGCGCGCGGCCTAGCATGAGTACAGCCAGGACCTTGGAGTGGTGAGTCCAGGCCGGGGAGCAGGACAGCGGCAGTGGGGACTGTGGCACATAGAGGCACACGGGTGCGCCTGCAAACCACGACAAGGATTGCGGGTGCATCTGTGACAAATTGGAACCTCTAACTTCCAGAAACCCTGTAAAATCACAAAAGTACCTTATTCTGGCATCAATGATGTGTTTTATAGTAGCCATCCAACAGAAACAAACAAAAAATTTTTATTCCTTGCTATCATCCAGTGAAGGAGACGGGGAGCTTGAGCAAGAAGTCAAGCTGGCCCACCTCCCTCCTGATAGCTGTTTGGATTGAACACCCCAATTCCTACCAGCTCTTTGTAGCACCATGCTTCCTATCTCATTAAGTGACTCTCTGACTTGAGTTCCCGTTCATGCACTGTGCACACCGGCCAGGATTGCCCAGATCCAGTGCAGAGGGAACAGGTGCACTGCACATGCACAAGAACTTCAGCAAGCAGGAGAGTCACAAAACAAGATATAAGACAGAAGGGATGGGATGCTCAGTCCAATCGGCCGTTAGGAGGCAGACTAGCTTGACTTCTTGTTCGAGCACCCTATCTCTTTGATTGGATGGAGGTAGGGTGGTATAAAGTTCTTTTTACAGGTATACTGCAGTGTTGAACAGTTACTTTGGAACACATCATTGATGCAAGAATACGTTGCTTTTGTGGTTTTACAGGGTTTCTAGAAGTCACAGGTTCCCATTAAAGTCATGTGAAATATACTGCTTTGACACATACATTGCCTTGGTAACAAATTCTTTGGAGTTTTGAACAAGGTGAATAAACCTGGTTTAAAAAAATTACAGAAACACTCTCCTTGTTGTAGAACGACTGTTTTTTTCCCCTTAATTGATATAGCTCCAACATGTATCTTTTATCCAATAGAACCATATTTAGTCGTGTAATCTTTCTCTTTGGGTCAAGTAATCTCATGAAGACCCATTGAAAATGTCATGCCTTTCTGTTGTCTCATGACCCCATCATATCATGTACTGGGCTCCCTTGATTATTTAACTGTATGAACTGCACCATACAGACCCTTCTCCACCTAAACATCTTAGGCATCTTCTCTAACATTACACATGTGGGAGCTTAGATTATTTAACATGTACATTACATGGAGAGAATTATTGTTATCTTGTTCTTTCTGCTGACAGAGATGGTTCTGTCTTTATTTTCCCACACAAAGGTGTGTTGAGGCATAATGGGATTGATAACAACAAAGTGAGAGAAATCTAATGGTCAAGATGGTGCTGATCAGAACAGACAGAAGGATGCACTATAGGAAAAATGGTATCACCTCTCACATTCCTGTGGCTATCACCTATAATCAGATGAGGAGGGCAGGAATGGAAAAAAGGAAAAAAAATGTTTTATTAGTACGTATAAGTCAAAAAATGAACCAGGAAATGTTTGAAGTAGAGTACATTTGTAGTAGCAATTTAGATACAGAAATATTTCAGTGTTACTGAACATGCATTTATTTTCTTCTTTCTTATTTAGGCCTTACAAAGTTCCCTGCAGGAACATCAGGCTGATATGAATTATCTCAGCAACACTGCAGAGGAGTTATCTAGTAAAGCACCTGCTGATGTCAAGCAAAAGTACTGGGCTGAGATTGACCAAGCCCACAGCCGTTGGAGAATATTATCAGATAAGATATCAGGACAATGCCAAAAATTAGAAGAATTGCTTAACAAACATAGACAGTTTCAGGTATCTATCTACTTATTGTTTTTTATTATTATTTTACATGGAATCTACAAAAACAAGTAATTTAGTCTTTTTGTTTAGATTTTTGAAAACTATATTTTATCTTTTTTTACCCCAGGTAAGTTTGAGGCTTTAATAGTAATAAACTTGCTTTGGAACAGTCAGAAGAGGTCAAGGGAATTCTTCTATTAAAATGAAAGGGAAACTAACCCTAAGATGCCATAGTTTCATCTAATCACTGTATCTGAGCAGTTAACTGTTCATGATTAGGGCCATGTTTAAATAAGCAAAATGGTCCATACAAGTACAGTGCCGCTCCACTGATAAAATAAAGTAATGTGCTGTGATTGGCTTTATAGTTCAGTCCCATTGTATTTGAATTATTGTTTCAATATTGAATTCATCATAATTGTTATGAAACGTGAAAAACAATCGGAAACATGATGCCGGCTTGGACACAAATTAACAGTTAATGCTCTATAGCATTGACAATAAAGTTTCAATAATCACATTAAAATGTATCTTTGGTTTTCAGAATGATCTCAAAACCCTAAATAAGTGGATGGTAGAAGTAACTGTTTTTCTCAATGAAGACTGGCCAGCACTTGGAGATACTGAAGCACTTGAAAAACAGTTAGACCAATGTAATGTAAGTACATTAGACATTGGTGAGCAGGAAGATCTTTCTAATATTCCCAATGAGTGTTATCATCATAAATGTAACAAAATGCTTTATATGTTTATTCTACTATAAAACAGGACAATACACTAAATGGGCCAGATTTCTTAAAGCCCCTGCATCAATTTTCTGTCGGACTTTGCATGTTCTTTTTAAGGAGTGTCCCCGCCACATATGTATTGTGTTTACACTATTCCCAAAGTCACACAAGTTTCTTGAACTGAAAGGTGCGTTCCAGTGAATAGTCAGACCATGTGCCACATTTATCATGCAGTCTCTGAAAGAATGGTGTTGCATGTCCTATGTTAAAGGTACGCCAGATTCATGATTTGTGGTGCCGGTCCTTCATGAATCCGGCACTGTCCGAGCAGTGCAGGGAGCACCAGATTCATTGACGGGAGCCAAAAATCATGAATCTGGCACGCCATGCACCAGTTTTGATAAATGTAGGCCAATGTGTTTCAAATATTTTTGGTTGTAATAGTTTTTCTTTTTTTAAATAAAGGCATTGGTAAATGACATCCAAACAATTCAGCCTAGTGTTAGCAGTGTCAATGATGTTGGACAGAAACTGATCAGTAAAGCTGAACCAACCTATCTCCCCAAGATCAAGAGAGATCTAGATAATCTGAACGAGCAGTGGGACCTCATTTGCAAACAGGTATGTGTGACAAAAATGACATCAAAATGTGTCAGACAATGGGGCTTATTTACTAAGGGTCCGTGGAATGCAATTTCCTACAGTAACTATTATTATATATTACAATTATATAGAAGCTGGTTAACCCACACTGGATTTTTTCCATTTTGCATTTCTATTTTTCATTTTCCAAACTCAGCAATCCATTACTTTTTAAAATTTGGGCTTGTTTACTGTGTCACTAGTAGCAGTATCTTTTATGGCATGTACTGGGAAGTTGGGAAAACTAACAAATACTGTGAAAGAGAAAAGGCATTTGTGCATATTCCTGTAGGATTTATTTTTCTGCATTTCATTGAGCACCCCAAATGACACATCTATGATTATGGGGATACCAAATTATATATATATAAACTTATATATAATTATACAGTCATGTTTAATAATAGGACGCTACTCCTTATGCATTTGCTATAATGCCCTGTATTTTACATTGAATAAATAAGGATATACAGAATTTTAGCCAAACATGTCCCATGTTTAATAATGGTATATAATTACTTACAATAACATTTTATGTAAGTATATTTAAAAGCACCACAGTTTACGTTTTTTAGTTCATTGTGCCGGCATATAATCTGCTACAATATAAGAATTTCATTTACTGTACATTTTGTCTCCATTATAATCTTTTAAAGAAGTCACAATTTGTACTAGAAAAAAAGTAAAAGTGAAATGAATTGTTTGCCCTTGAGATAAGTACAATTTCAATTGATTCCAAAAGTCAGAGGTTAATGTACATCCTCTCTGACAAAAAACATGCACCCACTGTATGTGTATAGAAGAGAATGCTCTTATTTATATGCTCTGCATTTTTCCTGCTTAATGTGAATACAATGTCAATGTTTGTTTGTCCTAACATGCAACAAAATCTTCATCTAGTCTGCTTCAATACTTGGGCCGAAACCACTATATGTAATGGAAACTTTTCTGATGTCCTTGCCACTGTCTAGCTGTAAGTTTATGTCTCAATTTAGGCCTACACAAAAAAATCTGCACTAAAAGGCGGCTTGGAGAAAACATTAAACCTTCGGAAAGATCTATCGGAGATGCAAGAATGGATTTCACAAGCTGAAGATGAGTATTTAGAGAGAGATTTTGAGTACAAGACTCCAGAAGAGTTACAAAAGGCGTTAGAAGAACTTAAGGTATGTACTAGATTATTTTTATGTTCTACTTCTCCAACTCATAAACATGTATATAATATGAGTGGAAGCTGAGAGTGAGTTTCATCTGGGCCCAGAAACGTTAGAGAACCCAGATAGTGTCTCTTTCCTAAATGAGGAGGGCTTAGCACAGACACAATTGAGGGCATAATGCAGATTTTGCATTGTTATCCCTTTGACCCTTAATACTGTATAACCACTTCTACTATTACTTCTGTAGGACTACTTGTTGTACCGAATAAAGTTATGTTGTCAAGAAATTGATATCTAAACCTAATAATCTACCAAGCAATTACTTGACTCCAGTAGATGTAGCTATCAGGTTGTGCTGCAGAATCCAATGTGCCGATCTCTTCTTTTTATATTAGACCTTGGTTCTTGCAGAGGTCAATGACTGTGAACTGTAGCTGGAGGCAGTTGATTAGCTATTGTACGCTCCGCTGAATGTTTGTCTTTTCATGATGAGTGTAATTATCAGCAGAAAGCTAATTCTATTAGTAATAATAACTACTTCTACAAAGACCAATCTTTTTGGGAATTTAGATTGTTCTTCAGAGATCTAAATAAATAAATCCAAGGTAAATGAAATAATTGCTGGAGTGCAATACTAATTGGATTGCTCCACAATTAACTTTATGGCTGCAGGAATGAATTGTGAGCACCTGAGATGCTGAATTTTAGGAGGGTGCAGGCATCTAACATCTGGACTGCTATAATTTCCATATTGCAGTAAGTTAAGTAGCTTCATTAGTGATACACATCCACTAGTGGATATTGAGGTTGTGGCATATACAGTAAATGGTTACTTTCCAAAATGATACAATTTCTCACACTTTCTATATCAGTTTCTTATGTTTTTAAGTTCTCCAATTTTAGTAAGAACTCTTTAGAAGACACAGCTCTAACACATAACCTGGGAGGTAACTTTTTCTCAGTAACTTAGCCACTATGTTGTTTCAGTATTTTTAATTTTATTTTCAAATGAGGATCAATACTTGGCAGGTTAAACACAGATTCAACCAAAAAGCTACTAATTAGTCCCAAATATTCCATCTCCAAGCATTAAAAATTTACTTTTATTAGTAATTCATAAAAAAATAACGTGGGAAGTGCAGTTTACATACAGGATAAAAACACAGCGAATCTGCTTATTGTGTAGTGACAGTAATCCCAGGTCACTGCAATGCCCGGTTGTACGGGAAAAAAGTCACTATTATGGTATAGCCAGTAAGAGTCAGTTGGAAATGTGCATTAGCCTATTTATCACAAGTGTACATTAGGTTTTGTGTTCGAAAGTCTTTAATAGTTTGCAACAGAGTTTCAATAGTGTCAGTAATATTCTTATTATCATAGTTCTATTCATATTAGAATTTTTTATTGTAATACAGGGGCACCTAGGGTATGTTTGTCATTTGTCCTCCAACATAATACAGAGGAAATACTCACAGTCACGGACCTTCTAGTTATTATGTCACTGCTCAGAAAAGTATACACACAGCATAGTGTGTAGTGACTATCAACACGTCGGTTCAGACTATCAACACTAAAGTCGTCGCCTCTGACAACAGCTTTATCCTGAAATAGTCCCTGTACTATGTAGTTACAATAGCTAAATCATTGCCTATAACTAGTAGTGCTCGTCGACTGACAACAGATTTTGTTGAGAGACCCTACCTAGAGTAATCCTAGCAGTCTGATTACTCACTGGCTGTGGATAGATGCACCTCTATACTAAGGCTACATTCACATGACCGTATGATTCCTCCAATCCCGTATTTACGGGCCGTATGAGCCCGTATTTACATCCGTATGCAGCACGTATGTAACCCGTATTTTATACATCCCCGTAGACTTCTAGGACATACGGAACTGAAATACGGGAGAAAATAGGACATGCTCTATATTTTTATGCGGCTAGTATACGGTACGCTACGCAACAGTGTCAAAAACTGCAATATAAATGGTTGGACGTATTGTCCATTGAAATGAATGTGGCCGTATGTAACCCGTAAAAAAACTCTACGGATACAGCCTTTTTCATACGGCCGTGTGAATGTAGCCTAATGCTGGCTGAATTCTCTTAACAATTACATGAAAGTAATGGGGTATGTACACTCAACACAATGGCGCTAACTGTTTTGGAAAATGAACACTGAAGCCCCAAACAAGTTCCACCAAGATTTCAGCTTGATCAGTGGTTTAGTGCTTTACCTTGAGTGCGCCATCTAGAGCGTACTATAAATGGTATATGGGAGTGTCAGTCCCTCCTTATTTCAGTATTTTTCATTTGGAACCAAAACATACGTCGGCTAAATCTCTTTATTTTATAAATACTGCAGCAAAATGCTGATCTCTGTGAATGTGGCATAACTGTAAACCTCTCTGCCTGTGCGCCCATCACAATACCAGAACAATAAGGTTCACTCTGAATAGCAGCAAGCAGAGATGTTGAAAATTTTAAAAAATGTAAAAGAAAACTAAAGACATGTTGGATAGGGACAGGTGTCAGGTTGTGAGGGGGTCCACTACTGAAGTCCTAAATGTTTACACAAACAGGGCCCCACAAGTCCCCATTACATAATGGGGCCAGGGACAAGGTGGTTATATAAGAACGCATACCCACTCTGTTCTGACTTACAATTCCCACGGGCTCTAGTATTTTCTTTTCTCAGGCTTATGGGACCTACATCAGCCAATGATTGGCTTTCTCATAACATGGTTTATCACTTCCATTTTCAAGGAAACTTCACATAATACTTATTGCTTGTTAACAGATAACCATTCTTTCATTCAATCATATGGAATAACTAATGCTTAGTGAAGAGTTTTGTTTTCCATCTAAATAAAATACTAGTTTTTAGTGACACTATTGAAAATAACCTTTTTGCCGTTAACAGAGGGCAAAAGAAGATGCTACACAGAAGGAAGAAAAAGTGAAGCACTTGAGAGAGTCTGTGAAGAATTTTATTGCAACAGCGCCATCTGCTGCCCATGAGCCATTAAAGAAAGAATTAGACGTCTTAGTCACCAATTATGAAAGACTGTGCAGCAGATTAAATGGAAAGTGTGAAACTCTACAGGTTAGTTCATTGTTACAAAGAATATTCATATATTTAGAGTCATCAGTATTAGAGAGCGGTTCAGTGACCATACATAGTAAAAGAAAAATAAAATTCATGAATTATTAGATTGTCATTATGCAATAATATAGAATTGATTATTTATATTAGCTATACAGGTGGTCCCCTACTTACGAACACCCGACTTACGGACGACACCCTAGTTACTAACAGCCCTCTGGATGTTGGTAATTTACTGTACTTTAACCTTATAAACAGCCATAAGTTATTAAAGGTGTCTGCAATTAAGATTTATTGTTAATCCTGGTTCTTTTGACGACACAACCATATCAAAATCCAATTATCATATAGGACAGAAACATTTTGGCTGGAGTTACAATTATAAAGTATACAGTTCCGACTTACATACAAATTTAACTTAAGAAAAAACCTACAGAACCCAACCTGTGTGTAACTCGGGGACTGACTGTATAGATAAATACATAAATGAGGCCTACTGTATGTTTATCAGTTTTTTCTCTATATTAAAGCTAAATTTTACACTTCTATTAAATATAGGTCTCCCTGGACTTTCTAGTCTATTCACATTGAGTTTGGACACTCAACGCCTTCTCGTTGATGCCTTTTTTTTTTATTTTGCTTTTCAATTTTTCGCTCCCCTTGTTTAAAAATCCTTAATTTTTCTTTCGTGTACAGAGCTACATGAGGGCTTGTTCATAGTGGCTAAATTTATTCCATTGTGTGTACTGGGGAGCTGGAAAAAATTCCAAATGGCATGAAATTGCCAAAAAAAACCACATTTGCGCCATATATAAAGGTTTTATAAAGTTTTAATTTATTTAAAAAACAAAACCTTTTGTTAAAAAAGGCTTTTTTTTGCCTTATTCTGAAGCTAATAACTTTTTCATACTTTGGTGTTAGGAGCTTTGTAAGGTGTCATATTTTGTGGGTTGAGATGATGTTTTGGGAACTGAACTACCATTTGATTGCTTTTCATGAATTTTTTATGCATTGCAATGGTGGGAAAATGGTGATTTGGAAATTTGACTGCTATTTTCTGTTATGGGGTTCACCCCTTGGAATAACGGGGGAGACTATTTTTTTCCAAGATGGTGGCGCTCATGGTTTAAATGCCACCAGCAGCTTTGCTGGGAGTTAATGCTAGGTATTTGCTTCAGTATGCAGCAAAAACACTGTCTGTATGGAAATGGCTCTGCCTCTGAACACTCTCATATAAAATATAACACTGTATAAATATAACAAAATCAAACTAATTAAAATGAACTAAATACTGTCAATTGTATAGTGCAGATAATAATGTAATGGCTATGATTCATTGTTACAGGAGGTATGGAAATGTTGGCTAGAACTATTATCATATCTGGATGCTGAAAACAAATGGATTGATGAAACAGAAGAAAAGCTTAAAACCACAAAACAACCAAAAGGGTCACCAGAAGAGATTTCACAAGCTTTAAAGGTTTGTCAGAAAGTGGCATTGATTAAAATATAAGACAATTATTATTGCCTAATTAAATTCATTATGTAGTATAATGAAGTCATAACAACAACCAAGTCAATTATTATTTGCATGCTGAAATTAGGATTCTGCTTGAAATCTCTTGATGAAGACAAATAATTAATTCTTCAGATGTTACTTAGGAAAGTGAGAAACGGTTACGCATCTTAATCACAAATACAGTATTGAAAAAGAGCCTTGGCAGGGCGTCCAAATGCCACCCACTGTCCGATGCAATATAACACTACATTAATATACATATACACACACGAAACTGACTGTGTTCAGTATAATTCTTATTTTTCACACTTTGGCCCACATTTATTAAAGGAAATCTACCACTTTGAAAATGCTGCTTTAAACTGAGCATACCTCCTGCTAGGCGACTACATGCTGATGCAAGATTTCTCCTTGATAATGCACAAAACTTTGTGTTTTCCAAATAAAATAGCTTTTAAAATTATGCAAATTGGTGCTGGGAACTCCTGTGTATGGCTGCTATTAATTATGCACACCTACTGCTCGCTCATCACCAGAGCTTCACCTGAGCATCACCTGAGCAGCAGCCGTCTGTGTAACATAGCCCAGTTGGATGGTTGATTTTCAAAGTGGCAGATTTCCTTTAAAGCCCCTGCACCAGTTTTCTGCCTGACTTTTCATGTTCTTTTCAGTGCAAACTGCTTGCACATGTATTTATAAAGTGTCTGCAACACATATGTGTCGCAGTTGCACTGTACCCGACGTGACACAAAATTCTGCACTGAAAGGGGCGTTCCGGTGCACATTTGGTCCGTGCGTCACTTTAATCATGCAGAGTCAGAAATAATTGTGTTGCACGCCCTATCTTAATGGTGCACCAAAAAAAAAAGTTGTCAGAGCAGTGTCGGGAGTGCCAGTTTGCAGATTTAGATTTACTTAGAACACTCCCCCACTTCCATTTACACACACTTTGGAAAAAATAAGGGAAGGTGTCCCAAATTATTTTGGATTTTAATTGCCTTTAATTTCTTTACATCACTACTACAATTTACATTAAAAATACACAAAAAATTACAGTTGTTCACCTTGAGGTACTAATTGAACATTCTCACCAAGCTAACTGATCACTAGCAGGGCCAGGAAGATGGGTAGGCAAGGGTAAGCGACGGCCTCGGGTGCTATCCTGCTACCTTAGGCGATGCCTTTCCAGCTCTAAAAGTAATAAATAGTATGTTTGTCTGTGAGATACAGATACCATTGCTTACATAATTCCTTCCTGTGCCCTCTGTACATTACCAGGCAGCAGGGGAGTCCTGTATAGTGCTGCCCAGAGGTCTGGCAGTCGGCAATATATCAGTGTTGAAGCACCTGATGCTAGGTCAGGGTGTTGTGAACCTCTGTCTGCAGCTCCTGCCCTTCTCCCTGACTGCACTCCCAGTTGGCTCTTGCCATGTGGGGAGATAATGGCTACTGCTCTGATACATAGATTGAAGGAAGTCTTTATGTGTGTATGAAGCTAGATCATGATGGGGAGAAATTATATACACATTTCTGGAGCTGGTGTGATCTGGTGATAGAGATGGGGGAGGGGAACCACTAAAAGCTACAGTGACTTCATGAAGATTGTATGTGTGTATGTATACTGTATGTATGTGAGTGTATGTATACTGTATGTGAATGACTGCATCTATATAATGTATGTGCACGAGCTGTGTCGGTATACTGTATGTGCACAAGTGTCTGTATTAACAACACCCAGTTGTTAATTTATACATTTTCAGGAGGAATTACTGAGAAAACGTAAAAACCTATTTAGGGCTTGTTAACACAGGTGAAATTCTGTGTGAGTTAGAGCCCAGTCGAAGCTGTTTCGCACCCTCCCTGCTGAGCGCCTCTGGTTGACTTGGGTGGAATCCCGCTGGGTCACTGGAGCCAGTTGATACATTTATAACCCAATCTGTGTGCCGGGCAGAGAGTCAGCTCCCTTCACACTTCTCTATTCTAGAAATATTGTGGCAGGTCTAGGCGAGGCAGCAAACACTAGATGGCACAACAGAGAGAGGATGATGTGTTCTGAAGCTTCAATATCATCCGTTGCAATTTCATAAAATTTTACTTCTGTTACCCATCTGTTATTAATAAAAGCAAAATTTTATATGTGCTACATGTGCTTCATAATTATTTCAGATCTATCTATCTATTTCTCTCTCTCTCTCTCTGTCTCTCTCTTACTGCTTACACAATTATTGTGGTACAATTACTTACTTACAAATAATGTATTGACCAGACCGTACCAATAAATATCCTTATATCGGGTACCCAACACTTTAATTAAGTTAAAATGGTTGTATCTTACCTGACCACATGATGGCAGAGAAGGAGAAAATTGATTTCAGCATAACCACACATCAAGGGTGCAGGCCCATAGGTAAAGTTGTCAACCAACGGGCTGGGCTTTCCCTAGAATGCCCTAACATGCTAGCCCTGCGATAACCCAATTACTTCTGCCCCCTAATAAGGTCTGTCCCAGACCTTATCCTGTAAGGTGTCTGGTCTGACCCTAGTAATCTCCTACAGTGTTTAGATCTCTATTGTCATTGCTCACAGGCCTATTGTAGTGACCATGTCACACAAGTATTTCACAGCAGACAATGGCAATTCTCTTATTAGCTTATCCCCTTATAAAGGAGTTGGCTTCCACTCCAGAAACATGTCAAGGTATGACACTGTAGAATATGACTAGGATCAGACACTTTGCAGGGTTAGTTCTGGGACTGCCCTTGTTAAGGTAAGGCTAGCATTTTTGCGTTATTTATTCCGTATAGGGAATAAAATACAAAGTACAAGAAATATGGTACATATGGCCACCCCTTTGCATTATTCCTCTATACCCATTACATAATTTGTGTATTTTTTGTTTCTATTAACATAAAATTGTGATTAAACATCTTCTAAGAAACTTTAATTATTATGTGTTCCTTATACTGTAGTTTATAAATATATGGTGGCACACGTTTTTTGTTGTCATTTTATTCACCTGTACATTCATGTCCAGTCAATAGAAAAAATCATGAAACATCCAGAAGACAATCGGAATCAAATTAAAGAACTTGCTCAGACACTGACTGATGGAGGAGTGATGGATGAACTGATCAATGAAAAACTGGAGACGTTTAATACACGTTGGGAAGAAATACAACAGGAGGTAAACTATAAATCTTATTCCGTGCTACTAATGATAGCTAAATTATGGGTGAGATCTACTAAAGCAGACAGACATGTCTCAAACATGTTTAATTTACAGTTCTGTTTCACATGGAAAGTCTTACTCTACCATGACTGGGCAGTTACCTTTTGTGTTTAAAGGGGTGTTTAAAGGGGTATTCTGGGAATATGATCGTTTCATACAAAAACCCATAATGCTATAAATAAGTGAATATAACAAAACTTAATGTCAATAGTCACAAAATGGAGCTTAAATAGTTTTATTTAATGATTCACAAAATATTATGGGCTTTATAAAGCAGGAGGAGTTATCACCGCCACTGGAAATTACAAGTCCCATGATCCTTTAGTTCTTAACAACCACTTCTCCCTCTCATGCTCTTCTCCCAGTGATCATATAACAGACTGTACTGCTCTGTTATTTTATGATGTGTAACTGCCATCACTGCGCTTTACCTCACTGAGATGACATCTCACCACAACACTGGCAATACTTGATGCACTCCAACCAACCAACTACAGCCAAACATAGTAATGATCACATGACCTGCCCAGGCAGGTGCAGGGCATGTGACCAGCGGCCATCTTTTGTCCTGTGTCTGCTATGTGTGGAGAAAATCAACAGACCGATTAAAGGGCCAGTAGCATTTAAATTTGCCATTATAGTGAATGTCAACAGCATTTTTCTGGGAGCGAAATTTACATAATTACATATCAACTTAGAAGCAAGTCACATCCATATCCCTATAAGGAGTTACTGCCAGATCTTTCTCTCTCCTTGTGCTTTGACACAATAAGCCCTCACTACAATTCTACAAGTAAGCAGCCTATGCTGTCTGTTATCTTCTCTAATAAAGACACTGTGCTCTCTTGAGTATTTGGGAATGTATTATTTTGTTTTAGATGCTTGTCCATATCGAGCAGTGGGATTAGATAATCTGTTGGCAATTACAATGATACATACGTACATGGCAGTCAAGTGTTCAAAGGCAGAATAGGTATTAGAAAGTCAGAATCATGCTGTGTTTGTAATGAGCTCTTTGAAGAGTTGATGACATTCCTGGGATTAGACCCTTGAAAACTAGACAGTGATTTTAGATTTTCCTCTATATAATTAATTCAAAAATTTGTAAAAAGAAATCACTGGATTTAGATATACCGTATATACTCGAGTATAAGCCGACCCAAGTATAAGCCGAGGCCCCAATTTTACCACAAAAACCTGGTAAAAGCTATATTTTTTTACTTGAGTATAAGACAAGTTTGGGTTTTCAGCACATTTTTTGTGCTGACAAACTAGGCTTATACTCGAGTATATATGTTAAATTCAGACACAAACCATATCTACAGTGTTATGACTACTTCTCTGCATTTTATATGGTTAATGTTGGCGATCTGTTTAAAGTCACGTGACTTCCTTTTTTTGTATAAATGTCTGCACTTTTCATTGTGCACATTGCTTGAGTGAGGCTCATACCAAGATGAAATGTCACCACTTATCATTATGGAATAAAGACACCACCTTATCACCTTACATCTACCTGCGTTGGAGTGCTGCTTTTTTCCATGTATAAATGATAGGTAGAATCTAGATCAGTACAGCATAAATCTTATCAGTGGTCGGTGATCAGCCCCAAAGCTCTTGGCATATATATATATATATATATATATATATATATATATACTGCTGCCTCTTCTGAAAATTTAAAATAATGATTTTTTATTTTATTTTTGTGACTTGATTGTAATACGTGTATGTGTGTCATATGGGTAATAAACAGATCAAACTTTGTTAGGTTCTTTCTTAATTCCTGTTGCTCTAGTTTCAATAACATTTGCTATCTTCAGTCTCTTCATTTTTTATCTCTGCACCAGTAAGTCGTTTCAGTAGCTTACTCTTGGAGCTAGGCTCGGTGTGACCGTGACCCTATTCTCAGTACATGAAATCTCTTGAACTACATAATGAGATCAGTAAGAAGTGGGATAGGCCTCAGAATAGAAGATTACCGCAGAAGAGGTTTCCTTTTAACAATTTTAGCAGTGCCTTAGAGTCATGCTGCAATAAGGCTACAGCCAGTGCCTACTTTACAATTTACTCCATTGCTTATTCATTTATCATTTTTACCACTATTAGAATATTTTGAAAGCTGACTGAATGAGTGGCAAACGTCATCGAAGTTCATCTTATAAAAAGGTGTTTGCTCATATTTTATGTGTTTCCCTAAAAATAAGGTTGATAATGAGATAATAACATATTTACTTTCTTCATTACAGGCTGTAAGGAGACAAAAGGTTCTTGAACAAAGTATTCAGTCTGCCCAGGAGATTGACAAAGCCATTCGCTTAATTCAGGAGTCTCTTGGCAGCACAGACAGACAGCTGACAGCCTATATTTCGGAAAGAATTGATGCAGCACAGGTTCCACAGGAAGCACAGGTAGGCTTCTATTAACCTCTTACTGTGAGCGGAAGGAAAACACTCTTTGAAAAGGAGACATTTTCCTTTAGTTGCCCAGTGATGAAAATAGATGCAAACAGTTCTGCTCAGTAGGTAAATCAACTCATCCTGTATTCTGTATACACAATTGACAAGGTTCATGTCAAGAACAGATCAGAAAATTCAATATTCACTGTTCCAAAAATACTCACCGAGAAGTGTCTTTTCATTTTAACTCAGACTTGCAAACAATTTGCTTTGCTACAGTGACTATTGTTCACATACTGTAAAGCTGATTACTGTGAATGGCCCTGTGAGTCATCCCTTGGTTACTTAATAAGATTTGACGATGTGTCAGCTGTGCGTGTGAGATGACCTTGCATCCTTTGTGAAATTACAGAGTGTGATATGCAAACTGTTGTGTGGATAGAGCCGCTGTTTGGCTTCACATTTCCAAGTTTCATAAAAAGTATGAAAAAATTTAGTAGTAAGGAAGACAAGTTCAACAAGCTGTATATACAGTAGTTCCTACCCTTCCATTTTTATGCATTCTTTTGGTTCTGAGATCTGTTAAAAATAATTCACTCAATTAGTGTGGGGGGTTTGTGTTTTCACTTATTTTTCTGGTAATTTTCATTCTGTGTAATATAAAAAATTAAGGGCACTATCTAAATATACTTCTCTTCTGGCTTAAATTGAGTCAAATTTGGAGATGAGCGAATCTATTTGTCAATTCGTAGATAAGATTCAATTGATTTTCCAGCAGCAAATCGAAGCTGAATGTTGGAGCAAGTGATTTGCTTTGCAGGAAGCGATGTACCTCCAATTGCCATTGAAATAAGGTATACAACCCGCTCATAAAAGACAATGGGGCAGATTTATGAAAAGCGTTAGATTAGACAGTTCTATGCTGCACAAGATTCATATAAGTTTCTGGTGCTGGATGATAAATTTGTTGTAGTATAAGACTGTTAAGTTCTACTGTCCACTTCCTATTAGTTGGCTTATTTTATGCCAGAAAACTAAAAAAATTAGCATTATTTTTAGCGCACTGACTTTTTTTCAGACCCCTTTTCATAGGCCACACCCTTTGTCGAACTAGTCACAGGAGTGCCAGAAAAATGTCTAAAACCCTTTATAAATGTGCTGCAGACAGCATTTTTGTGCAGATTACAACATAATTCTGTCATAGCCATTGAATAAATCGCCAAATGTTTTTTGTAAAGTTTGTTCTGATAATATTCTACAATTTTTTTGTAATTAGGGCACTAATTATGCATCAATAATGTGTTATATTTATACTGTGGGACACAGCAATACTAAACATACATGGTCTTTTTATATTTTTCCTACTATTGCAAACATAAGAACACATTTGAAAAAATGTGGCTGATTTTAAAGAGCCTTTATTTTTCTTTATTTTCCATTTTTGGATACACAAACCTATAAAAAAATTCATTTACTCTTTCTGAATCGAAATATAAACAGGAATTCTGCAGTTGTTTTTAATTTCCAAATTTGGGGCTGCTCAACTTGAAGAATTAACATGTCACCTTGGTTAGTGTGCTAGAGATAACATATTCGTATAATGCAATAAGTTATTTGTGAGATATGGATTGAAACTATATTTATATTGTAAAACCAACACTGTATATATCTTCTCTCTTTTCTGACATGTCAGAGGTGAGATTAAATAGTATATGCACAGAAGCTGTCACTAAAGCATCTTTGCTTGTGGATACAGTGATTGATTCTTTCCTGCCAATCAGTCCGTTAATACTTCATTGATTTAGGAAAGAATCAATCAGATATCTACAAGGAAACTAGGCAAACAAAAGTACATTGAGCCAGAATGAAGGTCAGTGTTGCCTTCAGCTTCCTCCGTCTTTACATCTTACCTTGTGCTATCTGCAACTTTATGAGAGGGTATAGGACACTACCGATTTCCATAAACAGGCTTCTTTAGTTTACTTGAGGTAGGGCATTGCAATAACAACTTGAAACAATTGACTGTGGTCATGCAAAGCCCAGATTTAAAGGGCAAAACAGTAGCCCCTTATTGTAATCATGAACACAGTTTGGTGCTACTATTCTCCTGGGAAAGAAGGATTTTTATGGGGTACATTTTTTTATTCTTCTTTTATTTTTCTGCTGGCCAGAGGTGTCATAGGAGTTTTACCTTTTTAATAATGTCTTTAGTGAGCTTGTGACTTTTTAAAAAAAAGTTTCAAATGAATAGATTTGGGCAAAGATTTGTTTACATAGTCATAACTTCAACATCTAAAATTGGGTTTTAACTCGAATTTGGGAACACTGCAGAAAACTCATACATTGCAAACTTCGAAGGAGGTTGTCTTTGGTGCCGATAAAGTCACACAAGTGCTCATGTGCAACAAAAAGTTGCATAAAAAATAAAAAGCCAATCCAAAACAAAGGTATTTGTGTCCCGTTGTATCATAAATTGCTATGATGTATGGAGCCCCGTTTCTGCTATTATAGCTGAAATCCATTTTCACATGCCAACGAAGGTTGTGTTTCTCTAGTCTTAGGCCCCTTCTCCACTGGCGTTTTTCACGCGCGAGTTCTGCGCGTGCATTTGACGCTCAGAACTCGCATTGCACTCTGTCCCATTGTATTCAATGGGTCTTTCTCCATTAGCGTGGTTTTTAACGCGCGTGCTTGCGTTCGTTTGCACGCGCGTCAAAATCGCAGCATGCTCTATTTTTGCGGGTCACGCGCGTTTTTCACGCCCCATTCAAGTCTATGGAGATGCATCAAGAACGCATTGCACTCGCAATCATTGCAAGTGCAATGCGAGTGCAATGCGTTTTAAACGTAAGGGTTGCTAGGTGACCAGAATAACATTATTTCCCCTGCTCGCGATCGAGCATTTAATTAAAAAAACACAATGAAGAACAGTGAAGAATAGAATAAAATCATTGTACACAGTGAACACAGTGACCACAGGATCATTTAAGATAAAAACACAGTGCAGAACACAGTGCAGAATAGATTACAGATGTTCGGCACATCTGCTTACTTGTCGGGAGATACGCGCGGAACGGTGCGAACAAAATAGCATGTGAAGAACAATATATATGTGTGAAGAACACATTGCAGATGTATTTAAACATCTGCAATGTGTTCTTCACACACATATATATTGTTCTTCACATGCTATTTTGAACAACAATGTGCCCATCCTTGTAGTGGATAACATCGGTTACACCGCGGCTGGCAGCGCCTCCTCTCCCCCGCAGGACATTCCCGCAGGGTGTTATCAGATAACACTCCCGTGTGTACTGTATGCGGCACTGCCTGCCCTCCATGTAACTGAAGCTTTCCCTCAGTCATGTAGCACAGCGTTCATACACGTCAGGGACGTATGACAATAGTAAGCAGCCGCCACCCCCTTAATGTGTGCTGCACAGGTGCCGTGTCACTGCTGGGGCTGTCCCATTGTCGCAGGAGAAGAGGGGACACGAGGGCTCGGAGACTGTGTAGTATGCAGCTGTTCCCTCACTCAAAGTCCTGCAGCGCCGCAAGGAGGACGGCAGCAGGCACCTGCTGTACACGGGAGCACGCAGCCCGACACCTGCGGCTGCTATCCCGTACAGAGAAGGGGAACCTGGCGGTGTGTGAAGGTTTCCTATGTCACTGGCACCGCTCAGCAGACGTTACCCCGCGCCTGTGTGTACAGCTACGAGTAAAGGGAGGGTGGGCGACACCTGGGAAACTTTGTGCGCGCTCACGCCGTGCCCTGTCTACACCGCGGGGAGAAGAACAATATATATGTGTGTAGAACACATTGCAGATGTATTTAAACATCTGCAATTTGTTCTTCACACACATATATATTGTTCTTCACATGCTATTTTGTTCGCGCCGTTCCGCGCGTATCTCCCGACAAGTAAGCAGATGTGCCGAACATCTGTAATCTATTCTGCACTGTGTTCTGCACTGTGTTTTTATCTTAAATGATCCTGTGTTCACTGTGTTCACTGTGTACAATGTTTTTATTCTATTCTTCACTGTTCTTCACATCTGCTAAATTGTCGGGAGATAATATACGCGCGGAACAGTGAAGAATAGATCGCCGATGTTTGCAAATTATCAGAAGACATTATTTTTCAATTAAATAACACATTTTAATCCCAAACCATGGTCCCTTTGAAATATGCTCGAGTCTCCCATTGAATCGCGCGTCAAAAATGCGCCGAAAACGCAAAAAAAACGCAAATTACTCCAAGGAAAAATGGAACAAAAACGCAGCCAAAACGTCAGTTTTTCACGCATTGCACCCTGACGTGAAACGCAACGCTAGTGTGCAAGAGGCCTTAGAGTTCTCAAAATGGTAAATCAATGAAAACAGAGTGTATTGGAAAATATAACCTGTTAAATATCTCAGTGTGCTGTACCTTTCAGAATGCGGGGAGGCACAAACCTTATTTTTGTAATAAAAGTTTTTTCATTTTATTAAAGCTATTAGGACATAATAGAAGCTACTAAAATTGAGTATCTCTGTGATCATACTCACCCAAGGAATAAAGAAGAAATGTCATTTGAACCACAGTGAAAGCCACAAAAACAGAATAGGACTACAAAATCAAGTGGTCATGAATATACCGTATTTTTCGGACTATAAGGCGCACTAAAAATCATTTGATTTTCTCAGAAATCAAAGGTGCACCTTATAGTCCAGTGTGCCTTATATATGAACCGAACTTACAGATACCAGCTGCTTTGAACTGTGCACAGGTCTGCCACATGTTGGTCATTCATCCTTATAATCAGGTGCGCCTTATACTCCAGTGCGCCCTATATATGAACCTAGAAGTTTTAGCAGACATTTATTGATGGTGCACCTTATACTCCGGGGCACCTTTTAGTCTGAAAAATACTGTACATAAATACTAGGTATACTGTAGACTCTATAGGCTATGCCACCGATGTCACTCAATGAAAGATTGAATATCCTTTTAACAGCATGAAATTGTGATCAATAAACTACACTTACACTTTTAACTTTGTCAGTAAAAATGAAGTCATGGTGCTTAGTAAATGTTGTACAATATTTCAAGGAATAGCAACAGTATCACATAGATTTTAAAAGGAACATTTTATATGAGCATCATTATTTATTCATGACTCATGATGATTGGTTTTAGACTCTAGAAAATATTTTGTTTTGCTTTTCCCTATTTTATTTCAATGGTAGTTTACAGAGATGATAAAACAAATGAGTAATAAAAATTTTATAACAATATTCTAAGCCAGAAAAAATATATATTTCTCAGGATGGCCCATTCACTGCAGTCCTGAAATAATCAGCTAAAACTCAATGATGTTTGCTTAAAATATATTAGATTCAATAAGAATCAGCAGCCTCTCATAACATGTGCATTCTATCACATCTGAGGTTCCATATAACTCTATGGTCTAGTATGTCCATTGCTGCTGCAATACTTTCTTGCTTAAGTTTCTGTTTAATTTCTGGATTTTAAGAAGTTGTATGTTGCCAAACCTCACATTATAAAAATTGGTTTGAAATCACTTGGCCCCACTGAAATGAGTATATTGGTTCATCTTGTAGGGGTTAAACCAGCCGCACTTGGTCACTCAGTGTGTATGACGACAAGCTCTCTTGGCAGTTATTTAGCACTATTCAGGCCAAATGGAAATAATTCTCCTTATGGAGCATTCCTTTGCAGGCATCTACACAGGATTATGGAATCTTGAATGCCATGCATGACTCTGCTCATACCCAGAGTGAGGAACAGGCAAATAAGTTTTCCAAGTGCTGTGGGGAGTGTGTGTTGTCATTGGGGAAGAGGAGTGTGTGAGTTGTGAGTGTTAAAATGCAATATATACACCAGATTTAGCACTACACATTGAAGTTTTAGTAGCTTTTCTATTGTCTGTAAAACTTTTGGTCAGAGCGTTATATGTGTGCTTTGCCTGATAGCAATGTAACATATGGGCTCTATATAATAGCGATGCAATATATGCCCCCTGTCTGATAGCGTTATAATATATGCGCTCTGCCTGATAGTGATGTAATATATTGGCTCTGCCTAATAGTCATGTAATATGTACGCTCTGTCTGATAGCGCTGTTATATATGGGTTCTGCAAGATAGTGATGCAATATATGTGATTTTTTTTTTCAGCCAAACAATTTTTTTTTAAAAAAAAGGAATATTAATAGTTCACCTGCTACAGTTTCTGGCTATGGCATGTACTTTATTCCATAATGAGAGGGATTGAAATTCCACCAACATTAATCCAACCCTGGGTTTAATAGTAAGATTGATGTTATTTCCGGGCCATTAAACACATAGGGGCGCATTTACTTACCCGCTCCATTTGTGTTCCAGCGGCACCTTCTCCGACGAGCGTTCGGGTCTTCCAGCAATTCATGAAGGTCCTGCGCCCGATGTCCACCAGGTGTCGCTGACGCGCCGAGGTCCGCCGAGTTGCGTCGGAGTTCACTGATCTCTTCCTGGTGCATGTAAGTATGGCGCGTGCGACCAATTTTTCTTTTTAAATGCGGCGATTTTTCCGAATCCGCCGAGTTTCCGTTGCGTGCATGCCAGCGCCGATGCGCCACAATCCGATCGCGTGCACCAAAATCCCGGGGCAATACAGGGAAAATCTGTGCAAATCGGAAATATTCTGGTAACACGTCGGGAAAACGTGAATCGGGCCGGTAGTAAATGACCCCCATTTGTTTTTGGTAATCAGTACCACCAGTATCTTGCTTAAGAACAGGTTCTGTGGGGTAACATGTTAAGTTTGGAAGTTTGGAAGCTACAAAAATTTCAATCCCAACATCATTAAGATTTGAGAGGAAGAAATTCAGAGAGGTGGACATTTGCTCATAGATGAAGATGACTGTGACTGTGATAATCTTCTTATTGGTTATTTATGGCCTCCTTCTTTCTTTAATCAATGTTTAAAAATTATACTAATGAGTCTGAATGGCCTTATTGTGCATTAACAGAGCCTCTTGATACTGTAGCTTCACAGGTTATTGCACTATGCAGGAGCCTTCCCACTGCTGAAACTTTTTCTGTTGCCAAAATTAGAGCAGGCTGAAGGAGAGGAGAAGTGCCAAGGGAGCAAGAGAGGGGTAGACTGTGTAACAGCCTGTGAAGCCAAACCGTAGTCATTTGTATAGTTGAGTTCAGAAAGGAGGCCATGGATAAAACATATAAGAAAGGAAGCCATGGATAAAATATATAAGAAAGGGAGGCCATGGATGAAACATATAAGAAAGGGAGGCCATGGATAAAACATATAAGAAGATTACCACAATCTCTGTGCCTGTATCTATAAGTCCCTGGTTTATCATGTCTGATTTTGATTTTGGTTTTCCTTTACAGCTTTCATAGAAATAGATAAAGGAACATACCTCCTGTCCACACATAAGACATCCTATTATTTGTAGGGCCTGTATGTTGATCACTTAACGCAGCTAAGGACCAGAAGAGAGAGGATAATTCTGGAAAACACCCGCCAGTACGATTACCTTCACTATAATTTACACCATGTATTTTTTAATGGAGTAAGGAAAAGTAGAGACCAAACAGGATTGAGGAAAATAACACCCCTAGTACATCTTATGGAGTTGTGCTAGCAAGACAAAAAAAGATAGTGTCATCATCATTTAGTGATGTTACTACATTTTTACAGAGCTTTTAACAAGTTTTCCAAACATTGGAGAACATTGGTATTTTGTGTCTTTTAGCCAGTGCATGGAAAATGACATCAGGGCCATTCTGGGGATAATGGTCAGAGAGTGCTTCTTTAAAGCTGTTTTAAAACGACATATGATAGTTTTAACAATTTGTAAAAATGTGAAAAATCATCATGGCCTCTGATGCTGACAACCGATTATGTCACCGCTTATTTCCACCTTCTATCTGCACAGAGCATGTCTAGAAAACTCTCTATAGAGCTCAATGAGTTGGCGTCAGTCTATGGCTGTGAATGAGGATGCTGTTAAACTTATCACTGATAGCTGTACTAGAACTCAGGCAGCACCCATAATGGACAGAAAACAGAGGGAAAATATCTATATTCAAAAAATAGAAACAGAGAAGAAGAGAGGGATACTTTTTGTAATCTGCTCTCAATGTGTAAAAACAAAAACTGGTGATTGTTATCCTACTAAACATTCTATAAACAGAAAATTGATATTGTGATAATAGATATATAGTATTTTTAACAGCTGTACATTTCCAAGCTCTATAGACATGTACAGTTGTTGATTAGAGATGAGCGAACATGCTCGTCCGAGCTTGATGCTCGGTCGAGCATTAGGGTACTCGAAACTGCTCGTTGCTCGGACGAATACTTCGCCCGCTCGAGAAAATGGCAGCTCCCGCCGTTTTGCTTTTTGGCGGCCAGAAACAGAGCCAATCACAAGCCAGGAGACTCTGCACTCCACCCAGCATGACGTGGTACCCTTACACGTCGATAGCAGTGGTTGGCTGGCCAGATCAGGTGACCCTGGGATAGACTAGCCACTGCCCGCGCTGCTCGGATCATTCTGTGTCTGGATGCCGCTAGGGAGAGAGCTGCTGCTGGTCAGGGAAAGCGTTAGGGTGTTCTATTAGCTTACTGTTAGGCAGGAGTGATTCTCAAAGAACCCAACAGCCCTTCTTAGGGCTACAATAACGTTCTACTTTTTTTATTTTAATTTGCATCTAGTACCATTTTGTGAGGAATTAGCAGGGGGACTTGCTACCGTTGTGTTTAGCTCTTAGTGGCACACATATCCATAGCAAAGACCGAAGTGGGAAAATTTAGTAGGGGTTGGATTTCAATTAGGCACTAACTCAGTGTCATCTCATCTGACAGTAGTGTGCTTTGATACTTGGCTAGAAAATAGCCATAGGAGAATACAAAGAGCTTACTTACGCATACAGTAGCGTTCTATATATTTGATTTCTGGTTGATCTGCTGGTGGCTGTACTTTCTGCAGTGCATGTACTAGCCAATTCTGAGCAATTTGTAGTGAGACTTGCGACCGCTGTGTTCTGCGCTTAGTGACGCACATATCCATAGCAAAGACCGAAGTGGGAAAATTTAGTAGGGGTTGGATTTCAATTAGGCACTAACTCAGTGTCATCTCATCTGACAGTAGTGTGCTTTGATACTTGGCTAGAAAATAGCCATAGGAGAATACAAAGAGCTTACTTACGCATACAGTAGCGTTCTATATATTTGATTTCTGGTTGATCTGCTGGTGGCTGTACTTTCTGCAGTGCATGTACTAGCCAATTCTGAGCAATTTGTAGTGAGACTTGCGACCGCTGTGTTCTGCGCTTAGTGACGCACATATCCATAGCAAAGACCGAAGTGGGAAAATTTAGTAGGGGTTGGATTTCAATTAGGCACTAACTCAGTGTCATCTCATCTGGCATAGTAGTGTGCTTTGATACTTGGCTAGAAAATAGCCATAGCAATAGGATAGCATTGTTTGGTTTTAAAAACTCAAAAAAAAACAAAAAACACAAAAAAAAAAAAACACACAAAAAAAAACAAAAAAAAGTAAAAAAAAAAATAAAGTTATAACTCTCATTTTAAAAATGTTTAACCCGAGGGCTAGGGGTAGAGGACGAGGGCGGGGACGTGGGCGTCCAACTACTGCAGGGGTCAGAGGCCGTGGTCCTGGGCGGGGTGAGACACCACCTGCTGATGAGGGAGCAGGGGAACGCCGCAGAGCTACACTGCCTAGGTTCATGTCTGAAGTTACTGGGACTCGTGGTAGAGCACTGTTGAGGCCAGAACAGTGCGAACAGGTGATGTCGTGGATTGCTGACAATGCTTCGAGCAATTTGTCCACCACCAGTCAGTCTTCCACGCAGTCCACCCATGTCACCGAAATCGCCACTCCTCCAGCTCCTGCACCTCAGCCTCCTCCCCCCCAGTCTGCCCCCTCCCAGGAAAATTTGGCATTTGAACCGGCATACTCTGAGGAACTGTTTTCTGGACCCTTCCCACAGTCACAAACCACTTGTCCGGTTGCTGCTGAGCAATTTTCCGATGCCCAGGTTTTCCAACAGTCACAGTCTGTGGGTGATGATGACCTTCTTGACGTAGTGGAAGTGTGTAAAGAGGTGTCCGACGATGAGGAGACACGGTTGTCAGACAGTGGGGAAGTTGTTGTCAGGGCAGGAAGTCCGAGGGGGGAGCAGACTGAGGGATCGGAGGATGATGAGGTGACAGACCCAAGCTGGGTTGAGAGGCCGGGTGAACACAGTGCTTCTGAGACGGAGGAGAGTCCTCGACCAGAACAGGTTGGAAGAGGCAGTGGTGGGGCCAGACGGAGAGGCAGGGCCAGAGCTGGTGCATCAGCGCCAAATGTGTCAACTAGTGAAGCTCCCGTGGCGAGGGCTCCTGCGGCGAGGGCTAGATCTTCAGATGTCTGGAGGTTCTTTAAGGAAACACCGGATGACCGACGGACTGTGGTGTGCAACATTTGCCAAACCAGGCTCAGCAGGGGTTCCACCACTACTAGCTTAACTACCACCAGTATGCGCAGGCATATGAATGCTAAACACCCCACTCAGTGGCAACAAGCCCGTTCACCTCCGGCCGTGCACACCACTGCTCCTTCCCCTGTGTCAGCTGCTAGTCAGCCCCCTGCCCAGGACCCTGCCACAAAAACCCCATCGTCGCCTCCACGATCCTCCACAGCATCCACCAGCGTTCAGCTCTCCATACCCCAGACGCTGGAGCGGAAACGCAAATATAGTGCAACCCACCCGCACGCCCAAGCCCTTAATGTGCACATCTCCAGATTGCTTAGCCTGGAGATGCTGCCCTATAGGCTAGTAGAGACCGAGGCCTTTCGCAACCTCATGGCGGCGGCCGCCCCTCGGTATTCGGTCCCCAGCCGCCACTACTTTTCCCGATGTGCCGTCCCAGCCCTGCACCAGCACGTGTCAGACAACATCATCCGTGCCCTGACCAACGCCGTTTCTGACAAGGTCCACCTGACCACGGACACGTGGACGAGTGCTGCCGGGCAGGGCCACTATATATCGCTGACGGCACATTGGGTTAACTTGGTGGAGGCTGGGACCGAGCCTGACACTGGGGCTGCTCATATACTGCCGACGCCGAGGATTGCGGGGCCTACCTCGGTCCAGGTGTTTCAGGCCTACTATGCCTCCTCCTCCTCCCACCCCTCCTCCACCTCCTCCTCCGAACTACCATCCGTGGGCACGGCGCCATCAGTCGGTAGCTCTAGGCACAGCAGCAGTGCCGTCGCTAAGCGACAGCAGGCGGTGCTCAAACTGCTGAGCCTAGGCGACAAAAGGCACACCGCCCAAGAGCTATTACAGGGCATCACGGCGCAGACTGATCTGTGGCTGGCACCGCTGAACCTCAAGCCGGGAATGGTTGTGTGTGACAACGGCCGTAACCTGGTGGCGGCTCTGCAACTCGGCAGACTGACACATGTGCCATGCCTGGCCCATGTGTTAAATCTGATAGTTCAGCGTTTCCTCAAGACATACCCCAATCTGTCTGATTTGCTCACGAAGGTGCGCCGCATCTGTGCGCATTTCAGGAAGTCCAGCCCAGATGCTGCCACTCTCAGGGCAGCGCAGCGCCGCCTCCAACTGCCCGCTCACCGACTGTTGTGCGACGTGCCCACGAGGTGGAATTCAACACTGACCATGTTATCCAGAGTTTACCAGCAGCGCAGAGCGATTGTAGACTGCCAGATGTCAACTTCCACCAGAACTGGTAGTCAGGTCAGTCAGCTTCCTCAAGTCTACAATGAGGAGTGGACGTGGATGTCTGATATCTGTCAGGTGCTGAGTAACTTTGAGGAGTCAACACAGATGGTCAGTGGCGATGCCGCCATCATCAGCCTCACCATCCCGCTGCTTGGCCTGTTGAAAAACTCTCTGGTCAGCATGAAGTCGGAAGCTTTGCGCTCGTCACAAGAGACAGGGGAAGAATATTCCCTTGTTGATAGCCAAAGCACCCTCAGGTCTGTTTCTCAGCGCATATCGGAGGAGGTGGAGGTGGAGGAGGATGAGGAGGAAGAGGAGGAGAATGTTGGTGAGACACAAGAGGGGACCATTGTTGAGTCCTTTACTGTTCAGCGTGTATGGGCAGAAGAAGAGGAGTTGGAGGAGTTGGAGGAGGAGGAAATGGACAGTCAGGCCAGTGAGGGGAGTGAATTCTTACGCGTTGGTACTCTGGCGCATATGGCAGATTTCATGCTAGGCTGCCTATCCCGTGACCCTCGCGTTCAAAGAATTTATTCCAGCACCGATTACTGGGTGTTCACTCTCCTGGACCCACGGTACAAGCAAAATCTTTCCACTCTCATCCCTGCAGAGGAAAGGAGTGTGAGAATGCATGAATACCAGCAGGCCCTGGTGCACAAGCTGAAACAGTATTTCCCTTCTGACAGCGCTAGCGGCAGAGTGCGTAGTTCTGCGGGACAAGTAGCGAGGGAGAGTAGGCGAGCAGGCAGCTTGTCCAGCACTGGCAAGGGTACGCTTTACAAGGCTTTTGCCAGCTTTATGTCACCCCAGCAAGACACTGTCACCTGTCCCCAGTCTCGGCAGAGTAGGGCTGATCTTTACAGAAAGATGGTGAGGGAGTACGTAGCTGACCATACCATCGTCCTAAATGATCACACAGCTCCCTACAACTACTGGGTTTCAAAGCTGGACATGTGGCACGAACTGGCGCTGTACGCCTTGGAGGTTCTTGCCTGCCCTGCCGCTAGCGTCTTGTCCGAGCGGGTTTTCAGTGCAGCTGGTGGCATCATCACCGATAAGCGTACACGCCTGTCGACTGACAGCGCTGACAGGCTGACGCTTATTAAAATGAATAAAGGCTGGATTTCTCAGAATTTCCAATCTCCACCAGGTGAAGGAAGCTCAACCTGAATAATTGATCCACTCCTCCTCCTCCTCCTCATTTTCCTCCTTCTCCTCCTCTTTGTACAGTAAAGCAGAGGAAAATGGCTATTTTTTGACAGGGCCCACTGGCTCTTGCTATAGTACTTCATGCATTTAATTTTTCTGGAGGGCCACCTACCCGGTCCTCTGTTTGAAACAATTTTTGTGAGTGCCACATACAGGCACTCAATCTATTCCATTTTACTGCAGGGCCACCTACCTGCTCCTCTGGTTTGAAACATTTTTGGGACTGCCACATACAGGCACTCAATCTATTCCATTTTACTGGAGGGCCACCTACCTGCTCCTCTGGTTTGAAAAATTTTTGGGACTGCCACATACAGGCACTCAATCTATTCCATTTTACTGCAGGGCCACCTACCTGCTCCTCTGGTTTGAAACATTTTTGGGACTGCCACATACAGGCACTCAATCTATTCCATTTTACTGGAGGGCCACCTACCTGCTCCTCTGGTTTGAAAAATTTTTGGGACTGCCACATACAGGCACTCAATCTATTCCATTTTACTGCAGGGCCACCTACCTGCTCCTCTGGTTTGAAACATTTTTGGGACTGCCACATACAGGCACTCAATCTATTCCATTTTACTGCAGGGCCACCTACCTGCTCCTCTGGTTTGAAACATTTTTGGGACTGCCACATACAGGCACTCAATCTATTCCATTTTACTGCAGGGCCACCT
Organism: Engystomops pustulosus; assembly: GCF_040894005.1. NCBI lineage: Eukaryota > Metazoa > Chordata > Amphibia > Anura > Leptodactylidae > Engystomops > Engystomops pustulosus. Next base: position 108,405,249 of record NC_092412.1, on the reverse strand, counting down.
ACCTGCTCCTCTGGTTTGAAACATTTTTGGGACTGCCACATACAGGCACTCAATCTATTCCATTTTACTGGAGGGCCACCTACCTGCTCCTCTGGTTTGAAAAATTTTTGGGACTGCCACATACAGGCACTCAATCTATTCCATTTTACTGCAGGGCCACCTACCTGCTCCTCTGGTTTGAAACATTTTTGGGACTGCCACATACAGGCACTCAATCTATTCCATTTTACTGGAGGGCCACCTACCTGCTCCTCTGGTTTGAAAAATGTTTGGGACTGCCACATACAGGCACTATCCAAATTAAATTGTCTCCATAGCAGCCTCCACACGTTGTCTCCATTGCTACCTCCAAAAGTCGTCCATATAGCTGCCTCCATACATCGTCCCTTTATCAAACGAGGTGTGTCAGGCAGAAATTTGGGTTGTTTTCATGGATTACACATCAAAGTTGTTAACTTTGTCGCCACCCTGCTGTGTTATCCACAAAATATACTGGCAAACTTTTACCATTTAGGGATATTATTTCAGCGCTTCTTGCGCATCTGTTTACATTCCCCTCACCCGCCATATCCTAAACTTATAAGAACGCTACTACACTTGATCTTATACAAAAGGTTCTTAGAAGTGCTGTTTGGGGAGTAGCCTAGAGACAGGGGCTTGAATTGGCGAAAGCTCGCCTGGCAGCGGAGCGCCAGCTCCATGCGCATCATGCGCTTCTTGCGCATCTGTTTACATTCCTCTCACCCGCCATATCCCAAACTTATAAGAACGCTACTACACTTAACTTGGTGCAGGCTGGGACCGAGTCTGACCCTGGGGCTGGTCATATACTGCCGACGCAGAGAATTGCGGGGCCTACCTCGGTCCAGGTCTCAAAGGCCTACTATACCTCCTCCCACCCCTCCTCCACCTCCTCCTCCTCCGAATTACCATCCGTGGGCATGGCGCCATCAGTCGGTAGCTCTAGGCACAGCAGCAGTGCCGTCGCTAAGCGACAGCAGGCGGTGCTGAAACTGCTGAGCCTAGGCGATAAAAGGCACACCGCCCAAGAGCTATTACAGGGCATTCCACATCAAAGTTGTTAACTTTGTCGCCACCCTGCTGTGTAATCCACAAAATATACTTGCAAACTTTTACCATTTAGGGATATTATTTCAGCGCTTCTTGCGCATCTGTTTACATTCCCCTCACCCGCCATATCCTAAACTTATAAGAACGCTACTACACTTGATCTTATACAAAAGGTTCTTAGAAGTGCTGTTTGGGGAGTAGCCTAGAGACAGGGGCTTGGATTGGCAAAAGCTCGCCTGGCTGCAGAGCGCCAGCTCCATCCCAAGATCCAACTAACATAGTTGCAGCACCTTTAATCTACTACTAGTTCACTGCCTCCATAATAATAATAATAATAATCTTTATTTATATAGCGCCATCATATTCCGTAGCGCTTTACAAATCATAGGAAACAAATACAAATGTATTGTAACAGAGCACAACATTTGTATGGAACAACAGGAGTGAGGTCCCTGCTCGCCAGAGCTTACGGTTTATGAAGATGATGGGGTAACACGAGGTAAAAGAATATTTAACGGTCAAGCCATTCTTCTTAGGGAATAGAACAAAATATAATAAATGGAATTGCTGTCGCTTGAACCACTCAGCCGTCATCTTATATACCAGGTCCAGGGTGAATGGGACTGCAGAGAAGTCTGGTGCCTGTTGGTTGCTGGATAACAGATGGGAGGACGACACAGGACGGGTTAGTAGAAGAGTTAAAACTTCATGCAGTTAATGAGTGTTATAGGCTTGCCTAAAGAAATGGGTTTTAAGAGCACGTTTGAAACTTTGGAGGTTAGGTATTAGTCTGATAGTCCAGGGCAGAGCATTCCATAGAATTGGTGCAGCTCTAGAGAAGTCTTGGAGACGCGAGTGGGAGGTCCGCACTAGGGTAGAGGTTAATCTAAGATCACTGGCGGATCTAAGAGCACGGGTTGGGCGATAGACTGAGATAAGAGAGGAGAGGTAGGGGGGTGCAGCATTATACAGAGCTTTATGGATGAGGGTTATTATTATTTTAAACTGTATTCGAAAGGAGACTGGCAGCCAGTGCAGCGACTGGCATGAACTGTAAGCATACATGGTCCCCTTATCAAACGAGCTGTGTCAGGCAGAATTTTGGGTTGTTTTCATGGCTTCCATGTTAACTTTGTCGCCACCCTGCTGTGTAATCCACAAAATATACTGGCAAACTTTTATCATGTACCGATATTATTTGAGCGCTTCTTGCTCACCTCCTTTGGTTCCTCTCTGACACCCATTGGTTTGAAGCCTGAGTCCAATTAGGGTATGTCGCCATGCCACTCTCTAGCCTGCTGCCGCTGCCTCTGCCTCTGCATGCCGTCCCCTATAGTGTCAGGGTCAATTATTGGATGTTTTACATGCTATCTAGCTTCATTCTGTCACTCTGTCATGGCCATGCTGTTGCCCATAATTTTGGCATAATGGTGCGATTATGCAGCCTCAGAGGCATCCATGCATGCTGCCCCTGCTGTTTCCTGTCCATTTCCGTGGTGTTTCCATCCTTTTCTGAGGTTCCCAGGTGTTTGGCCAAGCTTCCCTGTGCAGAGCCTTGGTCCCCTTGAAAAATGCTCGAGTCTCCCATTGACTTCAATGGGGTTCGTTATTCGAGACGAGCACTCGAGCATCGGGAAAAGTTCGTCTCGAATAACGAGTACCCGAGCATTTTAGTGTTCGCTCATCTCTATTGTTGATCTTTCATCATACTGACCCAATATTACTACATATAGTTATTATGTATTTACCACAAAATACTCTTAAAGAAAAATGGTAAACAAGGAATAGAGTTATAGTTTTCCTAATAAAGCTAGAAAGCTCAGTTTTTGTCTCCGTCATGAAGGTTTTACATAACACCCAGCCTCATCAGTAAAAATAAAAACTGATGTTTCATCAGTTATTTTTGCACACCCATAGAGCTCTATGGGCTTCCGTGATCCACATCAGTGAAAAAGAACAAAAATGACAATGTGAAAGAGCCCTAAAACAGAAAACGCAAATAAGGAGATTCTCTGAAATTATACAACCCATCCCAGCATTAAGGGGCCTATAATAACTATGATGGGTATTTTAAACCTGTATTACTCAAGTGAAAAATAAGAGATAAAACTTTCAAAAGACAACACAGCTAATGTAGTGGGCTTCTTACTCCATCATGTGGTGAAAACGCTGTATTGCTTCAAATATCAGGTTAAAGAAAATCATTGCAATCTCATAGAAAAAGACACTAGCAATAAGTTTATAATTCACAAAAATGGACAGATAATAGAGATATAAATGTATGTAGATAGACTGTGTAAATGTCAGGAAGTTGAGTCAGCAATCTGGCAAGACACCTTCCTTTAATCTACATTTTGTATCTTTCTGTTTAAATAGAAAATACAATCCGATCTATTAAGCCATGAAATTAGTTTGGATGAAATGAAAAAGAGAAACCAAGGAAAAGAAATGTCTAAGAAGGTTCTTCTGCAGATTGAGATAGCACAGGTAACATTATTCTTATTAACATGTATTTATTTATGTTTGAAGTAGTAACAGACACATCATATACAGTAAATATCACACAGCACATTGTACCAGAAACATAGAGGTGCACATGGTAGTAGTACAATGTAAAATAAGTGAAATGATATGTCACGTATATATAAGTGATATGATATCTAATATATATATATATATATATATATATATATGATATCACAGCGTTCTGCATTAAAACCATAAATGAAATGTTTGTACTTTCCACTGCATGTATACTGCATTAAAATACAGTATATGGAGCAGCAGAGGCAGAGCACAAAGCATACATAGGTCCATAGGAAAACATTAGATAAATATAATATTTAACAATTTAAATACCATCTGTATATCTGTTTTTCATATTAAGCAGCTATGGGAGTGGTTCTATCTGTAGTATGTAATATATAATACAAATATATGTTTTCTAGGATGGGATAAGGAAATCATAACCTCTATAGCTACCTTTCAAAGCACATAGTATAGACATAATCATAGCACTGCCTCCTTCTCATCATAGAAAAACAGACATACAGTGGGTACGGAAAGTACTCAGACCCCTTTAAATTTTTCAGTTTTTGTTTTATTGCAACAAATTGGTAAGATCATAAAAGTTTTTTTTTTGCTTATTAATGTACACTCTACACTCCATCTTAAAATGTAAACATTTTTGCTAATTTAGAAAAACTCTTTTCTGTGACATTTATATTTAACTCACATGCTGTCCATTTCCTTCTGATCCTCCTTGAGATAGTTGTACTCCTTAAGTTGTCCAGCTGTGATTAATTAAACTTATTGGACTTGATTAGGAAAGCCACACATCTGTCAATAGTAGACCTCACAGGTCACCGTGCATGTCAGAGAAAATGAGAATCATGAGGTCTAAGGAACTGCCCAAGGGGCTCAGAGACAGAATTGTAACAAGGCACAGTGGCCTACATAATCCTTAAATGGAAGAAGTTTGGGGCGGCCACAGTTCTTACTCAGCCTGGCCATCCAGCCAAACCAAGCAATCATGGGAGATGAACTTTGGTGAGACGTAAAAAAAAAACGTGGCTAAGTTCCAGAGATGTAGTAGGGAGATGGGAGAAGGTTCCACACAGTCAACTATCACTTCAGCCCTCTGCCAGTCAGGGCTTTATGGTAGAGTGTGCAGGCAGAAGCCACTCCTCGGTGCAAGATATATGATAACCTACATGCAGTTTTTAAAATAACACATGAAGAACTCCTAGATTCTGAAAAAATAGGATTCTCTGCTCTGATAACACAAAGATTAAACTTTTTGGTATTAATTCTAAGTTTTATGTGTGGAGAAAACCAGGCACCGCTCATCCCCTGCCAAATACAATCTCGACAGTGAAACATGGTGTTGGCAGCCTCATGCTATGGGTGTGTTTTTCAGCTGCAGCGACAGGGTGACTGTTTGCAATTTTAGGAATGATGAATGCGGACAAGTACAGAAATATCCTGGATGAAAACTTCAAGAATGCTCTGGCCCTCAGACAGGGCCCAAGGTTCACCTTCCATACAGTTAAAATAACAAAGCAGTGGCTTAGAACAACTCTGTGACCATTCTTCACTGGCCCAGCCAGAGCACTGACATAAAAATAATTGAGCATCTCTATCTCTAGAGAGATATGAAAATGGCTCCCACCAATGTTCCCCATCCGACCTGGCGGAACTGGAGAGGATCTGCAAAGATGAATGGCAGAACAATGGCCCTAAATCCATAGGTGATTAACTTATCATTCCCAAGAAGACTCATTGCTGTACTAGCTCAAACAGTGCTTCTACTCAATTCTGAGCAAAGGGTCTGAATACTTATTACCATGTGATATTTTAGTTTTTATTGTTTAATAAATTAGCAAAAATAACTACATTTCTGTTTTTCTTATGTCAGGGGTGCAGATTGTACATTCATGAGCAAAAAAAAGAACTTTTTTTGATTTTACCAATTGGCTGCAATGAAACAAAGAGTGAAAAATTTAAAGGGATCTGAATACTTTCCAAATCCACTGTATAAACCGATTAATGAGAAGTTAGGCTACATTCACACTACAGTATGGGGGACGTATATACGGCCGATATATATGTCCCCCATACACTTCTATGGGCTCACGGCCCTGTACGGGAGCAGTACGGTGCAGCACACGTGCACCCTTGCTACCTTTCAAAGCACATAGTATAGACATAATCATAGCACTGCCTCCTTCTCATCATAGAAAAACAGACATACAGTGGGTACGGAAAGTACTCAGACCCCTTTAAATTTTTCAGTTTTTGTTTTATTGCAACAAATTGGTAAGATCATAAAAGTTTTTTTTTTGCTTATTAATGTACACTCTACACTCCATCTTAAAATGTAAACATTTTTGCTAATTTAGAAAAACTCTTTTCTGTGACATTTATATTTAACTCACATGCTGTCCATTTCCTTCTGATCCTCCTTGAGATAGTTGTACTCCTTAAGTTGTCCAGCTGTGATTAATTAAACTTATTGGACTTGATTAGGAAAGCCACACATCTGTCAATAGTAGACCTCACAGGTCACCGTGCATGTCAGAGAAAATGAGAATCATGAGGTCTAAGGAACTGCCCAAGGGGCTCAGAGACAGAATTGTAACAAGGCACAGTGGCCTACATAATCCTTAAATGGAAGAAGTTTGGGGCGGCCACAGTTCTTACTCAGCCTGGCCATCCAGCCAAACCAAGCAATCATGGGAGATGAACTTTGGTGAGACGTAAAAAAAAAACGTGGCTAAGTTCCAGAGATGTAGTAGGGAGATGGGAGAAGGTTCCACACAGTCAACTATCACTTCAGCCCTCTGCCAGTCAGGGCTTTATGGTAGAGTGTGCAGGCAGAAGCCACTCCTCGGTGCAAGATATATGATAACCTACATGCAGTTTTTAAAATAACACATGAAGAACTCCTAGATTCTGAAAAAATAGGATTCTCTGCTCTGATAACACAAAGATTAAACTTTTTGGTATTAATTCTAAGTTTTATGTGTGGAGAAAACCAGGCACCGCTCATCCCCTGCCAAATACAATCTCGACAGTGAAACATGGTGTTGGCAGCCTCATGCTATGGGTGTGTTTTTCAGCTGCAGCGACAGGGTGACTGTTTGCAATTTTAGGAATGATGAATGCGGACAAGTACAGAAATATCCTGGATGAAAACTTCAAGAATGCTCTGGCCCTCAGACAGGGCCCAAGGTTCACCTTCCATACAGTTAAAATAACAAAGCAGTGGCTTAGAACAACTCTGTGACCATTCTTCACTGGCCCAGCCAGAGCACTGACATAAAAATAATTGAGCATCTCTATCTCTAGAGAGATATGAAAATGGCTCCCACCAATGTTCCCCATCCGACCTGGCGGAACTGGAGAGGATCTGCAAAGATGAATGGCAGAACAATGGCCCTAAATCCATAGGTGATTAACTTATCATTCCCAAGAAGACTCATTGCTGTACTAGCTCAAACAGTGCTTCTACTCAATTCTGAGCAAAGGGTCTGAATACTTATTACCATGTGATATTTTAGTTTTTATTGTTTAATAAATTAGCAAAAATAACTACATTTCTGTTTTTCTTATGTCAGGGGTGCAGATTGTACATTCATGAGCAAAAAAAAGAACTTTTTTGATTTTACCAATTGGCTGCAATGAAACAAAGAGTGAAAAATTTAAAGGGATCTGAATACTTTCCAAATCCACTGTATAAACCGATTAATGAGAAGTTAGGCTACATTCACACTACAGTATGGGGGACGTATATACGGCCGATATATATGTCCCCCATACACTTCTATGGGCTCACGGCCCTGTACGGGAGCAGTACGGTGCAGCACACGTGCGGCACCGTACCGCTTCGTAGCCCGGGGAAAGATAGGACATGTCCTATCTTTCCCCGTATTACGGCACCGTGCGCCATTAATTCCTATGGAGAGGGGCGGGGGTGAGCTGCGCTCACCTCCTCCTCCTCTCCCCGCGCTACCGTGTGCCCGCCGTACCACGGTGCGGTGGGCTCACGGCAGTGTGAATTTAGCCTTAAACTGTAATTTGCTCCAAATCTAAATGCTATGCAACTCCTGCTCTAATACACTTGCCTCCAAATCAGATTGTGATTTCAATTAAAAGCGACCTAAGACAAATTAGACTAAGAAACAAGACAAAAAGGTAAATCTCCCTCATGGTCCTTATGAACCATATTTTTCTGGTCTATTTATGCATAATATAATCATTTCAGTGGCTTAACCAGAGGAGTTCATATATTAGGATGTAAAGTAAGGAACCTTTGCCTACTTACAGCTTTGGTCATTGATTCAAATGGTCTTCGTGTAATTCTGCCTTCCCTGTGCAGAAACATTGGCAGGGAACATATATAGCCAGAAACGATTCCCCCTGTTGCACATATGTATTGTGTTTAGTGTCACACTAACATATACTCCATTTTTACATTATCCATAAACATGTGAATGGCATTTTTGGGTGCACTCAAGAGCATCCTAATAACCTGTCCCCAGACAGAATGTACTAGTAGAGTGACAAATGAACAAGTGATGAGTATGCTTAAAAATCTCTTCTCTTTTAAGAAAAAATTGTTGGAAGTTTCTACAAAGTTCAGACTATTCCAGAAACCAGCAAACTTTGAGCAGCGTCTTATAGAATCGAAGAGAATTCTAGATGAAGTAATGTTGGAATTGCCGATTTTGGAAACAAAGAGTATTGAGCAGGATGCTGTTCAGACTCAGCTGGATCATTGTATGGTGAGTGCCATTCATCAGAAATACAGATTTTGCTTACTTTAATATTTACAGTAGCTATTATTTTATTATTTTCTTGAAATGATAGACAAGTGTTCAGTTTATTAGTTTTGCATAAGTGTATAAAGAATGATAGACAGATGGAGTGCTGTGTAATTGATTGCTGTCACTTACATTACAGCTGTATGAAACAGTTATCATCACACAGGAATACATCAGTCTGCTACATATTAGTGTCAGTCAAGGTTCTGCCAGTAACAGACAATAAGATTAGTCTGCAGACACATAACTAAGGAAGGCAAATATTCAATGGCAATGGTGCTGTCACTTTCAGCAACTAATTCCTTTAAGTTGAGTCTATTGGAAAGTCTCATTAAAATCCTCTTTCTTGACTTTCCTAACCTGCCACTATAATTTTAAGTGTTTTACAGCATTTTCATAGTATAATAATACAGAAGTGGAGTTGGAACCACTGATATTCTCCCTTAGACGACCTAGCTTTATAATATGGAGCCCAAAGGCATCACCTATAAGATCTCTGTATGCGCTGAATGCAGCTAACGGCCTGTGGCCTAACATAAATGATAAATGACCCCAAAAAGTGTTTGTTCTAATCTCATAATAATAATAATAATAATAACAATAATAATTTATTTATATATTTATTATGCACACAGATTACACAGCACTGCACAGAGCTGGCTAAATCTGTCCCTGTCCACAATTGGGCTCACAAGCGAATCAATACTCCAATGAATAATATATTTTTTTTTAAATTACAAATAATATAAATGTTCTCTCTGATGGTTAGCTTTGACTGACAAAAATGTGAATAATCACTGGTGAAGATTGGCATTTTTTTACATTTTATTGCTACTAAATTCATGCCTATGGCATAGTCCGACAATTTAGTTTATCACGCTGATGGTCTGATCATTCATACAAGCCAAACAACTGATGATTGATCCACCTCATTCCAGCTGAAACCTATGTTTATGGCCATCTCAGAGCAGCCTGACTACTTGCTAGTCAATTACTATAAACCGCTAATTTATGAGGTTAATCTACCATATTCTGTAGTGTTTCAGATAACAAGAATATTCGGGACGATTTTACAACCCACTGCATCATTTTTATCCTTTGTCGATAACTCCCATGTTTCAAATGTTATTTTACCATGTGTTTTTGCAATTCTAAGAGTGTATCTCTCAATTATTGTGCTTAATGAAGCAGCAGAGAACAAATGTGTATTTAATCTGTTTGTTTGTGAGGTCATTAAAGGGTCCAGTAAGCATAGCCAGGGGTAAATTATTTCGAGCACTTAGGATCGGGATGAGTTTAAAAAGCCATTTCCCATCAGCTCTCATACTCTGTAGACCAAGTGTGGAGAAAGTACTGTTGGGTTTTAATTAAAAATATTAATTGTCGGAACTTCATGCAGGTTCTTTATTATTGAATAGCAGCTGCCTATAAAGGCAATTTTCCACAATGGTATCTTTGTAGTATCACATTTGACACTGCTAATGCACTTTCACTTACAACTGCTAGTCATAAAAACGGCAAAGTGTTATTATAATTTATTCATCTAGAACTCTTGGCATATCATAGGACATGAACTTTAGCAATCTTGTAATGCTGTCTCAGTGTTTCAGGTTAATCCTCGGTGATATAAAATCATCAGTGCACATTCTCCATAGTGCAGACCAAGCAAAATCAAGAGTCATTTCCATCCAGACAGAGAGAGCAAAAAGTATTACTAGCCTATGACATTTTCATGGCACAAGCCTGATCTGTAAGCTATGGTACTGTGTTTTACAAGGCCCCTATAAAAGTAGATTCCATTACTACAGATGAGGATGAAAAAAATACGTGAGGCTGATGAATATGTTTAAGTATTGTCAATGGTCCCGTGAAATGAAATGAATTTGCAAGTTTATTACCTGAGCACTCACTATAATAAAAAAAATAAAAATGAAATCTATCCAATAAAAACTTTGGCAGCCATTCTAGGAATGCTTGTATCATTTAACACTTGAACAATGGAAGTTTTATGAGATGCTGTGCTGAACAATTTGAAAATTTCTAAATAATGCTTGCCATCTTTTCACAGAAACTGTACAAAATTTTAAGTGAGGTTAAATCGGAAGTGGAAACGGTCATCAAAACTGGACGTCAAATTGTACAAAAGCAGCAAACTGAGAACCCTAAAGATCTGGATGAAAGACTGACTGCTTTAAAGCTCCAGTACAATGAGTTGGGAGCAAAAGTAAGAGAAATCTTCTGATTTAATCATTTCTGTATTCAATTAGTGTCAATTGTTCATGTAGTTACATTTTTAACTCTTGATATTAATAATAGTTATATCATTCAAATTAAGACCATTAATATGCGAGGCTGCATTGTTTCCATAGTTCTAATCCACTTGGAGAACAGATTTTTGTTTAATAATTGACAGATCAGTCACATGATGGACTCCAATAGATATACTGAGGTCTGTTGGGGTTCTGTCAAGGTGTCTATTACTTTAGAGCGGTATGCTGTAATTTTTTATATTGTCCAGCTAATTGATTTGGCAATTGAGACTCTTAGGCCCTTTTCACATTATTTTGTGATCAGTCCCTGATCACAGAATAATGTGAAACAGGCGTTAATGAAACCTCCAACTTGTTACAAATGACGGCCTAATATAAGCTACAATATAGAGTCCATAGAGAAAATTGTAATGAAGTCCTGCTTGGCCATGTCCACTGCAGCAGTGTTTCCAGATATATACACTGTTACTGTAGTATTTAGTTTACAGATAAGGCCGTGTTCATATGGCAGAGCCTTCTGTAGATTTGAAATTCATAAATTCTTTATGTTCCCCTTCATTTCACTCCATGCAATGTAATATAATTTGGTTACCCTGCATGAGTTGTAGTGCTACTGTAATAGGTCCTTTGATGGACCTTTATTTTTTTTCCAATGCTACACACACACACATACACTCACCGGCCACTTTATTAGGTACACCTGTCCAACTGCTCGTTAACACTTAATTTCTAATCAGCCAATCACATGGTGGCAACTCAGTGCATTTAGGCATGTAGACATGGCCAAGACAATCTCCTGCAGTTCAAACCGAGCATCAGTATGGGGAAGAAAGGTGATTTGAGGCCTTTGAACGTGGCATGGTTGTTGGAGCCAGAAGGGCTGGTCTGAGTATTTCAGAAACTGCTGATCTACTGGGATTTTCACACACAACCATCTCTAGGGTTTACAGAGAATGGTCCAAAAAAGAAAAAACATCCAGTGAGCGGCAGTTCTGTGGGCGGAAATGCCTTGTTGATGCCAGAGGTCAGAGGAGAATGGGCAGACTGGTTTGAGCTGATAGAAAGGCAACAGTGACTCAAATCGCCACCCGTTACAACCAAGGTAGACAGAAGAGCATCTCTGAATGCACAGTACGCCGAACTTTGAGGCAGATGGGCTACAGCAGCAGAAGACCCCACCGGGTGCCACTCCTTTCAGCTAAGAACAGGAAACTGAGGCTACAATTTGCACAAGCTCATCAAAATTGGACAGTAGAAGATTGGAAAAACGTTGCCTGGTCTGATGAGTCTCGATTTCTGCTGCGACATTCGTATGGTAGGGTCAGAATTTGGCGTCAACAACATGAAAGCATGGATCCATCCTGCCTTGTATCAATAGTTCAGGCTGGTGGTGGTGGTGTCATGGTGTGGGGAATATTTTCTTGACACTCTTTGGACCCCTTGGTACCAATTGAGCATCATTGCAATGCCACAGCCTACCTGAGTATTGCTGCTGACCATGTCCATCCCTTTATGACCACAATGTACCCAACATCTGATGGCTACTTTCACCAGGATAATGAGCCATGTCATAAAGCTGGAATCATCTCAGACTGGTTTCTTGAACATGACAATGAGTTCACTGTACTCAAATGGCCTCCACAGTCACCAGATCTCAATCCAATAGAGCATCTTTGGGATGTGGTGGAACGGGAGATTCGCATCATGGATGTGCAGCCGACAAATCTGCGGCAACTGTGTGATGCCATCATGTCAATATGGACCAAAATCTCTGAGGAATGCTTCCAGCACCTTGTTGTATCTATGCCACGAAGAATTGAGGCAGTTCTGAAGGCAAAAGGGGGTCCAACCCGTTACTAGCATGGTGTACCTAATAAAGTGACCGGTGAGTGTATATGTATATATATATATATATATGTATATATGTATATATATATATATATATATATATATATATATATATATATATATATATACACCTATCTCAAGAACAAAAAAGCCATGACAGGTGTGCTGGCGTTTTCGCCATTGGTCGCTGCTTGCATAAAACCCCAGTGTATCCAATTAAATGTGTCTTTGTTACTTCTTTTTGTAGTATGGAGTGTTTTATAGATATTTACAATGTAACAAACTGCAATATTGTATTGGGATCATAGCTACTTTTAACTATGTACTTTAGCGCTAAGCACTTGTTTTGTGTAGCAGTATAAGATTTACCCAAAAATTTTATTGTGTGAACTCCTCCATATACCTCCCTACGCTGTCACACAGCAAAATCAATTATAGTTTTTATTGTTCAGCATTTATTATTTAATAAAGATAGTATTTTATCACATGGATTTGGTAAAATGGCTTTTTTGTTCTTGAGATAGGTAGCATGTTTATAAGCCAACCACATTGTTTAACCAGGAGATAGTAATATAGGTAGATCATTATTATGGAGACTCCATCATGAATAGACAAACTACTATAAATATTGTTATCTATGCTTTCTACCTTGTGTATGTAGCCCTGCTATCAGTGTTATGTATATATATATTTAATGGATGCATTGTGGGAAAATTACTTTTGAAATCATAGTTCGAATGCTTGGTATAATGTAAGAAAAATGTAAAATTTCTCCTTGAAGTGAATCCATCAATTCTCCTGTAGAGTGTGCTAGATCATTGTCCCAGAGAAAGTAAAATCTTAGTTTAAAACCGATTTTTTCAGATTTCCTTTCTCATTTTTATTACACCTGATACCTGGAAAATCTGGAGAACTTCTTCTCATCATAATGTTTATTTGAACCGCTTTTTTATAGAAGTTAATGTCTACAAGTTTGTGCCTTGTTTGCTTTACAGCATAAATACAGTATAAAAGCCATAGTTAGCACTTTCAACAAATAAAATGTCATCTGCCTAAGTAACTTTACTTTTAGTCTGAAATAGCTGGTCTTGCTAGAACTATGTAAATTCTCACTAGTTAAAGGAATACAGTTGCGTAAATTTTCAATGTCTAAAAATATAGTAGAGAGAAATTTGCCATCTTTTTCACATGGATATCACATAAAATATCTATAAAATAAAGCTGATGAAATAAAAGCTGCATTGAGTAGCTGAGCTCTGCTACATTGGTAAGTGGGTAGCTATAACTTCACTTTAAGTGTTCAGTAGGTGTCCATTATGATTATTACACCCCTTGACAATACAAATAAAGCAGTTTTTCAGCGGTCATATGTCAGTCTTGTACACATAGATAAAAATGTAAACATGTTGCACTTATCAAGTATGGATACAGCCTTGCAGAAGTAATGCAGATTGTTAAAATTCCAGAATGCGCGTCTGATTAAAATGTTGCTTCAGGCTTGCCAGCAGGGTGTTTGTCCATTACCACTTCTACCTACACTATCCTCAGTCTATTGCACATAAGATTCAGAAATGTCACAGCATACATTATTTTAATCTGTTTCATTGCCAAATGCAGGACTCCCTGTGAATTTAGTATTAGTGTTAAGTCATTTTTATCTGAAACCAACAAAGGTCTTTTTCATGCTATGTGCCCTCATACAGGAATATTGCGCTATAAATTGAGAAACCTTCCAGGTTGGAGACTATGCACTAATTTAAAAAGATGACTAGGGAGTAATTCTTAATTAAGCTGCCAAATTGCTTCAACCTTTTTTTATTTAATGCCAGTTGAAATAAGACATATTGTTGAATTTTAGAATATAATGAACACGGGCAAAACTTACTGAGATGCTTGATGCTCTACATATTAAAGAAGTGCAGAATAAATAGTTTTCCACTTCCAGAATCATATGCTTAATGCAAAGACAACTTTAAGAGTTTTGCCAAATGAGAACTCTGATTTGACCAATAGCTGGAATGTTGTCCAACAGCTTTAAAATGAACTATGACATGACTTACATGTAGTTATGTGATTAGAGAACTTTTGGACTTTAAGTAGTTGCATGCACATTTTACTCAATGTATAGTTGAGTACATATCTTTAGTAGAGTCTCATTTAGAAGCTTACATTACAGATACCATGAAATAGATTAGTGCAAAATAAGCAGAATTGACCATGACAGAAATTTGATGGATCACATCATAGTCTTTGTGGTCAATTGGGTGCTATGTACTTCTACTATGTGACATATGTGGAATCATATTCATTGTTCTGCTCCTATAATAGAACAGAATTGTAGAAATGAACAAATGAGATATGAATAGAGGATATTAGGACTGCAGTTATAGTTCAAACCATTGCCTATCGAGATGTCTGTGCAGCCGTAGCCTAGGGAAGATTAATCATTAAGTTTTTGTGAATTTTTGGGGGACTTTTCTATATTTTCACCACAACTCGTGGTTCCCTTTTTTAATGCATGCACTGTATTTAAATTATCTAATCAAATCCAAGTTTAAGTAACTATGCCTGGCGGTGTTCATAAAGGCAGTCCAATTCTATGGTGGAATCCAGTAAAAGTCAAAAACTAAGAGAATAGCCAGGTAAAAAAGTGGATAAAATAGAACAGGTACAGAAGTGGATAAAACTTCAGAAATTTATTAGGACATTGTTAGAAAATATGTGGACACAGTTTTGATGGTAGCCAAATACAGTTTTGAAGTTTTATCCATTTTTTTTAAAACAGAGATGCTAAATGGACACAGCTATTCAGTGGTTGAAGCTGTCCTTGTGTGGTCCCCTACTTAAGGACATCCGACTTACAGACGTCCCCTAGTTAAAGATGGACCTCTCTGCCCACTGTGAGCTTTGGTGAAGTTCTCTGGATGCTTTACTATAGACCCAGGCTGCAATGATCAGCTGTAAGATGTCTGTAATGAAGCTTTTTTTTTATAATCCTTGGTCCCATTACAGGAAAAAATTTTGAAACTCCAATTGTCACTAGGGCAAAAAAAAATTTTGTCTGGATCTTGAATTATAAAGTACACAGTTTCGACTTACATACAAATTTACTTTAAGAACAAAGCTATGGAACCTATCTTGTGCGTAACCCAGGGATTGCCTGTACATAGTAACATTTGTATGTTCTTGTTTATATTCTTTATTCTTTATAATTGCAAGTAGTACCACACCGTATCACACCACTCTGTAGATTTATTGAATGCCCATTTTTTCACAGAGCAAATCAAGAAACATAGTACATATAGAAAATCTATTAGTAGCATTCATTGACCTTAGCCTGGAAGATCGATAAATAGATTAAATTGACTTTGAATTCTTTCTATTGTTTTAGCTATTTTTTCTGAGGATCAGTTAATAATTGAAATGAATAGGGCCCACCCTTTGTTTCCTATACTCTCTTGTTAGTTTCCCTGTATCATTACAATGATCTAAAATAAAATAAGAACCAAAGGAAGAATTATAACCAAGCTGTGACTCTTACAAAAAAATATTTGTACTGTAGATGGCAGCCTTTCAACTCTTCTTCATCGAGGCTTCATGTTGAGACGCAAAATCTATTTTAGTTTTCTGGGAGATAAAGTGCAATGTTTATTCTAGCAAAATGCAACAGCAGAATCTGGTCTAATTGTATAGATAAATAAATGATACACAAATGGTGCACATTTTGAACTTCCACTTTTTAATTGCCTTCAATAACATTGCAATTAGAGATGAGCGAGTATACTCGTCCGAGCTTGATGCTCGTTCGAGTATTAAGGTACTCGAAACGGCTCGTTGCTCGGACGAGTATTTCCCCTGCTCGAGATCGAGCATTTAATTAAAAAAACACAGTGAAGAACAATGAAGAATAGAATAAAAACATTGAACACAGGATCATTTAAGTGAAAAACACAGTGAAGAATAGATTACAGATGTTCGGCACATCTGCTTACATGTCGGAAGGTACGCGCGGAACGGCAGCAGGGAGACATCAAGCAGCAGGGAGACATCAAGCAGCAGGGAGACATCAAGCAGCACGGGGGAGACATCGGGCAGCACGGGGAGACATCGGGCAGCACGGGGAGACATCGGGCAGCACGGGGAGACATCAAGCAGCAGGGAGACATCAAGCAGCACGGGGAGACATCGGGCAGCGGGGAGACATCGGGCAGCACGGGGGAGACATCGGGCAGCACGGGGGAGACATCGGGCAGCACGGGGAGACATCGGGCAGCACGGGGAGACTTCAGTGGAAGAAGAGGAGCGGATCCCGGGACAGCGTATCACCCCGACAAGTAAGCAGATGTGCCGAACATCTGTAATCTATTTTTCACTGCGTTTTTCACTTAAATGATCCTGTGGTCACTGTTTTTATTCTATTCTTCACTGTTCTTCACATCTGTTAACTTGTCGGGAGATAATATACGCGCGGGACAGTGAAGAATAGATTGCAGATGTTTGCATACATCTGCTAACTTATCAGGAGACATTCTTTTTCAATTAAATAACACATTTTATTCCCGAACCATGGTCCCTTTGAAAAATGCTCGGGTCTCCCATTGACTTCAATGGGGCTCGTTATTCGAGACGAGCACTCGAGCATCTGGAAAAGTTCGTCTCGAATAACGAGCACCTGAGCATTTTAGTGCTCGCTCATCTCTAATTGCAATCTCTTTTTAGAGATCTTAGGAAACAGTATTTGTCATGGACATACAATATGCAATGCTAATGCAAAAGTTATTGCCCATTGTTCTAGCAAAAACCCTAAATCAGGCTGAAGGTTGAGGCTAGAAACACTGGCACAAAGGAAGAAGCAAACCAATGTGAGAATAGGAGTTCAACAAGTCAAGGATGAAAGTTGAAAGTTAAAGCGATATTCAAGTCAGGAAAAAGGCCAAAGTCAGATGCAGGGGAAGCAACCAGTATGCAGGAACACAGAAAATACATGTTGTAACAGGCACACTGGAAATATTTATTTCCTAGGCACCTCCCTATAAGGAAGTATGTCCTTGGTGGCTGCAAGCTTTAATCTCACCCCCAGTGCAACAAGGGGGCACTGAAGCCAAGTGTGTAAGGAACATTCAAAAACATCTTAAAAATTGATGATCAGGGAAAGATTGTCTCCTGCTCCATTTACCCTCCATTAATTTAAATAGGTCACGAACCCATTCAGTGAGTACAAGTTAAACTTTGCTCCTTTCATATACATATATAGTTATTTTATATATGGAACATATATATCATTATTATTTGTACATTTATATGTTTTAAGAATTGATATACACATTTTACATATTTCAAATGTTATTTTGATAAGGTAACCGAGGGAAAGCAAATGCTGGAGAAATGCCTAAAACTCTCAAGGAAGTTACGAAAGGAGACAAGTAACTTGACTGAATGGTTGGCCACGATAGACACTGAAGTAACAAAAAGATCATCTGAAGAGGGGATGCCAACTAACTTAGAAGATGAGATTGCCTGGAGCAAGGTGAGTGTAACAAGATTTTCATAATACCAGAGGTTTTTTCTTTGTAAAGAGAGTAGAGTAAATATGTAGACAGATAGATCTTGTCATTTGCCATCACATTACATAAATATGGAGGAATCTAACATTATTTTCTTTCTGGCAATGTCATTTAATATTTAAGACTGTTCTCAAAATAATTAAATAGAAATTACGATATCTGATTCCCTCTTTTACATAAAACAGTAGAATAGCTATATTTTTCTTGATAGTGTCATATGTTTGTGTGTTCTAAGGCTATTACTCTTGAGCAGCACAAAATAGAAGCAGGGTCTTCCTCATTGCTATATTTGTCCTAGACCTATGCCTCTATGCCTAGACCTATGCAGTAGCAGTCATATCCATCTTCTCAAAAAACAGATTAGTAGTGATAATCAGTAAAGAGGAAGCATGGACTGCTGTTCTGATGGACTTCTAGTTTTAAAAAAATGTAAGGTCACTAAAGTTTCTCTACCTTAATTACATACAGTACATTATCTTGGAGTGCCAAATTAAGGGAAATACATGTTAGGCTGGCCAAATCATTTATGGTCATGCCATATGCATATATGCATGAGTACTGAAGAGAGTTACCAACTCTTAAACAATTCTGGCCAAAACTTATCTCCAAGGAAACAAAATAATCCTTTTTCAAAAGCGTTGTTGGGGAGGGGGAGTTGGGAATCTTTCAGACTCACATTATTTTTTAGCAAGACATTACATCAATCCGTTCAATAAAGCTAAAGTATTGGACATTTTCCATGTATATCTATATATGATATACTAAAGTCCTGTCTTCAGCCTCGTAGATGGATCGGCCTTGACAACCGAGAAGTAACACTGTTACTAAGGGGCAGCCAGCTTTGCAGTCTGTTTCTTTACAAACTTTAATGAATTTCTTTATGAAATGTATTTTAAAAATGGCAGTTATTCTTTCAGTGTTGCATTCTGTAAACTCCTTAAAATTATGATTATGGTAGTGAGAACAAGAAGTGATCAGCTCAATTCTAGTGATTATAGGATTTCAGAGGGAAAGTTTATTTTGTACATTAAGGAATAGAAGCAGGAAAAGGTGAACTATTCTCTTAAATTATCTTTAAAATTGTATAGAAAGTTAAATATCCGTCCTTTTAAAAATGACACACATAGATGGTCCAACGTGTTTTGAGCCTTAGTATACTCTAGTTAGGCTCTTACTCATGGTCTCATGACTGTATACTAAGGCATGAAACGCGTATGTCCATCTATGTATATCGGATGTGTGCCTTTTTTTTTAATAGGATGGAATAAAAGCTAACTTTTTACATTTTTGTCTTGGAGTGCTGGAGGATATTTAACTTTTCTACTTCTATAATTTGCCATTCCCCCCCCCCTCTCCTACCTTCACCACTATCAAGATACAATAGCGAATTGAGTGAGCTGCCCATATTAATCATTTTTTTTGCTGTATAGAAAACTAAGGACGGTAAGAATTGTGCCTGAGATACAGCAAGATACCGCAGATTCTAATTACTAGTTTTGACTTTTAAATCAGCCCTAGTAGGTGACACCCCATTGCTGTTCAATATTTTTTCTCATTTTCACTTGCTTTTGTGGCCTGCAGAGACATCTATATAAAACATCAGCCTGCCTAAGTCTTTGATTAATACCAGGATCTTATCTACAAGTGTAGAGGACAAATGCCAGATTTGAAGGAACAAATTGCATATTCCTGTTTTAATATATTGCAGCCAATATGCCAATCAAAGTAAACAATAGTGGCATTTGATTTTACTAAACAGGTCCATGTTTTAATTTATTTGAAATGGCAGCATTACCTGTTTCCATTCTGAATGCTATTTTAAGGCAAATAATTGTCTTAGTCTTATTTTGGCCAAACTTTATATATTTCTTGTGTTATTTTAAATGTTGTTTACATATTAATTAAATTGGATCGGTTGAAATAAAGTTTAAATATCCAAAGCTGATCTATCATTGAATGGAGAATGTTATTATTATGTTTTTATTCATTTATAGATAAGCATTAATTACATATTGCTGAACATGCACTAAAGGGTTCACATTGCATTAAGACTAGAACAAATAGAAGGAGGACCCTGCTCATGAGAACTCTCAATCTATATATTGTGTAGTAAGCATAAAGTTGTATAAGCCACAGTTCTCTCTGATAGTAGGTGTCTTGCATGTGAAGACAAATATGTGGAAAATATTACACATAACTACACTGAGTACACTAATGCACATTGACATACTGGTCTGTGCCCCCTGTGGCAAGAACCGCTCTTCTTTTAGCTTTTTATGCCCTTGGTTTCATAAAAAAATACAATAAAATTATGCAAATGAGCCTGAGGGTCTTTTTTGTAAAAACAAGAGCATAAGGAGCTAAAAGAAGAGTGGATCCTACAATAAGGGGCACACATCACCATGTAAGTGTGCTTGGTTTACAATCTTTCATCCTAGTGGTAGATTTCCTTTAAAGTTATTACTGCTGTTGGGAAGTGTCTTCGATACGGCTATCTTCAAGGCGTTTAGCAATAATAAACATTTTTTCATTTCTCTTTAGGATAGGGAATAAATGTCTTATTAACGGAACCCAAATGCGGATACTACCAATACTTGGTAGATTGAAGGGACCAAAAGATCCCCTGAGCTGCCCTATGTTAATAAGAATTCTAGGACTACCATCCTTTAAACATCCCAGAAGACCATAGTATAGTCAATAAGTAAAGGAAAAATGTCCACTGCTTTGGATTACTACTTTTAGGACAGATGAGCAATCATATAATTGTAGCCATGCATAAGACTGACTACTCAAGATTATGGTTAATATTGATAAAGAAAGGTAGAAAGATATAAAGAAGAAAAAGTGATTAATGGACACCTAGTTGATAAGGAAAGTGCTGTGCAATGACAGTCGTATTACAAAATGATTAATAATGGTGCACACAACATGTACAAATATTGATAAGCACAGAAGAGACACAGCTTATCTATTTCTATTCAGTGGCAAATGTGCTGTGACCTTGTCTATATTCTGACAGACAACTCAGAAGGAGATGGAAAAACGACAGCAACAGCTCAAGAATATCCTGGATTTAGGAGATTCACTTAAAGCTGTACTAGGAGAAAAGGGCAATCTTGTGGATGATAAACTTAGTCTTCTAAATAGCAACTGGCTAGCAGTTACTTCAAGAGCTGAAGAATGGTTCCGTCTTCTCATGGTAAGAACAAAGAGTGTTTTTTTTAATTTTTATTTATATTTATTTTATTTATTTTTTACCGGCATATACGTCTGGAAAACTTAGACTTGCACACATTCAACTCAATAATACCTTATTTTTAAGAATTTTGTTATTCTATTTACCGGCCATGTTATTGGTTATTAGCTCTTGTAGAAGTATTTCTATAATACAAGGGACACTTAAAGCGGAGTAGGAAAAACTTTGCAGAAAAAGAAACAGTCTAAAAGAAAATCCAATCAATAAATACCTGGAGGCATACCATTTTTGTGCCAGGTCATTGATGACCAGCCCCATCCAACATTAACACATAAATATTCATTTATTATTAAACACTTTTTCTTTATTGAGGTGTGAGCAGAACCCCTTAACATGATTTGAATATTATATCGTCCACCATGAAATATAGATGTTGACTTGCAGATTTGTCCCCTGACTTTCTCATAAATAGTTTGAGAGAAGTACAAGAAATACATCTGAAATTTCTGCTAGCATATTATCTTCTTGCAGAACAAAGGATGAGACGTTCTTTCAACCATGTAGTCAGTAGGTTCTCCAAAACAAAATAGTTTGTTGATGGCCAACTATGTAACATAAATGTTCAGCATAACAATTTGTTAGTAAGCTCCTTGCTACAGGCATGTCCATAAACATTATGTTATTGAATGGATGACTTAAATCACAAACTTTAAAGGGATCCAAATAATTTTCATCTAGGCGTTACTGTACCACGGGTCAAAATCATCTAGTCTAATGGTCTGACCAAATGAAGCTTACCTGCTGAAGTTCCTTAGTTTCCATTAAGTCATAGCTAGTGATGAGGGGACCCAAACTGCAGTGTTTGGGTTAATACATTGCCGGATTGGTTCCACAGAACTAGAAGTGCGTTTTTATCCCCCCCCCCATACCGGTAACACCGGTATAATCGGTGCTGAGAGTGAACTTGTCATTCCTCATGGTAAGAGAGAGGTTGCACACATGTGGGCATGTAAATTATATACCCATGATCAGTGACAGCGGACTTATTAAAAGGGATAACTTCTTCGATTTCAGGTCCCACAAACCCACTGGACCTGAATACTATAGCCCATAAACATAAACAGAAGCATAAACAGGACAGTTGTGATTGTGCCTACATTTGTAGCAGCTGACCATGGTATAATTCCAAACATATAAAGCTAAATAAAGAAATTAGGATTTTAGAGAGAACCCTTCATAAATTTATTAGAAGTTTTGAAAATTGGATATCCTTTAAAAAAAAAATTGATTATATTGAATTGAGATGCAGATTCGGACTCCTTGCTAGGACTTTTGTATTTCTGGAACCCACCCTCTGCCTCCATTCCTTCAGGTGTTGATAAACTAGATCAGCATAGACCACTGTTCAGACAGGTCTTATTAACTTATCGATTTAAGAGCTCAATTTCAGTTGATGGTTTGATGATATAACCAATAGGTCATGTACCTTTAGGCTAATCTTGACATACATGGTAATTTTTTGTGTCAAGTTAATGTTAGGACAATTCTTCATTCATTTGTTCTGGGTTTTACCTGCAGGAATATCAAAAACAAATGGAGTCTTTCAACCAAGGTATTTCTAATGCAAATGCCTGGATGCATCGTGCAGAAATATTACTTGATGAGATGGAGAGACAAAAGTCACCACAAAGAGAAGAAACATTAAAGGTGTCTTTATGATTTTTAAAATATTGCACATTTCTGATAAAACTTTTCCTTATTGTAGCCATTTGATTTGAGTTTTTTATGGTCGGTTGATCCATTTCTGGGTATTGTTCAGCTTTATTGCCTTTTGTTGTGTTTTCTGATGTTTATCATATAATTTTGCAATAAACACTGTTGCATTTAGAAATTAAAAAAATGATGTCTTCATAAAAAGATTTTACCTGTCTTCAGCATGCATGTTTAAATAAGTGTTGGCATGTGCAGTGTGAGATCATTTGTCAATCACAACAAAAACCTTATGTTTGTTATTAACTTAAGCAGATATCCATTCATAAGTAGTTTCATGTGTATTATAACCCTGAAATACATATGTTTTATCTCATGTTTTGGTTTGTAGGTTTTAAAGTATGAACTAAATGATATTCAGCCAAAGGTGGATTCAGTCCATAATCAAGCTGAGGAGTTAATGGCAAACCATGGTGATCACTGTAAGAAGTTAGTGGAGACCAAATTGTTTGAACTTGATCAGCGATTTACTCCCATCTTCCAAAAAATTAAGAGTGGAAAGGTATTTTAATACAATACATATGTCTGATAAGTGTAATGGATTATGTAATCCTAATACAGGGCTACAATAGGTGTTGTTTAAAACATAAGAATCTTTTTTATCATTTTGTTTTTACTTGATATTTAGCTAAAACTCTATGTTCTGTACTTTAGCTACATGGAAATACACAAAAAAAAGTGTCCTAAGAGATGGATTTTCCCTTAAACATTTTATAACTATACCTGCACATGAATCATTCAGGGCTGATGAAATTTGGATGGTTAACCCATTCTATTCTAACTAAGATACAAAGTAACTTTCAACATTTATTCAATATTTTAGATTGATCAGAAGTCAATAAAGCCTCAAGACAATAGGGCTGTCATGAGCTATCAATCTATATATAGCTTATGTTCTAGATGCTTTGACAAATACATTTAAGGCTTTCGCCATCTGTCTATTGCTAATGTGAAGGTGAGCCTGTTTTACCTTGGGCTTGTTTAGTTTTAATATAACGGATTTCCTATTAAAGAGCAATGTAAGTGATTGTCATTCATAATTGAGGCCATATTCACACACCAGTGTTTTGGTCAGTGTTGTGCATTGTTTTGATTGTGTTCTAAAAACCAGACTGGGTCAAAAACAAAAATCAAGTGCAAATAGTTCCATTGTACCTATACTTCTCCCACCGGGTTTGGCTACCTATAACTCATGCAAAGTACTGGCTTAAATCACTGACATGTGAATAAGGCTAGCAAAGAAGGCTGTAGCCTTACTGTTAAAAGTAATAATAATAATAATAATAGCAAGGCAATTGTAGAGAATGTGCAAAAGCCCAGAGAGTTATTTGCCACCTTGATCTCATCCACAAAGTTAGATTTATTTTACATGGATGGCTTATTCCTTAGCTATTTAGTGCTTTTCAGTGAAAAAGTATACCTTAGTTATACACCCAGTTTTTATGTAGGCAATAATGTAATGAACTATATCCAGAATTATATAAAAATGATATATAAAAATAACTACTGACTTGCAGAAGTGTCACACCACATATCACCATATCTTTTATGATACACAAAAGATACAAATCATCTGAATGTCTTTGATTATGGAGTAAATAAGGAGTTAATAGATTATGCTTGGCATTTGTTGGATTAAACTGGCAATGTCAGAGGATAAGCTGAAGCTTTTTCTATTATAAAAAGATACAAATATGTTTTTCAGGATTCACTGGCTGTAAGTCTCCACATGTCTGTAGAGGTGGGCTTTAATGGCAAAGTCTCCTTAAGGAGTCTTCTTACATAATTAGAGAAAGAGTCAGGCTGTCACTTGCAGGGCATGGGCATAGTTTCTCTCACCAGCGCATACCTGTATGTTCTATTTTATTTGTGTAGAGGGTTACATTTCTAGATTCAAGCAGTGAATAGTCCAACAATGTAGCATTTAATGGTCATAAACCCATTGTGTAATCACATTTTAAAGAAATACTAAATGCAACTTAAAGGGATATTCCCATTTCAGGAAATAAATGTTATTGTTTGTAAAATGAAAAGTTATACAATTTTCCAATATACTTTCTGTATAAATTCATCATGGTTTTCTAGATCTCTTCTTGCTGTCTTTCTATAGAACGCTTCTGTTTACTTCCAGTGGAAATCTGACCACTATAACACAATTCTCTGATTACTCTCTGATAATAACGAGCCTTGCACCTGTGTGACCATGGTCAGATTTCTGTCCACTGGAAGTAAACAGAAGCTTTCTATAGAATGGCAGCAAGCAGAGATCTAAAGAACCATGAGGAATTGATACAGGAAGTATATTGGAAAAATGTATAATTTTTCATCATACAAAAAATAACAGTAATTTACTAAAATGAGAATACCCCTTTAAATGGTTTGTTACTTGTCTCTTAGTATGTATGCATACCAAATAGTATAATACAATTATCTAATCTAGCTAAAACACTTACTAAGGAAACATTTCTTTTAGATACTGTAATTTTGGAGATATTATTCTATTTTTATGAAATTAAAAGAAGCTTCATTTTAATGAAGACTTAAAGAGGACCTGTCACCCATAAATTCAGCAATTACTAAAAGTAAGCAGCTCCTAGTGCTTAAACAATTGCCACAGTGTCCGATAACACTACCTAACACTTTGGCAGAGTACAATAGAAACGCCGGACCGCTCTCAAAGCGGTCCGGCGTATTCATGAGGGGGCAGGACTGTGGGCGGGTTTAAGGGCGGTAACTGCCGCATGACGCTCGGCAGTCACCGCCGGCCTATGGAGCGAGCAGGGCAGTGCGGGGCAGAGGTAGCGCCTCAGACTGCCCCCTCATGAATACAAGCGGACGCTTTGCGAGCGGTCCAGCGTTTACATTGTACTGCGCCATAGTGTTAGATAGCATTATTGGAGGTTTCCGATAATGCTATCATTCTAACACTGCGGCTTTTTTTATGGGTGACAGGTCCTCTTTAATAGGTGGTTCTCTAACGATTGCCTTTAATCTTATTAGCATTAAGAACAGAAAGTCATTACATTAAAAAAGTTCATCAGGCTATCCAAAAATCATCCAGTCAAATTCCCTATTTTTCACATTGCAAATGCTGGATACTGGCCAGATATAAAGTATGTTTGTTATAATGAGCTTTGCACCTGTATGACCATGACCAAACTTTTATTTGCGGAAAGGGGACTACCCCTTTAAATCCATTTGTCTTATGAACATAGTATTTAAAATTATTTATTCAACAGTGGACATTTATTGAGAATGTACAGGACCCCCCACTGATTACCTCCTAATCAATAACAAAAATTGAATTTTATGGTTTCATACTTTCTCACTTTCTCACATGATCTTAATAAGGTTCGTTTCAGGTCAGAATAATGTAGCACATCTGTAATAAAGATACATTTTAAGGACACAATAATATTTGTATAATAGAACCCTAGCAGCACTTTTAAGGGGTGAGACCCAAACTACTACAATTACATGTGAATCCACTCTGTGACATATATTTATTCCTGCACTATTGTATGACAAGCACATAGCAAAATGTAAAGATTATGCCTTTAATAAACATTTCATAGGTACAGAATTTTCTTTTCTGATGTGGCCTATTAAACTTTATACTATAAAGGGTTATTCCCACAAAAGACACAATTTTTAGTGCTCAGGATGTCAAAATTACACATTCTCTAATTCAATGTTACTAACAAAAACACAGAATTTTACAGATATAATTCAAACCTGTGTCCATCAGTACTGCTATTGTATATTTTGGTTGTCCTTGGATATGACCATAAACTAAGTTCTTACTGTGGTCGATCAGCTCTTTCCGTCTGCTCAGATTACTTTAACATGTTCATGCATGGGAGGGCAGACAGCAGCAGAGCTAGCACTTCCTGTCCAGCAGCATGGAGAGAAAATCAGCTCTACAACAAGATAAGCATCTTGATCCAAGGTGGGAGGGGGCAAAGCAGTACTTTGTGTGTTTGGTTAGGCAAGATAGCAGAGATGACTGTGCTATAAACGCTCTTATATCCATCACATAACTCTGATATGTCTCTTTTCTTTTTCTATGTGTCAGATATTAGAAGACTCTTCAGAAGCTAAATGAAAGTGTAGCTAAACCCTGTACCATCATCAGCTAGGCACAGTGCATACAGCGTGTACATAGCAGCTAGGAATCATGAAGTGTCTGCTCAGCTATTGTCCATATAGCTGAATCCTAGTGAACAACTGATGCAGTGATAGGAATAAACACAGCAATGAAACTGAGTACAATCGCAAAGTAAACAGTTAAAAGTTATCTTTATTATCTTAGGATTAATAATTGAGAATTTTTTTCAAGGGCAAACCCCTTTAAGCAGATCTCAAAATCATTTTTACTGATTGCAAATTATTTTGGAATTCATTAAATCATTAACTCCATTCACATTACGTGAGTGACTTATATAGCAGATCTCATTACAAGCAAAGTTAATAAAACATCCCTTTACCTTTAACCCTAATATATCCTTGACATATTAATGGTATCAATGAATCACACAGGTATCTGTGTCCTATAAAGTGAGTTACATTGGTAAAAATATAACTATTTTTGACATGTTTGAATAAGCCAAAAGTGTCCCAATTACATGAATGGTGCAGCCAGAGGCTTCATCGGTCACAGGAGGGAAAACAGTGATGTTTTACAGTAATGTTAACAGCAGCAAAGGAACCGAGAGTTAAGTACCTTTCATATTTTTTTACTTGTCCCTGCTCCATCAGCCCCGGAATTTCCCAGCACAACTGAAAACCTATTTGGAGTTAAGTGGTAAACATGATGTATCTGATGTATCCAGGTGATTAGATTACATAGCTGAAATGTTGTCTTAATAAATAATAAGTAATAGTTCACCTCATACAAGTGTAGCATAAAGAGAAAATATAAGTTAGAAATACAGTTTTTGAGTGTGTTTCTTTCAACAGAACTATATTTATATATATATTTCCCTAATACAGGCAATGGTTTCATCCAAGGAACTGGAACAGTTTAATTCTGATATACAGAAATTGCTTGAACCACTGGAGGCTGAAATTCAGCTTGGAGTGAATATCATAGAAGACGACTTCAACAAAGATATGGTAAAGCGTGTGTGGTGGATTAATAAAAACGCAAGAAATGGAATTTTGGCACAAACTAATGTTCTACTTTTCTTTCGTTACTTTTGTAATACAGTGTCTTTTGGCACGTTCCATTATGTAGAAAAACCATAATGACATTTATAATATTCAATTTCCTTTTTGCTCTGTAAGTGCTGCATACATACATTGGTGCCATATGTGTACAGTATAAATGTTGTAATGTTATATCGCAAGCTCACCACATTTACTGTTTATAAGGAAATCTTGCAAATTTCTTCAGTGACTAAATAGTACATATCAGAAAATGGCACAACAACATATAGTGAAAACACTAATTACTTTATTCCCAGAGTGCTCTCTTTTTACACTATATGTTAGAGTGCCAAAAATCTATATACGTTGGACTGTGTCTTTGCAAATTAGTCTACTTTTTTTTTACCTCCAGAGTGAAGATAATGATGGACCAATAAGAGAATTGCTGCAAAGGGGAAATAATCTTCAGCTAAAAATTGGAGATGATAAAAAGAGAGAAGAAATCAAACTAAAACAGCAACTATTACAATCTAAACATAATACTCTGAAGGTAAAATAATATTTATCTATATATTCTTTATACTATACCAATCACCATGTAAATATAACCCTTCATCAAGTTTTTCAGTACATTATTTACACTGTTAGGCTATATTTACATCTGTCTCAAACTTTACTGAGAAGCACAAACTGTCTATCCAGTTATATAATTGGTACCTTTAAAGACGTTCAATGAGTTCCATAATGGTAAATGGGGTATGCAGGGCAAGCCTTACATAGATTGCACACTTATAGAACAACAATTTGTACAGACAGTCCCAGACTTAAGGATACCCGACTTACAGATGACCACTAGTTACAGATGGACCTCTCTGTCTGCTGTGACTCCTGTTGAAGCTCTTTAGATGCTTTCTTTTAGTCCCAAGCTGCAGTAATCAGCTGTAATGAAGTTTTATTGATAATTAGAGATGAGCGAGCATACTCGTCTGAGCCTGATGCTCATTCCAGTATTAGCGTACTCGAAATGTCTCGTTGCTCGGACGAGTGTTTCGCCTGCTCAAGAATGAGCTTTCACTTAAGAAAACACAGTGAAGTTCAGTGAAGAACACAGTGAACAGAGGATCATTTAAGGGTCATTAAGGATCATTAAAGTGAACAACACAGTGAACAACACAGTGAACACAGTGAAGAACACATTGCAGATGTTTCCATACATCTGCTAACTTATCAGAAGACATTAGTGCAGAAAGGTGTTCTTCACAATAGTACGTGAAGAACAATATGTGTGAAGAACACATTGCAGATGTTTAACACGGTTCATTCTCCTTTTTGAAGTTCCACGAATAAAAACAATGAAAAAATAGGACTGACTTCCTTATTTCTCAATAAAATGACACATTTTATTGGTCCCCTTGTTCCCTTTGAAAAATGCTCGAGTCTCCCATTGACTTCAATGGGGTTCGTTATCGGAATTTTAGTGCTCGCTCATCTCTATTGATAATCCTTGTTCCCATGACAGCACAAAATTTTTAAAATCAAATTGTCACTGGGACAAAAAACTATTTGTTCTGAGTTGCAATTATAAAATATACCTGTTCTGACTTGCATACAAATTTAACTTAAGAACAAATCTAAAGAACTTATTTTGTACGCAACCTGAGGACTGCCTGTATCATGATGCAGGAGATCAGTTAGTCTAAAAGCTAGTGATGCAACATAGATGAAAAGTCACAGGGGAACCACTATGCACATTTATTTGTGTTTTGTCATGAGCTTTCATTTGCTATTTTTCTAGTTTTTTGAAATATATGTATATAATTTAACAGGTACATTTTTGTACATCTTGATATACAAGGAAGTAATCTGACCCATCTTTTTGTTGTTTGCACTTTCTACCATTATTAAATTCTGCTGCAGACTTTTCTATAACTTTGCAGATTTACAATAAAGTTATGTCTCTGAACCTCAAAACAAATAATTGACCCTAAGCTCTGTGTTCGTTCTATAGAGATAGATAGATAGATAGATAGATAGATAGATAGATAGATAGATAGATAGATAGGGGACCTGTTGCTTGGCCTTGAATAAGGTGCACCTACCATTTTCTTGCATCTATTTGTGCTGTTGAAGATTTTCCTTTTGTAGATAGATAGGTAGATGGGCAGCTAATGTTGTTCTTTGTAAATATTTATAAACTGTAATACTAAGATATAATGTTATTTGTGTATTTTCTTTTTACAATTACCTACCAGCTTAAAAAGCCTTCAGAAATCACATGGAATTTTAAAACACTGTGAAATGTAGTTGCATTTCTCCTTACTGGAAGCTGGGGATGTCATTTGGTATCCTGAGGCCTAACATTATATCTAATTATGACAAAATGTCCTCTTTGAATCTCTTCTATAGAGCACTTCATTATTGGTTGTGTTTTCAAGAAGTGAGGTCATTGATTTTCATTTTTTGTTACTCAATAAAGGCATTCACCCTTGACAGATAAGAAAAAAACTCAATGGGATATTGATTCTTTTAAGAAAATTCAAACTCCTGCTCATTTTTTGTAGCCATTTTGTCTAACTTTGAGTAATCTCTGGGTTTCTAGGTTTGCTGCATTCATTTTAAAGCAGCTCATTACTTCTTTGCAATTTCACAAACTGTATAAATAAATATATGATGCAGGTAATTTATGAAGTCTACAGTATTATATGAAGTGCACAGTCAGGAGATCGATAGCTATGTATGCATGCATGTTTCTGCAGAATTCTGCCATACACTAAGGATTTACAATGCATACATCACTGCTTTAAGTGATATTTATATCCTTCCTCATGGGAACCTCTCTCTGCATCACAATTAGTGCAGCAACTCTGAGGCTGGGGGAACTGGAGTCATTTATTTTATTACTGAAAATGTTAATTTACATATTAAAATTT
Organism: Engystomops pustulosus; assembly: GCF_040894005.1. NCBI lineage: Eukaryota > Metazoa > Chordata > Amphibia > Anura > Leptodactylidae > Engystomops > Engystomops pustulosus. The sequence goes on along the minus strand of NC_092412.1, from coordinate 108,374,127 downwards.
ATATATATATATATATATATATATATATATATATATATATAGTTTTAAAAATGTGTATTTGACAGCACATATACATACATTTTTTCAGTCTTAAAATAAAAATATGTTCTATGCATTTTGTTTTTATAGCAATTTTGTGCAAAATCATAAATTTAACTGTGTGAAATTTTCCTCCGCTCATCTGAAAAATTATACATATACAGGCAGTCCCGGAGTTCTGTACAAATTGAATTTGTATTTAAGTCAGAACTGGTGTATTTTACAATTGTAACCTCAGACAATTTTTTTTTTCCTCTATGTCATTTGGATTTCAAAAATGTTGTGTCATCGTAAGAACCAGGATTAACAATGAAACTTAATAGTAGGAAATAACTATTACAACTGATTATTGCAGCCTGGGACTAAAGTAACATAAATTACCAACTACCAGAGGTCCGTTTGTAACTAGGGGTCGTATGTAAGTCGAGTGTTCTCAAGTAGGGGACCATCTGTACAGAAATTAGAAATAGAATATTGTGGGTCATTCATCAGACTTTTTTACATTTTAATGCAGATTTTAATTACAGGAAAAACTGTCTATGACTTATTTTTATTTAGGGGATAAAGAAACTTTAATATGTAAATGGTTTGGATTAATCGGTTTTATTGTGCTTCAACCAATTTCCTTTGATGTACAACATACTAGTTCTTAGTCATTGGACTAAAGCTTTATAGTATAATTTGAAGAAATACATAACAAATATTCATAAAGTAAACAGGAAATGTTGTGCAAGCCAAATTGATATAGGTTTTATTTTGTTTTAATAGGTTTTTAAAAATGTAAACTTTTTATTAAAAACATTATTTATTATGCCCTATTCTAATGCTAAAAACTTTATGGGGACTGTACAACCTTTTGATCTCGTTAAAGAGGACCTGTAACCCCCCAATACCCCCCCACCAAACATGCCCCCCATAATCCTCTCCCCAGCCCCTTTTTGTATATGCTAAATGTATTTTAATTTATGTTAGGAAAGTTGTTCCTAAAAGATCCACATATCTTGGGTTTATTCATGAGGGGGTCAGCACTCCCCTGTATGGTCTGGCTGACACTCCCCCGACACTCCTCCATTATGGATTATGGGGGCATGTTTGGTAGGGGTCTTTTTGGGGGTGACAGGTCCTGTAGACAGTGTTAGGTAGTGAACCCAGAAATCTGTGTGTTATCATACCCTTCCTGGTAATATCAGCAATGCTGTGCACTGGTTTGTAAGATATCTGCAATGTACTGCTGCACAGACCACCTATCCCCATACCTGCTACTGTAGCTGGCTCCTGTTTTAAAACTTGAAATCTACACATAGTTTATATGGTTAGACAGATCCCTAGGGTTGTTTCCTGCTTCCTTGCTTCCTAACTGCAATGTATGATCAAAACTGCTGACAGAATACCTTTCAGCCCTGATGTCCTGGGGACCTAAGCACTACTAAGCACTACTAAGTTATATCATTTATATTATTAATAGGATTTGAGATCTCAAAGAAGGAAAAAAGCCCTGGAAATATCCCATCAGTGGTATCAATACAAGAGACAATCTGATGATTTACTCAAATGTTTGGATGATATTGAAAAGAAAATAGCTAGTCTTCCAGAACCCAAAGATGAGCAGAAGCTTAAGGTACTCTCATTTCTGGACTCTAGTAAATTTTGTAATTTCTGGAGTGTATCATTCAATAATTCTTATTATTGTAACAGAAAAGTAATTCACAATGTAGAATTATGTGTAGAAAGATTCCATTGCCTTAAATGTTTTCTTTTTTAAAAGGTTCTATATACAATTCTGCATTGCATGAAGAATATGTTTCAAGACTGTCATACATAGATTGTAGATCTGTTTACTTTGATTACATTGCATGTCACTACAATAAACCTCTTAGAAAAGACTATCCAATCTTACATTGAAATTTAGTTTCATGGACAGATTGTCTTTTGCAATACATTGGCCAGTATGCATAATAAATGGAAGAATTGAAAATCTGCCAAAGAAAATTTGACCTGAATAAAGGTTTGGTTTTTCCAAAATGATGGTCTTTCTGAGTTGTTTTACTGTAAATGTTTCCATGCTGTGAATCAGGCTAAAAAAACTTTATAAAAATATAACTGAAACATTAGAAAAAAGCTTAACAATTCTAAATGCGTTTCATATTTTTTCAATCATAAATAGAATTTATTGGATTCTAATTCATAGCCAAGTATGGGATTTAGATTGAAATAGTTACTACTATTAAATCAAGCAACTAGTCCAGAGATGGACAATTAATAATGGAGCATCATACAAGCATTAAAGTGGTTGTACCAAGATTGATCTGATCCACAGGACAGGGGATAACAATCTAATTGGTGGGGTTTCGTCTGCTGGGACCCCCATCAATCATAAGAATGAACTCCTTCATTCTCATAGGCTGTCAGGTCAGTTAGAGTATCAGCGGTCAGACCACCACCAATCAGATCGTTACTATCCTGTGCGTAGTGGATAACAATTAATCTTGGTCCAACTTTTGAGAGAAACATAATGAGTAAAAATTATTAACAGCTCATCTCAGTAGACTGTTAGAATATAAATAGATAAATGTATCTATTATGTTAGCTTATTCATTAACATGTGAAATGCAAAACATGTTCCTTACACTATATGAAGCCTCTAAAATGTAATTATATTGACTCTTGTTATGTATCTTTGTTCCAGATGAACTAATGACTAACAGTACGTGGATGACTCTATCTCATGTTAGCACACGTCATTCATCAGTCCATGTCCATATTTCACTGTACAGTCAATCCAAATTGTCAACTGCTTCCAATGAGTTCTGTTCTTTTATTTTTTTACCTTATTTTTAATCATATTATTTTGCTTCATTATTGCTTTTGTTTGCTACAACTAAAAAATTATGAAAGTAAATGAAAGCATATGTGGACTTTTATGTGGCAGGCAAAACTTCACATTTTTTATGAAAATGTTAAGATTTGGTTTAAATGGAAGCATACAGATGGGATTATTAATGCATGTACTAAACACATAGACAAAATAAAGTCACAGGATCCAATCATTTTTTCGCTAGTATTATTTTAGTGTATTGTTATATTATTTATCAGAAATAAAATATAATAAGAACAAGCGGCAGAGGTATGTTGCTGCTTTTTCTAATGTAACCTCATTATTTAGATAGCTAACTGCCCTGAGCCCTTTATTGGTTTTGCTCACTAGGAGATTGATGGAGAATTGGAGATGAAGAAAGAAGAACTGAACGCAATACACAGGCAAGCTGAACGTTTGTCTAAGGATGGGGCTGCCAAAGCGGTGGAGCCAACTCTGATCCATCTTAACAAACGCTGGCGAGAAATTGAGAGCAAATTTGCTCCATTCCGAAGACTACACTATGCAAAAATTGTGAGTTTTATTTGCAAACCTGCTAGTTTGCAAACTAACCCAAATATATTAACAATAGCACGCTGGAGTGAAGTAAACTCTGTTAAACTTACTACAAATAACCCTGCCCACGACTAAAATCTACATACACACAGCCATTAATGCATTTTACATTTTTGTTGTTTCATTCATTCATTTTATCATAACATTTAAAATTATACTATTCATGTTAATTATCTTTATATTCACAAAAGAAATCAAGAAAATAGACTTTCAGTTATTCATTTCATGCAACTTTTATTTTTATATCTAGGGCAAACAAATAACTGAAACAAAAAAAGCTGAAAATACAAACTGTCAAACATCTGTGAATAGCATTTTTGTTTCAATGGTTGTCATATAATTGAAAAAGGTTGCTTTCTGTTACAGTCAAGAAATTAAAGGGATTTTTCCATATTATATAATCATGATATAAACACAGAGTGTCTTTTAGATTCAGGTCCCACCTCTTTGCATGCAGTGCAGACATTTGTAGGTTCAATTTCGAAATCCTTCTCATAGAAAATATGAGAAAATATCAAAAAAGTATTGATATGAAAGGGTTTAAAGAACTTAATATCTGGATAGTGTGGAAAGATGTGATCTCCTGTAGCAGTTGTGGCGTACCTATGGCACGGATAAGTATCATTTTAAAGCTCCACATGCTGGACTGCCAAGGAATGCAAGAAGGGAGAACCTAGGGACAGCGTTGAATTATCCTTGGAGCTTTTGGAGCCTCTCCTCTGGGCCCCATGATTACTCTTGTTGAAGGGGTCTTTTCTAAATTCCCCTGTTCCTTTAATGGTATCCTCTCAATACAATCTTAACAGTTTCACCCTCCTAGGCTTAGATCACATTACTATGTACTAAATAACATTAATAGGATAATATCTACATTGTTATTATATATTACTGTCTTTTGTAATTTGTAAGTGCTAAGTTATTCAATGTGCAAAAAGTACAGCAAGTTGTTCCTTGTAGTGAAGTGCGGTATGATAACAAAGAGACTCCTGCTTTAATGGTCAGAGGTGGATCTCTGATCCAACTAGAGAGCCTGTGACCTACAGAGACATCCAGGTGGCTTTAGAAGACTCCTTTATCAAACCGTCAACCCATTCCCACTGCACCATGTCAACTAAATGGCTTCCAGTTTCCCCTTTACAGATGTCTGAGGTATTCAGGAGGCAGGGATTATACATTGCAGCGTTAACAAAATTTAAAGGAAATCTACCATCAGAATCCATTGTGATACTAGGGCTATGGTAATCTTTTTATATGTGTTATCCAACTTTTCAAATATGTTATTAAGTCAGAAGGACTCTGGTGGGTGTTACAAGAGCCTGTATGTGCTGCTACAATATCTCATTCTACCCGTGTTCCCTCAGCACTGCACCCCTCTCTGTGCCAGATTGCAATCTCATGACAACAAAGGAAGTTTAAGCTCACAGTGAGAGGAGGAGACAGTGTAGAAGCATATGAAGCTACAGGACAGGGGGCTCTAGTAACACCAATATATATATATATATATATATATATATATATATATATATATATATGTTTATATACCGTATATACTCAAGTATAAGCCAACCCAAGTGTAAGCCAAGGCCCCTAATTTTTTACCACCAAAAACTGAGAAAACCTATTAACTTGAGTATAAGCCCATGGTGAGAAATGCATTCGTCCCAGCCTCCCAGTATATATCCAGCCCCTTGTAGTATACGGCCAGCCACCCCCCTGTAATATATGGACAGCCAGCCCCAGTTTGCCCAGCACATAAAAAATAAACTTACATATTCACCTTCCAGCGCTGGCGATACCTGGTGTAGCTCCCCGATATTCCCGTCCCCGTGGCTCCTGTTCTGTTTTCTCTCTAAAGTAACAGCCGGCTACGATGCTATGATGCAGCGGTGTCGCTGCTCATTATGATATAGTCTGCGCCAGCCAGCAGAGCGCATGGACTGTCTCTGCCGGCTGTTACAGCAGAGAGAAGAAAGAAGGTGAGCCGCGCCGATCATCTGGGGCACCAGAAGTTGAGTATGTATTTTTATTGACTCATGTATAAGCAGAGGTGAGGATTTTCAGCATATTTTTTTCAAGTCTATATGGTATATATTGTATTTAATGTTTAACATAATAGAATTAAAAAAATAAGTATTAAACCATAAAAACAAGAATGAGCAAATTGTTTAATTGTAAGTAAGTAGTAAAACTATATAAACATATATATATATATATGTATATATATATATATATATATATATATATATATACATACATAAATTTGTATCACAACATTTAAATCAATCCAAAAAAGTTATTATTATATTTAAACTTATTGTGAACACAGATAAAAAAGCAATGGTGATACTGTTGTTTTTCCTTCTCGTTCCTTGAAAGTTTTAAAAAAAGTCTTAAAGTTAGTGCAGGTAATGATAGTTAACACTGCAATATACTTTATTAACTGAAAACTTTTTAGGTCCTTTGACTTTCTCCTCCCCTACCCCTACAGAGAAACAGGAGGCTAAAACTTAAAGGGTGTTTCCCACAAAACAATTTTTTTACTGGATAGGGCTTAACTTGCTGATTGGTGGGATCTCAGTGATGGGACCAACACAGATCACAAGAACAGGGGTCCAATGTGGTTCGATGTACCCCAGTCAGACTGCTTGTCGCTTCACCGTTCAGCTCTATGGAGATTGTCGAGCCTAAATGGAGATTACTACTGATGTAGCAGCTGCACTCGGCTACAGTCCAAGCCTATGTACAGTAAACACCTCTATCCTGGTCACTGGCAGATCCTGCTTCTCTTCACCTTTGGATCTGCATTTATTGTAGTAATCAATCTTAGCAATTGGTCCTACAAAATGACATTGATCAGGGTGCTTAAATACATTTTTCGTGTTGTTATTTGTAATGGTAGTTATTTACAATTTACAGCTAGGAAATGTTACTCTTATTGGTAAAATATACTTTTACTTTAGTCATGAGGCACTCTATGAAGAATATTTGATTTAACAATAAACTTGATTCACCTTATTCTTCCCAAAAGACACACGCAGACTGAATAATGCTTGTACTGCTGATGGTTCTTTAATTACTGAACACACCTGAGAAGTGTTAGTTGATGTAGTAGGCACGCATGAATTTTTTCTCATCATAATGTGCTAGATACAATAAAATAATTGATACATAGAAGAAGTTGAAGGTTTTATTGTAACTCAAACACGATTTTATAATTTACTGCAAAGGGACATATTCTATAAAAAAGACAATAGCTGCCCCAATAATAAAATGTCTTATAATATCTAAAGATACAGACGCCCAATGTAGTACATTCAATGGCTTGAAAATAAACAAGCCTGCTAGTTCCTAATAACCTTGTCAAGTACAAGGTCAAAATACAAAGTCACAGACAGTAGTGTCTATATGTTTATAGAAGTTGGAGGAATTTTCAATATATATATATATATATATATATATATATATATATATAGTCCCTGTGTTGGTGGCAGATGTAATATACTCAGAAACACATGTCATGCTTAATAAAGAAATCAGGACAGAAGAATTTGGAAGCATAGCGGAACTAAAAGAAAAGTGTCATTTTTACTCAGGATGCAAACTTTGATCGACTCTGTGTACAAAACAATATCTTTATCAATTCTCCCAGTTCAATTGAATTACTTTAACTGCTACCTTCAAGAGTAGAAACATAACAGCAATAAATATCTGTGCAATACTGAGTTCACAATTATGTACATACATTCTAGCCCCTAAATCTATCCTACAACTTTATATTAAGTATATGATTGATTAAAAACAAGGAAGAAAAAACATTCCTTATGGACTGATTCATGGGCTATATTATTGCACTGTTCATGTTCTAGATATGGAACCCCCAGAAAGCTTTTTTTCTTTAAATTCAAAACACTTCTAAGGCTACTCAAGGCTATATTATATATGTTAGATAGCTGCTAGAAGGTAATTTTTGGCAATTACTTAATTCCCAACTCTTTCCCAAGAGCCTGCTCTGCTCTTCCTATGTGGGAAGGGGGGCGGAGGGTGTTTGAGAGAAATTAAAGCCATTGTCAGATACATCTAGCATTTTCGCCTTCAAAACAAAAGTTTCAATTTATTCTTATTTTAAAAAAAAGTTGAATTGAATGATAGAATTTATTACAAAAAACTGGTATGACAATAAAAGGTTGCTAAAAACATAAAACTGTTGGGTTATTAAAGTCCATAATATACCCAGGAGTAAGAATAATGGAATGTCTATATGAGACAAGCCATTAAAAACCTGTATCTTTATTAACATGAACATCCATATGTTGTCTTAAAAGTGGCAGCGTTATGTTTATATGTGAAGTTATTACTATACAGTCCGTGGAAAATGAATAAAGATTTCTAAAAGAATCTTTTACAAAATGCCTTTGTGGTCCATAATGACAAATCATACCACAGTATAATTTTTTCTAAACTGGAAAACAAAATCACAGCTTTGAAGTTTCTCCTTGAGATGGTTTCATAAATCTCATCCAGTATTCTGAAGGCTGGACACTACATATGCAAGACCTATTGTCATGAAGCCGTTTCTGGCTTCACTTTTTAAAGTGCATAAGAATTCAGGACATTTTTCTGTATTTTTTGTGTAATTATATTTATTTATGTTTTATTATACCTTGTCTTTTATATTACAGAAAAATTTACCTGTAGGGCATTATAAAAAAAACATTTATCCTTTCCAATTAATTTCCAACCACACATAATGATGACATGTGTCTATTGGATGTTAGTTATAATATTGGGTCTATTAGTAAAGTCGATTGACTTTATAAGACTGAGCCTTTTTATAAATTGAAAACTGACATAGTTACTAAATATTAAGTTTCCAGGTAAATAAGCTACACTGCCAAGGTTGGCACAAGGGCGGTACAGACAATTCCATTGAGCTTTATTTTAATATTTCATAGCTGCAAGCTCCTTCTGACTTCTGCATGGAAATGGAGATTACTACTGATGTAGCAGCTGCACTCGGCTACAGTCCAAACCTATGTACAGTAAACACTTCTATCCTGGTCACTGGCAGATCCTGCTTCTCTTTGGCTCTGGATCTGCATTCATTGTATTAATCAATCTTAGCAATGGGTCCTACAAAATGACATTTTAATTTGGTAATAAAACACTTTTTTTTGCAGTTACTTGTAGTGGTAGTTATTTACAATTCACAGCTTGAAAATGTTACTATAATTGCTAAAATATACTTTTACTTTAGACATGAGACACTGACGAATATTTGATTCAACAATAAAATTGATTCATTGTATTCTTCCCAAAAGACACACACAGACTGAATAATGCTTGTTTTTCTGATGGTTCTTTCATTTCGGAACACGCTATAACCCTAAGTAAACCCAACTGCACAAAAAAGTAATGATACCGTATTTTTCGGACTATGAGGCACACCGGATTATAAGGCGCACCATCAATAAATGCCTGCTAAAAAGTGTAGGTTCATATATAAGGCACACCTGATTATAAGGATGAATGACCAGCAGGTGGCAGACCTGTGCACAGTTCAAGGCAGCTGCAGTTCCAGGCAACAGTGTCTCCAGTGCACAGAGCTCAGACCTAAGAGGTATGGGCTGTTAGGGGTTAATGCTGCAAGGGTGATGCTGCAGGGGTTAAGCTGTCTCCCTCTGCCACTTCTCTTTCCCTCTTCAGGTAGGGTGTTTGTGGGTGTTAGGGATTTTTGTGCGCCTTATAGTTCTAAAAATACTGTATTTTTAGTATGGGGCAATGCTAAAATTAAGATACATTATCACCAGAAATTTTTATGTAGTATGTTATTCCTTGATACCTATATTGACTTTAGGGAAAAACTCATTTGTTAATCCTCATTAAAGAGCCGTAATATTCGAAAGATCATTTAGGGCTTGTTTTGCCGGATAAGATAACATTTTAAAAAATTTCCTCTGGGATTATCAATCTATCTATGCAATTTCCAATTTTGGTGTACATTTGACTTTTGATCACTTTTTACATCAGGAAGGATGTGACAATAGCCATTTCAAAAACGTTATTATTTTTTAATGTTCCAGTCAGAAGACTTGATTGCTTTGGTAATACATTTTAATATCCCTCTGTATTGATTAATATTATAAGTGTCAACACTGACAGTCTGCCTATTAGATCCAGCCTTTGGGTCTGATTAAAAAGCCCCTAAACCCCCATTCCCTCTATAAGATGTAGGATGTTCATATAATAGATGAAGAGTCTAAAATGAGGCGTTGAACAACTTTTCTTTCTTTAGTTATTTTTATAGTATTTTAGTAAATGTAATAACCTATACGTAACCTTACTTATTACATACAAAATAATATATATTAGGTAAAAGTTGCTCTTGTTTCCTAGCATGTTCCAGACCTTCATTTTCTTTTCTTTTCCATTCACATTCATGAATGCCTTTTTACAGAGTGATAGAACTAATTACTAGAGAGAACAATTCACCAATTCCTATGCTGAAATGAACACAATTTAGTTTCTCAATTTGTGCACAAATTAAACAATACCATAGGGAATCCATTCCAGAGACTTTACATATCAGTATTTTGAAACTTATTTGACTCTCTAAATAGATACCTCCTCATCAAATATTCATGAACAAGCCATTCCATGAATATCGTGGAAATTGCCTAAAAAATCCAAATGTGATATTTGCCTCACACACAGATAAACTTTCTCCTGTTTTACACCAACCTTTAGATGACCTGAGATTCACATGACTAATAAAGCTTCTTTATAACAACCTTTTGTATAGTCATTCAATAAATTTAGTAATATATACTTTTTGACAATGAAGAAAGATTATGAGTTTTTGTCATAATCCAGTATAAGTTAATAAAAATCTGTAGAACTTTAATATTTTTTGTCCCACCTAGAACCCACATATTCCTCCTGATCCAAAGTTAAGTCACCATAGGACCCAATGTTGATCTTCTATGTTCACTACGGTCAAGTCACGCGGGATCCAGGCATTACATTCGCAATATGGACCTTATAATATATCATATATGAGGTGCCTAAAAGTGTTCTAGATATCCTAAAGAAGAGATTAAGTCTCTATCAAAAAAGCATCACCAACAAAATACAACTTATTTAATTTTACGATGAAAACACTAGAGTATAAGCAGAGTTTTTCAGCACAAAAAATGTGCTGAAAAACTCAAATCCGGCTTATACTCCCCCTCCCCACCCCTTCGCGATCGCAGGACTTCTCCACAATATCATGGCTGCAATGTCTATATGCTGGGGGGAGGCTGTGACCAATGCATTCCCACCCTAGGCTTATACTCGAGTCAATAGGTATTCCCAAAGTAGGACCCTCTGCTTATGTTTGGGTCGGCTTATACTCCAGCATTTACAGTACTCTTAATAATGTATCATGAGTATAAGTATAAAAATTTTGACTTCAGAAAAGTGAAAATGTAATAAAATCCTCAGTGAATCATGAATTGCTTTAAACAAAACTAACATATTTGGTAGTTAGTATTCCAAATGAAATCTAAAAAGAATGCATGAGGCTATTAAGCTAACTCTGTAAGCAATTTAAATGTAAGAGCTGGAAACATCATAGACAATGCATCGTGTCAGTGATTATTTGCAAACAGAATATACATACCAAGGATAATTAGCAAACCTATGCAGCTTTTAAATGGAATTGGATTGTAGAAGCTGCTGAGAGCAAATGTAAACATGTTTGCATTTTTCTTTCCTTTTCCGGCATGAAATGAGCCTGTTAAGTATTAGTGTTCATCAAATAGCGGGTAACAAAACAAACAACACTAACACAACACAAATATTACATCTTGTAATGTATAGTCACAGCAAAAGCAACAGTGTTACCGTATATACTCGTGTATAAGCCGAGTTTTTCAGCACAAAAAATGTGCTGAAAACGTCCCCTCGGCTTATACACGAGTCAGTCAGTCAGTCAAAATTACTTTTTAAAAAAAATAAACTTATATACTCACCCTCCGGTGGCCCCGATGCGCAGCGCTGCTCCCCCGATGTCTGCGCGGCTCGTCTTCAGGCATCCGCGCCCGTCTTCTGTCTTCTGCAGGGCGCCGCCATTGTTATTCCCCCGGGCGGCGCCTAGCATGACGTCAGCAGCGGCGCGTCATACTAGGCGCCGGCCTGGGAGAGAGCAATGGCGGCGCCCCGCAGAAGAAGGAAGACGGGCGCGGAAGCCTGAAGACAAGCGGCGCGGACTTCTGGGGCGCAGTGCTTCACATCGGGGCCACCGGGCCAATTATAAAAATGAAAATAATGGAATAAGTATATCGCAAAATGTTACCAATGAAAGCTTTAAATTATCCTAGTTTAAATTGAAAAATAACAAAGACATGCCCTTTAATGTTTTTTTAACACAATTTGTAAAATATATATTAAAAAACTATTCATAATTGGTATAATAAATTGTATTAACTAAAAGGCAGATGTTATGTTCTTTTCAATATCCCTGAAGCATTGAGTACATTTGAATCAAGGTTTTTATTTTAAGGAGGTTTGCAAAATATTACATATATACATCAACCGATAAATAAGAAACTATCTTTAATAAGGTATGGACTGTGAGATGGCTGCACTATGTGTCAAGTCATTGCAACAGTTTCTTATACTTGTTAAAACTTTTTTTTAACTTGTCGCAAAATATTATGCATAGTATCAAGGGGACCCATGTCAATGTGACATGCACCTCCTGGATCTACAACATCATTGTGTAGATTATTACATTTTTTGTAAAGGTTAGGTTCTGTTCACATCTTGTCCTTGGTTTACTTTTGGCTTCAGTCAGAGGAAATCTCGAGACATGTGCACTGAACATAAAACACTTAGGAAGAAATAAAATGTCTTTTTAGAGTCTCCAGAAGATGGAGATTTATATTAATAGGTTTATTGGCATAAATGTTCTAAGTAAAAAAATATCTCACCTCTTATTATGGATATTATTAAATATGCATCCCCTCTATTGTCTATTTACAATGGACATAAGTCTATTATCCTCTCCATCTTCTGTCAGGCAAGGGAAGCTCGGACTGAACATAGAGCAGGCCTCATTTTTATGTCAGAGGAGCTATAGCGACCCTCCTGTTTACCAAATGCATAGAACTACAAGCCCGTCTTTTCAGGGTAAAAGAAGCTAAATTGATAAATACTTTTCTTCCTACAGCACTGCTAAATAAACATTCAAATAAGAAAAAAAACTTTATTAGTCAATCATAATTACACTAAACACATTTCAAGCAAAACTTAGTATGTCATATGATGGAACAATACAAACAAGCAAAATAAAGGTGGCTCCTCATAGGTGAGTCTGCCCCAAAATAGCTGGCAGATGAAACAAGAGGCCGGACAAAACGAGTGTCGAGGAGTTGTAATAAAGTTTGTGATTGCTCAATATTTTTTCCTCATATGTCTATTCACATACATTGAGGGCCTGCGTTTTTAAGCACTCTAGTCATACCCAGGGAGGTAACAACCTATGAGGATATGGTCAATAGTAGCATTTGGGATTCATTTTTCAAAGCATCCCAGAAAGGCTTCAGTTTTACATACTACCATGAGTTTGTTTGGTTTGAAAGTGTTTCTCTGCATTGTTGGAAGTATAAGCAGCTGTGTTATCATTTTCACAGCTGCTTACACTTTCAGCAATAAAGAAACAAAACACTTTCTAACCAGCCAAACATATGGTAAAATGTAAAACTCATGTGTTTCTGCAATGAATTTAAAAATGCAATGTAAACATCCTGTGTTAATTCAGCCTTAAAGCATGGCATCTAATTTCAATTTGCATGTTAAAACAGGGTCTACACCTGCTCTGGACCAGGTACAAATTTGCTCCTAAAAATTCGCAAAAGTAAGCAAAAACCATGATACATAAGTGAACAGTTGCAAAAGATAGCTGAAAGATAGTTGTACATAAAGATAGCGAACAAAGATTGGGATAGAAAGCACTCAAAGAGCAAAATTGCAGGGGTGAGCAAATATAATATATGAATATATAATATGCTCACCTAGAGGAGTTGTGCATGACATAAGGCACAATTCTAGTAAAGGCTTATTTGAGACTTTTCAATGTGTGCAGCTGACAACTTAAACCTTGAGTCTATAATCAGACCTTGCATCAAACCAAACAGCAACACGTTTAGGGGCTATACAGTACCCCTTTTTCAAGTGGAAATTGTTTTCTATCTCCTATTTGGATGTTATAGAAAAAACTACCTGTAAGAAAATAAATTTACATAAATGTAGTGATATGGCACCTTAAATAAAAAGACAGCTGTTCTGGATATGTCCACCATTGCTTGAGGGATTGTACATAAAAAATTGTTTTTACATATGAAAAAGCAGGGAGATGTTGCATGTACCATAGCCATCCTGTGGTAATGAACACTGAATGCCGCCACAGTGCTTAGGGGGTCATATCCAAGGACAGCTGTCTTGTTTCTAAGGGGTTACCAAGACCACATTCTTTATAAAGGTTAATTTTTTAATAACATGCAATTGCATATCTGTATGAATCTACATGGATATGTGTATATATGGCAGTTTAATTAAATTAAATGTTTATACCCACATGGGAATACCCTTTAATCAAAGTTGACACATAAAACACTTCTTGCTGAGGTGGCCACTGTCCAAGCAATACAGTTGGAGAATTAATAGACAGGTGTCTGGGAGTAGTGGAAAACATTTGATGTTCCACAAGTATTTAAATTAAGGATAAATGCCAGTAAATAATTGATTGCTTTACCTCGTCACTTTCTTCATTTTTCATTTCATGTGTACATCAACACATGTTATTATAGTATGCTACCATGCAAATACAATTAAATTAAACATTATAACATGCAAATAATTTAAAATAACATAATGCTAATTAATATTCTGATAACAGCGGGATCATCACCATATCATTATATTAACCTGCCTAACCTTAACCACTCCAAGAATACAAATTAATCTAGAGATAATGTAAATGTAAATGCTACATATCACATTATGTTTCATTTCTTTCATTTAGTTAGATTTTGCATTTTTATTTTATTTTTTTTGAATCTCCATTATAAGAAGTGTCAGCAACAAGACAACGGTGGATGAGGAACTAACTACAGTTTTGATTAGTCCATGGTACATTATATATTTCCAGCTTTTTTTACATATAACTCTTTTTCCCCAGTATTTTACATTAAAAAGGACAGAGTTTAGCAATTGCATAATGAACGGCTATTAAAAGAGGCAGTGGCAAGTAGCATTTAGTATATACATGAATAGATGGATTAGATTAAGTTATAGTATATCAACAAATAAGTCATTATTTTCAATCGTAATACAAATACTCTATATCTTCACACATGCCCTTTATATATGTTAGCCCTGGATTCAGTTTAATATACTTAATATTGATGTGCCCTAGTAAGTACTTCCCAGTGAATAATAGGAGCAATAATAGGTCCATCCTGACTTGTGTTGCACCAGATTCAGCAGTGAATGAATGATGATTCTGTTGCAGTTTAAGACTATCAGGTTTTATTTTAGACCTGCTTCTAGCTGCATATTTTTTGGTGCACAGACTATTTTACAGTAGGTTATAGTTTGAAGAAGACAACACCGCTACATCTTATCCTTCTCCTCACTGTGCAAAGACATTGGTGAACTGCCACAATGTGCACAGATGGCCACTGTCTGGACTACAGGATGTCCACAATATTAAGAGAGAGAAAATCATCCAGCACCATCTTTCAAAGCTTTATTCTTCAATCCATTAAAGTTGTATGTACATCACATCTTGAATGTTTGGCTGGCGAATTTCGTGATCCAAAATGGCTCATAGTCATTTAATATTCTGCGCTGTGCATCAGCAAACTGGAAAGATTGTTTCAATATTGTGAAATTAATAAACACAAACCCAGTTGCACATTTTCTTACTAGCTTGTTTTTTGCAGCTTTTGTAGTCCAAATGACTTGGCTCTCTTGATACCAAATTTCTATAGCTTTTTTTTTATTTTTAATACCTTAAAAAGATTTTGGAAATTTTCACATGAAAGTTTTTTATGCTTTGGTATACGAAACAGGGTAAGGTGCAATTTTTTTAAAGGATCAGCTGACATTTTCATTGATACCAGTTTGGAAACTGTACAACCCTTTGATAACTTTTTATTAAAATTTTCATACAAATTGATCATTAGTATATTTTGATAGATTGCAATTTTGTTTATTTATTGTTATCTGTATAATAGGAAAGGGGGTTGATTAGAATATTTTTTAATATTTTTTTAACCTTTTTTAAAAAAAATTGTAATTTTTTTAAAAAAAATGTTATAATAGGAAAAACTCCAAATTCATCATAAATCAAATTGGCAAATGTGCCCCATTGTACTTGCTAAAATACCTTTTTAAATAGAAAAAAAAAGTTGCCAGCTCTTTTTTTTATAGTAGCCAAAGTAGAGGGGACCAAAAGCTATCAAAATAGTGAATACATCTGTGAATGAGCAAAGCACGATTATAACAAAATTGAAAGCTTTTTACAAGGAAAAACGTGTGTTGCAACTTTTGTGTATAAGCTTTTATTACAGTCATTAAATAGAAGTAAGCATAGGAAAACAGAGTGAATATAAGTGAATGTATTATAAAGCAGATAAAACTATAGCAGATGCCTAGTGCAAGGTTTAATATTTGTGTAATGCCTCTCTAATAAACATTCTTCCACTATGGACTTCAGCCAGCAACCTTCAATGTATGTAAAGCAGAGTCAAAATCATATTTTACTTGTGCCCTAGAATAAACACAACTCAGTTATTTCTTGTATTAGGTTATAATTATTTCTTCTGCCCAGGAGCAAATGGGAATTACAAAGCCAAAACACAATATATTATTAAGGGAACCTTGCTTTGAGACATTACCAACGCTATAGCATTAGCAACACATTGTTACAGAATGATTTTAGAGGAATCAGTAGACTTGTTGTTGTGCCCCGCAGTAGTGCAACTGTTGGGCTGTTAAAGTGCTTGTTTGGAGAAAGGTATGTTAAATCGGTGAATTTTTCACCATGTTGTCAGGAAAGAAAAAAGCCACTTCCTAGACCCAATGAATAGAATCGAGCATAAATAAAAGAAGACTATCCCAAGGCAGGTTCTTAATGTGTAAGATGTATCTGACACATTACTCTGTATGAAACATTTAACATGTAAATGTGATAATGTATCTATTTAACACATTCCCTATACTGTATTTGTTCATCTAACTTTTATGTATCAATGTTTAATACTTGGTTTATACACACACATTGATGTGCTCGGCCTAAATATTTTATTAGCCATTGCAAATGTAGTTCTCAGCGGAGAGAGGGGCACACTAACTAAAGCGAATGTAAAAGCTAAAACGCATTACGCAATAATCAATAGACATCTGCTATGTTTCTTTCCGAGAGTCACAAATATCTTCTGGGCACAAAAGTGCAGATGACTGTAAACAAATATTTTTATTATGTAGTAATAAGACATGCTTTGGGGTGATAATATTTCATTTCATAATAGTCTGAAATGCTGAATTGTTGAGCGTTGTTTGAGCAAATTGTGAATTGCTGTTAAATGTACACAGATGCAAGATATTAGCATTATGTTAGCCACAGATTTTATTACAATGCAGGCAGCTATATATTATCAGGGAACTTTAATTACATTTGCAGTATATAATCTTAACCATGTAGCTGCAGTTCAGTTTTACACAATTTAATTTTTACATTAAAAGTATTGGTAAGTAAACTCCATGGGCTGTTGGTGTTCCACATGTACTGTCCACCCCTGTACTAATCCTAAATACAGTGCTAATATATAATAAAGCTACAATGCAGTGTGCTGAAATCTTAAAGGGGTTTTTCCCTTTCAGCAAATAATTGATGTGCTTTGTGTAAGGAAAAGTTATACAATTTTAAAAATAACTTTCTGTATTAATTCCTCATAGTTTTCTAGATCTCTGCTTGCTGTGCTTCTGTAGAAAGTTTCTATGTTTACTTCCAGTCATCTGTCCATTATCATGTAATGGACAGGCAGGTGCAGGAGCCATTTTCATCATAGAGAGTAATCAGACCCACATGATAATAACGGCCGGTGCAAATGAGTGTCCATCACATAACCATTAACAGATTTCTATCCTCTGGAAGTAAAATAGAATGTTTCTTTAGAAGGACAGCAAGCTGAGATCTAGAATACCATGAGGAATTGATACAGAAAGTATATTATATATAATTTTTCCTTATACAAACACTATCGATTATATGATGATAGTCGACCACCCCTTTAATTCTTAACACAACTTGATCATTACATTGACTTGCATTGTAGATGAAATTCTATGTTACTCTATATACTCTATATCCTATCATGCACATATTATAAACACTAACAGACACAAACAGCTAAAAGTCTCTTTCTCCATTTGTCCTCTCATGCTTCCCCCGTCTTGTGAAATGAACAGCCTTCTGAATTCCATCTGGCTAGAAAGTTGGACAGAAGGCAACTAAGGTGTCAGATTACTTGGATGTTCTATAATTGGTAGATAGAGTGAGGAAGAGCTTAGTCACAGCTACTAAGTCTTCAGTCAGAAGCTCAGTGAGAACTAAAAACCACACACTAAGCCTGCACAGAAGAAAACTGATTTAATGAGCACAAATGGTGTTTGTTACTCTTTTGCTGATTTCTGAAAGGCTTTTGAATGGATGCTATAATGCTTTAAAATATGCTTAAATTTCTGACAGAACTGCTGTAATCCTGCAGGCAGTGGTTAAAGGGTTATTCTCATCTGGGCACAGACATTTAATTTAATTCATAAGCCATATATATATATATATATATATATATATATATATATATATATATATCAATCCTCAAAAATTTAGTCATATGGGCCCATACAAAAGGAGAACAGATGCCGTGGATATGACCACCACTGCCGAAGTGATCATGCAAAGAAACAAATTGGTTTTGCCAAAGTGCAGAAATGGTTGTATCAAAGGACAGGTTTCTTGTTTCTAAAGGACAATATGGCTACATTTCCGGGTAATTATCCTCACATGGGTATGTTTTATTTAATGTATATGGCAGGAGAATTAACTTAAAAGGGAATGCCCTGGTGAGAATACCAATTTGAAGGTTGTCATGAACTCCTGGCTGTATTGAGAATGTGGCTGCAATCAGTCTCAAAATAACCCCTACACCAGAATGTCAAATCTCCAGTTCAGACTGTTACAGCAGCAGCCTATATGAACAGTAAGGTGGCATAAGTAGTAATTGCATATTATGATTAGGGGCCACAATGTTCAAAGCTGAGAAATGTTACGCAAAGGCAAGGAATCTTAGCAAAAAGTCTTGCTGAGCTTATGTTCTCCGCTGTCTTGATGTTATGCTGGTGGTAGTCCAATGGATAGAACAATTAATGAGGCTTATTTTGTAATTTTAGAAATTAAGGTCTGAAAAAAGACTGCACATTTTGAGTTCATTAAAAAAATGTTAAAAGGAAACCTCCCTTTAAACTTACCTCAAATGCTGGGTGATTGGGGGGGGGGCGGATGGTGAATTCCTCTTTTCAGGTTGAGGACTGCATTGTCATACTGCTTAACTTCAAAGGGCTACACTAGTAAAAAGAACACTGGATGTACCTACAACCATAGTACACCTCACATGCTACCCCTTAAAACAAATACTGCATTTGTACAAAAACTAATAAAGAACCAGAGCAGACTACAAATACAATGCACACACAAGACAATAATAATTATGAAGATCATTCCTGGAGCAGACTCACAGAGCATACCTATAATACATGAGAACCCCAGAACAGACGTAGATTATTGAAGACCCCCAAAGCACACCTATAAAACTGTATAATCCAGGAGCAAGCTATAAAACTGAAGACCCCCGGAGCAGACATATAACTTTTAAAGGGGCCCCCACCAGTTCCCACGGTCAGCGACTCAGCTTAGCTGAGTCGCTGACTGTCTCTGTGTGTGATGCTCAGCATCACACATAGGGGTCTAGGATGTCAGCTATGTCAGTGAGACACAGCTGCTATCACTGGAGGAAATCGGCAATGCACTGTTTACAGGGGCTGGCTGGCTATATACTTCCAAAAACATTATTGGAAGGACCCCCACCACCCTTAATCCGGCCCTGCATATAATAGTGGGGACCCTCAGAGCAGATGTATAAAACTGTAGACTCCAAAGCAGACACCAGTACTGGAAACCTCAAAAGCAGGCAAATAACTGTGGATGCTCACCTCCCCAGGCTCCGATTCTCCTTTCTGCTGCACTGCTCAAGCTTCTGATGCTGGCTGCTGTGTTGGCATTAGCACCTAGGGCAGTGGAGTGCCCGGTACAGGAAAGGACCTGAGTGGAGAGTGCCTAACAACTAGATTAGTGTATAAAAAACTACTGACAGGTTTCCCATAAAAGCGTTTTTTGAAATATAAAGATTTAATGGCCTTGGGTTAGCATTCAAGTGGGCCCTTTAGTACTTTAAATGCTCTTGTGCTCCTTAGTTTATCATTGGCTATGGTGCAGATACCCAAAGCTTGTTTGTGACCAGTTTCCTTTAAAACTAAGCAAGTTAGTAACAGTTTAGAAATGAACCTTGAATCATAATTTTTTTTTTAGTTATAAATATAACGCTTCATTTAGGAAGCTATCATTCAGAGAATATATTATATATAGAAATGAATTAAAATGAGTTCTTCTTATTTCTGTGTCACAATTACTCAAGATTTTAGCATGTCAATTTTAGACATATTTTAAATTGTAATTATACACCAACATCTTTACATATACAGATATATTTCTTTGCATTCATTGAGGGGATATGTTGAAAAGAATCACTAAAATCATGGTTAGCTCAACTTTTTAGCAAATTACTTAGTTCATTTTTGTTATTAATAAGGCAATTCAATTTCTAAGATTAATAGAGACATACAAACTAATACATTGACAGCAGGTAGCAGGCTTATTATAATTTCTCTTAAAGGAAACCTACCACCACAAATCTACCTATAAAGGTAGATTGGGTGGTAGGTGGATCAAAGGGACGTGAGGATAGCCCTTTTAAGGGCTAATCCTCACGTCCCCACACTTTTTTGATAACTTTTATTACACATATATTCAAATTTACTTATGCGGCTACTTCTGCATGCGCAGAAGAGCAGGCCCGTGCCTGTTTCGGAGCAGTGACCGCGCAGGCGCAGGCCTGCTCTTCTGCGCATGCGCAAACGGCAGGATCACCAGACGAGGGCGCGCAGCTACGCGGAGCTGCGCACCGAAGATGGGTGAGTAGGAGGGGTAAAGTGGCTACCGGGGCGTGGAGTAGCCGCCTCGTGTAACCTCAGATGCGGCTACTCCACGCCCTAGTAGCCGCATAAGTAAATTTGAATATATGTGTAATAAAAGTTATCAAAAAAGTGTGGGGATGTGAGGATTAGCCCTTAAAAGGGCTATCCTCACGTCCCATTGATCCACCTACCACCCAATCTACCTTTATAGGTAGATTTGTGGTGGTAGGTGCCCTTTAAATGAAGATTGTGTACTTGATACTCTATTATTGTATTAAAAAAAGAAAGAATGCAGAAGTACACTCTAAATGTAATAACAATGTAATAGAGCATGCAAACAAATGTACTAAATGTACTAAACAGAAGATTCCTCACCGTCCATAGTTTCTAATAACCAAAAACTTCTTGTATCACACTCCTTTGTATGTTGGGTGCCTTTCAAGGGATCTGACCCACTGTCGCATATACACAGTATATCCAAGCAATCCGTATTAAGCTCAAAAGAAGGGAAGTTTTATTGCTGCTAAAAGTACATGTGAATTTTCGACTGCAAGATCTTTATCAAACATGTGATATCAAATAGAATAGTAAGGTGATTAGGTAGTTATTCTCATTGCAGTAGGGTATAGACACATATGTGGCACAAATGAGACATGCCCATACGCTACTATGCTGGAATCAATGACCCAATTACCCTGAAGAAAAAAGGAATGATATGTATGCTCACCCGCTCGGTAGTGCTGCTCCATGGGAATAGTGCTGTGTCCACTCAGGAAATAAGGAGCTTGGTTCGGTCCCAAGTATGGAATGAAGGCAAAAAAGATGATCCTTCAGCACCAGTAGTAAAATTTAAATGTTTATAAACATTTAAATTTTACTGCTGGTGCCGAAGGATCATCTTTTTTGCCTTCTTTACCCAATTACCTTACTCTCCTTCAAATCCAGCTGCTTTCATGCTTGATAAAGACCTTGTAGTCAAAACATCACATGCACTTAGGCATAATAAAACTTTACTGCTATTAAGCCTAAATAGGGACTGCTTGGATTCATTTCTTTCATGCCATCCACAGTTTCTTGCTCCCAGTCATTTGATATAGTAAGTATATGATGAGAGTGATCATGATTAAAACCATATAGTGACCCCAAAATTAATATTTATAATAAGGATTGAGGCAAAGTTCAGATCGCTACCCATAATAAAATCCTTTAGAAGGCCATGGGCTGCACACAGAGCAGAGGATGGGAGTCCCGGAATTATAAAGAAATATAATGAAAAGACGTTCCCTCTGCCAGCTGAACAGCCGTGCCAGAACTGTAATAGTTTAAACAGTTCTGGGACGGCTATTCAGCCGATACATGGCTGAATAGATATGTTATGATATGTCAAAATCTAATTTAGATAAATTTTATAAATGAAATATGGTTTGACCATGGGGAAGTTAAAAAGTATGTGGTTGCTTGGTTACTTGAGTATTATTTATCTACAGTGTTGTGTTTTATTCCTACAAGTGTTAATTGCTTTTGAGAACTTTTTATTGTTTATACAACAAAGGTGTTTATTTCTATAAATTCATGTGTTTTATAGAAAACACTGAGCACGTCTAAAATATAAAACCTGCATCTACAGTCATAATGTGAGTTATACTGAATTTATGCCATACAGCAAAATCACAACAAAGCAGACATAAAATTTTGCAGCTGAGGACACACTAGGCAAAAAACAATACATTGAATGACTACAACGGCATTATTGAATTTCAAAGTTGCATTGATGTCTTAAAGTGGTGGTTTAATTACAGCAAATTAATGTTATTGTTTACATAATAAGAAGTTATACAATGTGCCCATACACATTCTATATTAATTACTTATGGTTTCTAAATATGTGCCTGCTGTCATTCTATAGGAAGCTTCAATGTTTACTCCTAGTGGATAGAAATCTGTCCATGGTAATGTGATCTCAAAATGAGCTCTAATTACTTCAATGTGATATATCCTGCTGTGCACCTTTGTGACATCACATGACCATGGTCAAACAATGAATTTTACTATAGAAGAAAAGCAAGCAGGGTTCTAGAAACCCGTGCTACGAAAAGTATGATTGAAACAATAAAATGTCTTTACCAAAACTGGACAACCAATTTAACATTCACGGGGATGTGTCTTGGAGGTTGTTGTCAAACCCTTATGGCAAAATCAATTTCATATTCAAAATACTTTAGCCATTAAAATTATAAGAGATACTGACAAAATATTAGTTTGATTAACATTTACATTACATTGCATATTTTATAAAAGATACCTTTAATTATACTATTTATTTATATTTATATTTTTGGAAAATGTACTAAGATAAAAAAAACTTGTTATATATCCATACCAGCAAACTGTTCACGAAGAAAGCACCCGCTCAATGATTGAAGGAATGAAAGTGGATGCCTCTAATGTGCCTTCTACATACCTGGCAGAGATTGCACGTCTCCTGCAGTCTATTGCTGAGGTGGATCTGCTGCTCAACTCCTCATATCTGAATAAAAAAGACTGTGAAGACCTTTCCAAACAAGATGATTGTCTCAAGGTAAATGATTTCACTAATTACATTAAGAATTGAATCCACTTGATTGTTATTGTTGGATATTGTTAACCATATGATAATGATATCTTTATTTTACCTGTTGATCATTTCATTGGTAGGACTAGTTTTGGAAAAAATAACCTAGAGTTTCCACCTTCTTGTAGCATAAGATTATCTCTACCTTCTATAAATAAAGATTTACTCTAAAGGTAAAATTTTATACTGCAACAAAATAAAACAAAGATGTAATGTTATAATATACAACTCTGGATGGTAAACATTTGATGAATGTAATAAAATGATAAAAACAGATCTCTACCACATTGTACAGGATCTTGAAATTCCTATTTGTATAATTTATGATAATTTATTCAAGATAATAAGTGCCCCCCTATAAAAATTTAAAGAGCCACAATAAACATTAATTGTAATGAACCTCAAAAGCCAGTGCTTAATATTATCACATAAAAGTGATTTCTATCATTGTTGGAATCTGTGATCAGATTTTCACTAATAAATCTAATAAAAGGTTCTCATAGAACTGTACTAACTAATACCCACACTGTCTTCAGCTGAAAAATCTAAGCTTCCTCTTTTCAGAAAATGAACTTTGTAAGCCTACCTGGCACCCTATCAGAAGGAGCAATGAGTCACAAGGCATGTGTGTTCTTCGTTTGAGTTGATGTGTGTCTCTGGCATCTCCCTCATTCCCGCCTCCCTTCGTCTAACATCACCCTCTGCTGTGCTCTGCCAAATAAGGGGTATTCTGGAATCACACAGTTACTTATATGAATAACACATGCCCTTTGTGACTTGCTGCTCTTTCTGGCAGGTGCCAGGTAGTCTTGCAAAGTTCATTTTCTGGGGATGGGAATTATGCATTTTTCAACCAATGACAGTGTAGGTAAGAGTAAGCATAGTGCTTTGAGAACCAGTTATTGGGTTATTAGTGAAAATCTGGTGACAAGTTCCCTTTAAAAGCCGTATCCCATTTCATGTACACCAGGTCTAAAGCTTTGACAAGTAGATACACAATCCTTTCTCTGATGTGTGTCTGAAATTCAACAGAATGAATTTTTTCAGTTTTTACAATTATACACGGTATTGAAAAAGTGCTTATTTTATATGATTTTTTTCTGGTTAAGTGACTTTTTTATTTCTATGTAGTCAACTCACTCACAGTGCTTTAATAATCTGCTGGATTTTAAAAAATGTGCCTACGTTATTGCTGTAATAAAGTTTTATTTTTGCTGACCCCACTTATCAGTTCTAAGCAGTAATTTTCTTCAAATTGAAAACAGTTGGTGGTTTGTTATATGTTCCAAGCTGACATAGTTAAAAGTCTAACACTGGACCAATTTGTTTAAATGTAAAATTACACATCCAAAAGACCTTTGTGATTATGTATAAAGTAAAGTGATTATTGGTTATCTGAAGGCAAAATATTCCTTATGTACACTATTTGCTTATTTATTGGGATTGGTCTATCTCTATTTAAAACTTATGGAAAAATGGATAACTGAAGCAAACAGCATTTTGGTCAACATATTGGTCAGAAACGAATAACATACTGATGACACATGGGGGGGGCATGTATCATAGTTTTTTTCTTCTTTGGTGAACTTTTGAGACATTTGGCAGCTCTTTTTTGTACCTTATGTATGATCCTGTCTTTTTTCTTGTGATACATGTTCAGTTTTTCATGTCCTGGCAGGCGCAAATTTTGGCTTCTTTTTGAGAGTTTTTGTTGCAAATATCTCAAATCCACATGGACACAAGCCACATGATGGGGTTATATGCAGGAGTGGACACTACTGATAATTTGGGCTTTGAGGCTGTGTCCTGCATTTTTCTTTTAAACACATTTTATAAAGTTTTCAACATGTAGTTAACAACAAATAAAAAACAAGCCTGTTTGCTACAGGTAGGGTTGGTATGATAAAGCGACATCAACAGTGTTTATACAGTTATCTGTTCAAACATGTACAACTTATATCTCATAAGCGTATAATGAAACAGGATTTTGCTTATTAATACTAAATAGTGCATGGGAGGAAGGGTGTTACGTTGTTCCTCTTTTCGTTTCGTTTGACACACTGTCCAAGTCCCTGGGGGACGTGTTGACTAGCGTTTTACGTTCTTGTTTCAAGCTACGATCTCCTCCTGTCCAATAACATGCTTTCTGCATTTATCAGATTTTGAGGGCTCCCAGAGAGTTCTTTAGTACTCCCATATTGTAGCATGTTGTCAGCTTGAAACGAGTCACCAATTATACTATTTCTGACCTATTCATGTGCGTAGAAATGAAAGTCTTCCACTTCCGGAAGAAACTCTTTATCTGCTTTTCCTTGTGTCTCATTGTCTCTAATCTATCCAGTCGCACTAAGTATTTCATTTGAGCTACAACTTCTGTAACAGATGGCGTGGACTGTTTTATCCAGTGATTCATAATTACTCGCTTTGCTGATAATATGAATGCGTGTAAATCTGTGCTAACTCTCAACTCTTGTTCCCGACTCCCGTCCCCTTCTATGTCATGAAAAATGAGAAGCAGTGGGTCTAAGGGTAACCTAATTTTACATTTATCTTGTATGTGGTCTCTGATTTGGTTACAGAAGTCTTGGATATTAGAGCAGGCCCAAAGTCCATGCCATACGTCTGTGTTTGGGATCAAGCATTTCAGGCATCCGATTAACCTGTCTGGCTTTGCCTGCATCCTCGGGAGCTTGAAACTGAAATAAGCGTGGTTTATTATCCTAAAATACGTCTCCCTCCATTGTTCACTCAGAATGCACTTTTTTATCTGTGCTCACCCCTTTTCTATCCCCGTTTGTGCGTCCCATTCTGGGAATTTGCGAGCCCAGCATCTACCCACTTTGGCTTTTACCCCTTTGAGCATGGCATCCTTTATGTTACTGTAAGGTACCGATATATTTCGGATGCTCTGTGCTGATCCTAGTTAGGAGTGGAATGAGGTTTCCGAGGCCTCTCCCGTTATATCCTGTATCTTTGAGCGCAGAAAGTTTTGCATATGCTTGAATATAAATGTCACACACCCTGTTAATGAGTATTTTCTCTGAAGTTCTGCCTCTGTACTCCATCGTGGCTCAGTATCATGTAACAGGTCACCCCCTTTTTTTATCGAATTTGCTTTCCAGGGGTTATATAATGTGCTTTCTTTCCCCGGTGTGAAATCTCTGTGTTTCCAGAGCGGCATGTGTTTAGAAATTTGATATGGCAAATTATATAATTTCCTCACCTCCTTCCAGACTATCAACGTGTCCTATAGTACTATTGACTGTCTTGCAATTGGGAGCCATTTGGAGTAGTTACGATGCATCAGTGTCACTATATCATGTGGTGCTGCTAGTGCCCTTTCCAGCGCTGTATTAGAATATTTGGATGTGTCGTGAATCCAGTCTATTACATGTCTAAATAGGCTTGCCAAGTTATAGCCTCTCAAGTTTGGTAAATTGACCCCTACTTCTATTTTCCGCAGAATTAATTTCTTTGCCGCTATCCGTGATCTTTTCCCATCTTCAGATGAAGTTCTTTAGCAACACAGGTATGGTTTGCAACTGGTATAACATTCTGGGGAAAGTTATCATCTTAATTAAGTGACATCTCCCTATCATCGTCAATGGGAGATGTTGCCATCTCTCAAGCTCTCTGATCATCTTTCTTATGAGATGGGGGTAATTTAGAGGATATATGGATTCTGGCATTCGGCCCACCGGAATCCCTAAGTATGTTATATTAGATATTACTCGTTGTATTGGTAGGGTGCTTGGCCATGTGTCGGTCGGGCTGCTTGGCATAATTTCTAATAATTCACTTTTTGAGGCATTTATGCTAAATCCTGCAAATTTTCCAAACTCCGAAACATGGGCTAAGACCTTTTCGAGGTGAAGTATCGGATTGGAAAGAAAAAGAATAATATCATTGGCAAATAGAGCCAATTTAACTTCCTTATCTCCCACTCCAATGCCCCTGTATATTGTTGAATCCTCTAAGGATCTTGCTAAAGGTTCTAGAGCAAGGTCGAATAGGAGGGGTGATAGCGGACACCCTTGTCGTGTCTTTTTCTGTAACTCGAAATGGGTGGAAAGAAATCCTCCCGTACATATCCGGGCCGTGGGAGAATCATATAGACTTCTTAGCAACGTGCAGAATTTCCCCGATATTCCAAACCTCTCAAGCACAGTCCACAACCAGGGCCATCTGATGTTATCAAACACTTTTTCTGCGTCCAGTACTAGGATTGCTGGATGTTTCCCCGGTTGTGGACTGTACTTTATTCTGTCTAAGACTGTCAATACTTTCCATATGTTTGTTAACGCCGCTCTCCCCTTTATGAAGCCCACTTGCAAGTCTCCTATCAGGTGGGGCATATAGTGTGACAGCCTCGCCGCCATGATTTTAGAGATCAGCTTTATGTCTTGGTCTATTAGAGAAATCGGGCGGTATGACCCTGGGTTTAAGGGATCTTTTCCTTCTTTTGGCAGTAATTTTATGTAAGCCGTTTTCGAATGTCTGGGGATTTCGCCTCCCTGCAGCAAGGTGTTGAAATACGTGGTCGGCACAGGAGTTATTTGTTTTTTCAGGGCTTTATAGAACTCTGCTGTGTAGCCGTCAGGGCCCGGGGCCTTGCCGTTCTTCAGTTCGCTAATAGCCCTACTCACTTCCTCTATTGTTATTTCTCCATTGAGGGCTTCTAGCTGCGTCTGTGTAAGTTTGGGGAGTGTGACTTGAGATAGGAAAAGTGGGCCACCCTCTATTCCTTGTACCCCGTCCTTGTACAATGTTTCAAAATAGTCCTTAAAGTTCTTATTCACCTCCTTAGGAGTGGAGGCTACGCCCCCCCTACTGGTGCGCAACGCCTGTATATGTGCAGGTGTGAATCTACCTTTTGCCAGCCTCGCCAGTAGGCGGCCTGACTTATTGCCATGGCGGAACAACACCGATTCAAAAGCCTGACGGTGTATCACTTCCTTCTTGTCTAGCCAGAGATCGTAGTCTGACCTTTCTTGATCCCAAGCCGCCTTCACATCTGGGTTTTGATTCTTTAAGTAATGTGTATATGTTTCCCTTAACAGTTCACTAGCTTTCATATATTGCTGCTCAGTCTTCTATTTTAAGTTGGCTACATAGGCCATAAGCCTACCCCTGATCACTGTTTTAGCTGAGGTCAAATATTGGGCTGGGTCCTCTTTGTGTACACTATTGTCGTTGTCCTGCTCCATCCACCACCCCTCTAAGATTTCTGTAAAGGCATCATCTTTTGTTAGAAAGGCTGGAAAGCGCCATAATATATCAGTGCCCCTGGGCTGTACGTCATGCGAGTCAATCTGCACTGGGGCATGATCTGATATTATCATTTCCCCTATTTCAGAAGAGAGTAATCTTTGGCATGCCCCATCCGATAGGAGTAGGTAGTCTATACACGACCAGCTTAGATGTGGGTGTGGGTAGTGAGTGAATTCCCTCTCGTCTGGGTGAAGTATTCTCCACATATCTTTTAGCCCTGTTTGAGTCACTAATTCAGGTTATAACTGCTCTGCCGTTTGACTAGAATGTGCTGCTGTATTTTGGGGTCTGCTCTGCTGCTTTTGGTCTTCAACTGGCCTCATTACTGTGTTTAAATCCCCTCCTACTATCTTTAGGGCGCATTGATCTTTTAGAAGTACTATTGCAAGTTGTGTCAAGAAGGTTTTGTTTCTGTCATTTGGCCCATACACACTATAATTTGACCAAGTTTCATTTTGAAATTCGATTTGAATCGAGATCCATCTTCCCTCTTTGTCATGCTGTGCGTGCACCAGTTTCCCCGTGAAATTTTTGTGTAGCAATATCAGTACCCCTGCTTTCCCCTGTTGGGAGGGTGACCCAAACATCTGTCCTACCCAGTACTTTTGGAGGCGGAAATAGTCGCATTCCTCCAAATGGGTTTCCTGTAAGAGCGCCACATCCGGGCAAATCCTACCTAAGTGACGTAGTACCTTTGAACATTTTTGCGGAGAACGCAATTGTGTCCTGCATTTTTAAGTAATCTAGTCACACCCTAGGGAGATGACGACAGATGAGGCTGCGTTCAAACGTGGTGTTAAGGTGCGGTCACACGTTGAGTTCTGAAACCTATTACAACAGCTGAGGACAGGTGATTTACCTTATAACTTTACTGTTAACATTTGCCTTTACAAAACGCATTGTAAATGTGATGTTAACACATGTGTTAATGTCACATTTATATTGCGTTTTGTAAACACAAATGTTAACAGTAATGTAATTACTCAGAGGTAATAGGTTTCAAAAAGCAATCAAAACGCAACGTGTGACCTCACCCTTAGTAGTAACAAATAAATAAATTAAAAAAAGAAAATAAAAATATTTATGAATTTTCCAAAAAGAGGTTACTGTACAAAATTTTGAACATTTAAAGCATGTGAAATTATTCCAATTTACATGTTAATCCATGGACTGTTGGAGGAGCCCCCCACATGTCCTTTTAGAACACAAAGAAAGAAGTTAAATTACCTGCTAAGTCTTATCAGAGTTCAGTGCATAGAAATAATACTTTTCAATAGTTTTTAGACTGTTAATCACTAAGTATCTAATATTGCTAATAATGTATGTAGGTTGTTTCAACAAAGCAATTTCCTTCCTTCATTAGCAGTAATTACCATCAATATGATGAAAAGTACATTCTTCAGGTACAAGAAGGTCATAAAGGAAGTAAATCACTAGCAATTATTTAGCTTATGCCAATGTTTATGTAATGTAAATGTCCAGCATAATGCAGAGTGGTGAGTCAATGACCCTGTTAGAGATTGTTCCCTCACGGGAAGATGAAGTTATTTTTTTTGATAACATAACTTGTGAATTCTGAATTATTCTTGCTGGTCTTTTTTATAAAACATGATAGAGTTATATTAGCCACTTTTACACTTTATACAAGTTTTAATTCTACAGTGCTTGAGTTTTGACATTACATTTTGACTCCAGGACAAATCTTGCAAGTATACGTCTTTTTAAAGGGGCTACTTTTACTTAGTATCACTTAACCCCTTGCCGCCGAAGCCACTTTTCACCTTCCTGACACAATCCATTTTTTCAAATCCATATGTCACTATAAGTGGCTATAACTTCGTAATGCTTTAACATATGCCAGTGATTTTGAAACTTTCTCGTGACACTTTGTACGTGGCACTCGTTATAGAAACTACACCCCTTAACATATGTAAAACAACTTTTATGAAGTTTGTTAACCCTTTAATTGTTTTACAGGGGTTAAAACTATATAGGATGCAATTTTCAAATGTATTTTTTTTTGTGGGCTAAATGAATGTGTTTTTCATAAACTGTACACATTATAAGTGGATAAAATGCCACAAAGTTATTGATAGCCAAATTCTCCCAAGTACGCCAAAACCCAATTTGTGGTGGAAAACTGCTGTATGGGCACATGCCAGGGCATTGAAGGGAAGCTGCGGCATTCTGAGAAAATTTTCATTGTCACTTTTTATTGGCTATACAACCATAATTTTTTTGGCAACTTGGACATATAAGGGCTTATTTTCTGCAAAATTAGAAGCACTTTACAAACACTTAATTTTAGTGGGTTATTGATGAGATTTTATTAACTCTTGAATGTATAGAGGAAAATAAAATCTTGAATTTTCAGTTTGTATTTTTTGGGGCTATACACCTTACCATAAAAATAATATATTATCTTTATTCTATAGATTTAAACCATGATAAATATGGTGCATGAAACACATTTAACCCCTAGGACTCTTACTGTAGGTAGTAATGAATTGAGAAGTTTGGTTTACTGCACTTAGTGCTATTGACACTTTACTTTTTGCAAGTGGTCAGACAAAATATAGTAGCAAACACAGTACACTAAAATATGTATCTTTCCTATGCTAGAAAATTGGTACTAGGTACAAAGAGTGAGTGCAGTCAGTGAAAATTGGTCCCCCATTTACACCAACTTCACCCCACGTGGGCATGAAAAGACATAAAGGTGGTTTGACATGCAGTGGATAAGGCTAGTGCAGGGCACTTACAAGCTATATCCTGCACCTGTTCAGAGTATAGCACAATTCTACGCCAGGCCAGAACTGGCATAGAATTGTCTTGTCAGGGTCAGCATATGATAAATTTCCCCCAATGAGTTCAGTTCAGCTAATTGGCATTCAGGTTGGTAATTACAACTGACGTGAGAAATAAGTTTCAATTGTTGAAATTGACCTGTTAAAGAGCCCTAAGTGCTTTATTTATAAAAACTTGCATGTGATCCTGTAATGGCTGACTGTCCGAATGAAGAAAGGACCAACTTGACAATACAAATATTAGTAAAATGTGTCAAGTTCTCAAAATTTAGCACAAGTATTAGCACAAGTTTTATTTACAAATAGATATACTCCAAAATGATCAGGTTATATCTCAGTCTTTTTAAGGAGGTAATGAGAATTATTCTAGAGTAGACATCTTGATGTGCCACCCTGCCCAGCGCATTACGTTTGGTATACTTCAGGCTCTACTAAGTGTAAATTTTTGTTATAACCAGTGCCAGGAATTGCCGCTGACTATAGTTAGTACTCTGGTTTAGGGCACCCCTGGCCTGGCCCGCTGTGCATCCCACCAAAACTTGCTCCACACCCTATCCTGCCGACATGGCATGGAAGTGGCATAATGAGTATAAAAGTTGCAATTCCAGGCCATTCCACAAATTGCTACTTTTTCATGACTTGAATGCCCTTACAAACCTTGATAAATGCCCCTCCCCCCATGAGTAGGATATTTTCATTACACACTGTACAATTTAACACTTGGCTGCCTTATAATTAGTTGCCTATGTGTTGCTCACTTATATTGTTATGTACACGGTATAACACAAGGATGTTATGGAGGTATTGATATCTTTAATAGCAAGTGAATTTTAGTCCTTTCCTACATAAAGTCAGTACTATACTTGTATTCGGGAAGGATCTATTGATTTATCAATCTTGAGAAGACAGTTTTTACTGCAATGCTGTATCCATTTGTGTGTGTAAGTATAAATCTAACAAAATAGAACAACCTTGATTGGAATCAATTACAGCTCAGTTAATGTAGTATACTACAAGAAAAGTACTGTCTTTTATGTAGCACTCTAATAGATCTTTGATCTGAAACACCAGAGAGCTATTGAAATGGTTGAATAGAGTCTTATTTGTTTCTATGGCAGTAAACTATACAGCAGGACATATCTCATTTTTCTTTGACTTAGGATATCAGAACATTGCCTAGATCTGGTTTATCTGATGGATTACCTAGGACAAGAAGGTTTATATGCATCATGTAGCCATAGACTGGCTTTGTTTCCCCAGGTGCTTTCTATACTTGTAAGACTATTTGCACAAAGTCTTTGAGTAAGTGATTTTTTCCATTGCCATTTCTTTAAAAGAATGTGCCTGAAAATACTGATATATTGGGGCAGATTTGGGAAACTTTCTAAAGAGATAAATGGATTCTGTTGCCCATAGCAACCAATTAAAAAGCAGCTTTCTTTTTTTCACCTAAGGATATGAAAGCTTTACTGTGATTACTTGTGCAACAAAGACAGTTTTTCATTTATACAGTGTAATAAATCTCCCCCAACATGTAAGTCTCAGTGCAGGTTACTAGATGGCTCATGAAACTTTATTATATATGCTGTATGGATTCCTGTGTCATGCATTGGTAGGACAATTTGGAACATTCTGCATATCCCAAATCCCCCTATATTACTTCTATCCAGGGGCACAAAATAAAATTCCATCTGTCAGAAGGAATGAAAGGTCTCAGGATTTATAGCCAAAAGCAGGAGTGGATACAGAACACAGAGGACATGCAAGTATCCCATTCACTGGTCATCTCTGTTTTGGATCCACTCCTGTTTGTTTTTGGCTTTAGCAATGCTGATGATGGATTATTGACTGATTGAAAGCAGAAAAGAAGGGCAAAATGATCAGTGATGCAAGTGCAAAATTACTGCCGACACCCTATCCACTCTTTTGGGGGGTTTCTACATGTATCCGCGTTTAACAGAACAGGTTCTGTCGTAATCTATGGAATCATCTGATGTCAGTGTAAAAAGAGTGCACTCTTTGATGTTATAGTGGGATCTTGGCCCTCAGCTCAGTCCTTTCGACTGACAGACGTTACCTTGTCAGGCTGCGTTCCTGCTTCACTTATTTGGGGAAGTTGGCCTCTGTAGGTGCACATGGAATTGAAGAGTGAAGCGATTCTAAGAGCGACGGCTGTCATGTGTGTGTCATACTAAAACACAGCACTGTTTGAAGACCAAACCATGCTCCCTATGCAGATTTGAGCATGGCACAATTTTCTACAATACCCTACAGGCTCTCTGCAGCCAAGAAATACCTGTTTTTTCGTCATGATCCAGGTCGAATCAAATTTTTTCGAAAAATTCAGGGAACCTGGTTGAATCGAATTTTTGAAAAATTTGCCCATCTCTACAATAGTATATAGAGTACAACTGTAGATCATTCATCCTCAGTATAACTACATCAATCTTGTGAAGGCCTTAGAGTTTCAGAATCAGACATTTGTGGCAAAGTGAGTTTAAAAAAAAAATAAGCTAAGCTCTGAAAATCTCAAAGAACACAGTTCAATCCATATGGCACAACTGCTAACCTACCAAGATATGTCGATCCTAAACTGACAGCTCAGAAAAGAAAATGCTTTTGCAACACCCTGTAAATATAAAGCTAGAAAATGACTCCATGTTTAGATGCAGGTTACATGGAAATTCGGGAGCATTTATTTAGTAAATCTAGCCCAGGTATCAGTTTTGCTTGGAGTAATTTTTAGAATATATTACATTTATATTGTAAACGTGATTAAACTCCTATTTTGCATTATAAGGCAAAATGTGGATGATATCTAAACCTTACCCTTTTTCGGTCTAAAGTAATAAATATGGATCTTCCCCAGCAAAACTGCAATAATTACAGTACTTCATTAACGCTCGACTGTAGTTTAATCCTACAGACAATACCTGTTTTCTCAGAATCCCCTACATTTCCATGTAATCATATGTGCAGTGATTCAGTCCTCCCAGAGATTGAGCACTTTTTATAGTAAAACTGTCAGATGATGGTTATGCAGCTCCACATGGGAATAGATTTTTATACAGGGTGTTGTCCTTTGATTGTCAGCAAAAGACAAATTTGAGAAGGAGAGAATGAACTGGACTGCAAGTCTGTATTGCTACAATTTCTCTTGTACAAGAGCATGGAGATGGATCCTCTCCCTAAAGGCTGGTGTCACTCCAGTTGTTAATGGCTTTCTCTAATCCTTTTTTCTTAGAAATGAAAGTCATATGCTCTTTTCTTAACCAGGTTACACGGGTTTCCCATGGCACTCTCATACTTAAAATAGCTTAAAGCTACCTTTTCTCTTGTCCACATAGAATAATTTATCATTATGTTTTCCCAATACAATGTTGTTGATAATAATACAAATGAATTTAGGAAATGAAAAAACTATCAATTAAATTAGTAGAATGTAGAGTATGTTACATAAAAGAAACAGTAGCTTAAAGTGAATGTCGACCTTTTTAAATGAGGTTATTTTAATGTCTATTAATCTATGCTGATTCATTGATTATAGCAGGCAGAGCACCACTTGCTTTTTAAAGAAATCAGTTTCATCTACATCACTAAAGGGAGGCGCTATTTAAATCCCAATATACTTTTGTGATTTTTTACTACTGGCCCTGGAAAGTTAATATTTACATAGGAACTAACTTCAATTATTGCATGTATATAAGCTAAATAATAGCTGGCATATGTTTGACGTTCTGCCGTATGGACTGTGACTGTCTAAAGAAGCAGGAAGAGTTTAAAGTGTTTTCCTGGGAATTTTATATTGATGACCATGGAATTAAGAGTGCAGTGTTACTGTTATTTGGGTATGTCATCTGTCAGAACTCCCAGAGGTTGTGGTTCAATATTATGGGTTTTCCTGGCTGATTGATACTCTCTTATTGATACTCTCTCAGCTGGGATTGTGTATGCACATGGCTCCATGACTACCTAGACTCTATTTCTTCTTGTATTGTTACACAAGTCTTCTGACTCTTTGTTTATATATATATATATTTTATCTTGTTTTTGCTGTAATTCTGACCTTGCTTACTGTCTGTCTTCCATTTTTGTTTGTTTACCCTACTGTACAGGGTAGGGACAACATCACAGTTGTCTACTGCATATTCATGCAGGTTGGATATATGGGCAGAGATAGAGGCTGTGGGAAGTACAGGGCTCATACTTCTTCCCTGCTTTGGCATTATCAATATCGGTTTGTTGGGGTCCTAATGCCTCGGACAAAAGAATCAGTTGCTTGCATGTTGTTGAATAATATATGTTTTGGCCTAATAACTCCAGTCCTATGGTTCAGGTTTACTATATACCTATAGTATATCAGCTTTCGGCAATTTTTTTGGAAAATTTTCTTTAAGAGGTTACTAAATCAGACAACTTCTTTAAAGTGTTACACACCCTCTTGATATATTGTTTTCCAATAATCATTTCATGATGAAGTTATTTTATTTCATTATATGATATTCTGAAAAAAAAAATAGTATTGTCTAGACATTAAAACTGACGAGGCTTCTCTAAATTGAAAAAAGGATGCAATTTGTCCTAATTGTGTGTCAATAACAGCCATTATATCATTTAGTGCACAGAATAACCTTTGCTTTCAAGCAATTATAAGGAAACAAGTGACATGTTTTGATTTATTGCTTTTAAGACCTATTCATTAATTCCCATTGTCAGATGCTCAGATCCCATAATAAATATTTCCATCTCTATTGTTCATTCTCTGAGGCATAAAAGTAAATGGCATTAAGTGAGTGCCCTGGGGCGATCATGCTCAGGAAAATTCATCGAGCCGACTGTCTTTCAAGCTGCAAGCTCACAATCTGTTTGTGTTAGTATATTGTGTCACCCTCATGGTCACTGGCAACAGCAGCTAAGAAAATTGTTACCTTACACCACACTATTTATTGGCCTGAAGGGCAGAAAAATGTGTCAGAGTTAATAATCACAATGTATATGTAACCATCCCCAGGTAATCGTAAGTGTGGAAATGCTAAAATAATTGCTAGGGGAGACTGTAAATTTGTATTAAGTGATATATGTCCACACTGCTACATTATCCCACAAAAATTCATTACTAAGCTAAGATGTACAGGTGTAAAAAATATATATTTTATTACAGTATTATTTTTATTTATTTTATTTATGAGAAACTGTATATTGCAAAACTAAGATTTATGAGCTGGTACTTAAAAATGAATCAAAATCAATATGAATCAAATTTTTACTTTTACTGTTATTTGGCTGTAACATTGATGCTTATCTATAATAAGAGAGTTATGGGTCTCTGGGTATATATAAATGTACCATTGTATATACTATATATATATATATTCTACATGCACAGACACAAACCGATTCAGGGTAAATGTAGCTTAATATCTTTTGATAAAAACATTTCTTCCTACAGCATTTCTAAACAAACACTTATATGAGGAGTCAATATTGAAAAATCACAGCTGGTTTTGTCAAGAGATATATTCTACACGTCTATAAAAAAATGGGTTCCATTTTTTATACATGTAAATCTAATTCTGAGAACTACCTGGTATAGCCCAGCAAGGGCCATATAACAGACTACCATTGTTACTACAAAAACTTTCGTCTGCTTCCGTCTGCTTGCAACATTATTGGCCAACATGTTTAATCACTATTATAAAAAAAAACCATGTGAGGATATCAATGTATTTCTTTGTAGCCTACATCTGGGCCTTTAACAATTTTTATTTCAACAAATCTTTTTTTATCACAATTCACTTGACATGGAAAACTTTATTAAACCTTTTCCATTCTTATCATTTGAAACTGATTTGTCAGCTATTTTACTTCACTATTTTGTTGTTGTTTTGTTTTGTTGTTCCAGAACATAAAAGAAATCCTAGGGAGACTATCAGGTCAAATCGGGTTCACTCAAGGCAGAAAGAATACAGTTCTCCAATCAGCTACACCAAAAGAAAATGAGAAAATACAACAAAAACTGGCAGAGCTTTCCTTCCAGTGGGAAAATATCAACAGGTTGTACCGAGATCGTCAAGAGTAAGTTTTTAGCACTTGTGAAATATGTTTTTATATTTTAAGTAGAGATGAGCGAACACTAAAATGCTCGGGTACTCGTTATTCGAGACGAACTTTTCCCGATGCTCGAGTGCTCGTCTCGAATAACGAACCCCATTGAAGTCAATGGGAGACTCGAGCATTTTTCAAGGGGACCAAGGCTCTGCACAGGGAAGCTTGGCCAAACACCTGGGAACCTCAGAAAAGGATGGAAACACCACGGAAATGGACAGGAAACAGCAGGGGCAGCATGCATGGATGCCTCTGAGGCTGCATAATCGCACCATTATGCCAAAATTATGGGCAACAGCATGGCCATGACAGAGTGACAGAATGAAGCTAGATAGCATCTAAAACATCCAATAATTGACCCTGACACTATAGGGGACGGCATGCAGAGGCAGCGGCAGCAGGCTAGAGAGTGTCATGGCGACATACCCTAAATGGACTCAGGCTTCAAACCAATGGGTGGCAGAGAGGAACCAAAGGAGGTGAGCAAGAAGCGCTCAAATAATATCGGTACATGATAAAAGTTTGCCAGTATATTTTGTGGATTACACAGCAGGGTGGCGACAAAGTTAACATGGAAGCCATGAAAACAACCCAAAATTCTGCCTGACACAGCTCGTTTGATAAGGGGACGATGTATGGAGGCAGTGAACTAGTAGTAGATTAAAGGTGCTGCAGTTAAAACTATGTTAGTTGGATCTTGGCATGGAGCTGGCGCTCCGCTGCCAGGCGAGCTTTCGCCAATCCAAGCCCCTGTCTCTAGGCTACTCCCCAAACAGCACTTCTAAGAACCTTTTGTATAAGATCAAGTGTAGTAGCGTTCTTATAAGTTTAGGATATGCCGGGTGAGGGGAATGTAAACAGATGCGCAAGAAGCGCTGAAATAATATCCCTAAATGGTAAAAGTTTGCAAGTATATTTTGGGGATTACACAGCAGGGTGGCGACAAAGTTAACAACTTTGATGTGGAATGCCCTGTAATAGCTCTTGGGCGGTGTGCCTTTTATCGCCTAGGCTCAGCAGTTTCAGCACCGCCTGCTGTCGCTTAGCGACGGCACTGCTGCTGTGCCTAGAGCTACCGACTGATGGCGCCATGCCCACGGATGGTAATTCGGAGGAGGAGGAGGTGGAGGAGGGGTGGGAGGAGGTATAGTAGGCCTTTGAGACCTGGACCGAGGTAGGCCCCGCAATTCTCTGCGTCGGCAGTATATGACCAGCCCCAGGGTCAGACTCGGTCCCAGCCTGCACCAAGTTAAGTGTAGTAGCGTTCTTATAAGTTTGGGATATGGCGGGTGAGGGGAATGTAAACAGATGCGCAAGAAGCGCATGATGCGCATGGAGCTGGCGTTCCGCTGCCAGGCGAGCTTTCGCCAATCCAAGCCCCTGTCTCTAGGCTACTCCCCAAACAGCACTTCTAAGAACCTTTTGTATAAGATCAAGTGTAGTAGCGTTCTTATAAGTTTAGGATATGCCGGGTGAGGGGAATGTAAACAGATGCGCAAGAAGCGCTGAAATAATATCCCTAAATGGTAAAAGTTTGCAAGTATATTTTGGGGATTACACAGCAGGGTGGCGACAAAGTTAACAACTTTGATGTGGAATGCCCTGTAATAGCTCTTGGGCGGTGTGCCTTTTATCGCCTAGGCTCAGCAGTTTCAGCACCGCCTGCTGTCGCTTAGCGACGGCACTGCTGCTGTGCCTAGAGCTACCGACTGATGGCGCCATGCCCACGGATGGTAATTCGGAGGAGGAGGAGGTGGAGGAGGGGTGGGAGGAGGTATAGTAGGCCTTTGAGACCTGGACCGAGGTAGGCCCCGCAATTCTCTGCGTCGGCAGTATATGACCAGCCCCAGGGTCAGACTCGGTCCCAGCCTGCACCAAGTTAAGTGTAGTAGCGTTCTCATAAGTTTGGGATATGGCGGGTGAGGGGAATGTAAACAGATGCGCAAGAAGCGCATGATGCGCATGGAGCTGGCGTTCCGCTGCCAGGCGAGCTTTCGCCAATCCAAGCCCCTGTCTCTAGGCTACTCCCCAAACAGCACTTCTAAGAACCTTTTGTATAAGATCAAGTGTAGTAGCGTTCTTATAAGTTTAGGATATGCCGGGTGAGGGGAATGTAAACAGATGCGCAAGAAGCGCTGAAATAATATCCCTAAATGGTAAAAGTTTGCCAGTATATTTTGTGGATAACACAGCAGGGTGGCGACAAAGTTAACAACTTTGATGTGGAATCCATGAAAACAACCCAAATTTCTGCCTGACACACCTCGTTTGATAAAGGGACGATGTATGGAGGCAGCTATATGGACGACTTTTGGAGGTAGCAATGGAGACAACGTGTGGAGGCTGCTATGGAGACAATTTAATTTGGATAGTGCCTGTATGTGGCAGTCCCAAACATTTTTCAAACCAGAGGAGCAGGTAGGTGGCCCTCCAGTAAAATGGGATAGATTGAGTGCCTGTATGTGGCAGTCCCAAAAATGTTTCAAACCAGAGGAGCAGGTAGGTGGCCCTCCAGTAAAATGGAATAGATTGAGTGCCTGTATGTGGCAGTCCCAAAAATTGTTCAAACCAGAGGAGCAGGTAGGTGGCCCTGCAGTAAAATGGAATAGATTGAGTGCCTGTATGTGGCAGTCCCAAAAATTGTTCAAACCAGAGGTGCAGGTAGGTGGCCCTGCAGTAAAATGGAATAGATTGAGTGCCTGTATGTGGCAGTCCCAAAAATGTTTCAAACCAGAGGAGCAGGTAGGTGGCCCTCCAGTAAAATGGGATAGATTGAGTGCCTGTATGTGGCAGTCCCAAAAATGTTTCAAACCAGAGGAGCAGGTAGGTGGCCCTCCAGTAAAATGGAATAGATTGAGTGCCTGTATGTGGCAGTCCCAAAAATTGTTCAAACCAGAGGAGCAGGTAGGTGGCCCTGCAGTAAAATGGAATAGATTGAGTGCCTGTATGTGGCAGTCCCAAAAATTGTTCAAACCAGAGGAGCAGGTAGGTGGCCCTGCAGTAAAATGGAATAGATTGAGTGCCTGTATGTGGCAGTCCCAAAAATGTTTCAAACCAGAGGAGCAGGTAGGTGGCCCTCCAGTAAAATGGGATAGATTGAGTGCCTGTATGTGGCAGTCCCAAAAATGTTTCAAACCAGAGGAGCAGGTAGGTGGCCCTCCAGTAAAATGGAATAGATTGAGTGCCTGTATGTGGCAGTCCCAAAAATTGTTCAAACCAGAGGAGCAGGTAGGTGGCCCTGCAGTAAAATGGAATAGATTGAGTGCCTGTATGTGGCAGTCCCAAAAATTGTTCAAACCAGAGGTGCAGGTAGGTGGCCCTGCAGTAAAATGGAATAGATTGAGTGCCTGTATGTGGCAGTCCCAAAAATGTTTCAAACCAGAGGAGCAGGTAGGTGGCCCTCCAGTAAAATGGGATAGATTGAGTGCCTGTATGTGGCAGTCCCAAAAATGTTTCAAACCAGAGGAGCAGGTAGGTGGCCCTCCAGTAAAATGGAATAGATTGAGTGCCTGTATGTGGCAGTCCCAAAAATTGTTCAAACCAGAGGAGCAGGTAGGTGGCCCTGCAGTAAAATGGAATAGATTGAGTGCCTGTATGTGGCAGTCCCAAAAATTGTTCAAACCAGAGGAGCAGGTAGGTGGCCCTGCAGTAAAATGGAATAGATTGAGTGCCTGTATGTGGCAGTCCCAAAAATGTTTCAAACCAGAGGAGCAGGTAGGTGGCCCTCCAGTAAAATGGGATAGATTGAGTGCCTGTATGTGGCAGTCCCAAAAATGTTTCAAACCAGAGGAGCAGGTAGGTGGCCCTCCAGTAAAATGGAATAGATTGAGTGCCTGTATGTGGCAGTCCCAAAAATTGTTCAAACCAGAGGAGCAGGTAGGTGGCCCTGCAGTAAAATGGAATAGATTGAGTGCCTGTATGTGGCAGTCCCAAAAATTGTTCAAACCAGAGGAGCAGGTAGGTGGCCCTGCAGTAAAATGGAATAGATTGAGTGCCTGTATGTGGCAGTCCCAAAAATTGTTCAAACCAGAGGAGCAGGTAGGTGGCCCTGCAGTAAAATGGAATAGATTGAGTGCCTGTATGTGGCAGTCCCAAAAATTGTTCAAACCAGAGGAGCAGGTAGGTGGCCCTGCAGTAAAATGGAATAGATTGAGTGCCTGTATGTGGCAGTCCCAAAAATGTTTCAAACCAGAGGAGCAGGTAGGTGGCCCTGCAGTAAAATGGAATAGATTGAGTGCCTGTATGTGGCAGTCCCAAAAATTGTTCAAACCAGAGGAGCAGGTAGGTGGCCCTGCAGTAAAATGGAATAGATTGAGTGCCTGTATGTGGCAGTCCCAAAAATGTTTCAAACCAGAGGAGCAGGTAGGTGGCCCTCCAGTAAAATGGAATAGATTGAGTGCCTGTATGTGGCAGTCCCAAAAATTGTTCAAACCAGAGGAGCAGGTAGGTGGCCCTGCAGTAAAATGGAATAGATTGAGTGCCTGTATGTGGCAGTCCCAAAAATTTTTTAAAACAGAGGACCGGGTAGGTGGCCCTCCAGAAAAATGGAATAGATTGAGTGCCTGTATGTGGCACTCACAAAAATTGTTTCAAACAGAGGACCGGGTAGGTGGCCCTCCAGAAAAATTAAATGCATGAAGTACTATAGCAAGAGCCAGTGGGCCCTGTCAAAAAATAGCCAGTTTCCTCTGCTTTACTGTACAAAGAGGAGGAGAAGGAGGAAAATGAGGAGGAGGAGGAGGAGTGGATCAATTATTCAGGTTGAGCTTCCTTCACCTGGTGGAGATTGGAAATTCTGAGAAATCCAGCCTTTATTCATTTTAATAAGCGTCAGCCTGTCAGCGCTGTCAGTCGACAGGCGTGTACGCTTATCGGTGATGATGCCACCAGCTGCACTGAAAACCCGCTCGGACAAGACGCTAGCGGCAGGGCAGGCAAGAACCTCCAAGGCGTACAGCGCCAGTTCGTGCCACATGTCCAGCTTTGAAACCCAGTAGTTGTAGGGAGCTGTGTGATCATTTAGGACGATGGTATGGTCAGCTACGTACTCCCTCACCATCTTTCTGTAAAGATCAGCCCTACTCTGCCGAGACTGGGGACAGGTGACAGTGTCTTGCTGGGGTGACATAAAGCTGGCAAAAGCCTTGTAAAGCGTACCCTTGCCAGTGCTGGACAAGCTGCCTGCTCGCCTACTCTCCCTCGCTACTTGTCCCGCAGAACTACGCACTCTGCCGCTAGCGCTGTCAGAAGGGAAATACTGTTTCAGCTTGTGCACCAGGGCCTGCTGGTATTCATGCATTCTCACACTCCTTTCCTCTCCAGGGATGAGAGTGGGAAGATTTTGCTTGTACCGTGGGTCCAGGAGAGTGAACACCCAGTAATCGGTGCTGGAATAAATTCTTTGAACGCGAGGGTCACGGGATAGGCAGCCTAGCATGAAATCTGCCATATGCGCCAGAGTACCAACGCGTAAGAATTCACTCCCCTCACTGGCCTGACTGTCCATTTCCTCCTCCTCCAACTCCTCCAACTCCTCTTCTTCTGCCCATACACGCTGAACAGTGAAGGACTCAACAATGGTCCCCTCTTGTGTCTCGCCAACATTCTCCTCCTCTTCCTCCTCCACCTCCACCTCCTCCGATATGCGCTGAGAAACAGACCTCAGGGTGCTTTGGCTATCAACAAGGGAATATTCTTCCCCCGTCTCTTGTGACGAGCGCAAAGCTTCCGACTTCATGCTGACCAGAGAGTTTTTCAACAGGCCAAGCAGCGGGATGGTGAGGCTGATGATGGCGGCATCGCCACTGACCATCTGTGTTGACTCCTCAAAGTTACTCAGCACCTGACAGATATCAGACATCCACGTCCACTCCTCATTGTAGACTTGAGGAAGCTGACTGACCTGACTACCAGTTCTGGTGGAAGTTGACATCTGGCAGTCTACAATCGCTCTGCGCTGCTGGTAAACTCTGGATAACATGGTCAGTGTTGAATTCCACCTCGTGGGCACGTCGCACAACAGTCGGTGAGCGGGCAGTTGGAGGCGGCGCTGCGCTGCCCTGAGAGTGGCAGCATCTGGGCTGGACTTCCTGAAATGCGCACAGATGCGGCGCACCTTCGTGAGCAAATCAGACAGATTGGGGTATGTCTTGAGGAAACGCTGCACTATCAGATTTAACACATGGGCCAGGCATGGCACATGTGTCAGTCTGCCGAGTTGCAGAGCCGCCACCAGGTTACGGCCGTTGTCACACACAACCATTCCCGGCTTGAGGTTCAGCGGTGCCAGCCACAGATCAGTCTGCGCCGTGATGCCCTGTAATAGCTCTTGGGCGGTGTGCCTTTTGTCGCCTAGGCTCAGCAGTTTGAGCACCGCCTGCTGTCGCTTAGCGACGGCACTGCTGCTGTGCCTAGAGCTACCGACTGATGGCGCCGTGCCCACGGATGGTAGTTCGGAGGAGGAGGTGGAGGAGGGGTGGGAGGAGGAGGAGGCATAGTAGGCCTGAAACACCTGGACCGAGGTAGGCCCCGCAATCCTCGGCGTCGGCAGTATATGAGCAGCCCCAGGGTCAGACTCGGTCCCAGCCTCCACCAAGTTAACCCAATGTGCCGTCAGCGATATATAGTGGCCCTGCCCGGCAGCACTCGTCCACGTGTCCGTGGTCAGGTGGACCTTGTCAGAAACGGCGTTGGTCAGGGCACGGATGATGTTGTCTGACACGTGCTGGTGCAGGGCTGGGACGGCACATCGGGAAAAGTAGTGGCGGCTGGGGACCGAATACCGAGGGGCGGCCGCCGCCATGAGGTTGCGAAAGGCCTCGGTCTCTACTAGCCTATAGGGCAGCATCTCCAGGCTAAGCAATCTGGAGATGTGCACAATAAGGGCTTGGGCGTGCGGGTGGGTTGCACTATATTTGCGTTTCCGCTCCAGCGTCTGGGGTATGGAGAGCTGAACGCTGGTGGATGCTGTGGAGGATCGTGGAGGCGACGATGGGGTTTTTGTGGCAGGGTCCTGGGCAGGGGGCTGACTAGCAGCTGACACAGGGGAAGGAGCAGTGGTGTGCACGGCCGGAGGTGAACGGGCTTGTTGCCACTGAGTGG
This sequence comes from Engystomops pustulosus, assembly GCF_040894005.1. Lineage (NCBI taxonomy): Eukaryota > Metazoa > Chordata > Amphibia > Anura > Leptodactylidae > Engystomops > Engystomops pustulosus. Next base: position 108,329,405 of record NC_092412.1, on the reverse strand, counting down.
GGTGCTTAGCATTCATATGCCTGCGCATACTGGTGGTAGTTAAGCTAGTAGTGGTGGAACCCCTGCTGAGCCTGGTTTGGCAAATGTTGCACACCACAGTCCGTCGGTCATCCGGTGTTTCCTTAAAGAACCTCCACACTTCTGAAGATCTAGCCCTCGCCGCAAGAGCCCTCACCACGGGAGCTTCACTAGTTGACAGTGGCGCTGATGCACCAGCTCTGGCCCTGCCTCTCCGTCTGGCCCCACCACTGCCTCTTCCAACCTGTTCAGGTCGAGGACTCTCCTCCGTCTCAGAAGCACTGTGTTCACCCGGCCTCTCAACCCAGCTTGGGTCTGTCACCTCATCATCCTCCGATCCCTCAGTCTGCTCCCCCCTCGGACTTCCTGCCCTGACAACAACTTCCCCACTGTCTGACAACCGTGTCTCCTCATCGTCGGACACCTCTTTACACACTTCCACTACGTCAAGAAGGTCATCATCACCCACAGACTGTGACTGGTGGAAAACCTGGGCATCGGAAAATTGCTCAGCAGCAACCGGACAAGTGGTTTGTGACTGTGGGAAGGGTCCAGAAAACAGTTCCTCAGAGTATGCCGGTTCAAATGCCAAATTTTCCTGGGAGGGGGCAGACTGGGGGGGAGGAGGCTGAGGTGCAGGAGCTGGAGGAGTGGCGATTTCGGTGACATGGGTGGACTGCGTGGAAGACTGACTGGTGGTGGACAAATTGCTCGAAGCATTGTCAGCAATCCACGACATCACCTGTTCGCACTGTTCTGGCCTCAACAGTGCTCTACCACGAGTCCCAGTAACTTCAGACATGAACCTAGGGAGTGTAGCTCTGCGGCGTTCCCCTGCTCCCTCATCAGCAGGTGGTGTCTCACCCCGCCCAGGACCACGGCCTCTGACCCCTGCAGTAGTTGGACGCCCACGTCCCCGCCCTCGTCCTCTACCCCTAGCCCTCGGGTTAAACATTTTTAAAATGAGAGTTATAACTTTATTTTTTTTTTTACTTTTTTTTGTTTTTTTTTGTGTTTTTTTTTTTTTTTTGTGTTTTTTGTTTTTTTTTGAGTTTTTAAAACCAAACAATGCTATCCTATTGCTATGGCTATTTTCTAGCCAAGTATCAAAGGAAGCACAGTACTATGCCAGATGAGATGACACTGAGTTATTGCCTAATAGAAATCCAACCCCTACTGAATTTTGCCACTTCGGCCTTTGCTATGGATATGTGCGCCACTAAGCGCAGAACACAGCGGTCGCAAGTCCCACTACAAATTGCTCAGAATTGGCAAGTACATGCACTGCAGAAACTACAGCCACCAGCAGATCAACCAGAAATCAAATATATAGAACGCTACTGTAGGCTTCAAGATCAAGAAGCTGTTTGTATTCTCCTATGGCTATTTTCTAGCCAAGTATCAAAGGAAGCACAGTACTATGCCGGATGAGATGACACTGAGTTATTGCCTAATAGAAATCCAACCCCTACTGAATTTTGCCACTTCGGCCTTTGCTATGGATATGTGCGCCACTAAGCGCAGAACACAGCGGTCGCAAGTCCCACTACAAATTGCTCAGAATTGGCAAGTACATGCACTGCAGAAACTACAGCCACCAGCAGATCAACCAGAAATCAAATATATAGAACGCTACTGTAGGCTTCAAGATCAAGAAGCTGTTTGTATTCTCCTATGGCTATTTTCTAGCCAAGTATCAAAGGAAGCACAGTACTATGCCGGATGAGATGACACTGAGTTATTGCCTAATAGAAATCCAACCCCTACTGAATTTTGCCACTTCGGCCTTTGCTATGGATATGTGCGCCACTAAGCGCAGAACACAGCGGTCGCAAGTCTCACTACAAATTGCTCAGAATTGGCAAGTACATGCACTGCAGAAACTACAGCCACCAGCAGATCAACCAGAAATCAAATATATAGAACGCTACTGTAGGCTTCAAGAAGCTGTTTGTATTCTCCTATGGCTATTTTCTAGCCAAGTATCAAAGGAAGCACAGTACTATGCCAGATGAGATGACACTGAGTTATTGCCTAATAGAAATCCAACCCCTACTGAATTTTGCCACTTCAGCCTTTGCTATGGATATGTGCGCCACTAAGCGCAGAACACAGCGGTCGCAAGTCTCACTACAAATTGCTCAGAATTGGCAAGTACATGCACTGCAGAAACTACAGCCACCAGCAGATCAACCAGAAATCAAATATATAGAACGCTACTGTAGGCTTCAAGATCAAGAAGCTGTTTGTATTCTCCTATGGCTATTTTCTAGCCAAGTATCAAAGGAAGCACAGTACTATGCCGGATGAGATGACACTGAGTTATTGCCTAATAGAAATCCAACCCCTACTGAATTTTGCCACTTCGGCCTTTGCTATGGATATGTGCGCCACTAAGCGCAGAACACAGCGGTCGCAAGTCTCACTACAAATTGCTCAGAATTGGCAAGTACATGCACTGCAGAAACTACAGCCACCAGCAGATCAACCAGAAATCAAATATATAGAACGCTACTGTAGGCTTCAAGAAGCTGTTTGTATTCTCCTATGGCTATTTTCTAGCCAAGTATCAAAGGAAGCACAGTACTATGCCAGATGAGATGACACTGAGTTATTGCCTAATAGAAATCCAACCCCTACTTAATTTTGCCACTTCAGCCTTTGCTATGGATATGTGCGCCACTAAGCGCAGAACACAGCGGTCGCAAGTCTCACTACAAATTGCTCAGAATTGGCAAGTACATGCACTGCAGAAACTACAGCCACCAGCAGATCAACCAGAAACCAAATATATAGAACGCTACTGTAGGCTTCAAGAAGCTGTTTGTATTCTCCTATGGCTATTTTCTAGCCAAGTATCAAAGGAAGCACAGTACTATGCCGGATGAGATGACACTGAGTTATTGCCTAATAGAAATCCAACCCCTACTGAATTTTGCCACTTCGGCCTTTGCTATGGATATGTGCGCCACTAAGCGCAGAACACAGCGGTCGCAAGTCTCACTACAAATTGCTCAGAATTGGCAAGTACATGCACTGCAGAAACTACAGCCACCAGCAGATCAACCAGAAATCAAATATATAGAACGCTACTGTAGGCTTCAAGAAGCTGTTTGTATTCTCCTATGGCTATTTTCTAGCCAAGTATCAAAGGAAGCACAGTACTATGCCAGATGAGATGACACTGAGTTATTGCCTAATAGAAATCCAACCCCTACTAAATTTTGCCACTTCAGCCTTTGCTATGGATATGTGCGCCACTAAGCGCAGAACACAGCGGTCGCAAGTCTCACTACAAATTGCTCAGAATTGGCAAGTACATGCACTGCAGAAACTACAGCCACCAGCAGATCAACCAGAAATCAAATATATAGAACGCTACTGTAGGCTTCAAGAAGCTGTTTGTATTCTCCTATGGCTATTTTCTAGCCAAGTATCAAAGGAAGCACAGTACTATGCCAGATGAGATGACACTGAGTTATTGCCTAATAGAAATCCAACCCCTACTGAATTTTGCCACTTCAGCCTTTGCTATGGATATGTGCGCCACTAAGCGCAGAACACAGCGGTCGCAAGTCTCACTACAAATTGCTCAGAATTGGCAAGTACATGCACTGCAGAAACTACAGCCACCAGCAGATCAACCAGAAATCAAATATATAGAACGCTACTGTAGGCTTCAAGAAGCTGTTTGTATTCTCCTATGGCTATTTTCTAGCCAAGTATCAAAGGAAGCACACTACTATGCCAGATGAGATGACACTGAGTTATTGCCTAATAGAAATCCAACCCCTACTGAATTTTCCCACTTCGGTCTTTGCTATGGATATGTGTGCCACTAAGAGCTAAACACAACGGTAGCAAGTCCCCCTGCTAATTCCTCACAAAATGGTAAAAGATGCAAATTAAAATAAAAAAAGTAGAACGTTATTGTAGCCCTAAGAAGGGCTGTTGGGTTCTTTGAGAATCACTCCTGCCTAACAGTAAGCTAATAGAACACCCTAACGCTTTCCCTGAGCAGCAGCAGCTCTCTCCCTAGCGGCATCCAGAGACAGAATGATCCGAGCAGCGCGGCCAGCGGCTAGTCTATCCCAGGGTCACCTGATCTGGCCAGCCAACCACTGCTATCGACGTGTAAGGGTACCACGTCATGCTGGGTGGAGTGCAGAGTCTCCTGGCTTGTGATTGGCTCTGTTTCTGGCCGCCAAAAAGCAAAACGGCGGGAGCTGCCATTTTCTCGAGCGGGCGAAGTATTCGTCCGAGTAACGAGCAGTTTCGAGTACCCTAATGCTCGACCGAGCATCAAGCTCGGACGAGCATGTTCGCTCATCTCTAATTTTAAGCAGTCAGTTATGACAGACATCCCCATTATTATTGTGCCAATCTTTCTGTATATGCACTTGTTCTCTGTAAGCATGATACAAATATCAAACCTTTGTAACCAATCTATAACTAGTAATTGTGATCAAAAATGTTATCTGATAGTTTCCATTTGTTAAAAGGGCTCTACATTTAAAGGGGTATTCTCATCTGGGCATTCACATTCAGTTTCATTAATCTGTCATATATAAACATTTCTTCAATTAGGTGTTAGTAAAAAAATTACCTTTGTGAAGATAATTTCTCATAAATGTAGTAATTTGGTCCCTTAGAAACAAGACTATGTCCTTGGATATGGCCACCTCTGCTGGAGGGATTGCACAAAGAAACAAAAGGTTTTTGTATAAATGTCCCGCAGCTGTCCTGTGGTAATGATCGCTGAAGCCAGGTGGTCAGACAGGACTCAATAGATCATGTCTGGCCACTGCTGCCAAAATGTGCTGGTCGTATGTTGTAATGACATCAAATTGAAGAAATGTTTACATATGGCAAATGAATTAAATTAAATGTGATTGGCCAGATGGGAATACCCCTTTAATGCATGGATGGATCTGACTACCGAATTAACAAATTATTTTAGTCGTATTGTTTTGTCTAAATATGGGTTTATAAAATTATTTTCTAAATCAAATTAAACCTAAATCTGAAGGACTCTAAATGACCATTTATATCAAGCTACCAGGTTTGGTGTGGCTCTCTTCTTAGAGACTCTTAATTGGCCAGTTCAAAGAGTTCCTGGTCAATCCTTTTCAGCAACAGCTGTTACTCTTGGAGTCCTGAGGGGAATAACCCTCTGCTTTACATCTGTGGATGGGTCTTATCTTCTTTGAGAAAAAAAAGAATGTGGCAGGTTGAATGACGGGGTGAGTTTGGATACCGACATACACATTACAAGGGGTGTAGATCCTCCTAAAATCAAGGGGTTAGACGGACAATAATAACATTTCCTCTTTACATTTCTTTTTGTGCAACAAACGTCTGCTAGCTCTCTATCCACCTTAAACCTCCAGAATTCTTTATATTTTTCTTACTTCAGCAGACATAGCAGTTGAACTTTTTAAGGCTGTAAAAGGGCTCTGTACAGAAGCCATTTTATAGTAGGAATTGATTATGTTAGGCCACAGAAGAACAAGTTCTTGAGAGATTGATGAATGAGAGTATTTATTCTTATCACCCCAAAAAAGTTGTTGTCTTGGCTTAATCGCTAATTGGTCTTTAATAGCAACTGCTTTGCAGGTAAGTTTATGTTTATTTTTGTCACTTTAACATAAGTTATTATAACTGTCAGTATAATCAATCAGACAGATGACAAACACATGTTTAACCCTTAATGACTGCAGTATGGCTTTATATGTCCTATTTGCACATGATAACACATATATAAACATCATGATAGTGTCCCACTTTATCATATATTCCTTATCATATCATTCCATATACAGTAATATATTATTTATTTTATTGATAAACTCTCATATGGGGAGAGGCAGGGGTGCATGAATGTACATGAGTGTGCATGATTGTTAAAGAACGCATAATTCAAAGTGACCGACACTGAATGAGCCTGTCGCCCTACAATTATTAACTTGTGCAAAAGTTTTGCTGGGAAGGAGCAAATATCGCACTTTAAGGACCAATAAATTATTAATTAGTGATCTGGAGCTTGTGTTCTAAGTACTCAAATTAGACAAATGTGAATACATACCAACTCTATAGTGTTCCCTCTCATATGTACCGTATATACTCGAGCATAAGCCGACCCAAGTATAAGCCGAGGCCCCTAATTTTACCATAAAAACATGGGAAAACCTAGTGACTCGAGTATAAGCCTAGGGTGGCAAATGCATTGGCCACAGCCTCCGCAGTATATAGCCTGTCGGACCCTGCCCCATAGTATATAGCCAGCACCTGCCCCCCAGTATATAGCCTGCCAGCTCATATCCCCCAGTATATAGCCAGTCCATATCCCCCAGTATATAGCCAGCCCCCTGCCCCAGTATATAGACAGCTGCAAGAGAAGCCAGAAAGGTGAGTTTTGATATATTTTTTTTACTTTTTCAGCACATTTTCGTGCTGAAAAACTAGGCTTATACTTTGCAGAAATGCAAATTTTGTAAATTTAAGGCTTGTAAGGCTTATACTTTGCAGAAATGCAAATTTTGTAAATATATGTTAGCTACTATAGGTCCAGACCATACAAGTGGTCTTAGGTGTATCTACCTGATTCTATCTCTCTCTTCCAAATTGGACACCAGAATTGTGTTCCTAGGTGCCACAGTTCTGGCGATATGACTGTTTGAAGTGAGCCCCTCTCCAGCCTGTCAGCTGAATGCATACAGCATAAGTAGCTGCAGAAGACAATTTGAAAAAGTACATGCACCCTCTGGATTGACACTGTACAGGCACTGTACAGGCATTGAACAATGGTTAAAAAACTTTCAAGCACGGCGATATTAAGATATGGCCATGTAAACGTCCAACCAGGATTCATAAAGAAACAACACAAACATGGAAAATAGATGCATTAAATAAGTAGTTACTTTCAACAAACATTGCAAAAATCAATGGTACAAGTGAACACAAGGAATATAGCTTACCAGAACTAAGAGTGTCCTTCCCCGATTTCTTTGGGTTAGATATTCGTCCTTCCTTCCTTCCCAATCTGCTTTTCACTCTGAAATCTCTACGCTATTCTGCCCTGCTAACAAGATGGACAGCAGTGCACTGCAGTGCGAGAAAACATTAACAAAAACTAGTTCTCCATCCACCAGCACAGAGTAGATTGCAAATTACAAATACAAACTGCAAGAGCTGAGAGCTAAAAAGTCACACCTGAGTATACATATGCTGGACTGTGAATCCCGGAAAGAGGGTTCTCATAAAAGTGCAATGATGTTGTTACTCCCAGAAATGTTTTCATAAATACCAAACAGTTATTTCTATTTATTTACTGAGCATTCAGACATCAGCTATGTATTTTCCTTCACTATTCTCTGCCTCATTTGTAACCTGATTGTCTGATGTGTTGTGCATTCTCTTTTTAGGCTATATTCATCTCACAATCAGAAATCAGATCTTATTATCCCAAGGGTTCATCTGCAAATTGAAATGCATGTAGCTAATCAGAAAATCTTTTGAATGATTGAACAAATTTTGTGTTGTCATTAGTACGCTTAGTAAGTATTCTAGGACAGGAAAATTAAGGCATGTTTTTTAGTTTTACTCAAAGGAAATCTAGCATTTAACCCCTTCGGGACTAAGCCTATTTTGGCCTCTAGGACACGGCCCCATTTTTCAAATCTTCCCTGTGTCACTGTAAGTAGTTACAGCTTTGGAACGCTATAAGATATCCAGAGGATTTGGAGATTGTGTTTTTCATGACACATTGTACAAATTAGTTTTCAAATTTGGATGATATCTTTTGTGTTTAGTTATTAAAAAAAAAAGGAAATTTGACAAACATTTGGAAAAATTCCTTATTTTCAAAGTTCTAAAGTCTCTACTTTTGAAGCAGATAGTCATAACTTACATAATTCATAACTTACATTTCCCAAATGTCTGCTTTATGATGGCATGGTTTTTAGATTCCACATATTTTACTAGAATGTTATGAGGCTTAGAATTTGGGTGCCATTTTTCATATTTTTTGGAAAATCTCCAAACCCCATATTTAGAGGGATCTGCTCATTTTTTAATTGACTGTGAGAGGCCTAAATAATAGCTGGACTCGTAAATTACCCCATTATGGAAACTACAACCCTCAATGTATGAAAAAAAGCACTTTTAAGAAGTTTGTGAACCCTTTAGGTGTTTTATAGGGGTTAAAACAAAATGAAGGTGCATTCTTCAAATTAAAAAAAAATTGTGTTGCAGTATCCGGAAAAAGGGAGGCAAATACTGGAGGTGCTACTAACTTGGCACACTCCCAAATTAGCCAGAAAAACACACATAAAAAAACAACAATGTTAGTGTTCTGACTGCACAATAAAATGTTAAGATTGAGAGTTCCACAGAACGGTCTCACCCAGTTCCTTATAGATCGGAGATTGAAGAAATTTCCTCAGTAATTCCTCCTGTCACGATATTCACTTCTCTATACTGGATCCTGTGAGAGACCATGCTACACTCGCATGCGATCACAGCACCGGTCCTGTATCAGGAAGAATGTGGACAGATGATGCAGATCACCAAGGATAAGAGTAAAAACTATTTTATTCCAGCACACTCACAAACAGAATAGCAAAAGATTGCATATCACAATGGTTAAAAAACGCCAGAGGACCTCATGCCCGATCTAGGTTTCGCCCTTTCAGCTTCATCGTGACAGGAGGAATTACTGAGGAAATTTCTTTAATCTCCGATCTATAAGGAACTGGGTGAGACCGTTCTGTGGAACTCTCAGTCTTAACATTTTATTGTGGAGTTAGAGCACTAACATTGTTTTTTTATGTGCGTTCTACAAATTGTAATATTTTTGGACTGTCAGGGCTTTGGGTCAGTGAACCCCCTTGACCACCACGGATGATGACACAAACCGACACCTGGGACTAGAATCTAAGTGGCACCTGGTCTTCACCAGAGCCCACTGCAAAGCAGGTTTTTGGCATGGTACCACCAGGTCGTTACACATGCACAACTTGATCGCAGTGGCAGCCTAGGTTGATGTACACAATCAGCAGACAATCTCGTGGTTGGGGACAGGCCGTAGGTCGATGCAGGCGGCAGAGGTTTAAGGTCAGAGACAAAGCAAGAGCTCAGGGCTGGCAGTGGAGGAGCGTAATCAGGAACAAGTCAATACACGGAAATAACTTGCAGAGAATAGCTTTCTCTTAGGACTTGAGCACAAAGATCTGTCAGGGTGTGCAGGGAGAGGCAAATAAAAATTGATTTCTGGGAAATGGCCATCGCCAATTACCGGTGCGCTGGTAATTTTCCTAAAGCCGACGCGCGCATGCCCTAGGCGGAGGGGATGCTTGCGCACATTTTCAATGGATTTAATGAAAAAAGGCTCCACAAAATTTGATATCCAATTTCCGATGGGTACCGATACCCCATGTGTGGTGGTAAACTGCAGTATGGGCACAGGGCCGGGCATAGAATGGACATATAAGGGCTTATTTTTTTGTCACATGAGATGTACTTTTCTGGTACATAATTCTTGGGCATCTAAAGCTAATTGATAAGACTTTATTAACTCTTTGTTGGTGGGGAAAATGCTAAATCATTAATTTTTGGTAAGATTTTTTTGTTTTGTTTTTTTGCCCATTCACCGTACCAAAAAAGTTATATATTATTAATATTTTATTATTTATATTAATAATTATATTGTATTTATATTCATATTTATATTAATATTTTCATTTATTTATTCTTTTATTCTTTGGGTTGCCACAATTATAGAGATACAACATTTATAGATTATTCGTTTTTTCGCAGTTTTAGTCAATAAAATCTAATTTGGAGAATATCTTGTTCATTTTAGCATTCCCATCTTTTCATATACATAAGTTTTTTATTTTTTGTCTGACAGATCTTGTTAAGGCTTATTTTTTGCGATAAGAGTTGTTCTTTTTAATGGTCTTATTTTAGAGTATGTAACTTTTTAAAATCACTTTTAAATGATCTATTTTCAGAACGGTTTTTGTTTTTTTCCCCAGTGGTCCAGTAACAATTCTGTTTTATTATACAGATTGTTATGGATGCGGCCATACCAAATATGTGGTTTTTTTTTGTGTATTTGTGTTTTTTATACCTTATTAATTGTTTGTATGTGAAAGTGACATTTTAGGGTCTTATATTTTTATTTATTTATTTATTTATTTATTGTTTATTTTAATGTTTTAAACTTATTTTTTGAACTTTTTTTTACTTATATAAACTTGAACTTGAACCAGCGATGCTCTGATCATTGGTTCAATACACTGTTCTACAATACTAATTCATGCATACGCAGACAGCTTATAGTCAGACCCAGAAGTGGGACTGCCCAGAAGAGGTTTGGATCCCCCGATAAGTGGCACAGGAATTCCAATATCTACAGGGAAGACCCTTACATTCCGTGGTAATGTTTGACTGTGGTGTGTTAGGGGTTACAGCACGGTATTAGATCGCAGTGTCAGCTGTAATATACAGCTGACACCCGCTGCTTCTGGTGCTGGTTTCATTTGTGGGATGTAATGGAATGTCCCAGTGATGGAAGTATCTTCCTACAGGGGCGTACTAATCAGTTCAAGTGTGGGAAAGGGTTAAAAAATAAAAAACATGTACAGATACTCATCCCCACTCCTCTTTATGTTGATCCTGGTGCTGCCCTTGCTAATCTTGACATGCCGGGATCAACTATAAAAGAAACTTATAATTAGCAGCCAGGAGAGCGTGAACAAGATGCCTGGTGCACTGGGCTGCTAATTAAGCATGCCCACATTAATGATGTCACCTCCCTCTCTAACATGGCAGTGAGGCATGAATTCACACCTCTTGAGTGACGTCATCTCGCTATTCCATGCTTCCAGCGGTGGTGCGGGGGCATGCATAATTAGCAGATTGCAGCATCGGACATCTTGTCCGCATGCTCAGTACTACTAATTATAAGTTTCTTTTCTAGGTGATAAACATCAAGAGGAACATAGGTGAGTATTTTTTTTTTTTAAATTTACTTTTTTAAATGGTAGATTTCCTTTAATGTAGGTCTTGCAACAATTTTACTTTGAACTAAATCATAAAAAATGTTGTGCCCCTTCATTAGAATATAACAAATAGGTTTTAGGGTGACTCATACGAATGCTTGAAATGTAAATAAAGCTGCCTACTAAAAAATAAAAAGGTGCAACAATCCAAACAAGGATCAGGATAAGAGTTGAAAAATACTAACAGCTTCTGAGTATGAAAGTTTGATGTCAACGAGATATGGAAGGTTTGAATTGCTCATGTATTAATTTCATCTTATGGGAAGAATAATTGGAATCACAATAAAAGTAAATGTGTCTTAACAACATAAGGTTGACACAAGACCCCCAATCTTAGAGGCTGCAGATAAACATGACTTTTAAGCATGCAAAAATTTTAATCAAATAATAATTGTATTTTTTAATGCAATAATATCTTGTGTTCTCTGCAAAACACTTTAGGTTAGCAACATATTTAATTATCACAACCTTCAATTTAAGAAAACACAAATTAAATATAATTTATTTTTAATCTCAGTATTATTTATACAGGTATAAAAAGTCACATACAAAAATGACTTCTCTAAGCTATTAGTTCTATCAGAACTGAACACACATACTGTATAATTAACTTGTATTTTACATTTGAGGGTAGAAAAAAAAGTTCAGCCATTAAATAATCTGATATTCTGCTTATTTGCTATCTACAATCGGGATATAAAACATAATATCAACATCAATGAAATAATGGAAATCCATAAATAATGTGTTGATTGCCAGTTCTGTTAATTCGCCATCCTGCAATCAGAAAATGCTTGTGAGTATCTATAAAAACTATGATCATATGGCGCTATTTTTCTAAAATCAACTTCAAACTCCATTAAATTATTTCTACAAGTAATCAAATCAAACAGAAACTATGTAATTAGGACAACTGGCCTTCAATACACTGCTATCAACTTAAGTGAACCACCTTGACTTTAGTATAGTAATAGAAAAATAGTGTGAGCAAATTTTGCAGCTAATTGGTCTTTTATACCCATATGGAAAACCGGTTTCCTGCTACAAATTACAGTAGAGGGAGGGTATAGCTAAACCTGGGTAAATGTAAAGGGTTTTCCAGGTTTCAGAATTTAATCCAGCATCCTTAGGATAGGTGAAAAGTTAACAATGGGTGGCGTCCATTATCCAGTACCTGTGCTGATCAGCTGCCGGTATTGGTCAGCACACTTTGGCTGGACTGCAATAACAAGTATAGTGATGTGCTTGTAGGAAGTGAAAAATCCCTTTAAGGATTGTCTGAACTTTAGTACCTTGCAGTGGAATTGTGTGAAACCTCTGCCTCTGCTAGAAGCAATGCAAAAGCATGTGTGTGTATTGTTTTAGTGTGTGCAATTCAGGGCGGATTGAGACTGTCATGAGCCCTGGGATGTATGAAAATTATAGCCCCTTCAAGTCTGGAATTGACTTCCTACGTATGGTACTTCAATCAAGCTTCATGGGGATTGGAGGATGTGTTCCTTCTGCCTGCTTTCATTCTGTGGTTTTAAGACCTTTAGAGGACCTTCAAAGGTCTAGAATTGGGTCCTGTTTACATGTGTAGTGAGAGCGTAAACAGATGTACAAGGATTTCATGGGTGAATGTCCTTCCCAGTATAAAATTTGTGTGTGGTTCGAGTGGTCCCGATCCCCTTAGTTGGCTTGCGCCCCGGCTACCTCCCAAATTACCTAGATCATAATCCACTGCTTGTGCGCTAAGATTATGGTGTTTAGAAGTAATTTATTTTGTAATCAGTTTCTTGTACTCCATACTGCTTGTATTGCTTTGTCCTTTGTGAAATGCCTGTCAGTCAAAAGAAGTTTTAAAAAATCTACCATCAATATCAAGCATGATAAACCAGGGGCATTACTCATAGCTTGAGGCACTGTGACTGTGATAATCTTCTTATATTTGTTATCCATGGTCTCTTTCGTTCTAAAATCAACTTATAAAATAGTGCTAATGAGCTTGAATGACTCTGGGAGCATTACCTCATTGCTACAAATTCACAGCCTGTTACAATGAATAGAACATGTCTCACCCCCTGCTTTCGCTCTTCTCCTGTTTCCTGTGTAATCTTGCCGCCGAGGAACTGCAGGTGGGGTGGGGGGCTTGCTCATTATAACAGCCTGTGAAGCTACAGCACTGAGTGGCTCTGAAAACACCCACCAGAGGCCTTTAAGCTCATTAGCATAATAATAAAAGTTGATTGATTTATGGTATATTTCCTTTAGCGCTGATTTAATATTTCATGCTCACATTGCTCTAGTTGTCAAATTTAATTGAAAGGAGGTGCAAGGCAGTGTCTGCTTTAACTGCAGGGTTCACTCGACTTGTGATTACCTGTCCACTCATCACAATAAAGGCAGACATCACACAACATTTTTTAAACGGGAAGCATGCGGTTGCACTTAATGCAATACCTTTTAATGGATCAGTGACCATTTTAAGAGACCATGCAACCAAACGGTTAAAAAGTAGAGCATGTCATAGCTAGAACAGTTTATCACAGTTCACTTATAGACTATAGTTTATGAAGATGAGCAAAACATTTGAAAAACAGTTGAGTCAAATTGACATAGTGCTTTGTTCATATAATCCATTCTTACTCATCTGAAGGAGTTTGTGCATGTGTCCAGAGATGCACCACAATTATCAATTGTGTTGCTTCTTCAGGAAGTTCAGGTCAATGCTCTGTGTTACTTAAATGATATGGAAAAGTTGTCAATATTTCTTACCCAGAAAACCCCTTTCCTTTTTCACAATAACACCTTTTTACTTAGAATAGTGAAGATACTTTTGGAAAACTATTGGATAGTTGTGTCCGGTGGTGGGGTATGGAAACAGTTTCTTGCTATCGTGATATGTGTTATGTTTTTCTATTTTTTCTATTTCTAATGCTAAGTATGGAGAGATCAGTATGTTTGACAATTTTGCTTTGTATTTTATATCAATATTAGGCTTGATAGTTCTAGTAAATGCTGACAAACTGTGAGACTGCATCATTTCTTTATCCTAATAAGTCTCTAAGATGAGTTGCAAGCCTATGTGAATCTTTTGTCTGCCTCTAGGCCATTCCTATGTTTCTTCCTCACAATCTCTTGTTATCCCCTGCCAGAACTTTATTGCTCAGTGTGATGAGATGTGAAATCTTCTCATAACACAATAATAATACAATATAAAAGGTCAAAAGGCCGAACATAGTAGTTTGTGACATCACTACAACAAGGACAGATGTATTAGATCAATGTACTGCATACTACAAAACAGATATAAGAGAATAGTTGAGTCTTCCATAGGTTGATCAGTAAGATACAGGCTTAAATCTCATCAACTTTACTGGAAAGGGACCTATGAGTCCTCAGCCTTTAGGATCGGCGCACATTGTTTTCAAACAAGGAATTCAAACTGACAGCAGTGTCTATTAGAGAGATGGAACATTTGGTCTGTCATACATTTAATCATGAGAGCATACATATAAGAAAAATGGGAAGGTTTATGTGTGTACAGTACATTCACAGTGGAGGCCATGGCTAAACAAATTGCACCCGGTAACAACCTCTTCCTTTGTTTACTTTGTAGGTTATAAATAAATCTGAGTAGACTGATCCCAAAGTCCATTGACTTATACTCTTATAAACTGTTTCCTTCGTTTTCATTCAGTTGTTTTGAACTTTTTTTCACTTTACGATTTTGAGGACTTTTTCCACTCTTCGAGGATTTTTCTCACTTTACAATTTTGAGGACTTTTTTTTATACCTTAGACAGTCTCCCTTCAAAGTTCACTGTTATCTTGTTTTCTGCAGTTTCTCTCAGTTATCACCTGAATCCAGATGGGAAAAGTGCAACTTTTCAAAAATGTTGGCACAAATGCTTCGCTGCCCCTAACGAGGCGTATAAATTAGCTGAGAACTGTTTGCAGCTTTTGGAGACTTGTTTTAAAAAGTGGCAAATTCAAGACCAAATGCCACATATATCAATAAGAAAAAACTACTAACACATCTAACTAGAAGAAAAGGCCAAAAAATAGAAAGCAGGTGCACAAAGCAATACTTATTATACATATGGCCCTATGTGCGGCAGTCCTGTGAGGCAAAAACCTATTAAAATGTGCCAACATTAAATTTTACTGTTTTCATAAAAAATGCTGCACAAGTGGTTGGTGCAGACTTCCCACAATGGCTGCACCCTGGGGAAGAGACAGGTCAAGCTAAAGGCCCTTGAAGCCATGGACTGTGCTACCTTTTGTGGTGCCAGGCAGTAACCCTGCATCTGGTGAGGTAGTATAGCCAGAGGTGATTTATTCTTGTTGTTTATTCTTGTTATTGTTATGTTTGTTTTATAATCCTGTTAACTAAAAATGTCTGAGGTCAGTTGCACCAAAATCGTAGAGTATGGATTGTTAATTGCTTGTGTGTCTAAAAAAAGTGTGCCTGTCTACCCCAGGGGACGACAATCTTGGACCTAATCCCTTAAACTATCTATCTATGTATCTATCTATCTATGTATCTATCTATCTATCTATCTATCTATCTATCTATCTATCTTTGTGCAATGCTCTAAATAACCGCAGAAAAACCTCAGGGTCTATTCTATTTATATCACACTTTTACTGCTTCACAAGGATAGACATATCCATTCAACTATATCAGGATAGATGTATCAAAGGAGACTTAGGCTTAATATAATGTATCATCCATTGATGCAAATGGGAGTTAAGGAGTGCTAGTACCAACGTACTGTGATAAATCTGGGTCATTCATCCAGATCCCGTGCAGCTTGTATCAGTGCCTTAGAAAGAAGATTTATAAGCAGCAATTTAGACTCTTCTTTGCACAAATTATATATAGATAGATGTAAATATTTATTACCTATTAATATTTCTCTCCATCTTAGATGTATCTATATATCTACAGTATCAGATTTTTGGTCAATCATAATATAACTTTATCAGGTTTTGTGCAAAATAACAAATATTACAATGTTAAAAAATGAGCTTTATTGGCTCATACTTATAATTGTCAGCAAGTAGTAATAAATAGCAGTGCTGTTTTTCTTCATATGTGTTGGCAAGTATCTGACATACTGATGCGCTTTCTCCAGTCTGCTGACACAACAGAGTTTCATTTTGTAAAATGATAAATGGGTAATGCTGTTTTAATTAAATCTAGGTTACCTACCTGTTCAGATTACATGCTGGAGTCGAGGTAACAATCTTTTAATGAAAACAATAGATTTATAATGATTTTTCCCTGGTTGCTAAGTAATTCAAGATGAAATTTAAATCCCATTTCGTTCTTCTCCTAGTAATTTATGTTTATTACTGCGTCATATTAAACTAATGACTGTTTCCAAGTCACTTACTTAGCTATGATGTTAGAATACTGGTAACTTCAAAGTAAAGCTTTAAAGAGATGTATGTAAAAAGTTTAACATTTAAAGAAAACCAGGATTACCAGAAAACAAGATTTACCGAAAAATTTGACCTGTGCCATTTTAAAGCAGCTACTTTAATATTAAGATTATGTTACTTGAAGTTACAGGGTTAATAGTAAACATAGGAAATAGAAATGTAAAGCAAATAGAAAAATTTCCTCGCTTTACTTCTTTCCCTTGATCATATTTTTTCTAAAATAATTAATATTGAGCATTAATATAAGCCAATCTGTTTTTACCAGCCCAGCACCCCCTCCTCCCCTTCACTATGTTGTTTTTGGCTGTAAGACAACTGGCTGTCACAGGAGATTCCCTCCTTTTCCCTGTCTGCAATAAGATCTCACAATGGTTTCTTCCAAGGATGAGCAGGAACTCATCAGACTGACAAACAAAATTACAGGCAGTCCCTGACTTACGGACACCTGACTTACAGACAACCACTAGTTACAGATGGATATCACTGTCCACTATAACTTCTGATGAAGCTCTCTGGATACCTGTTCCCTTGACAATACAACATTTTGAAATCCAATTGTCACTGGAACAAAAGAATTTTGTCTGGAGTTAGAATTATAAAATATACCTGTTCGGACTTACATACAAATTTACTTAAAGGAAACCTACCACTGCTCGCAGGACAAAATTATGCAACCAGACCACCCGCCACATACTTTAGTTAGACACGGTGATCGTTAGTTTAGCTAAAAAAAAAAACATTAACTGACATATGTAGATAGACCTCCGGTGCTACCCTACTTCATCTTCGGAAGAGCCTCCTTCATTGCACCCGTCCTCCTTCAGGTGCCGAGAGCTGTGATGTCACCAAGCTCTTGGCACCTATCGCGCATTCGCAGATACTAACTCTCGCACTGCCAGCCGGCGATAGGTGCCAAGAGCTTGGTGACATCACGGCTCTCGATAGTGTGAATGGTAATGTATGCTTACTTTAAAAAGAACAACCTTTTGTATGGCTATAATGGCAGCATACAGTATTAGCTCTGGCTGTTGAGATTTCCAGAAAACAGTGGGTGGAGGAGAAAGCGAAGCAGCAGGGAGGGAGCAGTGAAGTTACCCAGGGGGCGTGTAATAGCTGGGAGCCTGGAAGGGCTCTGGAGCACTAGGAAATCACAAGTGAATCATTTTAGCCCTGGTCTATTTTTATAATAGATACAAAAAAATGACAAATATTTTGGAGCAGATCTTGCAGCTAACAATGGGTGCAGGCCTTCTTAAAGTTTGAACAAACCCTCTTGTCATACAGACCAATAAAATACGATGAAGCAGCATTCCTCAAGCTATGTGTTTTTTATTCCAGCAGTGTTCAGACAGGCAACATTTCGCCTTCTCGATGAAGGCAATATCAAGACTTCACTGAGAAGGTGAAACATTACCTGTCTGAACACTGATGGAATAAAAAACACACAGCTTGAGGAGTGCTGCTTCATCGTATTTAATTGATTTTTATGACATCATAGGTAACAGTAGGTCTCTGATACTGAAACTATAAAAGCTTAAGGATCATGTATAGCTCCACACCTTTAACTTTTTGTCTAGATTGACTCTTTAACTACGTTAAATCAGAGCAAAATGATATTCATAATAAAGGCATTACACTTACTGAATCTATAGTAATGTGGCTACATATCTGGGTATCGGACCAACAGCCATTCACAAAATAGCAAAACCATTAAATTACATATATAGATGGACTACACCCGCCATATATATAACTAACTAGGTAAAACACCATCATGTAACTTTACTGATTTCCAGCACAAAGTAATTTTTTACTATCACCATGTAACATTTAATATCATCCAGATAACAAGCCAGGTAATGCGGCAAGCACTTTAGCCAAAGTACTGTGCTCAGCACTTCTTCGGTAATTAGACAAGTCTTTAAGGACCAAGTTGAACAACCCTGACCTATATGTGAAAATAAAAGTTAAAATGAGATCAGCTCAGAATATATACAGCACTTCACAAAAGTTTATACTTTAAAATGATCAATTAGGTTACACAGTAAGATTTCAATGCTGCATGCTCACTGTCGTACTTATCGGTACATAGAAAAAGTTTATGCAAAATGTAATTATCCTCATGCTTTTGCCACATCTCTAAGAAAAAAAAATAGACACACAGTTTTAGGGTTTGAATAGTGTTTAGTAATACACAAGTAATCATCCTTCAAGGGTAGTAATAAATATGTTGTGGACAAAAAATAATGGTGGGGTAATTTTAAACACTTATATTAAAGAAAATAAAATACATTTTATTGTTAAATTATTGTTATATTTATAAAATAAGAAATTTTTTGGCACATTTATCACACACTGACACTAAGTACATGTTGATGCCTCTGCCACCTGACACTGAATAAAAAGTGATCAAAAGGCTGTACAGTTTTCAAGATGGTATCAATAATAACGGTATCCCATCCCGCAAACAATGGCATCTTAAACTGTTATGCACACTGAAGTATGAAAAGTTACGGGTGTCAGAATATGGCGATGCAAAGCTTTTTTTATTGCAAGGTTTTTGAATTTTTTCAAAGGTATTGAGATATTACTAAACTATGTATATACATGACAGCGATCTTACTGATGATCCATAGAATAATGGAGAGGTGTCATCTTGACTATACATTGAAAGCCATACAAATAAAGAATTTGGCGCAAATGTCCTTTTTTGCCAATGCCACCACCTTTTTTTCCAGCTTCCTATTCATGGCACAGAATATTCAATGGTGCCACTAGAGAATAAAATTTGACTCGCATATAACAAACCAACATATAGGGGCAGATTTATCAAGCTGCCTGAAAGACAGAATATTCCTAGTTGCCCATGGCAACCAATTACAGCTCAGCTTTCATTTTTGCAGCGCAAATAATATTTGAAAGGGAAGCTGTGATTGGTTGCCATGGCCAAGTGAGAATATTCTGACTTTCAGACAGCCTGATAAATCTGCCCCATAGTTTTGTAAACAAAAAAAACCTTAAATTTACAACTTGTGGAAGAAGTCCCTCAGGCTCATTAGCATAATTTTAAAAGTTGATTTTTAGAAGGAAGCTATCGATAACAAAATAAGAAGATTACCACAGCTATGGTGCCTGGATCTATGAGTAAGTGTCCCTGATTTATTATGCTTGATTTTGATGGTAGATTTCCTTTAATATCCAGCGCCTTATGTTGCTTACTCATCATCTTGTTTGCATTTAAGACATTTCCATGGTGAAATCTAAGAATTTGACATGGTTTAAGTCTATTTAAAAATGTAATTTTGATTGTGTGCAGTAAATGTGATTTTCAGAGCACTTTGGAAACTCCAAGAAATGGGGATGGGTGGGTAAAAAGCATAGTATAAACTTACCCTGCTCCGCATTACTTTTGCAGCCTGGTTAGAAGTGCCAGGATACTGTGTCTGCAGCCGATGATCCCTGGCAGCATTACTGATGTGTGGTGTCATTATTTCCAATGAGCCCAGAAAGCCCTTATTAAGCATCAACAGTTTTTAGACAGATGTAGTAGAGTGTTAACTGTGAGATGGACCATCAAATTGTTTTCAACTCATCTCTAAGGCTTGATTCACACTATGTTTTTTTTATAATATGAGGGCGGGATGTATCATTGTTTTTTTTTTTTGTCTGTGTTTGGCTTCTTTGGTGCATTTGTGCTACAAATGCTGTTTTGCAACTTTCCATTGCACCAAGTGAAAGTAGGACAGTGCAAACTCACTTTGCCATAAACCCTGCTTGCACCAAATTTATTATTTGCATAGATTAGTTTTAACAATAAGAGAGAATTTATGAGTTACGACTTTCCATTTAGATGAAAGTTTTGGCGCAAATTGAAGACAGTTCCCTCCCTATGTCACAAACAACCCACATAGCATAAGACACTGCCAGCAGATTTATGAAGGACCAAAGCCATTTTAATGACCTCTAAAGGCAGACAGACAGATAGAACTGTCGCAACGATCCTTCTTAATGATATATTATACCCTCAGTGTATACCCTGGAAAATTCAGCATTCAGCATTCCCCTAAACATATAATGGAAAAATGCAACAAGCTACTGAGAAACATACACATCAGCGGAAGCCATTGAAAAGTAAATAGATGGCCTTGTGGCCAGCCCTGTTTCTGCTCACCTTCCACCCTTCTGGGAACAGAGAAAGAGCAGATAGGAGACAGGGAAAGAGGCAATCTAGCATACGCCAAATATATAGCCAAACAATTTTTATTGTGGTTATCTGTTAAGCATTGCTGTCTGGAGACCATTGAAACCCTTTGTGGATGGATGCAGCAGTACTGCATACCCTCCAGCCTCTCCTGGGCATACACTCAGGGAAGTTCTCCATACAAGGATAGTGACATCATTTGGGAGACACCCTAAATCAGCAACCAATCACATGCTGTTTACATCTTCCCCCACTTTCTGGGGGAGGGGGAGAACAGGTGGATACATCCCACTGTATAAGGATACAGTAGGATACGCCTGTGCCCTACTTTGTAAGGACACATTGGAAATTAGCCTGACGTAGGACAAAAAAAGGTGTGAATCCAGCTTTAGAGCTTTAATGACACTATTGTGAAGAATTACATGTGAATTTACCTCAAATCTTTCAAGCATTTCTGGTTGTTAAAAAAGAATCCACTAATTTACTGTATTTCAGAGAAATTACAGAACAAAATAGTTTTAGCAGGCACAGTAGTGTTATAAATGGCATTCATCAGTTCTGTTTTATTTTTGGAGAACATCCTATATTGTTAATGAACAAATAATCTGGGACTCATTACTTTGCTAAATATATTCTCTGTTATATTCAGAATATTGCTATGCACCAATGTTTAAAACTGAAATATTAATTTTGTTTTATGCTGCATCTTACGTTTACTTAATTGATTTTTATTCCTTTGGATTTTCTTCTTTCAGTTAGCATAAAAACTCAATAACCGAACTTTTAGTTCATTAGTCTACATCAAGAAGCAGAAATATTTACAGTGAATTTTGTGTTTATTTAATTTGCTACATCTGGTTATAAATCCATGTATTCTTATTTTTACTGCAAAGAACATAACACAGCCCATACACATACAGGGCATCCCTGTTTTATTGTTGATATACTGTTAACCACAAATAATCATTCACATTCATATCTACACATAACCTTACATCATTGACAATAACCAGCTGGGCTGTGAACATTAATATAGATGGGGATCTGATATATAACCAATTATACAACAAGGATCTTGCTAATTAGGTATAACTATCAGTGGTGGCTTCAGCTGTTGTTATATTCACTGATGATTTCAGTCAATCCAATATACCATAAATGTGGAGTGCAGAATAGATGCTATAATGTGGTGTAATGATGGACCAATGCAAGACCAAAGGCAGGAGAGTGTTTGATGTATTCATATGAAAAAATTCTGGGTACATTCAATGTTATACTCAACACAAAGATGGATATTATCATTACGTAGGACTTGTACTGCAGTTTGAAGTCTATCCTAGGCTATCCTGTGCACATCCAATCAACTATAATGGATATGCCTGCTTGATAAATCTAGCAATTGAGCTGTTAAGGTCTGCAGTGCATTTTCAACTCTTTAATACAAAAAGTTGCAAATTTTAGTACAACCCATTGTAAATAATGTTGGGTGGATATGGATTCATATCGAACTTTGTGGGTTATAAGTTCACAAGAAGTTCGGGGAAGGATTTGGCTCAACTTCCTAAAATCACTCCTCCATCTCTGGTTGAAGTCCTTGATCAGTCACCAATCCTGGGTGTTAACTCTATAAACAGCGCTGGCAAATTCACCAGTGACATTCAAATGGTTGCTGCTGTGCCCCATCACTGCCATTTTGGGGAGGGTTGTCAATCCCCAATGATGTTCTCAGGGGCAACGACCAAAATGGCGGCATGCAGAATTTTTAAATCCGAGTCCGCTCAACAATACTGGCTTCAACGGGTCTGCTCATCACTAGAGGTAGGACCTTTTCATGAAAAAACTGTGTTTAAGAGGACTCAAAGGGGTTATATACCTATATCCAGGATAACTGGAGCAACATTTGACAATGCTTCAGCAAAGCGAATCTTGTATGATTTGCTCATCTCTAACATAAATCTAAATTCTCTCCACGGGTTCCTTTTAAATGAAGTATTATCTATTAACTATTATGTACTAGACTAGATAATTATGCACTAGACAATTTTTCAGCTATTATATGGCATGTGTGTCCAGCTTTTTATGATTATGAAAAAAACTGAAGCATACATTGAATGACCTCTATGTAAGCAACATGTGTATCCAGAGAGCATGTTAACGCCTATGCTGCTTGTATAGACAGTTTTACTCCTTACAAGTACAGTTACAAAATATTTCTCTCCTAATTTTGGCCGTGGAGCTGCAGCTGCTTCCTGTTGCCCGTGGCCTCGGCTAGAATGTTATGTAACCGGAGCACTATTGTTCACTATTGCCTCCTGTTTACATGGCTTATCTGGTCACATGACTTTGCACAACAGAGCTTCAGCAGAGTGGTGCCCGAAGCGTCCCAGGGGTACTGTGCGCACATGCACACAGAACCATCAGCTGGATCCTAGCTGTCACACTGACAGCCCGATCCTGTATTATGACAGGGTTCTGATGCCTGCATAGGGATTCTGTGACATCACTAATATGATGTCACTGAGATTCCCCAAGCAGAGGGGTTAGATGCATGCATGTATTTAATTTTTTAAAGAGGCATGTCTGTATACAGATCAGTAATAACAGTGACCCTATGGAATGTCACCATCAGTTTACTGTTATATGTGATCTGCATAAAAGAACAGTTGCTAAAAACACGTACAAACACACAAATTCGATTAAATAAAATAATGTAAAACAATTAAAGCATTATCCCCCCAACCACATACACACACAAAAAAATTAAAGACATTAAAAGCTCTTAAAAACAGGGACAGCACAGTCAGATTAGGGGTTACGGAGGCATCAGCCACAGTCTGACTAGTGGGTTAACGTCAGCCGCAATCTGGTCAGGGGGGTTGGCGGCAGCAACCAAAGTCTGGTTAGGGGGGTCGGCGGCATCAGCCCCAGTCTAGTTAGGTGGGGTCGGCGGAGTTGGCCACAACCTTGTCTATTTAATGCATGATGTAAGATTGCCTCAATTTGCTATGTAAGCACTGAAGTTACTGACTGTGATGATTTTCTTGTATAGTTAGCATCTATAAACATTATATATAGCTATGCAATATATATTTATATTTCTGAAAATTTCATACTACTCCTTTGCTATAAATACTCCAGAAAAATAGTAGTGCGACCTCTGTGTGTACCTACTGTAATTGAAATGACTTAAATGATAACATCATGGAGGATATCAGAAATAGAACACTATTTAGCTTTCCACCAAGTTTCAGAAACTGCTATTTTAAGACAATTGGTTAACTGTGGATGGATTTGTAGAGCACCAGAGGACATTTACTGCCTCCCTGCTCTGTAATGAAATTTAGTTTTAAAAAAGAATTGATTCCTATGACAGCCTATTGGCAACAATTGCCTTATAAACAATGATAGATTTTTACTCTCCAATGATGATCAAGGCTTAAAGTCCTAGTTAAGCTTTGTCCTGTTTTATCAGGAATGACACAAGGAACTTTTTTAAAATAATTTTTACATTCTTACTAATATTGTATTCTCTGGATAGGTTTTAAACAGTAAAACTTTGTTTGTACAGCTGGAACATTATATAAAAAATCATGAAAATCAGAACTATATTGCAATGTTGTATAATTTTATGACAGACCTGCCATAGCTAAAGCATAGCATCATTGCTTCCTTGTCAGAGATGTCAAGAATACACAAGTTGTCTTATCAGTTTTTGGAATAGGTATTGGATCATATATATATATATATATATATATATATATATATATATATATATATATGCTTTATTACCTAGCATTGGGTAAGGTAAGTTATTTCTTTTAATACTCACATGCATTACATATTCAGGGATTCAGAGTCTATGAATTCATTAAGATAATTCATGTGGAACCTTTGTAAAACACATTATGGATAATAATAACCCATCATCTTGCGCTTTGTTCCTTCACTTAGAAACAATTACAGTACTTGTTTTCTTAGGGACAAGTATCCACTGAGAAGGTACACATTGAAAGATGATTGTGTTTGTACTGTCTTAATGTCTTAAATACAGAGTTAATTACGGAAGATTCTAGTATGATAACAGAGTGACTTTTATTGCATCATGTTGCACAAGTCCTCCTTGACTTAAAGGTACAGAGAAGTGAAGAAAACTTCTGCCTGATCTAATGCATCTCATCCAGCCATTTAGTAACCCTGCTATGTACAAAATATGGCATTAACCTTGAAACAGCTGCTTACCAATGGTTGTCTTTGGTTGGCCAAAATGACTCATTCGCATACTGCAACTACAGTATAATGAAATGAACGTTGTAGACAGTCACATTATGCACCAGGCTCCTATGGTTTGATATTTTGAAAAACGGAGATGTTTCCATCATCCAAACCTTTCCTTGTGTCTTTGAATTTAAATTTCTGATATGAGTTTAATGTCAATTTGTCCTACATGGCGGCTAATTGTGCTAATTTATTAGCATTATTTCAACTCAGGTAGCTGTTATATTTTTCCCCTTTTATTTTCCTGTAAAGTACTTTCGTTTATGGGATCTGTGTAAGTTTATGGTCCTGTTCTATCTTTCTGACACCTCATGTTAAAAATTATGATATGTTGTTCTTATGGTTTCTTCTACTTTACATTTTTAAAGCCAAAAAAACTGGGAAAACCTATTGACTCGAGTATAAGCCTAGGATGGGAAACACATTAGCCACAGCCTCTCCCCAGTATATAGCTATTCAGCCCCCTGCACATCAGTATAAAGCCAGTCCCCAGTAGATAGCCAGCCAGCCCCTGCCCACCAGTATATAGCCAGCCAGCCCCTTGCCCTCCAGTATATAGCCAATCGGCCAACTGCCCCCTATATATAGCCAGCCAGCTCATGCCCCCCAGTATATAGCTAGCCAGCCCCTGCCCTCCAGGGTTTTTCTAATTTTTTTTGTTTTTTTAATTTTCCCTTCCTCATCCCCCCTTCCCAAGCCGGCTATGAATGACATCATTTGCTAGCCACCATTTTGAAAAATTTGTCACAAGCAAGAAAAGATTCAGAATTAATTGCAATGCCTCAAAAAGGCCAAATTCGTGCTGAATCTACTAACCAATGAAAAGATTCACTCATTAATCTGTTCAGCTCACTGTGCTTTATAACAGAATATATATATATAAACAGAATATACATCATTTTAACATGACAGGTCCCTTTAAGATGATACAATGGTTCCATGTAAACTATTGTGATATATGTTTACATGTTATATACTGTGCTAGAAGCTTTTTTTGGCTACCCATGACTGAACATCACTCTCCAGTATTTCTTTACCTGCTTTATTCATACATAAGTTCATGCTTTCTAACAGAAATGATCCCCCATAAGCTTTGTATTGAAGATCTACTATTGACAAGACCTGCATTGGCATAATAAAGCTTGTGATGTGCTTCAAGGTTATTAAAAAGGCAAAACTCCTTGGAATTCACTTGGAATATATGTGGATCCATGTTTTATCCCTGATAAGAAGTAAATCCTTCTAGTAGGGATTCTTGGTATGTCAATACAGCATAACAATACTGGTCTCTTGTATTCTCCTTCTATAGACTACTGTAGGAATAACATTGTCGGTAGCACACAGTCTATTGATTTCTTGCTATGTTTTAATTTGTGGTTTCAAGGACTGGACCAGTGTTCTCTGCAGATAAACCTCCTATATAGTTACAAAGACTCCTCTGTAGAATTTACAGCAATTAACAGTATAAACATGAGGCAAATTACATTTGCTAATTACATTTACATTTTATTTACCAATGCTAAAATATGCAGAGTTCATTATGACAATGTGTACATTTTCTAATGCTTTGTTCACATTGTCTGGAAAGGGGCATGTGATTACATTTGCAGAAGCTTGCATACATCAGCAATTTTTACATTTACTTTAATAGTAACTGAATCATTGAGTCAAAGTTAGTATTCATATGGTGAATTCTTAAAATAGTGCATTAACACTGGAGGTTATAATACGTAGATGTTAATAATTTCATTTAGTGCTTCATATAACAGCTATTAAATTGAGAGAGTCCATATTCACATAGTGAAAATTGTACTTTAGCTAAATTTAAGCATGAAGGCCAGATCACATTGTTTCCATTTCTGTTAATTCTCTCCATAGATAAAAGAATGCTCTAAATCTAGTGGCTAAGTTAAGACATTCATTTGCCTTATGGGTTTTTTCATGTCTTCCATTGTTGTTCCATTAGTTAAGCTTCCATTTATAATGGAGATCGTTTTCCTATTATAATAGTATTTTGTTATAAAGCAAATGTGGTAGAACAACTACGAATAATTTCCCCTGCATCCGTTCTGTTATCTATCAGCCCTTTTGCTAATAGGACTATAACATGATTGCTATTGATGATATGTATATTATAAATTTTAGACACAAATATAAAAAAGAATTCGTGCCTTAATGCCTTCAGGCCTTAAAAATAAGTTTTCAGATTTTAGATAAATGACGCAACAAGTTGGTGAATAAATACTGCATGAAAGATCAGATCACCACTAACCCTCAATAATAGGCTAGTAAACTAATGAAAGTTATAATAGCAGCAAAAGCTAACTTATCTATGAGCATATATGAAAAGGGGGGAATTTATGAAGACTGCCTCTTAGTGGGTCTGGCATTGTGCTCCTCCAGGCCAGGCCAGTTTAGTCCAGGTCTGACCTGGCAGAGATTTTATCTATAGTCTCCTCTGCTGTTTCAAAATACACTTTTGTAAATACAGCAGTCCAAGGCGTTCATGCCCCGCCCACCCAACTCTCTGCCCCATCATGTCCAAAGTGACATTTGGGGCAAAAATCCAACAAAACTGGTGGAAATTGGTCTTTTTACAAAGCCAATGAATAAGTTATAGTAACTGTCCCCCAAAAGAGTCTAATAAGTCATAGCCTAGTGGGTCAATGGGATTTGGCAGAAGCAAAGAAATCTACAGTAGTAGCAGATGTATAGAGACAAGTAATAGTTCTCAAGTAATATTCAAATTAAGATGACTTCTACTGTACTTAAATCACATTATAGGCAGTCAAATGAGCACCAGTGCCAGTCTAAGGCACATTTCACCAAACAGAAAATTCCCATCAAAATCAAGCATGATGACCAGGGGCAAATAGATCCAGTCACTATGACTGTGGTAATTTTCTTATATTTGTTATCCATGTCCTTCTTCCTTCTAAAATCAACTTTAAAATGAAAATGATGCAAATAAAATTGAGCGGCTACCATTGTCCATCTGTGATCTTGCTTTAAAGACTGTTTCATCTTTACTCCACTTGTGCAGTGAACAGCCTGTAGAGTCAGATCCCAGTGGGGCTAGAGTAGCCCCTTGGGCTAATTAGCATAATTGAGTGTGGAAGAGAGGAAGGAGACCATGGATAACAACTATAAGAATATTTACTTTTAACCCTTTAAGAACACTACATTCCTTTTACATGTTTGTTTTTAAGTGTTTTTCCTGAATCCCAAAATGGAACTACTTAATTTTTTGCCAGCACCAATCTGAGGTGTATAAAATACCATACAGCAGAAAGCCTTCTCTATATTGAGATAACTATCTATATTGCAAGCCATCTCCAGAAACACTTAACGACCATGAAAAATGGTCATGCCCACAAAATCTTTTTCACACTCCTTGTTCCTTTCTTATAATTATCAGGGCTTCAAGGAAAATGGTAGGGACTTAAAATGAATAACTAATTAACAAAAATGTCACCAGAATTCCTGTGACAACTGGTATCTGGCCAGCAGCCAATAAGAAAATTCACTGAAAAGGAAGCATCACATAACTGAATATACAGTAGGATTGAGATATAAAAGGAGAAAATAAGGTGGTGGCTTTAATAACAGAAGTTTGTTGAAAGGTGTCTAGTAGGTTTTAAATATTTTAACTTTGAACATGAATTCTATTGTAATTTTTGTTTCTAAGTTGTTATACATTTTGCTTTTGCAAGATTCATAAATTGTGTTGCACGTTCTTCATGAATCTGGCACCCTCTGCACTGCTCTGACAGAGTGCACCAATTTTTTTTGGAGCACCTTTGACATAGAGGGGGACATTTACTAAGGGGTTTGCACTTGTTTTCTGTTTGACTTTGTACATTCTTTTACGTGTAAAATGCTTGCACAGGTATTTAAGAAGTGTCTGCGCAGCTGCACTAGTCACCATGGGGCACAAATTAGTGGGCATTCCGGTGCTCAGTCGGGCTGTGAGCCGGATTTAGCATGCAGAGTCTGTCAAATGCCCTTTGTTAAAGGTGCACCACAAAAAGGTTGGTGAACTCTGTCAGGAAAGTGCAGGGAAGCAACAGATTCATGATTTCTGGCGCACATGTATCTGGTGCACCCAGCATTAAACACGGGAAGAGCACTTTTAGTGCAGTTTCAAATATTCTTTGTAAATGGGCCCCATTCTATGCAACACATTTCCGTTGGGCACTGCATGATAAATGTGGCACACGGTTTGACTGTTCACTGGATCGCTCCTTTAAGTGGTTATTTTTTTGTTGCATTGTGTATAAATATATGTACCATATTTTTCGGACTATAAGGCGCACAAAAAATCCTTTGATTTTCTCAGAAATCAAAGGTGCGTCTTATAGTCCAGTGCGCCTTATATATGAACCGTACTTACAGACAACAGCTGCCTTGAGCTGTGCACAGGTCTGCCACCTGCTGGATATTCATCCTTATAATCAGGTGCGCCTTATAATCCGGTGCGCCTTATATATGAACCTAGACATTTTAGCAGGCATTTATTGATGGTGCGCCTTATACTACGGTGCGCCTTACAGTCCGAAAAAAAACTGTATAAGTTGTTTGCACTAAAAAGAATGTGCAAAGTCAGACAAAAAAACGTTGCAGGGGCTTTAATAAATGTGGATCATAATGTTTCATTCTCAAAATCAAAAAACAAATTGCAATTACAGTTCAAATAAAATGTGGACTATTTATCTTCTCAGGAAATTTGATATATCTCTGAAGAAGTGGCTGAAACTGCAGGAGGACATGAATAACTTCAACAAGTGGTTAAGTGAAGCAGAGACGATTCTTGCTGACCATCAAGGAGAATTACGAGATTTGGAGAAGGCAAAACTTCACCAGCAGAGGGTGAAGGTAGGACATAATCTGGTCATTTCCTGGGGTCTTATTTTGATCATATTGTCAATAAGAACTTGTCTTGATCTATTCTATGACATTGGTTGGATGGAATTCTGTCTACTGTGCATACTCATTGACTGATAAGGAGATTTATTTGGGACATGCAGCTGTGTGTGCTGTTTTATTCTTGTTTTGCATTAGAAGCAATTACATAATATTGGAGAGATGATTCCCTAAACATCCCTAATAGAGATGAGCGAACACTAAAATGCTCGGGTACTCGTTATTCGAGACGAACTTTTCCCGATGCTCGAGTGCTCGTCTCGAATAACGAACCCCATTGAAGTCAATGGGAGACTCGAGCATTTTTCAAGGGGACCAAGGCTCTGCACAGGGAAGCTTGGCCAAACACCTGGGAACCTCAGAAAAGGATGGAAACACCACGGAAATGGACAGGAAACAGCAGGGGCAGCATGCATGGATGCCTCTGAGGCTGCATAATCGCACCATTATGCCAAAATTATGGGCAACAGCATGGCCATGACAGAGTGACAGAATGAAGCTAGATAGCATCTAAAACATCCAATAATTGACCCTGACACTATAGGGGACGGCATGCAGAGGCAGCGGCAGCAGGCTAGAGAGTGGCATGGCGACATACCCTAAATGGACTCAGGCTTCAAACCAATGGGTGGCAGAGAGGAACCAAAGGAGGTGAGCAAGAAGCGCTCAAATAATATCGGTACATGATAAAAGTTTGCCAGTATATTTTGTGGATTACACAGCAGGGTGGCGACAAAGTTAACATGGAAGCCATGAAAACAACCCAAAATTCTGCCTGACACAGCTCGTTTGATAAGGGCAGTGAACTAGTAGTAGATTAAAGGTGCTGCAGTTAAAACTATGTTAGTTGGATCTTGGCATGGAGCTGGCGCTCCGCTGCCAGGCGAGCTTTCGCCAATCCAAGCCCCTGTCTCTAGGCTACTCCCCAAACAGCACTTCTAAGAACCTTTTGTATAAGATCAAGTGTAGTAGCGTTCTTATAAGTTTAGGATATGCCGGGTGAGGGGAATGTAAACAGATGCGCAAGAAGCGCTGAAATAATATCCCTAAATGGTAAAAGTTTGCAAGTATATTTTGGGGATTACACAGCAGGGTGGCGACAAAGTTAACAACTTTGATGTGGAATGCCCTGTAATAGCTCTTGGGCGGTGTGCCTTTTATCGCCTAGGCTCAGCAGTTTCAGCACCGCCTGCTGTCGCTTAGCGACGGCACTGCTGCTGTGCCTAGAGCTACCGACTGATGGCGCCATGCCCACGGATGGTAATTCGGAGGAGGAGGAGGTGGAGGAGGGGTGGGAGGAGGTATAGTAGGCCTTTGAGACCTGGACCGAGGTAGGCCCCGCAATTCTCTGCGTCGGTAGTATATGACCAGCCCCAGGGTCAGACTCGGTCCCAGCCTGCACCAAGTTAAGTGTAGTAGCGTTCTTATAAGTTTGGGATATGGCGGGTGAGGGGAATGTAAACAGATGCGCAAGAAGCGCATGATGCGCATGGAGCTGGCATTCCGCTGCCAGGCGAGCTTTCGCCAATCCAAGCCCCTGTCTCTAGGCTACTCCCCAAACAGCACTTCTAAGAACCTTTTGTATAAGATCAAGTGTAGTAGCGTT
This sequence comes from Engystomops pustulosus, assembly GCF_040894005.1. Lineage (NCBI taxonomy): Eukaryota > Metazoa > Chordata > Amphibia > Anura > Leptodactylidae > Engystomops > Engystomops pustulosus. Next base: position 108,297,884 of record NC_092412.1, on the reverse strand, counting down.
CTTATAAGTTTAGGATATGCCGGGTGAGGGGAATGTAAACAGATGCGCAAGAAGCGCTGAAATAATATCCCTAAATGGTAAAAGTTTGCCAGTATATTTTGGGGATTACACAGCAGGGTGGTGACAAAGGTAACAACTTTGATGTGGAATCCATGAAAACAACCCAAATTTCTGCCTGACACACCTCGTTTGATAAAGGGACGATGTATGGAGGCAGCTATATGGACGACTTTTGGAGGTAGCAATGGAGACAACGTGTGGAGGCTGCTATGGAGACAATTTAATTTGGATAGTGCCTGTATGTGGCAGTCCCAAACATTTTTCAAACCAGAGGAGCAGGTAGGTGGCCCTCCAGTAAAATGGGATAGATTGAGTGCCTGTATGTGGCAGTCCCAAAAATGTTTCAAACCAGAGGAGCAGGTAGGTGGCCCTCCAGTAAAATGGAATAGATTGAGTGCCTGTATGTGGCAGTCCCAAAAATTGTTCAAACCAGAGGAGCAGGTAGGTGGCCCTGCAGTAAAATGGAATAGATTGAGTGCCTGTATGTGGCAGTCCCAAAAATTGTTCAAACCAGAGGAGCAGGTAGGTGGCCCTGCAGTAAAATGGAATAGATTGAGTGCCTGTATGTGGCAGTCCCAAAAATTGTTCAAACCAGAGGAGCAGGTAGGTGGCCCTGCAGTAAAATGGAATAGATTGAGTGCCTGTATGTGGCAGTCCCAAAAATTGTTCAAACCAGAGGAGCAGGTAGGTGGCCCTGCAGTAAAATGGAATAGATTGAGTGCCTGTATGTGGCAGTCCCAAAAATGTTTCAAACCAGAGGAGCAGGTAGGTGGCCCTCCAGTAAAATGGAATAGATTGAGTGCCTGTATGTGGCAGTCCCAAAAATTGTTCAAACCAGAGGAGCAGGTAGGTGGCCCTGCAGTAAAATGGAATAGATTGAGTGCCTGTATGTGGCAGTCCCAAAAATTGTTCAAACCAGAGGAGCAGGTAGGTGGCCCTGCAGTAAAATGGAATAGATTGAGTGCCTGTATGTGGCAGTCCCAAAAATTGTTCAAACCAGAGGAGCAGGTAGGTGGCCCTGCAGTAAAATGGAATAGATTGAGTGCCTGTATGTGGCAGTCCCAAAAATTGTTCAAACCAGAGGAGCAGGTAGGTGGCCCTGCAGTAAAATGGAATAGATTGAGTGCCTGTATGTGGCAGTCCCAAAAATGTTTCAAACCAGAGGAGCAGGTAGGTGGCCCTCCAGTAAAATGGAATAGATTGAGTGCCTGTATGTGGCAGTCCCAAAAATTGTTCAAACCAGAGGAGCAGGTAGGTGGCCCTGCAGTAAAATGGAATAGATTGAGTGCCTGTATGTGGCAGTCCCAAAAATGTTTCAAACCAGAGGAGCAGGTAGGTGGCCCTCCAGTAAAATGGAATAGATTGAGTGCCTGTATGTGGCAGTCCCAAAAATTGTTCAAACCAGAGGAGCAGGTAGGTGGCCCTGCAGTAAAATGGAATAGATTGAGTGCCTGTATGTGGCAGTCCCAAAAATGTTTCAAACCAGAGGAGCAGGTAGGTGGCCCTCCAGTAAAATGGAATAGATTGAGTGCCTGTATGTGGCAGTCCCAAAAATTGTTCAAACCAGAGGAGCAGGTAGGTGGCCCTGCAGTAAAATGGAATAGATTGAGTGCCTGTATGTGGCAGTCCCAAAAATTTTTTAAAACAGAGGACCGGGTAGGTGGCCCTCCAGAAAAATGGAATAGATTGAGTGCCTGTATGTGGCACTCACAAAAATTGTTTCAAACAGAGGACCGGGTAGGTGGCCCTCCAGAAAAATTAAATGCATGAAGTACTATAGCAAGAGCCAGTGGGCCCTGTCAAAAAATAGCCATTTTCCTCTGCTTTACTGTACAAAGAGGAGGAGAAGGAGGAAAATGAGGAGGAGGAGGAGGAGTGGATCAATTATTCAGGTTGAGCTTCCTTCACCTGGTGGAGATTGGAAATTCTGAGAAATCCAGCCTTTATTCATTTTAATAAGCGTCAGCCTGTCAGCGCTGTCAGTCGACAGGCGTGTACGCTTATCGGTGATGATGCCACCAGCTGCACTGAAAACCCGCTCGGACAAGACGCTAGCGGCAGGGCAGGCAAGAACCTCCAAGGCGTACAGCGCCAGTTCGTGCCACATGTCCAGCTTTGAAACCCAGTAGTTGTAGGGAGCTGTGTGATCATTTAGGACGATGGTATGGTCAGCTACGTACTCCCTCACCATCTTTCTGTAAAGATCAGCCCTACTCTGCCGAGACTGGGGACAGGTGACAGTGTCTTGCTGGGGTGACATAAAGCTGGCAAAAGCCTTGTAAAGCGTACCCTTGCCAGTGCTGGACAAGCTGCCTGCTCGCCTACTCTCCCTCGCTACTTGTCCCGCAGAACTACGCACTCTGCCGCTAGCGCTGTCAGAAGGGAAATACTGTTTCAGCTTGTGCACCAGGGCCTGCTGGTATTCATGCATTCTCACACTCCTTTCCTCTCCAGGGATGAGAGTGGGAAGATTTTGCTTGTACCGTGGGTCCAGGAGAGTGAACACCCAGTAATCGGTGCTGGAATAAATTCTTTGAACGCGAGGGTCACGGGATAGGCAGCCTAGCATGAAATCTGCCATATGCGCCAGAGTACCAACGCGTAAGAATTCACTCCCCTCACTGGCCTGACTGTCCATTTCCTCCTCCTCCAACTCCTCCAACTCCTCTTCTTCTGCCCATACACGCTGAACAGTGAAGGACTCAACAATGGTCCCCTCTTGTGTCTCACCAACATTCTCCTCCTCTTCCTCCTCATCCTCCTCCACCTCCACCTCCTCCGATATGCGCTGAGAAACAGACCTCAGGGTGCTTTGGCTATCAACAAGGGAATATTCTTCCCCCGTCTCTTGTGACGAGCGCAAAGCTTCCGACTTCATGCTGACCAGAGAGTTTTTCAACAGGCCAAGCAGCGGGATGGTGAGGCTGATGATGGCGGCATCGCCACTGACCATCTGTGTTGACTCCTCAAAGTTACTCAGCACCTGACAGATATCAGACATCCACGTCCACTCCTCATTGTAGACTTGAGGAAGCTGACTGACCTGACTACCAGTTCTGGTGGAAGTTGACATCTGGCAGTCTACAATCGCTCTGCGCTGCTGGTAAACTCTGGATAACATGGTCAGTGTTGAATTCCACCTCGTGGGCACGTCGCACAACAGTCGGTGAGCGGGCAGTTGGAGGCGGCGCTGCGCTGCCCTGAGAGTGGCAGCATCTGGGCTGGACTTCCTGAAATGCGCACAGATGCGGCGCACCTTCGTGAGCAAATCAGACAGATTGGGGTATGTCTTGAGGAAACGCTGCACTATCAGATTTAACACATGGGCCAGGCATGGCACATGTGTCAGTCTGCCGAGTTGCAGAGCCGCCACCAGGTTACGGCCGTTGTCACACACAACCATTCCCGGCTTGAGGTTCAGCGGTGCCAGCCACAGATCAGTCTGCGCCGTGATGCCCTGTAATAGCTCTTGGGCGGTGTGCCTTTTGTCGCCTAGGCTCAGCAGTTTGAGCACCGCCTGCTGTCGCTTAGCGACGGCACTGCTGCTGTGCCTAGAGCTACCGACTGATGGCGCCGTGCCCACGGATGGTAGTTCGGAGGAGGAGGTGGAGGAGGGGTGGGAGGAGGAGGAGGCATAGTAGGCCTGAAACACCTGGACCGAGGTAGGCCCCGCAATCCTCGGCGTCGGCAGTATATGAGCAGCCCCAGGGTCAGACTCGGTCCCAGCCTCCACCAAGTTAACCCAATGTGCCGTCAGCGATATATAGTGGCCCTGCCCGGCAGCACTCGTCCACGTGTCCGTGGTCAGGTGGACCTTGTCAGAAACGGCGTTGGTCAGGGCACGGATGATGTTGTCTGACACGTGCTGGTGCAGGGCTGGGACGGCACATCGGGAAAAGTAGTGGCGGCTGGGGACCGAATACCGAGGGGCGGCCGCCGCCATGAGGTTGCGAAAGGCCTCGGTCTCTACTAGCCTATAGGGCAGCATCTCCAGGCTAAGCAATCTGGAGATGTGCACATTAAGGGCTTGGGCGTGCGGGTGGGTTGCACTATATTTGCGTTTCCGCTCCAGCGTCTGGGGTATGGAGAGCTGAACGCTGGTGGATGCTGTGGAGGATCGTGGAGGCGACGATGGGGTTTTTGTGCCAGGGTCCTGGGCAGGGGGCTGACTAGCAGCTGACACAGGGGAAGGAGCAGTGGTGTGCACGGCCGGAGGTGAACGGGCTTGTTGCCACTGAGTGGGGTGCTTAGCATTCATATGCCTGCGCATACTGGTGGTAGTTAAGCTAGTAGTGGTGGAACCCCTGCTGAGCCTGGTTTGGCAAATGTTGCACACCACAGTCCGTCGGTCATCCGGTGTTTCCTTAAAGAACCTCCACACTTCTGAAGATCTAGCCCTCGCCGCAAGAGCCCTCACCACGGGAGCTTCACTAGTTGACAGTGGCGCTGATGCACCAGCTCTGGCCCTGCCTCTCCGTCTGGCCCCACCACTGCCTCTTCCAACCTGTTCAGGTCGAGGACTCTCCTCCGTCTCAGAAGCACTGTGTTCACCCGGCCTCTCAACCCAGCTTGGGTCTGTCACCTCATCATCCTCCGATCCCTCAGTCTGCTCCCCCCTCGGACTTCCTGCCCTGACAACAACTTCCCCACTGTCTGACAACCGTGTCTCCTCATCGTCGGACACCTCTTTACACACTTCCACTACGTCAAGAAGGTCATCATCACCCACAGACTGTGACTGGTGGAAAACCTGGGCATCGGAAAATTGCTCAGCAGCAACCGGACAAGTGGTTTGTGACTGTGGGAAGGGTCCAGAAAACAGTTCCTCAGAGTATGCCGGTTCAAATGCCAAATTTTCCTGGGAGGGGGCAGACTGGGGGGGAGGAGGCTGAGGTGCAGGAGCTGGAGGAGTGGCGATTTCGGTGACATGGGTGGACTGCGTGGAAGACTGACTGGTGGTGGACAAATTGCTCGAAGCATTGTCAGCAATCCACGACATCACCTGTTCGCACTGTTCTGGCCTCAACAGTGCTCTACCACGAGTCCCAGTAACTTCAGACATGAACCTAGGGAGTGTAGCTCTGCGGCGTTCCCCTGCTCCCTCATCAGCAGGTGGTGTCTCACCCCGCCCAGGACCACGGCCTCTGACCCCTGCAGTAGTTGGACGCCCACGTCCCCGCCCTCGTCCTCTACCCCTAGCCCTCGGGTTAAACATTTTTAAAATGAGAGTTATAACTTTATTTTTTTTTTTACTTTTTTTTGTTTTTTTTTGTGTTTTTTTTTTTTTTTTGTGTTTTTTGTTTTTTTTTGAGTTTTTAAAACCAAACAATGCTATCCTATTGCTATGGCTATTTTCTAGCCAAGTATCAAAGGAAGCACAGTACTATGCCAGATGAGATGACACTGAGTTATTGCCTAATAGAAATCCAACCCCTACTGAATTTTGCCACTTCGGCCTTTGCTATGGATATGTGCGCCACTAAGCGCAGAACACAGCGGTCGCAAGTCCCACTACAAATTGCTCAGAATTGGCAAGTACATGCACTGCAGAAACTACAGCCACCAGCAGATCAACCAGAAATCAAATATATAGAACGCTACTGTAGGCTTCAAGATCAAGAAGCTGTTTGTATTCTCCTATGGCTATTTTCTAGCCAAGTATCAAAGGAAGCACAGTACTATGCCGGATGAGATGACACTGAGTTATTGCCTAATAGAAATCCAACCCCTACTGAATTTTGCCACTTCGGCCTTTGCTATGGATATGTGCGCCACTAAGCGCAGAACACAGCGGTCGCAAGTCCCACTACAAATTGCTCAGAATTGGCAAGTACATGCACTGCAGAAACTACAGCCACCAGCAGATCAACCAGAAATCAAATATATAGAACGCTACTGTAGGCTTCAAGATCAAGAAGCTGTTTGTATTCTCCTATGGCTATTTTCTAGCCAAGTATCAAAGGAAGCACAGTACTATGCCGGATGAGATGACACTGAGTTATTGCCTAATAGAAATCCAACCCCTACTGAATTTTGCCACTTCGGCCTTTGCTATGGATATGTGCGCCACTAAGCGCAGAACACAGCGGTCGCAAGTCCCACTACAAATTGCTCAGAATTGGCAAGTACATGCACTGCAGAAACTACAGCCACCAGCAGATCAACCAGAAATCAAATATATAGAACGCTACTGTAGGCTTCAAGATCAAGAAGCTGTTTGTATTCTCCTATGGCTATTTTCTAGCCAAGTATCAAAGGAAGCACAGTACTATGCCGGATGAGATGACACTGAGTTATTGCCTAATAGAAATCCAACCCCTACTGAATTTTGCCACTTCAGCCTTTGCTATGGATATGTGCGCCACTAAGCGCAGAACACAGCGGTCGCAAGTCTCACTACAAATTGCTCAGAATTGGCAAGTACATGCACTGCAGAAACTACAGCCACCAGCAGATCAACCAGAAATCAAATATATAGAACGCTACTGTAGGCTTCAAGAAGCTGTTTGTATTCTCCTATGGCTATTTTCTAGCCAAGTATCAAAGGAAGCACAGTACTATGCCAGATGAGATGACACTGAGTTATTGCCTAATAGAAATCCAACCCCTACTGAATTTTGCCACTTCAGCCTTTGCTATGGATATGTGCGCCACTAAGCGCAGAACACAGCGGTCGCAAGTCTCACTACAAATTGCTCAGAATTGGCAAGTACATGCACTGCAGAAACTACAGCCACCAGCAGATCAACCAGAAATCAAATATATAGAACGCTACTGTAGGCTTCAAGAAGCTGTTTGTATTCTCCTATGGCTATTTTCTAGCCAAGTATCAAAGGAAGCACAGTACTATGCCAGATGAGATGACACTGAGTTATTGCCTAATAGAAATCCAACCCCTACTGAATTTTCCCACTTCGGTCTTTGCTATGGATATGTGTGCCACTAAGAGCTAAACACAACGGTAGCAAGTCCCCCTGCTAATTCCTCACAAAATGGTAAAATATGCAAATTAAAATAAAAAAAGTAGAACGTTATTGTAGCCCTAAGAAGGGCTGTTGGGTTCTTTGAGAATCACTCCTGCCTAACAGTAAGCTAATAGAACACCCTAACGCTTTCCCTGAGCAGCAGCAGCTCTCTCCCTAGCGGCATCCAGAGACAGAATGATCCGAGCAGCGCGGCCAGCGGCTAGTCTATCCCAGGGTCACCTGATCTGGCCAGCCAACCACTGCTATCGACGTGTAAGGGTACCACGTCATGCTGGGTGGAGTGCAGAGTCTCCTGGCTTGTGATTGGCTCTGTTTCTGGCCGCCAAAAAGCAAAACGGCGGGAGCTGCCATTTTCTCGAGCGGGCGAAGTATTCGTCCGAGTAACGAGCAGTTTCGAGTACCCTAATGCTCGACCGAGCATCAAGCTCGGACGAGCATGTTCGCTCATCTCTAATCCCTAAACATCAGCCAAACACAAAAATGTATTTGTTTTACCACAACTGTTTTAATTGCAATAGTTTTATATAATACATAATATACCAGCACAATGTGTGGCAATGAAGCCTGAGGTCACCCTAAATTTTTTCTGGTGTGGACCTCAAATTTAGAACTGATTCATTATGTTGTACCATGTACCAAGAGTATATGATTGGTGTCATGTGGATGAATGTTTCTGTACATGTCACTGTATAGGTTTTAAATTGGAAATTGATAAATATTAAGTTCTGTTCCCTGTGTTACTCATTACTGGTTATAAGCTCCAATAATGTTTTACATCGCTTCTAATGAATGACAGATTGCAACTACCACCAAAGGAACACTAAAGGAAGTATTGTTACTCCCTGTTTATACATTACATGTACTGATTTATGCGATGTTTTACTTTACATAAGTAAGGTTGTGACTCCCAACATACCTGCTGACCAGCTGATTGAAGAGGTTTCGGGTGGGCTGCAATCTCTTCATAACAAGGCTCAACTGCATAAGCTCTGTATTGACTGTACCTGGTACTACATATAATATTTTCCATTGAATAATAGAAAATCAATAGCACTTGCAACAAACAGTTTTATAATTTTGGTGCTTGCTGTGTAATCCAACATTTAGAATTTTTTTTTTGGGGGGGGGGGGGGTAGGAGGGTTTTATCTTACTGGATGTTTCCTAAGTTTCAGAGTCTTGTGGAGAGTAGTTTTTACCTGCCAGTATGCAAGATCCTTATGTATTTTGGCCACTTCTATACTTCAATTTTGTTTGCTTGCAATGCAGTTTCACTTTAGAGGATAAGACACTAGGTCTTCGCTTTCTTTCTCTATAGAAAAACAGTAAAGTAAATCCGATGTCGTTGATAAACGCATACATATTTCAGCACACAATTTCTTTTTGAGAGGGGGGTTGTATAATTGCAATTTTATACTTTACTGTTTCATTTAGGGCAACATAAAAGTTTATGTACTGTGCAACTTTTCAGTTGCTAAAAGTTGTTAATTTAGCTGTGAATATACTTAAGTCTTCAGTGGGGCATGAAAAACATCTATGCAACTTTTACTTAAAAAAGTACAAAATCTATTATAAACATAAACATCTCCTGTGTCAAAAATAAACCACATTTATTAAACTATCTAAACCTGCATAATAAATGTAATCCAAAAGACATCCAAAAAAGTTTCAAAAACAACAGGAGTTGTGGAGTATGTGATATGTATTCAATATATTGATTGTTTTTAGTGGATTTATGGAGAACATTCAGTATTTTCATCCATTCTAGTGTAGCACGGTTAGTAAGTACAGAAGGCTTTAGTTGTGTTTTCACCATATTCTGTTGATTTTGACTATAATAAGTAAAAATATGAGTAAATAATGAGTATCTTACCAGTAGAGATTTGAGGTTAATCTAAGAAATCAGGTACAGCTATGTTTCTACAACAAATAATATGTTTTAGCATGGTATATTTGTCTTGCTGAAATAATTTTGATTCCAGGAATTTTTCCTTATACAGGATTTTTATATTGTTTTCTGAATATTTCAGGCAAAACTTCTAGTTTTCGAAAAGCTTATATGATGGAAAGCGCCTGATAACAATACTTTATTATGTTAGGCATTAGAAGGAAGTCGACTTTACAGCCTTTTATTAGTTGAACAGATCGTTGTTATTTGATCTCCCTGTATTGCAGAATATATTAAAATTAAAGGAAAATCTCAGAAAATGCTTTCTCAAGTATGCATATGACCTTGTGATCCAAGCAAGAAATTTTCATTTCAAGACAGCTCTATGAAGTTCAGCTAAGCATAATCCTCTTTTGTAGAATGCATTATTTTAATAAGTCATGTTGTTTGTTTAAATATACTTGAATATTTGCATCGAAACGTCCAGCACATGTTAATCAATAGGCAGCTGATTTATACCAAATAATTGGAAAGAGGTTATTAGCTTTTTTACCATTTATTATTAGTATATTACATAATTATCATGAGTGCTTTATTAAAGGGTTTGTCCCACAGGGAGAACCTTTAGCTTAATGGCTCAGAGTGGTTTGAAAAATAAACAAGTGAAATTCACCTCACCAATTCCCTACTGATTTCTTTTCTATGCTTCTCTTATGCCGACTGGTCCACTTTGACACACAAAGAATGCCTGCTTGGCCAAACACTGCCTACAGTGGTAACCCGCTCATCACTGAGTTACTATTTACAAATGTGTCAAGAGAAGACCAGGATAAAGGGTCAAGAAGAAAGTCAGTAAAATTAAAAAAGAACAGGAGTGGCTCGAATCATTTTAACTTTTTAACCCACTCTGAGTTAAAAAAAAAATATTTTGCAGTGGCCGACCTCTATAAAACAATCAATGTTGTAATGGAAATTAAGTTATGTTGCATATGTTTTGGGGACAGTTGTTTAATTGTCTTCTTTTATTATATTTTTGTAAATATTAAAATGCAGACTACTATTAGCTAGTTTGTAAGCACCTACCCTTACTTGTGATTATGGAGCTTTATATAGATGTAAGCATTAGTTACTAATTTAAGAGCAATCACTAAATAAAGATCAGATATCCAACCCCCAAAAAACGTTAACTAAACCTATTATTGAAGGCAGTCCAAGCATCTTACAACCACATGAATTAGTGATGCAGATAACCAATGCAGGCAACAAGCAAAATGGAGGCAGGATGAACAGGACTATATTCTACATTGCTCTGATACAAGATGGCTGACCTACCTCAGATGGAAAAAACAGTGTTCCAGTATTTCCACTCCTTTATGCTTCATGCAAACTAGTTCATCCAGTCCTCGGCTGCATCCAGTATCTGATTGTTACAAAAAAACAGGTACAGATGACACCGGGGGGCAGGAGGACGCTAGATCCTGCTTGTGTATGGATAGATCACGCTTGTGTATGGATGAATATTGCAGCTTTTCCCTCCTTACCTATTATCTAACATACAACATTTTTATGGATGTAACAATATATGTATTTTGCGAAAATGAACATTGACATATAACTTGATGCAGATTATGCTTTTCCATGTGACTGCTACATCATTCTATAATGGATGATTATATTTTGTTAAATTGATACCTTGAGAATTTCCAAATCCTAAGGCAGGAAGAGAACTATTTAACATGTCTTGTGTTCCTAACTTACATTTTATCTTACATTTATTTAATTGTGGAAATACAAATGGGACCAAATGACAATATATCATTTCAACTTATGTATGTTAAGAAAATTATAAGTGGTGAATAAAATATAACTTTTAATGTATGTCGTTAAAATATGGCAATAAAAATATCGGGGCTTATTTACTAAGGGCCACATTTTTGTCGGGTTTCCCAACTTTTCAGGGATTGCGCCGGGGAATGTGTCGCACGTGATCGGTTTGTTTCACGATCGCACCAGCTTTCACGCGACACAAATTGGGGGCGGGCCATCGGACGATCCGACGGATTCGCACTAGCCGCGGGATTTAACATTTAAATGTGTGCCACAAGCCAAGCACTTACATGCACCGGGAAGAAGAAGGTGAACTCCGGCAAACCTGAGCGGTGAGTGACACAGGATATCAGGCGCAGGATCTACATGGATCGCGGCACAGTGCGTGATCGTCAGACAGTCTGGATTGGGGATCGCGACTCGGGTGGGTAAGTAAAAAAATCGGAATTCCCATAGAGCTTTGAAGTGTGGAAGGTAACTGGAAACCAAGGAAAACCCATGCAGGAGAATACATAAACTGGATACAAGTATTGCCCTTAGTTGGTCTGAAACCCAGAAACTTAATGCTGTAAACAACAGTGCTAACCAATTATAGACTTTGCTACTCATTCATGAGATAACGGGGGATATGTATTAATCTGTCTATATCAGAATACTGCAGTAATTGGTAATTGGGGGGATATGTATTAATCTGTCTATATCAGAATACTGCAGTAATTGGTAATTGAAATCCTGTGCACAACATGAGAAAGAAGCTTTACCCTCTAAAGTATAGAGCTCCTAAATGGTGTCAATTGATGATATATTTTACTTAAAAAAAAAAGAAACAATTGATAAAGCAAAAAAAAAAAAAAACATAAAATGAATGAGATGTTACAATATTGTTGTGATTTGGTGTAAGGACAGCTGCAGTTTTGTGTCCTATACTGTAATGATGCTTTAGAATTTTGCTTTACACTAAAATGTGTCTGGAGACAGTGGGGTCATAAAATGTAAGAATGAGGTGGAGGAGATTCTGCAGCACCTTTTAAGATGAGAGATCATTGCTGGTCACCAGGATCTTTATAGCTGTCAGACAGTTAAGAACTTGCTAATTGCTAAGCCACACTCATCAGTTAAAACAGATTTATATGACCAAAATAACACAATAGGCATCATGTATCTTAAAGTGGCTGTTCACTTTAAGCATATTCCACCAAATAATTAATATTGTTTGCGTAAAGAAAAGTTGTTCTGTATACTTTCTGTATCTATTCTGTATCAATTTTCTGAATCTCTGCTTGCTGTCATTCTTTAGGAAGCTTCCATGTTTCCTTTCTGTAGATAAACAGCAGTCCATGGTCATGTGATCTCACACAGATGTATGGCACGTTAGAATCACACAGCTTTGATTACTCTGTGGGCGGGCATGTATCATTATTTCTTCTAGTCAAATTGTTTCATTTTTGCAACTTTTGTCAATTTTGCGACTTTTTACTTGTTTTCAATTATGCCTTAGTCTGCACCTTGTGCAGTGTGCCTTATGTATCTTCCTTTTCCAGATGTTCCGAGCAACTTTTCACTTATGTATTACTTTTTTTGCTTGTTTTTGTGACTTTTCAGGCACAAATCTGCACCTGGCCCTGGGAAGGTGCAAAGTAAGGATTTTTTTCATGGACCCTATTTTAACATTTAAATTGGAATTATTTCACATGCTTAACGACTTTGCCTTTTTTAGTTTTTTCACTTCCATTTTTCACTCACCACCTTCAAAAATCTATAACTTTTTTATTTTTCCACATAAAGACGGTTGTGTGACGGCTTTGTTTTCTGCGTAACAAATTGCACTTCATAGTGGCGGTATTTAATATTCCATTGCGGGTACTGGGAAGCAGGAAAAAAATTCCAAATGCAATGAAAATGGTGAAAGAACACATTTGCGACATTTTCTTGTGGGCTTGGATATTACAGCTTTCAATCTGCTTCCCAAATAATATGTCTACTTTATTCTTTGGGCCGGTATGATCACATGGATACCAAATTTGTATAAGTTTTATAATGTTTTCATACATTTAAAAAAAAATAAAACCTCCTGTACAAAATTTTTTTTTTATTTTGCCATTTTCTGGCACCAATAACTTTTTCATACTTTGGTGTACGGAGCTGTGGGTGGTGTCATTTTTTGCGAATTTTGATGGCGTTTTCATTTTCGACTTTGGACGCTATTTTCCGTTACGGGGTTAAACGCAGTGAAAAAACGTTATTATATTTCGATATATTGGACATTTTCGGACGCGGCAATACCTAATGTGTTTATGATTTTTACTGTTTTTTTATATTTATATCAGTTCTAGGGAAAGGGGGGTGATTTGAATTCTTAGGGGGTTTTTTTTAACTTTTTTTCTTTTACTTTTACTATTTCTCAGACTCCCTAGGGTACTTTAACCCTAGGTTGTCTGATCGATCCTACCCTATACTGCCATACTGTAGTATGGCAGTATATGGGGATTTTACTCATCATTCATTACAATGTGCTGATAGCACATTGTAGTGAATGGGTTAAAACGAAGTAGCCTCGGGTATTCGGAACACCCGAGGCTACCATTGCGATGGATCGCCGCTCCCCGTGACGTCATCGGGGAGCGACGATCTGCGGCAAGATGGCGGCGCCAATGATGAAAACACCAGAATTGCCGGCGGCGATCGAGGTGAAAATACCTGCGATTGGTGCTAGCACAGATCGAGGGTGTTACCGGTAAGCCTTTGCTGCAATATGCAGCAAAGACTTACCGGCTATGGAGAGGGCTCAGCCCGCGAGCCCTCTCCATGCACCAGGACCCAGCACGGCACGCGTCGGGAAGGGGTTAAATGTTTAACATTTTGCACAGTAACCTGTTATTTGAAAATTCTGAAATTTTTGCATTTACATTTTTTTTTTCATTTATTGGTTACTTCTGAGGGTGCAGTCACATGTTGCATTAAACGCATGCTACATGATACAGAAAATGTATTGGAAAATTTTTCATTACACATACAATATCAATTATTTTCTGGAATGTGAAACAACCCATTTAAGTCAGGAAATTTGTGTATGTCATTCTTTTGCTTTATTTGCCTTCGGACTTGTTTCATTTATATTAGAGGGTGATATATCAGGCATGTTTGGCTTTTTTTTAATTTGCACAAAAGTCACAAATTCTTTTCCAACCACATTCTAAAGCTTTCTCTACACGTGTGCAGGGCTAGCGTTTAGTTGCTGCATAATTGTGTCAGTTTACTGTAATTCACATCAAAATTGTCCACATATAGGAGGTCATTTATCTTATCTATGTTTATTTGGCTTGATTTTGGCTGTCTTTTTCCTTGTGTTAAATGGGATCTCTTTTTGAGACATTTGATAAAAATGTCTCAAAAATGTCACACAAATGTCTCAAGTCACTTCTTTCCATTTTCCTTTAGTATGGCTTTGTCTGAGGTTTCAAACAACACAGAAAAATTGCAAGAAAAATAAAGATAAATGATTCCCATAGTTTTATAAAGGCACAACGTAAAAAACTTTTGTGGGCGCTTGGAACAGTCACATATTTTGCTGCAATTATGCAAATGTGCCTCAAAAATGTGAGGTTTGAAAGAAATAAAATAAAAGCCTATGAGAAATGCCCCCCTTATGTATTTTTCTATCATATCATGTTGATAATGGGTTTGTCAGATACGTAAACTTGAAATACTCCACTCACTGATTAAATCAGTGTATCATGAAAAAATCTGTAAAACTGCAAGAAAATATAATGTGCCATAGACAGGCTGAGCCTGCATGTGAAGCCAACTTCACTACCTCTCGAAACACATTTTACATTGTCTGCCAGTTAATTTGATTAGATGAAAGTCATTTTGTAAATGAAAACAATGGCAGGGACTAATGGAAAGTAGGATGCTCTCTGACATTCTGGAAGTCACCAGCTTATTGCATTAGAGAAGTGAACATGCTAGAACTCTAGGGGGCAATGACTATGCAATGTATTAATTACACTGAGAGCGCACCGAGCACTAGACTAAACAACCTGCTAGGAAAGTCATGTCTTGGCAGAACCTCTTGCAAAGGAAATTAGATTTGAAAATGATAAGAGCATTATAATTGCGCTCACTGGATTAGGAACAAACCATATAAATGAATGATCTATATGTCAAATAGCCCTTCTCGCGGCATAGAAATTCACTTAAACATCACTCCTTTCAGCAGCATCCTGCAGCGTACACAAATGAAACATAATATTTGAACATCTTTAATTGCACACAGTTGGTTTATGTAGCGTTAGTAAAAATTACATAAAGCAAACCTTGATCTAATGAAACAGATGTATTTGTATTTTACATTGAGTAATCAGTGCAGATGGTGGTGGTTGAGTCAATTCAAAAACTGTCTTAAATATTCATGCTGAAGTCTTTAAAATGTTCTTAGTGCACTTGGAGTAATAACATCAGAGAGATTTATTGAAGATGAGATTCTTCCAGAAAAACTACCAAACTGTGACTATAATGCCATCCTCAGTTTAGCCACAGTGCTCCCATAACTGCTGTGCGTTTCCCCAATCACTCTCAAAGTTCAGTTGTGGTCTTTGTAGACGTGTTTATTTTCTTCTCATTTAGAAGAAGCAGTTAATTATCCCACTTATGTTTTTACCTCTGTTCCCCTGTAGTGAATCACTTAATGTCATAATACAAGTGAATGCCTCAACTTGAATATAGGACTAAATAGCTGCTTAATGTAAATGCCACTTGGGTTCCATTTTCTAAAGATTGCCAACTGCTGTATAGTTAGAATATACATTATCTCATGTAGGGAACACAGTATTGGCAAGAAGATGGTAAGAGATATGCTATTGTCTGTAATGTGTTCATTTGTAAGCCTCTTGGCATCTACCAATCCAAAGTCATATTTTGTTTATAAACATAAAAGAGAAAAACATAATATTAAATGCTATTTTCAAGATACAAATACTTAAAAAGCAAGTAATTGGAACTGGAATCAAGCCTGAAATCAAGTGATGATAATGGCAGATAATGTATGTGCTGAATGATGTTGGCTGAGATATGTAACTTTAGAGTTGACATTATATATACTGGTATCTTTATGTTTTCAGCAGTCTACTGCTAATAGGCATTGTTGTAGTGATGTCTATTTAGATCTATAAAAAAGAGATTTAATCTTAATAAACTTAAAATAAAAGGGTTTTCTTACCAGGGTGCAGTAAAAAAATATCCCATTCATGCATATAATATTCCATTCATGACATATACAGATTTTATGCAATACCCAAATCCTATACTGCACTTCTTAAATGCAGAGTTTTATTGGTTTATCAAATGTGAATTAGGTTGCTCTAAAGAGCAAAGTTCTGTAACAAAAAGTGAGCCCCAAAGTTTCATCAAGAACAAGGGTCTGAAATAACATGTTAATTAGATTCTGTCAGCTATCTTAACATATCTATTGTGATTAATATTCTACATAAGCTTTGATATTGGTCAGTGTAATGTTACCTGCACCCAAACGGGCGTGGTCCATAGAAATGGACATGCGTGCTGGTCAGATTCTACAGACCCAGCACAGGGCAGTGGACAGGAGTACAGTTTTTTACAGTACTGTTGCTTCTTTATTGTCAGCATACGGGGACTACTTGCAACATAGTGGCTCTAGATGCACAAAGTCCCTGTCTTGTGGCTGAAAAACCAGCACTGAAATAAACTGTACCATTGCTCCAGCTCACAAGTCCATTTTCATGGGCCGATCACAGATTGAGAGAATGGATAGCAACCTATCCAAAATTAACACCCAGTTATTTGTTAAAAATGTCTAAAGGAATGACACAATATAGAATCGGAAGACAAGTTGATTGAAAATTGATATAAAAGAATGTATTTCTTATTTATTGAAACATGGCAATAGAACAATTCTGAAACCTTAATAATATTCTTGAGAATAAGTCTTTAGTTTTTAATGATTAAATTAACAATGCCCATGCTCTGTGCGATGGCGTCAGAATGGGAATGCTTGGCCCCAAAACACCCCCAGATGGACATTGCTGTTATGCATGATGAAATATTAATCTGGAACAGATTTTAATTAGAAATTTGAATATTTCAGTAAATGGCACACATAATAGGTTTATATAGTCAAGTGGGATATTTAGCAGGGCTTCTGTACCCCTGTAGTGGTGTAGAAACCCTGAAATATTTGCAAATGCTAGATTACCCGCCACCTTCACACCAGGGGGCAGGGCTTGGCAAAGAGATAAACACTAAGTAGGAACCCACCGGATACCTCAAGAGGCCGCAGTGGTGGTGCACAAGCTCAAGCATATGATCAAAAAACCCCAAACTGTCTAATTGGTGTTAGACCTGGAAGGATGTCTATATATTACTGCCACACACAGTCCCAGACTCACAGATTTTAAAACGTCTGCTCATTATATCAGCCCAACTTATTATGTGTGCTTAGAAGCAAAACTGTCAGCTTTGAAAATGTTATCAATATCTTAGCAATTTAAGATCATTGTTAGTAATGGTCCAATATTGACAGTATACAGGTAATTGATTATGTCATTTGTCATTTGTCTGAAACATGTAATTACTTCTCTCTGCAATTGAGATGTGAGAATAGATCACACATCTTTATGATGTTTATTCACTAATGTGTCAAAGCTGCTAATGGTCGCAAAATGGCAATAATTTCAGTGGCCATTATAAATCAAAGATAATTGCAGTTAAGGAAATCGTTATAGTGTATATGACTCACCATGAGAATATTCATTCTTTTACTATTGTCTTTTCTAATGTCTTCTAACAGTGTATGATAAACATATTTTTATTAGTTTTGCACACCATTTAATTATATTACTTCATCTAAGAATATTTTTCCAGCATATTGACACTACATTTTTTTTACTTTTAATTATCTGTTTTAAAGAGAGGAATATTTAATCAGAAAATAACTTAAACCGATTTTTTAACCGATTTTAGAGTATTTTGTTATTTTGTTTATAACTCACATATGACTATTTAGAAATCATATCCTGAAAACATTTTTTATTTTGACAACTGAGCCTCATCACTGACAAACACTTATTGCTATGTAGAGATAACTTTTCAGCAGTTTTTTTTTTAAATGAACAGGATTTAAAATGTCAGGATTTAAATGAAAGGTAACACCTTTTAAAAGATCTACCATGAAAATTGGTGATACATTCCCTTTAATATGAGTGTGATCGCAGGTAAATCTGTCATTCAGAAAGTGTGGAAAGGATCTTCATGTGGTTTGCAAAACATCACACCTTGAATGAAAGATCGAGACATTTTAAAACTCAATTATCAAACCAAGTGAGAATAAACATGAACATTTATGGAATTTCTTTAGATTCTATAGTCATCAAGCTTTTCCACAACTATCCAAAGACCACATGTGAAGTGACTTATATTTTCCATAATTATCAATAGTTAGGAAATGGTATGTTACTGATGGTTTTGTTAAATGGATCACCACTGAAGAGCAAGGTTGTCACTTTGCTTTGACTTTGGGCATCAATAGCAGGAACTCCCAGTGAGTGAAAAGAGACATTGAAAGTAGATAAGTACCTATAGGAAAAAAATATCCACAGTAGACCCTTGAGGATAATTATCAAGATTGGGTTATTAGGTAAGTTATCTCTAATAAATCAGAGGGACCTCTGGCTTCCTAGGAACTCATAAGCTCTAATGTATGCCTGTTTTTAGTGCAAGGCCCAAGTAAAGCCTTGACCACACACATTGAGGAGGATTGACTGTGTTATAGGATATGACTGTAATGTTTCTGATTAGCTACTGGTTTCTACTCTGTAATATGTTAATGCAATGCCCAGATGTTATTTATTTGGCTCAATACTATATGTGTGCAAAACAAACAGTATTATTTTTTCCAACAGAATTTTTATTAACCTTATGGGAGCCTGTCATTAGGTGAAATGATGAAATCCTGCAGACATGTTCTCTTTAAATTCTTGATAAATGTGGCACAGGGCTTTCAGGATAGTTTTGGAAAAAAAATGGGACATAATTCTGTCATAAACAGATTTATAAACCTGTCTCTTTTTGTTCTAAAGTATATGTGTAATATCCGTGTCATAGGCTTCTTCTGTCTGCAATTGAGGCTTAGGTTGCACAATTTTTTCTCTGTATTTTTATGCTGTGAACTGTGGCTTAGGTTGCTGCTGTGATGGGATTGGTTGAGGCACCCCAGCCCTGTCCAGCAACATTACTAGAGTAATACATGGCCGATCCATTCGGGTGCTGGGGACGGCATCCAGGAACTCATTTTCAGGGTGAGCTCTTCACCGCTTACCCAGTCTGACAGCTTGCACCAAGTCTGGTTGTGGTTGTGCTGCTTGCTGGACAGGTAGTTAAACGAAAATGGTATAGGCTTGCTTAAAGAGATATGTTTAAGGGTAAAGGTAAAACTGTGAATCCTGGGAATTAGTCTGATAGTCAGGAAAGAAAAGAAATCCATTGGAGGGGTATTCCCACGAAGACAAGTTTCTTATGTATACTCAGGATAGCAAAATAATATACTTCTAATTCACTGTTATTAACAAAAATACAGCATTTCACAGATATAATTCGAACATGTCTCTAACAGTCCTGATACAGTACACAATTTCAGTTGCCCCTAGACATGACCCTGTAACTTAGGGTGGAGGAAGCCATCTTGGATTTCTGTGTGACATCAGAGAGCTGAGTTACTCTCTCTTTGCTCCCTGCACTCTAGCCCCGCTCCATGCAGTCCAGGACAGAGCTCACTCACTGATGCACACTGATACACACATACTAACCTCTTGCCAGCAGTAGCATGAGGAGAACTACAAGCTACAGACAAATAAGTTCTTTATCTGACTGTCATTGTGTGCATTAGGCAACTAATGGATCTCATCATGTCTGATCTGTCTTTCTATGTGCCAGATATCCATCAGAAGCCAGATGATAGTGTATATAAACCTGTACCCTGATAATCTAATCACATTGTCAGCTCACAGAACTAGACAAATCATAATGTGTCTGCTTAGAGAATCCCCACCCACACCCTGGAATTTTCCACTGACCATCACTGAGTGATAGGAGCTAAAACAGCAATACAACGGAGTAAAATTGTAAAGTAAGGGGTTAAAAATTATCTTTATTGTGTTAACATCACTAGGGGATTACATTTTTAGAATTTTCTTTCATGGGAAAACCCCTTTAAATATTTGTCACCTGTTATAAGAGGAAAACATAGATATGTTTATGCAAGGTAGTTTTTCAATGTGTGCATGAAGCATCTAGATACAAATCAAGCCTTTTTTGTATCTATATTTATGCGTACAGTGCACGTTACCATATTGGTCTAGCCATAATTATGTTTTATCAAGAAAAATATGTTAGCCGTTATTCTGTAATGATCCAAATGTACACACAGGTGAGCGAATGCTGAATTAAGTGCATTGACTCACATTAAAAATAATGGTAATTAGAAAAAAAGATTGTTTTACCAGGAGCTGGAGCACTGTCCATTTGCTACAATCAGGCCTTTCTAGCTGGTGGTGGTAATTATACACTTAAGCAATACAATTGGACACGTAGCACAATACAATTCCTCCTTCCCTCTCAGGAACATGATTGTGGCTAATTGAAAGCTGAAAAACATCTGCCTCTGTGTTCTTTTGTTTGTGTGTTAAAAGTTTTAAATTGATTTTTACAAACAACCAGATTTTCTTGGCTCCTATGAGGCTTCATACAAAATGGATTTTTAATTCTGTGACAACGTATTGTGATTAAATATCCCTTTGAGCTTCATATTTCTGTTTTTGTAGAAGAAACTATACTCGGGTCTCTTTATAGCTCCAGCGAGAAAATTATTATGGCATAATTTTCACATACAAATGTAACACTTTTTATAACTACTGTAAATCTCCAGCTAAGGAAAGTTTGAAACAGCTGGGATCTTTCTGTAATCTCTGTGATAAATATGACTTGGCATATAAATTTGTGATCCTTTAAAACAGTAATATACATTGTAGCCTTCTGTAGCTTTGACAGGCATAAGTGGTCATCAGGTAAAAATGATAATATCCCACTAAGACAGCACATTAAAAATAGACTTTAATTAGGATAGTTTAAAAAATGTAAAATGTCTTTGAAGGGAATCTATAGACAAAATGCATAATCCTTGCAGGCTCATGCAGATTTTTCATCTTGAATTCATCAAAAATAGAGATAATTATTACTATATAAAATGCAGTATTTATTATCACCTCTTAAAAGGGTTTGCCCATGAATGAAAGGTCTCAAATTTTAATCCCCTAGTGATGTTTACACAATAAAGATAATTTTTAAACCCATAACTTTACAATTCTACTGAGTTTTATAGCTGTTTTACCGCCGACAATGTTTCTACACATTGCAGAAGCCTTTGAACCTGAAGAAGGGGTAAATCCGCCCCAAATGCGTTGTCCTATCCTTTTATTTCAGTCTTTTATGTAAACCAATTGTTACAATAAATGTTCATTATCAATTGTACAAATTTGCTCGTATTACTGTTAAGCATCTGTACCTACCTTTGCCACTAGCAGCACGACCAATTTACTGGTTATTCCTCTTAGAAAATTATCTGTTATTTTCAGGGATTATTCCCTGTTAACCAGAGGACGCAGCAGCTTTTGTTAAATATACTTCTGGGAATTCCATTTACATATTCCAGAAGGATCTCATGAATAACACCACCTTTTCACACCCATGGAGCGCGGTGTTACCCTCTAGAAACTTACCGCCTATAACTCAGTGATGGTCAGTGTAAAATTAGAGAGTGTGGGCGGGGACTCTCTAAGCAAGCTAGTGCTACGAGATACTGTGTGTTGATAATGTTCTTATATTATCAGGGTACTGGGTTTATCTACACATTTAATTTGTTTCTTAAAATTCTACTAGAATCTGACACAAAAAAGAGAGATGAGCAAGATCATAGAGATGATGACATCCATGAGATGGATGAGATGGATGTAAAACATAATGGCACTCTCAGCTTTGCTAACTCACCTATAACACACACAGAGTTAGCCCTGCTATGCCTTCCCCCCTCCCCTGGATAAGGACCTTATTTATCTGTAGCTAGCAGAGTAAGTCTGCTTATCGGAAGAAAATCTCTGTGTCTGAGCTGGTCTTGTAATGCAGGTCAGAGGGGCAGGAGGCAGAGAGCACTGTGGTGTTCAGACAAGAGAAGCTATACATGAGAAGAATCCGACCATAGTCAGATCCAGGGACAACCAAAATTGTATACAACAGGACTCAGGGCCAGTACCAGGGCAAGTGGCGGGGCCCAGAGCTGCTGGTGGGGCCCACAATAGGCTGTACATAAGGAATTAATGAGGATGAGGGGCCTATTTCTTAGGTGGTGAGGGGGGCTTATATAAAATAACCATGAGGGAGCTGTTTTGTATGATAAACTAGGGACTATTTTAGGGAACAGAGAATGTTTTAGTTTCTGAATTTTGAATCCTGCCACATGAGTCTACTGCAATAGAGCCCACTGAGGCTCTTTCGCCTAGGGGCCTACTGAAACCTTGAGCTAACCCTGCCCGGACTGATAGAGACAGGTTGGAATTTTATCTATGAAATGCTGCATTTTTTTTTAAATAACATTGAATTAGAGAATGTGCTATTTTGTTATCCTAAGTATATTTAAGAATCTTGTTTTTGTGGGAATACCCTTTAACTCAAAATCTACTTTTGTAACAATGAGTCTCTGAAAATGTATAAGTCTTACGGAGTTTACATTGAGAACCCAGTATTAACTGTGTGATGTATTTAAAACCATGTATGGCTATACTTTGCTTTGTAGAGGAGCCCTGTACCTAGTTACAATGGTTTACCTTTGATGGTAGCCCATATCACAACTGCTGATTCCCTAAACTTCAAAGGACAATTATATTGTTGTTCCACTACAGATTATCTTCTATGTTCAAAATTCTTCTAGACTAAACAGTGTATTTTATCATGGCTGCAGTAAAATGTATCTTAGGCAAAGGTATAGTAGGGTGCTTATATTCTCTTATCATTGTTGAACACTGGTAAGTTGACAATAAGGATAATGCCTTTAATAAAGATTCTTACCTTATACTCAATCTGCAATGCATTCTATATTGATTTTGTAGGTACAGATTAACAATTAAGATTATCTTGAATGACATCTAGTCATTGATAACAGATTTAATAGCTATTTCACTCGTAATTCAGCTGTGATTGAAACCGCATGACAGCACAGATTGTGGTTGAAATTCTCTAGTCTGCAGAATACTATACCAAGAAATTGGTATGTTCTCAGGACAAAAATTGCAAATATATTATTGTAGAAAACATTTTTACAGTGTATAATGTTATAGTGTACTGCATCTTCAAACTTTCTGTCCCTCTCACAGCAAACCATGAACTTGCTTTGTGATAGGCCAGACCGGTGCTTTTTGAACATGAAGGAGCATTATTTTCCATGATAATGGCCTCAGGTTAAATCAGAATTCAGGATGAAAGTGTCAAGATTTTCAATATACAAGAGCCAACAACTATAGTTGAGTTTTAAAGAGCACAACATGAATGTTCCCGCTGACACCTTTATGTTTTGCACTTCCTATAAAAAAGGATGTCTGGTCTTTCTTCACTGACAAGTATTTTACCATCAACTGATTCTGTTATCATAGGACAATAGTCACAAGTTGACGCAGCTGCTTCTATCTAATTAAGTTGTTAAAATAAAGGAAAGTTCGGAGCAGCACAGCAACTTTGGTGGGTGCACAGACCGTGGGCCCCCAGGTCAGGGGACTGTAATATAAGATCAGGAAAAGGCAGCACTCCGTAAATGGTGTCAAACAAAGTGGGGTGTCTATATTCCATGAGCAACGTTTCAGCTCCTTACGAGCCTTTATCAAGATGTGATTCACCAAAGCTTTATTTTTGGGGAAATTGGTATAAAATTTAATCTATAACTCTAAAACAATGACTTTTTATTTAAAAAAATGTCCTACCTCATTTAGTTATTCCTAAATCTAATTCTAAACCTGACGGTAACCCTAACCCTGATTTTAAAAAATTGTTATGTGAACGAAATAAGAAAAATTAAATGAAGCTTCTCATGTAAATGCAAGTGAGTGAAAGCAATTAGATTAGGCAGATAGATATCGTCTCGCTATCTAACTGTACATTGGCTCACACACTTCCCCTGTGCCATGTGTACATGGCTTGATTAATGAATACTTGGCAAGTTTCTTCATTGTGAGAAAAGAAATATAGAGCAAGCTTGTCATTGAGTATTGATTTCCCTGATGCATTTTTAACTATTCCTATTTATATCAACAGCATAAATATGTTATGAATAAATATTTTAATGAGCACAATAAACTGGAAACTATGATCATTTGGATCATGAAATGCAAGCAGATTTTGTGTAAACGTGATAAGTGGATCACTTTAATACAATAAAATATATCTATGGGAAAAAAATTGTAATGGCCCACATTTATCATTTAGTGCGGTCTGTACTATGTGCAGTTTGCCTGTGGAGTGTGCAGAGTGTGCACATTAATAAAAAGTGGCGCATGTTTATCATTAATCTGGCACCGTCTTTTTGGTAAGTGTGCACCATTTATTGGTGCATTTTGTTCATGCAGTTTACACATTCTTTTCAGTGCATAGTCAGACGGAAAACTGTCAGAAACTCTTTACTAAATGAGGCCAATGTGTTAAGAGATTGTCATGTGTGCCTCCATGATCTTTGTCTCGGATCGCAGGAACACCCGTGCCCTCCTGTGTGGCACTGCCTCATCCCCAGGCCCGCACTTACCTCTCCATGCTCTGCCTCTCCAGGATCCTGGTGATTGGCGCGGGTCAAATCCGGCTCTGCTATATAATCCAGTGGCTCTCATCATTCCCTGCCGGATCTTCAGCCATTTCTCGTTAAGTGAAAGCCCTTCTGTGTCCCTAGTGTTCCAGTGTCTCCTGAGTGTTCCCGCGTTCCAGTCTGTTCCAGCTTTCCTGTTCCATGTGCCTGCTCCTGCGTTCCTGCCGTGAATTCCAGTGTTCCTCCCAGTGCCGTTCTCCCGCTGTCATCGCCGGGCTTGGACTGTGTCCTGCATTACTACCTTGGCTGCCATTCTGGGCTAGTTGCATCTATTGCACCATTACCAGGTGTCGGCTAGTACCATCTCCCGCGGTGGTCCAGAGGGTCCACAGGCCCACAAACCCTGACAGAGATGTTTTGAAAATACTTTAGTTTTTTTTCACATCCTTGTTAAAAATCAATTTCCTAATTTAATCCTTTTTTGAAGCCTACATAACATAAGATAACATGTTCAAATGTTCTCAATGTTATTTAAAAATCACATAGTAAGCTTCAATAAGTTTCATTTTACACTTTTTAATTTTTATCTTTTAGATTGGTTATACACATGGTACCACAAACATGACCATTAGATTTTACCAGAGAAAAATTATACAAATTGAAATCGTATTGCTGTCTCCATTGGTAATTCAATATTACCCTTCTTCTCTGGGCCTTATACTCTCAATCATCCTTTGGGGTCAGACTCTCCATCAACTTGCAGCAGCTGTTACTGGCAGAGTCCTGCTGCTGTGTGAGTATCTATCCCTGGCTCACAGAACTAGGAGAGACTAGGTTCAATGCAAGATCCAGTAAGCAGGCAACCTACAGAGATTCCACAGTTGTAGGCAAAGGCAACAAAGAAAGCTACTATTGAAATAATGTTTTATCCACTTGGATGCATAAGTTTGTAAAATGACATCATATTTTCAAGGATTGCGGGCCTTAAGAAGAGATTTTAATGATGAACCCATGCATCCTATTCCAATATTAGTTGTATATATATTAGGGGGGTATTAGGTCACAGCAATGTTAGAAAATATTGGCATTTTTGGTGATTGATTTTCTCAATTTGTTAAATAGCATGTGTAAATATCACTATAGTTTGGACTACATGTCATGGACTGTGGATTATATTACTGCTCAGATATAGCTAAGTGCATTGGGCTGAGTTTCAGTACTAGACATGCAAAAACTTATAAGGTTCATAGTTAACTAGGTACAATTCTTCATTATGTGCTAGATTCTAATAGTTCCCAAAACACAATGGGCTTGCCCTGTTGGTTTGACCCACACCAATCAGTAATTATTTGCAAAGAACCAATTTATTTAATGATGATATACTGGTCCATGAACAAAGTTATTTAGCTGATGAAATCTTTTTTTTTCTACTACAGTATTTTATTTCCGTATAATATGATTATAACAAAAACTGCTTCTACTATGGATCCTAAAACACATAAAAGGTAATTATTTCACCATTAAATAGCTATACTAAGAGAGTACAGTGAAGTACAGCTATTATCTTTCTACAGTATTTCAGAATTTGTGCCTTTTAGAAAATAACATTTTTCGAAAAAAAAAAAAAGATTAATATAAAATAATGTTCAATTTTGCAATTAATGTACGGTCGCCGACTGAATTTACCACTGCTATATGTTTTTTTTATTTAAAATGTATTCAGTAATGCAGCACTTCTGTGGGTATGTATTAGAATGTGACACAAAACAATGGCATGCATTGTATGGTTTGGACGCACATTTAATTTGAGTGTATATTCAATCTTTATAGCTGATGTAATACACCTCAGAGAAGAATGAAAACCCTAAAGTGTTTCTGCTGCTTTGCGGGATTCACAGCAGTGTGTCTGAGTGCTGATAAGATGTTGGCTACATTAAATAGACACAATTTAAGCATAAGTACAGTTTATTGTTTACTTCTTTTTTTTTCCTTTTTCCAGTCACTGCAGACTAAGTAAATGTATTTCCAAACAAAATGCTGATGTTATCCGTCCAGTTCCATTTTCCATGCTGATACTTTCTTAACTGGGTAATAATAAAATGTGTTAAACCCTGTTGAGCACAAGTATTTCTAAAGCTTTTGAGACTGGTATATTCTTAATGCATCAACATCAAGCATCTAAGTATCCCTTTAGATATGGCAAATACAAGTCAATCCTTATTAAAAGTTAAGCACAAGGACAATATTACTACTTCCTTGGGACATGACATGTGAACCCTGGAGTTAGATGTGTCCTTCCTTTCTTTTTGGCTCAAAGATATCTTGATGTGATGGATACAAATTGTCCAGTGCATTATTATGCTGGGCTATGCATTTATGTTTATCTGTAAGAAAAGACTGGTTTACCATTGCCAAACATGGGATTCTTTAATGTAAGAGCATGAGATTGTAGAATTCTATGGACAAGATTTTGTTATGGTTGAGACACTGGTCAGAGGGACCTAGATAACTTTACTGACTGGAAACATATATTACAGGAATCTCCATGTGATGAATCTTGCAATTTTCCATACGGGTTTCTTTTGCCTTCCTCTAATTAAACACTCTAGGAGTAAAGGCTTTACCTCATTTTTATTCTTTTCACTGGGTTTCTATCTGCTTTTGGGTTGAGTTTTTTTAAAATCCTTTGCAAATAAAAATGTGTTTAAAACATTCATATTGTGACTATGTCTATGTCACAAATGCAAGTGATCAATTTTTGGAAATATTTTACAATATTATGGGACAATGTTGAACACTTGATACAAAGTGAATATTTAGTATACAGCTTCTATAACAGCATAAAAGTGGTGTGCTCTCAAATTAACAGTCATTAATGTCTATACTGCTTGGAAAGAAAGTTTCCTTCTGCAGTGTCATGTGACTTGCACAGGCCTTGCCATGGTTGACCAAAGAAATTGAGTGCAAATGCTCTTTGTCATAGATAGGGGTTGTCTTTTCTAAATATATTAGTACTTGCATCTTTGCATCATGGGTTATAATGGGGAGGTATGATCAGCCTGTACATACTCAGACCATATGCCACACACTCCATCAAACTGGTCTACATTTAGTCTACATGATCATCTAGTGATAATGTACAAGAAAGCCAGCAAACTGTTTTCTGAAGACAAACTGACTAAGGAAGTGGATTACTGGAACCATGTC
Source organism: Engystomops pustulosus (assembly GCF_040894005.1). Classification (NCBI taxonomy): domain Eukaryota; kingdom Metazoa; phylum Chordata; class Amphibia; order Anura; family Leptodactylidae; genus Engystomops; species Engystomops pustulosus. Next base: position 108,270,054 of record NC_092412.1, on the reverse strand, counting down.
CTGTTGTCTGATGACACCAAGACAAACTTATTTGTTTCAGATTTTTTCCAGCAGTGGCAACTAAGTAAGGTTTGAAAAGGTTTGGGGTACATGAGTACTGATGGCTTTGAAGAACTAAAGCACATTTTGGGAACCATGAATGCCAACATGTACACTGGACTGCAGGTCTAGTATCCCAGCATGATTGTAGCCCCAAGATGATGGCAGCCTTCCCTAAGAAACTGAGAGTAAAGCTTCTGGACATGTCTGCAGATTATTCATCCTATTTTGGCACATTTTGGCCATTTTCACTACAGGTTAAGTCACATTTGTTGTCAGCATTTTAGACATTATTGGCAGTTTGTTGAGTTTGTTTTGTGGGCACACAACATTTGCACTGTTATACAAGCAGTACATGAACTAACTTGTATTGGATCAAAGCGTCAAATATTCAATGTTGTCCCATGAAACGATGTGATCTGTAAAATTTCCACTATCAAGTAAAATATAAAGCTACAATCAGATACTTTTTGAACTACATTTCTTTTATGTTTACTGCTTTTAGCACAGTACTTTATTTTAGAATATCTGTACATATTTGGATTAAGCAGTACACATGTCATTGAATATATGCAAATATAAGGTTTTGGGCAACTGAAGTATTTTACATTACATACAACACAAAAGTTAAAAAATACAACTTTAACTCCACACATACAGAAAACAAAAAAAGAGATCTTGTCGTGAGATGATGATGAGAAAAGCTTCCAGCGATGACATTGTGACCTGTAATAAATAGTAATTTACATTTGCATGTGAAGTACTGCAGCCTGCCTGTGATGCAGACTTGAAGATTGTAATGCTGTCAAATGTTAAAATGTAGCAATGGTCATTACAATTATGTTGTCTTTCTGAGTGTTTGACTTTAGAATAGCTAACTGAAACTGTAACTATGTCTGCTTTCAGACAGCTGTAATATCGCCATGTTTGTCTGTCTTTATAACATCTACATTACCAGGACATCCTGTGGTTAAACTGAAGCAAACTTACTTAGAAAATAGGGTTAAATGACAATCTAGGTTTAGTTGAACCTAGAGAGCTCTGGTCTTTACTGTCAGCATGCTGAAGTGAAAATGCAGTCACATTATGATTTTCTACATTCGGCCTTACATATATTTGTTTGTTTCTGCTCCGTAATATAACTGGAACAGAAGAAATTATATCAGTGCCTTATTGGACACAATCTCAACACAGGTAATAATAAGCCATGGCTAATAGAATAATTAAGTCTGGTTAGCTGAGATGAGCAAATGGTTTCTTATCAAATCAATTGTTGCCCAAAATTTCCATGAGGCATACACAAACCTGGAACTTTTTGGAATTCCTTTTTTTTTATGCTGAATAAGATGAGTCTCATGTTTTTGAGTGGTTCTAAGGTGATCGCCCCATAATGGCTTATGGGAAGATCTATGATGTTAATTATGGAAAGTGATAGGTAAAGTAAATAAGAGGAAAATGCGAAGCCTAGTTATTTATTCCTGCATGTCCTCAGCAGCAGGGAAACCCCTATCTCTTTACAAAAGATTTCATTTACATTTTAACAGTTTTGATTCAATTTTTGCAACATAATACTTAACATTTAATTATTATTCTTATATGTTGCATGATATCATTTTTATATTTATTGATAATTTTATTTTTCAAAATTATAAATATTTTATTAAAATGTTATTATTATGCCATAGTATACTGGAGTGTTGGCTGCTAGTACCATAAGTCCTTTACCGATAGATATCCTGCCTTTTCTATCTGTACTACATTCTTATTTACCAATTAGTAATACTCCACAGCCAGACATGCCAGGCCTTGTACATCATTTTTCATACTCTAAGCTATTGGCACAGCTCCTGCACCTCGCATGTTTCATACTTTGCTGATGCTAAAATATGGAACCATACCAGACACACGACAAATATAGCAAAATTAAGTGCAATGATGTCATCACGCTGGCTGTTGTCATAGAAATGGCACAAAATTGAGCTATGAAGCTTCACTGCATCGATTGATTAATTTAAATTGATGCACTAAGGAAAGGAAGCCTATCACTGGGTCAACTTTACTTTATCCGTGCACCTGAGGGATACCACCATTACTTTTCAAATAGTGGCTCTGTCCACATGCATTGTTGTTTTATTGAATGGAGAATTTTTTTTTAATTTAAATCAAGATTATAAAGACCAAATTGAGTCAAAAGTCCAAATCTGCCAAACTGGAATCAGAAGGAATTTCACATTTTTAACTCATAGATTGGACTTTGCCTTTTGATGTGCTGGATGACAGATTTAATGAAAGCTTTTAAAAAATTATAAAAACTGACTTCAGTAAGTTGATGTTGTATAAAATGGATTAACATCTTTGGTCAGAGGTTCACATCTTAATCATGTGCCGAATTTATCAAACATTTTGCAACATTTAAAAACATTGGCTTCAGTGGGGGAATTTTTTGTTAAGTGTCTTTCAGTATATGTGTCCTTGGTGCTAACATAATTCCACATTAGATCTAGTCCCATGTAGGCTGTTTGAAACTTACAAAAACCATATACTCACTTGCTCTTCACTTGTACTTCTATTCCACATATTGATTCTTAAAATCATCTGTAGGCTATTCCTGAGAGTCTATATTTAAAAAGCTTTAGTCTGAATGTACTTGTATATCTTTGAAAATAAAAATTCTTTGAAAAAGAGCTGGGCAAAAACGGTTTTATTCTTGATTTATGGGAAGGCTACAGTTTCTTGTGAAAAATAATGAAATCTAATACAGTAATACTTGTCTCTCCATCTAATCTTTTGTGTAGTGTTGTCATCTCCATTAAATCTTCTCTAGAAAAACAACGTATTGAAATGTGTGTAATATGCTGGTGTTGATAAGACATCCTTTTTTAGATGAGAATGGTTTGATATTCAAATCAGGATGTGCCTTAGTGCTAAGCGTAAATCTGTGTTATGAATAAGGTTAATAAGTAGTGAATAAATGGAGATATATTCCTGCATACATACCTTATATCATATTACAATACTAAGGACATGTAAATAATTGCAATGCTTTTGTTCAGTGACATTAGTATTATTCATGTATGGTATAAGGATATTGCACTGTATTTAGACTACATAATAAAAATGAAAACAATAAATATACTGAAATACCATTGTATAATATGTAAAGGTTAAACCTAATTTTACTTGATTCACATTATGTCTTATTATATCTTTCTATGAAGCTCCATAATTACGAGTTGTGATTATGAGTTACAACCTTCCATCAGGCTCTCTTCTTTAGCTTATAAACTGGGTCTAGAAGCAGAAATACTATTACAGTACAAACCAAGGATGAGTTATACTTTTACCTTGGTCAGAAATTGATGTAGACTATAGAACAAATTCATGCCTGCATATAGGAGGTGCAGACTTGCTTTTCCGGCCTACTACTGACCAAACGAGGTGCAGCATTTGTTACAAGTTGTGTGTCTATTTATAAATTTGCCACATCAAGCTCTGGCACACTTTTGCTCAAGACCAGCATAAAACACACCAGTCTTAGTAAATTTCTATGCATCTCACAATATTTTATTTTTTTAAGGAACACTTTTAATTGATTTTTACAATATGCAATGTAATCTAATTAATTAATTGTCATTCTATTTCTATCAAACTCAAAAAAGAAAAACGTCTATTGTCATTTGAGTTAAAATTGAACCTCTATCTTTCATTCTTAATTATTGCCTGTGTAGAGCAGCAACAGATTTTGGGATCTTAAGAGCTTGTGTCAAATTCTGCATAGATTGTGAGAGTAAAATGCAAAAACTTGTTTATGTCAGATACAATACTGGATAACAATATGGGTTTTTATGGTCTTAATTGATTACTTATGGTATATATATATATAATTAAAAAAAAAAAATTGACAATATTGTATTTCATTAATATGATTGTAAGTTTCATACAATTATAACTTACGACATAGTAAACAAATATGGAAATACTGCCCTATGATATACCAGTGATAGCAAATAGGTGCCAGTGTTATCGGTATAATTCTAATTGTACTTTTTGTTAAATGGGTTTCTGGAGTTTCCTGCATCGTCCAGGTAGTCACTCTCAGCTAGGAAGGAAGAATCCTTGGTCATGTGACTATTACAACCAGAAAATGCTCACAGAAGCAGGATTGTTGACACCATTGTTAAGCCCACAGTCTCAAAACTATTTAATTAATGAATGGTTTACATTTTTTGCAGCTTTTTATCTTGTATTTTCCCTATCACCTAGGATAAACTTCAATAATGGTTTGTGCTATCATAGGATACACAGTGGAGATTTGAATAAATATTAAACAGTTGGGGTTTGTGCAAATAGTTGATGTTTAATAATCAGCTGTGAAGGATGAAGGGCTAATCTATTCCTTCCATCTTTAAAGCAGAGGTGCTACTTGTACATAACCAGGTTTCCCCAAAGGTATGTATTATCATTGCTTTGTAGTGCATATTGCATTAGCACCCTGCAGGAAGTAGCTTTGATCATCCCAATGAAATGGTTAAACCTGCGCTGTCAGCCTAAGATTTATATACTGTGCAACTCACAGTCACAATAAAACATGTTATTCTTTTCAGATGAGAGATTCAGGAAAATAAAGTTGTTCTATATGAGGATGTGTGTTATGAGTGATAAGCCTTGGAATAAACAAGGCTCCTTTGGATACAAGGGGCTGCATACGTCTGATAGCAAGTAATAAATAATAATAAATTAATTTCTTGATATCTCTTTCTTCATACTGACTATTCTCTCTACAGCTCTGCCAGAACCTAGCATACATTCCCATAAACAAGAGTGATGTAAGACATCCTTGAGGCCATACATTTTCTTTTTGCAGTAAAATAGAAAATGGATCGGTTCATACATTGCAGATCAGTTGGTGACGTGTCTCATTTCATCAACTCTATTTGCCTGAACTGTTTTATACTTTGTACATAGATTTCTGACCATCACAAATGGGTTTCCACAAACAAGCTCACAATGTGGATGAAGATCGAATGCACTAATAGCACTTTCACTTTGACCCTTTCTATTAGAGTTGTAGAAACTTCTAAAACAAATCTGACACCTGTCACCATAAACGAAAACTTTACTGCAAACAATTGGTCTCCTTTATCTAAATTGCTTAAAGAAAACCTGGCCTGTTGCCCATATATCCAATCCAAATTGAGCTTGAAACTGCCTTGGGAAAATGAAAGCTTCAGTATTTGGTGACTTCTACTACTATAACAGCTGACTGTGATCCATTGTTAAAACATTATAATGTACCCCACAAGGGAAAGTCTGATTCATGGTTCAAAGAGTGTTTGGTATTCTCTTTTAACAACCTGTCCCCAAAACATCCATTATACTGTGGTTGTTTTCACTTGGTTCACCTCAGCACTGTAAAATCAATTATAACTGAGCAAGTGCTTTTAAACCAATATACATTTATATATGTTGTTATTATATGATATCATCATATATGTTACATCAGGTGAAAAAAAATAAACAGACGTGAAGATTAACCATAATTTTGATTAAATTGTCTCATATTTCAGTTTAACACTTTTGTTAATCTACTTTCTATGCCATCCCCTAGGGCAGTGTTCCTCAACTGAGCCGTGGAGAACCTGGCACTGGTCTGCAGCTGAACTCTGTAAAAAAAAATAAATTCAATAGACAATGAAAGCAGTAGAGGCATGGAACAGGAAAGGGGCCAATATAAGTGTTGGGAAGGGGGCGCTTCTTCGGACAATATAAGCCATACATCTTTGGCTAGACACCAGACCAGCTACCTATGCCCACCGGTCCCTGAAAAAAAAAGTAAGCTCGCTGCCTGAGCAAAAGAAGGTTTGGGACCACTGCCCTTGGGGACTGAGATTGTAACAATATTTGGCAGTATATTTAAAATGTTAGGTATAATTAACAAATGAATATTTGAATTTCTTAAATCTGGTATGTAAGCTTGTCAGACTACCCACATCTACTTTCCAAACAATGGGGTAAATGTATCAATTTATGACAAATTTGGGCCAAAAAATTGGTGAAAATGCCATGTGCCACATTTATTAATGGTTCATTGCCCAACCACTTTAGAATGCACAGCATTTTAAGGCAGGCTGATTTCTTTCACAATGACTTTCTTCTCTAGTTACACTTCAGCTCAATATTCAATATAATAGTATCTTTATTTATATAGTGTCATCATATTGCGTAGTGCTTTACAAATTATGGTGGATATTTTCAGATAACATAAGACATTGCAGAGTAAAAACATGAAAGTTATGGTAAACAATAGGAGTGAGGGCACTGCTCACAAGAGCTTATAGTCTTATAGAGCAGTGATTTTCAACCAGTGTGCCGTGGCACACTAGTGTGCCGCAACACACGGTCGGGTGTGCCGCTGGGAAAGTTCCCCAAACTATGGTGCCCCCTGTGTTTTGTTTCCCGGCAATGCGCAGCGATGCGCAGTCACGGCTTCTTACAATGTAGGAGACATGTACAATAACACATGCGCAAGCTTTGAACCTCGCGCCACAAAATGACGTCACCGAGGCCGGCGCATCATCCTGAGACCAGAGAGACTCTCGCATTTGCCCACCGCCAAGGTAATGCCCGCCAATAATGCTGACTATATGAGCTTTTGCCTGAGTATATGAACTGTTGGCAGAATACTCAGCATATGAGCTGGTACTTTTAGTACTCCAGCAGTATACTGCATATAAAATGAGAAATACTATAGTCATGAGGCTGGAGTACTACAAGTACCAGCTCATATGCTGAGTATATGAGCTGGCACTTGTACTCTGGCCTCATGGCCATAGTACCTCTCATTGTACCCCTTTATTTTGCAGTATATGAGCCACATAATAATCAGCACCATATACTAAAAACGGGGAGAAACTGATAACTGTTGAGGAAGAGCTTTGTGTGTGTCTTTCCACCATTCCTGCCAGGATATCCCTTTTGTGTTTATCGAAACAGGCCCAGGTTTCACACTGAGTGAGTAAAATAAATTTAGAATCTATATTAATAACTATATGTATAATATGACTCTTTTAGTGTAATTTTGTGCAAATATAAAAAGTGTGCCGCGGCTCAAAAAAGGTTGAAAATCACTGTTATAGAGGATGAATGGGAGCTTGTAAAATGGTCCATCTATTCTTTATAAGGGAATGGAATAAAAGTAATTTAATAAATAAAAATATTGCTACATAGTTTACGGTCAATGGGACTTCAGAGAAGCCTGTATCTTGGTATCTGGAGTTTGCCGGATAACAGATAGGAGGAGTAAGCAGGAGAGAGATGAAGTTTCATGCTGTTAGGAAATGTGACAGACGTGCCTAAGGAGTCCGATGTAGGGCATTTCATAGAATTGGTGCAGCACAAGAAAAGTCCTAGAGAAGTGAGTGGGAGGTTTTAATTGAAGAAGTGAATAACTAAGATCACTGGCAGATCGAAGAACATGGGTTGGGTGATAGATAGAGATGAGAGGGGAGAGGTAGGGAGGTGGTGCTGTGCAGAGCTTTATGCATGAGGGGGGTTTGTTTAAACTGTATTCATAAGAAGACGGGCAACTAGTGCAGTGGATCAGAACCCGATGCCGTAATCAAAAAGTAACCCTATACCCACTTTGTATCTGTACCTGCTTATGTAGCTATTATTTATTTGTTGCAAGCTTTCATCACCAAAGCTTTTTATCACCAAAGCTTGTTTTCAGCTTAATGACCAGACTCAATTTTTGGAATCTGACATGTGTCAAGATAATTAGTTATAACTTCGGAACGCTTTAACATATCCAGGTGATTTTGAGATTGTATTCTGGTGACACATTGTACTTGATGTTAGTTGTAAAATTTAACTAATAAGGTTTTGGGTTCCATTCTGAAAAATAATTCTTCATTTTCAAATTTTGAAATGTTCAGCTTTCCAGGCAGATGGTTAAACGACCCAAAAAGCTAGATGTCTAACATTTTTGGAATGTCTGCTTTATGTTGGAATTATATTTTATGCCTCCTCAACTTTTTCTAGGATGTTATGAGGCTTAGAACTTTGGTGGGACAACTAAGCTTTCAAGTGACTTTGAAAGTCCTTAATAATAGTAAAACCCCATAAATTACCCCACTATAGAAACTATACCACTCAACATATGTAAAACAACTTCTATTAAGTCTATTAACCCTTTAAGTATTTCACATGGGTTAAAACAAATGGACGTGCGGTTTAGAAACCTTTGAATTGTTTTTGGAAAATACATTCATTTAGGCCAAAAATGACACTTTCACTATGAATAACATGATGAAATGTTCGCAAAGTTTGATGCCCAAATTTCGCCTGAGTGTACTGATACACCATATGTGGTGATAAACTCAGGGGCGTTGCTAGGGTGGTAAAAGATCTGGGGCACGGGCCCCAATGCATTTGTATTAAATTGACAGTAGTGACCATTTTTGTACATGACCCCCTCAAATGAGTTTCCCGCCAAAACCAATTGAAAATTCAGGAGAAATCCCTACTTATTCCATCCATTGCCTGCAGGTGTCCTCGGACTGTAGTTGTTCTCTATCTTCTCCATTAGCCCCAGCATCACCACGTCTCCTCTTCAGCCACGTGTCCTCCCTGTAAAGTTTACCACACAGACATCTTATGTTCTTCATTGTTCCTATATCTTGGTCCCATAACACGGTTATCCTGCTGCTACCTCTAACACTCTACTTCCAAATACTGTAAGAAGACTACACGGAATACACAATTTATAAGCCTAAAATATTCTAGTTTACACATACTACACTATCCCCATTTTAGCCCCCACAATAGCTGACTCTCCACAATACATTGGCCCCATACGTTACATTACTCCCTCATTGTGCCACCCACCTGATAATGTTCCCTAAACATGGCCTAACATGTAATAATGCACATAATACCAGTCGCCTCTGATAATGCCCCTGCAAAGTGACCCTTTCTAATTATCTAATTTGGAGCCACCGAATAATTCCCACACTAAATAATGCCCCCAAACACTGAATAAGGGATGTCCCCACAGACCCCATTTAGTAATGTCCCCCACAAACCTCCAGTATATAATGTTATATATATAATGGGCAAATAACAATCCCCAAAGAAATTCATGTTCTCTGCAGCCCCCACGACAATGAATGTCCCTCCTGCGCTTTACACGAATTGATGCCCTCCCACCCCCTCCCAGTAATTGGTGTCCCCCAAAGCCCCCCCAGCAATTGATGTACCCCCTTCAAAAAGGGATATCCCTCCCAAAACCCCAACAATGGATACCCCTCAGAAATGGTTGTCCCCATCCCCAGCAATGCATGTGCCCCAAAGACACCCAGCAATTGATGTCCCCCCACTCCAAGCAATTGATGTCTCCCACAAATCCCCCCAGAAATTAATGTTCCCATTAGCTCCCCATCAATGCATGTCATATACAGTCCCCCCAGAAATTAATATTCCACCCCAGCCCCCCAGAGCAATGGATGTCGTCCACACTCTCCCAAGCAATGGATGTAATCCACAGCCTCCCCAGCCCCAGCAAGGGATGTTCCCCAACCAGCCCCTCTCAGCAATCAATGTTCTCCCATCCACCCCCTCAGCTATTGATGTCCCCCAAATCCCCCCCCCCCAGAAATTAATGTTCCCATTAGCTCCCCAGTAATGGATTCCCCCCCAACAATGGATAATATCCCCCACATAAATTAATATAACCCCCCCCCCCTTGAGAAATGGTCCATATACCCACATAAATAAAATTAATGTCCTCTTGGCTTTCCAGAAATTATGCCCCCGGTCATTTAATGTCCCCCGAGCAAATTGGGGCCCCCTAGCAACTTCCTACACTGTGAATATAAAAAAAAACAACTTCATGCTCACCTGTCTTCTTGCATCTCTCCTCTTCTGGCAGCGCGGGATCGAGTCGCGGTGACGTCATCATACCGCGTCTCCGGCTCCCAGCATTGTAGTCAGCTGGTAGAAGCAGGAGACGCGGTTTAATGACGTCACCGTGTCTCCTGCTATTTGTAGTGAAGGACGGAGCTTATGGTTCCGTTCTCCACTGCAGCACCCACTTCTATCTGTGTCCGGAAGGGACGCAGATAGAAGTGAGAGAGGGGTGAGGACTCTGATAGTGGGACAAGAGTCCCACTGATCCGGGGCACAGGCCAAAAGATCCGGGGCACGAGCCCCGGATCTTTTAGCCTAGCGACGCCCCTGGATAAACTGCTGTTTGGCTGCACGGCCGGGTATAGAATGAAAGCAGCGCTATTGAATGCAGATTTGTATTGCACAATGTACAGGCTATAAAATGTTATTTTTTCTGGTAATGCAAACAGAATAGAACAGGCTTGTTATTTGTGGAGTAAGATTGTGTGTTTTTGTGTTTTAAATATTTTATTTGGATTTAAGATGTAGTTGGGCTGATTAGGATACATTTTATTTTATTTTTTATTGTTATTATAAAATGATTTTTACATTTTTTTAAATTTTTTTTTAATTTTTCAACTCTAGGGCTTGAACAAGCGTTCATCCGATCACTTGTTAAAACCCTTACACAGCAATACACTTGTGTTGCAGTGTACAATGAAATTAACTAAGCATGCTGCTCAGTTACTTACCTGCAATGTTTTTCTGACGACCGCCGTAGAAAGGTGTCATGTCAGAAGAAATACGCTTAATGATCGCCATAGAAAGCTGATAGGGCTTTCATTAAGGGGTTAAAGAAAACCTAATAATTGTACAAGCACTTTTACTCCCAATGTCTATTTCCCATTTCTATTCATAAGGGATAATTTATAACAAAGCTCCTTACAACACTTCTATGGGGGTAATTTAATTTATTTTTCGATTTTCGATTTTGGCGACCGCGATCGGATTGTGGTGCATCGGCGCTGGCATGCATGCAACGGAAATCGGGGGGCATGGCCAAACTAAAACCCGAAGGATTCGAAAAAAAACGCTGCATTTAAAAAAAAATGTGTCGCAAGTTTGCACTTACCTTCACTCAGCCCGGCTCGGTGTATTCCAGTGCGTTCCGGGGAACTTCAGCACCACCTGGTGGACGTTGGAGGAACTACCTTAATGAATCCCGGCCGGACCCGAATCCACCGCAGAGAATGCGCCGCTGGATCGCGAATGGACCAGGTAAGTAAATCTGCCCCATTGTAGCACATTTACTTACTCGCCCTGTCGCAATCTCCGAGGTATGTTGTCCAACGAGGATTCGGAGCTGCCACGATTCACTAAGATCATGCGTCCAATTTCCTGCAATTTCCTGGTGCGTGTTGAATGTTAAATCACGTACTTAGTCGGAATCAGTCGGGTTGTCCAATGGCCACGCCCACGATTTTTGTCACATGAAAGTCGACGCGATTGCACCAAAATCCGATTGTGTGCGCCAAAAACCCCAGTTAAATGCGGCGCAAAACGGAAAAAAAACCCCCAGTTAAATGCGGCGCAAAACGGAAAAAGTCGGGAAACCCAATGTCCGTGGACCCCCATTGTGTCTCTTTCTTCCTTTATCCTACTACTTTCTCTACTCTTGCATATTCATCCACACTTAGGTGCACACCTACTTCATCTACACTTGAAGAACGCTTACCACAGCAGCGCATTCAGTAGATGTTCTGACACCTAATGACTTACATGTATGTGACCTCCTTTATGTGAGCATTGCTATGCATATTTTTGTGCCAATGTTCAGGAGCACATAAGCATTGTTCCCTCGCTGGTTGGTATTTCTAGCACTCCAATAGGAGTCCATTTTTACCCTTTATATTTGCCCCCTTTTAAGGAATTTTCATTAAAAATTAAGTTTTAGATTGGTAACCCACCACTTTGTAATGAATTTGGTGCAAGCACGGTTTACATCAAAGTGACTTTGTACTGTCCTATGTTCATGTGGGGCACAAAACAGCATTTGTACCACAACTGCGTCAAAACTAAACCAAACACAGCCCAAAAAAATTATGATAAATTATTAAGATTAGACTCCATGTAAGACTTTTACTCCTGTGGATTAATAATGCATTGGCATCTACTATATTGAAAAAGACAAAAAAAATAAAAGCTTACCCCTCACCCTTGCTCTGGATGATACCATTTGTCACTGCTGGTCTCTGTTGGCATGCAGAGGCTATAGGGATGATGTCACATTTACTGCGTACACCTGCTACATCTTAATACTGGTGTCAGACAATCAAAGGTGAGACTGTATAGGTCATATGCCATTGACATAAGGCTGCACGCTGTTGACTTGACATCACCCTCTGTAGCTTTTGTATATCAACAGAGACCAACGATGACAGGTGGTTTTGCACAGGACTGAGTAGAGAGGTTAGTATGGGTTCTTTGGGTTTTTTTTTTTAGAACAGCCACTAAGTAGCAGGCACCCCTTTTTAATGTCATATCTTTTCTGTTTATGTACCCAACAGTGTATTTTTTGTAAAATTTCGTAAAATATTAATAGCGATGATGATGAATTTTAATATAGTATGTTATCTGTAAATCTTGCTTGAAAAAACTTGATTTATTAATATTTCTTGTAGAGAACTTTCTTTTAGACTTAGCCTTTCACATGTATCTGAATTTAATGACAAAAATAGCAATTAACTACAAAACAACCCAAAATATCTTAAATAAGAACATTAAAATAAAAACACAGCATTTGATTTTTATTTACGTTCCATATCTTTAGAAAATCATCGAATTGTCTGTCCATTTAATAGTTAACAGAAACTACCGAAAACATAGGATACTGCACAACAATTCATTGCTATCCGGTCTGTAGTGCAGAATGTCCTCCCAGCTTGAGTAATAAATTCTGCTACAGATGAATTTTCCCAGAATGTATTCGTCCATCAATGAAAACAGAAAAGCCTCTGCAGAAAAAACATCTAGATAACCCCTAGCATGTGTTTAATTCATTTTAATGTAGCATTACAATAGCTGTGACTGTACAGACGAACCCAGTCCATCACCCTGCTGAGCTGCAGGCCAGATTTTCCATTGAGCTTTTGCTACACACAAAGTTGGCTGGTGTGTCATTCAGCATCCCGGTAGCTCCTTTTTTCCCTCAGACTAGCAATGGCAAAGCTCTGTACAGATGCACTGCTGGATTCTCTGAACTAAAAGCAGCACTCGGACCCTAGATTTCTTTGTTTGAGCATCATCATCAAGGTAAGGCTGTCAGATAGAAATAACCAGGCTGACATGAGAGCCTTATTTATTAGAGAAAAGGATTCCGCTCATTCATTTCAGCCAGCATCTCATAGTAAGTCCTCCTTCCTGATGCAGGAGATTGAGAGCAGTAGGTGGGAGGGAGATGCTTTTTGTACTTACATCCAGAGGTCTGTGGGAACTGCTATAATGTTAGTTTCTGTATTAGAAAGTGATGATGCTAACGCCTTGCATACAGCATGTAGATCAAGTGGTGACCCATGGTCTTATTGCCTGCATGTCATTTCATTCCAACATGTGCATAGGGCCATCAGTACAGGCATGCGAGGAGCACTCAGCACATCGCCTGTCATTGCTTCTGAAGTGTGTTTGCACAGGATTCTGCCTCCTTGTAGAAAATGGAGATAACTTTACTGGAGCAGAATTATCCGAGAAGCCAAGCAGTACTGTGTTTAGTCATTACAAAGTGTCTTATGCTGTATTCTATATTTCAATATCCCTATGTTGTTGTTACAATGGACCATTGTCGAATAGTGCTGGAATAGTTGTCTTCTAGTCCTTTATATAAAACCCTTCTGAACTACAGTTCGATGTGAAGAAGATATCTGTAAATGTTTACTGTTATATCCAACTCTATATTATAACTTTGCTGTTTTGTGTGTTCATGAGGTCAAAAGGTGGGTGGCATCTATCACCTTCCTGTCAATCTTCTAACTTTGCTATAGGAAACTATAGATCATACTTGAGATCATGAATCAAAATGGTCTATGTGTTTTATGTTATTATGGGTTTGACATGTAGGGTCAACATCTGCAAAGAGTTTGTATGTTCTCTCCCTGTTTGCGTGGGTTTACTCTGAGTCCTCCAGTTTCCTCCCACACTCCAAATTATACTCGTAGGTTGATTAGATTGTGAGCCCCATGGGTTCAAGGACTGATTTGACAAGCTCTGTGCATCGCTGCGTAATATGTGTGCGCTATATAAATAATCATTATAACAATATCATTATTATTATTTTAAAATGTTTCACTTCACATAAGACAAAATATCAAAACCTAAAGTAAGTAGGCAAGTGCTTTGTAAAGATATAGAGCTTAGCCCCCTGTCATGTGTCAAAACTTAGGGTGATCAATTCCAAGTACTTTTTAAAAGAGACCATATTAAGTAACAGAACGGTTGTTCTGTGGAATACTAATTGGTTTCATGGTACATCACAGAAATATAGGTACTAACAGTATTGTTGCTCTTTTCAAGTCAATAGAAGAAAATGTAAAAGAATATGTTGCAATGACATCACCGTGCCTAAGACATCACCTTTATCCAACCTAGTGCAGAATATTGTTTCTGATTGGTAGTACTGTACACGTGAACTCAATGTTAAGGCCCTTACACTTGACAGTACCTTTTCTGCAGTTAAGAGAGGACCCTTTTACAAAGCATAATAGAGAGGTTGGCACATTTTTGACCCATCATAATACAAACCACATGTTTCAGAAACTTGACATTTGTAAGTAATTCTCATTGTCCCTGGTATTGGTATACATTGTACATATGGTCATGGCATGTTTAGTCTTAGGCCCTCACACTTGGCAGGACCTTTTCTGCAGTTAAGAGAGGAACCTTTTACAAAGTATAATAGAAAGGTTGGCACATTTTACACATTTTGGATCCTCATAATACAGACCAAAAAACTTCCATTTGAATGTCTCAGGCACATCCGGAAAGACTACTGTTTCAGAAACTTGATATTTGTAGGCAATTCTCATTGTCCATGGTATTGGTATACATTGTACATATAGTCATGGCATGTTTAGTCTTAGGCCCTCACACTTGACAGGGCCTTGTTTGCACTTAAGAGAGGAATCTTTGTAAAGTATAATGGAAAGTTTGGCACCTTTTACATATTTTGAACCCAATCCTGGTTTTAACATTAAATTCTGACTTACATTTGAATGTCTTAGGCACATCCAGAAAGCCTACTGTTTCAGAAACTTGACTTTTGTAAGTAACAATCGTTTTCTATAGTATTGGAATACATTTTACATATGATCATTGCATGCTCAATATCATGATTTGGTTTTCTTCCACACATGGCCTGTTTGGCATGAATTGTGTTTTAATACTGGCAGTAAAAAGTGCTATTGTGTATCACTGCTCCTTTCTGAGTATTCTATAAGAGTAGCTAGACTCTTTCTTCTCTTTAAATACAGCCATTAATGCCACTCTCCAGCTCAGTTGTTTTTGCTTTTGTTTCTACCTGTTTGAGCAAGTGTGTTTTATTCAGATTACATTTTTAAATGAAGCATGACCTGTTCCACTGTCTGTAAAGAGAAAACATGCAAATTACATTCACGCCCATTGCTTAGTAAGGAAACAAAAAGGGAAGGTGTGAAAATGACTTCTAAATGTACGTATTTAGATGACTGCTACTACCATGGATTGATATTTTCTATGGGCTGTTCATTATAAGCTCTGCCATTGAGGCAGTGTGAGGGCTTTCAGAAAGATGGAGTGGTGTAATTACTAGGTGCACATGTTCATTAATCCTTTCTGGCTAGGAAAAGCTTCAAGTTCTTCTCCAGTGGCCCGTTTGTAAAGCTATAAATATCTAAATTGTGTCGGCCAAGAAGTCACACAGAATGGTGGCTCTTTTTGGAGTTCAATTTCATGCACTGTTGCATTACTTGTGTAAGGGAGTGTTGTGACTTTTCACAATGGGTATCATTACTTTTTGTGTAGAAGATCCAATAGCAGAGTTTCTGTAAGTTTGACTGAAAAGTTTTGAATTGTCCCAAAAAAGAAAACAATGGCACTAGAAACTGCACTGGACTACTGCTTCATTCGCATCTTGTTTTATACAGTACCTCTGTTGTCGAGGATTCCTGGCCTATATTTACAACAGATGGCTGCAGTATCCCCATTTATAAATATATAGTGAGATACATATTCTTGTGCAAACCCTCCCCCGCTGACAGCAGGAGGAGAAGCAAACATCATGCAACAGGCAGTGATTTTCTATTGTCAATGTTTAGACTGTCTACCTTCTGATGAACAGTATCTGTCCATGTCTAGACAGTTACATGACCTGGGCATGACATCCAAGATTTAGCAGAGTCTGGGAAAAGATGCAATACAGTGACATTCATCTCCCTTTGGCTATTATGGCCTCTGTTAAATGCAAAAAATTAGTGCAGAAAAGTATAAAATGAAGCATGTCGAAATTAATCATATATTTAAAATAAGTAATATACTTCTTTAAGACGAGTAGCTTCCCTGTGCCTTTTTTGCTCATTCTTTCTCCTATAGTGAGCAGAGCATCTGAAGTCCTGTACACATCATAGAAATAAGTAAAGCAGGCTAAAGATTAATTCTATATTCCATATACAGATCATATATCATACTCCGTATTCCATGTATAGATCATATATCATTTGGTGATTCAACTTTGTAAGGAGATTAGACTAACCAGGGACTTGCTAAATAGATACAGGGTGTAGAGGGCAGACATTTACACATACTATTCAAATTACATATTTCTGTAATAAAGTAGATTACAAAGTGTGATGAACCCAAACTCTCGAGTGCAATCATGGGGTACACTTACAATAGGGAGTCCTCACAATTTAGCCCATAAAGCCTACTCAAAATGACATCTTTACACTAAATCTACTCCCAAGCGCTCTCAGAAACTGCACAACACTAAACTGCCCCCACCCATGAATTTATTCAAACTAAGAAGGCCATAGGCAACTCCTTCACACAGACAACAAACACTGGTAATGCACACAGAACATGCAATCACTGAATAAGAACCTGGTAATGTAAATCACTCCTCAAACCTTAAGGCTACAAGCAGAGGCTTCTTTGGGTTAAATTTTAATATACGATGCACTCATAAAATATAAACTTGTCATATAAAAAAGTTTTAAACAATATACATACAATGCAACAGTTACAAAATAAAAAGAGAATAGAAATGAATAACCTTACTAATGGAATAGCTCCAGTGATACCCACCGTTGGGGTTTCAGCAGAAGCTACAGGCAGGCATGTGCAATGAATTCCCCAAAAGACTGACAAAGGGGTTCCCCTTGATTTACTCATTTAAATCCAGTGGGTTTTTGGCCCTCACCCTCTGACTGTCATGTCACTTAGAGGGGAAGGTCCTATAACTTTTGATCCAAAGATGTCATAACCGTGCCTCACTACCTTTTACTGGGTTTTCACTTAGCTGTTTCTTGAAACTGAGTATATGAATGAATGATATGTAAATCTCCTTGAGTTATGTCCAAGTTATGGGAAAAATAGTGGAATAATCCTGCCCCAAACACACTGCTCAGTGTATTTTGAAAAGGCCTCATTTTGTTTCTAGGGCCAGGATGTGTGTGTCTTAAGGTGTGCATGTTGGAGCATATGGACAATCTCATTCCTGTAAATGCAAGTTTGTGGGGTAACAAATGAGAGCATGTGGACCCCAGTGATTAAAAGTTCCCCATGCCTAAGGCCCAAAACCGGAGAGGGGACATTGGGGGAGGGGGAGCAGGCTGCTGGAAAAGGTACATTGGGGAAGGGGCATGCTGCAGGAACGGGTACATTAAGGGAGGGGGGGCATGCTTAAGGAAAGGGTACATTGAGGGAGGGGGAGCATACTGCAAGAAAGGGGGCATTCTGCAGGAAAGGGGACATTGAGGGAAGGGGGGCAGCTAAAGGAAAGGGACATGGGATGAGGGGGCAGCTACTTGAAAGGGGGCAATGGAGAAGGGGTGCAGCTACAGGAAAGGGGACATGTGAGGAGGGGAAAGTTACTGGAAAGGGAAAATTGGAGGAGGGGGGCAACTACTGGAAAGGGGACATTGAAGGAAGCAGGCTTGCTGCAAGAAAAGGGACATTGGGCCCAGGGGTAGGGACAGCTACGGGAAAAGGGGACTTGGGAGGGGGCATTTAACAGGAAAAGGGACCATGGAAGCAGGGGAGGCATCAATCAGAAAAGGGGACAACATAAAAGGGAAGGCACTTCTTCAGGAAATGGGACACAATAAGCTAGGCACATAGGGAGTTACGGTGGGGTGCGCAAACATACATTTTTGGCTAGACAACAGACTCCATCCGGCCCCTGGAAAACATTTATTCTCACAGCCAGTTACTGGGCAGAAAAAGGATGGAGACCACTGATCTAAACTTGTAAATTATGTAATTGTGTTGAAGGCTTAGTTCATGTTTTACACCAGAAACCGGTTAATAAACAATATTAGAAGTGTATATATTTCCACTATGTTATATATTATTAACTACATTTTGATGAGAAGGTCAGCATAGGACAGATTCATATTCCCATGATTGTAATCAATAATGTAGTCATACAGTATGTACTCTTTGTTATGCAACTTACTCATGTCAATGCAACCATGAAAATCTATAGTGATCTGCTTGACTGTAAATACATCTTGATGTTAGCAAAATATGTTTACATTCATGTCATTTTTTAGCTCTATACATTTCTCAAAGTAGAGTGCCTCTCGTGCACAAAAATCAATAGGGATAATAGAGAAAAGAACAGAAATAAGTATCTTCTCAAATGTATAAAGGAAATACAATCATAAAATCGTGATTTAATACTAGAAGATGACGCCACTATTTGGTAAACACATTTTTGGGAAATTTTAAAGTAATATATTGTTTAAAAGGGTGTTTGGGTGTTTCATGACACTTTATGAAAATCTCAATGTTATACTTGCTTGAGAATCATTAATCTCTATTCTTAAACATCTTCTCTTTTTCAGTAAATGACTATAGTAACACAACGATTATTGGGTTTCTATGGGTCTACTTTATTATACATGAATCATTAATCATTTTTTTATTATAATGGTTTCCTATAAAACTGTGGAAGAGCTGAAACTCACCATCTCCATGTTATCACTTGTTCTGCCTTTAATACATTATACATATTACTAATGATTTGATAGAGAAGAGCCTTGTCTGGTGGATCTTCATATATTAGCATAGAGCAGCTACAATGAACTTTTTCTCAATGGAGGACTCAAAACACTTATGTGTTACATGAATAGCCCTTTGCAATGAAAAAGTGTAGTTCTTTATCTTCCCTGGGAAAGGGGGCGGCAGTGTAGAGGGATTAAGCTTATACTGCATGCAAATTACAGATTCTGGCAGTTCCAGCAACAATTCATCCAGTTACCCATAGGACAGAGAGAGAGAAATGTATTAATTCAATTGTGCTAGAATTCTGGCATCTATCAAGTTAAAAAAAAATAATAATAATAACTTTCTAAAATGCATTGAGTCACAGAAAGCAAAGAATTTTGACTGTTTATTTTTACACTTTCCAACTAGTACAAAAAACAAAGCGAGCCAATAAAAATAGGGATGTGGCCTTGAGCAAAAGGTCTGTGCACCATGGGTGTTCTTCCGATACCCAGCGTATGGGCTGTTTTACTTTTTTCATAAATAAAGAAGATATGTTTTATTGAACACTGTTTTTTTATTTTTAAGAGGTTTTGGCCTCAAAAATATTAAGATGGTACATTTTTGCACAAAAACTAGACAAATTAACAGAAGATTTGAAGTTGGAATTGGCTGTCTTACACTACGTCATATTTCTCAAAATGGTGATAAATCTGACATATTGGAAGGCTAGTCTTCTCTAACTCTGCACTGGTGTTGTCTAAAAATCTTGCAGCTTCTTTACATAGTATGTTATATGATATCTATTTTGGAAAGATGTACTCAAGTAACAGCATAATTGGTCACATGAAATATACATCATTTATAATTAAAATAACTTTTGTGAATTTTTAGTACAGGCCGAGGGGCCTACTGGAGCCAATCCTGCTTTTGAATCTTTTTGGTTCTAATAAGCACCCCACTGGCAAAGTACTTCCATATCAATCATGCTTTTCCATGCTGGCCACTAGCCTGTAGTTAAATGAAAGCACCAATCATTGAGTAATATCACAATAATATACATGTAACATAAACCATTATGATGCTGCTCTTTGTAACTAAATGGATGATTTTTTCCGGTTCTGTATTTTTTCATAATGAAAAAGTCATAGTTATACAAAACATTCCAGTCAGTCTGTCTTCCCATATTATTTTTCTTGTTTTACTATTCTCTCAGCAGTAGAAAGGCAATGAGTGAAAATAAATCTCTTGACATTAGAATAAAAGGAATTCATTCCAGCTTTGGGACATGAACCACAAGACATAAAAGTGTTAACCAGCCTAAACCCAATGGGGTTTTTGCCACAGGCACCAACTGGATATGAGTCTCCTCAGAATTAGTTAAGCAGAAGACAACTTTTGAGATCTTTCTGCTACACTAAGCATTTGTTAAAGTCGGTTGTGATTTGAGCCATCTCTTTTAATAAAAATATGATAAAAATAATAAATGCTATAGGCACCGCAATTTTACGACTGGAAATATTGATAGCATCATGCTGATATAATTTATTTACTGTTTATCTATAATGTAGAGAAAACACACCCATGTGAACCACTTTTGTAAACGTACAATACAGGTTTCCTTCATTTCATTTGCTATCATATGATTCTATTGAGGCATAAAATGTGGCTTCCAGAGATGACAGTGTCAGAATCCTTTGCCCTTTGGTTGCTAAGCCTACTGGCTTTTTAGCCTCTTTTTCTCAGCTGTCAAAGTCTTTGGTCAGTAAACCTTTTAGAATCCTGACTCAGTGTCCAATCCTTTCCTTGGGCTGGATTATTTAATTCTGACCATTACTTTGTTTTTTTGCTGATCGTTGTCTACTTGTTTTGCTGTTTGTCAATACCCTCCCTAAGCTTCTACTTCCCTGGATTCCAGACCTCTGGCAAGTTACCATTTGCTTGCTATATAGCTTAACCTGTTCAATTCTGATTTGTCCCTGGCTTGTCTACAGGTTATTTCTCCGTCTGCAGTTTGCATACTTTCAAAATCTCCTCTTCTTTTAGTCTTTACAGCAAAGTCTGACACCTTGAGCCACATTGGGTCATTTGCAGCTAAAACTGAGAAACTGTCACCAGCGACCTCACACACACAGTACCTTTTAGATGTTGCACTGATGCCTCTATCCATGGGATTAGAGACACCATTCTTCTAAAAGAGACTTATTGATGTCTTCTGTCCCAGTCATGGAGGCAGAGAGCTGCAGTATACAGTGAAGATACCACATCCTCCTCACTGATACTGACAAATCTGGCTGAAAAGAATTCCTGAGGGTTGGGGAGCCAATGAGAGAGAAACAGTGGTTTTGTGTTACTTGGCTCTGCTACAACATTAACCACTCCCTCGAGAAGGAGGGCATGAGAGTAGTGCTGACTGTGTAAAGAGAAATCCACCTTGCTCCTCACCCCACCCTCAGGATGTCTCTGCAGCTGGGTTAGCAGCTGCCTCTAATGCCACATATAGAGGCATCACTAGAACATGTACACTCACCGGCCACTTTATTAGGTACACCATGCAAGTAACGGGTTGGACCCCCTTTTGCCTTCAGAACTGCCTCAATTCTTCGTGGCATAGATTCAATAAGGTGCTGGAAACATTCCTCAGCGATTTTGGTCCATATTGACATGATGGCATCACACAGTTGCCGCAGATTTGTCAGCTGCACATCCATGATGCGAATCTCCCGTTCCACCACATCCCAAAGATGCTCTATTGGATTGAGATCTGGTGACTGGGGAGGCCATTTGAGTACAGTGAACTCATTGTCATGTTCAAGAAACTAGTCTGAGATGATTCCAGCTTTATGACATGGCGCATTATCCTGCTGAAAGTAGCCATCAGATGTTGGGTACATTGTGGTCATAAAGAGATGGATATGGTCAGCAACAATACTCAGGTAGGCTGTGGCGTTGCAACGATGCTCAATTGGTACCAAGGGGCCCAAAGAGTGCCAAGAAAATATTCCCCACACCATGACACCACCACCACCAGCCTGAACCGTTGATACAAGGCAGGATAGATCCATGCTTTCATGTTGTTGACGCCAAATTCTGACCCTACCATCCAAATGTCGCAGCAGAAATCGAGACTCGTCAGACCAGGCAACGTTTTTTCAATCTTCTACTTTCCAATTTCGATGAGCTTGTGCAAATTGTAGCCTCAGTTTCCTGTTCTTAGCTGAAAAGAGTGGCACCCGGTGTGGTCTTCTGCTGCTGTGGCCCATCTGCCTCAAAGTTCGACGTACTGTGCATTCAGAGATGCTCTTCTACCTACCTTGGTTGTAACGGGTGGCAATTTGAGTCACTGTTGCCTTTCTATCAACTCGAACCAGTCTGCCCATTCTCCTCTGACCTCTGGCATCAACAAGGCATTTCCGCCCACAGAACTGCCGCTCACTGGATGTTTTTTCTTTTTCGGACCATTCTCTGTAAACCCTAGAAATGGTTGTGCGTGAAAATCCCAGTAGATCAGCAGTTTCTGAAATACTCAGACCAGCCCTTCTGGCACCAACAACCATGCCACGTTCAAAGGCACTCAAATCACCTTTCTTCCCCAGAAGTAGACAGCTCTACTTCTGTGTATTAGCTTCATGTGATCTCAGTATCAGGAATTGATTTAGATAACAGTGTTAGATTCTAAGAAACTTGTTCTTCTCAGGGGTATGTCTGGATAGTTCCTGTAGACTTTTGTAAAATGTATAGAATATGTAGTACTTCCTTCCAGAGAACTAACCTTTCAGCAAATGTTATATAAATCATTAGTCCTTTGTATGTAAACATCTTGGGAATCATGTGGCTCATAGTGATCATTTTCCAGAAGCTCTCCTCTACAGTCCTGTATCTGTGAATTTACAATGCACCTTCAGCATCTTGATGTTACAATTGCAACAATGACTGCATCCTTTGAGAGATTCTATGTAATCTGAAACCTCTATCTGTCTTACAAGCAAGACAGAACTCACAAAAATCTTATAGGAGACACCCTATCAAGAAGTAAGAAGATAGGATGATGAGAGCCTAAGTCCTCATTGCTCTAATAGGATAGATGCTGAGTTCAGTTCCTGTTTGCAGCGTTCGGGCCGGGAGACCCGGGCAACATGCATTGCGAGTGTGATGCGAGTTCATTGCAAGCCTTGAATCTGTCTATGGCTATCAGTGCTCAACAAAAACAGCTCCACATCTAATCAGTAGTGTTCTAGGTATTGTATCTAAAATAATCTCTATACAGCTGTGCTGCAATACTACCACAAACCATGGTCAGGTGTGGGGCTGTTCTTTGAAGAAAGTAAACTTGTGAAAACAGTCTCATTGCTATTAACCTTCAGTTAAAAGTTAAATTTACTTTGTTCTTGATGCTTGAGCATGACATCTCTTATGTAGATTAATGGTCTTTAAAGGGATTGTTTCATGTAGAGCATATGGGCATTATAGAGTACAGTCCTCACCCAGTTGCATGTTCTATGGCATAGAGTAGAGAGCTTCTGGTAATGATGGCATACTGGTGTTATGTACAACATTTTTGGAAATTCGTTTTCATGACCTCGAGAAATACTACAGTTTTGTAAACAACAGTGGTTGCCCACGGAAGCATTAACCCAGCGATAACAGCTGAGAGGAGTAGACTAGAGATGCTGATCCCTGGGTCAAGATGCTGGATCTGGGTAAATAGGACTGGCAACATGGGTTTATTTATGTGTTTTCAATGACAGAATTGGTAACATTCCACATTGACTTTACAACCATTCATTCCTAATATATAACCTCAGAAATGTTCAATGTTGGAAATAGCAAAGAAATGAATTTTGAGTGCAGTACATTGTAAGCTATGAAGAGAATGACAGGAGGTAAACTAAATGAACTGCAGGCTAAATAATAGAAAGGCAGCTATTTTCTATGGGGTTATTACCGTGCAGCTATGTGCTCAATTAGCTGCTGCACACGCTGAATATGTAGCATCCAGCTCTGTGCTTTCTCTCTGTGGCCATGTGAGGTGAGATAAGGTGACAAGGGTCAAAGTGATTAATCTTCAACTACGCTGCATTCCAATAGAGAAATTACTTTAGTACTGTATTTTTCTGCAATTCTTTTAGTCTAAGCATGTATGGTTTATGTTTATGATTGTTTTCTTCTTATCGGATCCATCTTGGCTGTTTAACACCTCTGTGAATTCATGTCACCTCGTCTCTAAATCATTTTCACTTTAAAACCCATTTTACAGCTAGTCTGTTCAGCAAAGTGGTAACTAATCACTAAACTATCGTATAGCATGCAGTTGTGCATGGTTTAATCAATGCACACAAAACCATGGCCAGATTCATCAAGCAGTATACCGAGAATGGCTCGGCAGGCTTCAGAGACAACACATGGTCAGAGTCTTAGGACACTAAAAAGGAATGCTTTTTCCCTATGTTCTAATATAAAAATGATAGTTTTGAGAAACATGGTGCTATCAATCTTACCTATCTTGCTCAACTTAAGAGGTGGAAATTATTTCTTTACTCATGTTTATTTGTTCTATGTATTTAATTGTTGTCTACTGGTTTTAAAATTTTCTGCAGTTTCATTTTTTTAGCACTTTCCAAATCCATTCTTCTGGGAGTAGAAGGAATGTAGTGTTTTATTTGATATGGTATCATGGGGGGTGTAGAGATTTAAAACAGCCTGGATGTTGTATTTCAAAAAGTAGATACAATATTCCATATGTTAGTCTTAATTAAAGTGAAGCTTACAAGCTACAATTGTGCGTGTAATTTGATTAAACGTGGTTACATCTAACAATAATTAGTTTTGCCATATTGTACATCAATTTCATTAAGCAAACCCTTTAATCCTGGGGTATCATGGATGTAAATTTTCGGAAAAGCTAAACCTGCAGATAATTTAGTGACAATGTGATACAGTAAGTAAGTCGCATCAGGTCACACAGAGCAGGAACCTTGCTGAGGTTTATAGAGGGATCCTTTATGACCCTCATTTGGTATAGAGAAGGAGTTTTTACAGAGGCAACAACTCATAGGTGCATCTGCCATATATAGAAGACAGACAATGAAGTTGCTATGAGGCCAATGGGGAAATTGGGCCCTCCATTTATCTTATCAAGGTTTTTGGCAATAAATTCTGCATTCTTAGGTAGCCAACACTAGGTGAACCAAATGCTAAGATATTTTTACGGCTTTTAATTTAATAAAATCTTGGCCTTAACTGCTAACAAACATTAACTGTTGGTGCATAACTATATTTTCTTTAGGGGGGGGGCAATGAGGTTTGTGTATCTTACTGTATTGTTTTAAGTTGAAAATTTACAGAATCCAGAAGAGTCTTGTCAATGTTTTCTGCCCATAAAATATGCTAATAGATAAGGAAAACCAGGGTGACTAGGGTGAGGAAGTAAGGCCCCTTCCACACTTGCGAGTGTGATATGATGAACTCGCATCATACTCACAACGCATGCTGCTCGGATCCCACGGCCCCAACGCTGCAAACCAGAATGGAACTCAGCATGTCAGTTCACTTCCGGTTTGCAGTGTTCGGGCCAGGAGATCCAGGCAGCACCCGTTGTGAGTGTGATGCGAGTTCAGTGTGGAAGGGGCCTAAGATTGATGCTTCACTATGGGATTTGGGGAAATATTCAAATAAGTTTTTCATGATGGTACAAGAACCACCCCTGTTTTGCTGTTTCAAAGTGGTTTGTCACTATAAGTCTCCATGTGCCTTAAAGCGGCCTTATTTGGCAAAGTTTTTACTTTTCTAACTTTTACTCCTTTCTGCTTGTAAACACAGTAACAATCATTGCAAGCAGCGAGCATGTACAAGTCAATGCAGCATATACTGTATGCGTTAAAATCTACTGTTATTGCTATGTTCTTATACCTTTACCAGGTACTTTCTCCAGCTTCTATTTTTTGCTTAATGAAGTAATCATATTCCATACATGACGCATACTGCTTTGATTCAGCAGTGGTGCCAAGGACTCCTCATGTTCGTCAGTTACATATTGATTAGCTGATCACTGGATGAATGGGCTTCAGTATTATTACAATTTTCTATTTTAATCTCATACAGTAATGCTTTTAGATAGACAAAGCTAGTTGCCTCCTGTACTGTTCATTATATGAAATGCTATTATAGGACACAGTGGAATATAGTTATAATGATGCTCCTGACAGTGATTCTGTCACTTTCAGCCCCCAGGCTCACAACTATTTCTGCAACCACTGGAAATGTAATAACTAATCCATATCTATACATCTATTTACAAGTAAATATTACTGCCTCATTTAAAAACTTTGTAGTGATATGTTTCATTCCTGATTTTTGGGGATTTTAACACTTTACAGTTTGCATATAGAATTGCTACAGCAAATCCTATACTTTTTTCATAAAACAGTTTACAAATTGGATAAACAAAACATTTCTTGCAGCTTTCAGTACTATTGCATTTGATATAAAGACCTTGGTCTCCATTACAAATATATATGGCATTTTTATCTTGAAACTTGTCTTTAAAGAGGACCTGTCACCAGATTTTGACCACCTTGAGTAATAATGCCTGAAGATTAAGGGTTACAAGTGTCAATGGGGCACTGTACTTTAATTACAGATGCTTTTCTGGTATACAAATTAGCTTTTCTTACTCATATCTGGTATCTCTGACTCATCTCTCTCCCTCAGGCTGGCAGTGAACTATGTCCCCATATTCTGACTGACAGCTCTGTGTCTCTTCAAATCCCTGCTATGCCTCCTTGTGGACAGATCCATGCATGGGGTACAGTTTGCTATTATTATGAGGCTAAAGTACCTAGGACGACTCTGGTCACATGACATGAACTGTGACCAGTAAGGAGGCATAAGGCATGGTGAGGATTAGATGGGAGGGGCCGGACGAGCAGGACACACCCCACTATGATGCCAGGTTATATACGATAAAAGATGATTTATGTGGATGTAAGCGAAACAATTTTCAGCTAAAAAAAGGATGTCAGTCAGTTAATAGAGCTCTATAGAAACCTGTCACTGGCTGTATATGTACAAATGTGGTGACAGATTCCCTTTAAATCTGCATTAAAATGCCATATTAGAGATTAAATACATAAATTAACCATTAATTTATATCCATTGATCTCATATTGATTTTCTCTTTCTTAAAGGGATATTCTAGGAATAAGCATAATTCATATCCCAAATGGTCCTTAAAATATAAGATAATATATTATTAGTTGTTATTTAAAAATAACTCTCATTAGCAATCTGCAGTGAATTGCCAGCAAGTAGTGGTGTAAACTTGTCCCTCTAGCTGTCTTTGTTTGGTTGATTGCAATGGGAATCTATATCTAGATGGAGGAGAGGAGGTGGGTGGACATTGTTGGGAGGGGTTACTAGCAGACATACACATAACTGATCAGTAGCTGCTGGGAGCATAAAGATATCAGTCCCGACGGCATGTAAAAAACTGCAGGACGTGGAGTGAAGTCATAAGCGTGTACCTAATCACATGCTTTAAGTCATCTAATTACATACCAGAAATGGAATGTAGCAGAGCTGTTTGTGTGTACCATGTACACCTTGGACACACCTTCTCATTCAAAGGATTACAAAAATTGTAGCTTCACATTGAAGGCATCAAAACTATGAATTTACACATGTGGAGTTATATACTGAACAAAAATGTGAAACAACTGAAAATATGTCTTATATTCTATGTTCTTCAAAGTAGCCACCTTTTACTTTGATTACTGATGTGCACATTTTTGGCATTCTCTTTATGAATTTAAGAGGTAGGCATCTGAAAAGGTCTCCAATAGTTTTGAAGGAGTTCTCAGAGATACTTAGCAATTGTTGGTCCTTTTGCCTTCACTCTGTGGTCCAGCTTACCCCAAACCATCTAGATTGAGTTCAGGTCATCTATCATAGCACGCCATCACTCTCCTTCTTGGTAAAATAGCCCTTTCACAGCCGAAGGTGTGTATGGGGGTCGTTGTCCTGTTGAAAAATAAATGATGGTCCAACTAAACGCAATGCCGCTGCAGTGTAAGCAGCAATGCACCCCCACACCATCACACCTCCTCCTCCATGCTTCACGGTGGAAACCAGACATATAGGAGCAGATTTATCAAGTGTCTGAAAGTCAGAATATTCCTAGTTGCCCATAGCAACCAATCACAGCTCCCCTTCATGAGCACTGGTAAAATTAAAGCTCAGCTGTGATTGGTTGCCTTGGGCAACTTGAAATATTCTGACTTTCAGACAGCTTGATAAATCTGCCCCATAGAGTACATTCGTTCACCTTTTCTGCATCACACAAAAACACAGTGGTTGGAACCAAAGATCTCAAATTTTGGTCTCATCAGACCAAAGCACAGATTCCACTGGCCTAATGTCCATCTATTGACCCTTATATCTATTAACCCTCTATCTCAGGATAGAAAGAAAATCACCAGCATGATACAGGTATTGTTGGAATTGTTGTCAAAGACTCTCTCCAGCTGTGCTAAAACTATTTTTTGTCAAGAAACTTTATCTACACTTTAATTGTTAAGCTGAAATGAATATACAAAGGCAGAAATGCTAAACAAGGGTTTGTTTCCAAACAATAGTCAGAGATAAGAATCTCCAGTGATGAACTCAGAAAACCTCCTGTTAGTTTCATGCGCAGAAATTGCCCAGGGAGATCTACTCATGGTAAAAATAGCATCAGTTCTAGTTCACATCTCGCAATGTTCCAGTGACCTCTCTAACTAGTAACAAATTCACCATTCATAAGGTTTTCATCAGCAAATGCTGCATTTGATTATCACTTGGACTTTCTGGCAACTGTATCCTTGTTATTCATGGCAACAAATCTTACAACTAGCACATTTTTAACACTGACCTAGTTTTGATAATGAGGGGTTGTTTGTATCCTAAATAGGGTATAATAGCTTCTTTTTTTGACAGGCATATTTAGTATAATTTTAGTTTTGGAGGTTGTGATTTTTTGGTATATTTATTGTATATTATGATGCCTAGCCATCAATGTCTTCATATATGAGTATTTATGAGAGCCTAGAATATAAAATGTGAGGTTCCTTTTGCTGCCTTTGCACTTTTATCCCTACATTAAAATAGTTTTTCATATTTATCAGATAAAATATTTATGACATTCATTTCAAATACTTTCTTTGTCATTGCTTTTGAATATAATAAGCCAAAATCTATATTACAAATATTTAGTACTGTAAATGAAAACAGGGTATATAAGTTTATTCTAGAATAAGTGAATATGAGTAAAAAAAATGTTGATCATTTATATGGCAATTCCTATATGGACATTCATAACAGATCCACAAGTTCAATAAATACAAATCCCACTTTTAGCATGGCTGTTTTGGTAATAGGGGACCCAGACACTACTGTTAGTGGAGATGTGTTCACACATATTCAGTTTGTAGTTTTGAGAATAGATCAATGGCGTCTACCTATTAGAGTCTGACTATTCATGCAACATCTACAGAGGTACATATAGGGAATTTTGAAAAATGTCTCTCCACACATGACAAGGATAAATGAATTCCTATGTATAGGATTGGGTTACATAGGGGTATGTATGTTATAATTGTTCCAAATGGGAATATTTCTCTAAGCTGACCAGGGAAGTGTGTTTTCTAGGCATGCTCCTTGCAGATAGATGTTGTACAGAAACTCTGACATCATGTTTTGTCAGTGGTGAAGGCAATAATTGTGTTTTCTATAGAGGTGTTATCCATTATTGTACTGCTATCAGTCTTGTTTGTGCTGTGAAAAAGGTGACCTCTGCACAGAAATCCCATACAGAATTAGACAGTTTCATTCTATTAATATACATAATATCTAGATTGAAAATTGAAGGATATAGCATTTTTTATCAAATATATATAGTGACTTGGAAAAAAATGCCCCCCTCAAAACAAAAAATGTCCAACTAAAAAAAGCAATGTTAACATAAAAATGTTAACATAAAAAAACATAAGGATTACCTTTCTAGCATTTCCTAAACCCGCAATAGAATTAAAACATTAAAAAGAATATATACTCCGTAGATTTATCTTAAAGACAAGAATGCCACAATAAGTTTGCTATGAAACAGCCCCTTTTATCCCTTCCCAAAAAGGGACGTAATAGTGCTGCGACAGTGACTTCTACCATTACGTTCTGCTTCTGCCACCCACTCCCGAATGGAGCCTGTGCCAGAATCTGCAGGTGTGAGCTTTATATTAAAGTTGACATCCGCCTGTGATACCCCCAATCGGATATGTTAAAGCGTTCCAAAGCTATAATCACTTATGGAGACATGTGTGAGATTTGAAAAAAATGGGCCGTGTCAGGAAGGTGCAACTTTAAAACATGGCTAACAATCTGTAAATCACCTATTTAGATGCAATGGGGCGATTTAACAATTTTCTGGTCTTCTTTTGATCTTGTTTTGGCACATCCTCCATTTGTTCAAAGTCACTTACACATAAAAACCCATGCTGTAACAAATTCACCATTGCCTTTACTATTGATCTATTGCATTGTGCCAGATTTATGCTTTGAGTCTTTCCGTTTAGGTGCAAAATTTGTCTCAAAACGACTCCAGTGCCCTTCTGGTGTAGAGAAAGCAACAAACAGACTAAGGCGATGAACTCGCATCACACTCTCAACGCATGCTGCCCGTATCGCACGGCCCGAATGCTGTAAACGGGGACTGAACTGACATGCTAAGTTCCGTTCCGGTTTGCAGCGTTCAGGCTGTGCGATCCGGGCAGCATGCGTTGCGAGTGTGATGCGAGTTCATCGCATCCTACTCGATAGTGTGGAACGGGCCTAACACATTTCATGCAAGATAGCATAACATCATGTTTTAACATATTCAATACTGCGAGCACCAGAAACAAAACACTTGATAAATCCTCACCATTGTTAATTACAGTTTTGTTCCTTACCATACATAATCACTGCTGTTATGACCCTTAGCTGTGGTAAGGTTTTTAGCATCAAACCTTTAACTACTCTTTCATTTGGGGGAAATGAAGCAGAGACATTTTATATGTTTATTTCACTGGATAGAGGGGTTATTTAAATGATGTAAGAACCTTAAACAATTCCCACTCCCCTTGTCCATTTCCAGCTGTACCTGTTTAAATGTTGCCAAATTCCCCCATCAGTTTCTGCACCTTGTAACTCTGGACACAGTGATGCAGCTCAGCCAGTTACTAGCCTCAGCAGGCCACTGCTGCAGCCTGTAGTATCAGATGCTCTACAAGCACAAGCCCTCTAGGAATGAATTGCTGAGTTATCAGTAGAGGACAGCCAAATATAGACATCTACTACAGTTTCCATAGACTTTAATTGGTAGCATATAATCTGATTCCTTATTATAGCCATAATGTTTCTGGTCCCAAAACCAATTTAGTAGTAAATTCAAAGTCTGAGTATTGTCAGTAGTGGAGAAACAGTCTGATGAATAAATTAAGGAGTTTTTCACTAATAAGCTGCAAATACAATATGCATCAAAACTATGTTTACCTTCAGTGTCCGACTAACCCACCAGAGTACCAGAGGATTCTCCGGTGGGCCCTGGCTCAACCCAATACTGAACCCCAGAGGTCCATCACAAAACAACACAATTAGAAGGCTGCTAGAGTATATTTCCTAGGGCAGTGGTGGCGAACCTATGGCACGGGTGCCAGAGGTGGCACTCAGAGACCTTTCTGTGGGCACCCGAGCCTTCACCCCAGCAAAGAATTTGAATACGTGACTCAAGGCTTCCTCCTGAGGTCCAAGACAGCCATGGACATGCTATGCTCAGTGCTATTTAAAAGTGACACCTCCTTGGCTGCCAGGATTACACAAGAAGCGAGAAGGTGTGGACAGAGATGGATTATCGTTGGAGCTCCTGCTATGGGTCCCCTGATTCTTCCTCTTCAGGGAACCCTGGAGGGAAGCTACAATCCAAATTTCTCCATCTTTCTATTGTATTGTTGTTCTCAGGACACCAATACGATTGAAACTTGGGATACAACAGGGATCAATAGATTACTGCTTAAATTGTCACGTTGGCACTTTGTGACATAAAAGTAGGTTTTGGTTGTAGGTTGGGCACTCTGTCTTTAAAAGGTTTGCCATCACTGTCCTAGGGGATAATGAAGAGTGGGCCCCCAGATTTATTTTCTCTGGTGGGCCTAAGGAAACCCAGTCCGACACTGTTTACCTTGAACTGGTTGCATCGATTTTGCTATAATTAATCTGCAACTATACCTTTAGTATTTAAAGATGCTTTTAATTCTGGTGTTTCAACTCCATGGTGTATGAGCAGTTTGAAAAGATTCATACACTGTATTTTTATACACTTGTTTATATAATTCATTAGTTGTATATGCTGTAGGTTAAAAGAACTGAAAATTTCAACCTAATGGATGCTACTGATAATAGTATTTACTTTTACTAGGGGTTTTCAGGCAGGACTTAAAGGTCCGACATTTTTAACGATATTGCCATTTACCATGTGCCACTTTTAAACTGTTAGATGTATTTAGCCATAAGCTACTTATGCCAACTAAAGCTGTCCCATATGAGAAATTGAACTTTATGGAACTCATGAACCTTTGTTTTGGCATGGCTTTTTCTCCTTTTTTGCATCTTTTTGTGACGCATGACCACTTTTTCTTTATATGTGCCTAAGACAATCTCCCTTCAAAAGTTTTGCGTTATTCTCTAATTTATTACCGAATTCCAGATGCTAAAGTCGCAAATCCATACTTGATGTTGTCAGAAGTAGGAAAACTGTTTGCAACTGATTTCCTAGAAATCCATTGAATGTGAGAACTGTTCTCTGATAGAGCAGCAAGTTGAGCATGTGTCCTTACGCCTTGTTCAATAGTATGGTCATTTTGGAAATGGCAGAGCATTGAACTCTGCTATCTCCGTCACTCCCATTCATTCTCTATGTGAGTGCCAGAGATAGCCAAGTGCTGTGTTAACTGTTATACTACTATACTAATGAATGTAGCTGCAGGATGCTTCAGCTACATCCATTAGTGAGAACAGGACCCAGTATTGACGGGGTCTGTTCTCTTGATCAGGGATCCCTATAAGTTCTTAAGTAAGTCACTGCAATTGGATGGGATCTAGTTATTGTTACAGCAGGTTGGTAAACACTAGGGCAGTGATGGTGAACCTTTTAGAGATTGAGTGCCAAAACACAACCAAAAGCCACATATTTTTCACAAAGTGCTGAAATGCGCATTTAAAATGGCGTATTGCTCCCTGCTCTGTCACAGGTTTCAAACGTACTGGCATGCTGAGGACACCAATACAGTAGAAAGACAGAGATATTTGGATTATCATTGTATCTTTCCTTTAAGGTCCACTTAACAGCATGAATCAAAGGCCCAGAGAAGGGGCTACAATGATAATCGTTTACACCTTCTTGCTCCTATTGCACTTTAAGTCACTTTAAAATAGCTCTGAATATGGCACCTCCTGGGCTGCCTGTGACTGCAGGAGTAAGTTTTGAGTCCTGAATGGCTGGGTAATGGCCTGGGTGCCCACGGAGAGGGCTCTGAGTGCCATATCTGGCACCTGTGCCATAGGATCGCCACCACTGCACTAGGGATAATATAAATGTGTATACATTATACATGTATATATTATACATAGAGCATCTTTATAATAATTCTGTACTTCTAGGAATCTAAGATGACACTAAGCAGCCATACCTTAGGTAGTTCATGTGAACTTATCAATGTAATGTTTTAAAGCATTTGGAATGAGATTGGGTAGGATTACCATGTATTGATTTCGTATTGATTTCTGAAATTGTTATAGCCATAGACAGCGCAACTGTATTTAATTTTGGGTAATAGTGTTTTTATTGTAATGAAGGGGCAATTATGTTGTTCATACATATTTAGAAAGCATGAGTCATTATTTGAAGGCTAATCTTTTCATGGAATTCTCCTGGTAATAATTCTCATGAAACATATGTACAGCAACAAAATGTAGTTGTATTAAAGCAAAGCTTAAGTTTTCCATATCTTGTCATCATGTTATATTCATATGTGCTTACAATGGCTTCGCTGTAACTGCTAAAGGTCAAGCGATGTACAGTATACTCATTAATAATGACATTTGATCTGCAGTGGCATCCGCCGAACCCATAATAATGCTGTAAATCAGAGACTCCATGGAGGTAGTACTGTAAGATAAATCTCATTATTAAGGATCAGGAGTTTTCATCTAGAAACAAATTAAAATGTAAGAACAATGCTTCAGAATGGAATTTTAAATTGATATGTTAGGGTTTTTTTATATACTTTAGCTGATTGTTTTACGGAAATGAAATATGTTATATCCAATGGATTTCCTTTTTCCTATCTTTCTAGTTGGACTTCCTAGTCTTTGACGTAGGTGTTACAGACTTGCAGGTCACCAAGTGTAGTTTGATTAAAGTCTACCTGTTACTATAAACAGGAAGCACAATCTGCAGATATTGGGGCAGATTTATTTACCCGGTCCTGTCGCGATCCAGCGGCGCGTTCTCTGGCGAGGATTCGGGTCTTCCGGCAATTCACTAAGGTCATGCGCCCGATGTCCACCAGGTGTCGCTGGTGCGCCAAGGTCTGTCGGAGTTCACCTGGTTCTTCTAGGTGCATGTGAGTGCTAGATTTTGCGTCACACTTTGATTTTTAAAATTACATGGTTTTTCCGAATCCGTCAGGATTTCCGTCACCCACGCCCCCGATTTCTGTTGCGTGAAATCCGATCACGTGCGCCAAAATCCTGGCAGAATTCGGCGCAAAATGGAAAAAAATCGGGAAACCCGGCGAAAGTGCGGCCATGCAGCCCTTAGTAAATGAGCAGCATGAACATAGCGTCCTATCTGTAGGCAGATACAAAGGAGATGAATAGACTGTACACAATGTCTTATCTGCAGGCAGCATGGCATAGAGCAGGAGGAGCTGTACATAGCCTCCTACTGCAGGCAGCATGTTATAGAGCAGGAGGAGCTGTACATAGCCTCCTACTGCAGGCAGCATGTTATAGAGCAGGAGGAGCTGTACATAGCCTCCTACTGCAGGCAGCATGTTATAGGGCAGGAGGAGCTGTACATAGCATCCTACTGCAGGCAGCATGTATAGTTAGAGTGCATGTAGTTAATTTTCTACTTAATATATCCCATCCTGATTAGCTCCTTTTGCTTTATTAGATGCAAGAGAGGCCTGGTACTAGGAACCTTTGCTTAACGTTACAACCATTACTTTAGAACTTGATTAGTCGCCTGAGTTCTAAAGCAAGAGTAACTGGATAGTCAAGTGCACAAATTATCATTGTAGCAGCATGACAGGGTCTTCCCCTGCGAGTGATGGTTATACCCCAGGTTTCATGTGAGCATTCCTTAAATGGATATTCCCATTTCAGCAAATAATGTCAATGTTTGTATAATGGAACATTTTTCCAATATACTTTCTGTATCAATTCTTCATGGTTTTCTAGATCTCTGCTTGCTGTCCTACTATGTGAAGCTTATAAGTTTACTTCCAGTGGACAGAAATCTGACCGTGGTCACACAGGTGCACGGCTCGTTAGTAAAGATGGGCGAATCGATTCTAATGATTCTAACTTCGGTTAGAATTTCAGGAAAAATTTGATTCGCCACGAAGCCGAAGTTTATCATGATTCGCGAGAACGAAGTTGTTTTTTTCCCCTCATGTTTCTACTAAATGGGCGCGAGAACAACATGTTACATGGGGCAGAGAACTCTGGGAAGGAGAAAGGAACACCCCCGATGACATCTGCAGACCTGTAAGCCAATCAGCGACCGGCAGGTTTATGTGATGTCACACAGCCCTATAAAACCCAGCCATTTTCTATCTCAGCACTTCACACTTCATGTTGTAGCGTCCAGCTGCTGCTATTGTACTGTGCGATTCTTGCTGCAATCCCTCAGTGTTCTCTAAGGGGGATCTATATACCCCAAATAGCGGTTCTATTTAGTGACAAAATCGAATAGGAAGAAATCTGTTTGACTTTCATGCATCTGCAGTAGCGATTGGTGGACCAATCCCTGGTTGTTCTTTAAGGGGGATCTGTATACCCCAAATAGCAGTTCTATTTAGTGACAAAATCGAATAGGAAGAAATCTGTTTGACATTCATGCATCTGCAGTAGTGAGCTGTCAGTTGTGGGTTATCTGAATAACGCACATTGCAATACCTTTTGGGGGCTCTAGTTTACAGCCAGATTTACATGTAAAATCCACATAGTTTATACAGTGATTTTTGCTGAAATTACACTGACAGTTGTGGGGTATCTGTATAACGCACATTGCAATACCTTTTGGGGGCTCTAGTTTACAGCCAGATTCACGTGTCAAATCCACGTAGTTTATACAGTGATTTTCGCTGAAATTACACTGTCAGTTGTGGGGTATCTGTATAATGCACATTGCAATACCTTATTGTCGCTCTAGTTTACAGCCAGATTTACGTGTCAAATCCGAATAGTTTATACAGTGATTTTATCTAAAATTACACTGTCAGTTGTGGGGTATCTGTATAATGCACATTGCAATACCTTTTGGGGGCTCTAGTTTACAGCCAGATTTACGTGTCAAATGCATGTAGTTTATAGACCGATTAAAAGAGGACACTGTGAAAAGAAGGGCAAAATGATCAGTGACGTCAATGCAAAATTACTGCCGACATCCTCTGCACTCTTTTGGGGGGCTTTCCACATGTATCCGCGTTTAACAGAACAAGTTCTGTCATAATCTATGGAATCATCTGATGTCAGTGTAAAAAGAGTGCACTCTTTGATGTTATAGTGGGATCTTGGCCCTCAGCTCGGTCTTTTTGAGCTGGCACAGACGTTACTTTGTCAGGTTGCGTTCCCGCTTCGCTTATTTGGGGAAGTTGGCCTATGTAAGTGCACATGGAAGTGAAGTGATTCTAACAGCTGCAGCTGTCATGTGCGTGTCATACTAAAACACAGCATTGTTTGAAGACCAAACCACGCTCCATATGCATATTTAAGCATGGCACAACGTTCTACAACACCCTATAGGCTCTCTGCAGCCAGGAAATGCCTGTTTTTTAACGTGATTCGTTTTGATTCGATTTGGGTCGAATCAAATTTTTCCGAAAAATTTGCCGAATCGGGACGAAACGAATTTTATCAATTTGCCCATCTCTACTTGTTAGTATCATAGAGAGTAATAAGAGCAGTGTGTTTTAATGAACTGTGCACCTGTGTGACCATGGTTTCAATAGCAGGACAGCAAGCAGAGATCTGGAACACCATGAAGAATTGATATAGAAAGTATATTGGAAAATTGGATAACTTTTCATTATACACAACATAACATTTATTTGCTAAAATGGGAATATCCCTTTAAATTTTAATTAATGATTTCATCTTTAAAGTACAGATAAGTCACCTAAGACACAATTATATTTTCTTATTGTGTTTGAAGCATTATAGAAAGTAAAATAAACTTGCCATTTATAATGACAGTGCCTTTGTAATTTATTTCAGTGCCCCAGTATAGTTTCATCTACTGAATTGAGGTGCAAAATAACAATTAGTATATTAAATTGTAATTACAGTAGAGTGACTGCATTTTGCTGCAAGCGCTTGGATATGAACAGAAGAAGGATAATTGTGTTTCATTTAATATTGTTTGCTGCCATACCAAACAGCGCAGTTCAGTCAGTGTGTTTGCATATGGCTGCTTAGGGATTGCAGATAAGAGGTTCTCCTATTCTTCATGTCAAGTGAACATATCTAAGGCTTTCTGCTCTTCTACCAGTCAAGAATGTAAACAGGATTCTGTGCAGCTGCAGCTTACATCTGCACTGCCTAAGCAAGATTTTTAATACATTCTGCTCAATTTACATTTTTCATTCAAATGGTTTGCTCTTCAAGAAAATACTTCTACAACAAAAAAATGGTTCAAGTCCAATCTGTTCCAATTAATTTACTTACAGGATTAAACATCTAGTGTGTGAGTGTGTATATATATTAATATCGATCGTAACATTCAAAATAATAATAACAATCCCCATATTAATACTACTACTACTGCTAATGATGACATTTAATAGGTATTTTTAGTCAAGAACTGTCACTCACCATCTTATATGGGATCCTGCCCTTTATCTTACTGCCTCTCTGCCGTATTTACAGACTGGCACATCTCAACATTTCACCTTCACCAACTAATGTGCTTTGGCATTTAGCCACATTTATCACTATCTCAAAGTAAAAATTGTCATGGTGGTTTATACCAGTACTGGAATATCTAATGTTTTTTAGACCTTAAAGGAGTATTACCACAAAGACAAGTTTCCTAAATGTACTTAGGATAACAATATATCACATTCTCTAATTCGATGTTATTAACTAAAATACAGAATTTCACAGATATAATTTCAACCTGTCTCTATCAGTCCTGGTGTTCACAATTTTAGTTGCCCCTGGACCCGACCCTGTGTCTTCTGAGTTTATGGTCGGCTGACATCTTATTCTACTGTCTGATGCTGCACTGAGCTTCCCTCTGCTCTCTGCTTCTAGCCACCACCCATGCATTCCCAAACGAGCTCACACAAACACACATTGACTTCCTGACGAAAGCTCCTGAGGAGAGTAAAGCTAAAGACAGATAAGATCTTTATCTGGAGAAGGGGGAGGCATAGCAGTATGTGTTATAGGTGAGATATAGAAGAGCTGTGTATGTTATGCCTGTAATACTAGAGCTGAAAATGTCATGTGTAATATCCATCTCACGAATCTCGTCATTTCTCATCTCTGATCTGTCTCATCTCTTTTTATTTGTGTCAGATACTAGGCCAATGTTCAGAAGGTAAATTAAAGTGTATATAAACCTGTACCCTGATGATCAAACTGCATTGTCAGCACACAAAACCAGAGGGATCATGAAGTGTCTGCTTAGAGAGTCCCCGCCCACGCCCTGGAATTTTACACTGACCATCACTCAGTTATAAGAGCTAAAACAATAAAACTGAGTACAATTGTAAAGTAAGGGATTAAAAATTAATCATTATTACTGGTGAAGATATTAGTGTTATAAAACGTTGGTTGTTTCAGGTTAATATCTGATCCACATTATTCTCCCTGCATCTCTTAATTCACCTTATCATACGTTTCTAAAAAATTAGAGGGAAGCCCCCATCAGCAGTAATTTGTACATGGAGTCCTGAAGATGGATCAATTATGCTGTATTTTATGTGCACGAATCTTCTGTTCAAAGGGTAGAGATAAATGTAATATGACTGTAGGAACTGTGATAGAATGCTTAAAACATAATGTTTATTCAAGACTCTTAAATATTAGGGTATATATAAATAAAGAAAGTGATACATACACACTAAAAATTGTGATGCTCAACCAGGTCAGTAGGCACCTGGGCGACAGAGCCTCAGTGGACGCCACTGCAGAAAACTCGCATGGCGGCATTAAAAATTGAGAAACTATAAGTCTCCTGTTCCCTAAAATTATCATACTAAACAACCCCCTTATGGTTATGTTACATAAGCCTCCCTCACACCCTATGGATTAATTAGATACTGCCCTCCTCACCCCCATGGATTCCTTTCATACAGCCTTATGTGCCCCCCCCCCCAGCAGCTCTGGGCCCTGGTACTTGCTCAGGTATTCCCAGTTGCAGCCGAGCCCAAGAGTACTAGGGGGCTCATAAAGGCACAGACTTTGAAATGGGGCCCATCATCTTCAAGTTATGCCATTAACTGTATAGCCTGGAAATGGGGCTTTTTACGTACAACTCAGTAGATAAACTTACAACAGGTGTTGTTCACCACAGCAATTTTGTAGACCTCAATCTACTAAAAATAACAAAACACTCTCTGGTCCAGTCCCAATAGACTGCTCGGTCACTTGGATATACACCAATTGAACCTCTTTACGTTTTTACCCAGAGTTGTCTTTCCTTATATGCATTTCACCATATCTCAAGGCTCATCAGGGAGAAAACCCGCAGTATGACTGGCCGCAATTAATGAAAGCATTGGCCACAGCCTTTATTAATTGCTAAGAAAGAAAAAAAAAAAAGTCTAGTTCTGCTCACCTCCCTAATCAGCGTTATCCTCTGACGGCCGATGTAGGGAAAGCCGTGTGGGAACAGCAAGTACGTCTTTAGTAAAAATCCAGAAAGGAGACTCCAGCATCCAGGCAAAATTCATATTCAGAATTTTATTAGAAAAAAAAGAAATAAAAACATAATTGGAACGACCATGTGACTTTCTGAATATGTTTTTAGTTCTTTTTTCTAAGTACTTCTCTTTTCAAAGTAGCATATAGTCTATTGTATGGTAATTTATCGTGTTGCTCTACAATATTTCCATAAGATGTCTAGAAAAAATAATTGGCTATGAAATTATATCAGTCTAATTTAGGTCATAGTTGCCCTTCATTATTCAGGCCCAGAAAAGTGCAACATTATTCTTTTTAAGTGTTTATTCCTTGTGGCTTTGTACTCCCTAGTTCTTGCTAAAGGCATGAAGCTTTGTCTGTTTGAGTGGTTATTATTGGCTGTCAACTTCTGTGTTTCTATTTATATCTCTATTAAGTCTCCAGAGAGTAATATTTTTTCAGCTGTAGCTTTTGAATAATCAATAGGAGAACTGAAGGCAGTTTACCCAAGAGAAGCTGTGCGGTAACTAATAATCATCTGTCTATTGAGATATATTAGAAGGAATATTATATAGTGTTAGTATAGGGAGTGCTTTGTCTGCATGGAAAATTACTGCTGCCCTATATATCTTCAAGAAAAGATATATACTGTATACGCTTTAAGACCTGTTGTAGTTGTATCTGGCCATGAACATATTGTACTTTATAGTATCACAATTCTAGAAAAGCGTTCAGATGCCAGATGTAAAGTTATTAATGATTCCATATTTCTGTTGCTGTTAATTAAGTTATTGATCTAACAAGCAGGCTTTCTAGTAAATGAAATCACAAATGCTCAATATGTGTAAAAATGAGTTCTTTGGATGACTTCATAATTGTGATTTTATTGACACATTTGACTGTCATGAGAATGATGCATCTATAACGTTCCTGCTTAAAGGAATTCTACACTCAAAGTCCAGCTTAATAGACCAGGGACACTTACTATGCAACACCATCAGCACCCTACAATTTCAGTTGCAGTGTCAATGGGTTGCAAAAGAGCCTGCTCCCTTTGCAGCCGCTTAGACACTGCAGTGCAAGTTTGAAATCCCAGGACCAGAACTATCAGGACCCAAAGTCCTTTTTATCACTGTAGAAAGACATTGCATCAGAAGAAGTACCCTTAATGACCACTGTAGAATCCCAATATGGCATTGGTTAAGGAGTTAAGCATATGACTTTCCTAATCACCCTGCCATTACTTGTTTGAATTTACCTGTTGGTGGCAATTGTGTGAGTAATACTTACGTGGACAGTGAAGATGCTGCATCACTTGTCCAAAACATTGTCCAAATGTTCTCTTCAGATTTTGAATCCCTGACATTCTGATTTCACCTATCCTAAGGAAAGGCTGGTTAATAAAAACATTTAGGAATATCTTGTTCCGGTATGTCCACATATAGGAATTTGGAGGGAAAAAAAAACTTCTTCAAGAATTCAAAAAGATGTTTCCATGGCAGATTTTGAAGCAAATTTACAGAGGATTGGAAAGCAGATTTTGAGTGTTCGACTTTCTGCATAGAATCCACTTTCAAAAAGGCCATGTTGACAAAAAAGGCTAGAAGAAAAATCTGCTGCTGCTTCCACTTAAAATTAAGTGAAAGAAGATTGTGGGTGGAATAAATAGAGGATTTTTTTCCATAACAAAATCTTCCATGTGAGCTGCACTTTATACCTGCTTTTATCATTTGATATTTTCCATGCCCCCCTTGCTGAAGGCGATGTCTCTTTACGAAGACCATGTTTTTTGTTGGACAAATGGTTTAAAAGCCTTTAAAAATGTGTTTGAAGGTATATTTGCCATAAATTATGCCAGAAGTCTATCCAAAGTGACTTCATAAATTACCCCCCATGTTTTACAGAGCAGGAACAGCTGAGTAGATTTTTGAGAAATATAATTTTGTTTAGTTTCACGTTAAGAGTCCAGTGGAAATTGCCATCCAGTGATTGACAGCTTACATACAGAGATAAGCTACTGTTTAAGGCTGCATTCACACAAACGTATGGGGGACATATATACATCTACCATACACTACTATGGGCTCACGGCCCTGTACAGGATCGGTACGCTGCTACACACGTGCGGCATCGTACCTCTCCGTAGCCCGTAGAAAGATAGGACATGTCCTATCTTTCTACAAAATACAGCGCTGTGA
Source organism: Engystomops pustulosus (assembly GCF_040894005.1). Classification (NCBI taxonomy): domain Eukaryota; kingdom Metazoa; phylum Chordata; class Amphibia; order Anura; family Leptodactylidae; genus Engystomops; species Engystomops pustulosus. The sequence continues at coordinate 108,227,494 of NC_092412.1, read as the reverse complement.
GCTGTATATTCCAATGGAGAGGGGCGTCGGTGAGCTGCTCCTCTCCGCAGTGCCGATGTATGCGTACATCGTGTGAATGTAGCCTAATACTGTAATCCAGCGGTTTGGAATTGTGAGCCAGGTGGCTTAAAGCATTGGCACCATGATGTCCCAGGAGCTATGGACAGTGTCCTTCCTGGCCAATGATATCACCATTACAAGGAATTACCACAAGCATTGTTTTAAAATTGTATATGTCTATATTGTATGTACATGTAACCTTGTAACTAAGAACTTTAAGTAACAAACAAATGAAAATAGTCAGTTGTCCCAATGTAATGTGTATGTAAATGTATGTATTGTCTGTAACTGTATCTGTATGCCTATCTGTAACAAATGCCTGAGACAATGCCTGTACACAAGAATCCTCCCCTGGGTGTTAATAAAGTAATATCATATCGCATTGTACTGGAATCTAAAATTACAAATGGTTTATTACAGTTTTATTAAATATTTTCCATCAAAACTATATCTCAATCTGATCCGTTCTTCCTTCTTTATAAATGCTACCAGAAAATCAGGCTGATTGTTCATTATGACAGGTTCCCTTTAAGATCCAGGAGCTTCAAATTAGACCTTTGTGATTATCCATGAGTATTTCAGAATAGATGTTGTTGATTTAAAATACTGAAGAGGATACATGACATTAAACACCCCTTACTGAGCACTTATATAGTGCTCTAAGACATTAATTCTCACTACTGTAGTAAAGCATTTCAGATACTAAGGAGGTCATCAACAAAAATCTCTTTGCACAAATATGCTAGCAAATTCATCATGCGTGATTACATAAAATGCCTGCCAACCTTTTCAAAGCTCATATTTTCCTAAAATAATGGGCTTGGGACACTTACAATCTGCAGTATATGTCGGTAGTAAAGAATGGAAAACAAGATTATGGGAAATGACTTATGATAAACCAGTCGATTAACTCAAAGAGTCTGTTGTACTAAATGCTGGAATGCTAATTCTGTGAATATTGTTTCAATTTGATTTCATCACACTGACTGCACAGTCTGCAGGCAACTGTCAGGATGCCGGGCTGCTCGGACGAGTGAGACATTTATTAGGTTAGAGTGAAAGAACATTTAGATACCAAATCTGGGTGTATTAAAATGCTAGGTGATGCGACTTCTCTTTTTTGTAAGATTTCATTAGCATGAATTGTTAACACCTGAATTAGAATATCTGGCTAGCACCAAGCACACATAAGTAATGATCTCTAGTTATCACAACATAATTCAGCAAGGTAATATGATAAACAAGTAAAAAAAAGTTTAAAAGTACAACAAATTGCACAAATGTTACTGTGGGGGGAATATTTAAAGGGCTATTTCCACCCCAAAAAGTAAAGGCATATATCATCATCATGATCGGTAGAGGTGTAGGACCTAATCCATCTTGAAAATTAAGGTCACCAAAAGCAACATTACACCAGGAAAGTCAGTAAAAGAGCTGCAGCACATAATGATGGCATTGTAGAAATACCTGTTTGATATGTTTGATAGATGTTTTAAAGAGAACCCGTCATGTAAAATAACCCCCTAATCTAAATGTATTTTCATAAACTGCCATTAGAGAGCATTGCCTCTATCCCTTTATTGTCCCTCTACATGTCTGTAAACTTAAGCAATGAGGTCCTAAAGCTGTATGTAAATGACCTGTAAAATGTCCAATGAGTCATTATCATATTCAAGCTGTCCAGCTTATTCACGAGTGGGAGGTACAGCCACACCCCCCAGTGTTTGACTGACAGCCTGTATAATGATGTGAGGTATAATGGCGTAATGGCTCCTCCATGTGCTTCCTGGTGCTGGCGGCTCCTGCAGCCTGTGTGTGTGTATAGGAGAGATACAACAGCACCAGGCAGCCATGTTATGGCAGAACATGTCAGGTACTTGTGTAGCTGATGTCTGTATCTCACATATGTGTATTAGGAGGTAGAGTATGTCAGCAGATAAATCACAGACACCAGCAATGCTTTACTAAACATTACACACAGACATGAGCGGGGGGGGGGGGAGGGCTTGGAGAGGGGAGGGGGAACAGCGTGACATCACTGCCTCTGACCATGTGACCAGCCTCATTTACATAATAAAGAAAAGATGATTTTATAATGATAAATGTATGAATTGACTAGATAAAGGCTGGGATGGGATCCTTGTGAGCTGCCCCGACAGGTAGAGGTGACAGAAATAGTAACAAAGACCTGATGTCAGGTGTCCTTTAAACTGGGTTTCTTGGTCACTTAGTGAACAGGAAGAGTCTCAGAAAACCAAACCCCACTACCCTCCCCCCGATTTCCTGCACAAAGTTCTGGTCATAGTTCTGGTATTGTTATTTGAATACACCATAATATGTACAGCAGCTGCTGCAGAACCTCATAATAAACACGTCAGCTACTGAAGACCATCTTAATACAAATCTTAGCTTCTGCAGAACATTATAATAGACACTTCAGCTGCTACAGAACCTCATAATACACATGTCAGCTGCTAAATAACCTCATAACACACACATCAGCAGCTGCCATGGAACCTCATAATACACACCTCAGCTGCTACAGAACCTCATGATACACACGACAGCTGCTACAGAACCTCATGATACACCTGTCAGATGCTACCAAACCTCATAATACATATGTCAGCTGGGGAACAACTTTATAATATACACATCATCTGCTGAAGAACCTCCAGAAAAAAAATCTATGTATCAAAGTCCTGGCTATATCACTTTTACTCTATTCTTCTATACTTTAGGTTCCCTGAATGCAAATATAAGCTATGTCTTGATTCAACAGCTAATATGTCCCCATATCTTTCTATGGACACATACGGAGGACCATGGTTTCCAGAGCAGGTCCTACACCTGCCAGAGTTTGGGGTGCAACCAGTTTTCTCCAGTGTCATTGGTGCATGTGAAGACCTCATGTGCCAATGACAGGCAGGGGTCAAATAACGGACAATGGATCCTTGTGGGGGTAGCTGTGCATTGTGACAAAAAACTGTGACCATAGCACATCTGAAATGGAGGTGTGGCGCCCCTTAACACTGTTGTGCTAACGGCAACTGCCCTCCCAGCACAGTCCAAGAAACCACATTGGTTCCAAATAAGAAGTACATGAGGATTACCCCCTGCGTACTTTAGTTAAACATTCAATGATTAGACATTTATTAGGATGGGCTTAAACACTGATGTAGTTTTAAAGATAAACCAAGAAGATGATTGAAAAAATAAAAAAAACATCTATTTTTGACGATGCACATCTGTTTTGGCTTCTAAAACTGAATACAAAAATACTTGAATATTTAAGTTCAGCCTTTGTGTTATAGCTGAAGGTAATTGTCTCTAATACAGTGCCCTAACATTAAAATGTGACTTTTGAAGCCATGTTTTAAGTTCTGAAATCAATAGTAAAGCCATTTTATTAAATAAAATTAAAGAAACATTGAAAAATGCTTTGCTATCTACCCTGATTGTGTGTAGTAATATGTGTAAATGAAATCAATTCTGATGTCTCTAAGGAGAAGAGGCAAAAGTTACCTCCTTATAGGTATAGAGAATATTTTACTTGAGTGTACTTACAATGTGATTTAAACTACTTGTGGAAAATATAATCTGAAGACTGCTATTGTAACAAATTGGAGGTAAATTCTTGGCAAATTCTGTCATATAACATAACCCTAAAGAGAATGAGTAATGAGACGGCAATGCTCTATTACTCCAAATGCACTAAAATATTGTAATGTAAATTTATTCTTACAGTATATATCTGCTGTACAGGCAGTCCCCGGGTTACATACAAGATAGGGTCTGTAGGTTTGTTCTTAAGTTGAATTTGAATGTAAGTCAGAACTGTATATTTTATCATTGTAATCCCAGACAGAACTTTTTTGGTCTCTGTGACAATTGGATTTTAAAAATGTTGGATTGTCATAAGAATCAATATTAACACTAAAGCTTCATTACAGACACATTTGATAACTGTTATAGCTGTTTATTGTAGCCTAGGACTAAAGTACAAGAAATTACCAATATCTAGAGGTCCGTTTGTAACTAGGGGTCGTATGTAAGTCGAGTGTTCTTAAGTAGGGGACCGCCTGTATTCATAAAGAGACATTCTCCATTCTGACAGACTTATATGTATATGCATATATATATGCTGACCATCAGTTACTGCTGAGAAGGTAGGAGGAGGTTGCATACTCTACCTATGGAATATGTAGATGATCTGTAAGGACTTTGTGTCACATTACACAGTATATACCTGAAGCTGAAGTATCTGGCAGTTTTTTGCCAACTAGCTGTTACCCTGAGCAAGTTGTAAATGTAAAATATTTAGAAAATGATATATTAACACATTCCCTCTCATTACAGCAGATGTGTCATTCAGGAGACAGTGGCCACATTTACTAAGGACCTTACACTAGTTTTCTATCCGACTTTTCACATTCTTTTTCGTTTCCATTAGATTGTGTGCAAAGTCAGACAGAAGTGTGTTGCACGCCCATTGTTAAAAGTGCACCAAAAAAGCCGTTGGTGCACTCTGTCGAAGCAGTGCAGGGAGCACCAGATTCATGAAGAAAGTGCACCAATAATCCTGAATCTGGTGCCCTCTGCACACTACACAGGCAAACTGCACATGTTTTTAGTAAATTTGCTCCAGTATGTCACCCCACCAATAAATTAAATATCTGTTTGTAAAATTAATTTAAAAGTTTTTTGTTTTTTTTTACAATAGTGCTTCTGTAGAGGTCATATGGCATCTTTTAGATGAGGGGGAGGACTGATTATATCAAGAGATTGCCATAAACAGCACAGATTAGCAAAAGCACCAAGAAGTAAACATGCGGCACAAAAAATATGTAATTTTATTTTGTAACTGGAAATTCTGTATATTACATTTACATTTAAGCAGCTATTATTGTATACTTGTGATATCGAGATAGTTCCGGATAACACATTTAAGAAAAATATGAATAGTATTTCAACGGAATAACATTGACAGGGGAGGACAATGAAATAACATGTTTACTGTTGATGCACTGATTTGAATTTTATATCGGCTTTATCTTTCCTGTTAGAATATTTACTGTTTGTTAATGCAACCAAAAAGGTTTTATCTAATACAGGAATATTCTTTTATCACTTGGAATTGACTGCATGCTATATAGCGCCTTGTAAAGGAGGATACATCATGTGGTTTAACCAGGAGAGGAAAATGATTTCATAAGATTTCATTTGAAAACATTATTGTTATGTAGAAGTATTGTGAAAATATAGTTGAATATAAATCACATGGTAAACAAGTGAAAACAAATATTCAGCTGTCAGTTTATTCAAATAAGGTACTCAAGCAAGCACCCACACAGTCAGAAAAACTTTCAATCCTGTCTTTGTTCAGTAAACAAATATGATATAGATAAGATAAGAAGCATGTACAGAATTGAATCAATATGAACATTTTAGACCTTGTATTATTTTTAGCCTAGACATTTTTTTTCATAAATGTGCAAAACCTCTATTAATTTTAAATTTGTTGCATCCTAGAATGGTTATGCCCACGAAAGAAAGTTCTCAAATTTTAATCCCCTAGTGAGGTGTACACAGTATAGATCATTTTTAACCCCCTTTCTTTACAATTTAATTAGTTTTATTGCTGTTTTAGCTCCTATCACTCAGTGATGGTCAGTGTAAGGTGGGGACTATCAAAGTAGACACTTCATGATTCCTCTGTGCTATTAGATGCTGTGTGCTGAGAATGTGCTTAGATTATTAGGGCACAGGTTAAATCTACAATTTTATTTAACTTCTGAACATTCATTAGTATCTGACACATAGAAAAAGAGAGATCAGAGTCAGGAGATCAATATAAAACTCAATGACACACTGAGCTCTGCTCCCTCACTTCATCAATAAAACAAATTCAGCGCTGCTTATCTTGTCAGTAGCTTGTAGAGTTAGTACCTGCACACTACCGCTTACCAGCAGGAAGTGCCTGTACCTGAGCTGGTCTTGTAATGCAGGGGGGGCAGGAGCCAGAGAGCACTGCAGTGTACAGACAAGGAAAGCTATTTATGAGAATAATCTGACCATATTCAGAAGGTTTACGGTCATATCCAGGAGCAACCAAAATTGTGAACACAAGGACTGAAACAGACAGGTTGGAATTATATCTGTAAAATTCTGTATTTTAGTTAACAACAGTGAATAAGAGAATGTATAATATGCAATTGAAATATGCAATTGGTAAATATATACATGAGATCTGTAAATTGTGCTTGTACACTGTACAAAGGGTCCAGTTAGTCATTGTTGTTCATTATGAGACATCATCCGTTGTATCACAAGCTACCACACTGTAATGAGCTACTTTTCAGTGTGATGCGTTTTTGAGCTCAGTTTAATAATAAGCAAACAAGAACTCCATCAAAAGCAGAATCAAAACTGGATGCAGTTCTGTACAATATCATCATGTGATACAGTTTTAACTATAACATTTGAACCTATGCAAAAAAAGTATAAGTCTTATCTGTGATAGGTTTCCTATATATTTCTAATAAGAAAAGAGCTAGAAAATCTTATTTAACATATTAATAAAAACATGGCAATGACAGTTGTACACTTTTTTGATATAATATGCATATGGCTCCTATTTTGGTAGAAGATTCATTGGCAAATTGGTCAATCTCCTAAAGATAAATACACTGGTATATATCCTGCTCTGTTCTTCAGGGACACTAAATTGATGATACTTTTCTATTTTTGCAGGATCAATCATGAATGTAATGTCTATGATGGTTTCTCAAATGTAAAAAAGAGCCGGGCTTGTTGGAATAATCAGTGAGAAGAGATGGGTTGCAGCAATTGATCCATTCTTGCATGTGGTACATAGGGCAGGAGGTTCTAGAGGGATATCAAATGAAGGATTGGGCCAGACAACTTGTATGCATACCGCTGACCTGCCCCTGGGCCATGCCAACTAGGGGTTGTATCTGACAAACCCACGGTCTCTTGGCTGGGGTTGGCAGATGTCATTTGGGAGGAAGGGGATGACTATGCTGATTTGACACAGATTTGACACAGATTTCTTGATATCAACTTTAGTAGCAAAAAGAATTTTGGAGAATACAGAACCCCAAAAACTTTGACTTTGAGCAAAAATTACTCTATCAGCTACCGAATACAAGCAGCTAGACACTAGAAACAGCACATGCAGTGTGAAATGATGGGATTACAAATGGTCGTCTGTTTTTTTACATCACGTAAGCCTGCCGGTAGCTGATTGGCTTACATGTCTGCACATGTGATCAAGGGTGTTCGTTTCTTCTTCCCAGAGTTCTCTGCCTCATGTAACATGTTCCTGAAATTCTAAAAGAATTCCACTTCGTTCAAATCGATTCGCCCATTTTTAGTAATGATGTGTATAACTGCCATCACTGCACATTACCTCACCAAAATGACATCTCACCACAACACTGGCCATAATGTGTGCACTGTAACCAACCCACTACAGCCAAATATGTGACCAGTGTCCATCTTCTGTCCTGTGTCTGCTCCGCGTGGAGGAAATCAACAGATTAAAGGGGCAATAACATTTTAATTCTCCATTACAGTGTATGTCAATGGCATTTTCTGCTAAGGGGAGCAACATTTTAAACAACTAATTACATATTAGCTTATAGTTTGAGGACCCACGTGTATATGAATTATGCTTATTCCTGTAATACCCCTTTTTCATCAAAAAAAGACAAAACTAAAATAGTTTTACATGAAAAAAGTACTTTTATTAACAAAACATCAAGAATTCTTTGATTTTTTCACTCAATTTTTTCAATAATTCTTGGGGTGCTGCCATTTTCTATAAGTGCATAGTCAATCACACTTCTGTGAAATTCTTGTGATTCAATTTCCCCTGCTGTTGTGAAAATGGAACAGTCAAGGGGTAGAAATTAGCAAGACAATTCCTATAAAGGAGTGGTTCTATAAGTGGTGTCTACAGATCACTTCTTTCTTCATGTTCTTATTCTTTTTGCCTGTTTTCACACTCACACTCACCCCTAGAGGTAGCTTGAGGCAGTGTCTACAACCCCCAGAAGTTACTCGTGTATAGCTGCTCGTCCAGAATGGCACATCAATGTAAGCTGTGGAAATAAAATTAGCTGTGTCTGTTGGGGCAGATACCAGGAGACAGTACACCATAATGTCCACAAGTTGCTTACAGACAAACTTATAGACAAACACTGTGCTTACAGAAAAAACCCTGTGCTGGTAATAGTTATTTGCCAGAAAACACCAAGATTGGTATATTGGACATTAGCATCCTGTGCTATTCATGCACGAGAGTAGATTCACACTGAGCACATGTGACATATGTGAGTCTGGAGTTGCAGTGAAGAATGCTGTCTGCAACATCCTCCATCATGTCCAGTTTGGTAGTGGGGAAGTAATGTTGTGGAGAGCCAGAGGTACCCTGACATCCGTTAGGCACAGAGATGAGATCCTTATACCTAATGTCAGACTGTATGCAGGTGAAGGGGACTGAATGTTCCTTCTCAGGCATGACAGTGTTTGGCCTCCTGTGGCAGATGTCTCTCAGGAGAAAATCCACGTCCTCATCAGGAGCATGTCCACGCTTTGTAGGGAAGTCATACATGCACGTGGAGTCCACGCACACCACTGAGCCTCATTTCCATGTCTTATGACTTTTACACTGAAGTTGAATCAGCCTTAAATTTGATTTTCCACTTGATCCTGAGTATCATTAAAAATCCTGATATTCTTTTTGATTATCATTGATTGTTTTTGTGTTTTATTGCTCCGCTTATTAATGAATAAAAAATTGCAACTGGAATATTTCACTCATTGAGATTTGGGATTCATTGTTTATTTATGTGAGCAGGCAGTAATTACAATGATTTTACCTCCCTATGTAGTCCCACTTGTTGCACATTACACAATTTTATATTCTGCACATACTGCACTGATTTTTGGAATATACTGTACATTTATAAAATCTATTATATCCTAATGGCTTTCATTTATAATAGGGAGTTAATTCTGCTCTCCAATAAGCCCAAACCATAAACCTTATTCCATACTATACATTATGTTAGGATCATTTACCTATGTTTTTATTCTGTTATGCAGTCATGTTTCTTCAAAGGCAGTTTAAGTGCATGTTAAATCTGAAATCTAACATGAATATTTTTTTTATCATTAATGCAAAACTGCAGGGAGAAAGTTGGAAGGCAATAAATAAGCCATTTTTCTAGCTCTATTCTGGTATCCTGCTCCCCTGTTGTGACATATCAGTTCTGCCAAACAAATTTCCTCGACTTGTTTTGAGGATGAGGGACTCCCTGTGTGAAATTTGCCTTAGCCGCTGGTACTGGTATTAAACTATCTGTCACGATTTACAAAATCAGCCCTATTTACCATATCTTGTAGTTCATTTTGTCTGATGATCTGTACTTGTGATTTCTCCCAATGGTGAATTCTTTTGCTATTTAAGGAGCACAAAACTGCTTGCAGGGTGGACACAAGGCGCATTTGTAATGTGAAGAAAATTGCAAATGAACAAACTGTGAAATAGTTCTCCTCTGTTTGTATTCCGTGCCAACAGCACGTGACTGGGACCATCACACCTGGCAGTGGGAAATGAGCACCTGTTGATTATTTTTAAGACCCTAGGCTAGAAGTGTTTAGATATACATGGGCAAAGAACATCCCAACGTGCCAATCACTGTAAAATGTCAAAGGATTACACAAGATTTCAAGTTACCCCGAAGCCTTGCATAGTTTTACATTATGATATTATTAATGATTTATGCTGGTTTCTAGGGATAGTGGAGAATATGTAAATTGCTTATCTATTTTATCATGTCACTTTTATAAGGGAGATTTCAGAATCCATCAACAAATTTTGCATAAAATTACATTACAAATGAATATAATAAACTTTATAATACATTTCATCAAAGAAATATATTTTTTCTCCACTTAGTTGCTCCATCCTTCTTGATAAAAGTTCCTGTTAGCCTGATGACACTGTGATTCGCTACATTGGGACATTATGTTATGTCTGGTGATGTGCGGGTGCAGAAGTACAATCATCACAGGAGACTGGCAGTGAAAGACCGCACGCCTCCTGCTCCAACATCCATGGTCAGTGTGCCAACGTTCGGCATATGCACCTCCTTTGTCATAGCAACCGACAGCATTACTGAGGGCCTCATGGCTGCCATGAACAAATGCCCAAAGGCACTATAAACAAAAGTAGTAGAAATTAAAACTCAATCTCATATAGCTAAAAATAAGTCACAAAATAATATCATTTATTTAAAAAATTGGATTTCATTGTCCATTTGTCATAAAACATATACAAATATATACATATTTGGTATCCCTGTAATCGTAAATGTAAAATGCTATTGAATGTCAATGGGGTTCAGTACAACAAAAATAAGGACAGAATTTCTTTTCCCTTCCTGATAGCAGCTAGTCTTTGACTGCCTATCCTGAGCTTTGACCTAACCCCCAACTACACAAGAACATGTAGCTTTTGGCCATTCTCTTACTTGACCCATGTGACTCCTGACCCTTACATCAGTTCCCTGAACATTCATTTTACTGTGAAAGCTGAGAATTAACACAACGCCCTTCCGAATATCTTGATTAAACCAGCTAGGTAACAAAGTGGCCCTGCAACCTAATACCCAACATCGAGTGTAGGACTGGTTTTAGTATGTTAGAACATTGAGAAAATGATACTCTCATTCTGTTATTCTTTATAGTTGCTATGTTACTTTTCTGTTCTATGAACATGCACGCTACAAATTGAGCCTTATATGCTAAATTGCTGGTGTACAGAGCATTTTTTTTCACAGAATTTAACTCACGTATGATGTGTCAAAAACCTTTTGCAATATATAAGGTTCATATCTAAACACTTAACATTTCTGTAGTTTTCATGTTATATCTAACAATTAATATTAGAATTGTTTTACAGTTATTGTGGGATTTTTTTTGTCCTACTTTAGTAACATTTCTCCTTGAAATTCAAGGTCAGCCATTTCATGCAAAGTGAGTTTGTGATGTGGTGAATGTGATTAACTCATAATTCATTTTTGCTGGCAGCCTTCATGCAGTTTTCTAAAAGCTAATGGGAAAAGCTTAATTTCTAGCTATATAAATATAGATGGGTTGTCTTTTCTGAGAAAAAAAGAAAGCTTTTAATATGCATTTCATTGGAGTCTTTCGCCTTCAATGTTTTTCATTTGCAATATCGTATCATTTGTCAATGATGGGTATTGAATATGGATCTATTTTTGTCCAAAAAAAAAATCTGTTAATGCCATTAATTTGTCAAACTAAATCTTATCAGTTCAATAGAGTTGGCAAATGTAAATAAAGGCGGTCCCCTACGCTGCGTAATATAAATATAGGAATTATTGTTATTATATTGCAGCATTAATGTCTATAGAAATCTCCACATTATCCTCTAGGGTGTATATCACATCATTCCATGATTGTGTCTGCTATCTCTCTGCCCCACCTTTCTTTTTTCAGTGTTAGGGGATGGGGCGGACGGAGGGTCTTCAGGGAGGGAAGATCAAATAGTGATGACTGTGTCAGGATATAGATAAGGTTGAAGCCTTCCAATGAGTCAGAAGAGGAGAAGGTAAATCTATTGTAGGTTGTATATAAGTGCAGACTTTGTGGGGATGGGTGAGAGAGTCTTACATGTTGCATAAGAATTTGTCAGTGCATGGAGGAAAAAGCACTTTTATTATTTCTTGGAATCATTTTACAAGTATCAGTGTGATATACTGGAAGTACTACATTTGTTTTTTTCCACTATAAAAGAAAGTTTAGGAAGTTTCCATGATGTTTCAATGAAAGCCTCATGCACTATTTTTATTATTTTTAAACGTTAGAGACTTTGCCGTATCAATTGATTTACTATTTTCTAATATAAATTGAGGGCTGAGTTCAAGAAAACATATAAAACTTTATTTCTTCTCCATAGTTGTTTTCATCAAGTGATTCCAAAGTGAGTGCCATGAACTTGTGACATTGTGTCAGCTAGTAAGACTAGAATTCTACAATGAACTTTATTCCAATTGAAATAACCTACTGCACATTGTAGTCACGTGAATAAAATATTCCAATAAGGCACAGCAAAATCTAAAGGATACTTTATGTCACATGTTCCATCTATACCTGTGTATCCTGTAAATGTGCAAATATGTTCAGATTGTAGTTACTAGGATGTTTTTAAAGAATTACATGTGGACATTTTATTTTGTAACTTAGATGGACAAGTTGTAATTAGAGATGAGCGAGCACTAAAATGCTCGAGTGCTCGCTACTCGAGTCGAACTTTTCCCGATGCTTGAGTGTTTCAAATAACGAACCCCATTGACGTCAATGGCAGACTTGAGCATTTTTCAAGGGGACCAAGGCTCTGCAATAAAAGGTGTCATTTTATTGAGAAATAAGGAAGTCAGTCCTGTTTCTTCCGTTTATTATTCAATGGAATATTCGTGGAACTTCAAAAAGGAGAATGACCCTGTTAAACATCTGCAATATGTTCTTCACACATATTGTTCTTCACATACTATTGTGAAGAACACCTTTCTGTACTCATGTCTACTGATACGTTAGCAGATGTATGGAAACATCTGCAATGTGTTCTTCACTGAAGAACACATTGCAGATGTTTCCGTACATCTGCTAACTTATCCAAAGACACGAGTGCAGAACAGTGCAGAACCGTTCTGCACTAATGTCTTCTGATAAGTTAGCAGATGTACGTAAACATCTGAAATGTGTTCTTCACTGTGTTCTTCACTTAAATGATCCTTAATGATCCTGTGTTCTTCACTGTTCTTCACTGTGTTTACTTAAGTGAAAGCTCGTTATCGAGCAGGCGAAATACTCGTCCGAACAACGAGCCGTTTCGCTAATACTCGAACGAGCATCAAGGTCGGACAAGTATACTTGCTCATCTCTAGTTGTAATCATTGACATGATGCCTTTTACACGATTTGAGCTCACAATCTTTTATCCATGTAGGTATTAGAGACAATTTCATATAGTGTGGAAGAAAACTGTAAACCACAGATAAAAATTAACAGGGTTTTCCACTTTCTGTAAATAATTGAAATTAATTGTGTAAGGAAGAGTTTTAAAATTTTCCAAAATACTTTCAATTTTAAAATTTTCCCAAATACTTTCAATTCCTCAAAGTTTTCTAGATCTCTGCTTGCTCTCATTCTATAGCAAGCTTATACGTTTACTTCCAGTGGATAGAGATCTGTTCATGGTCTTGTGATGGACACACAAGTGCACAAGCCGTAGTATCACACAGCTCTGATTACTATGTGATAACGGCTCATGCACCTGTGTGTCCATCACACAACCATGGAGAGATTTTTTATCCACTTGAAGTAAACAGATAAGCTTTCTATGGAAGGACAGCAAGTAGAGATCTAGACAACACTGAGGAATTGATACAGAAAGTACATTAGAAAATTGTTAAACTTTTCTTTACACAAACAATATCAATTATTTGCGGAATGTGGACAACCCCTTCAACACAATTACATGAAGAGCAGACTCCTTGCAGATGTTGCCACAAAATAAAGTTAAACATACTGTACTGAATCAAGAAAAAAAACAAATACACTGTAACTGTAAAGTCTATCTATTACCTATGGCAGTTTATAGTGGAAATGGCATGGAAAAAAGTATTGACGTAATCTTCATAAAAATACGTTTTATAAGTAAATATATATGCTATATTGTAGAATATATAGGTGACTTCAGATTCTTTTAAAATAATTTCTCAAAAATAAATGAGGAATTTTTACAACAGATGGTAATGTCTTTTGTATAATAGATTTTACTTCCTTAGAATCACGGTCACAATGTCCTCTATACATGTTATATGAATCAGAAATACATTCCCTGGATATCATAAGGTCACCTCTGAAGTTGATGTAAGCTAGAAAAAAAAACAATATAGTTTGGTTATAAATGTTTTTGGCTAAAATGAAAACTGTGGTGTTTCCAGTCATCTAAGCCATAAAGAGTTATTGCATAGCTGTAAAGTCATTTATAGTGTTGACAGCATTGTATACATTAAAGTGCATTGAGAATGGATTTCAGCTGCTCTTAAAAAAAACAGAGGAAGAGGATCTTGTCATTGTATTTTAGAGATTGGAAAATTCCATATTCATCTTATGCCAGCAATACCAGAAACAATACATAGTCGCCTTTTATAGTGAAAGAAAAAATGTAAGGAATAAAGTTGATATGATATTAAGAGCCTGTAAAACATAATTTCTAAGATCTTCTTTGTAATATCATCTCGTTTGTTAATTTTTTTAATAGTATTTCATTTATTACTTGAACATATTATACATTTAATTACTTATGTAGGTGGATTATATTATTGCAGTTTTCCAAACTTGTATTGCTTATTCCTCAAGGCACTTATCTGGGAAAATGCACCATATACAGGCAGTCCCCGGGATACATACAAGATAGGTTCTGTAGGTTTGTTCTTAAGTTGAGTTTGTATGTAAGTCGGAACCGTATACTTTATTATTGTAACCCAAGTCAAAATTTTTTTGGTCTCTCTGACAATTGGATTTTAGAAATGTTGGATTGTCATAAGAACCAGGATAAACAATAAATCTTAATTACAGGCATCATTGATAACTGTTAAAGCTCTGTATTGTAGCCTAGGACTAAAGTACAGTAAATTACCAAAATCCAGAGGTTCGTTTGTAACTAGAGGTCGTATGTAAGTCAGGTGTTCTTAAGTAGGGGACCGCCTGTATTTGTAAACTAGCCAATATTTGCAAATTTTATACAACATGATGTGATTATACTGCCCCTCCTCCCAGTACCAACTTCTACTTTCAGTCTCATTGGTCCATATGTGCATCATTGTTCATTATTAGACTATAATATTTGTTCACTATGTTTCTCTGAATTCATAGTGTGGGCCCTGGAAAATTTCTAAAACTCTACACTATTGCAGTTTTCCAAATTTGTATTGCTTATTCCCTGTATTGCTTATTCACTTATTGCACTTATCTGGGTAAATGCACCTACCATGTATTTGTACCATAGCCAATATTTGCAACTTTTGTTGTAAACGCCA
Source organism: Engystomops pustulosus (assembly GCF_040894005.1). Classification (NCBI taxonomy): domain Eukaryota; kingdom Metazoa; phylum Chordata; class Amphibia; order Anura; family Leptodactylidae; genus Engystomops; species Engystomops pustulosus. The sequence continues at coordinate 108,212,274 of NC_092412.1, read as the reverse complement.
TAATCTTACTGCCCCTCCTTCCATATCACCTTCTACTTTCACTCTCATTGGTCTATATGTGCTTCACTGTTCTTTATTAGACTATAATATTTGTTCACTATTGTTTCTCTGAATTCAGAAAGTGTGGGCCATCTGGATATATCCTGCACATTCCCAAACAATTCTACTCCATGTCCACTTGGCATAAAGGTAATGTAAGGGAGTAAATAGCTGCAATTCCTGGCCAGGCATTGTATGTCGGTTTTCTGGTGTACAAGCTCTGATGAATTCCCCCCCCAATAATAAAAAGTTAATATGAAGTATGGGTCAAGTTCCCTAGAAGTCCTTTAAGGTATCAAAAAGACTTTATGTTTAATGCAAAAAAGAAAATATATCAAAAGATTTAAATAGACAGCCTTTTGTTATGTTTTTTCCTTCAAATTTGAGTAATTAATTTAACCTTTTAAAGTTACAATGGCCCCGATTTACTTAAGCCCCTGTGCCAGTTTTCGGTCGGACTTTGCACGTTCTTTCATGTGCAAACTGCTTGCGCATGTATTTAAGAAGTGTCCGAGATACAATGAACAATACCTGAGGCAACACAAAATTCTGCACTGAAATGTTCCGGTGCTCAGTCTGACCGTGTGCCATAGTTAACTTGAAAAGTCTGATAGAAGTCTGTTGCAAACTACATGTTAAAGGTACACCAAAAATGGCAAAGCAGTTCAGGGAGCACCGGATTCATGAAGATCAGGCGCCAGAAATCCTGAATCTAGTTCCCTCTGCACACTACACAGACAAACTGCATGTAGTACAGACTGCACTGTTTTTAGTAAATGTGGACCTATGTCTAAAAGTTATTGTATTAGATGCATTGGTCTCCATAAAGTTAATTACCCAGATTTTCTAAAGCCAGTTTTCTGTCAAAATTTGCATGTTATTTTATGTGCAAACTGCTAGCACTGAAGGTAGAATTCGAGTGCACCGTTGTATCATGCACCACTTTTATCATGCAGTGTCCGACAGAATTGTGTTGCATGCTCTCTGTTAAAGGGGCACCAAAAAAATAAGCTCTGTCGGAGCAGTGCAGGGAGCGCCAGATTCATGAAGAACAGGCGCCAGAAATCCTGAATTTGGTGCACCCTGCACACTACACAGGCACACTGCCCTTAGCAAAGTTTGCACTGTTTTTGATAAATGTGGGCCAATGTATCATAAGAAGGTAATGTAATGCAAACTATGTAAACTAACACAAGAAAGTATACAAGCGAATCTGTTTTAAATATAGACATTCCTAAAACTGATATACTCAAATCACTTTAATAAACGATTAATGTTCTGTTAAGTGATTTATATTTGCCTAAAAATAGAACGTTTAAAATAACACTGTATTATAATTTAATTAAAATCAGGCCACTTTAGCTAAATAAATGCACGATCAGGCTTCCAGCATACACCAGGGAGATTAGGACTTCCACACAGTTTTAAGGTCCCATATTCTCTCCCTTTGTATATTCTAGTGTGTAATATATGCATATTGATAGGATCAGATTTTCCCCTAATCTCAGCACTGGGGGCAAAGCTTTACAATCAATGGATACTGGTTACATTGGTAGCCATCTATCCAAAATTTCCTATAGAGCATCTGCCTGACACTTTTCTACATTCTCCAGTATGAACAATGCCTCATCAGAGGCATAAATGTTGTCTATAATAGGATACCTCATTGTGCAGATACACAGTTCATATGTTTTGTTCATTTCACATGTATCTGCTGGCATGTCCCAGCATTATTGAGTCAGTGTGTAATATATAATAATAAATATTACATTCCTAAAACAAAAATCATCAAAATTTACAATCTCTAAATAATTGACATAAGAAAAAAGTGATGAGCCTTTTGTCTTTGGTAATGTGTCATAAGAGTTGAAGTCCAATTTTCACCACAGTGACATCTAGAACTGTATGTTCTTCAATTTTAGAATGTGTAAAAGGGGTGAGCGTTGAATGACACATTAATTTAAACATTTGTATCCATTTTTAAAGCAAAAATATTTCTGAAAAATTCCAAAGTTGACATTTTGACATGAATGCTTTAACACCTTTGAATATGCATTTTCTATTTTAAGAAAAATACATACAGAGTTGACAGCACCAAACTTGGCTCAACACTTTAATGATCAGGATTTCACTTATACAGTGCTTTCGCTGATCCTTAGGCATAGTAACAAACATGAGGTTGGAGAAAGATGGCACTATTAAATTATAATAAATTGGTGGTGGGGCCTAAGGTAGTGACTGAGAGATATGCTCAGATATAGACAGTTTAGATACTACTGGAACCACTACTTCTCCAAGATGGTTAGGACCTGTTGGAATGGCAGGTGTCTTCAAGAATACAGTGATTACGATTTGCAACCCTTCCCCAATTAAATCCTGCTATTTTGTATATGGCCTTTTAGGCCTAGTAGCACACACTGGCTCGGATGATAATTATGGCTTGTCAGCATTAAAGGGACCATCCCTGACAGTCCTGTAGAAAGTCATGTACTTGAGGTAGCTGGGGAACTTTGTTTGCTAGAGACAAAGTTGGGATGTTAACTCGGTAGTGTATCCTAAGGACAGAATTATCTTTTAATTAGAAAAGTAATGGGGATTTTATATAGAAAAGGTTACTGCATGTGTAGAAACTATTGATTCTTCTAAAGCTAGTATGAGTTTGCATGAAAATTCAGTTTTTATTATGTATGATAAAGCTAGATACTTGGCAAATTTTCCTGTTAATATTAAAACCTTTAACACTGTACACTGACCCTCTACCCTTTAATTTACATGTCAGGAAATGGTATAGGAAATGCAAAACTTTTAATAAAAGTATTATGGTAAAAATCCTGCATCCTGCCTTCTACATATTCCAAAAAACTTGAAGTAAAGTGGACAAACCTTTTACATTTATTCTGAATTATCATAGTACCAGTCTTATGGTTCTGTATATAGTACCAGTCTCATGGTTCTCATGTATATATAGGTTTAATCTGGAGATCCTATGGTGAGCTCCATTGTTGAGCATCTAAAGCCATGGCTAGGCCAGTCATATGGAAATGAGCCAACTTGTCATACTTGTTAAGGCATCTTGCAAAATACTGTTGTTAATATCATTTTTTTTGCACTTATTATGCTAAAACTTTATTTTAAAATATTAAAAATGTTTTGCAAATTAAACATTTTTTATGAATTTACCTCTGAAAACCAGGACCAGCATGGGGTTCAAGATAAAAACCAAAGGTCACCGAAGTGAAAATCATGTATAACAAATGCATTTGGTTACTTAGTTGCGGGTTCCTGCCTATTGTTCCCATGGAACATGGTGAATTTAATAACTTGAAGAGTATATGACCTCTGACTGTTAGCCATACAATATTTTGGAAGTAGTGGGTGTTCAAATGTTAAAGTCAGAGCTGAAACGTTTTTCAGTCAACACTTGCAAACCTTGCTCATGCCATTCTGCACTTTAAACATTTTCTCTCAGCTTGATCTCTTTCACTTTCATCTCTATTATTTTCCCTGCTCATAACGAAACCAATGTACTGTAAAATCATATAAATTTAAATAACCAATGCATAGACCGACAGCTTGCCAGAATAATGCTAAATTCACTAAGCCTGTTTTGATGAAGTGATGTTAAATCATACACAGTCCCGAGAGAAATGCTTTTTGTGCTATCATATGTTAATGCAAGTATGAATTTGCCAAATCATTTTGAAATTAAATACATACAGCTCTACAGAATTGTGGCATAGCCTTGCAGGAACAGTTCTGACCCATTGACTGAATAGAGAGAGCTCTCGCTGACATGGATGTTCATTTGATCAGATTCAGTTGTTGCCTAACTAGATAATAACTAAAGAGCACATTAGTAGTCATCAGACTTTCTACAGCAGCTTAATTGAAAACATTTTAATTTGATATCATCATATTCCTCTTTTACGAGACTTTGGCTTTTTGGAGAAATATGGATTCAGGATATTTATACATTTTTCCTTTTAATGTTATCCCTAATCTTTGAAACATATTTTTAACAGTTTGGGATATTCTCTGTATTTTACATATACAGCTGTGTATTAACCAACAGAGAGGCTACAGCCTTTACCAAACTGCAAAAAAGCAGAATGCTAGTAGGAAAGTTGTTATCTCATAAAAAGTGTTTTGCATACATTTCTGATGGTTTCATTTGGGGCTCCATTGTAATTTTTGTGATCTTCGTACAGAATTTGCATTATGACCCAGCAGCTATAGATTAGGCATCAAACAGTAATCAAAAATGCAAAAATATCCTGATCACTGGTGTAGGTCATACAAACAATATAAAATAAGGAAGTGTTTAAAGGGAACCTGTCAGCAGACATGGATCTAGTCCAGCTAGTAAGCAGCTGAACACCATCCAGATCATGTTTCTTCCGTGGCTCAGTGGGGTGACATCATCCAGAAAATCAATTTTGAAGTAATATGTAAATTGGTTGTATAAAGTCATGGAGGTGGAGATTTTAACACTGATTTCAAGCTCTCCTTGCCTAAGAACGACCCTTTCACTGTTGATGGTCCTGCAACTAGAGACATCACTAAACAGATTTCCTGAAGTCCGATACATGATGTTAATCACAGGCATTCAGAGGTGAGGAGAGCTTGACTTCAGTGGTAAACTCTCTACCTCCTTGACTTTATACAACAATTTGACGTCTCACTTAAATGTTGATGGAACCATGTTGGGATATGAAAGAAACATGTTCTGGAAGGTGTAAAACTGCTAGATAACATACTGGTAATAGTTTATTAGGCTGAATTCTGATGACAGGTTCCCTTTAAGGCAAATGCACTGAAAAAGACCTGTTTTTACCAGTGAGTAAATATAAAACTTAACTTTTATTATAAAGTAAATAAAGTTATTGTGTACTATAAGAGGTTTAAAACTTGTAACACTAATGTTGGAATGATGAGTAAAGAATCTTTACTGATGACATGCTCGGTAGGAGCTACGAAAGGTGTGAATCTGCACCTGGTACAGGGCAGATGCAAAGGAAGGATTTTTTCATGGATCCTATTTTAACATGTATATTGGAATTATTTCACATGCTTTAAATGTTTAATAAATTTTTCCAGTAACCTGTTTTGCATTTTCTTTTTTTAATTTATTCATTGGTTACTTCTAAGGGTGAGGTCACATGTTGCATTTTGAAACCTATTACAACAGCTGAGGAGAGGCGATTTGCCAAATTACATTATCGTTCACAAAAAGCAATATAAACGTGACTTTAACGCATGTCCCAACATTGCTTTTACTATGCGTTTTGTAAATGCAAATGTTAACAGTAATATAATTAGGCAAATCACCTCTCCTCAACTGTTGTAATAGGTTTCAAAACGCAATCAAAACGCAACGTGTGACCGCAGCCTCATACGTCGTCATCTCCCTGAGGTGTGACTAGAATGCTTAAAAATGCAGGACAGGGCCTCAAAACCAAAATTATTAGTAGTGTTCTGTGTATAACCCCTTACATGGCTTGTGTCCATGTGGATTTGAGACATTTGCAACAAAAAGTCTCAAAAAGAAGCCAAAATTTGCGCCTGCTAAGAATGGAAAAACTGAACATGTATTAAAAGTAAAAAGACATGATCATACATAAGACACAAAAAAAGAGCCGCCAAATGTCTCAAAAGTTCACCAAAGAAAAAAAAACTATGATGCATGTCCCCCATTATGTTTAAAGTGTTTTAGTGTGCATTCGCACCTAAATAAATGTAGTAGATTAACTTTTTGGGCACCAAACAGAGATTTTTTTATGAGGAGCTATACACCCACAACCCCCGGAGTAAAGAATCAAGCCATATAACCTAACACTAGTGGTGACTGGTGACCTCTTTACTCATCATTAGTGATGTGGATTATAAACCTGTATTTGAGAGGAAATATTTTACAAAACTGCCTTTGGGCAGTCAAGATTAACCCATATCCGGACAAATGAAAAAATAAAGTAAAACATCACTTTTATTAGGGATTCTTAAAAAAGATTGCACTATATTACAAGCTGTTGTGGCACAAACCACTAGATGCACAGGACAAACAGTGGATTAAAAGCACAGTATGAACTGGGTCATAGGCAGTTTGCAGGTGGTCAGTGGTATGAAATGTGAGATAGTGGGCACAATACGGGGTCCATATCCACCTATAATAATTGCTAATAATTGTCCACTATTGGCCAGATAAAGAGGACTGTCCTAAGCAGTATTGTCTGCTACAGTAATGTATCTTATTGTATGGATTAGAGCCCTAAAATGACCACCTAGACCATGAATAACAGTGTTGCCTATATTGCCCCAGCAGGGGCCGCTGTGGTAGCAGGCTGTATTGTTATAAATACTGTATGGAGATCCTAGTCCTATCGTTAGAGATATAGTGGACTGAGCGGTCTAGGTGTGATCTAGGTCTGATACTATCTATCCCTATTGCAACTGATGGTATTATAATTATTGCCACTGCCTGCCTAAGATTCTGCCACACTGCTGATTTTCCAAACATTAGCCCCCCGACATGTTTCACCAGTAGAACTGGCTTCATCAGGGGTTTGGGCTAAATGCTAAGCGCGGGGCTGTCATGCCGAGTATATAACAATGAAGCCCCTCCCCGTGGGACCAAGTTGAACCTATGAAAGTGGGTCCTTCACAAAGAGGCGCATCCCATTTAAAACATCAGTGATGGGCACCATGATACACCATTGAAGTGTCCAGGAGGAGGCAATGACTTCTCCCAGTAGGAAATGATGGGGGTGTAGCCCGTACTATTCTCCAATAGCGGCTAAATATGTCATCAAGCCCCCTGATCAGCTGACTCATGGACTGTCCGTCAGCTGACTGTCAGCTGACTGTCAGCTGACTGTCGGCCCGACGAAAACACGCGCATGACATTGGACTTAGTGCAAATATCGGCACCAAGCCCTGTCAAGATGCGCATGACTGTGTACTTAGTGCAAGGTACATCATTAGCCTTGGGAAATGATGGTCTGCATGACAGTACGTATGACAGCAGACTTGATGCAAGCTACGCCACTGATTTAGGATGTGACGATCAGCATAATATTTGGTAAGTATCTTTAGAAAGTGAAATATCCTCAGTATGTATTAAGCATAGCTTGCTAGATTTGATACCTCATAGGCTAGATGGCATATGTGCAAATTACATTGGATAGACATTGTGCACCACAATGGATGCATGATGAATCGTTACAGGTAACCCCAGTGGTATGTTGGACCGGGAGTAGCACTTAAGATGGTTACGAGGAAGGTTGTGAGTGTTGTAGCAAATCACTTGGGGTACATGTTTGTGATATGTCTCCAATCATTATGAGTCATATTGGCTGTTTTGAAAAATTATGCATATATTCTCAAATATATGGATCACATGTCACACAATTTTCAGGGTAAATGGCCTGAAGAATTTTATGGGGGTATTGCCTTTTATGGAGAGAGTTGTTAGGGAGAATAGATCTGAAAAAGATTTTTGAAAAAAAAATTTTTTATTTTTTTTTGGCAGTACAGGCAACACTGTTATTCATGGTCTAGGTGGTCATTTTAGGGCTCTAATCCATACAATAAGATACATTACTGTAGCAGACAATACTGCTTAGGACAGTCCTCTTTATCTGGCCAATAGTGGACTTATAGCAATTATTATAGGTGGATATGGACCCCGTATTGTGCCCACTATCTCACATTTCATACCACTGACCACCTGCAAACTGCCTATGACCCAGTTCACACTGTGCTTTTAATCCACTATTTGTCCTGTGCATCTAGTGGTTTGTGCCACAACAGCTTGTAATATAGTGCAATCTTTTTTAAGAATCCCTAATAAAAGTGATGTTTTACTTTATTTTTTCATTTGTCCGGATATGGGTTAATCTTGACTGCCCAAAGGCAGTTTTGTAAAATATTTCCTCTGAGTCTAATCCCTGCCGTGACAATAAGGTCCATTGTTTGTTGTATATAACCTGTATTTGTACACAATCAATTTATTTAATTTACAATAAAAGTTATGTATTATATTCAATAACTGGTGTAAAGCAGATATTTTTGGTATTTTCACCTTAAGCACCTCATTTTTGCTATTTGTCAGTAACCCTCATCCTTTATATCTAAATGCAACCTGTCAGCACAATGAATACAATATCCCACAAATTGGCATTAAACATCACATAACAAAGTGTAAACTAAGCATAGATAATTAGATCACATTGCAAAGGAAGTTGTTGAGACTTGCAGGTGGTAAGAAAAAATATATTTTTAGCAAAGCTAAAAACCCAAAACATTGAGATTAGTTGTCTAAAATTCAGTACTGGTATTATATTTTCTGAATTGACTCTATGCTCTCATGCTGTCCTTCATTTCTCCTTAAACTCTTGTTATTGATTTAATATCATTATGTTTAGTCATGCCACTTCGTCACTAAGAGAAGGGACAATTCAAATATGAAAAAGAGATTAGCAGCAGATACAGCAGGCATTTCTTGCTGGGATTAAATCTCCCTGCTAAATAGCATAAAAGATTCACACATTCAGTGCATTGGATTGACATATACAAATTACTGTTCCTTGTGTAATGATCATTTGCGTTTTCATTTAACATGATTGTCTAACTAGCATCACAAGGTTGATAAGTGAATCATTTATGTTGTTTGCCCGACTGATTTTTAAATATTGGATTTTTTGCCATTAGATGTAAAATTGAACGTGGCAGGGTTTTCGTCTAGATTTGATAAAAGCGATAAAAGTTGGACAAAATAAACAATATATAATGAATTGCCTTGCCCAGTTATGTTTTCGTTTAAGCTTGAAGTGAGTATTGTCAGGATCAGTAGCTTGAGTCCATCAGGGGTAATGATGCTGACTCTTCACCCATAATGGACCAAAGCATGCCCTGTTAGGATGTATTATTAATAAAATTTAAAGGGTTTTGTCAGAAATGTAATGTGAATTATACTGCAAAAAACTGTCAAATATATCAGCAGAAAAAAAATGAAGTTCTAAAACCAAATACTTTCATAATTTGTTAAAATGTCATCAGAATTTTCATAAATATGTATACACAGCGGGAACGTGCCCAACACAACAACAATAGATGAACAACAAATGCAAAAGAAAACCAAACTAGAAGCCTTACTCACAGGTCCAGGTCGTCCATTTTAAATACCAGAGTAGCATAGTCGGCCTAGGTCTAAACTTGCCTTCACAAAATGCACCCACATTCAAGCAGACTTCTCATTGAATGCTGTGTTGGAACAAAAAGTAAAGGATACCATACATCTTACCATTTCCTTGGATTGGTGAATGATATGGTACTTCAGCAGTTTAGTATATGCAGGAGCCAGGAGTGAGGAAAAATATGTATTCTGACCAGTCCCTAGCACCCCTAATAGATCCTGCCTTATCAAGTGCATTCCCCATGACTGTCCTTGAATAGTTGAAGACCCTCCTCCCGCACCACCCTGATGCATTTCTGCTCAAAAAGAGTGTCTTCAGAGCAGCATAAATAAATATGCGGTGCCTGTACAGGATGACAGAGCATAACAAGGGCAGTGACTAGGCGTCTTAGGACATCACCTGTTGTACTCAAGGGGAGACGGAGTTCTTATCTATCCAATGGTTCCAGTGTGCTGAGTGAACTGATGTGTTCACACTAGTAGTATGGCATGTGTGACACTGGCTCTATGTGTGTAGCTCATATTTATGTGGTGGGACATAACCACCAACCAGGTGGATGGTGGGACATGCCCTGAGTTCCTATAAAAGCAATACACCAAGCGACACATGCATGGGGGTGCCAGAAGTGCATCACCGCTATGCAGCCTTGTCAGAAGTAGCAAAGGAGCCCTTGGTATGATTTGCATCAACAAGGCAATACCAGAGAATCTTCTTCGATTACTGATTGACTGCTGTTGCATTGTAATAGTAGGACTTACCTATGCTAGTTAGGAATGAATCCATGGGACAAATATACAGGTAAGTATGAGGAGTATTCAAAGGCTTCATTAGCTTTACATTCATGTTTCTATTAAAGGGCCCCACTTAGATCCTGATTAGGTATCTCCTTATTCACAGAATTTAATTATTACAGTGATGTAGAAAGCCACATTTGTATGCAAAATTGATTGAAACAGTATGGTATGGGGCTGCTTATAACCCACATACAAAAATGTCAGCCACAAATTCAACCTATCTTAGAAATTGCTAATATGTGTAGATGATACATAGATGGCACTAATGGCTCAGGCATAAGGATATACAGGCAGTCCCCGGGTTACGTACAAGATACGGTCCGTAGGTTTGTTCTTAAGTTGAATTTGTATGTAAGTCGAAACTGTATATTTTATCATTGTAGATCCAGACAAAAAAACATTTGGCCCCAGTGACAACTGGAGTTTAAACATTTTTTGCTGTAATGGAACCAAGGATTATCAATAAAGCTTCATTACAGTAACCTTACAGTTGATTATTGCTATCTGGGACTATAGTAAGGCATTCAGAAAGCTTCACCAGAGGTCAGAGGGGTCTGGTCTGTAACTATGTGTTGTCTGTAAGTCGGGTGTCCTTAAGTAGGGGACCGCCTGTATATCTATATGGAGTACTGTGTCAAACAGGGGTTACAACTAGATAAAAGGATAAAAGCAACTGTGGTAACAGTTTATCCATTCCTATTGTTAAGTTTCATAGTTATTGATCACGTGTTTGAGTGCATACAGTTGGATGCTGATTATTGGTGTATCCACACATACCTACTGTCAAATAAAGCATGCATAGTGGAGATGTTCAAACTATGGGGGGTGTCTATGACCAATTGATATATCCATCTTGCCTCTCTTTGTATGACTTTTCACCATCCTCCCAAGTTAGTGTGCCATTAATTCGATGCTTACAAATTTCAGAGCTGTAGGCTGTCCTTTATAAAAATGATGTATGAGGCATGGACCCAAATGATCCACAATTCTTACATCTTAACAGTGCATTTGTGGAGGTCAGTTTTCTATACACTAAAATCATTAGGGAGCCATGGAGTCCTTTACTAATCAGTAAATCTAAAAAAGTTGAGGATGTGTAATTGTTATCAAATGCAAATCATAGCTGTCAGCTACATATGTGAATATATAAGTAGGAATTAGTAGGGTATTTTATTTTAATGTTTGTCTGAGATTTTTTTTTCAATAAAAATTTAGATATGCAAAATTATACTTGTTTTTGGGCACTATTTACATAAGATAAGAAAGAGCAAACATTTGTTGCATTTTCAGGAAAATACACAACATTGTGATTGTTCTTCATTATAGATCATTCTGATTGCATTGGGAAATAATGTGTACAATGTCAGGTCAACACCAACATTACATCATTGTTTCTCCAATGTAATAACAGTGAAAATAATGGAGCACATGAGATGTTAACTTTTGGCTTGCATAATCTCCTAAAATAATACATATCATTGAACACTGGGTTTTTATCATTGACCACTGTGGTTTTACTCACAGTATGCATAAAAAAAATTATACTTAACCCTTTAAGGACCAGGCAACATTAATTGTTTGCGTTTCAATTTTTCACTCCCATCTTTAAAAAATCCATTACTTTTTTATCTTTCCATTTACTTAGCTTTTGGAGGGCTTGCTTTCTGCCCAAAAAATTACTTCCTAGCAATGGAATAACATATTCCATGCTGGACACCTGTACTTTATTATTTTGGTTGGTATTATTGCAGGAATATGAAATGTACAGGCAGTCCCCGGGTTACATACAAGATAGGACCCGGAGGTTTGTTCTTAAGTTGAATTTGTATGTAAGTCGAAACTGCATATTTTATAATTGAAGTTCTAGACAATTTTTTTTTGTCCCAGTGACAATTGGAGTTTCAAAATTTTTTGCTATAATGGGAACAAGGATTATAATTACAGACACCTTAGAGCTGATCATTGCAGTCTGGGACTATAGTAAAGCATCCATAGAGCGTCACCAGAGGTCACAGTGGACAGAGGGGTCCGTCTGTAACTAGGGGTCGTCTGTAAGTCGGGTGGCCTTAAGTAGGGGACTGCCTGTATTTAGATATTATTATGTTTTCATTCATAAAAAATGTTTCTTAATTTTGCACTGTTCTGACCCCAATCGTTTAAGTAAGGTGTAATTTATTTGTGTTGTGAAATTGCAAAAAAGGGTCTGATCACTTATAAAATATACTGCAAATTCACTAAATCAGTAAAAGAACCTGTTGATGTCAGGCTCCTTGACAGATACTGCCATGATAGCCATGGAACTCTCATTAGGGTACTGGCTGTCATAAAAATCAGCTGACATCAACTGATGATGTCCAGGGGTAAATCCTGCAAACCTTGCCAGCACCAATCATGGCTGTCAGCCGTGGGTGTTAGCTGTATAATGCAACTAACAGCAGCTATGTATGAAGCTGGCTCAGCCTGTGAGCCCACTTCATATATCCTTAACAGACATAATAAAAACTATTGTTTTTCCCATGGCCAGGATGTTGTTACAGAAATTGAGGGGCTTAGGCTCCTGGCAACTCTACCTCTATCTGTACCACTTAGACTAATGGCTGTTGAGAGAGGTTTTTGGTACATAAGGAATATGGTCAGATTGTGGCTGTAAAACAGATATAGATATAGTAATCACATTTTTTTGAAAGTAGATAACTAGCAAGTGATTGCACAAGTCCTTATATAAAAGTCTACCATAGTAAATATGATTATATTGAAATGTTATCATTTGAGGAAAATTGTATTGAATATGATTTCAAGAATAGCCACTTACAATAGCCAAAGCCTTGTGTGTTAATTGTGTAGAATCACTTCTAACATTTATCTTTGTAAAGAGCTCAGAAATCTCAACAGCTACATCATTCATATGTTCACTATATACACATTTAGAAAAGTTGATAAATTGACAGTTTTAGTCATTCTTAACTTGACACTTTTCCTTTGATGTTGATCACTTTGGTTGTGTCACATTAGATTCAGCCCTCATGCACATAAACATAGGGGGGATTTATCATAAGTCTCTTTGAGCAGAACTGTTCTAGTTGCCCATGGAAACCAATCAGAGCTTAGTTTTCATTTTAAAGCTGAGCTCTGATTGGTTTCCATGGGCAACTAGAACAGTTTTACCTGAGAAACTTGATCATAAATCTCCCCCATAGTTTTTATCAATGTTTGCTGGTTTAATGGATAACAAACCAACAAATTAATATCTATGTGGTCATGCATGTACCAGTGATTCCAACAGCCCTATCTGTGAGTTGACTGTTGGAGCCTCAGAACTGTTATTCCTGCCTATATTTGTGACTCAATGAGTCCTTATTGTCACACTTATTTCACCCATCAGTTTCCCATTAAGGAGATGTATACTTGTAATGGTTCTCTGTAAATCTCCACTTTAGCGAATCTCCATGTGTCAGTAAATGAAACTGTAAGGAGCCAGTAAGGACTTTGTTTACAGCCATAGAAATTTCTTAGCTTTGTAAGTGAGACCTCAAGCTAAAGCACTTACATTTCCTAATAACTAACATTATATAATTTAATGAGTAATAATGGTTATGGAAAATATGTGTGTGGTGCCGAGCCCCACCAACTGGATCCTTATGATGGTCATCAATATTGATATGAAAAACAGCTATGAAAGTGCTGCGAAGACTCCACTCTGTCCAAGATCTGATGGCACCTAAAGACAATTGCCAAAAATTGAAATAAAAAAGAGACTTTTAGATGGGGTCATCCCCAAAAGGAGCATTGGCAATGTGCATACTGCACTAAGCACTAGCTTTTATATGATCAGAATACATTAAAATAAATAATGAAGTTAACCTATATCTCAATGAAAGTGGAGACAAATTTATTCACAAAATTGGATATTTGAATCAGTTTGGAAATGTTTTGTTGCAACAAAATATATGTGAATTATATGTAATTAGCCAACATAGTCCATCAATGTTTGGTAATTTACATATATGGATTCACAAATTGGCTTGCAGATTGTAAACTTTATGAATCGGTTCACTGATCTTTGATCACCAGAAATCCATTATTAACTTTACCTCCATAACCCTTATTTTATGCTTCATTTTTAAGATAACTTTGTATTTGTGCTTGAAGCAGCTTGTAAAGCAGATGCACATTTTTATGCCCTTGCCATGCCATTACCTTCAGTAACCAAGTGTTTTATGACTTGCTTTATTATCACATGAAAAACAAATGGAAAAGAATATAGCCCAATCATAATGATTCAGTGCTCCAAAATTGTTCTTATGGGTATTTGCCCACTGCATAATTTTTAATTACATAAAAAAGAAAAAGAGTTAAAATTATAAAGGGAATGAACAATACATTTGCCCAAATCTCTGATGACTCACTTTATCTCTACTTAAAATTAATTTACATTTTTAAACACATACTATACGTGTTCTTGTTGTTTTTAATTGTGTTGTAGTAAACAGGGATACAGTTTTCTACAATTTATTTTTACTACTTATAATTTACGTTATAAGATGAAAACATATCTCCATATCCACTTAAACTAAGATTTATTTGTTGGATTTTTTAGGTCTATGTAAATTTTTTACATACCATAAATATATATACTCGAGTATAAGCCTAGTTTTTCAGCACAAGTTTTCGGCTTATACTCGAGCAAAAAAACATAGTTTTTACCAGGTTTCTGTGGTAAAATTATGGGCCTCGGCTTATACTCGAGTATATACAGTAGTTACCCATCACATAGTCTATCAAAGTAAACATACAAGAGCTTAAACCTTTAGAGTTAAACCAGTTTTAGTCCTTAGATTTCTAAGGGAGAACACTGCGCTATGGAATATGATGGTTCCCACCACTATTTTTATTCTGTCAGATTCTGTCAGAAAAAGCCATCATTATGAAATAAATGGTTCTTATAAACATCTATGGAAGCAATATGACAAATCAGTAAAACCTTGAGTTTAAACAAAGCCATGGCATAATTGGAATAGTTTTTGCTTTTAAATTACAAAAAATGAAAAACCCAGAAGATGTTTTTGTAGTTAAAAAAATAACAATTTTGGTCACTCTTCGAAATATAAGGCCTCCCCTGAAAATAAGACCTAGAGGCAGTCATTGCTACTGCTACCCCCATGCTGTACATTAGTGTTAGTAGATCTATTAGATGATGCAAGAGGTTGTGACATGGATGAAGAATTCATGGGATAGAATCACTGCAGTGCAAATGTAATACACACAGCAGTTTCGGGGAAACAGGGTAGTAGAAATAATCTTTGGATACAAAAATAAACTAACTAAATTTTCTCTAAAACAACAAGGAGTTTGGGGAAATTAATTTCTAGTATGCTTATAAGGTACTCTATGTTGTACATTGTTGCTTATACCTGTAGGTAACTTGGGATTTAAAGTCGTGGAGAATATCACATTTTTGGGTTTTATTTTATTTTTATTCTTGTTGGATTTTGGGCACAATGGGGATTTTGCATTTTTTTTGTTCTTTTCTACTTTGAAGTGTGTTGCATACTGTGAATAAATATTTGTGCCTTTTTGTCATTTAAAGTTTGACTGTTTGCTGATGTGTATGCATGAATTTGTGCCTAAGAGTGTAAAACAATGCACAAACATACTCCAGTACCCACAAAAGTTGCAAAAATCTTACCTGAATTTATCTTTTGGAAATCACCAGATGGATAAATCTAGGTAGCTGATAAGTAAAAAAAAACAATATTCAGTTTCGGGCTAAAGATAAGTCACCTCCATATAGTCATGCTAGTGGAAAGAGGTATCTATGGCTGTGTTAGCCATCTAACAATATAAAGCCAACGCCATAACCATATCTGTTGTGTGGATCTGTTCCATCCGGTCATTGGTTGAGATGGAATTCCTTTGGGACAAGAAAAGAGTAGGAAGTAGTGACTAGCAATAGAATAAACCAGCAAACTTTGTTTGCTGAACAACACTTGTGGTCTAACCAGATTTATTAACTGGAACATTTAAATTGCAAACATTTTGACTATTTCATTCCAGTAAGCAGATGATGGAGAAAATGGAGAAGGCCAGAGTAGGTTTAAATGAAACATTTTAAAACTTTGGTTCATCTTCAAGTCCATGCAGTCTCCAATCAAACTGACTTCAAAAAGGCCCATGATAATAAAATTCCTACCAACAATTTTCTACTATTGTTATTTCTCCTAAAAACAGGGTTTCATCAGTTGGTAGTTTTCACTGTTATTCCAAGAGTGCAGATCTGGGAAGATCATGGAAGAAAATGTGATGTAAGATAATAGCCAAACCATTGTATTTATTCCAAAAGGAACAGATTCCAAAAAAGAACAGTTTTTATGTTATTGCATCTCGTCAGCATAGTATAGTTTGGAGCTGAGGGCCTATAGACATTGTCTACAGGTTTGTCTGCATACTTTTTAACATGAGATATATATATATCCATTAATAAGGAAGTGGAATGGCCGACAATGTTGGCACAGAAAACGATGAGGGTCCAAACAGTTTTGAGATGTACAAACAAACTATAAGTCAGGACATCTGACAGAGTCTCTCAAATATTTAGGTTGTGTTCTAAGACTGTTTTGGATGTGTGGCTGTGCCTTATTGTGTAGCCTTGTAAGCGTGAGTAATTTGCATAGAATTACAATAGATAAGCCCTGTCTCTACTTAGATTAATGTTCAATGGCACAACAGTGATGAGTTATTGCCATTCATAAATGAACGGATGTAAGGACACCGAGATATATAATATAGTTTATTGGACAGAAAGCATAGTTTTATTTCAATTTATGAACACCTGGAACAACAACCTGGTTGAGCCTTTTTAAACTCATCCAATTGAGCTAAAATTTGTGTGGTAATTATCGCACTTCATATGCTGAAATTCATCAGCGTTTTTTGAGGTTCTCTGTTCAGCATTGCATTTACATTACAAAGCATCCCGGCTAAACACATCAAGATGATGCTTCTTTGTCAATGAATAGCATGTTTATTGCCTTGTGTTAAATCAGGATTTGTTGAGGAGATGATTGCATTTTTATGTTCTCGTTCAAATGCAAAAATTGAACGGGAGCCATTTGGGTCAAGTGCAGTGTTGCAGTTTGTCTGCTAGAATTTACTGACAAAAGATGCAGGATTAAGTGTTCTAATATTGCCATGCATAGTTTTATGCCATCTCCGACTATTGAAAGGATACATTTAAGGAATACAGATTTGTTATTTTAACATAAAAGTCTTGGCTCCTAGAATTGTAAAAGAGTATGAATCATTTCCGTTCAAAAGACACTCAAAGCTGTGATAGGAGGCAGCTGCTAAGGCTTAGATTATTTTATAACCACAGACTGCGTTCTTCTCTGTGATTGTCCTCCAGTTCAGTTGATATTGCCCATTTTGCGCTTTTTGCATGACAAAGTAGACTAAACAAGTTACAATCATCTTCATAACACAATCATCCCTAATTTTAGTTGATATGTGCTTGTAAATGATTTGAATATACTGTATTTTGCAAATGTCTCTGAAAGTAGGTTACTTGAGAACAGGTTAGACCCTCTGCATGTAATGTAAGTGCCTGTCCTCTGCATGTATTTTGGCTATTATAGGTGACTGCTAAGTTTTAAACTACTGTCCTCCCAATATTACCATTGAAAGTAAACAGAAGTTGTAAATTCAGATGACACATGTCACTGGTATCTATTGAAGAAAGGAAGTGAGGGCTAAACATAGCTGTTCATCCCTAGAAGCTTACCTAAAGTTACACTAGGATGGACAATGTTTTAGAGAGATTTTTCTTCTAAACGCTTTTGAATGAAATATGTCTGATGCAGCCCTAAAATGGAGAGGAAGTAGTAGATTTGTGTCTGTTAAGATTTCTTTTTTACTATTGTATTGTTTTGATGAGTCCCAAATACAGTTTTCTTAAAATGTCATAATCAAAAGACAGGTTTTCTTTTACTGTATCATGGTGTAAAGGTCCAATTTACTAACATCCCCTTCCCCCCACATATACATACAACAGTGGACTCTGCATAAAATAAGTGCAGTTTGGAAGCAGTAATGCGTCATCTATTGGCAAATGTTTTAAAGGGAACCTGTCATCAGGTACTTCATTTTCACCTTAGACAGTTTGCAGAAGCCCATTACAGCTGCATTGCGAATATTTCTTTCTGCCTTTTCTGTGCATTTGAATTACAATTGTGTGTTTTTACTTACCTTGCATCCTGCCAGAATCCTGTTCTGAGTGCAAGGTTTGTTTTGGTTTGGATGCATTTAAAAAAAAAAAAAACATGTGTTGTACCTGTGCTGCTTACTCACTCCTCAGCTTTCAGCCCCCACCTTCTGCTCTTGTACAACTCCTCCCTCCCCCACTGATGTCAGCTCACCACGCAGTGAGCTCTGCCCCGATGTGAGTGAAGGAGCAGGAGGGAGGAGCTGTACAGGAACAGAATGGTGGGGGTGAGAGCTGAAGAGAGAGCAGCACAGATAAATCAGATGTTTTTTTTTTAAATACAGCAAAAGCAAAACAAACCTAGGACTCATCACAGGAATTTGTCAGGAAGCCAGGAAAGTTAAAACACACAAATAATACACATCATAATACAAGTAATACACGTGCACAGAAAAAGAAGACATGTTTCTTTGCAATCTAGCTGTAATGGGCTTCTGCAACTTGTCTTTAGTAAAAATTAGGTCCCTGGTGACAGGCTTCCTTTAAGGAAAAGTGTATTGATCCTTACTAATAATCTAATAATAATATTTTTGGCATTCTGGTTTGTCATTTTTACATGATTCTTTTGCCTAGCGAAAGTTCATCTACCTTTCAAATCTGATCTCACAACATAAATTGAATATTATTTTTTGAATATTTGTAGCCATCCTCGGATCTCTTTAAAGGGATAACAAATTATTTTTAATTAGACAATCCTTCCATAAAGTAAATAAAGAACATTTTTTGTGTCAGTCATATAACAGTAGGATTACGGATAAAATTGCAGTCACATAAGCGTAGATTATTGGTAATATTCGAAAATGTTTAACTAGCTGACATTTGAATCCTGCTATTAATCCTCCCAACATGTACAGTTTATTATACAAAGTTTCACATGATTTTTTTTTAAAGATTAAACATTTAAACTGTCTCCAACAAAGCCAGGATTATATTTGTATAAATCCTGGCTGGCCAAGACATCACCTGCTAGCTAATCTCTTGTCTTATTATAAGACCCATGGCTTTGCTTCCAGCATACATATCCCGCCACCAGAATAACTGCCGGAAAATTCTTTGTACAAGATTGCTACTGATGTATGTTAAAAGCACCCATTTTTTGTGATTGGTTAACAGGATTCAGAAAACATAAACATAGTGTATTCAGTATTAAATGGAAAATGCCAAAAGCGGAAAACATTTTACATGTAAATGTAAATTGGTTGTGATTATACTGTTAATAGACAATGGGTAAGATATAATAATAAGATGGGTGTATAAATACTGCATTTGTTACAAACATTTTAATGCTTAATACTTTCATTTGCACAGCGTAGAATGAGAATTATTACAGTACAGTTGGTCAGGTCTTATGATAAATCTGGCACATCTGCAGAAACTGTTGTCAAACTTAATGCAGACTGTAGGTGTTATTTGCAAGGACCACTTGCAATTATTTTCCCCTTTCTGCCACCTCCATGCCGGGGGGCCAGCAACTTCTCAAATGTGAAGCTGCACTTATTTCTACGCCATGGAGGCCATGTATGGAGCTGTGGGTGGTGTCATTTTTTTGTGAAATTTGATAATATTTTCAATGATATCATTTTTAGGACTGTACGACCTTTTGATCACTTTTTATAGATTTTTTTATATTTTTCAAAATGGCAAAAAAGTGCCATTTTCGACTTTGGGCGCTATTTTCCGTTACGTGGATAAACACATTGAAAAACCGCTATCATATTTTGATAGATCAGGCATTTCCAGATGCGTCAATACCTAATGTGTTTATGATTTTTACTGTTTATTTATATTTATGTCTGTTCTAGGGAAAGGGGGGGTGATTTGAAATTTTAGGTTTTTTTATTATAATTTTTTTTAAAACTTTTTTTTATTTTTATTTTTACTATTTTTCAGACTCACTAGGGTTTTTTAACCCTAGGTTGTCTGATCGATCCTATCATATACTGCCATACTACATACTATCAGCACATTGTAATGAAGGGGTTAAAACGAAATAGCCTCGGGTCTTCGGAAGACCCGAGGCTACCATGGAGACGGATCGCTGCTCCCCGATGACGTCACGGGGAGCGGCGATCCCAGGTAAGATGGCGGCGCCGGCTATGGAGAGGGCTTAGCCAGTTAGCCCTCTCCATGCAGCGCGACCCGACTGGTTAAAACAAGGACATGGGAAGCTTATAAAAGAGAAGATTCTGCCAGAGGGAGCACATACCAGTATGTCAGTGTTCTTGGTTTACAATCCTTCATCCTGGTGGTAGATGTCCTTTAATGTATTTGTTTCAGTGTCTATAAAACATACATTTCTGTAAACATGAAAATTCTGGATACTAATGTAACTATTGTAGGGGTTCAGCTCAAATGTGGGGGTCGGCAATGACAAAGCTCTCATGGGCAGCAGGATTAAAGTTGAAAACTGTGCATTTATTCCAGAAAACACCAGTATCAAACAAAACATCAAACAAAATCCTTGCCTGTCCGGCTCTAACTATACACTTGGTGGCCCTCACTAGCCACTGGAGTACTTCTCCCTGCCAGCATAGAAAATACATTCAGTAACCCCGTGTCACTCACGTGTGGCTCTCACACAGTCCAGCTTCTGTGTCTCCAGGTAGAGAGCGACCCCTGACTGCTCCACACCCTTCTTTAAGGGATTGCACACCTGGTGCATTGTTAGACCCATTGTAGTGTGGGAGCTTTGATCTGGAGTAGTGATCACACTTGTCTCCACTCCTGCAATTAGAGTCCTGTACCAGATCTTCCCAGAAACCAACACATGGAAAACAGCTTCCAGTTTGACCCAATTCACATTGTGGTTGCTGTAATACGCATGAACACTTATTTTCTCTACAATTCAATAGTGACTTTGTCACACTATGTATATTTATTATTCCATATGACAAAACATCTCCAAATATTTATTGTACATTCTGTAGTTATTTTGCAGAATAGAATTTTTATTCTGTTAATTGTGGGAATCACATTTTCAAGTGATGCAGTTTAAATGCTATTGAAGATTGATTCAGCAGTAAGGCATATATTTATCATTTCTTTGATTATAAATGAAAAAATTCCCTCTCCATTCAAGAAAAGTACAGGAAAAGGAAATATAACACTGATGTAATGCATGCCTCAGGGGCCACAAAAAATGATTTCTTTATTGATCCCATTTAGAAATCTGCCCAGTAGCCTGCCCGTGCACAAGAGTTCACTACAGTGCTTCTGCTCAAGTTTAAAAGTAGGCATATGTTATTAACAAGCTGTTTGACTTTTTCTGATTTACTGAGGAATAGATTTATTTGTCTTGTCACCTTTACTTTCTAGTAGTAGTTGAGTTTGGAAAAGGAGCAGGTCCTTCAAGTGCAACCTATAAGATTAAGCAAATTTCTTTTTTTTCCCTATAACATGATATTTTTTTCTTTAAAAAGACATCCAGGCCAAAGTATCTGTCAAAACAACCTGTGGCAGAAAGTTCCATAGTCTCACTTCTATTACAGTAAAGAATCCCTGTCTATGGAGATGATACAGCCACTTCTCGTTTTGGCATAGAGGAAAAATATCTTTGGAAAGATCTCTATATTGCCCATTCAGGTATTTGTACATTGTCATGAGGTCTCCCTACCATCTGTTTTTTTTTTTTTAAATTAAATAACCGTTTAGTAAATTATCATTGTATTCCAGTTCCCCCATTCCTTTAATAATCTTGGTTGCTCTACTCTTCACCTGTTCTAGTTCTTCTTTGTGCTTTTTATACAATGGTGCCAAAAACTGTACATAATGGGCCACATTTACTTACCTGGTCCGCTGCATTCCCCAAAAGGGCATTGTCTGACGATAATGCATTATGCCACGATTCACTAAGATTGTGCGCCCGATATCCTGCATGTGTCGCTTCCCCACTCAGGTCCGCCAGAGTTCACCTTATTCTCCATGGTGCATGTAAGTGCATTGTCTTGTGACACAATTTAAAAGTTAAATCCAGTGCTCAGTTCTAATCAGTCCGATCGTCCGACGGCATGCCCCCCAATTTGTGTCGCATGGAAGACAGCGCAGCTGCACCTAAAACCAATCGCTTGCAACACAATCACAGTGCAGAACCCTGTTAAACACCTGTCAAAGCCACGCGAAACCCAAAAATGGTGCAATGTCCAATGAAAGTGCAGCACACGACCCTTAGTAAATAAGCCCCACTATTTCATGTATGGTCTGACTGATTTGTATAAGGCCAAATCCTTATGATGAAAATATGATCCTCTCTTGATACTTCCCATAATTGTATTTGCCTTATTAGCAGCTGCCTGTCTCTGGTCACTAAAATTAAGTTTACCATCCACCAATACCCACCAAATTTATTTCTCCTTCAGTATGTTTCATTTAAAACATACTTGTACTTTTTGTTTCCTGGACCCAAGTGCATAACCTTACATTTATCTACATCAAACCTCATTAGCCATTTTCCTTCACATGCCTCCATTTTCTACAGATCCCTCACTAATATTTTACTATATATATACTATATATACTCTGTATTAATTACTGTACAGAGCTTAGTATCCCCTACAAATGTTGAAACTCTACTTTCTAAACCCTTTATGAGGTCATTAATAAAAATATAAAGTGACCCCTATACCACTGTGGCAGCCCACTGGTAACCCAATCTGACAATGTGCCATTAATGACAACCTTCTGTTTTCTATCACTAAGCCATTTGCTAACACAAATACACAGATTTTACCTTAACCCCTGCAGTCTTAATTTGTACCATGTCTATGTCTTCTGCACTAGATTTTAATGCGCACTGTATCATTGAAAAAGTCCAGATACACAACATCCACAGCCTCTCCCGGTCCATTCTAGAACTTACCTCCTCATAAAAGCCAATTAGATTAGTCTCTAACAAACTCCTCACATTTTTTCTACACACATTTAGTTAAACTCACAAGTCTTTAGTTTCCAGGATCGCTTTTTGACCCATTTTGAATATTGGCACCACATTTGCTATTCGCCAGTCAGTCCAGAGGTACAGATCCTGTCTTAAGGGAATCATAAGATATTAAAAATAAGTCTGTTTTAGGTATACCCTTAACAATTTTAACAATAAAAATATGATCAGAAAGTATGGAGTATTTCAGTAATTTTTGAAGTTTCTAAAGGAATGTCACATTTATTAAAAAGTTTTAGGGGGTCATTTAGTCTAAACATTTGTACCTGTCATTTTTTCGTTTTTTGGTGGGTTTTGCACCAGGAAAGTAAAAATAGAAAAGAGAAAAAGAAAAGACTAAGATAAATTAGGATAAACTAAATATACTGAATTCATTTTTAGCTATTTCAAATTTGAAAATATGTAGGTCCCTAAGTTAACAAGCCACTTCCAAGATTGTGTAACTCTGCTGCCTGTTGTTTTGATAACATGATGGTAACATGATAAAAAAAGAGATCATCGCTGAATGTGGACATTTGCCACATTAAGCTTTATCATTTTATTTCCTTTCTGCAGAAGGATTACAGATGCTCCACTGCAAATGTGACCAACACCTAATAGAAATTTACCATTACTCTCATCACGTTCATCGCACAATGGTATGCTCTGGCAATACTTTGCCTGAGGCAGTTTTTTTGAGCTCCTAATAATTGATCTCAATAATGAATGCTTGTTATTGTTGCTTTAAATTGACACATTCCACATATGGATGTTTTTGTACTATGCCTGAAAGGTGTTTACATCCCACATAACCATTTTTCTAGTAGAAAAGGTGTTTACAGGATGCCATTCTATTAAATGGGTCTTCTCTTAACTTCCTCTCACTTGAATAAAAGGATGGGATCCAATGTATGGCATCTTCACATTGAAAAAGCATAGCCATAACAGCATCAATTCTTTTGACCACATAAAGCAATTCTAAAGCCACAAAAACTAACACAGTACAACAAACAATATAAATCATGTTTGTTTTTTGAGCACATCCCACAGATGCACAATCACAATCTAGATATTTTGGTACTGTATGGTAGGCTTGAAGTATAGAAGTCACAATTCCTGATGCATATCATTTTCATTTACAACAACCTGCACTACAAAATTGGCACACACTATGGCCGCATTCACACAACCGTAGCGGTCGTATGTACTGCTGCCAGCTTGCGGACGTACATCCTTCCCCCATAGAGGGCAATGACCGCACAGAGCGATACAGTGGCACCGTACTGTTCCAAACACATGAAAATAATAAGCCATGTCCTATTGATTCCCGTGTTATGGTCTGCACGCCATGGATTTCAATGGAGACGGGAAGAGTCAGTGTGCATTCCGCCTATAGCTTAAATCTACACTAGGTTCGGCACATGAGTGCTACATCTGAACTGCTAAGATGTCTAAATCTTTCAGAAATTCTGGCATGACACCCATTGGGTGCATGTGTTATAAAATGTTATAAAATGTTATAAAAATTATATTTAAAATATTATTACATTACCTTTTTGTATAAAAGCCACTAGTCCATTGGATTCAGTTTGTAATCTGCCATATTTATATTACACTTATACTACAATGTAAAGACGAATGACTTAAATGTTGGAGGAGATGTGAAGGGCATTGTTATATGAAATCAGAATGCCAATTGCATGGCTGATGAAACTCATTTTTACACTATTAACTGTTTCAGTCCGAAAGGATATTGTCTGTG
Organism: Engystomops pustulosus; assembly: GCF_040894005.1. Classification (NCBI taxonomy): domain Eukaryota; kingdom Metazoa; phylum Chordata; class Amphibia; order Anura; family Leptodactylidae; genus Engystomops; species Engystomops pustulosus. Next base: position 108,187,319 of record NC_092412.1, on the reverse strand, counting down.
TCTTATGTCCCTGAAGTGTGTACTGTACCGTGATCAGAGGTTTAATGGGCCAGGGATGCCTTAGGCTGGCAGTTTAGTACATTTAGCTTGACAAGGTACCACTAGGAACTTCTTTCATGGTTAAAGCAGATTTTCTTGTGAGGAAAAAGCAAAGAAAAATCTAATGTGAATGTAAAAGCTTGTTAGGAATAGGAGGACATGTTAGAAAAACAGCTGCAAATCAGAAAATAGATGTTTTAGAAAAATACTTGTTTTTTCTTTACATTTGAAACTAACGAAATAGACTATAGAAAACATAAATAGTCAGCAATGTGGCATATTTATGAAAGTATTTTCGTCCCCAAGATGACCAATCACGGCAAAGATTTCCTTTGCCAAATAAAAAATGTAAGATGAAAGTTATGCTATGGTTGTTTTTAATTTTGAAAGGGTGGAAGTGAGATAATAGTTATTAAAGGTTAAATTGTAGCTAGAGATGGAAGTTGAAATCGATCAAATACCAGAAGGTGACCAGCGTGCAGAGGGACTGTATCATGCTAGATGGCTAAGTCACATGAAAAAAAAAGTTTAGGAATGTTTCAACTTGTCCAATACAAAGCTGAAAGGATACTCTAGGGTTTTATATAGTAGTGTTGAGTGAACCACACCGCAAAGTTCTGGTTCATACTGAACTTTGTGGGTTTGGCTACCCCCAGCTCAACCCTCTGTGGTCAATGCCCGTGTTCAGTGCTGGCATCGATCAGAAATCTACCATTTGTTTTTATGCATTATAAACATACCTTGAGAATGCTGTAACTATACTGAGAAGAATGCAAATAAGTTTTCCAAGGTGTTAAATGGAAAACAATACCTCCTTTTGCTACCTTGAAAGGCAGCCCCCTTAACATCAAGTATGACCTACAAGAAGTCTAAAAACATGATGTGGGATTAAGCCAAACCAGTATATCTATTCCATAAGAAACAGACTCCCAACTATAGACAGCACTGTTTCAACCTGGTTGGGTCTCCTTAGTACAGTGTAGCGAACTGATTTGGCTATGTGAGAGGCTATTGACTAGGGTCAGACAGTAGCCTTTAAGGTGGCCTTAATTGCCAATGTCTCCTTAAGGAGAACACCTACTGTCTGTAACTATACTGATGCAGAAATGTATCTTGTTTAGTCCCTGAACTGATTGGTTTAACTGAAAGAACAATTATGACATTATGATAATGAGGCTCTGTCGCTCCTGTGGCTGCCCGGAGCTCTCCTCACCCTAATTATGCACTGTTTCAGAGAGCGCTGTATTCACTTGTCCCTGACAGGTAGAAGTAATCAAATGCTGCACCATCCCTCAGCTGCCGTTTTTGAGTCATCCAGCTTAAGTTGATTAGTCCTAACTGGACAGTTCAGGCAGTTCTTTTATGTACGGAAGCCAGTCTGCACCCAGCTTTCCCAAGGTCCAGAGTTTTATAATTGATTTTTGAGCAAAACCACTCTGTTCAGGGATTAAGCAAAATACATTTCTGCATCAGTGTAGCTACAACATTCTCAAGGTATGTTTGGTTCACAATGTATGAAAACAAATGGCAGATTTCCTTTAATCTCTTACTTTTATAATGATCACATTTCTACCTTCAGATCATAGAACAAAGCAACATTGAGTTTACTGAATTACAAATAGTGGATACAAATGCAGGTTTGTGTTATACAAGTGTAAAGTATATAAAAAAAATGTTTGTCTTTTCTAATGGGGTCACCTGTATATCATGTGACTGCTTGAAATATTTCCTGTCTGTGGGATACAGCTTGAGATCATAAATTTACATATAATAATATTAAGGTATATAATAAAGCTATTCACCTGGCAATAGAACACCCCCTGATGCCTTATTTGAGATTTTTAGTCTTGTCCTTATGGCCATAACATATTGAAATGGCTAAGCAAAGTGCTCCCTGTTGTGTCTTAAAACTTAATTATTTTTCTCATTGTTAGGAGAGCTTTTGCCACTCCACAATCCCATTTAAACAATGTTTTAATCATTTTCTATATTTACATTTCTCTTGTGCCCCTTTTCCCAGTTTTCAATTAAGAAGTATTGAGCTCTGGTGCTTTTCCAGAAAATAATTCAGGTGGCTAATGCACAGGCTTAAGTGATACTATTTGCATGGGCTGCAATAAAAGTAGAAATCCAAAAATATTTCTTATTTGCAAAGTAATTACACCAGGATGTGCTCATTGTTGCCATTTAATATTTCATATATCATGTGAATGAAACAACAATAACTGTGTTTTTCTGTTTGTTTTTATCCTGTTTTTTTTTGGATGAAATACATAGCTGATGGCTGCTTATTTAAGAAAAGATGCTTCTTCCACCAAAAATACTTAAAACTTCATTATCTACTGTCAATGGCTTCTAAAGTAATATGTTTGCTTCATTGCTTGGATGAACCAAACATGGACTGCCGGGGTTCTTAACCTCTTTTTGTCCCATGAAGTGCTTTGGCATTGTGTGAAGCCTATGGACCCTTTCCCAGAGTTTGGTTTTGAAGAAATGTTGAAATTTAAAAACTTATATAATGCTGTGAACATATCTAATTTTGGGGAGGAATTGGCATTTAATTGACATAATGTTACACATATTATAATTTCTATAATATGATGACAGAGCTCTGATGCAGTCAGAGCCTTGAAGCACTTCAGACTCATTTGCATAAATGTGAACATTTTGGGGGGCTACACTCATTAGTGACATGGATGTCTGGATCAATGAGGAGAAAACCTACGAGAAGGTATTTTTACTTTGGAACGGATGTCCCATGATAGATTTCCTTTAAATGTTATAAACTGACGTCATGGACAGACGTTGCATGTGTACACATGCCACACAAGGCTCCATTATAACCCTAGTGGCTGCTTTTTTACACTGTTCCCAAACTCTTCAAATAAATAAGAAATTGAACTAATTTCTTTGTAGCACAGGCTTATTGCAAATGCAGTAGAAATAAACAAACATTATTTTTTATAATGAACACTCTATGTAAAGAATTCATTCCAGATGAACAATGGACATCTGGCTTCAACAAATGTATGTGCATTTCCAATGGGAATCCAAAGCCCATCCAAAAGCCCATTTCTACACAATCAGGCTCCTGGCAAACATCAGAAAAGCTGATTAAATTTAAAATATGTTAAAAAAATGTATGGATACATATGGCTTTTTGGGTACATAATGAAATAGTAGATATGCAGTAAGCTAATATAACTGTGATATTTACAGATATTTATTATTTAACTAATACAAAACATATTCATTAATATACTGACTGCATCAATGTGACAATGTAGCTAGTCCAATATGTTGACTAGAAATAAAAAAGCATCAAGTTTACCTTTAAACATTTTTCACTGAAACTTTTATAGGGAGGTGAACAAATGCACATCTAACTAATTCAGTGAAATGTTTACATTATACAGAATGATACAATGCAAATCAAATACATCTATTATACTAATATATATATATATATATATATATATATATATATATATATATATACACTCACTGGCCACTTTATTAGGTACACCTGTCCAATTGCTCGTTAACACTGAATTTCTAATCAGCCAATCACATGGCGGTAACTCAGTGTATTTAGGCATGTAGACATGGTCAAGACAATCTCCTGCAGAGATTATGGAATCAGTATGGGGAAGAAAGGTGATTTGAGTGCCTTTGAATGTGGCATGGTTGTTGGTGCCAGAAGGGCTGGTCTGAGTATTTTAGAAACTGCTGATCTACTGGGATTTTCACGCACAACCATCTCTAGGGTTTACATAGAATGGTCCGAAAAAGAAAAAACATCCAGTGAGCGGCAGTTCTGTGGGCGGAAATGCCTTGTTGATGCCAGAGGTCAGAGGAGAATGGGCAGACTGGTTCGAGCTGATAGAAAGGCAACAGTGACTCAAATCACCACCCGTTACAACCAAGGTAGGCAGAAGAGCATCTCTGAACGTACAGTACGTCGAACTTTGAGGCAGATGGGCTACAGCAGCAGAAGACCACACCGGGTGCCACTCCTTTCAGCTAAGAACAGGAAACTGAGGCTATAATTTGCACAAGCTCATTGAAATTGGACAGTAGAAGATTGGAAAAACGTTGCCTGGTCTGATGAGTCTCGATTTCTGCTGCGACATTCGGATGGTAGGGTCAGAATTTGACATGAAAGCATGGATCCATCCTGCCTTGTATAAACGGTTCAGGCTGGTGGTGGTGTCATGGTGTGGGAAATATTTTCTTGGCACTCTTTGGGCCCCTTGGTACCAATTGAGCATCGTTGCAACGCCACAGCCTACCTGAGTATTGTTGCTGACCATGTCCATCCCTTTTTGACCACAATGTACCCAACATCTGATGGCTACTTTCAGCAGGATAATGCGCCATGTCATAAAGCTGGAATCATCTCAGACTGGTTTCATGAACATGACAATGAGTTCACTGTACTCAAATGGCCTCCACAGTCACCAGATCTCAATCCAATAGAGCATCTTTGGGATGTGGTGGAACGGGAGATTCGCATCATGGATGTGCAGCCGACAAATCTGCAGCAACTGTGTGATGCCATCATGTCAATATGGACCAAAATCTCTGAGGAATGCTTCCAGCACCTTGTTGAATCTATGCCACGAAGAATTGAGGCAGTTCTGAAGGCAAAAGGGGGTCCAACCCGTTACCTGCATGGTGTACCTAATAAAGTGGCCGGTGAGTGTATATAGTATTGTGCATGTTTACTTTTTTTTGCCAAAGTGTTTGTGGCCTATAGTACTAATTACTGGAACAGAATAAAGGCAATATCCATTATTAATAATAGGTTTTTGTAATAGGAAAGGTTTCATTATGGACACCAATCAATTTATTAAGTTATTAATTTATATACACACGATTCCCGATTATGTACAAAATAGGTTCTGACAGTTTGTTCTGAAGTTGAAATTGTTTTTATGTTGAATATTTAAGTAAGTAACTCTAGACAAAAAATAGTTTTTTGGTTCCTGTGAAAATGGCATTATGAAAATTTTGGATTGCCCTGAGAACAAGGATTGACAATAAAGCTTCATTACAGACACCTTTGACAACTCTTATGCTGACCATTGTAGTTGCCATAAAGTTCAATAAATCATTAGCATCTCGAGAGCTTTAACAGAAGTCACTGTGGAGAAAGAAGTTTTTTAGTGACTAAAAGTCTTTTGTAATTAGGGTGTTCTTAAGTTGGGGACGCCTATACAGTATAATAATGAAGTCTTTAGAAGACTCAACAACTTCTAAGGATAACCGGATAACTTTATCATAGTTGATTTTTTTTTTTTTTTTAAATCAGATTGATCTTTATTTATTTTTACATTTTAAGGCAAACAGTACAGTGCCAACAATACCCCAAATGGGGAAAAACAAAGAAATACCCCACTCCCACCCCCCCTCCTCACCCCCCCCCCCCCCTGGTTCGGCCCCCGAAAGCTTCACCTACAGCAATTCTGGGATGGACCTTGTCTGCCCGATGTTATTACTTATAATAGGTTGAGCAATGCCCCAGCCCTTCAGCCCCTTCCCAGACCAACAAAATCATTCATACCCCGACATAGTTGATATTTTTTTAGTTTTTGCAAATGTTCTGATGTCTTCTGTGCCACAATTTTTCATTTTTTAAAAAATGTTTTGCAATGTTAGAATAATGTTGCGCATCTCTACACAAAAACAAATTTGAAAAGTTTGAAATGTTTAAATTGGTGAATAGATATATACATAGATTTCATATGCAAGATTTAACAAGTCACAAATAGGTTGTCTTATGACTCCGATGTTCAGTATTTCAGCAAAACTGACTTTTGCTATTACTCTCAGGATAAATCTCTCTTATAGTGTATCTGTTTCTGAGCATTGCGGACAAATCTAAATCTGAAAAGGAAATGCAGTGGTGCATTTTTTATTTGGCACCATACCTAGAAGAAAACGTGTAGGTATGCTACATGTCAAGCATATCATACCAGTTGTAGTCAGTTTATCACTCAGGTTGGATATCTCTGTGATCTCTTGGGACTTAAATTTTTAATGAAAATTCATTAAACCCAAGGCCACAGAACTTATTTTAATTGCTACTGAAAAAAAATTTCACTAGCAGCCTGGCGCAGTCATTCCTCTTGTTTACCATTGGCTGCTGTGCTGAGGCTTAATTGAAGGTCCTCTGATTATCAGCATGGGTTGACATTACTGCACTGCATGAATTTTAAACAGTAGGCCAGATGTTTTAAGGATCAGCAAAGGAATCAATGACATGCTACTATGAATAATAAAATTTTAATTATCTACTAGGAGCAAATAAGTGTTGCTCTCCTTTGCTGTTTTATGAAAGGAAAGCTTAAGGTTCAGATGCCATTCAGTGTGTATGCTGAAAGTGTCCAGACATGACAAATGATTGCTCCTCTGATTACTATAGGTTTCATTGTTAAAAAGACTTATGAAAAGAAAATCGGCAACACTTGATAAAAAGGAGAAAGATTGGTTTACATAGTAAGATTGTGATTAAGCTAAATTGAGGCTAAGCTTATATAAAACAAAAGAGCCTGTGATCGATATACATACACAATGATAATATTGGGTCATCCGACATGTAAATGTATCTTGCATAACCAAGACATTATTGTCTTGTGCTGCATGACCTGGTTTATAGTCTTCTAAGCATTCACAGCAAGGATCAATTGCTTTCGCTTCTTTAAAATTAAAATGTATTTGGTGGCACGGTAAGTATATTTCATTTGGGGGCAATGCATATGTACAATTTTAAGGCATTGCATGTGTACTTGAATTTGAGGCACTGCTAGTATATAATATTTAGAGGCACTGTATGTATTAAATTTGGGGGCACTGCACATATATTTAATTTGGAGGCACTGCATGTGTACTTAATTTTTCAGCAATCCATGAAAGAAGCATTTTTTTTTCGAGGCACAGCAGGAATATTACGTTTGGATACACTGCATATATTTTTTTTGACGGCAGTGTATGTATTTTACATTTGGCCTACATATTCTACATTTGGAAAGACTGTGTACAGTACATTACATGTGGAGGTGATGCATGTATTTTATTTGGAGAAGTTACATGTATTTAGTTTGGAGGTACCGCACATAAATCGTTTGGAGGTGGTGCTTGTATATCATTTTCCGATGTTACATGCATTTTTTTTGCTGGATCTGCAAAAAATCTGTTTTATGTGAATGGCACTAAATATATTGCATTAAGAGATGCTACACATATTGTTTTTTGGAAAATATGATCACTGTTTGTGACTAGTGGCAGTTGGGGTAGCTAATATAAGTGTCTTACATTAGGGAGGGAATTATTTCCTGTCTACACCTGTGGGACAGCTGGTCCATAGCAAGTTTCTTAGCTAAATGTATTGTTCATCTGCCAGGACCTAAGTATTGGGAAAATGTAACACATGCATTATTTTTTTAGATCCCAGTTTCAGATTTCCAGGATATCTTCATTATTGGCCTCTCTCTTCCGGTTGCCCTAAAGCAATCCATAAAACAGAAAATCTGAAGCTCTCGGTGACATCATCCTTTTTCACTTCAACATTAGTTTGCTTTGTCATTTCTCTGTCACTTTAAAGATTGCTCTGTGGTCTTTGTATTCAGTACATAAAATCTCATTTCCCGATATCATAAAAGCTTCCACAAAGGACAGATATTAGGGCACTCTTGTGAAAGCTTAATCAATAAGAAGTGTCAGAGTTTTACTCATCATAAGGTAGCAGACAAAAATGCAGCCTCATCACAGAAGTGATTTCAAGAGTATATCATTTTGGGCTAGGTTTTCATCACTGGGAGAAGATGATACATATTTTTCTTTTATTGCTGCTATATGTATTAGACTGTTAAACCATTCCCGGGAGATATATTTTGTAAGAAATGTACTTAGTAGAGTACTTTTATCCACATGTAAAAATGGTAACTGTTGCTGTGCCATTGTCAAATATTGATACTTAAAAAAATATTACATTTATATAATTTTTATTTACAATAAAGTATGTATCCACTTTAATAAAGCACAAGATTTTGATTGCTTTTTAGTATAAGAAATTGGTATCAACTTTTGGTTTTGTATCAGTATGATTCAATTCCAGATTAGCTTAGCCATGGGGAAAGTGGATTCCAATGTGGTAAGATTGTAGATTATATCATATTGGCACTGGCGTAGTCTACTACAATAATGAGGAAATCTTGTTTATTATAAGTGGAATTGTACAGCTGACAATATAGATAAATATGTGCAGGGCCCATGCACTACCATGCAATAAACAACAAACCCCCTACAGGAGGAAAAAAAGGAGATACACCCTCCCTTCTCTATATTAAGCAGTGCTGCATGTCCGTACTTACGCTGAAGATAAAGCATGCTCTTTCTTTTTTGTGGTGATGCCACAGTAGGTGGGCAAACGTGTCTGCTTACCATATTGTGCTTTTATAAAGCTATTATGCGTTTGCCATAAATGGTTGTGTGAAAGTACAAAAAGTATAAAAATAAAAAGGAGACAGCAATTGTATCCAGCAAAGGAATCCATTATTTGTCTTGCATCAATTATTATTGCATCATTATTCTTACTATTTCATAACCATTGCATCGTCATTACACACCTGTATCTCTTTCTGGGGTCATGATTGAGAGAAGTAAATTATGAGACACTGATGTGATGTGTGGTTAATCCACCCATGATCCTTCATTTCAAGCTTGATAAGGAACTTGGGATAATCATGGTGTAAGGAAAATCTGCAGCATCTGATGGTTACCTCCTTCTAATGTAAAATACATGTATTTAAAAAATATTGTACAGTGACAAGGTTCCTGTGCTTTATATAAATTTCTATGAGACAGATAGAATAGATAGGTGAAGGTGAAAATGTTTTGGCATTCCCAAATCAAAAAGCTTTTTGAATGTAGACTGTTAGATGTTCTTTTAGCCCAGAAAACATGGTATTGAAGTTTTTGAAACAATATACATAAAGGCTTGCCTCCTTTAGCATTTTTGCAGATGAGGAGAGTAAACAATTAAAACAAGTGTATTCAACAGTAATTTAGAAAGACCACTTGAGATGAGGAGGATAAAAGGGAAATCTGACAATTCTATTATAAGTTCACATTCAGCCAGAATATAAGATTTGCTAGTTTTGACTATGTTCCCAATGTCAGAACTTGTTTCATCTAATTATTGGTTTAAAAGCCAACCACCTTGACCATATTCATTGGAACAGTTCCTAGGAAACAATATTGTTACGACATGAATGATCAAACAATCTTCAAATCCAGAAAGAGCCAGCACAGATGTTGTCTCTGGCAAAATGACAAAAACAATGAGCTACCTTGTATCAAACAAAGGCTGGAGCAGAAGCCGCGTACCACATTATTTTTAAAGCATGGAACAAATGTTACCGTATGCAGTAGTGCAACTCATAAAAAAAGAATTACAGAGCAAATATACCCAGCTATCAATTCTGTTGTGTTATTTCATCGCTTGAAGACCATATACAGTGATGTTATTTTATATGCACATAGGAAGCTGAAATCAAGTTGGCAATGAATTTTACTGTAGAGAAGTGTGAACAATACACAAAGCAAGAAGAAAATGCATAATACATCTAAGTAATATCTAAAAACAATATAACTATTAATTTAAAGGTAAAATAGATCAATGATTTAGAAGTGTTTATTCATGTATAGGGTTGGATGTATAATCTGTCCGTCAAAACTTGACATGGGGCACCGATTGGCAACAAGGGGTTAAAAATAAGTATGCCTCTCTTCACAATTCGCATTTTACATTTTTAGATCAAAATTTTAGGCAATTTTATATTTAAGTCCACCAGCCCTAGACCACCAACTATGACCCTTCACTACCCTAGATAACATGGCTATGTTATGTTGTATTATGCAATCCTTTCCTACTATCCAATTGTTTTCCTGAAAAAAAATAATTTTTAAAAATGTGAAGATGTAACATACAAATATTCTGAGGGAATGGGGCCAACACATATTATGCACAGCGGCCTACATGTGGATAAGTCTGGCCCTACTTCTAGCAGACTATATATTTTCTAACAGACTATATATTATCTAACAGAATATATTTTAATTTACTTGCCGATATTGGCTGACACTACAAACTGTGTTATCACATCTTGTAACCAGTTAAGCCTGTCATGTTAACCAGTGATACATCTGTATGGAGTGTTTTAGATACTTTTCAGACAGTTTTGCTATAAAAAGTTGCAGGTAAAGGAGCTTGGCTTCTGGTAGACGTGGCCTGAGTTGCTTATAAATACATATAAGTAAATAGGTTAAAGATTGAACCTGAGACTTTGCAAAAAATCTGTGCCTGGAAAAACTACAAGCTTTGTGAATGCCATGTGAGGCTAGAGATCACAAGAACATAGAAAAATGGAAGGTGACCATGTGGGATTGCCCATGATGCCTTGCAGGCATCGCTTAGCCGATCCACAGTGATGTTATCTGTGATGTCAGTGCTTGTATTTAACCAAAAACGCCTTGGGAAGATTGCAATTGAAACAGGAGATAATAGTAGCAAATGAATTGATTAGACTTAGCAAATATGACCATAGGGCTGGACAATGAGGAGATAAAAAAGGAAATGTAAGACACTTAGGCAGGCATTCACTGACACTGATTCTTACCTTAATTAATCATCACTCGGCAGGCAGTCATCACAAATCCCTGTCAGTCAATGTCAGCACAATAAAAAGCCATTGGTTAAATGGTAATTTCATGAAAAATGTATTTTTAAAGATTTATGAAAAATGCTAAGTTTACAGCCTTTGGGCAGTTTTTGAAATAATTGTGATGCAGTCACTACTGCTGCCATTGCTGCTGTTACTACCCTTATAACACATGTAGACATTTTGTACCTTGTCCATAGTGTTCGAATCTAATCTGCTGCTGCTGTCACTACAGCTGCCACTATAACCAGCACCTTCTCTCTTGTCCATTGTGTTCAAACCTAAACTGCTACTGCCTCTACAGCTGGCAGTATAACCACTATCTATTCCAGAACTTTCTATCTTGTCCATTGTGTTCAAACCTATACTGCTGCTACTGCCCCTGCAGCTGCCAGTATAGCCTTTTTATTGCATTTTATGTGGGATTACATAGGTAAAAATCATAATTTATGAGGGTTTTGAACTGTTTTTTTTTACAGCTTTCATCGTACGGGCTCAATAATGATTTACTTTTATTCCATGGGTTGTTATGGACGCGGCGATACTATATATGTGGGGTTTGTGTTATGATTTAGACTTTTTTGTGCATTATATGTCTCTTTATATGTTTTGGGGCTTATGGCCATTTTTATTAATTTATTTTACATTTAATAACATTTTTTTTACATTTTTATCACTTCCACCATGGGACATTAAGAAACAATCACGTGATTGCTTGTTCATGATAAAATTCTGCATAACTGAAGTATTGCAGGGTATTAGCAGTGTCAGCCTATGCACGTGCATATCTGCATTGCCTGCAGGCAGCCCTGGATTCCTGGTCGGACCCCACGGCTGCCATAGGAACAATCGACATCCCCAAAGACGGCATGATAGGGGATGACCATGGGGCAGAGACTCCTGGCAGGCAAGTTAAATGCCGCGGCGCTGGCTGCATCATTTAATGGGTCACATGCGATCGGAGTCCACTCTGACCACGGGTGTTACTCAGGGATGTCAGCGGTAGATTATTGATGCTGGCTCGGCTCCGATTAGAGTTTTTCATAGCAACCAGCTATTTAGCTATCTTTCATAGCAACTGATGCCGGCTCGACTCCGGTTAGAGTCTTTCATACCAACCAGCTGGCTGGTCCAAGATGCTGGTGCCAACCCGCGAGCTGACTCCATACAACTTCAACCAACATGTCAGTAAGGTGTTCTGCACTGCTTTCTTGATATGTAAAGTAAAGGTTCCTCTCTTTTACTTCATTAGAAAGACATTCCTGTCCATAAAATGGCCACAGAAGGACCGTCATGTCTTCTCTAACAGTGATGGATCAAATGACCCACCAGCTGCACCCATTTTATGAACAAGAAAGTCTGGCTGATGAGATAAAAGACCGGAGGCTTCACTTTACATATCAAAAAAGCAGAGAAAAACATTTAATAGATGTACATTGGTAAATTACCTAATTTCCTGTCCCCTACACTTACAAACACATTACAAAAGACATGAGGTAAAGTGGCCAATCCCCTAAACAATTGGATACAATTTGTAACAAACCAAAAGGGACAAAGAATTCTTGACAGGAATATTGAAGGACTTCAGAATTCAGTTTGTTTTCTTTCAGACTAAATCGAAAAATTTTCACTTATCTCTAATCTTCAGTATTACACACTGTGATATTGTATATCTGCACCAATAAAAAAAACTATCTAGTCTCACTTAATCAATATATACCCCACTTTATTTAGGATATCGTAATAATAAATGTTCTATTATACTTAGACGTCAAACATTGACATCTGTTTTTTTTTTTTACAAATGGGTAGAATTTGGTGCAGAACTTGTGCCCACATGTTATGAAATAATCATATCAAATAATCATAATAATCAAATAATCACTATTTATCCCCATTCAGATAAACTTTATCCTGAAAAATGTCAGTGCAATCTTTAGCAACAGTAAATATTACTTCTCCGAGCCTTAGCAGTATGAGCAACATAAACTCTTTTTAAGTAATTTGCCCATTTTTCTGCCCCGATTTTCTGCCAGTACTGTATGTTCCATTGTTTTTCATTGCTTTAACAAGACTACATTTTATGTAATTTATTTTCTTTAGTTTTCCTAATAGATTGCTGTGGGTATCCGCTAGGAATATTCACTGTATATTAAATTTTTATTAACGATTTTGTGTTTTATTTCTCTAAGCTATATTAAAGTTTAAGTAAATGTTGTACAACATGAAGGATAGTTTCATTTAATCGGACAGCTATTTTTCTGCTTTTTGTTGCATTTTGCATATCACCTAAAATGCTGTTACTTTCATCTGAATTGACTGGCAAACTGTTGCAAAATAATGGCTGTACCCATATACCTGGTACAAATGGACAATGAAACGCATTTACATTGCTAAATATTCCAGAGTGTGCCTAATGTACATGTTTATACACTTCTGATTGAGGACATTATTAAATATACTCAGCTCTTATTTCTAATTAAACGAAGTGGATTTCCATCAAATCACATAGGAATTCATGGTATAAAAAGATTATGTTTGTCAGACAAGGTAACACAGACTAACATGTATTGTCGAACATCAATGTTACAAAATGTACAAATGAAGTACTTGTTATTCTAAAAGGAATAAAGCTTATTTTAAGCTAATTTAATGACTTGTAGACTCCCTGACCTCATAGGAGAGACAGATTAACAGCCACTTGGGTGGTTTGCTCAAGCAATAACAGTAAAGAAGAAATCTCCAATAACATCATATAACTTTTTTATTACTTATTATTATTTGTTCTATTATTTTACTGTTGTAAACAGTATCAGGGATTATCCATTATTAGGCAATTCCACCCATTAAATAATTGCAATTACTTGCAAATCACCAGGCAATGTGATTATTATGCCCTGTCCTATCTGATTCAGTAAACCAATAATTATAGCAAGTTATTTTAGGATAATATTTGATGCACAAGTATTGCATAGTGCCTGTGCTTGAGATATTGGGGTCCATTATCTGACACTAAATGCAGTTTGTCTGTGTTGTGTGCAGAGGGCACCAGATTCGGGATTTCTGGCACCCGTTCTACCTGAATCTGACACCCTCTGCACAGCTCTGACAGAGTGCACCACTTTTTTTTGGTGCACCTTAAACATGGGGCATGCAAGACAATTCTGATGCCTAATGCAGCTGCGCCACAAAAGGGTCGTGTGCAACACAAATGTGGTGCAGACACTTCTTAAACACTGTGCAAGCAGTTTGCACCAAAAATAATATGCAAAGTCTGACAGAAAAATGGCGCTCAGTCCTTAGTATACACTCGCCGGCCTCTTTATTAGGTACACCATGCTAGTAACGGGTTGGACCCCCTTTTGCCTTCAGAACTGCCTCAATTCTTCGTGGCATAGATTCAACAGGCTGCTGGAAGCATTTCTCAGAGATTTTGGTCCATAGTGACATGATTGCATCACGCAGTTGCTGCAGATCTGTCGGCTGCACATTCATGATGCGACTCCCGTTCCACCACATCCCAAAGATGCTCTATTGGATTGAGATCTGGTGACTGTGGAGGCCATTTGAGTACAGTGAACTCATTGTCATGTTCAAGAAACCAGTCTGAGATGATTCCAGCTTTATGACATGGCGCATTATCCTGCTGAAAGTAGCCATAAGATGTTGGGTACATTGTGGTCATAAAGGGATGACATGGTCAGCAACAATACTCAGTTAGGCTGTGGCGTTGCAACGATGCTCAATTGGTACCAAGGGGCCCAAAGAGTGCCAAGAAAATATTCCCCACACCATGACACCACCACCACCAGCCTGAACCGTTGATACAAGGCAGGATGGATTCCTGCTTTCATGTTGTTGACGCCAAATTCTGACCCTACCATCCAAATGTCGCAGCAGAAATCGAGACTCATCAGATCAGGCAACGTTTTTCCAATCTTCTACTGTCCAATTTCGATGAGCTTGTGCAAATTGTAGCCTCAGTTTCCTATTCTTAGCTGAAAGGAGTGGCACCCAGTGTGGTCTTCTGCTGCTGTAGCCGATCTGCCTCAAAGTTCGACGTACTGTGCGTTCAGAGATGCTCTTCTGCCTACCTTGTTTTGTAACAGGTGGCGATTTGAGTCACTGTTGCCTTTCTATCAGCTCGAACCAGTCTGCCCATTCTCCTCTGACCTCTGGCATCAACAAGGCATTTCCACCCACAGTACTGCTACTCACTGGATATTTTTTCTTTTTCGGACCATTCTCTGTAAACCCTAGAGATGGTTGTGCTTGAAAATCCCAGTAGATCAGCAGTTTCTGAAATACTTAGACCAGCCCTTCTGGCACCAACAACCATGCCACATTCAAAGGCACTCAAATCACCTTTCTTCCCCATACTGATGCTCGGTTTGAACTGCAGTTGCCGCCATGTGATTGGCTGATTACAAATTAAGTGTTAACGAGCAGTTGGACAGGTGTACCTAATAAAGTAGCCGGTGACTGTATGTGCCCCATTATCAAATAGCAGAATCAACTTGCTATTTTTATCGGTTATGTCGTCAACCTGAATCTAAGTGGACTTTTGTTTGCAAATGCCATTGTACTTTAATTTTTAACTTTATGTGTATGTTGTTTGTTTATGTGTAGTCATTTCCTTTAAGGGACATCTATCACCAAATCAAGTATTGTAAATAGTGATGAGTGAGTATACTCGTCCGAGCTTGATGCTCGTTTGAGTATTAGCGTACTCGAAACGGCTCGTTGTTCGGACGAGTATTTTGGCTGCCTGATAAAGAGCTTTCACTTAATGAAACACAGTGAAGAACACAGTGAAAACAGTGAACACAGGATAATTTAAGTGAAGAACACAGTGAAGAACACATTGCAGATGTTTCTGTACATCTGCTAACTTATCCGAAGACACGAGTGCCAAACGGTGTTCTTCACAATAGTATGTGAAGAACAATATGTGGGAAGAACACATTGCACATTGAAGAATCTTCACACATATTGTTCTTCACAATGTGAAAAACACATTGCAGATGTTTCCGTACATCTGCTAACTTATCGGAAGACATTAGTACAGAAAGGTGTTCTTCACAATAGTATGTGAAGAACAATATGTGTGAAGAACACATTGCAGATGTTTTACACGGGTCATTCTCCTTTTTGAAGTTCCACGAATATTCCATTGAATAAAAAAATGAACAAACAGGACTGACTTCCTAATTTCTCAATAAAATGACACATTTTATTGCAGAGCCTTGGTCCCCCTTAAAAATGCTCAAGTCTTCCATTGACTTCAATGGGGTTCGTTATTTGAAACGAGCACTCGAGCATCGGGAAAAGTTTGATCCGAGTAACGAGCACTCGAGCATTTTAGTGCCTGCTCATCTCTAATTGGAAACCAAGCACACTGACAGACTGGTGTGTGCCTCCTCTGGCAGGATCTGCTGTTCTTTTATCCTCTTAGTCCCTGGTTTTTAAGAAAAGGAGTAAATGGTGTCTGGATCCCTTTAGGATCATTTGCATAATTTTTAAAGCCCATTTTTATTATAAGCCAGGGCATAAGAAGATAAAAGAAAACCAGATCCTTGCAAAGGGAATGCGTACCAGTATGTCTGTATGTTTGGTTTATAATCCTTGATCTGGTGATAGATCTCCTCAAGGTCCTCACGAATGTAATGAATTATTGTGTTTCTGGCATATACTGATAGCCAAGCTCCTGCCACAACAGCCTCAATTGGTGTAAACAATGAATGGGGCTGTTTAACCCATAGGCCCACCTTCACATGGAACCCTGATATACAGGCTGACATCCTGATATTGACAGGGGCGTAACTACAGCGGTAGCAGCCATAGCAGCTGCCATGGGGTCAACAGTGTCAGTGGGCCCCGACATCCGACCTGACACTAAAGAATGGAGAATGTGCACCATTATATACATATCATGCTGCATATTGTGGTATATTTATTGTTTACGTGTGTGTATATGTGATATGTATATGCTGTATGTGTATATAGTGTATGGTGTGTATAAATACAGTACGTTATGTGTGTATGTAAGTTGTATGTCTTTATATGGCACTATATGTGTGTATATGTGATGTCTACAGTATATGCCCTATATGTGTGTAACAGTGTATAAATGTGTATGTTTGAGTGATGAACTGTATGTTTATGTATATAGGAATGTAAGTGGGTCCCCTTGAGAAGTCTGCTATGTGGCCCTGCCTCTCCTAGTTACCCCACTGGATATTGATATAGTAATGTAATAGGCAAGTGTTATATCTCCAGTGCACTCTAGACAGACCAATCTTATTTTCCACTGTAATGTGAATAAGTAAATGGTTTAAAGGAAATCTACCATCAAAAGAAAGCATGATAAACTAGGGAACTTACTCATAGATTCACGCACCAAGTGCTAAGGGAGCAGGGGGCAGGGTGACTGTCTACAGCAAGGAGGGGAACTGGGAACCACCCCAATAGCCTTTCAGACGCATTAGAATAACTTCAAAATTTGAGTATATAAGGAAGGAGACCATGGATAAGAAATATAAGAAGATTACCACAGTCACCATGTCAGGATCTATAAGTAAGTGTACTTGGTTTATCATGACGGATTTTGATGTTATTCACATTACAGTGTGAAAGTTTTTCTGTCTGGAGGTGTACTGGAGAGATAATACTTGTCTACTACATTACAATGGTACAATGTCATGATAGACCTGTTCGATATAAGGATTTACGCCTAAAAAAGCTTTTCAATGATATTGGCCTAAATAAATACACGCAATAATCCATTCTTAACTAATCTGTGCATTATGGATGTCTGCAACCATTGTTCTGGAGTCTTAGGTATCGTTCCTGTGCTTCTGAAAACCTTGAATTTTTCAAGAACTTTATGAGGTATTATCCTTGATGTACTTCCATCTTTCATCTGAAAATGACTGATCATGGCAATAATGGCAATAAAGCCATGCCATATGTTCAATGGGATGGCACCCCTGAAATGTATTCATAAGGAGTATTGGTGGTTGTATTTTAATGAGAATCAATTGTATTCATACTGGACATTTATAAGCAGTTTTCTAGAAGCTTTTTGGCAGTATTTGGCTGCTTTCAGTTCTTAACCCGTTCAGGACCCATGGTCATTGGTGCCAGAAAGACCAGGTCAATTTTTGATGTTGTGCTATAAAGCGACATCTCTGGAAAAGCTTTACATATCATAACAAATTTTATTTTGTTTTTTTCAAGACATGTGAGACTTTATCTTGATACCTTAGTTTAAATAATTACATATTTAAAATTTGCCAATAATTCACAACAAATGTGAAAAATACGCTTTTTTGTCATTTTTCCAATTAAAAAGTTTTTAATAAGTAGTAACTTTTACCAAACTATGTTATAAATATGTCCAGAATTATTCCATCAATCGTCCCCAGGTTCAGCTACAGATGCAGAGGGTGCATGTACTTCAGCAATAATGTGAAAATGAAAGTGTTTCCTGCAGCTCATTCTACATCATGCCCACAGCTGACCATCTGGAGAGGGCACATTTCAAGCACCTCCTGAACCTCAAGAACCTAAAAGAACCGGAGATATCCAATCTTAAAGTTACAATCGGCAATAGAAAGCTGTACATAAAAATCAACTTTTTAGTACAAATTTAAGAGTGGATATTTTGGGTTCTATGAAGCATCAATACATAATCCATATTTCATATAGCGATTCTCATGTTTCATTTGACACCAGATTTGTGTTTCTAGATGCCTGGTTCAGGAGAAATAACCGTTTGAAGTTGGCCACTGTAGTATATTTACATGGAACTGTCCTGAAGAGGTTAAAAGACTTTTTACCTTCAAAAAGTCATATGGGCCCATGGCTAATGCATAGCTGGGTAAGAACAAATTTATGAACAGCAACTTTTTAAAATTGTTGGAAAGTCAGTCCCCCGCTTTCATTTTTAAGGTAATTGCTTTTTTGCTACTATAAATGCAACGCAAAAAGGGCCAAAGCCCTTCTTATGTTTGCAACTTTTTTAGCACATTATTGCACCAACTGTTTTTCAGTGTTACACATGATTTATCTTTAGAATCCAGATGTGGATTTGTGGATATGTTGCAATTATTGCACAAATCATGGTAAAAAGTTGCAACTTTGGCACAAATAAAGTTCGGTTTCGAAGCAGGTGTAGGAAAAAGACAAAAAGGAGATCCAAAAAAAATCTTGCAGACTCAGTTGCCTGATACAGTATATCACCCTCTAAGATAAATCAAACAGGCCCAAAATCCAGACATATAGTTAGATGTAACAATTCAGCGACATGTAAATAATAAACATGTAAATAATAATATAACATTTTATATGGTATTTTTGGGTGGTGGGGTAGTATTGTTTTTTCACTTATTGTTATCAGCAAGCCTTGTCTTCTATAGAATGTTTATAGAAAAACTCCAGAACAAAATTAAAATTTTCATGCTGTGTTTAAAATAAATGCTGAACGATACCTAAAGAAGCACTACATGTGTGGAATCTATTTAGAATGGCGTTCTGAATGGCTCCTCCTCACCAACGTACGGTGTGCCTGTTCTTTTGTAAAACTTGTGAAACTACCTTTATAGGGAAATCATTTAGAATCTAAATGCATAGATAATGTATAAATAAATGTTTCAATTACACAGAGTCCTGACAGGGACTACCGAGTAAACGATGCCAATTTCTTGAGTTATGTTTACCCACTAATGCCAACGGGAGAGTAGACTTTGTCTAATTGATTTTGTTTCTCCTTTATGTGCAACTGTGCCAAATGCTTTATATATTAACCTTCAAAAATGCAGATTTGATGCAAATTAGAGTTGCTCAGGAATTAAACTATTCTCTTTCTTCCTGTTTGGCACTCAGTCAGGAAGCCATGAATGAAGGTTTAGTTTCCTTTTGTTATGTGGTACCTTATAAAAATCATGTATGACACAATTCTGTTATGTTTTACAAATAATTGGAATCATTTATTTACATTACATCCTAATCCTAATGACATTATTCTGTAGACAGTATTTTATGTTGTATTTATGTTTTGGAGAGAACGAGAACTAATATGCTTTCATTCACATGAATAATACTTTTTCAAGTAACATGAGAGATAACGTGATAAAAACATAACATGAATTAGTTATCTCTTGTAAAATTGGTTAGTAAATATGTGGTCTCTGTCCTCCCTTACTGAGGAATCCAATTTCTCAAGAAAGTGATTGATTACAAAATCACAACAATCAAGCAAAACACTTGATAGATACACACAAACTTTGTAGATAAATTGGTATTAGCGCATCTCACTTTATAACTAATTTTACTTTTCTCAAAGCCTTCGGCCAAAATAGTCTTATTTGTAAGTCGCCTCCACAGGGCAATTGAGGACGGATCTGGGGAATTCCATTTTTTGCAATACAGAAAAGAGTTTTATCCTTCCAATTTTTATAAACTGCTCAATATAAATTACATCTTTTTCAATGCAGGGGATAATTTGGGGTGTAAGTAGTTTCGCATTCCCCCATAATGGCATAAACGGGAGAATATGTGATAGGTGCCACATATTCTTAATCTCCCCCTACACCTGCAACATTAAATATAATGTTGGGTATAATTTTTTATAACTCTTACCACCCCAATTTTCGGTCTCTAACATTTCTAATGTGTTAAGTCTTATGGTACTATCCCCTGACCCCAGGATCCTAACCATTTGTGCTGCCACAGTAAAACATTCCCAAGTCAATATGTACTTTAACTTTTGAGATAGAAAGTAAACTTTCATATCTGGAAGGGAATACCCCTTTCCCCTTTTTCATAGGGGAGCATCATTACTTCCAAATTTATGCGTGGTTGTCTACCGCTCCAGACCAATTCCCTGAAGAGGCTCTCCGTTATCCTAAAGATCTTCATTGGGACCAGTATTGGTGACGCAGCTAATACATAGAGTATTTTTGGAAGCAGTTGCATTTTAATTAAGGCAATTCTGCCAGGCAGTTTTTGTACTTGTCCATACAATTCCACAAGTGCACCAGAAAATTCAGTCAGAAACTGAACAAACTAATAGTTGGTCTAAAGTATGATTAAGCATGAAAGATCTGGTGCATACTGTGACTATGTAGTCTAACTCTGCACTGTTCTATCCACTTTCATAAATCTCCACCAATGTGTCGCTGGTATATGCATGTTACCTGGGTCTGTTGATATGATAGACCCCATAATCTATACAGTGACTGTGTGTGTGTGTGTTTCTTCTGCAACTAAAGGGTAAAAATATCCAAAATCAATGTCTGAAAGGAAATTCTAGAGAATCAAAAATTAGCAACATTCTTAATGCCTTGCTGCTGATGCCCTTTTCTTTTTTTGTGCCTCTATTACAGCAGGGAAAAATCATTTTAATATTTTGATAGATCAGGTATCAGACATGTATATTATTATGTCTGTTTATTTGTGTGTGTGTTCTAGACAAGGTGGGGTATTTGAATTTTTACAATTTTTTTAATCAAATTTTCTTTTACAATTTTTTTTAGATCCCGTAGGGTACTTGAAACCTAGGGATCTGATTGCTGATACAATATACTTCAATATATTATATCTACGGTTATGGTTTCACAGTATCAGAATTACACCCTGCCTCCAGCAGGGTCTGATGCAGGTTGCTCTACAACATGGGAGCTTCAAAAAGACTGCCAGCTGACATAGTATTTGATCACTCCCCCCATGCCCATGAGATCACGGGGAACAATGATAAGATTTTCCAGCTGCACTTAAATGGGTAGCACCCACAGTCAGGTAATTCAGCATGCATCTGTTTTATTTGGAGATGGCTCAATCCATGTCCCCTCTCCATACAGCCTTAACAAAACTGTGACATACTATTCTGCCACTTGTCATTAAGGTGTTAAAATTACATGAATTGCAATTTGATCTGTATGGTTTATGGCTGATAGTATTATATCTACTATAGGTATGGAAAGTATGCATGCCCCTTTACATTTTTCACAATTTCTTTCATTGCAGCCAATTGGTAAGATCATTAATGAATACTCTGCACCTCATCTTGAAAAAGAAAAAAACATAAAAAAATGAAATGTAGATATTACTACTAATTTAAAATTACTACTAATTTAAAAACAAAAAAACTGAAATATCACATGGTCATATGTATTCAGACCCTTTGCTCAGTATTGATTAGAAGCAGCTTTGGAGCTAGTACAGCCATGAGTCTTCTTGGGAATGATGCAACAAGTTTTTCACACCTGGATTTGGGGATCCTTTGCATTCTTCCTTGCAGATCCTCTCCAGTTCCATCAGGTTGGATGGTGAGTGTTGGTGGAAGCCATTTTCATGTCTCTCCAGAGGTTCTCAATTGGGTTTAGGCCAAGGCTCTGTCTGAGCCAGTCAAGAATGGTCACAGAGTTTTTCTGACGCCTCTGCCTTTAGTTTTTCCTGTCCTGGCAACTTTTGGCTTTTTTGGAGAATTTTTGGGTTATGACTACAAGATGGGGCGCAGAGTTTACATTAACAACATAAAAACAACTTTTTTGATCTTCCATTTGGCTGCAATGAAACAAAGTGAAAAATTTAAAGGGGTCTGAATACTTTCCATATCCATTGTATTTCTGACAGCACACCCGAAACTAACATAAGGTTCTACAGTTGTGCTAATTGTTTTCTTAAACCACTGATGATCTGAATATTGTAGTCACAACACAGATGCAAATAACTACAACTGCCCTTAGTGTGAACTTCGAAGATTGAAACATTTATTGCTATATTTCTTAAAGCTGACCCTTAGTTGACTTGGTTGTCCATTAAATCTTAATAAGCTTACATTTTTAAGCGAAGTAAAACAGTTTATTTAGTGAGTTTTTTATTCTATGCAGATTCATCATCTATGCTCTACTCATCCCCGCTGGTATTTTCTGCATCAATTACATACTGTACATCTACATAATTGGCAATGAATGTGTCTGGGGGTGGAGCTATCTTCTTATAACTCTATATAAATGTACTTTTTAATGCACCTGAAGAAGTCTTATCGCTAAGCAAGTCGTTGTGAGTGACTTTTTATGGATACTAATAAACAAGAAACTTCATCCTTTCAAAGCTTTTGAAAGGGTGCGCTGGGGTTACCTAAGGTCTACTCTTTAGAAGTTTAACTTTTCAGGAATTGTTATAAATGCAATTATGGCATATTCTAGGCCATGTGTGTGATTGTATGTATGTCCGCTATCAGAATCTGCACAGTAGCATTTACATTCATCAGTGCAGAAATTTGTATCGCATCGGGTATGGTGCAGCATGTGCCACAAGTCTCATGCACCACAATTGTCGCGTGCACCCGAAATGTGTCTCGGAAACTTAATAAATACATGTGCAAGCAGTTTGCACTGAAAATAACATGAAAAGTCCGACAGAAAACTGGCGCACGCCCCTTAGTAAATGTGGACTTTTGCGCAAAGAGAGCCTGGGGGCTTTGTCAAGATTCTAAAAGCTAATGGCAAATTCTGAGGTGATATCTCGACTGCTTATGCAGATTTGATGGGATGTAAGCCGAATGGAATATTGAGTGGCTCAATTGGAAAAGGAACACGGTTGTACCTTTTCCCTGACAGAATGCGGAGAATTTCAAGTGGGAGATGATAACTTGACTTTTAGGAACCACTCAGAAACACTGCCCTAACACGAAGCCCGTACATTATTAATTTTTGGAATGAAGTTCTGTTACTGGTTAAATGTTTATGTCAGTGGAGGATACTATTATCATCAATGCATTTTCTGTTGAATCTACCGTATTTTTCGGCCTATATGGTGCACCAAAAATCCTTTAATTTTCTCAGAAATCAAAAGTGCGCCTTATAGGCCAGTGCGCCTTATATATGAACTTATACAGAAATGTACTTCAGACAAGATGTACTGTACATTTACCAGTGTTTAATAGCTCCATCCCCAGAAATTTCCTGCACCTTCCCACACAGTATACAGGGTCCCTAGCTCCTGAAGTGCCCTGGCACCACAACTAACATTGTGCCCATCCTGCCCTCCCCTAGCACGGAGAGACCGGAGCTGCGATAGTGCTGACCACGAGGCAATCACCATCATCAGTAAACAATCCCCCATACCTACCTGTAACAGGGGAAAGAGAAGGAGCCACAGGGAACCCCACAGGAATAACACCCTGGCTGAGGAGGGAAGGAGAAGTGGCAGAGGGAGACAGCTTAACCCCTGCTGCATCACCCTGCATTAACCCCCAGCAGCCCATACCTCTGAGATCGGAGCTCTCTGACACGCTGAAGACAAGTTTCCCGGGAAGTGTTGCTGGCTTGAACTGTGCACAGGTCTGCCACCGGCTGGTCATTTTTAGGTACTGCATTTGATCCTGCGCCTTATACTCCAGTGCGCCTTATTTATGAACCTAGATGTCTTAGCAGGCATTTATTAGAGGTGCGCCATATAGGCCGAAAAATACGGTACTCCCTAATTATGTACTGAAGAAATATATGGAGTATTTATTAAAATAGGATTTGTGCTGCAGCCAGGTAAGCCATAGTTATAAACTGGAGATCTACTCTCTGTCCTACAATTCCGGATATTATCTTTGGGGTTAATGAAATGTGGAGAACAGAACAGTGTGTGTGGGAAGGGGTTGTACTAGAGGTGAAAGATCTGGATGGAAAGTGGCCAGACTATAAGAAACTATAAAGATAATAAAGGATTAAAAGTGTCTTAACAGTGGCTGTGATTGGATACACTTACATATTTTGGATTCTTTCTCTTAATTCTTTCTTCTCTTTTCTTTTGGTAAGTTTTTTTCTTTTCAGTTGATGAAATGTGTTTATAAGCATTGCTATATTAGTTCTTTCTTTTTTTTGCATTGTAAGTTGAAAAAAAGTTTTGTAAAAAAAAAGCAAGAAACTTCATCCTGCAGCAGAACTTTTATTTTCTATGTCCAAATCTTCTTGCTCTCCTTTAAAAAATGTTAGCTGCATATACAATAGAACCTCAAAGACATTGTATTTTTATTTGTTTATATGCTTTAACACATGATTTCCAGTGTATTTTGGGTTTGGAGTTTCTGCCTATTACAATTCTGCTTTGAGTAAGTGAAAGCTTATATTTTCTCAGATAATAGGAGGTAAACTAGGGCATATGGTAGTACAGAATAACTTATGTTGTCACATCTTTGTGTGAAACCTGACATTAATGACTAGATTGGGGCTTGGCAGCTTGTTTCTTTCCAACTGTTTAACTATGGCTCTGAGGAGTTGCAGTGATTGACACTTCATGTAGGGACTTGTAGCTAAGCATCTGGAGATCTCAAGGTGTATAACTCCTGAGCTTGCTTTCTCATGAAAATAATTTTCAATTGGATTGAAAATGTTTACTTAAATTGTCATTAGATTAAATAAGAATCGTTTATTTCAAATTAAAAGTCAAATTTAATACCCCATCAACCTTGTTTTTGCTCTGTATATCCCCATAAATGATATATGCACCTTATACTACCTACATATAGTATATGCCTACTGCTGGTCCCTTATGAGTTCTCCTCTGCCATTCTGATGTCTGCCAAGTTCTGCTCTAATAGATTTTGCGTTTGCTTTTGCATTACCCTGTTACCCCTTTGACTGTCATTGTGTGTTATCTTTATTTTGTTGTCACTGCTGCATCTGAGCATCTGCTGGTTGCAATTAATGGGTCTGTCAAGGAACATGTCACTGAAAATTACCTATTTTTAACCAAGTTTTTATATAAAACACTATATATATTGTTCTGGTTTTCATCTAGTGTTGGTTAGTTGAATTACTTTGCTTTCAATTTTTAAGCCTTTTGTCATTAAGCCCCATGTTTTGTGTCTTAATGACCAAGCTTGGATGGGTTGTAGCTGCCGCAGTCACCTCATTTCAACCACTTACAAGACAGAAAAATTTACAAATAGAAGATAATACTACATTAGCAAACATCACCATTACAGATATGTCTTATCTACTCCCCCTCCTCCCTGTATATAACATGGCTAGAAAACTCTCAAAAAGTCTGCTGCAGACTTTTCATGCTCCCTATGACCATGAAGATACTGCAAAACATATCACAAAATGCTGTTCACTAAGTAGAAGAGGCTATGGAAGTCCCCATAATCATGAATGGCAAAGAATAATGACATCTGGTAAATGCTAAAAATTGATAATACATTCCCTTTAACTGCTTATTTATGGATATATTCTACCTAACATCAATACATCTGTAGACTTTTTATGGAATAGCAATGCACGTGTAATAAAGCCACTGCTGTGGTCAATAGAAAACATATGACCCTCTTTTTTTTTTAGTTGTCCATATGTTGGGACCCCCTAGCCATCAGGTACTTATCACCTATGTTTGTGTGTTAAATTTGGAACAACTACTTTGTAAATACAGATAACACCCTACATATTCTAAAAAGAATATGTTTATATTCTTTTGAATGTTCATTTTAAAATTGAAATTTCAAATGAGGGACCTCTTTCAGTCTATAGTAAAGATCAGTATGACACAAGAGAGAATTGTAGCTTCTCTGTAGGGAAACATTTTGGACATCTCCATCAATACTCAGCTGAGTCAGTACATCTGCCTTGAAGAAACTAAATAATTTAGGAAAATTACTCTCACTTCAGATCATATTTTCTCTGTGTTTTATTTGCTTCAATAAGTAAGGAGTAAGATTTAATCTTCTGTAAAAATGTGGCATGTATAGGGAACCATTGCCATACATAATTGACGTATTCCACATATTTTGTAGTTGCAATCATTATTCGTATGGAAATATGAAATTAGAAACTTTGTAGGAGAAACAGCACCCCCTGTGAATATTGGTTGTGCAGATATTACAGGTCACCCCAATTAAGATTTTTATACATCTTCCCCAGCTAGATTAGATAGCAGGACACTTTAAACTGTCATGCATCTAACAAGCTAGTTAAACTTTTATTGTACATTTGGAAATGTTAGCCATTTATCTTTTATGTAAATAGACTGATAGTGATTTAGTACTACTTTAAATTGCTTAATAATTGTGATTGATTGCCATTTTATTTTATTTCCATCTACTTGAGCTAATGCAAATGAAACACTTAAAAATTATACTATTGACAGCAGCAACAGACTAATTTATCTCTGTATTTATAGAATACATTCAGCAGTAAAATGTCACTCCCTCCTACGGTCTAATTATGTAGTCTTAATTGGGACTGCTGGGACCTTTTTATATTCTATCCTTGTTTTAACACTATTAAGACATCTCTTGAATTGTGCTTTAAAAGTTCTCAATTCTTGTCAAAGCAAATAGGCAGAAGAACATAAGGAGTAGCTATTACACACTAGGCTAATACGTGGTCATTTCATCTGCTGTGTTTCTGATGTTTTCTCTGCCTAAACAAGTATGATAAAGGTCTAACATCACAGCACTTATGCTACTTGTATTTGCAATTTTCTTGCTACGAATAATTTTACATCAAAAGAAGCTTCTTACTGCATTATAGCCTTATGTATTTTCTGGATAAAATAATGACAGATATGAATACCTTTCTAGTAAAAGGTTCAACTACCTATGTGAATGGCCTCAGGATAGAGGTGTCTAGTACAGGTTGGTTGAATTCCTTTATTTTCACATTTAATGCGTGTTTAGCCCCTTACTACTGGCCCTGATTTTGGTCTTAAAGGAAACCTGCCATTCAAATTAACCCATCCAAAATCAATGCTTCATAAAAACTATGATTAAAAAGCATTGCCCTTATTCCTAAATGGTGCCTTTCCTCGCTGAAAATCTTAAGGTTTTATGCTTATATGCAACTCACCTGATGTGTGTCCCATAATAGTAAGTTAGTCCGGCATATATATTGTTCCTGATTCACGGGTCTCACTGCTATTATCATGGAACTAGAACTTGGCACTGTCTGCTACTATTCTGCTGCAGACATATGCAACTCACTTTATTTTCCCAGAGGCTGTGATCAGGAGTCGGAAATGCTATACATTGTCTTGCTGGAACCTTAAGAGAGAGAGTGGTTGTCTGCTACATCATTAACCACTCCCACAGGAAGGTAGGGGTGAGAGTGAGGCTGACTATCTTAAGAGAAATCAACCTTGCTCTTCAACCCTCCCTTAGGAGTTCTCATCAGCTGGTTAGTATTGTCAGTAGTAAGAATGGCTGGGTTGCTTGACTGAATACTGCAGCTCCCAACCTGGAAAAGAGAACATCAATCAAAGTCTTTTTTTAGAAGAATGGAGGTTCAAATCCCATAGATAGAAGTGTCAGTGGAAAATGTATAAAGGCATCTAAAAAGTTACTGTATATGGTTTATAGAGGGGCACTGGTGACAGGTTTTCTTTAACCACTTAGTGACCACCCATGCATCTTTTACCCTCGGCCTAACCAAAGAGGCCTTAGGCTAGGCCAACCGGTTTGACCTCCTGCCCAGCCTAAGAGCTGAATGAGTCTCCTGTGCAGTGAAGAGCAGTTGCTCAGCTGTCATATGATTGCTTGGCCCCTGCTATAACAATCAGGATCAGAATGTACTTTTCATGTGTCTAATCAATCTAGCCCCTGGCAAGACCAAACAATCTGCCTTTCAGCCTATGCAATTGCAGAGACTGACATTTCTAATGCACTGCAATATTGGTTATTGCATAAGTATGAACAAGTAATCAGGTGGTTCATGTACTATTACAGTACAAATACAAAAACAAAAACACAAGAATAAAAAATAAAAATGTAATTAAATAAGAAGACTAAAAAGTCCCCAACACATATAAAGCAATATATAATAAAAAAGTAGGAAAAAGTAAAAAAAGAAAAAAACTCCACAACATATTAGGTACACCTTTTTTAAATGCCCTCCATAGCCTAGCTATTAAAAATTTGTAATAGCTTGACAACCCCCTTTTTTCTGCCATTACAGCTGTTTTAGGTCTTGTTTTTGCTAGACAATTTGTAATTTTTGCTTTTACTATTAAAATATTAATGCATGATAGATATGATAACAGATAACATTTATACATTATATGTCTTTTTTACTACTACTTATTTTGGTTGGGGGGCTCTTTATTAGACTCTTGACTATCATTTGACGCCATCAGTATTTCTAGAATGACCACTGTTTAGATGCCATGTTTCTTTTGACAAAGTGTTAAGTGCAAAAAAATTGGGAAAGGTTCAGGAGAAAGAAATATTTGTCTCTAATTTAATACACAAGTGGGCAATAAATTTACCAAACATGGGACCAATCACTTGTTCTATCCTCAAATATCTACTGATATAGAGAGAGTCTCATTGTCATTTTTGCTGATGTGCCACCTCATTTTTTCTTATTTTTAGTTTTCTGACTTTTCTGACTTCTAACCTTTTTTTAATGTACTGTATATACTTGAATATAAGCCAACATGAGTATAAGCCGAGACCCCTAGTTTTACCACCAAAACTGGGAAAACCTATTGACTCGAGTATAAGCCGAGGGTGGGAAATGGATTGGTTTGCCAGCCCCTGTTATATAGTCTGCCAGACCCTGTAGTATATAGCCTGCCCGCCCCCTGTAGTATATATCCAGCCAGCCTCCTGTAGTATATAGCCAGCCCCCAGTATTATATAGCCAGCCACCAGTAGTATATAGCCAGCCATCCCCCAGTAGCATACAGCCAGCCCCCAGTAATGTATAGCCAGCCAGCCCCCAGCAGAATATAGACAGTACCCAGTAGTACACAGACAGCCAGCCCCATGTAGTATACAGCCAGCCCTTGTAGTATACAGCCAGCAAAACACCTGTAGTATACAGCCAGCCAGCCCCATGTAGTATACAGCCAGCCCCATGTAGTATACAGCCAGCCCTGTGTAGTATAAAGCCAGTCAGCCCCCTGTAGTACACAGCCAGCCCCCAGTACTACATAGCCATCCCTCAGTAGTATACAGCCCGCACCCAGTAGTATACAGCCAGCCCCTGGTAGTACATAGACGGCCATTCCCCAGTAGTATACAGCCAGCTGGCCCCCTGTGGTATACAACCAGCCAGACCCCGGTAGTATACAGCCAGTCAGCCCCATGTAGTATACAGCCAGCCACCCCACTGTAGTATACAGCCAGACAGCCCCCAGTAGTATACAGCAAGCCCCCAGTAGTATACAGCCAGCCCCAGAAGTATACAGCAAGCCAGACCCCTGTAGTATACAGCCAGCCAGCCTCTTGTAGTATACAGACAGCCAGCCCCATGTAGTATACAGCCAGCCAGCCCACTGTATTATACAGCCAGCCAGCCCCCAGTAGTATACAGCCAGCCCCAGTAGTATACAGCCAGACAGACCCCTGTAGTATACAGACAGCTAGCCTCCTGTAGTATACAGCCAGCCAGACCCCTGTAGTAGCACTCTGATTTGATATTTATGGTGCATGCTCTTAATGTATTTGGGGCACCATAAAAGGAACAAATGAAGTCATAAATGTCAAACCACATTCATGAAGGGGCTTAAAAGTTCGTAGACTTTCTTTTTTGTTAATCTTATTCCCAACAATATTCCAAATAAAAAGCGTCAGGAAACTAGAAGTGCAGAAAAAGTGTTAGCATTGAACATCTGCAGCCTAATTGAGCAACAAAAAAATAGTTGTTAGTGTCTGACAGTGTGCCATTGACATGTAATAAATATGACGAACAATGTACTGCAAAAAAATGTGGCCAAAAAACTGGCACAAAGCAAAAAGTAAATGTTCTACTATGTGTTTCATTTAAATGTTACAGCGGTAACATAGAAATACTTTTCTTTTTGCCACATACTTTTTATTTAGTAGGCTTGATTATCTTCGGATTAAAACTCTACTTATTAAACTTTAACATATATGGTGCTATTTTTATCTTTGTGTTGCAGCCTTGAGGATCTGATATTGGTTCCCTTAAGATAGATATCTGCCTTTCTGATTAGCGTTATATACTGGAACGATAGTCATTAGTACTGCGAATCTGTTCTCTGCAATGAGGCTTCAGGTTTTGCAGAATGCTTTTATGAACTTCTCCTGCTTGAGAATTCTGGCCAGGCTCAACTGTCTGGT
This sequence comes from Engystomops pustulosus, assembly GCF_040894005.1. NCBI lineage: Eukaryota > Metazoa > Chordata > Amphibia > Anura > Leptodactylidae > Engystomops > Engystomops pustulosus. The sequence goes on along the minus strand of NC_092412.1, from coordinate 108,156,476 downwards.
AAGCAGCCAATGGAACAGAACAGCTACAGTGGCAGTTTGCTACTGGGTTTTCTTCCACATCATATGCTTTGCTAATTTTATTGTTTTTTCACTGCTAAGGCTGGAGTGAGTCGCTCACGTCTTTGAAAGTTCTAAAAGTTTTGAAGGCTAAGTTATAAAAAAGCATATGCATTGGGATATGTGACACATGGTGGCAACTGTGCTGCTTTAGATCACAATGAATACATATGTAATTCAATTTTAATTTACTGTACTTCCATGATAATAGTTAATAAAAAGTCAAACAAAACAACAGAATTTATTAGGGCTTGTGTTTGTCACTTGTTTTTACATGGCTCCGATGCAATTATGTTCTGTCTAGCCTGATGCTTCCCCCTCAAGTGTTCTCAAACAGATTAAAGAAATAATATATGACACCCACTAACCAAATAATAACCTGTACGCAAATGTAAACAATTGTAACACTATCACGTAACATAGACCACGGATAGGAGAACTAGTAGCCCCATATGTACAATTTGGGAGTTTTTAACTTTTATTTTTATTTGTGTTCTAGGGAAGGGGGGTAATTTGTAGTCTTCCTGGTATTATTTCAAAACTGTAGGGGGTCTGATCACTTATACAATATACTGCAATACAACAGTTAAGGGTTAATGGGTCAAGCCCAAGCATTCAACTAGGCTCAAGCGCTCAACTAGGCATCAAACATAATTATTGTAATATTTGTATTTTTAAAATCCGTGTAAGTGTCTTCCTTTGCCAAATGTGGCTTAGTATGAGTTGATTTTTCTTTGTGTTTTTGATTGACATACCTAGTGTACAATATGGTTTATATTGCTGGCTTTGTTAAGGCCATTGCACCACATCCAATTCCATTGCAGCTCTGCTCTGATCCAACAGTAGTAAACCTGCTGTGATGGACAGCAGTCATCTGGGCCTGAGGCTCTCTGTCTAATTATTAACAACTTGCTCAAAACTAGTTCATTGCTGGACATTGCGGTAGCTTTATGTCCATGCTTCTCTTGCTATAATTCTGTACTTCTGGTTAGCTAATTTTTGCCTATTGTTCTGTGACTACGCTTTTGTGTATGCAATTCTGCACCTTGTATACTATCTCACACTATTTGTGACCTGGATTGTTTACCATTCCTACTGTGTGTACCTGTTTGATTTTCTTGTTTCATGTTTGCACTTTGGCATAGGAAGGGACTGTCTTTGTGGTTGTCATGTATTCCCTGGAGGCAAACAAGCAGGGCAATTGGGGAGCTCAGGGCTCATTGTCTTGTTTATTCTTTTTGAACCCAGTCCCTTCATTACAGTATTTGAGCAATTTTGTCTTCAATGAATCCACAGTATCTCACTTAGTAAGGCTAAATTCACACTGCCGTGAGCCCGCCGCACCGTAGCACGGCGGGCACGCGGCAGCGCGGGGAGAGGAGGAGGAGGTGAGCGCAGCTCACCCCCGCCCCTCTCCATAGGAATTAATGGCGCACGGCGCCGTAATACGGGGAAAGATAGGACATGTCCTATCTTTCCCCGGGCTACGGAGCGGTACGGTGCCGCACGTGTGCTGCACCGTACCGCTCCCGTACAAGGCCGTGAGCCCATAGAGGTGTATGGGGGACGTATATCGGCCGTATACACGTCGGCCGTATATACGTCCCCCATACTATAGTGTGAATGTAGCCTAAGTCTGCAAATATTCAAATCTGTTAACTTAAGTCATGAATTAGGTATTTCTTTTAAGTTAATGCTGTTCATATAATTGCAAAGATGTCATTGTACTATGACAGTTCTTAAAAAAATAGCACCTAGTGAGAGAAAATTCCATGCCCTAGGTGCTGGAAACGCACATATTAAATCTTACATAAGTGTGATGTTACACTTTATCATGTCACTTTCCTTTTATGAAGTCTCTTTTCTGATCATGGAAGACAAAATAACAGGTTACTTGAAGGAAAAACGTATTTCCGTTTAATCACTGTATCATTTATCTAATTAGGTTAGTACACACTATGTCATCTTTTTGGTCAGGAGATGAGTGTCTAACTGGACAAATTTTCTATATCTTTAGTACTGGTGGTAAGGAAGTTTTCGTAAATTAAAAGGGATCATTTGAGGTATACGTTGTATCACACCTTATATCAAAGGTTTTATTTAAAAGTTATTGAAAAAAAACAAAAAATGAAGGTATATAGGAATAATTCCTTAAAAAAGCTAATTCAAGAAATTAATCATTGGATCAAACAGAAGTTAAGCTTGTTATTAAGGATCTTAGGATCTGAGTTTACCTCATTTACTAAGGGTCCCGCTCTACACTTTGTTCGGACTTTGCACCTATTTTGGGGATTGCACGGCTTGGACAGGTATTTAACAGGTGTCTGCACTTGGATTGTGTCATAGCAATCGTTTTCTATGGCTTTCTGTGGCTTCCATGCGACAAAAATTGGTAGGCGTGCCGCCGGATGATCCGACTGAGCGCAGGATTTAGTTTTGAAATTGTGTCGCAAGACAATGCACTTACATGCACCAGTAAAAAGAAGGTGAACTCTGTTGGATCTGAGCGGAGAAGTGACACATGCAGGATATCGGGCGCACAATCTTAGTGCATCGCTGCACAGTGCATTATCATTAGACAATGCACTTTCTGTGAACTACTGGGGGAATGTAGTTATTATTATATAGTTATAAGCTTTACCTATTGCAGAGCCTATAGGCTTTACTTTTGCTTCTATCTCTTTTACTTTCCAGTGGGATGAGATTTATTAAAGAGAACATGTTATGGCTATTCAGAATTGGTGTATTGTTTTAAAATTAGAATTTATGCTAGAACATGAGTTCTGATCACAAGATAGAGAACTGTTTATGTAGTCTAGTGTTCTTACATATTGTTCGAGGAAGAGTTATTTTTAAATGAGAAAAATTAAAAATTGATGCAATTTGGTGTAGTGTACAAAATAAATGGTAAGTATAGAATAAATGTTTTGCTAATCCAAAAGAAACGTATGTTCTACCATCTGGAAAAAGCCTGTAATTCTTCAAAAGAATAAATCAATCATTCTGCTTCCTACCTGTAAGCAGCAAGGCCATAGAAAACAACTTGGGTAGAAAACTACTACAAAAAGGTTTTATTTTGTTTGTTAAACATTAGTTTAGAGGCAAAAAACTGGAAAATCATTCTTTCTTGGGGCACAGAACATGAGCTATGGCCGTGACATTTAAGCATCCCAAGACTATTTATTTGTTTGCAAGACATTGTGTGTGTAAATTGTTTGGTTGGGTGATGGTGTCTATTTATTTCACTTGGGTGATGCCATAGAACTTTATTGGAAAGATAAAATGAAATGAACTAAGTACAAGAAGTTGCATGATCAGTGCTAGCAGCATAAATACCTAATACTTTGTCAGCTTTAAGGTTAGGATGCTGACAATGGGTTTACTGGGCTACAGTCTTATTTTTTTCTGTTAAAAAAAAGAACAAATCACACTTAAACCAAGGTGGCTATGTATGCTAAGTCTAACAATGAAGTCAGCTGTCACTGTTAAATAAAGAAAATATGCATTTCACTTTGAGTGAACGAAAGATAGACATTTCTGTGCTTGTTAAATGGGTATTCCAGTCTGGGCACTCACATTTAATTAAATTCATCAGCCATATAAACACAGTGCATTTCTTCGATTGTATGTTAGTAAAAATAACTAACCTGTGTGAAGATAATTTCCCATAGATGAAGCCATAGCACCCAGCCACTTGGATTTAGTGTTCATTACTACTAGAGTCAAATGAGAAATGCAGTAACTCCTGTCCTTTTCAAATGCAAAAACTATTTGTTTCTTTGTGCAACCTCTATAGTGGTTGTGGTAGAGGTAGAAGTGGTTGTGTCCAATAACAAAATTGTATTGTTTTGTATTGTTGAAGAAACAATAAGCAAATTAAAAAAATGAACAATAAACTATCCCCTGAGGCTTAATGCCTTATGTGCGAGTAAAGTAAACAGCTAAAAGACAACAATGTAAATAAGCATTAAAAAACCCACAAACATATCCACCACTATCCCAAGTCACATCAGCAATCACACTTAGGTCCTTTCACACAAACTTATGATTTCTCCAGTCCTGTAATTCAGTACTTTATGAATCCATATATACTGTATGTGCACGTAGATGCAGGTATGTGTACGTATGTTACCTATGCACAAAGTCATACCTTATCCATGTAAAATACAGGCTGACAAATGACAGTACAAGATGTATGTTAAAATTGCTTATAATATGTTATATAACTATATAACCTGCATGAACTAAAAAAATCCATATTTTGCCTTTTCAGCAAAAAAACAATAGCTAGGTGAACATTCTTTAAATGGAAATTAAAACTTCATTTACTTTTCCTAAGAACAAACCAGATATTCAGTTTAAACAGCCCTTTCCAAGTGTCCTCTACTTGTTTGTTACCTTTATTGGAATAATGAGTTGGATAATCATAAAATCCATTCTCATACATTATTTTAATTCCAAATAATGATTGAACTACAGCTAAGGGAGCAGAGAACATTCCCGAAGGGGATATTATAGAAGATTTCCTCTCTGCCTTGTGCCATGATCTGACCCTCCATTTGATATATGAAGTTGAAAGGGAAAGCGAATTTTGCATATGTAATGTGGAAGGGGCTCAGATGTTGCTTGACATTTAGCAACTTGGAGATGGGGTTCAACTGTACAAAAGCTTCTATCAAAATAAACTTAGCTGACTGGTCATGTTAAGGACCATATTTATTTAGGACTAATAAATATTTATTGCATATTATTTTTTGTATTTTGAAATATTGTTCGCTTAAGAACTGTACTAAGAAGCATACATTTACATAATGCTGTATTTACCGACACTATGTAGTTAAGACTTAGGAGACTGGATTCTTGACTTATAATCTGTGCTCTTTATAAAATAAAAGGATTTGGATTTTCTTGACCTCAGCCTTATATAGTTTGTGATTAATAATGTATGAATGTTCAAAACTACGAAATAATAATGAAAAGTGCTTTTGTTTAGATAGTCCAAGTAAAAATTCTGCTGCAGTATTTACTTCGGCTTTATTACAGACATTCATAAAACCCACGTTAAAGGTTAAAAATGTTGGCTGATTCTTTATCCGCTGTGTTTCTAAATGTTAAGCCGTAGGGCATTGAGCAAAGTTAGGAGATGGAGGAAAGGAAAATTGACATTAACCTCCATCTAGCTCTTAAGCTAACCTTAATGAAATATAAGTAAATAACACAGTCACAGGAATAGACCAAGGTGGAAAGGAAATTGGGAAGAATACAATTATACAACCAGAATAAAATGTCCAGTTGCTTAAAAGCTAATAACAATTTTTAAGCAAGCACGAGCAGGTTCTTTTTGTATAATTGTTCATTGTTTTGGGATTGTATAATGTTTGTGACTGGTAAATTTACCTGCAATTATTTATTCAAGTCATAATTATCAGTTATGCAAATAAAACACACTGGGGCTAATGTGTCAAGAAAGGTTCTATGTTTGATGTCTGTAATATTCATTGTGCCTTTTACATGACAAGCCAGATTTAGGCCAGACCTCTAAATAATTTTGAAAGCGAAATCTACGCCACTCCGGGGCTGGCACATATTTCAGCTATAACCTGTGCAAGTTATTTGTTTTTTAAAAAGTTTTCGGTTTTTAACATTTGGAGACTGGCGCAAAAGACCAAAAAGTTGCAATAACAGTGGTATATGTAGATCCACTAATAAAATAATAGTTCATGATTTAAAAAAATTGATTAGGAAAACAATTAATTTAGTTGTTTGATACATAGGTTAACATGAGAAAATATCTAACGGTATCATGATTGTAACATGTAAGCCTCCACTAAATCCCAAAGGAGCATTTGCCTTCATTTTACAGTTTAGACAGTAAAGTATTTGCATTTCTTTTAACCATTATTGGTTCTCTGTTTGCTCCAAGGAACAAATAACTAAAGGAAATCTAGCACCAGGATCAAGGATTTTATACCAAGCACACTTTGATTCATGTCCTTGTTTTGTCAAAACAAGGTTTTTTAAATCTAGCAAATGAGCCTGAGGGGCTTTGGGGTGGGGGCTCACCAAAGTCCATTCGGCCGCCATATGTTACTTATGTACACTTCTTTTCAGCCTCAATGTCCACCTACAACATCCCATTCACAGACAGAGAGTCAGTGATGTTGCCTGGCTCTAGACAATTCTGGAGCATGCAAGGTCATGTCAACATTGCTCAGGTGACTGTGCAAGTGAACCCAGAATCTGTAGACCGACAATGAAAATCCTGTGTGAGTTAAGCCGCTGTTGGGTTCAAAAGCACAGCAGCGCACCAAGGAGCCGGATTACATCACTGGCTCTCTGGCAGCGAAGGGTAGGAGATGGCCTTTGAATTTGCAAAGTGTTGTGCATAATTAACAGATGAAGGAGCCTGGACGGGGTGATGCCCTCCAGAACCTCTCATGTATTTGCATAATTTGCATAATTTTAAAAGCCATTTTTTGACAAAACAAGAATCTAAAAGAAGAACGGATCCTGAACAGGGGGAGGGTGCATGACACATCACCATGTAAGTACATAGCTTACAGTACTTGATTCTGGTGCAGATTTCCTTTAAGCACCATTAAATTTATAAAGACAATTAAAAATAATAAAAAATATAATAAGCCCCTCAGCTTTTAACTCACTAAAAGAATTACTGCACTCAACTTTTCTTTTTCATATTGAACCCTTTATGATTTTAGTGCCAGGAACTGAATGTAGCTTGATAATACATAAAGCAGAAGAAAAGATGACTTGGAGTATGGAATTATTACTAGAATATTTTACAGCCAGGAAAGTATGTGGCAATTATAAAAACATTTTAATGGGAAAAAGCAATTCCTAATTGAAGGTAATCTGTCAATGTATACCTTGTCCTTTGGAAAATACCTTTAGTCCCAGTTAGTAGATAGCTGTAAACATTGAGGACACTAGTGAAATGATAATATATTATTTCAAAAGCATGAGATAAATTACATTCTAATAATGTATTTTTGTATAAAAAATAGTACACATTTGTGACAAGTTACAAAAATTCACAATTTTGAGAAATTTTGAAGTTAGACACATTAAGAGTACTCTAGGTCTTCTTACAGGTACAAGCACAGTAAATAACCAACAGAAATCCCCTTCTGTACATTATATAAGCATCATGTACAATATTTTGTGTATTGTCTAGGTAGCCTATTAAAGATCCACGTTCATCTATTCAAAACAATAGTACTATCTTTATAGTTTAAAAAAGCAGAATATTAGCATTATATAAGCATCATGTACAGTATTTTGTGTATTGTCTAGGTAGCCTATGAAAGATTCACGTTCATTTATTCAAAACTATAGTACTATCTTAAAAGTTTAAAAAAGCAGAATAAACATTGCAGAGGTCTGACCTTAGCTTGAAACACTCCACCTCCATGACTTTATATAACCATTTTTCATATCAATTAAAAGTTAATTTTAAATGGATGATTGTAACATGATCTGGAAGGTTTTAATCTGCTTGACAAAAAACTGTTAGTGGTTTATTAGATCAATTTCTGCTGCCAGGTTCCCTTTACTGATACATTGGGGAAGGGGATTTATGAGAACTCTTATTGGTCTGATGTGCATATTTTTACATCAGAGGGGATGCATGTCTATAATTGCGCAAGTATGGCATGCACATTTTTGGCACGGAAACATGCACATCAGACCCGGCAGAGTTTCAATAAATTCACCATCCTCCCATTGAGTTGTGTGAGTTGCTTCATAGTGAATATGCAAACTTTAAATGTCTTGTAATATTTTTCTCACTGGAATTTAGGAGTAAGGAATAAAATTAACAATGCAGAAACTGTTATGTTGACTTTAATTTGTATAAGTGAGTTCTTAAATCAATTGCCATTTGATGCAATAAACTCTTGAAACTATTATGCAAATGGATGTATACTTGATATGGCTCATTGCATAGACCTCTTATGTACACTTTACTATATTTTGATCATAAAGTGAGTGAGAATCCTCCATAAAGGGACATTTATGTCACTACCACCTGAACATAAGACAAATGTTCAGATCAACTGTGAATGGGAAGTTTTATGTGCGCCCTCCATGGACCACGTAGAATCGCTAAGTTTGCTGTGTTTATTAAGGGTAACATGTTATTGACTCAACATTTAGAAGGATTATTTTGCTATATTAGGTGAAATACAACATGAAAAAAAAAACATTTGAGCGCTTTCAATGAATGTAATTAAATTGCAATTTCCTAAATATAAAACAACAGTACAGTGGAAGGTTGAGTCTTTTATGTAATAGAAAGCGTAATTTAGGGAATAATGATAAGGACTGCTATTTAATTAACTGCTTGGATTTTAATTGATTAGAAACTCTTAAATATCTTTCACATTTCAAGTGATTAAAATAATAAACTTGTGTTATTAAAGGCTTCAATCAAAATTAAAGATAACAACTTATGCATTCAGTTCTGTATAGATCTGTATGAGAGCAACCATCAATATACTTTGGAAGTCTTATGTACCTCTACTACATGAGCCAGAAAAAAAGATATAAGAGATAAGCTAACACTTGTAGCGATTGATTCCGGCCCATTCTCGAATGTTTGTCGAGCACGGAAAACTCTAAACACCAAACTCACTAAACACCAAAAAGAAAACTCACATGGAACAGGGAACACTCACATGAATGGTGGGTGAATCTTCTTTATTATATCTATAGTTGGAAGAACAAACACAGTGGCATAGTTTGATTAACGCGTTTCAACGCACAGCATCTTAGTGATGTTCAGACTGATTCGCTCCCAATTCATGTGAGTGTTCCCTATGCCGGACAAGAAATCTTTTTGGTGTCTACTACATGTGCAGCTCATATGAAATTTGACAAAAAAAAATAACTTCTGCATGCTGGACCTGGAAGTAGCCACCAGTAGAAACAGAAGTTGCTTCTGAGGGTACATCTTTCAATAAAGAACATATTAGTCTTATAAGGTCTCCAGCTTTAATGTGCTGAGGGGGCATGAGAAATATTAAAAATACTTCCATTTTTATTTTGTACAATTTTTCTTACCCTAAGGTTCCAATGGTATCAAATGGAATTAAAGCGGTTGTACAATTATAGAATTTGTCTACATATTCTGAGATACAGTGCCATTCCTTACCACATTGTGCTGCAATTCAAGAAGACAGGAGAAGGCTGGGAATTTAATTTGGCTGACATCTGTGTCATCTGTCTTGAATCCCTTATATCCCACACATAAGATCATTTGGTCAATAGACTTACCGGAATCATGCATTCCTTGATATCTGCCATTAGGGGAGAGTTAAGAAATTTGTCTAAATTTGCAGATTTGAAGGATATTTTCCTGATGGATGAGGGGGCCTAAGTTCATGAACAAAAGTATTAAAATGACAGGTTCTATTTTCTTATCTCATACAAACCCTCTTCCTATCCCCTTCTTCAAGTACTGTAGCCATAACATGTCCCTACTGCTTTGTAGTCTAAGACCAGAACCATTAGTCATGTGACTCCCCGAGTGATCACATAAGTGATTAACGCAAGTTGCTTTGTTCTGTAAAATCCACTGACTCTGGTCCATGTAGGTTTTATGAACTCAAACACTTTCACTTCAATATAAATAAACTACAATACGAAGCATAGTCCTGGAATGGATATGGTGCTGTTCTGAGAAGAGGGTGTAATGACCTCTTTCTAGAAATCAGCCATAAAACAAATAAAAGATCCAAGTTCTCATGACCTTTTATTTTACATTTATTACAGAAATTTTAGACATTTATTCTACATGCCTAATGGTCACTAAATATCCTTGTTATTAATGATGACATTCTATGATTCTATAACTTGTCCCAATAATTACCAGCTTCCATGTACTCTGTTGTGACAACTGTCTACATTGCTTCTAATTTGCTGCTTTCTGTTCCCATTAATTGAGCCGTGGAACAGTCTATGTTGATTGCAGGAAATAGCGTTCTTTTATAACCTGTACTTGGCAGTGAGAATGGAATGGATTGGTTTGGAACAGATTCAAATGTTAGTTAAAAAAGGCAGCGTAATTGATGTGTCCGTACTGTCACATTAATCTGCTTTTGTTCAAACACTATTGCTCACCCTACCTGAACTTGTACAACTGACATCAAGTGATTGCCCACACTTCTAGTCTGCTAATCATGCTGAAATATTTGCTGGTATTAGAAGTCATAATCATTTTGTCTGCTTCTACTTTGAGCTGTAATTGTAATACATTTAATAATATCTACAAATCTGTTTGAAATAGATATTTTTTAATAATTATTATGATGGAGGCATTGATGTGAAATATGAGGCTCCTAATCTCAAGAAATGGTCTAACATAAGATAAAATATTTCTTTATATATAATGTACGTATAATCACTATAGACAAATATAAGATGACAGTGAAGAAATACTGAAAGGGTTTTTATATCTTATGCAGTGATAGGATGTAATCCTTCCAATATGTTACCTGATCAGGTTTCTGCTGAACCCGATCTATCTTATTCAAATGTAAGTGCAGATTTAAAACACACAAAATATTTGAAGGGGTTTTCCTATCAAACAAGTTTGACCCTCTTTATAGGATAGGGCCTAACTTGCTGATTGGTGGGGGTCTCTCAATCTCCATATAGATGAATGGAGCAGAACGGACATTCATCGCCGTCTGCTCTATTCATCTCGGGGAGCAACAAGGGTTCTTCTGGAGGTACGTCTGACCCCATGGGTCGTGATCTGTGGGGGTCTCAGTGATGATTCTGTGAATAGGGCCTAAGGTGTTTGGTGGGAAAACCCCTTTAAAGAGCATATTGACACTACAAGTGATAACAACGTTGCTATGCCTTGTCTTTTATACATCAAGTTGTCCTTTGTTCAGAGTTCCTACATCAATGAACACACAAAAAAACCCACACCCAACAATCATGCAGTGCCCGACAAGCCCACCCACCCATCCAGTATCTCAAATGGCAGTGTAATTTTACACACTCGTATGCAATCACCATAGGAGACAACAAATTGTAAATTTCTCAGGAGTATATTGTAATATGCTCAAGAGTATATTTGATCATAAAAAGAACTGATGGCTGCTGCAACTTCTGTAAGGTGATGTAGATGGTTTCCCTAAAGATTTCACAGTATTTAAAAGCAATTGTGCTTATAGGTCATACTAGAGTGGGATTGCTGCATTTTTTATTTAAGAAAATTCAACAGACAACACAATGTGACAACAGAGGCTGAAATTGCAGGGATCTTATAAATCTTTTTGTTCTTTCTCTTCTACAGCATGCTACCTACAGATCAGGCCACTGGGTCTTCTTTAGCTAAATTACTTTTAGTATTAGTCTAAGGGTCTTTTGAGCCAGAAGTACCATTCTGTTACATTCAACAAAAGAAATATATAACAGTTTGTACATAATACAGAAGTTTTGCAATGTTTTGAAATTGCAAATATATCTATTTTCATTCATTGACTAGACACTATTCAGATTGGTGCCAAAAATAAACTGAAAAGGTCTAACAATTGTGGCTATATGCATGTTTTTATTTGTATCAATTTGCATCTTCACTACTTCTAATCATCTATGATAATGAGGAGCTGCAGAAAGCCTGGAAACATGAACTGAATAGTTTGCTTATCGTTATCTCTACTGGGGATTTAGAAGCAATTTCTGAATGAATACATGCAGCAACAGAATCATAAAGTTATTGGAGGAACACTTTTCAGAAATTATCATGTGGTCATCGGTGCAGCAGAATGGGATCGAGATAATTTCCTAGAGTATAATACCATTGTGGAACTTTAAAGGGTTTTCATTTGTAATTTTACTTGTTCATTATTGCTGCAAGTTTTTTCCCTGGCTCTCAGCAGCATATTAACAAATCAAATAAAAATAAGCATATCCATATTATAGATTAGAATTTCGGAACCCTTCTCCAGCTTTGAAATTTGCCCTGAAAGAGGCAGGAAGTTTCAGTTAAAGGGAACCTGTCATCAGAATCACACATTTTCACCTAATGACAGGTTCCCATAACATTTTTAATATTAATTTCCAATCTGATGACATGTTCCCTTTAAAGGGGTTGGCCACTTTACTTCATTGTGTACTTTACTTTACATCAGTGTATACAATAATTTGCTATAATGTGTGCGTAATTGTTGGTGGCAGGATATTAGGTAATTTACAAATCTATTGATTATTCTGCACCAATCTCTTGTTATGTAAGTGAAGCCCCTGTCTTAGGAATGTCTTTTATCTCATCAGACATTCCTGTCCATAAAATCGCTGTAGGGTTATGTGATCTCTAACTGTCACTGACTAATTTTGCCCATGAATACTATCATAAGCTCCTGGAAGGGAAATTGGTCATGGACAAATAATAGATCACATGACCCTCCATCTGCGGCCATTTTATTGGACAGTAAAATGGCAGCTGATAAAGTAAAAGATATTTCTTAACCATGGGCTGCACTGTACATATCAAGAATAAGAACTTTTAATAAAACAATTAATTAATATTAACAAAAAAATAAGTAAAGTTGCCAACCCCTAAGTTCACATCTCTGATTATGACTAGGGATGAACAGATCCAAATTTTAGGCTTGGTGTTCACCATTCGGCAGATTCTCCCAACCAAGACATATTTTTTGATGGACTGCAGAGCAGCCAGTCTGGCAGCTATATGCCCCCATAGGCATGGATGTGATTGGCAACTTGTCAATTTTAGATGGAGCAGCCAAGCAGAGGACACCAAACCTAAAGTTTGATTGCACATATCTCTAATTTTCAATTGTCTTACTGAGAAATGAACCCTTACTTTTAACCATCCTTTACAATAGTCTTCAATTCACCATCAGTATTTGATTTCCATTGTATGCCATCATAGTGGAACAGAATAACCAAAATCCTCAAAGCAAAAAGCTTGGCTAAACCATCTCACTTCTTCATTAAAATAGCTTTTTGTAAGTGTTTGGTTTATTCTGGATTGGTGACACACCGACATGTGTAGTTTTTCTCTTTATGTAGTTTGTAAAAGGGGAATAGTAGTTTATAAAAGTGATGTCTACCCTTTCACAAAACATAAAACAAAAAAAAAATCTCTTTCTCTATGGTCTGTAATAACAGCCAATAGCATAAGTTTTCAAAGAAAGAGGAATCTAGATTAAATTAAAGCATATTTACATGTGAGAGATTAAATGGGTTTGACTATGTCATTTTAGTCTCTAGATACGTTAAAACTGTCAAACTGCATTACTGGTATTCCCCAATATTAACATTCCTCAGGGTCTCCAGTGGCAATTTCTAAGCAGCAAGTGCAGTGCAATCAGACTTTCACATGATATTCAATCTAACCTGACATTTTTTAATTACTTTAAAGTGCCTTGACAATAAAACATATGTCACAGCTTATTCAAGTAAGTGAAATTATACATCCTTAATGAGAATCCACCATACACATCACAGTTTATTCTAGTGTCCCTCAATAAAATGTGTTGTGAATGTTCAAGTGTTCTGCCTCTCTTTTAATGAAGCCTTGGTCATTTTATCAATTGTATATGAAAGTCATTTTTAAATGGCACTTATAAGTTAATAAAATATTTCTGTAGTGGATGATGCAAAAATTTTTTAAATTCATAATTTTATATTTTATTAAAATTTTAAATTTTAATAATTTTTTCTCATGTCAATACTTTGATCTGGTTTACTTAATTTGGAAAAATATCAGTTTGTGACCTTTGAATGAATTTTTAAAAATATTTCTCGACCAATTTTGCTTCAAAGCCAACCATGATACGTATTTGAATGTCCCCCTATAAAGAACATACTGTACTTGATGGTACACATGTACAAGGTGAAATACACATGACTGGTTTCTTAAATGAACCTGTCAAATGAATTAACAGACCCAAAAAGCCTTCCTAAACCTTCCATCTCCTCAGCCCCTTCCTAAGCATATGCTTTGTGTTCACATATGTCTTCTGTAACTTTAGCTCCAGCCATATGCTAAGTAGCTACTATGGAACTCAACAGAACTCTTGCTGCAGCCAGTCTAAACAGGTCCCTTTGATCCAAGTTCTTATGTCTTCCCGTTGGATGCAGGCAGTGCCAGCATCCAGTTAGCTTCTCTCTCTATGGCAGCCCATATGCCACTTACAGTGTGGTTTGTTTATAGAGTATCCTGTTACATAACTCACAAACCACAGTGGGTGGTGCATGCGTTGCCATAGAGAAAGGGGCTAGATGGATACTGGAAATGTGAGAACTGGGATCAAATGGGAGGGTAAGGTAAAAGAAACACAGGAGGAGAGGGGCCCATAGTAGCTAATTGGCATACTATGGGTCCCATGGTTGGAGCTAAAGGTATAAAATTTACAGAACACATATGGTTGTGTGACATAAAGTAGTTCTGAAACAAGTCAAAGCTGGGCACCAAATGTGCTTATTAGTCTACTCTTGCTAAATGGACTACAAATCAATATGTACAACCTCATAATTATACATATATACAGATATGATGATTAAGTGGTGAGAATGGCCTCATTACTAATAGAGTAAAGGTGAAGGAGATAAAAAGAACTGCTAGCCCCTCCCCTCTCCATAGGGAGCTGAGCAGCCGCTGTGCAAATCCAGGCAGGTATAGAACTTGCCCTATTTTTTGCAGAGCAACCACCTGGCTCAAACATCTTTTTTTTTTTTTTTGGACTCCTTTCTTTTATTTTATGCGTCTCTCTGTTTTTTGCAACTTAAAAAAAAAAGTTGCCCCAGTTATGTGGCATCACACACTTTAAATTATACTATTGAGTGCCTTTTAAACCTTTCACTCTCTGCACCATACATGTAAGGCACAAAGGTGCGGGGTTGTATGAAGAGGGCTCATGGGCTGAGCGCTCTTCATACAGAGGTAGGATTTTCTGCATAATGCATCTAACACCCACGGTCGTTGCTCCAGTGGCGGCATGCATAAGTCAAATATTTGTTCCAATTGTCCACCCCCTGCTGTCATCGGCGATCAGTTGCCATGACAGTCTTGGCCCTTTGTCAGTCCTAAGGCTGTCTGAATTCTGCAGTTTAAATACTGTGTAAAAATGTAGTATTGCTGTATATGGTAGGAACAATCACTGTGAAGTAAAATTTTCTATACAGAAAATAAGCCCTCACACAACTCTGTAGACGGAAAAATGAAAAAGTTATGAGTGAAAAAGCCCTGCGTCGTTAAGGGGTTAATGTACCCAACCCTGGACAGGAATACAAACAGTCCCTCAGTTTTATACACATGTCCAGAAATGGCAGCTGTCAGTTAGCCTCAAAATTGACAGATAGTTCAAGGCCGCAATTTGGGAATGTGTGCATGGAGCCTAAAGGGACATGATTATTTTACTAAGCAGGGTTGGGTAATTTTGTACATTAAAAGGCACTTAATAGTATATTTTACAATGTATGAGGCTACATCACTTTTGGAATTAAAAATATCTAATCACCTATGGGTGCATCCATGTATTATTAATATTTCTTATAAAAAAGCTAATATGACAGTGATGATAACTAGAGATGAGCGAACACTAAAATGCTCGGGTACTCGTTATTCGAGACGAACTTTTCCCGATGCTCGAGTGCTCGTCTCGAATAACGAACCCCATTGAAGTCAATGGGAGACTCGAGCATTTTTCAAGGGGACCAAGGCTCTGCACAGGGAAGCTTGGCCAAACACCTGGGAACCTCAGAAAAGGATGGAAACACCACGGAAATGGACAGGAAACAGCAGGGGCAGCATGCATGGATGCCTCTGAGGCTGCATAATCGCACCATTATGCCAAAATTATGGGCAACAGCATGGCCATGACAGAGTGACAGAATGAAGCTAGATAGCATCTAAAACATCCAATAATTGACCCTGACACTATAGGGGACGGCATGCAGAGGCAGCGGCAGCAGGCTAGAGAGTGTCATGGCGACATACCCTAAATGGACTCAGGCTTCAAACCAATGGGTGGCAGAGAGGAACCAAAGGAGGTGAGCAAGAAGCGCTCAAATAATATCGGTACATGATAAAAGTTTGCCAGTATATTTTGTGGATTACACAGCAGGGTGGCGACAAAGTTAACATGGAAGCCATGAAAACAACCCAAAATTCTGCCTGACACAGCTCGTTTGATAAGGGGACGATGTATGGAGGCAGTGAACTAGTAGTAGATTAAAGGTGCTGCAGTTAAAACTATGTTAGTTGGATCTTGGCATGGAGCTGGCGCTCCGCTGCCAGGCGAGCTTTCGCCAATCCAAGCCCCTGTCTATAGGCTACTCCCCAAACAGCACTTCTAAGAACCTTTTGTATAAGATCAAGTGTAGTAGCGTTCTTATAAGTTTAGGATATGGCGGGTGAGGGGAATGTAAACAGATGCGCAAGAAGCGCTGAAATAATATCCCTAAATGGTAAAAGTTTGCAAGTATATTTTGGGGATTACACAGCAGGGTGGCGACAAAGTTAACAACTTTGATGTGGAATGCCCTGTAATAGCTCTTGGGCGGTGTGCCTTTTATCGCCTAGGCTCAGCAGTTTCAGCACCGCCTGCTGTCGCTTAGCGACGGCACTGCTGCTGTGCCTAGAGCTACCGACTGATGGCGCCATGCCCACGGATGGTAATTCGGAGGAGGAGGAGGTGGAGGAGGGGTGGGAGGAGGTATAGTAGGCCTTTGAGACCTGGACCGAGGTAGGCCCCGCAATTCTCTGCGTCGGCAGTATATGACCAGCCCCAGGGTCAGACTCGGTCCCAGCCTGCACCAAGTTAAGTGTAGTAGCGTTCTCATAAGTTTGGGATATGGCGGGTGAGGGGAATGTAAACAGATGCGCAAGAAGCGCATGATGCGCATGGAGCTGGCGTTCCGCTGCCAGGCGAGCTTTCGCCAATCCAAGCCCCTGTCTCTAGGCTACTCCCCAAACAGCACTTCTAAGAACCTTTTGTATAAGATCAAGTGTAGTAGCGTTCTTATAAGTTTAGGATATGCCGGGTGAGGGGAATGTAAACAGATGCGCAAGAAGCGCTGAAATAATATCCCTAAATGGTAAAAGTTTGCCAGTATATTTTGTGGATAACACAGCAGGGTGGCGACAAAGTTAACAACTTTGATGTGGAATCCATGAAAACAACCCAAATTTCTGCCTGACACACCTCGTTTGATAAAGGGACGATGTATGGAGGCAGCTATATGGACGACTTTTGGAGGTAGCAATGGAGACAACGTGTGGAGGCTGCTATGGAGACAATTTAATTTGGATAGTGCCTGTATGTGGCAGTCCCAAACATTTTTCAAACCAGAGGAGCAGGTAGGTGGCCCTCCAGTAAAATGGGATAGATTGAGTGCCTGTATGTGGCAGTCCCAAAAATGTTTCAAACCAGAGGAGCAGGTAGGTGGCCCTCCAGTAAAATGGAATAGATTGAGTGCCTGTATGTGGCAGTCCCAAAAATTGTTCAAACCAGAGGAGCAGGTAGGTGGCCCTGCAGTAAAATGGAATAGATTGAGTGACTGTATGTGGCAGTCCCAAAAATTGTTCAAACCAGAGGAGCAGGTAGGTGGCCCTGCAGTAAAATGGAATAGATTGAGTGCCTGTATGTGGCAGTCCCAAAAATGTTTCAAACCAGAGGAGCAGGTAGGTGGCCCTGCAGTAAAATGGAATAGATTGAGTGCCTGTATGTGGCAGTCCCAAAAATTGTTCAAACCAGAGGAGCAGGTAGGTGGCCCTGCAGTAAAATGAAATAGATTGAGTGCCTGTATGTGGCAGTCCCAAAAATGTTTCAAACCAGAGGAGCAGGTAGGTGGCCCTCCAGTAAAATGGAATAGATTGAGTGCCTGTATGTGGCAGTCCCAAAAATTGTTCAAACCAGAGGAGCAGGTAGGTGGCCCTGCAGTAAAATGGAATAGATTGAGTGCCTGTATGTGGCAGTCCCAAAAATTGTTCAAACCAGAGGAGCAGGTAGGTGGCCCTGCAGTAAAATGGAATAGATTGAGTGCCTGTATGTGGCAGTCCCAAAAATGTTTCAAACCAGAGGAGCAGGTAGGTGGCCCTGCAGTAAAATGGAATAGATTGAGTGCCTGTATGTGGCAGTCCCAAAAATTGTTCAAACCAGAGGAGCAGGTAGGTGGCCCTGCAGTAAAATGGAATAGATTGAGTGCCTGTATGTGGCAGTCCCAAAAATTGTTCAAACCAGAGGAGCAGGTAGGTGGCCCTGCAGTAAAATGGAATAGATTGAGTGCCTGTATGTGGCAGTCCCAAAAATTGTTCAAACCAGAGGAGCAGGTAGGTGGCCCTGCAGTAAAATGGAATAGATTGAGTGCCTGTATGTGGCAGTCCCAAAAATGTTTCAAACCAGAGGAGCAGGTAGGTGGCCCTGCAGTAAAATGGAATAGATTGAGTGCCTGTATGTGGCAGTCCCAAAAATTGTTCAAACCAGAGGAGCAGGTAGGTGGCCCTGCAGTAAAATGGAATAGATTGAGTGCCTGTATGTGGCAGTCCCAAAAATTGTTCAAACCAGAGGAGCAGGTAGGTGGCCCTGCAGTAAAATGGAATAGATTGAGTGCCTGTATGTGGCAGTCCCAAAAATGTTTCAAACCAGAGGAGCAGGTAGGTGGCCCTGCAGTAAAATGGAATAGATTGAGTGCCTGTATGTGGCACTCACAAAAATTGTTTCAAACAGAGGACCGGGTAGGTGGCCCTCCAGAAAAATTAAATGCATGAAGTACTATAGCAAGAGCCAGTGGGCCCTGTCAAAAAATAGCCAGTTTCCTCTGCTTTACTGTACAAAGAGGAGGAGAAGGAGGAAAATGAGGAGGAGGAGGAGGAGTGGATCAATTATTCAGGTTGAGCTTCCTTCACCTGGTGGAGATTGGAAATTCTGAGAAATCCAGCCTTTATTCATTTTAATAAGCGTCAGCCTGTCAGCGCTGTCAGTCGACAGGCGTGTACGCTTATCGGTGATGATGCCACCAGCTGCACTGAAAACCCGCTCGGACAAGACGCTAGCGGCAGGGCAGGCAAGAACCTCCAAGGCGTAGAGCGCCAGTTCGTGCCACATGTCCAGCTTTGAAACCCAGTAGTTGTAGGGAGCTGTGTGATCATTTAGGACGATGGTATGGTCAGCTACGTACTCCCTCACCATCTTTCTGTAAAGATCAGCCCTACTCTGCCGAGACTGGGGACAGGTGACAGTGTCTTGCTGGGGTGACATAAAGCTGGCAAAAGCCTTGTAAAGCGTACCCTTGCCAGTGCTGGACAAGCTGCCTGCTCGCCTACTCTCCCTCGCTACTTGTCCCGCAGAACTACGCACTCTGCCGCTAGCGCTGTCAGAAGGGAAATACTGTTTCAGCTTGTGCACCAGGGCCTGCTGGTATTCATGCATTCTCACACTCCTTTCCTCTCCAGGGATGAGAGTGGGAAGATTTTGCTTGTACCGTGGGTCCAGGAGAGTGAACACCCAGTAATCGGTGCTGGAATAAATTCTTTGAACGCGAGGGTCACGGGATAGGCAGCCTAGCATGAAATCTGCCATATGCGCCAGAGTACCAACGCGTAAGAATTCACTCCCCTCACTGGCCTGACTGTCCATTTCCTCCTCCTCCAACTCCTCCAACTCCTCTTCTTCTGCCCATACACGCTGAACAGTGAAGGACTCAACAATGGTCCCCTCTTGTGTCTCGCCAACATTCTCCTCCTCTTCCTCCTCATCCTCCTCCACCTCCACCTCCTCCGATATGCGCTGAGAAACAGACCTCAGGGTGCTTTGGCTATCAACAAGGGAATATTCTTCCCCCGTCTCTTGTGACGAGCGCAAAGCTTCCGACTTCATGCTGACCAGAGAGTTTTTCAACAGGCCAAGCAGCGGGATGGTGAGGCTGATGATGGCGGCATCGCCACTGACCATCTGTGTTGACTCCTCAAAGTTACTCAGCACCTGACAGATATCAGACATCCACGTCCACTCCTCATTGTAGACTTGAGGAAGCTGACTGACCTGACTACCAGTTCTGGTGGAAGTTGACATCTGGCAGTCTACAATCGCTCTGCGCTGCTGGTAAACTCTGGATAACATGGTCAGTGTTGAATTCCACCTCGTGGGCACGTCGCACAACAGTCGGTGAGCGGGCAGTTGGAGGCGGCGCTGCGCTGCCCTGAGAGTGGCAGCATCTGGGCTGGACTTCCTGAAATGCGCACAGATGCGGCGCACCTTCGTGAGCAAATCAGACAGATTGGGGTATGTCTTGAGGAAACGCTGCACTATCAGATTTAACACATGGGCCAGGCATGGCACATGTGTCAGTCTGCCGAGTTGCAGAGCCGCCACCAGGTTACGGCCGTTGTCACACACAACCATTCCCGGCTTGAGGTTCAGCGGTGCCAGCCACAGATCAGTCTGCGCCGTGATGCCCTGTAATAGCTCTTGGGCGGTGTGCCTTTTGTCGCCTAGGCTCAGCAGTTTGAGCACCGCCTGCTGTCGCTTAGCGACGGCACTGCTGCTGTGCCTAGAGCTACCGACTGATGGCGCCGTGCCCACGGATGGTAGTTCGGAGGAGGAGGTGGAGGAGGGGTGGGAGGAGGAGGAGGCATAGTAGGCCTGAAACACCTGGACCGAGGTAGGCCCCGCAATCCTCGGCGTCGGCAGTATATGAGCAGCCCCAGGGTCAGACTCGGTCCCAGCCTCCACCAAGTTAACCCAATGTGCCGTCAGCGATATATAGTGGCCCTGCCCGGCAGCACTCGTCCACGTGTCCGTGGTCAGGTGGACCTTGTCAGAAACGGCGTTGGTCAGGGCACGGATGATGTTGTCTGACACGTGCTGGTGCAGGGCTGGGACGGCACATCGGGAAAAGTAGTGGCGGCTGGGGACCGAATACCGAGGGGCGGCCGCCGCCATGAGGTTGCGAAAGGCCTCGGTCTCTACTAGCCTATAGGGCAGCATCTCCAGGCTAAGCAATCTGGAGATGTGCACATTAAGGGCTTGGGCGTGCGGGTGGGTTGCACTATATTTGCGTTTCCGCTCCAGCGTCTGGGGTATGGAGAGCTAAACGCTGGTGGATGCTGTGGAGGATCGTGGAGGCGACGATGGGGTTTTTGTGCCAGGGTCCTGGGCAGGGGGCTGACTATCAGCTGACACAGGGGAAGGAGCAGTGGTGTGCACGGCCGGAGGTGAACGGGCTTGTTGCCACTGAGTGGGGTGCTTAGCATTCATATGCCTGCGCATACTGGTGGTAGTTAAGCTAGTAGTGGTGGAACCCCTGCTGAGCCTGGTTTGGCAAATGTTGCACACCACAGTCCGTCGGTCATCCGGTGTTTCCTTAAAGAACCTCCACACTTCTGAAGATCTAGCCCTCGCCGCAAGAGCCCTCACCACGGGAGCTTCACTAGTTGACAGTGGCGCTGATGCACCAGCTCTGGCCCTGCCTCTCCGTCTGGCCCCACCACTGCCTCTTCCAACCTGTTCAGGTCGAGGACTCTCCTCCGTCTCAGAAGCACTGTGTTCACCCGGCCTCTCAACCCAGCTTGGGTCTGTCACCTCATCATCCTCCGATCCCTCAGTCTGCTCCCCCCTCGGACTTCCTGCCCTGACAACAACTTCCCCACTGTCTGACAACCGTGTCTCCTCATCGTCGGACACCTCTTTACACACTTCCACTACGTCAAGAAGGTCATCATCACCCACAGACTGTGACTGGTGGAAAACCTGGGCATCGGAAAATTGCTCAGCAGCAACCGGACAAGTGGTTTGTGACTGTGGGAAGGGTCCAGAAAACAGTTCCTCAGAGTATGCCGGTTCAAATGCCAAATTTTCCTGGGAGGGGGCAGACTGGGGGGGAGGAGGCTGAGGTGCAGGAGCTGGAGGAGTGGCGATTTCGGTGACATGGGTGGACTGCGTGGAAGACTGACTGGTGGTGGACAAATTGCTCGAAGCATTGTCAGCAATCCACGACATCACCTGTTCGCACTGTTCTGGCCTCAACAGTGCTCTACCACGAGTCCCAGTAACTTCAGACATGAACCTAGGGAGTGTAGCTCTGCGGCGTTCCCCTGCTCCCTCATCAGCAGGTGGTGTCTCACCCCGCCCAGGACCACGGCCTCTGACCCCTGCAGTAGTTGGACGCCCACGTCCCCGCCCTCGTCCTCTACCCCTAGCCCTTAGGTTAAACATTTTTAAAATGAGAGTTATAACTTTATTTTTTTTTTTTTACTTTTTTTTGTTTTTTTTTGTGTTTTTTTTTTTTTTTGTGTTTTTTGTTTTTTTTTGAGTTTTTAAAACCAAACAATGCTATCCTATTGCTATGGCTATTTTCTAGCCAAGTATCAAAGCACACTACTATGCCAGATGAGATGACACTGAGTTATTGGCTAATAGAAATCCAACCCCTACTGAATTTTGCCACTTCGGCCTTTGCTATGGATATGTGCGCCACTAAGCGCAGAACACAGCGGTCGCAAGTCTCACTACAAATTGCTCAGAATTGGCAAGTAAATGCACTGCAGAAACTACAGCCACCAGCAGATCAACCAGAAATCAAATATATAGAACGCTACTGTAGGCTTCAAGAAGCTGTTTGTATTCTCCTATGGCTATTTTCTAGCTAAGTATCAAAGGAAGCACAGTACTATGCCAGATGAGATGACACTGAGTTATTGCCTAATAGAAATCCAACCCCTACTGAATTTTGCCACTTCGGCCTTTGCTATGGATATGTGCGCCACTAAGCGCAGAACACAGCGGTCGCAAGTCTCACTACAAATTGCTCAGAATTGGCAAGTACATGCACTGCAGAAACTACAGCCACCAGCAGATCAACCAGAAATCAAATATATAGAACGCTACTGTAGGCTTCAAGAAGCTGTTTGTATTCTCCTATGGCTATTTTCTAGCCAAGTATCAAAGGAAGCACACTACTATGCCAGATGAGATGACACTGAGTTATTGCCTAATAGAAATCCAACCCCTACTGAATTTTGCCACTTCGGCCTTTGCTATGGATATGTGCGCCACTAAGCGCAGAACACAGCGGTCGCAAGTCTCACTACAAATTGCTCAGAATTGGCAAGTACATGCACTGCAGAAACTACAGCCACCAGCAGATCAACCAGAAATCAAATATATAGAACGCTACTGTAGGCTTCAAGAAGCTGTTTGTATTCTCCTATGGCTATTTTCTAGCCAAGTATCAAAGGAAGCACAGTACTATGCCAGATGAGATGACACTGAGTTATTGGCTAATAGAAATCCAACCCCTACTGAATTTTGCCACTTCGGCCTTTGCTATGGATATGTGCGCCACTAAGCGCAGAACACAGCGGTCGCAAGTCTCACTACAAATTGCTCAGAATTGGCAAGTACATGCACTGCAGAAACTACAGCCACCAGCAGATCAACCAGAAATCAAATATATAGAACGCTACTGTAGGCTTCAAGAAGCTGTTTGTATTCTCCTATGGCTATTTTCTAGCCAAGTATCAAAGGAAGCACACTACTATGCCAGATGAGATGACACTGAGTTATTGCCTAATAGAAATCCAACCCCTACTGAATTTTGCCACTTCGGCCTTTGCTATGGATATGTGCGCCACTAAGCGCAGAACACAGCGGTCGCAAGTCTCACTACAAATTGCTCAGAATTGGCAAGTACATGCACTGCAGAAACTACAGCCACCAGCAGATCAACCAGAAATCAAATATATAGAACGCTACTGTAGGCTTCAAGAAGCTGTTTGTATTCTCCTATGGCTATTTTCTAGCCAAGTATCAAAGGAAGCACAGTACTATGCCAGATGAGATGACACTGAGTTATTGCCTAATAGAAATCCAACCCCTACTGAATTTTGCCACTTCGGCCTTTGCTATGGATATGTGCGCCACTAAGCGCAGAACACAGCGGTCGCAAGTCTCACTACAAATTGCTCAGAATTGGCAAGTACATGCACTGCAGAAACTACAGCCACCAGCAGATCAACCAGAAATCAAATATATAGAACGCTACTGTAGGCTTCAAGAAGCTGTTTGTATTCTCCTATGGCTATTTTCTAGCCAAGTATCAAAGGAAGCACACTGCTATGCCAGATGAGATGACACTGAGTTATTGCCTAATAGAAATCCAACCCCTACTGAATTTTGCCACTTCGGCCTTTGCTATGGATATGTGCGCCACTAAGCGCAGAACACAGCGGTCGCAAGTCTCACTACAAATTGCTCAGAATTGGCAAGTACATGCACTGCAGAAACTACAGCCACCAGCAGATCAACCAGAAATCAAATATATAGAACGCTACTGTAGGCTTCAAGAAGCTGTTTGTATTCTCCTATGGCTATTTTCTAGCCAAGTATCAAAGGAAGCACACTACTATGCCAGATGAGATGACACTGAGTTATTGCCTAATAGAAATCCAACCCCTACTGAATTTTGCCACTTCGGCCTTTGCTATGGATATGTGCGCCACTAAGCGCAGAACACAGCGGTCGCAAGTCTCACTACAAATTGCTCAGAATTGGCAAGTACATGCACTGCAGAAACTACAGCCACCAGCAGATCAACCAGAAATCAAATATATAGAACGCTACTGTAGGCTTCAAGAAGCTGTTTGTATTCTCCTATGGCTATTTTCTAGCCAAGTATCAAAGGAAGCACAGTACTATGCCAGATGAGATGACACTGAGTTATTGGCTAATAGAAATCCAACCCCTACTGAATTTTGCCACTTCGGCCTTTGCTATGGATATGTGCGCCACTAAGCGCAGAACACAGCGGTCGCAAGTCTCACTACAAATTGCTCAGAATTGGCAAGTACATGCACTGCAGAAACTACAGCCACCAGCAGATCAACCAGAAATCAAATATATAGAACGCTACTGTAGGCTTCAAGAAGCTGTTTGTATTCTCCTATGGCTATTTTCTAGCCAAGTATCAAAGGAAGCACACTACTATGCCAGATGAGATGACACTGAGTTATTGCCTAATAGAAATCCAACCCCTACTGAATTTTGCCACTTCGGCCTTTGCTATGGATATGTGCGCCACTAAGCGCAGAACACAGCGGTCGCAAGTCTCACTACAAATTGCTCAGAATTGGCAAGTACATGCACTGCAGAAACTACAGCCACCAGCAGATCAACCAGAAATCAAATATATAGAACGCTACTGTAGGCTTCAAGAAGCTGTTTGTATTCTCCTATGGCTATTTTCTAGCCAAGTATCAAAGGAAGCACAGTACTATGCCAGATGAGATGACACTGAGTTATTGCCTAATAGAAATCCAACCCCTACTGAATTTTGCCACTTCGGCCTTTGCTATGGATATGTGCGCCACTAAGCGCAGAACACAGCGGTCGCAAGTCTCACTACAAATTGCTCAGAATTGGCAAGTACATGCACTGCAGAAACTACAGCCACCAGCAGATCAACCAGAAATCAAATATATAGAACGCTACTGTAGGCTTCAAGAAGCTGTTTGTATTCTCCTATGGCTATTTTCTAGCCAAGTATCAAAGGAAGCACAGTACTATGCCAGATGAGATGACACTGAGTTATTGCCTAATAGAAATCCAACCCCTACTGAATTTTGCCACTTCGGCCTTTGCTATGGATATGTGCGCCACTAAGCGCAGAACACAGCGGTCGCAAGTCTCACTACAAATTGCTCAGAATTGGCAAGTACATGCACTGCAGAAACTACAGCCACCAGCAGATCAACCAGAAATCAAATATATAGAACGCTACTGTAGGCTTCAAGAAGCTGTTTGTATTCTCCTATGGCTATTTTCTAGCCAAGTATCAAAGGAAGCACACTACTATGCCAGATGAGATGACACTGAGTTATTGCCTAATAGAAATCCAACCCCTACTGAATTTTGCCACTTCGGCCTTTGCTATGGATATGTGCGCCACTAAGCGCAGAACACAGCGGTCGCAAGTCTCACTACAAATTGCTCAGAATTGGCAAGTACATGCACTGCAGAAACTACAGCCACCAGCAGATCAACCAGAAATCAAATATATAGAACGCTACTGTAGGCTTCAAGAAGCTGTTTGTATTCTCCTATGGCTATTTTCTAGCCAAGTATCAAAGGAAGCACACTACTATGCCAGATGAGATGACACTGAGTTATTGCCTAATAGAAATCCAACCCCTACTGAATTTTGCCACTTCGGCCTTTGCTATGGATATGTGCGCCACTAAGCGCAGAACACAGCGGTCGCAAGTCTCACTACAAATTGCTCAGAATTGGCAAGTACATGCACTGCAGAAACTACAGCCACCAGCAGATCAACCAGAAATCAAATATATAGAACGCTACTGTAGGCTTCAAGAAGCTGTTTGTATTCTCCTATGGCTATTTTCTAGCCAAGTATCAAAGGAAGCACAGTACTATGCCAGATGAGATGACACTGAGTTATTGCCTAATAGAAATCCAACCCCTACTGAATTTTGCCACTTCGGCCTTTGCTATGGATATGTGCGCCACTAAGCGCAGAACACAGCGGTCGCAAGTCTCACTACAAATTGCTCAGAATTGGCAAGTACATGCACTGCAGAAACTACAGCCACCAGCAGATCAACCAGAAATCAAATATATAGAACGCTACTGTAGGCTTCAAGAAGCTGTTTGTATTCTCCTATGGCTATTTTCTAGCCAAGTATCAAAGGAAGCACAGTACTATGCCAGATGAGATGACACTGAGTTATTGCCTAATAGAAATCCAACCCCTACTGAATTTTGCCACTTCGGCCTTTGCTATGGATATGTGCGCCACTAAGCGCAGAACACAGCGGTCGCAAGTCTCACTACAAATTGCTCAGAATTGGCAAGTACATGCACTGCAGAAACTACAGCCACCAGCAGATCAACCAGAAATCAAATATATAGAACGCTACTGTAGGCTTCAAGAAGCTGTTTGTATTCTCCTATGGCTATTTTCTAGCCAAGTATCAAAGGAAGCACACTACTATGCCAGATGAGATGACACTGAGTTATTGCCTAATAGAAATCCAACCCCTACTGAATTTTCCCACTTCGGTCTTTGCTATGGATATGTGTGCCACTAAGAGCTAAACACAACGGTAGCAAGTCCCCCTGCTAATTCCTCACAAAATGGTAAAAGATGCAAATTAAAATAAAAAAAGTAGAACGTTATTGTAGCCCTAAGAAGGGCTGTTGGGTTCTTTGAGAATCACTCCTGCCTAACAGTAAGCTAATAGAACACCCTAACGCTTTCCCTGACCAGCAGCAGCTCTCTCCCTAGCGGCATCCAGAGACAGAATGATCCGAGCAGCGCGGCCAGCGGCTAGTCTATCCCAGGGTCACCTGATCTGGCCAGCCAACCACTGCTATCGACGTGTAAGGGTACCACGTCATGCTGGGTGGAGTGCAGAGTCTCCTGGCTTGTGATTGGCTCTGTTTCTGGCCGCCAAAAAGCAAAACGGCGGGAGCTGCCATTTTCTCGAGCGGGCGAAGTATTCGTCCGAGTAACGAGCAGTTTCGAGTACCCTAATGCTCGACCGAGCATCAGCTCGGACGAGCATGTTCGCTCATCTCTAATGATAACCTATGCTAAAATTATCACATCATTCCAATCACTGCAAGTCCCCTTATCTCTTATAAGCTTTTTTTGCCCCATTTACATATTTGTGCCAAAATTTGTAACTTTTCCTTTTACCTAGCAAAGTTAGATGTGCATTTTAGATGTGAATTTGTTAGTCTGGCATCTGATATATCTTTAACGAGAACCTGTCACCAGTAAAATTGACACTAGGAGAGTAAGTAAGCAGCTCCTAGTGCTGCAACAGACGCAGCAGTGTTACACTGCTAGCATTATCGCAAACCTCCGATAACACTAGCAGACACTGCTGTCACAATTTTGGCACACATTGGGGCACATTTACTTACCCGGCCCATTCACGATCCAGCGGCGCATTCTCTGCACAGGATTCGGGTCCCGCCGGGATTTATGAAGGTGGTTCCTCCGCCGTCCACCAGGTGGCGCTGCTGCGCTGAAAATCATCTCAACGCGCCGGAATGCACCACCTCGGACCAGGTGAAGGTAAGCGCTTCCCGAGCGACACTTTTTCGTTTTTTAAATGCGGCGGTTTTTCCGAATACGTCGGGTTTTCGTTCGGCCACGCCCCCCGCTTTCCGTCGCGCGCATGCCGGCGCTGATGCGCCACAATCCGATCGCGTGCGCCAAAATCCCGGGGCAATTCAGGTACAATCGGCGCAAATCGGAAATATTCGGGTAACACGTCGGGAAAACGCGAATCGGGCCCTTAGTAAATGACCCCCATTGCTGTAAATTGGGGCAATTGTGGCCTAAATAAACCCTAGGCAAACATTTAGAAGAAGGTTGCAGAAGAATTTGTGTCTTTAGTGCAACTTTTTTTTAAAAAGGTGAAGAAAAACAACAGGCACACATGTCTCTAAGATAAATGAAACAAGTCCAAAACCCAGAAAAAGCCAAATAAGACAAAAATAAATTATTGCAAATGAGTGAAAAATAAGACTTGCATATTAATTTTACTGCTCACATGAACAGGTCTATTCTATTGACTTGGGGGTCATTATCGCCGCCTTTAAATAAATCTGGTAATGTATCCACAAAAAAATTCTAAGTTCAATTGAATCAGAATGATTATTCCACTAATTAAGTTAATGCTAATTTCTTATCAGGACTTGCAGTCCTAAAACATATAAACCCCAAGGAAATACAACATTTTTTGTATATGCAAAGAAAAAGAAAAAATAGACACACAACAGTAAACAATACATTATTGTATTTCTTCAAAATCAGCAGATCCAGCTCTCATTGTAATTCAAGGGTGTTCAATGCAGATTTCAATTGAGTACTGTTGTGGGATTAAAATGAACGCGCCTGCCAGACAATCGCCGCACGTTAATGGACGATTCATATTAATATTGTAAAGTAAAAAGGAAATACTTTAATGAAGCTCAAGAGGTGTTTTATCATGTCTCTAGTGTTTGCAGCATTATTTCAGTTCCTTGCTTGTATATAATTCTATGGCTTTGCTGAATTGACTATACAAAGCAATTTCCTTTTAATGTACTTCTCTTTTTCTCATCAAGTACCAATGCTTCTTGTCAACAGATTTTTTTTATCTGTTGCATTGCATTATACGTTTTGTAAGATTTTGACAAACCGACCTCTTTACAAGGGAGTAGCTGAACTTTAGAACACTTGATTACTGCAAAAAGATTTGGGTCAATTCAGGAGTGTTTAGTCAAATGGTTTAAAAAAATAAGCCAGTGATACGCGATCTCTTTCATTCACTTTGTCTTGGGGTTGACTCATTGAGAAAAAACGGTCCAGCTCAATCACTCCATTAATTTGCACAGCAACCTCTTTAAAGTGTATCCACATTTTCCGGTGTTTAGAATATATACAGTTTTTGAAGCCAAAAGCAGGTGCTGATCATAATGGGATAGGACAAATAATTGTGAGATGCTGCTCCTTCTCTTTTTTTCACTCCATTCCGTGTTTGGACATCACAACTGGAAACCAAACCATGTGGATGAACCCTCAAAGCAGCTAGTCATTTAACTAGTCATTAGCTCATATTTAAATTTTAGTTACATTTACATTTCTATCAATATTTACATAATATGAAGTAGTTGATTGGCTGTGTACTAACAGGCACTTGCTCTTAAGGTTAACATTTGGAACTACTCAGATCCTAAGCATTCACTTCCTTAAGATCCCAGGGTTGTGTAAGGACTTTGTAAGCCATCAATGATGCATGAGTGCTAATGCATGGCAACTGGAGTCATTATGAAGGTATTTGCTTGTGAGGCTATGGCTGACCTCATGTATAACAACTACCAGACATATTAGTCTCGCTTCTATTGGTGTGTGCAATAAATAAGTAAACATGGGGCAACAGAATGGAGGCATTTGCAAAATGATTTCCACATACATTTGTTTCTAGTGTATGAGCATTGAAGGCATGTAGTTCTGCAGTGTAGTTGTTCAGATAAAACAAAAGAGTTTTAGGGAAGCTGTTCTTAAAGCAGTAAATAGCAATAGGTGTATATTCTTTAAGTAAATAAATAGACCCTTTAAAGCATAGAGGTTATAAATGGACATACAGTACAGCGTACAGGCTGTGTACAATTATTTTCCTACCTTGTCTTATTTATGTCATAGAACATTATATGAAATTGTTTTGATTCTTATAAAAAGGACTATGTCCATAGAAAATTGGATGGGCTTCTTTTGTCACTTTTATATTGTATTTTGGCAGGTTTGATACTATCTGCAGTCCATCATTATTTCTTTATTACTTCTCAAGCGGCTGGACTGCTCTTTAGTAGTTGTTTTGGAATCTCCCTCAGAAAATATTTTAGAACATATCCCGAGGGCATACAAATCACAGTGTGCTAGTTGACAGAATTTCGAAAAAGATTCTTTGATTCCTGATGTTCAACCAGCAGAAGGATATTTCTGTCCTGTCAAGCGGCGGCTGATTGTGAATCAAATACTCCAACAGTGGATTAAAAAAGATATTGTACATGTTTAAAATTCCCCGTGCCACAATCACATGATCTACATTGAACGGCAGATTATAATCATGTCAAGCTCATTGCACAGCACATTTTTTACCATATAGTACACATATTATATGTTATATAAATAAATGAAAGCTAAAAGTCGGAAAGTGACTGAAAAATGATCACAGTAACAAGAAGACCTGCACTGCATAAAATAAACATGTCACTGTGCTGTGGTAGTAAAATCTGATAAGAGACTAGGATAGCATTTCAATTATTTAACATGTGTATAGGAAAGTCTACTATATGTTGGTCTTTTGGCAGTAAATTTGCTGTTTGCATGGGTTTCCTCCAGATCCTCCGGTTTCCTCACACACTCCAAAACATACTGGTAGGTTGATCAGATTGTGAGCCCCATTGGGGACAGGGACCGATTTGGCAAGTTCTGCGTAATCTCTGTGCGCTATATGAATAAAGGAATAATTATTATTAATTATTACATCTGCGAGTACAAATCTCTGTCTAAGGCTACATCTCATTTAATGGATACGTTCAGCATACATACCAAGAAAGATCTCTGCTTTTACGCAGGACGTATCCATAGACATATACAAGCAGATGGAGGCATCCTGTAGCTTCTGTCTGCACAGTATACCAGCAAGAAAGACAAGATTTAATGATGCAGCAAGCTAGATATTTCCATATAAGAACAGTTTCACCATTGGGGAAGCACCCTGAATATGGCTGCTGCCAATGTTGATGCCATCTCCTACTTTCAGGAGTGTTGGCACTGCATGAGGTATCCAATTGTATGAACATACACTGATATACATCCTAAGCTTCCATTGTAAGTACTCATCTGGAATCCAGCCAGAGTATTCCTACAAGGGAGGGCTAAAAATGAGCTATGAACGTATCCTAAGGAGCACCAGAGAAGATGATCTTTGTATGACATTTCGGTAGTTTCCTGATTTTTGACTCATAAAAGCAGCTTATTCAGCTTATTTTTGAATAGCTTGTTGGTCTTGTTGGTGAATTTATATTAGATACAGAGATCATGGATAATAGAAAGGCAGACAGATAGATAGATAGATAGATAGATAGATAGATAGATAGATAGATAGATAGATAGATAGATAGATAGATATTCCAACACACAAGGAAAGAAGAATTTGATCAGAAAGAGATTGACAGATACAGGCAGTCCCCGGGTTACATACAAGATAGGGTCTGTAGGTTTGTTCTTAAGTTGAATTTGTATGTAAGTCGAAACTGTATATTTTATCATTGTAATCGCAGCCAGAACTTTTTTGGCCTCTGTGACAATTGGATTTTAAAAATGTTGGGTTGTCATAAGAATCAATATTAACACTAAAGCTTCATTACAGACACCAGTGATAACTGTTATAGCTGTTTATTGTAGCCTAGGACTAAAGGACAATAAATTACCAATATCCAGAGGTCCGTTTGTAACTAGGGGTCGTATGTAAGTCGAGTGTTCTTACGTAGGGGACTGCCTGTATTCATATATTCCTTTACATTAGGAAATAAGCATTTATATAAGATGGGCAAGTAGATACTGTACTATTGCCATTGGCAATAGTCATCAGAGTCTCAAACATTTTGGGAAAACTGTGGAGGTACCTTGTTATGCAAAATGTATTCTATAAGGTTAAATACTTTTGTGTCTGTGTGCCCTGAAATCTATCAAATGCATATTCTCTGGTTTGCCATTAAAGGCATCATCCCTTGTATTATGTTTGTATTTTAAAGACAACACAAAAGTATTTAACATCACACATTACTATCAAACATACTTTTTTGTTACATATCCATTTTGATAACTTCTGATAATTGTAAAAGGCATTATTTTATGATGAGTAAAATCTATGCTTCCTTCTGTAGGCAATTGAAGATGGCATAGCAGAACAGCTAGCTGTTGTGAAAATACTGAATGTATCTGGCGGGGAAATTGCTGAGCAGTCCTCAACTGCTGACGCCTCTTGTATTAAAGATAATTTGGATACCTTAAATTCTCGCTGGAATACAATCAACAGAAAGCTACAAGAGAGAAGAAGAAGGTGGGTATTTCTCTATGTATGGGTGTATGTTTCTATGGAACCAAAAAGCCACATCTCAAACTTTTAATGATATGGTTGCCCATATCTAAATTATTTTTCTTCAGAAAGGTTCATCAACATTATCATCATAAGGTGTCCTAATGTGGTGGAAATACTGTTAAACTTCTATGTCTAATAAAACCACAAAAAAGGGGAAACAAAAACCAAAATGTAGAATTCATAAAATACCACTTTATTCAATCAATTAAAACACATCCATATAAAAAGACACAGAACATACACAGAAAAAGCCCACCAATGGTCAACTAACTAAATATACATGATAAATAGATCACAGTAACCTGTATAGAGGTAGAGAAGGTCTAGTCCTCAGAACAAGTCAAGGTATTTGCTTACAAACAAGTAATGCACATTACCCAGAGGTATAACAGAGGACAGGGGACACATACACAGGTATATACAGATCAAGGGTGGACACCACCAGACACGTGTTTCACCTTGCTTCGTCAAGGCTATATGTCTAATTCTTCTATGTCTAATGCCATAAGAAACATAACTCAAGCATTTCACAGTTTGTATTAAAATCAATATTTTAGCAAAGTAAAACATTAACCTGCAAGATCCTTGAGTGCAAGCCATATTCTTTGTAGCCACTCTGTTCACTGACTAATGACAGATCCTGAACTGCGATCTGTCTCTATTGTCACTTTTAATACTTTATTTGAATCAACAACTCCATTAATAGTACATTTGGGAATGGTTTCTTCAATCCATATATGTATTTATCTAATTGGGTACAAATTGCTTATTGAGAAAATATGACTAGATCGTACCCTACCACTGATCAAAAGTTTGTAAGATACTGGATACAGTAAGGGTGGATTTCCCATTTCTTGGGCCCAAAGAACATTTATGTCTGTGACTCCCCCTTAACGAACTCTTCTGTGTTGAATGGCCAAGCAGAAAGTCTGTCTTTCAAATGACACAGGAACAGTTTTGGAGTGATAAGTGCTTAGGGAGAACACTGGTTAGCATCCCATTTATTTTAACAGATAATCTGGGGGAATTACTGCAGGGGCCCAAGCAATATGTTGCCCTACTTTATGGGTAAATCTGCCGCTGAATAGAGTCTATTATACTGGTTTCCGGTGCTTATGTAATACTCTTTTAATAACTATGGACATTAACATGTGAGTGGACCCCATTATCAAGGATCATTTTCTTCCTTGAGCAACTCCTAGTTAGGAATTCCAACATTGCAAAAACTCAGTATAAGGTCTCAATATTTTTCTTTTTTTTCTTCTTGATTCAAAAATCCAAAAATCCCATGATAAACTTAACCAAAGTCTTAGAATATATTTAGTATGTGTAGTATAGGGAATAGGGTGTTCATAGCCAATGAATTAGTTACTAATACTTCTAGATCACCAAATTAAATATATAAAAAGTACAATAGAAGTTAATTAGTGTGTTTTCAGATACCTGAAGTTCGGTTCTTATTTTATTACAAATAAATATAGTAAGCCTCCACCAAACATATTTGATTTATATAAAAACTTTAGCTTTTTGAGCTTTTCAATGCTTGATTTAATAATTTCCTTTCTTAAATAACACACTAAAATTTGATGAAAAATATTGACTTGGCTCAAACAGCTTCTGCTATGTAGTAAAATAAATACAACGGTCAATACTTTTCTTTGTCTGTCTAAGCTGTTAGGAGCCATCTTTCTTTACATGACAGTCTTATTCAAGTATTTAATCCTCATGTGTCCTGGTAAATTCTGAATGATATTTACACATTTTTTCTGTTCATTGTTTATGGAAAAGTAATCTTTAGTGCCAGCCATTAATGGAAGAAATACTCATCTTTAATTCCCTTGCTCTACCCGATCCAACACTTACTGGATCCTTGCAGGACTCTACTGCAACCCAGCTTTGCTGTGATAAAACTAACTTTAATACTTACCACAAAAAGAAGAATAGTAAGTAGAAGATAATAAATTGAACTATATCACTCATCTTAATATGATGTTTTAGCCACACAGGGCCATCATCATGTCTAGATAATACATCCATACTAAACACAGGGAAATCCACATAGCAGACAGATACAGTCACTAATGGAGAACTCCCCTGTGTTTCCTGTGTAGCACCCTCATCATTAAGGGTATAGTAAAAATGTAAAAAAAAAAAAATCTAGAGAAGAGAAATTTGATTCCAAGGGTCATAATTATACATATGGATGTACATTGAATACTCATTGCATTCCTCAGTGGAAAATGATACTATGATGTAGATTAGAAGATGCTACTCCCTCTTGACATTGTCACCCTCATATGCATAAACTAAAACAAGAGCACACCTCTTACCCGCTCCAGGTTGGGCACACACTTGATAATCTGCCTAAGCCAGTGATGGCTAGATAATATTACTTGTTTGACCTGTTGGGAGCAGGAAGTATAGTTAGTTGGGACCAAATAATGCTTGGTTCAAATGATGCTATGTGTTGCCATTGTAAGGATACGTTAGATTCTCAACTGTAGGTGCATGGAATGGAATTCAGCATTGTTTTCCTCCTATGCAGTAGAATTGTGTCAGGGTTCGGGATCAGTGGACCTTTTGGACCCCCGTGGGAGATGGTACCAGCTGACACCTGGGACCGGAAGCTAAGTGGCACCTGGTCTTCACCAGAGCCCACCACAAAGCGGGATGGTCTTGCTGTGGCGGGGTGCTATTAGGTCACTCCACAGGAGTGACTAGCCCACGGTGGCTGCCAAGGTAGAGGTACCTTTGCAGGATATAGTCTCGAAGTCAGGCTCAAGCAGGCAGTCAGGGCAGGCAGCAGAGGTGCAAGGTCAAAGTCCAAATCCAGAATCAGCAACGGGAGGTCAATGCAGATGGTAACGGGAACACAGGAAAATGGAACAGGAATGCTGAAGCATGGGAAGACACAGGAGAAGGGGAATACACAGGAGCACGGGAACACACAGGAGCACAGGAACACAAAGGAATGCAGGAACAGGAACGCAGGTAAAGGAACAGACAGGGAGCTTTCTCTTCTCGCAATATGGCTTGAAGATCTGGTGTGGAATTATGGGAGCCGCCAGTCTTTAAGGAAACCGGTAAGTGGCCAGAACCAATCAGCGAAGCGCTGCCCCTTTAAATCCTCGAGTGCCAGCGCGCGCATACTAGCCAGGACAGGAGCCGGATCGTGGAGAGTTAAGTGCAGACTGAGGGACGAGGCAGCACCACAGAGAGGGGCACAGGTGTGCCAGCAGTCTGTGACATGGATCGCGGGAGCACCCTTGACAGAATGAACATCGCCAGCTGCCAGTGATTGGCTGCTGGTGATGTTCAATGTGTTTCCTACAGTGAAGTAACTATAAGGACAGTTGCATCACTGAGGACCTTCCTGAGCATCTTTGCATCCATCCTCAATATGCTATGATGGCCTTGGGTGAGCATTTAGGTTGCTTGGCGTGATGCAGCTTACTGCATCTTTTCATCCTATGTTTCCAGTATAAGATGTATACTCTTCAGACAGAGGCAAAAGGATGCTTTGATACAGTGTATGCACAGTTTTCCCCTCTAATGCCATCTCCATGCCAAATGGGTGGGGAGTGGTGTGAAAGGGGCATAGTCGCACATTAGCTTTAGTTTTTGCCATTTGCTGACAGAGGCCAGCGTAGAATTTATCCGGCCGCATGATTATGCACTGCATATAATGAGAGACTGGAGCATATGTCTGTGGTGTTTGGACACCAAAAGCTATCTAAAGTTGTTTTACAGTGCAAACTAGCAAAATAAAAACATATTCAAGAGGTTAAAAACAAGAATGTAACCTCGATCCATAAAACAATGTAGAGTGGGGAAACACTAATGAACTGCCATCACAGAGAGATATTCTCTGCCTACGTGTATCAGGGTAGATTTTGCAGCAGAACACTTGCAGCAATCCTTGAAATTGACCTGAAGCTTTTAGCTGCGGCAAACATTGGGGTAAACACTTATTTGTAATGCATGAGCCACGTTCAACTTAAAAAGTGATGTTTTGAAGGCCCCTTCAACTATAAATGGAGGATAGATGTCTTAGGTTCTGTTGACTTTCGTGCAGGAAGCTTCAATGGGAGTGACTTTACCATATTCCATTCCAGTGCTATTGTTAACACCAACACAACAAATAACCTGGGAGAACCCTATGCATTATTGTCAGTTATTTAATTGCAGGTAAATATAATAAGAATCATCTACAATATACAGTATGTACTCCAAATCCAGCCATCGGTGCTAAATAGATCTGCAGTAACAAGCTGACTACCTAGATCTTAAAGCTTTATGACCCAAGTAAAATCCATGTTCCTAGGGATAAAAACACTTGCTAATTTATTGTTGTGTTTAGTATTCATTAAACATTTATGGCAAAATATGTTTAAGTGTTTGAAGTTCACTTTTCTGCTGCAGTGCAGAGACGCCACAGGCATTATTAACATCTCATCACTTCGGAAATTTCAGGTGTCCATATTATTGTCTAGTGCTGCAAAAGGGAGGATGCTGCCTATGCTAATATCATTTTTTAGTGGAGAGGCAGCTCTTAAGGCCAAGGTAGATATACAGTACAGACCCAAAGTTTGGACACAACTTTGCATTCAAAACGTTTTCTGTATTTTCCTCACTATAAAAATTGTACATTCACACCATAGGCTTCACAATTATGAATTAACACATGTGGAATTTGGAACAAAGTGTGAAACAACTGAAAATATGTCTCATCCTAGTATTATATTAGTAACCACGTGACTTCTGCACAACCCTGCCACATTTATAATGCTAGAAATCCCACTTAGTAAACCTGACAGGGCACACCTGTGATCTGAAAACCTTTTCTGGTGACTACCTCTTGAAACTCATCAAGAAAATGCCAAGAGCTCGCAATAATCAAAAGCAAAAGGTAGCTACTTTGAAGAACCTAGCGTATAAGACATATTTTAAGTTGTTTGACATTTTTTGTTAAGTATATAATTCCGCATGTGTTAATTCATAGTTTTGATGCCTTCAGTGTGAATGTACAATTTTTATAGTCAAGAAAATACTAAAAACTCTTTGAATGAGATTGTGTGTCCAAACATTTGGGCTATATATGTATATATATATATATATATATATATATATATATATATATATATATATGTATGTATATATATATATATATATACATATATATATATATATATATATATATATATATATATATATATATATATATATCTTTATTCTTCCATACACAGAGAAAGTAAGCATGGACCCTGCAGTCTATGAACATCCTCCATAGACTGTGTTACACTATACAGCTTGGCATCATCTGCAAAAAGTGACAGTGCTGTTAATTCCTACCTCTATATCATTAATAAATATATAAAATAGTAGTGGGATAGTATAATGACCCAGAATAGATTTGAATGTCTCCCATTTAACATTAGTATCATCATGTGACAGTATCTGATCCCAGTCTATATCCTGTAGTGCATCCCTGAATTTCTGGAAATTAGGCTTCTTACAATTCAATGTTTTTGCTTTTTAAGTCTAAGAAGAAATAATTATGTTATGATCACTGTTTCCAAGGGTTTCACAGACACTGACATTTTGGATAATTTCCATATTGTTAGAAATCACAATGCCCTCTTCATTGACCACTGTCTAGTTCACAATCACTTTTAAGTCACTTCTGACAAAGAGACATAGACCACCTCCTCTCATATTTGCCCTGTCTTTCCAAAAGAGTGTAAAATCTTGAATATTTATACCCCAATCATGTGATGCATCAAGCCATATCTCCGCTATACCAACAACCTCTAACTGTTCCTCTAATCCCAGAGCCTCAAGCTCGCCCATTTTCCCTGGAATTCTTATGGCATTTGTGAACATGCACTTAATTTTCCACAGTTATTTATTTGATTTAGAGTAATTTTACTGGCACATATATCCTCACTATTGTTTTGAAACTTGTGTATATCCCTATCCACTGCCTTACAACCCCCCACCACCCACCAACTTAGGCTGCCCCCTCTCTGACTTGTCTACCCTTTTAGTGTATTCCTTATCCCCCTCCCCAATCCTAGTTTAAATACTCCACCACCCATGCTCAGATCTTCTCCCCCAGCACAGCAGCCCCCCTTTCACTTAGGTGCAAGTTATCTGTGGAAAACAGCTTGTACCCATATGAAAAGTGAGCCCAGTGCTCTAGGAACCCAAATCCTTCTGCTCTACACTAGGATCTGAGCCATGCATTTAAGCTCCCACTGTCTTCTCTGTGTAGCGCATTCTGGAGAATACTACCTTGGAGGTCCTTACCTTAAACTTTGAACCTAATTCTTTAAAACTATTCTTTAGAACCCTCCACCTACCATCTATTCTGTCATTGGTTCCAAGATGGACCACGACAGCTGTGTCATCCGCATCCCCTCCCAGTAATTTATCCACCTTTTCTACAACATGCCGAACCCTGGCACCAGGGAGACAGCAAACCATTCGATTGAGGCTTTATCTTGATGAAAAATTATTCTATCTGTCTTTCTGATTGTAGAGTCCCCATACAACCACTAACTGTCTTGGCTTTCCTGCACTACCACCCCCACTACTACTAGCTGGGCTGCTTCCCCAGCTTTTAGGTAGAGCAAGATCCTCTAGGACTGCCATTTCTGACACTGAAATCCTTACATTATTGTACAATTCAGCAATTTTGCTCGGGTATTTAGTCTGAATTGGCCTTCATTTTATTATACC
This sequence comes from Engystomops pustulosus, assembly GCF_040894005.1. Classification (NCBI taxonomy): domain Eukaryota; kingdom Metazoa; phylum Chordata; class Amphibia; order Anura; family Leptodactylidae; genus Engystomops; species Engystomops pustulosus. The sequence continues at coordinate 108,116,998 of NC_092412.1, read as the reverse complement.
CCTTTCTACCATCTCTATTTACAGTAACCCAGCTATCTACCCCATCCTTGGTTTTCTTCTCCACCCTCCACTTCTATCCTGCTAGTTGCTTGCTTAGTGAGCAGAACACTCCTCTCAAGATTGTAATTTGCTCAGAGATATGCAATATCTTTCTCCAGATAACTAACTCGAGCTTCCAGGACACAAATATGAGCACCTCTGTCGTAGCGGTATTCACCCTGCCTTGAACTCCTGCTCCAGCAGTCTATACATACTACAGAGTGTGCACTGGAGCATACCACCAATCTTGCCAGCCATTTACTTGTTACAAAACTGAGATGAGTGTATAAATCAAGAGATAAAAAATGAAGATTACTTACAGTTCTTCGGACACCTCTTTTTTGAACTCCACTTGTTTGAACTCAACTTCTTTAAAATCCACTTATGTTCACAAGCCACTTAGAAGCACAAGCCAAGTTGAGCAAACTCAAAACTGACTTGCTATCCCTTAATTTATCACTTTTGCAAATTAATCCCTCCTCCCAGTTAGCAAACCAGGAAGAAAGGAAAATAAAGCTATTTAAAATGTGGCACTAAGAAAAGTGCCTTGCTAGTGTTTATTTGTTTGCACAATCAACAGATTCACTCTTAGCACACACAAAATCTGTTTGTTTAAACTCCAATTATGTTCACCAGCCAAAATGAGCAAGGTCAAATTCTGAAGATTCTACTAGAATCTGAAGCATAAAAAAAGAATCTTGAGATGGATATAAGACATGTTGAAACACTCAACTCTGGTACCTCAACTAATAAAATAAAACACATCGATAAAACACACAGTCAGATTTGCTATGTCACTGCTTCCCCAAGGATCAAGAGTCTGTCTTATCCATAGCATTGCTGCTGTCTCTTCTACATGCTGCATGCTGGACAGGAAGTGCATCTGTCTGAAGTGCTCTCTGCCTCCTGCCCCTCCCCCTGCAGTGCAAAAGAAGCTATTTATGTGGCATAGTCAGGAGTTTATGGTTGTATTCAGAGGAAACCAAAATGTAAACACCAGGACTGATTGAGACAGCTTGGAATTGTATCTTATATTCCAGAAAACTTACATACAAGCTTTGATAAATGTCCACCCATGAGAGTATGAAATACATTTGTAAATCTGTCTACAATGTGGTCATATATTAATTCCCTTGGGACCAGTATTTTGATATTTTTAGCACTAGATTCAATGCTAATTCCACTACACGCTCCCTCTACTATCCGCAGCCAGGGAAGGAATAGTTACAATGCAGGGCTGACTGTAGTTATGATGCATATAAGGTCACTGGTCAAGGGTCATGGACCTAAGTCTAAAGACAGTGCCTTTTGCTCCCATATTTTCACATGAAATCATAATTGTAAAGCAATGGTTCTCTATAATAGAACATTATAATGTAACTGAAAACAGCTCCTTGGTGATCTGTTAGCTCAATACCCCGGATGATATCAAGTACAATCCAGGGGATTTAGTAGAACAATTTCTCAGTTGTAGCAATAGTAATTGAAGCTTATTGTTATGTAAAAGCATAAATATATTTTTTTACATATTGCCGATAAAGACTGAAAAATAAGCTTCTATTTTATAGAGTTTTTATAGTGTTTTTAGAGTAACAAAAAAAATCTAAAGAGTCTGGGAGAATTACAAATTGCTTAAAACGCAGTAAGTGAAACTAATGAAAAGGAACGAGAAAACAGCAGGGCAGATTTGGGAATCAATACAAGTTGAACCATATGCCACTTAAAAGACTTTCTTTGAGCATTCTTGTATTGCGACGCAACTATTAATCATGCCTACTTTCATTTTCAATGCAATAATTATTACTTATCAGTCCTCCACCTGTTCCCTATTACCAGCCCTCGTTACATGAAGAGTGAAATGGAGATTTATTTTTGGCCTCACAACAGGATCTGTAGGGCGACATACTGTATGCCATATTTCTTCTTCGATGTTTCCAGATATCAGCATGGCTTCTGTTTGACCTTGGTGTCTGTTTATTAGTAATAATTTACTCGCCCATTAGAAAGTGCAAGGGTCAGCAAACAAACACTTTTACCCCCAAGTAAGACTAGTCAATGAGTTGATAAATACAGATTTAGACTCCATTAGCATACCGGCAATGAGCTGTTGGTTCATTGCAAATTCAATATAGAGCCATTTTGTAAATACATGGGCAGATAGAGCTGAAAGGCTTCATTGAATGATTTAGCTTATGCGTTCGGATATATTGTATGAAGGTTTTAGACATCAAATGGACTGAACTGCAGAAGTACCAAGGTCTGTACTCTTTAATGCTGTAGAGAAGATATCTGTTATATATGAACTGTTATAAGTGTGAGACATGCTTTTTGTACATCACTTGTGAAGTGAATATTATATAATGTACTACAGGAAATGTGCTGCTGTAGAATCCTTCATTTTGCATTGAAATAGGTATCTATTTATCAATAGTTTAGCTGTTAGCTTAGATTGCTAACAGTCCATTAACATTTTCTAGATTTGTTTATATGAGCTGGAAGAGGAATGATTGCTAATTAAAGAGGAATTCTCGGTTGATTTTTGATACCATATAGTGGTTACAGAAAGCACTCAAACTCCTTTAAATGTTTCACTCTTTGTTTCATTTCAGCCAATAGGTAAGATCAAAAGTTCTTTTTTTGCTCATAATGAATCACCCCATCTTGACAGAAAAAAAGAAATGTAGGTATTTTTGATAATTTATTAAACAATTAAAAACTGAAATGTCACATGGTCATATTCAGACCCTTTGCTGTGACACTCATATTTAACTCACATGGTGTTCATTTGCTTCTGATCCTCTTTGATATGGTTTTACTCCTTCATTGGAGTCTAGCTGTGCTTAATTGAACTGATTGCATTTGATTAGGAAAGGCACACACATATAAATAATACCTCACCTTGCATGTCGGGGCACAATAGAATCTAAAAGCTCTAGACATGCAGTAGGGAGTGTACCAATGGAAGGTTCTCCTCAGGACAAGACATATGAAAGCCACATACAGTTTGAAAAAAAAACACATGAAGGACTCCCAGACTATGAGTAATAACATTCACTGGTCTGATGAGACAAAAAATTAACTTTTTGGTGTTTAATTTAAGCGGTATATGTGGAGAAAATCAGGCACTGCTCATCACCTGCCAAACCCAACAGTGAAACATGGTGGTGGCAGTGTTATGCTATGTTATGATTAAAGCAGCTAAATTCAGACATATCCTGGATAAAAACTTCTTCTAGAGTGATCCAAATGTTTACTTTTCAATAATGTCCCTAAGCACACAGCTAAAATAACAAAGCAGTAGCCTCAGAATAACTCTGTGACCATTCCTAATGGGCCCAGCCATAGCCCTGACCTAAACTCAACTGAGCATCTCTGGAGAGACTTGATAATGGCTTCCACCAATGTTCACCATCCAATCTGAGTGAATTGGAGGGGACCAACAAGAAAGAATAGCAGAGGATCCTAAAATCTTGAAAAACTTGTCGAATTATTCCCAAAAAGTCTCAGAATACTAGCTCAAATGATGCTTCTACTCAATACTGAGCAAAGGCTATGAATACTTATGACCATTTCTGTTTTTTTCTGTTTTTTTTATTTTACAAATTGGCTTCAATGAAAAAAAGAGTGAAACATTGAAAGGGGTCTGAATAGTTTCTGGACCCACTATATGCATCAGTAGCAAAGTATCTAGGGGAGATCAATAAACATCTTCCATCAGCACTTGATGTTCCATGCAGCTGAAAAATTCTTTGGCATAATTTGCACTTGGAATTACGCCCCAACACATTTATGTCCCTTCATGCCCACTGACCTAACAATGAGTCAATATCATTCTCATTAGTCCAGCTTATTCATGATTGTGAAGCAAAGCCGCACTATCCAAGACTTGTGCTTCCTAGTTCTGGCACCCCCTGCAATGAGATGAGGAGTATGAGATACTCCTATACACATGACTCACAGCCTGTATAATTATGTGACACTCCTGGTGTTGACTCCTCTATGTGCTTCCTGGTGCTGGCGACCCCTGCAGCCTGTGTATATAAGATACTCCTATACACATGACTGACAGCCTGTATAATAATGTGGCACTCCTGGTGCTGCTGCCTTTATGTGCTTCCTGGTGCCCTGTGCAGCCTGTGTGTGCATGCGATAGTCCTATACATATGACTGGCAGTCTGTGTAATGATGTGACACTCCTGGGGCCTGCTCCTCTATGTGCTTCATGGTGCTGGGGCTCCCTGCAGCCTTTGTGTTTATGAGATACTCCTATACACATGACTGACTACCTGTATAATGATGTGGCATTCCTGGCGCTACTGCCTCTATGTGCTTCCTTGTGCTGTCAAGCCCCTCCAGCATGTTTTTTTGTATTTGATACTTCGTTACACATGACTAACAGCCTCTATAATGATGTGGCACACCTGGTGCTGCTGCCTCTATGGTGCTTTCGAGCCCCTCCAGCCTGTTTTTGTATGTGATACTCCTTTACACGTGACTGGCAGCCTGTATAATGATGTGACACTCCTGGGGCTGCTGCCTATATGTACTTTCTGGTTCTGGGGGCCACGCCCCCTGCAGCCTGTGTGTGTGTGAGATACTCCTATACACATGGCTGACAGCCTGTATAATGATGTGACACTCCTGGTGCTGGCTCCACTATGTGCTTCCTGGTGCTGGTGCCCCCTGCAGCCTGTGTGTGTATAAGATACTCCTATACACATAACTGACAGCCTGTATAATTATGTGGCACTCTTGGTGCTGCTGCCTCTATATGCTTCCCGGTGTCCCTTGCAGCCTGTGTGTGTATGTGATACTCCTTTACACATGACTGACAGCCTGTATAATGATGTGACACTCCTGGTGCTGTCTCCACTATTTGCTTTCTGGTGCTTGCTGGCACCCCCTGCACCCTGTGTGTGTATGAAAAACTTTTATACACAAGACTCACAGCCTGTATAATGATGTGACACTCCTGGTGCTGGCTCCACTATGTGCTTCCTGGTGCTGGTGCCCCCTGCAGCCTGTGTGTGTATAAGATACTCCTATACACATAACTGACAGCCTGTATAATTATGTGGCACTCTTCGTGCTGCTGCCTCTATATGCTTCCTGGTGTCCTTTGCAGCCTGTGTGTGTATGTGATACTCCTTTACACAGGACTGACAGCCTGTATAATGATGTGATACTCCTGGTGCTGGCTCCACTATTTGCTTTCTGGTGCTTGCTGGCACCCCATGCACCCTGTGTGTGTATGAAAAACTTTTATACACATGACTCACAGCCTGTATAATGATGTGACACTCCTGGTGCTGGCTCCACTATGTGCTTTCTGGTGCTGGTGCCCCCTGCAGCCTGTGTGTGTATAAGATACTCCTATACACATAACTGACAGCCTGTATAATTATGTGGCACTCTTGGTGCTGCTGCCTCTATATGCTTCCCGGTGCCCCTTGCAGCCTGTGTGTGTATGTGATACTCCTTTACACATGACTGACAGCCTGTATAATGATGTGATACTCCTGGTGCTGGCTCCACTATTTGCTTTCTGGTGCTTGCTGGCACCCCCTGCACCCTGTGTGTGTATGAAAAACTTTTATACACATGACTCACAGCCTGTATAATAATGTGATACTCCTGGAGCTGGCTCCTCTATTTACTTCCTGGTTCTGGTGCCCCATGTAGCATGTGTGTATGAAATACTCCAATACATATGTTTAACAGCCTGTATAATGATGTGACACTCCTGGTGTTGGCGCCCCCTGCAGCCTGTATGTATATGAGATACTCCTATATACATGACTGACAGCCTGTATAATGATGTGACACTCCTGATGCTGGCTCCTCTATGTGCTTCCTTGTGCTATAATATATAATTGTATAAAATGTATAAGTTTACTATAAATGTATATAGTTTGTATATATTTATGTATAAATATATATACAGCCACTGATAAATATGCAGAATTTATAAATCACTGCTAATCATTTTCAGCCTGTGAAAGATGAAAGATAATAAATTCTGCTCTTGTTCCCAACTTCTTGATTTAAGATATTGAATCTCCACTTTAAAACCGGGAGCCATTCCTGGTTGAATTGGTGCATCTCTTTGATGTCTGATAATAGATCTAACTCCGTTGCAGAAATGTTTTTAGATAAATGTCAATGCTGGTCATGTAAATACCCATCAAAGCAATATTAAGCTCATGAATATGATGAGATCTATAATGTTTCTGTATATTTTTGGTCGTGTCTCAATTGAGGCATATTTAATTTGTAGAAATAACATCCTGATAAAATGCTTCTGTGTGTCAGCTAAATGTGTTTTCCTTTAATTTATGTCATCACTTTATAAAGTAACACATTATACTCTCATCTATGCTCTCTGCTTTTTGACACTTTAGAGAAAATAACCTGGAAGATTATTAACACATCATTCTGTCAATTGAAGGATACTGCCAATTTATGGAAAGAATATTATTTGAATTTATCTTTTGGGGCAGTGACACATGGATTGTGTCAGCAGAGAAACTTCCATTGCAGAAAAGAAGATCAATTTAACCCTTTCTCACAGGGCCAACATAAATATACTTCAGCCAGTCATGAAGGGTGTATGTAGAGACCTCCCTCCATATGCGACGGGTATCAGATGTGTTGACACCTGTCAGCACTGGTACTAGCCACAGCAGCTAACCTTTTTTGGCTTCTAACATATCTGCTTCTGAGCACCACCATCTTTAAATGGTGATTTATTTGGAGGGCGCCATTCTACACATTTTCAGCTGTAAAGACAGACTGTAAAATAGAAGCAGTATATTTACAATACACTGCAATACAGTTTTATTGCAGTACATAGTATAAGTGACCAGAGCCCCTAGGGCAGTTATGGTGAACCTTTTTGAGACCGAGTGCCCAAACTACAAACCCACTTATATAAATAGAAAGTGCCAATATGGCAATTTAAGCAATTCTTACCTGTTTTGTCACAGCTTTTAAATGTATTGGCGTCCTGAAGACACCAATACAGTTGAAAGAAAGAGGAGAAATTCAGATTATTATTGCAACTTCCTTCAAGGGTACCCTGAAGAGGAAGAATTCGGGGGCCCATAGCAGGAGCTCCAATAATAACACAGCCTTTTCTGCACCTCTTTGCTCCTCCTGTAGTCCTTGGCAGCTAACGGTGTGAGGTGATCACAGCACATCCTCGGTCACCAGAGACTGCAGGATGAGGTTTTGACTCCTTTCTGGAAACTCTGTGCTGGGATGGTGGCCTGGGTGCCCCAGAGAGTGCTCCAAGTGCCACCCGTTCGGCACCACTGCCCTAAGTATCACGTACCATATAAGGGCTGAAAAAATATTTAAAACAAGGTTTCAAACAATAAAAAAATTAAAAATAATAAAAAAGTAAACATTCAAATCACCCCATTTCCCTACATATATGTATTCCCTTTTGTTAATAAAAAGTGATCAAAATGTCATACAGTTTTCCAAAGTGGTACAAATTAAAATGACATCTCATCCAGTAAACAATGACTCCTTACACAGCTCATTAAACTGAAGTATACTGAGTGTCATACTATGGCGATAGAAGGCGTTTTTTAAATGCAAAGTTTTTTAAATGCATTAAGACATAACAAAAATATGTGAATTTTGTGTCCCTGTTTGTGTACTGATTCAAACAATATAGAAGTGGTAGTGAAAGCCGTAAAAATAAAACCCATCAGTCCACCACCTTTGGAATTTTTTTCCAGCTTCCCAGTACATAGCACAGAATATTAAATTGTGACACTAGAAAATACAATATTTCTTGCATAAAATAAGCTCTCATATAGCTTTGTAAACAAAAAAGCAGTGGATTGCATTTACTATTCATTAGGGGACAAGGGATGTAAAAAATTCCCCTCTCTAACAGCTTTGTCTTAAAAGTCTGATGGGGGCATGAATGCCCTGTAGCTGAAATGGAACCTGTCACCAGGTTTTACCCTTCTAAACTACTAGACCCCTCAGGAAAAGTATGAAATGATCATTCTAAATTCACTCTTACATGCGAAATTTCACACGTTTACCTCTGAAAAATCTCCTCCATTGTCAGGCTAATGTGATTCTTCTTACCTCTTTTTGACTTGTGATGTAATTTTAGCAGATCCATCCGTAGCTTGCATTTCCAAAAATGATGTATTTAGCTGCCTGTATATGTGGTTCTATAGCTCAGAAAGCCATACAATGTGATCTGCAAGATCAGATTCTTATATGTAATACGGTGCAAAAAGAATGTTTCTAGGTGCTATGCAACAGGAGATAGGGGTTTCTGAAATGACACTACCACTGAGTTTGGGGCAGATTCTTTATAGATACTGTAATCTGGTGAGATTCCACATAAAAGAATGGATTCTAGAAAGGATGTCTCTTACCCTACTTGTAGGTGCTAGCAGTTTAGAGGGGTTAAACTTTATATCAATAAAAGAGGCAAAAATTTATATCAATACATAATATACAAAAAGTGCCAACGCAAGCACTTTATTGTATATTATGTATTGATATAAATTTTGTAACATGGTTTTTGTACACTTTTATTGTCTTTGTTTATCTATCATGCGCTTAGTATTCATTGCATGGGGATGGGACTGCACTTGTGGTGTTCCCATTGATCATGCAATTTTCCTCCCATTGATCATGTGATTTCATTCACACTCATCTTGGGACCCCCTCCCACTCACTGGGGGTCATTTACTAAGGGCCCGATTCGCGCTTTCCCGACATGTTACCCAAATATTTCCAATTTGCGCCGATTTCCCCTGAATTGCCCCTGGATTGTGGCGCATCGGCGCTGGCATGCACGCGGTGGAAATCGGGGGGCGTGGCCGAACGAAAACCTGACGGATTCGGAAAAACCGCCGCATTTAAAACAAAAAATGTGTCGGGAAGCTTGCACTTACCTTCACTCAACCCGGCTCGGTGTATTCCAGTGCGTTCCGATGCTCTTCAGCGCAGCAGCGCCACCTGGTGGACGTCGGAGGAGCTGCCTTAATAAATCCCGGCCTGACCCGAATCCAGCGCAGAGAACGCGCCGTTGGATCACGAATAGACCGGGTAAGTAAATCTGCCCCATTATGTGACCCCTTCCATTTGTATATAAACAAAGTGTATTCACAAATAATCAGAGTCTGATCAGGGTGAGATCAGGATTTGGTCAGTGAAAATCTAACATTATTCATCAGAGTTCAATCAGTTTTGTAGCCAGAGTTTGTTCAGTGTCTCTGTTTTACATGTGCATTTTTGGTGTTTCCAATGCATTTTCAATGTGTTTTTCACATGCAGACAATGCACATGAAAAAGACTCAAAACTGAGGACTATCTGTTCTATGGCAATTCATCAGTTAAAAACACATTGCGCTTGCATTGCACTTGCATGTGCCTCAGAGTGAAATGTGTTTTGATGCATCTCCATAGACTTGTATGGAGCGTTTTTCACACACGTGACTTGCAAAAGTGGAGCATGCCGAGATTTAAACACACATTACAAAAAGCGTGCATGTGTGCGTGAAAAAAAAGTGAAAGGGGCCTTAGCTCCCTAACTTAGGCTAGCTGGTTGCCCAATCAAGGAGTGTGCATTATCGTGGCGCACCAGATCAATGGGGTGGAATGATTTAGCAGTCGAAGGGATTTCATTGTATTTTCTTGTGTATGTATGTGTATTCTTTTTCACGTCAGTCTGTGCACCTGTTAGGCCTTAGGCCCCTTCCACACTAGCGAGTGTGATGCGATGAACTCGCATCACACTCGCAACGCAAGCTGCCGGGAACGCACGGCCCGAACGCTGCACCGCGGGAGTGAACTCAGCATGTCAGTTCACTCCCGCGGTGCAGCGTTCGGGCCGTGCGTTCCCGGCAGCTTGCGTTGCGAGTGTGATGCGAGTTCATCGCATCACACTCGCTAGTGTGGAAGGGGCCTTATTGTGTGAATTTACTTCTCTTGATGTAAGTATGTTATATATTAAAAAAAAAAGACTGATGTTGCACTGAAACCCAGTGAACTGTGTTCTAAGTTCTAAGTTCTGACCTGATCTGGAACCCAGTCTCTGGCCTGATCCAGTAATCCTATAAACCAGTGTGAAATGTGCCCTGTATTTAGCCCTGCTTAACCCCAGCCACAGCCAGAGTTGTGTACCTCTAGCCTGAGTCGGGAACTATGTGTGTTATATTATTCGTTTGAAACACTGACTATATATATATATATATATATATTGATGAAAATCTAGAGCGAAATCTATTGTTACTAGCATACCATAGGTAAAAATAAAATGAAAATAGTCAATATTAGAAGAGGCACAAGTTTCTCCATGGGTAGGCACTTCTGGCGTCCCTGCCCCATGCCTGCATATGCAACATCACTGCCAATGTATGGGCAGAGGAGTAGTTGCGATTAAAGCCCCTTGTACCATCCAGTACACTTAGAGGTAATTGTGCAGCGGTAGATACTGCCTGGATAGGCAAGGGTTAATATTATTTAATGTTTATCATCCAATGATGTTTTACCATTGTAACTGGAGTGTGTTTGGAGAGGGAGATCACCTGACCAGGGATTAACAAAACCCTTAGTCAGGGGAGGAGTTAGAAGAGAGTGAGGAGAGGAGAGTTCCAGAACCTCCTGAGAGGAGGAGGTGAGAACTCTGTGTAGAGAGCACACCTGCTACTAGCCAAGAGTGAGAGACCTGGTATCAGTCCACTTTCAGGGCTGTTACTGAACAATACCCAGGATTGTTGCACCAAACAACCTGTGTCATTGCTGTGTCTCGAAAAAGTGCCTGTATACCCCAGGAGATAACTACCCTGCTACCTAATTCCCTTACAATTATATACAGTAAATATAATGCATTATTGTGTGCATTATATATGAGCAAAACCTTTATGTATTGAATCTCAATACATAGTCTGATGATTTAGCTTTAAGGTGTAATAGTTAGAGAAGGTAACCTTTTCGTACCGGGATGTTACATTCTACAGCAATGATTAAAAATTCTGGAGTGAAACATATTGCGCTCTAGCATTAACTTTACAGTGGGTAAAACCTGTTAAAACAATAGCAATGAAAATAAGATGCGGAAAGTAACAGAACTGCTCAGCTATGTAATAGTCATTTCATTTCTTAGTGTAACAATGTTTAGCTAAAAAATATCAGCAATGAAAAGCATGACTGTTCTTGATGGAGATAAGAATCTCAGTGAGTGGTTCAAATCCCATTATCCTTGCACAGAAGCAGTGAATTCTGAAACCATGAATTCACATTCTCTGGGGGGAAGATTTTTCTTATTCTTTAAGGAAAACTAAAGCTTATGAGTTCTGTTTGGAAGAGTAAGAGGAAGTTTAATGATGCATTTAGTGGAAGGGGAGAGCTTCCCAGCTCCACTGATTCAGGATTGAATAATTTTATGGCAAGTAACATGCTGAGGACATTCAAATGCCTATTATTTTTCTACCTGAGCATCTAAAACCTGAAGACAGGTTTTTCACATCACTGCCAGCCAGAAGCGCCTAGAGTCCGGCCATGTGACAAAGACAGAAACCAGCAATTCTGCAGTCATCAATAGCTGTCAAACACACAGCATCTTACAGCAAAAATACACACACATCATACAATAGCAATCAAATTCACACATACTACAAGCACAATGCAACTGCAACTATATACACTTTCTGCACATTCCACACAGATGCATTTAAGCACATAAATACTATTCATGGGACAAACTCACAAATACAATAGAAAGAACACATTCTGTACACACCATACAAACACATACCACATAAATCAAACACAAGCCTACTGCATATACCACATAATAGCAATCTAACACATACATAGCTCAGCCACAACACAATAGCAATCAAACACATACATGTTGAGCATATCCGACAATAGTAATCAAACATATACCGAGCATACCACATAATAGTACACACATTGGGGCATATTTACTAACCCGACCAACGGAGTTCACCCGAGGTGCATTGTCTGACCGGAATGCACTCTGCCGTGATTCATTAAGATCATGCGCCCGATATTCTACATGTGTTGTTCCCCTGCTCAGGTCCGCTGAAGATCACCATCTTCTTCCTGGTGCATGTAAGTGTTTGATCTTGCGACACAATTTGAACGTTAAATTCCGTGCTCAGTCAGATCATACGATGGTCCGCCCCATGATTTCGTCGCATGAAAGCCAGCGCAGCTACGCCACAATCCAATCGCCTGCACCACACAGTCCCCTGCCAAATACCTGTCACAGTCACACAAAACCCAAAAACGACGGGAAGTGCGATCCTTAGTAAATAATCCCCATAGTGCACTATACATAACTCAAGAGCATTCAAGCATTAAAAACTGTAACAATACACATATTATGCACCACATACATTAGCAAATGTATACATATCGTACACACAACATAATCACACACATACTGTTCACATGGTTCTATATCAAACTCACATACTGTACGGACCACAATATACAGTATCACCCTCACATACACTACACAGCCCACTATAGCAAACACATATACTGCATGAACCACATTATAGTAATAAAACACACAAATACAATAAATATAAAAGATGATAATAAAAAGATCATAATAAGAAATGGATACATATCTTGCACCCCCAACAGAATATCAATCTCACATTCTGTACACACCCCACATTAGCAATCAAAGACAAATGTACACACCACACATTTTCACACAAAATACTTTAACCAAAATATAATAGCAACCTTACCTGCTATACACACCACACAGTAGAAAACATACACACACAACGTACACACCACAAAAAAGTAATCAAATCCACATACCGGTAATAACAATTTAGTACACTTTTATACCACACTTTTATTCTCTGCAATAAAAGTAGAAAAACTCATTTGACTTCTGTTTTTTAGTTATACACTTTTTCTTTTTAATTCACTCTTTACTATTTTGTTAATTTGTTTTAAATGAAATAGTCTAAGGCCGTCAAGGAGTATTTTGAATACAGAGAATCATTTTTTTTCTAACTAATGGATAAAGATAATATTATGATATTTCAATGGTATTTAAATGTTAATAGCTTGGTTGATATTTACTGTGAAGTTCCAGACAATATAGCCAAAAAGTTTAATTATTTATCCACATTGTGTTTTTTGATGACTGTGACATTTTCAATCTTTTCCACCGTACTTTTATGAATAATAAAGGAACATTTCACAAGCATTTCATTGAATAGTTTACCAAGACTCCAGTGAAATCTTTAGGAGCATGAACGTTAGAATACTACAGTATGATCCCTTACAGTGTGATCCATTTCACACAGCCGTTATGAGGGTCGTGATCAGGTCGTATGATTTGCAACCAAATTACAGCCCCCATAGACTTCTATGGCTCTCAGAGCACATGGTGTGTGTCACCGCACCACCACCGAGTTGGGCGGCCATGCCACAAAATATAGATTTGCGTTGTGGCCACTCATCTGCCTATAGAGGGAGGAGGGGGGAAGAGCACTTTCCCCTCCCACCTCCTCCTCTGGTCCCAGCGAGAAATGCAGCAGTTACTCATGGCAGCCTATTAAAATTCAGCTCTTTTGATGCCTTTTTTAGTTTATATATTCTCTACAATATTTTACCACATAATTTTCATGCTATTATTTTTTTTTCTAAGAAGAGCATTTTAGGAAGCTTTTAGAACTCTCAGTTTTGATACTGTAAATACATTGGTATTTAAATAAAGTCTTATTACACCCTCAAATATAATACAGTTTAAAGAATGCAGAATAGTGTAGACACAAAAATGCCTTAAAAATGCATTAATTGAGATGAAAAAACATTGGGGCACTGAAAAGAACGTGCAAAGTCCAACACTGGAAAACTGGTGCACGGCCCTTTGTAAATGTGCCCCATTGTGCTGTGAAATCTTTGATGGAATACATTCATCTTGTTGTACTGCTTCATCGCTCATTTTGTTTGTATGGTAAGGCATGGTCATCTAGAAGCCTGTATCATATACACTTTTATATTCTGATAATACCGACATTTCTATTTACAATTAAGTTACAATCTCTTCTATGAAACCACAGAAATGATAGTTTCACTAAGGAACTGTAAGAAAGTTATTCCTCTCCAGACAGTCTTTTGCATCTCAAAATAGAGCAATTGGGAAACATTTGTGGCTATGTACATGAAATACCCTCAGCTTCTACATAATATTACATACCCGGGATGTGTTTGATACCCTTGGGTTAGGACATGGCAGCAGCAATCCAATTGGAACTTATACTATGAGTATCATACGAGAGTTGTTCTTGTAGTACAGCACAACCAGACAAGGTTAGTATATCCCCTTACCCTCTAAAAATATATTGCTGTTAGGGGTAACCTTGACTAGGAAGCACTACTATTCTCTGCTTTTTATCCTTTATGAACAATTGGTTAAACACAAATATAGATATAATCTGTACATTTTAAACAAACCGGTCACCAGAAATGTGATTTTTAGTTGGTGACAGGTTTCAATAGTCTATACTATGCTGATGTTAAAAATGCCTTTGTCTGCATTCTGAATTGCATTATTTTATAATAGTTTGACTTACATTAGCTGGCTCCCTGCAAGCAGCATGTGGCAAGTCCCCAGGGAGGGGTAGCTGCAGCCTGTCTGTGCCTATGTCTCTTCATGCATTCTTCCACTCCCTGCCAGAGTTTTGTACATGTATAGCATCAGACAAATGCTATGCAAAATTTGTAATTGCAGATTTAGGCAAATGAAAGTGTTAGCCGTGTGTTAGCCCTTGTTTCAACAGATAAAACATGGCCTTTTGATTTCCATGATATGCCGACAGCCAGAGCAGCAAATTTTAGAACTGTTCCGATTCCTGTCCGTTTTTTCAGCTTATTCTATTGTCATTGGCTTGTTAGCAGACCACTCAGGCCAATGACAGACAGGTTGCAATTTACAAAGCAAGGATCCATTCTTTGGATGCATTTAGTATTTTTGGTTTTTTTATTTATGACTATAATAATAAACCACTGACACTCGTCTCTCTACGTGCAATGGTTCAATGGTGCCTTCTAGTGTATAAAGAACCTGCCGAATAGCCGCATGGCTGTGGATGCTACCTCTGTATACAAGCAGTGATAGGCAGTGATGGGTGGGCCCACTACCACTGAATGGAAGCGCAGAGAAAGGTTATTTGTTTATTGCTTTTAAAGCTTCTCCAGTCACAATTTATTAAAAAAATTAATCCTGGACAACCCCTTCAACCCATAAGATGACCACCATAAGCATCTGAACTAGAAAACACTAGGTATAATTTTGGGAATAAGATTAGAATTTATCAAAGTGACACACTTAATTTATCCATAATTGTTCTTATGGTGGACCATATACAGTATATGTTAAATGTCTCTACTTACCAATTATGTTTATTATTGTAGGCTTGAGGAAGAAAAGAGGAAGTTATATGGACTGCAAGAAGACTTAAATAAATTTCGAACTTGGTTAGAAGATGCAGAGGAAATTGCTAACACACCAGCAGAGCAAGGGAATGAGATTCAGCTGAATGAATTGCTGGGGAAAGTAAAGGTACAGTGATGAATTTGAAATATTGGTTTTGAATTGCCTATCATATGTGTTTTATGTGACTATTACATATGCATATTTTCATTTAGTAAAAGAGTAGAATTATTTTTTCTGCTGCTACTGCCATAAGTATATCTTTTCACAATAAATAGCTTTTTAAACTAGTCAGTGTTCAACTGTATAATGCAAAGTTTCCAGCATCAATTGCTGCTTTAATGCGTATGCTATTAAGGAATGTAACTTCTTACGACATGCCATATTACAAGTTATACTGAATATAAACATATTGACCAATTTCACCAATTGTAAAGATGTAAAGTATGAGATTAATAGTAATAATAATCTTTATTTATATAGTGTCATCAGATTCTGCAGCGCATTACAAATTATTCACATATACTTTACAAAGGTGAAGGGTAGAATTTTAGTTTTATTGGTTGACCCACTGAAAGCCAAAATGGAATACAGACTAAAAGAACTATATGTGGAGAGAGAATGTTTGCAATATGTTTTGTGATCTGATCATCATGCATTTTTCAGGTAAAGGTAGAAGAGCTTCTTCCACGAAAGGAGGTTTTGAAACAATTAAATGAAACTGGAGGGACAGCAATAGAAAGTGCTACAATAGCCCCAGAAGAAAAGCGGAAAATCGAGGTTGGCCTCAAGGACGCTAATCAGCGTTGGATAAAGGTAAGATTTAGATGTCAGAATTCATGTTTGATTAAATATATTTTACATATGTGCACTATTAAGATAATCAGGATCTTGTAAGGGTTGACTTTAATACCATTTTCTTACTATAGGAACATTTAACATCTAAGGTTTAATGTTCTATCCTGTGTCAGATAATATATCCAGCGGCTGGCATGCAATTGGGCAGGAACTGGGGTAGAATTGGAGTAGAGGTTCTGCCATAGGCTACAGCTAGTTAACAAGTGTGTGGCAAGAATGCCCCATATACCCATTCTGCAACCTGGGATGGCCCTCTTTACATCCTTAAACACCCACTTGGCATGGTAGTGGTGTAAGGATAGAAATAGTTGCACTACCTGGCTGGGTGCCAGGAATTGCAAATATTTCAAGGCATGTGTGTCAGAAAATACAAAGTGTGTAATCTTTTTTAAATTTCAACTGTGAATGGGCATAATAATCATGCACATGATGTGTCAGAGGAAAGGAGACTAGAAAGTAACATGAGCTAGATGCCTTATAGTTACTAGTCAGTGACTATATTATGGACCATAATAATTACTACCTCTAAGTGATTTTGAAATGAGTGGTCTGCAGCATGTGGGCTGATCTTTGGGGGGCAGGACCCCAAAGGCTGCTGCACATAGGAATATAAATTAATAGTTATTTTTTATATCCTACTACCAAAAGGCTTGAAGTCAACATTTAGCATTTAAGGTTTTTTTTTTTTAATACAGCTAATAGAGTATATTGCAATACTACAGCAGCCCCTTGAATTAAAATGGTATATATCTTATCTTATATATAATACAGCTATTTTCATAATATACTGTATTTTTCTGACTATAAGACGCACAAAAAATCCTTAAATTTTCTCAGAAATCAAAGGTGCGCCTTATAGACCAGTGCGCCTTATATATGAACCTTACTTAGAGACAACAGCTGCCTTGAACTGTGCACAGGTCTGCCACCTGCTGGTCATTCATCCTTATAATCAGGTGCGCCTTATAATCTGGTGCGCCTTATATATGAACCTAGAAGTTTTAGCAGGCATTTATTGATGGTGCGCCTTATACTCCAGACGCTTCTCTTTGCAACCTATATGATATGGGTCTTTTGGTTAATTCTATTATTCTAGACTGTATTGTGCCTATTATCAGTAAGTATGGATCTTTAAAGGTTCAGATTGAAAACTCCAGAACATACAGTACATGGCTTTGAGTTAAAAGTACCCTTGACTGCCATACTGCACTAAATCTAAGCAAAAATAATATTGGTACTGCAAGACCGTATACTGTTTATCATAACTTACTTTCCATGAGCTCAAAGTATATGACAACTTCTTTCAGGTTATTTCTGGTAAACATTTATGTACTTGCTATAGGCAATTCAATTACTGTTAAAGTGGCAGTCTTATTTTTTTACCTCTTAAAAAATTAATCAGCATGGCTTCTCGTCTAGAAGGACAATTCACTAATGTCAGCTTCTAAGGTTTATCTACTTGACTAATGATTGCTCTATAATTACTTCTTAAACTGACTTGGGGTTAACAACTTTATTTTCCCCAACTAAATAATGAATTGAAGTGTCTCCAAAAGAAACTTTGACATCTTGAAATATAGAAGAAATGTTCAATGAAATTATAATTGGCTTATTTGCCTTTAATGGCTTGGGCTGCAATCAGCTTTAACACACGTTTATTATCTTCAATCATCTTTGAAGATTATGTTGTTTCAGAAATATTCTTTGAACATAACTTAATATAGCCATCAATAGATCTTTACAGTAAATGTGTTCCGAGTATTTATAGTAAGGAGAATGACACAACTTAATGCTTTGTCATAAGAAAATCTAAATTTCCTTTAAATAAGGAGTTTTACCTGCATTTAACTATTGCGGTATAGGGCTTTCATTATCTTTGGGGCAATGAAATTGATATGTATTCATATAAAAATGCCTAGGTCTGAATGTAAGCATAATAGATAAAATATCAAACATCATCTTAAGATACCCACTGGATTGTGGAATGGTATTAGGGCACATTTACTAATTGTCCGCGGACTGCATTTTCGTCGGGTTTCCCGAATTTTTCCATTTTGCAACGCATTTAACTGGGGTCTTTGGCGATCAGATTTTGGCACAGTCGCGCCGACTTCCATGCAAAACAAATCGGGGGGCAACCCGACTGATTCGGACTAAGCACGGGATTTAAAATTCAAAATTGTGTTGCAAGCCATGCACTCACATACGAGAAGATGGTGGACTCCAGCGGACCTGATCGGGGAAGCGACACATACAGGAAATTGGGCACACGATCTTAGTGACCCTCGGGGGTCGTGACAGGACAGGTAAGTAAATGTGCCCCCTTGTGTATTGAGCTTTCAATCAGACCTTAAATCTTCCTGTTTACAGATAAACGGAGCAAAAAGACTTGTATAACAAGCATCTGTGTGTAGGTGATTGAGGAATATATGTAGAGAATGGACCCAGAGGCTGATTACAATCTGATATCAGCACATGCGCACACATTCCCAGCTGAGAGAGGCTGCTAGAACAGTCAATCAAGCAGTTCCTCCGGGGTGTGGAATTACAAGCAGGAGAACTCATTCTGACCACTTTTATCCTACAATGGTTGCGAAAATGTGCTGCAAAAGGAGATACTTTGACACTGGAAGTTTAGGAAGTAAAAATGGAACCTACTAATCATTTATGAGATACACTTTTTATTAGTGCAACTAAACGGGTCGTTGTTGGTGAATATGCAGCCAGGACTACAATTATAACTATTTATCTTATTTTTTCCAAAAAAGCAACATGAATGTGTGCTGAGGTTTATGATGCAGCCTGCTATACAAGCCAAGTTTCATAAGATTAGGTTAGAAGATCCCTATTACCTTTTAATTTTAGAAGAAGAAGATATAATAAAGTAAAAAATATTGTAGATATGCAGCTGCAAGTTCTATGGTATTATCTTTGGACTTTATTCTCACTATAATCAGAGAAAAAAAATCACAGGATGTAACTGGGGTGTTCAATTCTATCAATATGCACAGAGTCAGGCTGGGAGACCTAGGATCCACCTGTGAAATTGATCCTTAGGTCATATTTACATACTGCTTTTTCATTGCAGTTTGAAAGGCATTGAAAATGCATCACCCAAAAAGCATCAGCGTTAATGATGGAAAAAATACTGATGTATTCCAATGACATTGCATTTTTCTTGTTGTGTTTGCAATGTGTTTTAAACCGTAATGTGAACACATAAGGGGTCATTTATCTTTGGCTTTTCTCTTTTTTCTCTTACATTTGTGCCTTTTTGGTGCATTTGCCTATTTGCGACTCTTCCACTTGCCTAGCAAAATTAGAAGCGCAAGAATTCTTCAGTGTTTTACCTTATATATCTTTAAAATCCAGATGTGGACAAAAATTGCACAATTTTGGTGCAAATCGTGTTCAAACTGTCAAAAATAAACTCCAATCCAGATCATGCATAGGAAAAACTTTAGAAGACATTGCAGAAGAGTTTGAATAAAAAGTCGCAAACATCCCACCGATTCAGCTGTCTGATATATCAACCTCTAAGATAAATCAAATAGATCCAAAACCTGGAATAACCAATAAAAGACACACACAAAAGTCCTGTCTAAAGATAAATGACCCCCATAGTGTAAAAGCAGCCTAAGGACATGTTCACAGGATGCAATTGAATTGTTTTAAAATGTGTTTCAAGGATTCTTCCCTAAACACAGATGTGTCCAGACCTAAATGCCTGTGTCCGTTTAGTAACGGCATGTGTTTTTCTGTGTTAAAAAAAAAAACACTTGTTGCTGCTTACCGCACGCATGCATCTGTACCTCATATTGTAGCTCCAATCATCTTAAACTCATATTTTGGTCCCACCACCTCTCCCTTGTGGGTCCCTAATATCCCCCTCATATTATAGCCCCCTCATCTCCTCTTCATATTGTGACCCCCATTAGGGGTCTCATTGGGTCCTTCCATCACCCCCTCATACTGTGGCCCCTCATCTTCTCATATTTTGGCACAGTCATCTCTTCCTCATATTGTGGTGAGTGAAATGAATTTTAAACACAATTCAAGTGCATTGTGTACTTAAATTTGGGGTCTCTTATTAAAAAACAATCTGTGCCTCTGCTAGATTATCCTAATATTGTGGCCTTTCATCTCTATCTTATCTCCAATCACCAGATAAACACCAGATACTGACCCCTCTCCATTCCCCAGCAGTGCTGTTCTTTTCATCATCCTCCGCTGTTGCTATGTGCTGGCAGATGTGAAGGAATCATCACATTGCCTCTGCCGCCACACAGTTGCTTCAGGGGAACAGTGCTGGTGCTATGAGCTGATGGATCTCTGCACCATCACCTTACTCAACTCCAGAGGGCGCAGATAGAGTGAAGGTACCAACACAGTAGGACAGGAGGAAGAGTTAGTGATAGTGGTGGAGTCAGGGTTTTTCCATTGTAGAAGCATCTACTATAAATAGACCTAAGCTTCTGCATCTAAGCTGCAATGTTCTAAAACAGAAAGTATACATATTCTACTCAATATACAAGTAGATGTTTCAGGGGCAGAAACTTTTCCAGCAGAACCTAAGTCTTTGGCTAAGTCCCTGTTTCTAATGATGAAGCCTGCACTGACTTAAAGGGGTATTCCCATCTGGGCATTTACATTTAATTGAATTAATTTGCCATAAATAATTAGATGTTATTCAAAAAAATGTTCATGTGTGAAGATAATTTCTCATAAATGTAGCCATGTTGTCCCTTAGAAACAAGATGGCTTCCTCGGATACGACCACCTCTGCTGGCGTGATTGCATAAAGCAACAGATTGTTTTTGTATATAAAATGTCTGGGAGTTACTGCATGTCCCGCAGCCGTCCTGTGATAATGAACGCTAAATCCAGGTGGTCAGACAGGACTCAACTGTGCATGTCTGGCCACCGCTGCCAAAATGTGAGGTGGTCGTATCCGAGGAAGCCATCTCGTTTCAAAGGGACAACATGACTACATTTATGAGAAATTATCTTCACACAGGAACATTTTTTTTAATAGCATCCAATTGAAGAAATGTTTATTTATGGGAAATGAATTCAATTAAATGCAAATGCCCAGATGGGAATACCCTTTAATGTATACTCGTGTGGATCAACTAAAGCCACACATCTTACACTGAGCAGTTAAGATCCATGTGTCATGTTAGATTTATGTGTCCCTGAAATAGACAACAAAAAGTTGACACCACTAACATATATACTAAAACGCTCATTTTATTTCCTTTGACCATATGGGAAATTCTTTCATAAATGCTTAAGAAGTAATGTACTTTACATTAAACTTCAGTTTGTAGTACAGTAAATTGCTTTTTGCTCAAATGAAACTGATTAAACTTGCACATTGCTGTTTCCTTGTTTGACCTGAAAACCTCTCGGAGAACTGTACAGGAAGAAAGCCAGTTCTCTGTAGCAATTTACAGTACATCATGTATCCTCTAAGCTGAAGATGTAGGATAGAATACATAAATACATTACTGTTTTATGCCAATGAGTCAGCCAAAAGCGATCTACTTGAAATACATTTAAAAATACAAGCAAATAAAAAATGTGTTATGTTGATGAAAAAGTCGTCTTTTCATTGGGTTCACAGCTGCAGGCTGATTACCCCCGACAGCATGGCTTCCGTTATTTCATCAAAGGGGGGCGGTTACTCGCAGCTGCTGTAAACCATTTAATGGCCTCTAATTAAAACTAATTATTCTTCCTAAAATGATATTTGCCAGTACAAAAGGTATTTTCATTTTCAGTGTGAAACTGTGAAGCTGTAAATTGTAAAAGACAAGTTCCTGTAAGGCAGATGACAGAATTGTGCCAGTTTTGTCTGATTGTGATAAGGGGAAGCCTCTTGACCTTGAAAGTGACATACTTAGAGAAACCGCCTGCTATGGGCAGACTTTTAGTCTGAAACATTGGTGGCCTGCAGCAATAACAACAAAAGTTAGACAAAGAGCAGAGTTGTACAGTTGAGAGAAAAACATAAACTTCCATTATTTTTTTCTATTTTTGCAATTTCTTGTGCTGTACAGTAGTTGTCTGTAGGATTGACAGGCCATTAACCTATCCACTAGATGCACTCCAGGCTCGTTTATCACAAATACATACAAAATAGATGTATTATATGGATTCCCTTCAGCTCTAAGAAATTCACTTTTTGCACATTATTTGTACATACATAAATTTGCACTTTGTATTGTATTTATTATGTATATTTCTGTACATGTGTTTGTTAAGGGATTATAAGTGATGCAATTTCTTTACACACTTCACTGTTTGACCACAACATTGCTTGAGAAAGGCTTTGGAGCTAAAACAGCACTCTGGGTTAATAAAGTACCCCAATTCTTAATTTGTTTTAGAAAGCTGCTTTTTTCAGTAATTTTACTCTATAATATTATAATACTTCATACATTACACAGCTTTGCGGCAGCTGTTTTTTTTTAACTGCTTTATTGAAAACAAAGTACATGTTCAAAGACATTACAGGAAGTATGCATAGGAACAGTACATTAAAGTCATAGCTATGAACAAGTTAACATCTATTCTTTCCTTTACATTAAAATACGCCTCTATACGAACTGCTGTGTTATCTATTGTTTATTTTGAGGCATTACACACAAAGTGGTTTGTACAGAACAGTGGTTACAAAAAGAACAAAAGCACATATATATAGTCCCATCCCACCTTTTGTAGATATATACAGAATTGAACACCTCCCTACTAGAGATGAGCGAGCACTAAAATGCTCAGGTGCTCGTTATTCGAGACGAACTTTTCCTGATGCTCGAGTGCTCGTCTTGAATAATGAGCCCCATTGAAGTCAATGGGAGACCCGAGCATTTTTCAAAGGGACCATGGTTCGGGAATAAAATGTGTTATTTAATTGAAAAAGAATGTCTTCTGATAAGTTAGCAGATGTCTGCAAACATCTGCAATCTATTCTTCACTGTTCCGCGCGTATATTATCTCTCGACAAGTTAGCAGATGTGAAGAACAGTGAAGAATAGAATAAAAACAGTGACCACAGGATCATTTAAGTGAAAAACGCAGTGAAAAACACAGTGAAGAATAGATTGCAGAAGTTCGACACATCTGCTTACTTGTCGGGAGATACGCTGTCCCGGGATCCGCTCCTCTTCTTCCACTGAAGTCCCCCCGATCTCTCTGTCTCTCTGCCCTTCCCGATGTCTCTGTGCCGCTGCCCCAATGTCTCCGTGCGTGCCGCTGCCCTGATGTCTCCGTGCCTGCCGCTGCCCCGGTGTCTCCGAGCCTGTCGCTGCCCCGATGTCTCCGTGCCTGCCACTGCCCGATGTCTCCGTGCCTGCCGCTGCCCCGGTGTCTCCAGGCCTGCCGCTGCCCCGGTGTCTCCCTGCCTGCCGCTGCCCTGGTGTCTCCCTGCCTGCCGCTGCCCCGGTGTCTCCGAGCCTGTCGCTGCCCCGATGTTTCCGTGCCTGCCGCTGCCCCGATGTTTCCGTGCCTGCCGCTGCCCCGATGTCTCCGAGCCTGCCGCTGCCCCGATGTCTCGGTGCATGCCGCTGCCCCGGTGTCTCCGTGCCTGCCGCTGCCCCGGTGTCTCCGTGCCTGCCGCTGCCCCGCTGTCTACGTGCCTGCCGCTGCTCCCCTGTCTCCGTGCCTGTCGCTGCCCCGCTGTCTCCGTGCCTGCCGCTGCCCCGGTGTCTCCGTGCCTGCCGCTGCCCCGCTGTCTCCGTGCCTGTCGCTGCCCAGGTTTCTCCATGCTGCCGCTTCCCCGCTGTCTCCGTGCTGCTGCTGCCCCGCTGTCTCCATGCTGCCGGTGTCCCGGTGTCTCTGTGCTGCCGCTGCCCTGGTGTCTCCCTGCCTGCCGCTGCCCCGATGTTTCCGTGCCTGCCACTGCCCCGATGTTTCCGTGCCTGCCGCTGCCCCGATGTCTCCGAGCCTGCCGCTGCCCCGATGTCTCGGTGCATGCCGCTGCCCCGGTGTCTCCGTGCCTGCCGCTGCCCCGGTGTCTCCGTGCCTGCCGCTGCCCCGCTGTCTCCGTGCCTGCCACTGCCCGATGTCTCCGTGCCTGCCGCTGCCCCGGTGTCTCCATGCCTGCCGCTGCCCCGGTGTCTCCCTGCCTGCCGCTGCCCTGGTGTCTCCCTGCCTGCCGCTGCCCCGGTGTCTCCGAGCCTGTTGCTGCCCCGATGTTTCCGTGCCTGCCGCTGCCCCGATGTTTCCGTGCCTGCCGCTGCCCCGATGTCTCCGAGCCTGCCGCTGCCCCGATGTCTCGGTGCATGCCGCTGCCCCGGTGTCTCCGTGCCTGCCGCTGCCCCGGTGTCTCCGTGCCTGCCGCTGCCCCGCTGTCTACGTGCCTGCCGCTGCTCCCCTGTCTCCGTGCCTGTCGCTGCCCCGCTGTCTCCGTGCCTGCCGCTGCCCCGGTGTCTCCGTGCCTGCCGCTGCCCCGCTGTCTCCGTGCCTGTCGCTGCCCAGGTTTCTCCATGCTGCCGCTTCCCCGCTGTCTCCGTGCTGCTGCTGCCCCGCTGTCTCCGTGCTGCCGGTGTCCCGGTGTCTCTGTGCTGCCGCTGCCCCGGTGTCTCTGTGCTGCTCCCCGGTGTATCTGTGCTGCTCCCCGGTGTCTCTGTCCTGCTCACCGTGTTCTTCAATGTGTTCTACACATACTATTTTGTTCGCACCGTTCCGCGCGTATCTCCCGACAAGTAAGCAGATGTGCAGAACATCTGTAATCTATTCTTCACTGTGTTTTTCACTGTGTTTTTCACTTAAATGATCCTGTGTTCACTGTTTTTATTCTATTCTTCATTGTTCTTCACTGTGTTTTTTTAATTAAATGCTCTATCTCGAGCAGGGGAAATACTCGTCCGAGCAACGAGCCGTTTCGAGTACCTTAATACTCGAATGAGCATCAAGCTCGGACGAGTATACTCGCTCATCTCTACTCCCTACCATCCCCAGAAAAGGAAGTTCTTGATGTTTAACCCCTTAAGGATGCTGCCTTTTTTCGTTCATTTTTTGCTTCCTACCTTCAAAAATCTATAACTTTTTTTATTTTTATGTGAGCTGTATGAGGGCTTATTTCTGCGTAACAAATTGCACTTTGTAGTGATGGTATTTATTATTACATGCCATGTACTGGGAAGCGGGGGAAAAATTCAAATGCGGTAAAATCAGTGGAAAAAAGCGTTTGCACCCTCGTTACCTGTAGGGCATGAGGGATCCTCTTTTCACTTCCTCTGTGGCCTCCGTTACATCAAGAAAATAGACTTTTAAAATATTCAAATGAGCCAGAGGTGCTCAAGGTCCTGTCCGACAAGTGTCCCCTGGCTCCTTCGAGACCCAATTTATGCACGTGCCCCACTTTATTGTTGTTCCCCACTCCCATGCCTCTCTGATGTCACCCGACTGTCAGGAATTGTCGCGCAGGTGCAAGATCTTCTATCTTGAGCAGCTTTCTGGTATCATGTGTGATACTTGTTTGATTTCTTGCACAGCCACACAGAATTCCAGACAGCCAGGTGACGTGAGTTGGGGCATGCATATATTAGGTGAATATTTTTAAAAGTCTATTTTATCGATGTAACGGAGACCCCGGAGGAAACAAAAAGAGGATCCTTCATGGCATACAGGTAATGAGGGTGCATTATGGGACAGTCTACCACCGAGAAAATTTTATATCAGTTCTAGGAAAAGGGAAGTGATTTGTACTTTATGTTTTATTAATTTTTTATTTTTTTTTTACTTTTTTTACCATTTTTCAGACACCTAGGTTGCTTTAATGCCAGGTTGTCTGATTCATCCTACCATATACTGTCATGCTACAGTATGGCAGTATATGAGGATTTTCTATATCATTTATTACAATGTGCAGATTGTAGATGTGCTAAAAAGATACAGGGGGTCATTTATTAAGGGCCCGATTCGCGTTTTCCCGACGTGTTACCCGAATATTTCCGTTTTGCGCCGCTTGTACTTAAATTGCCCCGGGATTTTGGCGCACGCGATCGGATTGTGGCGCATCGGCGCTGGCATGCGCGCGACGGAAATCGGGGGGCGTGGCCGAACGAAAACCCGACCTATTCGGAAAAACCGCCGCATTTAAAAACCGAAAATGTGTCGCATAAGGACCGCTTACCTTCACCTGGTCCAGCTCGGTGCATTCCGGCGCGATGAGTTTACTTTCAGCGCAGCAGCGCCACCTGGTGGACGGCGGAAGAACTACCTTATTAAATCCCGGCCGGACCCGAATCCAGAGCGGAGAAGCCGCCGCTGGAACGCGAATGGACCGGGTAAGTAAATTTGCCCCACAGTCTTTTAAATGCTGCTGGTGACTCTGGGGGCCGCAGACAAAGAGTTACCACCTAGGATTGGTGCTAGCACCAATTGAGGGTGTTAGCGGTGGGTGTTTGCTGCAATTTGCAGAAAACCACATTGATCTATGAAAAGGCTTACTCTTAGAACACCTCAAAACATACAGTACTTCACACCACCTGTCACGGGAACAAGCTCCAGAGAGGTGAGCAGATCAGAAATAGCTTTACCACTGTTCAATGAGAAAAGCTGCCAAGCTGTGTGGTTACTGCTGGACCTACAGTAACAACACTTATTTAAGGTCTGTGTACAGTACTACAAACTCCAGAAGTCCTGTTACAGTCTGATATAGGAGGATGGTAAGACTATCACCAGTACAAGATAATAATACAGGGGGTTTGGGCATTAGCCTTGGGGCCCAACTCTTCTATGGGGCCCATGGCCACTTAAACTAACTACCAAATTTATGCTGAAAAGGGCCTTCACCTATAATATCACAATACATCTGCTCCTGCACTTAATACACGTGTACATAAGTGCAATTTTAGATAAGTGCAGACTGAAAACAGGCATAAGGGACACATCATCCATTCCCCAAGTAGCTTGATTCTAGTATCATATGAAATAATTCATGATCTGTAGGGGTTATAATATTCGTGAAGCCCAGGGCCCATAGCAGTCTTTATCCACCCCTGACTACACACTGAGACGTTTCAAGCCTGCTACAAGACAGACACATTCTACTACTGGTACATACTACTCAGGTACACTATACCCTTAGTACTTAAAGGAACTGTTAACCTTTCAATGCAATGCTGAGCACTTCCATATGGATTGAGAGTTACTTATGAGGATTGTTGCTGTGCTATTTGGCAGTTGCTTATTTCCGGTAAAGACCGGCATTACTTTTACTGTCTACATTGACCCCTTGTGTTTGTTTAGGCAAGCACATCATTTACTACCATCTTGGGTAGGACCCAGCTAGGCCACATGACTACACCCAACATACACCAGACTGAGTATCTTGGGGAACCTGCCCAGAACACCGACCATCTCGGAACATTTCCCCTACACTGTCTGAGTTGCACCCGAGTGAGTGAGCTCAGAGACACCAGAACTGTGACAAATACTCTCAACATCTACCACTCAAGCACTGTCTCCCCCTTGCCATCCCCTGGAGCAGCACATAATCATCAATAGATATCACAGATATCAATATTCTTTAATTGTAAATAATGTAGCAAAGATAAAATGTATGTAGTTATAACAATCCACACAGGTACCATCTCACCAACTATTAAAACATGCAACAAATAGAGAAATTGTTTCCATGTATAGTGTCCAAAATGAATTACGAGGAACATACTCTTTAAAAAGAGGAAGATTGGTCTGATGTGAAGAAATACTTCCACAATAACAAAATGTCCCTTCCCAGCCAATCTCCTTCACTGTTGTTCACAGTGGCCTTTCCCTATACTCTTCTGAGAAAAGGTCAGCAGCATCAACAGAGGGCTATAAGAACAGATACAACATGGTGCAGATCATCCTACTATCCTCTTAAAAGGGAACACACAGAGGAGGCTATGTGAAATAGCTCTAGATGAAATCATATGAGCTTTTATTCCTCTAATAACATTATTGGTTATACTATTGAAAAACAATATAAAATTTCAGATACATGACTTATAAAACTGGAGTACACATGCTAGTAAAAATTGTAATGGATATAGATTTACATATAGTCCTTAGTTTGGATACCCACCTAGCATTTCAATAACAAGCAAACAATATTACACAAACTTGTCTTAATGATAGATTTCGTTTATGTCATCTACCACCTGCAAAGGCACATAGCAGACTTATAATGGCTTTCTTACCTTTTATGTGCTGTAAATGGATTGATAGATTAGACCTGGGGGCAGTGAACCATGGAATAAGAGGTTTGCTGGAAAGGGTTTATTACTGTTTAATGTTATTCTTGGTCTAGTGTCAGCCAAGAAGGATGAGCTAGATTATCAGAAAGTAAGCTGGGTGCCAGAACTAGCATTCTCTCCATTTATCCCCCTTAGCCTTCCAGACATCGACTTCATGCATCATAAAAGTTATGATAAGTGTTATATGGAGGCATCACATACACACAGATTTTAATGTATCTTCTGCCATCAGTGCTATCACCTTTAATAGGCTTATTTATTTTAGAAAATACAGATAAAGTTGTGCCAAGATATCAGTTACTGGAATTATATATATCTTTGTGTTTTCAGTGAAGTAAAACTTTGGAAAATATAATAAAGATGAACTTAGTATTACTAGATCATTCAGATTCTAAAGAAAAATCACAAGAATTCTATTGGAGGCTATGATCACATTGGTGTTTAGGTGATTTTTCCACCTGTCTTTATTAATTAACCTAATTGATGTGGGAAGCTAATCTGGATAATAGAGAAAAAATAAATAAATTCCTATATTTGAGCTTTTCCTTAATAGCCTACACTGTGACTTTCGCCCATGAAAGAAAATTCTCAAATTTTAATCCCCTAGTGATGTTTGCACAATAAAGATCATTTTAAAACGCTTACTTTACAATTTTATTCAGTTTAATTTCTTTTTCGTTTTGGTTTTGTTTTGGTCCCATCACTCACTAATGGTCAGTGTAAAATCCCAGAGTGTGGGCAGTGGGCACTCCCTAAGCAGGCACATTATGATCCCTCTAGGGCTGTGAGATGCTGTGTGCTGACAATGTGGATAGCTTATCAGGGTACAAGTTTATATACATTTAATTTAGCTTCTGAACATTCTATTAGTATCTGACACATCTGACAAAGAGAAATGAGACAGATCAGTGATGAGAGATCAGAAATCCATGTTACACATGACATTCGCAGATCTACTATAACAGCCATAACATACACAGAACTGCTATATACCTCTATGCCCCTCCCCTGGATAAAGATTGTATCTGCCTGTAGCTTGTAGCTTTACTCTCCTCAAGAGACACTGTTGTTTGCCGGCAGGAAGTCAGTCATCGGGTACCCACAATCCTCAATAAAATGGTGGTGTGTACACACCACCTATGTTTGTGGTGGCACATGCTACATTGATATAAATGCTGGTAGTTAGTATTGGTGTAGGAGGTGGAGTCGAATCTGGACCAAAACTGTAACTTTAGACTGACGTATGGGTTAAGTCCAAGAATCCAAACCTTTAGAGTTTGATATGGACCCCAACTGCAATATTCACACTAATCACACTAATCATAAAGCAATTCTTGGGTAGGGGAGGAGGGGGAGATTACTAACCCTGGTAAATGACTACACAATCACCTATAATGTACAAATGATGATCTTGTTCTACTTCCTTGATAACACTTTCACAACAATCTCAAAGGCTGAAAATAAACGGTAGTATGATTCTTATTTTTTGAAAGGTTTTCTAACAATGAGGTACTCAAAAGATGTTCAGCTCCAAGGTTCTTCAGCTTCCAATATATTCTTTAAGAGAACCCCCTAGGGTCTAGTAGTCCTAGTAAATTATCCAAATACATCTTCAGCTTAGGGTACATTCACACTCGGTATGCCCCCCGTTCGGGCATACCGCTGTGTGCTGGAGGAGGTGGCCCCTCCTCCCTTCATAGAGAATAGTGGCGCACGGCCGCATACACGCCAAAAGATAGAGCATGCTCTATCTTTTAGCGGTGTGCGGCCCGGATCGCTGCCACACATGTGTGGCACCGTATCTGCGCCGTGCTGCTATTGCCGTCTATGGGGAAGTACACGCGGCCGCAAATTTGCGGCCGCATGTACGTCCCCGCAGACGGCCATGTGAATGAGCCCTAAGTCTCTGGGCTGTTTGTATATTGCATGGGAGTGTCCTGAATGGAGGATACTGGAGGATGGAATGCATGGAAGTGTCCTGAATGAAGGATACTCATCCAGTAACTCATAATAGGTATTTCAAAACAATTTCTAAAAAGTTCTTAATGAGGATAGTGGTGTATTGTGCATGCAGCTTAAAGGCCTGGATTTTGTAGGTTTTGATTTATGCTAAGCACTTACTGTTTCTAACAATTTCACTTACAGAGTTGTAAGGCATAAAGCAATGGTGAACAACTACAATAGGGTCTCAAGTGCCTAAAAATATCTTCCTCTTTTCAATAGTGTTCTCTTTCCTTGGCAATTCTATGACTCTGTTGTATTTGAGCTGCCAGAAAGCATATACACCCTGCCATGTTTACAGAAAATAATTCCCCCAGATTCCTTTTTTCCGCAGATGTAAAATTAGAAAATTGATTTAAATGTGTGAAGAGTTCTCTTTTACTTGAGTTGACTTTGTTATCAGTACCTGAAAAAGGAAGGCAAATGCTTTGTCTTGTCGTTGTCTTTCTTTATTGTTTTTTTTAATCTAAAACATTTGTAAGAGAAAACAAAGTATTCTTCCTAGTCATGTTGTGCCATAGCTAGCAAAGATCTGAACATATTTATTGCTGTTTTGACATTTGATTATGTTTTAAGTGATATATTTACTGAGAGTAAAATATTAGGCATAATTGCTTTCCCTATGGGTGTGGGACATTAGCTCAACATGAAAAGTTTCTGTAAATATGAGCACTAGGATAAAAGCCCAATGAATAAAACATAGGCTGCCTGCACCTCTTGAGCTAAATGCATGTACAGTTCTGTAAGAGGTCTTTTAAGTCCAATTGAGGTTATATCACATGCTATGGTTTATGTTGCCTATCCATCTGTCTGCCTATCATTTATGTAGTTGCCTCAGTCTGGTGATAAGGTATTAGTGGGAAAAATCATTTTGATGGTGATAACTATTCTCAGTCTTCACAGTGAGATATGTACTTGCAAGATTTTCATTTTGGGAGCATTGTGTGTAAAATGTATAGAAAACTTGTATATACTATTACCAGAGTGACAGCACTAATTGTTAAGCAGTTTAGTAGCAATCAAATCAAATTAAATTCAATTAAAGTATTCTTTTATACTTTGATGGGAAAATATATTCTGGAGGTATTATGGATATCTGTCTGCCTAGTGTGTTCACACAAATCCCATTGTCTTGCTTGATGCTCTTGTTTTATATGTAGAGTATTTTCTGTTAACACTAGACTTGGATTGACCCAAGGGGAAGGGTATTGAAACATGTATATAGTTTATATGCATTAATTTCATCACACATTAATTTCATGCCACACACTTTATTATGGAAATCACAATAAAGGCAGTCCCCGGTTTACATGCAAGATAGTTTCCATAGATCTGTTCTTAAGTTGAAATTGTATGCAAGTCGAAACCTGTACATTTTATAATAGTAGATCCAGACAAAAAAATTTTTTGCCCCTGTGACAATTGGAGTTTCAAAATTTTTTGCTGTAATTGGACAAAGGATTATCAATAAAGCTTCATTTCAGACAACTTACAGATGATCACTGCATCTGGGACTATAGAAAAGCATCCAGAGAGCTGCACCAAAGGTCACAGTAGGCAGAGGAGTCCGTCTTTAAGTAGGGGTCATCTGTAAGTTGGGTGTCCTTAAGTAGGGAATGGTCTGTATCAATGCAAATACAAAACAATATCACCAATACCAACATCATATGTTAACTTTTATCCTCTCTGACCTCTATACGGTTATCTTAATACTGTCATTGGTGAAACAGTATGAAGTTATAGGTTGTACTTGTTGGACTATAATCTGTGACAAGGAAGGAGAAATAAAGATTAAATAGATATTTATAGTAACTGCCCAAACATTGTAGCAGGGAGAACTAAGTCACTCTGTAGAAAAAGTAGATAAAGAAAGAGAAAAAAAAAATTTTAGACTTGAAAAAGTTAAAGCATAGTTTAATGTGGTCTACTAAACCAGCTGTCATATACCTTATATAGGAATTCTGTGTTAATAAAGGTGATCTCTTAGTGGTGTGACTCTTGATCAGACTCATAGAGTGTCTCTCTAGAGAACCTTTCCTGACGTGTATTACATAGATATAATGAATAGATACTGTATAATACTTAATTTCCCCTGTGGTGATACTGCAATAAAAATTAACACAGGTTTCACCACAAAATGGAGCAGCTGATACTTTGTGATCTGCTTATGTCATAGAACCCCCTTACCAGGAATTATAGATTGACTGACTTCTTAACCTTCATAACTCTTTTTATATACTTTAAATATAGAATCTATTTAAAGTAATAGAAGAAATGTTACAAAATAATATGGGAGGATATATCATTAAAGGGGTCACCATAATTCATGTGACATAATTGGGTCACCAGGACTTCATGTGACAATCTGTGACCGGCTGGCTTTTGGCAGATGGAGGTTTCTTGCAGGAATTATTGGATATCCTTGGCAAACCCTCCAACTACTGCCATAAAAGAGGGTGTGCTGATTTAACTGATATATATATAATATTTAGGCATTACACTCCTGGATTTGATTGGTGCCAGAATAGGATACCACTCCTAAAACACAATCCAAAAAGAACCACGGCACTCGTGAATAAGTGTTTTATTCAAAGATATGCAATCCACAGTAAAACACTAGTGACTATTGTTCAGCAGACCTGAACCCTCAGTGTTTTGGTCCATGCCTGAAAGGACCCAATCCCGGACTTCAGCCAATGGTTTGGGTTTGCCATTAGGACTCACCCTGCTGGTAGCATGGGTTATCTATAGCATGCCACTATTTATTCTAGGATTGTCTCTCTCTGATGATGTTATGGGGAGCAATGATCTTTGGAAAATGAAAGCAGCAAACTGAAAGCAGAAAGCAACGGTGCACTAACCACAAATGAGTATTATAGACTGCAAGCTCTTGTGAGCAGGGACCTCACTCCCATTGTTTCTACTCTGTGATGAAGTATTTTGTTTGTATATGTCCCCTTTGATTTGTAAAGTGCTATGCAATTTGATGACTCTATAAAAATAAAGATGATTATTATTAGCTGAATGTGAATTTATGGCTAAATTTGTGACTTTCTGAAAGGTCACACTTCAGAATCTGCCTACCACATCTAGATCCACTTGAGAAATCTGGATTAAGTAGGCTAAAGTGAAAAGGGGTGAAGGTTGGCAAATGTTGCCAAAAGTTACCATTTTTTTCTCAAATCAGCAGTTGAAAAAAATTTTATGTGCCAGAGAATTGACATAACTACAATGATAAAGTCTACCCTTAATTTTTCTAGATAATTTTTACCCATAGCCCTTGTTGTCATACAGCATTACCTTATCTCACCATGCTTTATGCTATGTTTCAGGCCATGTATTTTAGCCAATTGTTTTCAATGAAGTAGAAACACAAATAGTTTTAGAGAGTTTACAGTAAGAAGTTGCGATGTTCCTGTACGGGAGGGATGACTAGTACTTCTTTTTTTAGTTCTTTCACTAGAGTTCTTTGCATGAACTTTAACTGGATTTTAATACATTTTTAACTGCCTCATGTTTACTACATAAAACCCGTTAAATTCCGCATTTGACTTGCCTGTAGCAAAGGGCAAACTATTTGTTTCTTTGGATGCACACCATTAATTGCAACATTAACAATTAAATTCAATCATACATTATGCATAGCATATATTTCACACTGAGCTGTACAAGCACATCAGTTAAATTACATGGCTTTTAAAACAGTAAATAGAAAGCTGTGGGAATGCATAGGTGAAAAATAGTGTTTGGGGCATTCTGTTATGCAATAGCTAAACGTTTAAAATAAGAATGAAAAACCCTCAAAACCTAAATCTAGAGCATAGCCTATGATTATATGATTGATGAATGGGCCCTATTTAGTGACCTGTGTGACTGTAGTACTTTGCAGAAATGTATTCAACTTTTTGAACTGTTTCTCACAAATGTTACCCTGAGGTCTGCAAAAGACCTGTGTACATAAAGGATAAGGATAATTTTTAATTCAAGATGACAAGGCTTGAAAAAATGAGCATGATTTTATATACAGTAAATTGATCATTTCCATGGATGTTTTTGCTAACATACAAGTTTGGGTTACATTTGGGCCAATCCTCACATACAGTAGTAAAAGCAGAAAAAAAAAAATTAATAAACATACATTTATCAAGCAATTACGTTATATGGGTTGTGAAAAGCCTTGCTAAGGGTATTTTGTATTGTGTAGTGAGAAAGGGGAGAGTCAAAGCAACTCTTAAGACATCAAATGTATTATATAATGCCATGCCTTGCTTACAAAAGCCTTATCAGAGTACTATTCACATGTAAAGCACTGGGAGACCACATATAGTCAGATATTGGACAGATCTCTGTTCGTATTGTATCACCTATTTCGGTGTCATTCTCTGTCTGTGGTATGCGGCTGAGGAGGTGCTGATAGTACCATTGTGTCTTTTAGGACTCCTGCAGTATGAACATGTCTTTAGTTGGCTATGCTGCATTAACTCTAGTTCACAGTTAGTTCATCTGCTGGGATTGACAGCTTCTCACACTAATCGCTTGCACTCTGTATAAATAGATCTCTGAGTTCTGGTCCAATCACTATTGTGACCGAGCTCTGAGATCACATAAGATTTCTGCCCACCCTCCTTAGGATGCTGGTTATAGTGTTTCTTGGTTAGATACATACCTTGTTTGAGAATGTGTTTATTGTTTCCTGGTATCCTGACCTTAGCTCCTGTTGAGAATTATCTACCGTATTTGTGATTTTGTTTGCTCTCTCTGTTGTGACCCTGCTTTAGCAACCATTCTTATGTGTTTGTATTGTTTTGTTCTTGTCTATATGTTTCAAGCTTTAGCATAGGGAGCAATTGCAGACCAGTTACTGACTACCATTTATGGTGGTTTCAAGTAGCAGTAAGGGTGAGATTTGTGGGTTCAGATTTAGGGCTCAATGTCTTGTCCTTGTTGCTTTACTTGCTTCCCTCATTACAGTTGCATTACCAAATCATATTTTTTTATAAAAAGCTAGATATGATGCACCACACATCTCTGCAGTGATTAGAGGTCAGAGATTCATGTTTTTTGAAGAAATGATTTTTGTGATGCAGTGATTTATACTAAATGGATATTTCTTAATAAATAAAATGTAGACAAATTTTTACTAAAGCTAAAGACCAGGTGATGGTTTGGGCTGTTAAGTGACAGCTATAAATTATAGCACTTGACATTTTAACTATGAAAATTGCAAGAAAACAATCTGGGATGTACTCCCTTTAATGTATTCTTATTATAAGCTTTCAGAAAACTGTACTTAGACATATTTATAATTCAGGAAACAAAACAAAGTACATGTTATTTGTTTCCCTGAGTTCCATTCCGCCTCTTTTGTCATTCCAGCAGTTGCCTTGGTTACCATCATCACTTTTCTGTCAGACAGATTTAGATTCACTCTCTTCTGTAAATAACTTATGGTTGAGGATTAGTATGATGACATTCATCAATAGTACCTCATGTCCATGACACAATAATATAGCACTGATGTTTTCTTAAATTAGAGACAATGGAAAAGGCAGACAATTGTAGCTGTAGCCGATCTTCCTGATTCTTCATGCATTACAAGCGAAGACTATATTTATTGTTTTATAGTATTCTGAAATAATTAAATGGGTGTTCTTCTTTCATTCAAATTCCTTTGTTTTGTCAGGGCACGAGCTGAACCAGATGAAGCTCCCTGTGATTAACATCTTCTTTTGAGACCAACTTATAGCTAAATTGAATAGACAATTTGCTGCCTTCTATCTGTGCATAATTTTTAAAAATGTAAATAAAGTGTAAATAAAATGTAAAAAGTGTTTACAGTATATATAGTAGAGCTATCTGTTTCACCAAATCTGAGTTTATGGGGTGTACAGTGTAGTAAATGAAAACCTCAAAACAACATTGTCTACATACTACCAATACCAGATGACTAGTTGTTGGGTTGAAACACTTATTAGGGAAAAGTGTATTGGCTTCTACCCCTAATTTTAGATTGCGATTTGAGTAGGTCTAGCCTTAGGATGGATACTGCACTTTATAGTGCTTTCTATTGTTATCCTCCATAATTTCCCAAAGCAGTTTTGAAGCATATGCCATTTGTCTGTCTCCTGCTCATTGAGTGCTACGCACACTATAGAGAATTAATATTCCTCTTGCTACATAGAAACAGTCCTGGAACCATGCTTACTACAGGGATATAGTGCCCAATCTATAAAGGGGTACAAATACTGGTATGGAGCTCACTAACAGGTGTATACCACCAAAATGTATCAGTTAACATAAGTATAGGGAAAAGAGTGGAAGGTGTGAGCGTATATTAAGACACAGATTTTATTCAATATTTATTAAAATGGTATACGTCATAACTTTTTTGAACATTCTAAAAATATTGTAGATAGTGAGTATTTGTCGCCGCAGGACTAGTGGCAGATGAGGAATGTCTCCATAACTCCCATATAATCTGCCCTCTATAATTCAAATTCCCCTAAAAAAGTTTTTATTATTAATTTATTATTTATTAGGGGAAAACGTACACGATCATGTGTTACTGTAGATGAGGGACAACAAAGTCAGGGATAGCCAGTCGTCTCCAACCAATGTGTTATTAAAGTCAGACGCAGCTTAGTTGATTCACGCAGCCATGTAGACAGGAGTGGATCCCACCGCCTGCAGACAGCGAGACAGGGCAGTGCAGTTTACACAGCCGCCTGAGATCCACTGCCTGGATAGTGTGAATTCATACAGACACAATGTTACATCCATGTAACTAATCAATTGGGAACAATAAAGTTGAAGTGGCTGTGTCATTTAGAATCGTGTTTTATGCCACATATAGCCCAAAGACTCCTCGGCATACCTTTTCTTCTTATAAATAATAAATAAATACTGAAATCTTTTTTAGGAGAATTTGAATTATAGAGGGCAGATTATATGGGAGTTAAGGGGACATCCCTTATCTGCCACTAGTCCTGGGGCAAGAAATACTCACTATCTACAAAAATGTTTTTCACTCATTTCAAATATGTTTGATGGGACCTAATGGTGTATAACATTTTAATAAATATTAAATAAAACCTATGTCCTAATATACAGAGCCAAAACTAATCATTCAACATAGATAGAACCAGAACCATAAATTCAGGACAAAAAACAAGCAAGTAAAAGAGACAACCTTATATTGTACCAAATTATACATGGTGTGATGCTGGATGATAAATCTTATGCAGCTTAACACGGTCTCCATGTAAGCTGCCCTCATAGGAGAAGACAACAAAGTGTCACAGTACAGACGAGATGCTGAAGAATTGTGAGTTTATGGGTAATAGCAGCACCTACTGTATATTTGGTTGCACAAAGACAGTGGGGCAGATTTACTTACCCGGTCCATTCGCGATCCCACGGTGCATTCTCCAACACTGATTCGGGTTCTGCCGGGATTCACTAAGGCCGTGCGCTCGATGTCCACTAGGTGTCGCTGCTGCGCTGAAGTCCGCTGGAATTCGCTTCCTCCGTCTCGGTGTATGTGAGTGCTATGTTTGCGACACAAATTCTTTTTAAAATTCCTCGGTTTTTCCGAATCCGTCGGGTTTTCCAATGGACACCCCCTCCGATTTCTGTCACGTGAGAGCCGGCGCTCTATCAACAATGCCCCCCAGTAGCCAATAGTCTCAGGGCCTCCAGATCAGCCACTAGTAACAGGGCCCTCATAGTAGCCAGAGTATACAATAGTCACTGGACCCCATAGCATCCAACAGTAACAATACCTTTAGTAGCCAAAAGTCACACGGGGCAAAGAGAGCAAAAAAAAAGAAGTAATAACCATAATACTTTCTGTATATATAATGTATAATGTCAATTATAAAGTAATTTCAACAATGCTAGCCTTATGGTCCCCAGTCTACATAAAGAACATATGGTCAGCCTGATAGTGAGTGATGATCATGTCAGCACACAGTCTTAACATTCCTGGCATATAACAGTCCACTATGTACAACGTCATAATAATTTTAGTCTAAGACTTATAAATGACCATAGTGCAATCCTCATATTCATATAGTCAACTTCTATGTGTTGTCCACCCTCAGTAGCCTTCAGTCCTCAAGATGTTGTCTCTATTTAGAAAAAGGCCAGGCTGAGAAAAAACTCACTAAGGGCATTATGATGAACACTGTTTCATTTGCATAATGTACAGAATCCACTTTTTGGGCAGTTTTTTAATGAATGCTGGAAAATGGATTCTTTAGAATCCTATTAAATCACTAAACCCATGTAATAATCCTATTAAGGGATTACAAAGTATACTGGAAATAATTACAGTAAATGTGAGTCAGCTAAAAGTTATATATAAAGTGTTATTGTTAATTGATAGATATAGAATGCATATTTCAGGTTTTTAATCTTAAGTAGCATTGTGTATAATTATGAACTTTCTGTAAGTTGTGAATAATATAAGATTGCACAGACAAGCAGCTAGTGGTAGCTCGTTGTACTTTAGTTTAACTATAATAGAAATAAGGAAAATAACACTAATGCTCTCCACATTAACTCTGTAGTGAAATAAGTGTATTTAATTATCTGGAGTGTCTGGCTAGGAGCTGACTAACTAAAGTATTTATGCAGAACCTGTAGGTAATCCAACTGTGGCCCATCCATCCAAAAAGCAAAGTCTTTGTTATTTCAATTTACAAATGATTACGACATAGACTATTACCCATAGTCCTATGCTGTACCTGACTTTATTTAGTGTTCAAAATAATATGTTATTGATTGTTGTGCTGCTTTTGGATTACTCAAAGTAACACTACCTCCATCACATCAAGAGATTTAGCTAGACATGGTTTTATTACCCATGTAAGATGCACTGAACATAGACATGTTCTTT
This sequence comes from Engystomops pustulosus, assembly GCF_040894005.1. NCBI lineage: Eukaryota > Metazoa > Chordata > Amphibia > Anura > Leptodactylidae > Engystomops > Engystomops pustulosus. The sequence continues at coordinate 108,077,472 of NC_092412.1, read as the reverse complement.
TTGCAAAAACTCCTTTCCATGTCATAAGGAGGAGACCAAATATAAGGTTTACGATTTTTTTATACATTTATACACTGAATACAAGTGCCATAAGATCCATCTCCTATAGCGAAAATACATGTACAGTTTTCTTTATTGTTAGTGGTATACTAATGAAGTGTCTAATGACATTTTCAAACTATGTCCCCACTTTCGAAAATTTTATAAATCAAAGAGGAATTCCTATCCCAGCAAATGAATGTATAGAAAGCTATACAATTTCCCAATATACTTTCTGTATCAATTTCTCTCAGTTTTCTAGATCTTTGCTTGCTGTAATGCCATAGAAAGCTTCTATGTTATCAGTGGGCAAGTATATTAGTGGACTAATTATTATCAGAGATATAACGAGCCGCACAGATTTTTGTCCACTGGTAGTAAACATAGAAGCTTTCTTTAGAATGAACGCAAACTGAGATCTAGAAAACTGTGAGGAATTGATAGAGAATGTATATTGGAACATTGTATAACTTTTTTGTAATACAAACAATAACATTTATTTGCTGAAATGGAAACATCCATTTAAGTATGGAAAAAAAGCAATAGCAATACATGCTATTAAGGTCTTCGTTTCATTTGTCAGATTCTCAGCATTATTCTTCCTTGAAAGTGCTTGATACCAAGATATAAACAGGGCTGTACTTGTTCTTAGGTACAGACCTTAATATAAAGTAATAGTCTCTGGAGGGCTGATAATGTCTTTCACATGACCAATTCCAATCTGATGGGAAAGGAACACAAAGGAGCATTTTATTGCATCAAGCTAAATAATTTTGTTTTTGGGAGGGCAACAGTAGCTGATGCAAACTGCTATGGGAGCACCTGTGGCTGCCATGTTGTATGATTGAGAAAAGAATGACTATTAAAGACCATTATGGTAGCACCTGGAGTCAGCATGCATTGGTTTAGGGGCAACTGTTGCTAATATCCACTACCAAGAGGAATCTGTGGCTGGAATGCACTCTATGCTGGTAGCTGTGGCTGAAAAGTGCCGATATTGGAGCAAATGTGACTGGCATACATTGTTACAATGATATTAGTGGCTGCCAAGCTCTCATATCTGAGTACATGTGGCTAGCACAATTAAAATTTTTTGGAGATACTTGTGACCATCACTGCCACATTGGGACATTCATGGCAGTTAAAAACTGTTATGTATTGCAAAAGTAGAAATGGATCCCACCATTGTGACTAAAACTGCTTGGTTTATCATTACATATTAAAAAGTGGACAAATGCGTGTTACTATTGGAAATAGCTGACTTGTTTTGGGCAGAATGTAAGTTAAGTGCCTTTAATCATATCATACATACAATAGAAAGAATACAAACACACACACACATATATATATATAAATATATATACATACACACTGACTACTTCATTCTAATCCACACATTCCATATATGCATCTGCAAAGACAGAGAAAGGTAAATGAATAAGCTCATTTTTTTAATAGGTGTTTCTGGATGAACAAAAGAACTCCAAAGAAAAATACACTAAGTGATTATATGGAATGATTATTTCGTTTTAGGTATCTAAAGATCTACAAGACAAGCAAAATGAAATCGAGGACCAGTTAAAAAATGTATCTTTATTTGAGCTCCAGTTGAATCAGTTGACATTGTGGGTTTCATCTGTTAAAGATCAATTATCATTCTACAATCAAGTGGGAAGACCAGGAGCATTCAACATCCAGGTAAGAAACCTTTCTGGATTTATCTATTTATAACCGAAACAAAAGAAGCCGCATATGGATTTGGTAATCTTATAGCATAATCTTTATAGATAAAGTGAAGTCTTACTAGTGAACTCTTATAAGTTGGTCTTTTTCAGACCTTCCCTACAATGAAACTATGATAGTAAGTGTAAAAGGTAAGCAAAACGCTCGGCACTCGGAAGAGGCCACCAGGATGAGTAAAATGTAGTTTCTCTTTATTCTTGTCTCAGGAACTTAACAACTTTAGTGCATTTTTGACGCAGCGCGTCTTAGTCATGATCTAGTAACACAAGTTTGGCTGATTCATTTTGGCTCTCCCTGGTAACGCCTCCTGAAGACACCAACAAAATGGTGAATACACAACATATATAAGACATACTTGCTTTAAAAATCCAAAATTCTCAAGTACATTGGGATATACCATATGGGTTGCAAAATATGCGAACCACGGAAAAAGTTATTTTATATTATCAGCAGAAAAAAAATCCCATTTCACCATTACAATGTTAACACAGGTAAAAATCATCTGATGCTAATCTAGTAAGAATTGTAGCATGAACCGTTTTAGAGACCAATTCACACAATACTCGTGATCTATCATCATGAATCATCCCTGTGCGTTAACAGTTATAATAATTTTTTGCAAGGCATATTAAGCAGTGTGAATGGACCCTCAAACCCTAAAAGAAACCTGTTTCATACAATTGATATAACATTTGATGTATATAAATATATATATATATATATATATATATATATATATATATATATAGCAAGATACAACAAGACCCATATAATAATTTAAAGTAGATACGGACAAAACCCTCTTTAGTCATATGTTCAAAACTCTGGGAATATCTATCATCAATCACAGACTCCGTACGTAAGGATCATATCAATTCTTCTATTTAACCCCACTGGATCACGACTTCCCAACATGAATATCCAATAGGATTCTCAGTTTAGAAGTTTCCTCTTAATATCCCCCCCCCTTCCCCGTATGGGAAGGGATGCTTTCTCTATAGCCATACATTGGAAGCTCCTTGGTTTCTTTTGAAGACAATCCCGAAAATGCATGGAGGCTGCCGAGACATGATAGTAAGTGTCTTTAAATTGTATTCAGCTCTTACATATGCCAGTGCTATGCTTGTTAGTTAGAATAGGTTATGTTGGATCAAAGTTAGGTGATCAGCTTTTCATTTCAGGCCAGAACTTGTGGGTACAATTTAAACAATGTGCATCTTTATGCTTAGACCTTGAAATATATATAGAAAGCAAATGCCAAAATAGATAATAGAATGTATTATAAAAGAATATTATAAAATGTAAAAAAAACAGACCACAACTCTAGGACTGAATTGTGACAACACAATTGAGTCTCATCTGGCCTCAAGAACTTTAAGTATTTAAGTATTTTTCATGTGTACACATATAAAATACCATTCTCTCCATTTAGTGATTGAAAAGTTGGTAGCATAATTCTAAAATGAAATTTTACAATCACTGGCTGCAAGAACTTTGGAAATTGACTAACTATGCCTACTCTCTTTTCCCAGTGATTACTTTTAGGTTGTTTTGTTTTTTTTAAGTTTCTTTTATGGTCACATGTACCTATGTAACTGTTGGAACAATTTTATTCTAATCTGTAATGGGTTGCCAAAAAAGGTTTTTTTGTGTTGCACCTATGCAGTTTGATGGCACAGTATTTGCATCAAGTATTCTGTTTTGTGTCTTTTGTTTTGTTTGCATTCATGCGATGTTCACCGAGGATCATGTGGGGTGCGTCATTAAGAAATAGCAGCATGTGAACTAGAAATAAGCATTTTTGTGTGCCCTGATTATATCTTCATTGCCATTTCACTTAACCACGGTACTAGGAGCAATCTGAAGAGGTGGTTCAGCGTGCTGTGAAATACTTATTTGAGGAATGGATCTGTAACAACAAATTGGATGAGTGCTTTTCTTCCTGAGCACTTATTTCTTTTGAATGGGCTCAAGCGAATATGTTTAAAAATTAGGATTGTTAAGCTACAGCTAGAAATAAAGGTTTTTTTTTGTCCATGAATATACAAAAAGCCACTGGCCCATATTAATTAAAGCCCATGCACCAGTTTTTTGTCTGACATTTCACATTCTTTTAAGTCCAAACTGCTTGCACATGTATTTATAAAGTGTTTGCAACAAATTTGTGTCGCAGTTGCACTTGAAGCAACGCAATATTCTGCACTGAAAAGGAGGTTCCGATGCTCAGTCTGACCGTGTTCCACCTTTATCCTGCAGTGTCCGACAGAATTGTGTTGCATGCTTCTATGTTAAAGGGGTATTCCCACAAAGACAAGATTCTTAAATATACTCATGATAACAAAATAACATATTTTCTAATTCACTATTAACAAAAATAGAGCATTTCACAGATATAATTCCAAATTGTCTCTATCGGTCCTAGTGTTTACAATTTTGGTTGCCCCGAGATACGACTGTAAATCAGAAGTCTAGGGTCTGATGCTGCTGTAAGGTCCTCTCTACATCGGCCCCTCATTCCAAGACAAGCTCACACACAGAGACTTGTCTTGGAAGTGATAAGAGCTAAAACAGCAATAAAACTTAGTAAAATTGGAAAGTAAGTGGTTCGAATGATCTTTATTGTGTAAAATGAGTTTCGAATACAGGTTTTAAAGGGCCACTAAACTAAAATGCTTCCTATGGAAATTATATTTGGTGTTTAGAGCAATCTGTTGTGTCAATGTGTCAATGAAGACAATTTTTTTCACTTTTTCTGTGGAAGCACATAGACAATATAGTGCACCATTTTGTGCATTTTTGCTCTTTGCTAGAGGTATGACAGATCCATTGGCCTAGTGTTACTATATTAGGGAAGAATATGTGCTGCTTAAAAGCCTCACAACCTAATAGACTACCAAAGAACTCGCAAATGCATACAAGAAAATGAACATTTTGGCTTATTTTATTATTATTACTTTAATTTTTTTTTAGCAAAAAATTACAAAGAAGATTATATTATTGTTGATAAAACATAGAAGCAGCAGTATGTTTATAACAGAATAAAACCTTGCATTTTATCGTAGTCCATCATAGAAATCATAACACATTTCTGTATTGGACAAACTGTAGTATCTGTCTTTCCAACTTGGGAAAAACACAGGGGTAGGTTTATCAAGATGCAACAATTTTTATCAGAAGCTGAATGATAAATGTGGTGTAGCCTAAGCGTACTTAGTGGTACCTTGCGCACCCTATTTTGATGGTGCAAGGAAGGATCAGGAAGGTGAGTACACTGTTTGTTTTCTTGACTCGAGTGTAAGCTGAGTTGAGGTTTTTCAGCACATTTTTTGTGTTGAAAAATTCGGCTTATACTTGAGTATATATGAAAATATATTTTGCTATTGCTAATTGCTATTTTAGGAGTAATTAAATATTTTACTGGAAAACCAATTGGTTTGAGATTGGTAAAATAAAACTGTTTTCTATGGAGTTATTTATCTTAGGATTTTCTCTTATTTTTGCATATATTTGAGCCTAAATTTGTACCTTTTCCACTCGCCTTGCAAGTTAGCCGCGCAAGAAGTTTTCAGTGTCGCACCTGATATTTCTTTACAATCAAAATGTGGACATATGAAACAGTCAAAAAGTTGCAAATATACTCTAGTTCTGACCAGGCATAGGAAAAACTTTAGAAGATGTTGAAGTAGAATTTGAGACTTTTGTGTGACATTTTAATAAAGAGACCCTAAGAGACCCCACAGACGGCTGCCTGATATATCAACCTGTAAGATAAATCAAAGAAGTCCTAAACAAGAAAAAAAAATGCACAAATGTCTTGACTAAAGATAAATGACCTCCATAGGATTACAAATATCTTTCATGAAGGCAGTGTCATTTCTCCTCACCACAAGTATTTTTTTTATATATTTCCCAGGAAACATAAGCAGTGGTAATTCTCACTGATACAATCTGATTATCTTTTACAATTTTCCATTATTAGAGTCACATTTCAGTTTCATTGTAGAAACCTGACCTATTCCAGTAGACAACTCTTTGAATACTCTCAGGATTGGCACATGTTCATTTGAGATAAGCAGTCAATCTGTTCCAGTAGCAGAATCCTCATGACCTGTTGTGTTATCTATTGTAAGTGAATTGTATTGCTTGTTGCAGTTATTTAATTTCTATTAAAGTAGAGTAAAATGTACACATCATATTATATTTTTTTTTTAAAAATTACAATGTACAAACCATTTTATCAGTTTATAGAAACTTTCAGGGTCTTATGGTGCACCTAATTTTGGGATCATGAGACTAAGCCTACAACAAACATGTAGTATATACAATAAATAGTGGTACAAAAATATGAAGTTAACAGACAATCCACTTTGTAAATTTCTTCCCATAAAGTATGATTACAGTTTACAGTAAAGGAGGTGTTGTAGTCTACCGAGAATATATGTTATACTTTTACCTACACTCTTACAATATATATAGACACCTGCCTCCATAAATACCCACATTAAAACTTATGTGTAATATATAATTAGTTGTTATTTAACATTTTGCTCTCCTTAGCAGAAAAATGGTGTTGACATACACTATAATGAAGCATTAAAGTGCTACTGGCCCTTTAATCATTTTATCCATGCGGAACAGACACAGGACAGAAGATGGCTTCTGGTCACATGTCCACATCACATTTTCTGCACCTCCGACTATGTTTGGCTGCAGTCGATTGGCCAGTGATGTGGTGAGACCCGTCTCAGTGATGCCATGTGCAGTGATGACAGTTACACATCATTACTGAGAACTAAAGTGGCATCCATCTTGTAGAGAACTCATAAAATCAAACCATTTAGCTCGATTTTGTGCCTAATGACATTGAGTTTTGTTATATTGATTTATTTATAGCATCATTTTTGTATAAGAGATTCATATTCCCGGGATACCCTTTTAATATACTCTACATTCCATGCCATATTTAAAAATGAGCTCAGATCACTAACATCAGACACATCAGTACATGTGCCTGAAAGAAGGTATGCATAATAGATTTCTGTTTTTAAGTTACTGATGAACACTTAACCCTTAGTAAGTGGTAATTGTCATCTTGTATATTGAGGGTATGCCTGTGTGATTATACCTGTATGAATTGATGGATATTCAACCTTATCAGCTAAATATATTACATGACACACAGAAACTACCTATTCTAATATCAGATAAGGGTTAAAAGAAATAAAAAAAAAACTATCCATTGAAGACCAGTTCTTTAGTCCCCTGATGCTAGATCTAGCAAGAATTGAGATAATTCTAAATATACAACACACAGTTCATCAGGTTCCAATTTGACTGATGATACTATCAGCAGAGCACTGGTCTTATGAGAATAGGTATGATGACAATGTGGCTGATTTTCTCACTAGGAATATAAGTACCATCCCTACCAATACAAATTATTTCTTAGAAATGTACTAAAATATTTGCTGAGCCAGATGTTTCAGCATTTCCACGGCTACAATGAATGGCAAGACAACAAACTCTATTACCACATTTAAAACAGCAATTAGATTGACTTCAATGGGAAGTGTGAAACAATATGCCAGAAGATTGGATTTCATTAATGAAAACGCATTTGGCTGTTTCAAGTGCATATGGCTTAGTGAACTCACTAAATCTTTAGATTGTTTTGACGTGCACTCTATTATAGACTTATGCTACAGAGTATAAGAATGAGATCATTTGTATTCAGGAAAGGAATCTATTCACATGTGGACAGCACAGTAAGGTTTTATATAGTGTTATGTACTCATTGTTGTAGATGATTTATTTTCGATTTCTAGGATTTGATGCTAATATAGTATTTAACATGTTACACTTTATTCACCATACTTAGCAATATTTCAAGGGATATTCCAGAAAGAAAAATGTTATCGACATACACTTTAATGAACAATTAAAATGCTACTAGCCCTTTAATCAGCCTTGTGACTTTGTCCCTGTGGAGGAGACACAGGACAGAAGATGGGTGCTGGTCACATGTCCACATCACATGACCTGCCTGGACAGGTCATGTGATCATCATGGGCAGTGAAACATCACAGTGTGGAAGTGATGGCAGTGAGTGTGGAGCTGTTACTGAGAGCTGAGGGAGCATGGGAGTTGTAGTTTTAGATGGCTGCCATCCTGGAGAGAACTACTTTAGATGGCCCATAAAATTTTGTAAATCAAACTATTTAAGCTCTGTTTTGTGATTAATTAACATTGAGTTTTGTTGTGTTCATTTCTTAATATCATTTTTGGTTTTTGCATCAGACACTCATATACCTGGAATACCTCTTTAAATCTAAATGTTAAAGATACCAATGATAACTTTTTTATATATTTACTATTGCTTATTTTTAGCAGAGGTTGTTGGGGAAATGATAATCAAAAGAATTGTGCAGCCCAAACAAATTAAAGTGAAACAGCAAAAAACGGATCCCGATATACATTGAAATGGGGCCCCAATTCCTTCCCTTCCAATTTGTGACACATACTTAACCCCTTTTTTATCCAGAATCCACTATCTTCTAATTTTAACACCTCTGGTAAATTAACATTTCCAAAAAGTGGTGTACATTCGAGACTCCCTTTGACTCCTAGTATATTCCTAAAACCTGCCCAGCTATTCACCAACATTCTTATAACCGGTATTCTCCGAAACTCTGTCTTGTTTAACTGACCTGACTCCAGTAAAGAGAATAGGGAATTGTAGCTTCCCTTCACCAGTTCCGTTAATGCTAGGAAGGCGCCACTCTTTTTATTTTCCGCAATAAACTGGATCTTGGCTGCCAGGAAATAATGGAAAAAGGAAGGAAGGGCTAAACCCCCCCTTTCTCTATTTCTCCATAAAACCTCCTGCTTAATACGGACCTTCTTTCTTCCCCATAGTAGCTTATTAATTATGACCATTTTTTTTTCCAACCAGCAGGGACAATTACTTAGGACATGGAGAAGCTGAGGCAGTATTATGCTTTTCGGTAGCACTACTCTCTCTGCTCTTGTTAGGGGGAGACTTGACCAAGCATTAATTTTTAATTTAATCTTTGCCAATAACGGAGATAAATTCAAACTTGGATAATCTTCTATCCTTGGACTAATCCATAAACCTAAGTAGTCAAATGTATCTGTCTTTTTTAATTCTAATGCTTCAGGGCTCCCCGGACAGTAGTCCTCCAAAGGGGTCATACTCGATTTCTGCATGTTAATCTCGAACCCAGATACTTTACCATACTCCCTAATCACTTTCAGAGCCCTGGGAACTGATATTTCTGAGTATTTCAATAGCAGCAGAATGTCGTCTGCAAACAACATAATCTTATCTTGGTCACCTCCATAACCTCCTCCTACAATCTCTTTCATTTCCCTTACCTTCACTGCCAGGGGTTCAATAAAAAGTGCAAATAGTAAGGGGGATAAAGGGCACCCCTGTCTGGTGCCTCTTGTTAGAGGGAAAAAGGGAGAAAGGTCTCCGTTAACCCTAATAGATGCCCTTGGTGTTTTATAGAACAGTTTTATCCAATCCACAAATCTATTCCCTAGTCCAAACTTCGCCAATACCTCCCAGAGGAAGGCCCACTCCACCCTGTCAAAGGCTTTTGCAGCGTCCAATGACAGGATGGAGCGGGACCCCCCCGACCCAATTGCATGCCCACAAATAGCTGTCTAATATTAGTTTTAATATTCCGCCCCATAATAAACCCGCTCTGGTCCTCATGGACAAGAGAGGGGGCCCACCTCTTCAGACGGTTAGCCAGAAGTTTGGCCATCACCTTAGCATCAGCATTTAGCAGGGAAATGGGCCGATATGAGTCAGCATCACATGGATCTTTGTTTTGTTTATGGATTAGTACTATGATAGCCTCATACCATGATTCTGGCAGCATCTCTACCTCCTGTGCTTTTTCCCATACTTTAACTAAAACTGGTAAGAGAATATTCCCAAATCTTTTATACACCTCCACTGGTAGACCATCTAATCCCGGGGATACCTTGCCTTTGCATGAGGCTATAGTCTCCTCCAGTTCCAAGGTAATTATTGTGTTTGCCAGGGTATTCCTCCCTTCTATTCCTATCTCTGGTAAATGTAGTTTCCCCAAGTATTCCTTGATCTCCTGTACAGAAGCATCCAGGTCAGAGGTATAGATGTTTTTATAGACCTGCAGGAATATTTCCCTCATTTCATCATCCTTTGTTACTACTTTCCCATCCCTGTCTTTAATAGCTTTAATTCTAGTTAACTCTTGTTGTTTCTTGATCTTTTGTATAAGCCCCTTAGCAGGAATCCCACTTTCACAATGTCCTTTCAGATATAAAAAGAATTGTTTTTGCATTGTCTTATTAGTCAGGTAATTATTATATTCTTCCTGGGCTTTGTTATACTTGTCCAAGGTACACTGGGTTCTATTACTCTGTACTTCTTTTTCTCTTTGTTGCACAACCTCCTTCAACTCCTTTTCCTGCCTCATAAATTGTTTACGCATATGAATAATTTCTGTATTTAGTATTCCTCTTAGGAAGGATTTCAATATATCCCAAAACATGCCCATATCTTTTGTCTCACCATTAGCCTCAATAAACCATCCCAACTCCTTCTTAATCTTGTCCTCGTTTGATATTAATGCCAACCAGTGTGGATTACATTTCCAGTATCTTATTCCCTTTCTGTTATTCCTTGAGAGTTCAATAACTACAGGTGAGTGGTCTGAAATAATACGATTGTCATAATGCATCTTTACCGTGTCCCCAATTGCTAATTCATTTGCCAAGGCTAAATCTATTCTTGAGAAGGAATTATAAGTGCGGTTATAACAAGAGTATGCAGGCACATCTCCCTTCAATTTCCGCCACACATCTATAAGACCCACTTCCTTGCAGAAACTATAAAGACCTGTTTCCATCAAACTCGTTTGGGTTGGTTTATTTTTACCTATTCGGTCTTTGGTATTTGAGAAAACAGAATTAAAATCCCCCATAACCCATACAGGGCATTCTCCCACCTTGGATATGAAATGTACTAATTTACGCAGGACATCATAACAAAACGGAGGGGGTATGTACACCCCTGCTATCACACATTTCTTACCATCTAATAGTCCACATAAAAAAACATATCGCCCTTCCTTATCACAGGCGAGCTCCAATAACTTAAAGTCAATAGTTCTATGTAACAAAATGGAAACCCCTCTCGCATAGGATGAAAAGACCGCACTGTACGACTGTCCCACCCAGCTCCTATTAATCATTTGCATGCACTCATTTCCCAAATGGGTTTCCACTAAAATTACAATAGCTGGTAATTGTTTTCCAATATAATCAAATATTATGCGTCGCTTCGTGCGGTCTTTCATTCCTCTGACATTCCATGCTATCAACCTTGTTCCCATTGTTTAACACGTATCATCTTCCAGGAATCACGGAGTTTAGCTTTGGAAAGAAAAAAGAAAAACAACCTCATATTTGGCTCCAGCACAGGGAATACCCCCCCCCCCCCCCTATTTCCAGTTATTAATTCCTCACTGATTTCTTTATCTCTGCGTGCTGTCTTTCTCCAGGAGCTTAATTTTTTACTTCCTGTGGAAAAAAAAAATTATGGTCATGTGTTTTCACACAGGTGTACAGCTAATTATAACATACAGTTCTTATTACTCTCTGTGGTACTAATGCACCTGTGTGACATCACATGAGCATGGAGAGACTTCTATCCAAACAAATGTCAACAATCAGAGATCTAGGAAAACAGTAATGAATTGGGGAAGAAAGTATATTATAAAACTGTATAACTGTTCAATATACAAATAGTAGCATTTATACATATATATATATATATATATATATATATATATATATATATATATATGTACCAAAATTTAAGTTTCATTAAAAAGATACAAATCTATAAAAGATCATTTTTCCCCTTATTTATATTGGTGATATATGCATGCTTTTTGATACCTGTAAGGAATTGTATACATTAGATTGAAAATAATAATGGAATCTCAATGAAATTTTGAAGTAACAGCCCCATAATCCCAACACAGCCCAACGACTGTTAGGTCTCCCCTGGTGCTTTTCCTGAACATTATAAAGAAGAAATGCAGTGAAGAAACTTTTGGAAATAGTTTTCAGAATGTCATGCCAGTCTTTTTAGACTTAGATCTTATAACAAGCTTACCATGGAAAATTCTTCTATGTGCCCTAAGCCAACATCACTTCAATCATTGTATTATAATAAAGCAATGTTTTCAAGTGGAGTGTGCACAGGGCAAGGACATCTCTTGTGTGTTCTACAAAACCCAACTCTAGAGAATGAGTTGCCTCTGAAACCGTGCAATCATTTAATTTATTTTCACAAAGTATATATTTATATATTATTTGTACAAGGGAACAGTATTATACCCCTACTGAATAAACATTCTGGATTTGGTGTTAGATCACATTTTAATCTTTTCTGCTTTTTGGATGTAACAGAATGATAAAAGGGTCTAAAAGCATCTGTAAAATAGCATCTATAAACATTTGGCTTTATAAAAGTAATGCACAAGCATCAATCCAAAAAATTATACCTTTTCTCTGTCCACATGAACAGAAAGAAGTGGTCCCCAGTGAAGTACATAATGTACATCAGTGATGTACACAAGAGTCCTGCAGTTGTCACCACTGCTCATTACACAAAAGGATACATATGAGGGGGTAATGAAGACATGTGGCTAAGAAGATATAGATAGATATTTAGATAGATGGACAGATATTATATATGTATATTACACAAGTGACAGATGACCATATCATTTTATGCAATCTAGTATTTTATTGATGGAAATTTAATTTTGGGCTTTGGAATCTAGTTGGCAGTCCTACATGTTCCCATATGTATATCTGTCAATTGCTAGTTAGGACAAGTTATACTGATTTTTTTGCCACAAAACTATGGGGGGCATTTATTGTTGCCTTTCAAACTGAAAACTGGCAGATTATTTTTCCCCTTGCCGCACCTCTTGCACTTTATTTATGAAGTGCCAGCACTATTTTGGTGGTTTTCCAACACATTTTTTTGGGTGCAAAATTGTGGCACCATTTGTGAATTTGTTACCTTTTTGGTGCTACTAGTTCTCCAACTCCTTTGGTGGCACAGTCTTTGGAGAAAACTTAGAGCAGCTAAAAGCTGTTCTTCAGAGTTCTATTCCACCTTAATGAATGAGGAAACATTTCTAATCCTTTTTGTTTGTGTGCCATATTTTAGCACATTTCCACCTGTGCTCAAACTAATAATTGCCCCCCTATGTACCAATAATCTATGTTCACCCAAGATGCTAGTGTTCAGTGTTACAGATTGCTTGTTCAATGCTTCAAGATTAGAGATGAGCGAGCACTAAAATGCTCGGGTGCTCGTTATTCGAGACGAACTTTTCCAGATGCTCGAGTGCTCGTCTCGAAAAACGAGCCCCATTGAAGTCAATGGGAGACTCGAGCATTTTTCAAAGGGACCATGGTTCGGGAATAAAATGTGTTAATTAATTGAAAATTGAATCAAGATGTCTTTAAGTATACATGTAAATAAAATTATTTATTCCTATATCATTCAAACTAGTTAAATTTTTAGTAAATAATAAATAAATAGTACATTTGCATGAACTAAAATCATTTGAGCTGTAACAGTTTGACTATGATGCCATATAACTTAGCAGGAAACTGATTTACCTGGCATGTAAAATATTCACTTTAAATGTTGTTCTAAAATAATGAGAAAGCTAACTGTACTCTCCTAAATTATTTTAATTAGCCTGGTTTTTGCTTAACATTGCACACCGAATAAGTGAATTTAAATAAGTTCACAAATTTAACAAACACAACTTTATTTATTTTTAACAAATATTGCCACATTGTACAACATAATGCTGTAAAATGTAACTTTCTTGAGAGTTACAACATACGGCATTAAAGAAAAAAGAAGCTTCTCGTTTACAGAAATATTACCTTTATGGAACTCTATGGAACATTTTGTAAGACTCCACGTATATTTTAGGAATATAATACCATGACCAGATAGAATCCCTCATGTGTATGTCAAGATTGTGGCAAATATTTATCAATGTGAAAAATTGTAAGAAACAATTTGTTCAATGGGAAACAATGATGGCCGTTATAAATCACAATAATAATGCTGTATGTTGTACAATACATTGCAGATCTCTGTGAGTCTGTTGAGTTAAATTAACCTTGTGATGTTTATCTATGACTGCTGCTTCTAAACTCTAAGTTTTTAATGGCTTGACAGGTTGGTGAAAAATTCCAAATAATCTACTTTGAAGTGAGATGTATCTGATTACATAAAGTCAGGAGGTGGAGAATTTAGCACTGAAGTCAAGCTCACCTTGATGTGATTATCATTATAAATCAGACTTCAGTAGAGCCGCTTACTAATGTTAATGAATGCAGGAACATCAATTACAGCAAAGGGGGCATTCTCAATCAGCAAAGGCTTGACTCTCAACCTCCTGAATCTTATACAGCCAGTTTACATCTCAATTCAAAGTAGATTTTCTGGATAATGCTACAATATAGTCCCAAAAAGAAATATGATCTGGAAGGTGTTAGGCTGCCTCACAACAGCAATTTCTGCTGACAGATTCCCTATATATAACATTCATCTAAGACTGCAGAAGTATTTTTATGGATAGGTGGACTCAGTCTTGACAATTCAGAGCGACATAGACTTGAGAGAATGATAACTGAATTTAGAGGAGTGCATATATGTTCTCGGTATTTAATAAGTTGTTATTGCAGAAAAGGCTTATAAATTCCATTAAAAATTACAAATTTTGTCTTCTGTTATTTCTATAGGGTTCTATAAGGATTAAAGCCAAATTGTCACAAAATAGGTTAAAAACATAAAATATTGTATAGTATAGTATTCTTATTTTGGACATGTAAAGCAAGGCCACACGATATGGCATAAATGTCTCATAGATGTGACCTACATATACAGGTAATCCCGGGAACAAACTTTCTCAAGATAGATTCAGATCCCAAAGGTGTCTATGGGACTTTTAAGGCATATCTTATGAAAATGTCATTGATTACTAAGATGGGTATAATACTGTGAATAGATTTCCTTCAAAAAAGGGACAGAATGGTTATCACAATTCTTTTAGTTGAAACTTTCATGCAAAACTGACTAAAACATATTTATGTTTTTGTGCATTTTAAAATGACAGGGAAATGTTTCAATTTATTTCAATTCATCCCATGAATTTAGGTTTGGCAATGAATATTAAAATGAACCAGGATGTATGAAAGCTAGGATTATAGGAATGTGTTGGGTTGAGAGACAGAAGAGAATGCTTAGATAAATGCTTCCATGGTGTGGTTGCATAGGTTTTCTTCTCTTGTCAATCACTTCATTATATAACTGACAGTTTGCACTTAGGCTGGGAATTAGGTGTGTGGATAGGGTCTGGTAAACCTAATTGTTGATAAATAAAAGAAAATTCCCCAGCATGATGGAAATGAGAAAAAGTAACTGCATGCACAATGTTTTGTTTTCCATCTATCAGCCTTAATTTCTAGGTAGGTGACAGACAGATAACTCTAGCTTTTAACTATTTGTTCCTTAGTAGTGAGGCTTTTGTTCCTTAGAATTCATTGTTTGCCACATAGATATGATATATATAACCTGTATTAGACAAGTTTAGCACTACGTGTATGTTTGTTGCTATTGAAAAAAAAGTCACACAAGCACCCAGACAATCAAGATCACCATTCCATAAAAATACAATCAATTACATTCCATAAAAATACGATCAATTACATTGGGAATAAGAATCGACTGGTACATCATACCAGAAAAGAAAGCTTACCACAATATATGAAATTGAATTATAATTATAAAACCATATTGGATAAGAGGTACATTTATTACAACTTACAGTATGTATGTACTTATTATTGCTTATGTAGCAGCCTCCAATAGACTCCAATAGAATAATGGAATTCCATATTGATCAATTACATTGGCAATAGGCTTTGTTTCATAAAAACCCAATAGACCCATAAATATGTTTTTACATTATGGCTGACAGTAGATACCCACCATTAACACCCTTACCGTTTAAGTAGCTGAAGAAGAACTTGGCACTTAGATAGAAGAGGAACATGGGGGTGAAAGAGCAATGTTTTTTTAAAATATAAAACTGAAGCTCAGTTGCAGCTACATTACATTAAGGGGTAAAAAATATAATTGACAGGTCTTGGCATCTTAAAAATGACATTTTGAGGGGCATTTATTAAGACTTGTGCATTTTAATAATAAGTGAAAAACCTTCAAAGAGTCACAATTGAATTGAGTAAAGTGGCATACAAGGCATGATAAATGCCTGCCATATTGTTTAGGTCATAATAAAGCTTTCTTTTGAAAATGTGAACACTTGGTAATACATAATGTATATGATCACTCCAGTAATGTAATATACTCTACATACTACAACATACTACAAACTAAGTATTATTTGCATTGTTATACTTTCTTATAAATGTGTTCTATTTGTTGGAGAACACATGAAAAGATGCCCTTGCATATAAATCAAGGTGATCACACTACAACTTAAATGACTAAAGTATCTACAATAAAGACAGCAGGGGAGATTTATCAGAAGTGTCTGAGAACAGAATTATTCTAGATGCCCATGGCAACCAATAAGAGCTCAGCTTTCATTTTAAAAACAGCTTTGGAAAAATGAAAGCTGTTCTCTGATTTCCATGGGCAACTGGAACAGTTCTGCTTTCAGACACTTTTTCAGACAATTTGTATGTACGTTGGAATAGGTGTATTTTGTGTGTAAGCAAAATTATCTTTGTTTCCCATGACAAGTAGATTTTAAAGATTTTGGGTTGATCGTGGGAAAACAGATTCAAAGCAGATACCTTAGAGACAGCCTTGGACTAAAGTAAAATGTCCAATTGGTGTTCTTAATTCAGCGTCTGCCTGAACAAAAAGAGAAAAAAAAAAATTTTTTTACTTCCGTGTTACAAGTCCATCTATTTTAGGAAAACATATTTGATACTTTTTAACCACTTTTTTAAGGAAAATAGAGATAGCCGGACATTTTTATGGAACGTTTAATGATGTACAATGCATGAAATACCAGTAGTCATTCTATTGTTATGAATAAGATCTTGGCAATGTTCGAATCCTAATTGTACACTAATCTAGAGAAGTAATAGGAGGCTCACTGTCACAGGGGGAATATAAGCATGTCAGTACAATATAATAAATCATCGACCTAAGAGGAAAATTCCAGAAACAAACATTCTCAAGATAGATTCAAGTTCCAGAGGTGTCCATGGGACTTTTAACACATATCCTGTGGAAATCTTTCGAAGATATAAGGCTACATTCACACACATGTATGGGGGATGTATACATACAGCCGATATACGTCCCCCATACACTTCTATGGGCTCACGGCCCTGTACGGGAGTGGTACGCTGCAGCAGACATGCGGCACCGTACCCCTCCGTAGCCTGGGAAAAGATAGGACATGTCTTATCTTTTCCCGTGATACGGTGGCGTGCGCTGTATCTTCCTATGGAGAGGGGCGGGGTGAGCAGCGCTCATTCCCTGCTCCTCTCTGCAGCGCCGATGTACTACGGTATGGCAGGCATACATCGTGTGAATGTAGCCTTATACTGTATTTTCTTTTAAAAAGAAACACAACCATTATTTTTTTTTAAACCATCACAATTCTTTTTTTTAAAACTTTCATACAAAACTGACTAAAACATATTCATGTTTCCATGCATTTAATACTGACAGCTAAATATTTCAATTTATTTCAATCTGTTTGGCAATAAATATTGAAATAAACTAGGCTGTATGAAAGCTAGGATTGTAGGAATGTGTTGGGTTGGGAGATTGAAGAGAATGCTTATATAAATGCTTTTAATGGTGTACATACAATACATGAAACACTTACTCAAAGTAGCCTTTCCATTGATATGAATTTCATATTGGCAATGTTGGAATCTGAATTGTATACTAATCTGGAAAAGTATAATAAATTGAAATTTTAAACTTATGCTCCGAACCACTACCATGATCCACTAATGGGGATTTATTGATACAAATAAATAGATACAAAAATTGATATACAAAGTATTACACTATAACTGATATACCTAAATTCATTATCTATCTATCAACGTGTACAGTGACAATAACTGGTACACAAACCATTTACTCACAGTTGTTATACCTACCTTTGTACATATATTTACAGTATACAGGCGGTCCCCTACTTAAGAACACCCAACTTACAGATGACCCTAATTACAAACGGTCCACTGGATGTTGGTAATCTACTGTATTTTAGCCCTAGGCTACAATAAACAGCTGTAACAGTTTTCAAAGGTGTCTGCAATTACTCTTTATTGTTAATCCAGGTTCTGACAACTCAACATTTTTAAAAAACAATTGCCACAGAAACCAAAAAAAGTTTTGGCTGGGGTTACAATGATAAACTATACAGTTCTGACTTACATACAAATTCAACTTAAGAACAAACCTACAGAAGCTTGTATTTAGCCCGGGAACTGCTTGTACGCTGTTTACCATCTTGAATCACTTTCTGGCATGTTATACCTACTCTATTACCTGACCAAGGTCTATATTTACTACATATCCAAGTGTCTGATATACATTGACAAAAGTTAGATGTTTAAGCAGATAAAATATAGAAATGGAAGCTTATACTGGCTATGGTATAATGGGGACAGAGAACTGTGTTTTTAAAACACGTTTTGCACATATACACACTTTAAGTAAATATTTTATGTATTCTACACCATTAAATGAGGAGGGGAGGAGAAAAAAGAGGGATAATCTAGAGCTAGGCGCCAAAGTTGTGTGCACAAGAAACGGGGAGAGGTATTGGGGTGGTGTTGCAGCGTTACGCCCCGGAACTGGATGTGAATCCAGATGTTGTGTACAAAAGGGAAGGAAAAAAACGGGGTCGAGTAGTGAGACGCGCTACACCCAAAATGTATTTAGTTTTTAGTTTTTATTAGAACTGTGACTACGCGTTTCGACACCGTATTGGCGTCTTCATCAGGTCATACACTGTGGGGTTGCATGATAAAAACAGATAGAAAGAGACATATAAGGTAACATGATTAGTAATTAGTAAAATATAAATATAGTATAATATAATATATCATATATAATAATATAATATAAACATAAATATATATATAACAATATATATATAACACAGAGGTTAAGACAGAGGTTAAGAACAGGGTTATAAAAGGATGAACATTAAAATTAAAATAAAGTCAAACTTAGGCATTTGGTCAGCAAATAAATAATATAAATGTATGTATATGAAAATAAAAAGATGAAAGATGAAATGGTGGAAAATGTATGCATACAACTATGTCTTGAATAAATGTATATAGTAATGATATCATTAGATGAGTAAATGAATAAATAAATAAATAAATAAATACATAAATAAATAAATAAATAGATGGATCAATGAATGTATGTACAAAGAGAGTATCATGGTATGAAATAGGCTAAACAGTTAGTAGACAGATGTGGGAATGGTTGGTGACCGCAGAGATAGGTGTAGCAATAGAGTACCTGCAGAGAGGTCTGCTGTTGTTTATGGCAGATGCTGTGCTGCCTAGGGGTCCGATCCTGGTGGAGGGAAGATGGGTAGAAATGAGTAAGGGCAAAAGCAAAAGGGGGGTCCGAGGGGGGTGTGTGTGTTGGTGTGAGGAGAAGCTTACCGCTGCGTTCAGTGTAGCGTGGAAGAGGGCTGCGTGCTGTCACTGGCGCGGGATGGAGTGAAGGCGCGCCAGGAAGACACGCGGTTTTTAATTGATTGGCAGATGCGCCCGGAGGATGCGCCCGAATGATGTGAGTGCGGTGCGCCTGCGCAAGTTGGGAGAGAAGATGATGTGTTCGCATGAAGGAGAAAGGGAGTTCTATGATGAAATTCTGTGAGATGATGGTAGGTAATGTGATTGTATGGTAGCAGAATGGAAGTTGTATTGGTGGTAATGTTCTGTAAGGTAATATTTGGGTTGTAAAGGGATAGATAATGAAAGCCTTAAAAAGGAATGTTGGAGATGTAGATCTTATAAATGGATGACGCTGTATTGGAAGAGTCGAGGAATGAGTGTTAAATGTAAATATTAAGGATATTAAATAAGTTGCTAGATAAGTGAATAGGAAGGTGAAAAGGCATCAATGGTTGGAAAAATGCCTGGAGTGTAAATGAAATATAAAATATAAAATATAAAGTACACATGAAATGATGGACAGGAGTTTGTGAACTTGAATAACTTGAATATAAAAATATAAAAATATAATATAAATGTGAACATAAAAATGTAAAAATGTAAATATAAATATAAGTGTAAATATATACATATACAAATACATATATATACATGGAAATAAATGGACACGAAATGCAAATAGATAGAAAAATAAAGTAATACAGATAAATAGCAATACAAAACGAGAATCGAACAGCAAGAAATAAGACTTTGTTCACAGAGAGTTGTTAACAGAAAATTGTTAGCAAAAAGTTGTTAACAAAGGGTTGTTAGTAGGTATGTAGTCAGGAGTGTTTGTAATAGAGTCCAGGGGAAGGGGAGATCTTGATGCGAGACTAGAATGATGTTTCAACCATATCATTAAGGCCAGCGGGGGAAAGGGTGTCCAATTTGTAGATCCAGTATGATTCTCGTTGGCGAAGTCTCTGAAATCTGTTGTTGGTGGTGGAGGGTATCTCTTCGATCGGGGTAATTCTGATGTCGCTGTAATCCTTGCCATGTTTGAGAGCGAAGTGGCTCGAGACGCTGTGCTTCAGGTAGCCATTTGTGATGTTAGACCTATGGTTGTTCATACGGATGTGTAATTCCTGGGTGGTTCTGCCAATGTACTGCAGGTTGCATGGGCATTCCAGAAGGTAAATGATGTAAGATGAGTGGCAGTTGAGAAAGGAGACGATTTCAAAGGACTCGCCTGTGGTGGTGGAGATGAAGATTTTTCTCTTGTGCTGAATGTTGGAGCAACATAGACATCTAGGTGTGCCGCACTTATAGGATCCTTTGAGTGTCAGGAAAGTGGTCAGTTGGGTTTTGGAAGTTGTTTTGAGTTTGCTGGGGGCGAGTATATTGCGAAGGGTTCTGGCACGTCTGAAGGTAACTGGTGGTCGTTCGGGTAGGGAGAGTTTGAGGTGGGGGTCGCTGAGTAGAATGGGCCAGTGCTTGGTCAGGATGCGTTTGATATTGCTATGGCTGGTGTTATATGTTGTAATGAAGTTGAGTGGGGGGGTTGTTTTGTTGCTCTGTTGTTGGTGGGGTGTGGGGGTTGGCTTGCTGGGTTGAAGGCATTGGTTCTGGGTGAGGGATAGTGTTTTGGTGTATGCATCCTTAACTAGTTGTTTGGGGTAGTGTTTGTCCTTGAACCTTTGTTTGAGGATATTGGCCTGGTTGATGAAGGTGGTAGTGTCTGAGCAATTTTTTCGGATGCGTTTGAATTGTCCGTAGGGGATGTTGCGGAGCCATGGGGTGTGGTGTGCACTGTGGAAATCCAGATAACTGTTCACATCGACGGATTTAAAATGAGTGCTGGTGGAGAGGATACCTGTATCACTAAGTTGGATTGTGAGGTCCAGAAAGTCAATCTGTGTGGTAGAGAAATTGTAGGTGAAGTTGAGGCCCATGTTGTTGTTGTTCAGGTGGTTAATGAATTCGGTGGCTGAGTCCATATTGCCTTCTGCCCCACCGCTCCTGCAGACGACTTCCAACTCTTCTTAGACCTCAACAGTTTCATCCGCAAACTCACTCTCAATCGACATTTCGCCATACAATCCGTACAATCCAATACACGTATGTCCACCACCCCATCCCCCGAATCACCCCTCCCCTCCCCCATGACCCTTGCTCCTATACCAGTCCAGGTCCACCCCCCCTCCCATTTCTACCCCCTGCACCACAAGGGGCCAGCCATCGACACCTTCTACAATTTAGCCCTTGACGACCTTAAAAAACTTCCCCAAACAAACCCCCAAGGCATCAACCATAATCTCTCTTTTACAGAAAAAAGAGCAATTAAGTCCCTCAAGAATAACGACACCATCATTATAAGACCAGCCGACAAAGGAGGTGGCATCGTAATCCAGGACCGCCTGGATTACATTGCTGAAGCATATAATATCTTATCAGACTCATCCTTTTATGAACCCCTACCAACAAACCCCCTACCAACTGACTATACTACCTACACGAAACTGATCCATGAAGCCTCCTCCCAAAATTTGCTCAGCAAGAAAGAAAAACAATTCCTCACCGTCAACAACCCACCCCTCCCCTTCTTTTACCACCTACCCAAGATTCACAAATCCCTTACCAACCCACCCGGCCGCCCCATCATCTCCGGTATAAACTCTCTAACTTGCAACCTATCCCATTATATAGACCTCCACCTCCAACCCTTCGTCCTACAGTTACCATCCTACCTAAAAGATTCAACCCAACTGATCAATGAACTCCTTCCACTCAATAACCCCACCGATCCTCAAAAGAACCACAAATCCTGGTCTTTGCTAACAGCTGACGTATCAGCATTATATTCCAACATCCCACATGCCTTAGGGACCAAATCCATCGAGAACTTTTTACTATCAAACCCCAAGATGCCTCCAGCACAAATTACCTTTCTTCTCGATAGCATTAATTTTATTCTCCATCATAACTCCTTCTCTTTCGAAAATAACATATACCGCCAGGTCAAAGGTTGCGCAATGGGCACAAGATTCGCCCCATCATACGCAAATCTGTATATGGGCAATTTTGAACAAAAATACATCCTTGGCTCCAATCCCTTCCACAAACATATCATTTTTTTCCGCCGGTACATAGACGATCTGTTTTTCATCTGGGAAGGCAATATGGACTCAGCCACCGAATTCATTAACCACCTGAACAACAACATGGGCCTCAACTTCACCTACAATTTCTCTACCACACAGATTGACTTTCTGGACCTCACAATCCAACTTAGTGATACAGGTATCCTCTCCACCAGCACTCATTTTAAATCCGTCGATGTGAACAGTTATCTGGATTTCCACAGTGCACACCACACCCCATGGCTCCGCAACATCCCCTACGGACAATTCAAACGCATCCGAAAAAATTGCTCAGACACTACCACCTTCATCAACCAGGCCAATATCCTCAAACAAAGGTTCAAGGACAAACACTACCCCAAACAACTAGTTAAGGATGCATACACCAAAACACTATCCCTCACCCAGAACCAATGCCTTCAACCCAGCAAGCCAACCCCCACACCCCACCAACAACAGAGCAACAAAACAACCCCCCCACTCAACTTCATTACAACATATAACACCAGCCATAGCAATATCAAACGCATCCTGACCAAGCACTGGCCCATTCTACTCAGCGACCCCCACCTCAAACTCTCCCTACCCGAACGACCACCAGTTACCTTCAGACGTGCCAGAACCCTTCGCAATATACTCGCCCCCAGCAAACTCAAAACAACTTCCAAAACCCAACTGACCACTTTCCTGACACTCAAAGGATCCTATAAGTGCGGCACACCTAGATGTCTATGTTGCTCCAACATTCAGCACAAGAGAAAAATCTTCATCTCCACCACCACAGGCGAGTCCTTTGAAATCGTCTCCTTTCTCAACTGCCACTCATCTTACATCATTTACCTTCTGGAATGCCCATGCAACCTGCAGTACATTGGCAGAACCACCCAGGAATTACACATCCGTATGAACAACCATAGGTCTAACATCACAAATGGCTACCTGAAGCACAGCGTCTCGAGCCACTTCGCTCTCAAACATGGCAAGGATTACAGCGACATCAGAATTACCCCGATCGAAGAGATACCCTCCACCACCAACAACAGATTTCAGAGACTTCGCCAACGAGAATCATACTGGATCTACAAATTGGACACCCTTTCCCCCGCTGGCCTTAATGATATGGTTGAAACATCATTCTAGTCTCGCATCAAGATCTCCCCTTCCCCTGGACTCTATTACAAACACTCCTGACTACATACCTACTAACAACCCTTTGTTAACAACTTTTTGCTAACAATTTTCTGTTAACAACTCTCTGTGAACAAAGTCTTATTTCTTGCTGTTCGATTCTCGTTTTGTATTGCTATTTATCTGTATTACTTTATTTTTCTATCTATTTGCATTTCGTGTCCATTTATTTCCATGTATATATATGTATTTGTATATGTATATATTTACACTTATATTTATATTTACATTTTTACATTTTTATGTTCACATTTATATTATATTTTTATATTTTTATATTCAAGTTATTCAAGTTCACAAACTCCTGTCCATCATTTCATGTGTACTTTATATTTTATATTTTATATTTCATTTACACTCCAGGCATTTTTCCAACCATTGATGCCTTTTCACCTTCCTATTCACTTATCTAGCAACTTATTTAATATCCTTAATATTTACATTTAACACTCATTCCTCGACTCTTCCAATACAGCGTCATCCATTTATAAGATCTACATCTCCAACATTCCTTTTTAAGGCTTTCATTATCTATCCCTTTACAACCCAAATATTACCTTACAGAACATTACCACCAATACAACTTCCATTCTGCTACCATACAATCACATTACCTACCATCATCTCACAGAATTTCATCATAGAACTCCCTTTCTCCTTCATGCGAACACATCATCTTCTCTCCCAACTTGCGCAGGCGCACCGCACTCACATCATTCGGGCGCATCCTCCGGGCGCATCTGCCAATCAATTAAAAACCGCGTGTCTTCCTGGCGCGCCTTCACTCCATCCCGCGCCAGTGACAGCACGCAGCCCTCTTCCACGCTACACTGAACGCAGCGGTAAGCTTCTCCTCACACCAACACACACACCCCCCTCGGACCCCCCTTTTGCTTTTGCCCTTACTCATTTCTACCCATCTTCCCTCCACCAGGATCGGACCCCTAGGCAGCACAGCATCTGCCATAAACAACAGCAGACCTCTCTGCAGGTACTCTATTGCTACACCTATCTCTGCGGTCACCAACCATTCCCACATCTGTCTACTAACTGTTTAGCCTATTTCATACCATGATACTCGCTTTGTACATACATTCATTGATCCATCTATTTATTTATTTATGTATTTATTTATTTATTTATTTATTTATTTATTTATTTATTCACTCATCTAATGATATCATTACTATATACATTTATTCAAGACATAGTTGTATGCATACATTTTCCACCATTTCATCTTTCATCTTTTTATTTTCATATACATACATTTATATTATTTATTTGCTGACCAAATGCCTAAGTTTGACTTTATTTTAATTTTAATGTTCATCCTTTTATAACCCTGTTCTTAACCTCTGTCTTAACCTCTGTGTTATATATATATTGTTATATATATATTTATGTTTATATTATATTATTATATATGATATATTATATTATACTATATTTATATTTTACTAATTACTAATCATGTTACCTTATATGTCTCTTTCTATCTGTTTTTATCATGCAACCCCACAGTGTATGACCTGATGAAGACGCCAATACGGTGTCGAAACGCGTAGTCACAGTTCTAATAAAAACTAAAAACTAAATACATTTTGGGTGTAGCGCGTCTCACTACTCGACCCCGTTTTTTTCCTTCCCTTTTGTACACCATTAAATGTTAAGTTTTATTATTGTCTGGATATGGGTACCTATATTTGCCTCTGGCAATTGGCTTAAAAAGGTTCCATCTATACCTCTAATGGCAAAAAAGGCAGGAAACTCCCAAGGGATTGCCAAGGTATTTATTTAGTCTCGTGTTCATTTTTAAAATTCCACCTATATGATCACAGTGTAGAAAGTATTTTTATTTCCCAATCATATCTTTTTGGTATAGCCTCTCTTTTCAATTGAATCATTAATCATGTATCAAGCATATCTTATGTACTGAACACTTATGGAGTAGCATTATGGAGTAGCATTATTTATATGTTTACAATGTACAGATTTACACATTCCAAAAATTAAGACAAAAATCTAATTCATTCATTAGTCTGTTAATTAGTTTCCTGGAACTCTGAAACCCAATAAAGAAAAACATGTTATGTTGGAACATCTGTGAAATAAGTAAGGTAGTGAGTGTTCTTATATCATGTTCAAATCCTTCATAGAATACAAGTTTATGCAAATGTCTAAATACTAATGCACTGTCACATTTTCTGTAGACCTTTGGAAAAATTGCTACTTGATGGGAAAATCTGTCATGATTTCTACTTCCCACTGGTAAATGGCCTTTTTAGGAATCTATTATTAAAGTTTGTTAATGTTTTATGTATTTAAAATGTTTCTCTGTGACAAATTAAGATGTACAAAATTGCTGGTGATACATCTTCCCTTTGTAGATCAGTTCTAACTTTGGCCCTTCAGTTTCTTCAATCTCGAAAATAAAAAAAATATGCCTATGACAGGGGATTCTGATGTCTCTCTCTTTCTCTTTGTATATGTTTTTTATGTGTTTTCATGTTTTTTATTTTATACATACAATACTGTAAGTTATTTTTCATTTTTACTCATATAGTAAGATATAGTAAGTACATTCATTTTTATTCATTTTTGTTGCATTCACTGATGATTCCTTGTCTGCTGAATGAAAAATAAATGAACATACTATATAAGTATTCAAACAAAATCCACTGTAGCAGAACAGTAGGTTGGATGCTCCATGGCTCTCACCAATGGTCCCACCAACATGTATATGCAGATGTATGTATATGTGTAGTAAATTCCAATGAAAATCGACCTGCCTTTTTCATCCAAGACCAGTCAATGTTGTAAAGTAATAGCTTCATGAACTAAATCTCTTGGTTGCGCCTACTTTTATACCATTTTTACTTCCATTCTTATTCTAATTGTTTAATATTTTCTGTTATACTTTCTACTATTTAGGAAACAGAGGATGCTATAGCAGCTAAAAGGCCACATGTGGAAGGTATATTATCAAAGGGGTATCAGCTTCAAGCAGAAAAATCTACACCTTATCTTTTAAAGGTAAATATTAAAAAAATATACATAATATAAATATATGATAAATATGTTATATAATTTCTGTGAAATATGGCTTTTTAATGCTTAGGATGTTTAACCCCCACTAATGTTTTCAGGCAGTAGTCACATCTTACATAAACATGATGACACAATCTATAGACAATTGTCTTTTTTCAATTCCCAGCTATTAAATAAAACTTAAGAAATGGCTTTTCTCATCAAATTTCAATTTTAATACAATACAATATTTCAGACATTTGAAAATGTCTTCAATGAAAAGGCAAAATGTCTCACTTAGAATTGTCACTAATGAGTTGCTCTGATCTTCTTTTAATGTAAACACTTACCTCTTTAACCTGTTTAACCTCTTAATGCATACATGTGCATCATAATGTAGTTAAGGATGTATGGAGAGAGCACACAGGCTAATACCTCCTCATACATGGGAGTATTACAGTATATGGTAGGAGTGATCAAACTCTCTAGGGTTTAAGTACCCTTGGGGCTCTAAAATGACCTAGAAAAACTTAAAAAATAAAAATTTTCTCTAGAAATAAAACCTAGAACTGATTAAAAAATAAACAAATAAAAGCATAAACATTTGAGGAATTTCAGTGTACCCAGAGTCCTGATCTATCAACATATAAAAAGTTATAACATTTATTCCCAGTGGTAAACCCATAATAAAAAATAGCGCCCAAATGTCTGAAATGCCACTTCATAAAGTCATACAGTTCCTTAAATGGGAGCAAGTAATATACTTACATATGGCTGCATAATTTTTTATTGCTGTGCCAACATAGGTATGTAAAACTTATTGGTCTCTGAATGGGGCAAAATGAAGAAAAATATTTTTGTGCAAAAAGTTTGAATTTTCGTATTCCCGCAATTGTATTCACCCAAAGAATACAGTAGAAGTGTCATTTGGAGTGTACAGTGAAAGATGTAAAAACTATGTCCACAAGAAAATGGCACAATTTCATTGCATTTGGAAATTTTACCCGATAACTGGCATGGAATATGAAATGCCTTCACTAGGAAGTACAATTTGTTAGGCAGAAAACAGTTCCTTCTACAGCTCTGTAAATAGAAAACTAAAAAAGTTATGGGTTTTTAGAGATGGAGAGTGGAAATGCAAAAAACGCTGGGTCCTTAAAAGGTTAAACTTCTGTTGACAACATAAAGACGCACTCGCCACAAAGAGTAATCACCGCTCTATTTCTGATGCTGCTTTCATGCTTATTACTCAGCACTTCCCAGTTCAGTGATAAAGGAGCGAATTTATCAAGGCTTCTCCTGTCATACAAGCCTTGATAAAATTGCAATCCCTGGGCATGTGCACCACCTCCATGTCACATGGGGCCCGGCGTCAGAGCACTACCTATAGCCTGTGGCAGTTCCAGTCTATACTGTAATTAATTGTCCAGCCGCATATGGAAAGAGGCTCTTTATATATCTAGCAGGACAAAAGGGGTGGAGGAGAATATCAAGGCCTGTCATCACTACAGCCCATTACAGAATGGATACAGTGATGACAATCCCATGTATTTTCTGTCATTACTTGACCAGGAATTACAGAGTCAATGGAAACAGAGCAATGGGCCATGTCTAGTATGTCAACTTAGTGCCATCACAGCCCAAGAGAGTTCACACAGACATAAAATAGCTATTACCCCATTTATTTTACACAAAAATAAAAAGGTACATTTACAGTAGGCAAGATGGAATACCTATAAAAAGTTCTGTGACACATATCTTGGTAATTGCTGCTAAGCAACTACAGTATAATGGAGACATGCTAGTAGAAAATTCTAGTTATTATTTGTTTTGTCTTGTGATAATTCAGCTTTTTCTAATTTTGTTTAGTTTATAATACAATTTCCATAATATTTTCATCCAAAAAGGAAAACATTATTATCACCTGTGTACATGACTTGAAGCTATATTCTCTGGCAAGAAAAATATTTCATAGTATTTTTCCAGCTTTTGTTGCTAATTGTGCCAGTGCAGATGGGTAGTTATTACAGATATAAAACATAGTTATCAATTGTACCATTCCTTTGCTACACACCTTGCACCACACGTGAGTTAAAGAAAAACTTTTAGTGATATTGCACTTAAACTTCTTGAAGAGAACTGACATGTCTGTTTCAGTAACTTCTAGTACCCCCCACCCATCCATTAAATAGCAATTCTAGCTTGAAATGTTTCTCTGCACATTATTGTAATGTCAGCAGTGAATGGAATGCATCAGACTTTACAGGGCCACAGCTGCAACTGATAATACCATAAATTTCTATAAGGAATAACAGCAGTGCACTGGCCTCCTTCCACCATAGTCACGTCCATTATATCACAAAGAACTAAACAGCTTCCCAATCAAGAAGTTGGTGCGACAGAATGTGGCTTCTAGGATGATCAATTACAATTTTCACTATAAATGGAACAGGAGACTATTGAGAAATATAAAACACTCAATTCAGAAAAATGATTGCAATTTTTAGTTTTTTATATGTCCATTTGTCCATTTTACATCAAAAAGTATCAGAAAGGATCTATGTAATGTTCAGGGTAATGAAATTGGTGGCAATTTTTTATAGATGTTGCTCCACTGAGTGCAGTTTTGTTTTTGTTTTATCCTCTTTTGGTCTTCCCCAGAGGAAGATATTCGTTTTATTGCCAATGCTAGTGACCTGTCAAGTGGCACTGGACAGTGGAGACCGCTTACTTGGTAGTTCACTAGCATCAAGCATTGAAATTCAAGGCAATTCTTATAACCAAACTTGTCAGGTTTGGAGACTAAATACAATGTTGGTATTTGTGAATCAGGGACTGTGAAGGTATGGTGCCACTTCCCTAATGATGTCTCTAGTCTTTTATATGTTTGCTGTTTATCTTGTAAAAGTTTTATATGTTTGCTGTTTATCTTGTGAAAGTTTTAACTTAATAATTTAAGGCAAAGTTTTCCAAGCAAAGGTATAGAAATAATGTTCAGTAAAAGAAAACAAGGGAGATAGAATTCTCTTTGGTTTTGTAACATAAATAATTTGTACCGTTTCTTTCTTATCCTCTAGCCGTGTGACCTTGGGCAAGCTACTTCACCTCCCCAAAACATCCTTTTAAAGAAAGCAGGGCATAAAGCAATTCAAAATTTTTATGGTTGAACAATTTTGGCATGTTCATTTTAAGTTAAACTAGTCAATCTCAAGTCTGTGTTGCTTGACATATAAATATTCCTTTTGTTTTTTCTTTTCTACGTTCAGTGAAAAGTACTTTTTGTGATTTGTGTCTTATAAACGTCAGTTTCTAAAAGACATTTTGAATGTCTGTGGCCTTTCTTTGTTCTCCTGAGCCTGGAGGAAAAGTGTTGAGCATCTGACAATGAGCGGTGATGGTTAGGTATAGATTGTTTTTCAATCCCAAACTGTCTATGATAAAATGACAAGGCAAAACTGTTTGAACATAATATGTATGGGTAAATAGTTTCAGAAGAACTTAACATTTCTTATAAAGTCCGCTTTACTGTGACAATCGGACAAATTCATAGATGGGCATTTTTTGGTTGAATTCATTAAGAGAGCCACTTTGGCACTATAGAGTGGGGCATTAAATTTATTTATTATCATTTTTACATGACTTTGCAAAAAAATTTATAGGTAAACTGGTAAGATTTCACATAAAAGAGAGAGATACACTTTGGCACTATAGGATGGGGCAATAAATGATAATAGATTGAATACTATTATACTTTGGAGGGATTATCAGAGCTCTTCTCTGCACATTTTTGACATGACTTTGGAAAAAAATTGATAACTGGTAAGATTTCACATAAAATAAAAGAGATTTCACATCTGCCATGTGTCATGATAACTGGTTATAACTTTGTAACACTTTAACATGCCCAAGTGATTTTGAGACTGTTTTCTCGTGACACATTACACATTCATGTTAGATGAAAAATTTAAGTGATTGTTGAGCATCTGACAGTGAGCTGAGATGGTTAGATAACTATTGTTATCCAAACCAAATGCTCAATGTACAGCATTGTTACAAAGAGAATTAGAGCAGTACCATGTATGGTCACTAACCAGTGTATGAAGCTGTGAATTCTGATACCTATCCTAGACAATACTGATCAGTAGGGTTACCAGGAGTTAATCCCAACAATTTCATATTAATACCCAATTCTATAGTCTATAATCATTAATGTTGCACTGCACTCTGGCCGAGTGTAATAGACCAGATCACGGCACTCAATACGGTCGTGTGATTAGAGTCTAAATTAGATGATACTCATCTCATGCAACCACCATTTCAAGTAAAAATGAATGGCTGATTGAGACTTCACACATCTGCTAAACTGTATACATGTCCTCCAAACTCCTTGTACCAGGTGTTACAGCAGCTTCATTTTTCCCATTCTCATCTTTTCAATCAAAATTCATTGTAAATCAATGTTTTAAGATATTCTAGATATTGACTAAATACTGTACTTCTAATGGACATTTGGACATGTGTCCTAATATATTCTTAAATGCAATATCATTTCTTAGCAATAAGTGGTGAAATATTTTGGTATTGAGTTTGCCTTCAGTATTTACACTGCATTTTAAAACACAATTTCCTTGAGTGAGCTGTAAATCAACGCAACAAGATATATAATTAGATCCATTTTATCAACATAGTTGGTGCTTTTACTACATCTAATAAATATGTCACTATATAGACAAAACTAAATTTACAAATCTAGAGGTAGACTTATCATGGCTTCATAATTGGCAGAGTACAGCATGTGATCAAGGGACTTAATATAAATCAAAGTAATAAATCAACTTGTAGAGTTTAATTGTTGTAAAGATAACTGATTTCTCTCCACAGTAGTACAAAATAAGTACTTGAGATAAATAAATGGACATGTAGTGTAGCATGTAGTCTTGTCGGTCACGCTGCCTTAACAACAGTACCACGTACTCTAAGAGGAGCTGGGACATAATCAGACAAGACAGGCACTAAATAGTGATCTTCAGACATTGAGTAAATTACTTTTTACCCACCAGTAGACATGGTATGTTGATGGAAAATAAAGTATTCCACTTGGCCTAAACTATGCAATCTATTTATGTATTTATTTTTAATCTGTACTTTTATGACCCTTTAATTTGACATAACGAAGGAAATTAATCAAGAATGGCAATTCTTCTGCCAGGCTTGATCTCTCACTGCGAAATAGAGCTCTGATTAATTCATACAGATGTGTTTGATTCTTAAAAATTTACGGACAGCTCCTGCAACAAAAACATACATTATAGCATCCTAGTAAATCCCATTATTTGGAAAATGGCAACTCACATAATATATTGTATGCCAGAAACTGGTGTAACATTCATGATAAACATACCCAATTTCTATGCATTTCTTTTACTTCAAACTGTAAATATTTTTTTACAACATGTACATAGAAATATTGTCTGTCCATATGAGGAAACATTTGTGGCAGTTTATATATTTCTTGAATAGTAAGTTTCTACCCTTACCTATTCAAAAATCTCCAATCCCAATGCACTATAGCATCATAGTATCAAAACCTTCGATAGGCTGCAGGTTTAACCACAACAACTGGGTCTCCACATGGAGACACATTCGCACTCATATCACAATATGCCTTGGCAAAGGGAAAGGTAGGAAAGAATACATTTTTAGAACAGATTGTCTAGTGGTATACATTGTATTATAGGAGTTCCACACAAGGACATCATCTTAGAGGTCCAAAGATTGGATCACAAATGGAGCCTAAATTCTAAAAGGTCTCAAAGGCCTTGTCAGCATTCACCAATAATATAAACCATACATTTATGACTCTATGACACATGTTTTGAAACTTTTCAGGCTGATAACTTTGTTATTCTACAAAACAAAACATTTTATTTTGAATGCTAGAGTGGAAAGTAACTGGTTGTTTGAATCAAAATTCCATTATAGGCGGTCCCCTACTTAAGAACACCCGATTTACAGACATAATTGGTAATTTACTGTACTTTACTGTACAATAAACAGCTATAACAGTTATTAAATGTGTCTGCAGTTAAGCTTTAATATTAATCCTAATTCTTATGACAATCCAACATTTTTTAAATCCAATTGTCACAGAGACCAAAACATTTTTTTTCCGGCATTACAACAATAAAATACACAGTTCCAACATACATACAAATTAAACTTAAGAACAAACCTACAGAACCTATCTTGTATGTAACCCAGGGACTGTAAAGAATTGAACTGTAATATTTAAATCCTTATCCACTCTGGTGACTTTAAATACATGTTATATACATGACATGACCCAAGAATCCTGCAAATAAATTGTTACATTTCAATGTCAAGCAAATACAGATACATGTCTACCTTTTTTATCTACCAAACTATTCAGTTTCATACAACCATGAAATTGTGTTTGTAAGATTTTATTAAATTTAAGGATTTATTTCTTGTACCTTATTTCTGTGTGCATTTTCCACAGAACAAGGTAGAAGATCTGACTAAAGAGTGGAATACAGTCAATCTGTTACTTGAAGAATTGAAAAGAAGACCTGCCTTCACATCTTCTGGTGACCGTAAGTATTAAATGACAATGATAGTGCATTGTTTACAGTATATGAAACATCTATAGGCTTTGGATACATAGCAATTTTGATGCACCGCAAAATACAGCACAGTACAGCAAAATACTATTCAGTCTTACTTTGCCCCACATATGGATCCTGCTAAGCAGTTCCTTCAAAGATACCTATAAAGAGGATAAGGCACGACATGACTCTGCTCCGAAGACTCAGGGTTTTTTTTCATATATATTTCAGTTTTAATTCTGACAAGATAAAATAGGATAAGAGGAAGGGAATAAATAAAGGTATAAAGAGCAGGATTTTTTTTGTACAGCATAAATATTTTTGGTAAATGACATCTGTTTTTAGCAGGGTACTGTATGCCAATAAAATATGTGTAAGTCTTAATTCACGCTATGCAACAAGATTAATCCAAAGTCAAACCGTGCCAACCACATGTAATGATTACTAAAAATAACCTTGGCATTTAAGTTTATTCACCTCAATACATATGGTAATGTTAGCTGACACAGGCAGTCATCAGAGAAGAAAGTACATACCTGGACATAATAGAAAAGCATCTGGTCCTTAGAACATCTTTAGATGAAGAACAGAAAGAATACACATAACAGATTGTATAAATTATTCTACAAAAATTACCGTAAAACAAAAGCAATGTGCAAAAAACATGGTACGCTTTATGAATCAATTGCTTGTTGAATCATCGTTAGCTGCAATAACTTGATGCAATGCCTTTCTGCATAACTTTATCAATCTATTACACTTGGGATTATTGGGGGGGGGGGATTCATCAGCCATTGTTTGTCTGGTGAGCAAGGAATGAAACGTTGCATTTTCTGGTGTAGGGACATTAAATTGCGACTTTCTGCATTGTTCTTACACTTTTTGCCAATTTTAAATAAGATGGGCATGGGGTGGGCTGTGGTGGCAACAGCATGACCTGCTGTATTTACTATAACCTTCGCACACAATTTGTCTTAATAAATCTTCCCCAGTGTCATATTTCTAAATCCAAAATTTATTTCAAATTGATTTAAAAAACTTTTGCATGATATACACCAAACTGTAAATTTTTTCCCGTCATTTTTGATGTATGTCATACTAAAGTTTTTTCAATCAATTTAAAAAATGTTTGGACATATATATATATATATATATATATATATATATATATCTATATATATATATATATATAGATATATATATATATATATATATATATATATATATATATACCTTGACACTATATACTCTCCTGCTGCAATTGACCTTACTGTAGCTGGTCCAGCTCTGTGTTTTCCATGCATTAAACCAACCATGTCAAGAGTTGTGATCTGAGATTACTTTTTTCTATTTCTGTGTTCTATATTTTGTTTCTAACCCCAGTTTTGGCAAAGCTTTAGGTGTTAGATAGACGGCATCATATTCATCCTTAGCATACTTTGTAATACAGAGGAGTTTATAGTCAACTGAATGGGGGTAATTTGGAAATAAAAAAAGGGGTTTTCGTTGCTCTCACCACTAAAAATGAAATTTGGCCAAGTACTGTGTATTTAAAACCTTGTATACAAAAAACTGTCATGAAAACTTGTTAAAATCTTCTACAGCAGTTTGCACTTTATCAAACAATAATGGGCTATTTGCATCAGAGTGAGGAGATATCAAGACCAGGGTAAAAAAAGAAACGTGCCCCAATGACTGTAATGACCACTAGGTCCTATGGCTGAAAAACATTTTTACATTAATGGGTTAAATGTCAAAATAGAAAAGAATAGATAATGAACTACAACATTACACTGTTTATACATTATTATATGTAAGACAATGTTACAAACTTTGGTGGTAAAACATCCCCTTTTTCTTTTTTATGCTCTTGTTGCTGTTCTATTTTAGAAAGTAGTTTGCCACATACAGTACATTATAAATTCTGTATTGCAATATGATAATAATCCAGGTGCTAGAACATGAAATTCCAAACCTAACATAAAAATGTGTCCAAATGGTTTAGGTGCATTATTCAGGAAACAGATGACTGTAGAAAATTTGTGCTTCTAAAAATCTCCATAAGCATTTGCATAAGGCTTTAATATAGTCATGATTTTCTTTTTGCAGTAGAATATTTAACACAGCAAAAAGAAAGTATAGAAACAGAATCTTAAGTGAACAATGTGATATGGACTAAGCAAGTAGTCAAATATTCAGTTCTCAAATATTTTTAGTTGTCTTTTAATTGTGTGATTTTACATGAGCATAAAATATCACAGCATGGACTGAGTGATGCAGTAGACTGCAGGTGACATTGAAGGCTGGATTGCTGGTGACATTGTTGCTACTTTTGATGTGATGTACAAATACATTTAAAAATAACTTTTAAAGATAAGAAAAATAAGTAAAAAAAAGAGAATTGTCAGCTGCCTGAAATGCCTAGAAATATTATAGCATTTAGCAATGGGCAAAATAAATGGTGAATTTATAGCTCCAAGTGGTTTATCTGATAACCAATAAAATTGGATGGAAATATATAAATATATCAAAATACCACCCTCTATCTCTTATTCAGTATGAATATTTTTCAGTGAGTAAGACTTTGGTACCATATAGTTTTATTATATAATGTCACCGGTGAGAAATAAGAATCTATTTTGGATAGTAAGCAATATAGTAACTTGTTAATGGAGGAGCACTTACTACATTTAAATAAAATCTAATATTAAAATCTTGTATCTACAATCAAAATCAGGCATTATGACTGTGAAAATCTTCTTATATTGTTAAAAGGCTTTGGTGGGTGTTTCCAGAGCCCATCCATGCTGTAGCTTTACAGGCTGTTACAATGAGCACAGCAGGTCTCCCCTCCTCCTGAACTGCATTCTGCTGCTATATTTCACAGACAGAGGGAGTAGGTAAAGAGAAGGGGATTGGGTGAGACATGTTGTGCTCATTGTAACAGCCTGTTAATCTGCTACATGAGCCCTTCATGCTCATTACCATAATTTTAAAAGTTGTGTTTAAAAGACAGGAGGCTCTGTATATTAAATATTATCATATTAACATTACCATAGTCACAGTGCCTGGATCTATGAGTAAGTGTCCCTGGTTCATCATGATGGATTTTAATGGTAGATTTTCTTTAAATACAACACTATTTATGGTGAAGCTAACTCTTTCTATTCAATTCTTTGGGACATCAATTATAGCTTCAGCTTGTGCTCTTTTCAATATGATGCACATCAGAGTACTTTTGTTCTCCAACCCCATGGGTCATTGGTGAATAGACACTTATCACTGATCCCTTAAAGGCTCCTTAGCTAGAGACAAATTAAAATATTTTTCCTACTAATTTAATTTAAAAGTTAAAACCCGTACTGTAAAATGTACAAACTATGAAAAAAATATTATTTCCTAAGGTAAACTAATGAAAGAAATCATTAGGGCAGATGTGATCCCTGTACAGCAGAATTTAAATATCCTTCCAGTAGTGACATTGCACATTCTGCATTTTACAATAATCTACTGAGTATGGTGGAAACATAAGAACCATGGTCTGTAGAAATAAGACAGTGCCCTATAGTCTCATGCTGTGGGATTCATAGGAAAACTTTAGGTATATTTTAAAAAGCTGTTTCATGGTGGCAGACTCCCTTTAAAAGACAATTTCTCTAGCACAAATTCCATTACATGATATAACAAGTATTGCTATATATTGAGTTGAGAAAAAAAATCACTTTCCAGTTTTGGATACTTGAAGCTCACAGCTCAGCTTTATGATGTTTATTTTTAATGTAGCTGACATCAGGAAGTATCTAAACAACAAACTTATCTAATAAAGCTTTCAGATTCAATGTACTTTCTGCATAAAACTTGAGCAATCTGTGGAGGTCATTCACAGCATGTTGGAAGACACCAGCAGGGAAAAGTAATGAAAAGAGCAAGGATAATATTAAGTTTAAAAAAGATGCATGAAAACCCCCTAAGATATCTTGAAAACCTCTAAACAATAATGGATTTCTTCTTATATTTATTCATTAATGCTAACATCTATAAATCTGTAAATCTAGCCTTTTGTTATGTTTTGACAGCAGTAAGCTGAAAACAAATGAACTGATGTTAAAGTCTAAGTTGAACGTCTTTCCATCAGTCCCCATGTGTCATCTTCTGCAGTAAAATAGCTTAGTAAATAGTCTGCTTTCACTTCCCATGCAATAGAATAGAGAGACAGATAGACACATGAATGGCCTGGGGAAAAAATTGGTATAAATTATAGTAATGAAGATACATAAGATAGAACCATTTCCAGTTAATCCACTATTTGCTATGTCTGCCGAACCAATCATTATATATAAATTGGGGGCAGTAGAGGACTGGGTACTAAAGAAGGAGTAAGGATAATTTAAAGGACATCTACCACCAGGATGAAAGACTGTATGCAAATAAGCCTGATGGGCTCCATTTACACTTATAGAGCCCAGAGCCCCTCACGCTCATCTGAATACAGTCCTTTATCCTGGTGGTAGATGGGTTTTAAGATCAACATATCTGATCTTTATTTATTCAGCATGCCTCTATTCATCAGAATGCACAGCCAGTTTATAAGTGTAATTGGTGTTTTTTATATACTTTGAAACAAAATTCTAAAGCTAAAATAGTATGATTGTCAGGTTGGCTGTCAATTCAATGAAATGGGTTGTTCCAAGGTATGTTTACATATGTTGTTTATAGTCACAAATTTTAGAAGCATAAAGAAGTTAGAATGCTAGCCCTGCTATATATTCTCAGAAATGTTTTATAATACACACTATGAGTAAAATGGGGAACTTTACACCAGAGACCTGAAGCTGTATCGCTTTCTATCATTATTGACTTGGGGCATTGTGTTCAGATATTAACTATTACCTTCTTACTGGAGATTGCCAATCATATCTAAATTAATGTAGCTCAAAAGTTTCTGTATGCTTACAAATGTTTACTATTTCGTAGAAAGCCTTTGGACTAATTTTAATACTTTTTATTTTATCTGTAGTCTGTGTGTTGAGTAGAAATAAGCATTTCATGTAAATATACTTGGTTAACAAATGAGTAATTAAAACAATCGGTTAAATAAATATTTAATTGCATGAGTGCTGTTTAGAGATATAACATGTAAGATGGCAGCTGAAGGGAGGTCATTATTGGGCTGACAATCTCACTGAATTCAATTGGAATTACGTTGCAGTGGTGTCTAGTTTTATATTATTACTTCTGAAATGTATTATACTCATATAAAGAGACAGGGAATGAGATACATGCTTATAATCAGTGGCTTGCCTTCCTATTAATATAAACTGAAAATGTATACATCATTGTAAACCTCCAAAGGGCAGCTTTTTAATTGACTTCTCAGTTTACCTTGAGACTATTATCTAATCTGTAGTGAAGTGTAGCATCAGTGTAATTAATCTTGCAAATTCAACAGCAGTTGAGCCAGACCTCAGTACAAGATAATAGCAATCATAAGCAACTTGAGGGTACTGGAGCCTCGCCATGAATTTCAAAATGAAAGATCTTCTACAATGATCTATATCCAATGTGTTATCATAAGTTTCTTCCATTGAAGGCTTCTAAAAAGTTTATACTTTTAAATAATGGCCTTCATGCCAATGCAAAGCCTGAGTATACATATAAAAATAATGGCTTAATATCAACCTTTCATTGTCATTTTCTGACTTGTGAAGGGGCTTCATAGCTCTGTAGGTCTTTGGTATAAATTGTTCATCATACATTTACAGTTTGCTAATTTGTTTTAAAAAATTAGTTTTTAAATGCTTTTGTATTTGAGCGGAAAAACAGCACACAGGTTTAGTCCAACTAACTTGGTCCATGCATCTGGAAAACTTACCAGCCTGGACAGGGTACAGTGACATTGGGGCAGATTTACTTACCCGGTCCAGTCTCGATCCAGCAGCGCGTTCTCCGACGCTGATTCGGGTTCTGCCGGGATTCACTAAGGTCGTGCGCCCGATGTCCACAAGGTGTCGCTGCTGCGCTGAAGTCCGACGGAATTCACCTCCTCCGTCTCGGTGTATATGAGTGCTATTTTTGCGACACTATTTTTTTTTTTAATTCCGCGTTTTTTCCAAATCTGTTGGGTTTTCCGATGGGCACACTCCCTAATTTCTGTCACGTGAAAGCCTGTGCCGATGCGCCACAATCCGATCGCGTGCACCAAAATCCCAGGGCAATTCGGCGCAAATCGGAAAAATTCGGGAAACCCAGCAGAAAAACGTGATTCGGACCCTCAGTAAATGTGCCCCACAGAGTTCAACTGTACTAGGCTTAGACTGGATGTTCCTGAAACAGGGACCTACTAAGTCCAAACTCATTTGTCTAAAACAAACATTCATCTAAATATTTATCCTTTGTAACTTGAAAGTAACTTGTATTTTTAAACCTTTAACCCCTTGCCACCTATACCCTTTTTCAATCTCTCCCTCAATGACCTCATGTGGGCAGTGATCGAAGCAAATGTGGTGTTGCACATGATGGGTTAACAACCATGATGGCTGCCAGAACACATGAGGAAGGGGTTTAAGTATCCATCCTCCTAGCAGCATTGGTCCATGTATCCTGCAAACTTACTAGCTTGAGCAGGGTACAACGACATTCAGTTCAGTTCATGTACTGTGCTTGGAGTGGTTGTTCCTGAAAAAGGAACCCAGTTTGTTATTTCAAACTCATCTGAATCTTATCTGAAACAAACATTCATTTAAAGTTTTAGACTTTTAACCCCATGCCACCTATGCCCTTTATACATCTCCTCCTTGAGGACCTCATGTGGGTGGGATGGAATAAATGGTGTAGCACATTCCAGTGGTTAACAACCATGATGGGTTCCAGAACACATAGGGAAGAGGTTATAGTATCCTTCCACCTGGCAGAAGTATTATTTTTACTTTACATAAACTATGTTCTACATATAATCAAAATACCTAAATGTAATAGCATGCTTAGAATCTGGATAGGATTTTACGAATCACGCAGTCAGAAGAGGTTCATTTCGTTATAGCTCACAATTCTTAGTCACATAATAACACTCTGCAATGTGTAACAAGGCCCATCTGCCTTCAAAATTGTAATTTTACCTTTTACCTATTGCTATCATTCATCCATTAAACATGCCTGAATGCAAAATATAGCTTCTACATTACATGTATGAATTATTTTTTATTTTAAATTTTTTTTCTCATGCATACATTCATTTATATCTAACATCATGTATCTAACATTCAACCAGTAATTGTTCATAATGGGGAGATTTACTTACCCATTCCTTGCAATTCCCCGAAAGTGTATTGTCCGACGATAATGCACTTTGCCGCGATTTACTAAGATTTTGCACCCGATATCCTGCATGTGTCGCTTACCCACTCAGGTTCACCTGAGTTCACCTTCTTCTTCCTGGTGCATGTAAGTGCATTGTCTTGCAACACAATTTGAATCTTAAATCCCGCGCTCAGTCCGAATCAGTCGGATCGTCCGCATGAAAGCCAGCGCAGCTGCGACACAATCCAATCATGTGCCCCACAATCCCAGCGCAAACCCCTGTTAAATACCTGTCAAAGCTGCACAAATTCCAAAACCGACTAACAGTCTGATGAAAGTATGATCCACGACCCTTAGTAAATAAGCCCTAATGAGTTTTTCAGAGAGGGGGAAATGGGAAAAGTACAGCAAAATTTTGGTTGCTTAACTCGAATAATCTGAAAAGCCCTAAAGAGGCAACCAATAACAGGAATTAAGCAGGACACTGCTATTTGAAAGTCACAAGTAAAGCCTCAACTAATGATCACCTGTAGAAAGATCAAAGATCTGAAGTTAACAGTGAGGACTGCTAGACATTGAAAGAAAGACCAGCTCCTAGAAAACTCCTTGTTATAATTTTCAAAGAATCAAATGGAGTGGCCCATAGAGAAATAACAAAGCAATTTCTAGACTGAACAATGAGACAAATAAAATAGTTATTGTATGTCCATAATGATAATATATACAGTTTGTGCAATTTGTTTCATACTGTATGATATTTTTTTTAATTAATTTTTGTTACATTTTCAATAAGGTTGAATAATATTCAGTTATATGCTTTATTTGTTTAGTGGCTTCATAAACAGATAAAGTTTAGATATAGAATATTTTCCCCACTACTTCAGGATTCATTATTAATGAGGTATACATGGTCCATCTGGTGTTAACAGTTCTGCTAATGATATGCCGTATGAGCTAACAGATTGTCGAGATGTGTTGTATATGTTAATAATTAAATTTAAAAGGTAGGAAGCAGCACATGTACTTCAGGAACCTGAGGTTCTAATGGCCCATAGAGGTACATGGACGGTACCTGGCTTATGCTGTGTAATTCAAGGTAATCGGATAATTTAAATGGACAAGAGAAATCTTAGGTAATAAAAATAGTTAATAAACAAAATAAATGCATAATATTTGAGATATTGTATGTGGAACTGATTGTATTTTCATATTTCCTGTTCCTCTTGTTGCTTTATTTCACTAGAAATTTAGATATGAGTTGAAAATCTGGATTCTGAGACACACATGAAACACTTGAGACTAATAATAAAACTTACAACATGAGAGATTGTCAGTGTTATTACTCAAACAAGTACTCCTTTTCTACAAATATCACACTTTACCTGTTCATATCTATCTATCAATCATCCGTCTAGCTGTCCATTATGTATTATATATTATATATGTATCACCTGTCTTACTTTCTATACGTATTTACCTACTCGCCATCTAGTGAAAATCACTAGATTTCTCTGATATATGTATTTGTTTTATAATTATCTCATAGTCTTTCTCTTTAAATTACAGTGCCAAAATGCATATATCATAGTCAACCTTGAAACATTACCCTGGGGTTAATTACCATTTCGGATTTGCATTTTGTACTTACAATAGTTGACCCTTTCATAAAGTAAACCTTCAACACCAATTTCGATGTGCAGGTTTTTCTCTTATATTGAAGTATGTTACTAAGG
Source organism: Engystomops pustulosus (assembly GCF_040894005.1). Lineage (NCBI taxonomy): Eukaryota > Metazoa > Chordata > Amphibia > Anura > Leptodactylidae > Engystomops > Engystomops pustulosus. The sequence goes on along the minus strand of NC_092412.1, from coordinate 108,034,866 downwards.
TTATGACCATTTCAGTTTTATTTTGCTGAGAAAAGTATATCAAGTAGAATGCTCAATAAATGCAATTAGGAACTCATTCTGTGTTGGCTAAAACTTTTCTTATTAAATTCAGAGTAGTCAGTCTTTAAATTTCATTTGTTGGGTTTAGTTCATAGCTACTTTTTAAATTAAAAAAGGCTAAAATGAGTCAGTATAGTTAGAGATAAAAAAAATTAAATTGTAGACTGTATTAGGAATTTAACAAGAAGAATCACTCTTAGGGAATTTATAGTCATATAGAAAGAGAGTCATATAGAAAGAAACAGTAATACCTGTTAGACACCTGTAATGAAAATCAAACAAGAATTTTTCATTCATAACAAAGCGGAGGCTTCAATAAACCTAAATTTTTCTAGATTTATCATGGATTATGCCCAGTGTTTGACAAATCTACCTTTAAGCAGTGTATTGTTAGAATATAATATTAAAGGGGACCAACTTTATCACAGTGGCTAATAGCGTGTGCTAAATATGATGTAGTATAAGAATGTTGAGTTGTACTTTGCATCTTTTATTAGTTGATTTCGTTTCTGCCGGAAAATATACTTGATTTTTTGGCACTTTTGATTCAAAATAGGGACAGCCCTTTTTGTATTACCGCTCACCAACGTGTTTAACATCTGTACTGCCTAGACCAGTACAAAACTTCTCCACCTAAGCCAAACTCAGTACATAAATACAGTACCAGAACCAAGCCTACTTTATAAATACAGCACCGGATCAAAGTTTAGTACATATATGATCAGAATAAGAATACAGATCTAACATCACTCCTCTATGAAGTAACTATTCTAAACTTGATATTTTGAATTGGGCTGAGGTCCATACAATTACTTTCCAACAAAGAGTTTCACTTTAAATTATATCCCTGGTTATATTAAGCTTCTTACATGTTAAAAGAAATGAAAGAAGTGTTTTATAGAACAAAAGAAGTATTATAAAACATTGAGCAGTTACATTTCCTTATTGATCAATGCAGGTTTATCTCATAATTTTTAGCTTATATTTTTAAGGTTTATTCAATTGAAACCAAGGAACAGTCCTCAGCTTAAGATATATTTGGGGGAGTTTTTCATGGCCTGTACACCAGTTTTCTGGCATACAAGTCACGAATAAGTCATAATTTCTGGCACACAGCCACAGCAACTTTTTCCCCACTGCAAAGCCCTCACACAAAGTGGGTGTGTCGAGTCAGGGAGTAGGGGGTGTTAAGATCCTTCCCTGCATTGGCGCATTTGCTATAGCTTAATCATTGCTTTAATTATTGGGATATACGAACATGCACCCAGTAGTGCAAAGTACTGTAATGCAAATGTGTAATGCCAATTTAAAAGCAACTTAGTACCATGAAAATGTAGTACAACCTGATAGTTTTGTGTAAAATGATTAAGTAAAACTTGTAATTGTAAGAGGACTTAAAACTTGAATTGTAAAAGGAAGACTTTTCTAGTGCATTTATGTGTAAAACAACTGTATAAAAAGTACATTTGAGTTGAGGCCAAAACTCACCTGGCAATGTTTCTTTTCTGTAGGCCTGGCTCCAACTGCTGCTGTGGTAACTCAGACCCTCGTATCAACAGGAACAAGTACAGCAGATATGCCATCTTCACTTCTCCTTGAGGTGCCGGCTCTAGCCGAATTCAGCAAGACCTGTGCTGAGCTAAAGGATTGGCTAACTCTATTAGACCGTGTAATAAAAGCGCAGATTGTGACCGTCGGAGATGTGGAAGAAATCAATGAAATGATTATTAAACAAAAGGTAGGAGACTTGTTCTTGAATTTTTTACATAGTTACATAGTTTACACTGGGAAAAAAAGACACATTTCCATCAAGTTCAACCAAGAAAGGGAAGAGATTGGATGAAGGGATGTAAAGGAAACAATTCTATATAACATAATTGTTATTATTATTTAGATGTAAAAAGGCATTTAGGCCCTTCTTGAAGTTCTCTGCTGTCCCTAATGTGACCAGCGCCTGAGGCAGGCTATTCCAAAGATTGAATAGTAAAAAATCCCTGTTGCCTCTGGTGATTGAACCCTGATTTCTCCAGAGATAGTGCCCCCTCGTCTTTTGATTTTGTTTAACCTGAAATAATTTTCCACCATATTTTTTCTGTGAACCATTCATATAATTATATAAATCAATTATGTCCTCTCTTAGCTGTCTCTTTTCAAGACTAAATAAATTTATAGGTTTAAATCTATCCTCATACCCTCCATACATACCCCTTATTATTTTGGTGGCTCTCCAGCTCCAGGGCATCCCTTTTATGGACCGGTGCCAGAACTGTACAGCATATTCCAGGTGAGGCCGAACCAATGCCTTGTACAGTGGTAATATTACATCCCTATCACAAGAGTCCATACAACTTTTGGTACATTACAAGATCTTGCTGGCTATTCAGGCAGCTGATTGATATTATATTTCAATTGTTTGTATATTCAGTATAACTACTCATAGGAAGAGAATGGTTAAATTTAATTGACAAGGTAAAAAAGTGTCACTCCCATAGAAACATATGGAATATGCTTGCAATATGCAATAACTGGTAGACTTTTTAAGGTCTAAAATATATCCTTGAAATTGATTTATAAAATATAGCATATATGTTACCTGGGGACTTCTAACCTTTTAAAAGCTTTGTAATTATTTATGCCAATTTCCTATTCACTTCAGGTATGTGAAATACCTATATCTACAGTATGACGCCACAAGAACTTAAGTATATTTATGTATTTTAGATAAATAATGCTGATATATCTAAAGTACAAAATAAAATATCTGAAAGAAACAACTGCAGCAGCCTTGGCACAACTGGGAATATTGGAATCATAAATACAGAATCCATAACTTTGCACATCTCTGCATTACAACTGGGTGCGCTTTGCTTGCACATTGAGCACAACTCAACAGTTCATAAATGTTTTATTGTGTGGGAAAAACTGTGCGCTTCTCGCAGCTTGTCAGAACAATTACCAGAACCAACTGATGGTAAACTGCAATGTTTTTACATTCCTTAAAATTCTCAGGTTTTACTAGAAAGTTCCAAAATCAGTTTTGTTCAGGGTCAAAGTACTCTCTCTGTAGAGTTTAACACAAAGTTGCAAGTTGCGAATAAATCCATACTAAAAAACTACTAGATCTGGATGCAGAATTTTAGCAGTAGTTTATGCTATTTAGTACTCTAATTATTACTTCATTTCAACATTTCCTTTTTCATTGCACCTGGAAAATGCAATCCAGTCTTAGGGCAGCTTGCTATAGAGCAAGAGCTGCTCTTTGTAGAAAAAAAGATACACTATCAGTATTTTATAGATTTTTATTTTAACTGTCGTCAAGATCAGCTGCTGCATCTTAAAATGCCCCACTTTTAACAACCTTAAGAACATACTCCAGTGTCTTCCATCCCACTCATATAGCTTTATCCCTTCACAACCCTGCCGCTCTTATCTGAGGGTACAGCCTACTCCTACTTTCACTGTTATTTTCAGAACTTGTAATGCATGATGGAGGGGCCACACCTAACCCATGAGACACCATCCACTTACCTGCAAAGTTCCACCCTTCATGGTGCAGCTGAGAGTAAGGATTTCTCAAGGATTTTATAACACCTTGTACTGCATAGCACACAGCAATAGAAGTGCCCACAGGACATCTACTGTATATTGCTGATCATACAGCAGGAGTAGAGGAAGGCAGAATGGTGGATGTCCTATAATTCGGCCCTGTTTGTATTGTGAGCTTATTTCTTTTTATAAGTATAGAAATCAGTGGGGCCGTTCTGTACTACTTCCTGCAGAACCATTTAAATGAACAGATTTGGCACTAGTTAACATGACATGAGATGTAACATCCTTTGTATTACATGAGTTCCCATGCCTGGCTAATGAGTTAAGCCAGTTTTGTTAACCGATGCCATATCTACACGCAGTATCTATTTTAAATACTCTCACTTCCAGTTTAACAGTAAAGTATTTTTTAAGAAGAACAACAAACATCCATTGACTATGCAGTTTTTTTTATAAAATGCTCATTTCTACCATTGAAAAAGTATTTAGTGGTGTAATTGTATTGCACTGCTACTTTTCTGACCATTCACTGCTTGGCACCATCCGTCTGGTGGAGTAGCAAAAGAATACAGACAGATGTGATGGCAAGTTCAGGAGCTTCATTATTTGGAAAAGCACATGTAATCTTCTTTCATTTCCAAGTGTTACATTTTCCTCTGCCAAAGAAAGATCAAAAGACTTAAGGATGGGTTCATTGAATCATAAGCTTATGATTTCTAACTCTGCAATATTACAAACTTTAAGTTTAGGTGTTGAGGTTCATTAACCTCAGAATGAAAGCTTTTATGACTGCAACAATGAATATGAAGTGTTATTACATTTTGAGATTATTCAAGTAGTTTTAAAATATAATTTTCTTTCTATAAAGCATATGTTGTATTTTTAAGTTTATTGTAACTCATGTTGGGGATGGTTTACATGAAGCATATAATGCTGCCATTATTACGTTTATGAAAGATGTTCTGAAATTTTAGGAATGTATCAAATATTTCATGTTCTTCAAAAATAAAATTGCAGCGAAAATTTATTTAAATTGCTTTACAGGACAGCTGTCATCAGGTCTCTGTCACTAATTCTGTCACCACTACCTGTTGGGGCAGCTCACAAGTATTCCATTCCAACCTTTTTCAGCTAATCCATTCAATAATCATTCTTAAATAAACTTTTTTTTATTATGTAAATAAATCCTGGCACATGGAGAGACAAAGTGATGTCACCCCTGTAATCAATGTCAGTGTATAATGTAGAGTAAAGCATAGCTAGTGTCTGTGCTTTATCTGCTGACATGTGTATTGCTATACTTATGTGTGTGACACAGACATCAGCTACACAAGAACCTTACATGATGTGTTCTTCTATACACAAGTACTTGACATGCTATGTTTTCCTATACACATGTACCTGACATGCTATGTTCTGCTATACACATGTGAGACAGCTAAACAAGTTCATGAAATTCTCTTTTCTCCTATACACACTAGAGAGAAACAGACATCAGCCACACCAGTGCCTGACATGCTCTGTTCTCCTATACACATGTGAGAGACACAGACATCAGCTACACAAGTACCTGGCATGCTCTGTTCTCCTATACACATGTGAGAGACACAGACATCAGCTACACAAGTACCTGACATGTTCTGTTATACACACGTGAGAGACACAGACATCAGCTACACAAGTAACTGACATGTTCTGCTATACACATGTGAGAGACACAGACATCAGCTACACAAGTACCTGACATGTTCTGCTATAAACATGTGAGAGACACAGACATCAGCTACACAAGTAACTGACATGTCCTGTTCTCCTACACACATGTGAGAGACACAGACATCAGCTACACAAGTACCTGACATGTTCTTTTCTCCTATACACATGTGAGAGACATAGACATAAGCTACACAAGTATCTGACATGTTGTGTGCTTCTATACACATGGCAGAGACAAAGACATCAGCTACACAATTGCCGACATGTTCTGTTCTTCTATACACAAGTGAGAGACATAGATATCAACTACACAAGTGCCTGATATTCCCTCTTCTCCTATTTTCAGTTATTTAGTCACAATTTTATTAAATAAGAACATGTATAATTCACTATCCTGTTAACAATGAGTCTTAACTTACTAAAATCATGATGACACTTTTGGTGTTCTATCTTATGTTGCAAGAGGTAAAAAGTTATTGAAGACTTCTTGGATAGTTCAAGTTTTTTTTTCATCCTGTTCTTTCGTCCTGTCCTAATCTTTTATGACCCACCCCTCAGTAATAGAAGCTATGTGTAATGAGGTCATGTTCTAATGAGACACTCTACTTAATCTTATTCAATTTGTTGTAATTTCTTACCCTTTTGCATGGTACAAGAGCTGGCATTCAGCTGATAGTCCATAGTGAAAACAACCCTTAGAGAAGGTTGCATACATTGTTCAAAACTTATTGCATTCTAATTATTTTCAATAAATTTTAAAGAATTTTCAAAAACTGCCACACACCATGAAATATTAAATATTCATCTCTAAAGCTGCTAATGAGACAATTTAAAATCACTTCTAATTTTTTCAATGACTAAATCCTTTGTTCTAAACTGCAGTTTTAGGGCTTTAGTTTTAGCTGCTTCTTTTCTTTCCTTTTACTGAAACTTTAACATTTTGATTAAGTTAAAAGTTGCCCTCCTTGGTACACCAGAAAAAAATGAACACCAGGAGCTTTATTATGTAAGATAATATTTCTCAGTAATTAGAATTAATGTGTTTGTGCATTTACAACAAACACTCCCAAAGAGCTTTACAATTAAGCAGCCTAGAGTAAAAGTAATGATGTTACTTATTGTTTCCAAAGACATTAATCATTACAAATGTAAAGAAATTCTCTGGGTTATTCTTGATAGCTCCTTTACAGTCTTGGTGCATTTAATATTATATACAAATGGTTAACACCGGCTCAAAAAGGAATAAGGTAACAGAGATCTATGGAGAGGGGAGGAGAAAGGAGAGTGATAGAGAGAGAAAAGAAAGAAGAAGAACTTCAGCTAATCACATAATAAAAGGTTCCATTTTAATGAGGTGCAGCTGAGTGTTCTGGCCTGTCTATATTTGTGTTCTAATGAAGATAGAAAATTAGGAATATGGCTCCTACTTCAATCAGAACACAGGGCAGTAAAAAGAAAAGATTGAAAAGGTGGCAGCGATTCTTGTAAAATAATCTTCATAATTAATTTCATCTTTAAAATTGTTGAACAGTACAGGGGAAATGGTAAGCAGTCGGAGCTTGTTCCAGGGCCGAATCATTTTGCGCTAGTCCTAGCACTTCCTTGCCTCAATGGCAAGATGAAGAACTAGAACTAGTGCAAAACTATTCGTCCCTAGAATGAGCTCTGACTGCTTACCATCTCCCCTGTACTGTCCAACAATTTTAAAGATGAAATGAATAAAGAAGATTATTTTAAAAGAATCAGTGAGTGCCAACATTTCTTTTTTTTATATGTGTTGACCATTTTAGAATTCCATGCACAGACTTTTCAAATGAGTTAGAGCACCACCAATGAGGAGAGCAAAAGACGAGTCACTTCTCCTAATGAGTAAGGCGATTCACTTGGATAAGCACACACTCCATGAACAGTTCCACCAAATAATGCCCATTCATATACTTATTTACCCTAAAAGAAAAGGTTCAGTATTTTTAAAGGGTTTTATTAATACAACCAAAAGGAGTGGCCGGATGCTACAATTTCATGTATTTAGTTAGATCTGGAAATTAATTTTGATCAGTGTTCTTTTACATTTACATAGAAAACTCTTATTGATGTTACTCTGGAACCTGGTACCAATTTCCTTACTTTTCTGACAAACCCTAGGTAACGGACAGCCTAACTTTCTTTTTTTTCATGGACTTTACAAAAATGGTGTGCGTTTCCAAAGTCACTGAAACCCTTCAGCAGCAGTTTAAACAGATGACGGCCAAATAGGTGGCCGCATCAGCTATAGCAAGAGAAGTTGGCCGTTCCAAGTCAGAAACTTGTAGAATTTTGCATTACAAACTCATTCAAGCCAAGAAGGCTGGTGGCCCCTGAAAGGCTAATCCAAGAGAGGACAGGATAATGCAGAGAATCACAATGGGTAATTGTTTCAATGTTGCGGCTGGAATAGCTCACCAGTTCAACACTGAACAAGATTGGGATATGTTTCATCATTAAGTGTCTCTATGTTTAAGAGCATTTGGACTGAAAGCCCACTCTGCAGTGGCCAAACCTTTTACTATCATCAAATGGCTAGACTCACCTTTGCTGTGTAGACAGAAGAGAAGTGGTCCACAGTTCATGTTAGTGATGAAAGCAAGTTTCATTTATTTGGGTCTGATGGGAAACATTATGTTAATGGGAAGACTGAACCCACAGTTTGTAAAGAAGTCAGTGAAAGGTGGTGGAGAAGCATTATGGTATGGGGAATGTTTTCTAAAGCCTGAGTTGGACCTCTCATAAAGTTACATGGCAGAGGGAATGACAAAGTATATCATAACCTGCTCCAACAACACATGTTACCTTCCTTACATTCTTCACTCAATCAGCCACCAATTTTATGCAAGACAATACCCCTGTTACACAGCAAAATGGGTAAAGCATTTCCTCTAAACAGAAAACATTTTAAAAAACAATGAAATGGACAGCTCGGAGTCCTGATCTAAACTTAAAAGAAAACCTCTGAAAAATCCTTGGTGACAAAATAGTCACAGAACTGTGGAAGAGATAAGAAGAAGAGTGGACCAAAATTACAAAAGAGCAGTATGAAAGACTAGTGATATCCTGTGGCCACAGAAGCCTAAGCATTTCCTTCCGGTGACTATTGTAACGGTCATAAGATTGAATTATTATCTTTCTCTGTACTCTATGTACTCTAATTATGATCATAAATTTTTTTCCAAAAGGAAGGTTTTATGTTGATATACCTTGGTTACTTTGCAAAACACTGTTCTAGAGGTATGGTGTACTCCTTTCAAAAAATCCATCAAATGTTGATCTATGGCGATTACATTATTTCAGAAAAAATTAAGTGACCATATATTCTCTAATTTTGATCTCTAGTGCATATATCTAGGGATTGTGAAAGAGAGAGAGAGAGAGAGAGAGAGAGAGAGGGAGTATGTTCCTTTAGTTTCCTTAGTGAATATAAGTAAATGCAGTATGCTATATGCAGTATTTTTTTCATTAACCTAAACTTTAAATAAAGTGCCAGAGCTTACTAATTTAACTCTATTTGTATCATAATTAATAAAATGTTATACACATAGTCAATTAGCTGATTGACCTGTGCTGAGTCATCTTTGCACAGTTGTAAAACATGTTCCTAGAAAATTCGGCATTTTTAATTTATGCCTTCATCCAGTCTTACATCATTTGACAACTGACTCAAACTCCTAATAACTACAAGATGAATAATTTATTAAGGGCTAAAAATAGTTTGTATAATAGTGAGGTTATCCCACATCTCCACTTAGAAACTATAACAACAGGGCATCAATTGTAAAATGCTATGGAATTTAGAAACATCTGAAATTTCCTTGTTGCTAGACAACAGTCTTCCAACGTGTATTGTTGCTATGGCTATAGCTGGGATTAGTTCAGCCACTGCAGAACTAGAAACGAAAAAAATCTCAATTGTACAATTATTCAACAATGTAAAGTTTTTTCACAAACATTAAATTGAATTCCCCATGGATCTTAAAATCATCAGTACATTTTTATTAATATACAGGCAGTCCCCAGGTTACATACAAGATAGGGTCCGGAGGTTTGTTCTTAAGTTGAATTTGTATGTAAGTCGAAACTGTATATTTTATAATTTTGGATCTGGACAAAAAAAAAATTGGGCCAATTGGAGTTTAAACATTTTTTTGCTGTAATGGGACCAAGGATTATCAATAAAGCTTCATTACAGACTCCTTACAGCTGATCATTGCAGTCTGGGTCTATAGTAAAGCATTCATAAAGCTTCACCAGAGGTCAGAGGGGTCTGTCTGTAACTATGGGTTGTCTGTAAGTCCTTAAGTAGGGGACCGCCTGTATAGGGTTTTTTTCTGTATCTTATTTTAAAAAAATTGCAGTTTGTCTCTTAATTTAATGGAAATCACATTATTAACTATTAATGGAGCTGGGTAGATCTCAGTAGCGTGAATAGAAATATATGCGTATCAGGAGCTCTGCTCCTTTAGTTTACTTTAATTAACTTTATTATTACTCCAAGGAAGTGCAAGTGCTTTGAGGAGGGGTCGTCACCATACCCCCTTTAGGCTCCATGGCCTCTGGCTATTACAAGCCCCCCCCCCCCCCCCAAAAGCATTTGTGACCCACCTCCCTGCTCATTTGCCACTCTGGCTTGACTCTGTCTCCTAAAAATGTTGTGGCTGCCCGGAGTGTTATCTCTGTGCTGTAGCAAGATTTCCATTAGAAGGAGAAGTGATTTGAGAGAAGATGTTCTTTAGGGGTTTATAAGAGTCAGAGCACCTGCAGCATGGGGGAGCTCTGGTGATGCCCCCCAAAGCACATGTAATTCATTTGAAGTTAAAAATATTTTTACTAACCTAAAGGAGCTCCTAATAAACATATATTTCTATTCATGCTGCTAGGATCAACCCAGCAGTGTTATTATCTAACCCCTTAACGCTCTGCGCCGTAGCTCTACGGCGCAGAGGTATAAGGGATGTATGAAGAGGGCTCATCGCTGAGTCCTCTTCATACAGAGGTGGGGGTTGTTGCATATTGCAGCAAACCACCACCGCTAATAACCGCAGTCGGTGCTTGCACCGATCACGGCTATTAACCCTTTCAGCGACTTTGCCGGCGGCGTTTAAAAGACGGCGGCGCGCGGGTGCCGCGCCCCCGAACGTCATCGGGGGGCGGCGATCAGTTGCCATGGTAGCCTCGGGTCTTCGTTTGACCCGAGACTATCTGGCATCTGCAGATTCGTTACAATGAGCCAGTGGCTCATTGTAATGAATGTGCTGCAAAAATGCCATATATTGCAATACAGAAGTATTGCAGAATATGGTAGGACCGATCTGACTATCTAGGGTTAATGTACCCTAGATGGTCTAAAAAATAGTGAAAAAAATATAAAACAAAAGTTTAAAAAATAAAAAAAATTTATAAAATATTAAAAGTTCAAATCACCCCCCTTTCCCTAGAACGGATATAAAACATAATAAACAGTAAAAATCACAAACGTATTAGGTATCGCCGCGTCCCAAAATGCCCGATCTATCTAAATATAAAAACGGTTACAGGCGGCGGTGACCTCCGAGGCGGAAAATGGCGCCCAAATGTCCAAAATGCGACTTTTACACCTTTTTACATAACATAAAAAATGAAATAAAAAATGATCAAAATGTCGCACAGACCTCAAAATGGTAGCAATGAAAACAACGCATCATTTCGCAAAAAATGACCCCTCACACATCTCCGTGCACCAAAGTATGAAAAAGTTATTAGCGTCAGAAGACGGCAAAAAAAAATGTTTTCTTTTTTGTACACATTCGTTTAATTTTTGAAAATGTATTAAAACATAATAAAACCTATATAAATTTGGTATCACTGCGATCGCACCAAACCAAAGAATAAAGTAGGCGTGTTATTTGGAGCAAAGAGTGAAAGTCGTAAAAACTGAGCCCACAAGAACGTGCATTTTTTTTTTCAATTTTTCCACATTTGGAATTTTTTTTCAGCTTTGCAGTAAACGGCATGTTAAAATAAATAACATCACGGGAAAGTAAAATTTGTTACGCACAAAATAAGCCCTCACACAGGTCTGTACACGTAAAAATGAAAAAGTTATGGATTTTTGAAGTTGGAGAGCGAGAAATGAGCCGAAAAACCCTGCGTCCTTAAGGGGTTAAAAATGAAGAAATCGGACAATATATTTTCTTTATGATGTGGCTGACATTAAACATGATTTAATAATTTCAGTTCTTGCCTAAATATTTGAATAGCTGAATTGTTTTCTTGTGATAAATCACTACTCAAGGTAGATTTATTATTGTAGTGACTAGTGAAGTTGGGTGACAAGATCAATGCTTTGGTAAGTCTGTGGTCAACATTATCTTGATTCTAAGACTTGGAAATATTCCTCAGCCTCTTCTGTTCATTTTTTTATTTTTCCACCCAGCCATTGTTAGGAGGATCCTTTTCACAGGATCCGTTTCACAGGAGTATATTGAAATAATTTTCTTGTAGGTACTGGTTTAAAAAAGAAAGAATTGGAATATTAATAACTATCAAAATAGCAATCAAAAGCCTAAAGTTACACCATTATTTTTACAGTGACTCAGTTCAAATGTAAAGAAAACACAAGAAAAGTATAGTATTAGAAATGACTGTTAGTAGGACTAATAGTTTATCCTATATATTGATTTGTAGAGAATGGAACTATATAAAGAATTAATATTAAGCTTATCCTAATCTCATATATAAGACAAATCATATGTATGGTGAGAGGTACATAAATAGCACTGTCTAAATATATAAAACTAGGTCATTCCATTTAAAGTACATAGAGATGCATGAATAAATACTGAATGCCACTGTGTTCCCCTTTCTGTACTTTGGGTTCTATTTATAAGCATACTGTATGCAGAGCAAACAAATGTTTTGTTAAGCCTCAAAACATGTAGTATGTATTTTTAGCTATGGTTTAGATTATGCAATAATGCCCTCGGTGAGAGATCATATTTGACAAGATATTTGAGTTGTCATTTTTTGGAAATGAAATTTCAGGAAAACAAGTGACCTTCTCCACACTGAATAAAACATAGTCCATGTGTTTAATGGTAGCCAAGATGCACATGCAATTACAAGGCACAGTATTGCTATCTACATGTTAAAAAGTTGTGTAAGATATTTGATGACTTCACATAAAAAAGTGTATAGATGGCAAAAAAGGGAGTTTTTCTAAACCTTTAATTTGATTTCCATGAGTAAACTTTGACAGCATCACCTTCAGAATTTCAGCTTTAACCTCTAGGGACAAAAAGAAGACCGTGACAGTGACCCAAATGTCCCACTCACAGCCCATGACTATTTTATTTCAAATTAAAGTTTAAAGAGGTATATAGAGTAGGTATTTCCCTTTTCTCTTTGTTTTTTTATATTTTTTGTATTTAACTTTATATAAATATAGGGAAAGTTATAAGAGCTTTCATAGTGGACTCCCAATTAGCAAGGATGAGTCCCATTTTACAATGTGTCCCCATGATGGCACCACCTGGAGATATCTCAAATTAGTATAATTACCACAGATGGACTACTGCTTGTCCAAACCAAAACTACTAAGATGAGTCTAGAATGTATTACAACAATTTTATGATTGCAGGGATATTGCAAGTTGCAGCTTTGCATCTTTTATCTGAAGTGTTTCCCCGGTTTCCCTGCCAAGATGAGGCTATGGCCTGGGTAAATTGCAATTTTAATGTACATTGAATTTTATGGCCAAATGGCTCATAACACAAACATGATGGTCTCAACCCATGTAGCAATTAAAGTTTTTTTAAAGACTTTAAAGAGGTTTAATCTTTCCTTCCATGACTAGACAATTCCAGATTTTTAAGTACAGTCTGCCTGACATCTGGGGCTTAAAATTGCTTCCCCTTTCCTGATTCTGTGTTACTACAAAAATATATTAAAGTTTAAGAATCCTCAATCACTCTCAGTCCTCTAGATGTAATGATATCAATGAGGAATATAGTTGTAAGCAATTTGAAGCTTAAAAGCTTCTCCGCAGTTTTCTTTTTCCTTTGAAACTAGAAATTAAAGGGATGAAAATGCTGCTTTTTCCCATCAGTTGCTTTTTCTAATATATTATCTGGGGATGGACCAAATACACTTTTCCCAGTAAATTTTAAAGCAAATAGCTATATTTTAGGCTTTCATCCATAAAGGCCATTTAAAAGTATTAAACCATCTCTAGTTGCAAGCCAATCCCCATTGCTGCTATGAGCATAGGGATGGACTCATTATATATTCTCTAGGGCTTTTGTTCTGTAATTGGTTTCCAAGTTTGTTAATCTAGATATACCTGGAGCAGGCCACCGAGCTGCCTGCCACTTGAATTTTTAGAATGTTTATGGGTGCTTTGGGATTTCTTACCCAATGCATCTGCCATCCTGCCAATCGGATGTAATCTAACAATTAATATTCAAAATAAGCACAGTCTTTCTAGCAGTGTTTGCTATCTGTTCAATGACCTTTGGAATCATGTTATAGATTTCAGAATCATTTCTATCCAAAAATCATAATCGGTTTCAGAATTTCTCTTATATTCCCAATCCTTTTTTCTGGTACTTGTCATTCCTCCAAAACCATCTTTTTAACTTTAAAATAAATGTGAAAACCCATTTTGTTTTTGGGGCACAATTCTACAAACATTTCATCCTACATAGTGCGAGGAGCCTGAACCTCTTCTATTTTAAAAGTACATATCACAGCTTTCAGTACATGGCGTTCATACACACTAGTACTTTTCCGATCTGCAGAAACCATATAGACTCAGGTCCTGTTGACGTTATGGGAAACGACGATCAAAAACAAGATGGCAGCAATTAAGTGGTTTACACTTGTGATTAGTGCTAGCAACGGTCATTTGGTGTTAGTGGTGGGTGTTTGCTGCAATATGTAGCAAATCTCACATCTGTAAGTGTGAGGCCTCTTCATACATGCTTAACAGCTTCATGCCGTAATAGTATGGCATGGAGCGTTAAGAGATGAAAGAAAATCTGCCATCAAAATCCATCATGTTAAACCAGGGACACTTACTGAGAGATCCAGGCACTGTGATGACTGTGGGATTGCTCTTTAATATTTATTATTCATGGCTTATTTTTTCCAAAAATATTTCAAGATTCCCACAGTCACAGTGCCTGGATATATGAGTAAGTGTCCCTTACTGTTGGCATCTACTCACCGATGCCGGCATACATCTACATAAAGCTTGACACATTGGCAAAAACTTTTAAAAATATGCTAATTAGCCTGAGGATTATAATTATACATGCTTCAAGTGGTAGATTTCCTTTAAGGAATAGTACAAATTTGGCATAGATTTTTAGTAGCATAAATAAGACAGTTGTGAGATTTCTTGACAGTCTTTGGATCACCTTTATCATACAATTAAAAGAGTTCAGCCAATAAAAACAATAAATCTAGATACATACATTTTTTTTACCACCTCCTCCATGGATTGCTCACTGTGCTCACTCACTGAGTGTCCAAAGTGAAGAATGTCATATTGTCTTTATAAGAAAAAAGTTTTGTACTGTGTTAGCAAATTGAAGAAATTCATGTTTCTTTTGATAGGTCAAATAACATACATTTTTAAGATTGTGATAGCTTTTAATGACTAACTGAAATATAAGATGTTACAAACAGGCTTTCAGGATTGCTAAGATTCCTTCTTCAGGTATGATTTTACAGGCTTTTTGAAGAGACAAAAATTGTATATACTCTTTTCATTTACCACCAAGAACAAATGTGGTGCAACACTTTGTCCATTCTATCAGAGGATGAACAAAAGAAAGCATAGGTGTTCTGTGATTTACCCCTCAAAAGATAGGATGGTAATTTGTAGCTGAGGCAAGATGGCCATAAGACCCAGTGGTGTGTAACTGGTAAGACAGTATCCAGCCCAAAATAAGCTCAGGTGACCACTGGTTTAAAACAGAAGACTAGGATCCCAAAATTTCTTTCTCTTCAGGTAGATCCACAGGATTCCTTGATGGAGAGATTCCTCAGCCCAAATATATTAGTAGATTAACCCCCTAACGATTTGCGCCGTAGCTCTACGGCGCAGAGGTGTAGGGAATGTATGAAGAGGGCTCACGGGCTGAGTCCTCTTCATACAGAGGTGGGGGTTGTTGCATACTGCAGCAAACCCCCACTGCTATTAACCCTTTGATTGCCGCTGGCAAAGTCACATTGTACACATTCGTTTAATTTTTGAAAATGTATTAAAACACAGTAAAACCTATATAAATTTGGTATCACCACGATTGCACCGAACCAAAGAATAAAGCTGAGGTGTTATTTGGAACGCAGAGTCAAAGTTGTAAAAACTGAGCCCACAAGAACGTGATGCACATGCGTTTTTTTTTTTTCAATTTTTCCACATTTGGAATTTTTTTACAGCTTCGCAGTACACGGCATGTTAAAATAAATAACATTACAGGAAAGTAAAATTTGTTATGCACAAAATAAGCCCTCACACAGGTCTGTACACGTAAAAATGAAAAAGGTATGGATTTTTGAAGGTGGAGTGCGAGAAATGAGCGAAAAAAAAATGCGTCCTTAAAGGACACCTGTCATCAGGTCTGTGTCACTTGTCCTGTCACCTCTACCTGTTGGAGCAGCTCACAAGGATTCCATCCCAGCCTTTATCTAGTTATTTCATACATTATTCATTGTAAAATTATCTATTTTTTATCATGTAAATGAGGCTGGTCACATGGTCAGAGGCAGTGATGTCACCCCTATTACCCCTCCCCCTGCTCATGTCTGTGTAATGTATTGTAAAGCATGGCTAGTGTGTGTGCTGCATCTGCTGACATGCTGCATCCTCCTAATATACAGGTGAGAGACACAGACATCAGCTACACAAGTACCTGACATGTTCTGCTATAACATGGCTGCAGCCTGGAGCTGCTGTATCTCTCCTATACACACACACACATGCACACACAGGCTGCAGGGGGCGTGGCCACCAGCACCAGGAAGCACATTACTATACAGCCTCACATCATTATACAGGCTGTCAGTCATGCACTGGGGGTGTGGCTGTGCCTCCCACTTATGAATAAGGTGGACAGCTTGAATATGCTAATGCTTCATTGGACATTTCACAGGTCATTTGCATACAGCTTTAGGACCTCATTGCTTAGGTTTACAGGCCTGTAGAGGGACAATGAAGGGATAGAGGCAATGCTCTCTAATGGCAGTTTATGAAAATATATTTAGTTTAGGGGGGTTATTTTGCATGACGGGTTCTCTTTAAGGGGTTAAGTATGCTTTCTAACCCCCTGACACAACTTCATAAGTTCCTCTGTTGCTGTCCACTAAAGGGATAGGAAGAAACTAGGGAGGGGTTTTTGGAGGGGCCTTTACATTTGCTTTTACTATCTCTTTCTAGCTGAATAGAGGTCCAAGATGACAACCTACAGGTCATTAAAGTTATGAACTATAGTCACTATAATTGTCGAAGTAAGTTTGTTGAATTTAATATCTTATTGAGACAAGATGTATTTTTATCTTTACACAATTAAAAAAAACTAGTTTTGGATGTTGGAATTATAGTTCATTTCATGACAGTAAGTTATTTCCCATCACAACATGTTTTAACTTGACACTATCCTTGAAAGTATACTTGGCATGTATATAAATGTCCTGGTAGGAATCTACACCAAAAATAGAGAAATATTGGCAATTAGCCAAGTCATAGAATGTATTAATTAAGTAAATGTAAAGCCCTTCACAAGTAAATTTTCCATATGTGATCAGTAGCCTAATTAGGGAAACTTAACAGCTTATGGTTAATCCTATTTATAAAGTGTACACTTGACCACTCGAATTGACGATGTTGACTAAAAACTAATAACAATAGTCAGTAAAGTTACACTTCTTGCACTGAATCCATAAAAGCTTTTTCCGTATAAAAATGTATTCCTGTCACTTCCACACCCATGCAGCAAAATGCAGACCTGTCTTGGTGTACACATCTGATAATTACAACTACACATTTTGCTTTGCTTCATCACACTTAACTATACACAGCTCAAATTGAAGCGGTAAAATAATATAAAAAAAAATAGCACAGTATCTTCCATCTGTTTTTAATTAAAAACTGGACATGTTGCCTACTGTTTTCTCTAAATTCTGTTTGCAAACAGTAGGAGGAAACTTTTCAATTACTTACACTTGGTTTACATTTGCCCATTGAAGTGGAAATCGAGTTATAGAACACTCCTTAAAAAATAAATAGTGATTTGCTTTAATGTGAACAGTATTCTACAGCCCTGCTTATAACATTGATTCATTATGACAGCAAAGAGATGAATTGGGTCTCAGTATGAACTGATATAGAATATTGATATGTTAGAAGTCTATGAACAATCATACTGCAATCAGTAAGGACAGTCTTAAAAAAATTGATTTATGTTTAGTTTTTTAGACAAAGCTAAATCTTTTCCCTCCCTCTACTCTTCTACTGTGTGTACATATGTATATGTACACACACAGTAGAGGGAGGGAAAAGATTTAGCTTTGTCTAAAAAAACTAAACATAAATCAATTTTTTTCATAATTATATATATATATATATATATATATATATATATATATATATATATATACATATATATATATATATACACTCACCGGCCACTTTATTAGGTACACCTGTCCAACTGCTCGTTAACACTTAATTTCTAATCAGCCAATCACATCGCGGCAACTCAGTGCATTTAGGCATGTAGACATGGTCAAGACAATCTCCTGCAGTTCAAACCGAGCATCAGTATGGGGAAGAAAGGTGATTTGAGTGCCTTTGAACGTGGCATGGTTGTTGGTGCCAGAAGGGCTCGTCTGAGTATTTCAGAAACTGCGGATCTACTGGGATTTTCACGCACAACCATCTCTAGGGTTTACAGAGAATGGTCCGAAAAATAAAAAACATCCAGTGAGAGGCAGTTCTGTGGGCGGAAATGCCTTGTTGATGCCAGAGGTCAGAGGAGAATGGGCAGACTGGTTCGAGCTGATAGAAAGACTCAAATCGCCACCCGTTACAACCAAGGTAGGCAGAAGAGCATCTCTGAACGCACAGTACATCGAACTTTGAGGCAGATGGGCTACAGCAGCAGAAGACCACACCGGGTGCCACTCCTTTCAGCTAAGAACAGGAAACTGAGGCTACAATTTGCACAAGCTCATCGAAATTGGACAGTAGAAGATTGGAAAAACGTTGCCTGGTCTTTTGAGTCTCGATTTCTGCTGCAACATTCGGATGGTAGGGTCAGAATTTGGCGTCAACAATATGAAAGCATGGATCCTTCCTGCCTTGTATCAACGGTTCAGGCTGGTGGTGGTGGTGTCATGGTGTGGGGAATATTTTCTTGGCACTCTTTGAGCCCCTTGGTACCCATTGAGCATCGTTGCAACGCGACAGCCTACCTGAGTATTGATGCTGACCATGTCCATCCCTTTATGACCACAATGTACCCAACATCTGATGGCTACTTTCAGCAGGATAATGCGCCATGTCATAAAGCTGGAATCATCTCAGACTGGTTTCTTGAACATGACAATGAGTTCACTGTACTCAAATGGCCTCCACAGTCACCAGATGTCAATCCAATAGAGCATCTTTGGGATGTGGTGGAACGGGAGATTCGCATCATGGATGTGCAGCCGACAAATCTGCGGCAACTGTGTGATGCCATCATGTCAATATGGACTAAAATCTCTGAGGAATGCTTCCAGCGCCTTGTTGAATCTATGCCACGAAGAATTGAGGCAGTTCTGAAGGCAAAAGGGGGTCCAACCCGTTACTAGCATGGTGTACCTAATAAAGTGGCCGGTGAGTGTATATAGATATAGTTATATCAGGTTGAGGTAGCAGTAAAGTCCAGCAAGCACACCACAGAGTTGAAATCACTCCTCCCTAGAACACATATAAAAATAAACAAGAGAAATAATAGACACGTTGGTATCCTGTGTCCGAAAATGCCTGATATAGCAAAATATTAAATCAATTATCTCATGTTGTGAATGCTGTGACGGTAAATGGTGTGCCAATGTTTGAATTGCCAATTTGTACCATTTTTCCTTGTTCGGTAAAAAATTACACTTTGCACAGGTCTGCAGAGCCATGTATGAAAATGTTATTGGTATCACATAATAATACAGAATTTTGAAAACTATATCAATTTGATATCTCAGTGATCGTCTGACCAAAAGAATAAAGTGAAAGCCATGAAAACTGAACCCATTTTCCATCTTTCCAGAACATTGTATGGGATATTAATAGAACTATTAAAAAGTACAATTTGTCCTGCATATAACAAGTCCTCACACATCTCTGTAAACAGAAACATAAAATAGTTTTGGCTTTTAGAAGGAGGGGAGTAAAAACAGAAAAGCAAAAATGCAAAAGGAGTGTTGTAAAGGGTAAATTACTGTTCATTATGCAAACAATAACATTTATTATGTGAAAAATTGGTCAACCTGTTTAACAAAAATATGGAAAAAAATCCTTAACCAATGAAAACAGTAATAAAAGTACTGACTGCAAAGGTGTTTTAGTCTTCCCTTGTTCTTGCTAAATGTGTCTTTGGAGATAATTCATCTACATGGACCAAACCATTCTTTTTATGTACAGTATAGGTAGACAATAATACTAATAATACATTTTTGTGCATACCATGGGGTAAATATACAAATAAAACAAAAAAGGACAGAGATATAACAATCAGAGGAAACAATAAGAGTGAGGGCTATGCTTGTAAGACCTTTTAGTCTATGAGGATGGGTGACACAGGAGATCACGTGTAAAAGTGTAAAATGGTCCACAAATTCTTGAAGGGATAAAATAAAAAAATATAGATAAACAATTGTGATGTTTCCCTGAGCTCTGACATAGTGTATCTTTCATACAAGTTTGGGCCCATCTTTCATGCAGGAAAAACCTTTCAATTGTGTACCTATGTATTTTAACTGCTGGGAATGAATGGAAATGGTCGAGGGGTTGGGAAAAAAACTTTATATTATAGTTGATGCACAGAGCCTGGTTTGATGTTAAATTCATGTTGGCAGTCAGGATATGATTTCAATGCTACTGTAGCTTTGCCCTTTGTGCAGTGTGGTACAAATCATAAAAGGAAAAGAAAAAAATAGCCTATGGTATAAATAGTGCATATTCCTTCATTAATTGATTTATTATTAGGTCCTAAAATAAGCTATCACAGCTTGAAAAAATGTATGCCTTGCAGTTCTTGGATGAAGGATGGCATATTTACACTAGCAAGCAACATTCCAAGTGTAAATTCAATCAAGAATAAAATGCTATTATGTGCAAACATCTCCCTGGCTGGTGCTGGGGTAATGGAGCATAGAATATACATATCTACGAATAGCTAAGAGTTAGGAAAGATCTGTGCGTTTCAGCAGTTCTTAGGCAATTTTGCTCCGTCACCTATGAAGCTATTCTATTTTTGTACAAAATCTTATTTCAATATTTCCCTTTTCAGTACTCATACACAGAACATAGGATTATATCAAGTTCAAGATTTTTCAGATCTGTCTTGTTTTATAGTATATTTGCCAGGCAAGTCAAGGCAAGATATAGGATTGAGCTTGGTAGTCATTATCTTTTAATACATTGCATTAAATGGTGTTAAAAATTGTGACAGCTTAAAAAATATTAATTAAATCTTTAAAAGGAAGACAATAGTCAAATATTTTTTGTAGGTTTGTTTTTTGTGGCATGGATTATTATATATTGGTGCTTGTGTATCACCACTCTATACATCAGAAGGCCAAGTGCTGCCTGGCTTAAAATTGTGGTGTAACCTTTTGGCCTTCAGTCATAAAAGTTAGTAGGCTATGGCAAGTTAACCCATTTTACATGGAGTTGGTTTAATAGGGTAAACAATCCCAAAAACTTGTTGTTGTCTAGTAATTGCAATTATTTCAAGATTGTATGCCAGATAACTGGTGTACAAGCCCTGATAAATCTCCATTGTGTCCACTTAAATTCCAACTGCAAAGTACAGGCGGTCCCCTACTTAAGGACACCCGACTTACAGACAACCCATAGTTACAGACAGACCCCTCTGACCTCTGGTGAAGCTTTCTGAATGCTTCACTATAGTCCCAGATTGCAATAATCAGCTGTAAGGTGTCTGTAAAGAAGCTTTATTGATAATCCTTGGTCCCATTACAGCAAAAAATGTTTAAACTCCAATTGTCACTGAGGCCAAATTTTTTTTGTCTGGATCTACATTTATAAAATATACAGTTTCGACTTACATACAAATTCAACTTAAGAACAAACCTCTGGATCCTATCTTGTACGTAACTCGGGGACTGCCTGTATATAAACTTTTGCCGAACTCTGCACTAATATAAAATAAGCAATACTCTAATTTTCTACAATTAGCCATCTGTTTGCCTGCTAGCAGGGGTTCTACCTTGTCTCCCCTGGCTGCCCTTCTTCCATCTGGCTTCCTTGTTCCCATGGGAATCTGTAACTTGACACTTAAGATGGAGTGCAAGCTTGGCGGGTCTTGTTAAGAGGTGCATGCTCCTGATGTGCAGTATGCTAGGTGCATAAGAATATTAGTCCCCATTGCATGCAGAAAAAAATCTCCAGGACATTGAGTGATGTCACAAAGATGTGACTGATCATATGCTGCATGTTCTCGGCTAACAATTATGTTGCTCTCTGAATGGAGCCACAGGATGTGAGGAAGTCTCCTTATACTGCATACAATATAAAACCTACAAATATGTAACAACTTCCAAGGACAAGCCACCTTATTGCGCAAATGACACTGTGTATGATAGATCATCAGTATACACTATGCTCATTGTTTCAATAGTAAAAGGATATTTTTCTTTCTTTATAGATAATTTTGGACAAATCTTGGTAGATAAAGCAAAGAATAGGAATAGTATAAAGACATATACTGTAAATATAAGGATCAAATATAAACTTCTTCCTAACCACTTAGCTACAGTTATTGTATTATTATGTGCATCAACTTAGTATAGCTAGTGTATAACAAAGAAATTGCAGAAATACTATTGTTGGATGTCATCTAATAAATCAATAAACATAACTAATTAGTTTAAAATTTTAAGCATGAGTCATCTTTCATACCTAATTAAATTTAGATTACTTAATTTAGGCTGAAATGCATCCCATTCTAATTTTACTGTAGGCCTTTTAAAACCTACATTAAGATTAGAATGGGATAAATCTTAACCTAAATTCAGTAATCTAAAATCACAAAATCTTATTTATTTTCAGTGTTCAGTGGCTGATATACTGTACCTTAATATTAGCAATCTTCTGTTTGCAATTAGGTTGACAGTGCGGTGTCTGTAACTGCATAATATCAGCAGCTTAATTTTAGAAGCCGATGGTAATTTTCCACAGTAACAGCCAAAATGTATTGTTTAAGGAAGTAATTAGCTGAGCCTGGTCACAATATTGGGCTGCAATAACAGGCTGCTCAATCATAAGGAAAGCACCATGATTAGAGTTGTAGAGATGACACTGCTAACTGTATAAATTTCAGCCAACAGTACAAAATAAAGACATATACATATGGAGGGAGATTTACATCATGCTACATTGGCATGGAGGTGGTGTAAAGGGGAAAATAATCACAATTACGGTTATTTCAGGGATCGTACACCAGAAAACTGCCGTACAAGCCCAAATAAATCTCCCCATAGACATTCTTTGTACCATAAAATTTATGAATCAGTTTATAAGGTTCCTACCAACAATAAGCATTTATTTGATTAAGTTATGTTCACATCTGCATTAAAGGCTCTGTCATGAGTCTCTTTTGTATTAAATACAAATCATGCGATATCATGTGCAAATTATGGACTTCAGCAGCACCCATTGAATCCATTGAATTTAGCCTTGTATTAACCAAAAATATTGATACATAAAACTGCATTTTCAGTTGAAGAAAACTACTTAACCTCTTCATGCCAATGCTCTTTTTCAGTGTTGCATTTTTGTTTTTTATTCCCATCCTTCAAAAGTCCATGAGGGCCATTTATCTTTTCTTTTTACTTTTTTTGCACATTTGTATATTTGTGCCCAAATTTGTGACTTTTCCAAAGTTAGCAAGTTAGCCATGCAAAGTTAGCCATGCAAGAATTTTTTTAGTGTTGTGCCTGATATATCTTTAAAATCCAGTTGTGGGTGTATGAAAAAGATGCAATTTAAAGTAAATTGTGGTTAAAAAAAATTATTGCAATTGCAGTGAAATTGATGAAAAAAAACTTTTGCAGCAGATTCATGTGGGCACTGTTTTATGTCTTTTATTGTACACTTTAACACCTTAATGCAAAAAGACATTCCTCAACGTCCTGTTGCATAGAGATGAGTATGAAGCGGCTCACGAGTTGAGCCCTCTTCATACTCACTGGTTGTTTGTTGCACAATGGAGCAAA
Source organism: Engystomops pustulosus (assembly GCF_040894005.1). NCBI lineage: Eukaryota > Metazoa > Chordata > Amphibia > Anura > Leptodactylidae > Engystomops > Engystomops pustulosus. The sequence goes on along the minus strand of NC_092412.1, from coordinate 108,011,028 downwards.
CAGCCATCGTTAACACCCGCAATCGGTGTCGGCAACGTGTGGGTGACATTATCTTGTCTTGGATCGTCGCTCCCGGTGAGCGGCGATCTGTTGCAAGGACAACCTTGGGTCACACAAAGATCCGAGGCTGTCATGTTTTAGGCTATCTATTACAATGTGCAATTTTCACATTGTAATAGATGATGTGTAAAATCCTTACTGTTGTTCAAGTACCATAACGGGTCTGAAAAATAGTAAAAAAATAAATAATTTTCATTCAGAATATTTTTTCTGATTTCCAGTACACAGAATGGTATATTTAATACTATCACCATGAAGTGCAATTTGTTACACAGAAAACAAGCCCATACACAGCTTTGAAGGTGAAAAATGAAAACACTAAAAATTAAAAAGGGCCTGGTCCTTAAGGGGTTAAATGACAACCCCAACCCCACCCCCTTTATTCTTTATATCATCACAGGGATACTAAATCTATATTGGTTTTATAAGGTTTTGATATAATTTAGAAATTCAAACCTTTTGTACAAAAAAAAATTGTTTCGCCATAATTCACACTTTGGCTTACAGAGCTGTGGAAGATGTCATTTTTATAGGATGTTATCATGTTTTATTTTCTATCATTGTTTGCATTCTATGAGTTTTTGAAGTTTTTTCTTAAATTTACATTTTTATGAGTTGCAGTGTGAAGTGAAGTGTGAAGTGAAGAAATAGTGTTGATTCAGACCTTTTTTCTGTTACAGGGATTACTGTCAATTTTAGAGAAAAGGGGTGATTTAAACCTTTTAAAAAATGTATTATTTTTTTTACTGTAATTGCAGACCCCCAAGGGTAATTTACCCATATGGGGTCTGATCATTCCTACTATATACTGCAATATAGATGTATTGCAATATATGGTGTTTTTGATGATGATAAAATACAATACAAAATACATCTATTTAGCATTAAGATACAATTTGCCACCATTTCACCTGAGTAAAGACTAGTTCGCCTGCTTGCTCCCAGGTCTAGTCCCCCCCCTGCCCCCAGGTCTAGTTTCCTCCCATGTTTAGTTACCCCCACCTGCCCTCAGTTGCAGTTCCTCACAACCCCCAGGTCTTGTCACCCTCCTCCCTGCCCCCAGGTCTAGTTTCCCCCCTTCTTGCCCCCAGGTCTAGTTCCCCCTTTCCTGTCCCCAGGTTTTGTTCCCCCATCTCCATGGTCAGCACCCATGTTCCCCATGCTGTTGTATAGAGGAGAAGATAGACGGTCATGTGATCATCACATCATCACAGGTCATTGAGCTTCCTGGCCGTAAGAAAATCGCAGGCCACAGGTTGTGCACCCCTGTTTTAAAGAAACATGAACAATCCAGTAGGTGATATAGAAGTTTACTCCTGGTCCTAGACTATTTTGGGACTAAGCTTGAACCAAGTGCAAAGGGCTAGGAGTGTGCTAGGCTTTCAAGGGTATTTGAGGCATTATTAGACTTATAGTACATTCATCATATAAAAGTTTTGTACCAGGCCTTTAAATACTAATCTAAGTCATTACTAGTTTTTAGCAAAAATAAATAAAAGGCTTAACTACTACTATTTCCAGTACTATGAATGATTTTACTTTTCTTTATGACAAGTACTTCAGTCTTGCAGTATGTCACAAAAATGTTATACAATACTCCAATAACCTTACAGTTGACAAGAAATAGTGTGATAACTGTTGACATAGTCCTGTATAATGACTTAGAGGTCTCTGTCAAAAAATGTTAGTTTATAAGTGACAATATCATCCCGCTCTGCTAATTATAAAGAGTAAAGTTGCAAGACTCTTGTAAATCAGGGTGACAATTGTGCTCTGGGCAAACGTGACTGGAGCAGGGTCGTGTGATCTGTTCTGTCTGGATGGTCTATAGACCGCTCCATGTGTCTGAATGAAGGCTCTTGTTAATTAAATAGCAACACCTGCAGCTAATTACATTAATATACAAAGCATTCCAGCCTAGACTGGTCCTGTGTGTGTGGGGAAACCTCTGCGGAATACAAATGATTTCGCCTGAGAGCATTATTGATAGACTGGATGGTTCAGTGGCTGAGTTCCAAGTTAGGAATTTGTTATCTGTTTGACCTAGGATCCAGAGCTGTGATTTATTTAATAAGGAATCATTACATTGTGATTCCATCTATTTAGCATTAAGATTTGTCTACACATTATAATATTTTCTGTAAACGAAAGAGTTCTTCCTTTCCTCCCTTTGCAATGTTTTGTATTTCTTGTGTTACATCTCTTATTACATGGCTCAATAGTAGGAAATGAGAGAGAATTTTTCGATTATCTTTAAGACACTGTCATTTGTCTCTTGATACAAAAATATTGGTATATGATGTTATAATGTATCTTTAACATTGGTAGTGTTAGAGGGGATAAGACTCAGATAGACAAACAGAACAGCTGTAAGCTAATTGCCCCAAAGCTGTCCCCTGCGTATTGCCTCAGCAAGTCCTAATGACCCAGGGTCAACTTAAAGACAATCCCTTTTTAGGTCTCTGTGCACCCACAGAACAAGCCAAACAAACAAAAAATATAATAAGGAGGTGTGGACAAACCAGGTCAGCAACTGCAGGAGCAAACCTTGACAACATCAAGATTTAAAGGATAGTAAGAGGTTCAAGCCAGAGGTCTGATAACAGAGAATTAGAACTAATAAACAAAGTGAGGGTGAATAAATCCAGACAGAAATTTTACCAGCAACCTAAGAAGTGAGTGGTGAATACTGGTGAATAGAGACGATATGCCCGGTCCCAGGTTATCGGAGCAGGTAATCACAGACAGAGTTAACACTTGTTAAAGAAAGGCAGAGTGCAGAAAGAGAGAGGGTATGGCAGAAATCATATCAGCCAGCAACTAAAGCCCAGTTCAGATTACCGGACAAATGAAAAACAGAAAAACTCAATGTGGCAGATTTATCAAGCTGTCTGAAAGTCAGAATATTTCTAGTTGCCCATGGCAACCAATCACAGCTCACCTTTCATTTTACCAGTGCTCATGAATATTTTAAAGAGGAGCTGTGATTGGTTGCCATGGGCAACTAGAAATATTCTGACTTTCAGACAGCTTGATAAATCTGCCCCAATGTCTCTACTAGCATGGATCAAAGAAGACGCTGATTCAGAGGTGATAGGGAGACTGTATCTGATATTGTTAAATGATTAATAATATAATGATACATTTTTATATAGCTCCATCATTTTACGCAGTGCTTTACACATCAAGGGTTACATATACAAACACAGTAAGACATTACAGAGTAATATCATGGTCATATGGAACAATAGGATTTAGGTCCCTGCTCACAAGAACTTATAGTCTATGAAGAGGAAGGGGTGAAACTGAAGGTATAGGTTTGTACAACTGTCCAGACATTATTAAAGGGGATCAAAATAGTAATTTGATTCCAAAGCCAAATCTGCAGTTGTTTTGTCTGATGAGGGCAGTATGGAGGGAAAAGAGAAGGTAATTTAAAATTGAGCCTTGAGAACCCCAACAGTAAGTGGAAGAGAAGAGAGAGATCCAGAAAAGGAGACTGAAGGTGCGGTCAGAGAGCTAGGAAAAAAACCAAGAAAGATCTGTGTCCTTCAGGCCAATAAAGTAAAGCATCCCGAGGGTGTGTCGGGGATCCACCTTTCAGATTCTGCAGAATTATGCAGAGTCATTAGGATTTAACCCACTATAGTTAACTTACTGAGACTTTCCTATACATATGTTCCTTTGCCATGGTTGTAGGCTGAGAAAACACTTCTACATTACAACTTATATTAATCTCTATTGATCCTTTCCATTTAATCATGGTAGTTAAACCTACAATGTCAGAGTGCCTGGTTGATCGGACTCTTACCCACAGATTTCAAAATGCTTGACCTTTTTCTCCTACATGAGACATATCTTGCCAGAAGTGTCTGACAGTGTCTTATTTCCCTCTTTCTATTGAGTACAAATGCATACTCCTTCCATACACAGTTTGGACTTGAAATGCAAATGTGGCCATTTACTGTCAGTGGATGGCCACAGCATTCCACTTTATTCCAGAAATCCATGTTCTGTGTCCTGTTGAAGCAGGACTATTCTCTTTTCAGGGCAATTTACTACGATTTTCTTTCATTTCATAAGACCACCTGCAAGACTTTAATCCATAAAGTTGTGTAGTTACAGGGAAAGCCATGGGTATAGCCAGACAGGGGTCAGAGGTTCCTGAGTCAGCACTTCAACCCAGTATGTTACACAGGATCAGAGGACTTTAATCCTCAGCACTGACAGCGATTGTAGACTTGACTTTACAAGTGAGCAAGAGATCTCAGTGCTCTCACAATAGTTGAATAGAAAAAAAATATTATAATATGTTCTTGATGGGCAGTACTACAGGCTTTCTCATACTCAGTGATGAACTACTATGCTTTCAGGGCTTATTTCAGTAAACAACACCTACAAAAACAACCCCTATAGATCATATTTAAGAATATTAATGTAACATAGTTATGAAATAAAAGACATTTATAAAAGGTAACTGAAGAAAGAAATTCACAGTATAATAGATACAGGAAGCTATTTTAAAATCTTCCCCTAATATACAGGACAACCTTGTTCATCATAGTGTGCATTGTAAGGTTGAAGTTAAAGGGATCCTGTTAGCAGAAATAACAAACCTAATAAACACCTACTAGTATGTTGTCAAGCAGCTTAGCACCTTCCAGATTGTGATCCAGATGATGCCACCACCGTAAAAAAAAAACTATAAGGTATGATGCTGTTTGACAATATACCTGTAGTGATTTATTAGGTCAATTGCTGATGACAGGTTCCCTTTAAGTTTTATAATGACGCAGAAGATTAAGGTTTTGTACAATGGATTGTAGCATCTAAAAGTGGTAAGTAAAGGCCCATTTACATTCATTATGTATAACATAAACAGACTTGAAGGCATCGCATAATTACTAGTAGTCCAGGTTCACATAAATCCTAAATCTGATACATATGATAAATCCCCCTTCAGTACAGAAATTTGTGTTGCATAAAGAATAGTGCAGCTGTCACACAAAACGGTCACGTGTTACAGAAATGTAGCACAGACACTACTTTAAATATCTGTGCAAGAGGTTTGCACCTAAAAGAACGTGCAAAGTCTGACAGAAAACTGGCGCACGGCCCTTAGTAAATGTGCCCCATTGTGTTTCCAGTCTATGAAATTATGATTTTGCTATAAAATAAAAGTAGCTTCATAAAGTTTCTATTTTAAAATTTTCCTTTTTAAGTCCCTGCTTAGTTTTCTTTTGTTTGAAAGTCATTTAAGTTTCCTTGGCTACACTAAGCAGAAATATTAGTGCATTAAATTAGCTACTTCCGCAGAACATTTTGTTTTATTTCATGATTTGTGTAACTTACAGAACGTCTTTTGTTCATGGATGAAAGGACAGAGCTGTAGATGTAAAGCTCTTTTGCAAGGATTGAGAAATATCCAATTGCACATGGATCATACTTGAAGCTACTGCATCGAAAATGTATAACAAAAAGCAATGAAAAAGTGATTGACAAATATATGCACATTTTTTAGTAACTATCACAATATGGGAATTAGATCGACTACTACTATTCATGTGCTGTGCGCATCATTTAATTGTTATAGAACCTACATATGTCTCAAAAATATATAAATATTTAAACACAAAATAAAAAGATACAGAATGTACACAACCAAAGGACAAGGCTGACTTCACATCACATTTTTTGTATTCTCTTATCATACTCATTAACATATACTGGCAGACAATTGTTGCCTCGATCTGCTAGGAAAGGGCGTGTCCGCTCAAAAAGACTGGATAAAAATAGTGGGGCACATTTACTTACCCGGTCCAGTGAAGCTCACGACCAACAACCAAGTGCATTGACCAACAATAATGCACCCAATATCCTGCATGTGTTGCTTCCCCGCTCAGAACCACCGGACTTCACCTTCTTCCAGGTGCATGTAAGTGCATTGTCTTGCGATACAATTTGAAAGTTAACCCCCCACCCAAATTCTGTTGCATGAAAGCCAGCACAGTTGCTAATTAATCCGATCGCATGTGACACAATTACAGTGCAAACCCCTGTTAAATACCTCTCAAAGCTGCGCAAATCCTGAAAATGCGATCCACGGCCCATACAAGGACAGTGACATCCCCCTGAAATAAGCCCGAAAAACCAGTAGAGACAAATCACCGGCTGCTGTCGTTCACTTTTCCCTACCACATTCAGGGGGAAGAAGGAGTCACTGGGTGAGGTATCCCATTCTAAAAGCATAAAGTATATGAGCATCTCCCTGACAACATATTTAAACAATGTGATGTGAACCAAGCCTAATATACCTTGATGCTGACACCAAGGTTACACTAACCAAGGTTACACTATAAATAGTAATCTCCCCTGTGCGAATCTAAATTAACAGAGGCTTCAGTCCTAAATAATTATTACAAAAAACTCAATCTTTAGGATCCAGTGGATATCTTATGAGGTTGAACTGCTTACAATGTCAACGTGTGGTGGGCAAAGGTGGGCTCTACACTCAATGACCTTCAAGATAAGCCAATTTCTTTCTGAATTATCTGAATTATCTAAATTATCTGTGTATATATATATATATATGTATATATATATATATATACTTATATTTATTGTCTTGCTTTTTTCACTGTCCATAGGTAACTCTTCAGGATTTGGAACAAAAACGACCCCATTTGGAAGAACTTATAACTGCAGCTCAGAACCTTAAAAACAAAACAAGCAACCCAGAGGCTCGAGCAGTGGTTACAGATCGTAGTAAGTCTAAATTTTTTGCAATATGTTTACCAATGTAGAATAAGTAATGACCCAATTAAAGATGACAAACTTTAATTTTATATTTAATCATTATGGGTCAGACATGAGATGACATTCCTGGGAGTATTGTAGGACACCATTCATTTGTCGTATAGAGTATATTTAATAAATGCTTGCATTACACTAGACTATTTAATTAGTGCTATAAATCCGCATATGTATCTTGTATATTAACAATATAAATAAAACAGGACAAAATGTTCATTGTGCATACAGCTACTAATGCTGGATTCCTGGGACATTCAAATATATAAAATTCAATACAAATAATCTTGCTCGCACAAATGTTGTGGATAAATGTGTAGCACTATGACATATCTAACCTCAATCATGAGAAATTTAGAGGGGTTGTCTGGAATTAAACATTTTTGAGTACTGGCCCCAAGTAGTCTATGATAAAAAAAAAAAGAAGTTTAAATTAGCTCTACTGTTGGTACATAACCTCAGCAGCGACCCTGTGTAGACAGAACATACCTGATATACCAACAGCAGTGAGCAGGAGAACTGGAAGGCCTACAGAGTTAAAGGGGTATTCCAGGAATAAGCATAATTCATAAACAAATGGGTCGTTAACCCATATGCACAATTAGACGTAATAGTAGATCCCTGTGGGAAGATACTTCCAGCACCAAGACATTCTATTACGACCCGCTTCTGGCACCAGCTCATGAATGGGTCCGGCACCAGAAGCTGTATATTACAGCTGACAGCACATTCTAACACTTGCAATTGGAGCCGACGTAGCAGTTGGGGATTGCTCATCTCTGCCTAGCAAATCCTGTATTGCTGTCTCCTGTAGATCATAGAAGTGAATGGCTGGTGGGACATGTGAATCAGTATTTCATTCACATGGACCATATGGCAGCACTTGAGAGCCCATCCTTATAATTGCTGAAGGCACCAGTTGTTGGGTGATTAGGAATGAGACAGTGTACTTATTGCTGCTCCTTTAGAGCATAACAGACATCAATTGTGCAACTCTTATAATGGGAACTATTCATGGGAATGTAAGCGACAAACTGTCATCTACCAGTTATCCACTACAGTGACAGGTTCCCTTTTGATTGACTGTTACACGCAGGGTACTTATAGAGTATTTCTTCCAGATATTCAACAACATAGAATTTATCTTGCTGTTTCATTGATTTTAAAGAATATTTCATATTTCCGAATATACCAAAATTGGATTTACCCAAAATTGTTTTCTTGCAATACTTCAAATAAAAGCAAGAACATTCTTAAACCTCTGAAGTATTCTCAAATAAAGGCAGTATTACTCCATCAACGCCCCATAAAGGCTGTTATCCATTCTAAAGTCTGTGTCTGCAAAATGTAAAGTGCTATTTTAAGCAGTAAAAACATCACTACAATATCTTGGCATTGAGGAAATGACAGCAAAATAGAACAAATGGCAGCTTTATGGTCATCAGCATCTTCTGCTATTAAATGTTGTGCTATACCTGTCATTTTTGCAGCTACATCATTAAGCTGCCAGTTGTTTTAGCAGTCAAATGATAAGATAAAGTTACTGTGTTATATTACCCATCAAAATCTACCCACATGGGATTGTTTACGTAATGTTTTGTTTCTCGCACTGTAAAATGTATTACACTTGGTTTCACTGACATTTAAGCGGGATATTAGTGTTTTTATAAAAATATATCTGCCATATGAATATGATGAGATAAACTAATTCTGGACCTGGCTCCCAAATCAATCATTTACAGTTTGTGAAAAGTGTGTCTGAAAAGCTAATAAAGTATCCTACACAATGATTTTTTTTACTTTGGGTAGGGTGAATAGCAAGCTATTAGAGTCCCTTTAAGTAGAAATCAGAAAAAAAATCAAGTACTATACCGGTTGTTACCTTAAAAATATGATGTAGAATGGACAGAGAAGGAGTTTGACTTAATATGCCCTTCTAATAAAGGCAAACATTCATATGTTGTTAGTAGTGTTGAGTGGACCTGAGCCAAAGTTCGTATCCATGGACTTCAGGTTTGTCTCCCCTCCAACAATAACACTTGCAATTGGTTCTGGCACTGGCTGGAGCTGTTATCTCTATAAATGTCACTGGCAAAGCCACCAGCAGCATATACATCATGGTGGAGCATGTGTGTTCGTGCGTGCATACAAACATTACCATTTTGCTGAGGATCAAAATGGTGGCAACCATTCACCACCAGGACTTAAATCCCGCTGGTGGCCTAGCCAGCGGCATTTAACAGATTAACACCCTGATTGGTGCGTGGTGTAGGTTTAAATTCAGACGAAGCCTGAACTATGTCAGATCTGCCATCACTAGTTGTTGGTAATGGGCAGTCAGTTTTTTAATCAATTTTTTGACTCACAGCTTGTTTAGTATAGTAAAAGGTAATCCCTACATCCTCATTTAAATAAATGATTATGTACACATCTCTCTCCTCCTCTCTTTGAAGTAATCATGAGCTTTTCCTAGTGGAATGAGGTAATCTGTATAAGGATCTGTGTTCCTCTCTTGTATCTACTGACAGAGCCGCAAAGCCACCTCTACAATATATCCTTGACTAGGATGAATCAGCCCTTATATTTACTACAGCCCTCACACTTTATAGAGACTTATCAAGAATTTGTCTATGTAATCTATGTGAATCCTATAATTCGGTACTTTGATATTACAGATATTAATGACACATTAACCAAAAAGCACAAAGATGAAGAACTGGTTCAAAACTTCTTAAAGTTAGCATAGTATTGTTTTGCTGTACTCAACTACAGTATCTCCTTGATCTTCAGCATGCAGTTAAAACAAGGACATTGCCAAACAGCATAAATGAACCCTTATATTTATTTAAAACAGAGCCTTTGATTCCACAGTTCTTTGAACATATAGTATAGGCAATTGCCTATAGCCTGAAGTATGTGTAAATTTGCATACCAGAACTATATTAAATTTACATTTCCTAGAGTGCGGCTTGCCGGAAGGATAAACTCTGTACAGTATAAACTTGTTTATAAGACCCTAAAGTAAAAATAAACTTTACAGCAATGCATGAAAGCACAGCATCAAATTATCCTGATACCTGAAGTTCCAGTAATGCATCTCCATAACCTTCAATTAGTTCAATATGTGGAGAAAATAAAATATAAAACATTGTATCTACAGACATATGTTTCCTTCAGGAAAAAAGATTACAGTATACTATACATATCAATTACAAAAGCTCACATTCCACTGGGGAGCACAAGACTTAGTGAGTTGGGTTTGTTGGTGGCAGTCTGACACAACTGACAATGAAATTATGAAATTATATTCTTTTGTATTCAGATGTAAGATTTTAAAATGTTACTATTTAACTGCTGAAATGCCTTAGAACTGATTCTATCATTCGTTATTCCAGATGTAAATATATGTATAATATGTTTGTATCAATAAATACCACCAACTGGATTTGTTAAAACACAATTTGGTCATACAAAGTATTCTACTAAGCAGTTATGTGAGATTTTATAACATTGTTACATAGGGTCAACTATAGCAGACAATATTTCTATAAGTACTCATCTACCAGAAGCTAAAACTAATTGGTTGTGACATTCTTATTTTATTTTTAGCCAGGTCAGAATAATGATGTACCATTTGAGGCAGGTCACTACTGCAGCCAATCAAAGGCCTCAGCAATGACCTCAGTACAGACTGTACTGGACTAGAAGTGGAGTGTCTTTTGTGCTGAGGTCACTACTGAGGCCTTAAATTGGCTGCCGTGCTTACATTCTCTGACAGGGATATGACTGCTGACATTGGCAAAGTAAATAGAAAGAAAGGAGAGGTTGGTCCCAGAAATGGAAGACCATCTGTGGAGCAGGAGATGATGAATGAAAGTCAGAATGCACATGGTACGTGCTGCCTGCAGCCGAGTTGAAAACAGCGGGTGAGTTCCGCTCACCTCTACAATGGCCATAGAAAATGAGTAGCCATTGAGAAAATCACGTCAGGAATAGAAACTAGTAGATAATTTGCAGCGCAGTTTCTTGACACATTTATGTTCCAGTGAGACAAAGCACCTTGGTAGCTCATGGACCTGATTTATGGTAGTGTGCAACAAAGGGAGATCAGTGACAGTCTCACATTTGACAAAAACTTTGAACATTTAAAATCCAAGCTGTATGTCCATAAGCAGGTCTACTATAGCAACAATATCCTGTAATTTTAACATGGACTGTTTTACATTGCTGGAAGTGTTTTAACTCAATTTTAACATGGACTGTTTTACATTGCTGGAAGTGTTTTAACTCATTTAGAATGAGAAAGATCAAGACTACTTCTTAAACAAATATAAATATACGAATGTTACTTGCAGTTTGTTGATCTGGGTTGGCAGGATCCAACCAGTTCATATAATAGAAGAAAATTTCTGCTGCACTTCACAAGCCCAAATGCAAAAGTCAGTCATCCTTTAATCACCAAAAAATGGTTATTTTCTTCTATTATGTGAACATATTTAGTTATATTAACTTATTTAGGTGTCACATATTTCAGACTACATTATACTGAAGTTTAATGTATCTGTTTTTGATCATTTGGTATTTCTGGGACATTTGAAAGTCCAAGTTATGGTAAATTATACTTTAATTTATTTATTTTTACAGAATATGTAGTACACTCATATAAATAATCAGTATATACATCTTTCTTTGGTATCATTTTATTGCTTTGTGTATGATACATTCAAATTGACAAAGTCAGTATGAACGCTGAAGACTTGATCACCTGTTTTGATCACCATTGTTGCACGTTGTAAAGTGAACTTTTCCAAGGATACAATACAAAATAAATCCATAATGTGACTTTATTTGTCTAATAGTTACTTTTGTCTGTCTATCTCAGTAGACATTACATATCTTTTGACAGCTATTACATAATTTTTAATTCATGTTGCAACCAGAGATATGTGCAAGCAAATTCACTGATGCATAAAGCATCCTGAGGCTTTCCATACCAACTAACATCTTTCCTAGGCAGTAGGGGGGGTGGTTTACATGATCTTTATACAGAATACATTCAATTAGAATAATATGTGTCCACGTTAACAGTGGATTGCATTTACATTTTTTTCCCTTAAGGGCATTCTTCATTGCAGAACAACTTGACACCAATTTTCAAAGCAATGTGTTTTCCTTCAGCAGCAATAGATTTGACGTAATGACATGAGCTATTGTTCCCTAAAATATGTGTTGTGTCGAGATGTCCCCTTGATGTTTATCAAGTTCAACATTTATTTAAATAGCCTTTCTAAAAGCTTGTTAGGGAAATAAATACTACCCTCCATGTAGTTTCAGAATTATTGCATAGCTTATCTTTAACGATTGTTACAAACAGTTTATGGTATATGACTTGGCTATATGTATAGAAAAATATAGCCTGAAATACTGGAATGATTGTGCATTGTTGAAACCCTCTGTGAACTTCTATATAGTTCTCCACATAATATTACCATTTTAACAGATTTAACTGGTAATGCTTTGTCACTGTTGCTTTTGGTGGATTATCCTTTTTTTTTTTACTTCCGTTTAAAACCCAACAGCCTTTGAGATGAGAACAGGTTGTTCACATCTATGATTATTAAAATATAAAGAATTTATGTAGATGTAATTCTAAAAAGGGGCAATACCAAAGTTGAAAGTGAGTAGCAAGAAAAAATCTCCTTCTCTACAGTAAACTTTGTTCACGCCAGCACATTATGATATAGTGATACCATCAGCACCCTGTTACCCCCCACCAAAATGCCTATATTCCTTTAACAACTGTTGGCTAAGCATGCATGTGTTCTGGAAGGGAAAACGGCTGTAAAGCAGCATAACCTTAAAGAGATCAAAAAGATTGGCCACTGCAATTTAACATGCCCCTTTCAATTTTTCTGGACAATATCTATAGGGAAGGGTTTGAAGTTACCAATATATACAGAGTTGGTTACCTACTTGGCACAACTTACTACAATTTGTGTGTGGTCGTTTACTTTTATGTTAAATATTGCTGTAGAGAAGGTCATTACCAATAATAAAAAGTTTAGATAACACATACAAAATCTAGAAAATACTTACAAATGAAAAATCTAACTAGAAGGATCGACAGAGCAATTTGTAACTTATTTAAGTTCTAATTTATAATAGAAATGTACATACCGTATATACTCGAGTATAAGCCGATCCGAGTATAAGCCGAGACCCCTAATTTTACCACCAAAAACTGGGAAAACCTATTGACTCGAGTATAAGCCGAGGGTGTAGTATACAGCCAGCCCCAAGTGGTATACAGCCTGCCCCCTCAGGTATACAGCCAGCCTGCCCCCTCAGGTATACAGCCAGCCTGCCCCCTCACGTATACAGCCAGCCTGCCTCCTCACGTATACAGCCAGCCTTCCCCCTCAGGTATACAGCCAGCCTTCCCCCTCAGGTATACAGCCAGCCTTCCCCCTCAGGTATACAGCCAGCCTGCCCCCTCAGGTATACAGCCAGCCTGCCCCCTCAGGTATACAGCCAGCCTGCCCCCTCAGGTATATAGCCAGGCTGCCCCCTCACGTATACAGCCAGCCTTCCCCCTCAGGTATGCAGCCAGCCTGTCCCCTCAGGTATTCAGCCAGCCTGCCTCCTCACGTATACAGCCAGCCTTCCCCCTCAGGTATACAGCCAGCCTTCCCCCTCAGGTATACAGCCAGCCTTCCCCCTCAGGTATACAGCCAGCCTGCCCCCTCAGGTATACAGCCAGCCTGCCCCCTCAGGTATACAGCCAGCCTGCCCCCTCAGGTATATAGCCAGGCTGCCCCCTCACGTATACAGCCAGCCTGCCCCCTCAGGTATACAGCCAGCCTTCCCCCTCAGGTATACAGCCAGCCTGCCCCCTCAGGTATACAGCCAGCCTGCCCCCTCAGGTATACAGCCAGCCTGCCCCCTCAGGTATGCAGCCAGCCTGCCTCCTCAGGTATGCAGCCAGCCTGCCCCCTTAGGTATGCAGCCAGCCTGCCCCCTCAGGTATGCAGCCAGCCTGCCCCCTCAGGTATGCAGCCAGCCTGTCCCCTCAGGTATTCAGCCAGCCTGCCCCCTCAGGTATACAGCCAGCCTGCCCCCTCAGGTATACAGCCAGCCTGCCCCCTCAGGTATACAGCCAGCCTGCCCCCTCACGTATACAGCCAGCCTGCCCCCATGTATGTTGAGCACATTTAAAAAAAATAAACTTAATTCTCACCTTCTGGCGATACTCACCCCCGATCCTCTGCGGTGGCTCTCGATCCCCGGCAGCGTCTTCTTTCTTCTCTTGCCGGCGGAGGCGCGTCCATGCGATCTCCCCGGCGGCGCTCACTATGATGCGGCGGTGTCGTCGCTGATGACGTCACACCGCCGCATCATAGTAAGCGCCGGCGGGGAGATCGCATGGACGCGACTCCGCCGGCAAAAGAAGACAGCCGCAGCCAGGGATCGAGAGCCACCAACGAGGATCGGAAGCCGGCGCCGTGGATCGGGGGTGAGTATCGCCGGAAGGTGAGAGCTAAGTTTATTTATTTAATGTGCTGAACATCGGGAGCCGCCGCCGGGTATCGGGAGCCGCCGCCGATGGATCCGGGCACCGGAGGGTGAGTATTAACATTTATTTTTTTTAATTGACTCGTGTATAAGCCGAAGTGAGGTTTTTCAGCACATTTTTTGTGCTGAAAAGCTCGGCTTATACACGAGTATATACGGTATATATCTGAAGAGGGTGAAACTTGAAGTGTATCTAAGCCTTCAAAATTCACTAGACAGTAATTCACTAGTGCCTCCATTGTGTTATTATACCATTTCTTTCAATTATATGACCAATATTTCACAAGTTTAGCAGATTTCACCTCTGCACTCTTGTCTGTAAGTCCTCTATGAGCTTGTTGTAGGAGACTAGCTGTTCTCACTTCTCCACCTCCCTCCGTAAACCTTTTTGGAAAAGTATAGAAAAAGCACATTGATCTCATAAGATATATTACAAATATATAAAATGCAAATAATCCAGCTCCACGGACACTCTGGTTGTAGATAAAAACGTGATATTTTCTTTATTGAAGTACAAAAAGGAGGTAAAAAGCCAAGCAGAGGGAAACACACACAGAGCCATGGCTATGGTCATAGCCGTGGCTCTGTGTGTGTTTCCCTCTGCTTGGCTGTATACCTCCTTTTTGTACTTCAATAAAGAAAATATCACGTTTTTATCTACAACCAGAGTGTCCGTGGAGCTGGATTATTTGCATTTTATATATTTCTTGGACTTGGAACAAAGAGAATCCGTGCTTGGACTTCTGGTCATATACTGCTGTGCCTCCAGGTGAGCTGACTTCCACTTTTCTACATATATCATATATTACAAATGTTACAAATGTTAGGTTCTCTTTCAACTATGCATCTAGTAAATCTAACCAGATTATTTATAAGGTTGGATACAAAGTAACACTTTACAAAGTCAAAGTCACCTACTAAAAATAGTAATATATACTAAGCAAGTATGCTTGATATATGAAGATACAAGAGGGAGGGTATTCAGCTATATACTGTACTACAGTATTTAGTAGTATTATATTTACCCATGCATATACTGAGTAGAATCTGTATCCTACAATCAAAGATAGTACAGTATGTTTAGAAAATGTGTGTGAATCAAATGAGTAATATATGAATTTAATTAGAGATTGTCTATAATAGTAAATTAAGATTTAGAAATTAATAAAGAACTTTGGATGGAAAAATGTATGAATAATTCATCTGTAGAATATTTATAGTTTCACACCACTAATTGAAACATTTATTCAGTATGAAAATTGCATTTGAATATAAATAAGATGATGTCCCGTATATCTTTATGTCAAATGCTGTTACCACAAAATCATAAAACGATAAAGCACACAAATTATTGTGCAATCTTTTCTTTTCTCAATTAAAATAAGACTGGAACTTATACTGCTATCTAGCATTGTCAAAAGTTCTAGAGGCAAAAAGCTTTTCTCCCAGATTAGATTTTGCTCTTTGCACTAGTGCTTTATATTAAGAATTATTCATTATCTTCAAAATATAATGGTTTTATCAAAAAACTGGCATGTTAAAATTCACTCATTTCTCGCTGAGCTGTACAGATATTTACATATAGGTTAATCAATTAACCCTATGGATTTTATAGACAGCTCACTAACAGATTCAAAAGCAAAACTCTAATTATTTAATTTTAGTACATTTTTAGAAATATTCCTAGATTATGTAAACCATACTGAAACCAGACTTTTTATTTTATATTTACTTAATTGAACCTCAATCTCACTACCTCCTATAGTAGTTGATTCTCCTGCATGTCCATTTTATTCTGAGCCACCACCATTCCTGAGCCATTAGTTTTGTTACTTGCCAATTAGGCTACCTACTCATACATTCAGTGCTACCACCCACCTACAGTGGGGGAAAAGTAATTAGTTAGCCACAAATTGTACAAGTTCTGCCACTTAAAGAGATGAGAGAGAGAGCTGTATAGTCTTTACTGTAGTGGATTGTGGACTGTGACTGTTTGAGGTTGTCGATGGGTGTGTGACAATGGGGCACATTTACTAAGCCGTGCACTGAAGTTCACCAAAAGTGCTAATTCACTAAGATTGTGCGCCCGATATCCTGCATGTGTTGTGTCCTTGCTCAGGTCCAACAGAGTTCACCATCTTTTTTGTGGTGCATCTAAGTGCTTGGCCTTGTGACACAATTTGAAAGTTAAGTCCCGCGCTCAGTCTGAATCAGTTGGATCGTCCAATAGCGCCTCCACCCCAATTTGTGCCGCATGGAAGCCAGCGCAGCTGCGCCAGAAAATCATTGTGTGCACCAAAATTTGCATTTCAGTAGAAGGTGAAAGGTCCTTTTGATCAACATAGATTATTTCACAATATCAAAATATTCCTTGGAATACAGTTATATTGTTCTTTAATTCATACAAATAAAAGTATAGCAATGATTAATGTTAAAATCATTGTTGTCTTCTGTAAAGAAAGAACAATCAGGGGTTATCCTGAATGTAAGGTTACATGACCCAGACTATGAAAAGCTTTGTATGGACAATGAAAGCATGGGCATGCATAACCTCTATATGCAAGTTCAGTACTAATGTATGCACGTGTCATTTCTGTATGTGCCACCATTGAGGCCAGTTAATGGCAGCAAGGACAGGAAAGGCAATAGAAGGGACTGGACTGCCACTGTTAAAGAATGGGGCATTTGTAAGCCTGGTACTTTTTTTTTCCTGGCTTGACTCCAATCTTTTTATTAGTCTACATCAACATCTTAGCTATTTGTATTTTCATTACTTTACATGTTTTTCTGCTAAACAGTTGAAAAAATCCAAAACCAATGGGAAGAAGTACAATGCCACCTTCAGAATAGGACACAACAGCTGCAGGAAATGCTGAAGGATTCCACCCAGTGGCACGATGCTCGACGCGAGGCAGAACAGATGCTGGAAAAGGCAAAAGGACGTATTGAATCTTGGAAGGAGATATCATATACCGTTGAATCACTGAAGAAACAAAATTCGGATCTTAAGGTCTGTGCTGATAATGAAGTCTTTACAGATTAAATAATGATCTTTATATAGCACCATCATATAGCCATCTGTAGCGCTTTACAAATCATAGGGGACATATACAAATATAATACTACATTACAAAGCACAAACAGTCTTGTGGAACAAGAAGTGAGAACCTTGCTCACAAGAGCTTACAGTCTATGAGAATGTTTAGTGAAAGTTTTATTGCCAAATTGATTCAGCACTAAATATTTTTGTGAATAAAACATTTATGAATATAGTTTTCATGTAGAGGAAATACTACACATTTTTGCAGGACAAACATGGTAGTTTTTATTCATATTTCTATAGGTTTATAGGGCATTTGAATTAAATAAATTTCGCAAGGCTTTCCTGTGTTGCCCATAAAAAAGGGAACATTCGGAACATTTACGATACACAATGTTAATGTATTTTTTATATTGTTGACTGTTCTAGGATCGACAATGTGTCAGAGCCTGGATGTTATGATGATAGTTGCGTGTCAGTTGCCATTTTGCATACGGTTACTGGGAATACGTGAAAGTTACCTACTACTCTTTTCAATCTTCATATATTCAGTATCCTGCGAAAGTTTTTTTGAATAACCAATACATTTGTTTATGCATGAGTGGATGGGGGTGAATATTGGGATTTTCCTGTGGCATTTGGCATATTAAGGTGGCACGGTGGGTGCCCATGAACCTTAGCAGTCTTTAATGTGTATCATACTAAGAGACCAGTGATACAAATAATAGATTATAGTTGAGAAGCCTGGTAAAGATTTCACATCTTCAAGTCATGCCTCTGGAAAGCGGCCACCCACCTACATACAAAAATGCTACCCCCTGCAGTCAGAAGAAGTAAATGCAGTAAAACCACTCAAAAAGACCACTTAAATTGAAATTCCCCTTATCTAGACCGGATTCCAATAATACATTTGAATTTGCACTGCAATATATACACACACTAGTAATCCTCTGAATAGTGGCTTTTTACAGCACTGTCTTGTTATGGGATTATGGTGAATGTCTGTACGGTGCTTCAGTGTAGATTAATATTTAGATAATGCTCAGGTAAGGTCAGGAGAGAATGCAGAGCCATCAAAGGTTTTACTTGTTCATGCGCGCGGCTCTCATTCACTTCCTATGTAGCCGCGCGCACGGTAAGCGCCGAGCGCGTACCTGCCTGCGGCGGCTATAAAGTTTAAAAAGTGTTTTAAACCGCGATACTGCGGTTTAAAACACTAACGAAAATAAGCTCCGGCACCAGCTCACCCTGAGCTGGTGCCCGGTATTTCCATCAGAAACCTGCCACTACAAGTGGTAGGTTTCCTTTAAAGGAAATCTACCATCAAAATCCACCATGATAAACCAGGGACAGTTACTCATAGATCCAAGCAATGCGACTGTAGAAAGCTCTTTATATTTTTTATCCATGGACATCTTCATGTTAACCCCTTAACGCTGAAGCCACTTTTCACCTTCCTGACACAGCCCATTTTTTCAAATCTGCCCTGTGTCACTATAAGTGGTTATAGCTTCGGAACGCTTTAACATATACAAGTGATTTTAAAATTGTTTTCTCGTGACGCTTTGTACTTCATGTTAGTTGAAAAATTTTGGTGTTATGTTTTGCATTTATTTATGAGAAAATCAGATGTTTGGTGAAAATTTGGAAAAATTCTTGATTTTCGAACTTCAAAATGTTCTACTTTTTCCATACATAGTCATAACCGCAAAAAAATGTAATAACTAACATTCACTAAATGTCTAATTTATGTGGACATGGTTTTTTAGGCATCCTCTTATTTTTGTAGGATGTTATGGGCCTTTGAACGTTAGGTGCGATTTTTTACATTTTCATAAAAAACGCAAAATCCTGCTATTGAGGGACCTGCTCAGGTTTTAAATCACTTTGAGAGGCCTAAATAAAAGTAAAACCCCATAAATTACCCCATTATAGAAACTACACCCCTCAACATACATAAAACAACTTTTATGAAGTTTATTAACCCTTTAATTGTTTTACAGGGGTTAAAACAAAATCGGATACAATTTTGAAAGTAAACTTTTTGGGCTAAATGAATGTGTTTTTCAAAAAATTTACAAATTCTCAGTGGATAAAATACCAAAATGCTCCACAAAATTTGATACCCAATCCCTCCCGCGTATAACAATACCCCATATGTAGTGGTAACCTGCTGTATGGGCACACGCCAGGGCATCGAAGGGAAGCTGCGCCATTCAGAGCAGATTATGCATTGTCACATTTATTGGCTATACAATCTTTATTTTTTTGGCAATTTGAACATATAAGGGCTTATTTTTTGCGACATGAGATGCACTTTACAAATAATTCATTTTCGTGGGTCATTAGCTTATTGATGAGATTTTATTAACTCTTGAATGTATGGGTGAAAAGAAAATTGTCAATTTTGGTTTACTTTTTTTTCGTATTTTTTGGGGGTCGCACACCTTACACTAAAAATACTATATTATCTTTATTCTATAGGTGATTACGATTATGGTGATACCTCATTTATACAGTTTTTCATTTATTTTTACAATTTTACTGGATAAAAACTAATATAGAGGAAATCTCATTTGTTTTTGCATCGCCATCTTTTCGGAGACGTAACTTTAATATTTTTTGGTTGACAGAGCTAGTTTTGGGCTTATTTTTTACGAGTTGAGTTGTTCTTTTCAGTGGTACCATTTTGGCGCACATAACTTTTTTTGATCACTTTTTAGAACATTTTTGTGTAGAGATTTTATGAAAAATGTACAATTTTGGCGTGTTTTACGGGTTTTGTTTTTACGGCGTTCACCCAGCGGGTCCAATAATGTTTCTGAGTTATTGTACGGATTGTTACGGACGCGGCGATACCAAATATGTGGGGTTTTTTGGCGATTTTGTGTTTTTTTCACTTTATTGCATGTGTATAGGGAATATTTGTGTTTAGGGGACTTTAACTTTATTTAATTAATTCTTTTTATTAAAAAATGATTTTATGTAGTGTTTTTAACATTTTTTATTAACTTTTACAGGTTAGCTTGAACAAGTGATCCACTGATCACTTGTTCAAGCTCTTCTTCACATTACACAGTGTAATACAGATGTATTACACTGTGTAATGTAACACACTGAGCATGCTGCGCATGCTCAGTGTGTTACAGCCGGGTCCTGCCAGAAGGCACGGACCCGGCTCACAGAAGAGGATCGCGCAGCCCCGGGCACCGGCAGTCCCGGGGCTGCGATCGGAGCAGCGGACCCCCCCGGTAAGCGCCGCGGGGGGGTCCGATTCTTCTCAAATGCCCCTAGCACGCCGCGGTCAGCGCGACCGCGGCGTGTCAGGGGTTAACACCCGCGATCGGAGAAATCTCCGATCGCGGGTGTTAGAGGCGGGTGTCGGCTATAATATATAGCCGACACCCGCAGCTTCTGGCGTGGGCTCCGTTCTGGAGCCGGCGCCAGAAGCATGACGTACTATTACCGCATTTTGCGGGAACGCACCTCCCGCCATGCAGTAATAGTACGTCAAATGTCGGGAAGGGGTTAAAATCAATTTTTAAAAACAGGCTAATGAGCCTGAGTGGCTCCTGTGATCTGGCTTTAAAGGCTTCTACACGGTCTCACCAAACCACCCCTCCCACCGCTACCTCATCACTTCCTCACTCACTTCCTGCTCACTGATTAATTGCTAAGGGAGAAGCAGGGGTTGAGATAGTGTAACAGCCCATAAAGCCAGATCACAGAGGCTCATTAACCCGATTTTAAAAGTGCAGTTTAGAGGAGAGGAGGTCATGTATAACAAATATAAAGAGCATACCACAGTCATGGTGCCTGGATTTATAAGTAAGTGTACTTTCCCAGGACCAGGAGCAGATTTGCACCTGGAAAGTTGCAAAAATAGAGAGAAAAAAGTGAAATATCTCACTGAAATATAAAAATACATAAAGTACACTACACAAGGTGCAGACAAAGGTGTACTTGAGAA
Source organism: Engystomops pustulosus (assembly GCF_040894005.1). NCBI lineage: Eukaryota > Metazoa > Chordata > Amphibia > Anura > Leptodactylidae > Engystomops > Engystomops pustulosus. The sequence continues at coordinate 107,989,576 of NC_092412.1, read as the reverse complement.
ACGGCAGCAGTAGTTGCAGTGAAAATTCGCAAAAAAAAAAACAAAGTTACAAAAAAAAGAAAAAACAAACAGAAATAAAGATACATGTTCCCCATTAAATGTTAAAATAAAAAACAGCAATATCTCTTTAGTAGCAGATTCTGCTGTGCTTGTTCTTCCATCTGCATGTTATTCCATTTGGGCAATTTACTGATGATGAGCCTCTGCAGTGCTTACATAGTATATTTTTTAATTATGACCCTAATTACCATAATTTGTCCTCCTTAAACCTGTTACTGTAAGTTAATCTCCATTGGGGAAGAGATAGACATTAGAATAAATGCACTCTATGAGGAAAGTGATACATTTCCCCATTAGCATGCGGGCAATTAAAAATAAGACATACAATATTCCGCAGGCAATGTACTAGCTATTTCTGTCAACAGAGTAAAGGCATTAGTCAGTTATGTTAGTAGATTTTTGCGCAGTACTAAGTCTTCACAAAAGCAGCAGGGTATGATATCTTCATATATGTGTCTAGATGGCTCATAATGTTTTAAAAACTCAGTTTATCCTTTTATATTCCAAGATTGTAGCTTCCCCAATTTTTCTGAAGGAATGTCCTTACATTGCTTTTCTATTAACAATCTAAATTGAGTTGTGACAAATCTCCTATATGACCAAAGGGAGTAACATTCTTCTGGTTGAATAATACAGTAGCAGCTCAAGGTAGAAAGCTAATAGGTGAGCAAATGGAGAACACACAAGTCCAGATACAACCCTGGAACAAAATCCACTCTTCATAGTCCTGCTACTAGCCATACACAAAAAGGTATGGGACTCATATTTCATTTTGTATTGATTTACATTGGACTGAAGAATAGAGTATATAGTTTGTACAACATTTTCACCTTCACATTTCCACCCCTCAAGAATGAAGCCTATTTGGGCTTACAGAATACAACAAGTGCTGTATTTGTGTTGTTTTTTAAAATATCTTTTTATCTAGCTTTTTTTCAACTGTAATAAAAGCAATGCATGATTCTCCTCCTCCCAAGTCTTTTGTTTTTGGAATTTTGGTTCCCATCACTGAAAGATCTTTGAACCCAATACCCCTACTGGTCCCTTTCTCGCACTCAGATACATAGAATTTTCGTTGCAGGAGACGAAATGCAGAAAGTATTTTGTTTCCGTAGAAACTATTACATTTCATAAATGTTCTTTACTAATACAGTGATGTTGTGTGGAACCCAAAATGACATATGTTTTGTAAGTAAAAAAGGTACTTTACATAGCTCCCTGTTTTCATGCTGCTATTGTGCATTTTGGTATCTTAGGCATATTTGTGTATTTATTCTGCATTTAGTGTACATGGGAATGCTAGTTAAGTCTTCACCCAAAAGTTTTAGAAATGTTTGTTTCCTGTATTCAAACAACCTCATGCTAAATAAGGTTTACTAGATTATATGTCCTGATGTCTGGGATATTCAAAACTCCTTAGGGCAGGTTTATCTCCCCTGTACACCAACTCCATGGAGGGGTGATGAGCTGGATGAGCTGGGTCTTGGGGTGGGATGGCCCTTGCCAGATCTTTCAGTGTTGATATCTTAATTCAACATCTAGAATTCCCATGTAAAGCCATCAGTGCCTGGTGCCTTTTTGGCTTTTAAAAAGAACCCTTAATGAGGGAACATCCCCACAAACCACACACAGTACAGTTACATATTACACTGATGTGTCTATCCATGGGATTAGAGTCACCATTCTTTTAAAAAAGACTTTAATTGATTTCTCTGTGCCAGTCATGGAGGCCGGCAGCTCCAGTATACAGTCAGGGAGGCGGGGAGCTCCAGTACAGTACAAAGTCATGGAGGCTGGGAGCTGCAGTGTACAGGCAAGGAGGCGGGGAGCTGCAGTACACAGTCATGGAGGCGGGGAGCTGCAGTATACAGTCGGACTACCCCTTTCCCCCTCCTCACTAACACTATTGATTGCTCTTCACACAGCCAAGTCTGCTCCCTGCTCAGAGTCCCCACCTTTCTCAGGGAGTGGTTTATGATATAGCAGAGCCAGAACAGAGATTCACCTGTCTCTTGCTCACCTCCTACCCAACCTTCAGGAATTTCATCTACCATTAGCCGTTTTAGCGTCAGTAAGGAGGGGGGAAGTGGTAGCTTCACTGTATACTGCAGCTGCCCGCCTCCATGACTGTGTACTCCCTCCATGTCTGTGTACTGCAACTCCCCTCCTACATGACTGTGTACTCCATTCATGTCTGTGTGCTGCAGCTGCCCGCCTCCATGACTGTGTACTGCAGCTCCCCTCCTCCATGACTGGAACAGGGGAATCAATAAAAGTCTTTTTTAGAAGAATAGTGTCTCTAATCTTATTGATATAGGCAGCAGTGGAACATGTATAAAGACATGAAAGGTACTGTCCTTGGTTTGTGGGTGGTTTGTGTGTGTGTGTTTGGGGGGGGATTCCCTGGTTACAAGTTCGGATTAATGAACTAATCCTATTTTGTAGCTCTAAAATGGTGATTTAGGTATTTTGTGTGACAGATCGTAAGAGGACTTTGGTCAGGTTAAATGAGAAGGTTTCAAATGTTGGTTGTGTAGAATACCATAAAGATATAATTGTTATTTCCTAGATTTGGACAAAAATCTTCCAAACCTTGCCAAATAGAAATGTATGGGCTTCCTTGTAGGTCTATACAAACCCCTAGTCTAAGAGCCATAAAAAATTCTTTCTTGATATAGATTGTTTTTCAAGAATTGTCATTTGTAGAAATTTATAAATTTATATTTGTAGAAAATTATATACTGTATATACTCAAGTATAAACCGACCCGAGTATGAGCCGTGGCACCAAATTTTACCACCAAAAATGGAGAAAACCTATTGACTCAAGTATAAGCCGAGGGTGGAAAATGCATTGGTCACAGCCACCCCACCCCAGTAGATAGCCAACTCCCCTCCTGCCAGCCCCCAATAGTATACAGCCAGCCCACCCAGCACTTAAAATAATAAACTTATATACTCACTCTCCGGCAGCCCCAATGTTCAGCACAGCTCCCCGAGTCGGTGCGGCTCCTCTTCTGTCTTCCCCATGGCTCCTCTTCTTTCTTGGGTCTTCTGTAACAGCCGGCATAGACGAGCTAAGAGGCAACTATCATCCTATTCTTTCCAACATCCAGTTATTGTTTAAGTGCTGTTTAGACTGACAGAGTCACAGTAAAACAAACCATATTTTAAAAACCCTGTTCGTGTGAAAGTATTATAGACTTACCTATGAAGTACTACAGCATTTCTAAGAATCATACAGTACCTTTGTGGCATATAGTATTAGACTATATTATTTCTGGTGACCAGTTATTTGTCTCTCCTTACACTCATGATCAACAAACACTGGGGTTCTGTTACCCCAACTTTAAAGGTAATTTCACAATTCAGTAAATTAATGTTATTGTTTGATGAAAAGTTTAAAATATTCTTTCTGTCTCAATTACTCACAATTTTTTAGATCTCTGCTTGCTATCATTCTATTGGAAGCTTCTATATTTACTTCCATTGGATAGAAATCAGTCCCTGGTCATGTGACGTCACACAGGTGCATGAGCCATTATATCACAGAGAGTAATCAGAGCCATGTGATACTAATCCCCAGTGGATTAACTTGAAGCTGATGGGCCCCAGTGCAAAGTTTGTGCCAGGGCCCCCGACTATAATGTATGGTTTATGGTACTAATCTTCTCATATGGGAAAGTGAGACCTTATGGGCCCCCTAAGCCTCTTGGGCCCGGTTGCACCCTCTGCACCCCCTCAAGTTACGCCCCTGTTAATCCCTCCTGCACCCGTGTGACATCACATGATAATGGACAGATTTCTATTCACTGGAAGTAAACATAGAAGATTCCTATACAATGAGAGAAAGCAGAGCTCTAGACAACTATAAGGAATTAATAGAGAAAGTATGTACGAATTGAAATATATTTAGCCGTTATATGGAGTGTAGACATTCCAGGCATTATGCACCTTTCATTACAATGGACTTTGCTTCCAAAAAGAGACATATTTAGAGATTGTTTCGTTTCCATGTGAGTGAGAAACAATTTATAAGGTAGCAATGCTTGTAAGAAGACACAAGCCATTCCCCTGACTTCCAGAGTAGAAAAAGAATGAAATGAAGCTTGTCTATTAAGATGAAAAAATTTGCTATGATTTAGTTCAGGAATTAGATATACAGTAAAATATAATATTTTATATTTAATATTATCAATGATTTCTTTATTCAGTATTAGATTTATCACAGACTACAGGAGAAGTTTGAAGGAGGAAAGGATGTATGGGACAGGTTTGCTTCTAGGGGTCAAGCTTACAGGATGCAAACCTGCGTCATGAGTTTTACCATCTACTTGCTGAATGTGGATGAAGAAAGACCACTGGACAATTATGTCTTAGATGTCACAGCAATAGACTGACATCCAGAGTGATTGCTAGTCAATAATGTCAATTGTGTCTACCTATTACAGCGTGGGCACAAGCCTCATATTATTGATGGGGGGTTTGTGAATTTGACCCTGAGGTCCCACTAAGCTGAAAAAAAACATGCCTATAATGGAAATTGTGGAAGAAATATGATGTGTTAGTAATGATAATGCCTCTAGGGATCTGGCTATATTGAACCGCATAATCTAGTTCTTGGATCAAGTTAGTATTTGTTATATGATAGCAGTTTATTATGTTATATGAGAATTCATTTGTAAAGCTGGCCTGACATATTAGGGTAGGGTGACATTTTCTTTGCACATGTTCAGCATATACAGTATGAACGATCTCGATAGTCACACTAAACATGTCGATAAGCTTCAATAGTTGGATAGAGGCCAAAACATGGTGTCTTTTATGACTCACAGAGACATTGGAGGGAATGATGAAGTAGATAAAGCAGGTCACAATAGAAAAGATATCTGGAGGAAAAAATAGTATATACAGTATATATAGAGTGTATGTATATTCAGTATGCAGCTAGGCTAGAGAGCCTTAGTCTGCACCAGATTATCCCTGTGTCTGATGCTGAATAATACATTTGGCATAGTAAAATAATGTAGAGTAATTATATGCAATATCTATTAGCTGGTCTAGCTTTTGCCAGAAAACCGCATCACAGAATTTTTGGCACACTTCATCATGTCAGAAAAGTGCCTAAAAACTGTCTGAACCCCTTAATTGTACCCCTGTGCTCTGAGAGATGAACTAAGCTTTATGTTACAGTCAGGAAAAACCTTCTGATTTCAGGAGAACCTATTGCAATCTAATGTAATGTAAATCTGTAAGTAGGGTTCCGAACTCAAATCCCACAGCAGATCATCATGGAGATCAGAATGAGGCTAATGGATTTAAAGGACATCTACCACCAGGATGAAGGATTGTAAAGCAAGTGCAATGACATGCTGATGTGTACTGCATCTGGCAGGATCCATTCTTCTTTTAGCCTCTTAAGCCCTTGTTTTAACAAAAAAGACATTTAAAATTATGGAAATGATCCTGAGGGGCTCCTGGCTCCAAAGGCATTAATAGAGCTTGGAGCCTTGCTGGCTCATTTGCATAATTTTTAAAGCCTTTTTTTCGTAAAAACTAGGAGAAAGGAGACATGGACAGAGGTAGCAAAAAGCAGCTTCCTGCTATTTATACTTAGCTAAGACATACAGATGCCTGGGGTGGTCAGTAAAACAAGTTGTTGACTAGGTGGACAGAAATCTAATGTGCATACATTTTGGTGATGAGGCAAAGGATGAAGAAGGAATTTTGCTACAAATTGTAATAACAAATTACAACAACATTGCATAATTTATATGTATTTAAAATACATCTTATATTTATACATATATATGTATATACTCATGTATATCTAATGTACAAAAATGTCTAAAATTGTCATAGAGTGGAACTATACTTGTAATCTATTTTTATTTGAATAAGTGACTTAAGTCATCATCACATGTATATAATGTTTGATCTTCTCTGCAATATGCATGCATTTTTCAAGGCCTAATTTATCAATCACGTGTCTGCTTTGTCACCTTTGGGCAATGTTTGAAGACTGAAATTCAAATGCTGTAAACACTTCCGCAGTTACCGTTGCTCTCCAGCAGATGGCAGTGACCACATAACATTTTTGCTGCAAGCTGGAGCTGTAATAAATTAAAGGCGCAAGTATATACTGCTGTCATGTATTTCAACAATAGCGGCAATCAATATACAAAATTATGAATAATATACAAAATAAGCAATCTTTCTTGTTTTATTACAACTAGCATGCCTTACAAACAACATTTCAGAAGAGTTTCCAGCATCTCTGCACAGCCTTTGCTTCATAACCTTCAAGATAATGTAATCTACTAGAAATAAAGCATCCAGATATTCGTATGAATGCTTGACTAATAAAAGCCTTGTAGGACATGAATTTTCCAATTCTGCCTTTTCATCATATCTAATAACTGGACCACATATATTTCTTTATACAGCAATTTTCCAAGGAACTTCGCCAGTGGCAAATGAATGTTGATATAACAAATGATTTGGCTACAAAACTTCTACGTGATTATTCCTCTGATGACACAAGGAAGGTGGAGCTGATGAAAGACAATATTAACATAACGTGGACAAGAATAAATAAAAGGTATGTCATGTCTACTCTCTGTACTGTAGATTTCACCAGTGCAAGGCAGAATGACAAAAAACAAAGCAACACAAAGGTCTAAAAATGTCATCTTGACATATTGTCATTTAGTATATATGTCATCTCGAAAAAGATTAACTGGTCTGGTCTAGGTATTTGTTTTATGTGATCAACAGCTTTTCAAGATAATGTTGTCTGGAGATTTTATGTCACACTGTGATACCCCATATATGTCCTATCTGTGTCCACCTAGTGGTGATTTTATGAATTGCAGCTGTAAAAGGATTCACGGATCTGATTAAAATTACATTTTTCTGTATTTTTTTGAGATATTAAGTCTTTAACCAAGTTCGAGGATAGTTATGTTAAGGATCCATACAATTAAAGGCATTTTTAACCTTATTTTTTTATAATCAATAAACTTTTATTGAAAATTTTTCTTTTTGTAAACAACAAGAATTAAAAACAAAACAATTCACATGTTTTGGCAGAGCAAGTAAGAGCGTATAAACACAGGAACATTTACATGGCATAAATATTAGTGCGTCGTACAATAACTGTGGTATAATATCTAGGCATTTTTTTATTTTTTTGACTAACTTTGAATAAATCAACAGTAAAGTGTGTTTAGGTGAGAAATAACACTGGACATTATATGACATTACCGGCTCTGGCATATATATATATATATATATATATATATATATATATATATATATATAGAAAAAAGAAAAGTTCTCAGCGGCACTGCTGGTAGGGTAATAGTGGGTGCACGCACTAACGGGTCGGCTACATCCCACAGTCCATATACAAATAGAAAAATAGGCGGCACTCCAAAATAGTGGAAATAAGTCAAGTGGTTTTTATTCCCAAGCTGCCTGGGAATAAAAACCACTTGACTTATTTCCACTATTTTGGAGTGCCGCCTATTTTTCTATTTATATATATATATATATATATATATATATGGCCATGATAAACCCCCTTCCCCTCCTTTTTGCTCCGACACTTGTGTTTCTTTTTGGTCCGATACTGCAGCTCCTCTGAGCTGTTCTACACATGACCTGTAGACAGAGCGGCATTGCCCCCACTTGTCAATGTAATATTGCAAAAAATAAAATATAAAGAGAATTTCCCCAAAATATATCAAATAGTGTTTGATATGAGATTTGATATGAGATCCATGTTGTGCACTTTGAACCTTGGTAACAAAACAAAATAACAGCAGCCCTTGTTTTCAGACACATACATAAACACTACAGATACCCAATTCCTCAATTTCCAAAATATTTTTTCGATATATAAAAACGTCAATATGATTTCTTTATTGTTTTCATATAGTTGTGAAGTTTCTGACAGATTCAATTCATACCTTTTCTAAAAAAAAAAAATTGAATATTACTGAGAGGTGTGCAATGGGTAACGCAATGTGTGAATGTAAACAATACACTGGGGAGCATTAGATTTTTACAGTGTGCCTGTATGTCATCTTCAATAACTGGTAAGCTTTCACCAGATACCGCAGTAAACCACATAAAGGGCACATTTTAAGCTGGTATCATTTCCTAATGAATTTCACAAAATGTCATAGTTTAATTTTCTCAAACTCTGCCCTTTTCTGGATGATTCTGTATTGCCTTCATTTAGTGTATACTCTGGACACTTAAAACATGTGCATTTTTTCTACATTAGGCAGAATATATCAAATTCTCTCACACGGAGGATTTCAGCAAAGTGCAAGGAAATAAAATTCATGGCTAACAATTTCCATAAAACACCACTTAGAAGTTTGTAGCTGTAGAGGTACAGGAGCAATGTTAACATTAATGCTTTGTTAAGTTTTTCTTTCTCACATGTTTCAAATATAAAACATTTACACAATGAATGTTATGTAAGGAAAAAGGCAACTGAAAGCATTTCCATCTGGAGAGAACCCCCATTTATTGGTATTTGACCCAAATAGTCAGTTATTTTGTTGGTTAACAAAAGCAATGAGCAGATTATGGATAATCCCGGTCTCCTACTTAAGAACACCCGACTTACAGACGACCCCTAGTTACAAATGGACCTCTGGGTGTTGGTAATTTACTCTACTTTAGCCCAAGGCTATAATAATCAGCTGTAGGAGTTATCAGAGGTGTCTGTAATTGAGCTTTATTGTTTGTTTGTTTTTTAATTGCAAAGGTTTTTATTAATTTTCGTAATATAGGTACAATCTTTTACATATAACAAGTAATAAACATTGTTATATACATTCATAACAAAATAAAGCATATCATATCATTCAATTTGTACCAGGGTAAGTATCGGGGAGGGTAACCATTGGGAGAAAGTGGAGATGAGGAGAGAGGAGAGGGAGTTGATGCCGCTCGAGCAGGATCCTGGTTCTAATGACAGCCCAACATTTTTAAAATCCACAGTCACAGAGACTAAAAAGATTTTGGGTGGGGTTACAATTATAAAATATGCAGTTCCAACTTACAAATTCATACAAATTCAAATTAACAAAAAAAAACTACAGAACCTACCTTGTACATAACCCGGGGACTGACTGTACTTATGCACGGGAAGTTAAATACTGGGCCTTATATTTAAACCACATTTGGTGAAGAAATAGTATAAGCTATATAATACCTATCTATTTGTGATGAATCAGAGACATAACTATAAGTGTGCAGTCCTAGAGTATAAAGGGGTTGGCTACTTATACCAGAGTTTAACAGGGAAAGTATATAGACCCTAATAAGGTCAACCAAATTATACACAGCCTGCTAAAAGTTTACGTTCACCACCAAGAGGCACAGATCATGTGACCATGTGTCTTCCTGTGACATCCCATGTTGAGATCAGCTTTATATGACTTACTGTCATATACGGTCCATCATAATCATGATGCATTACTGCCTAACAAACCACAAAGTTTGACATGGTAGGTATAGTATGTTTTACCCTGTCAAGGTTTTATACTTACCCTGTTAAAGTTTGGTATGCGTGGCCAACCCCTTTAAAAGGTATGTTTCTAATGTTAAATCACTGGGGCTGTATCACACTATCAACTTTTTATTACTATGACATCACTGTGTGCTTTACACTTGATGCTGATCCTTTTATACCCTCAAGTGTTTATACCATCAACTGTTCGGTCTTAAAGCAGCTATCAGGTTACTCCATAGAAAAGCTGGACTAAATACAGTGGACAAATATTATTTTGTCATTTGAGTCGGTATTTTCTTGTGAAAAACTGTTCATATTCGAGTTTGAGTTTATATGGAAGGAAAGCTGTCAATCACTCTTGAGTTGTGGCAGAATGTGCTCTAGTTTTATATGGAAATATTGAATACAAAATTGTATATTCCTTCCTCAATTCAATTTTTGTCTCTATATACTTGACTCTTCGTGGTCAGGGTAGCTTAAGAGACAGATGATACTCTAAAGGTTTTTTCCACCCCATGAGTGGGCAGGGATAAAAAATATTGTTATAATAATAAAGTAACGCAATAAGACCATTGAGCCCAGTAATTGGCTGCAGCAGTGAAATGTTTAGATCACTCCAGTCATCTAAAGTTTAGGACACTCTAAGTAGTGGCTAGGATCAAAGGGTTGGATAACTTATTTGTCATTTTACAGCATTGCCAATACATAGAGAGAAAAATGTAAAACTGGAATTACCCCTCTAACGTTATGTTTAAATGGCATTTATATTCATGTGGATAAGGCTAATTGAAAAGGGCTCTTCAGTGCATGGCCATCTTATGTGGTTTAAGTGGTGTTTCCAGCTATGAAACCACAGCAAGATTGGGTAGAATCAAAAGGAAGTATGTGTCTTTGATTTGCTATATAGCAAGTTTTTGTTAACCAAAGGCTTAATTGGTGGGCCCTAATACAAAATTGGTATCAGGCCTCATAACTATAATGTGTTATTTCTAGTACTGGCCTCCTCAAATGTGCAGGAGGCTGAGTCCAGGATCGGAGTCCTGGCCAAGACAACACTCAGAGTACACCCCTGGCCAAACCTGTATTCATCTGGAATGGACACTGTAACAATCCAGTAACCAGTGAGAGCATGACTTCAGCCCTTAGACAACTGTTCTATGCTGTAAACAATCTCTACACATTCTGCCACTAGTTCTAAATTCCTGTGGAGCTACAACATTGGGGCTTATTTACTAAGGGTCCTCTGATCGCATTTTTGTCGGGTTTTCCGCCGCTGAGACAGGTATTTAGCAGGCAATTGTGCCGCAGGCAATCGGATTTTGGCGCAATCGCGCAGAATTTCATGCTACACAAACTGGGGGAAAGGGGGCAGCCCGTCGGACAATACGACGGAATCGGACAAACCGCAGGATTTAACTTCAAAATTGTGTCGCAAGACATGCCATTACATACACCAAGAGGGAGATGGTGAACTCCGGCGGACCAGATCGGGGAAGCGACACATTCAGGAAATCGTGCGCATGATCTTATTGAATCATGGCACAGTGCATTGTCGTCGGACATTGCACTTTCGGGAACTCCTCCGGACGGGTAAGCAAATTTTCCCCATTGTGTTATTGTCATTTCAAAACCTGCAAAATTGCTTATGTCAGCTGATGTGTATAACACATACACATCCGTTCATAAATATGTTGTATCCACTTTGCTGGATCCACCGTTTGTATTTGTTGTATTGAAGTTGCTCTTCTGCTTTAACAAGTTTCTAGCATTCCCTTCTATAAACCCAAATTCCAAATTTTCTTTTTTTTTCTACTCCTTTCATTTGTGCATTTTCCATCGCTCGTAAAAATAAATGCGCCTTGAAGAGGTAAATGAGTTAAGTTAATGTATTGGCTAATGGTACTCCCACAGATCCTTCCTAATTCCTTCATCTCGCACACAATCTGCATTGTTATACCGCAGTATAGAACCAGGAGGGTGGTGGAGAAAGAATAATGGAGACCAGATAATTAAAGTGAAATAAGGAACGACAAGGTGAATGAAAAATGTGCATGCCATTTTTATCTTTAATTAAAAAAGGCAGATAAATTGAAGCAGTCTGTCAGCAGGGGGGATCTTTTGCGTGTTATTACTTTTTAAAGTTGGGGGAATTTTCATTTTGAGAAGAAAGAGAGTGGTAACAGTTTATGAGCGGAGAGGAGACGGCTTCCGATATTAAACTACAGACTGCAGCTGGTTGTCTTGCAGGGGATCTTTGAAGAGCTGAATAGGGGATGAAAGAAGAGGGGGATTCTGTGTGAAAAGCAGATATCTGGGACGGAAGCCACAGCTGGGATAGAGTAACAGATGGAATAAGTGCATACTACCCTTGGGTCTAGAGTATACAATGTATAGAAATAAATTATAAAAGGGATGAAGGCGGCACTCACCGAGTCTGTGAAACAACTTATCTTTATTCGGCAGACGGTGTGGTACAGGGGGAACACTGGAGCCATACGGCGACGGGCCGTTTCGCGCTCACTAGCGCATCTTCAAGCCGTTGACGTCATCCGCCCGCGACGCGCAGAATATATGCGAGGACGCCGGCGGCTGTCGTCAAGGGAACAGTATAAACAAAGGTGAGAGGCACATGCACGGACATTAAAAGATTTAAACAAGTGAAGTTAAAAACAACTACAAATATATGTACATAACTCCGGCTTGGAGATGAGAAGCACTAATACAAGGCATACACGGGGGTAACATGGTAATAGATAAGGGTATCTGTGATGCACTATGGAGGGAGAAACGGACATAAACGTTATAGAAAGACGCTAAGGTCATTTCTATCGTTCATGCCCAATGGTCCCATAGCATTAAATCTGATAATGCATTTACTTTCGTGTTGCATAAGGATTTTATTCCTGTTACCTCCTAAAGGATCCGTAGTCACCATTTCGATACCCGCAAATCTGAGGATATTGGGATTGCCCTCGTGATGAGTTCTAACATGCTCAATCAACCGAGGGCAGCCAATACCATTTTTTATGGACCTTTGGTGTTCCTGAAACCGTACGTTCAGTCTGCGTATGGTTTTTCCTATATAGAAAAAGTTACAGGGGCAAAACACGATGTATACTACGTAAGTGGACTTGCATGAGATAAAAGATGTGACTTTTTGTACTTGTCCTCCGAATTTTATCCATTTAAGTTGACTATTAAAACGGCAACTGCTACATCCCCCACATCTAAAATTTCCCACAGGCGTGGTTTTTTCCAACCATGTAGACCTGGGGGTGTGGAAGCGGCTACTAACCAGAGCCTTTCTTATAGTGGGTGAACGTCTAAATGCAATGTGAGGGCGTGTGTCGGTAAAGTGATGTAATTGTGAATCCTGTTTCAAGATACTCCAATTTTTTGTAATGGCATCACGTATTATTTTTTCATAGGGACTGAACTCAAAGGAGAACACCGTTCTCTCCTTGTTCTCTTCATGGGTCTCTCTATATGTATTAGTACTGTCTTTTGTGTCTTTTTTCTTTGAGCGATATAATAACTCTTCCTGTGGTATCCCCAACACTTTATTATATGCTTCATTTATAAGATGTTCAGGGTAATCCCTGGCTCTCAGCCTGACTTTTAATTCTTCTGCTTGTGTCAGGAAATGAGTGATATCATTATTGATACGTCTTAGCCTAAGAAACTGGCTATATGGGAGTCCCCTCTTAGTGTGACACGGATGATGACTATGGAAGTGAAGGAGTGAATTAGTGGCCGTTGCCTTACGAAATGCCATAGTATTAAGTCCACCTCTCTCCTCCCTTATCTTGACGTCTAGAAAGTCTAGTTCATTACCCCCATATACGGCAGTAAACCGCATATTCATGTAGTTGTCGGAATTAAGGTACTCGACAAATTGTAGAAATTGCGTGTGTGTGCCTTCCCAAACGATGAAAACATCGTCCACATATCTGTGGAACGCCTTCAGGTTCACGAGGAATGGGTTGTCCAGAGAAAAGACACGGCGGCTCTCGAAGCAAGCGAGAAACAGGTTAGCAAGGGTACAGGCAACAGGCGTACCCATGGCCGTGCCAGTTCTCTGGACAAACCACTCGTCGTCGAACATGAAGGCGTTGTGCGAGAGCACAAACCTTAAACCCTCGCAAACGAAATTAATGAACTCAGGACTCCTGTGTGCGTTTGTGAGGATTTCACGAATACATTGGACACCTAGGTCCTGAGGGATACGGGTATAAAGACTTTCCACATCGATCGAGGCCAAAGAATAACCCTCCTTCCAGTCAATACTTTTGACGACTTGAAGAAATGTGTTCGTATCTTTTAGGTATGACGGGATCTCCTGAAGGAGGGGACGAAGAAGCCAGTCTAAATACTGGGACAGAGGTTCGGTTAGGGATCCAATACCGGCCACGATGGGACGGCCGGGGGGGGCGGAGAGGGATTTATGGACCTTAGGTAAAAAATACCAGACAGGATGCCTGGGGTATTCTGGTAGTAATTTCTTGGCCATATATTCAGATATAACATTACGTTCTACACTCTCTCTAAGGAAGGTACGTAGCCGTGTCTGGTACCTAAAAGTGGGGTTAGATGGTAGAGGGGTATAAGTCTCCACATCCCTCAGCTGTCTATTAGCCTCCATTTTGTAGTACTCCCTGGTCATGACTACCACGTTGCCCCCCTTGTCCGCCGGTTTAAATATAACATTGTTTTGTGTTTATCTTTGTTGAACAAAGGTTTGAATTTTGCTGTAACCAACGTATTTGACGAGGTTCAATTTGAAATCGATTTGTTTAAGGGTATCCCGAAACTTAATTTAAAAAAATTCTTTGCGGATAAAACACATTCCCCAGAATCGTTAAGAGACGGAGAGATACCAGCTATTGTTGGCCCACTCGGTTTCTCCCCCCCAGACCTCCCCACGGATATGGATATGTCGGTTATTAATTGCTTACTTAGCTTGGATATCGACGGTACCGATGATAGTTGCCCTGAACCCTCTGTGCCCCCTATCGTGAAAATTGAAGCCTTCAAAAAAGGTGTTGGCTCCACGTTTTGCCCCCCCTTGGTAGCCGGTTCTCCCCTAGATATTTTTTACCAGCGTGTAAAAGAGGATGTTAAGGCCCTGGTGTACCCCTTAACCCCAGGAAACCTTTCTCAAGGCGAATTATCCGCCCTCCGCTGGCTTAAAACACAAAACAATGTTATATTTAAACCGGCGGACAAGGGGGGCAACGTGGTAGTCATGACCAGGGAGTACTACAAAATGGAGGCTAATAGACAGCTGAGGGATGTGGAGACTTATACCCCTCTACCATCTAACCCCACTTTTAGGTACCAGACACGGCTACGTACCTTCCTTAGAGAGAGTGTAGAACGTAATGTTATATCTGAATATATGGCCAAGAAATTACTACCAGAATACCCCAGGCATCCTGTCTGGTATTTTTTACCTAAGGTCCATAAATCCCTCTCCGCCCCCCCCGGCCGTCCCATCGTGGCCGGTATTGGATCCCTAACCGAACCTCTGTCCCAGTATTTAGACTGGCTTCTTCGTCCCCTCCTTCAGGAGATCCCGTCATACCTAAAAGATACGAACACATTTCTTCAAGTCGTCAAAAGTATTGACTGGAAGGAGGGTTATTCTTTGGCCTCGATCGATGTGGAAAGTCTTTATACCCGTATCCCTCAGGACCTAGGTGTCCAATGTATTCGTGAAATCCTCACAAACGCACACAGGAGTCCTGAGTTCATTAATTTCGTTTGCGAGGGTTTAAGGTTTGTGCTCTCGCACAACGCCTTCATGTTCGACGACGAGTGGTTTGTCCAGAGAACTGGCACGGCCATGGGTACGCCTGTTGCCTGTACCCTTGCTAGCCTGTTTCTCGCTTGCTTCGAGAGCCGCCGTGTCTTTTCTCTGGACAACCCATTCCTCGTGAACCTGAAGGCGTTCCACAGATATGTGGACGATGTTTTCATCGTTTGGGAAGGCACACACACGCAATTTCTACAATTTGTCGAGTACCTTAATTCCGACAACTACATGAATATGCGGTTTACTGCCGTATATGGGGGTAATGAACTAGACTTTCTAGACGTCAAGATAAGGGAGGAGAGAGGTGGACTTAATACTATGGCATTTCGTAAGGCAACGGCCACTAATTCACTCCTTCACTTCCATAGTCATCATCCGTGTCACACTAAGAGGGGACTCCCATATAGCCAGTTTCTTAGGCTAAGACGTATCAATAATGATATCACTCATTTCCTGACACAAGCAGAAGAATTAAAAGTCAGGCTGAGAGCCAGGGATTACCCTGAACATCTTATAAATGAAGCATATAATAAAGTGTTGGGGATACCACAGGAAGAGTTATTATATCGCTCAAAGAAAAAAGACACAAAAGACAGTACTAATACATATAGAGAGACCCATGAAGAGAACAAGGAGAGAACGGTGTTCTCCTTTGAGTTCAGTCCCTATGAAAAAATAATACGTGATGCCATTACAAAAAATTGGAGTATCTTGAAACAGGATTCACAATTACATCACTTTACCGACACACGCCCTCACATTGCATTTAGACGTTCACCCACTATAAGAAAGGCTCTGGTTAGTAGCCGCTTCCACACCCCCAGGTCTACATGGTTGGAAAAAACCACGCCTGTGGGAAATTTTAGATGTGGGGGATGTAGCAGTTGCCGTTTTAATAGTCAACTTAAATGGATAAAATTCGGAGGACAAGTACAAAAAGTCACATCTTTTATCTCATGCAAGTCCACTTACGTAGTATACATCGTGTTTTGCCCCTGTAACTTTTTCTATATAGGAAAAACCATACGCAGACTGAACGTACGGTTTCAGGAACACCAAAGGTCCATAAAAAATGGTATTGGCTGCCCTCGGTTGATTGAGCATGTTAGAACTCATCACGAGGGCAATCCCAATATCCTCAGATTTGCGGGTATCGAAATGGTGACTACGGATCCTTTAGGAGGTAACAGGAATAAAATCCTTATGCAACACGAAAGTAAATGCATTATCAGATTTAATGCTATGGGACCATTGGGCATGAACGATAGAAATGACCTTAGCGTCTTTCTATAACGTTTATGTCCGTTTCTCCCTCCATAGTGCATCACAGATACCCTTATCTATTACCATGTTACCCCCGTGTATGCCTTGTATTAGTGCTTCTCATCTCCAAGCCGGAGTTATGTACATATATTTGTAGTTGTTTTTAACTTCACTTGTTTAAATCTTTTAATGTCCGTGCATGTGCCTCTCACCTTTGTTTATACTGTTCCCTTGACGACAGCCGCCGGCGTCCTCGCATATATTCTGCGCGTCGCGGGCGGATGACGTCAACGGCTTGAAGATGCGCTAGTGAGCGCGAAACGGCCCGTCGCCGTATGGCTCCAGTGTTCCCCCTGTACCACACCGTCTGCCGAATAAAGATAAGTTGTTTCACAGACTCGGTGAGTGCCGCCTTCATCCCTTTTTTACTTGTTACATGGACTTGTTTTTTCTCTGGCTGAGCAACACCGTTTTGGAACCTTTATAGCAGCGGTTTCTTTACCTTCCTACTCCTATACCTTCTACTCCTAGTAGACTGATACACCTGTATTGGACAGACACCGTAATTTGAGCGGTGCAGAGACGCTTTTTTCTTCTTGCGAAGTTGCATAGAAATAAATTACCAGGCACCTAAAGTTGAATTGATAAAATTTTGACAGAAATGACTACCTTTTACAACTTCTTTAATGAATATGAAAACAATCATATGAATATTAGAAACACCTTAAACAATAATTATGAAATGAATAATTCATAATGCATAATGGCAACAAAGCAATAGTTGTATTACAGTTTCAGTGAATCTACTTTCACTGATAGACATGGAGTTGTAGCGTTGTAGAGAAGAGAGGTAAGCATTTGAGTATTTTTTTTATAGTATTGTATGTTAAAGCATCTTTATTCCCATTGCCTATGAAGAAAAGTATCCAGGCCACACTTGTACATGTCCTACCTTACCTTTCCTGGGTGGGTGATGAGCAGTGTCTGGTTTTCTCCACACATACCGCTCATAGTCTTAAGAGTCCTTCATGTTTTATTTGCAAAATGTGTGATGGCTTCCCTCTATCGCCCTACTGCATCTCTGGAGCTCAACCACAGTGATCTTGGGGTTCTTATTTAAAGAGATATTCCCATCTGGGCATTTACATTTATTTGAATTCATTTGCCATATGTAAACATTTCTTCAATTGGATGTTATTAGAAAAATGTTCCTGTGTGAAGATAATCTTTCATAAATGTAGTCATGTTGTCCCTTAGAAACCAGATAGCTTCCTCGGATACGACCACCTCACATTTTGGCAGCAATGGCCAGAGATGCACTATAGAGCCGTGCCTGACCACCTGGCTTCAGCGATCGTTACTACAGGACGGCTGTGGGACGTACAGTAACTCCAGGACATTTCATATACAAAAACATTTCGTTTTTTTTTGTGCAATCACTCCAGCAGAGATGGCCGCATCTGAGAAAACCATCTTGTTTCTAAGAGACAACATGGCTACATTTATGAGAAATTATCTTCACACAGGAACATTATTTTTAATAACTTCCCATTGAAGAAATGTTTACATTTGGCAAATGAATCCAATTAAATGTAAATGCCCAGATGGGAATACCCCTTTAACTCTCTCACCAAGACTCTTCTCCCACAATTGCTTACTTTGGCTGGATGTCCAGGTCGAGGAAGAGTTGCGGTCATCCGAAACTTCTTCCATTTAAGGATTATGGAGGCCACTATTAGAAACATTAAATGCTGTAGACATTGTTTTGTAACCTTGGCCACATCAATGCCTTGCCACAATTCTGTCTCGGAGGTCCTTGGGAAGTATCATAGACCTCATGATTCTCATGTGCTCTGACATGCACTATGAGCTGTGATGTCTCATATAGACCGGTGCATGAAATTGCTAATCAAGGACAATGAGTTTTATTAAAGACAGCTGGACTCCAATGAAAGAGTAGAATCATCTCAAGGAGGATCAGAAAGAAATGAATAGTATGTGAGTTAAATATGTGTGTCAGAGTAAAGGGTCTGAAAATTTATATTTCTGTTTTTCTTGTTTAACAAATTACCAAAAATATCTACATTTCAGGATTTTCTGTCAAGATAGGATGTAGAGTGTAAATTAATGAGCAAAAAGGGAACTTTTTACTTCTTACCAATTGCCTGCAATGAAACAAAGAGTGAAAAAATTTAATTGGTCTGAATATTTTCCATACTGTTCTTCTATAGCAAAATGTCATATCCTAGTGAACCTATGCATCCGTACCTTCTGAAAGCAAACCTGTCACCAGGAATGTCAATGTTAGCTGGTGACAGGTTGCATTAGCCATGCTATACTGATTTAAAAATTGCCAGGCAATGTGAATTAAACTTATATAAACTACTGAAATTATTCAGAATGCTGACAAAGGGATTTTTAACATCCACATAGCATAGGCTATTGGAACCTGTCACCAGCTAAAAATCACCTTATCAGTGCCAGGTTCCCTTTGAACTAAGCTTGTTGTTTCCAAGATCCCACTCCAAGGTGCACTGTGGGGCTTATTTACTAAGGGTCCGCGGACGTACTTTCGGCGGATTTTCCAGCGTTTTCGGGATTTGCACAGCTGTGACACATTTTTAACAGGGGATTGTGTTGCACGTGATCGGATTTTGGAGTAGCTGCGGACGATCCGTCTGATTCGGACTGAGCGCGGGATTTAAGATTCAAAATGTGTCGCAAGACAATGCACTTACATGCACCAGGAAGAAGATGGTGAACTCTGTCGGACCTGAGCGGGGAAGCGACACATGCAGGATATCGGGTGCACGATCTTAGTGAATCACGGCACAGTGCATTATCATCGGAACAATGCACTTTCTGTGAACCCTTCCGGATGGTAAGTAAATGTGCCCCAATGTGTAAGATGCTTATTGTGGGAAACTTCCGATTCAGATGGTTATTGCTATATATGCAGCAAAAGGAGATGGCAGTGGGTACAAAAACTGCATTGTATGTAATTGTAAAGGATTTTGGGAAAACCGCAATCTACTGATCGCAGAATTTATTGTTATGTGGCGTTTTCTAAATTCCCTAGTGTAAGACTAATGAGTAGTCCAAAGCAAGCCAATCTACAAGCAAATGCCCACTTAAACCATTATGATTTATTGTTAAATGACACTTTCAAGCTGGAACAGGTTCAAATTATGTATCTCCATCTACATTTTTTGCCTGTCTCAGATTCATTTTCTAGTTTTCCCTTCTGAAAAACCTCAGATCTGACACTTTTATTCATTTGTAAACATGCATTTTTTATAATGTATCTGTGGTCATCTGTCTAAGCTAATACACATACTTAAATGACTACATGACATATATGCACAGTCTGCAGTCTTAGGTGACAACCAACCAAGGGAACAAAGCATTCAGTCAGAGTATAGAATATGCTTCTCTATTACAGCCTTACAGACATCATCATATTTTACTAAAAGTTATGTATGTATATAAACGTATAGAGAGGTAGAATTAAAGATGGTGTAAATGAATATGGAGATACTGGAGAGAGAGATACGTTATGTAGCTATTGTAAGTAGACAGATAGGGACAGTGTGGCAAAAAAAGAATTCTTGAGGCAGGTCACTGTCCTTCAGAAAATATATTTTTCGTATCCTAGGTTAGATAGATATCCAAAGAAAAAAGCAGCACTCCAATACAGTGAAAAAAGTGGTATTTTAATTTACCTTTAGCTCATTTCAGGTATCGCAGCTGAAAAGTTGCAAGAGGTGGAAGAAAATACTCCTTTTTTCTCTATATTAGAGTGCTAGTTTTTTCTTTGGATATCTATTTTTTGGATATTCATATGGAATCTTCTTGGTGAGAGTGCTGGATAGCACCTATTGCTTTTGAAAACTTATAGACAATGCTTCTGGTTTTTTTGTATTCTTTAGAGTGTACCTACCTGCTTTCATTCATGATTATTATGCTGCTTGGACATATAGATAGACATGAAGAATGATAGATTTTTAAAAAAATTGCCAGGTAGATTTATAATATATGAACAGATAGATACTGTAGATTAATGGATGCATTAAGATACAAAGTAGAATGGGCATGTAAATATAGACAGATAATGTATGGGGAGGTACTGTAAATTGATTGATACATAAGTACTGAAGATGATAGAAAGGTACTGTAGATCAATAGATAAATATTGTAAATAGATTATGCAATAATGGTTAGATAGATAACAAAATAGATAATACATATACTGTAGTAACTAACAAATAGATTGACAAATACTATAATAGATTGACAAATAGATTAGATAATAATGGATATGAATAAAAATAGATAGATAATAGATAGATGTAGGGAGATAAAAAGATAGTATATGGTCTGTAGATAGATTGTCAAATAGGTTAGAAAAAATTAGATATACCAGATAGATAGATAGATAAAAAAAGGGAAAGAGCAGCACAAACCTGGGTGGGTGCAGATAGCCGTAAACCCCTTGGCTGGGGTTCAGTAAGTAGGCAGCACTCCGGAGTAAGTGGAAAGAGGTGAGTCTTTTATTCCATCAGTGCAACGAAATGTTAGATAGATAGATAATTGATAGATAGATGATAGATAGATGGATAGATTAAAAAAACTGAGATACAATTCCTGATAAATGTCCCCCATAGCGTCAGTGTAGATGGATAAAACTTTTTGAGACAGGTTACATGACTAAAGCTAACAGAATCCTTTAGGAAGATATAAATGGTATCCAAGGTTTTATTTTGTCCTCAAAGTCTCTGTGTGTATGAAAAGAACATCTAAGTCATTCATATCTGATTTGGAAACACAAACATTATTTCAGCTATCTTTCCAAATCAGAGTCTAATATTGTTTCTGCACAATCTGTGTAATCCTCTGAAAGTCAAAGCAGCGTGCAGTTGAAGGATTTTCAGCTGTGGCAAAAGGCATTCACAAGAGATGAGTGAATTTAAAAGAAAATAGTTATTGTATAAGTTAGCAAGTTAAATTGCTACATCTACTGCATCACTTTTGCACCTCGGTGGAATTGTAAATGCAAACTTATTTCCTGAGAGATAAGCTGGCCTGCAATTTTCAGGTAATTGGAAGAAGCAGACCTGAGTTGAGTTCTGTCAAGCTGATTTCAGTCTTAAGATATGATGATGATTATTGTGTCAAATGCAATCAACGATGTTAGCCTTGAACTGACAAGAGGGATGGTTGTTTTTAATTCCGATTTTTATATAAAGTAGACCTCCAATGAACACATAGTCACAGCTGGTTAAAGGGAAAAAAAGCACAAATTGATGTATGTGTGCGCAGATTAGCAAGGTAACAGGTCAGCAAATAGTGAGAATCCCTCTCTGTAATGAAGCTGGCCTGTGTCATCACATAGGCAAGCAACTTTTAAAATATTTGTTATTTCCGTGAACGAATTGTGCTATATGTATCGTAATATCACAATTGTTTTCCATACGACAGTGAATATTACTGAGGAAATAATTATTACCTACCAGAATATAAACATTAGTGTATGCCACCATCTTTATTATTGTTATTATTTCTCCTGTTTTTATTATGACTCTTATAGATGCCTCCAATAATATTAAGAGAGATGTAAGTTAAAAGGAATCCACATTCTAAAGTCGGGTGTCTTCACGTGCCAGAAAAAAAAAGTAGATATCATGTTCATGGTGCTGATTGGTTATCCATTATGGGAAGAAGTCGGGTGGCCATTTTTTCTTTATATCATTAATATTCTAAAAAAAAAAAAATCAGAATTGACTTATCAATTATTTTGTGCATGATTCCTCAAAGGAAAACACAAGACTTCCTTTTGGACAAACAATTGGACACCTGCCAGAACAGGTTTTTTTCCTCATTATTAACGGCAAAAATGAAATGAAAGCCTGTCAAATCCTTAAAGGGGTATTCCTATTTCAGCAAATTAATGTTATTGTTTGTGTAATTAAAGGTTGTATAGGTTTCCAATATACTTTCTGCAACAGTTTTCTAGATCTCAGCTTGCTGTCCTTTTATAGAAATCTTCTATGTTGCTTTCAGTGGACAAAATTTGACCACGGTCACACAGGTGCACAGATCTTTGTATAGAAGATACTAGTCAGAGCTGTGTGATATAATGAGCCGCGCACCTGTGTGACCATGGTCAGATTTCTGTCCGCTGGAAATAAACAATGAAAGTTTCTATAGAATGATAGTAAGCAGAGATCTAGAAAACCACGAGAAATTGATACAGAAATAATAATTTTTCAACACACAAACAACATTAATTTGCTGAAATGGGAATACCTCTTTAAGCTTGCAGTACACTTCTATGTGTACGATTTCATACTATTAATATTTATTATGGTCCTCATTGGAATTATGTGGTTTGCAACCGAAATTGGCGAACAGAATATACAGCCACTACAAAAAGCACCCTTCCTTTCTTTTACAATATGTCATTGGTAACTATGTAATGCTTCACTACTTCTGAAGATGGAGCGCTATCTGCAAGGTTCCTCCAAAGATTGCAGTTCATCACTTAGTATTAACACCAGATACATTGGTGTTTGGAAAGATTTGGCAGAGAAACATTCACTTTTTATGAAGAACTGTACTTCATATGATCTTCTTCCATATCAATTTACATTGTACTTTACCACTTTAAACTTGTTTTCTTTTACCTTCTACTCTGCTTTCATCACCTGCTATGTGTTAGGTGCTTCTTTGGAGACCATAGAAAGCTTAAAGGGAACCTGTCACCAGGGACCTCATTTTCACTAAATATAGGTTGCAGAAGCCCATTATACCTGCAGTGCAAAAATGCCTCTCTGGCTTTTAAACGCATTTGCATTACAATATAATTGTGTGTTATAACTTAACAACTTAACTTGAATGCTGACAAAATCCTCTGTGTAGTCCCAGGGGTTGGGCTTTGGTTTCGATGCATTTCAAAAAACAACATTTGACTTGTCTGTGTTACTCACTCATCAGATCAGCACCATTGTGCTCCTGTACAGCTCCTACAGCTATACAGGAGCACAAAGATGGAGGCAGCCTGCAGTACAGACAAGTCACCTGTTGTCTTTTGAAATGCATCCAAAGCAAAGCCCAACCCCTGTGACTACACAGATGATTCTGTCAGGGTGCAAGGTAGGTTATAACACACAATTATATTGTAATGTAAATGCTTAGAAAAGACATATTTGCACTGCAGCTGTAATGGGCTTCTACAACCTGTTGTTAGTGAAAATTAGGTCCCTGGTGACAGGTTTCCTTTAAACATACCAAATTTCTTTCTTCTCTGACTGGATAGCTTTTTCGGAATACTGTTCTTCTTTAAAGTGCCTTAAATTCTTAACTCATCCGATGGAGTAAATTTCATCAATCACTTTGAAAGTAAAGGCTCTGGTGAGTGCCCTATGGGAATTAAGATCCCTAGACAATCTATTAAACTCATTCTTCACCTCATTAATACAGAAGTGAACAAAATCTCTGACCCAGTTAAACTTTTCATGAGGATCGAGATCTCTGGAGTTAGAAGACTAGAGGAAAAATACAAAACTTTATCAGTTAAGAGTAGTCCATATTTAGTAGAGCAATGGAAAAGATACACTAGAGAGATAGATGAAAAATATAATTGTGGACATATTTAAATACACGCCTGTGTATTAAATTATTAATAGAAATGTAGTGGTGCATGTGAATACTGTAAATCAATAATCAATATTAGTTATGCTCAATATTGCTCTGATGTGACTATTGCTGTTGCATGGCATTTCCTTGCACAGCCTCCACTTCCTAGTGACCAAATGTCATCTTTTACTGCATCAGCTTGAATTTTTCACTACATCTCTGTAACTGATATTTCCCAAATCTCCTCACAAATCACAGAAATGCACAAAAAGAAGCAGGCCCATCAAGTCTAACTTAACTAGCTTGTTGATTCAAAGGAAGGTAAAAAAAACTCTACAAAGCTGATGTTATTTGGCCCATCGTAGCAAAAACACCACATATGGATCAACATCACGCTAAGAAAACTTTTAGTTTCAAAAACATATATTTTGCTTTTGCACGTTATGTGCTCTGAAATGTAAATCGTTAAATATTACAAAAAAAATAGAAACTGCTCAACATGCTTGGCCATTAACCCCTCAGTGACCAGTTTCTTTTGGGCCAAGGCCTCCAAGACCTTTTTGTGATTTTTCATCCTGACTTTTCAAAGCCAAAACTTTTCCCTAAAATATTAAGTTGAATATTTTACTGGACCTTAACTGAGGGAAAATCTGGGGGGGGGGACTATTTGTGAGAGTGTTTCATACATTTTTAATTTACAGTCTTAACTATGTAGTAAAAAATAATAAAAATGATATGGTGTCAGTACACTTCTCAAGATACAAAATTATATATTTTTTCAGTCATGACTTTTGTATGATGAAAATTCTTTACAAAAAGCTATTTTCCTGTCACCCTAACATTCAAATTATTAATAAAACTAAATGTTATATTTTCAACCTATGGAGCTGTGTCTTTGTTTGCCAAGTTATTGTTTCATTGGTACTATTTTGAGGTTCATATTTACATAAGGCCAGATGGAAAAAAATGTGTTAGTCTTAGATTGTCTTCTTTTGTACATTTTTTTTAATAGTTATGATTTTTTTGGTTTCTTTTTAATCCCTTTTCCCAAAAAAATAGTTTCATTGTTTCATATTTTTCATGAGTGCCACATGGGTACTTGAATCTGAAATAATTTGATCTCTCATATATAAAACTGCTTACTTGTATTCTAGTGTGTTATGCACTGACTAACAGGAAAATAACGAGGACAGACCTGGGGCCTTCATTAGCCCCCTGTCTATGAAACATCTACTTTTGCCATGTAACTCACTTCGATGCTGAAGATTCTATGGCATCTGCATCTAAAAAGAAGACTGAGGGGTTTTGGCTCCTAATCCACTCTCTGCATTATGCTAGAATAGTACAAGCCACCCACAAGTAATCAGCCTGGTAGTAGAGAATTTATCCTAGGATCATGACCTTGAGTTGAATCATGAATTTCCTATTCATATTTTGACCTAATAACTAGAATGTGAATTGGCAGCTCCATGGAGCAAACTGTTAAATAATAATTATCCATGTTACTTGGTATTTGCATTCTGGATATGATAGTCTCTGCTTTTCTTTTGATTCCATGAGTTCAGTGCTAGTGAGAGGCAGGGCCCTATAAGACCCTTTTTTCTGCCGGAGGCAAAAATCCCACCTCCGGACTTTGGATCTGGGTCTGATTTAACTAAACTTTCACTGCTGCCCCTATCCCATTCATTATACTTTAGAATTCATATATAACTTCCATAGGTGCTATGCCTAAGAGAAAGCTGTATTCCAAGCCCTTTGCAATTATCCTGATTTCCCATTGTGACCTCGATTCTGTTCCTCATCTTGCTCCTGTCCAGCCTGTCCTGACCGACCGCTACATCCCCAACTATGTTCTTTTGCTGCCTGTCTCGACATCCTGCCTGTTCCCGACCACGACTTTGCCTTACGATTCTGTATTATGTCTTGGCCGCCACCGTGGACAAAGTCGCGCCTGTGTAAAAACCTAGTGGTACCACGCCGCAACAAGTCCAACCTGCTTTTGCGGCGGGTCCCAGGTGTCGGCTTACGCCATTGTCCGTGGTGGTACAGAGGATCCGCTACCACTGATCCTGACAATTACTCTATATAGGCTACATATTATACATACATTATATAAATAAGTATATATTCAAGTATAAGCTGACCTGAGTATAAGCTGAGGTGCCTAATCTTAACACAAAAAACTGGGAAAACCTATTGAATCGAGTATAAGCCTAGTATATAGCCTGCCAACTCGTGCCCCCTGTATGTAGCCTGCCAGCCCCTTCCCCCAGTGTATGTCCAGCAGCCCCTGCCACAGTATATAGCCTGCAGCCCCTTTCCCAAGTACATAGCCTCCTAGCCCCTGCCCCCAGTATATACTCTGCAGCCGCAGCCCCCAGTATATAGCCTGGATTCTTGTAAAACAGGGGCAAAACATACTTACACTTGTGTTTGAAGTCCCAGGCTCTAAGGTCTCAGCTCTCATACAGCACTTTGCAGTCACCACCAGGACACCTATAGCCTGCACCTTTTTATGTTCCTGCTACAGATGTAGTTGACTGTACAGACATGGGATCTAAAAGCCTATGGATCATTGATTGGGAACCCCCCCTATATTTTCCCAATCCAGGTCCAAGGCCCTTTATTCTGGCTTTTATTAAAGCCAGCCTTGGAAAGTCTTTTCTTTCCATTACACACAACAAGGTGAAATATATATTTGCCCTTAATGACTTTCACTGTCACTATCTCACAATACACATATATTAACATAGCAACTAAAATACTCCACACACATACATCAAATATACTAAATTCGGTAATATACCAGCATATAATACACCAAACACAAATATATATCAATTGGAAATATACAGCAGAATACTATAAAGCAGCAGAAATGTACCAAGTTCTACTATCAGACAGATACTTACTCATTTAACTTATATGCAGTGCCAGCATCCCTATTAATATGTGGCACAGCAGCCTATCGTTAATCAAGGCAGAGCAAAAGGCCTGAATAGACATCTATTAGTATGTATCATAACGTCCCCCATTATTAAATGCTTTCCATCAGTAGCCCCCCTTATTAATATACTGTGTAGCAGCTACCTTTCTTATCAGTAAACAGCCTCCTTAATTCACATGCTGTCCAGCAGCAGCCTGGACTGCTTCCACAGGTATTTAAGAAGTGTCTGTGTCGCTACTATTTCACATGCAACCCTTTTTTGGTACAGCTGTGCTGGGATCCATGCAACACAACTTAAGGGGTGTGCCGCCGAATCAGTCAGACCGAGCACCGTATTTAACTTGCAAATTGTGTTGCACACCATATGTTAAAGGTGCACCAAAAAAAGATGGTGAACTGGCAGAAGCGGCAGATTCATGATTTCTAGCGTACGATCTTAGTGAATAGCAGCAGGCAGCATTATACATGGAAATACCACTTTTAGTGCATTTTCCGACTTTCTAAGTAAATGAACCCATAATGTCCAGCAGCCTTCCTTAATAATATTATGTCCAGCAGCAGCCTCCCTTATTAATATAATGTCCAGTAGCCTTCCTTTTTAATATGATGTCTAACAGCAGCCTCCTTTAATAATATAATATCCAGCAGCTGCTTCCCTTATTAATATAATATCTAGAAGCAGTCTCCCTTAAAAATATACTATCCAGCAGAATTCTCCCTTAATATAAATAATTATAAAATGTCCAGCAGAAGCCTTCATTAACAATATTCTGTCAAGCAGCAGCCTCTCTTAATAACATACTATGCAGCAGCAGCCTCCCTTAATATTTTCCTGTCCAGCAGAAGCCTCCCTTAAAGGAAAGATACCATGTGGAATCTACCATTACAAGTAGATTTCTCCTGTCTGCCTCTGCCCTAATCTGTAGTTTAATCACTTTGTGACCTATATTCATTGGTGCCTGAATGTCCTGGTGAAATTTTGACGTTTTGCTATGTGCTTCTTTAAATGATGATATCTTTGGAAAAGCTTTACTTAAAATAAATAATGTGAGACTTTAACTTGACAGGATAGTTTTTTTCTTTATAAATTTGCCAATAATTGACTACAAATGTGAAAAAATGAGCTTTTTGTCATTGTTCCAATTAAAGTAGTAACTTTTACCAAAATATGTAATAAATATGTACAGCATTATTCCATTACCCTTTTCCAGGTTCAGCTACAGATGCAGAGAGAGCATGTACTTCTGCAGAGTGAAAGTCTCCTGCAGCTTCTTCTATGTTCTGCCTTCAGCTGAAAGCTGGGAGGGGAGCGCACTTCAAATGCCTATATCTCCTGAACCCTTGCACCTAAAAACATTCTGGTGTAATATAAAACAAGAGAGTCTGTCCATGTATGATATATGGATTGTGTATGGTAACTTAACAGAACTGGAGATATCCACTTTCAAATTTACAATCGGAAATAGAAAGCTGTACCTAAAAATTAATGTTTTAGTACAACTTTAACCAGAAATATCTCTGGTTCGGTTCTAATAAGCATCCATACACAATAGAATCGACATATTAAAGGGGAGATTATTCTATTTAATATGACACAAAAATTGTGTTTGATAGCCATGTGTGTTAGATCACTCTGTTGTCAGCATTTTCTACAGACCATCTTCCATGGACAAATTTAAATGAATTTACCCAATACGTTTCTCCTCTATTCAGCTATTGGGGAGAAATTAGAAGGTCCCCATACACATTTGGTGTGTTGCACAGTGGAAAATGAGGAATGCAATTTTCCTACATTACTAAAAGAAGTCAAAGTAGGGTTCCCAACAGGATTGCCTAGGATCCATTTCAATGAATACATTGCACAACCCAGGGATACAGTATCATCTACAACATTGTAGAATGCATTATCCTTCTATTTCTGTTCTGTTTCTATGCATCATCATAACATATAATCTAATATATAACCCACATGTGTCTAAAACCATATAAACTTTTATATTTATACAAAGCTATAGCATAAAGTCCTTTATGGCTATTTTTGATCAACTTTTGATCAAATTCATGAAAGGTTGAAACACCTCTATATACATGAGGCTTAAAACTAGATTTAGAATCCCATGCAAACATGATTTAAAGTAGAAGATAAATAGCGACAACTTCAGTATGTGTAAAAGCTAAGAATAATGACATATGAAATACTTTTCTGCTGATGGGACTCAAAGCTCTTCACAATTACACAAGAGAGCAAAGGATTAAAATGATAAAGGAAACTGAAGCAAGAGATAAAAATATAATATGAACAGGCTGAATGGCGGAAGACAGGCATGGCATATTTGACAAATGGATGTGCATTAATAAAATGCCTCAGTAAACAGATGAATCTTGAACATAATTTTAGTCTTTTTCTACCCAGTATCTCAGGAATAATATGACACAAAAGTTAGTTTGGTCACTTATCCAAGTTCTGAAGCCATTAATTTGACTTTTGTAGTTCTATGTGTATTTGCATTCAAAATAATAGATGGAATCTCTCTAAGGCCCATAGGTTCAGTGGAAACTACCAAAACTACCTTATGGTGTTAGGGTCATACATGTGTCATATTCTGAGGGAAATGGTAAATGGTTGATTAATGATGGAGTAAATGTAATCCATTCTTCAATTGACCTGAAATGCATAGTATTGTATGAATGGCTGTTTATGCTCGAGGATTTCTATACATTATGATGCAAATGATAATACTATTATCATACAATCGTAGGGTACCTCTGCTAAAAGGAAACCTGAAATCTATTTAAAAGACAGGAAATCTAATTATATACTATGAAAAACATATAATATTCGACTTTTATTGTAGTGATAGTGTGTCAGCATTGCTTTAGTTTTTAGCACCTTTTTATTACTCCGTTACTCTGGAGATATGGATGTTGGTTACACATCATTTCTATTTACCAAACAAAAAGTTAGGCCCCTTTCACACGAACATATGATTTCTCCAGTCATGTATTTCTGTGCCATATGAAGCAATATATGAGACGTTTTTCCTTTTTTTGGCTGGATAACAGAATGTACCTCCCACTAGTTATGGTCTCCCTGGATACTGTATGTATATACGGCACTATACGGTGCACAACCGTGTGCAGCACATATGCAGCACATATTTTAAACATTCCCATAAACTTCTGTGGGGCATATGGAACAGAAATACTGGAGAAAATAGAACATGCTCTATTTTTTTATGTCTTGCTCTCAGTACAGTACAGTGGACAATACGGCCATGTAAATAGATGGCCGTATTGCCCATTGAAATTAATGTGGCCGCATGCTAATCGAATGAAAATGGTATTGTGAGGGTAGCACAAGGCCGTTTTCATACATTTGTGTGAGAGAGAACTTACTGTACACTACTTTACATACACACAGTGGGGGATATTTATCATACACCAGCGCTCGTGCATCAGCGTACGATAGCCCCGCCGCTGTATTTTCACAGCATGATACATCAAGGAGGCTTCAGCCTCTTGATGTATCGGGCAGGGTCCTGCTCAGCAATTATTTCAATGCAAGGCAGGACCAGCCAGGAATTAATGCAGCCGCTGACTTATCACATGTGAAAAGTCACCGGCTGCAGCGAGGCTGGACACGCCCCCACCTTCCCCTTCATGCCCCTTCACGCCCCTTCACTCCCCACCGGCGTAAGGGGGCGGAGAGGACTAAACAAATTGCAAATGTCTACTACATGTTACACACACATTGCAAGTGTTAGATGCAGAGCACATTCCGGTTGGCATCTCCTTTATTTCTACGAAAATAATACTGCTAACAAAAACCAAAATAGACATTTTTCTAAAGATACAACTGCATGCGGCAATTTATTCAAGCGTCCTGCTATTTTGTAAGATGAGACTGCATAATTACCTTTAGTTTTCTCTTTTCCTCACGGTAGGAATAATGAGATAATTGTCCTGTTAAACCCAATCTATTTACATGCCATGGTCCGTTCCTGGAATATAATGACAAGGCATCAAGTAAACTTAATTATAATGAATGTAATTTTAATGTTTCAAATGAATCTGCAAGCTTTTGTATTTAATGTTCTATTATGTTGTTTCTCCTAGGTGGCTTCAAAAATTGGCCAGTAGGATATACCAATGAGATCTATTATTTGTCAAAATTATATGTTTCATTCAGAAAAACCGACATTCCTTGCCTTTTGTGGTTGTGAAAGAGAATAATATTTAAATTTAAAAACAATATAATAGTATTTCATATTTAATAAAAAATGGTCATGTATAAGTTTACTGCAATAAATATACAAACAAAACAGAATGAGGCTGTATCCATAATGAATTTGCTGGTCATGGAAACCTTGGCAGAAATGTAGACATTCTCTAATCCCCTACATTGTCTGTCACAAGTCATTGTGCTGTAATGTTATCTGTTGTTCACAGTATTTGGTCCTGATTATATTTTGTCATTTCTACTGCTGTTAAATGCAAGAGAAATTAGTGCCTTTGAAATCCAATAATTTAGATAATCAGTTTTAATTACATTTAACTCACTTCGTAATCCATGAATTTTCATTGTAGCTAAGTGATTTAATTAAGCATTGCAATCTAGTTTTGATGTATGGCTTATCAAAAGGCAAAATATAGAGAAATGACAACTGAAGAATTCAGAACACTCATACATGTTACAATTGAGTAGATAAGGCTTCTGCAACTTCTACTTTCCCTTTTCTTAGATTTTTAATGGTCCATATATTAAACGTGTTTAAAAATGAACTGTCTGGTATTCATTAACAAACATACAGTGTTCAAATAAAGCAATAATTAAGTATTTAAAGCACATTCAGTAAGTCAACCAATTTTCCGGACCTACATATTTAAGCTGCATACAAGAAACTACACACTACATATAAGAAAAGATAAGTGATGAATATTAAATTTGTTTTCAAACTAGTGGATCAAAATGTTTTCGATCTAATGGAGATATATGATACAGGATACAATTTGGGCTTGTATGGTAACAGAATACAATGGGGCACACTTACTTACCCGATCCTGTCGCAATCCTCGTTCCGAACTATCCGACGAGGATGAAGTCCGGCGCTATTCACCAAGATCGTGCGCCTGAGATCCTTCATGTGTCGCTTCCCCGCTGAGGTCCTCCAGAGTTCACCTTCTTCTTCCCGATGTATGTGAGTGCATGTCTTGCAACACAATTTGAGATGTTAAATCCCGTGCATTGTCTGAATCCGTCGGATCGTCCGACAGCCCGCCCACCAATTTGTGTAGTATGAAAGCTGGCGCCGATGCAACAAAATCCGATAGCATGTGACAAAAAACCCTTCTAAATGTGGCGCACATCGTAAATCGACGGATATTCCGAAAATAGTGCGGTCCGCGGACCCTTAGCAAATAAGCCCAAATATGTTCTCACCTTCAGCTACATCCGTTTGTCACATTTTACTATAATGCTCTTTCAGTGGACAAACATGTTCCTCGGTTAACGGTAACCGTTCACCATATCTTCACATATCAGCTAGTAACCGATTGCTATAGGGCCCTTTTAACTACTTGGCACCCTTCTTTTAGCTAAAAATTGTTTCCCTTACTCAGAAGGCTTGTTCTGCTCCACCAGCCACTCCTATCAACCCCTCCTCCCCTCTTCTCAGCATGTCATGTAACCGGAGTGACATCATCACAGGTCCTTTATCTCCTAACATTAGCAAACTGCACAACATGCATCTATGAAATCACATCAGCCTTCATGGACTTCTACTCCTCCCCATTCTACATGGATTTCTACCTCTCCACATGCTCCTTGGAGGTATGCTGTAATTTAATTTCATTAGATACATACATAGGTTAGACATAACAGGACACTTGAAAATGTCATTCTGGTCACATGACTTTAAGTGCCCATTGATGTAACAGAGCTCATCATATAGCAGAATATCATAGCCTGTCAATCAGGAACAAGGAGGCAGGGCAATGCAAGTAAATTTTAATATGTGGGACTCATTTAGAGGGAATGAATCACATCAGGTGTGCTTCATATAAGTTTAATAACTAAGTTTTATAACATTGCAGCTATGAATAGGAACCATTTAGGGGTAAGGGCAAAGCTTTTTAATCATAGTATTAAATGTAACCCTTTATTTTGGGTGGGTTAGTTTAAGCCAGTCCCTCAAACCTTTACTTCATTCTACTACTTCTAAACCAAGACAGAAAACACACCTTTAGTCAGCCACTCTATCGTTTACTAACGATTTGATAAGGTTATGAATAAAGTGTTATTGTTATTTTGGTTACTTTATTTGTATCTGTAAAATGTGTGTGAATCAAGAAAACAGACATTAAGACAATAACTCACATCTTTCACAGGGTCAATGATCGGGATGGTGCACTTGAAGCGGCTTTACGACTGTTGCAACAATTTTACTTAGATTTGGAAAAGTTTCTTGCATGGCTTACAGAATCAGAGGCTATGGCTAATGTCCTCCAGGATGCAAAACATAAAGATGGAATCCTAGAAGACCCAAAAGGCCTTCAAGAATTGATGGCACAGTGGCAGGTATGAAAGGAATAGTTTGCTGTTTGTATTCTGTATTGATTACTGGTATGTACCATGTTTACATTGTTGCTATTATGAAAAACATATTTTTCAAAAATTAAATTTTGCATTTTAACAGTAAGTTTCTTTTTCACTGAAATCCTACACATAAAATGAGGCGAGAAATTTTAATATGAGGTGAGCAACATGAAGGAACATAATTACGAAGGTCAGTTGCTAGGCATACAGCAGAGAATTGCATTTTCTTACCAAGTGCACATTAAATTGTCATTGTTTGAGAGAGGAGTTGTTTTGCAAAAAACATGAATTCACCTGTCCTTTCAGGTCGATTAAACTGGAAAATTCTTAAAGAGTGAATGAGACTTAATAGGCAACATTCAATGAATATGAATTCGCATTCATAGATTAAAGTAACAAATAATAAGAAATCCTAGTAGCCCGGCAGTAATTTCTTGTACAGAATTACAAAATAATGGAATTCATATGAAATCAGAAGTAGTAGGCTAAAAGATGAGGGGGGTTTTCAAAGACCTCATAATTCCTTAACCTTTCTTCTAGCAGAGATATTTCACCAAAGGTTTACTCTCCTCTCAGAATTGAATACATGTAAAGAGTTTACCAAAGAAGGCATGTCCAAAATTATAGCCAACAGCAATCAGTTTTAGAAGGTGGATGACCACCTTATAGTAGAGATAGAAATTATCTATAAATTGAAAAAAAACAAATGAAAGTAACCTGTTTATGCAAGAGTATTGTGGAATACATTTTAATGTCCTCAATTGTTAAAGAAATGGTCTTAGAAAGACATCACACTATTAAACTAAAGCCTTCTTAGTAGTCGTATAGAGATACAGCTTCCATTTCCCCATCAATCACTTAAAACACTGATTTGATATACCAGACATCTGCACACCATGGTTTACCAGGGCAGGATCGGATCTCTGTTGAAGCCTTTCGAGTGGGGCTTGAGTAGCAGATCTCCATCCAAAATGTCCATATGCATGTTATTTTGATGGTCATAGATATAAGAAAGCTGTCATCTGAAAGATCTTTCGATATGAGTCCTCTATTTATACTAAATGGGCATGTTATTTTATGGCGGCAGATGTGGTTGTCAGATACCTGGTGTTGCTTATCTCAGGGGAAATCAATAGGGAATTTCAATGGGATCTGTTGACAACCTTATGTGCATGAAGAAAGCCTAACTGTCATAGGAAGAAGAAAGAATCAAAGAGTTTGGATTTTGAACAAAACTTGGCCATGTCTTTGGCCTGCTTTACAGGTATAACTTGAATAATGGAATATAATTAACACAGAGAATAAAACCTGAAGAATACAATGATGTAGTCTTTATGGTGCCAAAAGTATGTCACTTATTTGTCACACAGTGTTAGGTATTTGATTCACACACTTATCACATGAACACTGAAATTAATCAAATTAAGTTCTGATTCACAGTGTTACTTTTAGAAATTTGTTGACTTTATTTCACAGTTTCTAATATGAAATCTTGCCATAATTACAGTATGTTCCAGTTAAAATTAATCTAATTTATAAAAAACAGTCTGTCTCAAAGTCCCATCCTCATTTGGAAGTGTGGAGCTGACAGTTCTCTATATTTTGTGGTCTAATGCTTCACTGCGCGACTGCAAAAAAAAAAAAAGCAAAATGCTGAATAAATTTGTCATAGTTAGTGATTATACAATTTCCAGTCAATTGTTTTCTTCTGGAAGCAAGAAATTAGTTTTCCCTAATTTAATTCTTGAAAATGTGAAGATGAAATGTTTCCTCATGCTGCAACATATTGTGGTAGGAAGATGATCCATCACCTGTGTTAAAGTAGAATGGAGGTGTTTGTATATACAGTGTTGCATCCGCTGCTTTATTCATTTGTCTTCATCACCATGCTCTGGCGTCCAGTGGAAAGGCCTACTACAGACCTTGATTCTTCTCAAAAGGCAATTATCTGACAGCTTTGTGGTCAGGCAGAATGTTTATTAGCTCCTTGCATTTAGGACTTGAAGCTCAGGTGTTCACAATACACCTGAACCGTGATCTGAAAAGCTTTCCTTTGCTTCATATAATGAGAAATTCAAGTCTCTTCTTTTCAGGGGAAAATATACTGAAGATCAAACATTAGGTTATGACTTCAAACTTTACTTAAAGGGGCATTCCAGGAATAATCATAATTCCTATACAAATGGGTCCTTAAAATATAAGCTAATATATAATTAGCTGTTATTTAAATATTTGTTCCCCTTAGGAGAAAAATGCTGTTGATATACACTGTAATGAAAAGTTAAAGGGGTATTCCGGGAACATAAAGTCTGATACAAAGACCCATGATGCTATAAATAAATTAATATTACAAAACTCAATCTCATTAGGCACAAAATGGAGCTTAAATAGTTTGATTTTATGGTTCAAAAAATGTTATGGCTTCTCTAAAGTGTGCAGTTATCATCAAGATGGGCGCCACTGGAAACTACAACCTATAGTTCTCCGTAACTCCTCCTACCTCTTATGCCCTGCCCCCAGTGATCTTCTAACATACTTTCCTGCTCTGTTACCGTAGTAATGATGTGTGTAACTGCCATCACTGCAGATTACCTCACTGAGATGAGGTCTCACCACAACACTGACCATACTGAATGCACTGCAACCAATCAACTACAACCAAGCACAGTGGTGATCACATGACCTCCTCAGGCAGGCGCAGCACATGAGATGTGGACATGTGACCAGCGGCCATCTTCTGTCCTGTGTCTGCTCCCTGCAGAGGAAATCAATGGACTGATTAAAGGGCCAGTAGCATTTTAAATCTCCATTACAGTGTATGCCCACAGCATTTTCTGCTAATGGGAGCACAAGTTTAAATAAAAAATAATTACATATTACCTTATATTTTAAGTAACCATTTGTGTATGAATTATGCTGATTCATGGAATACCCCTTTAAAATACTACTGGTCCTTTGATCAGTCTGTTAAGCAGACACAGGACAGAAGATGGCCGCTGGTCACATGCCCTCATAACATGTCCTGCACCTGCCTAGGCAGGTTATTGGATCATCACTAATATTGTCTGTAGTCGGTTGGTTGCAGTGCATCTAGTATGAGCAGTTTTGTGGTTTGAGGTAATCTCAGTGAGGAATGTGCAATTATGGCATATACAAACATCATTACTATCGTAAAAGAGCAAGACAGTCTGTTACATCACCACTGGGAGCAGAGCATGAGAGGGTGGAGCTGTTACTGAGAACTGCGGGATCACCACGGTTAACCTTGCTAGAGTAGAGTTAGAGTTAGACTGCCTTCTTTACTGGTGCTGAATAAAGTAGAAACCCGAATATCATGCATTAGGTTTTAAGGCTGTGACAAACAGCTATCATTCATTTTCATTTATGGTATAACATATATATCATAGTCATATTTCCAGAGTTGAATAATAAAGGTCTAGATGGATTTGCAATGTTCCATTATAACTTTGGTTACTTTTATCACATGGTAGGTCTGGGGGTTTAGCTGACAGATGGTAAATAGCCAATGCTGAGTATGTATGTATCACCATCTTCAATGTAGATAGCCCTGATTCCTATTTCAAGTTCTTATCTTTGTGTTCTTGTTGGAAAAAACACCCAGCTCACACTTTTCTTTTATATATACGGAAGGGCTAGACATCACAATGTACTGAGATGTATGATACTGTCTAATAATATTTCTGAACATTTTACATGATCCTCAGAGGAACACCTTGTGCTCAGCAGACCCCAGCACAAATAGCTTTGATAAAATCAGAATGATTGATGCCTCTGATGTCTTAACGGCTGACATTTCCCCTTTTATTTTTCTTTCTTAATGTTCACATCGTATATATTGCAGCTCAGTGCTTTCTATCTAATGTTATAGAAGTTGTTTGTGAAGTATGAAAAATTTAGAAATACTGTATAAGATTTGGCAACTATTCTAAAACTGAAAACTTTCAACAGTTAAGTTTTAGATTTTCAAATTCTAAGCTATGTTTGATCTACTGTAAGTGATAGTAGTTTTTTATGTTGAATATATACCATTAATTTGCTCTTATTGATACATCAATTCTAAAGTTAGAAGAGTCATAAATTTAATAATTCTAGCTTCCTGCAGCCACCACTGGATAGTTTGCTGGAGTAGAAGAGCATAGAGTAAGTCTATAGGTTTCAAAATACCCAATTTGCATAAGACAACATTTTCTGATATATGTACTATTCTCACATGACTTATTAGTATGATGAATGGTACTTATTGATGTTGAATTGATTTATAGTGATACTAAATCTTGTGCTACTGTTGTCTAACAGCTGCAGAAAGATAGGTTGATAAGTTAGGTTGCTATAAAATCAGCCACATGATGGAATGAATGTAAGGGCATAACAATTCAGTGGCATGGTTCTCAAAGAGCGCAGGAAAGCTTTGATGAATAAAAGAGAAATTACAAAGGCATGTTTATATGAATTTAAGGGATAACAACTTCTTAATTATTTTTTCTTTTTTAATCTATTCCAGAAAATAATTACCCTATATACTCGAGTATAAGCCGACCCAAGTATAAGCCAAGGCCCCTATTTTTACCACAAAACCTGGGAAAACCTATTGACTCGAGTATAAGCCGAGAGTGGGAAATGCATTGGTCACAGCTTTCCCATTACAGAGCCTGCCAGACCCTGCCCCATAGTATATAGCCAGCACCTGCCCCCCAGTATATAGCCTGCCAGCTCATATCCCCTAGTACAGTGGTGGCGAACCTTTGGCACTGGTGCCAGAGGTGGCACTCAGAGCCCTTTCTGTGGGCATTCAGGTCATCACCAGAAAAGACTCCAGGTATCTTCCTACAGTCCCAGACAGCCCAGAGCCTGCTGTGACAGCTCTACCTGGGATTGCTGGAGGAGTGGGAAGGTGTGGACAGATCTGTATTATCATTGTAGCTCCTGCTCCGGCCCTGACAATTCTTCCTGTTTATGAGACACTGGAGGAAGCTACAATGATCATCCAAATTTCTTCTATTTTCTGCTTTATTGGTCTCCTCAGGGTGCTGGTATCAATGAAAGCTGTGACAGAGAAGGGAGTATAAATCACAAATTAAATTTATGTGCTGGCGATAAATGAGTGGGTCTTGCTTGTAGTTTGGGCACTCGGCCTCTAAAAGGTTTGCCCTATATATAGCCAGCCCCCTGCCCCAGTATATAGCCAGCAGCGGGGGAAGCCGGAAAGGTGAGTTTTGATATTTTTTTTACTTGAGTATAAGCCGAGTTTGGATTTTCAGCACATTTTTTTGTGCTGAGAAACTAGGTTTATACTCGAGTATACATGGTAATCATATGCAGCACATTTTACTTATTATCTGCTGAGCACCAAAATGTCAACAGTTAGAGACAGACATGCATGTAGGGGTGGGTGGAATAAAAAAGGAGAATTATTCTCACCGTTAATTCGGTTTCCATTAGTCCACCATGACGGCCCCAACTGGAGTGGCTACCAAATAACTACACCGGCTGTGGATGCAACCCATTTATTGTATGTTATAGTCACACACAGATGCAACAGGTTAAATGATAACAATACAAAGACTACTCTGTCTTATAAAGCAAAAAGGGGGACGGGAAAATATATGGGCCGTCATGGTGGACTAATGGAAACCGAATTAACGGTGAGAATAATTCTCCTTTTCCATGGCGTCTCCCATGACGGCCCCAAGTGGAGATGTACCAGATTACCAGTACTTCTAGGGGGGACAACTGCCTGCAAGACCTTCCCACCGAAGGCCTGGTCCCGGGCGCTTTGGACATCTAATATGTAGTGTCTAGCGAATGTTAACTGGCTAGACCAGGTAGCTGCTTTACAGATATTTACTAGAGAAGCCCCACGTTTTTCATCCCATGAGGCTGTAACCCCCCTGGTTGAATGGGCCCTCACAGTCCCTGGAATGTCCATTTTTTCTGCATCATATGCCTCTTTGATGGTAGTTCGGATCCAACGGGCAATAGACGCCTTGGAAGCTTTTTTCCCCTTGTTTTTCCCCGTGTACTGCAGGAGGATGTTGTCGTCCTTTCTCCAAGGTCTAGAGATGTCCAGGTAGTGGAGAAGACATCTCCTCACATCCAGAGTATGCCATGCTGACTCCTTACTGTTCTTTGGGTTCTGGCAAAAAGAAGGTAACACAATTTCTTGATTGCGGTGAAAACTGGAAGACACCTTTGGTGCGAAAGTCTTATCTAGAGTTAGAATTACTCTATCTTCCAGAACTCTAAGATAGGGCTCTCTGAGGGAGAGAGCCTGAATCTCCCCTAGCCGTCTAGCTGAGGTTATGGCTATAAGGAAGGTCATCTTAAGGGTTAGGATTCTAAGGTCAGTATTCTCTAAGGGCTCAAATGGAGGCCCCATCAGATGATTCAACTCCAGAGACAGATCCCAGTTTGGGATGTTTTGTTTTAAGCAAGGCCTTAACCTGGAAGTAGCTTTCACGAACCTCTGGATTCCCTTGTGCTCCGCCAGGGAGGTATCAAAGTAGGCACTAAGGGCCGACACCTGGACCTTGAGCGAACTTGTCTTCAGCCCTTTATCAAATCCTGCTTGCAGAAAATCCAGTATCTGCGATATGTTAGGAGACAACTGGTTAGGAGGAACTGAACCGCAAAAGGACACAAATTTCATCCATATTCTGGAGTAAATTCTGTGGGTGACCACCTTACGACTGGCTTTCATCGTGGAGATTACCTTGTCGGATAGCCCCTGGGCTATTAGTATCTTCCTTTCAGGATCCATGCAGTGAGCTGGAGAGCCTGCGGATTGGGATGAAGGACTGGACCCTGGAACAGGAGATCGGGACGAGGCAGTAGCAGGAATGGATCTGCCAGTGCCATCTTATTTAGCCAAGGAAACCAGTTCCTTTTTGGTCACCAAGGAACGATGAGGATAACTTCCGCCCGGTCTTCCCTGATTTTTTGTATGACTCGGGACATGAGAGGTATTGGGGGAAAGGCATACAGTAACAGCCCCCCAGGACTGGCTGAATGCGTCCCTTTGGCTGAAGGGAACTGTGGGTTCCAGAGAGAAGAAACATGGGAGCTTCGCGTTCTTGCTGGAGGCAGACAGGTCTATTGACGGATGTCCCCACCTCTTTATTAACTGAAGGAAGATGTCCTCGTTCAGACACCACTCATTCTGATCGATTTTTCTCCGACTGAGGAAGTCTGCCGCACAATTTTCTTCCTTCTTGAGGTGAATGGAGGAGAGGGATTTAAGATTGTCTTCTGCCCAGGCAAAGATCTTGCTTGAGAGTGCCAGGAGATCCGGATTTTTGGTTCCCCTTTGGTGACGTAAGTATGCCACCGTAGTGACGTTGCTCGAGAATATCCTGACGTGCATCCCCCTCAGCATTTGTGTGCTGGATCTTAAGGTTTCTAGCACAGCTCTTAATTCCCGATAATTTGAGGAACGGGATTTTACTGAATCTGGCCACAGTCCTTGAACAGGATGATCTGCAACAATCGCTCCCCATCCTGACTGACTTGCGTCCGTCTGTATGACTGTAACTGGCCAAGGATGCCAGGGTACTCCTCTCCTCAGATTTGCCGGATCTGTCCACCAGTACATGGATCGTGAGACTAAAAGGGGAATTTCCACCTTCATGTTTAGGTGACGAGGATCTTTGTCCCAGGAAGACAGCACCCAGTTTTGTAGTGTCCTTGTGTGGCTTTGACTCCATTGCACGCAATGGATGCATGCAGTCATGAGTCCAAGGATTCTCATCGCTTCTCTTACGGAGCAGCACTTCTTCTTCTTGAATGTCTTTACCTGGAGAATTAGCTTTTTTCCGACGGGAGACAGGACATTTATTGTGTGGAGTCTATTAGTACTCCTAGGAATACCACGTTCCTGCTGGGGTCTAGGTTGGATTTTTCTGTGTTGATAATCCAGCCTAGCTGTCGAAGAGTCTTCATGGTGACCTCTCTGTGAAGAATCAGCTCTTGTCTTGAGGCACTTACTACCAGAAGGTTGTCCAGGTATGGAATGATGGATATTCCTTCTTTTCTCAGGAACGCTACTACCTCAACCATTATCTTCGAAAAAGTTCTTGGTGCAGAGGATATTCCGAAGGGAAGGGCTTTGTACTGAAAGTGAACTTCCTCGCCTTCTGGTGACAGAACTGCGAACTTGAGAAACTTCTACGAGTTGGGGTATATTGGGACCTGGTAGTAGAAGTCCTTCAGGTCTATCGTGCACATGAATGCCTGGTGTTGGATTAGAGCTGAAGCGGAAGAGACCGTCTCCATCTTGAACCTTCTGTAGCGGACATACTTGTTTAAGCCTTTCAGGTTGCAGATCATTCTGGACTTCCCGTTCGGCTTTTTTATGAGGAACAATGGAGAGTAATGTCCTCTTCTTTGATGTTCCGGAGGCACGGGGATAATCACATCCAGCTCTATTAATTTCTGCACTTCTGCCCAGAGTTGGAGTAACAAATCCCTAGACGGTTGACTGGTTAGGACATAATTTGTGGGAAGAAGAGCGGTCAATTCTATCTTGTAGCCGTCCTGGAGGATAGATAAGATCCAGGGGTTTGACGTTATCTGGCTCCATTGTTGATGAAATTTCAACAGTCTTCCTCCCACCTTGGCGTCATTGCTTCCTGAAACTCGGGGCAGAGTTACTGGTACTAAGGAGAAACCCCCTGCCTCTTCCACCTTTAGGGTAGCTTCACCTTCCTTGCTTACCCTTACCCCTAAACGACTGTCTCCTGTCTTTGGGGTCACGAAAGGAAGGTTTCCTCAGATTGGTCCTGGATTCTGGGAAGCCCTTCTTCTTATCCGCCGCCTTTTCCAGGATGGTGTCCAATTCGGGTCCAAACACGTACTCTCCCTCGAATGGAATGCCGCACAATTTAGACTTAGACTTGAAGTCTCCATTCCACTGATGCAACCAGAGGGATCTTCTCACTGAGTTGGATAAAGCTCCTTCTTTGGCACTAATCCTCTGGAGTTCAGAACTGCAATGGTTAAAAGGTAGGATTTTACCTGGTACGGGTAAGCCAGGAGAGATCCACCAGGGTCTATAAAGTAAATATGGTCCATGTCAGATTACACAGATACAGAAATACAGGTGTGTATAGCACAAACAGGATGCAATGCAAAAAACCGACCTGAATAATCGCCAGAAAAACCTTAAGCTCGCAAGCAGCACGTTAGAGCTGAAGATTAGACCTCAGATCAACGTGATTACCACGCTAGAGCTATTTTAACTTACCGCCCCGCAATCCTGCTTCCGGGTTGCGCGGCTTTGACGTCACATCCGGTTTCGTCACTCCACCGGAAGTCGCCGCTGGGGCCGGCCGGAAGTGTGTGGGAGCGCAAAGATTGCGCGTTCCGGGTGTCCTAGGCTCCAGGAGCTGCGGGCAGAGCCGGGGGTAACACAGTTCCTAACGGGCAGAGGAAAGGGCTGCGACCCGATCGAGGCCCTGAACTGAGTAGGGTAAGGGATAAGTCCCGCGCCATGGTGCTCCCCTCTCACCGTCCCAACTAATGGGAAGCGAGGAGTGAATTTTTCTCTCTACTCCCTGCCCTGTGTAGGGACAGGAAGCCACTGGAGTGTGGATGCGGGGGAGGGGGATTTAACCTCTCTGCTTCCTGTCCCTACAGAGGTCAAGGGTCATCCTCCAGTTGGGGCCGTCATGGGGGTCGCCATGGAAAAAAATTCTATATATGGCAGTGGATATTAAAATAATAATAATCCAGCAGTGCTGTCCTTCACTGCCAGATCTTTGTTGGCAGGTGGTGCCATCTCGACTTCTGCCATGTGTCTGAAATTCCTGCTTTAGCAGGGACACAGCTGTGGTCACTGCTTTCCTTTATATATTAAGAGAGACCGGCAGTTAAAGACTTCACTGTAGGTGAACGGGAGCACCAAAAGAAGTGAGTAGGCAGCATTGAGGCATTCTTATTTAATGTCGGTCTGGCATTTGGGACTGTAATACGTTTGTCTAATATCAATCTGAAACTGTTAGTACAGTTTATTGAAGCTTTTTATTATTGAGTTATATCAGGTTTATGTAATTCCATTTTGTATTGAAGCCTACATAAAAAATCACCTACTTAAATTAGACAGCTGTTTTTAAAATATGTCCTCCTTGTTTGTGTATTTCTTTATGATTGCATTAGGCAAATAAAATGACTTATAATAGTTGTAATAGCTAAAATGGCAAATAAAATAACTTGTGATAGTAATAATAGCTAAACTGTGAAATGTGTCTTATTATACAGTACATGGAAGAAAACATTTGGCCAGAAAAAAAAATCAGTTTAAAGATGTCATTTTCTGCCAGTAATGTATGCTTATAGGTGGAAATTCATCATAATTGTATATTTTAGTAGGTAATGTAATTATAAAAAAAAAACCTTTGCATGATGAATGCAGTGTTTGCTTCCAAGAGAATGCATTTGCATCCATCGTTTGTCACAACTGACAGCTAAGCACCACCTGAGTTGACTTGTACATTTATAAAAGTTAAGGAGAAATTTCAGAAGCTATTTGAATGCAGAGTTATAAATAATGATAAAACCACAAAGATGATAACACGCAAATGCAAAAATATGTTATGTCAAGGGTACTTACTAATGTGACGTGGT
The DNA here is from genome assembly GCF_040894005.1 of Engystomops pustulosus. NCBI lineage: Eukaryota > Metazoa > Chordata > Amphibia > Anura > Leptodactylidae > Engystomops > Engystomops pustulosus. Next base: position 107,945,089 of record NC_092412.1, on the reverse strand, counting down.
CATAACTTTTTATTGTTTGCTAGATTACTTTAAATGTCTCATTCTTTCATAGAAAAACATGAGCAAACGAAAGATATTTCGTAGACAAGGCATTGAGCTACTCAAATATAGATGTTTGTACTTGGAGTCTAGGGGGATCTTGTAGTAGAGTGGCAATACATTTTTGGGGGGATTTAATAAGAATTTGTATCCCCCTTAATTTATGAATGTACACTACTTGGCATATTACTTTGATAATTGTAAATTAACTCAGATCTTAACTAAGAGTGTGGCTGATTGTAGCATTGTTCAGGTGAGCAGAACTTTTAATGACAAGGCAATTAGCAGGATTAGCTAAAACTGAATATTCTGAAAATTGTTCAGGTGAGGGCCACATTCCCTTCCATCAAATATTGCAAGCACCAAACTCTTAAAGGAATGAAAAGAAAGGAATGTCAAAAATAATATCAAAAATCATATTAAGAAAATGCTAACATTAATGTATACACACTCCACAAAACCACTGAAAAAACAAACCCACATATTGCTGTGTACTGGATATATAAACTGAATATTTTTATATTGGTATTGAAGTAATTAAATGAGTTTTCAACTTATAAAATACAGAACAGTACTTAAATGCATAAAAATGATCATCATCTGATTGCACTAAAATTAGAAGTAATTCATTTTTCATCAAGTTATTATGTGATAGATAGTTGTTTTCTTACCGCCAGGGCTTCCAATGGTAGGATTACTAAAATAAAAAAAACTGTGATTCTGTGATTCTCAAATTGGAGCTTTAAGTACATCACCTTTACAGAAAATGACAGCTTCCGCAACTCTGTACAACAAAGATTTAAAGTTACTGATGCCATTACAGCAAAAATATATAAATATGATATTTCAGCGATTATACCGCTCCAAAGGGGAAGTACCATTTGGACTTTAAAGTATAACCACAAAAACAGTCCCAATACAATTTGGGGCAACTGTGTTTATTTGTTCATCATATTTGTTTCATCACATTTGGAATTCCAGATATGGTTCTATAATGCGGACAGTGAAAATCAAAACTGAAAAGACCAAAAGGACTGTGTGGCTGAAAGGGGTTAACCTACATATGTGACTCACCTCAGTACTTCAGTTATCATCCAAAAACAGTAAATGGGAAATAAATAAAACCATTACCCTTAGGCCGCCTGCACACGAACATATGTTCACCAGGCCGCAGCTGGGCGGGCATACGTCAACCGCCAAGGAGAGGAGGGGGGTGAACCCTCACCTCTCCATAGAGATCCACGGCATACGAGAGGAAAGATAGGACACGTCTGCATCCATGGGGGACGTATGTATGGCCGCAAGCTTGCAGCCGTACATATGACCCCATAACTTCGTGTGCAAGGGGCCTTATCGTGCAGATAAAGACCCTATGCAAAACTACTACTGCGGATGGGAAAAAGCACAGTTGGGTTCTGGTGTTATTTAGATAGCACCAAGTGTAAAACAGCATGATGAACCCCTGAACCTGTGTCTGTGTTATTGTAACCTGCTGAATAGATGACTACAAGGTTTCAGTCTCTATATTAAGCATGGATATCAGATACCTGTCCAGAAAACAGTACAACTACAACCAGACTTTATTCAAGCTGTCAGACTAGGTGGTGGCAAACTTACCCTCCAACCTCCCTGCAGGCTACAGCTGCCTAAAGCAGATAAGACCACCCTGATAATGCTGAACCCACTATCAGGAACCTATTACCAGAAGAATCCAGAAAGACAGTGATCCAGCGCATGTGGTTGAAAATCTTCTGAATTTTTATTAACTCCAAAGTATGCAATACAACGTCACATAGACCAAGGCACTGTGTCCATGCTGTGGACTACAAGTTTCAGCCTGGTACCAGACCCTGAAAAGTGAGAGGGAAACTAGCTGGATGGTGGGGCCGGTAGGTAACAGGAGCTCAGACAGGACAGTGTCCACACAAGGACACAGAAAAGCATCAAGCCAATAACCAAAGTAAGACTTTGGCACAGATGCTACAATGGAACTTATTATGTTTCTTAATATCATACTACATCTTCCACAATGTTTTTTTTCTAGTTTACGACCATTAGCATGTGATATTTATTTATCCAAATTCATAAAGGAATAGTGTTCTGCATAAAACAAAAACTGTAGTGTACTTACTATTAACTCTTAGATCTCACTGCTCATAGATTGAGGATAAGGATCATGTTAATCGTTGGATAAAATTACAAATTGGGGAAACGATGTGAACATTTTCTGTAATATTGTTACATTAGCTGTCTACTATTGTTCTGAAGGTTGTAAGCATGTCTGATGTCGAATTTGTAATATAAACTGGTGTTTTACATTGCCAGAAAGCACTTTGCTTGACCAGAATAATTTAGCATATAAAAACATTAAGTTGAAAAGCGTCCTTCCTTCTGATAAGAGTAGTTCAAAGATTTTTCAGTGTCTTCAGAAGACAGGAGAGAATCACTCATCTTCTATCAGCAATCTATTGAACGCATAAATCCAGGCAGCTCTATCACCTTCATCTCAATCAGAATAATTTAATTTAGTCATTGACCTTTCTTTATGCCATTTTCTTTCCTCCCCTGGGTTTCAGAGCAGCATGTATAAAAGGTGTGTAGTAAGGCATTCTGTGATTAGTTTATATTTCATATATTGCATGTTTTCTCCCTTACTGATGCTGACAGTGTAGTTAGAATTGATCACATACATATTCATTTACTATCATTGTGTGCACAGCAGATTTTCCAGTAGTCTTTTAATTATGACAGCTATACATAGTGCTTTAAGTGCAGGTACACTCCATCCAGTGAGAAACATTAGCTCCAATTCTTGAATGTCATATCATTAATAATACATTATCATTTAATATTTGCATTTCAAAGTTAATTCAGTACAGTGGATCATGACTTTTATAAAACATGATAAAATTACCTTAGTCCAAAGTGGCTGTTTTCCCTTATCTGGTCATTGTCTGATAGTTTTCATCATTGAGATAGTGAACATTAGAGGTATCATATATTCAGATAAGCTTTGTTATATTCACATCTAGAAATGCATTACCACATATTTGTTTCAGGTTGATGACCCCTTTACCTTTGTATAAACTAACTCAAACTAGGAAATCAGTTTAATCAGATATACAGCTATTTTTGGGGGAAGGTCTACTCCAGATAGAACTATAATAAAAGTCTGATAAACCGTAGATACAGTAAGTCAATATCTTGTATACAAAGAGTTATGGTCATAGATCACAGAAAACTTTAGTGCATTATGATCAAATCTGAGATATGAACCAGAATATAGTGATATCTTCATAAAGCAGTGATGGACTGGTAGCCTGCAGCCCGATCTTGGGGCCCTTTACTATTCAGCTTCAAACAAATATAACCATCGGCCTCCCTCAGATGCAACAAAATGCAAATAGATTGATAACTGTGCTTCTCAGATCCAGGTTTACTTTTTAATTTCATGTAACAAATGGCATGTTTTGGAGCAGGTCTAATACACTTTCAAAGTAATAATTTTTGGAGCAGGAATTGCACCTTCATCAGACCCGTCCCACATTCAATGTAATGATAGTAATAAATTATACTTTACCATCGAGTAGGAGTTTCGATTACCCTGTCATTTAGAGGTTCTGCCCTACCAGCTCCAAAATGTACTAGAATCATTATTACCTGTGCTTTGGAAGATGGGTACCATTGATTATAGTACACATCAGTACAAAATGAGTATTTTAAAAAGGACATCACCACTCTTCACTCTTATCTGAAGAAGGAGAATCCTCCTCCAAAACATCACACTTATGGCTTGGACGTTCAGGGTCTCGTTGATACCACAGCATTGGTGTGGAAATTGATCATTACTGACTGCTGCTTGCGATAGCAAGTGAAGAGTGGTGATGTCCTTTTTAAACTACTCATTCTATACTGATATGTACGAACATATGAAGATAAAATGTTTTGGCTGCACAAGGTCTCTATGATTTGTTGTGCATGAATAAGAGGGAGGTGACGGGCTCCCCTTAATACCTTGTTCACAGCATACCACCAATAGGAGCCAGAATATTTTTGCTCTAGTATTCTGTATAACTTTGCACTGAAAATAATGTGCAATTTGCTTGCACATGTATTTATGAAGTGTTTGCGGCAGTATTGTGTCGCAGGTGCACTATATACACCACACTACAAGGGGTGTTCTGGGGCAGATTTTGGTGTTATGATGCACCTAAGGTTTTGTTCCTGTGCCGATTCGGATTGTGCACCATATTTATTACTGCAACTCGACAGAATTCTGTTGCAAGCTCTATGTTCAAGGTGGTGCACTAAAAAAAGGTGGTGCACACTTCCCAAGCAGTGCAGGGTACACCAGATAAATGAAGACTGTGCGTCAGTATTCAATAATCTGGTGCACTCTGCACATTAGTGAGGCAAACTGCACAGAGTGTGATACTGCAGTATTTTTTTATACATGTGGGCCAATGTTTTGGCACTTTATATGTGTAGATTAATTGGTACACTATGTATATGTTACTATGTTATGAAAGGGGGCACTGTGGAGGTGCTATATTTTAGGCATGAGTATTGTTTTCATGCTCTACAGAGCCTGGTTCTGGTATTGTATTTCTTTATGAAGCTAGGTTTTAGTGTATTGTTATTTATGTACTTCGCTCAGTTCTGGTGCTGTTTTTCTGTACTCGGCTTTGTTTCGGTGCTTTGTATTTTACTGAGCATGGTTCCGGTATTTTATTTATGTGCTGAGCTTGGCTCTGGTACTGTACTTTTCTACTTAGTTTAGTTATAGTGTATTTGTATTACTCTACTGAACTATTATAATAAATCAACTGAGTCACAATATTATAATTGGAACGGTATTATACAAATTTTAATTAAAATTAAAGTAACCAGGCTAAAAACTCCCCTGGCCCTGTAGCATGATTTATGAGGTAGAGCCCATGGAGAGAGAAATGATAATGGGTGGCTAGATATTGCATATAGATGTTCTCTCAGTCACTTAAAGGAAACCTACCACTTGTAGTGGCAGGTTTCTGATGGAAATACCGGGCACCAGCTCAGGGTGAGCTGGTGCCGGAGCTTATTTTCGTTAGTGTTTTAAACCGCGGTATCGCGGTTTAAAACACTTTTTAAACTTTATAGTCGGCGCAGGCAGGTACGCGCTCGGCGCTTACCATGCGCGCGGCTCTCATTCACTTCCTATGTAGCCGCGTGCACGGTAAGCGCCGAGCGCATACCTGCCTGCGCCGGCTATAAAGTTTAAAAAGATACCGCGGTTTAAAACACTAACGAAAATAAGCTCCGGCACCAGCTCACCCTGAGCTGGTGCCCGGTATTTCCATCAGAAACCTGCCACTACAAGTGGTAGGTTTCCTTTAAGGTATGTTCAGAATATCAAGTTTGTTACATAATGTATTTAAATTAAAAAAATATGCTAACTGGTCTAGTGACTATGGAAATGTCATGAACTTACTAGGGTAACATTTATCAAATAAGGTCAACTTGAAGTTGAGGAAGTTGTTTTTCAGTCCAGACAGTACATGGATGCCTCCAGTCTGTGCCACACAGTTGCCTGTCTCTTTCAAATACAGTTTAAACTGATCACCATTCACAAGGCATTGCATAGTGCTGCACTTCCCTACCTATCTTCCCTCATCTCAGTCTATTGCCCAACCAATGCTCTTCCATCTGCCAGTGATCAAAACTTATTCTCTCTTTTATTCAAACCTCCCTCTCACGTCTCCAGGACTTCTCCTGAGCTGCACTAATTTTCTAGAATTCCTTTACCAGGATTATCATACTAATACCCAACCTCCAAAGCTTTAAACGGAGGTTAAAACCCATCCCTTCAGGCAGGCCTGTCACACTCGCTAACTGCATGTAACTTCAGCTCTCTTTTCAGTAACCAAGCCTGTATACTCCTACTGTCTATGTAATCCTGCAAGTACTGCACTAGATACCAATATACAGGCTTCTCTGCAATCCTATTCACCTTGAACTCTATATATAAGATGGGGACTGATAACTGGTTAATGTCATAGCATTATTATTTATTTTATTACATTTTTCTGCTCCCTTAACATTGCTTAGTTAATCAGTGCAATATTATGCACCATATTAACCATGATCCTGTCTATTTTATAACTCATGGTAGGGTAAATAAATTTGTATTAATCATTAGCGCTGGTTACCATAAAATCTAAATGGCTGAAAGTAAAACTTTCTTTACCAGTCTTTGATGCTTCTGTTAATGAAATATCTCCTACCCTATATTGTAAATATAGCTTAAAAATAGAATACAAAAAATAGAATATGGCTCCCTAAAAGCAGAATAGGGTTAAATCTAACCTTTTTAGTCCTGTTTTTGTTTTTGGCTGGCTCACTTCTCTACGTATTAGCGATCAGACTTGGTCATCTGGCAAAGATTTATTGATAATGTTATTTTTATATGGAAAGGGAGAGAAGAAATATTTAAAAGATTTTAATGAAATTAATAAAATTCTGTTTTATCCACAGTTTACACCAATATACAGTACTTAAAAGACATATTTAAGTTTCTATAGTTTCTAAGTATCTATAGTCATTAAAAATGGCAGAATTTTTAATTAAGCATTTTTAATTGGCTAGCCAGTATTCCAAGGGGTCAATTTATACACCTGAGACATACAATACATAATTGTACAAATCTCTCTGATTATTTGTAAAGCAGAGGAAATACACAAATTTCTTGAAAAAGGCTATGAAGAAATAACTATTAAAACAAAACAGGAAATAGCTGAAATACCTAGGGAAAAATTGCTTCTTAACAACCATAATGAAAAATTAATAACAAACAAGCAATCAAATATAAAGGTTCCATTTATCATTAATCATACCAAGGATGGTGGAGTCTTTAAAAGGATCATTAGACAGTATTGGAATATCTTAAGACAAGACAAGGGGATAAATGATTACATGCCACCCAATGCCAGTTTTGTATTTAGGAGTGCTAAAATGTGGCTAGTTTTAAAGGTGAAAAAATGTAGCCAAAGAAAACTCATTGATCATTCAAATTCCCTGATAACAACCAATTAAACAGTTTTATTCTGTGTAAAAAGTATTAAACATTTAGAAATATGAAACAAAAAAGCCCTATAAAAACCATACCAAATAGCAAGAAAACTATCAAGTTTCCGTAAACAAGCGCTAATTTATAGGTTAAAATACCTTTGTGTTAAGATCCATATCCATACGAATAGATATTTTTTGATTGATACGCTAATACCTAGAGCAGCGATGGTGAACCTTTTAGAGACCTAGTGCCCAAACTACCACCAAGATCGACTTATTTTTTTTCGCAAAGTGCCAACACAGAAATATAATAAGTGATTTATGCTCCGTGCTCTGTCACAGCTTTCATTCATATGAGCACACTGAGGACACCAATAAAGCAGAAACTAGGAGAGATTTGGATGATCATTGTAGCTTCCCTCCAGGGTCCCATAAACAGGAAGAATTGTCAGGGTCGGAGCAGGAGCTTCAATGATAATCCAGATCTGTCCACACCTTCCCACTCACTTTAAAATAGCTCTGTGCACAGCAAGTCTGAGACTGCAGGAAGATTGTCTTTTCTGGTGATGTCCTGGGTGCCCACAGAGAGGGCTCCGAGTGCCACCTGTGGCACCCCTGCCATAGGTTTGCCACCACTGACCTAGAGGATTAAATAGTGAAATAGAATTTTTTGCCTTTTAAGTAATGTGTTGCAGAGTCTGCGGTCCCATAGGACTCCATATTAGTACATAGGGCAGCAAAGAGCAATGTCCCTGATAAAGGAAATGCATTGGATGTTTTTGTCCCTAAGCACTATCCGTAGTAAGTGGTGATGTCACCCTTTGGACTGCAGCAAGCTGAGAAAAGACTTCCCGGAGGCAGCCTGTTCAGGGATACACGAGACAGCATTTGGACATATCTCTGTTTAAAAGCAACTAAATCAACTAGGGATTTAAATCATGGGGTTATATATCAAGCACTGTTGCATCGGCACAGCCCACTCCATGCTCCCATCCACTTGGTGTGGTTGTGCCGTTGGGAGTTGGCATCACTCGCCTTGTACTAGCATGTACAAGCCCACAAGAAAATGGCGCAAATGCGTTTTTTCACCATTTTCATTGCATTTGGAATTTTTTTTCCGCTTCTGAGTACATGGTATGGAATATTTAATAAAATAAAAATTTAAGGTACAGTATGGTAACATTTACAGTAAAATGGACAATGGTAATGTTGTTGTTGTACGCCTTATGTTTATGAGCGACAGTTTTCCTGCTATACACCTGCATGTCATAAGAATTTAAATTAAAAAAAGGACCATGTTAAATTCAAATCTTTTTTTATAAAAATTTTTACCGGTGTTTTGTATGCGTTGGAAAAGGGGTAGTCTTATACGGCGAATATATCTTAAACTCTGTATTTTAACAGGAAAGTAGGGGGGTCGTCTTATACACCAGGTTGTCTTATACGCCGGTATATACAGTATATGTAATGTAATATGCAAAATTTATACAATGTTTGAAGCACATTTGTACATAAATCCATGTAGTGACACTTTGGTTAATATAACATTAGGCTGTTGGTTTAAAATAAATTTAGAATTGTAGTTTGCTAGAACCTTGCCGAAAAGGACAAGATTTTTTTTAAGTAATTACTTTATTATTCAAGGTCATGCAGTATACATTATTATAGTCAGGAGAGGTTATTGGCTAAATGTTCTCTGATTTTGTCTCCTGGTATTATCTCACTGCTTTATTCTGTATTTAGACTAATCTATTAAATCCACAGAATATTAAAAATCAATGTCTTCCAAAATGAAAATGTGAACCTGCCATCAAGAAAATTTGATATAGTCTGTCATTCGGTTGATCATAACAGGAGAAATGTGAGTGTAGTATTAACAATTGTTAATGCCTCACATAATAAAGTTTGACCTAGTACACACCGGTTGATGAAAATAATGTGTAAGAAATTTATTCCATAGGTTTCTTAAAACACAGAAAAAGACTAACGACAAGTGGACTGTGAAAAAAGGATTTTTATTTCTGGTTTGTAGCTGGACTAGTGCATTTTGTGCAATGGTATGTGAGATCTCCTGGCTGAACATAGGACAGCCCTTCCCCTCTACTTTGAATTACTGCTGTAGCAAGTTTTTGTAGTTACTCATAGGGCTGTGTCATAAAAGAATTAATTAATATATGAGCTAGTTTTCTGGGCATCAATTAATATTCTGAGTAATGAACAAGAAATCTGAAAAAATCCAAATATGGTGTAACTGACAAAAACGATGTTGCACCATTTTATAATGGGCTTTTTTATGGTTTGCTGTGCAGTCCAAAGGACAAAACCCCTTTGTTTTTTGAGTAACTGCAAAAAAGTGCAAGGAGGCAGGGAGACATAATATGTTCACAATTCTGTTTACTTATTTATTTGTTTATTATATTTTTACTATTTTTTATGCTTTGAACCATTTGAATGGTTAATACAATGGTATTGCAGTACAGGAAGTTCTTAAGTTAAATGTGTAAGTTGGAACTGGTTCATTTTGAAAAGTTTTGTTCCTGTGACAATTGGAATTTGAAAATTGTTTGTTGTCTTAGGAACAATGATTAACTATAAAGCTTCATTGCAGGCATCTTTGATACAGTAAGGCCCCTTCCACACTAGCGAGTGTGATGCGATGAACTCGCATCACACTCGCAACGCAAGCTGCCGGGAACGCACGGCCCGAACGCTGCACCGCGGGAGTGAACTGACATGCTGAGTTCACTCCCGCGGTGCAGCGTTCGGGCCATGCGTTCCCGGCAGCTTGCGTTGCGAGTTCATCGCATCACACTCGCTAGTGTGGAAGGGGCCTAACTCTGATAGTTCATTAATGCAGTAAATTACCAACATCCTTAGAGCTTCAATAGAAGTCACAGTGGGCAGAGAAGTCTGTCTGTAACTAGGAGTCATATGTAAGTCTGGTGTATTTAAAATCTACCACCTGGATCTAGCATTGTAAATTTACATTTACATGCTGCATAATTGTTTAGTTTCAACAAGGTTTTATTGTTCAAAAAACATAGGAAAATGCCTTACAATAGGTCAAGGTGTAAGGTGTACCCCACGCAGGGGAATTATTATTGAAAACAGATTTTTGATACATAGACAGCTTCTGTATCGTTCAAAACAATAAAATATAGGGGAACCATGGAACGGGAAGGGACACAGGGTGATGGAGAAAAGCATTGTAACAAGAATTGTATAGTGTAGAATAGATAGTGGATAGACTATGTGTGGAGAAGTGCTGGAGCCATGTTGATGCATAATGGATGATTAAGGGGGTAGGGATAGAGCTCTCTTGAGGGTGGGGGAGCCTTTCAGGGTTTCCAGAGCCCTTCAAACAGTGGGAAGGTGTCAGTCCTAGTCGCCTCAATTCTCTCAAAATGCTGCATCATTTTTTAAGCCTTTTTTGTATGAAAAGAGAATTCTTTTTTGTATGAGAAGAGTGAACTCTGTTAGAAGGGGCACACACCATCATGTTAGTGTACTAGGTTTATAATCATTGATCCTGGTGTTATATTTCTTTTAAGTTTGGGATTGCCAAATGTTTCACTATAACACCCTGCTGCTGCAGGTATAATAGAGATGGTTGTATGATAGCCAGAGGCTCTACCCCAGCAAATGTCCATTACCCCCTCAATGACAACTATTAATGTCAACAGTAGCATTAAAAAGGTTTATACCTATGAAAGGCGCCTGCAGCGATTACTTACAGAGTTAATTATGTTAAAGGCTAAAATATAAAATTGTTAGTTTATAAATATGTTAGAATTAATTCATCAAAACCAAAATTCATTTTTTAACTTCTAAACATTTTGCTTCTGGGCAAGGATTATCCATGCCATAAAGAATATTCTTGTAGTATCTTAAATCTGCCATTTCTGATGTGGGAAAAATAAACGTTGATCTATATTCCCATTGTTTCTGAATGATATCATATCTTACTTGTCATAGTTTACTTCGACAAAATAATTAAAAGCAAACTACACTGAACAGAAACAAGCTTGGAAATTAATGCATAGGTTTAATGAATTCTTTTTATGCAGAACTTTCTGAGCAATCCATCTTTATTAACATTTGACGTACTGCTGATCATTCTTCAATTTCTTTACCTTGGTTTATGGCTTTGTATATTAATTTAACATGAAAGGATAAAATGTTTCTTAAGAAAAAGATTTTTTTTTCATGGAATTATGGAAAAATATTACGATAAATAATAGAGAAGAATGCCTGCAGTCTCATTTTGTGTTTTCTCAATTACGGCTGTACCAGGAGTGAATTATTGCAGAGCGCACTCGGAGGCAATATTACTGCAGTTATGTTGTATAAAACAGATGAGTTGCAAACTTCAAAAATACATGAATATAAAAGTATGGACTCTGTCTTTTGAAAGTGAAAAGTATGCTGCTGTGAGGTGCATTTGAATGATATTTTCTCTTATGTTATTGCGGATCAGACAGGGCATTTGAAATATTACCATGCTGATCCTGCATAATTATTGTGTAAGGCGTAGATGACTGTACTTTCTTAAGCAGAAAAAGGGAGCTATGGCAGGTATGCAGATTTCATTACATTCTGAGTTTATAGGAAAGGAAACAAGCTTGGTCTTTGCCCTTCCTAGGACACTTATTGTGTTAGTCCTCCATTGAGCCATATTGGTTTCTTTATATTTAGTTAGAATTTGTATTGTAGTTACATTATATATTAAAATATTAAGACAATGTCAGGAAAGGTAGGATGAAGAGGCTTGGACTTTAAGGTGGTCCATCAGTCAATAATATGAATATTGTATCCATAGGGAATCGTAGCATCAGTCATTTGAAAAGCAATTAGGAAATCATTGTGTACACATGTATACAGAACCTCAAAGCTATGACTTACATGACTAGAGAAACTGACATGCGTATAGCTCAGAGTAGTTGGATGGGGAAGAACGGAGAGGTCTGTCAACCAGAAGAGACAGGGCTGATGATGTGCCTGGACAGTTCTGCATACTGACAATGTAAAATGGTGAACAGTATGACTAGACAGTATTAACCCCTTAATGACCAGACCATTTTTGTTTTTGCATTTCCATTTTTCACTCCCCACCTTCAAAAAACTATAGTTTTTTTTTACTTTTATTTTTTTACTTTTTTATTTTTTGCATAACAAATTGTACTTCATAGTGACGGTATTTAATATTCCATCCCATGTCACTCTGCGTCCCAAATTATATTTCTACTTTATTCTTTTGGTCAATGCGATCATGGGGATATAGGTTTTATAATGTTTTCATACATTTCCAAAAATGAAAACCTCCTGTACAAAAAAAAAAATATTTTGCCATCTTCTGGCGCTAATAACTTCTTTTTACTACGGTCTACGGAGTTGACGGTAGTGTCATATTGTGACTTTTGATGACGTTTTCAATGCTTCTATCTTTAGGACTGTATATCCTTTTGATTACTTTTTAATAGAATTTTTTATATTTTTCAAAATCGCAAAAAAAAGTGCCATTTTAGACTTTGGCCACTATTTTCTGTTACGGGTTTAAACGCCATGAAAAATATGTTATATTATATTTTGATAGATCAGGCATTTTGTTTATGATATGTACTGTTTATTTATATTTATATGACTTCTAGAGAAAGGGGGTGATTTGAATTTTAAGCGTGTTTATAATGTATTTTTTTAATATAAATTTTTATTTGTTTTTTTAACTTTTTTGCTGTTCTTTAACCCTAGGCTGATCCTACCATATACTGCAGTATGACAGTATATGCGGATTTCTCTCCTCATTCATTTCAATGTTCGAATCGCACAATGTAATGAATAGGTTAAAACCAATATGCAGCAAACACTTACAGGCTATGGACAGGGCTCAATTCACCCTCTGAAATGTGCTGAAAAAACCCAACTTGGCTTACACATGAGTGTATAAAAAAAATTAAAAATACATACTCACCTTGCGATGCTTCACGTGGCTTCACTTCCTTCTTATGTTCATTTGTAACAGAGCAGGCAGAGACACATCTTTGCGCTCTGCCAGTGGCACACATTATAATGTCAGTAGGGGCTTCATAGTGTGCGCAACAGGCAGTGCGCATGGTATACCAGGAGGCTGCATCAGACATTTCATTAGCAGGAGAGGGGGGGGGGGATTCGTAGGGCATTTCATTACTAGGGGGAATGCTTTGGGCATTTTATTAGTTGGGGAGGATATGGGGCATTTCATTACTTGGGGGGGGGGGGGTTTGACTAATACATTTTCCACCCTAGGCTTATGCTTCAGTAACTTTTACCAGTTATTTATGGTAAAATTAGGGGCCTCATATTATTCTTTGGTCGACTTATACTTGAGTATATACTGCACATGTCTATTTAATTTACAAGCCTAATATTTTTACACTACTGAATGAATCCTTGATGTCCGAGTCAGACTTTAATAGTGACATTAGGATTGGGTCCCCTCTTTCACTGAATCCTTGGCTATATATATATATATATATATATATATATATATATATATATATATATATATAAATATAGCCTCAGATCTAGTGAAAGAGGGGACCTAACCCATTAAAATGTGAAAGAGATAAACTGGGCTCTTAAAGACAGCTCCTAAAGTAGATGACAAACTTGCTGCTTTATTGCAACTACTTGACATTTGACACATGCTATGCATATTAAGAAGTGATTCATATTGGTTATTAGAGAACGTATTCCAGTGGGTGATCAGAAAGCAAGAGAGTGATGGTCCTACATGCTGAGCACTGCCACCTTTAGTTTACTTTAACCCCTTAACGCTCTGCGCCGTAGCTCTACGGCGCAGAGGTATAAGGGCTGTATGAAGAGGGCTCACGGGCTGAGTCCTCTTCATACAGAGGTGGGGGTTTTTGCATATTGCACAAAACCCCCACCGCTAATAACCGCGGTCGGTGCTTGCACCGATCGCGGCTATTAACCCTCTAAACGCCGCCCGCAAAGTCGCGGGCGGCGTTTAAAAGACGGCGGCGCGTGGGCGCCGCCATCTTTTTTTCGATCGCCACGCCCCCGAACGTCATCGGGGGGCGGCGATCGGTTGCTATGGTAGCCTCGTGTCTTCTTTTGACACGAGGCTATCTGGCAGCTGCAGATTCGTTACAATGAGCCAGTGGCTCATTGTAATGAATGTGCTGCAAAAATGCCATATATTGCAATACAGAAGTATTGCAGTATATGGTAGGAGCGATCTGACTATCTAGGGTTAATGTACCCTAGATGGTCTAAAAGATAGTGAAAAAAAAAATAAAAAAAAAAGTTTAAAAAATAAAAAAAATTAATAAAATATTAAAAGTTCAAATCACCCCCCTTTCCCTAGAACGGATATAAAACATAATAAACAGTAAAAATCACAAACATATTAGGTATCACCGCGTCCCAAAATGCCCGATCTATCAAAATATAAAAACGGTTACCGCCGGCGGTGACCTCCGAGGCGGGAAATGGCGCCCAAATGTCCGAAATGCGACTTTTACACCTTTTTACATAACATAAAAAATGAAATAAAAAATGATCAAAATGTCGCACAGACCTCAAAATGGTAGCAATGAAAACGTCGCCTCATTTCGCAAAAAATGACCCCTCCCCCAGCTCCGTGCGCCAAAGTATGAAAAAGTTATTAGCGTCAGAAGATGGCAAAAAAATTTTTTTCTTTTTTGTACACATTCGTTTAATTTTTTAAAATGTATTAAAACACAATAAAACCTATATAAATTTGGTATCACCGCGATCGCACCGAACCAAAGAATAAAGTAGGCGTATTATTTGGAGCGAAGAGTGAAAGTCGTAAAAACTGAGCCCACAAGAACGTGACGCACGTGCGGTTTTTTTTCAATTTTTCCACATTTGGAATTTTTTTTCAGCTTCGCAGTACACGGCATGTTAAAATAAATAACATTACGGGAAAGTAAAATTTGTTACGCACAAAATAAGCCCTCACACAGGTCTGTACACGGAAAAATGAAAAAGTTATGGATTTTTGAAGTTGGAGAGCGAGAAATGAGCCGGAAAACCCTCCGTCCTTAAGGGGTTAAATATAGATCTGAGTTCAGATATATTGTTTGTGTTTTGATAAACTGGTATACATTTAGATATCAAATCTTTGAGCTGGAGCTGCATGTTACTTGGATGCATAGAGAGAGAGCCAAGCATCTTCACCTTCACATAATGTAAATAGTAATGTGCATTCATGTAAATAAATAACATCAATTTGAATGAATATGGTACACATTATAATTGCCAGGGAGGGGATTAATTGGCACATTAATAGTATGCAATCACTTGACATTTATTAACAAGTACCACTAAGTCTCTTGTATATAACTAAAGAAATTCTTGAAAAGTATCTGTAAAAGATATAACATTTATCTCATTTATCATTAACATTTATCTCCAAAAGAGAAAATATTATATAATATTATAATAAAATATTATTTATCAGCAAATACTATTCTTAGATTTGAGCTACAATTTGAGTAATGTTGATGGTGGTATTCTATTTAATAATGCATTTATCAGGCACACACAATCAATGTTTATTAATGCATCTAGCTATATTTATAGACACATATATATTTCAAACACAGACAATGATGATAAAATTAGTAATCGTAACACTGGGATGAAAATTGCATCAGCTAATTGACTTATAATTACACCTCCCATTTGTACTTTACATATGAGCACTGTAGAATTATAGAATAATTGCAGGTCTAAATAGGAAGGAACTTTCGTATTTTACAATCCCATTTAAATACATCATTGCTTTAAGTTCAATATCATAATAACACTCTGCACAGGAGACAATGAGATGCATTGGGATTGATTGTAAAATGATTCACTGGACCAAAGTATAATATGTTGTTGTTTCATCTTGTATAATACAGTGAATAAATAGGACTAATTACAATCCAGATAACAGATGGCCTCTATACATAGATTAACTGTGAATCAGACACATTTAACTTTACACTTTACAGTTTATTTTTGAAATTATTTATATCTGGGAATTCATATTTTATTAGTTTTATTTTTGGCTGTAGAAATGTCATTATTTTGTATCAAAAATAATAAAATGCAGCCATTATGTCCTAATCTTTTATCCATTTCCAGAATTGGTGGGGTTTACAGAGCATGGATGCCTCCTATGTCTATTCTGACATATTTTATTTAAAACTTTAAATATATCTTCACTTAAAGTACAACTGTAGTATATTTTTTTCCTAATTCTGCTTAAAAATAAGCTATTATCTAATTTACTCTAATTAGCCATCTTCAGGTGTTTAGCATCTAGCAGAGGTTTTACCTTGCCCCCAGCCTAATCTCCATTACCAAGCTTTATGGTAACCATGGGAAATAGTATAGAACAGCTGGATATTCAAGAAGGCTTGTTGGGAGAAGTAGTAGAACCTTTAGTCATGTCAGAAGCATGTGACTCATCATATATAACTATGTCTCCTAACATAGTTATGCCTTTTAGCTTCCATAGGCCTTGTCCTTATGGGGCTTGTATGTGTGGTAGTGTAGGGTTGTGCCACAGTGGGGTCTCAGCCATAATATCTGTGAAGTCAGCAAGCTGTTTAGCCGCTTTCCACACCTGCCTGTGTAGTGGTAGCAGGGCCAGATCTGCCCCCTGAGGGGATCCAGGATCAGCCATAGTGTTTTAAGGCCCAAGTGGTGCTCTGTATTATGCAGGGTCTGAGCTTCCATCCAGCAATGTACATATCTGAGCTGTCCTGCTAAATAATAATGATAGAAATCAGGAAGTGCCATTCTGCCCTCGTCTTTTGGGCGCAGTAGAGTGTTAAGTGATTAGAATTTTAGGTTTTTTTTAATAAAACATTTTTTATATAACTTTTATATAACTAATTTGTTTTTTTTTTACTATTTTTCAGAACACCTAGGGTACTTTAACCCTAGGTTGTCTGATTGATCCTACCATATATTGCCATACTTCTGAATGGCAGTAAATAAGGATTTTCCTCCTCATTCATTACAATGTGCAATTCGCACATTGTAATGAAAGGGTTAAATCCACACAGACTCCAGTCTTCGAAATTATAAAATGTGATCAATGTGTTAACACCCGTGAGCCCTCTTCATTCACCTGCAGCCAACGCTTGATTTAGTACTACGTCATGTGTTGGTTAGGAGTTAAACCAGTATTAGAGCCAGTACAATATTCCTCAAAGTCCGCCCACTCTGATTAACCTAATCTATAAAGCATTCACTCTATAAAAAAAATGTAAAAAATTTAATTGCTTTCTTTCTGGCCTTACCTGGCCAAGTTTACATTATTCAGGCCATATTCTTACATAGTATGGTCAGGAACATTCTATATCGTGGCATGATCCCACAGGCTGCATATAGAGCAGTGGACAGGAGTCACTGCATTATGTATATATAATGTAATGCATGAACGTACCCTCTACTGGCCGAGCAGCCTCCCGGAACTGTTTGTGTGTATCCGTCCTTAGCAAGATAAGCTAAGCAAAATGTACCAGAATTCTTGATTAATTTGTACCAAAATGAAACATGCATTTGTGTAATATTTTTTAAGGGTGTTAAAGAAAACCTGCAGAAATTGACCAAATAAACCACTATCATTATCATGCCAAGCTCCTTCCAGATCATATTTCTTTCTTGGGCCAGTATGGTGGCATCAACATAAAATCATTTTTAAATGAAATGTAAACTGGTTGTATAAAGTCACAGACAGTTTAGCATTGAGGGCTAGCTCTCCTCGTCTCAAAAAGCCCCCTTTGTGTAATTGACAAAATTTACTATACATGCATCACTTAAGCAATTGAAGACACAAAGAAAAAAAGAAAAGTTTGTCATACTTAATTTGAGCGCACTTATACCAATGAGTCAATAACCTCCCCTCATATCAAATTCTAAAAATGTGGTGAACTCCCCATAAGTAAGTAAATGAAAAATTAAAGGGGGTTGCCCATGAAAGAAAGTTCTAAAATTTTCATCCCCTAGTGATGTTTACGCAGTAAAGATTTTAAACCATTACTTTACCATTTAATCAGTTGTATTAACCCAGTATTGGTCAGTGTAAAATTCCAGAGACACTTCAGGCTTCCTCTGTGCTTTCAGATGCTGTGTGCTGACAATGTGCTTAGATTATCAGGGTTCAGGGTTTATCTACACTTTTATTTAGCTTCTGAATATTCTACTAGTATCTGACACATAGAAAAAGAGAGATGAGACAGATGAGAGATGATGAGATTCATCAGATTGATATAAAACACAATGACATTCTCAGCTCTGCTCCCTCACCTTATCAATAAAATACACAGTCAGATATGCTATAAAGACCTCATCCGTCAAAAATTTGCTGCTCCGTCAAAAAATGCTGCTTTCCGGCAGGTGTCTTAGCTGGTCTTTCAATGCTGGGGGAAAGGGCAGGAGGCAGAGGGCACTGCAGTGTGCAGACAAGAAGTCAGAAGATTTATGGTCATATCCAGGGACAACCAATATTGTAAACACCAGGACTGATAGAGAGAGGTTGCAATTATATCTGTGAAATTCTGTATTTTTGTTAATAACAGTGAAGTAGAGAATGTTTTATTTTGTTATCCACAATTTATTTAAGAATCTTGTCTTCATCATAATACTACTTTAAGGAGAAGAACAAGTATACAAAATAAATTGGTAGGTATCTATATCTTCATAAAGCAGAATGCAGCACTATACCTATCTATCTGGATAAATGATGGGAAAATTTAAATTCATGTACTTATAGAGGTGGTTCTACCAGCATCTGTCCTTGTGTCATGCAGACTATGAAAAAATGTATAAATGATTAAAAAAAAAGCTGAGCACACATCTCCATTAGAAAGATAAAATATATAGTATTTTATTCCAATTACGGTATTAATGAGCAAATAGGTATAAAACTAAAACAATACAAAATTTACATAGAACCTAAAGGACTCACCCTCTTCAGGTTCCCGGACGCACTGGCAGATGCATGTCTATGCGATCTGCTGGCACAGAAACTAGGACGTCAGCAAGCAGCGACACTGGGAACCAGGAGAGTTGCTGCAGGGAGAAGAGGACGTTGGTGTTCAGCGCGGAGCATGAGTACTACATTTGTATTTTTATAAACACTAGTATAAGCCGAGTGGGGCTTTTTTAGCATAACAATTGTGCTGAAAAACTCAGTATATACTCACAGTAATCTAATCTAGCTATGAGTAAGCACAGATCTGAGTTTGGTATAGGTTATTATAGCAGTAGGTCATACCCCAGGGGCCAGGCAGAGAGGCTGACTTTTCTAAAAATTCCATATGGGCATTTTAACAATGTGACAAGATGTTCACCATCTTATTATATTTTAAAAGGAAATCCTTAAATCCTTACATGTGCAAAACACATCAATTTTCACTGTACACCAGATGCTATGTTATCAGGTATTAATGCATCTTGTCAGATATATATATATATATATATATATATATATATATATATTTTTTTTTTTTTTTTTTGTTTTGTTTTTTTTAATCAGTATGTGTTTTAAACACTATGGGCCACATTTACTAAGGGATTTGTGCCAGTTTTCTGACTGACTTTGCTCGTTCTTTCTTGAAGAAACTGCTTGCACGGGTATTAAAGAACTGTCTGCTCCGCTATTGCGATAGACTATATGCGACACAAATTAGGGGGCATTCCAGTGCTCAGTCGGACAATGTGTCATATTTAACAAGTATGTTGCCAGCCCTATGTTAAAGGTGCGCCACAAAAAAGTTGGTGAACTCTGTCGGGCCAGTGCAGGGAAGCTACAGATTCATGATTTCTGGGGCATGTTCTTAATGAATCTGTCGTGCCCAGCATTATACAACGGCAGAGCACTTTTCGTGCAGTTTCGTACATTCTTAGTAAATGTGCCCCAATATATGAGTTATTTATGCTGATGGATAGATGTCGATTTGAGAAGGAAAAGAAAACTGATGTAATTGATATTTGTGAACAATCCCTTACGTGGTGATAGACAGCTGAGCCTCATAGCTTCATGCAGTTGCATAACTCTTTCTGCAGACACAAATTTCAAGCAATACCTGAAACCAGGAGGATTAAAAGGTTAACAACAAACCCTGACCTTTGAAAATTTGCAGACTTAGCTGTGATCACTGACATATTGGAAACCTCAACTGTACATTCACTTAGCGGCTATAGACATCTTTGAGACAGTAAATATGGTAGAAATTGTAGGGTAGTGGTTACCTTGTATTAACAAAGTTGTGCTCCATTTCAAGCTCTAATCCTTTTCATTTTTCCTAAAATTTTGAGTGCCTTGTGATATACAGTTTTCAGCATGCTCCTAGGTTTGTGTATCAATATAGTTTTAGCACTGTATAGCTTTCTTCTTCTATGATTCCCTGTGTACTTTCTGATCTGTTGTGTACATCCTTTTTCTTCTTTTTTACTATTATCTGAGAGGAGGGAAATGAAACAAAGAGAAAGCAGCAGAGTCACTAACAGTGTTCTGCCATATTGATGTTGGATTCAGCAGGTCAGCTAGGGTGAGAGGTTACTGAACTAATAGCAGCAAAATAATAGTACAATTTTACTCAACACTACTGTATGTTGAATTTTTGAAGTTTTGAAGCAAACAAATTAATAATAAAAATGTTCTTATTCTGTATCTAATGAATGGTAATACCGGAGGTGAACAAATGCACGAGTAGGAAAGTAAATGCAGGCATGGACACCTCTTGCTAGGAATCAGACCTACAAGCCATAGTTTTAAAAGGGGTTATCTAGGTTTAGAAGAAGGTACTTTGGAAATGGAATACTCCTGACCTTGAACAAAGTGTTAAAGAGGTTAACCACGTAAGCCGCATGATTTATTATTTTATGACTTCTTAGGCTTTGTTTACATTGTCAGGTAATCTCTATTGTTCTCATCCCTCTAAGGTGTCATTCCCTGAGATAGCAGCACCAATTGTGGCTAGGTCCGGGCCACCATTCCCTTCTAGCTAGGGACGGAGATTTTTCATAAGTGTCTGAGGTAAAACTGTTCTAATTGCGGATGGAAACCAATCAGAGTTCAGCTTTTCTTTTATAAACAGGTGTGGGAAAATTAACCCCTTAACGCTCTGCGCCGTAGCTCTACGGCGCAGAGGTATAAGGGATGTATGAAGAGGGCTCACGGGCTGAGTCCTCTTCATACAGAGGTGGGGGTTGTTGCATATTGCAGCAAACCCCCACTGCTAATAACCGCGGTCGGTGCTTGCACCGATTGCGGCTATTAACCCTTTCAACGCTGCCGGCAAAGTCTTTATTACGATCGCCGCGCCCCTGAACGTCATCGGGGGGCGGCGATCGGTTGCCATGGTAGCCTCGGGTGTTTGTTTGACCAGAGACTATCTGGCATCTGCAGATTTGTTACAATGAGCCAGTGGCTCATTGTAATGAATGTGCTGCAAAAATGCCATATATTGCAATACAGAAGTATTGCAGTATATGGTAGGAGCGATCTGACTATCTAGGGTTAATGTACCCTAGATGGTCGAAAAAATAGTGAAAAAATTTTTTTTAAAAAAGTTTAAAAAATAAAAAAAATTAATAAAATATTAAAAGTTCAAATCACCCCCCTTTCCCTAGAATGGATATAAAACATAATAAACAGTAAAAATCACAAACATATTAGGTATCGCCGCATCCCAAAATGCCCGATCTATCAAAATATAAAAACGGTTACGGGCGGCGGTGACCTCCGAGGCGGGAAATGGCGCCCAAATGTCCGAAATGCGACTTTTACACCTTTTTACATAACATAAAAAATGAAATAAAAAATGATCAAAATGTCGCACAGACCTCAAAATGGTAGCAATGAAAACGTCGCCTCATTTCGCAAAAAATGACCCCTCACACATCTCTGTGCGCCAAAGTATTAAAAAGTTATTAGTGTCAGAAGATGGCAAAAAAAAATTTTTCTTTTTTTGTACACATTCGTTTAATTTTTGAAAATGTATTAAAACACAATAAAACCTATATAAATTTGGTATCACCAAAATTCTTCATAACCAAAATAAATAACAAGAATACAGAGGCCCGAAGGACGGTAAGAAATGCCAAGGATATTGTGAAAAGGCAAACAACAGTTTAAATGAGAAAAATAGCTGAATTAAAACATTTAACTCTATAGCTTCTAAAAGGGAAGCATACCCCCCCCCCCCAAGGTGGCCGCTGTATCTAAGATGGCGGACAGTAGTCAAGATGGCGTCCGAAACTAGTGCGACCTCCTTAACACACCGAACCAAAGAATAAAGTAGGCGTGTTATTTGGAGCAAAGAGTGAAAGTCGTAAAAACTGAGCCCACACGCACGTGCGGTTTTTTTTCAATTTTTCCACATTTGGAATTTTTTTTCAGCTTCGCAGTACACAGCATGTTAAAATAAATAACGTTACGGGAAAGTAAAATTTGTTACGCACAAAATAAGCCCTCACACAGGTCTGTACACGTAAAAATGAAAAAGTTATGGATTTTTGAAGTTGGAGAGCGAGAAATGAGCCGAAAAACCCTGCGTCCTTAAGGGGTTAAAGTTGAGCTCTGATTGGTTGATAGTTGATAGTTCTGCTGATAAATCTAAAGCTTTCTTGTGTGCCAATTCAGGATCACCCAATCACCTAGTTGCAGGTCATGTGCTCTATCTACTTTATCAAGTTATGGAACTAATACAAATACTTGCTTATACACCTAATGGAACCTTAGGGATCCCCTTCATTCTCCCTATGCTGCCTGTAGCAATAGGTGTTTCAGCAAGCCAGGGTAACACACCATTGTAACATCCAAGTTCAATTCATCATTCTACACAGAATGCTAAAACGTTTTACCTCCAAACTTAATGTGTACTAATAACTTTTTACAGTACATGTCTGACATCACAATGATTCCCAAGTCCAAGCCTACAGAGGAAAGACACAACTGCAAAGGTCTCCACTATGGACTTTTATACACATCTGTCAACACTGACTAAACACCATTAGCACTATGTATGATACAGAAAAATCTAATATTTCTATATTTGCCATAATCAGCAGAACTTTTGTAAAGGCAGGACACAAACAAGGACAGTGAGCCCTGGCACAGAGACCAAATAGATTAGTCAAGACATAAGAAAAAGATCAGAAACTAGGGACTAAAAGAGAAGCTAGAGAACACAGTAAGAAAGCAGTTTGACCAGCAAGGAGTCAGGGCTAAACTGGACACTTATAGGGAAACTAAGCCCTGCCACAGGTGGAGGGAGCAAGCAATTACAACTCTTCCAAGACAAATTCAGTGAGGGATGTGGCAGACATCAGGTCAGACAGCCACTAGAACCTAGTTCAGACTGCGGGATAACAAAAATTCAATGTTTCCTAATCCTACCAGCACGGATAGAAGAAACAGCAGCCGCAGACGTGACAGCTAAATAATAGGATAAAACTCACACAACACCTACAGTATCTGGCAAAGGTCAGCTAAGGGAATCCAATTGGGACTGCACAAACCTTAGATGTCCTCTCCACAGAAGTCCAAGATCAGTAGGAGATGTTAGTACCTTGGTTTTTCAACTTTGAAGTTCTGAGAGGTGACTCTTAGATAAGCATGCACAGTGTCCTCTATCAATCCCCTGGTTACACTTTTTTTAGTTGTCCTCTTAGGTTTCAGGAATAGCAGATTAAGGCATACTGCCACAGCCTACAGGACTATGGGTGCAAAGCCGAAGATCTTTAGGCAATACATAATTCCCCATTCCACTTTTAATGTATATTGAGTTGAGATACCCCCAACAGGAGAACAAGCTGAAGCTGCAAAAGGATTATTAACACTATTCCTTTCTTCTGGGATCAAGCAGACATTCCAGAAACCACACTTCTTCTGTCTCTCTTCAGACAGGGTCTTTGTTCCCACATAACGTTGCAAGACCATCCACCAGCACCATTATAGGATGGAGTGGCACTTTGGTCTGGAAATTGTCTTTGTCTTTTGTATGTCGGTCTTAGGTCTCTGATCAGCATCCTAACACTCATTCAACATACTTTCCTATAGTTGTTGGTTGCCTGCTCTTGTTCAATGCATTAACAACCTTTCTCTATGTCACTTTCCATTTCTATCATTTCACTGCAACCAGCCTCTTTGTTCCCTCTGGAACTTCCCACTTTTCATTATCCATCTGCCTTCTACAACATTCCATAATATTCTTTCAGAGCAACCTTCTCTTCTTTTACTAACCACACTGATAGCATTCCTTTCGAATTTCCACTAGCAAATTCTCCAAAATTTTCTATACTCATTGTTTCAAAACACATGCAGTCTATCCTGCCTAGGGCAGCTTTATTACCTCCAACTGTCCACCAGACTTAAATGCTTTTTAGCCTCTCCTTAAAACCATCTGGTCTGTTCTTTTAAACTCAGTCTCTCCTTCCTGAAGCAAACTGGGACCTGCCCAAACTACTTTTCTGGTATGACCATCATAACTCAATTTCTCTTTCCTCAGGCAAATAGGGACCAGCCTAAACTCAAGATTGAGATAGGTAGGCACCAGGGTATCTCTTTCTCTGGTCTCTCAATGTCTTTTTTGGCAACCAAAATTACAGGTAAATTAAGATTCTAAGCACATGTGCACAAACCTCAGCAACTCACACAGTCCCCATACATACTACCGCACATCATATGGAGTTTCCGTATCATCAAGATTCTTTGGAATGGGCAATAAAGGCATGCAACTCACCGGACGTAGGATGGCCTAACCCAAGAAGATACAGAGAAAAATGTAAGAATTAGCTTCCTACCTTTTGTTTATGCAGAGGCATGGTCTGTTTGTCCTAGGATGATGGTCCACAAAGTGTGCGAAAGGCGTCAAGCAGTGGCCCAGTCTCTGGGTTTTTGTGTGGAACCAAGTTTGTTAGAGAAATCGTCTCTATCTCTGATGTGATGTGAGTCCAAATTGGTGTATATAGCAGGCTGCTCGGAACCATGAATGAAGAAACACACACTTGTGTCTCCCAAGATGATTCCACTTTATTTGCACTGGGGAATTTTAAAACAGACCTGCACAGGAGTAATACTTCTCACATTTCTTTCAATGAACAGGAGAGTGTACTCAGAGACAACTCTGGATTGTGCGTGGGAAGGATCTATACACAGATGTAACTTGCACATTAATATGTGATATATAGAGACAAGATGGAGAACACATACAGAAAATGAATTCTGTTCTCTCACACTAGAAGGCACCATCGTGATTGGGCATCCTCTTACGGAGACAGAAGGGGTAGCAGCATTCACCCTTCCCATTTCCACCCAGCCAAATGGACCACAAACATTCCTCTGTTTGCATCCTCTTTCAGAATGTGCCCAATCAGGATAACAGACATTAAAGTTTTCATTATTGACATATAGAATGGGAAGGAAAAATAGGTTCAAACAATAACTCCATTTAAAAAATGCTTACCTTAAAAGCAACAAGGCATTGATGGTATAATAAATTAGTTTTTTATATGATTGATCAAGAAAAGTTCACCTGTCTCTTCTTCAACCTAAAAAACTATGTGATTATGTATGAATCATTTTGTGTTAAATTCTTTTAAAGTATTTGTCCATCTTGGCCATGAAAAATTTGTTTGCATATATATTTGTACCATAAGGCTCAGGTGTATTAGATTGATTGGTGATCATTCTTTGTTTCGACTATAGTTTGGCTATAGTGTAAGTTAGCAAAGACAGAGTAAAGAGAGACTGAAAGAATACATGATTGCAGTATGAAGGAATACACAGAGGGCTGATTAAGATTGGCACTTGTCTTTATTGTCGGCATACCTGGCACACAGCATGCCAGAATGTTTCAGCTATAACCTTGTGCAGTTAATAGTAAATCTAGCTGGTCAATCCGTCCCTACCCTGGTTCCCTGTCCTATTGCAGCCAATTAGGGTGTGTCAAAAATGCTAAAAAGCTATGGCATGTGACAGGATTTGTAACTTTTTCATGCCTTGTGTGCTAAAAACTAGCATGATAGGTTGGCCCAGAATTCATTTTTTCACTATGGAAACATATTGTTCTGCATGGGAGTACAGGCAATCCCCTACTTAAGAACACCCGACTTACATATGACCCCACGTTACAAACGGACCTCCGGATGTTGCTAATTTACTGTACTTAAGCCTTGGGCTACAATAAACAGTTATCACGGGTGTCTGCTATTAAGCTTTATTGTTAATCCTGGCTCTTATGACAACCCAACAGTTTTAAAATCCAATTGTCACAGATACCAAGAAAAATTGGGTTGGAGCTACAATTATAAAATATAAATTTCCGACTTACATACAAATTTAACTTAAGAACAACAACGTACAGAACTTATCTTGTATGTAACCCGGGGACTGCCTGTATACGCAAAAATAATTCATTTTTTAGACAGTTTGCAAAGATATATGTAGCCTTTAAATCAGAGAAGCAAAATAGATAACTCTAGGTAACACAAGGTGGAAATTATTTTTTAAACTGTCTAAAACCATCTTGTTATTTGGATTCTAGGTTCGATTTAATGAAGTGTGAAAGAAAAATGAAATTTGAAATGTCACACATAAATGGCTTAGCTTCTTTCTCTTGAAAACAGTAAGACTTGCATTAATTGTGTTGCAAACCGCAGATTACTTTTAATCAACCTTAACACAATTCTTTTGGTTGAAACAGCTCCACTTACAGTTTTATACAGGATACTTTAAAGAAGACATGGAAGCATGGAAATCGCAATATGTAAATACTTAACTCATTGGTAAATTCAGTTTATTTCTCTGTCATTTTTCTTTGAACATTTTTTTAATTCAGATTTTCAAATGGATAAACTGTATTTTTTTGTGAAATTCACAGTGTGAGTTAATTGGCCAATACATCCTTTGCGTAGACTACAAAGGCAGATTCTTTAATCCGCATAAATATGCCAAATGTAATTATAAGGTTAAAATCCAATAAAAGTAAAATAAACTATGAAGTTATAGCAAATTGAATTTGCATTATGCTTTTTATCCAAATAAATTCCACCGAGCTTTATACTTCAGGCGTCGATGTGCAACCATTACTACAAGGCTTCATTCTGCTACTTTGAAGTTGGCTTCACACATTTCACAACATATGAATCCTTATGATTAATTCAAATTGAGGTTGCCAAAGAGGAAATGACTAGGGATCAGTGAATTTAAAAAGAAGCATGTTTCACTACAAACATAAATTGTAAACCTACTTAAAT
Source organism: Engystomops pustulosus (assembly GCF_040894005.1). NCBI lineage: Eukaryota > Metazoa > Chordata > Amphibia > Anura > Leptodactylidae > Engystomops > Engystomops pustulosus. The sequence continues at coordinate 107,917,711 of NC_092412.1, read as the reverse complement.
ATGATTTTTTAATTGCTTGTAGACGTCACCGTGACAAACTTGGGAAAAGTAACAGTCTCCAAAATATTCTGTGTCACTGCATTCATTGCAGATTTTATTGCATAGTATGCAACTTGATTTTGAAATGAACTCATATTTAATTTTTTTTGTGAATTATTTACCATATATACTCGATTATAAGCTTACCCATTTGTAAGGTAAGGCCCCTAATTTTACAACAAAAAAATGGGAAAACATAGTGACTTGGGTATAAGCCTAGGGTAGGAAATGTATTAGTCACCACCTCCCCTCACTAATGAAATACCCAAAAGCCTCTTCTCACTAATGAAATGCACAGTAGCCCCACCCACTAATTAAAAGCCCAGCAGCCTTCCCTCACTAATGAAATGTCCAGCAGCCTCCTCCACTAATGAAATGATTGACTGATTGACAAGATTTTTATAAAATTGCCTAAAGGAGTTATGCTTAAAATGAATCTGTTAATGATTTACTGACCCAAACTTACTGCTATGGTCATATATGGGACCAATCCCTTTGTTCAACTGGTACTTCCATGCCAAAAAATTACATTAGAAAATGCAATTTAGGCTCTAGTGCTTTTGGGGCATTAACAGAGCACTTCAGGGTTTTGATTCCACATCAATAGCTACTTTTTCACCACCAAATGCCTTTTCACTTTATTCCTCCTTCAGCTACATCACCCTTCTGTACAGCATGATTTGTATTTGGAGACCTGAGGTGTTAATGCAACCCAAGGCATGTTAATTCCATTTGCATATTTCTACAGTGAAGTTTTGGCATGGGAAGAGTAAGAGTAATAACAACTAAGGAATCAGTGGCATGTGTGGGTCTAGCATTACATAACATAGCTGTTAGTTTGGATCAGTTAACTGTGGTGGCAGATTCCCTCTAAGTATATGACATTAAATGAACATGGCAATTAAAGATTTGAAAAAAAAATATCTTTATTTTCCCCTGATGGTAGATAAAAATTTGGATGTTCTATTTCAACATGTCAAATCTTTTTTTCTGAAGCTCTATATACCACTAAAGGTTTTTGGCTCCACCATTTTTAACCCTCACATTATGAAACAGGCATGCTTGGCTGAGTATGCAATTGTATGAGAGAAGTCAGAAAAAACTTCACAGCCAACTCAAGTTTGGATTTGCTTTAAAGGTTTAAAATAATTACAGAAAATAAAATAAAAACAGAAAACTACAAAATTGCTAAAAAAAGGTTCTTGAACTTGAAGTTTGTAACAGGAAATAGTGTTAAGTGAGTTTTTAAACCAGAAGGATAAAACAATTTCTCTGTTATCCTATTTTGTAGACAATAGTATAGACAGTCAGAAACATTGTTAGTGATAGTGTCCTTTATACCATTAAAGGACTTTATTCAGTTTGATTATTATTTCTGTGTAATTTACAGATTGAACATCAATTTAATTGTAAAAGTGTATAATAATTGGGGTGGTGAAGCTTACATCCATCAGACATCTTTAATCTTCATCTTCATTCTGTATCCATTACCTTCTCATTTTCATTTCAAGCTAGTTCTCTTCTATTAAACCATTTACAAAACACTGCAGAAATGTACTACTGAGGATTCTCTTGGTGTGCTCAAACATATCAGGCTAGCAGGTATTACACTTGTTTAAGGTTTTAATCCCTTAATGTGTTGGACATTACCCCATTGAAATTGAATGAGATAAAATGAGAAATAAAGAACAATAAGGATGTTCTCCACCAAACAAGTTATTCTATATTTATACAGAATGATATGTAATGGCAACATACCTCAGCTGAGAAGGTGATGCACTGTTTCCCTAGATTAGCTACAATTTTATCCCACCAGTTTATTTGTACATTTACATGGATACTGTATGAGTTGTCTTAACAATGAAATTGGGCTACCGCGCATATAGTCGGTATGGAAAGTATTCAGACCCCTTTAAATTTTTCATTCTTTGTTACATTGCAGCCAATTGATAAGATCAAAAGAGTTTTTTTGCTCATAAATGTATATTCTGCACTCCATCTTGATAATTTAATAAACAAGAAACACGGAAATATATCATGGTCATGAGTATTCATACCCTTTGCTCATAATTAACTCACATGGTGTCCATTTCCTTGTCTTTCCTTGAGATGGTTCTACTCCTTCATTGTAGTCCAGCTGTGTTTCATTAAACTGAGTGGACTTGAATGGGAAAAGCACACACCTGTCTATATTAGGCCTCACAGCTCACAGTGCCTGTCAGAGTAAATGAAAATCATGAGGTTTAAGGAACTGCCCGAGGAGCTCAGGGACAGAATTTCGGCCTCTAAGAGCACAGTGGCTTTCAAAATCCTTAAATGGAAGAAGTTTGGGACAACCACAACTCTTTCTTGACCTAGCAGTGTTGTGGTGTTAATTCTAGGCAGTATCTGTGGAGAAACCAAGGCAATGCTTATCACCTGCCAAATACAATTGGAACAGTGAAACATGGTGGCAGCATCATGCTACGGGGGGGAAGGGGGGGAGTTTCCTGGTTGCAATTGAAGGAAAGATGAATGCGGTCAAGTAGAGAGATATCCTTAATGAAAACCATCTCTAGAGAGACTTGAAAATGGCTGTCCAACAATGTTCACCATCCAACCTGAGGGAACTGGAGAGGATCTGCAAGGAAGAATGGCAGAGGATCCTCAAATCCAGATGTGATTAATAATAATAATAATTCCTTTATTTATATAGCGCACACAGTTTACGCAGCGCTGCACAGAGCTTGCCAAATCGGTCCCTGTCCCCATAGGGCTCACAATTTAATCAACCTACCAATATGTTTTTGGAGTGTGGGAGGAAAACGGAGGACCCAGAGGAAACTCGCGCAAACACAGAGATAACATACAAACTCTTTGCAGATGTTGATGCTGGGACTAACTTGTACCATTCCCAAGAAGACTCGTGGCTGTACTAGCTCAAAAGGTGCTTCTACTCAATACTGAGCAAATGATCTGCATACTTATGACCATGCGGTGCAGAGTGTACATTATCAGCAACAAAAACATATTTGATATTACCAATTGTCTGCAATGAAACAAATAATGAAAAAAAAGAGGTGTGAATACTTTCCATACCCACTGTACGTGGTATTGTGCTAATACAGGGTGATCAAAGACAAATCAAGAGGAAAACAGTATAAAAGACATTAAAAAGTATTAATAACCATTAGTCCTGGTGCTTATCACATGTTCATAATAAGATGCAAAATGTATTCCCTAAAGATAATCGTAGACTGGAAGGTTAAAATGGCTTCCTGCCATGCTTTAGTAGCGTAAAGAATGAGTAGAGTATTCCATCCAAATATTTAGCAAAAGTTTACAAGAAACAAATCTGGACTTTGAAAACTCAGCAGTCCATCTACTAATGAAAAAGGACAGCATAAAATGTTGCTGTAATTACCTGCTGATTTGATTTTCCTGCTATATTTCAGTTTTTATGCTGTTTATTAAAACAGACTTACTTGCAAAGCAGATAAAGTGATGGCAAAATGTATGCGATCAATGACCTGTGATGAATGACGTTGCACCTTGAAGAAGCCCCATGGTTTCAATGCCTGATATTTCTTCTTTGTTTTCTCATGGACGGTATCTCACAAATGATTTTTTGGGTTTACTTTTAGCATTGACTCATGCAAACTCATTTTCATGCACATATTTCATGTAGATTTACATCCTTTTAAACGGATGTAAATTCATTTAGTAGAGTAATTTTTGTCATATTAGAACAGCCTGTATTGCTGACACTCTCGCTCGCTATCTTTATTCGGAATATTGATAACCATTTACTGTCTGTTTTTGATAAATTTATTACAGTATGGAGCTGCTATAATGATTTTGATATTGATATTATGTCTTTTCACAAGCCTGGCTTTCAAGCCACTGGTGATCAGCTGCTATCGTGTGGTCATACATTCAGAACCCTGAACAGCTGTTCACGCAAAGGATGAGTCTGCCATGATGCAGGCACAATGAAGCCATAACTCAAATGACCATGTATTCTGCTACCATTTTCTGTTACATCATTTGAAATACAGTATATGTTTTATTGTTTGTTCATTATAAATGGCCTTTGATTTTGTGGGTAAACCTGCAGTTATGTGAAATCGTTAACTGATATCCACAAATCCTAAAATATTGGAGCCCCGTTAATAATCAGTTATTTTTCTTTAACGTAGACCATCTTAGCTCTATGGGCCAGAAATACATGGCCATAAAATAAAATGATAAAAGGCTGTGGAGTTAAGATGCCTCAGTTGATGCCACTAGAACAGTTTTAGGGCTGTTTCACATGAACATGTGCAGTCCATATAAATGTGGAATATGGTGGCACGATCCCACAGGCTGCACACAGAGGATGGGAGTCCCTGCATTATATAGTTATATAATTCAAGGACGTTCCTTCTGCAGGCCGAACAGCCACACTGGAACTATATTAACTATTGCAGTTCGGGGCAGAACGTCCTTGCATTACATTTCTATGAAATGCAAGGTCTCCCACCCTCTGTTCTGTGTGCAGCCCGTGGGATCAATGTACTCTAGATATGTTGTGCAAGTGGATTTCATTATATTTCACCTAATTACTAGTAGAGTCCTAATTTGGGTGTTAGGACTTGGGTATTAAAAGTTATATTTTCATGTGTAAGGACACAGGTAACCAATGACTGGTTTTGCAGTATTCTGTTGACCAGTCCATGGAATCATGCTGCCATACAGTTCGTTTATAAGGGCTGTACAGCACTTAGTCTGGTTCATTTTTACACAGTGTATTATAAGGTGGTGATGCAAATGGCTGGATGCAGTTTACCCCCAACCAGCCCTTACCAGGGCATATGGAAAGAGGCAATTTTTTATTGTGAAAAATAATTCTAAACACTTTTCCTATATAGTGCAATACAGTGCAATATTTGCTAATTCACAAGTGGAAATGTATCCATTTTCAAGCAAAAACACTTGATAATGGCTACATTGAGTTAGCCAAAACGTTGCACTGTACTTTCCACTTGTGAATTAATAAATATTGAATGCTACGGAGTACTGCTCTTCTGCTTGCAATTTTTGGATATCCCTTGGGGCTTGGAGTCGAACCCCCTGAGCTTGCACCCACATTGGATTATAATCCTGTTGATTTCACTGTGCCACCTTCACCCTTATCCTAACTTCCTATACACTCAGTTTATATGCATTTTAATCTTGTTTCTGTACAATAATATTATATACTGAATATTGAGTAGATAAATAAAGATAATGGTTGGTAGTAAGCATGACAATTTTCAAGCAGGTCATTTTGCAAATGATCTACAGCTAAATCCATGCAATGGTTACATTGTTTGCTTAGTCCAGTGATTTGCCATTATCATTCTCATTACCCGACTTGTTATTGATTGCAGTCATTTAATTAAATATGTATTTTAAAAACAATTTATTTTACTGGACCATTAATTCCTAGATTTATAGCAGGTATCAGTAATCATTACACTGCAGCATTACAGTATCAATAAAGGCATGCATCCAATCTACTTCACTAGCATAATGACTGAATTGTTAAGTGTATTCGAAAAGAGAAATACTTAGTTTAATAGTTGGCAAAATTCTAGTGTCTTACTCTTTGCATAGGATTAAGATGGTAAGGTATTTAATCAGATGTATTTATATGATATTTCATCATTTCACAGTTTCATCCTTAGCCTTAACTGTTCACCTTGCATTATAAAATACTATATGTCACTTTACAGCTATTATTCTGAATGAAGTATGTGCCAAGAGTTAATGTATGTAAAATTGAGACCACTTGTTCCCATTTCTATGTAAATGCAAATCAAAAAGTGATTTTTTTATATTTTCAAACTCAGTATCTGAATGGGATTTAAAAGGGTTTGCCCATGTAAGAAAGTTCTCAATTTTAATCCCCTAGTAATGTTTACACAATAAGTATCATTTTATCCTCCTTACTCCTTTATTACTCAGCTTTATTGCTGTTTTAGCTCCTATCACTCCCTAGGCTGGTCAGTATGGACATGGACCCTCTTAGCAGACAGTTCATGATTCTTCTGTGATTTGATATGCTGTGCTTAGATTATCAGAGTAGATGGTTTATCTACATTTTCATTTAACTCCTAAACATTTTAATAGCATCTAATACATAGAAAAAGAGAGATGAGACGGATCAGAGATGAAAGATGATGAGATCCATAAGTTGTAAAAAAAACAATGACACTTTCAGCTCTGCTAACTCAATAACCTAACCTAATCAATAAAACACACAGTCAACTCTGCTTTAAAGACTTTACATTTCCTGCAGCTAGTAGAGCAATTTTTTGCACACTTCGGCTTGCTGGCAGGAAGTGCCTTGTAATGCAGGGTGGAGTGGCAGGAGGGAGAGAGCACTGCATTGTGCAGATAGGAGAAGCTATTCATGAGAAGAATCCAACAATAGTCGTATCCAGGAACAACCAAAATTGTAAGCACCAGGACAGATAGAGACAGGTTGGAATTATATGTGTTAAATGCTGTATTTTTGTGAATTAGAGAATGTGTTATTTTGTTTTCCTGAGTATATTTAAGAATCTTTACTTTGTGAGAATACCCCTTTAAGCAGTCTTCTTCCTAACTTCTGGAATTAGACTCATAACATTTTACACAATTGTAATAGTCGCAATATTTTTCATGCTAAATTCACACCACACCTATCAATTCAGTGTAAGAAGACCTTTTAAAAATGCTTGCATTAAACATTTAGCTAGACATATCTAAATGTATGCCACTATCAGTAGAGAAAAATCTACACCACATTTCATTTTTGCAACCAGTTGCCAACTCCCGATCTCCTGCTATATATGCCACTAATGTTCCAGGCAAATGTTAACGAGAATCCATCACCATGATTTACCAACCCAAATTAACTGCTATGTTAGTTAGGGCTCATGCTACACATGCCACCCATACCTTTGTTTTAATGGCCCAAAAGCACGGAAATTTGGAAATAATGCTGAGATGCATTTGGGACATTAGCAGACTGACTTAGAACTACCAGAACTTTTCTCATCATCTAGAAAAATCTTAAAGGGGCACTCTCAGTATAGTTTGCAGTTACATTGAATTATACTATACTATAGTTTCAGTATAGTTTGCAGTTTTGGCATTATCCAGCAAAATCCTAAAATCTTAAAGTATCAGTATAGTATGCAGTGTCAGCATCATCTAGCAACATTTTAAAGACACTGCCTTAGTTAAGTTTAAAGTTCCAAAGAAATCTGTAAGGGGTAGTCTCAGTATAGTTTGCAGTTCCATCAAAATCATTAATCATTAAGTCTCTAAGATTTTTCTCAGTATAGTTGTAGTTCTGACATCATCCTTAAAGATGCTGTCTTAGTATAGTTTGCAGATCCATCAAAATCCTTGAAGGACATTTACAAATCTAAAGTTAAACTAAATAAAACTACAGATACTCAACTATACTCACCTTGCCTTGATCCCGGCGCTGGTCTTCTTTAAGCTTGACACCCCTGGAGCAGCTGAAAAAAGAGTGTCAGAGTGTGATGTCCCGGTGCTGTGGGCTGTTAATTATGCATGCCTTTCAAGTGATGTCACCTCCCTCTCCCTTGCTGGGAAAGCGATGTATCTATCGGAGAGAAACACTGAATTCACCTCCCTCTCCAACATGGTAGAGGCACTTCAGGCTGCTTTTTGTTACTCTTTTTTTCAGGGCGACCCTGGTGTGTCAAGCTTAAAGAAGACTGGCACCAGGATTGAGAAGGATATGTGTAGCTTAACTTTACTGGTAGATTTCCTTTAAGAGGCAGTCTCAGTATAGTTTACAGTTTATGCTAAATCATAGAGTGCTACTTTGTACTGCTATTATTAGCATTCCATCTGTATTCTCATAGATTGCTGCAGGTCTTTTAAAATTAGAAAATACGGAATTAAGGAACAGCAACCTAACCATGGTGGTGGTGCTGGTGATGGTGTTGGAGCTTGTGCTTTTGTTAAAGGATGAGTTCTGTCCCTGTCTGCTCCAAGTCCCTCCGGTCTAAGCAGGTACTAGGTTCTGCAGGACCAATGGCCACACAAAAATGAGGCATTGGTCACTTGGATGGCAGACAGTGACTCAACCTCCATGGGATTATTTTACACCCCCTCATGCTGTATGATAACTCTCCTCAAATGACAATGTGTCCCATTCACCAGTTTCTGCCCCATAAATAGAGTTGCAAGATTACCAAGACCTTTTGTTGTAGAATGAGGGTGTGGACAGTGAACAATCAGAAGAGATCTACGATGATGATGAAACCCATATGCTGTGTCTTTCTTAAATGTGCAGATGGGGGGTTCAGTGTTAAAGGCAGTGAGAGGTGAGGATGATGTCTTAGAGCCTTTATGTGTATAAAGCAGTGATAGTGTGGACAAAGAGGTCGTAATCAAGAAATCCCAGGCAGCCAGCAAAACAAGCTAAAGTGTTCCAAAGGGCAGCCATCAGCTCATAGTCATTCTTTTACCTGCTAAGGCCCCGATCCCAGGGATCCAGCAAACAAATGCAATACCAAAGGGTATCTGCTGCAGGGGATTTTTCATCCCAGAGTGCAGAAGACAGAACACATGTCATTTGCACGCTATGAGGTGCAGTGGAGGAGACTTTAAAAAACTTGCAGAAACCTGTTGCTTCAGTTGGCTCAATCTGTACCACCACCTATGAAGTGACCAGGCCACAAGTCTCTCCACACCATCACTACCACTACCAGCAGCACCATCGTCACCATCAACAAGCCTTTCCACATCCATTCCGCTGCCTATCCTCCTAATAATTGAGCTAAAGAATATATATCAAGCCATGTAGAGTAAATTTATCAAACCTCATGTGCCAATTCACATATCTGGTGCAAATTCTAGCAACGCACACTCCAGTTAAACTTATTTGGATTATACTCGTGATAAATTTTGTCCAATATTTTTTGAGTAAACATTTTTAACAAAATGGTAAAATAAGGAAGTAATTATTTTTAGGTTGTCTCATTATGCTGAACCATAAAAAAATTGGATGATTTCATTTGTTGCACTATGGAAATACTGGTCTATTCTCATCTCTTTGTACAAAGGGTCACGAATGATTTCCTTCCAATTTTGAAAAACTGGTGCTCATGCCCATCTCATTTGTAGGTTTCGGCATTAAGTGGAATAAGGAAATTATCTTGTACATTTCTCCAGTTCTGACTTTCAGTCATGAAATATTCACATTGCTCACATAAATATGAATTATCTTCTCCAACAGTATAATTGGCAATGATACCAGCTATTGTATTTTAAAAATGTAATTCTGTAATTTTAACATTAAGGATATAATTTAAAAAAAATAAGAATACTTAAAAACTTTTATTTATGAAAAGGAACCATAATGTGACTGTGTGTTCCATCTTGAATGTGAGTCATTATATTAAGTAGTTCTAATGGATAACATAGACTGCATAAATGAATATGATAAGTTTCAGTTACATCCGCTCCTTATATTTGTACAACATAATTCTGAGGAACTATTTCCAGGCTATTCCCCAGTTTGCAATGTTTAGTCCATTACAATAGATTGAAATGTAATCCTTCCTTTTTTATTACATCTGATTAATGGACATTACTACTTAGCACTGTTAGAATATAGTCGCAGCTACAGTAACAGAGATAGTAGATACTATGGAGGTCAACAACCTACTCTGTTTAAGGTTTTGGACTAAGAACAAATAGCTTATTTCTTAGATGTGCAATCAGTATAGGTCCAATCGGTCTCATCATCACCACCGAAAGCTAACTTACAGTACACCTTTAAGATGTCACCCAGATGGCCATAATCAGCAATGCCCAACATGAGCCAAAAGGGCAAAGTTTTTTCTGGTGCTGCTACCTTTTAAAAGAATGCCCTGGCAGAAGCTACAATCGGAAAAACCCTGGTTTGAGCAGTTTTTACTTATTATGCTACATATGTTTTATGAGAAAGGTGAGATCTTTTGCTTATGTAAGTTTAACATATAAAAGGCTACTTCATACATTGTGGACTGTCAGGTTCCAGGGGTAGTGGACCCACTGGACCTGTGGCTGATGACGTAAGCTGATACCTGGAACCAGAGTCTAAGTGGCACCTGATTTTCACTAGGGCCCTCCGCAACGCGGGTTGCACTTGCTGTGGCGTGGTACTACCAGGTCGTTCCACAGGTGTGACTTTGTCCTCGGTGGCAGCCAAGGTGAGGTACAGAATTGTAAGGCCATCTTGTGGTCAGGAACAGCCAGGAGGTCAAGACGGGCAGCACAGGATCAATGTCAGGATCAAAGCAGGAGGTTGGGGCAGGTTGAACAGTATCAGAGTCAAATGCAGAATCAGGATCACAACAGGAATTCAGAAACACAGAAAAACGCATAGGACAGCTTTCTCAAAGGCTCTGGGCACTAATGTCTGCAGGGAATGCTGGGAAGGAAAGGCAGGCTTTCAACAATTTCCTGAAAATGGGCCAGCACTGGCCCTTTAAAACTCTTGAAGCCTGCGCGCACTAGGAGACGGGGGTCGCATGCGCACGGCCACTGGATGGGAGTCAGGAACGGGGACAGAATAGTGACTGCAGCGAGGCACTGGAACACACAAAGGCTCTTGGGTGAGCCCACAACGCAAGATGAGGGTTGCCGGAGCCACTGTGACTTTGCTATGTGCTTATGACACTGTGAGATATGGAACTATATTGATTGGCAATTCTGGGAAAAAGACCCAAGGTAATCACATTCTGCATTGTGCTTGATCCCTATCTAAAAAACAAGGATCAAAGACCTTATTTTTTTTCCTGGACTGTGTGGTATCTATAAAAAACACATTTTGAAAATGTCCCAATGTGAAGCCTCGGAATTAAAATATTTTACTGCAGGAAGCAAGGAACGGGAACTGTTCCAAGTATTTCTGTGTTGCTGGGTGTTTCTGTTAGAAAACAAGGTGTGTAACACAAAGGAAGTTGGTGAATATGGGTGATTGAAGGAAAAAGTAAAATTGATTGCAAAGAAAGTAGTTGATAATATAAATGCTGTAAAATATGTGGCATATACAAGGTTTTGCAGCTCTTCATATAAAAGAATGACATAGCTTGAATTACCCCTTTAAATTTGCCTGTAATATCAAAAGTGAAAACATTTATAAAAGTCACACTGCCGCTGTAAAAAATAACAAGAAAGCATGCAGAATTATTTTTGTATTCCTGGCTTACCACATTAACACGGACTGTATTAAGGTTTTTTTTACATGATTCCAGCAATTACAGATACAGATCTATTGAATTGTCTTTTATATAGATCTACATCTATTCTCTTTTAGTGTGTTAAAGGCTATTTGCTGAGTGCTTTTTATTCCCTGGATAGATACCGAGGTCTGGTACCTTATGAACCATAGTGTTGTTTTTATTTCATTGGCTGTTACTTTAAAATTTTACTGAAGTTTAATACTGATGCAGTAGTTATACTAAACAATAAATGTCACATTTATGTTTTATGGATGAACATGTCAGATTTGGGATTTGATCTCACAGCTTGTTCCCTTTGCCAGACAAAACACCCCTCAGTCTCTCGCCACAGCACAGAAAACTGGTAAAATTCACAGCAATTCGCTATAGTATGTGTTAAGGGATGATGTTTTTGCAGATTGAAAATGATGCAGATACTTTGTCAGAGGATGATGGAGGGAAAATAAGATGAAAAAAAGCCATTTATATATTAACACTGACCAAATATTATCAGCTTTCATGTCTATGATACCAGTTGCCTATTTATACATATATTCTAGTGAATTGTGATGCATACCACTGATGTAATGACTGTAAAGAATATTTTATATACTTTTTTGTTGGTGTTTGGTAAATTGTCTAATATTTATTTGGAGATCCTCTAAACGATATTGCAGAAGACTATTCTATGAGAAAAAGCTCTGACCTCTTCCACATCTAAATAACATTCTTTTATTACACTAAACCAGAAATGGTAAGTTCACCTTCTTTTAGATAAGGCTCATATTTTCTACAGGTTCTACCCATTCAGAGACTGAGTGGCATAAGATATTTTTTTCAACAGTGTGAATTGCACAGGATATTATTTTTCCATAGAATTTTTAACTCAATCCATCTCGTGTCACTAACTGTATTAGATTTTGTGAGTGATGCTTCTGTGTATCGGGGGATATCTAAGAAAGGAAATATAAACTTTGCTTTCTGTGATGCAACACTAGCAGAGAAACAACGCCTCTTAATATAACGAACCATTGTTACTGTTGGTTATGAAAATTCTAAACATATTTGATATATTTATGTCCAATATAGGCATATATTTTCAGTCTGGAGAAAATAGAACATAAGAATAAGATCAAAGTCTTTGCTTCTCTATATCTTAAAGATGCATTTACTTTGTTAGGACCTGCAATATGAACTTCTGTTTAGTACTATAAATCAAGATTTTATGGGATGATGTAGTAAAAGAAGACAAATGCTAATTACATCTCACTTAATCATTAAAATTAGTTATGGGGGTAGGAAATACAGACAGTGGAGGATATTTATCAGGGCTTTTGTGCAATGTCAGTGGCTTATAAGCTATATAGCTTATTGATGGCACATGCAATCATTTTCCCCAATCAGCCACTTTCACACCAGTGGGGCGTAAAGGAGCATGAAGAAGCGGCACGGCTGGCCAGGGGGTTGGCATGGCCAAGTGCGGGGTATTCCCATCCCTGTGCACTCGCTGCATCTGGCGAATTTTCACATGTGAAAAGTCTCCGACTGTTTTTATTTCTACACCAAGCAGAGCCAGACATAGAGATAAACTCTATGCAGAATCCCTCAGCCAGATACATCAAGAGGCCGAAGCCTCTTGATGTATCCATTGAGCAATCATAAGCCAGCGCACAGGCTTTGTCATAGGATAAATAACCTCCAGTGTGTGTGTGTGTGCGTGGAAGTGGTTATTAACACCAAGTTATCTTGTTTCTTGTATTATATTTTTGTCTTATTTGTCAAATTGAGACATGGTGAAACCCCACCACCAGATACAGATACTGGGAGGGATATGTCACATGTTGGCACATGGTGCACCAGCTCCTGATGTAAAGCCCATCCTCCTTGGTCCTTCCTGGCGTCGAATTGTGCTATAACCCAGCCAGTTCTTAGCGCAGGCCTAATAACCCCACTACCATGCCTGTCTCCCTTCACTTTCTTCACACCCACAATTCCTGGCCAAGCAAGTTTTGAGTTATAAACACTAGAAAACTGGCCTACAAGCTCTGATAAATCCCCCCATAGAAGAACCCAGCGATGCAAAAAGTTAGTCATGGTTGCAGAGGCTGATAATTGATCTGGGACCGTTTAAGACTACCAAGTCTAGGTCATAACCCAAAAACTCTCTAAAAAGTGTCAAAAACACTTGATAAATGTGATGCTTAACATGCCAGACAATTTTCTTGGTAATTTTGACATGAGTAGTAAATCTTTGTAATATTTTTTTGTCTGCAAAATGTGTACAATCTCCTGCTGTACATGGATACAGATATTGGGGCATATTTATCAGGACCTCTGCGCACCGCCAGTGGTGCAGAGGCCCTGAAATAATCGCAAATGCTAGCTTATTGCTAACTTTTGCGATTATTTTCCCCAATCCGCCACCTTCAAGTCAGTGGGGCGTGAAGGGGCGTGAAGGGGGGGGGGGGCGCGGGCGGACGAGCGGGGGGCGCGGCCGGACGGGAGTGGACCGGCGCGGGGCAGTACAGTCCCTGCGCACTCGTTGCTGCCGGCGACTTTTCATACGTGAAAAGTCGCCGGCTGCCTTTTTTTTCTACGCCAGGCCCTGCCTGGCGTAGGATAAACGCTGCGCTACTGGCAGCCCGATACATCAAGAGGCAGAAGCCTCTTGATGTATCGGGCTGCGAATTCGCAGCGGCGGGGCGATCATACGCTGGCGCACGAGCGCCAGCGTATGATAAATATCCCCCATTGTGTTATACAATTTAAAATAACAAATATTTAAAAATGTTATGTGATAAAAATTCCTTTTAAAACTATTTGAGACAAAGATGCATTCAGCATTGATATTATGGCCTTATGTAAAACTACAACTGCAAAACATACAACAAAAAAACTGTACATCATCCAATAGGAAATAAACATTCCTTTTTAACTCAGCCTTTTCATACTAACCTCACAAACATTTTCTGTAGATTGGAGTCTTTACCATAAATTACACATTCAGTAGTGTATATTGTTTTTAAGAAATGGCCAATAGAGGAGAGTATTTTCTTCCCGACCAAAAGTATGACCTTGTGGTTAGGTAACATCCAGTCAAGAAAGAACCAATCTACCAAACAGTGGATACAACACTGAATTGTGCAAGTCTATCTGAAATAAAATAGGGTAAAGTTACAGGGATTGTCCCAAGTTTTTAAGTTATACCCTATAAGGATAAGGGTTAACAATATGTTTGGTGAGGGTTCTACTGTTGGGACCCACCCTTATTCCCCTCAATCCAGGAAAACTGTATGCAGTATTCCCATACTATTGAATGCAGCTGCAGACACATTCTCATCCTGGTACTCCACCAATTAGTGAGAACAAGAAGGTGTTCCATTCTCATGATTAGGGGGGGTCACTACAGTCAGACCCTCAACGATCATCTTGTTATCATGATGGGTAAGTCATGATCAAAAGAACTGTCAAGGACAATTCACAACATCAAGGAAATTATATGTGTTTTATGTTATGTAAATTATGTATCAGATATGTGATAAACATGAAGACCAAATGTATATGAAATCATCATTTATATTTTACAGGTAATACGGTATTAAGAAAGAACTTAAACCATGGTAAAGGTCAATAGGATGATATTAATTACTACCTCATTGTTAGTGAACCATAATTCAATCCATAATTCTCATTTTGTTCAGTTAGCTGGTTGGAAAATTGAATTTCATTTCCTTCATCCTTGAGAGTTTGCTCTTATTCTTAGAAGCTGGTTGCACTGTTCTGGCCTTCTGACTGCTTGCTTCAAGAGAAAATGAGCACTAATTGGAAGCAGTGGGATGTATGTGGAACTAATAGAAGTAGCGCACTTCCAAATTATCTTGTAGGACCCAGAGTAGCAGCAGTCAGACCTTGGAAGGAAGGTTTATGGAGCCATTTCTTTGCAGCTGAGAAAAATGCCCTTTTCTGTCTGCAATTTTTTTCTTGCCATATCACTTTGAAGACTTTTACGCTGTGTGACTAAAGAGCTGCAGGCATAAGTAACATTATGTACCTGTTGTGACTATCAATGAGCACATCTATACCCCTATCTGCATTTTAACAATTGACACATTGATTTATGATATTCCCGCCATGAGGCTACTTTTAGAGGATTGATTTGACTTGCTTATTGTGGCTTTCAGTAAATCATGGCAACTAATTGGCAAATCAATTCACCAATTGTATTCTTCGGGGTGGTGACTTTTCAGATTAGGGGTAATTGACACACTTCATTGAACTAAAGCCCTGACCGGTGAGGTCAAATTAAACATAAATCAAATTTTTGGAAAGTGTTTTCTGAGAGAATCTTCCTTCTTCAGAATATATCAATCAGATTAATCAAGTAAATCATATTTGGTAGCAGTGACCTTAGATTACTCTCTAGCATTTTGGATTGCAACCTGGGTTACTAGTACCCTAAGAGTACTTACAGTATAGGGGACAAAATGCCCATACTGAGATTTCATAAGCAGATCACACTCTCATAGCCTGATGTGCTTTGATATGAATATTTAGGTAAGGGGCACTTGGCTTTGAATAATTAACAAATAACTCTTACAATAGGTAAAAATCAACCTTCAGTAGTTTATTGTCTCTCTGCCATCTATTTCTGGAGGCAGTTTATTGTCCTTCACCAAAGTATTGAGAATATAAAAATGAATATGAACCATTTTATATGTTTATTCTCCAATCTTGTCAACATTGCTGACATTGACCTCCAATAACGGGCACATTAACTCTTGATCTGTATTCAGAGACAATTTTTGAAAAAGGAGCCTAACCTAGGAAAGGCTAAGAAACATTTTATTAAACCTTAAGCCCCTGAGTTAAATGGTTTGTAGTTCTGGGGTATAGAGGAAAAACATATACAGTAAGGAAGTAGGTTGGTCTGCAAGCGTTTTACCAGCTTGGATTTTACAAAAAATGTAACTTGGTTTACAAGCAAAATCTTATAATATAAGCATAATGTGACCCCTCCCTACCTTCTACTGCACTGTTCTCGTTCTTACAAAATTGTATAACACAATATTGAAGAAGTAGAAGAAATAAAGGGGCTTAATGTTGTACTACACATGTTTGTTTTTGACAAGTGGAACAAATAATTTCCCTTTTCAATGATTTCCTATAGAAAACTTGCTGTGATGTGCAAGCATATTACATAACAAGCACAAATTCTGCCTGTAATCCAAGATATTCATGAATTGTGGAACCAATCATGTTGGTTTTCAATGATTTCAATTATTTCAACTTGCTTTTTTGTATATGATATACGATGTATATATACGATTTGGATTACTAGCATGTTTCTGGAAATATTATGCTCATACTCCAAGGTTCTACTTTACTTGACATACAAATTTTAACAAAAAAATTTTAACATTTCACAGTACATACCTAGGGGCTGTATTAGCCTGCAAAAAGAGTCACAGGGTTGCCTCATTGGAGGCACATGGGTGTTGTAACCTGTTAGAAACAACAGTTCCTTTGTATTTATTCATTGTTAGAGAAGTTGCTGGGAAGCCGCCTCCAACTGGGCCATTGATGAGTTACATGATTGCTGATGGGAGTATTTGTTGGTAAGGGACATACTTCATTGATGCTGGAAGCTCTCTTTTACAACTAGCAGTATGACCGGGTGATTTCTTGTGCCATGAATGTTTTTATTCAGTTTTCTTTGTAAAAAGTTTCTAATCTAAATGTAGGTGTTTAGGTCTGCTTAGTTTGATTCTCTTGATTCTGGGTCTTAGCACTTTAGCTTTCTTCATGGAAATGTCAACATTGAGAATTAGTGTTGCCATTAGGGATATCTGATGATAAAAAGAGGGTTAGGGTTGTCTTAGTTTGCATGGCAAATATTTAGGAATACAAATTCCTATTTTTTATTTTAGAACTGATAAATAGACTGACAGCATTTAACCCCTTAATGCCGAAGCCACTTTTCACCTTGCTGACACAGCGCAATCTTTTCAAATCTGCCCTGTGTCACTATAAATGGTTAGAACTTTGGAACGCTTTAACATATCCAAGTGATTTTGAAACTGTTTTTTCGTGACAACTTCAACATGTTCTACTTTTTCACACAAAAAAACTTTATAACTAACATTCACCAAATGTCTACTTTATGTGGACATGGTTTTTTTATGCATACTCTTATTTTTGTAGGATGTAATGGAGTTTTGAACGTTAGGTGCGATTATTCACATTTTCATAAAAAACGCTAAATCCTGCCATTTAGGGACCTGCTCAGGTTTCAGGTCACTTTGAGAGGTTTAAATATAAGTAAAACCCCATAAATTACCCCACTATAGAAACTACATCCCTTAACCTACCTAAAACAACTTTTATGAAGTTTGTTAACCCTTTAATTGTTTTACAGGGGTTAAAACAAAATCGGAGGCAATTTTGAAAGTACATTTTTTTTGGCTAAATGAATGTGTTTTTCAAAAAATGTACAAATTCTCAGTGGATGAAATACTAAAACTCTACACAAAGTTTGATACCCAATCCCTCCCGTGTATAACAATACCCCATATGTGGTGGTAACCTGCTGTATGGGCACACACCAGGGCATTGAGAGGGGAGCTGCGCCATTCAGAGCAGATTATGCATTGTCACTTTATAATGGCTATACAATCTTTATTTTTTTGGCAATTTGGACAAATAAGGGCTTATTTTTTGTGATATGAGATGCACTTTACAAATATTTCATTTTAGTGGGTCATTAGCTTACTGATGATATTTTATTAACTCTTGAATGCATGGGTGAAAAGAAAATTGTCAATTTTGGTTTCCTTTCTTTTTGTATTTTTTGGTGGGTCGTACACCGTAAACTAAAATACTATATTATCTTTATTCAATAGATCACTAGGATTACGGTGATACCTCATTTATATAGTTTTTCATATATTTTTACAATTTTACTGGAAAAAACGAATATAGCGGAAATCTCTTTTGTTTTTGCATCATCATCCTTTCGGAGACGTAACTTTAATAATTTTTGGTTGACTAGTTTAGGGCTTCTTTTTTGTGTGTTGAGTTGTCCTTTTCAGTGGTACCATTTTGGCGCACATAACTTTTTTGGATCACTTTTTGGAACATTTTTGTGAAGGGATATTATGAAAAGTGTACATTTTTGGCGAGTTCCCGGGTTTCGTTTTTACAGCATTCACCGAGCAGGTCCAATAATGTTTCTGAGTAATTGTACCAAATATGTGGGGGTTTTTTTGGCGATTTTGTGTTTTTTTTTTTACTTTATGACAATTGTATAGGGAATGATTGTATTTAGGGGACTTTAACTTTATTTAATTAATTATTTTTATTAAAATTTGTTTTTATTTAATGTTTTTAACTTTTTTTATTTACTTTTACAGGTTGGCTTGAACAAGCGATCCACTGATCGCTTGTTCAAGCTCTTCTTCACCTTACACAGTGTAATACAGATGTATTACACTGTGTAAGGTAACACACTGAGCATGCTGCGTTGAGGATCCAGCGCCAGAAGCTTGACGTAATAGTACTGCAAAATGCGGGAATGCACCTCCCGCCATGCAGTACTATTACGTCAAGTGTCGGTAAGGAGACAAACTTATATTAATTAAAAATAATACATTTGAATATATTAATATACCGTATTTAGGATCATATTAAGTCATACATAGAAGCAAACAATGGCGATAATGAATAATATTTTTACCAAGTGTTTAATTCTTTCATGTTTTTCCAGCTTAAATAAGAATTCATTATGAGAAACAACAGGAACTTTAAAAATATAAAAGTGGTACATGAAAAAATAAAGCAAAAGAACAAAGGGAACAAATAAATATAATGAGGATACATCATTATTTAACAAAATGGATCAGGCCTGCTTGGAGATTCTAGTGATAATGACTCAGTTTTATGTACGCATCGTGCTTATCTCAGCAAATGTTCATTATGCTAACATTAAAGCTTGAGATAAATAGTCTTCAGATGTTAAATCTGTTAGTGTTATAAAATAAAGGCCAATATGAAGAGCTTTCTTTAAAGTGTTGCCTTTTCCACTTCAAAGACAATTATATTATTATCTATAGATCACAGCCAGGATGGTGCTTACTTTGTAGTTATGAAATATATGTTAAGCAAATAACTTTACATTAATCTTGACTTATCTCGAACTCAAAAACAAAGATTATGTTTGCCCTGCGGTGTAGCATGAAGCTTCTGCGCCCTGTGGAAAACGTGTACCAATTCCCCAGGCCCTAGGTGTTTCAGTATGGGTTCCATCTCTAACCGGTATTTCTACACTCCTCTCTTTAAACAGGGATTTTTAAGTTCCCACACAATGGCGCAAATATATCATTGTCACTATATATCTGGGTGTATTGTCACCATCTTTGCAGCTAGTTCACTGCCGCTACTTCCGTATCTGTGAATTCGCTTTTCGTTTGTACCCTGCCCTGCTACTTCAGCAACTACAAAATATCAAGCTCTACACAGTCATACAGGGAAAATGAATGAGGTGTTCTTCTATTCTAATAATCAGCTAAGTTTATCAGCTTAGATATGTATGACAAAAGTAAAAGCAGGAAATAAATTTCCACCCAGAAGTAATTTTTTTCTGACAGACTACTTAGGGTGGGGCTTGGCAAAGAGGTGGGGCTTAGTGTTCTTTGTCCCCAATTGCCGAGAGATGTTCCAATTGCAGAGACAGGGCATTAGACAGGGGCATAACTAGGATAGTCAGGGCCCCATGTTCACACATTTAAACACTTACATGTATGCATGTATGCACTTAAACAGATCTGTTCCAATAGCTGCTGACCACATGGAGGAAGTACATGGCGGGAATTACTTGTAAATGATAAATCTCTAGTCCTGTAGTTACCGTCCCTAGCCCCTAATCTGAGCTACTGATTTATGCTGTGTACTGTGGAAAATGCGCACTGTTATATACATATAATGCTGTACAATGTGCAGCATAATATGTATATCATGGTGCACATACTCCATAATTTAGTGTGTCAGGTTGGATGCCGGGGTCCCCTGACACTGTGGACCCATAACAGCTGCTATGTCTGCTACTGCTGTAGTTACGCCCTTGGTAGGATAAGTTCATTTTACAGCCATTTGTCCTAAAGAACAGAATCGGAAAGGAGGAGGAAAATAACTGATCTTCTGGGACACACAGATAATAATTTTTGAAGGGGACATCACAAATTTTTGTTTTCTATGTTAATTATTTCATGAAAAGTTATATGAAAATTAGCCCATTTCAGCTCAGTTTATTTTAGTCTGTTAATGTATTTGATTATTCCTATATTGAGGTGATATACCATGTATATACTATACATACAGTATAATATAGTATACATATGGTATATATACAGTGTGTATGTATATATATATATATATATATATATATATATATATTATATTATCTATCTCTCTCTATATATATTTATATATATATAGTATATTCTGTTCACACCACCTATACATTCAAAAGCACATTTCTTAAGAAAGTTGGAAACTGCACTAAAAATGCGCTGCCCATGTATAATGCATTGTGCGACCGATTCATTAAGAACGTGTGTCAGAAATGATGAATCGGTCACTTACCTGCACTGGTCCGACAGAGTTCATCAACCTTTTTGTTGTGCTTCTTTAACATAGGACTTGTGACAGACTTTGCATGTTAAATCTGGTGCATGGTCCGACTGCACACCAGAATGCCCCCTAATTTGTGTTGAATGGTAGACAGTGCAGCTGTGCCACAAAAAGGTCCCGTGTCACACAATAGCGCTGCACACACTTCTTAAATACCTGTGCAAGCCATTTACACCTAAAAGAATGTGCAAAATTCGCCACAAATGTGCCCCAATATCTTTTTATTAAAATATTCCAATGATATGTTTAGCAGTATAAGACATCTACTTATACAATATACATATCATTTTTTATATTTTGTTACAAGCTACTGCCATAGATATTCACAAGTTAGATAAAACAGGAATACATGATATATTCTCCTTTATAATGTTCTTTATTAAGCTCTATTTGGCTAGGGACATTTTTGAAGATATATTCCCTCATGTTTAACTTGAGTAATTCTGAGACGGGGCATCAGGAATATATGCAATTACAAATGAAGTACAGCATCTTACTGCATTGGTTTTAGAAGTTAGTTTTTTCATAATATTTAATATTATTCCTGCAACATAAATACTCTAGAGTAATGGAACTTTCTTTTACAATACTCACTTTATCAAACAGACTTTCAAGAGCATCTCAGAATCATCAGTGTTTTTACTTTTACTAGTAAGTATAGTATAGTAAATGCCTCTACTTTTTCAGTTGTGGATCTAAAGCCGTGGCATTCACACCTCGGATGTGTAGTGATGGAGGTTGCAGCTCTTCTATTCAGTTTTCACTTGTCAGCCTTCCCTACAGAGTACATACCTTTTATCCTCTTCTTATCGTGAAGACTGTTCTTAGATCTCAGAATTGTCTTTTAATGATATTCATGGACTTATCTCCCCAGTAGATAGTAGAAATGCGTTTTTAATTAAATAATTTGCATGAGATTTAGAGATGCAATCACCAAGGAGCTTGAGTGGGGTCAGGGCTCTGTGGCTACTTAGATTGGGTCATTTATGGTAGCATGATGTATGGATTATTACCCGAATACACATTAAATATCTGAAAATCATGTTCTATGAAGGCATTTTACACATTATTGAAGATATTTCGAAAACAAGAAAAATGACACATTTTAATTAGAGATGAGCGAACATGCTCGTCCGAGCTTGATGCTCGGTCGAGCATTAGGGTACTCGAAACTGCTCGTTACTCGGACGAATACTTCGCCCGCTCGAGAAAATGGCAGCTCCCGCCGTTTTGCTTTTTGGCGGCCAGAAACAGAGCCAATCACAAGCCAGGAGACTCTGCACTCCACCCAGCATGACGTGGTACCCTTACACGTCGATAGCAGTGGTTGGCTGGCCAGATCAGGTGACCCTGGGATAGACTAGCCGCTGGCCGCGCTGCTCGGATCATTCTGTCTCTGGATGCCGCTAGGGAGAGAGCTGCTGCTGCTCAGGGAAAGCGTTAGGGTGTTCTATTAGCTTACTGTTAGGCAGGAGTGATTCTCAAAGAACCCAACAGCCCTTCTTAGGGCTACAATAACGTTCTACTTTTTTTATTTTAATTTGCATCTTTTACCATTTTGTGAGGAATTAGCAGGGGGACTTGCTACCGTTGTGTTTAGCTCTTAGTGGCACACATATCCATAGCAAAGACCGAAGTGGGAAAATTCAGTAGGGGTTGGATTTCTATTAGGCAATAACTCAGTGTCATCTCATCTGGCATAGTAGTGTGCTTCCTTTGATACTTGGCTAGAAAATAGCCATAGGAGAATACAAACAGCTTCTTGAAGCCTACAGTAGCGTTCTATATATTTGATTTCTGGTTGATCTGCTGGTGGCTGTAGTTTCTGCAGTGCATGTACTTGCCAATTCTGAGCAATTTGTAGTGAGACTTGCGACCGCTGTGTTCTGCGCTTAGTGGCGCACATATCCATAGCAAAGGCTGAAGTGGCAAAATTCAGTAGGGGTTGGATTTCTATTAGGCAATAACTCAGTGTCATCTCATCTGGCATAGTACTGTGCTTCCTTTGATACTTGGCTAGAAAATAGCCATAGGAGAATACAAACAGCTTCTTGAAGCCTACAGTAGCGTTCTATATATTTGATTTCTGGTTGATCTGCTGGTGGCTGTAGTTTCTGCAGTGCATGTACTTGCCAATTCTGAGCAATTTGTAGTGAGACTTGCGACCGCTGTGTTCTGCGCTTAGTGGCGCACATATCCATAGCAAAGGCTGAAGTGGCAAAATTAAGTAGGGGTTGGATTTCTATTAGGCAATAACTCAGTGTCATCTCATCTGGCATAGTACTGTGCTTCCTTTGATACTTGGCTAGAAAATAGCCATAGGAGAATACAAACAGCTTCTTGAAGCCTACAGTAGCGTTCTATATATTTGATTTCTGGTTGATCTGCTGGTGGCTGTAGTTTCTGCAGTGCATGTACTTGCCAATTCTGAGCAATTTGTAGTGAGACTTGCGACCGCTGTGTTCTGCGCTTAGTGGCGCACATATCCATAGCAAAGGCCGAAGTGGCAAAATTCAGTAGGGGTTGGATTTCTATTAGGCAATAACTCAGTGTCATCTCATCTGGCATAGTACTGTGCTTCCTTTGATACTTGGCTAGAAAATAGCCATAGGAGAATACAAACAGCTTCTTGAAGCCTACAGTAGCGTTCTATATATTTGATTTCTGGTTGATCTGCTGGTGGCTGTAGTTTCTGCAGTGCATGTACTTGCCAATTCTGAGCAATTTGTAGTGGGACTTGCGACCGCTGTGTTCTGCGCTTAGTGGCGCACATATCCATAGCAAAGGCCGAAGTGGCAAAATTCAGTAGGGGTTGGATTTCTATTAGGCAATAACTCAGTGTCATCTCATCCGGCATAGTACTGTGCTTCCTTTGATACTTGGCTAGAAAATAGCCATAGGAGAATACAAACAGCTTCTTGATCTTGAAGCCTACAGTAGCGTTCTATATATTTGATTTCTGGTTGATCTGCTGGTGGCTGTAGTTTCTGCAGTGCATGTACTTGCCAATTCTGAGCAATTTGTAGTGGGACTTGCGACCGCTGTGTTCTGCGCTTAGTGGCGCACATATCCATAGCAAAGGCCGAAGTGGCAAAATTCAGTAGGGGTTGGATTTCTATTAGGCAATAACTCAGTGTCATCTCATCCGGCATAGTACTGTGCTTCCTTTGATACTTGGCTAGAAAATAGCCATAGGAGAATACAAACAGCTTCTTGATCTTGAAGCCTACAGTAGCGTTCTATATATTTGATTTCTGGTTGATCTGCTGGTGGCTGTAGTTTCTGCAGTGCATGTACTTGCCAATTCTGAGCAATTTGTAGTGAGACTTGCGACCGCTGTGTTCTGCGCTTAGTGGCGCACATATCCATAGCAAAGGCCGAAGTGGCAAAATTCAGTAGGGGTTGGATTTCTATTAGGCAATAACTCAGTGTCATCTCATCCGGCATAGTACTGTGCTTCCTTTGATACTTGGCTAGAAAATAGCCATAGGAGAATACAAACAGCTTCTTGATCTTGAAGCCTACAGTAGCGTTCTATATATTTGATTTCTGGTTGATCTGCTGGTGGCTGTAGTTTCTGCAGTGCATGTACTTGCCAATTCTGAGCAATTTGTAGTGGGACTTGCGACCGCTGTGTTCTGCGCTTAGTGGCGCACATATCCATAGCAAAGGCCGAAGTGGCAAAATTCAGTAGGGGTTGGATTTCTATTAGGCAATAACTCAGTGTCATCTCATCTGGCATAGTACTGTGCTTCCTTTGATACTTGGCTAGAAAATAGCCATAGGAGAATACAAACAGCTTCTTGAAGCCTACAGTAGCGTTCTATATATTTGATTTCTGGTTGATCTGCTGGTGGCTGTAGTTTCTGCAGTGCATGTACTTGCCAATTCTGAGCAATTTGTAGTGGGACTTGCGACCGCTGTGTTCTGCGCTTAGTGGCGCACATATCCATAGCAAAGGCCGAAGTGGCAAAATTCAGTAGGGGTTGGATTTCTATTAGGCAATAACTC
This sequence comes from Engystomops pustulosus, assembly GCF_040894005.1. Taxonomy (NCBI): domain Eukaryota; kingdom Metazoa; phylum Chordata; class Amphibia; order Anura; family Leptodactylidae; genus Engystomops; species Engystomops pustulosus. Next base: position 107,892,740 of record NC_092412.1, on the reverse strand, counting down.
AGTGTCATCTCATCCGGCATAGTACTGTGCTTCCTTTGATACTTGGCTAGAAAATAGCCATAGGAGAATACAAACAGCTTCTTGATCTTGAAGCCTACAGTAGCGTTCTATATATTTGATTTCTGGTTGATCTGCTGGTGGCTGTAGTTTCTGCAGTGCATGTACTTGCCAATTCTGAGCAATTTGTAGTGGGACTTGCGACCGCTGTGTTCTGCGCTTAGTGGCGCACATATCCATAGCAAAGGCCGAAGTGGCAAAATTCAGTAGGGGTTGGATTTCTATTAGGCAATAACTCAGTGTCATCTCATCCGGCATAGTACTGTGCTTCCTTTGATACTTGGCTAGAAAATAGCCATAGGAGAATACAAACAGCTTCTTGATCTTGAAGCCTACAGTAGCGTTCTATATATTTGATTTCTGGTTGATCTGCTGGTGGCTGTAGTTTCTGCAGTGCATGTACTTGCCAATTCTGAGCAATTTGTAGTGAGACTTGCGACCGCTGTGTTCTGCGCTTAGTGGCGCACATATCCATAGCAAAGGCCGAAGTGGCAAAATTCAGTAGGGGTTGGATTTCTATTAGGCAATAACTCAGTGTCATCTCATCCGGCATAGTACTGTGCTTCCTTTGATACTTGGCTAGAAAATAGCCATAGGAGAATACAAACAGCTTCTTGATCTTGAAGCCTACAGTAGCGTTCTATATATTTGATTTCTGGTTGATCTGCTGGTGGCTGTAGTTTCTGCAGTGCATGTACTTGCCAATTCTGAGCAATTTGTAGTGGGACTTGCGACCGCTGTGTTCTGCGCTTAGTGGCGCACATATCCATAGCAAAGGCCGAAGTGGCAAAATTCAGTAGGGGTTGGATTTCTATTAGGCAATAACTCAGTGTCATCTCATCTGGCATAGTACTGTGCTTCCTTTGATACTTGGCTAGAAAATAGCCATAGCAATAGGATAGCATTGTTTGGTTTTAAAAACTCAAAAAAAAACAAAAAACACAAAAAAAAAAAAACACAAAAAAAAACAAAAAAAAGTAAAAAAAAAAATAAAGTTATAACTCTCATTTTAAAAATGTTTAACCCGAGGGCTAGGGGTAGAGGACGAGGGCGGGGACGTGGGCGTCCAACTACTGCAGGGGTCAGAGGCCGTGGTCCTGGGCGGGGTGAGACACCACCTGCTGATGAGGGAGCAGGGGAACGCCGCAGAGCTACACTCCCTAGGTTCATGTCTGAAGTTACTGGGACTCGTGGTAGAGCACTGTTGAGGCCAGAACAGTGCGAACAGGTGATGTCGTGGATTGCTGACAATGCTTCGAGCAATTTGTCCACCACCAGTCAGTCTTCCACGCAGTCCACCCATGTCACCGAAATCGCCACTCCTCCAGCTCCTGCACCTCAGCCTCCTCCCCCCCAGTCTGCCCCCTCCCAGGAAAATTTGGCATTTGAACCGGCATACTCTGAGGAACTGTTTTCTGGACCCTTCCCACAGTCACAAACCACTTGTCCGGTTGCTGCTGAGCAATTTTCCGATGCCCAGGTTTTCCACCAGTCACAGTCTGTGGGTGATGATGACCTTCTTGACGTAGTGGAAGTGTGTAAAGAGGTGTCCGACGATGAGGAGACACGGTTGTCAGACAGTGGGGAAGTTGTTGTCAGGGCAGGAAGTCCGAGGGGGGAGCAGACTGAGGGATAGGAGGATGATGAGGTGACAGACCCAAGCTGGGTTGAGAGGCCGGGTGAACACAGTGCTTCTGAGACGGAGGAGAGTCCTCGACCTGAACAGGTTGGAAGAGGCAGTGGTGGGGCCAGACGGAGAGGCAGGGCCAGAGCTGGTGCATCAGCGCCACTGTCAACTAGTGAAGCTCCCGTGGTGAGGGCTCTTGCGGCGAGGGCTAGATCTTCAGAAGTGTGGAGGTTCTTTAAGGAAACACCGGATGACCGACGGACTGTGGTGTGCAACATTTGCCAAACCAGGCTCAGCAGGGGTTCCACCACTACTAGCTTAACTACCACCAGTATGCGCAGGCATATGAATGCTAAGCACCCCACTCAGTGGCAACAAGCCCGTTCACCTCCGGCCGTGCACACCACTGCTCCTTCCCCTGTGTCAGCTGCTAGTCAGCCCCCTGCCCAGGACCCTGCCACAAAAACCCCATCGTCGCCTCCACGATCCTCCACAGCATCCACCAGCGTTCAGCTCTCCATACCCCAGACGCTGGAGCGGAAACGCAAATATAGTGCAACCCACCCGCACGCCCAAGCCCTTAATGTGCACATCTCCAGATTGCTTAGCCTGGAGATGCTGCCCTATAGGCTAGTAGAGACCGAGACCGAGTATTCGGTCCCCAGCCGCCACTACTTTTCCCGATGTGCCGTCCCAGCCCTGCACCAGCACGTGTCAGACAACATCATCCGTGCCCTGACCAACGCCGTTTCTGACAAGGTCCACCTGACCACGGACACGTGGACGAGTGCTGCCGGGCAGGGCCACTATATATCGCTGACGGCACATTGGGTTAACTTGGTGGAGGCTGGGACCGAGTCTGACCCTGGGGCTGCTCATATACTGCCGACGCCGAGGATTGCGGGGCCTACCTCGGTCCAGGTGTTTGAGGCCTACTATGCCTCCTCCTCCTCCCACCCCTCCTCCACCTCCTCCTCCGAACTACCATCCGTGGGCACGGCGCCATCAGTCGGTAGCTCTAGGCACAGCAGCAGTGCTCAAACTGCTGAGCCTAGGCGACAAAAGGCACACCGCCCAAGAGCTATTACAGGGCATCACGGCGCAGACTGATCTGTGGCTGGCACCGCTGAACCTCAAGCCGGGAATGGTTGTGTGTGACAACGGCCGTAACCTGGTGGCGGCTCTGCAACTCGGCAGACTGACACATGTGCCATGCCTGGCCCATGTGTTAAATCTGATAGTGCAGCGTTTCCTCAAGACATACCCCAATCTGTCTGATTTGCTCACGAAGGTGCGCCGGATCTGTGCGCATTTCAGGAAGTCCAGCCCAGATGCTGCCACTCTCAGGGCAGCGCAGCGCCGCCTCCAACTGCCCGCTCACCGACTGTTGTGCGACGTGCCCACGAGGTGGAATTCAACACTGACCATGTTACCAGCAGCGCAGAGCGATTGTAGACTGCCAGATGTCAACTTCCACCAGAACTGGTAGTCAGGTCAGTCAGCTTCCTCAAGTCTACAATGAGGAGTGGACGTGGATGTCTGATATCTGTCAGGTGCTGAGTAACTTTGAGGAGTCAACACAGATGGTCAGTGGCGATGCCGCCATCATCAGCCTCACCATCCCGCTGCTTGGCCTGTTGAAAAACTCTCTGGTCAGCATGAAGTCGAAAGCTTTGCGCTCGTCACAAGAGACGGGGGAAGAATATTCCCTTGTTGATAGCCAAAGCACCCTGAGGTCTGTTTCTCAGCGCATATCGGAGGAGTTGGAGGTGGAGGAGGATGAGGAGGAAGAGGAGGAGAATGTTGGCGAGACACAAGAGGGGACCATTGTTGAGTCCTTCACTGTTCAGCGTGTATGGGCAGAAGAAGAGGAGTTGGAGGAGTTGGAGGAGGAGGAAATGGACAGTCAGGCCAGTGAGGGGAGTGAATTCTTACGCGTTGGTACTCTGGCGCATATGGCAGATTTCATGCTAGGCTGCCTATCCCGTGACCCTCGCGTTCAAAGAATTTATTCCAGCACCGATTACTGGGTGTTCACTCTCCTGGACCCACGGTACAAGCAAAATCTTCCCACTCTCATCCCTGGAGAGGAAAGGAGTGTGAGAATGCATGAATACCAGCAGGCCCTGGTGCACAAGCTGAAACAGTATTTCCCTTCTGACAGCGCTAGCGGCAGAGTGCGTAGTTCTGCGGGACAAGTAGCGAGGGAGAGTAGGCGAGCAGGCAGCTTGTCCAGCACTGGCAAGGGTACGCTTTACAAGGCTTTTGCCAGCTTTATGTCACCCCAGCAAGACACTGTCACCTGTCCCCAGTCTCGGCAGAGTAGGGCTGATCTTTACAGAAAGATGGTGAGGGAGTACGTAGCTGACCATACCATCGTCCTAAATGATCACACAGCTCCCTACAACTACTGGGTTTCAAAGCTGGACATGTGGCACGAACTGGCGCTCTACGCCTTGGAGGTTCTTGCCTGCCCTGCCGCTAGCGTCTTGTCCGAGCGGGTTTTCAGTGCAGCTGGTGGCATCATCACCGATAAGCGTACACGCCTGTCGACTGACAGCGCTGACAGGCTGACGCTTATTAAAATGAATAAAGGCTGGATTTCTCAGAATTTCCAATCTCCACCAGGTGAAGGAAGCTCAACCTGAATAATTGATCCACTCCTCCTCCTCCTCCTCATTTTCCTCCTTCTCCTCCTCTTTGTACAGTAAAGCAGAGGAAAATGGCTATTTTTTGACAGGGCCCACTGGCTCTTGCTATAGTACTTCATGCATTTAATTTTTCTGGAGGGCCACCTACCCGGTCCTCTGTTTGAAACAATTTTTGTGAGTGCCACATACAGGCACTCAATCTATTCCATTTTTCTGGAGGGCCACCTACCCGGTCCTCTGTTTTAAAAAAATTTTGGGACTGCCACATACAGGCACTCAATCTATTCCATTTTACTGGAGGGCCACCTACCTGCTCCTCTGGTTTGAAACATTTTTGGGACTGCCACATACAGGCACTCAATCTATTCCATTTTACTGCAGGGCCACCTACCTGCTCCTCTGGTTTGAGCAATTTTTGGGACTGCCACATACAGGCACTCAATCTATTCCATTTTACTGGAGGGCCACCTACCTGCTCCTCTGGTTTGAAACATTTTTGGGACTGCCACATACAGGCACTCAATCTATTCCATTTTACTGCAGGGCCACCTACCTGCTCCTCTGGTTTGAACAATTTTTGGGACTGCCACATACAGGCACTCAATCTATTCCATTTTACTGGAGGGCCACCTACCTGCTCCTCTGGTTTGAAACATTTTTGGGACTGCCACATACAGGCACTCAATCTATTCCATTTTACTGCAGGGCCACCTACCTGCTCCTCTGGTTTGAACAATTTTTGGGACTGCCACATACAGGCACTCAATCTATTCCATTTTACTGCAGGGCCACCTACCTGCTCCTCTGGTTTGAACAATTTTTGGGACTGCCACATACAGGCACTCAATCTATTCCATTTTACTGGAGGGCCACCTACCTGCTCCTCTGGTTTGAAACATTTTTGGGACTGCCACATACAGGCACTCAATCTATTCCATTTTACTGCAGGGCCACCTACCTGCTCCTCTGGTTTGAACAATTTTTGGGACTGCCACATACAGGCACTCAATCTATTCCATTTTACTGGAGGGCCACCTACCTGCTCCTCTGGTTTGAAACATTTTTGGGACTGCCACATACAGGCACTCAATCTATTCCATTTTACTGCAGGGCCACCTACCTGCTCCTCTGGTTTGAACAATTTTTGGGACTGCCACATACAGGCACTCAATCTATTCCATTTTACTGCAGGGCCACCTACCTGCTCCTCTGGTTTGAACAATTTTTGGGACTGCCACATACAGGCACTCAATCTATTCCATTTTACTGGAGGGCCACCTACCTGCTCCTCTGGTTTGAAACATTTTTGGGACTGCCACATACAGGCACTCAATCTATTCCATTTTACTGCAGGGCCACCTACCTGCTCCTCTGGTTTGAACAATTTTTGGGACTGCCACATACAGGCACTCAATCTATTCCATTTTACTGGAGGGCCACCTACCTGCTCCTCTGGTTTGAAACATTTTTGGGACTGCCACATACAGGCACTCAATCTATTCCATTTTACTGCAGGGCCACCTACCTGCTCCTCTGGTTTGAACAATTTTTGGGACTGCCACATACAGGCACTCAATCTATTCCATTTTACTGCAGGGCCACCTACCTGCTCCTCTGGTTTGAACAATTTTTGGGACTGCCACATACAGGCACTCAATCTATTCCATTTTACTGCAGGGCCACCTACCTGCTCCTCTGGTTTGAACAATTTTTGGGACTGCCACATACAGGCACTCAATCTATTCCATTTTACTGGAGGGCCACCTACCTGCTCCTCTGGTTTGAAACATTTTTGGGACTGCCACATACAGGCACTCAATCTATCCCATTTTACTGGAGGGCCACCTACCTGCTCCTCTGGTTTGAAAAATGTTTGGGACTGCCACATACAGGCACTATCCAAATTAAATTGTCTCCATAGCAGCCTCCACACGTTGTCTCCATTGCTACCTCCAAAAGTCGTCCATATAGCTGCCTCCATACATCGTCCCTTTATCAAACGAGGTGTGTCAGGCAGAAATTTGGGTTGTTTTCATGGATTCCACATCAAAGTTGTTAACTTTGTCGCCACCCTGCTGTGTAATCCCCAAAATATACTGGCAAACTTTTACCATTTAGGGATATTATTTCAGCGCTTCTTGCGCATCTGTTTACATTCCCCTCACCCGGCATATCCTAAACTTATAAGAACGCTACTACACTTGATCTTATACAAAAGGTTCTTAGAAGTGCTGTTTGGGGAGTAGCCTAGAGACAGGGGCTTGGATTGGCGAAAGCTCGCCTGGCAGCGGAACGCCAGCTCCATGCGCATCATGCGCTTCTTGCGCATCTGTTTACATTCCCCTCACCCGCCATATCCCAAACTTATAAGAACGCTACTACACTTAACTTGGTGCAGGCTGGGACCGAGTCTGACCCTGGGGCTGGTCATATACTGCCGACGCAGAGAATTGCGGGGCCTACCTCGGTCCAGGTCTCAAAGGCCTACTATACCTCCTCCCACCCCTCCTCCACCTCCTCCTCCTCCTCCGAATTACCATCCGTGGGCATGGCGCCATCAGTCGGTAGCTCTAGGCACAGCAGCAGTGCCGTCGCTAAGCGACAGCAGGCGGTGCTGAAACTGCTGAGCCTAGGCGATAAAAGGCACACCGCCCAAGAGCTATTACAGGGCATTCCACATCAAAGTTGTTAACTTTGTCGCCACCCTGCTGTGTAATCCCCAAAATATACTTGCAAACTTTTACCATTTAGGGATATTATTTCAGCGCTTCTTGCGCATCTGTTTACATTCCCCTCACCCGGAATATCCTAAACTTATAAGAACGCTACTACACTTGATCTTATACAAAAGGTTCTTAGAAGTGCTGTTTGGGGAGTAGCCTAGAGACAGGGGCTTGGATTGGCGAAAGCTCGCCTGGCAGCGGAGCGCCAGCTCCATGCCAAGATCCAACTAACATAGTTTTAACTGCAGCACCTTTAATCTACTACTAGTTCACTGCCTCCATACATCGTCCCCTTATCAAACGAGCTGTGTCAGGCAGAATTTTGGGTTGTTTTCATGGCTTCCATGTTAACTTTGTCGCCACCCTGCTGTGTAATCCACAAAATATACTGGCAAACTTTTATCATGTACCGATATTATTTGAGCGCTTCTTGCTCACCTCCTTTGGTTCCTCTCTGCCACCCATTGGTTTGAAGCCTGAGTCCATTTAGGGTATGTCGCCATGACACTCTCTAGCCTGCTGCCGCTGCCTCTGCATGCCGTCCCCTATAGTGTCAGGGTCAATTATTGGATGTTTTAGATGCTATCTAGCTTCATTCTGTCACTCTGTCATGGCCATGCTGTTGCCCATAATTTTGGCATAATGGTGCGATTATGCAGCCTCAGAGGCATCCATGCATGCTGCCCCTGCTGTTTCCTGTCCATTTCCGTGGTGTTTCCATCCTTTTCTGAGGTTCCCAGGTGTTTGGCCAAGCTTCCCTGTGCAGAGCCTTGGTCCCCTTGAAAAATGCTCGAGTCTCCCATTGACTTCAATGGGGTTCGTTATTCGAGACGAGCACTCGAGCATCGGGAAAAGTTCGTCTCGAATAACGAGTACCCGAGCATTTTAGTGTTCGCTCATCTCTAATTTTAATGTAACAATATATTAATGCAAAAATGTGTGTCATGCCCCTTCAATTCTGACTTTCTTAGGTTTATGAACTTTGTTGCCATGAAATTATGTATTTTTATCATACCCTTATGGAAGTTTTCATGAATCATCAATGTGTTACAATACGCTTATGCCTGCTAAAAATGTAGTAACATTGTGCCACTGCAAGCATACCACATCATAAACAGTAGAACCCCAAGCCTATATCCAAGAACATTGCAAATGAATAAATCATACATTGATAGAACATGGAAATGTTCTTAGGAGATTCTTATTCTTTACTATTAGAGGAACTGTATATTCCAATGCCTGAGTTAAACATAAAAGCAAGCAACAGAAAAGAATGTGTACTTTCTAGAAACTATATACAGTATATGTTTTTATATGCAGAACTGTATATTTTATAATTGTAGTTCCAGACAAATTCTTTTTTTGCCCCAGTGACAATTGTAGTTTCAAAGTTTTTTGCTGTAATGGGACAAAGGATTATTAATAAAGCTTCATTACAGACGCCTTACAGCTGATCATTGCAATCTGGGACTATAGTAAAGCATCCAGAGAGCTTCAGCAGAGGTCACAGTGGCCAGAGAGGTCCGTCTGTAACTAGAAGTCGTCTGTAAGTCGGATGTCCTTAAGTAGGGGACCGCCTGTATATATATATATATATATATATATATATATATATATATACACACAAGCATGTAGTTTTCACTCTAGGAAAGTAAGGAAACTACTATTACTTCTCCACTTCTCCATGCTTCAATTGTATGGATTAAGTCCCTTAAGTGCACGATAATTTACGGGTTTCAGTTTTATACAACTTTATCTCTCACCCAAAGAAAATTTAATATTATTATTTTATACAAATGCTTAAAATTTGTGATTTTCCCTGCAGTAGGACTTGTGAACTGCCTTAATCTTCCAATAGAATCATTAAAATTGGCTGCTTTGTAGTAGAAAGAACATTTTACGACCAACCACTCTTTATTTTCAATTTTCTGAGTGCTCAAATAAAATGAGACATTGAAATAAAGTATAATGATAATCATACCCTTAAAAAAGAATCAATTGAATTACAGTAAAACACCCCTGACAAAGTGGATATATAAAGAGATTGTCAGTAATTCAGTTACACTTTTCAGTAATTCTCTTACACTTTGTCTTGCCACTGATTTAGAAACCTGGACATGTAGTTATAGAGAAGCAAAGGGTCTTTCAGAATCCTCTGACAATTTATTTTCATTGCTGATGGAGTACTTCCTAGCAACTCTACATGATAACCATTCAAGATTATGAATTCAGTATATTTTCACAATACAGAAAGGAATTATAGTTATAGTTAATAGCTGTGAGTCTAGAAACCTTTCTGCCAATAGATATAGTAACTGGTGAGTGGTTACTTTTATTATGTCTGTCCACCCCCACCAGTAGCTATTATGTAATTTTTTTTTACTTTGTAAGGGTCAGTTCACATAGTGATTTCAGACTTATAATTTCTGCAGGAAAATTTAGTTTAATATATGCTGTATGGCTTTCCAACATCCCCAGTATTCCAACTGGCATCTGCTTGTCATTGCATTGCCCACCCACAGAATTTATATTCAGAGGGATTGTGCCATAGAGATGCAACTACTTGTATAGTATGTGATGGAATGACTTTGTGTATCATGGATTTGGAATAATTACACTTTAAATGATATGGATAATTATTATTATTACCGTATATACTCGAGTATAAGCCGACCCGAGTATAAGCCGAGACCCCTAATTTTACCACAAAAAAAGGGAAAACCTATTGACTCGAGTATAAGCCGAGGGTATAGTATACAGCCAGCTAGCCCCCTGTAGTATACAACCATCCAGCCCCTGTAGTATACAGCCTGTCCCAAGTAGTATACAATCATCCTGCCCCCATGAAGTATACAGCCTGCCCCCATGAAGTATACAGCCTGCCCCAAAAAGTATACAGCCTGTCCCCAAAAAGTATACAGCCTGCCCCAAAAAGTATACAGCCTGCCCCAAAAATTATACAGCCTGCCCTCAGTATGGCTAGCGAATAATAAAAAAATAAACTTAATACTCACCCTCCGACGATACTCACCTTTGATGCTTATTGGCGGCTCCCGGTCCTCGGCGCGGGCTCCCGATCCTCTGCGGTGGCTTCTCTCTTCTATCTTCACGTGCCGGCAGTCGCGTCCATGCGACTTGCCGGCGGGAGCACAGTGCGATGCGGCGGTGTCGCCGCTGATGACTTCATCAGCGGCGACACCGCTACATCATATTGTGCGCCCGCCGACAAGTCGCATAGACGCGACTGTCGGCACGTGAAGATAGAAGAGAGAAGCCGCCGCAGAGGATCGGGAGCTGCCGCCGAGGACCAGGAGCCGCCGCCGAGGACCGGGAGGGTGAGTATTAATTTTTTTAATTATTATTATTGACTCGTGTATAAGCCGAGATGAGGTTTTTCAGCACATTTTTTGTGCTGAAAAACTCGGCTTATACACGAGTATATACGGTATTATTTATATTATTATTTATTTATGAAGCACCATTAATTCCATGCTGCTGTACAATCAGTAAGGGATTTACATACATTACATAAAGACAAGAACAAATGTAAGTACAACAATTACAGAGATCTGGAACACGAGGGGGGGACTCTACCCATAAGGGGTTCACATCTATACGGTAGGGTAGATGGAGCCATGAGGCGAGGGGGGTTAGAGATAACAGAAATATTAGGCAAGTAAAGATAAAACCACGAGTGGTTGTAACTTTAAACTATATTGTTTTCATATTTGCTGTAATGTTTGTTAAAGGGGACACTTATGTTGTGGATTGAATTAAATTTTAATGTCCAACAAACAAAATGAAGTGAAATTTCGCAGCCGATGTAAGCGTGGCACAGAGTTTGTAAAACAGCAGTTAATTTCTCTTTATGACTTGTTGCAAGCTGGGGCCTAGGATTTGCAAGCTTACTGAAAACCATTAGAGGTTCATTTCTTTTATTTCTTGATAAATTTTATGAGTTGCAGTTCATTGCCGAGTTGGATTGGAGTCAACTCGTTAAGACAATTATTGGCTGCATAGCGGTTGTTTGATTAATTAGCCTAAATGTAGGCACAAGTGGTAAAATTATATTACATATTCATTAACATTAATCATCTATTTACATTTCTATGTTGGGTTGTGACAAGAATTTGTTTTTCTCAATCTGGACCATTTTTTAGGTAAAAAAAAATAAAAACAGCTAGTAACTTGTGGCCTGTTTTTGTATTTCTGCCACATTAATAGTTAAGTTATATTTTAAAAGATTTTCCTCTTCTATAAAAAGTGTCCTTGATTGCCCTCCACAAATGATCAGAAATTTTATTCATGAGTTTAGATATAACATTCTGCCTCCTCCTTCCCCAAGTCAAAATGAATTTATTTTATTTTCCTTTTCATGGGGACTTTTACAAATGGTTCCTAGGTTCTTGGAGGTCACATCTGCAGCATGGACATGTTATTATATAAGGGTGTTGCTCTACATACAGTAGCTTAGAAGTTTCGTGGCAATAAATGAAATGTTGTCAAGGTCAAACCACCTGGAATATGAGGATTCTGCACTACTTTTTCATGCTCATTTAGGGGACTCCATACAGAATCTGCGTAAAGCCAAATGGGATTGGAACATTTGCCAGGGGGAGGGGGCACATAATAACTCTATGAGCATTCAATTTTCTCCAGACTGATTTAAACACTGATAGTTCAAAAGTTGTACTAGACTTGTATAGATTCTTAATACATTTAGTAAAACTTTTGGCTCTTTATGGAGCGAAACATTAAATCTCATCAGAAAGCATAGATTTAGATAAAATTTACCCAAAATTTTGGAGCAAGTATTGGTCATGTATACATCTGTCCCCCTTGCTAAAACACTATTTTCTTCTTGGAAAGTCTTTTTATGCCAACAGAAATCAATAGAATTTGTCAAGATATTATGAAGAAGATGAACATAAAACATGTATGAAGGTGACAAAGCTTGGTAAACAATATGACATGTACGTGTGGGGATCGGGGGTAGTGGACCCAATGTATCATTGTGAGCAATGACACCTGGGAGCAAAGTCTAAGTGGCATCCGGTTTTCTCCAGAGTTCGCCACATAGGAGGTTGGACTTGCTGCGGCGGGCTACCACCAGGTCACTCCACAGCCGTGACTTTGCTTGCGGTTGTGGCCAAGGAGAAGTACAGAATTGTAGAGCAGAAACATGGTCATAGACAGGCAGGAGGTCAAGACTGGCAGCATGGGATCAGAGTCAGGGATGTAGTGGCAGGTCAGGACAGGCAGCAAAAAATCAGAGTCAGGAACATAGAAGGAGATCACAACGGGAATCACACCGACAGAGTGGAAACTTTCTCAGAGGCATAGAGCACAAAGATCCAGCTGGGTTTGCAAGAAGAGGCCGGCTATTTATAGAACAAGGAAGGACCAGCACCAATTAATGGTGCACTGGCCTTTTAAGTCGCAGGAAGCCTTTGCACGTGAGCCCTAGGAGGCAGGGACGCGCTTGCCACTTGCCACAGCCTAGTTGGGGGACAAGTAGGTGCATGGGTGTGCTTGCAAGACGGGACATTGGTCGCAGGAGCGCCCATGATGTATGTAGTGTGTAGCTGAACAGAATATTTAAGATATGGTAGCAATTTTTCATGTTGGAAGTGAATAGTAATTATTGTTTATATCGAGAGGATGTCGCTATGACACGTGATGATCATATATGTGTATGGCTTGTTACAGTATAGTTGCCAACTCTTTGATGCAATAAGTCATGTACCTGTGTGGTCATTAGGAGAGTCATATAGCTTTCCAACCTCAAGATCAAATTATAAAGGTATCAATCCACAGACAAATGACAGGGAAATGTAAAAAGGTAATAACTATTCAAATGTATATAATGTTTGCTGGAAAAGCCTTTACTTACTGAAACTGGAGTTTGAGGGCAAAGTTGCATTTGAGGGACTTCAGAAGTTGCAGAGTGAGATGACAGGAGTCTTTCAATGCAACCACCTATGACACATATATATTTAGACTGAATTGATCAGTGAGCTAACTATAATTATATTACTAGTTTTGTGTTTGAGTTTGAGTATTTCCATGTGAAAAATTTGTCACACAAAACAAGTGATATTTTTATCATATCATCCAAGCACCAGATGCAGAGGAAAAGTTTTTATCGATAAAGGATTAATGTTATTTTTGCTATAAAGAGGATCCCGCAGTTTGAATGCAAAATGGTTCTGCCATTCATACGTAGCAGACATAAGTTACCATAGTAACAACTGAAGCCATTGAAATATAAAGCATGTGAAAATCCACCAAAATGAACTTGTAGAGGAAAGCATTTAATAATACCTTATCCTGTCACATGTGATAAGAAAATTATACTATTTCAATTTCTTTTCTAATTTGTTGTTTTGTTTGCTTGGCTTTAAACTACATACTATGTATGTGCTATGAAATATTGCACCTAAATATCACACCTTTATTGTGTTCTTATTAATTGTGATATATTGATTTTATATTTTATGTAATATAACACACCTGGTATGAATCATACTATCTTCTTTCTGACACAAAATATGTTTTTGTTGTTCTTTTTATATGGCATGGTTATAGTCCCTTCTATTTTCCTTTATTGCATTGAGATGCAGAATAAGGCTATTCTTTTTCCAGTAATGGTGGATATACTTGAGCATGTATAACTAAAGGATTTAATAGAGTTTGACACTTGTACAACTTTTTATAGGAAAGGTCATTAGATGGTTAAAATAGAGCGAAGCCCATCTTAAAATATAACTCGCAGTAGCTAACCGGGTGCTCAATTACCTAACCGATAAGCCCCAATACATCCAGATGGGTAATGCATGGTCAAACATAGTAGTCATCAAACAATATGCACCTTAAGGTACCATTCTCTCACTGTTACTCTTTACCCTTTATAAACAACGGCTAACAACTCCGTTTAGGAGGCCTTACAAACAATCTCACGCTGTAAATTATCTTCAAAGTAGAATTGTATGCACGCTTGAGTGTTATCTCAAAGACTAGAGCAGTATAACATAATATGACTTAATTATGTTGCATGTTTTTATGCGTCTTTTTATGTTATCTGACCAATAAAAGCCATAAAAAGTAAAACTTTCAAGAGAAGCATATAAACATAAAGATTCATTCAAATACAAAGAAACTATTCAGCATGTAGGCTGAGAGGAATGCCAGCTTGTGAAAGAATTATCCTTTGGAATCAATTGGCACAATCAAATAAGAGAGAAAAAAACTGGGCCTCTTTTATTGTGCTATGTTGTATACTGTATGTTAACCCTTTCATTGTGGTTTAAATTGAACATTGCTGAAGGCTAATGCATTTTTATTTTGCTGCTCTTTGTGTTTCTACTGAATAGTTAAAAACATAGTTTGCCCCTCCATGGTCTCTTTGATGTCACACCCCATCCCACATTTGGGGATGTGATCAGAATTTTGCCACAAACAAAGTGTCCATTTGTTTCTACTATGAGATCCTGCTTTGGAAAATGTTTTTGAGGACATTATGTAACAAGTATTGAGACATCACCACCATCAGTTCAGTATTGTCTTGCATTTGCCTCTGTGTACAACTGATGTTACAGTCTTCAAAGCATGTTGCATAGGAGGAAATATAATGTTAAGGTTAGATTTTTAAGAGACTTGTCTTTACTAACACATTTATAATGTGTATTATAATTTTGTAATGACAGTGTTTTTGTTGCAGCTATGTTGGCTTTATGTATTGTTTTTACTTCATTTAGATAAATATTTGTTTGAAAATATAAATACATTAAGGCTTCTGTAAGCCAAATGTAATCGTATTATTGTAATTACTGTCAATAATTTAGCACAAATTTGTAACCAGCAAACAAATGTGAACATTTATGAATATTTAGAAAAGTTACTATTATTGATTGAATGACATAAGTACATGTACCAGAATACTGTAATTAATCCATTAGGCTGCTTACGTTCAGATAAATAACACACATGTGTTAATCTGTCTAGTTAGTTAATTTCTCTTTTTATATAGATCCTTCTTCTACTGAAATAAAATGCTGTTTTTACTCATTTCATCAATAATATTTGCAATTTCTAATTAATAATGTCACAATACACAGCTGAAAGCTACAAGCAGAAAGATAAATTAAATATTGTGGCTTAAATTAAAATGCATTATATCAACAAAGATTTACATTACATTTACATATTATTATTATTTAGCATTCATTTTATTTCAGTGTCTTGTTTAAGTAAAATATTAAAGAAAAAACATTTCTGAAAGTATCCAAGAATGTATATGGCTAACACAGTGTGATAGGAGACAAGTTATTTGCCTTACACTCATAAACTGGAATAATATAGCCTTTTTGTAAAATATATACAAGTTATCATTAATTTCAGTGTTTGGCAAGGAAACCTTTACATCTGTTTTTGTTTCATTTGTTAGTATCTACATAACTTTTTAAAAAATGTATTTTTCTTTCTTACTAGGAATTGCAAGCGGACATTGATACCCATACAGAAGTATTCCATTCCTTGGATGAAAATGGTCAGAAAATCCTCAAATCTCTGGAAGGATCTGAAGATGGATCTCTCTTGCACAGGAGGCTTGATCATATGAACATCCGATGGAATGAGCTCAGGAAAAAGTCTCTTAACATCAGGTAATGGATATAAATAATAATTATATAAAATGAGGTTGAATACATTAAGTCATCCTTATCACATTAACCGCTTATTAACCCAATTATGGCAAAGCCAGTTTGTATGTTAAGGCTCAGTCCTGTTTTTTGTAATATGTCACTTTATATGATTAATATTGTCAGTATTGAATTTATTGGAGATCATTTTTGTTTTTAATTAATTTTGACATACATAATATTAGAAACCCCTATGAATCACTGCACTTTAAGAAAAGGCACCCCTCATCCTATTAAAACAGCTACTACAAAGCTTGTTTAGCCTTTGAGAGCATCATAGTACCTAAAAAGAAATTTAGAATGCTCTAATTTTGTCAGTAAGATGTTCATTTAGCCCCTAAAAATGAGCAAATTCAAAAAAATTTATTTCTTAAGATTTTCTTCTGCAAGAATAGGAGATACCCAAATATGGATGTTACTTGTATGGGCGCATAGTGGGGCCCAGAGGAGAAGGAGGCCAATGTAGGAGCTACATTCAGTTTGCCTCAATAATGTGCAGAATGCATTATTTAAGACTGTAAATTTCTGTTGGAGCTTCAACATAAATGTGGCACATGGCGCAATTCGGCCCGGGACTCCCCGTTTAGGTGCAGAGTTTTGTGTCACAGCAGACACAAAGTTGTCGCAAACACTTCATAAATACATGCGCAAGCACTTTGCACATGTATTTATGTGACAAGTATGGCAGAAAACTGTTGTAGCCAGTTTAATAATTGCGGCCCAATGATTTTAGGCTCCCTTGGGTGTCGGAGTCATTGAATGACATCTAAGTGGCTCCCTGCTGTCATAGCAATAGATCCCTGCACCCCCAATGACCAAATGTACCATGTGCCTTCAGGTGCACAGTTTTCAAAGGTGTCGGACAAAGTGCAGCTGTGACACAAAAGTGGCGCAAACACTTAGTAAGTACATTTGCACTTATATATATGGGAGGATATAGGAAATAGTTGCATTATATTTTATAATGTTTACACGGAGGCTCAATGCTCAGCCTTGTAAATCTCACAAAAGTTCCATTAGTTTAATGTTCATACCATAAAATCAAAGGTTTTTTTTAATATAGTTGCCAGGCAACTAACATCCAAAGGATATATATCACTTAATTCAATATAATTTTTATGATATATTTTATAATTCATTCAAAAAAATGTAAATGTTAATCTAAGATGTTTAATAATCATATGGGAAATGTGTCTTTCTAGGAAAGTATTTCATTTTTCTAAATATTAATATTGACAAGTGGAAATTCATAAGGGATAACTCAATGGAGAAGTTTTTTTAAAAGGGTCTATATTAAAAGTACATACTCTGATTGGGTCACTGGTACTGGTGGGGCATCCCAGGGGTAGATTCAATTCTCATTAATATAGCAATCCATTTTGTAAAGTGATTGCACACTATAGAATAATACAGATCAGTGCTTAACTAGCACCATAAAAGCTATAATCCACGTGTATAGCTACCCATATTGCAAATCAAAAGGTGTGTAAATATTCAACACACTGTGCTACTAACATTCAATTTAAAATGATTGGACTGAATGGAAAACATTCGACTAAAATGGCATGGCATGGTATTTAAGGGTTGGAATAAGTGGACTAGAACAGGTGTGGATTCCTGGGCAGATTCACAGTGAGGCACTCATAAAGTGGGCTTCCGTGCTCGTAATGATTATTCTAGCCCTGCCCTTTGTGCACTACACTACACATATCAGGAGGTTTATACACTGTTCTTTGCATAAAGCTTTACCCTATTTGCCACTGATGATGACGTGTAAAGAATGACCTATGGAGGATTCTTGTCTGTCCTGTTACCCCTTCTCTTTGGATACCAGATAAAAGAAGAAAAGACTGACACTCCAACTTTATTATACTGTGTGGGTTTCAACAGAT
Source organism: Engystomops pustulosus (assembly GCF_040894005.1). Lineage (NCBI taxonomy): Eukaryota > Metazoa > Chordata > Amphibia > Anura > Leptodactylidae > Engystomops > Engystomops pustulosus. The sequence goes on along the minus strand of NC_092412.1, from coordinate 107,875,091 downwards.
GCAGCAGTGTGTACTGTATACTGTAGATGGGTAAAGGTAATTGCACATGTAATGTAAGGCTACTGCCATCTATAGTTTGTAAATATTTTCTGTGCAAAATTTTACCTGTGAGTCTTAGTTGTAAATCCACAGCATATAAATTCTGTTGTACATGGCCCCCTCTTAGGGTTCTTGACATGAGTGCAGCTCCTTTGCACAAATTACACACAAAAACCAAAACAAAATCTGTGTCATGCATTTTGAAATCCATATTCCTCGTGGATACTTTCACTTCTCCTATTAAAAGATGAATAATCTGCTGCAGATTTAAGACAAAAATAACATGCTGCAGATTTGAAAATTCACCATGTGAAAATTATAGAAAATCCACAGCAGATTTTCACATGCAAATTGAGGCACAGAATATTCTGCATTTCTGTCTGCAGGGCCTTGTCCTGCTGGAAAGTGAACTCCAGTCTCAAGACTTTTGCGGCCTATAATATGCTCTCCTTCAGGATTTCCCTGTATGTATCCATAACCAAATTCCCATCAACTCTGAGCAGCTTCCCAGTTCCTGCTAAAACAAGGCATCCCCATAACATGTTGTTGCCATTGTAGCTTTTTGCTATGCATACACTGCTGGGTAGTGCTGTAAGATTGCATTATAACCACAGTAATATATATGGACTTATATATGGACTACAGATGTGCTTATTGTTCCCTATATCCTTCTGATGAAACCTGTGGATTTACACCACACCAGAAACTCGTCAAGGGGACTGGAATCTTCTTAAAGGGATGCCCTGAACCTTGGGGATAGACTGTACACATCCCTTGTAAGGGTGGGAGCTAATTTGGTACTGCCTCCGGGACCACTTTCTGTATGGGACGTAAAAGGGTCAATAACCAACTATATCCATCTGACTTCGCCTACTGAAGCCCTCTGGGTACAGCTCCTGAAGATCACCACTGGGCTTGGTAATATCCAGTCATTTGCAAACATAAAAAACAGGGGAGAAACAGAAAACACTATCATGTTTCCTCCATTTTAACAGGCTAGTAGTGAAAATAGAAAAATGTGCTCTCACCTATTTTGGTAATGCACATGGGTCTACTGCTGTTTGGGGGTGTTGACCGGAAATCCCATATGCGTGAGCTGGTACTGGTAATATAAGGAAATCGGGGGTTCTCACGGATAGTACATTTCCTCGTGATATCAGTGCAGGACACAATGATTTCCTTGCTTATGGTTCTCTGGTCTTCTATACATAATTGTGTGGTTTAAGTGTTTTTTGAGGTGGGAATATTTTTGTAAATCTCCTTTGGAATTTACCTGTATTTTGGTTTGGTCAACCTTTTTGTTTTGTCCATAGGATTCACTGTGTATGAGTTGGGGTCTTTGTGTGAGTGCTTTTGTCTTTTAATGGTGGGGAATGAAAAATGCAAAGATAAAAAAAAATGCTGCCACTGTGAGAGTAAAGGCACCATAGCAGATCAGGGCAGTCTATTTGATCATCACTGGGAGCAAAGCATAAGAAGGACCAGTTTTTACTGAGAACTGCAGGATCATGAGACTTGTAGTTGTAGATGGCAGCCATCTTGGCCATTACATCGCCTACTTTATAAAGACCATAACATTTTGTGGATCTTAAAATCCAATTATTAAAACTTTTGTTTTGTGATCAATGACATTGAGCTTTGTTGTATTCATTTATTTATCATTATGGTTTTTGGTTTATGTTTTTTTGTATCAGATGTTCATATTCCCAGAATACCCCTTTAAGGCACAATGGACCTGAAAGAGATGTCTGTTAAAAAAAACGGACTGCACATGGCTATTAATAGCTAATATTATATATGTTAATAGACCCTACTTATGTTGATTTATATGACGTTAAACCAAAGCATGCAATTTTATAATTATCATTATGTGATTATCTGGTTTAATTGAGGTCAATGGGTGATAAACTGAACAAAAAACATGGAGATATCTATTTTCCAATCAGTTTAGATTTGCTACATTTGTGAACTCTGCCTAAAAATGCATTGTCAGCTTTTTACAAAAGACATATATATTTGTTTGTTTATACTGTATAAGTATATTGCAATCAGTTATGATCATAATTAATTCAGATTTCTAAACCTTGAAAATATTGTCATTACTGACCAATTTAGCCAAATTTGGCTTCTTGTCACATTCTCAGCCATTGAACTATGTCTGCTAATTGCTATAAAATATATCTCATGGCCGTAGCTCTGCTTGTGAGTTTGCCTCTATTTCTCAGCAATAAATTCTCATCAAAGAGAAGCTCATACATTAATTATTATTCCTCATCTAAAAGAGACTGGTATCAGTATGAAATGAGCTGTACATCTGCCATGATCTTTCTCCCCCTGACAATAATGTGATGCATAATGTCTTGTAGGTCTCATTTAGAAGCCAGCACGGAGCACTGGAAGCGATTACATATCTCTCTGCAGGAGCTTCTTGCATGGCTGCAGCTGAAGAACGAGGAGCTGAAGCAGCAGGAGCCCATTGGTGGGGATGTTCCAAAAGTGCAAAGCCAGATTGACACACATCGGGTAGGAGGTTTTAGCACTTTCGTATGTGATTTAAAAAGACATTTCCCAGTGGGATATGTGTTTGAAACTATATATTCAGATGGAATAAGTTAATAAATATTATTAAATAATATAATGATCAAATTTGATAAAGTATCCATAATTAGCAATCTATCCTTACAAGAGTTACACACTAGATTCTTTACTATCCACAACTTATCACCAGGTTTTAGCCACTGTCACCAGGAGACTCATTTTGAGAACTCCACTAGTTCCCACAGAGCATAGTACATACACTGCCAAAGAGTTTTTATATAAAAAAGATGTGTTCTGTGACTAGACACTTGTCCCCTGGGATTGGCTATAGATGAGCTAGGGGCGTCGGTAAGCCAGGTAATGGGCATTTTCATATATTTGAAAAGGACACATGGAGGTGTGGTTTGAAACTGCTCCTCCATAGCCACTCCCAGAGGACAAGTGCCTAGTCACAGAGCACATGGCAATGAAAGGTACTACATAACATATCTTTTTTTCTGTAAAACCTATTTTTTATACAAAACCTTTTTGGCAGTGTATGTACTATGCTCTGTGAGGACTAGGCGGTGCTAAAATGGGTCTCCTGGTGACAGGTCCCTGTTAACTAATAGCCCCTCAGGTATGACATTTTTTTTAATCCCCTCTTTTATGTGAAATTTAACTTATTTTTCTTTAAAAAAAAAACCTCCCCAAGAGTCATGTGACTCTTCTCATCCCATTTTCATGAGATGAGTCAAATTTAGTGATTGCAGGGGTAGTGTCATTTTTGTTCATATTTGTCTCATGTTAAAGATCGGAATCTTAGCTTTGAGATCGCATCAAGCTTTTGGTTCTGTGAGCTACAGAGGTGAACATACAAGCAGTTTAATAGGCAGGAACTGGATCTTTATCTGCCACTTGCATTCCCAACTATTACCACACACAGTCTGCCTGATGTAAGATGAGAACCTTATCTTTGATCTGATATGTTTCTAGGTACTATAGAACAATGTTTTTGGAAGTAAAGAGTATGATTTAACATAAAAAAGAAATTCTATAAAGGACATTTCATATCCTACCTGAGGGTGCTTGCAGTTTGGTGGGGAAAAATTTTGATGGTCTACTGCCACGTTTAGTGCCAGCCGATGAGCTGAATTAGAAATCACATTTCTTTATTAGTAAATTTTGGAGTTAAATGGTTGGGGGCGGAACTGTTCTGGATCCTAACTTACCTAAAAATGTATATCAGCTATAAGAGGCGTCTTTCACTTTGGAGAACTAATCTTGCCCCACAATACGCAAATATCCACTGTTTGAATCGGCACCATGGATGGTTATGAAAAACCAAACACATAAATTCCAGATGTCCCTTAAAGGGAACCTGTCACCAGGAGACCCATTTTTAGCACTCCCCCAGTCCCCACAGGGCATAGTACATACACTGCCAAAGTGTTTGTGTATTAAAAATTGGTTTTACAGAAAAAATATATGTTATACTGTACCTTTCATTAGCATCTGCTGTGTGACTAGGCAGTTGCCCTTTGGGAGGAGCTGGAAAGGAGCAGTTTCCCCCCACCCTTGGGGAACAGCTTCTCCATTTGACCTTTTCAAATATATAAAAACACCCATCACTGGGATTAGTGATGCCCCATGCTCCTCTACAGCCAATCCCAAGTGAGGGGAGTTATTCATATATTTGAAAAGGTCACATGTTTCCGAAAGGTGGGAGGGAACTGCTCCTTTCCAGTTCCTCCCAAAAGGCAACTGCCTAGTCACACAGCAGATGCTAATGAAAGGTACAATATAACATAACTTTTTTTCTGTAAAACCTATTTTTTATACAAAAACACTTTGGCAGTGTATGTACTATGCTCTGTGGGGACTAGGAGAGTGCTAAAAATGGGTCTCCTGGTGACAGGTTCCCTTTAAATATGACAGCAAATTTGTGAAAAGTGGCATTGTAGAGATTAATAATTTTATGACAGAACTCACACCTCACAACAGCTGCTTATAATTTGTATTTTTTGACACTTTGTCCCCCATATCCCCTAATCTTGGAAATGGGTGGAGGGTTAATAGATTTCTAATATGTCGGCTATGCACACATGACTTCTCATCCCCTGGCCAAAATCAGAGGCAATCTGATTCAGATCTTTGTGTTTAATCCAAAATACAGTGAATGTTAGGGCGTAACTTAACTTTGACTAAAACATGTACTTACCCCCCGGCACATTCCCGGGTACCAGTGCTGCTTCCAAGCAAACAGGGGCATGGAAGCCCACTGCATTCAGCTTCCAGCAGGCCAGAAGCTGAGTGCAGCGTGGCTTTGGTGACCTTGTTTAATTACATGGGGCACAGAGTGGAGAGATTGCAGTGCTGGACGCCAGATCCGTCCCTTCCCAGCCACCGAAGGTTTTTTTTTTATACCCTCGGGCAACACCTTTAACTCTTTACAGGCAGTCACTGGATACTCTTTATCTTATAATCTTCCCTTGAGTAATCAAGGGGAATACAATCTGTGTATGGAACGAGTTAATCTTTAGCCCGCTTTCCTTATTTCTCAGTTGAGTACTTCAGATGCACTGCTCACTGCAGGAGAAAGAAAGAGCAGAAAAATGTTGCAATGCTTTAATCACACTTTAATCTAATGAAATAACTTCATATTTTATTTTTCTGTATTAAGGATTGTGATACTGAACTAGGTATCAATATTAAATATTCACATTCTGGTATTCTGTTCCGCTGTGCAGTGTAGGAGTACTATGGGAAAAGTACTCTGGATAGATTTACAGCCCATGTGTGATGTTCACTGTTACAGAAACCTTTGGCCTTTTTATAACTGCAGTACTGACTTCATTTATAATGTAAGCCCTAACATTTAGATTTGCAGAACTGTAAATGTTAGGGCTTCTACATTTATTTTGAAGGTGGTTGACAAGAGAAGCTGTAGCATTCCAGCATTTTCTTACCTATCTCCGTCGCGCAGCAGCAATAAACAGTTAAATTCTTTTATGCTTGTGCTGTACATTCCACCACCTCCCATGACATTATATCATATTGATATCTGCCTGACCTAGGGACCAATCTGACCTAAATATGAGTGCATGCAGTGATCATGTGATGAGCATCTTCTGTAACCATAGACTAAAACAACGGGACTAAACATACTTTTCAATAGCCCTTACTGTTTTCTTCCACCGAGCAATGATCAATAAGAAGATTAAAATCTTTCCTAATACAGTGCTGTCTTCATCATGCCATGAGCTGTGAGAAGTTACTACACGAACAGATCCACAAAACAATGGATGTTTTTGTGTGAAGTCCCTGCTGTTAACAAGCAAAAAAAAGAAGAAATACTCTTAGGATATTGGCGTTTTGATTCAATCTTCAGAATTAGACATCACAGTGTGCACAGAACAGAGACTCAGTGCTCTGTATATCTTTCTGGCCATTATCGTAGGTTATTTCCTTTGTTGGGAGTAAAGGCCAGAACAAAATGATTGGCACTTTTCTTACTTGACACTACTGTAGCTGAAATAGTTTTTGGATAGGATTTATACTGATTATAGGTTCAGTGAAATTGCCTGTAACTCCAAGAAGGGGAATTGCAGGGATTTGAAATGCATTTTTTTTTTTTTTTGCAAAATGACACTGAAACACCTGTTATGGGTCATATTGTAAGTTTCTTCTCTGTCCACTGCGCAATTGACACTTGTTTGTACAAATTAACTACTTCTGTAGACAATTATTGGATAAGTATATATATATACATAATTCACAATACCAGAAATTTCTGTCTACAATCCTGTCCAAAGAAGATTTCAATAATTGCAGAAAAGTACTAGCCGATATTGCTTCAACTGCAGTATGTATGAATTTGGATACTGAAATCTGACATGAACTGATAGAAATCTATGCCTTTCCCTACATGAAGGCAGAAGATGAAGGTATGTGGTCAGTGTCATAAGGGCACTTACAGCTGTAGAGATTTTCCAAATCTCTTAAAGGAAACCTACCACCACAAATCTACCTATAAAGGTAGATCGGGTGGTAGGTGAATCAATGGGACGTGAGGATAGCCCTTTTAAGGGCTAATCCTCACGTCCCCGCACTGTTTTGTAAACTTTTATTACCCTAATATGTTAATTTACTTATGCGGCTACTGGGGCGTGGAGTAGCCGCATCTGAGGTTACACGAGGCGGCTACTCCACGCCCCGGTAGCCACTTTTCCCCTCCTACTCACCATGTTCGGCGCGCAGCTGCTCGTAGCTGCGCGCCCTCGTCCGACGATCCTGCCGTCTGCGCATGCGCAGAACAGCAGGCCCGCGCCTGCGCGGTCACTGCTCCGAAGCCGGGGCTGCACAGACGCGGGCCTGCTGTTCTGCGCATGCGCAGACGGCAGGATCGTCGGACGAGGGCGCGCAGCTACGAGCAGCTGCGCGCCGAACATGGTGAGTAGGAGGGGAAAAGTGGCTACCGGGGCGTGGAGTAGCCGCCTCGTGTAACCTCAGATGCGGCTACTCCACGCCCCAGTAGCCGCATAAGTAAATTAACATATTAGGGTAATAAAAGTTTACAAAACAGTGCGGGGACGTGAGGATTAGCCCTTAAAAGGGCTATCCTCACGTCCCATTGATTCACCTACCACCCGATCTACCTTTATTGGGTAGGTGCCCTTTAAAAAAGCAATAAATGTATTACATTATTCAAGAATATGAGAATATGACTTTTTTCCATGTTCTCTATGGGTCAATAACTGATCTAGTTTCAAGTCTGGGTCTGGAAAATCATATTGAATCCTTGAGGAATTTTATTTGGATTAATTCTTAAAAACATATTCCTTGCCCACTTGATCTGAATTAATCTGAATAAAATTCCTCTATGATTCAATATGATTTTCTGCTCGTACTGAGTGCATTACTCGAACAACCCGAGACCTGAAATGATATCACTTAGATCTAGCGTTGCAACTTGACACAGATGATCTCTCCTTTCTGAAGGCAGCAGCAGATGATGCCATTTTAAGGCTAAAAGTACAGTTGTGCCTACAACTTGCACAACTCAAGACAGAGAGAGCACCGTTTTACCTTCCATTTTAACCACTTATTAATATAATACTACACCTTCAGTGCGCTCTCCCTGTCCTTTTTCTCTTGCCCCCCTCTTTTCTCAAATAACTGATCTAGGTCATATGAATGTCATAAAGGAAACTCAAAACAATGCAGCAAATATGAGCAGAACTTTAAAAGTTATAGTTCTGCTTGGATAGATATATTATGGAGCAGAGAAAATATTGTGCAGAATTAAGCACATTTACCATATGCCGAGTGCTTTTAATAACAATTCTGCAAAGATCGGAACGTAATGTGAAAAACAGTTGTCTGAGCCCTTTTAGTAAATGACAGCGTAACCTCAAAGTTTCCGTCTGAAAGATCAAAACAATTTTGAGCTGTAAATGGAAAAATTAAACAATGAGCAGACTACTCTATACCAGTTATTATGTTTGTGGTAATTATATCCCAAATTTCACAATTACATTTGTGTCTTTTTTACATTTCATAAACAACCATAAACAATGAAAGTCTGTAGAATTGGCTGAGTGCCGTACTTATGTATAAAAACTATGAAGAGACAAATGGGACGAACAGGCCCATTAACCAGTCTGGAGCTGGAGTGACACTAAAGTAACATTTATGATTCCACATACTGCTGTAGGTTTGGTGAAAAAAAATTTGGTCCATGATAAAAACAGCCATAAGTGTATTTTTCAAATAATAAGATTTCTGAAAAGTGTTTCTTCAGGACATTGATGTATAGGGAACTAATGGCTGTAAGTATAGTTATGTTTATGTAATTTTGATTTAGATAAAAGACAATATTAGTGACAATAATCGTAGTTGGTTGTATACATTACATTTCCACTGATCTCGGTAAAAATGATGAGTACTGCATTGATGAAAAAAGCTCCGTTGATCATTTAGCCTTGGTGTGAGATATGGATGTACTGTACATAGCACCTGCAAGAGATATGTATGATTAGAGATATGATATTGAGATAGATAACAGTAGAAAAACTGGCGGGTGCCCCTAGCTTGCCCCTATTAATTTTTTACAGACTTAATGCCTATGAAGAACATAGACGATGCTCAGGTACTTCTTTGCGATACCAATGAGGGGCATAAATTTATGTCATGTTGTACCTACTTGTCTATGCCAGGTATTTTTTGTCATTCATTACCGTTTTTTAGACAAATATAGTGTGGTTGATACTCCATAAGTTTTGAATATTGCTGTGTTAAATTTTGGCTCATTACTGTTATTTTGTGGTCTCTATGTGGTTGGATCCATAGACTAATCTTCAAGCCTTACCTCTATTAAGCTACAACACAACATGTAAGACCAGAAGGCTCTCAATCAAGTGCTTCCAGGCCGGGCTCCAGCACCCGGCATACCTGGGCAAGTGCCGGGGCTCTTTACTTCCTGTGATTGAGCTGTGTCCTGCACCGTTTCTCCCCCACTCGGAAGCACACACAGCACACACAGCACAGGTAGAGGCTACAGAGCTGCCTGTGGTGCAGCACATTATGGGTTAAACCCTCCCCCATCACCTCTTCCCACGGATCTGCTTTTAATCCGGCAGCTCAGAGATCGGGACGAAGAGGAGGAGGAGGAGGAGAAGCATGAAGACTCCTCTGTGTGATGCCAGGGCTGCTGCAGACAGCACAGGGTGTGATGGTATGTGACATGTATGGATGTGTATGACTGATCCATATAGTGAGTTTATGGTATGTGTGATGATGTGTTTGCCTGCATGTGTATCTGTATCTGCTTGCATGTATCTGTCTGTCAGTGTGTGTGTGTTTGCCTCCATGCTTGTCTATCTTTATTCATGTCTCTGTAGCTGTATGCATGTCTCTGTCTGCCTGTATATATATGTCTTGCTGCATGTGTGGATGTATGAATGATAATAATCATCTCAAATGTACATGAGAAACAGAGAGGGTTCTGTGTAAGCAGATGTGTATTATGAGGTTCCGAAGCAGCTCAGGTGTGTATTATGAGGTTCCGCAGCAGCTCAGGTGTGTATTGTGAGGTTCCGCAGCAGCTCACGTGTGTATTATGAGGTTCTGCAGCAGCTCAGGTGTATATTATGAGGTTCTGCAGCAGCTCAGGTGTGTATTATGAGGTTCCGCAGCAGCTCACGTGTGTATTATGAGGTTCCGCAGCAGCTCAGGTGTGTATTATGAGGTTCCGCAGCAGCTCAGGTGTGTATATGAGGTTCTGCTGCAGCTGAAGTGTGTATTATGAGGTTCTGCAGCAGCTGAGTTGAAGTTTCAGTTTTATTACTTGGCAGAGTGGAGGGGCACACATTTTTATGTTCGCCCTGTTGGTTAAACGACCTCAAAACTGCCCTGACATAACACAGCTGTTTGGGATCATAAACTGGGGAATATTTCAGGGAACAGGAGACAGTTTTTTAGTTTTTTAATTTTTTATGCTGGCATGTGAGTTCACTGCAAAGGGGCCCACTGAGGCACTGTCGCCTAGGGGCCTACTGAAACCTGGAGCCGGCCCTGAGTGCTTCCATCACACACTTTAGTAGTTTTGGGAAGTGTGGACTGCCTTCAGGACTACAGTAGGTTTTATAACAAGGGTGGTTTACCACACATCATGAATGCTGCAAACAGGCTTCTATTGCATAGCTGCATGTATCTTCAGGCTTTATTTGAAGTTTTGTTTAATATAGGTACATAGTGGGATTAAAAAAGCCCTCTGGATCATTGGATGAAAATTCTACAGTAAATTTTGACCTTTATCCTTTAATATTGTGCCTGCTCTTCTCACTTTACTGGTGCCAGCCACATCATCCTCAGTCAAATATTTTGTACAATGATCATTAGGCTCAGGATACAAACAAAACTAAATGGCATACTCTACATTGGGGGATCATTAGGAATCCAAGCATAAGTTATATCTAAACTCCGAACAACCAGGCTCTTTTTCATTTCTATTTTTTACTCCCCACCTTTAAAAATCTATAACTTTTTTATATTTTGTTTACTGCGTAAAAAATTGCAATTCACAGTGACAGTATTGGGAAATGGGAAAAAAATTATAATGCAGTGAAATTGGTGAAAAATTACATTTGCACCATTTTCATGTGAGTATCATAGTAACATTGTTTTACGGTTGAAAAAAGACATTTGTCCATCAAGTTCAACCAAGGAAGGGATTGCATGAGGAAGGGATTTAGGGGAAACAATTCTATATAACATAACCATCAATGTTATTTAGGTGTAAAAAAGCTTCAATAGAAACTGGGATTCCCAGCTAGAAAGACCAAAGGCTGGCATGGAGACAGATCATCTGTCACAGGGACTGATGATCTAAGGCAAAATGGTGGCTCAGGGTATAACTTGTGGGTGTTTTCTGCAGTTAGCAGCAAACACCCATGTTGTATGGAGAGGGCTCAGTCTTTGAGCCCTCTCCATACACCTGTAGCTGATATGTGATGTTCGAATCTGTCACACATCGGTAAGGTCTTGTCTCCAGTAATTGTGCTTCTCAAAATCAATAGAAATAAGAACTACACTATCACAGATACACTTCAAGCCTTTAGTAAAGAAGCAAAGTTGAAAGAGGTTGGAGGTTACTTAGAAATACATTGTTTTTTGACAGCGGTATATCTAATGAAATACGGTATATACATCACTATATACTTATTTTGTGCAATGGGATATGCATTAAACTAGTTTTGCAACAAAAAAAAGTATTTTATATCTTGTGAATATGAATAATACACTAGTTATTATATAAAGAGAGCATTACTTTGCTTTACATCTCCATATCTGAAAAGATCATTGGTGTTGCAAATAATTTAAGACTTAGACTAAAGGAAAGAAAGATTTCGTAAGAGGGTGGAAAAAGGTTGAACGAAAATGATGAATTATACCTCTATAATATATGGGAAAGCCAGCATTTTCATGCTGTTTTGCTGATCTTCGGGCTCCCTGCAGATAGGATACCGATCTCTCTGAATCATTGTGCCTCAGGCAAAGCTGGAGTGTAGCAAATAAACTGCACAAAGCAGTAGCACACAGCTCCCTCCATTTGGCTGCCCCGAAGCCTCCAGCTAGTCCACGGAGTAATTATAAATGCTCCCAGTTAGAAGAGAAACCTCTAAACAGTCGACACATCTTAGTTTTGTTGCATTATACCTCTATTGGCATCTAATTGCTGCTTTTTCAAATCCCTATGTAAATATTCTATGCCATACAGTAAAATAACAATGTTCTAATCTTTATATGTTAACAAAAAAGATTTCTGCGACATCTGTGTATTATGAGCATTCAATTTCATCATAAAATTAACATCTATTTTAAAAGAACCTGATGAAAGCTAATGTTATTGACTTGTAGAACTAGTAAAATCTTTTTTTATGTAGGAAATCTCCTGATGTTTAAACATGCCTTTGTATATATAGTTTTCTAGGATGGTATGAGGAAAACCACGGCTCTTTAAGCTCCCTTGACATCAAGCATGACTTTCAAGAAGCCTTATAATATGAAACCCAACCAGTATATCTATTCCAGAAGATACAGTCTCCCGACTGTAGACCGCACTGTTTCGACCTGGTTGGGTCTCTTCAGTACGTAGTCAGGCATTGCAAGTGGTATTTTAAATACTAAGATGAATAAAGAAGAGCTTGCATTATAAGACTGTGTCACTAGAGTAGTCCACAAGCAAAGCAAAAGGCAGAACTTGTGACGGGGACATGTGTAGGCTATAAATGGATCCCAAATCTTTGAATGTAGGGACATAGGGTTTAATTAGCAGAGTGTATCAGAAGTTTGGTCTAGCCCTAGTCCATTGCAATATGAGGACTATTAAGCTGCTGCAGATTCTACTCATATAAAGGCCCATTGAAAACAAAATTGCAGGGTGAAAACTGTGGTAAAGACATGGAAGAAACCATCTGGGTAAAACAACTTCCTGCCTGTATAGAAGGATGAAAACAAGATTGCTGTAGATTACAATAGTTACACAAGCATAGCATTTCCATACGGAATTTTATTTTCCTCTGGAACAACACTGCGGACTAATATGTTTCTATATTGGGATCAGTTGGGTAGGTATAGACTACAATGCAGGGGATGAAATATCAGGGTAATAGATAGGACATTATTGCTGCTCCCTAATGGCCAATTAAAAAGTAATCCAGCAATTAATTATTATTTTAAGAAGAAAACACCCTTTTTAATGTAATACCAATAATTTATCAGAAAATCGGTGTATTTTACCATTTAAGCTCCTGGTTTTATACAGTCATTGCATTTAATACTACCACAATTAATGCTATTTTTACACTATTGAGCATTACTTAATTTAGACTGCTACGTTGCGTGAAAACAATGATAAAGAGCTAGTTTACCGTACTAAAAGACCTATTCAATATACATTATTAAAGCACTGGACAGAATGCCATTATAGCTCCAGTACATATGACAAATAGAAAGACTTAAATAAAGTAGTTTACTTGTTCATTTGTCAGCTCATATATTATGCATGTTCGATTTTCTCAGCAGGGCCTGCAAACTGTGGGAGAAGTTCAAGAATTCAATAAAATTAGCTTAGAATCGTTAGCTGTAAATTAGACATTCATTTAGGCTAATTCTGTTATCAATGTTGGTCGGCCTCCCCTTGGCATGGTTTTGTCAGAGCTCATTTGATAAATTCATTTTATTTCCTGGGAGATAAAAAATGTCTAAAAAATTCATTTTTGGAGTTAAATGCCAGCTACTCAGCCTCTTATTCCAACGATAGAAAATACTCATTTCAAGAGCTGAGAGGAAGCTAATGAATCCCTAGTGAAATAATATCTTTTGTTCGAGGGTGGTGCAATTAAAAAGAAGCTTTCTGTTACTTTCATCACTTCCCTCTGCATAGATTATTGAAAGTTCTCTTTTATTCTGAATACTGATATTTTTAATGCAAAAGAACATTTTGATGATAGGAATCTAATATTAAATCCAAGGAAAAGAAATAGGAGCAATGGAGATTTTTTGAGCTACTAACAGGGTCAAACTTTACCAGGACTTTTTCTGTATTTTATTATTGATTTTATTATTGAAAGGTTGCATAAACAGGAAGTCTGCAAGTTTACGTTCAAAATAGGTGATTTAGAATTGCTCTTAAATTTGTATGTAAGTTGGAACAGATATATTGTAATTCCAGAGAGTTCCTGTAACAATTGGATTTTCAAAATTTTGGGAGGGCAAGGGAACAAGGGCTATCAATAAAGTTTCATTGTAGACAACTAGGATAACTTTTACAGTTCATCATTGCAGCCTGGGTAAAATACACATCCACAGAGCCTCACCAGAGGTCACAGTGGCCACAGAGGTCTGTCTGTAACTAGGAGTCTTCTGTAAGCCTGTTGTTCTTCAAGGGGTTTTCTGAAAATAAGAACATCTGATACAAAAACCCATATGGCTAGAAATAAATGAATACAACAACACTAAATGTGTTTAATCACAAAAACAAGCTTAAATAGTTTGCTTTTATGAGTAACAACATTTTATGGGCTTACTAAAGTAGGCAAAGTTTTCTCCAAGATGGCCACCACAGGATATCCCTCAGTTCTCAGTGACACTCTCAAGCTCTAATCCCTGTGGTGATCTAACAGACTGTCCTGCTCTGTTACCATATTAATGATGTGTAACTGCCGTCACTGCACATTACCTCTCTGAGATGACGTCTCACCACAACATTGGCCATACTGGATGTGTTACATACTTTACTGGTGTACCATGCTGATACATCTCATGTGCTGATTGCCTGCATGTACATACATAATCATCCAGCCCCCTCCATGTAAAAAAAAAACTTCTCTCCCCTCCAACATACAGTCCCTTACAAGCAAAAACACATTCTCCTCCCTTAAAAGGTTCTGTCTGGCACTTGGCATGGCTTCTTTTTCCACAAAGAGCTTCACACCTGGCTACAGGGGCTTCACAGCACAAACTGTAGAAAAATGTAGCTGAGCTGCAATACCATGTATTAAATACCATGTATGTGATTACAGAATGGTGCTGGCAAAAATTATCAGGGGCTCATGGGTTGTCCAAAGAAAGGAGAAAGCCTCCTAGCCGGAGACCTGAGGAGAGAATAACACGGTGGGCAAGAGATTATTTCTGGAAGTCCCTGGCTATTCTCGATAAAGTAGACACATTTTAAAACCTTTATTCTTTATGAATTGTTTTTAGACCTGAGGAAGCACCCAGAGCGAGGTGCAAAATGCGTAATCTTTTATTGTACACTTTCAAATTAATGGATTCCTTTGTGACAAACCACAATGTGCCAGCGCCATTCTGTAAATGTATACATTTCCTTATGGTGGTACGTAATCTGACATACCCCTATCCATTGTATTGACATTATATACCCCAGAGGCCATTGGCAACTCTAGGCTGTGGTAACATACCCCTAAAAGCTTTTAACCAGAGTTGTGCCTGAACCCAACACAACTACTAAAGGTTAGTTTAATACCTTTATATTCAATTTATTCCAGCACCAATAAGGATAACCTTGCGCTAGGAAGCGCTAGTGTCTCTGAATTTTCTTTTCTTTCAAGTCTACAAAATCATACCAGTACTAGTTAATACTATATGATATATGTACATACAAATAGAAGTAAAATAAAATGAACCAGAGGCTACCCTTCTCTACTATTGAGGGAATACGTAAACTTATAATTGTGGCGTGTGCAATACCATGGGTGAAAAGCTGTCATAAAATGAGTACATTAGTACTCAGTAGTATTTTAATATTGACTACTCTTTCAAGGGTAACACCATTTAGGTTACCAGCATGCAGTATCTAAATACACTACCAACCTCACCATACCTCTGACAGATGCCCGTACAGGGCAGAGGAATATACTGAAAGCAGTTGTGCTTTAGGAACACAATTTCATGGCTTTCTTTTACAACAGAAGCCATGATACTGGTAGAAACACAGTCTTAGGCTACATTCACACACATGTATGGGGGACGTATATATGGCCGACGTATATACGGCCGATATACGTCCCCCATACACTTCTATGGGTTCACGGAGCGGTACGGTGCAATTTTTAGCACCCCTTTCCTTACATTTGCCTTGCCTGCTTTTTCCCTAGCTTTATAAGTTCATGGGAAAAGCAATGGTAGAGACATCTCACACACATTGTAATCCAATTTTTTCATCCAAATTCAATGTACAGTATATGGAAGTGGTGGCGAACCTATGGCACGGGTGCCAGAGGCAGCACTCCGAGCCCTTTCTGTGGGCACCTGGGCCATCACCCTAGCACACCAGGCAGGACTCAAAGAACTTTCCTGCAGTTCCAAGCAACTTGGAAGCAAAGATGCTGCTTTCAGTGATATTTTAAAGTGACTTACTTGGCTACTTGGGACTGTAGGAAGAGGGAGAATGTGTGGACAGGGCCTAATTATCTTTGGAGGACCTCCTGCTGGCCCCATGGTTCTCTGTGTACAGAGGGACACTGGAAAAAAGCTACAATGATGGGATTTCTTCCCTCCTTCTTTCTACTGTGTTGGCATCCTCAGGAGGCCAGTATGATTGAACATTTTTGAAGATCAGGCAGCAATAAGTTACTGCTTTAATTTTTGCTTGGCACCTCACGATAAATGAGGGTTTGGGGTTGCAGTTTGGGTACTCGGTCGCTAAAAGGTTCGCCATCACTGGTATATGGTGTTACTTTTATAAATAAAGACAAATACACTATAATAATAATAATAATATTATGTCCTTTAAGTGACTTTAAATAGCAATACCCAAAATGAATTAACATGAATTTATTCAAAAGAAAATTGTTACAAGCCGGCTCATTGAAAAACTTTTATGAGGTCCTCACTGGTCTTAGTTTACTTTGCTTCAGTGATAATGTGTAAGGTTATTGTGTGGTGTAGATCTCTGCTGTAGTCTCCGCTGTTTTCCGTCGTAGAAGGGCCTTTCAAAATGCCTTGTCTACCAGAAAACTTTTGAAACAAAGATTGTCACCCTACATACATGGATAATTGAATACACTGTACTGCTCACATGGAGAGCTCTGTCAATGGGTTTGAAGAGTATGGTTGCTCATTCATTCCACTATTCTGATAATACCATTAAGGGTTCTTCCGTACAGATGCTTCACACATACACATCTAGTATTTTCTTGTAGACATCTAGTATTTACCTGTAACGTCATTCAATTCAGCTAGAGAAATAAACTGTTCTGATCCTATTTCTTTGTTACAGGCCTTCAAGAGGGAGGTAAAATCCAAGGAACCTGTTATCATGAGTGCTCTTGAAACCGTGCATATATTTCTAGCAGATCATCCCTTTGACGGACTGGAGAAACTGTACCATGATCCGAGAGGTAATTGAATTTAACACAGACTTGTAATCACATATTGATGAAGGGATCATGATGTCTTAGAATTTCATGAATTTTCACAACTTCCATCTCTTTAAATGTAAAGTGATGGCTTAAAACTCACCAGGTACATAAATAAGTATGTAGCTCATCTCCTTAAATTGAACTTGCTGTCTGTCAACTTGTGTTTTTTTGTCCAGCAGCATGTTTATAATTTTAATGTCTGTTTTGGTCAAGACCTAAAATGAACTTATGTTGTCCGCCGAGCAATTCATAAAAAATAACAGCGTTGACCTCTGCTCCAAACAGTTGCCCCTCAAAAGCCCCATTCTCCCTATGCACTGTTATGTGGAGTGGAAGATTTAGTGAGACACAGCTTCAGTTAAAATTTATTGCTCATCTTTTTCACAAAGGCAGTATATATTTCATTTTCAGGTTTAGTGAACGTCCTTTCAGGTTAAAATAAGTCTTCCATTAGAATCTCTATTTTCTAATAACTTCTGAATATGAGAAATTAGTTTCATGACATGCAAAGAAATATAGTGAAAGCCATAGTTTTAAAGCGGATTTTCTGAAATTGTATTCTACCATGTGTAATTTACACTATTGATATCACCAAACCTTCTTCTATATCTGCTATTGTCTTGGATCATGTTCTGCATTTAAAAATTCATTTCAAGGAGGTCAAATAGAAATAACAATGCTTTTACAGTGACCTGATTTACAGTAGAAAAGTGGGACAAAAATAGTGCCAGAAGACAGCTTCTCATAAAAACAGGCATAGTGTTTCCTCATTAACGTTGCAAGCATAATATCCCCATAATAACTGCAGGTAAAGTGCTATTCTATTGCTTAAAAGGAAAAATTAATACAGTGCTGATTTGTATCAATGGATTGTCTTTTCATCCAGGACACTAAAGGTCCTCAAAAGCAAGAAGAATGCCATGTAATTGCACTTAAAAGTAGCAAGAAGACTTGTGTCTAGGGCAAAGCAAAAATTACTATAGGTTGTCAGATGTGTGTCTATTGAGTGTGGCTCTGGATGTGTCCCTGGTACAGAACAGAGAATGAGCCAAAATACATGTCAAGAGTAAAACCATGAATTTATTTTTTTCATTATAATGCATTAAAAGAAAGGAACTTTACCAACAAAATCAAGACTGGCAAACCAGGGACACTTACTGTCCCAGGCACTGTGACTGTAGCTATCTTCTTATATTTGTTATCCATGGCCTCCTGTCTTCTAAACTAAACGTTTAAAAGTATGCTAATGAGCCTGGGGGGCTACCATAGCCTCTTTGTGATGTAGCTTTACAGATTGCAACACTGTCTACCCTTCCCCCCAGCTCCCTCAGCACTTGCTCAGCAAAGCAGGAACTGACTACTGCAGAAGTGCTGAGGGAGCAGGGGACAACTCCAGCCTTTTTATTATTTAGTCCTTGTGACAATTGGATTTAAAACATTTTGGGTTGACAAGGGAACAAGGATTAATAATAAAGCTATATTGCAGACACCTTACAGTTGACCATTACAACCTTGGACTAAAGTTCAGTAAACTACCAGCATACAGAGAACATAAACAGAGGTAACAGCGCGCAGATAGATCCATTTGTAACTAGGGGCAATCTTTAAGTCAGTTGTCCTTCAAGGGGTATTCCCTCAAATACAAGATTCTTAAATATACTTAGGATAACAAAATAACACTTTCTATAATTTAGTGTTATTAACAAAATACAGCATTTCGCAGATATAATTCTGACTTGTCTCTATCAGTCCTGGTGTACATAATTTTGGCTGTCCCAGGATCCGACCGTAAATCTTCTGACTTTAGGGTTGGGCAGGACAGATACTTCTCATTCAAGACAAGCTCACATATAAACACAGACTCCTACATTTCCTGCTGTCAATCATCAACATGAGGAGATTAAAATAAGATCTTTATATCAGGGGAAAGAGCCATGCAGCAGAGCTGACTGTATGTGTGATATAGCTAATAGTAAAATAGTTAATAGTGCTGGAGAGTGTCATGTGTGTTATATGCATGTCATGGATCTCATCATCTCTTATCCCTGATCTGTCTCATCTGTCTTTTTCTATGTGTCAGATACTAGGGAATGTTCAGAAGCTAAATAAAAGTGTAGATATACCTGTAACCTGATAATGTAGCAAGATTGTGAGCACATAGGGACCATAATGGGCAAACTCTGAGAGTCCCACTCACACTCTGGAATCTTACACTGACCTTCACTGCATTATAGGAGCTAAAACAGCAATAAAACTGAGTAGAATTGTAAATTAAGGGGGTAAAAATGATGTTTATTGTGTAAACATCACTATGGGATTAAAATTTGAGAACTTTCTTTCATGGGCAAGCCCGTTTAAGTTGGGGATTTCCAGTATATGTCTTAATTGGTTCTCCAGTGTCATAACAAAACTAACCTACATCACTTCGCTTCAGGCATCCCTGAACTAGACCTTCCCTGGTGTTCTTAGTTAATGGTATAAGCCAGGAGACTCTGTACTACTGCAGTTAATCAGTAGCCATGCAGTGACATTCCAGACACACATGTGGAAACTTATCACTGTGTTGCTTGTTTTCTTGTACTACTTTGGAGATGTTTTTGTCTCAGCTGAAAAAAACCCTGCAAAATATAGTACAAGGAACCAGACAAGGCAGTGAAAAATTCCCCCGACTGGCTTAATGACCAGTGTCTAAATAACATAATGGCTGCTTTTTAGTCATTGCTGTACCAAACTTCCCAACTCATTATAGAGACTGGTCCAGGTGCAGCACTGGATCACCTGGAGGAGAACCAGTTAGGCATGTGCCCTTGTAGCCACCAGTGCCATTTCTGCAATCAGAGTTCCCATTGAAAGTTAAATAGTTACTAGTTACATTTACCTGCCCCTGCTCTAATATATCATATAAAAAATAATAATATTACTTTTTATTTTTCAATAAGCATTGTATATTGGGAAAACACATGAAATAATTCTAGGGGGTGTACACATAGTTATGGCTTCCTAGGAATTCTAGGATAGAAACTAATAATTAGTCTTGAGTAGACCCCAACCGTAAAGTTCAATCAGAAGTTTCACCACCTACTCCCCTAAACCCCCCAACCGGTAACACCGATTGTGGGGGTTCTCGGTTCAGGTAGCCAAAGCTGGACCCAAACAGAATATTCAAGTTAATTGGTTCTGCTTATTACCACTAATAATATCTCAAGAACTATGTAATTTTTGTGTTTTTTTTCTTTTTTTTGTTTTTATGTCCAATACAGTTCACATTGGTGCAAGACCTGAACTTTGTGACTGTTATGTACTTCATGAATTGTGAGATCCATTAAAACCAATTTGTCATCTAAGAAGCCAAATAACTATAAGCAAAACCTTGTGCACAACCATGTTTCTATAACTGCTTTGAAGATTATTTGGCTCAGACTCCATATAAAAGAGAACACGGCAATGTGTCAAGGCATTTTCAATGCCCCATCATAGATTTGCACAGACTAAAAATGGTAAAACCTCCTCATATCGTTCTGCCAACAAGATGTAATTAATTGTTGACACCAATGATTTTCAGGGGAAAAAAATGTGCAACACTGTGTTGGCAGGTGTTTAGCAGCAATATGCCAATATCTCAGAACATTTTCTAGCATATGTTCAGAAACTTTGTGACTTCATGCAATATGAATAGCTTCACACAGTGCTTACCACCCATCCATTATGTATCCATTATGTCACAAACAATAATTAACAACATGCCAGTCTGCTTTATCTGTGTGAGGTCCGGGGCTGACAAAATGAAAGATAATTTCCAGTACTCCATAATAAAGGGTTAGAATGTCTCAACAGGGGTCAGAATATCTGCATAATATTATTTAAGAAAAAAAATATAATTAATCAACAGATTTCATGTGAATAGCAACAAAAACTTTATTCAAACCATGCTTCTATAAAAAGGGCATTTTTCCTTTATTTTGTGATTATCTTAGAACAGGAACATTTATGGAAGCTACTAACTGCAAATACTTAAAGGAGGGAATCTATATTTTTTAACTGTACAGTGGACTGAAACACTTAAAATCAACTGCTTCTTTACATAGTCATGGTCAAATGCATGATTCAACCACTAGAGATATAGGGGCACATTTACTAAGGGCTTTGCGCCAGTTTTCTGATGGACTTTGTACGTTCTTTAAGGTGTAAACTTGCACAGGTATTTAAGAAGTGTCCGCGCCACTGTTGCACAGCTGCACTAGCCACCATGCGACACAAATTAGGGGTAGTTCCGCTGCTCAGTCAGATCATGCGCCTAATTTAACATGCAAAGTATGTTCCCTGCCCTGTGTTAAAGGTGCGCTACAAAAAAGTTGGTGAACTCTTTTGGGCCACTTCAGGGAAGTGACGGATTCATGATTTCTGGTGCGTATTCTTCATGAATCTGGCCCACTGAGCATTATACAGGGACAGAGCACTTTTAGTGCAGTTTCACACATTCTTAGTAAATTATCCCCATACAGTATATAAACATATAATTTTCTTATTGGGTGTATATTATAGATTGTAAGCGCTGGATTTATAGAGCCATGCTAGTAGTAGAACAGAAGGAATTATTTTATTAATATGTCTTGCAGAAGATTAGTGTATATATATAATAAAGAATGTGTCACGGTTACACCCACGATCCTCTGGAACTGATTGAGGGTGTACCCGTGCCTGCTGCCGCGGTCCCCGCTCCCCCAGCTCTCACTTACCTCTCCAGGCTCCAGCCTGCACTCTTGCTCCCACTCTTCTTCCATGCAGTTGCGTGCTCCTGCCACTAGAGGGAGCGCGCGCGGACTTCTCCCAGCCTTAAAGGGCCAGCGTCCTCCTTATTGGCTCTGGCATTCCAGGCTCGGCTATATAGCCTGGCGTCTCCCAGCATCCCCTACCGGATCTTCAGTTCATTCTTCTGAGGAGAAAGCCTTCTTGAGCGTTTCCAGACGCCTCTGAGTTTCCGTGTTCCCGGTTTCCTGTGTTCCGTGGTGTCCCCTTGTTTCGTGTTATCCTGTGGCGGTCCTGGTGTCCCGAGGTCCTGCCTGCCTGCCTTCCCGAGGTCCTGCCTGCCTGCCTTCCCGAGGTCCTGCCTGCCTGCCTGCCTTCCCGAGGTCCTGCCTGCTGCCTGCCTTCCCGAGGTCCTGCCTGCCTGTCTGCCTTCCCGTGGTCCTGCCTGCCTTCCCGTGGTCCCGCCTGCCTGCCTTCCCGTGGTCCCGCCTGCCTGCCTTCCCGTGGTCCCGCCTGCCTGCCTTCCCGTGGTCCCGCCTGCCTGCCTTCCCGTGGTCCTGCCTGCCTTCCCGTGGTCCTGCCTGCCATCTGTGGTCCCCTTGTCCCTACCTTGGCTGCCACCGTGGGCCTAGTCGCACCCGTGGAGCGACCTGGTGACTCCCCGCCGCAGGATAACACGAAACAAGGGGACCATCCCGCTTTGCGGCGGGCTCTGGCGAAGACCAGGAGTTCACTTAGACTCCGCTCCCCGGTGTGGCTAAGGTTGTTATCTCCTGCGGTGGTACAGGGAGTCCACTTACTTAGTCCTAAGGGACTATTCCCCTGAGACTGTGACAGAATGGCAGCACTCCAGAATTTGACACGTTGGAATAAAAGTACCTTCTTTTTCTTTTTCATTTTTTTTTCCAATGTGCTGCCATTCATTGTAATAATTCAAATATAATTGTGGGTGGACTGAGTCAAGGTCCTGGGCTTTGCTCCCAACATAGATTTATCTGTGCTGCTTGTTTCCATAATATACCGTATATACTCGGCTATAAACCGACTTTTTCAGCACAATTTTTGTTCTGGAAAAGCACCACTTGGTTTATATTCGGGTATATATAAAAAACTCTTTCTGAAGCCCTCCGCTGGTCCTCTTCTCGATCCCTGCCCGGTGGCACACCAAGTCCATGCATGCTAGCGGCGCACACACACACTGACGTCAGCAAGTGGCTGGCTGGCTATGTAGAGGGGCTGGCTGGCTATAAACAGGGGCTGACTGCCTATATACCGAGGACTGGCTGGCTATATAAAGGGGGCTGGCTGGCTGGCTATATACATGAGACTGACTGGCTATATACTGGGGAAAGGGAACTGTCTATATACAGGGGACTGGCTGGCTATATACTTGGATTGGCTATATAAAAGGAACTGGCTGGCTAGCTATATACAGGAAGTTGACTGTCTATATACCGGGGACTGGCTGACTATATACTGTGGACCGGCTGACTATATACAGGGAACTGGATGGCTGGCTGTATAGAGGGGACTAGCTGGCTATATACTGGTGCCGGCTATATACTGTGGCTGGCTATATAATGGGAGAAGGGGGCTGGCTAGCTTTATACGGGGGGTTGTGACCAATGCATTTTCCATCCTAGGCTTATACTTGAGGAAAAAGATTTTTCCAGTTATTTGTGGTAAAATTAGGGGCCTCAGCTTATTTATATTCAGGTCAGCTTATACTTGAGTAAACCATTTATATACATACATACTAACTCTTTGCTATCACTGCACTGTGTTTATATATCTTACTTGCCAATTTTGGTTTGACCCCAGTGCAAGAAACAAAATAAAAAATGTTAAAAACCTAAAAGGAAACCCAAATTGTAACAATAAACGCTACAAACTGTCCTGCAAAATGTATTGGAAGAGGATGACATGAAAAAGCTTTTTTTCACCTTTTTATTTGTTCACATCATGCAAAATCAAAGTCCAAAAAGTTGGTTTCTCAAAAATTGTACTGATTGTCTAGTGAACATTGCAATTAAAAATACCAGCCTTAAAGGTTTCAAGAAAAAATAATTTAATGATTGTACATTTCCTAATATGGTATCAATGAAACTAGGGATGCAAAAAATGTTTCACTTAATCCAGGTTCTCAAATAGCTGTTTACTTAAAAAAATTAAAAAGTTTGGGAGGTGGGGAATAAAAAAAGGAATGTGAAAACTAAAAATATGACATGATCAAAATAATCAGAGTAAGGATTAGTATAGATTGTATTAAGTGCAAAAATTGTTTAATTGTAATACATTTTGCCAAATTATCCAAGGGTATGTTTTTGCTGTTGTTTTAATTGCGCTAATTTTGACATTGAAGGCACCTCCAATCTACATTCCACTTGACAGACATTAAGATATTAATCAGCCCAATATCAGTGAGCAATAAAAATCCCACAACAGATTCCCTAGGTCCAGGATTATCCCAAAATACATTATTGCATTATTAAGGGCTTACCCTAATGAATACAATTCCTGGTATATATATAAGGACATTTTATTCTAGAAAGTTACAGTTTCCCATCATTCACATCATTCCAAATCCATCATATCACTTAATCATTTACATTGTATAGGGCCTATTTTAAAGGATGCCAGACTAATTACTACGTAGAATAAGGAAAGAAACTAGCGACCCTGGAAAAAGCAAGAAGAAAGATGGCAGTAAAATTTAACACCATTTTGGACACTAAAACAAAATTCCCATCCTGGACAACCTATTTGCATACTTTCCCAGAATCCCCTAGTAGAGCGTCAATGGCTATAAGTCTCCACACGCCTACAAGGCAGCCTTAATTGGCAGTCTCCTTAAGCAAAATTCTTTCTTCCCAACCCTAATCAAAAGCCTCTCACTCAGCCAAACCAGTTCCCTATGCTGTACTGAAGAGACCCAACCAGGTCGAAACTGGAATAGATATACAAATTTGTTTTTAACCCTGCATCATGTCATTAGGCTTCCTGGAGTCATGCTTGATGTCAAGGGAGCTGCCTAGCAATGTACTTAAAAGAGGTGTGGTTTGCCTTATCCCATCCTGGAAAACTTTTTTGGATATTTTCACTTGAGTCACCAAACGCTTAAAAGGCGGCCTTAATTGGCAGTCTCTGTAAGGAGAATTCTTACTTCCAGACCCTAGGGGAATCAACAGTAATATCATTGGTAAAAATTGCTATGAAAATTGTTCCAAGATAAAATATGCAATAGGTGATCCCTGTATTTTTAAATCATGAAAGACATTCTCACATTTTAGAAAATCAAGACTGCTACTTACACCACATATGTTATACGGAACCTTTCATCTTTTCTCCTCTTTATGCAGACCTTTTGATACAGTCTGGGTGAATACTCTGATAAATTAGTTACTCAGAAGATATATAGTTGGACGTGTACTGTACTATAAAATGGTAAATTAGATTTCATACTAAAGAAAGTTTCATTTTCCAGAGCATCACGTAGAGGAACAGTCCAAGAATGTCAGCAGGATCCTGCAAAAGCAGGTTGATGATGTAAAGATGGAATGGGACAAGTTGAACAAGAATTCAGTTGAGTGGCAGAAAAAATTAGATGATGCACTTGAAAGACTTCAGGAACTGCAGGATGCAATGGATGAACTGGACCATAAACTACGTCAAGCAGAGGCCATGAAAGGGTCCTGGCAGCCTGTGGGAGATTTGCTGATTGACTCGCTACAAGATCATATAGGAAAAATAAAGGTCAGTTCTGAGAACAGTTCACTACAGTAAGCATTTGAATTCTATTGGAGGATATCATTAACCAAAAAATAAGCATTTATTTTTAAGACCCAACTGCTAGTTTACATACGATCTACCCGAAGCTGGAGGTGCACTAACTTCTAGTGAAGGCAATGTTTCCAAAACAACATCATTATATGTTTATATACACAACATTTTAGGTTTTATGCAACATTATTGTTACACAAAACACCGCTGCCTAGAGAAACTTGTTATACACTTAAAAAGCAGCATATAATTCTATAACATAGAAATACTACTGTACAGATAAAATAGAGGGGAAACCCTACTGATTGATTGAGGTCCCTTCAGTGGGAGCCCAATAGATCACAAAACCAATAGTTTGCTGTCCACACAAAAGAATGGAGTAGCTGTCCGCTTCCTGTACCACTATTCATCTTTATGGTACTGCCTGAAATGGCCTGATAAGCAAGGTACTTGGCTACTTCAATAAATGCCATAGATAGGCAATGCAGTGGCAGGGTTCATGCCAGACCTGTCCCTCTATTCATGTGGGGATACAATGGAGCCCTGTTCTTGTAGTTCATGGGGGTCTATGATGTGTGGTATATGATACAGGACAAGGAGATCAAGGTAAGATTCCTTGTGCCATTTATCACTACTTTAAGTCCACAAGGTAGGATGACTATCACCCGCTATCATGAGCGTGTGGTGTTTGGCATGATAAACATGTTCATATTTCAATATGTCTTGAGAACAGAGATGCCATGTTAGAAGTTCCAATATATTATTGTCCATAGAGCCAAAACGGACTGTTTTGGGATCACATTTTTGTACCACACCATCTGCACAGTTTGTTAACAATGTACCATTCACCTAGAATCTGTTGTCTCTAGGCAGCTTTATGAACTTCTTTGCAACTCCTACAACTTTTTTTAAATCAAGCAAGACATCCCCTTGTGACTTCTAACTATTTTGTCCTTTTTCCAATTTCATGAAAGTGTAAGATTACAGTTTTTTCATGTTTCCCGGGTGAGTTTAAATAAAGAACTCAAACACTGCAAGATTTGGTTAAACTATAAAACCGGCAGAAATACAGTAAACCCTAAGGTATTGTGATGCAACCAGTATCTGAAAGAACAAATTTAAGATATTTGTACAAAAATGATTACTCAATATTATTTTTAATAATATTTTACACATAAAAATGCTCCCCATGCGTGGTCTGCCTGTGTTTTGCATTTTATGGAGGTAATATTTTTGGACTACAAATTGTGAATTGTATGCCATTGTGTATTACAGAAAGCAAGGGATTTTTCAGCTTGCTGCCTCTGTATTAGAATCTGCTAAAGGAATTGATTAGTCTCACTTGGTACAATGGCCACGAAAGAAGGAGCTATGAAACCAGAAAGTGCTTTTAACATTTGGGTGGGCCCTGATGTCTGACAGAAAGCAGTTCATCTGTAGATGACCACACTAGATCCTTAAGTATTTGGTTTATTGTCCAACACATTACGTTTGCCGAAATGTTAAAACTAGAAGAAGTGTAAACATACGTGGACTACTACGTATTGAAAAAAAATACTTGCCTGAACACTCCATATGTCAGATTCCTCCTTAAAATGTATCTAACCTTTTAACAAA
Organism: Engystomops pustulosus; assembly: GCF_040894005.1. Taxonomy (NCBI): domain Eukaryota; kingdom Metazoa; phylum Chordata; class Amphibia; order Anura; family Leptodactylidae; genus Engystomops; species Engystomops pustulosus. The sequence continues at coordinate 107,847,945 of NC_092412.1, read as the reverse complement.
CTCTGCAGAAATCAGTGGTCCAGTGTCTGTTCAGGTAAATAATAACGGTGAGATTTCTCAAAGTGTTGGTGAATAGACCAGTGCATACTTACACAACATAAAGAGAGGAATATTTAAGATAAAAACATTTATATGGGGTCCCCGGGTTATGATCAATATAGGTTCAGTAGGTTTCTTCTTAAGTTAAATTTGTATGTGATTCGAAACTGTGGGGCTCATTTACTTACCCGGTCCATTCGCAATCCCGCGACGCGTTGACCGACATTGATTCGGAGCTTGCCGGGATTCACTAAGGTCATGTGCCAGATATCCACCAGGTGCTGCTGCTGCACCAAAGTCCGCCGGAGTTCGCCTTCTTCGTCCCGGTGTATGTTTTCGGACGGCCACGCCCCCTGATCTCTGTTGCTTGAAAGCCGGTGCCGATTCCAACCCTTGAGCCCCTGAGCCCCTGAGCCCCTGTATATTTTAGAATTGTAGTTCCAGACAAAATTTATTTTGCCCCCAGTGACAATTTCAGAGAGCTCCACCAGTGGTCACAGTGGGCAGAGAGGTCCATCTCTAACTAGGGGTTGCCGGTAAATCGGGTGTCCTCAAGAAGGGGACCTCCTGTATTACAAAAAAAAAAAAAGAAAACCAACGGACAAGCAATAAAAACCAAAATCAGGATACCAGAATGCAGGTAATAAATTACCAGAGTTACTGGCAGGATGGCATAGACACAGAAGGGGGAGATTCCAATCATAATTTCATATTGTAACCAGCTGTGGGAAAATTAAAGACTAAGCCTCTGGATGTATTCGGAGCGACAAGGGGGGCGTGGCCACTATCATACACTAGACACTGTGGCGTTGGCATATGATAAATCTCCCCCAGAGTCCCAGAGCTGCTGGCAGAGTGGCATGGATATAGTATCCCAGTGCTGCTGGCGGGGTTCAAGGAGAGATCCAGTGCGACTAGCAGGATTCAGAATTCAGGGTTCCAGCAAACATTGGCAAAGCTGACATCAGCACAGTCTGGTCTAGCAACAGGTATAATAATCCGTCCTGAGGCACCTGAGGAGCAGCCCCGGGATACTGCCTACAGCAGCTCACTGGCCAGGACCTGAGGGAATCACAATCAAGAACCAGACAGCTTTCCAGAGATACTGAAAGGAAAACTAGGTGTAGCTCAGAGGGTCGTGACAGCGGTGATTTATTATTCCTTCTCTGCCAATTTTCTGGTGGAGAAGGCACATAAATCTCCCGTCCTCACCAGTTTGGGGCTGAGAGCGTGATGGGAAGTGGGAGAGCAGGGACAAGAACTACATGAGAAACCTGAGGGTGACTATAGCAGAATCCACCAGACATAGTCTAAACTAGCAGGTAAAAAGACAATGGGGGTCATTTACTAAGGGCCCGATTCGCGTTTTCCCGACGTGTTACCTGAATATTTCCGATTTGCGCCGATTTTCCCTGAATTGCCCCGGGATTTTGGCGCACGCGATCGGATTTTGGCAACGGAAACCGCTGCATTAAAAAAAAAAATGTGTCGTGAAAATTGCACTTACCTTCACCAGGAATAGGCCGGTGAAGTTCAGGGCATTCCAGCGGACTTCAGCGCAGCAGCGCCACCTGGTGGACGGCAGAGGAACTGCCTTAATAAATCCCGGTCGGACCCGAATCCACCGCACAGAATGCGCCGCTGGATCGCAAATGGACCGGGTAAGTAAATCTGCCCCAATGGGGCAGATTTATCAAGTGTCTGAAAGTCAGAATATTTACAGTTGCCCATGGCAACCAATCACAGCTCCCCTTTAAAATATTCATGAGCACTGGTAAAATGAAAGCTGAGCTGTGATTGGTTGCCATGGGCAACTGGAAATATTCTGACTTTCAGACACTTGATAAATCCGCCCCATAATGTTCCTGTAAGGTCACATGACAGTGAGGGAGTTGCATGCATGAAGTTGTCAGTAAGAGATTAGTTTAAGGGATATAAGCCTTTAGACTAGGAACATTTTCTTACAGATCTTCCATGAAAGCAAAATCTGTAACATTACTATGAAAAGGGGAAAAGTCCCGTTGGTACTGTTACATTACACAGATATTGGTCATGCATAGGTGTTATCCACATAGTGAATAAGAGCTAAATGCAGATCATCAAGTTTTGTCCTAAGGTGGTGGATTACAGCTTAACCTATACTACTGTATTAAAGTGTGAAAATCCCAAGAAATTGACTGTTAAAGGGATTTACATATACTACAGCAATGGATTTTTAATTCACATCATTTTAATTCTACAGTAAAAAGAATATATTATTATAAATTCATACAATTCATACCATAAGCCAAATAGCAAATTAATTGAGTTACAGTTTTGGTCAGATTAACCCCTTAAAGAATAAACTCATTTTCACCCTTAGGACGCAGCCCAATTTTTCAAATCTGCCTGTGTCACGATATGCAGTTATAACTTTGTAACTTTATCTTACCAAGTTTATTCATGACATCTTGTACTTCACATTAATGCTATATTTTAGTTTAACCCCTTAAGGACCAGGCCCTTTTTTTGTTTTTGTGTCTTTATTTTTCACCTTCAAAAATCTACAACTTTTTTATTTTTCCATGTAAAGAACTATTTATGGGCTCATTTTCTGCGTAAGAAATTGCACTTCATAGTGTTAGTATTCAATATACTATGCTGTATACTGGGAAGCTGCAAAATTCTAAATGATGTGAAAATGGTGAAAAAGCACATTTGCGCCGTTTTCTTGTGGGCTTGGTTTTTACAACTTTCACTGTGCGCCCCAAACGATCACTAAGATGCCACATTTGTATAGGTTTTATAATGTTTTCATACATGTACAAAAAAAAATTCTTCCTTTTGCTATCTTCTGGCGCTAATAACTTTTCATAATTTGGTGTACATAGCTGTGGGTGGTGACTATTTTTGCGACTTTTGATGACATTTTCAATGCTTCTACTTTTAAGACTGTATGACCTTTTGATCACTTTTTATTGAATTCTTTCTATTTTTCAAAATGGCAAAAAAATGCCAATTGCGACTTTAGTATATTTTGATAGATCGGGCATTTTCGGACGCGGTGATACCTAATGTGTTTATGATTTTTACTGTTTATTTATATTTATATCAGTTCTAGGGAAAGGGGAGTGATTTTAATTTTTATGGCAGTATATACGGATTTTGCAGACCATCTATTATAATGTGCAAATCGTACATTGTAATAGATAGCCTAGATCATGATAGCCTCGGATCTTTGTGTGACCCGAGGCTGTCATGGCAACAGATCGCAGCTCCCCGATGACATCACGGGGAGCGACGATTGAAGCCAAGATGGCAGCGGCCACGCGCCGCCGACTCTTTAATGCCGCCAGCGATCAAAGGGTTAACACCCGCGATCAGTGCAATCACCGATCACGGGTGTTAGCGACGGGCGTTTGCTTCATTGTGAGCCCTCTGAGCCCGTGAGCCCTCTTCATACACCCCATATGCAACAATTGGGTTAACTATATTTCACTTATTTGTAAAAAAAATTTGGTGAAAGTTTTAAATATGTTCCTATTTTTCTGCATTTAGGAGACTTTTGTTTTGTATAAAAAAAAATTATTATTTTTTTTTTCACTGTTATTATGTCCCCCTTCTGGACTTGAACAAATGATCATCTAATCACTTGTTCAAAATAATACACTGCCATACTGATGTAAGGCAGTCTATTTGAACAGTCAGCCTGTACAAATGCGAGGTGACGTACATGAGATGTACATGAGAGGTAGAGATTAATTTAATATCACTGACAGATCGAAGAGCACAGGTTGGGTGATAGACTGATATATATATATATATACAGGCGGTCCCCTACTTAAGAACACCTGACTTACATACGACCCCTAGTTACAAACGGACCTCTGGATTTTGGTAATTTACTGTACTTTAGTCCTAGGCTACAATAAACAGCTTTAACAGTTATCACTGGTGTCTGTAATTAAGATTTATTGTTTATCCTGGTTCTTATGACAATCCAACATTTTTAAAATCCAATTGTCACAGAGACCAAAAAAATTTTGACTGGGGTTACAATGATATTAAGATATAAGTATACGGTTCTGACTTACATACAAACTCAGCTTAAGAACAAACCTACAGACCCTATCTTGTATGTAACCCGGGGACTGCCTGTATATATATATATATATACATACATATATATATGTATATATGATGCGTGTATATGTTACTGTATTTATGTGTGTATATGCTGTGTATATATATATATATATATATATATATATATATATATATATATATATATATATATGTATACATGGTGTGTATATAATGTGTGTAATTGTAACTCACATGTAGGAGTATGCAAATATGTATATTTTCAAGGGGGTAAGGGGTCCTATTCAGAAGTCTGCTATGGGCCCTTACTCTCCTAGTTTTATTCCCCTGGCACAGACAAAATAAAATGTTTTTATTCAAGAAAGCTATTTTTATCTGGGTGACTATTGCTCAAGTACAGATATAACAGAAGGAAGACTTGTCTTTCTGCACATCCAAGAAAACATCTGCTAGCATAAACAGAGCATTTGGGCTTGCCTACCATTCATTCCCACAGTGATTTAGTCTTTGTAGAAGGTATAAGAATATAATTGCTCCAGACAACTGCTTAGCATGCTTTGAAGTCTATAGAAGAACTTTTTTTTAGTTTTATCTGAACTCAGGCTGTCAGCATCAAACTGTACAATCAATATGAATTAAGCTGCCCCACTTCTATTTATATGTTCTTTATTACATTATGTTGGGTTGCTTATGATTTGCGATAGCTAAATTAAGGCAGAATTTCAGTTTCCTTCTACATCAAGGTAAGATCATAGCTACAGCATAGTGCCTACAACATGCTGCATACAATGATGCATTTATAATTGAACATTATATTTCCTAAGCACTGCATAGTCTTAGGCTGATAGTCTTTATAAAATGTCAAATGTATTTAAAATGTGCACACTCTATGTCACCAGCAACACTGATGAATATTAATTTTATGAGTGATGTGTGTCTGAAATTAAAATATTCAAGCCAAATGTTTAATTGACAAGCTATGATTTTCTTTACTAACTGTATATATTATCAAGACCGTAAAAAAAATGAAAAAGAGTTCCTCCTCCACACAGCTATGAAAAGAAAATAATCATAATTTCTTTGTATTCTCATTGGGTTGCTGCCACCATCCACTTTACTTCTGGCACATATGAATCTAAACTACCTTATTTTGAGCAACAAAAAAAATTCAAATATGCCAAAATGAAGAACAATTTTCTTAATACTTGTCTTTGATGAATTCAAAGAGGGCATGTTTTCAGGACATCTTAAAATGTGTCTCCACACAGAAAGCATATTTTTGTGTCAGAAATAGTTCCCCTCTCTTGACCCAAGTTATATGCATAGTAAATATGCATTGATAAAACAACATGGGGAGAGAAAAAGAACTGGTCCGCACATGCACACATTGTACAATGATCTACTGCCGCTAGGCTACATTATGTATCGAACTCAAGGTTTTTAGTTACATTTTGATCAAATTGTATAAACCCACTAACCACTTTGTTGTAGTGGGCCCTACATTATTGTGTGCAGTATCATATGGCATCCACCGCCACTGCAGCACAGCGCCGGCAGGGACCAAGACCCGGTTGCCCCCCAGCACCAATACTGGCAGGCATATCCCCCATGGCTCCAGGCCCCATGTCCCCACCAGCACCGCACGACAGTAGCAGTGGATACCATGCAATACCGCACCACGTGAACAGGAAAAAAGGCTCCCCATGTGTGAACAGGTGTTGAATACTCATTGTTTCATGTGGTCTCAGACACTAGCTGGGTGAAAGTAGGGGGCCCCCATATGCAGTCTCCTGCTAATTTAAATACACCTGGGTCAAATGGGGTGGAGTGCTGGTACCAGGCAAAGAACTAAATAAATGAAGGGATAGAATATACTAAACCAACATGGGGAGAGAAAAAGAACTGGACTGCACATCCACACAGCACTTTATCCAAGGTCTCATTCACATGCCCGTTTGGGGACGTATATACAGCCAACTTATATACGTCAGATATACATCCCCCATAGGCCGGCAATGGACGCACAGAACTGTACGGAGTGGTACGGTGCAGCAAACGTGCGGCACCATATCGTTCCATAGCCGGGAGAAAGATAGGACATGTCCTATCTTTCCCTGGAATATGGTGCCGTGCGCCATGTTTCTCTATGGAGAGGGGCGGGGCTTAATGGCGCTGTGCCCGCCGTACCGTAGCCATATACACACCATGTATGTGAATATAGCCCAAGAGTGTATTTTTTTCCAAAAATGCTGTTTGACTCATTCACCTTCCCTATAAAGGTGTACTGAGTTATGAAGGTAAAGTCTCTTGCAGTGTTCCCAATGAATCCTTTGCTCTGGAAGGTATTTTAAATTACATACAAGAAGGAGTGAAATATTTTGCCCCATGTAAACCTTCATTTACACTGTTGTGGAAATTCAACAATAAACTGATTGCTTGCTCCAAACTTAAAGCTTATTTCTGTTGGTTTAGAAGCACTGGCCATGTCAATCCTCTATATATTTAAAGGGAACCTGTCATTGAGAACAGGGACAATAAACCTTACGCACCCTCTCACTGTTGAAAAGTGCAGTGCAAGCATCCTAGCTTAAATCTGCCTACTCCCACCAGCAAAATAATAAAGACCCGCCCTCTGATGCCCCAACAGATACATTATGAGACTATGACGTTGTGATGTATCCACCGGCCTTGCTGCACCGTATGCCAAAATTACACCAGGTCCCACCTGGTGTAGTTTTGGGTAAAAACCTGCATGTTATAAAATATGCACGGCATGTTGGCCCATTCCACATGGCATGAAGGTGACATTATCAAAAGAATAATCACAATTTCTTGCAGTGCTCAAGAAATTCCGATTATTTTAGTGCTTTTATGCCAGAAAACTAAATTCACCATGTGGTTAGAGGGACATAATTCTGGTAAGGACAGGAAGTGGACAGGTAGAGTACTTCCTGTATTCTCAGGCTGAGATATAAAGAGACACATAGCTGTCTGTCAAAAAAGGAGGTGTGGTTCACTGACACTCTGGACAATATGTGACTCTAATTTTTTCTTTGGTGTATAATTGAGACATTTGGCAGGTCTTTTTTCGCCTTATGTATGATCATGTCTTTTTTACTTGTGACACATGTTCAGTTTTGCTTTCCCTACAGACAAGCCATGTGAGGGGGTTATATACAGGAGTGGACACATGTGATGTAAATGCATCACAACAGCTGAGAAGAGGAGATTTGCCTATTTTATTGCTGTCAACATGGTGTTTACAAAATCTGTTGACATATTAACATGTGTTAACAAATGTTTTCGTTAACATGGTTTTTAAGCGCCAAATTAACAGCAATGTAATTAGGCAAACCTGCTCTTTTCAAATGTACAAAGGAACAGGAAACAATATGCTACAAGTACGCTATGGTTTCTCAATATCTAAGGAAGAGGCTGGTGGCTGATTCTCTTGAATTTGTTAACCATTCTTTTATATGCAAAAACACAATTTCTTGTTACCTATTTAGTTTATATTTCACAATCCTGCTGGTAATGTATGTTTGGGAGATGCATATTGGCAGAATCCATTTATTTTATGAATCATGTCCAATCATCTTATTTTTTATCAACTCCTCTCCTTCAGTGACAGAAGTTGGGAAAAGAAAGTGTAAGCAATTTACATTTTGCTCATTGCCCTTTTTCAGTTCCAAACATACACCTCAGCTAAGCAAAGTGTTCAAGTATATAGGGGACACAGAGAGTAACATGGAAAAACAAATTCCATTTGTTTCAAAGAGAAAAGAAGAACTAAATTGTTTGGAGATTCACAGTCTTTTCAGTGTTTACATCTTGAGTAAATTGTGTCTGAGCAGATGTTTGACACAACATAATATTTCTATAGGTGCCCATTTAAAGAATGTAGTACTTGTAGTAGTATTGCATTTTATAGATAAATACCTTGCTATAAACAAAAAGAGATTGCGCAGCACACAAAGCTTGAGAAAGGCTACACGTACGTTGCTGTTTGTTATTGAATATGGAATAAGAAGAAAACCTTTTTTTACCACTTAACTTGGTGTGCTGCGCAATCTCTTTTTGCTTATCATTGGAGGACCTGAGGCCCGGTCCTAAGAAGCTTGCACCCATCTACATGACCTACTGAATGTGCTGCTTGGACTTTCTATACGTAAATACCTTGCTAGTTACAAATGCTGACTATACACATATATTTCACAATCTTCAAATTATTATTTTCCTGTTATTTTTCACCATGCGGTAAATAATAAAGAGCCGGCAAATGATTAAAAAAGAGCTTTAAACATAAGTTTGATCATCCAATGTCTGGCCTCTGACAGTACCTTGTAATAAGATTTTTTTTGCCGTCTTCTGCCTCTAAGGTATTATCTGTATGAATGTCTTTTCAACATTATTTGTCTTTTTATTCTAAAGAATCTCTAGATTAGAGCTAAAACCTCATCCCTACCACTGCACAGTCTTATTATTCATCTGATATATGTCAAGCCTCAATTACCTTTTAAAGAAAGCATATTTGCTAGCAATGGATAGGGAAAACTGTGAAGGAGTGAAAATTTATTTTTCTCTAGTTTAATATTTAAAGAATGTGTTAAAAAAAAAGAGTGAGAGACGAGAGACTGGTGTGAGCCCTCTGTTGAATTCAGAACATAGTGAAACCTATTTTCAGAAGATAAAGTGGGGAGATAGTAGGACTTATGGGAATTCCCTATCTTGTCTGTGGAGGCGTGTCTCTTTTCAATATAAATGGCTTTTGCTGTGCTCTTAAGGCGTTTCGGTAAGAGCTTACTCTACAGAATATCTACACGGAATAGAAATGTCATTTTGACCTTACTGTACTAATAACTTCACACTGTAAAAGTATATTATTCATAATTTTCTATGCTTTTAGCTCAAATAAAATATGCCCGTGTCACAAATATTTTATTGCACATTATTTCATTTCCAATATCACTAGCCGACAAGTAGGGCTTTTTTATGGGTGTGTTTTATACACTTTTACCTAGAAACACAGAGATCATTTTCATAGAAATTCCCTATGATATGGTGCTATATTTTACCTACATTTCGATTTACTACCTTTGTATAGATTTCACTGTAGTAGCATGAATTTTATAAATGTACTAAAGTCAGTAATTGAGAATAAAATACAGCCTTTGGTTGGTAATTCAAAGAGGCAAAAGGAATGTAGCACATACTTTTCCTATTCAGAGCTTTAATCCCGGTGGCAACATTTCTCCTAAATATTTCCTTGTCAAGCACAGACAGAGGCTTCTATGGCCAACGTGTCACCACCTGGTACACAGCCCTAAATTTGGAACCTCAAAATAGTTAAAGTAGGTCACCCCCTCAAATATGAGTTTAGACTAAATTGACAATCTGACAATATGCTTAGGCACTTGGGACAGAGCATTGGTATTGGGCACACTACAGGTATGTTCTTAACCACATGGGATGTTTCATATCTCTATGGTTGGGTAGTCTTGTTTGCCATGCAATCCGTGCAATACAATCTGAAGCTAAAGTTTTTTTTCAATCTTCAAAAATGTAGTATAGTTATAGGAGGTATACATGTAGCAGTAGGATTCATTGTCTGGGGAGCCCAAAATGTTGCTCTGCTACATATCTATTATAAATGGAAAATGGTAGCTTGGGAGCCATGGCAGAGATTTTGCACTGGAGACTTGCAGTTGATTCAGTTTTTTCTAAAATTCACTACTCCCCTGTAATCCATTGTTCCTCTTTCAAAAATTGGTATTTGTTTCCTTGTTTATGTATTTGAAACAATGTAGTACAAACTGTACACTTACCTTACCTCATAAGAAACTAACATTGTAATGTGTTTCTGCCATTTACACAGTCTGCCACTGTTAGCACTAATTGGTCAGTGTCAAATGTGTAGAGGCATACCATTAACTGTTCACAACCCCACTATATAGAGAGATGTCACCAGAATTGTTACTATAAGAGGAATATGTCTAGAAACAGTCATCTCAAGAGCAATAGCAATTTATTTTTAATAAACACCCCAATGCTCCAACAAAACTTCCTGTAATTTAAAAATGTTTACTCTTGTGCTGTTATTCACTTGGATTGTATTCAATTTCTGTAATATTAGGCATTAACATTAGCCTTTCTTTATACCCATTATGTGATAACATCAGTTACATTTTATATTAAAATTACCTGACAGATGAAAATGTAACATTGTCAGAAAAAGTGATGAATGGACATGTAAAAATTCTGACAAATTTTAAAATCCTGTTCGGACCCCAACCAGTTACTAACCGTGATTGGTACGTGATAGTGGGTCTTACATGTTTAAATGCCATTGACAAAGTCACCAGCATTATGTAACTACTGTGGGCACACGCTCGCTAGCATTTTGGGGAGGGTTGTTGCTTCCAATGACATCATTGGGGAGTGACAATCTTTCCCAAAATGGTGGTGCCCAATACCACCAGCAGGTTAGTGCTGGCACGCTGCTGCAAAAATTTAAATGCTGCATTTAGAGAGTTAACATCCATGATTAACACATATTCTGGGGTTTATCGTAGAGGGAAGTTGAGACTAACCCGGCCCAGTAGTTCTCATGCCCCAACAATCACCTTTTTTTCCAAGAACATGAAAATGGCAGATGGCATCATAGTTTTACTATTTTTAAGAAGACATAAATACTTGGAAATTTAGTTATTGACCTTTAATTTGGTTATAGATCATACTTTAAAAATATTGTACACAAAAATAAAGATCATTGCACTATACAGAGTGTGAGGCAGTTTTTTTGTGGCTGACTGAGGAACCCCATCATGGAGAAGAAATGTATGGTACCAACTTACTTACTAATAGCAATTAACTTTTTGAAAAACCCATTGAAAACCTATAACATTTAGCATATAGAACATTCATAGCAAATGGTAGAAGGAATAAAATATGACTAGAGATGAGCGAACACTAAAATGCTCGGGTACTCGTTATTCGAGACGAACTTTTCCCGATGCTCGAGTGCTCGTCTCGAATAACGAACCCCATTGAAGTCAATGGGAGACTCGAGCATTTTTCAAGGGGACCAAGGCTCTGCACAGGGAAGCTTGGCCAAACACCTGGGAACCTCAGAAAAGGATGGAAACACCACGGAAATGGACAGGAAACAGCAGGGGCAGCATGCATGGATGCCTCTGAGGCTGCTTAATCGCACCATTATGCCGAAATTATGAGCAACAGCATGGCCATGACAGAGTGACAGAATGAAGCTAGATAGCATGTAAAACATCCAATAATTGACCCTGACACTATAGGGGACGGCATGCAGAGGCAGAGGCAGCGGCAGCAGGCTAGAGAGTGGCATGGCGACATACCCTAATTGGACTCAGGCTTCAAACCAATGGGTGTCAGAGAGGAACCAAAGGAGGTGAGCAAGAAGCGCTCAAATAATATCGGTACATGATAAAAGTTTGCCAGTATATTTTGTGGATTACACAGCAGGGTGGCGACAAAGTTAACATGGAAGCCATGAAAACAACCCAAAATTCTGCCTGACACAGCTCGTTTGATAAGGGGACCATGTATGCTTACAGTTCATGCCAGTCGCTGCACTGGCTGCCAGTCTCCTTTCGAATACAGTTTAAAATAATAATAACCCTCATCCATAAAGCTCTGTATAATGCTGCACCCCCCTACCTCTCCTCTCTTATCTCAGTCTATCGCCCAACCCGTGCCCTTAGATCCGCCAGTGATCTTAGATTAACCTCTACCCTAGTGCGGACCTCCCACTCGCGTCTCCAAGACTTCTCTAGAGCTGCACCAATTCTATGGAATGCTCTGCCCTGGACTATCAGACTAATACCTAACCTCCAAAGTTTCAAACGTGCTCTTAAAACCCATTTCTTTAGGCAAGCCTATAACACTCATTAACTGCATGAAGTTTTAACTCTTCTACTAACCCGTCCTGTGTCGTCCTCCCATCTGTTATCCAGCAACCAACAGGCACCAGACTTCTCTGCAGTCCCATTCACCCTGGACCTGGTATATAAGATGACGGCTGAGTGGTTCAAGCGACAGCAATTCCATTTATTATATTTTTTTCTATTCCCTAAGAAGAATGGCTTGACCATTAAATATTCTTTTACCTCGTGTTACCCCATCATCTTCATAAACCGTAAGCTCTGGCGAGCAGGGACCTCACTCCTGTTGTTCCATACAAATGTTGTGCTCTGTTACATTACATTTGTATTTGTTTCCTATGATTTGTAAAGCGCTACAGAATATGATGACGCTATATAAATAAAGATTATTATTATTATTATTATGGAGGCAGTGAACTAGTAGTAGATTAAAGGTGCTGCAACTATGTTAGTTGGATCTTGGGATGGAGCTGGCGCTCTGCAGCCAGGCGAGCTTTTGCCAATCCAAGCCCCTGTCTCTAGGCTACTCCCCAAACAGCACTTCTAAGAACCTTTTGTATAAGATCAAGTGTAGTAGCGTTCTTATAAGTTTAGGATATGGCGGGTGAGGGGAATGTAAACAGATGCGCAAGAAGCGCTGAAATAATATCCCTAAATGGTAAAAGTTTGCAAGTATATTTTGTGGATTACACAGCAGGGTGGCGACAAAGTTAACAACTTTGATGTGGAATGCCCTGTAATAGCTCTTGGGCGGTGTGCCTTTTATCGCCTAGGCTCAGCAGTTTCAGCACCGCCTGCTGTCGCTTAGCGACGGCACTGCTGCTGTGCCTAGAGCTACCGACTGATGGCGCCATGCCCACGGATGGTAATTCAGAGGAGGAGGAGGTGGAGGAGGGGTGGGAGGAGGTATAGTAGGCCTTTGAGACCTGGACCGAGGTAGGCCCCGCAATTCTCTGCGTCGGCAGTATATGACCAGCCCCAGGGTCAGACTCGGTCCCAGCCTGCACCAAGTTAAGTGTAGTAGCGTTCTTATAAGTTTGGGATATGGCGGGTGAGGGGAATGTAAACAGATGCGCAAGAAGCGCATGATGCGCATGGAGCTGGCGCTCCGCTGCCAGGCGAGCTTTCGCCAATTCAAGCCCCTGTCTCTAGGCTACTCCCCAAACAGCACTTCTAAGAACCTTTTGTATAAGATCAAGTGTAGTAGCGTTCTTATAAGTTTAGGATATGCCGGGTGAGGGGAATGTAAACAGATGCGCAAGAAGCGCATGATGCGCATGGAGCTGGCGCTCCGCTGCCAGGCGAGCTTTCGCCAATTCAAGCCCCTGTCTCTAGGCTACTCCCCAAACAGCACTTCTAAGAACCTTTTGTATAAGATCAAGTGTAGTAGCGTTCTTATAAGTTTAGGATATGCCGGGTGAGGGGAATGTAAACAGATGCGCAAGAAGCGCATGATGCGCATGGAGCTGGCGCTCCGCTGCCAGGCGAGCTTTCGCCAATTCAAGCCCCTGTCTCTAGACTACTCCCCAAACAGCACTTCTAAGAACCTTTTGTATAAGATCAAGTGTAGTAGCGTTCTTATAAGTTTAGGATATGCCGGGTGAGGGGAATGTAAACAGATGCGCAAGAAGCGCTGAAATAATATCCCTAAATGGTAAAAGTTTGCCAGTATATTTTGTGGATAACACAGCAGGGTGGCGACAAAGTTAACAACTTTGATGTGGAATCCATGAAAACAACCCAAATTTCTGCCTGACACACCTCGTTTGATAAAGGGACGATGTATGGAGGCAGCTATATGGACGACTTTTGGAGGTAGCAATGGAGACAACGTGTGGAGGCTGCTATGGAGACAATTTAATTTGGATAGTGCCTGTATGTGGCAGTCCCAAACATTTTTCAAACCAGAGGAGCAGGTAGGTGGCCCTCCAGTAAAATGGAATAGATTGAGTGCCTGTATGTGGCAGTCCCAAAAATGTTTCAAACCAGAGGAGCAGGTAGGTGGCCCTGCAGTAAAATGGAATAGATTGAGTGCCTGTATGTGGCAGTCCCAAAAATTGTTCAAACCAGAGGAGCAGGTAGGTGGCCCTCCAGTAAAATGGAATAGATTGAGTGCCTGTATGTGGCAGTCACAAAAATGTTTCAAACCAGAGGAGCAGGTAGGTGGCCCTGCAGTAAAATGGAATAGATTGAGTGCCTGTATGTGGCACTCACAAAAATTGTTTCAAACAGAGGACCGGGTAGGTGGCCCTCCAGAAAAATTAAATGCATGAAGTACTATAGCAAGAGCCAGTGGGCCCTGTCAAAAAATAGCCATTTTCCTCTGCTTTACTGTACAAAGAGGAGGAGAAGGAGGAAAATGAGGAGGAGGAGGAGTGGATCAATTATTCAGGTTGAGCTTCCTTCACCTGGTGGAGATTGGAAATTCTGAGAAATCCAGCCTTTATTCATTTTAATAAGCGTCAGCCTGTCAGCGCTGTCAGTCGACAGGCGTGTACGCTTATCGGTGATGATGCCACCAGCTGCACTGAAAACCCGCTCGGACAAGACGCTAGCGGCAGGGCAGGCAAGAACCTCCAAGGCGTACAGCGCCAGTTCGTGCCACATGTCCAGCTTTGAAACCCAGTAGTTGTAGGGAGCTGTGTGATCATTTAGGACGATGGTATGGTCAGCTACGTACTCCCTCACCATCTTTCTGTAAAGATCAGCCCTACTCTGCCGAGACTGGGGACAGGTGACAGTGTCTTGCTGGGGTGACATAAAGCTGGCAAAAGCCTTGTAAAGCGTACCCTTGCCAGTGCTGGACAAGCTGCCTGCTCGCCTACTCTCCCTCGCTACTTGTCCCGCAGAACTACACACTCTGCCGCTAGCGCTGTCAGAAGGGAAATACTGTTTCAGCTTGTGCACCAGGGCCTGCTGGTATTCATGCATTCTCACACTCCTTTCCTCTGCAGGGATGAGAGTGGAAAGATTTTGCTTGTACCGTGGGTCCAGGAGAGTGAACACCCAGTAATCGGTGCTGGAATAAATTCTTTGAACGCGAGGGTCACGGGATAGGCAGCCTAGCATGAAATCTGCCATATGCGCCAGAGTACCAACGCGTAAGAATTCACTCCCCTCACTGGCCTGACTGTCCATTTCCTCCTCCTCCAACTCCTCCAACTCCTCTTCTTCTGCCCATACACGCTGAACAGTAAAGGACTCAACAATGGTCCCCTCTTGTGTCTCACCAACATTCTCCTCCTCTTCCTCCTCATCCTCCTCCACCTCCACCTCCTCCGATATGCGCTGAGAAACAGACCTGAGGGTGCTTTGGCTATCAACAAGGGAATATTCTTCCCCTGTCTCTTGTGACGAGCGCAAAGCTTCCGACTTCATGCTGACCAGAGAGTTTTTCAACAGGCCAAGCAGCGGGATGGTGAGGCTGATGATGGCGGCATCGCCACTGACCATCTGTGTTGACTCCTCAAAGTTACTCAGCACCTGACAGATATCAGACATCCACGTCCACTCCTCATTGTAGACTTGAGGAAGCTGACTGACCTGACTACCAGTTCTGGTGGAAGTTGACATCTGGCAGTCTACAATCGCTCTGCGCTGCTGGTAAACTCTGGATAACATGGTCAGTGTTGAATTCCACCTCGTGGGCACGTCGCACAACAGTCGGTGAGCGGGCAGTTGGAGGCGGCGCTGCGCTGCCCTGAGAGTGGCAGCATCTGGGCTGGACTTCCTGAAATGCGCACAGATGCGGCGCACCTTCGTGAGCAAATCAGACAGATTGGGGTATGTCTTGAGGAAACGCTGAACTATCAGATTTAACACATGGGCCAGGCATGGCACATGTGTCAGTCTGCCGAGTTGCAGAGCCGCCACCAGGTTACGGCCGTTGTCACACACAACCATTCCCGGCTTGAGGTTCAGCGGTGCCAGCCACAGATCAGTCTGCGCCGTGATGCCCTTTAATAGCTCTTGGGCGGTGTGCCTTTTGTCGCCTAGGCTCAGCAGTTTGAGCACCGCCTGCTGTCGCTTAGCGACGGCACTGCTGCTGTGCCTAGAGCTACCGACTGATGGCGCCGTGCCCACGGATGGTAGTTCGGAGGAGGAGGTGGAGGAGGGGTGGGAGGAGGAGGAGGCATAGTAGGCCTGAAACACCTGGACCGAGGTAGGCCCCGCAATCCTCGGCGTCGGCAGTATATGAGCAGCCCCAGTGTCAGACTCGGTCCCAGCCTCCACCAAGTTAACCCAATGTGCCGTCAGCGATATATAGTGGCCCTGCCCGGCAGCACTCGTCCACGTGTCCGTGGTCAGGTGGACCTTGTCAGAAACGGCGTTGGTCAGGGCACGGATGATGTTGTCTGACACGTGCTGGTGCAGGGCTGGGACGGCACATCGGGAAAAGTAGTGGCGGCTGGGGACCGAATACCGAGGGGCGGCCGCCGCCATGAGGTTGCGAAAGGCCTCGGTCTCTACTAGCCTATAGGGCAGCATCTCCAGGCTAAGCAATCTGGAGATGTGCACATTAAGGGCTTGGGCGTGCGGGTGGGTTGCACTATATTTGCGTTTCCGCTCCAGCGTCTGGGGTATGGAGAGCTGAACGCTGGTGGATGCTGTGGAGGATCGTGGAGGCGACGATGGGGTTTTTGTGGCAGGGTCCTGGGCAGGGGGCTGACTAGCAGCTGACACAGGGGAAGGAGCAGTGGTGTGCACGGCCGGAGGTGAACGGGCTTGTTGCCACTGAGTGGGGTGTTTAGCATTCATATGCCTGCGCATACTGGTGGTAGTTAAGCTAGTAGTGGTGGAACCCCTGCTGAGCCTGGTTTGGCAAATGTTGCACACCACAGTCCGTCGGTCATCCGGTGTTTCCTTAAAGAACCTCCAGACTTCTGAAGATCTAGCCCTCGCCGCAGGAGCCCTCGCCACGGGAGCTTCACTAGTTGACACATTTGGCGCTGATGCACCAGCTCTGGCCCTGCCTCTCCGTCTGGCCCCACCACTGTCTCTTCCAACCTGTTCTGGTCGAGGACTCTCCTCCGTCTCAGAAGCACTGTGTTCACCCGGCCTCTCAACCCAGCTTGGGTCTGTCACCTCATCATCCTCCGATCCCTCAGTCTGCTCCCCCCTCGGACTTCCTGCCCTGACAACAACTTCCCCACTGTCTGACAACCGTGTCTCCTCATCGTCGGACACCTCTTTACACACTTCCACTACGTCAAGAAGGTCATCATCACCCACAGACTGTGACTGTTGGAAAACCTGGGCATCGGAAAATTGCTCAGCAGCAACCGGACAAGTGGTTTGTGACTGTGGGAAGGGTCCAGAAAACAGTTCCTCAGAGTATGCCGGTTCAAATGCCAAATTTTCCTGGGAGGGGGCAGACTGGGGGGGAGGAGGCTGAGGTGCAGGAGCTGGAGGAGTGGCGATTTCGGTGACATGGGTGGACTGCGTGGAAGACTGACTGGTGGTGGACAAATTGCTCGAAGCATTGTCAGCAATCCACGACATCACCTGTTCGCACTGTTCTGGCCTCAACAGTGCTCTACCACGAGTCCCAGTAACTTCAGACATGAACCTAGGGAGTGTAGCTCTGCGGCGTTCCCCTGCTCCCTCATCAGCAGGTGGTGTCTCACCCCGCCCAGGACCACGGCCTCTGACCCCTGCAGTAGTTGGACGCCCACGTCCCCGCCCTCGTCCTCTACCCCTAGCCCTCGGGTTAAACATTTTTAAAATGAGAGTTATAACTTTATTTTTTTTTTTACTTTTTTTTGTTTTTTTTTTTTTTTTTTTTTTTTGTGTTTTTTGTTTTTTTTTGAGTTTTTAAAACCAAACAATGCTATCCTATTGCTATGGCTATTTTCTAGCCAAGTATCAAAGCACACTACTATGCCAGATGAGATGACACTGAGTTAGTGCCTAATTGAAATCCAACCCCTACTAAATTTTCCCACTTCGGTCTTTGCTATGGATATGTGCGTCACTAAGCGCAGAACACAGCGGTCGCAAGTCTCACTACAAATTGCTCAGAATTGGCTAGTACATGCACTGCAGAAAGTACAGCCACCAGCAGATCAACCAGAAATCAAATATATAGAACGCTACTGTATGCGTAAGTAAGCTCTTTGTATTCTCCTATGGCTATTTTCTAGCCAAGTATCAAAGCACACTACTATGCCAGATGAGATGACACTGAGTTAGTGCCTAATTGAAATCCAACCCCTACTAAATTTTCCCACTTCGGTCTTTGCTATGGATATGTGCGTCACTAAGCGCAGAACACAGCGGTCGCAAGTCTCACTACAAATTGCTCAGAATTGGCTAGTACATGCACTGCAGAAAGTACAGCCACCAGCAGATCAACCAGAAATCAAATATATAGAACGCTACTGTATGCGTAAGTAAGCTCTTTGTATTCTCCTATGGCTATTTTCTAGCCAAGTATCAAAGCACACTACTATGCCAGATGAGATGACACTGAGTTAGTGCCTAATTGAAATCCAACCCCTACTAAATTTTCCCACTTCGGTCTTTGCTATGGATATGTGCGTCACTAAGCGCAGAACACAGCGGTCGCAAGTCTCACTACAAATTGCTCAGAATTAGCTAGTACATGCACTGCAGAAAGTACAGCCACCAGCAGATCAACCAGAAATCAAATATATAGAACGCTACTGTATGCGTAAGTAAGCTCTTTGTATTCTCCTATGGCTATTTTCTAGCCAAGTATCAAAGCACACTACTATGCCAGATGAGATGACACTGAGTTAGTGCCTAATTGAAATCCAACCCCTACTAAATTTTCCCACTTCGGTCTTTGCTATGGATATGTGCGTCACTAAGCGCAGAACACAGCGGTCGCAAGTCTCACTACAAATTGCTCAGAATTGGCTAGTACATGCACTGCAGAAAGTACAGCCACCAGCAGATCAACCAGAAATCAAATATATAGAACGCTACTGTATGCGTAAGTAAGCTCTTTGTATTCTCCTATGGCTATTTTCTAGCCAAGTATCAAAGCACACTACTATGCCAGATGAGATGACACTGAGTTAGTGCCTAATTGAAATCCAACCCCTACTAAATTTTCCCACTTCGGTCTTTGCTATGGATATGTGCGTCACTAAGCGCAGAACACAGCGGTCGCAAGTCTCACTACAAATTGCTCAGAATTGGCTAGTACATGCACTGCAGAAAGTACAGCCACCAGCAGATCAACCAGAAATCAAATATATAGAACGCCACTGTATGCGTAAGTAAGCTCTTTGTATTCTCCTATGGCTATTTTCTAGCCAAGTATCAAAGCACACTACTATGCCAGATGAGATGACACTGAGTTAGTGCCTAATTGAAATCCAACCCCTACTAAATTTTCCCACTTCGGTCTTTGCTATGGATATGTGCGTCACTAAGCGCAGAACACAGCGGTCGCAAGTCTCACTACAAATTGCTCAGAATTGGCTAGTACATGCACTGCAGAAAGTACAGCCACCAGCAGATCAACCAGAAATCAAATATATAGAACGCTACTGTATGCGTAAGTAAGCTCTTTGTATTCTCCTATGGCTATTTTCTAGCCAAGTATCAAAGCACACTACTATGCCAGATGAGATGACACTGAGTTAGTGCCTAATTGAAATCCAACCCCTACTAAATTTTCCCACTTCGGTCTTTGCTATGGATATGTGCGTCACTAAGTGCAGAACACAGCGGTCGCAAGTCTCACTACAAATTGCTCAGAATTGGCTAGTACATGCACTGCAGAAAGTACAGCCACCAGCAGATCAACCAGAAATCAAATATATAGAACGCTACTGTATGCGTAAGTAAGCTCTTTGTATTCTCCTATGGCTATTTTCTAGCCAAGTATCAAAGCACACTACTATGCCAGATGAGATGACACTGAGTTAGTGCCTAATTGAAATCCAACCCCTACTAAATTTTCCCACTTCGGTCTTTGCTATGGATATGTGTGCCACTAAGAGCTAAACACAACGGTAGCAAGTCCCCCTGCTAATTCCTCACAAAATGGTACTAGATGCAAATTAAAATAAAAAAAGTAGAACGTTATTGTAGCCCTAAGAAGGGCTGTTGGGTTCTTTGAGAATCACTCCTGCCTAACAGTAAGCTAATAGAACACCCTAACGCTTTCCCTGACCAGCAGCAGCTCTCTCCCTAGCGGCATCCAGACACAGAATGATCCGAGCAGCGCGGGCAGCGGCTAGTCTATCCCAGGGTCACCTGATCTGGCCAGCCAACCACTGCTATCGACGTGTAAGGGTACCACGTCATGCTGGGTGGAGTGCAGAGTCTCCTGGCTTGTGATTGGCTCTGTTTCTGGCCGCCAAAAAGCAAAACGGCGGGAGCTGCCATTTTCTCGAGCGGGCGAAGTATTCGTCCGAGCAACGAGCAGTTTCGAGTACCCTAATGCTCGACCGAGCATCAAGCTCGGACGAGCATGTTCGCTCATCTCTAAATATGACCATGAATTACATTCAGTATGTTAATAAACAACAAGTAGACTAGCAGCAGGTTAATTGCAGCAAGGGCAAAACACACTGAGATGATAAATTAATGTAGTAATAGTTCAAACAAACAGCCATGCATTAATTGCTATCAGCATTACAAATACTCAACAACGCTGAAGATGAGAAGAATTTATCACGCATGAAGCCAACCAGTGGGGGATAGAATGGAAGGTACCGTTGATTAATATCTACTATAATAATGTTACAATAATAAAGAGATACAATCACCAAACAAAGCAGGAAATAACACTCTTTTTGAGTTTTTATACGTGTATACTGCTTTAAGAATTTTTTTTATCTCAAATAAGCTCATTGACAAAAAGCATCTTACAATTGAAAGGGGATGATCACTACTTTATTGGAAGAAAAAACATTTTTGACATTGCAAGAACAAAGTTTAAAGGTATTAAAACATCATTACTGCAACAAAGCCTTAGACAACCTAATTAAGTGCAATACGTACCTCTCTGGGCCATATCACAAAATAGTGCTCTTTAAAATGAATGGCTGAGTTTAGACTTAATTAAAACCAAATTAAAACCTTGATTGCCTCTCAAGAATGTTTCTCTAGAAGATTATTTTACCCCTGATAAATATCTTTTCATAATAACTTACACCAGATACTTACGCCACCATGATAATTTAAACCCCTTCACTTTTGCTACAGAATGTAGACATCCCCCACATCACATTACAAATAATTGTAAATGAAATGGAACTGAAATAATCGTCATCCACAAAGTTATCCACAAATCTGGCCAATGTACTTCAAATGTATACAAACAATATTTCTACCTCTAAAACCCACTTGGGTAATATTTATATCCAAGGAAAATGGGTGGATCTTACAGAGTCATATTGCTTGTGGAAGTACAATGGAGGAGATGTATTAATGTGTCGGTCATTAGACAAGTGCAGAGTAGGACTAGACAGTTCCTCAGATAAATCATTGTCTCTGATGCTGGATGGTTAATCTGATGCAGTATAAGCCTGGTGAGTCTTACTTTGCACCTCCTACTAGTTGGTCTAGTGTGCTGCAGCACAATATTGAATTTTTTGGCACAAAGGCTGAATTTTCTAGGCTAATTCCATGATACCACACCTCTTTTTACCAAAACCACATCCGGTTTTTGGAAAGTCAGAAACTCTTTAAAATGGTCTAATAACATCAATATATGACTTGTACACAGCATTTCAGGTGAAAATTACTCCACTATTCTGGTGTAAACAAACTGAGTTATCTCCCCCTTTGTTTTTAGTTTACACATGCGCCAGTCCATGTCAGAAAAGGTCATTCGCTTTACAGCCTACAACTGAACCTATTCCCCCTAACATAACTCCCTCCAACAGCAAGTAGCCCTATAGGTGCCCGGATTTACTTTATATGAGGTGCAGAAATGACACCCTAAACTTATGCATCTCATCGGGGGTGCAGGAATATGACAATGTAAATGGTGGTCTCATACTTCCCTGATGTCCTGTAAACTATGAATCAAGAATAGGCAAGATTAAGTACCCAGATGACTATTAGAGTATTATTGTTCGATCTTTAACTTGTGCATTGGCATCAGTGGGGGATTAAAGGCCTTTCAACGTGAGCTGCATAAAAGTTGTGGGCCACCATCAGATTCAGGTCACATTGTCATAACCGTAAATGGTCACCGGTAACCATAAAGCTGCATTATGCACTTTCATGGTGCTGTGAGGTCTCACTGCACCATGCCTGAGCAGTGTAGCCATGACAGAAACACATATGTTTGGTAAGTAGGAAGATGTGTTTTTCCAGTTAACCGGGCAAAAGACATTTTGCTACGTACCAAATGCAAGCATTTTGATCAAATCACATATGTGTTCAGGGAGGGTTTTTATTTTGAAATCGCTGATGCGTTTCAAAAATGCAATCCAAGTGCATGTCTCAAAGTATGCTCACAAGGCAAATTTTGGATGAAGTTTTGATTTAGCAATGTAAGCAATGTAATATGATGGCACTTACCCGCATGTAAGAAGAAAAAAAAAACATTGGCCCACATTTATTAACAGTGAGGCAAGCTGTATGAATCGTTCATGAAGATCTGGCTCATCCTGCGGGCACCCATAGCACATAAGCAGAGTGCAGCATTTTTTTTCTGGTGCACTCATTTTAATGGGTGTATGCCACAATTATGTCAGACTTTTGACATAAATGTGGTGCACAGTGCGAATGCTCCATGTAACGCCCTATTAAATGCACATTATTGTGTAGAATACCATACCTGATGAAGGGACCATAGCCATCCCGAAAACTTGCTTGTAGCATCTTATATATCAGTTAGCCATTAAGAGGTATCACGATCTCAAGAAGGTGACTTTATTTGACCTTTGACATTTGATCAAAAGCAACAGGAATTTCTTCAACTTTGCCCATGTATTTATGTGCAGTCTACCCCAGAATACTAATGCATACTGCTTAGTACATGTGGGATATTGTCTCGGTTTCCACCCCTCTCGGCTGAGCTACTCAGTATAGTTACTCAGTATACCAGGAGTGGGTTTGGCCACAGGGAAGGGTAGTACAGTGTATTAAAATGTGTAAAAATAAATCAAATGTGACTCTTCTGAAGATCCCATTCTGCGGTTATCTAGTGACAAATCATTTAAGAGAGGCTAAAATCATAGATGATAGTTCTGTCATATACGAAAAAATGACTGTTGGCGTTGGTTGATGGGTCCAAAAGCAGCGCCTATGACTGCCTTAGGACTGCCTTTGCATATGCTTGATAATGGCTCTATGGATGAGCTGAAACGTTGCACCTTATTTTGCCATGGGTGAATAAAGATCACCTTTATACTTACTGGAGTGCTGACTAACATCAATGTATCTACATAGGTGGGTACATTACATCTCTCATATGTATGTATAGATATATGTAGAAATTCTTGTCTTAGTGGTATAACTATTATCCATTTATTCTATACATAAATGCACTACAGTCTCTGGCTACAAGTTATATACTATTACATATGGTCCCCTACTTAAGAACACCCGACTTACAGACGTCCCCTAGTTACAAACGGACCTCTGGATGTTGGTAATTTACTGTACTTTAGACTTAGATTTACGCTTTATTGTTAATCCTGGTTCCTATGTCAATCCAACATTTTTAAAATACAATTGTCACATAGACCAAAAAAAATTTTGTCCGGGATTACAATTATAAAATATACAGTTCCAACTTACATATAAATTCAACTTAAGAACAAACCTACAGAACCTCTCTTGTACATAACACAGTAAGGAAGTCTCTCTCAGCCATACCTGTTCTAACTAACAATGAGAGTTTTTTTTATAAAGGACAAATTCTGTCAGACTCCAAGTGGAATGATAGCTTACTCGAAATGAAAAGACTCTGCTGAGACACACAGAGATAAGAGGAGTAATCACCTGCCCCAGATTCACTTTTACTTGTCATATTATAATATGTATCCTCTTTGTTTTCCCATGAAAATGACTTTTGTATTGTCTTGGAAATATAAGTCCCGTTTTAACAAAAAAAAAAGCCAAAACACTAAACTGCTACTTACAGTGTTAAACAGATATTTATTTTTTTACATTTATCACCTATGGTTGCCTGAAATGGTTGCAGTGCTTTAGGGAACAGTGCTGATTCCTCTTTAAAAGCCAGTAAAGTCCCCTCCATTGATCATGCATTCTGGTTGAAGCAAAGTTATACTTAAAGGGATTCTGTCACCTCTGCAGGCTCCAAACTGCATTGTCCTAGGCAAAATATGACTCTTATATTGCAAAAAAAAAAAAGTCAAGCTCACCAGTATTTCAGGGGCAATTTTTGTGGAGGTATGTGCTGTAGATCCCTCCTCAGACCGGTGTAAGCAGTACAAGAAAATAGAAGACCCATCACCAAAACACTCCAGTTATTTAAAAAGTTTTGTCTTCAGATTTTATTACACCATAAAAATTCACAATTGATCTATGAAATATCCAGCACAGTTACAGTATACAGATAACATCATATCAACTACGCGTCTCATGTATTTATCTTGGCTTAAAGGAAATCTAGCACTTAAAAATATTGTAGTAGGCCAAGCACAATCACATTTAGCAGTGTGCAAGCTGCTTTATCCATAAAACGATGGGAATTCTGAAAAAAAATCTTTTTCTAATTTATGCAAAATGGCCCCGGACGCTCCTGTGCACAGAAAACCCAGCACTCTTCATCTAATAATTTGTTCCTGCTAATTTTATATACTGCCCCCTCTCTCAGTATCAGCAGTTTCCAAGAGCCAGTGATAACACCCAGCTGTTGTGAACGTTCACATATGTGCAATCGGCTGCACCCCTCTCCTACAGTGCTAGCCCATATGCCTTTTGTGGGAGGGAAGGCATTAGGTTAGCTGACCTTGCATGAGCAGGTGTCCCCGATACCCGGGTGATGTGACCCGTCTTTCAGGAATGTTTGCGCATGCATGGTCAGCTACCTCAATATGCAGCCTCCTTTGGCTACGAGTGCAAATGCCAGTGGTAGGGAGGGCATTGAGGGAGCCAAGCTGGGTGATGTCACTGGGAGAGAGAGATTCTGAGAGATGGGGCAGGATATAAAATTAGCAAGAGGCATGAATAAATTATTAGAATAAAACTCTGGTTGCCCTGTGTGACATCCATCCCTGCATTAGTGTGCATACTGCTAAATGTGAGTGTGCTTGGTTTACTACATGGTTTTCTAAGTAGTAGATTCCCTTTAATATAACTCTTCACTGCTCATTTCCACATGACTTTGGAGAATATTTTTCTTAAAGGTAAATGGGTAAGATTTCCCATAAAAATTGGGAATACTGGAAATGATATTTTATAACCAACCTGATGGGGGCTAACAGTTAAGTTGAGTAAAATATGGTGAATTTGTCTTTCTAAGTGATTGGTGCTGAGCTGCAATACTAATCCCCACCATACAATGTAAAATCCTAGAATTTGATACCTGTCATTTACATAAAATTTTCCTGAGGAAGTAAACCAACTCCCTTTGACACCATGAGAATTCACCCTAATAAAATTCAAAGTAAACCTATAATTCTGCAGTGTCAGGATTCTGAATTCCCATGCTAAGCCTACAATTAATGATAACAAGTGCCATTTTTAACTCTTTGATTACAGTGCTCAGACAGACTTGACTGTCATTTTCCTATCTAAGCATTTAAGGTTTAGTTTCAGGTAAAGAGCGTGGGTATAGTATTCAGGTTAAAACACTTGATTTCATACAGTCATAAAGTACTCTAAGGTTATTTTTTCCTTGCATTTGCCCTTTATCGGTTTGGTAGCCTGAAGCTTTGCAAATCCTAGCTGATCCTATGTTCTACCCTTCAGCTATGCTGTTGGAAATGGATTCAACAGGGATACCATTACATCACAAGAGCTGCTATTAACTCAACACTCAGAAGATGAGCAGACTACTTTCTACTTTATTTAACATTCAATAAAAGTGTGAAGATGACAAGAAGATCCTAGCAAGCCCATTCCATATTATCACCAATTTAATAGGTTGGAATAGGTTGCAATTGTTTTTTTAGTAACCTGTATCAAAAATAAAAAAATATACATACTGTATTTTTTGGAATAGATAACACACCATACTATAATCCTCTAAAATAGGAAAAAAATATTTTTCACAATTAAGAAATACTGGGGGTCAATTCACGTTTTCCCGACGTGTTACCCGAATATTTCCGATTTGCGACGATTTTCCCTGAATTGCCCCGGGATTTTGGCGCACGCGATGGGATTGTGGCGCATCGGCGCTGGCATGCACGCGACGGAAATTGGGGGGCGTGGCAGAAATAAACCCCGACAGATTCGGAAAAACTGCTTCACTAGGAATAGGCTGGTGAACTTCAGTGCATTCCGGCGGGCTTCGGGGAATTTCAGCGCAGCAGCGCCACCTGGTGGATGTCGGAGGAACTACCTTAGTGAATCCCGGCCGTATGCGAATCCACCGCAGTGAACACGCCACTGGATCGCGAATGGACCGGGTAAGTAAATCTGCCCCACTGTGTTTAACATAAGCACACTCAAAGCTCTACGACATCATTCACACACACATATACCTGCTATATATACTCACTCAGGTATGCTACAAATATTCACTCATATGAGCACACTCAACTGCTATACACACAACACAAACACACTATATATATATATATATATATATATATATATATATATATATATATATACATGCATATATTACAGTAAATTTCCCTATATAGGTCATCAATATCACTAGCCACTGGTAGAGTTTATTGGGAGATCTTCCAAGACCCTAGCCCCAATAAAGAAAACAAATCTTCCTCTATTCACTGTATTCATAATGTTCATTAAGTTCTATGTAGCCTGGTAAGAAGCAGTCAAAGTGATTATAAACCTTTTCTGTCCATTCTTATGGGGCCCCAGCTTTTTAGTGATAACTTCAAGAACAGGAAGTTTCAGTGCCATGGGTTTAGAAATAAGACTCAATGAACTTAAAATAAAAAGGACTAAACCATGACTTCCACTTTGACCCCATAGGTAGCTGCACCTGATACTGGTAAAAAATTTTTATATTATTGTAAGTTAAAGGGATACTTAGGGAATATGAATGTCTGACACAAAAACCCATAAAACCTAAATAAATGAATACAACAAAACTCTATCTCATTAATCCCAAAATGAAGCTTAAATAGTTTATGCAAAATTGTATGGGCTTTCTAAAGTAGGCAGAGTTATATCCAAGATGGCCACTACAGCATACTACAACTCCCATGATTTCTCAGTAACAACTACTCCTTCTGAGGTTCTTCTCCCTGTGATGATATAACAGACTGTCTCTGTTCAGATGTGTGTATAACTGCCATCAATGCACATTGCCCCACTGAGAGGGAGTCTCAACACAATACTGTAAGTACTGGATGTGTCCCATACTACATTGGTGACCCATGTGCCAGGGTGTGATACACTCCCCAATATCAGTATGACCTGCCATGTGCTGATTGCCTCCATGTACATCATCATCCAGTCCTCCCATGTAAAAATCATCTCGCCTCCACACCATAAAGTTCCATGTTAAAAAACACACTCTCCTCTGTTTAAAGAATCTATTGGGTCTTTGGCACAGCTTCTTTCTTCCACAAACAAGCCAACATCTGGCTATTGTTTGTGCTGTAGAAAACTTAAAGGGGTATTCCCATCTGGACATTTAAATTAAATTTAATTCATTTGCCATATGTAAACATTTCTTCAATTGGATGTTATTCAAAAAAAATATTCCTGTGTGAAGATAATTTCTCATAAACGTCGCCATGGTGTCCCTTAGAAATGAGATAGCTTCCTCGGATACGACCACCTCACATTTTGGCAGTGGTGGCCAGATATGCGCTATTGAGTCCTGCCTCACCACCTGGATTCAGTAATCATTACCACAGGATGGCTGTGGGACATGGAGTAACTCCCAGACATTTCATATACAAAAACTTTTAGTTTCTATGTGCAATCCCTCCAGCAGAGGTGGCCGTCTCTAGGGACACAGTCTTGTTTCTAAGGGACCATATCACTACATTTATGAGAAATTTTTTTAATGACATCTAATTAAAGTAATGTTTATATATGGCAGATTAATGAATCTGGATGTGAATGCCCAGACAAGAATACCCCTTTAATGTAGCTGAGCTACCATAGTATGTATTTCCTGTTTATGGAAGGAAGCGGATGTGTTTTTGAAATCCAAGATAACCCTTTTAGATCCACCAAGAGGCAAGTTAAAAATATTAACCTGCCCATCATACTGTGCAACATATAATCCTTCAACATAGTCCCATGAAAATGGCTTCCTTTCATCCTCCTTACATGCAGTCCCATGTAAATCCACCCCTCCTGTCCCTCCAGCCTCCTTACATGCAGTTTCATATAAAAAAAAGTCCCAACCTCCGAACATTTTTTTGGTATGGGGAGCAAAATTTTTAAATGACAACTATTTACATATTAGCTTATAAAGACCCATTTGAATATTAATTCCTTGAATGCCCCTTTAAGGTATAATATATAGTTTAAGGTATGCCATAGGCTACAGATAGATCACACTCTGATAACTCCAGAGAATTATTCTTCTATACCTCCTGTGACATATTTGTTAATGGAGACAGGATCATTTTTTATTTTGATAACAGTTAACAACAGCTAGGAACTGTCAAAAAGGCTCCCATGCGTGACACATTTCTCTTTCATATTGTGACAGCTCTATTAACATGTCTCATCACCAAGGCTACACCTTACCCAATCCTTAATAAGATGGCAATCAGAATATTTTAGAATTGCCCATCATTGATATGTTTGTTGTGAAATCATAAAAACTGAAGAATTCTTCCTATTGCAACAAGTAATAGTCCACTTGAGTATCACACAATGAGCTGCAAATGATTTACAGTACTATATATTTATAATCAACAGTAGATGTCATCTGCCAGCATACCTATGCAAATAATCGTTAAAATTCCTGGTAATATTGCGTAGCTAGAAATTTGGTATAGTAAATATCAAAAAATATATATGACTTATTTAGACAAACACAGAGCTATATAAAAATATGGACACAAAACAACAAAATTAAGAACAAAGGTAAAAGTTATAGGTATTAGTAATCAATTATGTATGGATTAATAATTTTATAAATAATGTAACATGGACAGTACACATATTGGGTCTAAAATTAAATCATAATCCATAAATAATACAAAACAAATAGCACAATAAGGGCTTAGTCACACAAATGAAATGGGGACCATTATCCGGCTTCATATAGGAAAGATATACTATATTTTGCAGTGTTTCACCGTACCAGCACTTCTCTATGGAGAGGGGAGGGGTGAGAAGCTGACGTGTGCTCGCCCAGTCGTCTGAGTGTACCCTAAGAAAGAAGGTCACCCAACCAGCAGTCATGGTACTAGTAACATTACAGTTACATAAATGCATGAAATAATGAACAGATGAAGAGAACAGAACTGCCTGACTTTTACATAAGTTGTGCACTCAAAATAGTTTTTCTCTTTTTAATGTCTATGTTTTTTTAACTTTTTCTATGTCGTTTTTTCTGGATTGATTATAAAGATTCTGAAATTGGTATAATTACCCCCCTGTGCTCTTCTCCATTTATAAACTGAAATACAGTATAGTTTTGACTTCTAAATAAAAAAAATAAAATAAAAATTACTGAGCCCAACGGCGTGGGTGCAGGCAATAACCCAAGTCATGGAGTTAGTATCAGGTTTGGCATATAAGGTAGCTCACACAATTTGGCAATGAAGGAATATATTGATTTATTAAATGTTAATCTTGGCACTGCGGCAGTAATTGCTCTATAATCTTTTTGCTCAGTGAAATATTTTGTCTGATATCTTGCAGAGAGATTATTAAGGTTATTTGTTTCAAGTCTAATGGTATTTTCTGTAAAATGTGGCCGATTACAAAGAAAACGCTGTCTGCTTAAAGGAAATCTACCATCAAAATCAAGCATGATAAACCATACTCATAGATCCAAGCACCATGGCAATCTTCTTATATCTTTGGATATCTTGTCTACCTGATTGAGCAGATCTCATTGGATCAACATCTAAGCAATGACCGCATCAAGAAGTGGTTAGATCCCCATATGGGGCCTCCCTTTAATAATTAATACCAATAGAATGACCCAATTCTACCATGAAAAATCCCTATCAACTCGTACTAATAATACCAATGTAAGCATACAGAATCAAAAATTAAATAGGATCATAATACCAATTCCATAAAAATACATCAATCTTTATTTATGAATACCAAGGCAATCAATAAACATTAAAACATATAAATCTAAAAACCACAAGAACAGAACGTGTGGTGGTGGTCAATTCATCAAATGTATACAGGCATATTATAAGTACAAAAACTCAATGGTACTAATGACACCGGTACACAGTGTCAAACCTCCTTGCCAAAGCAACGATTAACCCTAACGCAGGGTTTTTTCGCTCATTTCTCGCTCTCCACCTTCAAAAACCCATAACTTTTTCATTTTTACATGTACAAACCTGTGTGAGGGCTTATTTTGTGCGTAACAAATTTTTACTTTCCCGTAATGTTATTTATTTTAACATGCCGTGTACTGCGAAGCTGAAAAAAAATTCCAAATGTGGAAAAATTGTTCTTGTGGGCTCAGTTTTTACGACTTTCACTCTTCGCTCCAAATAACATACCTACTTTATTTTTTGGTTCGGTCCGATCGCGGTGATACCAAATTTATATAGGTTTTATTGTGTTTTAATACTGTTTCAAAAATTAAACAAATGTGTGCAAAAAAGAAAAAGAAAAAAAGAAATTTTTTTTTTCTGAAGCTAATAACTTTTTCATACTTTGGCGCACGGAGCTGTGTCAGGTGTCATTTTTTGCGAAATGAGCCGACGTTTGCATTGCTACCATTTTGAGGTCTGTGCAATATTTTGATCATTTTTTATTCCATTTTTTATTTGATGTAAAAATGTGTAAAAGTCGCATTTCGGACGTTTGGGCGCCATTTCCCGTCTCGGAGGTCACCGCCCGCTGTAACCGTTTTTATATTTTGATAGATTGGGCATTTTGGGACGTGGCGATACCTAATATGTCTGTGATTTTTACTGTTTATTATGTTTTATATCAGTTCTAGCAAAAGGGGAGTGATTTGAGTTTTTAATATTTTATTAATTTTTTTTATTTTTTAAACTTTTTTTTTATTTTATTTTTTTAGATTGTTATGGCGAGCTTACCCATATTGCGATCATTGCCCAGGATAGCAGCAACCCCGACGCGTGTTTCGGCTGATAGAACACCCCCAGAAAAAGGCTGTTCTATCAGCCGAAACGCGCGTCGGGGTTGCTGCTATCCTGGGCAACTAACAATCTATGTGCATTGATTTTTAGATTACCAAATTTATTATCTTTTATGCTTCCCATTATGATTGTTTCTATACCTGCATTTGGCCACTGATGCTCTTACATATTAGTTACCTAGGTGTATGGATCGGTTGCCTGTGATGCAACTCTTGCTTGTGTCCCCCCTCATAGTGGGTTCACTTTTAAACCATTTTTAAACCCAATAAAATTTACAATCTTTTACTACTGATCACGTTTTTCTGCTGTTCATGTTGGTTTTTTCACCCCTCCTCTTTGAGGGTTGAAAGATAGGTACTGATACTTTTTGATCCTGTATACTTACATTGATCTGCATTGATACAGACAAAATTGATCTGCAGCTGGGACAGATCAATGCTGGGACAGCATTTACATGTTTGATCATCTATATTTTCTAACAAATAAAGTAAAAGTTAAGTTTTATACATTAATAAGGTCTATTCCACACTTTTGGGGCTTTGTGCATATGTAACTTAAAGTTGAGAGAGATTGTCTTTTGAAAGTACATATTGGATCCATTTAGATTTAAAAAGGAAAAAGAATCTTTATAGTTTAAGGATCACATATTTGTGCTAGTTCAAAAAAGCTGAATACTTTGGAGCTTGATAAATCTGTGCACTTTATACATATAAGTATATTAAAAACACATTTTCTTTTAACATTCAGAAGCTGTTGCTTTCTCGCTGTTTAAAAGGATTGTTAAGTGCCCTCTCCCCATATGGTGCAGAGTGATGGGAGTAAGCATGGGAGTTCCACACTTGTGAAGCATAGTGGTAGTCATACTTTTATTAGTACGTTTCTAGCATATTGCACCTAATCCTCTATTCAGAGGAGACAAATGCTTCTCTTCTAAGTACCGCATGTGTCTGCTACTCGGCAAGGCAATGGACATTCGTAGTTCATTTCTTAGCAGCACAGAAAGTAGCCTGGAGGGAAATTGTTCTGACTGCTGACTGCAAGTGAACGCAGTTGTTTTTCACTGCTCAAGTGATCAACAATTCTAGAAGTCTTAACTGCAAACTGGAAACCAGCATCTTTTGGAAACTGCGGATCACAGAGAAATTATTATGCATAAATTATAGCCAAGAGCAAAAATGCTTTCTCTACTTTGGAAATACTACAAACTGCATAGCTACCTTTTTAATTCCAAAAAGTTCCATTTAACATCAGAATATATTCCTACTCCGAGAAGGGCCAACCATAGCCTTGTGCATTGAATGTGGTTGTGTCCTGTGACACCCCCCCCCCCCCCGTGAATCTAAGCTGGTCACCTTTCTTTGAGTCCAATCCATTAGATGAAGATACAATTGAATATAGTAGCAAAGTCTGCGCTACTACATTGGATACATAGTAGCGTTACTGAGTGTCATCTGCAGTTCAGATATTGTAGGCTAAACATTGAATGTAATTTTCCATAAAAGTAGCATAGCTACTGTTCAGATAGGCTTATCATACTTTTCCTGAATAATGTAATTGTCAAACATGAAGCAAATGGGCAACAAATCAAAATCTGTAACAGGGTCAATACCTATCATGTACAATAAATAATACTGGCTAATGTGTGCCTACTACCATATACTGCCAGCAGCATTTCCCCTATATACATCTGAGTTATCATGAAGAACTAAATTTTTTTCCCTCGGTTTTACTTTTCAGAGATGGAGATAGATGTAGACATTTTGTTAAATGATTTTAGTGATTTCCAGGATTTCGCCACAATTGCTATACAAAGAAGTGAATAAGATTTCATAAAACTAGAATTTGGCTTTGATATACAAACATGCTACAAAACTGAATATCCTTTTCATATCACTCTATCTTCCAAGTCACAGAAAGTATCTACTGTATGTTCAAACTGTCCAGATCTGTTTACCATTGGGACAAACATGGTCCTCAGCTCCTACTATTCATGTGTGATGTAAACCTGCGTGGCATGTAACGTGTGGAATGTATTGCGGTCTTGTTAACCTGTACAGTCCTCAAACTGTTTGTTTGCAACTAAGGAACTAGCAACATGTAAGAGGCCTTTTGTAGTGTATGTATGTAACTGTAAGTTACACCTGTCAATGTGTGTAACAACTGCCAAAACACCTTGTACAACACAATTACCCCCCAGGGGAACAATAAAGTACTAGTACTATCATATTGTATCGTAAAGGCTATTTCTACAAATATACAATGTTAGGACATTTTATCCCTAGGAATCAGTGTGAAATCTCTAACAAGGAGTAGCTATTTGCATCCATGTTCTTAAAAAGAAAGGAAAGAAGACAATTTAAAAAAAAAAGACAGCAGACTTCATTGTATTTTCTTTACATGCAAAGCAAGCGGTGATTGTAATTGTTTTGTCACGAGCTATTGCTTGTCTACAATTTGTGTGCATTCTACACCATACAACCACTATTGATTGCTTCATTTCAAATGGAAGCTCTAATTGCAATACACTTCTGCATCATTTGACATTCATTTACAATACAGTAAGTTCATAATGAGCATTGCATTGTGCCTTCTATGCCAATACCACCTAGGATGGTATGACTGGCAGGAAGTAGGAATTAATGATAAAAGCTCTGCTGATGATTGCAATTTACACAAAATAAGGCTTTATAGAGCAGTTTCATTTAGTAAAATGGCATAAATCAGTGGATTTCTCTTTGCAACGGTGGTTTATCAAAGTGGCAAATGTATTTATGTTGGAGAACACATCAGTAAAATAAAATCTATTATAGATTATATGGCTAACACATCCAAGTCAAAATCATATATATAGTTTATGATGCAGATTTGATGCATTTATTCAGAAGTGAATATCCCTTTAAGTTACTTAAAAAAATTCCATTAAAAAGTACTGCAACAAAAACAGGGCTATAGCTTCTGGGGTTAGGGGGCATACAGCCAGGCCAATTTATCATGTCTTGTATGCCAAATTTCTAGTGAAGAAGACATGAACATAATCCAAACATTTTGATTTATACCATGTTTGCGCCAAAAAAATGTGACATTTTGCCATTTCAAGACAGGCTACTGACTGGCACAATAGACCTACTGATATTCCCTACTTAATTATTTTGTTCCATCTCATGCCAGCGGGGAAAATGATATTGCAGGTCCATTGTTCGCATATTGCCGCTGAAATATTCAGTTTATTGCAATTACCGGGCTGCAAATAAGTATTTCATTGATCCTATATTAAAGCGGAATAATTAAAAAACAATTTGGTCATTTATTCCTCAACATATGTAACAACATTGAGACTGCACTGGAGTCACATTTTTACCAGAATAATTTGCTGAGACTTCTATGCGAACATAAATGTCTAGGAAGGATCTTGAGATAGCTCATTAGACTTGACATCATGACATGTTTCTCATGTAGCACCTTGATAATCAAACACCTTGGTAATCAAACTGTTGAACCAGCTAACACTATTTTTCAGTAAGTTGCAGGATTGCCTTCTAATTACTGATAGATTTCAGCTGGCGTCATGGCTTTCCATGGCTTTTTGCACATTTCTGTCTTCATGTGATCAATCATTTTTCATTAATACACATACATTTTTTATGTTCATCTATGGTCTGATTTGGCATTGTGAATTGATGGGTTTTTACCAACATCTGTCAGAATTTTATATTAATAGCCCCTATTGCATGAAAATGTCTTCAATACTTATTGGACCTTCTGTCAAAACTACAGGCTTTCAGTGTTCGTAACTAGAGAAGAGAATACCTGATGTTCACGTTTGTCCATTGCAACCTGGAAATATTGGTGTTTTGGTGGCCGAACAGCCAATGTGGGGAGAGACCTGGCCAAAGCTAGGGTCATCAATTTGCCGGATTGGCTGTTCAGCCTCCAATCCAGCAATGTGCCCAGTTTGCATGGCCAACCTCAAATGTCGGATTCACTCATCTCTAGTCCTCAAATATTACTGAACATTGTATATCAGAGAAACAAATTTTGATTTTTTTTTTTTAATGGAGTTAAGCTAAACACACTGAGGGAAAAATATCATTAGGCGGCTCCTTATGACAGTTCTATGTCTGTCTTTGGAGTTCCGCTGTCATCAGATTCATTAAAGTGGCTTTGGCCCTTGATAAATCTACTGAAAGTCTCAAAAACCAGGCATACATTTTCACAAAAACTTGCTCCTAAGCAGAAAGTCACAAATCATGAGTTCAGTCTAATTGTAAAGTTTATACAAATAATGAATTTTGTGCAAGCAGGGTCTATGCAAAACAAAACTATGCCAAAACAATGCCAAACATAGGCACTTCTAAAATTTCCAAAAGTTTATTGGAAGGCATAAACATTAAGCAAACAAGAACACAAACTCCCCCGTTCACCGAAAAAAAATGTAATAGTGTGCAGATTTTAGTGGGGCCACCAAGAGACCAATAAAACAGTTATTGGCTTGATTCCAAGTGATTAAAATGATGTCATGTGTGTAAATATGTAGCTCCATTATACAGAATCTCATGTACTTTGTCTTTACATTACAGGCTTTCAGAGCAGAAATAGCACCGATAAAAAATAATGTAAATCAAGTGAATGATCTTGCACACCAGTTCAAAGCAACAGATATCCAGTTATCTCCTTATAATGTCAGCCGCCTAGAAGAGCTAAACACAAGGTGGAAGCTTCTACAGGTAAAGATTTTTTGTGTATGGGGATCCAATGTGTATTGATTTTTTTGTTGTGGTTGAACATTTTTCTTAATGGTGTTTTCATTGGTTATCTGACCTTTTCATGGGCTTGGATAATACATTTATCCTTCTACAGTTGCTAATCATTCATGGAAGCCATAAGCATATACTGGAACAAAAGGAGAATTGGTTTAAATGTGTAGAACATATTACATGCATCGCATGTTTTTCAATGCATGACACATTTTTTGTCTACCTTGTGTAAACAGGGGGTATCTCTCACAATACAGAAAGATCACTGATTTTAATGGGCATCATTCAATACATTTTTTCTTGGAGCTAGCAAGAATATTGAACGTTTGCTTTCATAGGATCAGTGCCTACTGCTGCAGATACCAGCAACGATAAAAACTGTAATTTCATGCAATAGCATTGTGGAAAGCAAATTGTGGAAAGGAATTGTCATTCCAACATCTGCCTGATATTTTCCAATCAATCTTAATTCAATTAATTCAATTATCTTAATATTGTAACATTCAACCACTGTTATTGAAACTGTCACCTGTTATGTCAGATACCTTGACAATGTGCTGGAATTTTCTTTTATGTCCCTTTATAGCTGACCACAGGCTTCTTGGCATTATACATGTTATAAATATAGATGAAACTGTGGTTTTATGTGCCACCTGAATGATGGGAGAGAAAAAAATCTATCATACAAATGGGCAGAGTGGCTTTAATCCATGAGGGGGCCTAATACATACATTAACATAATGGGACCTCATACCCTTCTAAAACACAAAAGGTTTCTTTATTTAAAAAGAGAGAATTTTTTATGACAGGCATGATATTCCTATTGTTTCTTGATCATAATTAGGTTCCTTGGCAGTTCTTGAACTCAAAAGCTTTGTCACTGTATTCAGGTTCAGAACTTTCAACTCAAGTCAAGGCATTACATTGTATTTTTATGTCACTTTACAAAGGGCATCATTAGATTCTTTCAATCTATAAACTTAAAGTTAAAGATTTCTAGTTCTTTGCCAGAGCACCAAGGTATAACAGTGTTTTATCTTTCCGGGCTTCCAGATTCTATAGCTGTCTGTGATTCACTTTTAAACTATTATTAAAAGGTCGGGTTATTTGTTATTTTTGGATATGTGATGAATCTGAATTATATTCAGATTCTTCTATCTGTCTTTGAAATGTCTTGAATTGAGTTTTCTTCCGGTGCCCTCAGTTTAACGGACGTCCACCACGATTACGTCGGATTTCCGACATGCATGTTTCCTACAGATTCAGCGCCCAGTCACTACAGTCAAGGCCTATAATAACAGTAAACCATTGTTGTAAAATAGGCAGAGCTATATGTTACCGGCTCTGTCCTCCAGTGTGTAGCAGGGCTTCCAGCAGCAATGCAATAATCTCTTCAATGGGAAAGGCGCTTTCCGCACCTCTACCTATTACATATTAATGATCTTTCCCAGTATGTAGATGCTTGAAAACCCTTTAAAATTCAGCACTCATCTCTCATGAAGTCATCTTTATATACAAAGTATTGAAAATTTTCCCTTTTAGTGCAAAGTTAGTTTGGTATTTAACTGCTGCTTTCTATTTATAACTAGCGTCTGTACTCAATTTTTCACCTAGGAAGATGACATTGCTCCTAATTAGGATTCATTTACCGACTGGAAATATTTCAGTAGATTTTATTGGTTTGTTTTGCAGTAATGATGTTACAATGTACATTACCTTTGCTCTGTTTGTGTTTATTTTATGCCCTGTTGTTTTGTTAAATGAAATGACACAAATTTTCTCTGTGTGTGATCCACCTCCAATACTTTGCATCAGTATTCCAGACATGATTACAAGGGCTCTGATTAAGTTCACAAAAAGCTACTTTATTTCTTTTATCAAGTTTATAAGTTTTACTGGGTTTAAAAGCCAACAATTTATAGAAACATAAAAAGTCTACATTTTCATAAGTTATTAAATAACATATTTTACTACGCCTCTGGCCTAGGACATCTAATTTAGTCCCATGACTTTCAATACCACTCCTATGCTGATAACACACAGATCTATATCTCTGGTCCAGATGTCATCTCTTGGCTATCCAGAATTCCAGAGTGTCTATCTACCTTCTTATCTTCCCCTTTTTTTTTTTACATTGACAAAACAGAACTCATAGGGGCACATTTACTAAGAAAATTGCAACCTGCACTATATGTAGTTTGCCTGTGTAGTGTGAAGAGGGCACTCGATTCAGGATTTCTGGGGCCTATTCTTCATGAATCTGGCGCCCCCTGCACTGCTGCGACAGAGTGTGCCACTTTATTTTTGGTGCACCTTTAAAATAGAGCGTGCAACACAGTTCTATCAGATTTTGCATGTTAAATGTACCCGACTGTGCATGGGAACGCCCCCTTCAGTGCAGAAATGGTGTTGCATGAAGAATTGTGCAGATTGCACATACAGGCCCTTACTACAACCTGACACCTCCATCACAAGGACATATCTCGCATCCAAGCCTTCCTTAATCCGGAGTCTACACAATTACTAGTCCATGCCCTCATCACGTCCCACTTGTACTACTGCAAGATTCTTCTCTGTGGTCTTGTTGTATTGAAACGCAATACAAGAGTTGAGAAGAGGAGATTTGCCTAATTAAATCGCTTTTACAAAATGCGTACTTTAACAGAATGTTAATGAATGCATTAACATTGTGTAAACATTTTTTTTTTGTTACTGGTATGTTTACATATGTGTTAACATTGAATTAAAGCGTGTGTTTTCTAAATGCAATGATAACAGCAAAGTTCTCAGACAAATCTCTTCTCATCTGTTGTATTGCATTTTAAATGCTTGCATGAATACCATGTGTGAATGCACCCTAACAATCTTATGCCCCTCCAATCTATCCTTAACTCTGCTGCTCTCACTTTTCCTCTGCCTCTCCTCTCCGTCAGTCTCTCCACTCTACCCGTTGTACAGCGAATTCAATTTAATATTCTAACCATGACTTACAAAGCCATCCACAACATGTCCCGTCCATATATCTCTGAACTCATCAGCCATTACCATCCCACACGTAATCTCTGTTCCTCACAGCACCATCACTCTATTACCATCCGCTCTTCTTACAACCCTAAGACTTCTGCATTGCACCTCCCATACTCTGGAACTCTCTACCAAAATGTGTCAGAATGTCCCAACTTTCCAAACCTTCAAACGTAACCTGAAAACCCACCTGTTCAGGATCGCCTACAATACACAATAACTGCACTGCACTGCTCCCCCACCTTATGTATCCATCTACCCTCCAATATAGAGTGTGAGCCCTCATGGGCAGGGTCCTCCTCCCACTTGTCTCCTGATCACTGTAGTTTTGTATTTGTAATTGCATGTGTGCTTGTCTTTATATAATTTCTGTGAATATTCAATTTATGGCACCATGTCATTAATGATGCTCTATAAATAAATAAAAATACTAAATTAGGCAATAAGTACATAACCAGGCAATATACATTACTTACGTTTAATGTGATAGATTATAAGCTCCTGCCATTGCATAAAAATAAAACTACTATCATACTGCCCATTGTGCACAATTATACAACTAATGCCATAAATACAGAGAGTACAGGACCAATGATTCTAGCACATTGGAATAATGCAATTACTATATATATACCATTAGAACAATGCTCATATCATAAATATATCCCCAAAACATTGCAGGTACTATACATACACCACATGCTTATAAATAAATGTGCATAATAACAGCCGAACCATTAATACAGCTCCAGAACAATTATTGTACCATTTATTCTGCACCAGAATAATGACAGTACCGTAAATAACAGAAACAACCTCAATATATAAACTCTACTGTAAACTATACCAGCAATTAGACTTCTTAGTAAAATATTCTTAACCTTAGTGACATGGCCTGAAAAGGCTCTAGTGACCGAGCATTTTTAGCAAATTTTTAAGGGCCATAACTTTTTTTTGCGTGCTACCTTAAAATTTTTTGCCGTGTTTTTTTTGGGACACATAGAGCTAGTAAATAAGATAATAAAAGTTTAAACATTTTTTTTTTATTTGGGGTTAAAAGTG
This sequence comes from Engystomops pustulosus, assembly GCF_040894005.1. Classification (NCBI taxonomy): domain Eukaryota; kingdom Metazoa; phylum Chordata; class Amphibia; order Anura; family Leptodactylidae; genus Engystomops; species Engystomops pustulosus. The sequence goes on along the minus strand of NC_092412.1, from coordinate 107,807,685 downwards.
GAAAAAAGGCTTCATTTTGTAATTTATAGTACTTTCTTTAAAAATTTTCAAATGAACTCAAAATGAACATTATAAATTAATTCCCTATTTAGTTTTGGTCTTTTTGATATGTAATATGTATAGTCTCGGGAAAACGGGTGACTATGGTGATGCTTTTTGTAGTGTAGTGGGGGATTTTTTTTGTAATATGGGGAAATGTCATTGTATTTTTATGAATATTTATTAATAGTTTTTCTGTGTCTTTTTACAAGTTTTCAAGTTCATCTGTAAGAGCCTCAGTTACAGGGGAAACCACCAGCTGTGACTGGGGATTCTGATCAGATTCTAATTAGACCCAGCAGCTCTGGTTAACCCCTTTATACCCGATGGTCATGTGACCTCCAAGCCTATGGAGTCGGCGGCCATGCTGGCTCCTCTCCTCTATGCATGTGAGGAGCGGAGAATGGAAAAGGGGTAACGAACCGCATCTCCCTTCCCCCTCGGGTCTCCGGGTGCCTCTGACACCTGGAGACCGGGTCCTGCTCCCACAGATAGCGCGGGTGCAGTAGAAAACTGCAGCGACATCTAGACACATCGCTGCAGACTCCAGACCTCCGCCAGCTGATGTCTATCGTCAGCGGGTGAGCAGAGCGGAGTTAAACTATAATTAACTTTTCATGAAATTTGTATTATGGGTATTAATTAATTTTCTCATTGGTAGAGAAGAAGTTAAAGGGAGCATGTCCATAGATTCTCACTCCTCTAACTACTGAAAAAATGAAATACAGATAGGCCTCACATTATATCTACATGTGAATCGCAGATTTACAACAGCTGAACACATGGAGAAGAGTCTGTAGAAGCTTCTTCCGGCCTTAAGCAGCATGATTGATAGGTCTGTCATTATACACAAATAGGAAGAGAACTGTCAATCATTTCTCTGGAAACAAATTGGTAAGAATTTTACCGGTGCACCTTAACATTGGTCTTCAAGTCATTTATTGCTTTGCATATTTTCAGTTGAGTAATTAAAGTCTAGAGATTACTCACCTCCTTAGGCTCCAGCACTGTCTGTATCCCATCATAACCCATGATGTCATGTCCTGCCAGGACCTTGATCTCATATTCATGAATATGATCATAAGGCAGTGGCAGCGTCATTGCTCATGGTCAGAGATCACATGACCCTCCATCTGAAGCCATTTTATGGTCAGCAATGTGTGGCTGATGAGATAAAAGACAGGAGGCTTCACTTCACATATCAAGAAATCAATGCAGAACATTTAATAGATGTATATTGGTAAATTACCTAATATTCTTCTCCCCGTACTTACACACACATTACAAAAAACATCAGGTAAAGTGGCCAATCTCATTAATGTAGGGGAACTTTTTGTTACCTTATTAAGGGTTTTCTTTCATTGCAGTTTATAAGGTAAATAAATGAGCTTTAGCTGTTTAATGTGCCCTACATTTGATATATTCTCATTTATTAAGTAAAGTTTTACAGTAGCTGAAATGAGCCTACCAATTATTTATTGTTACAGCTTTTGTTTGCTTTTATTTTTTTCCAGTTCCTATCTCCCTTGGCTTTCTAAGCAGCATATGTTTTCTATCCACCTGTGTAAAAAAGTAAAATTATTCAGGCATGCTTCACATTGACTAACTTTGAATTGTTTTTGTAAGGCCAGCATAATACCTTTACAAATTAATCCCAAAATCCTGACGCCAAAACTTTAATTCCACAGAACATATGTTTCTTTGTCAGGAGTGTAATCATACCTATGTAAATGAGACAAAGCGGGATATTAAAACTGCAACCTACAACACCTTAACATATTCCTTAGAAAGCTAAAATTATATGGCTTTATCATTATCAACAGACATAATAATAAAACTTTCTAATAGTTTTCCAAATAAAAATAAGGTAGTTTAGTTTATTGGGTTTAAAGTAATTCATTTTATTGTATAGAGCATAGCTTATTTTTTAGTGTATATGCCTACACTGTTTATTACTCTAATTAAAACATACTCCTACATAATTCTTCATTAATTGGCAAAACAGTATGTTCATAATTAACATTGAACTTTCCCATTCTCCTTGGCAGAGCCTCCTCACACTCTGCATGCATTCAGTCTCCATAGTCAAAGTTTGTCATTATTGTACAATTGTTTTTGCAGCTGTTGCCAGCTTGGTCACTACATATTAGAGGGCAGAGGTGTGTCTGTGTTAATCACAGGGTGCCATAGCCTCACAATCATATAACCTTCTCTTTCACCAAAAGAAAATCTACCCAACTCACCCAAGCTGAGTAATGCACTGAAAACTTTTGCAATAAAGAAGTAAAGGTCTTTTTCATAGGTCTAACACTTAATCAGAATCACTAATTGGAAGATACCAATCAATATGCTTAGATTCAGTGCTATGGCAGAAAAATATGCAGACACAACAGTATCGAGAAACTGGGTTGGGCTCAGTGTACAGGATCAGAAGACAGGTTCCAAAACTGGGTCCAAGGTACAGGTTCCGGATCAGGACACAGGGTCTGGAATGGGGTACAGAGAATAGACTCAGATACAGGTTCAGGGTTTCGGATCAGGTTGGGGTCTAGGGTTAAGATCAAGCAGGATACAGGGTTCCTGATAAGGCAGGATATAGATTACAGTTTAAACTGGATTTCAAGGTACTGGCTCAGGTAGAATACATGCCCAGGTACAAGTTTAGGATTTTAGCTTCACCAAAACAGAAACAGGCAGCAGTACAACAGGTCACAGGAGAAAGCATAAGCAGAAACCAGTAAACTAGGGAATAGCCATTGATCTGAGCTCCAGAATAAACCCAACTTTCCAAGAAACTGATACTGCAAGACAGCTGTCAATCAGCCCTGGTTGTGGGTCACCACCTCTGAACTCAGCAGCCATTCAGAGGATTCTGACATTCAGTTGCACTCTACAAAAGTTTTAATCATCCAATGACACATATATCTGAACATGTCAAGAAAATAGGAAAAATAAGGTAAGACACCTCCTTATACACATAATATTGTCCTACACCTGCTGTCCAGTAGACTTCATAGTAGTAGTTGCACCATAAATTTACACGTCCTATAGCACAATAGCACTTAACAGTTTTATAACAGTCTCTGTACTCATAAAATTCAAGATGCAATAAATCTCCAATACAAGTTGATCCAATATAAAAAAAACTACTATTGCAATACAAATCTGTGGGAGCTGACATTTTTTCACAGTGCCACGCACAGATCATATTCTTCATGTTGTCCGTGACTTATTGCTTTTATTTGACAAGTTTTTATTTATTTTTCTATTTAATTGAGCAAAAAGTCTAACTGGTATGAAGCCATCTTGGATGTATAGCAGTTATGTAAATGATATAAAAGTCACTTAGGTTTAGCGGCTGTTAAATATAAAGGAACCTAATAAATGGATCTTTATCAAAACATGTAACTTTGATGTAATCAGAGATGTAGCTTCAAATCCCCTACAGAAACTGAAAGGTAACCAAATTTTACCTCATTAAACTTCTAGCACCCTCTGGAAAGGTATGAAAGGTCTAGAATTCCCCCTTTTATGTTAAATCTGACTCATTTACCAATGAATAAATCACCTCCAAAGTCATAAGAAAAGGAGCTGAGGAGTGTTATTTTTTGCTAAGTATGAGTCACTTTTTGACATTCAAATGTCATGTTAAAGATGAGAATCACATATCTCATTATTGTGGTTCTATCTGCTATAGAACTGGAGATACGGGCAGTTAAAGACATAGTTTGGAATGGGAGCTGCAGATGAAGATTTAATTTAATTTTCTGACCATGTATTTTACAGCTGCTATCTCTTATTTTATAGCACACAGAACCACACCCATGGATTTTAAAAGATTGAATTCTCATCTTTACAATGGCAGCAGAACCATGGTTCTTGCTGATTTAGGGCCCAAGATAGAGGTGTTTTTAACAACATTCCCACTTCATTCTATAAAAATGACTCATCTTTGGCAAAAGTTACTCTTTTCATCTCATTTGCATATGGCTTAATGAAAATATTTTATTAGTAAACACGAGCTTTAAAATTAAAGAGGAAATAATAAAAATAATATTTTATACACTAGCTGGTCTGCTGTTTGTTAGTGGGGTAAACATAGTCTATCTTTCTTCATCACTAGAGTTAGCTACTCCCCTTTACTACCCTTTAGCTCTAAACTAAATATTGCTGTGGTATTCCTTATGCTCCTCTGATCTCACTATTGGTTTCTATAACAACAATGATGGTGTCATTTAGAGTTTACAGACTCTTAAAGTGAACCTGTCATGAAGATTCAGGTCCACAAACCATCAGCTACATTTATTCCAGAGCAGAGATAAAATTATAATAATGTCCATCTGTATACTGAGATATTCAGCGTTACACACTAAAATGATCTTACACTGAAAGGTTTCCCTTTAAATAATGTGGCCCCTAAAGTCTCTTGAAGTATGGAGGTTGTCCACAACTCTTTAAAATGTAGAGATTTTTGGACACTCTTTAATCCAGAAAATACAAACTATACTGTACTAGCTGCGAGCAGTCATTTAGAATGTATGTGGGTTACTTCCAGTGGAAATGTACTGCAATACACAGTGCTATCTGTGCTTATAAATACATTATTCATTTCTAGAGGTCAAAAATTCATTCCTTTTTATTCCATCTAGTATATTGTATAGCCGTGTCACACATGTAGGCAACACAATGCCCACTGTGCTCAATTCCTATTCTGCAGAAGTTGAACTCCAGCTTCTCTTGAATTAATATATTTCAAAAGCAAGAGAGCGAAGACAGATAGTTAAATAAACGAATATATCCAGGTACATATCTCTTTATGACCGCAGGCTACAAAAAAATCTAACAGGTTATAGTCACCCTTTTATTTATTTATGAGATTTCAAAGATAGTCTTATAGTCTTAGAAATACTGGTAAAAAGGTATCTTTCTTCCTGACATTTTCCAGAATTAGTTCTTATTGTTTTGTATGTTTCTGAATAATAATGAAAATGAAAATAATTTAGATTTTGTTTTACATACTTTATAAATGATAGACTACATTAAATGTCATATGACTTTCCTAAAACTTGCTATTTGAAACTGTGAATAACAAAATACATATAATTAAGATTTTAAGATGATTTGATTTTCTTAGAAGGTCCATAAAAGGGCCACCATCATATTCACGTAAGTCATTGAGTAATTTGGCCACTATATCACCAACCATCATCTCTGGTGCTCCCAGAGTCTGCACAGATAGGGGCTTATTTACTAAGGGTCTGCGGACCGCATTTCCATCAGACTTTCCAACATTTACGGGATTTTTGCTGCTGTGACAGGGATTTAGCAGGGGATTGAGTCGCACGCGATCAGATTTTGGCGCAGTGGCACTCGCTTTCATGGGACAGAAATTGGGGGACGGCCGTCGGACGATTCGACTGATTCAGACTGAGCACGGGATTTTACATTCAATTTGTGTCGCAAGGCAATGCACTTACATACACCAGGAAGAAGAAGGTGAACTCCGGTGGACCTGAGCGGGGAAGAAACACATGCAGGATATCGGGCGCACGATCTTAGTGAATCGCGGCAGAGTGCATGATCGTCGGAACAATACACTTTGGATAAACTCCTCGGCCGCGTATGTAAATGTGCCCCATAAAGTTGAAGAAGCAAACATTCATTTCAGTGCGCAAGTGCCCGAGGTCTGGCATATAAGCAATGAAGCTCTGGCATACCATGGCTTCAACAAACAACTGTATAGGTTCTGGGAGGACCAAGAGCTGGGTAAGTATACATTTTTTTCACCAAGGTCATAAATTGCATTAGCACACTAGCAACTGACCATAAAGACGGCTAACATTGAAGCATGTTATGTTCATTGAATGAAAGTCATGAAAGGTACCAGCCAACACTCTAATGTGTATGGCTGTTTGCTATTATTGTGTCCAAATTATTTTTTCTCAGGGGAGATAAGTGGTTGCCAGAAGTATATGGCAGCAGCTTATTCCACTATCCCCATAGACAACATCTGTAATGACAACACATATATGTGTGACGTCACTGCCTAATATGTTGGGACTATACTGTATAAACAAACTATATAGATATTTTTGCGATATCAGAATTGAGACTTGATATTGTTGGAGAACATTGTGGATGCTTTATTTTAAGCACTGCTCAGGGATCAGCTTTTTTGTTTCATTTTTGAACATTGATGATAAGCTACAAGTTATAAATCCCTTTATTAATGGATACCTGTTCTGCAAGGTGTGGGATAAAAATACCACAAAAATCTAACTGCGCATTTCACGATTATGTGGATATTATTCTTTTCATACAAATACTAGCTGCAGAATGTCTTATATGTAATGATCATTTTGTTCTGACTTATTAAGCTATAAGAAAAAGTTTCTGGTAGCCCCAGATTTCTGTCAGCATAAGCTATAGCTTCTCCCTGTGTAGATTACTGTAGCTTTAAAATAAACAGCCATTATATCAGCATACAACTCTGTCTCACTGAGGTTTCTGACAAGCGCTATAAATCAGTGGAGAACTTCACACAGTTCAGCTGCCTTGCCTGTCAGCTCACCCCAGATGCTCTAGTTGAGTCTGCTATAACTTATGCCGTTCACAGCTGCTTCAACAGTTTCCTTAACCCTACACACTATCAGACTACTTTACTCCACTTATGACATCCCACTGTAATACATTTCTTCTTTTTTTACTCCTAGTGAAGAACAAATAGCTAAAATCAAATTGGAATTTTTTAAAAAACTAGTATAGGTCCAGTTGTCATTATATATAACTGTATATTTTAATCTTGTAGCCTAATCTTGTAGCATTTTGAAGTGGGTTGCTTCTTACAGGAAGTTAAGAACCTCTGCGAGTTTGGTTGTACGTAGGAGGAGGTCATTGTGACCCAACAAATAGATTATAATTTATAGATGCTAAAGGCTAACCTGAACCCCCTCAAGCCCTATATGAGCACCTCAAGCCCTATATTTTTCTGTTCAAAATGTCTAAAAAATAAAGACCCAATATATTCATTTACCCACCTGAATAAAAGCTGCATTACTTCCTGTTCTAATTTTTTGCCTGGAAATCTGAGATAGATATATACCATGACTATTATTTGGCATAGATGTCAGTTCTGGCAAACAAACATACCTGAGATGGGCCTCATATAATAAGAGAGCACCTCTTAATTATTGTGGAATATATTTATGAAAATGTATTTAGTCTTGGTGGTTAATTTGCTTGACAGGTTCTCTTTAGCTACCATCCAAGATTAATAATAGTAAACAAAACCAAAAACACTACTACAAAAATGTCTCGTCTTAAATCTGGGTAAGATGCAGCAGGAACAACAAAAACTCCTTAACTTGTCATATCATAATGCTTTGTGGGTGTTTTTTCTCTTACTGTTTTACTAATAAGGTCCATGAATTGGTCAGGGATTAATTGCTTGCAACAGGAAGACAAAAATTCTACTGGGGACTGTGCCACTCTTGTGCATACATGAGGTTAAAGACTACTGAGGTTCAGCCCCTTTCCAGCATGTGTATTTCTCCCCTCTGAACTAGAGTAGCACTATTTATGGCACTACATAGTGAAGTATAGGCCCTCACTAAAGAACGGTATAGACACTCTTGTTTATATATATGCCTTGGGTGTGCCCATTTTAGTTGACGTGTGAAGTCTAAGTCATTGGCCATCTTGACTTATTCTTCCATTTCCCAAGATGACTCCAGCTTTCTACACAGAGGGGGCAGAGTGTTCTTCCAATGCACTTTTTTCTGCTCTGAATCCTTCATAAGAGCAGATGGGAGGACTGAGGTGGTCACGTGTGGGAGGAAAGGAATGAAGCAGCTGTGCTGAAATGGTAGGGCAATTAATAGATGAGTAATACCCCCATTGACTAATAATTAAACCTTTGATAAAACTATACCACAAAGGTGGTTGAATGCTAATAAAAATACAGAGGTGCTGAGAAGATTTAGAGTTAATAATCAGCAATATGTCATAGCATTCTAAAATGGGAATACCTGTTCAAAGGTGTATAATTTCCTTAGATCTAATCAACTGAGGCAAATAATCCAAGATATTTATCCATTGGCAAACACAAAGATGTGAAGTGGCAGTAAAATGTGCTGGGTGGATTTGTAGTTTGTGCCCAAGTGTATTTCTGCTTACTTTTATGTATTTCTTGATGTGCACAGGAGCCTAAGGAGAGTCTTTGTACTAAATAGACAAAATAAAGAGCCGCGTATCTAAACTTTCCGCCAGATTAATCCTTGCTCTGATATGAGCATCATTAATCACAGTATTCAACAAGAGAGACAAGGTGCCACTACTGGGAAAGCACCCCTCAATCATGTTTAGGCTTTTCTCAAGCTATTTATGATAGTGATCACATCTCTGAAAAGACACTCCGTGCGCTGATATTTACTGCAGGAATCATGGGAGGAAATCTGCAAACGCTACAAATACCCTGAAATATTCTGTACTTGCAGGATTACAGCGTCAGATTCCTTTCTGTGTTTGCTGTTTTAGTTAAAGAATCATCTGTAAACTACCTGATAGTTAAATCAGTTTTGTCCTCACTTGTCGCGGTATTGTCCTTGACATTATATTTATTACCTGCTGTGTCACTGAATTCTCTGACTGTAAGATATACCTGGTTGAGATATCAGGCTAGATAAAGCAATGAGTTATTGCAGAAAACAGGCTATAATGACCTTGCCAACATTATCACTGCTATGCAAAACCTGTGCTGCTAACCAACAGTGATAAAATTCGAGCTGTGAATGCACTTCACATAATGTTTTTGCATGAGAAAGCTTAAAAAAAGAATTAAAAGGTGCTGAATTTTCATGTCTTGGAAAAGTTTTAACTTTTTAAAAAAAAAAAATGTATTTTAAGTATCTGTGCTGTACAAAGTATAGTGTTGCATTTCTTGAATATGTTATATAAATACAGGGAAATGCCTTTGATGGACCACCCAAAACTGTATCTACACAAATAACAAAGACTGTACGTATAGTATATGATAAATCTGAACATTTTCCACAGAATATCTGGCTTGGATAAAGGGGCAGTGGTTTCACTGTTTTTATGTGTAAAAAACTAATTTTTTAGAGGTAATTTTGGGACTTTAAAAGGGCTTTCCCATTAACTACAATTATTCCTTATCCACAGCAAAGAGTTATAATTCTAGTCACAGGGAGTCTGACCACTAAGACCCATATTCATTTTCAGAAGGGGGGCCACAAGTGCCCCTACCCTGCCCCACCAGGACTTGGTTGTCTCAGTTGGTCTTGGAGGTACCGTAGAACTCATAAGAGCGCAGGACGTCTTGTGTTCTTTAGCCAATCGCCAGGGGTCTCAACAGTTCTATTCCCATGTAATCAGGCATTTACAGGCAGTCCCCTAGTTAAGAACACCCGACTTACAGACGATCCCTTGTTACAAACGGACCACTGGATATTGGTAATTTACTGTATTTTAGTCCTAGACTTCAATGCTCAGCTATAACAGTTATCGGTTAGGTGTCTGCAATATAGCTTTATTGTTCATCCTGGTTCTTATGAGAATCCAACATTTTTAAAATCCAATTGTCACAGAGACCAAAAAATTCTGGCTGGGTTACAAATCTAATGTATATAATTCTGACTTCCATACAAACTCAACTTTAGAATAACCCTACAGAACCTATCTTGTACGTAGCCCGGGGACTGCCTGTATATCCGAAATGATCTCACAACAATGATGGATCAACAGTGAGTGTCTGTTATAATAAGAACCATGGCCACAGGTGCAACCCGAAGTCAAAAACACCACTGTTTCCAATGAAGGTAATTGAACAGGTTTCCATAATGAAACCTGGTTAAGCTTTTACAGCATTTTAATTATGATAACAGGTTTCCTTTCTTTTTTTACATGGAATTACCATTGAATCTTTGGTAAGATGACTCATCATAACAGCCAAATATTCCTGGAATCATAGTGGCATCTCATAGATATCTTCAAATGATCTGATCATTTGCATTTTCTAACAGAAAATATCTTTTGTTTTTTATGTTCAGGTAATTGGTGGTAATTTCCTATCAACTGGGAAATGTGTGTGAATTGTGCTGGTGTAACAAATATAATAGCTATAATGTATAGCCCAGGGGTATCAGTAGATGACTCTAATTTGCACCTAGAGAGTTCTTTTCTTTAGCTGGCTCTATACTGAATTACTTAAGCTAAATTAGCAGTAATTGATTGGCTAAATCTGCAGCCTAGTGTGTTTCTAGAAAATGGTCAGGTAAATCATCACCTATGACTAGGGAGAAAATTGCAGCAAACCTCTCAGCTAAGCCAGAGGGCCTTAGTTCTTTGATGCTTTAATGATACCACTTTACTTTCCCAGAATTTAATATGCGACAGAGGAGGTAGATTTTTTTGGAGACACCATTTGGTCTTTCCCAGCAAGTTATTTCACTATCAGTAATATTACATAAAGGGGAGAGTTGAGAATTGCATTGATATTCACGTGATTTTAGCACATGAGCTAAAATTAGCCAAATTCACATTCTACAGGTATAATAATTGTGGTGGCCCTCAATTCGTACTTACACTGATAGGAACCTGTCCATTTCTTAGTAATAATTGTGTTATGAATTTGTGCCCACCAGTCTCTTATAAATTAAGACTTGATGCCTGTGATCGGAAACACTGTCCAGAAGGACTTCATAGACTAAAGGATTAAAAGTGTTTCACCAGCGGTGAATTCACTGCACAACCTTCCCAATATCATTTATAGAAATAGAAATCGCAAGTAAAAGAGTGAGTTAGGCACTAACACGTGGCGTTGTAGAATGGAGCACACGTGAAAGCTTTGTTTTGGCTAGAGTATCCATTAAATAAACAGTACCATCTAGATAGGAGTCACCTAAACATGTAATGGTGACTTTTAAGAAATAAGAAGGCCCTTGTTTCTACAGAGTTAATGGGTACAGGATTGGCATATTAATCTGACTAGAAACCCCTTGAAAATAATACAATTTAGGCTCAGTTCATCTTTATTTAACCTTCATTTATTTTGAGCCTCAACCATATTTTGTAGAACACACAGCACAGTTACAGTTCTTTCCAGCAACTATACAGAATGAAGGTTTAATGGAAACACTTGCACCTTTTGTTTGTTGTACCACTCCTGGCTCACAATAACTGAAGGAAATAACTGAAGCCCTAAAAGTGATGTGAAATGAGCCCCAGAGGGCACAACTCCAACCATAGGTAATATAAGATAGTTTGGGTCCAATTCATGCCAGCTCTATTATTTCTATTATGTACTTTCATAATAGAAGAACAGAACAGAAACTACATACGTAAAGTAAATAGGCGGTCTTCCATTCCTCAGAAGGCTCCCTTCTATGGCAAAAAAACCCATGGACTGCTACTGTATTCTTATTATTCCTTAACAATGCAATGTCCTAATGGAAGGGACATAAGGTAATGTGAACTTAGAAGATTGGTAGAGTAACAGTAGTCTTATTGACCGATGCAATAGCAGCAATGTTTCTCCTTAACACAGGTGAAGAATTTTTGCACTAGGAAACAGATGCCTATTGTTTCTTTCTATTTACATTCCATGAATAACAGCAGATGAAATGGCATGCATTCATTCACATAACACATAGCATAATTTGTCTTCTTTTAGGCCTTTTTCTCTTGCAGGCCTGGATTTTGGAGGCATTTTGAGTACACAATACAAGATTGGACTAGGAGACATCAGCAATGCATGCTTCCTTCATATAATTACATTTTCTAAACATCTGCGTCATTACTGATGTGATTCATCTTGAAGCGGCATACAGCTGTGTTTCCTGTTTCAATTAACAATCCCCTAATTGCATATCTTTCTCTTGTTACTAATTTAGTTAATGTATTCATAATTAAGAATATTCTGTTTCCTACCAAGATTTATCAAGATAGAAGATATGGAAAGGAAAATCATCTAAACTGGTACGGCTGAAAGACCCTTCAACTATGATCATATCAGCTAGTGCCCTTCCCGTAGTTAGAAGAACTAATTACATTACCAACAGTCACGCTTGCAGAACTCATTGTGGGTTTCCCTTAGGCTTTTGTTTTAGTGTCTGGAATTTTTATTAATGATCACATTTTCTCTTCATTATATTTGTGATTATGGAACACTGGTGGCAAAAAGGTTATGTTGTATCTGAAATATTTATCTCTATATTTTGACAGATTTTATTCTTAAACTGTGTTTTGGAGTAAAGATATGGTGGCAAAGCACCAAGAAGAAATCAAAAAGTAGTCAGATCAGGATTTGTCATATGAATTGTCACCAATACAGGCAGCCCCCGGGTTACAAGATAGGTTCTGTAGGTTTGTTCTTAAGTTTAATATGTATGTAAGTTGGAACTTTATCATTGTAACCCCTGCCAAATTCTTTTTGGTCTCTGTGACAATTGGATTTAAAAAATGTTGGATTCTCATAAGGACCAGGATTAACAATAAAGCTTCATTGCAGACACCTGTGATAGCTGTTATAGCTGCTTATTGTAGCCTGGGGCTAAAGTCAATAAATTAGCAACATCCAGAGATCCGTTTGTAACTAGGGGTCATCTGTAAGTCAGGTGTTCTTAAGTAGGGGACCTCCTAAATGTAATAGTTTTTTACAAAAATATACATCAGTCTTCTCCATTAATATTGCTTTACAACATGCTCCCTGCACTGTGTTTGCATGATGACATGATAGCTTCTTCTACTGTAAACTTCTGCTTGATCCAAAATGTAGATTGTGCTTATTTAAAAAAAAATCTATGGTAACAAAACCCTGACTGGTTTCAGGAGCTGGTTAGTTCAGTGGTTATCTAGCAAGATCAATCGTAGTCAAGGTGAGACCAAAGGTAGAGGTCCAGTAATAAAAGCAAAGCCATGGTATAGTTGCTAGAGATAAGGAAGAATTTACTTACCTACTGCTTATATCCTGGTGGAATGAGTGGTAAGACTCATCATTTGGTTCTTTTGTTACATGCATACTTGCACAATGATTTTTTAAGGATTGTGGTGATACTTACTTATGTTTGTGTTTTTGTCTATTATGAAGATGCTCAACATTTTTAATGAGATGTGCTTGCATGGATCTTTTTGATAACAGATTGTATACTGACTCTATATAAATACGTGAAGCATCATTTCATATATTTACAATTAATATTTTGTTAATAGTATGTACCGTTCAAAAAAGAGGAGGCAGAGGTGTAGATTACCTAAACATTTTCCAATATAACTATTTGGTTATGTGCTGGGTAACGGAAGCCTTTGTGGCTCATTTTATGGCTAATGTCTTCTGTTGAGTGGCTGTTTGGTAGAGACTCGTTCAGCAATTAGCTTAATGTGTAATGCCCAGGGTAGTTACAGTAATTTACTAAAGATGTAAATTGATGTTTTACAAGAAGGAAGTTAGGTACATAAACAAGGTGGGAGAGACATATTACAAGTAAAACTAGTCAATGAGGAAAAGTACATTGATTTGTAAGCACTCTGTTTTATAGTGTTTAAGTATAATATTGCTAGCAGCTTTCACAATTATCTAGATAAATTGAAAGAAAAGACTTCAGTGTGCATTTTCTTCTCAATTATCCTGCGGTTTACTGTCTCCGTACAAGTTCTTAGAAATGCTTATCTGAAACCCCATTGGAAAACAAGAAAATCCTTTCTGACCTCTGTAAATCGTACAATAATCCCTTATTTTGTGAAAATCCAATGACTTTTTTATTTAACACATTTATAGCTTCTAGTATCATCTCAATAGGGAACACATTCAAAATTTTAACTGCCCTTAGTTAAGAATGTTTCTCCATGGAGTATGAAAAAAATTACTTTCATCTGGTCTTAAAAGATGCTTGTGTTTGATTTTCATAGCTCTAGGTGTAATAGGCTCTTCTGAAATCTCCTTACAAGCCTTTGATGTATTTTTATAGTATGGTAGTCCTTAGCACTTCTTTAGACATGGAAACGACAGTTTTTTTTTAGACTTGTAGATGAGACCTTTTCTATAGAATGACATTACTTGATATTTCAAAAGCATAGCTACACGAAAACAATCAAGAATGTGGAATTGTTTCAGCATGCACATAAGTCATTGATAAACTGTAAACCTTACTTTTATGTAAGTAAAACATACTGGGGCAGATTTATCAAGCTGTCTGAAAGTCAGAATATTTCCAGTTGCACATGGCAACCAATCACAGCTCCCCTATAAAATGTTCATGAGCACTGGTAAAATGAAAGCTGAGCTGTGATTGGTTGCCATGGGCAACTAGAAATATTCTGACTTTCAGACTGCTTGATAAATCTTCCCCACTATGCTACCATTTCCTCCAAATTGCCAATATCAATATCAACATAACAGAATAGTAATAAATGTTGACATTTCTGTTCTGCTAAGAAACTTCTATTAGTAGAACAATATATAATATTACCGGAAATAAACACATGTGACTACAAAGCTGATGTTTTTAAAATAGCAAAGTAATTACCAACATTTGTAAAGTGAAGGATTTCATAAAATGCCTCTTCATTTATTATCTTATTCATTGGCTAGAAATTCAAGAAACATCAACAGCATGAAAGCTCAGTGATCTGAATGCTCACATATATTGGGTGTGACCTAAAGCCACTAACAATATAGTAATAATGTGTAAGGATCAATACTCAACAGATGAAAATTGGCCTACCTGCTGATGCCATAGTGTTCAGTTCATTATCTTATGTACATGGTTTCAACATTTTCAATGTATGGGGCCACCTGACTCTCTTCTGATGGCAAATGTTGCATGGGTTTAGGATCAGGCAAGATGGAATTCAGCTGTCTAATCATTATGTTCTTTAGAGATTATTTTTTATTCCAATGGTGTTGCTTGGGACTCTCACTTCTCGGGAGTCATAGGTGTGGGGACCTTAGAACTTCCCATCAACTAATGATCTTGCAATGTTGATCCAGAGGAACACAAAACATATTTTTTATTAAAATAAAAGCTGCGATTGGCCTTGTTAAGGGTAACTTTTACAAGGTAATTTTTCAGAGTGATGTCCACTTTAAACACATTACAACAAATAATGAATATTCTTTGTGTAATGAAAAGTTATTATCTTTTCCTATATACTTTCTGTATCAATTCTGTATCAACTTTCTTAATCTCTGCTTGCTGTCTTTCTATAGGAAGCTTCTATGTTTACTTCCTTTAGATAAACGCCGGTCCAAGGTCATGTGATGTCACACAGGTGCATGGTTTGTTAGAATCAAACAGCTTTGATTACACATGGAAGGGAAACAAATTTGAAAGGAAAATAGTAAACAATGATAACCAATAATTGAGTATATTCTGCAGACATTACAACTGCAAATACTAATACATTAGTTGTATAACTCCAGTAATAGAATAAACTATGGAAGGGAAAGTAGTAGAACACAGTTGGTATAGCAACCAAGCAAATACACTTGTTACTATAACCTTGCAATTATATTATATTATGTTTTCCAAACAGAAACAACTGGCAAATAGATAAGTGACCCAATAATGGAAAAAGTGAACAAAACACATTCAACTCTAGTGTTATTTAATTAGATTTTTATGCAAACAGATACATTCAAATTTGTAATATAAGCAACTCACTTTTTCATAGAACAGACTCAGAATAACAATCTATGATGTAAATACCATATTTTTAGATACTTGAGAAATTCATCAAAAAATCTGTAATTCAGAGATTTAAAAAGGAAAATTAATCAAACTCTTTGGTAAATTAACTTTGTCCTTTGAATAGATTGGCAGATGCTTTCCATTTAAGGTGTTTTTTATATTTATTACTATTTCGTTTTTAGGTCCAACATTTTTTGGGATTATAAATTTATTTTTAGTAAATTGAGACCTGTTTGCAATGGTGGACTAAGGGCGTAAAAGGGTTACTCCCCTGGTATACCCCTGACTCAACCTGATAAGGAGTTCAGTAATTAATAATAAAGGAATCACTGTAAATTAAGAAAAACAATAAAACTTAACTTTTATTTGGTGTATATTAAAACTGACTTTGGCTAAGATTTAGGTAATGTTATGGTATGTAATATTGTCTAGATATACTATCCTGGTTTTGACTTGTTGACTCTTCTGTTCTCCTTTAACACTTTTCCTTCAGGTTACTAAGGCTGGATTCACACAAACGTATGCCTGCAGGCCATACCCGGATGGGCATATGTCCGGCGCCATGGAGAGGAGGAGGGGTGACCCCTCCACTCTCCATAGCAATCCATTGCTCACGGCGCTGTAACATGTTGAAAGATAGGACATGTCCTATATTTTCCCTGTGTACAGAGTGGTAACAGGTGTGAAACCGCATTGCTCCATGCACCTATTGCCAGCCTATGAGGGACGTATGTACAGCTGCAAGCTTGCAGCCATATAAAAGTGTAGGTACATTGTCCAGTTGGATGCCATCATTTAGGGTGATGGTCAAGTAGGCAGGGAAAGTTTCAGGGCTTCAGTATCAGGGCTAGCTATCCCATTCTCTCTCTCTCTCCTTCCCTGGCAGAAAGTATGTAAAATAAATCATCAAAGTAGGGATAGAACTCTCCAAATTGCTTGCTCTTAATTGTATGAAACTACACAATTTTATATGGTTTATAATGATATAAAGAGGTTCCATAATATTGTAAAAATATGGATACTTTTCTCCAGCATGTCACTCCGGCCCATAGTTTGTATGAAGTGTCATTGGCATTAAAATCAGTTGCATCTTTATTCTTAAAAGGCATCTACCACCTGAATGAAGCACTGTATGCAAATGAGCCTGAGGGGCTCCTTAGGTGTTAATGGATTTAATGGTCATTTGCATACAGTCTTACATCTTGGTGGTAGATGTCCTTTAAGATCCTGATACTATTTTTTAGCATAGTTAGAAAATAAACATCAACAAACATTTGTTACAAATTTTGGATATCAAAAATCAACCAAATTCAGATAATAGGCACTATTTTATGACACGTTCCTGTTTTAGCTTTATAGTAAAGTATAGTTTATTACTGCTTGAATGTCTTTCTTGACAGCAAAAATGTTACATTATATGTATTAAATTTTTGGACGTAGATGGAAGGCATCCGGAAGGATTTCTTTCTCTTGGCATCAGCCTTTTTGGAGTTTTTGTATTCATCTGGATCAGTAGGATTGTAGTTTGGACTTCAAGTACTTCAGCCTTATTTCCTATGATACTATGATACTATGAAGCAAAAGTGTAGCCAAAAAAGGCAGAGACATTACAATTAGAAATAATCCTATAGTCAGTTTCTTTTTCTAAAGCAGGCATTACAACCCATTTCATTCTGCTTTAAAATACATTTGTAATGTTTTTATATTTCTGTATCTCCGTATTATTTCATCTAACGACAACAAACATGAAACAAGAAATAAATCAAATCTGGCCAGCTGCAGGCAAATAAAACCCTGTCAGTGAAGGCATAATCATTAAACTTAGCAGCTCCACATCAATACCAAAGTCACTGTAAACTTCTGGCACAGTTATATGATTGGCAGTTTCCTCCAATTAAGTGGCCAGGGCTTGCTCCGCTATAGCAGACCACTAATATGTATAAGGACGTGATGATAAAGCTGCGATGTGCCGAGCCATTTTGTCTACCACTACTACTAGTATAAATGATGATAGAGATTAACAATTTAGGTAAACGTCCTAAATTTAAATTGCTTGAGTTTGACACATTTACTGTTGCCATCCCTTTAATGACTTGGCATAAAATCTGCCAGGCATGCTGTGCCATTGTTTTATGATCTAAACATCTGGCTGCTTATTTGACCACTAGCCTTCCTGAGCTCATAATCCAGCCTGTGCATTGTGATTATTATTCACACCTCCTTTGTGATTTCATGTAATAATTCACTGAGCACAAGCCCCAGCATAGCAGTTTTTCTTTTTTATTGTGGAAGTGAATGATGAATTTAGAAGTAACCTCTGCCTGTTCAAAATTTTACATTGAATAGTGTAAAATCAGTAGTGACATATTACACATATACTACTATTGTGCTACTATAGTACCAGTTTTATCTTGCCATTTATACAAGATAAGTACAGAAAGTACTCTTATTTTACTATCATCCATAGTTAGTATGTGGGTTATAAGTATAAGAATTTGTTACTTTCGTAACCATCATTGTTGGAACTGTTATTCACATGAAAGCTTCTGCGCAGGGATGTAATAATTTTGCACCTTGAAGTTTACTTACAGACTGTACGGTAGTATCATAATTAAATTATTATGAATAAAGATGAGCGAATTGTTAAAAATGCACTTTGTTTCTGTTTGAAAAAAATTGTGACTTCTATGCATTACTCTATTGACTTATATGCTGCTCTCTATTGACTAATATGATGCAATCTATTGACTTATATGCTGCAATTTATTGACTAATATGATGCACTCTAATGACTTATCTGCCGCACTCTATTGACTTATATGCTGCACTCTATTTACTTATATGCCGCACCCTGTTGACTTATATGCTGCACTCTATTGACTTATATTCTGCACTCTATTGACTAATATGATGCACTCTATTTACTTATATGCCGCACCCTGTTGACTCATATGACGCACTCTATTGACTTATATGCTGCACTCAATTGACTTATATGCTGCACTCTATTGACTAATATGTTGCACTCTATTGACTTATATGCTACACTCTATTGACTTTTATGCAGCACTCTAATGACTTATATGCTGCAATTTGTTGACTTATATGCCACACCCTGTTGACTTATATGCTGCACTCTATTGACTTATATGCAGCACTCTGTTGACTTATATGCTACACTCTAATGACTTATATGCTGCACTCTATTCACTTACATGCCACTTTCTATTGACTTTCATGCAGCACTCAAATGACTTATATGCTGCACTCTGTTGATTTATATGCCGCACTCTGTTGACTTATATGCTACACTCTATTTACTTATATGCTGCACTCTATTCACTTATATGCTGCACTCTATTGACTTATATTCTGCACTCTATTGACTAATATGATGCACTCTATTTACTTATATGCCGCACCCTGTTGACTCATATGACGCACTCTATTGACTTATATGCTGCACTCAATTGACTTATATGCTGCACTCTATTGACTAATATGTTGCACTCTATTGACTTATATGCCACACTCTATTGACTTTTATGCCACACCCTGTTGACTTATATGCTGCACTCTATTGACTTATATGCAGCACTCTGTTGACTTATATGCTACACTCTAATGACTTATATGCTGCACTCTATTGACTTACATGCCACTTTCTATTGACTTTCATGCAGCACTCAAATGACTTATATGCTGCACTCTGTTGATTTATATGCCACACTCTGTTGACTTATATGCTACACTCTAATGACTTATATGCTGCACTCTATTCACTTACATGCCACTTTCTATTGACTTTCATGCAGCACTCAAATGACTTATATGCTGCACTCTGTTGATTTATATGCCGCACTCTGTTGACTTATATGCCGCACTCCACTGACTTTTACATAGCTTAAGAACTCTTATGAAATGAATGACTAGTCAAAGGAATGGTGCAATGCATAGTTCTAAGAAAACATTACCCAGAATTCTAATTTCATTGGGAATGCAAGTATTAAGTAAACCAGCCAGGTCTTCTTTAAAGGTGCATTAAAGATAAAGTAAAACTTTGTCTAATTAGGGGCAAGTTAATTTCTGTGCATAAATCTGAATTGAACATTAAAGCACAAAAGAGCCCTATAAATAGAGGTCTTATGAATCTTATAAATCCTATGAATATTAAGATATCACTCTTTAGAGGAGTGCCGCTTTTGGCTAGTCACAAATGCTTAGTAATCTCACATCAGAATTTGAGCAGATTAATTGTTCCGGACTGACCAGTTGGGCTCACTGCAGACTAGAGCTACACTTTTTATTATAATATGCTATTTTATTCCCCTAAATAAAGCATAACGCATGTGTAATTTCACTAAAAGTTAGCACTTAAGACCAAATAGCCCCACTCATTTTAAAGGCTTTATAGAATCCAAAATCCATCAGCCAAAATGTTCAGTAAAAACCATGAAATCCCCTATTTACTGGCATAAAGGATCACTACGTCAAGCCACTTGGCCTCCATGTCTTTTATATTTTGGCTTTTGCTCACGTGTTTAGAGTAGAGGGAATACACTGTTATTGGATTATCATAGTGTTTCCATCTGATTCCAATTCTTTCCTATAAACAAGGCATAAAATGAGCTATTACCTGCAAATTATAATTAATTTCTCTGAACTAAACAATTTTAAGTGTGAAAAAATTAATTACAAAGATGGGTTTTAAAGTTAAAATGGAAAACTACAGAGCTGCTCCGGTGTAACCTTGAAAAGTAACAATACATGTTTTATTTATTTAATTTTTTATTTCAATTTGGCAAGTGAGGCTTTTCCACTATGAAATAATAACTCGATAAGATACATTAACAGGATGTAGCAAGTTCACCTGATTATAAAGAGATGAGCATTCATTTTAATTATGGGTTTGGGTCCTGTCTTATAAAAGCAAATATAAAAATATAAAAGCAATCTATGTCCATTTGATGGGTGGCTTCTAAGTACTGATTTTACAGATACACCATAAGAAAAAAGAGGTTTAAATTAAAGGGTTCTTTGGGCAACATGGAAAGCTCTTTAGTTGTTGGACAAATGTAAATGAATAAAATATACTCATCTCATTAACATTTTAACTTGGAATTGCTGATGTGACATGTGGGCAGTTGCAATTCTGCTTATGTTTTGTCACAGACAGAACTCTCCCCTTTTCCTCTCTAGGTTTCAGTGATATGAAGGCTGAGAGGATAACTGTCTGGACCTGCTCATTAGCCATTTTAAAGTGTTTCTATGACTCTACATCAGCCATGAAGGAGAAGGGGTTTATCCCCTTTAAAGAGAACCCGTCATGCAAAATAACCCCCCTAAACTAAATATATTTTCATAAACTGCCATTAGAGAGCATTGCCTCTATCCCTTCATTGTCCCTCTACATGCCTGTAAACCTAAGCAATGAGGTCCTAAAGCTGTATGCAAATGACCTGTGAAATGTCCAATGAAGCATTAGCATATTCAAGCTGTCCACTCTATTCATGAGTGGGAGGCACAGCCACACCCCCAGTGCTTGACTGACAACCTGTGTAATGATGTGAGGCTGTATAATGATGTGCTCCCTGGTGCTGGCGCCCCCTGCAGCCTGTGTGTGTACAGGAGAGATACAGCAGCTCCAGGCAGCCATGTTACAGCAGAACATGTCAGATTCATGTGTAGCTGATGTCTGTGTCTCTCACCTGTATATTAGGAGGATGCAGCATGTCAGCAGATGCAGCACACACACTAGCAATGCTTTACTATACATTACACACAGACATGAGCAGGGGGAGGAGAGGGGAGGGGGAACAGGGGTGACATCACTGCCTCTGACCATGTGACCAGCCTCATTTACATGATAAAAAATAGATGATTTTATAATGATTAATGTATGAAATAACTAGATAAAGGCTGGGATGGGATCCTTGTGAGCTGCTCCAACAGGTAGAGGTGACAGGACTAGTGGCAGAGACCTGATGACAGGTGTCCTTTAAGAACGTTTCCAATATAGGGGAAGGCAAGGGTTCTCTTTCTGTTGCCCAACAAATCTTTTAATGCTCCTGAGCTATGGTACAATATCTGTAACAGAGACCCTCATTCTTCATATATAGCTCTAGTATGCTGGAAAACATGGGTATAAACAAGGGAATGTAACATCGTGACAGTCCAATTGTTATTTGGGCCACTTTGATTTATCCTTGATTTTTCATGGCAATTTCTGCTTTACAATTAGCAAATACACAATTTTTGGACAAGGATTGTATATAAAATGTAGAGTGAAACCAAAGTGCACCCGCTGTTGTGTGTATATTTGTCACCCTGAGCAGCCGGCCAGCAGAAGCTACGACACTGACTGTATCTGCTATGAGTAAATACTGACACATCATTCCACAGCTTCTTCTTGGCACAGAATCTACATTGTGGTCATCACAAATCATATCAATCACATAAAATTTCATTCTTTATCAATATCTTTAAGATCTTTTAGATTATCTTGTAAGTTATATTATACTGTTTATTATTAGGTTATAAAATATAATTTCCTGATTAATTCTTGTACTACTGTAATAAAAACGTATTAATGACTTTTGAAGGAATGTATTACATGATTTACACCAGATTTTATGGGGGTAATAGCTGCAGATTTTGAAGCACACCTGTTTAGTGCTGCATTTTGCCATGTATTCTGCATTTACACCACTCTTATAACTTTTTAAACAAAAAAGCAGAGACTGAACAGGGAGGGTAAGAAAAATGCATCCCTACTGGTTTATTATAATTTATGGCAGGCACTCTTTACCGGGTATAAACATTTTCAGTTTTGGCATACTACAGTCCCTCATGTTGATGCTAACCCATGGACTACATACATTACTCAAGAAGGGAGTTCTTGCATCATTCAGAAATAAAATGGGAAGAATCCCTGTCTACATCCAGAACTGCAGCGCTGTTACTGTTAAATGTTGCCAGTGCTGTAGCATGACCATTAGAGACGGACTCCTTGATCATATTTCTGTATGATGCAAGGACTCCCATTTTGTGCAATATGTGCAGTCTCTGGGATTGGACCAACCTACAGACCAGTTTCCATGGGTTTCCATAGGCTTTTCAGGAACTGCACCAAGACTCCATAGTTGTCATGAATGACATGTAAGCTTTAGTAAATTCTCCACCCCTAGAAAACTGAGATTTTGAAAATGTATGGAGAAAAGAAAGTCTGTGACTATTTTTATGTTGTAATAACCAAGCTTTATTTGCACATTGGCTGATACCCCCATTCAAATATTTTTTCTGGTTTGAATGGAAAAGTGCTAATGTATATAAGAACTCCTTTATCTGCAATTCCCTAATATCCTTTGACTGCAGTTGGAACTGGAAGATGTGGGGAAATCGGCAGTCTATAGTTTGCTGACAGACTCGCGGGGCAGCCGCAGAGAATTTGATTTCCCCAATGGCCCTTCTGTAACTGCTGATTATTCCTGCTTGCAGCAGCAATTCGGCTAGTGAGAGTATATTAAAGGTTTGTAGATAATATGGCTCCCTAATGTAATAGATTGTATACCTTCAAACTAAATGTACACTTTACATAGGAGAACATGAGTTGCATTTCCATTTTACTTTGATAACTCATTCCTGCTTCTGAAAGTATTACAGGTTTTTATTCATGAAATTCATGAAACACCTTTATATTACAATAGGAACTGATTTTGTTTTATTAAATTGAATACCTTATTTCCCTAGATACACATATACACCCATGATGCACATATAGTAACATTGTACTAAGTGTTAAATAGCATGCTCTGCTAAGTATTCTGGGTAAGGAATATGCAAATATGTTTTCCAAGTTGGGAAAATAACAACACCCCAAAATGTTGTGGCATACACTAGAATCCCCAGAAGAACATGCCTGGCCTTTGAGACTCTGTCTTTACCTGCAATGTACTGATGAGATGCAATAAAATCGAACAGCACTGTCTACAGTTGGGAGTCCATCCCTTTTGGAAAAGACTTTCTATTATTTCACATCATGTCACAAGGCTTCTTAAAAGTTAGAGTGCAGAGGGAGCAACCTATTTAAGGTACCATTTTAGGCATAGTTTTCATTTTCCCACCTCAGAAAACATTTGCATACTCTTTACACACACTCCATCATGTTACAATATAATGCACTTTTTTCACACAAAGTGCTTATTTCATTGTAACTCTAAGTAGCCTGGGTTTGTGACTCCTTCTATTTGCATGTGGCTCTCATGGTAATGGTGGCAACCTTGAAAGCTCACTATTAAAGAATATTACTATAAATAGCAATTGAGCGAACAGAGATGGGTGACCTTCTTTAGTCATTACAAATTAAGTCTTTTATGGAGTATTCTGAAGTTCCTGGGTCTAATGCATATTTAGATCCCCCCACACCCCACTTTGTAATCCATGTATAATCCAGTTAATCCACTTCATAATTCAGGTATGTTTTTACTAGAGAGGCCCTATCTTTTGGATCTCATATACTTGCACCAGAGCAAATGGCCACAATTATGTTATTGGCCAGCACGGTGGCTCAGTGGTTATCACTATAGCTTTTCTGCGCTGGAGTCCTGGGTTCAAGTCCCAGGGTCAACATCTGCAAAGAGTTTGTATGTTCTCTACGTGTTTGCATGGGTTTCCTCCGGGTCCTCTCACACTCCATAACCTACTGGTAGGTTGATAAGATTGAGTGATAGAAACAAAGCATTGTTATGAGAAAGCCAAAAAACGCTCACCCAATGAGTCCTTGTGGCACCAGCTCCCACTTCTGCGGCTCGGATCTCCACGTGACCAGCGTGTATGTCAGGGAAAATCCAAAGAAGTACACTGATCCAGCGCAGAGTAGTGTGGAAAATCTTGAAACACTTTATTTGCTCCAGTAAAAACAAGAGTATACTTACATGCGCTCCAGCACTGCGTCCACGGTGTGGACTATGATTTTCAGGCAGAAAATCATAGTCCACACCGTGGACGCAGTGCTGGAGCGCATGTAAGTGTACTCTTGTTTTTACTGGAGCAAATAAAGTGTTTCAAGATTTTCCACACTACTCTGCGCTGGATCGGTGTACTTCTTTGGATTGTCCCTGATAAAATTGAGAGCTCCATTGGGGACAGGGACCGATTTGCCAAATTCTGTGCAGCGCTGCGTAATCTGTGTGCGCTATATAAATAAAGACATTTTTATTATTATTGGAAGGAAACATTTAGCTTGATGTCGAAGAACCTGCAATATTTCCCCCGCATACACACAACCTTTCCATCTCACAGCAAAGAGTCTTGCCATCCAGTCTGGTGTGTCTAAACTAGATATATTTATGGGAAAAGTTAGGCAAATTCGTTTTCAGTGACAACACACATAAAACGGGCATTCCTACAAAGACAAGATTCTTAAATATACTCTGGATAACAAATTAACACATTGTCTATTTGAAAGTTATTAACAGAAAGAAATACAGCATTTTACAGATATAATTCCAACATGTCTCTATCAGTCCTGGTGTATTCAATTTCAGTTGCCCCTGGATCCAATTGTACATCTTATGACAATGGTTGGACAATTCCTGCTAGCTTATCTTGCATTGCAGGAGAAGGGGGAGGGGGAGGAGGCAGATAGCACACTACAGCCACAGATTGTCCTGGTAAAGGCATGGAACACAGGAGCAGTTGATCTACAAACAAGATAAGTTCTGGATCCCAGAATAAAGTGTGACATTGCAGGGCTGACTTTTATTGATTAGATGAGGCAGCATACCTTAGTATGTTATTGGGGGTCATTTACTAAAGGCCCGATTCGCGTTTTCCCGACGTATTACCCGAATATTTCCGATTTACGCCGGTTTACCCTGAATTGCCCCGGGATTTTGGCGCACGCGATCGAATTGTAGCGCATCGGCGCTTGCATGCACGCGACGAAAATCGGGCGCGTGGTCGAACGAAAACCCGACGGATTCGGAAAAAAACGCAGCATTTATAAAAAATAATTGGTCGCACGCGCCATACTTACATGCACCAGGAAGAGATCAGTGAACTCCGACGCAACTTGGCGGACCTAGGCGCTGCAGCGACACCTGGTGGACATCGGGCGCAGGACCTTCATGAATCGCCGGAAGACCCGAACGCTCGTCGGAAAAGCCGCCGCTGGAACGTGAATGGACCGGGTAAGTAAATGTGCCCCATTGTGTCTGGATCCATCTCATGTCTCATCTCTCTCTTTCTATGTGTCACACTAGTCAGAATCTAAATGGAAGTATAGATAAACCTGTACCCTGATAATCTAAGCACATTGTCAGCACACAGCATCTCATAGTACATAGGAATCATGAAGTGTCTGCTAAGAGAGTCCCCACCCACATTCAAATTTTACACTGACCATCACTGAGTAATAGAAGCTAAACAGCACTTAAACTGAGAACATTTGAAAAGTAAAAGGTCAAATATTATCCTTATTGTGTAAAACATGACTAGGGGATTAAAATTTGAGAGCTTTCTTTCATGGCAAACCACTTTAAATTTTAAAAAGGTGAGAAAATAAAACACAAAACTATTCAAAAATTTCAAAACCTAAAGGGAACCTGTCACCATGAATGCGATTTCTAGAATGTGACAGGGTCCAATAGCCTGTGCTATGCTGATTTTAAACAAATACCTTTGTCATCATTCTGAATCACTCAATAGTTTATAAGGTTAATTCACATCACCTGGTTACCTACCACATTACCTCACATGGTGCTGGCAGGTAATATAAATCAAACAATTACAAACTACTGAAATTATTCAAAATCCTGACAAAGGCATTTTACAATCAGCATGGCATATGCTATTCGAGCCTGTCAGCAGCTAAAAATGACATTCCTGGTTTACTTTAAGAACAAACGACTCTGGGGGTGTTCCCATAAAAGTTTGGCTTAATAGTATAATGATTGGATAAGTTAGGATAAATTAATTTAGCAGGACAGTTTGGTAATGTGATTATTGGAATCGCAATGTTCTTGAAAGTCAGGTTCATACATGCTGTATAATGTCTTTCTCCATTACAGTGAATTGGAGCTTCAAGAACAGCTGTTATTCCATATGTGTCCATAAAGAAACTTTTATTTACCTGGGAACCAGTATCCATCAAAATAGTCATTTTGTTACATTTACCCAAATGTTTGTTTTGAACTCCATACTTTACAGAGCCAAATGCTTAACTATTTAGAGGAAGTTGGATTTTTCAGTCTACACTACATTCTCATTTTTTCTTTCTCCTCCATCTGCTTTTCTCTCACATCATAGCTTCCCAAATTATTTCAAAGGTAATGCATAAGGAAGTCCAAACCAATGCATTGCAAATTATTCAATGAAATGCTTTTTTATCTTTGAGACAACAGCTTGTATGAATTGGAAAATACACAGATATGAGCACAGGGGAACAGATTTGATTATAGTTTCAAGAATTGGACACATGCCCCTGAAAAGGTCTCTATTTTATTGAAATTCTTGAAAGATGTAAGTAGAGTAGATGAACAATTGTTATATATTTGTCATGGAATATGTTAATTTAGCATGTAAAATTGGTTAAACGTATTGAAGGAAATCTACCACATGGATGCAATGCTTCTAAAGCAAATACAATTATATGCTGGCATATGCCGTCTGAAACAAGATCAGTTTTTCTTTTAAAATTATTCAAATGAGCCACAGGGGCTCCTGGCTATGTCACAAAAGCATATTTATGTATATGCTGAAGGCAGAGTTTTACATACACTATATAAAAAGATTATGATGTGAAATCAGAATCACATTATAGGTCAATTAGGATCACCAAAATAACTAAGGCATTTTTATTATTTTCCACAAAAGTTTACATATATTTCATTAATATTTAGTTCCATTGCCCTTAAATTGCATGACTTGGGTCAACTTGAGGAATTTTGTCCCATTCCTCCTGACAGGACTGGTGTAGCTTGAGCCATGTGTCTAGGCCACCTTTCTCACACCTGCCTATTTCGGCTTTGCCCGTAAATTTTCAATAAGATTTGTAGATCAGGGCTTTGTGATGGCCTCTCCAAAACATCTTATCCTTGAGCCACTTTGTAACCAGTTTGGCAGTATGCTTCAGGTCACTGTCCATTTTAAAGGCCCATTTGCGCCCAAGCTGTAACTTCCTGGCTGACATCTTGGGGTGTTGATTCAGTATTTCCACATAATGTTCTTTCCTCGTGATGCAAACTATTTTGTGAAGTGCACCAGTCCCTCTTGCAGCAATACACCACTGCAACATGATGCTGCCACCCCTATGTTTCACAGTTGGCATGGTGATCTCAGGCTTGCAAGCATCTTCCTTTTCACTCCAAACAATGGTCATTATGGCCAAACAGTTCAATTTTACTTGCGTGAGACCACAGGAGGTGTCTCAAATTAAGGTATTGGTCCCTGTGTGCATTTGCAAACATTATTCTGGCTTTTTGTGTTTATTTTGGAGTAATGGCTTCTTCCTGGCAGAGTGGCTTTTCAGCCCATATCGAAACAGTACAGGTTTCACTGTGGTAACGACACACTCTTACTAGCTTCTGCCAGCTTATACACAAGGTTTTTTGCTTTTGTTTTTAGGTTGATATACACATTTTGAATCAAATAATGTTCATCTCTGGGGCACAGAGGAATAATGCTGCTTCTGATCACAATAACTCACTAATAACTCCAGGCTCAGTATATTATCTTTATTTCTCCCAGAACGGTTGAATTGAGACCTACTATGACTGCTGTGACCCGGCTCCTGACCCCCAACCCCACTTCATGGGGCTTTATGTAGTCTGACACCTCATTGAGCTTCAGTCAGCAGTATTTAGCAGTTAGATTTCAGAGTGAAACTTATTTTATCAGGAAAATAGAGAGAATGATAACAGGTATAACAAGTTTATTGAGATAAGATATATTATGATGTTTCAAATTTTGACTTTTACCATTGGTTTATGCAAAATTTGTTGAAAAGTAAGTAACCAATTAAATGGTCATAAAAGAAGTTGAATATAATTTTGAAACATGACTTTACTTTTTATGCTACCCACTTGCTGAAGTGAGTTGGCAACAATTTCTGCAACTTATCAAGTTCCATATGATAAATTAGTATAAAAGTCATACAAAAACCTCCCAGAAAAAGGCGCAAACAAACCACAAAAATGTCAAAGAAGGAACAGAAACACTTCATAATTCTGGCTTAAAAAAAGTTTAATGTATGGGCCCAATGAACTTATCACTCTTGTCTATGACTCTATGACCTTTATTGTATTCCCAAAAGTCTTGGTCCATAATACCTCCATCAAGTTTATTGTGATCATTTTATTTTTCTAAGAAGAGTATAGTGAGGCAGAGGAGATGCAAGACACAGATTCCTTTTAAAATAAAAGCCTCAGGTGCTAATTTCGTCAAAAAACAATTCCCTTAAATGCCTAGAACATATTGTACAGTTTTGGTACTCTCTTATTACCGATATATTTTTCCCATTTTATAGACCTTCTACTGTTATTGTTTGCTGACCTGTATGTTGCGTCTTAAATCCAAATACCGGCACAGTTTTCCCTTGAAAAAAGCAGCTTAACAGAAAAAGAAGTTTTAGTGCCGGGGTTCAGTGGAGAACAAAGCACACCTTACTTGTTTTGTCAGAAACTTTTTTTTACAACACAGCCGTGTATTTATCAACTGTCTCCTGCTTAGCAGTAGGAAAGACATGGCCAGATCACTTTTAAACTGGCAATGACACACACATTTTACAGTGGGGTATAATTAAGAGAATATGTTAAACTATATGTTTACTCCAGTCTTGAGACCCATGAATGGTACTGGTAATTACAGAAATTTTAATAAATGGGATGTCTATTTTAGAAAACCCAATTGCTTAGAGATTTGAGTTAATTTGAGTTAAGCCAGTGGCGTAACAAGACTCCAGTGGGCCGTGGTGCAAATTAAGTGTTGAGACCCCATATAACAAAACCCTCACTGATGTCCGCATCCCACACATTATACATGATAATATACAATATACAACTCACACTATTTATATGCTACATGTAGTAAAGCAGTATTTGTACCTTTAGCTTTTTTGGTTAAGTTCCTGATATTTTCTCGGTGTCTCCATATTAATGTATTACCAATTTACTGGTAAACTTGAAATACTTTCTATATGGTTGTGCCTCTTAGTACGTCTGTCAGTTCTGACAGTAATAATACACAGCAATACACTTAGCGCATGGGATTATACAATAGTTGAAGTGTTCCTATGTCAGTTAATGTTCCTATTGTATGGAAAAAAAAGTGTTAAAGGGGTATTCCGGGAATATGAACGTCTGATACATAAACCCATAATGCTAAAAAATAAATGAATGTAACAAAACTCAATGTCATTAGTCACAAAATGAAGCTTAAATAGTTTGATTTTATGATTCACAAAATTTTATGGCCTCTCTAAAGTTATCACCAAGATGGCTGCCGCTGGAAACTACAAGTCCCAAGATCCTTTAGTTCTCAGTAACTCCTCCTACCTCTTATGCTCTGCTCCCAGTGATCATCTGACAGATTTTCTTGCTCAGTTACCATAGTAATGATGTGTAACTGCCAAACGTAGTGGACATGTGATGCGGACATGTGACCAGAGGCCATCTTCTGTCCTGTGTATGCTCTGCAACGGACCGCGCGGAGGAAATTAATGGACTGATTAAAGGGCCAGTAGCATTTTAATTCTTCATTACAGTCTATGTCATCAACATTTTTCTGCTAACGGGAGCAAAATTTTAAATAACAACTAATTACATATAAGCTTATATTTTAAGGAGCCATTTGTATATGAATTATGCTGATTTCTGGAATAAAGTAAAAAGTAAAGGAATTAAGTAAAAATACAATCAGCCAAAACGTAAGAAAAGTAAGATTTATAGTGGCATACCAGTATATATTCCACCCTAGAAATGATGTATGTTATTCCTAAATCCAAGGATGACTGATGCCTACTTATCATTGTACTTTATGTAGGTGTACATTAGAACTGATAGGCAGTAACAGGGGATTGGCTAGATGGAAATAAAGAACAGGCATTTGCATTTGTACACTGGCACCCCTCTATTAAGGTGCAGTAAGAGACATGGCACTTCCTGGTTATAATGTATGTGCAGCAATGTATAATGCCCTTAGCTGGAGGTCTTAGTTATCATAAATGCTGATGGATGAAGTTTTTACATTTCCTGCTTGTCGTGATGTCGGCTAATGCTCTATTACCTAAGGAAATAAAGTTCCCAACACCCACATGGAATTGTTAATGGTTTTGGCAAGCTGCGTACATTTATTAATAATTACCGAAAGTGAATGAAGTTATTATATGAAAAATGTACACTGGGTAGCTAGCAATTTCATAGCTTGGAGCTTAGCTGCAGCCTATTCTTTTGTACTAAATGTACATTAAAAGTGCATTCATTTTTATAAACATGACTCTTCCCAACATGAAGTCACTTCCAATCCCAATTTCTGCTTGTGCTGTACACTGTCTAGACTTAATATATAACAAAGCAACCTAATGTTCTGCTTACCAACCGCAGTTCCCACTCCCAGATTACAGAAACGCACAGACACAATACATCACAAATAACAGAAGACGGCTTAAAAATTTCCTCCGAATAAGTAAACTATAAATTGTCGTGAATAGCTCATGACAGCTTTTATATCGATAGGGGAAGCTATGTGCCATTTTGTTGACTCATGTAATTTTATCTTGCTTTTGTTTACTAGAAATACAATCCTTTGGAGCTAAATTCCCAGCCCAGAGTGCAATACTGTATAACACTGGAAACAAACTGTAATAGGGAAATTTGATAACACTCTGAAAAGAGTAATTCATGTACAAGTTGTCATTTTCTCTATGCCGCTGGAATCTCAAAACTGCTACAATGTATTAAGTAGTGAGAAATAGTTTGAGAAAATAACAATAAGATTTCTTTCTTTGCACAATCCGGGGCCTGATGTCTCAAGCGGTGACTTTAATTCAAATACGAGTGCTAAATGATATAAAAGGAGGCTAATTTCATAAAGAAGACATTTACAAACGCTCTGTATGTGCTCAGCATTGTAGGGAGGACATTTTCACTTTTCAGTTTAAAAGTGAGGCAGTTTAGAAAAAAATGACCTTACTGCAATATACCATGTATTTTGGACACCCATAATAGGAAGCATATAAGGCAGGTTCTTGTCAGTATCAAATTTGGTGGGTGATTTGGGTGGCCATGGGCCCCCTAGAAGGCTTGGGCCCCGCCTACCGTACCAACCTTCTATATTATAATCCACTACTGCATTCGAGCAGCAGCTATGGAGCAGAAAAGCATTTGGCAGGTCAGTAATAATTTGTTTATTTTCTAAGATTTATTGCAAATACAATTCATATATTCTCAAATAACAAATTCTTATTTTGAGTCCTTTTGCACTTATTTTTCCTTTCTCTCTGAACCATCTGTGTTGGTGTACGATCGTGGAGGTTACCTCCATTAATCTTACTCAACCCCAGTGTTTGCAAATTCTTGTTTTGGGCATTTTGATCAAAATGTTTTTTCCTTGTTTTGCCCATCATTTAACTTCTGAATATCAGTGGGAATGGATTTGCGCTGTAGGCCTCAGGTACTCAGTTTAATGATATGTTTTGGTGTCATTACACTAGACTTTTCACAGTAAAACTTTTTATCTGGGTTATTGGAAGCTTTTCTCCACATTAACAGTAATTATTATCTTTCTAACATTGACTCCTTAGCTACATAAGTTTTTTTTTTTAAACACTTTCTGACAGTAGAGGAAAAAGACCTCTGAGAGAAGACTGAATAGCGTCTAATTATCACAACAGATTTACAGTCATTTTAAATGTGTGATCCCACAGCTAGATATTTCTCACATATGATATAACACCTACTCAGTGGTCATGAATAAGATTGGGTGTACAGATGCATCCAGCACCATAGTCATGATAGGAAGATGTAGTCTAAGGGATAACATTGTATTTTGCCTTGTTACAGCATATTAATCTACCAGAACAATTTCAAAGCCCAAATATTTTTGATTGGTACATACTCATTTGTATGTGTTATCATTACTTTATATCATGCATGTACCGTATATAGCACAGTGGAAAAAAAAATGTTTTCCGATGGTACTATAACCATTTGGTTTCGTATGCAGGCAGTTCGATTGGTTTAGTATGAAAATAAACAGGAAGTCTCCTCCCCTCTGCAGGAAATGAAAATCCATTAAAGGGATCTGTGGGGGCTGGGGCAGAGTTGACAAACTTGTGCCAACTCCCACTTCTAGCACTTCCAACCCCCTATGCCACAACTGATATCCTGTGGTCCACTTCCACCATTACTTCTGGCCAGGCCAAAGGTGCCATAGGCTGGTACAACGCAAAAACAAGGAACCACCGCACGTTTTGAGAATTCAAGGAAAATTAATTGAAAAATGTAAATTCATAAATTCATGCAAGATTAATTTATAAATGACTTAGTTTAACCCCTTTTTAACTGTTACTAATAATAATTCCTTTATATAGCGCACACAGATTATGCAGCGCTGCACAAAGCTTACCAAATCAGTCCCTGTCCCCAATGGGGCTCACAATCTAATCAACCTACCAGTATGTTTTGGAGTGTGGGAGGAAACCAGAGGACCTGGTGGAAACTCACACAAACATGTTACATGGATGATGGCTGGTTTCTGTGCTCATAGAATAATATATTTTTTGACTATTATTTCACATACACCAAATCTTTATAAAGAATATATTTTGATATTATAGTAGCTTTGCAGGTATTCAAACTAGCTCTTCCAGTCATATTATTTTCATTTCTTGGTTTCCTGACCTTGGTTATGGTTTGTATTGATGCTTTACCCTTCCAATGCTTCTCACTGATGTTTCCTGAAGGTCAGTGCATCTGTTTGACCGCCAACAGTACAACATCTACTCCATCTGTCTAGATTCAGTCTTTTTCTCACAAACTTAAAGGGAACCAGTCACTACATTTGCATATATACAGCCAGTGACAGGTTCCTATAGAGGCCTATTCACTTACTGACACCCTTCTTCTAGCTAAAAATAGTTTTGCTTACATCCCCATAAATCACCTTTTATCTTATATTACCTGGCAGCAGAGGGGGTGTGTCCTGCTCAGCTGGCCCCTCCCATCTAATCCTCCCCGTGGAGGAATCTCCATGGACTTCTAATCTACTCCTATAATCACATACATGGTGTACAGTTTCCTATTCTTAGAAGGCTGAAAGACCTGCGATGATGTTACTCTTGTCACATGTCAAGAGGCACAAGGCACAGTGTAAGCAAATTGACACAATATTTCACAATATTTGACACATATGTGCATAGAGCTTTATATGTCTGTAGATGAATATTAGCAGACCGTCCCTTTGTACAAGAAGGCAGGGCGGTCACTTGAAGAGACACAGAGCTGTCAGTCACAATAATGGGAAATGGTTCACTGCCAGACTGAGAGAGAGAAGAGTCACAAAGACCAGACATAAGCCAGAAAAGCTAATTTGCATATTAGAAAAACATCTGTAATTAGGGTACAGCGCCCCACTAACAGCTAATTTTAGGTAATATGAAGATGACTTGTATCAGCAGGCATTGTAACAGTTCCTCTTTAATAAAAGTATAAAGACAACAACATTTTTTAATAATAATACAAATATTACATTTCTATGTTTATTTTCTACTACTACAAACTCTTTAATCAAATTTGTAGCGTGTTGTTTTCTCAGAGGTTCTCTTTATTCTTTACTAAACATAAAAATAGGTTATTTCAAGACACAATAGGGTTGGCCACTTTTCAATAAATCTGTTCCATAAGACATGCATCTACATGTAGCTGTGCCTCACTCTCTTGATAGCTTAAGCCTTTCTCTGTTCTCAGCATGCTGCCCTCTGCACATACACATAACTGCCCTTTCTCTCTCACTGCTCTAAGCTCACTGCTCCTCTTTTTAGCTCCACATACCTGTGCTGATCACCGGTTTGCAGGAGCATTTTCTTTGTGTACCAGGCAGGAAGAATAGCAGTCCAATCCCATCGACTTGAATGGGACAGGACTACAGAAAGGTCATATCATTAATGAATATTGGGGGGTATTTATTAATCCGTCTACACTAGAATTTAGGAGTAATTTGCACCTGAAATGCCATATGACAGATTTTTCAAGGGTGTTAGACCATTGTAGGCAGTTTTCTGTCATGTCTGAAAATGTAGCATGGCCTGGCCCATGCACTAGCAAATTTAATTGTAAACTAGACCACCTAATAGCTGGTCTAAATTATAGTCCGTAGTCATAAACTACTCTAGATTTATCATCCAACATGATAAATCTAATTCAGTTTAGTCTAACTCTACACAGGTCACGTCATCGGCACTTTGATAAATCTCCCCCCTTATGTCAAAGATCCACAAATGAGGGCACAGCATTCAAGTACCATGGCTCCTTCAAGCATTTTATCATAGAGAGTCAATTCTGACTAGTTCAAAATTAGCATAAATTATTATAAATATTATATACTAGTATAGCTCCTTTGTTGTGTTATTTTTAAATTCACTATAAAAAGATAATTTTACCTGCTGTTTAATAAATAAAACACACAACTAAAAACTAAAAATATGTGTTTAGAATATCCGCTTCACCGACAAATGCAGTACTTCTAAATTCCTTTATGGGAAAAAAATGTGATTCCTCAAACGTTAAGGTTTGTGTCTGCGGTAGCAACATTCTTTTATTAACTGGTGCAGTTGGAGTGCATTGTATCAATGTTACAGTATACTCTATTTCTTAAGGGCATTATAACTTACTAAGACAGCAATTATCCTGCCTGAAACACAAGGAAAGGCCAGACTAACCTTGATTTGCTTGACTCAGAAATGTAGAGTCAGTAGCCCTGAGGCTGCAGGTATCGTTTCTTTGTTCCTTGAAGTAACCTTATATGATAGCATTCTTACTTGTGTCTATTAGGAAATCAGCTCAGTAGCTAGCTGCCTTTACTATTTCATGTCTCCACTTGCTCCTAAAAAACACAATAATGTAATGTTAATAAATCATTATACAGTTACAAAGGATTAATGCTACTTTTAAAACCCAAACTGTTTATACTGTATGTGTGAGGGTTGCAATAAGATTTAACATTTCAGCTAGGGAGAGGAGCAGACTGGACAAACTGATTAGGAAAGCCAGCTCTGTCCTGGGGGGTCCTCTTGACACAGTGCAGGTGGTAGCTGAGAGGAGGACACTGTGTAAGTTGAAGTCTATTCTGGAGAATAGCTCCCATCCCTTGCATGAGACTGTGGTGGCATTGGGGAGCACATTCAGTGACCGACTGCTTCACCCCAAATGTGAAAGGGAGCGTTATCGTAAGTCATTCCTCCCCGCTGCCATCAGGCTGTTCAACAAACAAGGCCCAAACATAAGTAACCTGCGCCCCCCACCTAACCAGTCCCTGCAAGTCCCATCCACAGACTAAACATCAAACTGCCGATCATTGCTTGTCTCTTTTTTGTCTTTTTATCCCCCTTTTCTTTTTGTTCATTTATCCCTAATATTATTGTTGTCATAGTTTGTACTTCACTCTCTGTACCCTCTCTGCTGCTGTAACGCTGTGAATTTCCCAACTGTGGGATTAATAAAGGATTATCTTATCTTATCTTATAGTGTTATATCAATCTACAGTCATGGCCAAAAGTTTTGAGAATGATACAAAAGTAAATTTTTACAAAGTCTACTGCATCAGGTTTTAACATGGCAATTTGCATATACTCCAGGATGTTATAAAGAGTGATCAGCTTAACAGCAATTAATTGCAAAGTCAATATTTGCCTAGAAAAAGAACTTTTCCCCCCAAAACACATTTCAACTTCATTGCAGGTCTGCTTTTAAAGGAGCAGCTAACATTGTTGTAACGACTGGGAGTCTGTGGACCCTCTGGACCACCGCAGGAGGTGGTACTAGCCAACCTGGAACCGGAGTCTAAGTGGAACCCGGTGTTCACCAGAGCCCGCTGCAAAGCGGGATGGACTTGCTGTGGCGGGTAACCACCAGGTCGTTCCACAGGTGCGACTAGCCCGCAGTGGCTGCCAAGGTAGTAATACAGGAGACACCAGGACTCACGTCAGGAAGTGCAGGAGCTGGCACACAGGAACGCAGGACCACAGAGATGACTGGCACACAACAATCACAGGAACGCAGGAATAACAGGAACGCAGGAATAACAGGAACGCAGGAATAACAGGAACGCAGGAATAACAGGAATGCAGGAATAACAGGAGAGCTTTCTCTTCATGGGGAAGACTTGAAGATCCGGCAAGGGTCACAGGAAGAGGCAGAAACTTATAATAGGCCAGCGCCAATTACCGGTGCGCTGGCCCTTTAAATCTGAGTGAGCTGGTGCGTGTGCGCCCTAGGAGACGGGGACGCACGCGCCGAGCCGCGGAAGCAGGAGAGGACATCGGTGGAGCCATTGGAGGTGAGCAGATCGGAGGTCTGGAGGGACCCTGAGGGGCATGGGTGCGCCCGCGATCGGTGACAGAGATCGCGGGAGCACCCGTGACAATCTTTTCAGTGATTGCTCCATTACACAGGTGTGGATGTTGATGAGGACAGAACTGGAGATCAATTTGTCATGATTAAGTAAGAATCACACCACTGGACACTTTAAAAGGAGGCTGGTGCTTGGCATCATTGTTTCTCTTCTGTTAACCAAGGTTATCTCTAAAGAAACACGTGCAGTCATCATTGCACTGCACAAAACTGGCCTAACAGGGAAGAGTATCACAGCTAGAAAGATTGAACCTCAGTCAGCAATCTATTGCATCATCAAGGAATTCAAGGAGAGAGTTCCATTGTTGCCAAAAAGGCTCCAGGGTGCCCAAGAAGGACCAGCAAGCGCCAGGAACGTCTCTTAAAAGTGTTTCAGCGTCAGGAATGGGCTACCAGCAGTGCAAAGCTTGAATCCCCTTTCCGATTGTTTGGAACATCTGGAAAACAGCTTGTTCAGAGAAGACAAGGTGAGCAATACCACCAGTCTTGTCTCATGCCAACTGTAAAGCATCCTGCAACCATTCATGTGTGGGGCAGCTTCTCAGCCAAGAGAATCAACTCTCTCACAGTCTTGCCTAAAAACACATCCATGAATAAAGAATGGTACCAGAATGTCCTCCAAGAGCAACTTCTCCCAACCGTTCAAGAGCAGTTTGGTGATCAACAATGCCTTTTCCAGCATGATGGAGCACCTTGCCATAAATCAAAGGTGATAACTAAATGGCTCAGGGAACAAAACATAGAGATTTTGGATCCATGGCCTGGAAACTCCCCATATCTTAATCCTATTGAGAACTTTTGGTCAATCATTAAGAGACGGTGGACAAATAAAAACCAACAAATTTTGACAAAATGCAAGCATTGATTGTACAAGAATGGACTGCTATCAGTCAGGATTTGGTCCATAAGTTGATTGAGAGCTGCGAGTGAGAATTGCAGAGGTCCTGAAGAAGAAGGGTCAGCGCTGCAAATATTGGCTTGCTCATTCTAACTGTCAATAAAAGCTTTATGATTGCATTTGTATTTTTGTATGTGATAAAAACATCTGACAAACACACATAAAAATTAGAGGGCAACAGATCATGTGAAAATATAATATTTGTGTCATTCTCAAAACCTTTGGGCATGACTGTAAGTACACAGACAGTGAAACCTGGTCGGGACACAGAGGTGGACTTCTCAAAGAATTTCTACTCTATAAACACATATCTCATGCTTACCATAGTCCAGTGATGGCAACCCTTTTAGAGAGCGAGTGCCCAAATGACAACAAAAACCCACTTATTTATTTCAAAGTGCCAACATGGCAATTTAAGCAATAACTTATTGCTTACTGTTTGTCAAAGCTTCCAATCGTATTTAGCGTCATGAGAACATCAATACAGAAGAAAGAGGAGAAATTCAGCTTATTATTGTAGCGTCCCTCCAGGACTAAAATAAAGTTTTAACAAGTTAGGATAGGTTCCAGGATTATTAATTAACAGATTACGGCAGAGACAGCCAGAAGGAATCTTCAATCAAATCTGCTTCTGAGGGTAGATTCCTGATGCAAGGTTCCTTTTTACAATAGTGTTTAGCTTAGAATCCAGAACCAGAACCCAGAGCAGGAGGAGTTCAGCTGCTTATCTATGATTTCAAGTGGAATTCCGACCATTAGATGCTTTGCCAAGACATGTCACTGAGACAAATTACAAGAATGCACCCTGGACCTAGTTTACTGCTTATCGCCGCAGGACACAGTTACAGATTCTGAGAGGGGCATCTTGAAGAACTTGAACCCCAGCACAAATTTTTTAAAATGGTCCACCAACTATCACTCAGCATTTGCCCTATGTTTTCTCAAATACACAAGGACCATTTTGACACCCTTAAACTTCAACATGTTTCCTATTACGTATAGCCTGGCCCTGCTTCCTAGCAAAGACGGATATAGTTTCTGGATACAAACGCAAACATCTTCTTCCAGAACTAGAGCACTTGTATTTATTCAATATCTTTAAACTGGTTTAGATGCTGGTGGGTCCACTTCCCTGCCTGTGACATTGATATACAGGGTGTTTGTAAAAAGTTCTGTCAGGAGAATGTACTGTTCTTAGTTGTATATAGACATTTTTTGTACAAACTTTGTGACAAGAAATAAAAATGTCAAACAAAATGAAAGGTTGATATATCTTTGATACCGATATATTAAGAGGAGAAATATATAGAAACCGTGTTTTTCATCTATCTTCTTTGCTTGGATGGATAGCTTAGCAGAAAACCTAAATCTAAAATGTGCGTAAAATAGGCAGGCTTTGCAATTACTGAACACTGAGTGCTAAGGAGCTAATAGGATTAGTTATAAATCAATTAAAATAGAAAATGTATTATCTACTTATTTCTAACCCGTAACAATATGGGCTGGCATGATTCATAAAAAGAGAAGACTCAGCTTTAGTATATCCTTATATTTCCTTAGTAGATGGTGTCATTTCTCATTTACTTTTTTACCATTTGAATGTTTTTGTTTTATATATATTTTCTTAGCCATGCAATGATGACTGACGTCCACTTCCATACTACAAACAGCAAAAACGCAATACAATTTAGACAGCTGTGATACCATATTACTCGGACCATATAGCATTTTACAATGTCATTCCAACAAAATGTCTAATGCTCCAAACTAACAGCAGTGTAGACTGCTTGGATGCATAATACGTTCTTAGAAAGGGTGGAAACACAGAC
Organism: Engystomops pustulosus; assembly: GCF_040894005.1. NCBI lineage: Eukaryota > Metazoa > Chordata > Amphibia > Anura > Leptodactylidae > Engystomops > Engystomops pustulosus. The sequence continues at coordinate 107,767,592 of NC_092412.1, read as the reverse complement.
CACAAATTCACAAATTCAACTAGGAATAGTTTAGTACTAACTTTAAGACTTTACATAAAGCTTTTACAATCAAAAGTCAAAGGTCTATGCCTTAAAAATACTAATACTGTATATGCCTTAATACAAATAAGCCATGTCTAATCAATATACAGTCATAAGCTAGTGGGAGACTTACATAGAACATAGAATACATTATTGTAGGATGCTGTAGGGGAACTTTTTACATTTGCCCCTTTTACAATTAAGTGTTTATTATTATTATTATTATTATTATTATTATTACTACATTTACGACCGGCTGTCACTGAGCTTGAAATAATCAGATAGTTGCAAAGGTGGAAAGGTCAGGCAACTTAGCCATAGGGCCAAGTAGGGAATCCATAAAAAGGTTTATATTTTATCAATACCATTGATGAGAAATCTCTTTAAATATATAGATAGTTCACTAATATCTACAAAATAATAAGCCACTTATATTTCCATTATTTCCTACAAATACTTTATAGGGCAAGCTTCCCTGACCATATATGTTCTTGTGAGTCAAAATGCACAATGGGTTGTGGTATTTGAACATACAGGTACTTCCAAACACTCTTAAAAGCACCACTGTGTTACTGAAGAAGCAGCTGGTATCAGAGAAAGCTCTGATCATGGCTTTCTACCCAGGTGCCATAATAAGTAATAAATAGAAACTGTGTGTTCCTTTTATGTTCTTTCTTCATTATAATCATGGGGATGACAGTTTTAAAAGGCTCAAGGCTAGCTGGTGTCTGACAGGGTATTTTTTGTGCTGGCAATGAGCTGCAAGTTCTTTCAGCTGCATGTTATGCTTGCGCACCAGGAACCTGGGGGAACTTCTGGTGATGTCCACCATCACACTTGCAGCTCATTAGCATATTTTTAAAACCTCTTTTAAGAAAATGAGTGGACCTGTTAAAATTTTTTAAATAAAAAAACAGTAACACCCATGATCAGTGCCAGCATACATGGCTTTAGGGATTTAAATGGAGCTGGCACCTTTGCAAGTGGTGCCACCTCTGATCATGGGTGTTAATGGCAGATGGGAGGTTGAGGCGAACCTGGACTAAAACATCTAATGAAGTTCAAAGTCAGGCCCAGGAGACCCAAACCTACAAACATCGGTACAGACCCGCTCAATACTAGAAGTCACAATACTGGACAAACTGTTTGGGACCCAGTCTGTGGATGTGCCATTAACAAAGATCCTACTTTTGCTGCACCAAACACAAATATTTTACTCTAGACCCAGTGTATGGATTTATTTGTGCCAACCTTTAAAGCATAACTTCAAATTTTATAATGTTTTTTCTCAATAGCTGAAATAACCTCAGCCCTCTCATTTCAGCATTCTGGTTGTGATGTTGAAAACGTGCTGTGAAACAGGAAATACAGGATGCAGTCTCCAGGGTCAGCAAAGGGTGAAGTAGGGGATATTTGCAATGTGCTTGCTCCTGTGCCTCTGCTCAGTAATTAGAGGAACCCAGGACCTGAGGTGCAAGGTAGAGAGGTCTGCTCTTTCCTGTCCACAGTCTGCCCTCATTTGCCCACACCCAGTCCTCCTACTCCCTCTGCAGCTGCTCAGTGTGTACAAAATATCATCCATAAACCTGCTCTATTCATTACTCTACTCTCTAGCCTTTTACAAGGCTAATAGGAGTCAGTGACAAGAGGTGTGTGTGTGTGGGGGGGGGGGGGGGGGTCAGGAAAGCAGTCTGATACACAGGATAAAGAGTATTTACTTCTGTGTGGGCTATGTCTGCTTGTCCTCCTGGAAGTCAGCAGCTGCTTTCTCACCCTTCTCTGCACTCCTCATGCTCTACTCTCCTGAGAAGAGGGGAGAGTTATGGTATATGCTGAACAGCCCGGCTGGGACACCATCTTAGCAGTGTGTAGTGGTTATGTGTCTATATTAGACTATAGTCTATCAATGTAACAGTGCGTAGTAGTATATGTGTGTGTAATAATCTGTGTATAGTTTATGTTAACTATAAGGCATGCTATTATGGATTTGAGGATATACAACTGAAATTTTACATCTAACATTGAAATAAACCTCTCCTTCTTAATTGTATGTTATGCATTCACATACAGTGGAATATTTTTTCAAAAGTTTCTATAACTGCAAAAAATCAGTCCCATTTACCTGAATAGGGTTTGTAAAAAAGTCATATTCTTGGCACAACAATAAACTTGATTGAGCAGACAAAATCTGCTGGACTTAAATGCATATTCAAACTACTTATCCCATTTATATTATGTAAATCCAAAAGGACATCACAGAACGAATGAAACTGCTATTTTTCAGTATCTTTTTCCACAGTGACATCATAGGCGAGAAATGAGCAGATAATAGGAACTACTCATATGACTAAACAGATGAGATCAATTAAAATCCAGTTACCCACACAACAACACAGATGAGATCACTTAGACTTATGTAAGTCATTGACTATTGTCATATTATATTTTTTAGTATTTGGTGATATACTTTCCTTGAGGAATTGTTAGCACTGTTTATTTCAGGTGATAACTTATTCCCAATACAATTATATGTTATTCCTCTAGATCAGAAGCAAAGTCAGAGAGTATTTTTTTCTTCACAGTTCCTGTCAAATCTTCCAATAAAAAAGAATACAGACAGTCCCCGGGTTACGTATATGATAGGTTCTTTAGGTTTGTTCTTAAGTTGAATTTGTATGTAACTCAGAACAGGTATATTTTACAAATGTAGCTACGGACAAATTTATTTTTGTACATATGACAATTTGACTTTCAAAGTTTTTTGCTATCATTGGAACAAAGATTATCAATAAAACTTCATTACAGACACCTTATAGCTGATCATTGCAGCCCGAGATTAAAGTAAAGCATCCAGAGAGCTTCACCAGAGGTCACAGTGGGCAGAGAGGTCCGTCTGTAAGTCGGGTATCCTTAAGTCAGGAACTGCTTGTATAATTTTTTTAGAAAATGTAAAAATGTGCAGATACATAAAACATAATCACAAGCTATTATAACACTGCTGTTCTGTGGAAAGCAGTTATTGTCACTAGATGTGACTTCAAGCTCTGTAGTTATAACATTCTTACGAAAGACACAGGATATATCGTAAAAGGTCTTAGAGGTATGGATACAAAAGGTTAGAAGAACAAGAGAACCAAAATCCCAATTTCAAAATGTAAGATGTTGAATTGTCCATTTTCGAAGAATGTCAAGTACATAATCGTGGGGATTTATCATCACATTGTTTAGTTTTGCTGGGCGTAAGAAAGTCTCATTTACGCATTTGGGTGCCTCCGGCCACGGGTCTGTGATCCAATCTTCCCTCTCCCCACTTGGGCTATAATGATTAGGAACGTTTGATGGTTTGGGCTCTGCTCTGCTTTTTGATTGTATTGAATTACCTTTGTTCTCTGCCATACTCTTTTGGCTCTACCAATTAGGTTTATTTCTGTCCTGGGCTTTGTGCAGGAATTCCATCTGACTCTCCTTGAGCATTTGCATTTTGACTTATTTCTCCCATTTTCTAAGGACAGCAATTAGACAGAGTTTTTCAGGGCAACATCTCCATCTTTATCCTTGTGAGGGGATTGCATCCATATATTTTTGTGTTGACCTGTGGCCGTATGTGGGTCTGGGCAACCTGACTCTGACCCACTTTGTTATCTGTATGTGTTTTTGTACATTTTTAAATGTTTTTAATCATGCTTGCAGGATCTTTTTGATCATTTGTATATGAATTGTAATAAAGTTTATTGATTTTTCAGCCTCTACACACTTACCTTTTTTCTTTTTTGGGTTCAATTTTGCGTGTGTTGGCCATCTAAACATTTGATCTCTGTGCATGAGATCATGCTTCACATTGTTTAGTCTGCATTTAGGTGTTTTGTGATTTTTACTGCAAAAAAGTCACTTCATTATTCTGGAGTAAACACAAAGCACTGCTAGTGCAACATCATGCAAAGCCAGATTCATGTCTACGGACTTTCTAAAAAAGTTGCATAGAAAGTTGTACTCCAGTCCCCTTGCTAGCATTTGGACTGTGGGTTTTTTAAAGAACATATATTAAAGGACCAAAGTTACTTTAATGAATCTCATGGGCATAGAACTATATCAAAGAGCCAGTCTAAACTTTTTTTTGTCTAAACTGCAACAAAAAATTATTTTTTTTGTGTCAAAAATTCTCAAAAAGTAGTACAAGAAACCAAACAACGTGCTGATAAATTCTGTGTACATGGATAGTCAGTAAGGACTGACCATGCTAAGGACCCCTGGGATTAACACTTGTCAAGTAGATAAAAGAGAACGTGGGGCCAGTATGAGTTTTTATAAACCTGGATCCGGGCTGCCTTATGACAACAGATATAGAAAACCATTATTTTATTACTTAAATCACTGCAAGCATGTATTCAATTCTCCCTATGCAGCTCTTGCCCTTACTGCTACCTTATCTTGTTATTTCACCAGTTTTGTTGGAGTATTTATGGATGGCAGGATAATTAGACATAAATAATTCTATATGTATTCATCTATATTCCTGGAGATTTTTCACTGTAATGGAAACTCAATCCAATTATAAAATATATACTCTTTTTGTTCCTCAGCAATTTTGTATTCAGCAGATGTTTTGCTTCCAGCTACCATGTTCACAACATTTAGATTTTTCTTTTTTTCCTTTGATTCAATAAACTCTAATTGAGGAAAACATGTATCGAATAAACAAGCCTCAATGCATTAATATTAACACAGAAACCACAGAATCTGATATATTTGAGCCAAAAATTGCTGATATGGCAGGGGGGTTGCTAGTTTGTATCTTTGCATCTTAATGCTAATACTTTGTGCAATAATAAAATGATGCAGCCTCCAGATTATATAAAGCTCAGGCGTCAATCAGTTATGATATTATGAAGTGTTTTTGATCACTGAATACATAAAATATTTTTTTTCATGTTTTCTTAATCTCAGAGACCTGTAAGACCTGTAGCACATCAGAAAATAGTCTGCCCCTATGTAAATAAATTATATACTCAAAAAAAATTGACAATTGGAAATCTGGAAAATCTCTTAAAGATGTTAAAACTTGTTCTCCAGGCCCCAGTCAGAATAAGAATGGAGACACTTAGTCAACACACTGTTATCATGTAGTTTTACACATTCTTGTTGTATTCTGGTCCATATTGTCACACTCGATTATGGTGAAAAGCCAACCTGTGCTTCAAAAGGGAAGAAAATGTAGGTTAGAGTGGCAGCTATTTTGTCCCTAGAGGATTTTGATTTGTCACCAGTTGAAGGAGCACTTGAAAAAGAAGGGTCATTGGAAAGGGCAGAGTTTCATAGATGGAATTTTTTCTGATGTCTTATGTCAAGTGGAGTTTTATGAATCAAGGACAGAGAAGAAGGTAAAGATTAATACATGAATTATAGTATTCTGAGGAGAAAAGATAGACAGGTTCTACTGAAAAGTAAAAAATTCATACAATGAACTTGCTGATTACCCAACTAAAACATTTACTACAGGATTATGTCAGTGTGTCAATTATAACAGCATAAGCCAAATTATAGCATACCCTTTAAAAAAATTTAAGCCAGGTAAAGATTTTTAAGAATTTATTAACCCTGTATCCCCTTTAAAATGTACATGATGTTACCTCAGTTGTAAGATTTTATTTTTTGTTTGTTTTGAAAATTAAAAAATATTGAATAAAGAAGGCAGAGATCTTAAATATGGAAAGAATTTAAACAATTACAGTATATAGTCTCATAACAATGACCACCGGTATATGTCATTAACAGGGTCAGAGATTTCTTAAAAGACAGCCACTTCACACTACAGTTTTGAAAAAATAATTTATCATCTTTATTAAATGCACAGTTAAAAGAAACATTGGAAAGGGCACATAATACTGTTCAATTATAGTCCCCGCACCAGGAAAGTACTATGTTGCCACAATAAGCTGTATATTGCATTGTTATACCCTGGCATAACAATTACAGTGCATGATTTTTGTTCACTACCTTTAAAATCCATATATTTTTTTATTTTTCCATGTACAAAGCTGTATGAGTGCTTGTTTATTATGTAACAAACTGTACTTCCCAGTGACATATTTAATATTTTATGCTGTAAATTAGGAAACAGAAAAAAAATTCCAAATGTGGTGAAATTGATTTTCTTGTGGCCTCTGCATTTAAGTATTTCTCTTTTCATTCCCAATGACACACCCTCTTTATTCCTTGGATTCATATAATCATGGGGATACCAAATTTATCTTTTAATAGATTTTAAAAAATTAAAACCTTTTGTATGAAAAACATTTCTTCATTTCACCATGTTCTGAAGCCAATAACTTTTTCATACTACAGCATACAGACCTGTGTAAACAGATGAGCTGAAACATCTGGGTAAATCATCATCAGGCATGGCAACAGCTTTATTCCACTTTGTCTCCTCCCCCTCCCCCAATCAATAAGACCTCTGAAAAAAGTTGGGTAGAGAGAGCAGATAAGGAGATATTAAACTTTACTAGTACCACTGCCATTTTTTTGTTGTTGGTGATCTAGTAATATTATGTCATCACAGTATCTTTGAATTATTATAATTGTAAATTTGTATATGTTAGATTGTGTTTTGGGACAATTTCCTTTTCTTCTCACTGACACAGAGTGACAGATGATTATCTATTTTGCTCTAAAAAATACTTTGCATTTGATATAAAAAGCTTCAATTAAGTGGAGTCCACCTGTAAACAGCTCCTTTACTGGCATATTTCCTAAGGTAATAAAAAGAACAGAAGAGAGCTGTCAGTAGTGTAGCTCGGATCATTACTAGCCTTAACAACTATCGGTTTCCCTGTGTCTTTCATTAGTACTCACACAGGACTTTATTTTAATTCAGCCTTTATCGTTTGATATGCAAGGAACAAAGAGGTACAGAATTCAGGAAGAATTTGAATAGATGTGATCTTCTCTTTTATTGATTTGAAAAGGACAGTCACTTACTAGTCAGACAGAAAGGAGCAAGTAAGCGGCTTTCAGCATTTACCGGGTCGAGAAGTAAGCACATTAGATTGGACAATAAAGAAGGTCTTGTCCTGAGCATTGCTACTTGATACACTGCAGCTGAGGGGATTGAATCAAGCGCAAACTGATTGTGGTCACACAATTCTATGTGAACACTGAGAGTAAATAAGGTTACCGCTACATGAATTTCTTTTAAGAGAAACATCTTTACCCATTAGAAAGTCTTCTTACAGGCCCGTTGCCGAATAAAATGTAAAAACTACTGTAATCTGTTGCAAGAAACATTTCTAGTCCCTTTAAATGAATTGACAGTTTGCAATTTGTTACAGGGTTAACTTACACTTTTAAGTCCATTCCCATCTGATGTTAGGAAACCAGAGTCAATGAACAATATACCAGTTGTGCACCTATGTTGCAGGTTTTTAAGGTGAGATGTCAGCAAGTTACACATCGTGTGTAACTGTAAACTGTAAGCTATCATAGTAAAAATGCATGATTTATAAAGGCATAATCATTGGCTATCAGGACAAGGGTGCTTCTACAAAAAAAACATCAAAAGTCGAAAAATATAGACCAGGGTAGGGCTGGAGTGAATGAGGCACATGTATCATATGTCTGTCTTTTTCAGTCTGTTTTTTGAGACTTTTCAAAAGTCTTCAAAAGTCGTTAACAATATCCCAGCTAATCTCTAAGCCTGGTATGGGGCAGCCATATATTTGGGCAAAAATTTGCTACTTGTTTTGTGACTTTTTAAAAACGTTGCAACTTTCACATCTGGACTTAGGTGATAACTCAGGGAACGCTGCTAAAAACTAGACAAGGCGAACTATGAAGGGAGACATTTATTGCTAATAAAATTGCAATTGTAAAGTCTCAAAAATTAAACAAAAAGGCAAAAAAGTTTGATACATGTACCCCAACTTGTGCAAAACTTGTGCCTAAATGGAAAGCCACATGGCTATGTAAGTTTAATGAATTTAGTTCAAGCAGGATATTGCATTGTCCTATGTTCATTTGGTGCAATGGAAAGTCACAAAACAGTATTTGCACCACAAACGGACCAAAACAATGACACACACAGACATAAAAAACAATGATACATCACCACTTTGTGTTTGAAGCATTGTCAACCAATGTTTTTGGAAATTTGGATGATTAAAAAGAATACTGGGTAAAAGTAAAACAGTTGAATGTTATGTATTTTATGTTGTGCTATAGAAGAAAACCATAAAATAAAACCTGTAATACATGGATACCTTCCACATAAACATTGTGGCATGTTTCATTGAATGCTATATTACAAGGGTTTTTTGGCAAATATACAAAAATTTAAAATGGCTCTGAAAGAGACCAGTAAAATAAATACATTTTCCTTACTACTAGTCCCAGTCAGCAGTCCTCTTCTTAAGACATCATCATATAAACTTTCGCAGCCCTTTTAATTTTTGGTGCAGATTTATTAGGTGTGTCCTAAAGTAAAGGTGGACAGTCTTGTTGTGTTTTTCTGTGCGTGTTCTGCGTGTACTTTTGACGTGCAGAACTTGCAATGCACTCTGATCCATTGTAATAAATGGGTCTTTTCAGACTTTTTTTGAAACATTTTTTCACACAAACATGTGCGTTTTTTTAACCGCACGTTTAAATCTGCCCGCTCTACTTTTACAAGTCACACACGTGAAAAATTGCACTCTCAGACATATGCAAGTATAATGTAAGTGCAATGTGTTTTTTTACTGATCAATTGCCATAGAAAAGATAGACCTGAGTTCTGAGTCTTTATCATGCGCGTTAAAAAAAAGCATTGAAATTGCATCGAAATTGCCAAAGAAACACACGTGAAAAACTGAGACACTGAACAAACTCTGACTGAAAACTGATCGCACCCGGATCAGACTCTGATGTGATCTGCAAAGAAAGTGTGGAAGGGGCCTAAGAATATCTAGTTATACTTTGCATTTCCCATTAGATGGATTAGTTTATGCCAGTGCTAGTGTACTATATTTATTGCTGCAATATTTTAAGCCATGTCTTTTCTAGTGCATTTGGAAAAAAGTTTAGCAAAATGGTAGCCCATTCTTGATTTTTGGCATATTTTATTCATATATCTATCTTCATATTCTTTATGGCGCACAGTATGTACAATTTGAAAGTTTTACATAGATTGATAAAACTGCCCCATTCTTTTTTTTCTACTGGGCAAACCCCAGTATCTTCCTTTAGAAATGGCACTATTAGGATAAAAAAGGGAGCTCCACATGTAGGTACTACTCCATAGAAGACTTCAAGGGGGAAATATCATTGCAGATACAGCAGTTTTTTGTCTTCAAAATGTCTGACAATTGTTGATTGCCAATTGGTGACAAATTTGAGGACTTTTTCCAACTCACTCTACTTTTCACTTCATACGATTTATAAAAGGCAACTTTTTGAAAAGTTGCAAATGTAGGTACAAATTCACTTATGTCCCTTTTTGTTATAGCAAAAGCTAGTGTAAGTAACTAGTGGCGACAAATTTGTAATTTTTGTGCAACTTTTTAACTAAAAAGTCATATATCCACTGCAGAAAGTAACACCTCAAGTGCCCTACTTGTCAAATAAGTCAATTGTGCAAAGGACATCTGAATATCTCTTAAAACTGGAGTATGATCCAACGTAATGTAAGCAAAGTGAAAGCAAAAAAACTGACATGCATACTGTAGTTCAATCTTTCCTACCACTATGCAACTATATTTGTCAGGATTGAAGGATACTTGAAGGATTTCTGGTATGATATTGACTAATTTTGATGTTAACAAAGGCACAATTTTTTCTAAGAATAACCTACTTTTATGCATACACTATTGAATGTTTCAGTGAAGGGTAAGAATACCAGATTACCTCTACTTTCTTAACCCAACAAAGGGCTTCTTGTGTTGGCATTGTATATGTAATTGCTGTGTGATGTTGTCCTGTTGACAGTCGAGTTCTTCAACTTATCACAGCTGAATGAATTTCTTTTTCTGTACGACTCTGCCAGAAATTTCTCAAAAAAAAGACCAAAAGCCTGGCCCACTAGTCTGAAATCTGTGACACTGTCTTCATCATCTGTAGACTGTAGTATCTGCAAAAAAAAAATATTGTTTAAAATGTTTTATTTTACTTTAATGGTGTGACATTCAGCAAATTGAATTTTCTCATAATATTGTCCTGATGTATTGATGTTTGCTTTTTCTTTCCCGGAGTGGATTGAGAAATGTGGTCTTGCAGTGCAGTGGGCATTGATCTCCAGTGTATAGAATAAATTCAGTAATTTTTTCTCTGAGGTTGCTTTAGGCTTTTACATGAAAGTAGGTTTTTGAATCACTGAGATTTTAATTTGCATCATAATCCTGCAGTCATGTTTTACTTTCCATATTTAACATCTATATTAAAACGGCCTAAGTTGCTTTAGTCATGGCATTATCTTGTTTTTCTCACTCTTTCCTATCACAAACTGACAATTGATGGGTTTTTTTATGTGCAAACATAGGAATGAATGCATAACACCAATATGCAAACTGAATCTCTAATAGCTTAAAGCAACCCCAATGATTCACACCCCTGCTTTAGAGGTAGAGGTAGGATTTAGAGGTAGGGATTCAACATTTAAAAGGAGGGAACCAGGCGTGTGTCACGGGTGCTCCTGCGACCCATGTCCCAGGCGCACCCATGGGCCTTCCTGTTCCCCTCTCTTGCCAGCAGCAGGTTCACTTACCTCACCACGCTCCAGCGATGGTCTCTTTTCTTCAGCATGCGTCCCCGCCTCCCAGGGCACATGCGTGCTAGGGTGCACGCGTGTTTCTGGTACCTTTAGTACCAGCAGCAAGCAGCTGGTACTAAAGGTTACTGCAGTGATGATTCCTTTGCTTTCTGAAAATGGTTTGGAGTATATCAGCTTGAATCCCTACTAACAGACTTTCAGTGGCTTACTACTATTAACCGCTAATGGGTTTACATCAGTAGTTTTCTTTGAAATTTCAGTCTCAAGGTCTACTAAAAGTCCTGCATACAGAATCTTTATTAGGCCTCATGTCCATAAGCGAGTTTAATGCATAAAACTTCTATCGTGAGCTAGCTGGAATGTCTGGTCCGGCGCTCAGATACCGGAACTTTAGCTCCAGTTTAGCTCCAGTTTCTGAACGTCAGGACTGTCATTCCAGCAAATTTATGATGCAAGTTTGATGCATCAACACTCGCTCATGGGTGAGTGACCTTATAGAAGTGAATCGATAAGAACATTTGACAAAGCATTTGGAAGTCCATTTAATAGGTCAATTATAAGTGATTAATATGGTGGATGGGAAGTGTAAAAGTGTAATTTTGCCAATTACTAGACATCCCAAATAAGCGTGTAGCACCTCATTGATGCCATATTACTGCAACATATAAGTACTGTACTTACTTATCAATACATTTAAGCTGTTTCTATTAAACTAATTTCTACCAATATATAGTTCACTTTTAAATCACAAAATGCTCCCATTTTGCCTTAGATGTATCATATGCAGCTCTTTCAGCATTGTGTGATTGTCATTTTGATATCTGGCTGGGAAAATGTACTGAGCTTGATATCTATCCATTCATAGACTGACAGAGCTTTCAACTTCACCATTCTAAGACAAGGCAAACACTTCTTACATGTCTAAGTCAATAAAAAGTAATAAAATCTCATGATGAAGTTTGCCATCTGCCCTGCATATCAACTGCAGTTTGCTAATCCAGACAAGATCTGAGCTAGTCATCAGCATTTTCCTCAGCAGGAAAATAAATGGAATATCAAACAGAATGTACACAGAAGCTTTTTGCAGAGTTATAAAATCATGAATGATAAAAGAACTGGTCTCCGAAGTACAGAGTTACCAGCTACAGAAATTGTATATTTGTTTTAAAGAGGTTTCAGACACTCAGAACTTTTTATTATTATATGAAAATGTCTGGCCACAAAAAGTCAATGCTCCTATTGTGAATACTGAAATACTGGCTTTGCAGTGCCAAGTTAGTAAGTTTGAAAACTATTTCAGATATGACATACCAGGAAGAAAAGGAAAAGTTTGGGGGGGATGTGCATTTAACTGTGTGTTACTTCCACTACCCAGATTAACAAAGAAGTCTGTCCATCAAGGCTACCTCACAATGATGCCCTTGGTGCACTAAAATACTCATGTGCATATAAATGTAAATAAGCTCTTCACCACATTTAGGCCACTTTACCAAAAAGGCTATGGGGGATATTTTTCTGACATGCTGGATATATAAGAAGACTCCAGTCTCCTGAAGTATCCGGTGGATGACTGCACCCTGCCATTAGGCTATAGCATGGGGGAAAGAACTCCCTGCACTCTGCTACCAGGCGTATCCCCCTTTATATCAAGTAGGTGTGGAGGGGGGAAATAATGGGGTTGCATCACAAATTGCAATTATTTTCTCGACAAGGCCAAAAAACTGTTCCACAAGCTCCTATATGTTTCTGTATGACCTGCCAGCTGACAAATTACCTTTATGACTGACTTATAGGAAGCAGAACTGGACAATGTACACATGCAAAACCTTTATTAGATCTGATTAAAAAAAAAGAGTGCTTGTGGTATCAGTTTAGTCAATTATGCTTTTCATAGTGGTCCCACAAAAAGAAATGTACACAGAGCAGTGTATGATTAGCATAACATATGCAGATCTATAGTTCATAGTTGAATATATTGGACATAATTGACCCAATTTAGTTAACACAAAGGTTACTTTCAATACATAAACTGTTATACTATTACTCATTATTTAGTGTTATGTAGTTGCTCAGAATTCTGTCGTAATTTGGGTCAAATGAAAGTATAAAACACCTTGCACTACATTAATCAAAAGGTTTCAGATAGTTTCTAGATACCTTTGCGACTTATGCACAAAAAGGGGTGTGACCCCAGGTAAAGTGTCATGTCATCTGTAGAAAAAGGAGAGGTCTAAGTAGCAACCATAAAAATTAAAAAAAAATGGTCTGATTTTTCTGCACCAACTAATAGGAGGTGCCAAGAACACCTAGACAGTCTTAGACTACCTCAGATTTATTTATTAGAATTATTACATTTATTATTTATCAAGGCTGTCCATCTAACTTTACACTGACTTGGACCCCATGTGCACAAATGTATATTTTGGATGATTGCTTCCACAGTTAGCACATGTCCCCATTTACTTAAATGGACTCATATACATGGACATGGTCTCCACCGCCCAATACATGAGCTGATTGCTGAAAAGTAAGTGCAGGTACGATTTCTGCCCTTGTTTGTGGCTTGGCCAGTCCTTTCCTACTGTCATCAGAGCATGAGCGGAATTCACATGCTGATGACATACAAGCTGCAAAGTATGGAATACTTCCCCATTGTCTCATATAGTCATAAACAGTAGTTCAAACTAACACCAAAATTACATGTTGATGTGTTGTTATCTGTCTCTCATTGCAAGCAACATTTGTGTGTTAAAAAGTAGTTTTGACAATAGTTTCTGACATATTGACTAGTAGGTTTTTTTCCTTCCAGATTTCTGTACTTATCATGTCTGTTGTCTTGAAAAGCTGATTTCTTATAAATAGATGTTCTAGTCTTTTAAAACATATAGGAGGGATGAGTGAGTGATGGGCGTAGAGCATCGTCCTAATATCATAGAATAAAACCTGCGGAGAGGACATGATAGTTTCACTGCCTATATCTGTCAGAGATAATCACATTGCTGAGATTGTGATGGATCTATTTTTCAGTTACTAACACATTGGCAAGTATTCAAGTGTAGTATACTCATGAAGTCATTTTAATAAGGCTGCATATTGGTATTGATATTGCACAATGGGAATATGAATGAAGTCAGCTTACATAAATGTCAATAACTGACGATGTGATGTGTTGGCAAAACATACTGAAAAACTTCAAGGCACCTGCCTAGGGAGATATGATACAACATGCCCAATGTCTTGCCAACCCTCTGCTGTCATTATACAAGTCATTGTGTAATAGTTAACATTTATGAACAGCAAGTAAAATAAACTAGCTCCACAGGAAGATGTCTGTTTTTTCTGCCAAAAAAATCTAGAAATTACCCAGGAGTAGGAGCATTGATTCAGTATCTTGTACACATATGGGTTTCATGTTGATCATTAGTGTTATGTAGACACTGGGATTTGGGACATCTTGAAACTGAACACACATTAAAAGGGTGAGTAAAAGACCATAGGTCACCCATTATACTTACCCTGATAATGTACCCTGTTTAGTGACAGCAGCCATGAGTCACATGACCCCGGCGGGTAAAATAAAGCACAATAGTACAAAACATCTTTCACTGTGTTCTTGTGCATTAGTTTGTTTGTATTGTAAGTCCCTATAATGGGGTCATCTCATCACAAACAACCTCTTTAATCTGACTCTTCTCCACACAGCTGACCTTGACAGGGAAGCATTTTAATGGCTTTACAATAGTCTGGGAGCACAATCTGCAGAAGGAAATGGTATATTTAAATGGCAACTATCCAGATAATTGGACATCCATAAAAGCCATGCCTCAGTCTCCTAAAGTGAGAGACAGCTGCTTGCCTTAGGGACGGACATTCCCTTTATGATATTCATAGGCCCTAATTGCCAATAGCACCTGATCCTACATGTTTACATCGGTTTGGTATCTCTAAAACCAGTTGCTTAGTAAGGATATTGATCCTAAAAATTATATGCACTTTTAAACATTTTTGTCTGCCAAAGGTACCATATAAATCTTTGAAATGACCTTTGTTAAGAAATGTACATTAATCACATAGAAATGCAAACTGCTGCTATAAAAATTATTTTACAAATGCTGTTCTTAGATAAAGCACAAAACATGCTTTCACTACTGAAAATATTCTACCTTGAAGAATTTCTGCACAAAACTTTCCAAAGTAAAACGATTTTCACCAAAAGTTTCCCATTATATACCATGGGTGTGACCATAAAGGATAGCTGCCAAATTTATTTACAAGCATGTCCAATCGCCTTTCCATCCAATGGAAAAGATTGGTGTCTCAGGTTATCCCAAATAAATTAGCTATTATGAGGAAAGAACTGCATGGGGGCACATTTACTTACCCGTCCCTGGCGCGATCCCTGTTCAGGAATGTCCGGCGATAATGAACTCTGCCACGATTCACTTAGATCGTGCGTCCAATTTCCTGCATGTGTGGTATCCCCGCTCAGGTCCACCTTCTTCTTCCCGGTGTATGTAAGTGCATTGTCTTGCAACGCAATTTAAAGTCAAATCCCGTGCTCAGTCCGAATCCGTTGGATCATCTAACGGCCCGCCCCCGATTTCTGTTGCATGAAAACCAGAGTGATTGCACCAAAATTCGATCATGTGCAACACAATCCCCTTTTAAATACCTATCCCAACCGTGCAAAACCCAAAAACATTGGAATATCCGACAAAAGTGTGGTCCACGGACCCTTAGTAAATAATCCTCATGGTGTGTGGAGGCACCATGGTGACTTTGCTGAGCTCAAGAAGGTCAACCATCACTGTATTGCAGAGAATTGGTGCAACTCAGGAGAAGTCCCTGAGACATGCATGTGAGGTTCGAATTAAGGTAGAGATTAATTTAATATTGTATAATAAGGCAGATCGAAGAACACAGGTAGGGCTCTCAGGAAAGTATGAATTTCTCTGATTTCATGGACTGTTAGAGGTAGATTACTTTGTATTGTGGCTGTGCACATAAATATGATGGATAATTTTTTTAACTTTTTACAGCATTATAAAATTTGCTTTTGGTTATCCTGATCTTCATGCACACAAACTATACTTCCACATACAATGATTTCCATTCCTGAGTGACATAAATTCCCTTCTGGTATTATGAAACTTATCCTTTACTAGTGTTCTATAATTCATATAATTTCATTTGTGGTTGATGGATTTCTCATTGGAACTGTGGGTATTTACAGAGCAAATATGTTTACATGACATATTGAAAAACTGGGCCAAGATCTTATTTTATTTTATTTAATCATAGTAGATTTATTGATTCTTAAAGCTGCTTCTCCTTGTGCCAAGCATACAAATAGCAGATTTAATATTTTGCACTGGAGAAATACCATAAATATAGTTCACTTAGCAATGAGCAGACCTTGCTATTTCTACTGGGTTTATCAGGGGGAAAGTTACAGCGTAATAATTATACATTCTCAACAGATGGTCCCTACACTGTAAATATCTATCATCTTACATATACTCATTTATGATCATATAGTCCCTTTTTCATGTACATATTTGTGTTTCCCCTATTTTTTGGGGATTATGACCAATTTGGTTATTAGGTCATACTTTATCATGTCATTAGGTTTTCTGATAAAACCATAAAAGATGTTAAGGGGGTTGCATTACAAGGGAGCCAAGAGACAGCGTTTTCCTTATCCCATCCTGTAAAATGTAGTATGTTCAGACACTTGGGACGTCTCACTACACATCTGGCAGTGTAATGATTTGTGTTGCATAAGGCTTCAGATGACCTGCAGATTATACCCATTGTGCATTAAAAAGGATGAAATCTTAGCTTTTCTGCAAAAGAATGAACATGGTATGGATTTTTTCTGCGCCCACTAGTATTCCATTGTAAATTATTGTAAATGGGTTTTATAGTCAGAAATTACAACTTGTGAAATCAGAAGACATAAGCAGGTACTGAAAATGTGAATAAAAAACTCTATAAAAGCAGCTGTGCAATTTACAAAAAGATTGTTTAAAATGTGTACTTAACGCTGTCCCTATTCCATAAAAATGTCTGCCCTCGTCTGCTGTTACAATAAATATCCGTTGGCCCTGCTTTGACATTGCCTCTATCACTCCGAATTTTCCCCAGTACAGCATCAATTGCACTCTTCTTGGTTCTTCGCACCTCGTATTTTTATACTCTGGTGATTTAGAGATAAAAACAAATTATAACATGCTTGTACAATAGGACCACACATTTAGGAACTTAGGCTGAGTAAGCAAGATTTTACCTTTACCACTTAATGCGGTTGCCTTAGGTCATAAAGGGCTGACATATGGTTTTAGGTTTAATGGCTTATAGAAAAATAGCAATTTGTTTTCTAGTGTTTTCAATTGTCCCCGAGTTTAAACGAGGCAGTGTATTGCAAACAATAATAAAAGAAAAAGGCATTTTCTTTAGAGTTTAAGGCTCCTGACACAGCATTTCATTGCCTGAGACCCTAAGGCTCACAGAGCAATAATATCTTGCTTCCCTAATTGCCGCTCATCATTACATGTTGAAATAATCTCTTCTTCTTCTTTCCTCCTAGGTGTCCATTGATGAGCGCATCAGACAATTGCATGAAGCCCACAGGGATTTTGGCCCCACGTCTCAGCATTTCCTTTCCAGTAAGCATTTTAACTTCTGTTAATTAACCTGCATGCTTTGTTCTGGATTCAGCTGTCCCATTTCACATGGTGAGATAGCCCAGACATCATATTTTATAGCCTTTTCTCCAATAATATTAAGTCTGCACCTTTCATAGAAAAATGCTGACTGATAAGAGCATCTAAATGTAGACCTCAAACTTAAAGGGGTATTCCTGGCTTCATGATGTGCTGTATTTGATTAGAGAACAGGATATCATGTGCTTTTTTTTTAAAATAACTTTGCTCACACATTTTTATTATGTAAGTGCAGTGGCAGTTCTGTAAAGACAAATAATGGTATTGCCCATTTTAAGTCTTCTGACATGCTGTGAATTGAATCGATAGATAAACTGAAATTGACTAAACGGGCCTTAATCATGTTAACCTCTGTGTATGTGTTGTGTTTTGTTTCTTTTTACAATTAACTTTATTTACAACATGTCTTCATCACCTAAAGACAGATAGACATGATACATATCACCTAGAGATAGACAGCCATGTTACACATCACCTTGAGACAGACAGCCAAGATACACATCACCTAGAGATAGACAGCCATGATACACATCACCTAGAGGCAGCCATGTTACAAATCACCTAGAGACAGTCAGCTATATTACTTATCACCTAGAGACAGCCATGTTACAAATCACCTAGAGACAGTCAGCTATATTACTTATCACCTAGAGACAGTCAACTATGTTACAAAAGACAGACAGCCATGTTAAAAATCACCTAGAGACAGCAATATTACACATCACCTAGAGGCAGACAGCCATGTTACACATCACCTAGAGACAGGCAGCCAAGATACACATCACCTAGAGACATCCATGATACACATCACCTAGAGGCAGACAGCCATGTTAAAAATCACCTGGAGACAGACAGCCATGATACATGTCACCAAAAGACAGACAGTCATAATACATATCACTTAGAGACAGCAACATTACACATCACCTAGAGGCAGACATCCATGTTACATATCACCTAGAGAGACAGACAGCCATGTTAAACATCACCTAGAGATAGACAGCCATAATACACATCACCTAGAGACAGACAGCCATGTTACACAACACCTAGAGACAGACAGCCATGTTACACATCACCTAGAGACAGACAGCCAAGATACACATCACCTAGAGACAGCCTTGATACACATCACCTAGAGGCAGACAGCCATGTTACAAATCACCTAGAGACAGTCAGCTATCTTACCTATCACCTAGAGACAGTCAACTATGTTACAAAAGACAGACAGCCATGTTAAAAATCACCTAGAGACAGACAGCCATGATACATGTCACCAAAAGTCAGACATCCATGTTACATATCACCTAGAGAGACAGACAGCCATGTTAAACATCACCTAGAGACAGGCAGCCAAGATACACATCACCTAGAGACATCCATGATACACATCACCTAGAGGCAGACAGCCATGTTAAAAATCACCTGGAGACAGACAGCCATGATACATGTCACCAAAAGACAGACAGTCATGTTACACAACACCTAGAGACAGACAGCCATGTTACACATCACCTAGAGACAGACAGCCAAGATACACATCACCTAGAGACAGACAGTCATGTTACACATCACCTAGAGACAGACAGTCATGTTACATATTACCTTCAAGCAGACAGCCATGTTACATATCATCTAGAGGCAGACAGCCATGTTGCATATTACCAAGAGGCAGACAGCATGTTACATATCACCTAGAGACATACATATATAGAGATATACATATAGAAGGGGGTGTATAAGACACTTGTGTTATGCCACCAACTTATATGTTAAAATACGCTGGGGCACGTTTACTTACCCAGTCCTGCGGAGTTCACGAAAGCACATTGTCCGATGATCATGCACTGTGCCGCGATTCACTAAGATCGTGCACCCGATATCCTGCATGTGTCGCCTCCCTGCTCAGGTCCAACAGAGTTCACCTTCTTCTTCCCGGTGTATGCTTTATCTTACAACACAATTTGAACAATAAATCCAGTGCTCAGTCCGAATCAGTCGGATCGTCCGACGCCACTGATTTCTGTCACATTAAAGCCAGCGCAACTGCACCACAATCCCATTGTGTGCGACACAATCCCCAGTTAAATACTCGTCCCTGATGCGCAAATCCTGAAAACGTCAGAAAAACCAACAAAATTGTGACCGCGGGCCATCAGTAAATAAGCCCTCATGTGTCCTTACTGCTGACTGCATTGGGGTCAATAATGCAGTCACTAGCCTACCTCCGTATAGAGGTGTAAAAGGTTGTGTTGGTTGTATCTTGTCAGCGTCTGTGTAAAGGGCATTATCAAAGAAGATCTTTAAAAAAAAACATCCACGCACATAGAGGATCAGTTTAATTTGTGCGTCCATTTTGCATTTTATGGGTTTTGGTCTTGTTTCATGTATCATCAGGGATGCGTGTCTGTTGTTTTTTATGCATTGTTTTATTTAAAAAGTCACACAAAGTCGCAAATTCTTCTGCAACCCTTCTAAATTGTTGCTTATGCCTGCTTGGGACTTGAATTTATTTGCAGCAAAATTGTGCCACTTTACTGCAATTTGCGCCACAATTGCAATTTTTTTATTCAAAATCTGGATTTTAAAGATATAGGAGGCACATCTAACTTTGCTAGGCGATGTAAAAAGTCGCTAACTTTTTTGCAAATACACAAAAAAGTTGCAAATATAAGAAAAAGAAATACCTAAGATAAATGATCCCTATAGTGTATTATAGCTAGCTTAGCTTCCTCTGTGTGCCAACCGAATGCATGTATGTAACTTAGTTGAGTACTACCATGCTTCACATTATGTGTTACATGCCATGCTTTGTCTTGTCTACATTAATGTGGCATAAGACATAAGAACCATTCAGTATTCCTGGATATGGTTCTTTGAACCCTAAAAAGAAAGTATGTCTTTACATTATTCTGCTGCAATCTTATTATTTATGAGCCTTTTCAGCGTTTGTTTTCTTTTTAGTACATGTATTATGTTTTCAATCCACACAGCATTATCACAATATATCTATCTACTTACTTAGTCCTTCCAAGTCTCATGTAATTTAGATGTAATCAACATGTTTTGCTTAAGTGGTGCATATCTGAAAAGGCTCCCAGCTGCTTACAGTGCTGCTTTATGTTCCAAGGACAGCTGCTCGCAGGAGCCAGAAATACAGAGATGGTGCACTGGGAACTTAGCAGACTATTGTTTTCCAGAGTACAACCAGCATTACCAGGCTCTGACTAATCCATGAAAACTACCTGTTCCTGGGTACCGTGGTTTCAATAAATATGGATTATTCTTTGAATAATTAAAAATATTTTTCGTGAGTGAATGAGAAGCTTTGATGAGGCTAAAACATTATCTAGATTTAGTGCACAGCTATAAGAACTACAGAGCTGCATATCTATATGCGCTTCGAATGACAACAGCTTCTTGGGAAATAATAGGTTAAAGGGTTAAATTGAAGTAATGTAAATGTTAAAAAAAAATCAAAAACTGTGAGGACATATGGAATGTATTATGCATGGGGGGATTTATCATGCCCTTATTCCAGAATTCTAGCTTCAAAAAGGCACATTATAGATTATTGGGTGGGCAGAAATGTAGGTAATCGGAAATCAATCATTTAAAAAAACCAGAAAACCATCTAAGGATACTCACCTCCGCTCCTCTTCATTCCGATCCCTGTGCTGTCCTCCGCTAAGTTTCAAACGCTGGGATCACTTAGAAAAGAAATTTCTAGGTGATCCCGGTGTCAAGCTTAGCATGTCCCTTGTCCAATTCAATAGAATCTACGACTGCATAGACATGGATGGCGCATCTCTAAATGAGCTGCAATGCTAATATTTTGATCATGGATTAGACTTACGCATTGATTGTCCTATCCTAAGAATAAACTATCAATATGCTGTACAGGTTATCTGTTTAATATAGAATTTTCCCTCTTGCTGTGTACAAAATATGTGGCCATGATACATCCTGGGGAAGTACTTGACCTATAAATTTTGGCATCCTGACACTCTTGTCGTTAAACATTCACAATAACTTCCTGTAAGAACAGGTGTATAAGAGTTGTGCAGAGCAGTACTTTGGCGCTCTCGTGGATGACCTTTGCTGATTGCTTGAGGCCTGTATTGTAATATTTGACCCTATCAATAGTAAATGCACTGCCATTACAATTTTAAGTATACATTTCTAGACAGTATTTTGTCTTTATAACTGTTCTTAATAGAACTCTTTGTTCCATCTGCAGTAATTTACTTCAGCTTTGTCTCTATTACCATAGTGATCGATTGTTTCATATTTAAATGTGTCTTGTTCATGTAAATACCGGATGTAGAACTGTAAATGAAATTCTGGTGTTCTTACAATTTTTTGCTAGTAATTTAGGTGACCAGCCATGCTAATTATTTTAACCTTCAGTTTTTTATGCCCTTAACTCACCTCATTAAATTACTGATGAACCTTTTCTTCTCAAGCTGTTGATATAGCTTACATTGGGTTTCTACATGAGGACTGAAGAGCAGCATTGTTTTGAATTGCTATTCCATAAAACTTTACACCATTTTTCACTCTACCGAATAGCTGATTTTCTTAATAAATGTACATGCTGCCCTCCCTGCTCTTTGAAAAGTAAATAGGGCAATGATGTTTCCCCTCCCAGCGCAGATCATTTCTAGAAAACCCTTATCATATAACTTAAATAGAACACATGCTCATCAAAACTTCCCATAACATAAAATTTTAGTTTATAAAAAGAAATTTTCTGGTGGGATCTTCCCTTTAAGCAGTTAGTGTCAGTATTTTGTGGTTTGTGGAATTACTAAATCCTGTTAAAAATGTGTCAGGGAGGGTGACACTAAAACAGAACACAACACAAAACAGAAAATAGAAAGAATCAATAAAAAATAAAATATTTAAAAAATGTAAAGATATTGGTGAGAAGGTGCACGACACGTGTAAATTATGGGCCACATTTACTTACCTGTCCTGACGCGATCTCCGAAAGTGCATTGTCCGACTGGAATGCACTCTGCAGTGATTCACTAAGATCGTTCTCCCAAAATCCTGCATCTGTCGGTCCGCCGGAGTTCACCATCTTCTTCCGGACATTGTCTTGCAAAACAATTGGAATCTTAAATCCCATGCCCAGTCCAAATCAGTCGGATCGTCCTGCCCATTGATTTCTGTCAGATGAAAGCCAGCAGTGTGCGACACAATCCCCAGCAGCACAAATCCAGAAAACATAGAAAATCCGACAAAAGTGCGATCCACGGACCCTTAGTAAATAAGCCCCATTTTGAGATCTGCCTTTGTTAAGTCAGAAAGAAATTGGTGAAACATTTCCATTAAATAAAAACTATACAGTTCTTTTTGCAGCAGTTTCATCTATAATCTACGTGGAGACCAATGTTTCACCATGCTTCCTATCAAAAATTGTGAAGCTCTGTCAAGTTGTTCGGGGACTGTAGAAAAAGCTATGTTTAAGTCCAGTCACAAAGTCTCAATTGAATTGAAACTTTGTGACTGGACTTTAACTCTGATTTGGCTACTCCAGGGCATAAACATTTTTGTTTCTAAGCCATTCTTGCATAGCCTCAGGTTTATATTTAGGGGTCATAGTGTTGGAGGCTGCAGCAGCATTTTCATTACATTCAATGTATCCTTGTAGACCATGATAACATAATGTTACCACCATCATGATGTATTGTGTACTGAGGTGGAAATATTGTTCTAAAACATAATAAATTATTTAAGAAAAAGAACAAACTTTGAAGTTGAGTATGCAGTGGTTACTACAGAACAAAATGGCTTCAGGGAAGGACAACCGTTGACTGATTCCGAGGTTATATGATGGCTATGGTAGAGAGTTGTAAGCACACTCACCACCTAGTTTCATATTCACACTCAGATGGGCGATGTTCTACTACTTAATTGTTGGTTCTGGCATATCAGACATGATAAAGGGAACTTTGCAGTTCCAAAAGCTTGATTGTAAAATCTATTTCAAAAGGAAACAAAAATGGAAATGCCGATTGGAAAAAAAATGAAGTATCTCCCATTAATAAATAGTTTGCAGCACTTTTTATGGAAGTAATACCTTGAAGTAGTTTTTCTTGTATGACTTTATCAGTCTCTCAATGTCTCTATATTGCAATGACGACGCTGACTCAAGGTCACATAGCCTTTGCCTTCTGAGTCCAAGCTCATTGCAACATGTGACATGGCCTGGATTCATGCTACTGTAACCCAGATGTTTGGGAGCACACCCTGCATTGATTGCAGGAGCTTAAATAAAACTGGCCTTTATTTAATGTACTTTGCTTTCGGAAAAAAAAATCTCAATGGAAGCAAAGAGAATCAGCAGATTCAAATAACAGTTTTACAGTCTATGTCGATAAGGGCATCACTTGGTCTTTGAAATTGAAAGAACTGAAAATAACAATGGTATGAAAGTAAATCAGCAAATTGAAAAGAAATAGTTGTTGGGTTTGTGACTGTTTATCACTTCACCACCTGTTTATCATCTACAGTGTTATTCCCTTTCCCATGTTATCTTTGAGCTGTAATACAGCTTCACCTATATTTCATTTTCCGTACACTGATTAGCCACGCTATACACTTTTCCATATGATTATGGTACAAAATGTCAAAGCTACAATCTCTGCTGTTCTTTTTAATATAATAAAACATACTTTTCAGATACAGTCCAGATTAACTGTTTTCATTGCAAACCGGAAGGCACTAGTTCTATGAATACTTGTGCCTCTTATTGTTTTGTGCTGAGATGTGCTAAGAATTGCTTTCTGTGCAATTAAACTGTTATATTAGAAATCAATTACAAATGTTAAAGTAAATATTTTTATATTGCCGACATGTGTTTAAAGGAAATCTACCATTTTTGCATTTCTGTTTTTACTCCCCTCATGCCAAAAGCAATACATTTTTTAATTTTACATTTACAGAGATGTGTGAGGGCTTGTTATTTGCGGACAAATTGTACCTTTTAGTGAAACCATTTAATATCCCATGCAATGTACTGGAAAGCTGGAAAATAATTCCAAGTGCAGTGAAATTGACAAAAAAAACGCATTTGTGTCGTTTTCTTGTGGGCCCTGTTTTTATAGGATTTATTCTGCGCTCCATATGACACTTATTCTTTATTCTTTGGGTCAGTACGATCACAGGGATATCAAATTGATATAGGTTTTATTAAGTTTTAATAGATTTTATTTTTAAATTAAATCTTTTGTACATAAAAAATATTTTCCTTTTTGCCAAATTCTGAGTCCAATAACTTTCTTACACTTTGGTGTATGGACCTGTGTAAGGTGTCTGTCAGCACCCGTCCAACAAAAGCGCAACCACAACCAGACTTGGCGCTAGCTGTCAGACTACGTAAGTGATGGCGAACTCACCCTGCGACGTCCCTGCGGGCTAAGGCCCCGCCTAAAGCAGATAAACCGCCCTGATAAGGGCGAACCCACTATCAGGAACCTAACTGACGGTCCCTGAGTGACCCTACAACAGGACAGGGGACACTTACTTCATCTGGCAGCTGCTGGATGGTGGAGCGGACAGGTAACGGAAATAAAGGTATAGACCAGTGTTCACACTGGTGCACAGAATACAAACACAGGACTGAGACAGGGACAGATATATACAGGACTTTAGGCAGATAATCGCAGGTCAGATATACACAGGTCAGGTCAAGATCAAACGGGTTATATACACGTCAGGTCAAGAGCAAACGGGTAATATACAGAGCAGGTACAGATACAGGCAGACAAACGGAGACAGGTAAAACTAAACTAGAAACACAGGGAAGACAAGACTCAAAATAACCAGCAAGTCTGATGGATACAGGTACAAGCGAGATATACACAGGTCAGACTCAAAATAACCAGCAAGGTAAGATGGGAATGGGCAGGTATATAAAGCCGATCCCGGACACGCCTCCAGCTGCACACTGGGGGAACTGTCAATCAGGCTAGTAACCCTAGCTGGGCAGGACAGAAATGCAAGGAGCAGGGTGTGGCTCAGTTAATCCAAACACAAGAATTAAGCCACAGTTCACACACAAATAAACGCCTCTATTCCGCCAACTGCGGATAGAGCGACGTTCAGGCACGGACGTTACAGTGTAATTTTTTGTGGTATGTTCTGGTGTATTAATTTAAATCAATTTCGGTCCTATATGACTGTTTGATCATTTTTTATTCAAATATTCATGGATGAAAAAATGGGAAAAAAGTGGGGTTAAGGACATTTGGGCACTATTTTCCATTACAGTGTTCATGGACGTGAATAATCTTTTTTACATTTTGATAGAACGGACATTTTGGGACACGGCGATACCTATCATGTTGATGATTTTTACTGTTTGTTTATTTTTATATGTGATCTAGGGAAAGGGGGATGATTTAAACTTTTACTTTTTTTCAATTTTTTTATATTTAAAAAAAATAATTAAAATTTTACATCCTTGTGCGTGAACGGGTTAATGCACCTATGCAATTTTTCCTCATTATGTTTAGTTAAAGTGGAAAAATACGTAACTAGCATCTTGCCTTTAACCCCTTCCCGACATTTGACGTAATAGTACTGCATCGCGGGAGGTGCGTTCCCGCAAAATGCAGTACTATTACGTCAAGCTTCTGGCCCCGGCTCCTGAACGGAGCCGGGGCCAGAAGCTGCGGGTGTCGGCTATATGTTATAGCTGACACCCGCCTCTAACACCCGCGATCGGAGATTTCTCCGATCGCGGGTGTTAACCCCTAACACGCCGCGGTCGCGCTGACCGCGGCGTGTCAGAGGCATTTAAAGTTATTTAAATGGCAATCGGACCCCCCCGCGGCGCTTACCGGGGGGGTCCGCTCCTCCGATCGCAGCCCCGGGACTGCCGGTGCCCGGGGCTGCGCGATCCTCGTCTCGGTGCCGGGTCCCTGCCTCCTGGCAGGACCCGGCTGTAAGACACTGGGCATGCGCAGCATGCTCAGTGTCTTACATTACACAGTGCAATACATGTGTATTGCACTGTGTAACCTGTAAAAAAGCTTGAACAAGTGATCAGAAGATCACTTGTTCAAGCTTAGATGTCATTAACTGTAAAAAAAGGAAAAATAAATAAATAAAGGTTTTTTACAGTAAAAATAAATAATAAAAGAAAGTGAAAGTCCCCCCAAACACCACATTTCCCTTTACACAAGTAATAAAGTATAAAAAACACTAAATCACAAAAAAACCCCACTTATTTGGTATCGCCGCGTCCGTAACAATCTGTACAATAAATCCTAATCATAATTGGACCCGCTCGGTGAACGTGGTAAAAAAAAAAAAACCAAAAACTTGCCAAAAATTAAAACTTTTTATCAAATTGCTTTACAAAAAATGTTCTAAAAAGTGATCCGAAAAAGTTACAAGCACCAAAATGATACCAATAAAAAGAGCAACTTGTCACGCAAAAAATAAGCTTACAACCAGCTCCGTAAACCAAAAAATACTATAATTATGCCACTATAAAAATGGCAATACTAAAACAAATGCAATTTTTTCTATTCTAGTTTTCCTTCAATAAAATTGGAAAAATGTAAATAAAACTATATAAATGAGGTATCACCGTAATCGTAGTGATCCGTAGAATAAAGATAATATATTATTGTTATGCTACAGTGAACAACCCCCCCAAAAAATGCTAAAAATCCAAAACAAGAATTGATGATTTTATTTTCCTCCACACGTAAAAAGTTAATAAAATTTCTTCAATAAGCTAAAAACCCACTAAAATTAAGGTTTTTTTTACAGTGCATCTCGTCTCGCAAAAAATAAGCCCTTATTTGTCTAAATTGCTTAAAAAATAAATAAAGATTGTATAGCCTATTCCCAACGAGCGTTGTTATAGAACGGTGCGGCGGGTAGTGACTTGCCAACACCGGTCAGGGTAAGACGGCGGCTGTTCACTGATCGGGGTAAGACGGCGGCTGTTCCTGACAGCCATCCATCCTGCCCCATGGACCAGAAGGGTTACGTCCCCCCCACACACCCCCAGTTTATTATCGCTGCTACTGGCTCATCAATTCAGACGAGCCGATAGCAGCGAATTTACTTATGACGTCAGTAACACCGGTCACCATGTCTATAGACACGGTGATCGGGGCAGGGTGGCGGCTGTTCCTGACAGCCACCAATTTTGCCTTGCGGTCCAGAGGGGTTTTGTTGCCCCCCTCTGTCCATGTTAGCCGCTATTTGCTGGTCGATATGGTCCAGCCAAAAGCAGCAATATTCTTCACAATGGGCATCGCTAGGGTGAATAAGAGCAACACTTGGCGATAATTTCCCTACGAAAAACCAAGATATGGTACAAAAGCGCTGGCCATGCACATTGTACAGATTACGCTGTACAACTCTTACAAGCTGTTCCAATGTGCAGGTCCTGCCGTATCATTTCTCTGTTTTCAAGAGGAAGATATTAGGAAACTAATATTGGGACAAGAAGGACGGGGCCCCAGTACCTCTGGTTTAGATGTTCCTGTGTTTTGCCAGGACAGCATTTTCCCGGTGAATTCTGCTGCTTCTAATGGTAGGACTCAATAAAGAGTCTGTTCCAAAAGAGAAGTTAGGATGGACACTACATACTAAGGATGGACACTACATACTAAGGATGGACACTATATACTACTAAGAGACCTGCGACAACTCCAGAGTGACAAAAGTTTAGTTGGTCCCCTGGTATACTCTACCTCCTTATACACTAGACATTCACAATTCACGCCCAACCTATTGTGAATTAATTTCGGTAAAATGAATAATTGTAACAACTGTTATGTCCCGTTGCTCCCTATACCCCTCGATTATTTCATAAGGGGCGCCACATAACGGGCACTGAACTTTCCAGAAATAATTGCAATTTCCATCTTGGACTCCATCGCACATCGTATTTGGAAACCACCTATATGTTCAAAATGCTCATTTCACCACGTGTATTACCCTACACCACATATTACACCTTGCTATATTCCCCAAGGGGTGTACATTCAACAATTAGGGTCACTTTTCGGGTTTTCCTCTGTTTTGGTACCACTACGTCTCTCCAAATGTATCCTGACACATGTGAAGGATTTCTTACAAATTTGGCCTCTAAAAGACAAACACCCCTCTTTTCCTCTACTGTGCGCCCATAAAGCATTTTATATGCACATGTGGGGTACTTCTACACTCGGGAGAAATAGTTTTACACCTTTTTTGGGGTTATTTAATATATTATCCCTTGTGGCTTACAAAAATTAGGGGTAAAGTGACATTTATAGGAAAATTTTCACCTTTTTAATGATTCGGGCCTAATTGGATCATTCACCTGTAGGGGCAAATACATATATTGCACATTGCAAAATTCTCTAAGGGGTGTGCATTCAAAGATTAGGGTCACTTTTCGGATTCTTATCTGTTTTATACCACTAGGGTTCTCCAAATGCATGTCAAACATTTCTGTCAAATTTGGCTTCTAAAAGGCAAACATTCCCCTTTCCTTTTACTGTGCGCCCATACAACATTTTATATACACATGTGGGGTACTTCTACACTCGAGAGAAATAGGTTCACACATTTTGAGGGGTTATTACATTTTTTTATCCCTTGTGGCTATATAAAATTAGGAGTAAAATGACCTTTATAAGAAAATGTTCACCTTTTATCTATTTAAGTCCTAATTAAATCAAACACCTTTATGGACAAATACACATATTACACCTTGCTAAATTCTCTAAGGGGTGTGCTTTCCAAAATGGTGATACTTGTTGGGGTTCCCCTCTGTTTTGGTACCACTACGGCTCTCTAAATGCATCCTGACATATGTAAAGGATGTCTGTCAAATTTGGCTTCTAAAAGGCCAACGCCCCTCTTTCCCTTCTGAGCTTCACTGCGTACCCATACAACATTTTATTTGCATGTGTGGGGCAATTTTATACTGGGGAGAAATGCTAGTACACATTTTTTGGGGTTGTTTCATCTTTAATGCCTTATGGGATACAAAAATTAGCCGTAAAAGTGACTTTTTTGGGAAAATGTTCACCTTTTTCCTTTTAGGGACCTAATTGAAGCAAACACCTGTAGGGGTAAATACACATATTACACCTTTCTGAATTCTCCAAAGGGTGAACTTTCCAAAATGGTGACACTTGTTGGGGTTCCCCTCTGTTTTGGTACCACTAGGGCTCTCCAAATGCATCCTGACACATGTAAAGGATGATTGTCAAATCTGGCTTCTAAAAGGCCAAAGCCCCTCTTTCCCTTCTGAGCCCTACTTTGCACCCATACAACACTTTATATGCAAAAGTGGTGCAGTTCTGTGCTTAGGAGAAATAGTTTTACACATTTATGGGGTTGTTTCATCTTTTATCCCTTGTGGCTTACAAAAATTTGGGGTAAAAGTGACTTTTTTGAGAAAATTTTCACCTTTTTTCCCTTTTGGGGCCTAATTGAATCAAACACCTGTTGGGGAAAATACACAAATTACACGTTGCTAAACTCTCCAAGGGGTGTACTTTCCAAAATGGTGTCTCATGTTGGAGCTTTCCTCTGTTTTGGTACCATTATGGCTCTCCAAATGCATCCTGACACATGTAAACTTTTTCAGCCATATTTACCCTGCAAAAACGAAACAACGCTCTTTCCATTCCAAGTGCCCCCCTGTGCCCGTACAGCAGGGTACAGTGACAAAATGGGTATTGGCATGCTCAGGAGGAATTGCCCTCAACATTGTAAAATGCATTTTCCTTTTTAACCCATTGTGAAGGTGCATATTTTAGTGTTCAATGAATCTATAGTAAGATAAAATTACATTTCTCTAATTTCACTTTCATTTATCTTTCACCCTCATGAAACGCTCAAAGGGTTAACAAAATTCCCAAAGGTTGTTTTGAATATTTTGAGGGGTGTAGTTTCTAAAATGGTGTCATTTGTGGGGGGTTTCTGTCATGTGGGCCTTATAAAGTCACTTCTAACTAAATTGACCCTCCAAAAGTAGGTTTTGATGATTTTCGTGAAAATCTGAAAAATTGCACCTAAAGTTATAAGCCTCCTAACATCCAAAATAAAGGAAAAGATGTTTGAAAAATGATGCCAAGTTAAAGCAGACATATGGAAAATGTTAGTTATCAAGTTATTTTAGTGATATGACCAACTTTCCAAAAAGTAGAAAATTTTGAATTTGGAAAACATTGTTTTTTTCAAAATTTTTGCCAAATTTCCATTTATTTCATAAATAAATACTAAATATATTTATTAAATTTCTCAACCAGCATGAAGTACAATGTGTCATGAAAAAACAATCTCAAAATCAACTGGATATGTTAAAGCGTTCCAAAGTTATAACCACTTAAATAGACACATGTCAGATTTTAAAAAATGGTCCGTGTCAGGAAGGTGAAAAGTGGCTTCAGCGTTAAGGGGTTAAACAATATATATATTCATGTTGACATTTATTGAACAGTGCTAAACTAATCAATAATCATACACAAAAGTAGAAAATTGTTATGGGTCATGACCCATGTTAAACAGATCAATTTTAACAAAGTTAAAGGAATATTCTATGGCATATAGGTCTACTAAACTCCTGTTCTATATACCATCTCCTCAGATCATAACATAAGCATAGCACAGTTCATACCCATATCACAGGTTTTGCCCACAATTTTTCTTTAAGGACAAATTGCTTAGAGAAAAGAAAAAAAGATAGGATGGTCTTCCATAAACTGTTCCATAAACTTCCATGAAAGTTCCTTGGCTGTTACCACATCCTTCTGGAGTCCCAAAAATAGGCCAGATCAATGAAAATCTTATAAAGTTTGGTGTTCAATGTAATGCTCCCACCATGTACATAAAATGATCATGACACAATGGGGCTGGACTAAATGAAAATAAGAAGATTACACTCCATTTCAACATCGGAATGATGATCGTAATGACTGTAAAACTTTCAGTTTATGAGCCTGTACAATAGAGCATGGAGGGGTTGTTCTTTATCCGATCCTCGGAGATAAGCCCCATCATAGATTTCTGGCAGCAGCTTATTCCTCTGTATTCATTAAGAAAACATGCAGACTTTGTTCAGCATAGATGTTTACTTTCCATTGTGTATGAACTCAATAGACATAAACAAAAATAATGTATTTGAGCAGTGAACAATGAAAACATGTGACTTGTTTGAGGGGACCTATTTCTATTTGCATAAAATTTGGCACTATTTTATATGGTCCACATCCAAATAGTGCCTGTAATGTGGTGGCTGGTTCCCTATAATAGGTTCACATTAAAATTGATGGAATGAAGATTTTTACGGCAGTAGGCTCCACTGGAAATTGTCAATAATCAATGACATGTACAGTGTTATATAGAACATCTACTCGAAATGGAAAGAGCATGGCAATACACACCAGCTCAGGCTGGACTTGTAGTAGATGCAAAGTTCAGATACCATGACATTTCTGCCATTCATATTAAGAGTTTGTTCTGCTCTATCCAGTAGACTGCATGGTGAATGGTTTGGAATAATTTTCTCTATTCTTCAGTAGTTTGTCTTTCTCTGTTGGCATTTTATTTTACATTTCAGCAAGATGAACTATTTAGGTTTGCCCTTTTCATACTTGCCAGGTAATTTGTAGACAGCACCTGGTATATATAGCTAACTTCAGACTGCTGACAAGCATTTAGCAAGAATCAGCCAAGCATTAGACCAACATTTTAAACAGTTTCTGGATGAACAATGGCCTCAAAGTGCAATATAAAAATATAACTTGCAAAATTGACCAGTTGCAAAACATTTCACCTCTTTGTGCTGATAATCAGCATTTTTTCAGATTTAATTTTACATGGGCAACATAAGGAATTAATAACAATTTATAAAATCTATATACTGGAAAATTGTGTAGATATATTGTTAGCTTCTGATGGCTCATCACTGGTAATTTGCTCTAATTACAGTTATTTACTTTGGTTTTGTGTAAATTATTAGTGACTATAGGTTACTTTATAATTTTGCAATTAAAAGGACCTTGTCTGAAATCATTGGAAAGCTTTTACAGCTTGGCCTGACGGAGCCTACAATTGCAGATCATGGTACGTTATATAATAATGCAGTGTGAGCACTATTTAATTCTGTTAACTTATCTTTGTCATATTTAATGATAGTGGGGCTCTTGCAATTAATTATTATTGGCTTTCTGCCGGGGTAGAAATATTGGTACAGTGCTTGTGCATCTGAACACTATTATGTTATGATTTCTAGGACTGTGAGACAGAGTTAGCAATGTTCTATTAAACCCACCTGGGAAAAGCCATAATTATGCATTTTTATTATTATTACTTGCTACAGCTGACAGAGCTAGCAAAGAACTTTAGCTTCTTTCTTTTCCATACTAACTGAAACCTGCTTGCCCAAATAGTTTATAGTCTTGTAGCCCATGTCTTGTTCAATGACCATGTCAATGTGCAATGTGTCAATGTGCAAGCAAGAATATCAAATATGATACATTTACATTTGCATAACTGGAAAAACCCCTTTAAAGAATAACCGTCATTTCAGATGAGTTTTGATATTGTGTGGGGGTAGTCTTATGAATATTTTTCTAATACATTTCTAAACAGGCTGCAATGTGCAATGTTACTTTAACGTAGATATGGCAAATCTGTCTACCAGAATGAAGGAGGGTCAATGTGGTCGGTGAATACTGACGCATGGTCTTCAATTTTCTGGCGCGCCTTGCACTGCTCGGAAAGTGTGCACCATCATTTTTTAGGTGCACCTTTAACATAAACATGCAACATAATTCTGTCAAGTTTAAAATGTGTCGCAAACTTCATCTAAGCCCTAACACAGCCATTTAGGTGCACATTTTTTCTGTCCTGTCGGCACAGTGCAGCCAAAACTCAAAACTGGTGCAGACACTTCTTAAAAACATGTGCAAAGACGTTCTGTACAGTGTAAAGATAGAAAACTATCCCTTTATCTACAGTTTTTATGAAATGTTTCTGATTTTGGCCTGTCCACATGAATGCACTTACACAACAAATGGGTTAAGAAAGCAAGTGGATTTACAAACCATTTACTAAGTAAGTGGATTCTGAAACTGTCTGGAAGGGAGACATGATAACAAAGAGTATGTACAAATCTGGATGAAGTATTATTCCAGGGTTCTTTAGGATTTGAGATGCTGCAGAACCTTTAAAAATTCTAATTTATCAAATGATTACCTTACTGTGGAAAACTTTCATTTTCATTCAGAATTCTAAAAAAAATTACAGAAAAATGGAAAACAAGCACAAAATGAATTAAGGCCCCTAAATAAAATACATCTACATCCTCACTTTATTTATGCAGCAATTAGCTTCAAGGTTGAATGTGCTACAATGGAATAGCATTGTACAGGATAGAGCTTTTAAGAAAGAAATTTAGAAATTGAATTAAGAAACGTTTTTTTTTTAACTGGATTTATTTTCTAATTGTGGATTTGT
Source organism: Engystomops pustulosus (assembly GCF_040894005.1). NCBI lineage: Eukaryota > Metazoa > Chordata > Amphibia > Anura > Leptodactylidae > Engystomops > Engystomops pustulosus. The sequence continues at coordinate 107,733,593 of NC_092412.1, read as the reverse complement.
TCATTCTTTTTTAACTATTTGATGATGGGAGTCAGGCTATATTTTTTTAAATGGTTCGACATTTACTGCCTAATACGATACCATCACCAAGCTTATTGTAAAAAGAGGGGATCCCTTCTGTCTGCTTTCATTTTTGCAATTTAAGGGAGGATCTTCAAATGTTCTGGAAAGGCTCTTGTATACTTTTTCTGTTTAAAGACAGCACACATGTATAGGAATTTAATGACTTCAAGTCCCTCTGTTTATTAGGTCCTCAGGGCAGTATGAAACTTAGTGGGCGATTTGGGTGGCAATTGGCCCCATAGGAGCCTTGAGCCACGGACACAAATTTTTTTAATAATCCGCTACTGTATAAGACTTGCCATCTAGCCTCTTCTCTACTAACAGTATTTAGTTATATGACGTACATAAGCGTCACGGCCAAAAACTCATTGAGGTCTAAAGTAGATTTTTGCAGGCATGTTTTCTTTTGAAGGATGGGTAATAGATAAGATGTGACTTCATTAATGGTCAGTAGTGGATGTAATGAAGGTTTAGTGGTGAAGATTTTGTGTTAAAATGTAATACTTTTTGTTTTACCTCTGATGTTAATGAAACCACAAACAGAATTGGGAAGCCTCAGTCTATTATAAGTAATATTGGACAGATTTAAAATTGCATGGAAATAAAGACAGAATATAAATAAAATATATCTGATATAACCATAGAATATATTGTATATCTTCTGCTGCTTCACATATTTTGCCTCATTGTCATGTTTGTCCTTGATATTGGATGTATGGCGATTATGAGAATTTTTCCCTTCATGAGTTGGTGTGATCCATTGATATCTCAGAGCTTTAAGACTGAGACAGAGTCATCTATAATCATCCATTACCATATGGATGGCTGGACACATTTTACATATATATCTTCCTTTTGTATTCACTCATAAATTCTGGTGAGCAATAACCTGGTATAAAGCAAGGTCTTCATTGTGCAGAGACAGGACATTTGTGGAAGATAAGGACTCCTGTCTGTTAATAAGAATTAGACCTATATGATCCATTCTCATTTTTGCAGATATGCTTTAGTATTCTGAATAAAACTCTTAAATGACTTACAAATGTATAAATATTAAAATTATGTTGTTAAGGACCTTTACTGAATACTCATGTATTGCTTATCAGAAGAAGGTTAAAAATCCATCTTCCCCTTGTGACGGGTCCATCTGTACTTGTAAGAACAGCAAGTGCATCTCTTTGAGATACGAGGAGAGAGAGCGCAAAGTCATGGCAGTCCCATTTAATGCTTTCTTCGCAGTCTGCCATTAATCTTGGTTCTTATATACGGGAGTGCCAGCAGTGCTTAGAAAGAATGTTCTCAAACTTTTAAAAGCTCTTTTCTGAAAGTAACCGTGTTTAAACCTGTTGCTATAATTGCATTGTAGTTTTATTTGGCACAATAGAATTGAATGTATTTCCATGTATAATACATTTATACAAAAATACACCCAGCAACCTTGTATAAATGGAAAATTATAGACAATTTAAAAGAAAAAAAAACTTGATGCATTGTGGAGGATTCTGTATTCCACACACTGACAACTTCTGAAAACATCTCTCTTAGAGTTATGATCTGTACTTTTAAACTCCTTTATCATATTTTATTGTGACTCATTAAAAAGTATGGTAGCCCTTGCTTATTTTACAATGTGTTCTGAGGCACCTTTTTGGAGAGTCAGCAAATGGAAACAATGCATTGCACTGGATGCCTCTATATGGAATAGTGTATTCTGCATGTTGTATCATGTCTGCACCACCATTTCTCCTCTGCATTGTTCTTGTTTGTGGGGACTGTGCTTCAGTATTTTCTTGTCAACTATTCTGGCCCTTTATGAAAGTGTAAAGGCAATGGCCAAACATTACCCTACAGATGATTTCCTGTGATTGCTAGTGCTGCTGCATGGTGTGTCTGTTTCCACTGATTCCATGTAAACATGCCTATTGTGCTGTCCTAAAAAGGTTTATGTGTTTTTTGTTAAAATTATTAAATAAATGATATGAGAAATATTTTAAACAAACAAAATGGTGTAAAGCTCTAGAATTTAATAGGACATAAATGTACATGGAGCTATCCTCTATAGGTAGATTGGGATCTGACTAATCCCCTTCATGGATGACAGCATGTGCTTCCTAGCCTTTGATTCTGTGCTGCCATCCTTAACCATTTGCAAGTCTGACCTCAGATCATACTTGAACAATTGTTTGCCTGTTCTTTTGTCACCCCACACCAATGTTTTCTGAACAACGAGGCCAACTACTATTAAGACCAGGACCTCCACAAACGACCTTGTGATCTCTCTGGAGTAAGAATACAGATGAAAGAATGAAAATCAGAGAAGTCACCCTCAGAAGTCGTTCAAAGTTATTTTTGTTGAACAAAATAATGGGGCACATATACTAAGGGCTTTGCGCCTCTTTGTGACACACTTTAGTCTGACTGTTCGCATTCCTCACGGCTAAAATGGCTTGCACAGGTATTTAAGAATTTAAGTGCGGTGGGATTGTGTCTCAGCTGCGCTGGATTCTATGTGATAGAAATTAGGGGGTGTGCCATCGGTCGGTCTGACTGATTTGGACCGAATGCCGTATTTTTCTAAGTAGAAATTGTGTTGCCGCACTTTGTTAAAGGTGCACTACAAAAAAGATGGTCAACCAACTCTGTCGGACCATTGCGGGGAAGTGGCACATTCATTATTTCAGTGAACTTGAGCTGCATTGTAAGTAAATGTGCCCCAATGTGTCCATATGTGCCAGTTGTTACATTGCTGTGGTATTCCATATAACATAACACATGGTAATCCTGTCACATGCTGATAGAATGAAGGCAAAAAAGAAATGGCAGCCTATATACATACATTTGATCTTCTTCATGAAGTACTGGTAGTGCTTTAATGAACAGTTTGCTATACTGATCCTGAATGGTATCATCTGGAGTACCAACTGGCCCATGTGAGGAACCAGTTGGTCCTATATGTGCATCTTATGGCACTCTATGTCCCGCCAAGTTTTTTTCTACTCCAATTAAAAACTCAAGTTTTGAAAATACATGTTTAAAAAAACCTCCCTTACATGCCTCCTCTTGTAGTCTATGTAATAATTCCAGGAACAAGCGTAGTTCATATTGAAATGGGTCTTTAAAATATAAGTTAATATGTAATTGGGTGTTGTTTAAAATTTTGCTCCCCTTAGCAAAAAGTAAAATGTTGTGGAAATACCCAATGGTGGAGAATTAAAACACTACTGACCTTTAAATCAGTCCTGTTACTTTGCCCACGTGGAGAAGGCACAGAATATGGTGAATAGTCACATGTGTACATCATAAGCCCTGCAGCTGTCTGGGCAGGTCATGTGATCAACATTATGTTTGGCTGTAGTGGGTTGCTTACAGTGCATCCTGTGTGACCAGTTACTATAGTAACAGGACAGTCTGATAGATCATCGAAAAACTGAGCATAAGAGGGAGGAGGAGTTACTGAGAACTGCAAGATCATGGGACTTGTAGTTGTAGATGAATGCCATCTTGGAGATAACTCAGCCTACTTTAAAAAGACTTTAAAATCACAAAATCAAACTTATTTAAGCTCCGTTTTGTGACTAATGACATTGGGGGAGAACTTATCATTGGATTTTTTTCTAGGTATGGCATTGTATTGGCGCAGTTGTGGTATAAATGTTGTTTTGCGACTTTCCATAGAGCCAAATGAACATCAGACAGTCCAAAGTCACTTTAAAATAGACCCTGCTTGCACCAAATTCATTATTTGCTTAGACTAGTTTTCACAATACTGAACTAAGTTCATGATTTGCGATATTGGCACATGTTTTGGTGCAAAATGACTCCAGTCAACCCTTGGCATAAAATAGAATGAAAACCACTACCAAATTTATCAAGGCCAATTGCTCCTTAGAGGTACATGTGCGCCAAAAAAAGAAAATTTTTTTGACAAATGCAAAAAACACAATAGTATGAGACAAACGGAAAAAAAAGCCAAATACAACAACATACGTAGACTGACTTGATGAATTATAAATAGATAAAACAAAAATGGAATTGAACATAGACAACCAAGTCAAAGACAAAGTGTAATGATAAATTCCCCCCATTAAGTTTTGTGGTATTTATTTATTTATGGCACCATGGGTTTTTGACATTTATATTCCCGGAATACCCCTTTAAGTTATATATTTATTGAAGTTTGCAAAGAGTGGGTACCCTACACGTCCACCAACTTCACCTAGTTCCACATGTTGGAGCGACATGTATTATATTAGAATCTGAGATACACTGAACTGATTATGGTCTCATGGTGGAAATATAATAACTAGAACGAAAAAAAATACCACTTTTTTTTACCACTTTAACTGCAGCACTGACATCAAGGGTCTATTCATGGTTATTGATTGCTTATCCCAAAGAATCCAGGGCCTGTCAATACCTGCAATCCAGCGTCTCTCAATATCTTTCTTCTGTAACAAGGCATTTCAGGAACTCATTAAGACAATACTTAAAAAAATCTATTCAGTCACAAAGGTACAAGAGGGTTAACACTCTAGTAAGGAGGAAATTTATTTTAGCATACATTCTTTAGAGCCTCGGCTGGTTGTGCTGTGAGTCCATTGTGGGTACAATTGGATGCTGATGTTATTAATTGTTAAACTTATAAACATGAATTGCTAAAATACTTTGTTTTCGCATTTACCTTTCACTTTAGGTAAATAAATAATAGATATAAAAGGTGAACATTAAAAAATCTAGTGTATGTTATTACTCTAAGACATACTGGCCCAGATTTACCAATAGTGATGCCAAACTGCACTAAGTGCACAGTCTTCATTTATGTGCTGCACCCTGCACAGCTCTGGATCTTCTTTTTGGTGCACCTTTGATATACAGTGTGCAACACAATTACGAATCACCAAGACTCATGTTTTGAGGGACCTGCTTGGGCTTCAAGTTACTTTGAGAGGCTTAAATCATAGTGAAACCCCATAAATAAACCTATTATAGAAACTAAACCCCTCAACTCTTATGAAATTTGTTAACCCTTTAAGTGTTTTACATGGGTTAAAACAAAATTGAGGTGCAATTTTGAAATTGTCATTTTTATGACTAAATGAATGTATTTTACATATAAGTATACATTCACAAAGGATAAAATGCCAAAATGCACTGCAAAGTTTGTTACCCAATTTTTCCTGTATGCCAGTACCCCATATGTGGTGGTAACCTTTTCTGTGGACACAGGGTTAGGCATTGAAGGGCAGGAACGTCATTCAGTGCCAAATTGCTTTGTCACATTGAACAGACTATAAAATTTCATTTGGTTTAATTTTGGTAGTGAGGACATATGAGGGTTCAACTACTGCACCTTAATTTTGCCCTGCTCCAAGATATTGCCAACAGCTTCTCTTTTTGCTGTCTGGTCCTATAAGTCCTGTACATTAAAGGGTTGTCCACTTTCAAGAAATAATTGATTTTGCTTGTTTCATCAAAAGTTAAGACAATATTCCAATATATGTTAATATGTATACTTTTCTAGATTTTTGCTTTCCGACATTCAACAGGAAGATTCATTGTTTAATTGGATACAAGATGGTCCCTGGTCTCACAAGTGCATAGTTTGTTAAAATCACTGCACATCAATCAGAGATGTGTGTTATAACCAACTGTACACCTGTGAGTAATTGATACAGAAAGTATATTGGAAAATTTAAAAAATTTTCATTACAGAAATAATATCAATTATTTGCTGTAAGTGGACAACCCCTTTAACTATTCTTCTCTTATTCACTAAAGAGTATCAGATCCCTTCATGCTTGTCTCCATGGTATATAGTGCTGTTTAGTATATGACACCTGAATTTCTCCTCAGAAGACTTGACAGAGAGCTAACTAAATTTTGGAGAGTCCATCTGCACTAGCAAGATAACAGGACAGAGTCAAATCTTTATAACTACTCAATCATGGTTTAAATAGTTACTTATTTGCAGACTAAATATCCAATTTAATGGAATTCATGTGACATGTATCTGGCTGAAAAAATATCCAAATCCTCACTCCTACTATATTCCACTATAGGAAATGTCAGCTTATATCAATTCTGCAATTAACAAATGTGTAGGAAGTATACATGGTAAACACAATAGCATTCATATGGAATAATGACATGCAATCAAAGTCAAGCCAGTTATGTCATAATTAAATAATAGCCTGCACTTAGCATAAAGCGGAGCATGCAGGTGTATTGTTCCAGTAAAAGGTGTTATTGTGCACAAGGAACTCGGTCATTTGTTTTGCAAAATGTAAAAGCTGAAATCAGAATACACAGAGAAGGCTATTTCGCTACATGCATATTGATAGAGAATGATGCTAAGACTCTACAGGCAGTTACTCCTCTCCCTCCCTTGTTTTTCTTTTTAATTTTACTTTATTTATTTCTTTTACAAGTTTTCCCCTGTAACTGAGGCATCTATAAGAGCCTCGGTTACAGGGGAAATGGCCACCTGTGACTGGGGATTCTGATTGGAGATGGACTGTGTCTAATTAGCAGCTCTGGTTAACCCCCTTTGACCCGGCGGTCACATGACCACCAAGTCTATGGAGTCAGTGGCCGCACTGGCGCAACTCTTCTGTGCATCGCGCTCATTCAGCGAGATGCTGTTAGGAGCAGAGAAGGGAGAAGCGTTGAGGAACCACATCTCCCTTCTCCATAGGGTCTCCGGGTGCTTCTGACACCCAGAGACCCAAAGACTGGGTCCTGCTAGTGCAGGAGCAGTAGAAAACTGCAGCGACATCTAAAGACGTTGCCGCAGACTCCAGACCAGCAGGCGAGCAGAGAGGAGTTAAAGAGTAACTGTAAAGGTTTTTTTTTTATCCACAAAACTATAGCTCTTGTGATGCAAAACAACTTTGCCTATTTTCTTTGTTGCCTATCGTATATGCAGCAGTTTCCTTGCTATACCCCTCAGATTACCTCAGAGCTGCAATGGCTCCTTCCTCTCTCTGTGCTGATAAGACCTTCGAATCCGTACTTTGTTTATAGTTTATCAGTCGGTTTCATGGGGGGGGGGGAGCTGAAGCTCCACGCTCACAGAGGAGGTCATGTGACAGAGCTCTCTTTTTGTGTATGTAGCAAACCTAAATGTGTTCAAGACAGTGAATACAGATGTCTCCTACACAGAATAGTGAGGTACAGGATCTTTCCTGTTCCCTATCAGATCCTTTATCCCAGTCTGTGGTTCTACAGAACTCTCTCTGTCTCACTCCTGTCCTTTTGCTGCAGCCCTTCTCCTACCTTGTCATTAGCAGTATCAGCTCTGTGCAGATAAGCTATTAACCCTTAGTGCTAACACAGCACAGGTTATAGACTTCATGTTACTGGTGTACTTGGATTTCTTCCACTTATTACATGTTCCCTGCTTCTCCATGTAATGGAAGTTGCCAGGCTAGTCACTATCATCATGTATGTGCACTGTGCAGTGTTCAGTGGATTTACTTGTGGGAAACTAAATGGATTTAATGCTAAATTACTTTGAGAGAGAACACAAGGCATCATGGGATCTGTGGGCAAGCTAACTGCCCTCGGCTTGAGGGCATAGACTGACAGATATTAGTCTCCACTCACTTTACCACTTTGGTAAAAAAGATTTTTGTCAAAAACAGAAAACAGAATTTTTGTCAAACAGAAAATGCAATTTCTTTGGAAAAAAGGGTTAGCAGCAGCTCATCATTATGTTTGTTTTCAATCACATATAATAATTTGGTAAGTCACTATAACTTTACAGCTATGCTTTAAGTCTTGGAGCAACCAAGTATTACTTGCTTATATCTAAAATTCTTGGCAATTCTTTTCCTCTGCATCAAAGGAAATTTGAAGCGACCCCATATACTGTATTTTAAAGGTAGAGGCATAACTAAAATTTACTGAGCACTGATGCAAAATCTTTACCTAGTTACCTAACTGTAATGTTATGATTTTACTTCTGGTCAGGAATATACACCTTAAAGAAGTTGTCAGGAAAGAAGGTTTCTTTTGATGATGAACCAAGGGGGCATAAAAAGCAAACACGCTATGCTCACCACCAGTGACCAAAGTATACAAAAACACAATAGCATGTGGGTGCTTACATAGATACGTAAAATTTGGAATTTCATAACCACCATATTAATGAATCTTCATGTGATCATTTTACTTTTTAAAATAAAAAATGTTGTAAACCCATCTGCCATGAGTTTACTTCAGCTCATTTAGATGGGTCTCCTCGATTACTAGGAACTGCAGCTTTTTGGAACACCATACCTTTCAACCAGCTTTTTAGAAATCAGTTCTATACTGTATGACAGTAATAACAATATTAAAGGGCATAACTGTGCCCTAAATGAAATCCTGCCTATCAGTTTTAGTAACTACCAACTTGTTCTTTCTCGGTGACTTTTATTATAGATCTAATATTATCTCATGCTATATGATAACTGTTGTTACAACATGATCCAAAACTTCATATTTTTAAGAAAGCCTTGGGCTTTGTTGACCACAGGAACTTAGAGTTGTTCCAAGATTTAATGCAATAACCTGCTGAGTGGTGGGGGTCCATCTACTGGGACCTCAGCTGTTCACAATAGCATGGGTCCTGATTTTAGTGGAGTAACATGTGATCATGTGGCCTGCTGCTTCATGCATTCCTATGGCACTGCCCAACCTATGCGGAACTTATCTTTAGTTATCCATTAGTGGAAAACAATACATTTTGGGACAACCCCTTTAAACTAGAGATTATAGGTAATTACATATAAAACGTCACATTTTGCGTATTTAAATATATGATCTAGATTACCAAATGGCCTTTAGATTCACCTGGTACATGGTTCACACACTTCTAGACCTCTTTGTCTTTAAAACTGTGTCAGGAGAGCACATGCTGCCCATACAGTCACTCACTCACTATAAAATAAAACAACAAAATGTTCTTCTCTTACTAATAGCTCCCGAGCTGCCTATTACTTTTTCCAGTTGGATGACTATGAATCATGCATTTCAAAGTCTATCTGAATATAATCCAAAGGGATCATTGTTTGTGAGAAAATAAGTGACTTAGTATGGATTAATAGCATTGACTTGTATGAGGAGATGAACTACTTCTGTAAATGAGTGCTAATCCTTGCAGGGTACTAACCAGTAAATAATGCAGATGTCTTCATTAAGGATCCAGATTTGTGGTTATGATAGCGGTGACATCCATGAAAGTCAGTGACTTTCTCTGACTTTCAGAAATCATTGCTTTTAATAACTACCAGTAAAATCTAAACATCCCATCTCTAATGGGACTAGGAAATGAAATATGCGTCGCGGTGCAGTGAGAACATACTGAATGAGACATCAAGAAATTGTCATAAGCATAACCAAACAAAGCTCGTTCCGATTTCTAAATTGTAGCTTCAGACCTTGCGTTCTCAGCAAATAAAAATGTCTGCCTTATCCACAAGGGTGACATATTTACTGGCTTCATAAGCAGTAGGCAAAAACAGTATAACTGCACAGAAACCCCCAGAAGCGTTTTGAAGGAGAGTTATAGTTGCAGACACTTTTGCCATATTGCAAGGTGCTCACAAGGAAGCTCTTCCAAACTGTGTGTTGTTGCATTTCACTACATGATGAAACAGTAAATGGACATTTTTCGCTTTACACAGCATTATTTTAGCCCACAACCATATACCAAATGTAAGTTATGAAATATGGATAGACTTTTTACCTTAATAAGAAAGGTGACTTATTGACCCATTAAACTCCAGCCTACTGTAGAAATCCCATCTTTGCCAACACACAAATTTAACAAACACAAAAACATGTGACATTTGATATTGTTATCTGCAGGGCAAATTGTAATTCCCGGTGGCACCATTTTATACAGTCCATTTTATACAGCTCATTCCGACGGGCTTTGTTACATCTTTTCCTGTGTGGTCCAAATTACTCCTCTTCTTCGTACATAAGACTGGTACAAACACGTACATACCAAATGTTTACGTTTTATTATGTGCTTATACAAAAAAAATATTAAAAGTTTTGCCAATAGCTTTTTCATTTTGTGGACTGTGCGACCATTTGATATTTTTTTTATTTACATTTTATGTATAGAAAAATGGCAAAAAAAGTGGCATTTTGGACATTCAGGGGCAATTTACAGTTATAAGGTTCGCCTCTGGAAATAATTGTTTTTATATTTTGATCGGACATTTTGGCATGCGGCAATACCTAAGATGACTTTACTTGTTTGTTTTGTATGTGTTTATTTTTGTATGTCTTGTGTTTTGCATCATTTATTTTCATATCTTTTTTTTTTTATTTCAGACCCTTTTGGCTGTTATTTTTTTTCACTTTAGGCATGTCACATACATGTAGTACTATAATTGCCAAAATTTCTTATATATGTTATATTATGACACATAAAATCCTTATATCATGTATTCTGCATTTGGTCTGTGCAAGTTTCCCCATCAGAAGATGAATCTACCTATTCTACAGGACCTTCGATTATAGTGTGTTTCCAGTGCCACCCTACGCCTAAATTGATAATTGCCCCCCATGGAGTACAAGTACCACAGATTAAGAACCTTATATAGAGAATAAAATCTTCATGGTGTAGAATCCTCTGCCTCTTTTGGTTTATAAGTAAACAGCAAGCATTTGTATTTCCCATCGCTCTATTTGGAAGCTCAATCGAAATGGGTAATGAATGCGGCTTTAGGGAATTTCTTGGTACATTATATGGCTGACAACCTGATTTGTGCTGCCAAGCAAGCCAGGTGTTTCCGTGAATATGCAGCACTGCAAGCAGTTGCTGCCAATTGCTGTTTACTGAAGTGATAGAAAAGAGAAAGGAAACTGTTTTTTATTGTCTCTTTAAGAGGAACAATATCAGTTCATTTTACAATACTGAATGGAAAATCAACATTAGGTTGAAGTTATTAGTTGCAAACAGTTGCTGTCTTGGGGGATGTCAGATTTGCTTCATTAGTCGTATTCTTGGCTCATTTACCTTGTCTAAAAAATACTTTATTATTCTTAATACTTATTTTTTTCTCTTTCATTGTTTAGCCATGTTGCAGTTTTCTTACAGTTTTGTCAAAGCAAAGTTAATTTGCCAGCAGCTACGCACATGTTTACTCCCTTTCTTTTACCTTTGAGACTAACTGGGTCAGGTATAACAAATGTTCTTAACCCACTTTAGTCAGCAACCAGAGTAGCTGAAGTCGGCAGAAAAAATTGCAAAAGGTACATAACAAACAGCCGAGGTCCAAGACTCTTGTGAAATATACAGATAAATGCTTGCCTCTTCCAGCAAAGCTGTGATTAGTTAAAGATTCATCATAGTAATGAGGATTTGAATATGTGGATCTGGAGTCTGAGAACGCTGTCATCAGTGTCTACAAACTAGCGTGATCGCAACTCAAAATATCTGAGTTTCCTACAAACAATGAAATCTCAATTTCTTTCCTTCAAATCTGTTATAGAATATGGGAATGAGAACAGTTTCTGATAAGACAATAAAAGGGGAGTGTTACACATTCTCTATTATATATACTCACTAGGAACTGCATCATTAAAGGGTATCTGTCAGAACTTTTGACCATACAATCTGCAGACAGTGTTCGGTAGAAGCCCTGGAGAGATGTGTAACCATACACGTGTGTTAGTGCCAACAAACAAGTGAAAAATACATTCCAGGATTGTAGCTAAACTTGGAGCACTCCTGCGCTCTGGGCACCGCCTTGTCACTGCTGTAGTATTGAAAGACTGCTACAGCAGTGGCTTATAGCAGATGGTGGGGATGTGCAGTGTTCAAGGAAGAGATCCCTTTTCAAGTACTCCCAATTATCAGAACTTGTCAGTGACAAGTTGTCAGAATATAATGCTGCCCTGCTTAAAGGGGTTGGCCACTATCACTAAACCTTACAAGGGTCACCCATATATTACTTACTGTAAGAGGAGTGAGACTATGGGACTTTCTGCCACAGGAGGTTGATATGGTGGACTCTATGTACATGTGCAAGAGAGGCCTGGATGACTTTCTGGGGAGCAAAAATATCACAGGTTATGGGGATAAAACATTTATTTATTTCTTAAAGGTTTTTCCAGCCTTATATACTATGATATCCTGATAAAGTTTACAAAATGCCACCAAGGACATCCACACACCTCTCCAATCACAGTGCTACAATACCAGGACCTGGGCTTTAGTTTCTATTAAGACTATAAGGAATATATGTGATATGAGTATTTAAACTTGACTGTGGAGCAGAACTACCAGATATTTAACAATCCTCTGCTAATACTGCAACCATGGTCAGTTCCTCAGATATCCTGTCAGACCCAAATCCACCCTGAAATGTTGCTCCATTTCAGCAGGTATTCTTTCTTGGTATGAAGTGGGATGGACAACTCACTTAGGACAGAGCTGGCACCAGATTTTCTTACCCCCCAAAACGACAAAATTGCTATAGTAATAAAAATATATAAATCATACTGGAGAATCTCAAAGTTAGAGGAGAGATTGCATATAGTGGCTTGCACTTTCCTGGATGTGTGACTATATTTTACAGTAATAATAGCAGAATATATCTAACAACAAACCGACATAAAGGGGCTTGCATTATGAATTGGATTGACCAGTCAGAGAAACCCCTATGAATTGGATAACTGAATTAAAGCCTATATTTTCTCTAAGTACTGCATTTACCTTTTCAGTGATTTTGGTACAGTACATCATTTTAAGAGTTGACATTTACATTTTCAATGGCTTCACAGCAGTGCCATATACTGTATATTTACTGGAGTTCAGATGCACATTAACAGTTGTCCCATTACACAGCAGAGAATATAGTTCAGTATGCAGATTATATATCTGAGACTGTAATTGTGCCAAGAGAACAGCATGGCAATTACTGAGACTTTCATTTCTTTTGGGGGCTGGAGGAAAGCTTTGATGACCAGATGGTGCCATGACACCATGAGAAGGATATTTTTAGAAGGTAACATTCACAAACGGTGCAAGATTGCTGTCTTTGTACCTGTAAGCTACAAGTTGGTTTGCAAAACTTTTTATTGCTACATCCCATATTTCTTTTGGAGTTTATGTAAGTTTTGGTTGCTACATAAGGCAGCAGGATGCAAATTCACTGTATTTTGTAAGAGCTCTAGTAATACAGTAATAAATACTGCTGGATAGACCAAATGACTGATCCTAAAATGTTATTTTTTATAAGGTAAAATACGAAATTACTAATGTGAATATTATTTCCTTATTTGTTTCAAAGAATAATGTATAATTAGAGTAGGGCTGTTATGAGATTATGTTTCCATTTGACCAAATGGATGAAGATAGGGCACTTAAATCTCCCCTTCCCTGCCAAATTGAGTGTTTTCTTCTCTGCATGCCACTTTGGCACATTTACTAAAGTAAGACTATAGCAGAAAACTATGCCAGGTCAGACCTGTTCGAAACAGATCCAACCTCTTGGAGTCTGTGTCTGTTAGAAGGCCAAAGCCCCTTAGTAGATGTAAGCACTGGAGCACTTTAAGTCTGCCCTTTAAAACTCCACTCCTAAAAAAATCCCCCTATAGTGTTGGAAGTCCAGTGAATTCACAAGCTGAGTGCCTCCTTTAATTCTCCCCCTACACTGCACTGTGATGGGAGTGCTCCCTTTTCAATAAATCCTGCTATACTGAGAGGTTCTACTCATAAATACTCACATTCCTGACTTCTTTTGCAGCTTTCAACTAGCCAAAAATGTTAACATTTTAGTAGCATCTGAGCTAAAAGGAAAGCACACTTGTTACTGATTTATTTTGCCCCTAAGTAGGGCAGCATTATGTTCAGAAAACCCCTCTAAAAAGGCATTTTGATCATTAGGAGTTCTTAAAACATTGAACACTATACAGTCCCAACATCTGCTATTTGCCATGCTGTAGTAAGCTTTTGTTTGAATACTAAAGCAGTGACATAGGGGGAGAGGCTGTGCCTTGTTCAGGGAAGAGATCTCACAAACTAGTGCACAAGAGTGCTCCAAGTCTAATACTTTTCTAAAAGATGACTATGACAGTAAACAGCAAATATGTTGTGAATGCTTGTCATGCTTACATCCTTGAATGAATTTAGCTCCATATTGCGCTGTCCATGTATGGCCACTGTATAAACAAGACACAAATCAATGGTTGGTCTCCATTAATCATGTCTCCTTAAAAATCATTGGTATCAACAAATATATGTAAAAGCCTCTTATAACAACATATATAGCACTTCTCAGCACACAGTGTTTGAAAATAGATTGTAATGCTTGGTTAATGGCAATGAGCCATCTGTACCGAACATTGCTGGTTCAGGTCAGAAGAACACTGACTGAAGTCTAGGTTTGGTGCACCCCAAATCAATCCCAGGTGTTACCGGTGGGTGAGAGGACTCATTTAAAGGATTAATAACTGCGAGCGGTGCTTGCATGAGTTTAGATTCACGTCCATAAACCTGCCACTAATGGTAAATGCTAATGAAATTATCCATTGGATACTGCGTCAAAAGTTTGAGCATCAACTATCTTTTATGTTTTGAAATATGTTACGACCTAAATTGAGTCCTAGTTTAAGTTTTACACTGTTTGAGAAAAAAAAATCACTAATTCCATTCCAATCTCCTGTATTTTGTTGTTATTGTTTCTTTTAATTGAGAAAAACACAAATGAAGGAAAACCAAGTCTACATTATAACATCTTTATGTAAGTATAGGAACTCTAAAAAATATTTTGTTTTGTTTATGGCGATAAAGTATTTCACAATTCACATATTATTTAACTTAAACATGATCTAAACATGTGTGAAGAAACATTGTATCTGTTGCAATCAATGGGACAAGTATCAATGGTCCTACCTGAAAAACTAAGAGATGACCTCAACAGTGTCTTGTCTAGTTTAATAAAGCTCTTGATAAATCACAAGTTTGCTCTTCATATTGACTGTCCACTCTGTTTATTCAGATCCCAGACAAACAGTCAATCAACTTCTTTGGATAGAAACAAGTGAAGTTTATTATCACATCTTCAGGACAGTGACAGTCCAACAGATGACAAATTTCTCTTTCATCCATAATATAGGCCATCTCCGAGGTGGAAGCTATAAATCAATGTCTCCATTAAATCCGGACGACATTGTTGGCATACCTGATTTCACCCTTGTACAGTCCCTGTGGATTCACTTAGAGTTCGAGCCAGTATCAAGTCAACTTTATGAACCTAGAAATTTAGAGAAATTGAAAGTTGGAGTGGGTAACTTTTCAGAAACAAATAAAGGAACAATTGATACTTTTTAATTGCACACAAAAAGTCTAAAAAGTCTTATTTAACCTGAAGACATTAGATCTTTTTTGTGTGCTTATTTAAAGGGATGGTCTCATTAGCTAGCATTACCTATCAGGCAAGATTTTATGTGAAATATATTTTGCACAAATTTGTCATCATTTTTACAACAATGTTCAATGTCACTGTGTACATTTTCTAACCTGCAATTTTCATGGAAACCAGTTAAATTAATAGATTGACACTTGCCATCATACATCTGAAGGGTTTTGTATGCAGTGGTTATATATCTCACAAACAGTATGACAATGGAAGAAAACAAACATCTACTTTTGACAATAAAGCCTGCCTGATAACCTCTCCACAGACCTCAACCTAGTGCCTCTTATGGCCAGGAGTCTTCTGTAAAGCATAACACTTAATACTGTTACCCGATCTCAGGCAAGGACACATATTCAGGGACAGAATATAGAAAAGAAAAAACTACAATTAGAAAATAATAAGTGATTGGAAAGAAGTGATACAATAGGCTAACTAGTTAAAGATGATGTGGGTATGTGTCACCAATTTTTGTTTCCCTACACATTTAGCCACAGTTCTGTCCAGAGAGAAAATTTGTATATAATGGGAAGATTTATCAGAAGTGTCTGGGGTAAATTTGTTCTTGTTACCCATGGAAACCAATCAGAGGTCAGTTTTGATGTTCTAAACAGATGTGGGAAAATGAAAGGTTAGCTCTGATTGGTTATCATAGGCACTCCTATGCTTCTGATAAATAGATTTAATTAAATTGGTCAACCTTTGAATGACTGGTTTACCAAAAAATTTAGATGACTGCCCATCAAGTGATGTATGGAGAGTGCCTTCTCCAGAGCCTTCTCCATAGTGGGCAGGTGTCTGCTTTATTTTAGACAAACACCTGCCATTAACTGCCATAATCGGTGCTGACGCATGTCATCAGAGAGTGCTGATTAAATACTATTACAGCTGGGAGCATGTTAGAGGCTTCCATAGCTGTCAATTGGCAGACTCAATTTCATTCTGCTGCAGTGCATTGTATAAGCAATCAGATCCCCTAGGTTTCAAGCACCTTGGTAGGGGGGATAGATGATTGTAAGGAAAAAGGAAACAAAATATGAAAACAATAAAAAGTTACCCCCTTTTGCCTAGCATGTGCATTAGAATTAAAAAGCAAACAAATAAATCACAAAATGTCTAATTTATCAAAAATAAAAACAATTATCCTAGTATGTGAACCCCATAACAGGAAAGAAGTCCAAGTATCCCAACTGAACTTTATTGCCATTTTACTACCCTTAAAAATAAATGATCAAAGGTTTTTACAGTTGTCAAAATTATATCATTGATAGTGCCATCTCATCCTGCACAAAATGAAACCTTTCGCAGCTCTGCAATTTATAGTTATAGATGTCAGAATATGGCAACACAAGAAAGTTTTTGAATTTTTTCGAAGGTATTAAGACAAAATTAAACTTTATAAAGTTGGTATCTAAGTGATTGTTACTTAGATTAGAAAAGGTGTGTCAATTGGATCCCAAATAAAAAACCGTATGAACAAAGACCATAAGAAAATGGCTTAACTGTGTTTTTTTGTCAATTCCGCAACATTTAAAAAAAAATTCCAGCTTCCCAGTGCATGGCACAGAATATTGAATGGTGCTACCAGAAGTAAAATTTATCATGCAGATATGAAGACCTCATTTAGCACTTTCCACTGAAATAGCTAAAAGACATGGCTTCTCGAAGGACCAGAGGAAAAACAGAAACACTGCTAGCTATGTGCCAGAAAAACACCTGTTATATATGCCAAATATATTCTTCAACTTGGTCTGATGGAGGCCAACGGTGTCCCTTCCAGAAGACAACAAGCAAAGAAATGTGTTTGTGTGTGGGGGTGTATCTTTATTGACTGCTGTGGTATTTGCATGGGATGTTAGCATTTTGTACAGCACATCTTTATAGAATGACATAAGAAAAACATAGATTGTAACTGCTAGAGGGGAGGGGGAGGGGCTGCTCAATGCTTTCTCTGTGAGGAGGAGGATATTATGTGATGGCCTTTGTGTGTAGCTAGCTGGAAAGCTCCCACAGCACAGACTATACAACTCATGTAACAATTTCACTGCTGGTTTCTACAACTTATTACATTTTGCAAGCTCCAACTTGTGATAAGAGCTGAAAAGCTTGTCACTTTAGACATCTTGTAAGTAAACACTATGCTGAGGTCAGTGCATTTACTTGTAGGAATCTCAATTAATTCACTTTGGTAACTGCTGAGTTATTTCTCAGTGGAGTTACTTCATAAGAGATCACAAAGCATCATGGAAAGTGAGGGCACCTTATAACTGACTCAGCTTCACTGCAGATACAGGAAGAGATTAGTCTCCACCCACTTAACTACTGCTGATGAGAATATCTGTCAAGTAGCATCAGAGTAAAAGAATTTCATAAATTTGTAAAGAAAATGTTCACCAACACATTTCTCCAGCGGGAACACCCACTTTTCCTCCTTTCCACCAACACTCCAGTGGTCATAGCACCGCATCTCATCTCCATTTCTACTTATACCTTGCAATCCATGCCTGATGAAGGTCTGATTTTATAAGAATATTTTTTGTTGGTTTGCTATATTGTTTATTCTGGATTAAATAAATTCTCCCAATTTTTGACCTATAAGGAGTGCCAAGTTATCTTTTCTCTATATATTTGGGGTAGTAACCTACTTGTGCACCCATATACTTCGAAATATCGAGTGACGTGTATTTTTTCCAATACCAACACAATATGGGCATTATTATTTTTGTTCCGAAAGGGAATCAATCATGTCAATTTGGTAAAAATAATTTTACAGCAGGATTTATTTTAAGTCTTTACTTTAAGATACTTTAAGATAGTGTTTTATTATAAATGGAACAGATGAAATTTGGTACAACAGGTAATAGGATAGATAATACCTCAGAATAATATCAAGCTCTTCATCTTAATCAGCAAAAAAAAATTTGTTCTTATAAAGTGTCACATTGTTGAGTGAGTTGCATAAACCTTATGTTTTATTATAACATCAAAAGAGGATTTTTTTGTAGTCCAGATGTCAGATCACCATTTTATTTTTTACAATTTTATGGTCATGCAACTTTACAATAAAACTATATCTTAATTCTTTATCCACCTAAAATATACATATGGCTGATACATGTATAATACAAGTGATACATAAATGATACACAGAATATTATTATCTGATTGTTTTCTTCATAGTAAATAGCAATGATTAGATTGACCTGAGTGAAGTTGCCCCCCCCACCTTGTTCAAATCAAACAAAATTGGTGTCAAACGTTTGTGCTACGTTTGTGCTGGTTTGTGCAGCAGAAATTTTTGTTTGTGCCGCTATCGTTTTCGAGATTTTAATGAAAGTTTCCAGAGGTCATCAGAGGTCAACCAGCCCCCCCACATTGCCCAAATCAAACAAAACTGGTGGCGAACAATTCTGCTACGTTTGTGCTGGTTTGTGCTGCGCAAATTTTTGTTTGTGCTACTTTTGTTTTGAATATATGAACAAAAAATGAAAGTTCAAAAGTTCAAGCAGCCCCCCCACATTAATGGAATCAAACAAAACTGGTGTCAAACGTTAGTGCTACGTTTGTGCTGGTTTGTGCAGCAAAAATTTTTGTTTGTGCCGTTATAATTTTTAAGGTATGTTCAGGTGTTTGAGGTGTTTTGGATGAACTGGTAAAAAACAAACCTAGTGACACTTCCCTGGTTTGATCAACAGGGGGAGCTAGCAAACACATTGTACTTTGGAAGAAATGAACTCTGATGACCTCTGCAAAAAAGTATGAATATATTAAAAATGATAGCGGCACAAACAAAAATTTTTGCTGCACAAACCAGCACAAACGTAGCACTAACATTTGACACCAGTTTTGTTTGATTCCGTTAATGTGGGGGGGCTGCTTGAACTTTTGAACTTTCATTTTTTGTTCATAAATTCAAAACAAAAGCAGCACAAACAAAAATTTGCGCAGCACAAACCAGCACAAACGTAGCAGAATTATTTGGAACCAGTTTTGTTTGATTTGGACAATGTGGGGGGGCTGGTTGACCTCTGATGACCTCTGGAAACTTTCATTAAAATCTTAAAAACGATAGCGGCACAAACGAAAATTTCTGCTGCACAAACCAGCACAAACGTAGCACAAACGTTTGACACCAATTTTGTTTTATTTGAACAAGGTGGGGGGGCCAACTTCACTTAGGTATTAGATTGGGCAAATTTTGGGTTTGTCAAGTTTGTTGAAATATCAAGAAAAATTTCATTTTGGGACCCAGACTTTGTCGTGAACATATAGGGGTATTCCAATTACACAAAATTTTTGTAATTCTTTTTATGATAAATAGTTATCTAATTTTACAATATACGTTCTGTATCAATTCATTGCAGTTTTCTTGATCTCTGCTTGCTGTCCTGCTATAGGAAGCTTCTGTGTTTACTACTAGTGGTCCATAATCACACAGGTGCACGGCTAGTTATAACCCACAGCTCATATTACTATCTGTGATATAATGAAGCACTACCTGTGTAACCATGGTCAGATATCTGTCCACTCGAAGTACACATAGAAGCTTTCCACAGAATGACAGCAAGCAGAGATCTAGAAAACCATGAGGAATTGATACCAAAAGTATATTAGAAAATTGTATACCTTTTTATTATAAAAACAATAACAATAATTTGATGAAATGGGAATATCCCTTTAAACCTGAATATAAACCCCATAGAAATCAAGGGGGACCTGAAGTTTTCCACCCAAAATGGCTATAAATTGAGTTGGTAAGGTCTAGAGGGCTGAAAAACAATGGGAATAATAGGCAGCTGAGATGCCTAAAATGGGCTAGGGAAAGTGCTTAAAAATTAAGCATAAAAAATATTAAAGAAATAAGAGTAAAACATTAATTAAAAAATGCTGTTAATATCATAGCGGTTAAAGACCCTCTCAGTGCACCGACCCAGTTATTTTTCCAAGTTTAAATTTCAGTAATGTGGAATTTAACAATCTTTTTCTACCCGTTAACACTGAAGCAAATATTTGTTATACTGCCAGTAACACTGATGGAAATAGGTCTAAGACTGGTATTTTAACTTAAAACTGGATGATCTTGCAACTGCTAACTGTACTGAGAATGTGTCTTTAACCCCATTGCGCAATAAGACGTACCCTTACGTCTTGCTGCGCATGGGGGAGTATGAAGAGGGCTCACGGGCTGAGCCCTCTTCATACTCACCGGGCATTTACTTCATAATGAAGCAAACGCCCGACGCTAACACCCGCGATCGGTGCTTGCGCCAATCGCGGGGGTTAACCCTTTGATCGCCGCCGACAAAGCTGCCGGCGGCATTAAAGAGCTATAAATTGAGTTGGTAAGGGCTAGAGGGCTGAAAAACAATGGGAATAATAGGCAGCTGAGATGCCTAAAATGGGCTAGGGAAAGTGCTTAAAAATTAAGCATAAAAAATATTAAAGAAATAAGAGTAAAACATTAATTTAAAAATGCTGTTAATATCATAGCGGTTAAAGACCCTCTCAGTGCACCGACCCAGTTATTTTTCCAAGTTTAAATTTCAGTAATGTGGAATTTAACAATCTTTTTCTACCCGTTAACACTGAAGCAAATATTTGTTATACTGCCAGTAACACTGATGGAAATAGGTCTAAGACTGGTATTTTAACTTAACACTGGATGATCTTGCAACTGCTAACTGTACTGAGAATGTGTCTTTAACCCCATTGCGCAATAAGACGTACCCTTACGTCTTGCTGCGCATGGGGGAGTATGAGGAGGGCTCACGGGTTGAGCCCTCTTCATACTCACCGGGCATTTGCTTCATAATGAAGCAAACGCCCGACGCTAACACCGATCGCGGGGGTTAACCCTTTGATCGCCGCCGACAAAGCTGCCGGCGGCATTAAAGAGCCGGCGGCGCGTTGGCGCCGCCATCGTGGCTCCGATCGTCACTCCCTTTGACGTCACCGGGGAGCTGCGATTCGTTGTCATGACAGCCTCGGATCACACAAAGTCATGATCGAGGCTATCTATTACAATGTGCGATCTGCACATTGTAATAGATGTTATGCAAAATCCCCATATACTGCCATACTGTAGTATGGCAGTGTATGGTAGGATCAACCAGACAACCTAGGGTTAAAGTATCCTAGGGAGTCTGAAAAATAGTAAAAAAAATAAATTAAAAAAAGTAAAAAAAAAAAATTATATTAAAAAAACATAAAAATTCAAATCACCCCCCTTTCCCTAGAACTGATATAAATATAAATAAACAGTAAAAATCCTAAACACATTAGTTATCGCCCCGTCTGAAAATGCCCGATCTATCAAAATATAATAGCCGTTTTTCACTGCATTTTACCACGTAGCGGAAAATAGTGCCCGAAGTCGCAAATTGCATTTTATAGCCATTTTGAAAAATAGAAAAAAATCTATAAAAAGTGATCAAAAGGTTGCACAGTCCTAAAAAAATAAAAGCGTTGAAAACGTCATCAGAAGTCGCAAAAAATGACACCACCAACAGCTCTGTACACTAAAGTATGAAAAAGTTATTAGCGCAAGAACACTGTAAAATGAAGAATTTTTTTTCTGTACAGGAGGTTTTAATTTTTGTAAATGTATGAAAACATTATAAAACCTATACAAATTTGGTATCCCTGTGATCGTATTGACCCAATGAATGAAGTAGATCTGTCATTTGGGGCGCACAGTGAAAGCTGTAAAAACCAAGCCCACAAGAAATGGCGCAAATGTGTTTTTTCATCATTTTCACTGCATTTAGATTTTTTTTCCCGCTTCCCAGTACACGGCATGGAATATTTAATACCATCACTACGAAGTGCAATTTGTTACACAGAAAATAAGACATCACACAGCTCTGTACATGGAAAAATAAAAAAGTTATAGATTTTTGAAGGTGGGGAGTGAAAAATAAAAACGCAAAAACGAAAAAGGGCCTGGTCCTTAAGGGGTTAAGATATTGCTGAATAATTCTGGAACTACAAATTATACAGAGGCTGCCCCTTAAAGATTTTGCTGGAACTGCAAACTATACCGTGAAAGCACATTTAAAATTTTACTGCAACCTCGAACTTTAGGATTTTGCTGTATGATGCTGGAACTGTCATTGGAACTTCTCCTTAAAGATTTTGATGGATCTGCAAACTATTCTGAGATTGTATGGCCGCTATGCAGGCATGGATACCCATGCCAATGTAATATATCAAGTAAAGCCAAAGCACTACTTTAATGTACAAAATTCTTTCATTTAAACCAAGCAAAAAGTAAATTCTACAGCACGTAACGTTTCAGCCTTAACAGCCTGCAACAGTTTCCTGTCTGTAATGGGGACTGGACATGTGAACTTGCTCTTATATATCTGTGGTTGCTAAGGGGCTGCAAGCTGGTTGATTGGCTGCTCAACAATCAACCAACCAGCTTGGTGCTGGGTGCCTGGTCCCGAAGCACAAACAAAGGAGTCTGTTAAGCTTCAGGGGTGGTCGTTTCCAAATCCACCCAATTTGAATTTGGTGGTCTGTACCCACCAATCACTAATATCAAATAACTAAATTAAGGTTGCTATTTACTCAACAGCCTTCACTTAACAGACATCATTTTTGTTAAAATGTGAAAGCTTTAGGTAAAAATCATCTAGCGTGTATTATATTTATGATGGGTTTTTTTGCTTTTAGTTATATCTGAAAGGTTTGTCAAGAAATCTGCCAGACATAAAAAAAACAAGTTTTGCTTTGGTTGCACATGAGCTGCCAAGAGCACAAACAACAATGCAATATGAATCCCACATTAGACACAATACAAGCTGCAAATCAAACAGATTTCTAAAACCTTCTGCTAACAATGTATTGCTAGTATTACTGTGCGGATTTTTGCCTTAATCCATTTGATTGATTTTATCATCTCACTGTATGTGCACGTATTTGTTTAACTTATGTAAGTTCTCAAGTTATTACATTCTTATTACATTTCCTACTTTATTTTAATTACATATAAAGGTAAACAGCAGTATCATATTAGATTTCATACTTTGAAACTTTCAAATTTATGGTTAAGATTATGAAAATATAACTTTTTTGGGGTGTTTTTTCTACTAGTGAACACTCAGTATTTACAAGGTCATTGTTACATCTCTAAGTCATGTGTGTGCCAGGCTGCTCCCTCACCACTTTTTCTTTGTGCTAGGGACCTGCTTACCCAGTATATCTGCGTGGCTGACGAAATTTCACTCTACTTCCTTTATTCCCTTGAACAACATGAACAAATCCCTTAAAGGAACACTCCAGGCAAAGCTGATTAATTGAATTATACCCTGTGCAGGGGCTAAAGGGAGGAGCTTGACTCTAGGTTCTAGGACGGTTCTAGGAATACAATGAAAATGAGTCATGCTCCTTCCTTCAGGCCCTGCACTATGCATTATTCAATGAAGTAGCACTGACTACAGTGCTCTGTTAATGAACCTTCATGTTTCATCAGTGAAGAGAGATAAGAAAGTCACGGCCAGGTGACTGTGGCAGAAGCATATTTATTAAATGTATTGATATTTGACACTACCAATTCTTAACTTTCCCATCATCTGTTGGGAAAGTATATATATAGACTGGGGCACATTTATTATTTGTGTTGAAAGGTCTGTTTTTTTGGCACACAAATAGTTTTTTTTATGACAACAGAAGGTGTCTGAAATGACTTTCCACATTCATGGCTTTATAGAACTCAATTGCCCCGGAAAAAAGTGTCGTAATCTAGAGGTGCAGGAAAAGTGTTAGGGAGAAAAAGCTGCAACCACATTGACATTCATTAAAAGTCTTGATTGTCAGAAAGAGAGGAAATCTGTAGCACCGACACATAATAAAGAGGTTGCAGAAGATGGACCAGAAAAAAATGCCAGCTCACGCCAAAAAACAGGCACGAACAGCATAATAAATGTGAACCCCTGTATATAAAATAGTTGATGAGTTTTCTTTAATATTTATAA
Organism: Engystomops pustulosus; assembly: GCF_040894005.1. NCBI lineage: Eukaryota > Metazoa > Chordata > Amphibia > Anura > Leptodactylidae > Engystomops > Engystomops pustulosus. The sequence continues at coordinate 107,709,130 of NC_092412.1, read as the reverse complement.
GATTTATTTATATAATGAGGCAGTGCTGTCTTATTTCTCCTTCGTGCTTAGAACCTTGGGCAACCTACCGTAACTAAACAGGTGTTGTCAAACATCATGTAAAAAAGGATGTTCTTACAATTTTGGAGTAGATTAATAATGCACTAAGTGGACAGATGTCAATATACTATCACATCACGTGCACAGATTTAAAGGTACTGGCCCTGATCTGTCTGACTTTGCACTTAAAAGAATGTCTTTGGAGCTTGCACATGTATTTTTAAAGTGTCTGTGCCAGTTTTGTGGCAGCACAAGATAGAAAAATGTGGATGTGCGTTTGTGCTAAAGAGGCGTGTTAATGCTTTGTTTTAGTTCACGAGACATTTAATATAGCGACACTGTATGTTAAATGTGCACCTAAAAAAGATGGAGCACACTCCCTGAGCAGTGCAGGGTGCCCCAGATAATTGATGACTGTGCGCCAGTATTCAATAATCTGGCGCACCCTGCACATTGGAAAGGCAAACTGCACTTAGTGCAGATAACACTACTTTTGATAAGTCTCGGTCAGTGGATTACTGAATTTAGTTGTGTTGCCCTTTTTTCGCAATGAAAAAGTACAATAATACCGGTATATATGTGATTTCATAACCTAAAAGTTATTTTAAAATATCATATGAATTCCATTTAATGAGTGAAACATCTATCTCATCTACCGTGTAACATCTGTAATTTGTAATTTGAACAAACACTTAAATTTGGACCTAAGTTGAACCTCTTGGTAGCAGAAACCCTAATTCCTAGATTTTCATCTTATACCCATTTAATTATCCTCCATTGCCTTATTTTGTTTGTATCTGTACCTTGCAAATTGTAAGTGTATAGAATATAATACAGTGCTATATACAGATTTATTAAATGTATTATTATACTGTAAGTTCATATTCAAATAAAAAAAATATTAATTCCCTTTACCAAACAAAACTTTGATTTTAATATTAGCAATTACACTTCAGCATATGCATGAACTGCTGTGTAGTTCTATGTAACTGCTCTCCGTGGGGAATCACATCCAGGTGAGCTTTCACAGCCACTCTATGCCTACAAAGCAGGTCTTGTTATGTTAGGAAATTGGAAAAATAAATCATGAAACAAAAACAGCAGCAAAGACAAGGAAGAGCAGCAGTGAGAGATATAGCCTGTGCTCAGACTTTCGCCTCTCCGTTTAGTTTTTCTGGTGCAGGTAGCATGTGTTTAATCACTGTACTTGACTTAATTTATCTTTCCTCAGTCTAGCACAGATATTTCACTACTAGTCTGTAGGTTAATCTTAAAGGACTATCAGACAAATAGACCCATGTGATCCTGGTCAAGTGTACAGCTACGGATGTGAATTATGGCCTCTTTATTCTGTTTTTGTCTTTATTTCAAAGTTTTCAACTTTCTCTTTCAGCTTCAGTCCAGGGTCCATGGGAAAGGGCTATTTCACCAAATAAAGTGCCATACTACATAAAGTAAGTGTGATATTCCCATGTTGTAAATGAATGTAGTATAATGTTTGCATTTTCAGGCTGTTTTCTGTGCTGTTTCTTTACATTCTTCTTTGAAACTTCTGGTGACATGGCTAAACTGTAGCTACTGGTTTTAACGCTATGCAATGACCTAAAAAGACTTTGTAGTCTAAGTGTAACTGCATTAGTGTAACATCCTTTACAAGGCTCTAAATCATGTGATATTTGCTTGGTGACCTATATAAAATGAGTTAGTAACCTTGTTCTCCCTTGGGCAGATGTCTTCATTAAGTGCGGTCATCACAGTTAACGCAGCCCTGGCCTCAGATTGCTGGGCTAAAGATTTTCTTTTCCTTGTACAAAATGATGCAACCTAATTGCTATTGCCGTTCTCTGGAGGTCATGTTATATAAAACTTGATGATAAAACAACTCAAGCTGCTATTGGCCTTCATGTTCTAAGCACCAAAACTGATTACATGGGAGCCACAATGACTTCTTAGTCAACAGTGTATAATGTGAGCATATAAGTAAGTAATCCACTGACATATAGCAAGGCCTTCTTTAGTATACATTGGCTTTAGTTTGGCTACATTATCCAACGAAATACTTATTATGGAAACATAATTTTATGATAGTTATGAAGTGTAAATCATTGTTTCAATGGATTCACCATAGATATACACTCTTCTTTGCATTAGATAAAAGAATTGGCTTTGCGTATCTACCCGTATCCACCCCCAGACCACCGCTCCTATTCCATAAGCCTCCAGTGACTGCCGAACTTCATGCGGCAGTCACCGTGCTTGATCCCGCTCCCTCATGAATACGCCCGACCGCTTACAGAGTGGTCCAGCGTTTTCTGTTGTACATAGAGTCAGTGTTTGCTAGCGTTATCAGAGGCTTCTGATAACGCTAGTAGTGTAACACTGCTGTGTCTGTTGTGGCACTAGGGCAGTTTTTACAGGTGACAGGTCCTCTTTAAAGTACTACACACAATAATGTGGCATCGTTCATCTAGTAACATATTCGATTCTATAAGACAGTTCTATAAGGAGTTTTCTAATAAACAGATGAGTGACTGAATATTTGACAGTCCCCACTCCCCAAAAAAGAAACTGATCTATGTCTAGGTAATGGCCCAATTTTTACTGTTTTCTCCCTTTTCAAAAAAAGAATAACAATTTACTTGGTGGTGGTCCAACCACTGGGACCCAAAGCATTCAAGATAATGGAGGTAAGTGATGAAGAAGCAGGTTTAGCATGCATACTGCCACTATATTTAATGTTTTTTGGAGTGCCAACAATAGCTAAAAAATGGTTTCAGTTATTTCCAGTACTCTCATAAGATGAGAGATTACCAGGTGCCCTGCTCAGTTATTACCTTTACTCCTATTGAATAGAGGGGCAAAACTTTGGAATAGTGACCCCATTCTTGTGATCAATGAGGATCCCAGTGTTTGAACTACAACTGATCAGATGGTTTTTCCCATTTAATACCAGACACAGCAACATACATTGAATAGCAGCTGTGTCTGCTATTATGACTCAGTCCTATTCAATTGAATGCGACTAAACTGCAGATAAAACTCCTGCTAAACGTGATATCACATTCACTATAATGAGCCTAATTAGTAGAACATTCGGACACTCACCAATCTAATACTGGAGTCCGATTTTATGGATATGCCATTAATATGAGAGTCTTGGAAACCCCCTTTTAAAATGATATTAATTAAAAAGCTGTACAAAAAGTTAAGTCCATATTATTCTTTCTAAAATGTTGAACTGATTTACTTTCATTTCAAACCCATTAAACGGAGTGCTTTGTTATGCTCCTGAGCCCAGGTAGCAGCAGCACAAGCTATTGAAATCACTTTGGATGCCTTACATTAGTTACTAAGTAAATGTAAAATGCAGACATAGACCTGCATTAAGCAAGACACCTGCAGATAACCTGTTCCAGCTCTGCTGTTATAATAAATCTGCGTTGTTTGTAATGGGTGTATAATTATTACAATGAGTAGTCTTTGCCTCAAGGAAGGAGTATCTGATTTTATATATTACTAATGACCTGTTGAGTGCAGTGACATATTGAACACTGCTAATAGTGCTCCTGTGCATAGGAGGCAAGCACCCTGGCAGTAAAATACCGCCTGTTTTCACTCATACTACTTCTACTTTCTCAATGCAGTAAAGCAAAGTGCATAGTTACTGTTTTGGACATTTATGGAGGATTTACAAGTTAGATGAATTATACCACGGTATACTAAAAAGAAAGTCAATTAATTAAGGATTCAGTAACTGTGCCTAATGAATTCTGCATGTGGAAACCCTACTGGTATCATCTGCTCCAGCAATACGGATACAAATCAGAGTTATTACATTTGTCAACGGACTACAGTATGTTAAGTATTTTCTAAAATTGTTTAAAACTTGACTTCCCAACTAGAAATCACAACTCAGGAAATAATTTATAATATTGTAATCATTTAGCATAAATTTTAGTGAGGAGGACATTTATGAAATTAGTTTTACAGGATACTAGAGAGTTTGCAATTATTTGAAGCCAAAGTATATTCTGAAGTTTATTTTAGGTATATAAATTTCTGTGGGTCAAATGTTGTACAGGCAGTCCCCGGGTTACGTACAAGATAGGTTCTGGAGGTTTGTTCTTAAGTTGAATTTGTATGTAAGCCGGAACTGTATATTTGATAATTGTAACCCCGGACAAAAATTTTTTGGTCTCTGTGACAATTGGATTTTAAAAATGTTGGGTTGTCATGAGAACCAGAATTAACAAAAAAAGCTTAATAATAGACACCTGTGATAACTTTAATAGCTGTTTATTGTAGCCTAAGGCTAAAGTACAGTAAAATTTTTTGGTCTCTGTGACAATTGGATTTTAAAAATGTTGGGTTGTCATGAGAACCAGGATTAAAAAAAAAGTTTAATTGTAGACACCTGTGATAACTTTAATAGCTGTTTAATAGCCTAAGGCTAAAGTACAGTAAATTACCAACATCCAGAGGTCCATTTTAACTAGGGGTTATCTGTAAGTCAGGTGTTAAGTAGAGGACCGCCTGTATTTGTAATTGGACCCTGGAACCAGAGGTCCTTTTTGGTGGACAAATACTTTTAAACAATGTAATTTACTTGACTTATTAAGTGGACAGTATTGTGTATACTTTATAGTATGTCCTATGGTTTTAGGTTTGGCTTAGTAGTGCAAGTTTGTAGGCACAGATTCCCTCTTGTTACAATCCTGTGTTTTTATATGTTTCATGGTTTTAGGTAATAAGTAAAATGACTTACAGTTTGACTGAACTAGATTTTTAACCTGTTAATTTACAATGGGTTCCATCTTCAAATATCAGGATTTAAAAGTTTCTAATAGACTTTCATGATTTTCTGTAAATTACATTGACCATTGCTTTGGTAGTGGTGTCTTGTTTAAGGTTAATAACATAAACCCTATCTTCATAATTGTATTGAAAGGATCACCATTGTCCCAAGATTAGAAAATCTTGTAACATGCACAATAGACTGAACCTGGTCCGACCACTTAAAAATACTTTGTGTTAAACTGTATTGAGTTACAAGCATCATGTGTCTTGAAGAGATTTTTGTGGAGTTTCTAGAAAATCCAACATTGCTCTGTTCTTGTCAACCTGTTAATTACATTGTATTTTCTCATGTGGATGTTTTTAATAATGTCACCGCACTCCCTGGAAACAATGAAGTAGAAGTTGACAGTTCTTATACTCTAGAGGCATTAATAAGTAAGGTTTAATGGAATTGCATCCCAATTTGTAAAATCCTAACATATACCTGATAATTGGCTGAATGTTTTGGGTCCAGAAACCTGCAAACCTGCAATAATTTCCAAACACTTGAACAAAAGCAACCATGTAATATTAGGATTCATTGGTGATGCTGGAGTGAATACCTATTTGATTGACATGTAAAATCTAGCTTTTTAGAGAATAGTAGTGCTCTCAAACATGATGCATAGTTCTTTTTTGGTAAAATGGTGAATCAGAAATGTTATGAAAAGCCAATAAAGTCAACAGGGTCCATCTAGGTCCTTTCATAAACACCATAAAATGATGATTTCAGTATGTTCATTATTTCAGAATATATAGAATAGAATAGGAAATATCCTAACTTGAATTCCCTCTCCAGCTTATTTCGGCGCCGGCTTTCATGCGACACAAATCGGGGGCCGGGCCGTCGGACTATCCAACACATCGGACTAAGCGTGGGACTTAACATTTAAATTGTGTCACAAGCACTTACATGCACCGGGAAGAAGAAGGTGAACTCCGGCGGACCTGATTGGGGAACCGACAGATGCAAGATATCGGGCGCACCCTGGTAGTGAATTGCGGCAGCTGTGCATTCTCGTCGGGGAATGCACCTCGGGGAACGCACAGAGATGGGTAAGTAAATGTGCCCCAATGTATTTAACAGTCTGTATGGTCCTGAGGAATCTTTACTTCAGAGGGGTAAAAGTTAGTGACCCCTTTAAGGGATATCTGATTTCTGAATCTATCTATCCATCATAACTGCCAAAAGTGGTACCTACAGCCCCCCCCCCCAGCACTTCCAATTTGTAATAATATCTTACAGATCACGTTACATGTTACATGTAAGGAATTTGTCATGATTGCAGTAAAAATCAGCTCTGAAGAAGATCAACGTAACTTGTAGGACATAGATATGAGCATGTGCCTATCCCTTTTGTTGGATGGCATATGCCACCACAGCGTAATATTATGATTTCCATCTATGTTTTTTATTATATATTTTATTGTTTCTAATTATAGCAGATATATAGTATATTTTATATGTTCAGCTGGATATGTTCACTAAATGGAATATATCTATTTATATGAATATAGGCCATTTATATGTACTTGTTTTTAAAAAACGATGGATATCTATACCGTATCTGAAGATTCTCATGTATAACCTGTATTATTTCTTGGGACTGATTACATTCTGGACCTTTCACATACATGCAATAACTGTAAGACGTTTTATAGTGCTGGCACTCAAGGCAGGCTATATCATACAAGTGTCTGGAAAGGAGTAGCATGTGTCCTTTGTTGTTTGTCTTAAGCAGCTTTATCTCCTACAGTGCGATAGGCCCTGTTTGGAGATTGTCCATTGAGAAAGGTCGATAGTGTCCATCTGCAGTCATATTTCAGCTGCATTTACTGACAAGTCCAATAATGGCCTGATTGATTTTAGGTAAGTTATCACCAGGCGTGGAGGTCAGTATGGAATCAAATACTCCCTCATATTATGGCAATCACTGTAATCATAGTAGTCTTCATAGCAAATATCAGCCGCCACTTACAATAAGCGAGGCTTTCTAAAGCCCCATATTTGTCCGAGTGGTTATAAAACCTGTTGTTTAGTCTATAGAACTGGAGGACTGGTGCAGTAGAAGTGAAATACACTATATTATTACTGCTGTATTGCAAGTTTATGTTCTTTGTGTGGGGCATTCAGTGCACCTGGTGTAACTGCAGCTGCCTGCTATGAATGATGGGCTCCGCAGCACATCTGTATATCTGAGACAATACTGTCAGTGCAAGCAGTTGGTCTGCAAGAATATCTCTCAATCAGCTCTATAAAAATGACTATCAATCACTGTGTAACAGTCTTGCTTTTTCCATTCTTCCTCTACTCTTCAAAATCAATGCAGGAGGATATAGTGTGAAAAACAAACTCAGCTCTCTGAGTATCATTGGACGTGTTTGAAGTCTGATGCTTAGAACAAGCTAATGGAAAATAGCTAAAGTGTTATTATTGTACCCCTGGGCAGATTTATGTTCACACTTCTTCTAACCGGGCTTTCTTTTCTGGCGGTAACAAGAAACTGTAAATGAAAGTTTTGCATAATTTGTACCTACTTTTGGTGCAAGCATTCACTATCAGTTTATCAAAATGAACAGCCCAGCGAATATCCAAAGGAAAATCATGTTTTACAGCGTTTTATCTCATTGAAACATAACAATGCAGTTTCGAGAATATTCCTCCTTTTATGGTCCAGTGCATGAGCAAACAGAAGGTATGATGTTATCCTACAGAGAGGTAGACTTTGTGGCCATCTACCATACACGTACCTTTAATTAACAATTTCTTCATTTTCAGTCCAAGATTTTTTTTTTTCCAGTTTGATTTATGGAACTTTCACTGGGTAAAAAGGATGATCAGATAAATCACTGTCAGATTAAGCCTGGACATAAAAGTTCACCGCAACACAGCATTGTCTAGAAATCTCAGTCACAGCACCCATGAAGCATATATCATCAGTGTCATTTTACAAAGTTGCTTAAAGAGGAAATTGTATATGTATATATACAATTTATATATAATATATACATTACATCGGAAAATGATGCAGATGACGATTACAAGGGTTGCTGTTTTTGCTGGGGAACTGCTAGTTTAGTTTTCATTCCTTGCAGGAGAATGAACTATCACATGACTATCTCATTTGGATCAATGAACATGGGTTTATTACTGCAAATACTGGCAGAGCATTTTTGCAGAGCATCAGCGCAGAAAGCCATGCTTCCCCTAACTCGTTGGTCAATATAAAGGGCTGCCCTGATTATTGTCGCTTATTCATTAGATGACCGTCATTTATAAATATATAACAGTGCTCTTATTCTCCTCTTTGGAATTACTAACCGATATATTTGCATTAACATGGTATCAATGGCCATCAGCAGAACTGTCTCATAGTCCATAGTAATATGAGTGAAGGTAAGTGAAGTAATGTTTGACGAATACATTTTTTTAAAGCTTTCGTATTATTTTATGTTACCAGAACAGAAATAACTCTGTCCGGTCTCCTAAAAAAAATAATCATGATGGATGTTTGGCTGTCTCTAGATTGCTTACAACTGTTCAGAATTGTAAACTTTTTTTTACAGTGCTATACCTTATCGAGGGTATTCTAGAAACAGACAAAAATAATGAGTGGGAATTTAAGGTTTTAAAAAAAACACATTTAATGTAATTTATAATAATAGAAAATTATTCTAGAAATAAAGATGTGTTTAAACCAACAATAAGTGGAATCAAAGTTACTTTAAGATACCTCTTCTCGTTTCCTATCCTATTCTAAGCCAGAAATATGCCTGTATGCTTTACACAGCATACTTCCCACATACACAACATGTATGGTTTCTGGGAGCATTGGACCACATGCTGCTGTAATAGCAGCAGAACGGATAAGGAGATGATAACAATGGCCTTAAAGGGGTATTCCGATCTGAGCATTCACATTTCATTGAATTTATCTACAATATAATGTATATCCATTTCTTCAATTGCATGTTATTAAAAAATGTTCCTGTGTGAAGATAATTTCCCATGAATGTAAGCATGCTGTCACTTAGAAACAAGATAGCTGTCTGTGGGTATGACCAACTCCGCACTCCTTAGCAGTGGCCATGCAAGCAAAAATTATTTGTTTCTATGTACAATCTCTTCAGCATCGGTGATTGTATGTATCAAAGGGACCATATGACTACATTTATAGGAAACCATCTTCACAGAGATACATATTTTGTATTGAGATCCAGTTGAGGAAATGGATGTATGTTGTAGATAAAGTAAAAAAAATATATGAATGTCCAGTTGTTAATACCCCTTTAAGATGAGTAAAACTTTGGTAGTGTTGGATGTATTAAAGTTTAGTTATGAAACTTACGAAGCACAAAAGAAAATCTGCAGAGCAGCTTCTCTTCATTATTAGCTAATGGTTTGTCCCAGAATATAGGTCAAAGCCAGTGAACAGAACTTCTTTAAAGTAGCAGATATTATTCCCTTATGAGATCCACATTCTGCTTTCCCTTTAATGGTGGCTAGTTATCAGTTATTTGTGCTACAGGATGTTTTCCCGAATAAATAGTTTTCTCTGGATGTGCTCATATTCTCTCTCCCAGACAATAAAATGATTAGCAGCCCTGTAAAGATAGATGCTTTATGATGTGATTCACAGATTCACAAACATGCACATAAAAAACAGAGTTACACTGTCATAATGTCATGTTGGCCCCCTATTTATAACAAGGTAGGTGGTTCCTTTGCCTTGTTTCAATTGTAAATCTATAGGAAATGCTGCATATAAGGGTAGCCGCTTGTTTTAATGGCTCTGGAGAGGTTGCTGAGTCTTATATCTTCATGTATTCTGAAAGAGAGAGATTTTATTTGTGTAAAATAGCAATTACTGATTGATTTTATAAAATAATTGTTTATGTAACTTGTGTAACTTTTTATTAAGTTTAAAGAGTCAACATCAGGAGCTGATTAAGATTGCCATGGGTTCTGGGCTGTATGAATACTATAGCTATATGTAGCTGTATATGTAGCTATATAATACTAATACTATAGCTACTATACCTACAAATCTGGAATCACTTCCTACATATGATACAAGAATCAAGTTTCTTGGTGAATGAAGGATACATTCTTTCTTCCTGCTTTCAATCTGCAGTTTCAGACCCTTTGGAGGTCTTCAAAGGTCTTAAAATGGCTCTTGCATACATGTGTATTGAGAGTAGCAACAGATGTATGAGGATTTCATAAAAAAAGGTCTTTCTATTAAAGTTGATGGGTTGTTAGGATGACCATGGGCCCCAAGAAAGCTTGGAATTCTAGGACAACCTTTCACTTTTGCCAAGAAAGTTAAGATGTTACTAGAGTGTCCTTTCAATCAGGGACAAAGATTGTTGAAGGGATTCATGCTTCCTTATTGCTAGACAATGGATCACAGTAAAACAAAAAAGGTAAACATATTGATGCAGGGGAATGAAGGTGAACTGATAACCTACTATTTAATAAACTATATTATTATCTTAAAGGGGGTTTACAGGGACATTCTATATCAAAGAATTTAAAAGGTGGACCTCCAGTAAAAAAAAAAGAGACAATGTAATTTTCCCTGATTCCTTACCACTTGGCTTCCACATGATGGTGTCTCTATACAGGGAGACGGGATATTTGTCTCTTCTTTATAAATGTTATTTTCCCTGGATCCATAATTGGTTGGTTTAGATTGATAAACCTTTGAGGTCTTTTAATAGTTCTTCCACTTCTACCTTGGCATCCATTTTGGTTTAGTTAATATTGGCTTTACAAGTTTTTGTCACTTTTCTATTTAGATAGCTAGCATGAATAAAAACCCAACTGACAATGCAAAGTTTTTCTTCTTCGAGTTTCTTGCTGTCTGCTAAAATTGTCACACTGTCTCACCACCTGTTTTTCTCCTATTTATGTGTGTGCCATGAATCAAAGAACTGGTAACAATGGGATCATACGGTGCCCCAAACCACAGAACAATGCATCTACAGATATGTAAACGAGATCTAACATAAATATCCTAAACAATGAACACTGCCTATTCTTGATAGTGTATTGATTTCCTGTTACAGCATAGATGTAGCCCTTACAGTTAAATATTCTATAAAGACTAACAGAACACATATAAAAGTTATCTCTGCCCATTCACCTATAGAATATGGCAGTCTGCACCCTGATGATGGATGCTAATTGCCATGTCTATGAATGTGAAATCCCATAGCTGTGCAGCTCTGTAAGTTCAAATGGAACAATTGCTATAACACCATTATAGTGCAATGGCCTGAATGTATAATTATATTTTACATAGATTGATAGATTGACATTTTAGAACATTTGACATCTTTTGATTTACTACCCTTTTTTAAATATACTGCCACCATCTCATCCATTCGTATCACTTAAGAACAACCTCATGAAATGTATCATATTACGGCATATATACAGTGGGTACAGAAAGTACTCAGACCCCTTTACATGTTTCACTCTTTGTTTCCCTGCAGCCAGTAATTTCAAGTGTTCAGGATTATTGATATAAATGGACACTACGTAATACCTACTCCTTTTCCTGAAAATACAATTCAACTGAAATTATGAAAAACCTTTGTATGAATTTTTTTTTTTTTTACTATATAATTCATTATTGACATGTCTTTATTCTAAGACATAGCTAGTAAACTTCATTTGAGGGGATAATGAGACAAAACCCAAATGTCCGCATTGGTAGGTATACTACTCAGTATCTTTAGGAGAAGTGTGGATTTATAATTGCAGAACATCTGTGATTTGGCTTCATTATCTAGCAATGTGTGGGCATGGTTTATTTGGCATCCTCCTTTAAGAAAGTATAGAAATGGAATGCCACATTTGTAATCACAAATACAATACTCAATGTACAAACAAGGCATGTGCCAAACATATATTTGGTGCATGTAACCCATATTATGTTTGTAAGCTATTTCACCTCAACATGAATAATTATGATATGTGTTGTCTGCCAAAGTATCGTGTGCAAGCATAGTTTGATCTTACTCGCAGACAGATAATACATTGTATTGATTGTCATAGAGTAAGATCTGCCTTTTTCTTGGTCAATATTAAAACATCAAAAAATGTGTCATCTGTTTCAATACCATTGCACATCTGAATGATCAATTGTTCAATTGTTGTATGTTTTCTCTTAAAAATGTCTTTCAAAGGATATGAACCGCAAATAATATGGGGGATTTATCATACACTGCAACATTGCATGCTAGTGTATGAGGTTAAGAATGCACACCAACCATACACTCTAGATATATTGAGAGGCTCCGACCGTCTGATGGCTGCGACTGTCTCCGAGACATTTCTGTGCCAGGTCCTACCGGGCATAGAACTTCAAGAATGCCTTGTGATGGCTCACTCCACCACCTGGCCTCTCTGAACCCCCTTGGCATAGTGGTGGCATAAGGTGAAAATAGTCACAATTCCTGGCTGTGCAATTATTTTAGCGGTTGCATGCCAGTTTTCTGGCATACAAGCTTTGATAAGTCCACTCCCTATATGTTGATTTTCTCGTGCCAGGGGTTGGTAAACTCTTATTATCAAACAGCATACATAGAAACATCGCAAGGAACATTTTTAAAAGACCCTTCTTCCCAAGGCTAGTATGCAGTACTTCACATCTAAACTTGAATATTAAAAATGTGTTCATTTGCTCAACTTGAAGGGTGAAATGTAGTTTTTAAAGGCACTAAAAGAAATCAGATTAGGTAATGCTATATGTGGAACAAAAACAAATCATCAATGGCAGGAATCTCTTTAGTTAGTCTCTTGAAGTTATTCCCATTAAAGTTAGGATGGGTTTAGAAAATAATTTTCTGAAATGACCCTCATAAGTCAATGACATGGAAACATGGTTTAATTTAGTACTAAGCACCGGTAAATTGAATGTCTCTTCAGGTCTTCATCAGTTTATAATTTGTTTCCTCTGGGTCTCTGTGCATATATAATATAGAAGCAACAGCATAGGAAATGTTCTTAGGTAAACAGAAGCAGCTGAAAATGTATATCTCAGAGAGAAGCAATACATCTAAAATGGTAATTTGTGATTTACAAGCAAATTTAAGCAAAGTGCACAATGATTCCTGAGCCTAATATTTCCCATCCATGGTTATAAATCTGTTTGTATAGCGCCAATGCCACAGAGGATGTTTGTATTTGGAGCATACCTCTGCTTTCCAAAGATGACTGAATGCAAAAAAATAGTCAGTAGTCTTAGATATTATAGATGCGAGTGAGACATGAATTTACTAAAAGCAATAATGAATATTATACTCTTAATATTGAAATATTAATATTCATATTGACACAACATTAAAACAGATGGAACAAATCCACCAAAAAGAGTAAACAGAGACCTGCACTATTCTCAAAGCGATCAATAAGAAGAAAAAGCAAAAAATGGCAGAAGTGACCATGTGGTTTATATGTGAAAAACTGAATTGAAAAATCAAAGAAGAAAAATCAAGAATAATGCCACATAACATTGTGTCCTGGTGAACCAGGTAATAATGGGAGCAAGATTAATATAGTACAAAGCAGCAGCCATGATGGTCAATAAAGTGTCAGTGCACAATGCAATAAATATTTCCCACTTCATTAGTAGTTTCCCCTTGCAACAGCCATGGGAGACAGGAAAAGAATTCATAGTCAGACAGGCAGAAAGTCAGGGCAAGTTTTTTTTTATTTTTTTTTTTTGCAAAGTGGGGATCAAAGACAGGTCAGGGCAAATAGCAGACAGAAGGGCTAAGTTATAAATCAATAAAGTCGATTGTATTAAGACTAGTGCTTAGTGCACCAATATTAATATTCCCCCTGCTGACACGCTTCACTCTCTAAGTAATTCCGAGCACCAGAAAGCAATCTTAGACAGGTTTTCGACTACAGCTGTATTAAATACAGCCACCACCCACCCCAATCCTTACCCCACTTCATCAATGAATTTATCAAATATATTACGTACTAAGGTTTGTTCTTAGGTTGAATTTGTATGTATGTCGGAACTGTATATTTTAGAATTGTAACCCCAGTCAAATATTTTTTGATCTCTGTGACAATTGAATTTTAAAAATATTGGATTGTCAAAAGACCCAGGATTAACAATGAAGCTTAATGTCATCTTTATTTACTGTTATAGCTGTTTATTGTATCCTGGGACAAAAGTATAGTAAATTACCAACATCCAGAGGTCTGTTTGTAACTAGGGGTCATCTGTAAACTGGCTGTTCTTAAGTAGGGGCTGCCTGTACATTGAGAGTGGAATTTCAGAGTCTTTTCTCTGTTCAGAGATCTTGGTATTGATTCAATTTTATAATCAAACAGATATGCTATTAGACACATCTTTCCAGTTTTCATTGTCAGCTGAGAAACCGAGTTCTAAATAGACCCCACTCTAGGGAATATGCTCATATTCTCTGAGATGACATTATTAGTCTTCTCTCCTAAGGTCCTTTAAGATCACATTGATCTGTTGAACACCAAGCAAAGATATGATTGTTTGATATCATTGTTCTATTGGCTTTCTTGCTCTAAGTATTTAAACTATTCTTTTCCTTCATGTTATTGAGTGTGTTCTCTTTTTTGTTGCGCTCCTCTATATGGTATTTTGTATTCTTTGTGTTTTTGGCCTTTTGTGAAATGAAAGTTTCTTTCTTTGCTGCCTCATGATTCTCCAAACTTTTTGGAAGTTACTTTTCTAGTAATTTTATCATGTTAGCCCATGCCAAATAAAAGATGCCAACAAGTCCTACATATAAATAGGTTTGTGATCTTGATAAACCAACTAAATGTGTAGAGTTGTTTATGAGGAAGAGAATATAAATATGACAGACAGAACCTACGTCATAGATAACTACAATGCTGCGAGCCTGGACCCCCTCAGTGCACCCCACAGTGTTCAGTTTTGGAAATACAGATATGACAGGGACTGAATAGGCCGGACTGAAAATGGTCTTAGTTGCATTTTGTGTCTGCATTATTTTCCTTATTGAAGAGGTTGTACCAACTTTGATTGTTATCCCCTATCCACAGCATGTGAATTGAATCTTAATGAAGAAGGGGGTTGAGCATTCCCCTGCTGCACATCGGTGAACTATAACAGACAGTGTAGTAGACAGTGAATGGGTGTGACGGAGATATCTAATTGCTGTGCTCGGTAATTTCCAGAATTCCGATGGTATTGAATGGAACAGCAGGATGCATGCTCAACCTGCCACTTCAAACCTTCAGATTCAATTAAATTGTGGTCCACAAGAGAACATATATTTGGGGTTTTTATAGCTATGATCTGCTGTCTGTACTATTTTTTAAATGTTGGTAAGACCCATTAACATGCTATCCTGATTGCACAACTCTAATGTACAGTCTGAACAGTGGTCTCTATTATTTGTTTTTTTTGTACGGTTTATTATGCCCATACTAATTTCTTTTGTGACGATTTTTTACCTTCTAATATTCCCACAAATACTATTTTATGTGTCAGTTTTAATTGTAAGTAGTGTGCTATTCTGTGTGTTAATGTTATAATAAATTGCAGCTAGTAATATTGAATGAGATTAAAATGAATAAAAGCAATCCCATATACACCTTTGTTCCCATCCATAGACCTTTTTCTGTGCATTTGTTTCTTTTAGAATGTGACTACGCTTTATAGTAATTGTAGCTTGGGCTCATTGAAATTCCTACATAAAATGAGAATATGACAGGTGGACCTAGAATAGGCAGCTATTTAACAACCATGTGACTTCAGGGCTGTCATCTAACATCAAGATCATGATAAAAGTAACCGTTCTTGGTGCCCTCATTGCAGGATTTGCCTTGTTTGGATAAAAGCGCCTTATTTTTGTACCTTTTGCATTTTTTTGTTAATGTGCAGAACAATAAACTCAGTAGCTACAGCAATAAATCACTGTACGCTATTTATTTTCTTATAGGTTTAAGGCTATTAGATGGAGTTTATTATACTCCAAAGGAAAAGGGGACTAAGGTAATGAGATGAGAATTTTCCCTGGTAGGCAAAGATAACTTTAGCCTGAACACTGGAGTATACAGTAAATAAAAATAATTAATCAAACAAGAGGAATAAATGCAGAGCTAGGATTCACAACTTCTCTTGATGCCATTACAAGTATATATGCTGATACTTCACCATTTATAGTGCCAGACTATTCGTCACTCACTGGTCAAGGGAACCTTTTAATCCAATGTGCTTTACCCTATTTTGCACTACAACCTCAGTCTCCTGGCAGATTACACATTGTAGAGAAGAGAAGTCACCCTGGTTTGGGCATTGGTATAAAGAATTTAGGCCACTGTTCTGGCTGATTGGAATCATACTAGCATGGGAATGCCAATTTTTTTTTCCAATAGATACTGGTAAATTCAGATGAATCCTCTGGACCAACACAGGGAACCCCCCTCTTTCACTGTACTCTGTAGAAACTTATTGAAAGGATTGAAATTCAACTCAATAAAATAATGAGCAATTTTATTTAAGAAACAAAATCCATAAGAAAAATAAAACTTTATTTAGAGTGGATTACAAAGTTCACAAACCTTCAACTTTTTTTCATTTTTTAACATTACAGCTACTAATATTAAATGTATTGTTATGATATATTATATGTATTTGCGAATCATAAAGAAAACTGTATATTTAGCACATTTTTGCAAATTAATAAAATGTATACTTTGTAGGACTAGATTTAGCTGTAATGCCAGATGCAATTCAGTTGGGCGTATGTCTCTACCAGATTTGCACATTTACAGCTTGTAAATATGGCCCATTCTCCTTTGCAAAAATTTCAAAACAAGTGTGGTAATCAGATATTATCTTAAAACATAACTTTTAATAAATATAGATCAAAAAAGGGGGCATCAAGCATCAGAATTCATACCGGATAAAGTCATGGCACGATCTTACCCAATGGTGTGGTGGCAGATAAGAAGGGATGGTACCAGAAGGCAGGAGCTGAGGAGAACACAAGATCATTCAGTACAATTTGATCGGGGGGGACTGTGCCTAATGGGCCCTTGTGTTCTTTAAATCTAGGCCCTATGAAGTCCCAAAAATTAGCTACCGTCCTTACAAGGGCAATACCAAACTGACCTTTGGTGCTACGTTCACCCTGGTACACCCTTATAACATTCTGATTCTGTTTCTGGAGCAATACTAAATCTGCTATCTTCCTCAGGGGATACATAAACAAATCTGCCTGGGTCTGCTTAAAAGGTATCGTGGGTGACAAATGTCACTCCGTACATAAAGGGTCTCATATAGGGCTGTAAGTGAGACTGAGACCTATTTAAACCAAAAGGAGGATGAAAAATCAGCCCACCAACCAATCTATGGTGTTCCAAAGATACAAGGCTCCTCCCTCACTCCTACGCAGCCAATTAAATGAATTGGCATGCACATCAAATTCCTATCATTAGGGGTGAATAACGGAGTGAGAATGGTTACACTTAGGGGATAAAAAAAGATATTGCTAGTTACCTATGTCACTCAGGCAGCGCTCGAATCCATAATTGCATGTTGTCAAGCAATCATGGTGTCATTATGCTGAGACGCCTAATTGATGCCCGGTAGTGAGTGACCCGCAACCTGATCACGTGACCCAACCATCCCGCCCACCAGATTGCACCGTCGCAAAATATGACAGCTGGAGTGGGGATAGTAGGACGCAGGATCCTGAAGTGTAAGTATATTTATAGATCCAGGAGCCCAATCTCCCAGACGGAGGGAAATAAAAATAAAACCATAGTGCAGGATACTGGGATTAAGTAAGCTGTATAGTGCGTTGTCTGGACCAAAAACAGTTGGTTATAGATCACAGTAAAAAACAAGTATACACCTGCCTATGTAAAATTATATATTACTAGATGCAGTATGGAACATTAAATATATTCCTTCAAGACTGAATACCTGATTTGGGATGGTGGATTAGATAAAAAACAAGACTAAATGGGACTTGAGATTAAACGAGGGGGGACTGGAGATGAAAAAGACCCACCCTTACTGATCATGAGGAACAAATAAAATATCCAAAAAGTAAATTTTAATTGAGACCCCCAAGGGCAACTGTATTTAGTTCAAAAACATGTCTCTTAACATACAATAACATTTTGAAAATTGCCTCGATGCATATTTGTCACCACCAAATCGATGAATCATACGACTTTAGGCCATTAATGCACATGTTTTGCCAGATCTGCATCATTCTTGTGTTGTGAGACATTTGCCTGTGGTCATAAATGGTCATGCCACACACCCACTAGATTTAAAGTATCCCTTTTGTTTTGGCATGTAATCACGAGAGTGGATGGAGAACGTTCACAGCAATGTTCAAATCAAGCCACAAATTCTCAATGGGACCTATGACAGTGGTAAACTTGGCCAAGCTTACAGTTCAATTTTGTAGTGTCCCCAATGTTGCCTTCCTTATTCAAAAATGAATTATTTCCATTCTCTTACATGTGGCTTCAGACTTCACTCTATTTTAAAACCCAATTACTATTTCTTCTAAAGGTCCCTCTTTGCAAATGTTCTTATTCCTTCATCATTTGTGTACTTATATATTGTTATTGAAACTGTCACTTTGTGCACTGTAAGTCTCGGACAATTTTGCGTGTTGTGTTTTATTATGAAACGGTTCTTATACGTAATGAAAATGACCGTAGATGCATCAGCTCATCGTGGATACAGTCATAACTTCTTTAAAGTTAGGACATTGTTTCCAAAAAAAAACCCAAAGCATCACTCACAATCACATATAAAACTAGGAATATCTCCATACATTATTTTCTTTTCCTGTACTGGTGCATTTTTCACTTGAGTGATGACAGCTAAAAAGCATTTATCCATGTTGCAGTGCTTAATGTATCAATGTCAGAATTGTTCAATACTCTAAAGCCATTACATGAAGAAAGAAGGAAAAATCACACAACCATGAGGGAACGAACCTGCAGTCATTATGTGTGAAATATTTAATAATGATACAAACTTAATGAAGGCATTTACCATTCTGAACATTGAATCTTATAAGAATAAGGTGAGCTTCTCTATATGTAGCTGTAGGTTTTAGCTACAGTAAACGGGTCTTCTCCAGTTCTGGCATTCCGGCAAAATCAAGTTGTTTCCAATGCATTAGATAAGTGATATCTTGTGGATTTGGGGATTCCGACTTTGATAGAATACTCAATCACCAATCGACTACATAGAATACCAGCATGCAAACTCAACCTGTCTAGGTGTACAAGGGTATCTCATTTTCATGATCAGTGGTGGTCCCAGGAGTCATATTCCCATAGACCTACTAGAATGAAAGATATGAAAGATATCCTTACACTTAGGTGTCATTCATATACAATCCAGATTTTCAGATCCATTTTTATGGGGCTGCAACAAGCTAATGACTTCATTTGCCAGCCTTCTGTGTATTTTGCGGATCTGGAAAAACAGATGACATATGTATGACATACATACTGCATTTGTGGACATTCGGGTTAGAAACAGATTATATATTTATGACACACTCACCAAGAAGAGCACACAGAGAAGCTTTATGGATGAGAACAGCCTTGGGGCTCCTACACATTGCCTTGATCGTTCTATGAGCCATGCACTGGCCAGTCCCAGGCTGACCACAGACTGTCCATGCAGATGGGACTCCTTGCATCAAAATGATATATACCGTATATACTCGAGTATAAGCCGACCCTAGTATAAGCCGAAACCCCTAATTTCAACACAAAAAACTGGGAAAACCTATTGACTCGGGTATAAGCCGAGGGTGGGAAATGCATTGGTTACAGCCTCCCAGTATATAGTCTGCCAGCCCCTGTAGCATACAGCCTGCCCAACCCCTGTAGCATACAGCCTGCCCAGCCCCGTAGTAGGAAAAAAATAACACTGTACTCATCTTTCCGACGTCCCCCATAGGTCCTCTTCTGTCTCAGACTGTCCCAGACAGAAGAGGACCTACAGGTGATGTCAGAAAGGTGAGTTTTGACTTTATTTTTTTAGTTGACTCGAGTATAAGCCGAGTTAGGGTTTTTGAGCACAAATTTTGTGTTGAAAAACTAGGCTTATACTCGAGTATATAAGGTAATACAAGGAGCCCCTGCTTCCCCACAAAACAGCAGCACCAAACTGTGATTATGATGTTTAGTTGGAAAGCAGGACCTCCTTTGATCAAATATTTCTATATATCACTATGATGCAAGAAATCCCAACCCTGGGACTGTGTTTGGTCTAGGAAAAGCCCTGAAGTTGCTAGGCAGAATCTAGGAGATTGTAGTTAATGTCTTACACAAAGAACAAATTACACTATATGCATTCATATTACAGATTTTACCTGCACTTAGTTCAGTTCAAGATTGTCATTTTAAAAGTGAGTCTGTATGGCTTAGTATGAATTCAGAAGCATATGGAGGTGTATTCTAAGCCACTCAACATCTATGGGCTCTGTACACAATCCAGCTGCGCACTGGAGCTATAACATGGATTCTCCATATTTCTGCAGTTATTATTTTCTGCTGTTCTCTCTCTCTGGAAGCTCAGCAATTCATGTAAGAAACTTGAGGGCGCTAGGTTAATGGCAAAACAGCAGGCAGTTGCATGTTACAGAAAATGCTTTGGCCTACATGTGAAAGTCAAAACACATTTGTGTCTATTGTGTGTGAAAACCTGCCTTTGATGCTATGATCATTGTTAATATATGACCAGAGATGCTAGAATTGTGATATATAGCTTAATATGTATTGTTTTTGTCAATAAAACCTACTAAAACAAATATGACTGATGATAGCATTAAAGGAGTAAAGAAAGTACAGTGTAGAAAAACACTTATATGCATCTCAAATAACTGACATTATAGTTCACCTACATTCTATGAGATCTCATATTGGGAGGCAAATCAGTGCAGATGTGTGTATTTGTTTCAATTAACTTTATTTACAATGCAACAGACAGATGCTCCTCTAGGCCAACAGGATGATTACTCCTATGTATACACCTGGCTATCCTTATTATGCTCGCACTTCAGCTTTATGTGCCCTATTATAGTTTTACACAGCAATGCGATTAGTAGTCTTGTTGAAACAAAACCGAGATATAATTTATTATTAGGTATTATGATTCGTATTTCGTATGGTACATTAACTCCTGGGACAAGGCACAATGACATAACTGGAGTCTGGCTTGTCTTTGTGCGCTTCTTATTTGAATGTGTATGAGATGTGATAAGCTTCTCCGCATACCAATACCCAAGGTATCCTGGAGCAACAGAATTATCTTATTCACTAATATAATAAACAAAAAAAATTACAGCTGGATTATTTTTCTATTGAATTGTTTTAGGTCTGGACAGATTCAGATTGGCAGCATTGAGCAGGGTGACATTTGGGAATCCTTGTTTTTATACGAGTAAAGCTTCCATTCAATTGTTCTGCTTCACCACACTCTCTTTTTGGATGGAAGACAACAAACATTTATAGAAAGCAATCACTATAATTGTGCGTGGTGTTAATTTTACTACTGGTTTGTCATGAGGAAGTCGCTCTATGCATTTTCTTACTCTAATTAGAAGGTTCTATGCCTAGAACAAACCAGGAATCTCTTTCCAGCAGATGCTAGCTGTTATATGCTGCCAGTTATTATTACATACAGTAGCTTCCATTTTCTGCCCTACATGATCTGCACGGATACAAATTGTGTTCTATTTTAAGATTTAATAACATCAACTCATTCAGGCTCTGGAATATATGAAAATGCATGACTGTGTAGTATTAGGGAGCAGCTCTACATTTCTTGTTCATACTAGGCTCAGTATGGTTTTTGCTAGTTTCCCATTTTTCTCATGACCTGTGATGACAGAATGTAATATTGGCTTCACAAATATGCTAATCAAGATATCACCTGCCATGTTAAGGTTAAGACTTGGCTTTATAGCGTTCATCACCAACCCAGGGATTATAATAACCCCTACTAGGGTGTGATTTGTATCTTCTGTATTAATCAGTAGGAATCTAGATTATTTTCTCTGAAAAAAGAACTAATTACAATAAACTATATTCTTCTTTGCTGTCCTTTCTGACCACTTGAGCTACTTTAAATGATAAAAGCTCCCCCTAGACTTACCTGTCTGGCATGAAAATTTATTCTTTATAACTTCTAAGTGTTGCTGTTATCATCAGGTAGTTATTTTACCAACACTTTAGAACTGAGAAGAGGCATTTTTGGTATATAATCCCATTCTTTATATTGGGGCACATTTACTTACCCGGTCTGCGGAGTTCCCCGAAAGTGCATTGTCTAGCCAGAATCGCGCGCTCCTGATATCTTGCATGTGTCACCTCCCTGCTCAGGTCCGCTGGAGTTCACCATTTTCTTCCTGGTGCATGTAAGTGCTTGATCTTGCGACACAATTTACAAGTTAAATCCCGCGCTCTGTCCGAATCAGTCGGATCGTCCAATGGCAGGCTCCCCGATTTCTGTCGCATAAAAACCAGCGCAGCCGCGCCACAATCCCCAGTTAAATACCCGTCCCAGCAGCGCAAATCCTGAAAACATCAGAAAAACAACAAAAGTGCATCCGTGGACCCTAAGTAAATAAGCCACCCTGTATGTATTATCATTTAAGGACTCCACTATCAATGTACACAACACTCAATACTAAAAATGTTCTCGCCATTGATAATACTAGAGTACCTTCAAAACCAGGGCTCCAATGAGACTCCTGCGTACTGTCAGGGGTGTAACTATAGTGGTAGCACTGCAGTGTCAGGGGGCCCCGGTCATCCGAACTGACACACTAAACAGTGGGAGATATGCACCATTATATACATACTATGCACATTGTACAGCATAACATGTATATAACACATATGTGATATATACTCCATTGGGGGTTATTCTGTGTATTTAAGTCACAACACTATCTCCTTGTCCACTACTTAATTAACATATAAATAATAAAAGTTACATTTTAAACTCCTGACTATGGTGCCTTTGGGTTGAATGATAGCCCCTTTTTGGAAGTTCTTTAAATACCCTGCCAAGAAGAGATTCCTCTTCCCCTTTTTTTGTGATGTGTATATGCTGCATGTGTATAAGGTGTATGGTATCTGCAGTGGCGTAACTAGGAGAGGCAGAGACCCATAGCAGACTTCTGAAGAGGACCCCCTTCCAGCCTAAAAGTATACATATTGCATTCCTATATACATAAACATACAGTTCATTACTCATACATACACATTTATACACTGTTACACACATATAGAGCATATACACATCACATATACAGGCAGTCCCCGGGTTACGTACAAGATAGGGTCTGGAGATTTGTTCTTAAGTTGAATTTGTATGTAAGTCGGAACTGTATATTTTATAATTGAAGTTCTAGACACATTTTTTTCTTTTGCCCCAGTGACAATTGGAGTTTCAAAATTTTTGCAGTAATTGGACCAAGGATTATCAATAAAGCTTCATTACAGACACCTTACAGCTGATCATTGCAGTCTGGGACTATAGTAAAGCATCCAGAGAGCTTTACCAGAGGTCACAGTGGGCGGAGGGGTCCGTCTGTAACTATGGGTTGTCTGTAAGTCGGGTGTCCTTAAGTAGGGGACCGCCTGTACAGACATACAGCTTACATAAACACATAACGTACTGTATATATACACACCACACACCATATACACATACAGCATATACACATCACAGATACACACACATATACAGCATATATACACCACAATGTGCAGCATAATATGTATATAATGGTGCACATCCTCCATTCTTTAGTGTAAGATCCGATGACGGGGCCACCTGACACTGTGGGCCCCATAGCGGCTGCTATGGCTGCTACCACTGGAGTTACGCCCCTGGGTATCTGTATATACTGTGTATAGGCTCTATATGTGTGTGCATGAGTGTATAAATGTGTGATTTGCATGTGTGAGTATAGAATAATAATAATCATTATTTATATAGCGCCATCATATTATGTAGTGCTTTACAAATCATAGGGGACATATACAAATAAAATACTATATTACAGAGTACAAACAAATATGAATATTTTTTTTAATATTCATGCAGAAGCCTGCTTTGGAGCCCTGCCTCTCCTAGTTACACCACTGGATACTGCTGCCCCTACAGGTAACGCTAGCCATATACTTGAGTAATAATAATCTATATTTATATAGCACCAACAAATTCTGTAGTGCTTTACAGATTCAGGGGAACATATACAAATAAAATAAGACATTAAAGAATAATAACAGTCATATGAAACAACAGGAGTGAGGGCCCTGCTCGCAAGAGCTTACAGTCTATGTGGATGAGGGGGTGACAAAAGAGGTATAAGAGCTTGTATAATGGTCCAGCCATTCAATATAAGGGAATGGAATAAAAATAATTTAATAAATAAAAATGCTGCTGTTTGAACCAGCCATCAGCTGCCATCTTATATTCATCCAATGTTAATGGCACTGCAGAGAAGCCTGGAGCTTGGTATCTGGCGTTTGCCGGATAACATACGGTGAAGAATACACAGAGTTGCTTAATAGAAAGAGAGTTAAAATTGCATGCAGTTAGGGAGTGTGATAGGCAGGCCTTTAAGAGCATGTTTGAAGCTTTGGTGGTTGGATATTAGTTGACAGATCTTGGTAAGATATTTCAGAGAATTGGTGTAGCTCGATAGAAGTACTTACATCTACTTACAGCTACTGTATTGTCGATGGACAATACAAACAGACTCCCCTGTACACAAGAAACCTCAGCTTGTGTAGTGATCAGATCGGGAGAGGACATTGCCAGACTCCTCAAGTACCAGCAAAGATCGGGCATTTGAAATTCGAAGGACTTGCAAATATTAAATGATTGGTGAAACCCATTAATATTGGCAAATTCTGCTGTTACTAATTTTATGTAAGGCTAGATTTAGTCAATGTCACTAGAGCTCTCTTTTCTCATTTTTGCTGTGAAAATCTAAATACAACTAAACATATTTTACTCTTAATAGGAGGTGGTTAGCAGGCGTGTGAGGCCTGCAATGTACCCCTGGCAAGATACCCAGAGGGTGGAGTTTAGCTAGATCCGTTTTCTATTTACACCTTATCATAACTTGCATCAGGTGCATGCACCTAAAATGGAAATCTAGCTATGAGCTGCAAAGAGAAATTCCCCCCTTCAACACCCATAACTTTTGTGTCAGGGGAAAAAAGTTCAGATTCCTGCCTTAGGCTTGTATTAACATAAAAGGTAAACTTGTTTGTTGGTGGAAGTGACGACCCAGCCCCACTACCCCTAACACTCAGTATTCAGGATAAGTACCTCCTCACTGAATGGATCCCTGCATAAAGACTTTGGGGGAGATTTAACAATGGTGTTGCTGGGTTTTTTTGATGTATAAAAGTCGCAAAAAAGTTGCATTTAGTGTTTTTCCGACTTTTCATTGCTCAAAAGTCACACAGGACTATTCCCGCCACTTCACTATTCTGGAATAAATGTGGAACTACTGCTAGTGTAGAGCCAGATTCATGACTTGCAAATTTTTTTTAAAAAGTCATTTTGTGAAAGAAAAATCCCAGACACATATAGAGCAAAAGAACATGTATTAAAGGGCCAAAATCACTTTAATGAATCTGATGAGCAGCAGAGCTCCAAAGTTTCATAGTTTCATAGTTTATACGGTTGAAAAAAGACACTTGTCCATCAAGTTCAACCAAGGAAGGGTAGGGATTGGATGAGGAAGGGATTTAGGGGAAACAATTCTATATAACATAACCATCAATGGTATTTAGGTGTAAAAAGGCATCTAGACCCTTCTTAAAGCTCTCTGCTGTCCCTGCTGTGACCAGCGCCTGAGGCAGGCTATTCCACAGATTGACCGTTCTCATAGTAAAAAAGCCCTGTCGCCTCCCGTGATTAAACCTTGATTTCTCCAAACGGAGACAGTGCCCCCTCGTCTTTTGATTTGATCTAATCTGAAACAACTTACCACCATATTTTTTGTATGGACCATTCATATATTTATATAAATTAATCATGTCTCCTCGTAGTCGTCTCTTTTCCAGACTAAATAAATCTAGTTGTTTTAATCTTTCCTCATAACCAAGACCCTCCATACCCCTTATCATTTTTGTGGCTCTACGTTGAACCCTCTCCAGCTCCAGGGCATCCTTTTTATGGACCGGTGCCCAGAACTGGACAGCATATTCCAGATGAGGCCGAACCAATGCCTTGTATAGTGGTAATATTACATCCCTATCACGAGAGTCCATACCACTTTTGATACATGACAAGATCCTACTAGCTTTAGAGGCAGCTGATTGACATTGCATGCTGTTATTCAATTTATGATCTACTAGTACCCCCAGGTCCTTCTCAACAAGGGACTCTCCCAGATTTACTCCCCCAAGGACATATTTTGCCTTTGGATTATTGGCCCCCAGGTGCATAACCTTACATTTATCCACATTAAACCTCATTTGCCAAGTGGATGACCAAACATTCAGTTTGTCCAAGTCACCCTGCAGCCTATGAACATCCTCCATAGATTGTATTACACTACACAGTTTGGTGTCATCTGCAAAAATAGACACAGTGCTATTAATTCCTACCTCTATATCATTAATAAATATATTAAATAGTAGTGGGCCAAGCACAGAACCCTGGGGTACACCACTCATAACTGGTGACCATTCCGAGTATGAATCATTGACCACAACTCTCTGGATACGATCCTTCAGCCAGTTTTCAATCCAATTGCAAATGATTTCTGCCAAACCAATAGCCCTAATTTTACCCATCAGACGTCTATGAGGGACAGTGTCAAATGCCTTTGCAAAGTCCAAGAACACAATATCCACAGCTGCTCCTCCATCCAGGCACCTGCTCACCTCTTCATAGAAGCAGATAAGGTTAGTTTGACAACTTCTATTCTTAGTAAACCCATGCTGGCTATCACTTATTATTCTATTTGATGTCACATACTCCAGTATATAGTCTTTTACTAACCCTTCCAATACTTTCCCCACAATGGAAGTTAAGCTTACAGGCCTGTAATTGCCAGGCGAAGTTCTAGAGCCCTTTTTATATATTGGCACCACATTTGCCTTGCGCCAGTCACTTGGCACCACACCAGACATTATGGAGTCCCTGAAGATTTTAGACAGTGGTACAGCAATAACAGAACTGAGTTCTTTAAGAACTCTGGGGTGTAACCCATCTGGTCCAGGAGCTTTGTACACATTGATTTTATTGAGCTTAGAGTGGATAATGTCTACATTTAGCCAGTCTAGTATACATACATAGTAAGACATACATAGAACTGTTCCAAGGAGCCGCCTTATGATAAATCTCCCCCAAATTTGTATATGTGTCTTTAGCCCACAACACTTCATGTATAATACCCGCTAAAAGACATCAGGCCAATAACTAAAATGGCATTTAACAAAGCTATTGTTAGGGCTGGGGTTCAACACTTCTTAAACAATGAAGCTTATTTACTAAGGGTCCGCGGACGCACTTCCATCGGACTTTCCGATGATTTCAGGCTTTGCACGGCTGGGACAGGTATTAAACAGGGGATTGTGTCGCACGTGCAATGCGCAGCTGCATTGGCTTTCATATGACAGGAATTGGGGGGCGTCCCATCGGACAATCAAACTGATTCGGACTAACCGTGGGATTTAACTTTCAAATTGTGTCGCAAGACCAAGCACTTACATCCACCTGGAAGAAGAACATGAACTCCGACGGACCTGAGCGGGGAAGCGACATATGCAGGATATTAGGCACACAATCTTAGTGCATCGCTGCATAGTGCAGTATCGTCTGACAATTCACTTTCGATGAACTCCTTCGGACCGGTAAGTAAATATGCCCCAATATCTCCATTATGAACTTATGATTATAACACTGATTGTCTGTGGCTACCCTCCTAACATTAAAGGGAACCTACCACCACGAATCTACCTATAAAGGTAGATCAGGTGGTAGGTGGATCAATAGGAATTGAGGATAGCCCTTTTAAGGGATAATCCTCACGTCCCCGCACTTTTTTTGGTAACTTTCATTATCCTTATATGTAAATTTTGTTATGCGGCTATTGGGGTGTGGAGTAGCCGCAGCTGAGGCTACACTGCGCGGCTACTCCACTCCCCAGTAGCCTCTTTACTCCTCCTACCCACAATCTTCGGTGCACAGCTGCGCACCCTCGTCCGACGACCTGCTATCTGCGCATGGGCAGAACAACAGGCCCGCGCCTCTGCGGTCAAAAGGGCTATCCTCACGTCCTCTTGATCCACCTACCACCTGATCTACTTTTATAGGTAGATTAGGGGTGGTAGGTTCCCTTTAAAGGATGTTGTACAAACATTATCCAGCTGATGAACAATTTTATGTGGTTTGTCATGATGTGTACAATCATGTCTGCCATAGTTCATGCATAAATGTACCTATACATGCATACAATTCACTACTGCAGGAAATAGGAGTCTTAAAGTATATTATAAAAAAAAGCAATTATTATGTGGTAGTCAGCAGTACAATACTACATATGTCAGCAATTATAAGTCATATAGACAGTGTAATTCCTCTAATATTTGGTTGATGTTGATCATGCATTATCAATGTTGACTTGATCTCCTTCATATAAACACAAACGTTATCCAGCAAAGGAATTATATTTACACAGCGATTTGTTAGCTTTCTTCTAATAAACTGAATTTTCATCCTGCCAACTCAGTACCTTCTGAAGCAAAATAATGTGTCACTCATATGCAAAGGGAATGCTACTAAAAGCATTATTGATTCCTAGTGAAGTGATCCGTTTCATCTATGGAGACTTTTCTCATTAAGAAATAGAAAGAAGGAAGATTAACCAAGGTATTAAAAATGGCCTTTTTAGAGATAAAACACATGCTTATTGCACAGCCTTAAAAATAAATAAAATGATTTATTTGCACCTATTCTATAGCTTGTATTCTGTACATCAAAAATGGAAACCAGTGTCAGACTAGCCATGAGTTATATGCCTTATGCAATACTATAATAATTCTTAATATACAGAAAAAATACAGCACTGTACTCACAAAATTTAAAAATCCATGTTAGACAATATTATCACACCCAACAGAGAAACATACAGAAACATGGCGCACGGCGCCGTATTCCGGAAAAGATAGGACATGTCCCCAGGTACGGAACTGAGCGGCACACGTGCAGCATCGTAACGCTCCGTACAGCACTATGAGCCCATTGCCGGCCAATGGGGGGCATATGTACGGCGTATATATGTTTGCTGTATATACATCCCCTAATGGCCGTATGAAAAACCTTTTCATATTCACAAACTATTTGTTTCTTTGTGCAATCTCTCCAGCAGTACTGGTCGTATCCAGTGACAACTGTCACGGGTGCACCTCGCCCCGGCTCCGAACTTACTTCTCCACTTTCCTGCTCCCGTCCGTTCCAGTTCCTGTGTTCCCGTGTTTCTGATCCTGTGTTCCTGTTCCCGTGTTCCAGTCTGTTCCTGCATTTCTGTTCCGTGTGCCTGCTCCTATGTTCCTGCCATGAGTTCCAGCGTTCCTTCCAGTGCTGTTCTCCCGCTGTCACCCCCGGGCTAAGACTGTGTCCTGCAGTACTACCTTGGCTTTCACCAACTAGTCACACCTGTGGAAGAACTGGTGGTACTCCACCTCAGCAAGACCATCATGCTTTGTGGCGGGCTCTGTTGAAGACCAGGTGCCACTTAGACTCCGGTCCCAGGTGTCCGCTAGTACCATCTTCCACGTTGGTCCAGAGGGTCCACAGACCCAGAACCCTGACAACAACAATCTTGTTTCTAAGGACAACAAGACTACATTTATGGGAAATTATCTTCACACAGGAACTTTTCTTTTAATACAATCCAAATGAATAAGTGTACAATGGGTAGGGAAAGTATTTAAACCCCTTTAAATTTTTCACTCTTTGTTTCATTGCAGCCAATTCGTAAGATCAAAAAAGTTCTTTTTTTCTCATTAATGTACACTCAGCACCCCATCTTGACAGAAAAAAACCCAGAAATGTAGATATTTTTGCTAATTAAACATTAAACAAGAAAAACTGGATTATCACATGATGATAAGTATCCAGACCCTTTACTATGTGTACTATGTGACATATTTAATTCACATGCTGTCCATTTCCTTGTGATCATCCTAGAGATGGTTTGACTCCTTCATTGGATTCCAGCTGTGTTTAATTGTACTGATTGGACTTCATTAATAAAGGCATACACCTGTTTATATAACACCTCTCAGCTCACAAGTGCAGGTCAGAGCACATGAGAATCATTAGGTCTAAGTAACTGCCCAAGGAACTTAGTGACAAAATTGTGGCAATGCACAGATCTGGCCAAAGTTACAATACATTTTCTGCAGCACTCAAAGTTCCCAAGAGCACAGTGGTCTCCATTATCCATAAATAGAAGAAGTTTGGGATGACCACCACTCTTCCATGACCTGACCATCTATCCAAACTAAGCAATAGTGGGAAAAGAGTGTTGGTGAGAGAGGAAAAGAAGAATTCCAAGATCACTGTGGATGTGCTCCAAAAATGCAATAGGGGGATGGAAGAAAGTTCCACAAGGTCAACTATCACTGCAGATCTCCACCAGTCGGGAATTTATGGTGCAAATGTAATCCTCTCCTCAGGGCAATATATATTAAAGCCTGCATACAGTTTACATCAAAACACCTGACAGACTCACAGAGTAGGAGAAATGACATTCTATAGTCTGATGAGACAAAGCTTGAACTTTTTGGTATTAATTCTAAGCGGTATGTTTGTGGGCACTGTCATCACCTGCCATATACAATCCTAACAGTGAAACATGGTGGTGGCAGCATAATGCTATGGGGGTGTTTTTCAGCTGCAGGGATAGGATGACTGGTTTCAATTGAAGTAAAGATGAGTGCTTTGGACCACGCACTGGGCTGAAGGTTAACATACCAACAACAAAATAACAAAGCAATGGCTTCAGAACATTTCTGTGACCATTCTTGACTGGCCCAGCCAGAGCCCTGACCTAAACCCAATCCGGCATCTCTGAAGAGACTTGAAACTGACATCCACCAATGTTAACCATCCAACCTGAGGGAACTGCAGAGGATCTGCAAAATAAAGTGTCAGAGGATCCCCAAATCCTGGTGTGAAAAACTTGTTGCATCATTCCCAAGAAGACTTATGGCTGTACAAGCTCAAATGGAGCTTCTACTCAATACTGAGAAAGTGTCTGAATACTTATGGCCATATGACATTTCAGGTTTTCTTGTTTTTTTCTGTCAAAATTGGGTGCAGAGTGTACATTAATGAGTAAAAAAGGAACTTTTTTGAGCTTAATTGGCTGCAGGGAAACAAAGAGTGAAAAATTTAAAGGGCTCTGAATACTTTCCGTGCCCGCTGTATCTGTATCTGTATGGCAGGTGAATTAAATTAAATGTTAATGCACAGATGAGAATACCCCTTTAAGAGTTTTATATCTTTCTGTTCCGCACACAATTGTTGTTGGGGAAGAGGTAGAGAGGGACAAATTTGTGATTTTGTGGAGCTAAGGCAGATATGCCTTTTGTCCTTTCTAATGCGCAATTTACTAATCCTTACTCCACTACTCTGTGGTGTTGGAAGAGGAGCAGCCCACCACCACTGTGTGCTCCTCCCCCCCCCCCCCCCCTCAGTCTCCTGCACCCTACATAGTTGAATGGAGTGCATTAAAGAGGAGTCCACCGCTGGAGTCATAATGTCCCCATACTAATTAGATAGTTTGATGTTCCCTTTGAGTTTTATATGTATGTATCTATAAAGTCTCCATTACTGTAAAATTTATCATATGAATAATCAACAGAATTAAATTGTGAATTAGGAATACACTATTAAAATTATAAAAAGTTAAATGCATCCCAAGGGGAAAAGATATATATAAGCTAGGGAAAGGAATTAAATTAGAAATTCACTCTGCATCATTAGCAATTAGATTCATTAATTCCCAATCTTGTCATTATTGTTTATTTTTACATACAGGCGATCCCCTACTTAAGAACACCCGACTTACAGATGACCCCTAGTTGCAAAGGAACCTCTGGATGTTGATAATTTACTGTACTTTAGCCCCAGGCTATAATAATCAGCTATAGGAGTTATAAAATATATCTGCAATTAAGCTTTATGGTTAATCCTTGTTCTTATGACAACCCAACATTTGTAAAATCCAATTGTCACAAGGACCACAAAAATTTTGGCTGCGGTTAAAATTAAAATATGCAGTTCTGACTTGCAAATTCAACT
This sequence comes from Engystomops pustulosus, assembly GCF_040894005.1. Lineage (NCBI taxonomy): Eukaryota > Metazoa > Chordata > Amphibia > Anura > Leptodactylidae > Engystomops > Engystomops pustulosus. The sequence goes on along the minus strand of NC_092412.1, from coordinate 107,676,881 downwards.
TAAGAACAAACCTATAGAGCCTATCTTGTGCGGAACCTGGGGACTGTCTGCACAATTTGTCATAAACAAATTATTTTTATTATTGATATTCTGTAGTAGTGATTCATAAAATCATTTGGAAAAATATGTATTTAAAAAAATCTCTTCAGATATCCAGGGTTATCTGTTCCATACTGTATTTTCCTTAAAACACAGAAATGTAGACACCCATGACCAAGTACTGTAATGTGAACAAAGCCTATAAATGTCAGTAATTTACCGAAACTGTGTAGTATATTAAGGAGGTGAGGCACAGTCGAGCTGTAGTTTGAAGTAAATCTATTGAGTACCATCAACCGGTGTTAAAGAACATTCTTAGGTTCACACACCATTCCCTTCCATGAATACTATTTTCTACCTGGATTCATTGCACAGAGATCGTAATATGAGCTAAACCATTTGAGCAATCTGATGCGTTTGCTGGCTACTGTAGATGTGATAAGAATGAATATTTTACTTAAGAAAATACAGAACAGAAATGGCAGGAATCCATCTCCATTCTCCTTTACATTTTCTGGTGGAGAAAAGAATGAGCTCCAGCATGGTGCTAATTAACGATGATTTATTAAAGTCAAAATATTCTTTAGTAATTGGGAAAGGAAAAGTATTTTGGAGTAGCATTCACGGTGAATACTTACCATCGCTCTTGCTGTTTCACAAAACGCTGTACTTATTATTTCTCAACAGGGCATCCATTTTTAGCCCAACAGAATACAAGTGAATGCTTCCATATCGCAATGCTGTTGGTGGATTTTTGATCTTATAAATAGAAGTAAATTGATGTAAAGTAATGTAAATGTTTTAATGTAAAGTAATTCGAAGAAGTACATTTATTGTTGAGTAGCTTGTTACGCATTTTGCTTTAATTATCTTGTACTTTTTATATTTATAGCATATATTTTTCTCCAATTTTGTCAATGTGGCATGAAAAATACACACATGCGGTCTAAACAGAAAAGTGCTGCTGCCATGGTGCTTAACTGCTTTGCTAAGAAAAGCATTGTTAACCCAGACATTTCTCATGCAGTGCCCAATAAATGGCATCCATATAATAATTGGTTGGTAGAAGACCACCGAGGAGCACACACAGAGCTGTTCTTTCCATATGCTAATAGAAGTTTGGTCTTCAGATATTTCTTGGCATATATAAAGAGTGTCTTTATAAGATCTCAGGCTCAGGGTAGTGGATGTCACTCTAAGCACTAGTAAAATTTCATATACAAAAGTCCAGAATTCATACAATATACAGCAGTATTACAGTATGATGGGAATGTATAGTACACCTGTCCTCTGGTCGAATGTTTGGTCTGGGAGCCATCCCCCCATAACACATTCTCTAATTCAATGTTATGAACAAAAATGCAGCATTTCACAAGTCTAATTCTAACCTGTCTCTATCACTAATTCTATTGTGTTTGCCATTGAATACGACCATAAACTCTGCTCTGACTATCGTTGGGCAGGTCTTTCAAACCAGTTTGACTGTGGTGCCTTAGCAGCTGCAGAGGGAGTGTACTGCCTCTGCCTCCTATCGGCACCCTGCTGCTCGAGGGTGTCGATGGAGTCACATTGCAGCCTGGGGTCCAGTGAAGCACCCCAGGGCAGCCTGTGAAAAGTATCTACAGTGCATTATATAAGAGATTAAAAAAAGTTTTTAAAAAAATTAAATATATTTTCAATTAAAAAATATACAGTCCAAAAAAGTTGCACAAAAACACACAAATAAGTAAAATCACACACATTTTGTACCTCCACATAATTGTATTCATACTCTACAACAAAAATAAACAAATAAAAGAAAAAAGATTATTAAATTGACATTTTGTAATCATCCATCACCCAAAAAAATGTATTAATCACATTTAAAAAAAAAAGAAATTAGCCCTCACACAGCCACAGTGACAAAATATTTCAAAAGTTATGGCGTTTGCAAGATAGCGATAAAAAAAACTATAAATTTGGTATCGCTATATGCGTATTGACCCAGAGGAAAATTTCAGATTTGCGCTCTTTTTTAAATATACTGCACAGAAAGGGTTCACCAGCAGGACAGACGAAACCCAAAATTGTGTTATTAAAAACAACATTTTGTACCTAAAATAAAGACCCCACACAGCTATAGTGACACAAAAATATAAAAGTTAACTTGTAGATGGAATTGGCAAAAAAAAAAAAAATTAAAAAATGGCCTAGGCATTAATGTGGAAAACAGGTGTGGAAATGAAGGGTTAAAGGTAGATATCATTCTCACAGTCAAATAGGGTTGGCTTTGCTTACCTATTTTTGGCACTACCATATAATTTCAACTGTGCTCTGTGTACACATTTACAATTATATTGGGAGTCAGTCAGAATTTGTTTGTGACTTTTATGGACTTTCATATGGAATGAATTATGCCGTGGGTTTTTGTGAAGATACTTGACAGATTATATTTGTCTTTAAGTAATCAGTAACTTTTGAAATATTACATTGAAAGGCGGTTTTTATTACATATAGTTTATGTGTTTAACAAACATGGTTCCATGTATTTTAAAGCATGCCCTTATGAAACCAGTTTAAAAACAGTTATCTTGCTTTCTGTTACTATCACTTATATTCCTTTTTCATTATTTTACAATCCTTTTTTTTTTCATTCTTTGATTTTGGCAATAAGAAGTCGCATTGCACGCAGAGCATGCTCAGTATATAAAAAAAGCACCCTAACCCAAACTGATACAAATAAAGATCACCCATCATCTATAGAAATAACAAAATAACAAAAGGCCTTTGATGTAAAACAGATACTAACAGACATCATTACAAGTCCAGTGAAATCAATGGGAAGAAAAACCGATCAGTTAGACTTCCGATTAGAAAAGAAGTTAGAAAATTGAACAGAAACAGCAACCAGAACCTAGATCTGAATTGGCCCCAAAACCAGTAGTACATCAGTTATTGTAATAGGCTACAACTGTGACTTATACATTTTAGCAATGCAAAGGTGTATGAAGCCTTCAGAGATTCTGCAGATCAGCTGTAGCTAAAACCAAACAGAAAAATGTAACTTATGGAGGGGGGGGGGGGGTTGTAACAGTGTTTGCAGAACACTACAGACTTTTCCTTATAGTTGTAGTTGATGGATTTGGGCCATTTTATCCACACTACCGGAATTGTCTCCAACCTGCCATTTTTGGTTACAAAAATGAAAACTTGGACAATCCCAGAAACATTGTTAGAAACTTCTCTTTACTACTCGGTAGGAATGCCTAGCAACGTATTGATATATCCAATTCACTACAGATTCCACTTTGAGAAAAACGATGAGGTCATTATTCCTGATAGTTTTTACTGTGTCACTAAAAACATGTCTGGCAAAAAGTGTAGGATAAAAATACAGTGCTGATTCAATTGTACTATTTATACTGTAAGGTTCTTGGGGAGAAAAATCTTGTTGAGTTCAACCCTCATCAATGGTAATTAAGTTTGACAGTATGGGTTCCGCAGTAATTCACAAACCTGTACTTTATGCATCAGCATTGCTTATTATTCTAATTAAAGTGGAACATTGTGCCCTCGCCAGTCATTAGTGGGTTTTCATTCTGTAACTGACATTTGCAGAAATTAAAACGGGGGAGTTCATGTGAAGTCCAGAGGCATTCATGTTAAAATTAGCATTACCATAGCAACAGTCTTCAACAATTATCAGAAAGAGATATAGTCTTTTTCTCATTTCTTTTTAAAACCAAGACACAAAAAAAAGATAATTCAGCAGAAGAAGGATTCACATCTAGGTGAACAGGTAAGGTTATCGAAGTTATAGAAAAAAAACATAGATAATGGTTGGGACTATGATAGAAATACAAAGTGTTCTCAGTGTAGTAGTAGATACAGATGGATGAGCTCTTTGTCTTTTGGACATTATCTTAGAAAGGATCATGTCAGGGACAGTTAGGTGTTCATTATAGTTTTGTGTAGTCGTCCAATGTGTATCAAGGGCAAGTTTCGAGTGAATGTAACAATGTTGTTTTTCAGATTCTCCTTTTCTAATATGTCATATGATATACAGCGTGAGAGAGATTTATCTGGCGCTGGCATATGATAAAGCCGCGCCCTCCAGAATCCTCCCCCCCCCCCCCCGTCACGTCTCATGATGTATCTGCTGACCATGCTGGACTGGCAAACAACCCGGCACTGGCAGACAAAACGGTACAAGTTCATAGGTTTTTAGAAAGTGCACAGACACAGGGCAGGAACAACTCACGCCCTCTCCACAAACGCATGTAGTTGTATAATTAATTGCAATTTCTTGCAGTGCACTAAATATTGAAATTATTACACTGCTTCTATGCCATAAAACTGGCATAGAAGAACTGAAAAAAAAATTACCCTATGTCTTTATAGTGGTAGCTTGGACGATCCAACTCTGCTAGTGTCAGATATCATGCCTCTTTATTATTAAAATTATCTAGTCAATATACTACTGTAGCAGCAGTGCATGACAGTAGTCCAGTGTTGTCTGTAAAATCCATGTAAAGTATACAGTTCTCTTTCTGAATCTTGTTCTAGTTGCTCATGGCAACCAATCAGAGCTCATCTTTCATATTCCCACAGCTGTTTATAAAATGATAGCTAAGCTCTGATTGGTTGCCATGGGAAATTAGAATAGCCTTGTTCCGAAATGCCTGATAAATCTTTTCCTGTTTGTGCAATTAATAAAGACTTTAGATGATACCATCATTTTTATGCACTCAAAGCTGTGTAAACTTTACTTAGCTGAGGTATATGGAAATAAAGATCTTACATCAAGGGTTAATAATTATTAGGCAATGTGTTTTTCGATGTAGCCGAAAATGAGAATAATCTTATTAAAGCTATTTCAAAGGGATGTGCAACACCCCTGCCAACGCAGTGTGCTTGCGAATTAAACCTCTTAATGGATATAATGGGAATCATTGTGATTGATCACCTCAGTGAGCCCTCTTGTGTCTATAAATGGTAATGCAGCTAAATATCTGCCTGAGAAGGAAGGCTATTATTGTTGACCATTAGAATGCATTGTTAATCACCTATGTTACAAAGGTGCTGGTTAGTTAAGCTGAGCTGGACACTCCCAAAGGAAGGTTATAAATACAATTGTGGTGGAAAGTTCTGGGTCTTTTTCTCCTGAGTCTTCTCCGGCTTTCTTCTCTCCTGGCCTACTTTCCAGACACATGGCCTATAACTAAGGCCTCTGCAGCTCTGAGTCATTTACCGTAGCTTACATAACCCTGCAGCTGAAGCAGCCACTTATCTCCAGCCTGAAGCTACCTATACCAGGCAGTGAGCCACCTTTGCCAAACACCATCCAACCAGCTACCTTGCACCAATTAAGTTGTTGTCTTCTGCTGTTGCCACTGTCATGTTCTGGAATAAAGGAACTGTAAGTTTATGGTTTACATCCCTTGTCTCTGTGTGATCCCTGCCACAAGCTACTAACATAAAAGGAACTACATTTACCGTCACCCAGGGATACTTAGACTTATATCGAGAGTTCCCCAGGGAGAACTATCATGCATCTGCAGCATCTCCCTCTTTTCTTGCAAATCTACCGGTTGGATACCTGCCAGGTGTGTTCCACCAGTACCCAGTAACCGTGACCCAGACAAGCACTAGACCATGCTGAGCGAGCCACTCAGGTACCAAAGGGAATCCAGGTGCCCCCAAGCCCAAAAAGGCTAGGCCCTGGTGGGGATGTTACAGATATTGCTTCTTAAAGTTGATAAACAGATTAAGAAACTTGCAGGCTCTACTATATGAAGGCTTATGTCTGTTAATGGTAATAAGAATAATGGTTTTATTGGTCTCTGAACTTGTATTGGGGGAGGGAGCAAAGTTAGAAATGTTTATCCATAAATTTTGATTTTGTTTATTATTCTCACTTTAACTGATGTAAATAAATGAGGGAAATGTAAAAATCTTCATTTTCATTAAAGGAGTTGTCCACTTTACCTCATGGTTTTTGTAATGTGTGTGTCAGAGTGTGTAAATGTCAAGTGCCTCCTGTCTCTTATCTCATCAGCCAGACATTCCTGTCCATAAAATGGCTGCAGATGGAGGGTCATGTGATTTCTAACTGTCCATGAACAATCTCCCTGCTTCAACTTTATAGTATTTATGAATATAAGATTAAGGTCCTGGTAGGGCGATTGCTCATGGACAGTTAGAGATGACATGGCTCTACATCTGCTGCCACTTATGGATAGGAGACTTCAATTTACATATCAAGAAAGCAGTGCAGAATTTTAGTTTAATAGTATATTGGTAAATTACCTAATATCTGGACCCCAACACTATTGCACACATAAAAAAAAGCAAACTTGTCAAACCCCCCCACCCCCCACCCTTACCACACCTCCAAATCAAAAGCGCACGGAGTGGGGGAAGGGTAGGGCCTGGCATAGAATTGTTCAACCACACAGTTGAGTGCCAAATAAACTAAGAGGGCTCTTGGTATATCCAGTGTGACCAAATCAAAGGGGTTAAAATCATTAAGAATAACAAGCCAGTGTTTAGGAAGCTAAAGATGGTAAAGGGTGGCAAACAAACATGCAGTAGAAGTGTTATGGTGGCAACTGCAACATGCAGGAGCCTTGTTTAGCACCTTTATTGCCACCATTTGGAAGAGATGAATTTTGGTCTGATTATTTGTTTAATGTTTGTATTTATTTAACCTTTCGCTTCAATCGTACATTATTATTTGACTGGCTTTTTTGATGATCCACTCTGCTGTACTGTTTTTGTTCTGGAAATAAAGGGTAATGTGCATAAAATCATCCTTTACTTTATTTTATAAAGCTTGAAACATGATTGTTGGTGTGGAACAACAGCTGTCTAGAGAACAGTAATAAAATTTCATGGAAATTCTCACAAATCATTTTAATTAATTCTAACCTCAAAAGTTTGTAATCAGGGCATAAATGACCTTGATATTGTTGAGTTAACTAATAACCTGCAGTTTAAACTGTATGCTATACGATATGTAATGGAGCAGTTGTAAATGGTACAAAATATAAAAAACATAATGAAGGATATGATTATTAAAATACTTCAGGAACCTCAAGGAAATAAAGGGGTTGTCCAAAAGAAAGAGAGAGATACTTTATTACATATTAATGTTAAAATAATAATGATAAACTTTCCTGATCAATCCGTTTAAGTAATTGTGGTTCAGTACTTGGTACTGAAACTCCTGTTCAGCAAATTACATGCCATTCTGGGCAGGCCACAGTTGCAGCCAATCACGAGCCTCAGAGGTTATCGTCAACAGTGGCATAGGCCAATAATTGGCAATAGCAGGGACTTGCCTCGAGAGCATATCATCAGACAGCAGCCAAACTGAAGCTTCAGAGTCCGGGATTGAGCTGCTTGTGGTTAGAACACAGGGGGCAGGGAAGATTTTTAACTTATATTAACACAAAGCTGTATGAAATCAGCGGTATGTTTGAGCAACCTCTTAGATATGACTATAGGCACAAAGCCTGTCCATAATGAGGTCTGTTGCTAAAGAAACATATTTTACCATAATTGGGACTATTTTCGCAGGAAAGTCTCCTTCATTGAGGCAAACATGCAGTAATTGATATAACATTTAACATTTAGTTTAATGAGGCCCTTTTTTCATTTTTGCGTTTCCATTTTTTACTCTCCGCCTTCAAAAATCTGCACATTTTTTATTTTTACATGTAATGCAATTAGGGCTTGTGTTCTGCATAACAAATTGCATTTTATAGTGATGGTATTTAATATTCCATGCCGTGTACTGGGAAGCGGGAAAAAAAATCCAAATGCAGTGAAAAAGGTGAAAAAATGCATTTGCGCCATATTCTTGTGGGCTTGGATTTTACGGCTTTCACTGTGCGCCCCAAATTACATGTCTACTTCATTCTTTTGGTCGACGCGATGAAATTTCTTCATTTTGTCAACTCCTGGCGCTAATAACTTTTTCAGACTACGGTGTACAGAGCTGTGAGTGGTGTCATTTTTGGTGACTTTTGATGACGTTTTCAATGCTATCATTTTTAGGACTGTATTGCTTTTTGATCACTTTTTCTTGAATTTTTTATATTTTTCAAAATGGCAAACAGTGGTGTTTTCGACTTTGCACTATTTTCAGTTACCGTTATTATATTTTGATAGATCTGACATTTTGGGATACGGCGATACCTAACATGTTTATGATGTTTACTGTTTATTTACATTTCTTTACATTACATTTACATCAGTTCTTTGGATAAGGCTATATTCACACTGCCGTTGCCCGCCCGTACCGTAGCGGGCAACGGCAGTGTACGGGGAGAGGAGGAGGAGGTGAGCGCAGCTCACCCCCGCCCCTCTCCATAGCAACCTATGGCGCACGGCGCCGTATTACGGGAAAAGATAGGACAGGTCCTATCTTTTTCCCGGGTACAGAACGGTACGGTGCCGCACGTGTGCTGCACCGTACCGCTCCCGTAGGGTGCCGTGCGCCCATAGGAGTGTATGGGGGACGTATATCGGCCGTATATACGTCGGCCGTATATACGTCCCCCATACGTTCGTGTGATTATAGCCTAAGGGGTCATTAGAATTTTTAGGTTTTTTAATATAATTTTTTTTAACTTTTAAATTTTTTTACTATCTTTCAAAACCCCTAGGGTACCTTCACCCTAGGTTGTCTTATTGATGCTACCATATACTCACATACTACAGTATGGCAATATATGGGGATTTTCATCATCATTCATTACAATGTGAAAATTGTAATGAATAGGTGAAAACCAGGCAGCCTCAGGTCTTTGTAACACTCGAGGTTGTCATGGCAACTGATCGCCGTCCTAGATGACCTCACAGGGGGCTGCGATCATATCCAAGATGGTGGCGCACACGCCAGGTTTTAAATACCTCCCGCACCTCGGGTGTTATGGTGGGTGTTTTCTACAATTTGTTGCCTTCCATACACCTGCAGCCGGCATGTGACCTAATAGTACATAACATGTTGGTAAGGAGTTAAGAGAATCATTTTAAGCAATACATTGCTCAATTCAGTCAATTGACTACAGAAAAGTGGATTGTCTACATTGGCAAAACACACGTTAGCAAACCTATTAAATAAGTTCCATGATCCAAAACCAAGTTTTCAAAACTGCTACATAAAAATTGCTAAAATAATAAGATAAAGCATAAATTCTACAAGTTAGATAAAATCGCTAGGTGATTCTCTATGGCCAGTACAATTAGAACATATTTTAAGTGGTTACTCTATTGGAGAATGTGAAACTGTTGAGTGAGCACACATGCTCAGGCAGTATTCCACATAATTCCTGAGAAGGGACTGGGAAATGTGAGCCCAATACACTTTGTTTGTCTGACTGCAGTCTCTTACTACTAGCCCATTTACATGCACACATAAACTAGACTAAATAAGGGGAGGGAAGCAAGTTCATTCACAGACCACATGAGTCACAGATAAATCTCTCTTTTACAGTAGAAACATGGATGTTATTTGAACAAAGCTATAATTTAGCTAAATATATTTTCAATACAGAGTTTCAGAAATACCACAGGAATGGTCTGAATGGTACTCTGGTAAGCCTATATGCCAAACTACTAAAATAAACATTTTAAAATTGGTCAATCACAAGAGTATTTTATTAGCAGAATAAGATTAGGCACTGAACAATGTAGTGTTCTAATGTATGTACATTAACATGAATTTATTTTATTAAATACAAAAGGAGCCATAATCTAATATTTCCACAATTTTACCTGACATTCTGTCAAGTGGTACAAAAAGTCTTAACTTGAATAAAACTTTCATAGGTTCAAATATTGTTGTTTCTACACCTACACAATCAAATTAAAGAAATATTTATAAAATCTGACAACTACACAATTGGCACGTCATGGTATTCTTGCCTTTAAGCATGGAATAGCACTATAACCATATATATACCTATTTACAGTATAACACTTTAAGCCTATAGACATAAAAAATTATATGACATTGTGTATATCAGAATGACAACTCATGCCAAGGTTACTGGCTTTGGTAACAGATTAGTATACTTATCATTTCTATTTAAAATGGGATGGTGGCCACAGGGGTTATTTTAGAAAGCACATCTATATATTAGGGTACATTCACATGGCCGTGTGCTCACCCACGGCCATGAGCACAGGGCACTCTTTACCCCTCCTCCATAGGCAGATGAGCAGCACCGCGACTTGGCAGTGGCACATCGTAGATCACTGTCCCCATAACAGCCATGTGAATGAGCCCTAATACTGATGTGGATAGTACTAACATGTAAGCTCTGCAGAAATAAATGCATAAGACAAAAAATACCCACTATGAATGTATTATAACTTTTATAACTTTGGTCACCATAAATGTACTGTATATCAATATCATCTAAATGGCATTTCATGGTAGTTCCCCTAAATCAGTGGTTCTTAACCAAGGGTCTATCAAACCCTAGGGGTTCAGTAGTCAGACTCAGGAGTTCGGCCGAGCCTCTGCCACGGAGGTCAAGACACACACATATTTGATCACTAAAGAAGGGTTCGGTAAATGTGCATATGAAACTGGTGGGTTCATAACCTCAAACAAGGTTAAAACCACTCCCCTAAATGAAGAGAATGACCCATTAGCAGTGCATGTGCCATAAGTAGATATGGTTCACCATTATTAATTGTACATCAATCATTTAATGTAAGAAGGAAGAGGAATATTTCACTGAAATGCATCATCCATGCAATTCAGTCTATTATCCTGCTATGCTCATCCTGTGAAAGGCAAAAATCTCATGAAATAAAACTCAACTTTCCTAATCTTAGTTGAAAAATTCCTTCCTCTCTTCTGAATAAATGCCAGAAATCAAAATCTAGAAACTTAGTAACTATAACCTGTAACTTCCATCGTCCCAATGCACTCACATTAAAAAACTTCTACATATTAAAAAAATCAGTTCAATATTTAAATGAGATAATATAAACTTACACTAGAAAATATGCCATATTAACGACACACATTGTTACTGCATACGTAACGCCCCTTAAAGGAAAGCTACCACCACAGATTTACCTATTATGGTAGATCCCGTGGCAGGATCCTCTAATCTATAGTAGCATAGCGTTCCACCTTCCAATCCATCTTCAGCGCGCTGCGTGCACTCGTCCGCGAAGCCGGGTTCTTCGCATGCGGCTTCTTAGAGCTGAATACAGATTGGTAGGGTACTGGGTCACGAAGTAGCCGCGCTGTTTACCTTCAACTCCTGCTACTCCACGCCCCAGTAGCCTCTTTAGTAAATTTGCATATTAGGGACATTAAAAATTATAAAAGATTTGGGCAACTAAAGGATTAGCACTAAAAAGAGCTATACTACTATAGATTAGAGGAACCTTCCACCGGATCTACCTTAATAGGTAGATCTGTGGTGGTGAGTTACCTTTAACAGAAGACATGTCCTTTTTCTGATAACCCACAATTAATGTCATATAAGTAATATACAATTAAATGTGTAAATGGAACCTAAATTTGGCGGCATTATTCGAGTCTTTTAATTGTGCAAATAGCACTTTTCTCGTACAATTTTTTTGATAAATTTCCCCTAATGTGTATTTGGCAGCAGACAATTATTTAGAAATGGCTAAAATGTATTTTTTATTTTATGTTTGACACATTTATCAATGTATATAAACCCTATGCAGTTCAGTTTGCTGGATATCTACAAATCATTTTTCTGTCATTTTTCACTTGTTGCTTGGATAGATTGACTTCTTATTGGATTTCCTGCAACATTTTATATTGTTAAAGATTAGAGGTCGACATCTTTTCCCTTGCTGTCTCATTAGCTATACATACAGGATTTCTCTCTGCACCGCAGTGGGCTTTATCCAGATATCTGTTGTGTTTACCTGTTAAAAAGTACGCAAAAAGACAAGTTGGGATTGTATGAGACCCCAAAGAGTGCTTTGCAGATCATGGGGATGGAGGATTCACACCGGCTACTTCGGGTGGGAATCGGAACACCCACACATCAACATGTCCTAATTAGAGATGAGCGAACATGCTCGTCCGAGCTTGATGCTCGGTCGAGCATTAGGGTACTCGAAACTGCTCGTTACTCGGACGAATACTTCGCCCGCTCGAGAAAATGGCATCTCCCGCCGTTTTGCTTTTTGGCGGCCAGAAACAGAGCCAATCACAAGCCAGGAGACTCTGCACTCCACCCAGCATGACGTGGTACCCTTACACGTCGATAGCAGTGGTTGGCTGGCCAGATCAGGTGACCCTGGGATAGACTAGCCGCTGGCCGCGCTGCTCGGATCATTCTGTCTCTGGATGCCGCTAGGGAGAGAGCTGCTGCTGCTCAGGGAAAGCGTTAGGGTGTTCTATTAGCTTACTGTTAGGCAGGAGTGATTCTCAAAGAACCCAACAGCCCTTCTTAGGGCTACAATAACGTTCTACTTTTTTTATTTTAATTTGCATCTTTTACCATTTTGTGAGGAATTAGCAGGGGGACTTGCTACCGTTGTGTTTAGCTCTTAGTGGCACACATATCCATAGCAAAGACCGAAGTGGGAAAATTCAGTAGGGGTTGGATTTCTATTAGGCAATAACTCAGTGTCATCTCATCTGGCATAGTACTGTGCTTCCTTTGATACTTGGCTAGAAAATAGCCATAGGAGAATACAAACAGCTTCTTGAAGCCTACAGTAGCGTTCTATATATTTGATTTCTGGTTGATCTGCTGGTGACTGTAGTTTCTGCAGTGCATGTACTTGCCAATTCTGAGCAATTTGTAGTGGGACTTGCGACCGCTGTGTTCTGCGCTTAGTGGCGCACATATCCATAGCAAAGGCTGAAGTGGCAAAATTCAGTAGGGGTTGGATTTCTATTAGGCAATAACTCAGTGTCATCTCATCTGGCATAGTACTGTGCTTCCTTTGATACTTGGCTAGAAAATAGCCATAGGAGAATACAAACAGCTTCTTGAAGCCTACAGTAGCGTTCTATATATTTGATTTCTGGTTGATCTGCTGGTGACTGTAGTTTCTGCAGTGCATGTACTTGCCAATTCTGAGCAATTTGTAGTGAGACTTGCGACCGCTGTGTTCTGCGCTTAGTGGCGCACATATCCATAGCAAAGGCTGAAGTGGCAAAATTCAGTAGGGGTTGGATTTCTATTAGGCAATAACTCAGTGTCATCTCATCTGGCATAGTACTGTGCTTCCTTTGATACTTGGCTAGAAAATAGCCATAGGAGAATACAAACAGCTTCTTGAAGCCTACAGTAGCGTTCTATATATTTGATTTCTGGTTGATCTGCTGGTGACTGTAGTTTCTGCAGTGCATGTACTTGCCAATTCTGAGCAATTTGTAGTGGGACTTGCGACCGCTGTGTTCTGCGCTTAGTGGCGCACATATCCATAGCAAAGGCTGAAGTGGCAAAATTCAGTAGGGGTTGGATTTCTATTAGGCAATAACTCAGTGTCATCTCATCTGGCATAGTACTGTGCTTCCTTTGATACTTGGCTAGAAAATAGCCATAGGAGAATACAAACAGCTTCTTGAAGCCTACAGTAGCGTTCTATATATTTGATTTCTGGTTGATCTGCTGGTGACTGTAGTTTCTGCAGTGCATGTACTTGCCAATTCTGAGCAATTTGTAGTGGGACTTGCGACCGCTGTGTTCTGCGCTTAGTGGCGCACATATCCATAGCAAAGGCTGAAGTGGCAAAATTCAGTAGGGGTTGGATTTCTATTAGGCAATAACTCAGTGTCATCTCATCTGGCATAGTACTGTGCTTCCTTTGATACTTGGCTAGAAAATAGCCATAGGAGAATACAAACAGCTTCTTGAAGCCTACAGTAGCGTTCTATATATTTGATTTCTGGTTGATCTGCTGGTGACTGTAGTTTCTGCAGTGCATGTACTTGCCAATTCTGAGCAATTTGTAGTGGGACTTGCGACCGCTGTGTTCTGCGCTTAGTGGCGCACATATCCATAGCAAAGGCTGAAGTGGCAAAATTCAGTAGGGGTTGGATTTCTATTAGGCAATAACTCAGTGTCATCTCATCTGGCATAGTACTGTGCTTCCTTTGATACTTGGCTAGAAAATAGCCATAGGAGAATACAAACAGCTTCTTGAAGCCTACAGTAGCGTTCTATATATTTGATTTCTGGTTGATCTGCTGGTGACTGTAGTTTCTGCAGTGCATGTACTTGCCAATTCTGAGCAATTTGTAGTGAGACTTGCGACCGCTGTGTTCTGCGCTTAGTGGCGCACATATCCATAGCAAAGGCTGAAGTGGCAAAATTCAGTAGGGGTTGGATTTCTATTAGGCAATAACTCAGTGTCATCTCATCTGGCATAGTACTGTGCTTCCTTTGATACTTGGCTAGAAAATAGCCATAGGAGAATACAAACAGCTTCTTGAAGCCTACAGTAGCGTTCTATATATTTGATTTCTGGTTGATCTGCTGGTGACTGTAGTTTCTGCAGTGCATGTACTTGCCAATTCTGAGCAATTTGTAGTGGGACTTGCGACCGCTGTGTTCTGCGCTTAGTGGCGCACATATCCATAGCAAAGGCTGAAGTGGCAAAATTCAGTAGGGGTTGGATTTCTATTAGGCAATAACTCAGTGTCATCTCATCTGGCATAGTACTGTGCTTCCTTTGATACTTGGCTAGAAAATAGCCATAGGAGAATACAAACAGCTTCTTGAAGCCTACAGTAGCGTTCTATATATTTGATTTCTGGTTGATCTGCTGGTGACTGTAGTTTCTGCAGTGCATGTACTTGCCAATTCTGAGCAATTTGTAGTGGGACTTGCGACCGCTGTGTTCTGCGCTTAGTGGCGCACATATCCATAGCAAAGGCTGAAGTGGCAAAATTCAGTAGGGGTTGGATTTCTATTAGGCAATAACTCAGTGTCATCTCATCTGGCATAGTACTGTGCTTCCTTTGATACTTGGCTAGAAAATAGCCATAGGAGAATACAAACAGCTTCTTGAAGCCTACAGTAGCGTTCTATATATTTGATTTCTGGTTGATCTGCTGGTGACTGTAGTTTCTGCAGTGCATGTACTTGCCAATTCTGAGCAATTTGTAGTGGGACTTGCGACCGCTGTGTTCTGCGCTTAGTGGCGCACATATCCATAGCAAAGGCTGAAGTGGCAAAATTCAGTAGGGGTTGGATTTCTATTAGGCAATAACTCAGTGTCATCTCATCTGGCATAGTACTGTGCTTCCTTTGATACTTGGCTAGAAAATAGCCATAGGAGAATACAAACAGCTTCTTGAAGCCTACAGTAGCGTTCTATATATTTGATTTCTGGTTGATCTGCTGGTGACTGTAGTTTCTGCAGTGCATGTACTTGCCAATTCTGAGCAATTTGTAGTGGGACTTGCGACCGCTGTGTTCTGCGCTTAGTGGCGCACATATCCATAGCAAAGGCTGAAGTGGCAAAATTCAGTAGGGGTTGGATTTCTATTAGGCAATAACTCAGTGTCATCTCATCTGGCATAGTACTGTGCTTCCTTTGATACTTGGCTAGAAAATAGCCATAGGAGAATACAAACAGCTTCTTGAAGCCTACAGTAGCGTTCTATATATTTGATTTCTGGTTGATCTGCTGGTGACTGTAGTTTCTGCAGTGCATGTACTTGCCAATTCTGAGCAATTTGTAGTGGGACTTGCGACCGCTGTGTTCTGCGCTTAGTGGCGCACATATCCATAGCAAAGGCCGAAGTGGCAAAATTCAGTAGGGGTTGGATTTCTATTAGGCAATAACTCAGTGTCATCTCATCTGGCATAGTACTGTGCTTCCTTTGATACTTGGCTAGAAAATAGCCATAGGAGAATACAAACAGCTTCTTGAAGCCTACAGTAGCGTTCTATATATTTGATTTCTGGTTGATCTGCTGGTGACTGTAGTTTCTGCAGTGCATGTACTTGCCAATTCTGAGCAATTTGTAGTGGGACTTGCGACCGCTGTGTTCTGCGCTTAGTGGCGCACATATCCATAGCAAAGGCTGAAGTGGCAAAATTCAGTAGGGGTTGGATTTCTATTAGGCAATAACTCAGTGTCATCTCATCTGGCATAGTACTGTGCTTCCTTTGATACTTGGCTAGAAAATAGCCATAGCAATAGGATAGCATTGTTTGGTTTTAAAAACTCAAAAAAAAACAAAAAACACAAAAAAAAAAAAAAAAACACAAAAAAAAACAAAAAAAAGTAAAAAAAAAAATAAAGTTATAACTCTCATTTTAAAAATGTTTAACCCGAGGGCTAGGGGTAGAGGACGAGGGCGGGGACGTGGGCGTCCAACTACTGCAGGGGTCAGAGGCCGTGGTCCTGGGCGGGGTGAGACACCACCTGCTGATGAGGGAGCAGGGGAACGCCGCAGAGCTACACTCCCTAGGTTCATGTCTGAAGTTACTGGGACTCGTGGTAGAGCACTGTTGAGGCCAGAACAGTGCGAACAGGTGATGTCGTGGATTGCTGACAATGCTTCGAGCAATTTGTCCACCACCAGTCAGTCTTCCACGCAGTCCACCCATGTCACCGAAATCGCCACTCCTCCAGCTCCTGCACCTCAGCCTCCTCCCCCCCAGTCTGCCCCCTCCCAGGAAAATTTGGCATTTGAACCGGCATACTCTGAGGAACTGTTTTCTGGACCCTTCCCACAGTCACAAACCACTTGTCCGGTTGCTGCTGAGCAATTTTCCGATGCCCAGGTTTTCCACCAGTCACAGTCTGTGGGTGATGATGACCTTCTTGACGTAGTGGAAGTGTGTAAAGAGGTGTCCGACGATGAGGAGACACGGTTGTCAGACAGTGGGGAAGTTGTTGTCAGGGCAGGAAGTCCGAGGGGGGAGCAGACTGAGGGATCGGAGGATGATGAGGTGACAGACCCAAGCTGGGTTGAGAGGCCGGGTGAACACAGTGCTTCTGAGACGGAGGAGAGTCCTCGACCTGAACAGGTTGGAAGAGGCAGTGGTGGGGCCAGACGGAGAGGCAGGGCCAGAGCTGGTGCATCAGCGCCACTGTCAACTAGTGAAGCTCCCGTGGTGAGGGCTCTTGCGGCGAGGGCTAGATCTTCAGAAGTGTGGAGGTTCTTTAAGGAAACACCGGATGACCGACGGACTGTGGTGTGCAACATTTGCCAAACCAGGCTCAGCAGGGGTTCCACCACTACTAGCTTAACTACCACCAGTATGCGCAGGCATATGAATGCTAAGCACCCCACTCAGTGGCAACAAGCCCGTTCACCTCCGGCCGTGCACACCACTGCTCCTTCCCCTGTGTCAGCTGCTAGTCAGCCCCCTGCCCAGGACCCTGCCACAAAAACCCCATCGTCGCCTCCACGATCCTCCACAGCATCCACCAGCGTTCAGCTCTCCATACCCCAGACGCTGGAGCGGAAACGCAAATATAGTGCAACCCACCCGCACGCCCAAGCCCTTAATGTGCACATCTCCAGATTGCTTAGCCTGGAGATGCTGCCCTATAGGCTAGTAGAGACCGAGGCCTTTCGCAACCTCATGGCGGCGGCCGCCCCTCGGTATTCGGTCCCCAGCCGCCACTACTTTTCCCGATGTGCCGTCCCAGCCCTGCACCAGCACGTGTCAGACAACATCATCCGTGCCCTGACCAACGCCGTTTCTGACAAGGTCCACCTGACCACGGACACGTGGACGAGTGCTGCCGGGCAGGGCCACTATATATCGCTGACGGCACATTGGGTTAACTTGGTGGAGGCTGGGACCGAGTCTGACCCTGGGGCTGCTCATATACTGCCGACGCCGAGGATTGCGGGGCCTACCTCGGTCCAGGTGTTTCAGGCCTACTATGCCTCCTCCTCCTCCCACCCCTCCTCCACCTCCTCCTCCGAACTACCATCCGTGGGCACGGCGCCATCAGTCGGTAGCTCTAGGCACAGCAGCAGTGCCGTCGCTAAGCGACAGCAGGCGGTGCTCAAACTGCTGAGCCTAGGCGACAAAAGGCACACCGCCCAAGAGCTATTACAGGGCATCACGGCGCAGACTGATCTGTGGCTGGCACCGCTGAACCTCAAGCCGGGAATGGTTGTGTGTGACAACGGCCGTAACCTGGTGGCGGCTCTGCAACTCGGCAGACTGACACATGTGCCATGCCTGGCCCATGTGTTAAATCTGATAGTGCAGCGTTTCCTCAAGACATACCCCAATCTGTCTGATTTGCTCACGAAGGTGCGCCGCATCTGTGCGCATTTCAGGAAGTCCAGCCCAGATGCTGCCACTCTCAGGGCAGCGCAGCGCCGCCTCCAACTGCCCGCTCACCGACTGTTGTGCGACGTGCCCACGAGGTGGAATTCAACACTGACCATGTTATCCAGAGTTTACCAGCAGCGCAGAGCGATTGTAGACTGCCAGATGTCAACTTCCACCAGAACTGGTAGTCAGGTCAGTCAGCTTCCTCAAGTCTACAATGAGGAGTGGACGTGGATGTCTGATATCTGTCAGGTGCTGAGTAACTTTGAGGAGTCAACACAGATGGTCAGTGGCGATGCCGCCATCATCAGCCTCACCATCCCGCTGCTTGGCCTGTTGAAAAACTCTCTGGTCAGCATGAAGTCGGAAGCTTTGCGCTCGTCACAAGAGACGGGGGAAGAATATTCCCTTGTTGATAGCCAAAGCACCCTGAGGTCTGTTTCTCAGCGCATATCGGAGGAGGTGGAGGTGGAGGAGGATGAGGAGGAAGAGGAGGAGAATGTTGGCGAGACACAAGAGGGGACCATTGTTGAGTCCTTCACTGTTCAGCGTGTATGGGCAGAAGAAGAGGAGTTGGAGGAGTTGGAGGAGGAGGAAATGGACAGTCAGGCCAGTGAGGGGAGTGAATTCTTACGCGTTGGTACTCTGGCGCATATGGCAGATTTCATGCTAGGCTGCCTATCCCGTGACCCTCGCGTTCAAAGAATTTATTCCAGCACCGATTACTGGGTGTTCACTCTCCTGGACCCACGGTACAAGCAAAATCTTCCCACTCTCATCCCTGGAGAGGAAAGGAGTGTGAGAATGCATGAATACCAGCAGGCCCTGGTGCACAAGCTGAAACAGTATTTCCCTTCTGACAGCGCTAGCGGCAGAGTGCGTAGTTCTGCGGGACAAGTAGCGAGGGAGAGTAGGCGAGCAGGCAGCTTGTCCAGCACTGGCAAGGGTACGCTTTACAAGGCTTTTGCCAGCTTTATGTCACCCCAGCAAGACACTGTCACCTGTCCCCAGTCTCGGCAGAGTAGGGCTGATCTTTACAGAAAGATGGTGAGGGAGTACGTAGCTGACCATACCATCGTCCTAAATGATCACACAGCTCCCTACAACTACTGGGTTTCAAAGCTGGACATGTGGCACGAACTGGCGCTGTACGCCTTGGAGGTTCTTGCCTGCCCTGCCGCTAGCGTCTTGTCCGAGCGGGTTTTCAGTGCAGCTGGTGGCATCATCACCGATAAGCGTACACGCCTGTCGACTGACAGCGCTGACAGGCTGACGCTTATTAAAATGAATAAAGGCTGGATTTCTCAGAATTTCCAATCTCCACCAGGTGAAGGAAGCTCAACCTGAATAATTGATCCACTCCTCCTCCTCCTCCTCATTTTCCTCCTTCTCCTCCTCTTTGTACAGTAAAGCAGAGGAAAATGGCTATTTTTTGACAGGGCCCACTGGCTCTTGCTATAGTACTTCATGCATTTAATTTTTCTGGAGGGCCACCTACCCGGTCCTCTGTTTGAAACAATTTTTGTGAGTGCCACATACAGGCACTCAATCTATTCCATTTTTCTGGAGGGCCACCTACCCGGTCCTCTGTTTTAAAAAATTTTTGGGACTGCCACATACAGGCACTCAATCTATTCCATTTTACTGGAGGGCCACCTACCTGCTCCTCTGGTTTGAAACATTTTTGGGACTGCCACATACAGGCACTCAATCTATTCCATTTTACTGCAGGGCCACCTACCTGCTCCTCTGGTTTGAAACATTTTTGGGACTGCCACATACAGGCACTCAATCTATTCCATTTTACTGGAGGGCCACCTACCTGCTCCTCTGGTTTGAAACATTTTTGGGACTGCCACATACAGGCACTCAATCTATTCCATTTTACTGCAGGGCCACCTACCTGCTCCTCTGGTTTGAACAATTTTTGGGACTGCCACATACAGGCACTCAATCTATTCCATTTTACTGCAGGGCCACCTACCTGCTCCTCTGGTTTGAAAAATGTTTGGGACTGCCACATACAGGCACTATCCAAATTAAATTGTCTCCATAGCAGCCTCCACACGTTGTCTCCATTGCTACCTCCAAAAGTCGTCCATATAGCTGCCTCCATACATCGTCCCTTTATCAAACGAGGTGTGTCAGGCAGAAATTTGGGTTGTTTTCATGGATTCCACATCAAAGTTGTTAACTTTGTCGCCACCCTGCTGTGTAATCCCCAAAATATACTGGCAAACTTTTACCATTTAGGGATATTATTTCAGCGCTTCTTGCGCATCTGTTTACATTCCCCTCACCCGGCATATCCTAAACTTATAAGAACGCTACTACACTTGATCTTATACAAAAGGTTCTTAGAAGTGCTGTTTGGGGAGTAGCCTAGAGACAGGGGCTTGGATTGGCGAAAGCTCGCCTGGCAGCGGAACGCCAGCTCCATGCGCATCATGCGCTTCTTGCGCATCTGTTTACATTCCCCTCACCCGCCATATCCCAAACTTATGAGAACGCTACTACACTTAACTTGGTGCAGGCTGGGACCGAGTCTGACCCTGGGGCTGGTCATATACTGCCGACGCAGAGAATTGCGGGGCCTACCTCGGTCCAGGTCTCAAAGGCCTACTATACCTCCTCCCACCCCTCCTCCACCTCCTCCTCCTCCGAATTACCATCCGTGGGCATGGCGCCATCAGTCGGTAGCTCTAGGCACAGCAGCAGTGCCGTTGCTAAGCGACAGCAGGCGGTGCTGAAACTGCTGAGCCTAGGCGATAAAAGGCACACCGCCCAAGAGCTATTACAGGGCATTCCACATCAAAGTTGTTAACTTTGTCGCCACCCTGCTGTGTAATCCCCAAAATATACTTGCAAACTTTTACCATTTAGGGATATTATTTCAGCGCTTCTTGCGCATCTGTTTACATTCCCCTCACCCGGCATATCCTAAACTTATAAGAACGCTACTACACTTGATCTTATACAAAAGGTTCTTAGAAGTGCTGTTTGGGGAGTAGCCTAGAGACAGGGGCTTGGATTGGCGAAAGCTCGCCTGGCAGCGGAGCGCCAGCTCCATGCCAAGATCCAACTAACATAGTTTTAACTGCAGCACCTTTAATCTACTACTAGTTCACTGCCTCCATACATGGTCCCCTTATCAAACGAGCTGTGTCAGGCAGAATTTTGGGTTGTTTTCATGACTTCCATGTTAACTTTGTCGCCACCCTGCTGTGTAATCCACAAAATATACTGGCAAACTTTTATCATGTACCGATATTATTTGAGCGCTTCTTGCTCACCTCCTTTGGTTCCTCTCTGCTACCCATTGGTTTGAAGCCTGAGTCCATTTAGGGTATGTTGCCATGCCTGCCGCTGCTGCCGCTGCCTCTGCATGCCGTCCCCTATAGTGTCAGGGTCAATTATTGGATGTTTTAGATGCTATCTAGCTTCATTCTGTCACTCTGTCATGGCCATGCTGTTGCCCATAATTTTGGCATAATGGTGCGATTATGCAGCCTCAGAGGCATCCATGCATGCTGCCCCTGCTGTTTCCTGTCCATTTCCGTGGTGTTTCCATCCTTTTCTGAGGTTCCCAGGTGTTTGGCCAAGCTTCCCTGTGCAGAGCCTTGGTCCCCTTGAAAAATGCTCGAGTCTCCCATTGACTTCAATGGGGTTCGTTATTCGAGACGAGCACTCGAGCATCGGGAAAAGTTCGTCTCGAATAACGAGTACCCGAGCATTTTAGTGTTCGCTCATCTCTAGTCCTAATGCTTGTTAGAGCGCTGGTACAAGGTACAGGTGGGTGTGCGTGCTCGCCCGAATGTAGTCAGGGTAAACATACAGGGGTACGGCTCCAACGGAACATGGGGAGCACCGGACGAGGTGCCCAGCCCTGGTCCTAGATTTTTATAGCGCTCATATAACCCCTATAAGCTTTAAACTGTTAGGAACTGTTAGGAAAAGAGACTGAGATAAATCTCTAGTATATATAAGACTACCTTAGCTTCTTATTGTGCCAAGTAATGTGATTGCTCACTTGGAATAATTATAGTTTCTAGTATGTTGATCAATAGATCAATAATGACAAAAATAATCACAATAAATGGTTTGTTCTCCTTCTGAAGAATTTGGCTTAGATAATAGCCCTCTTGGTAAATGTACAACAAATGTACAGCTAATATAAGTATGGTCAGTATCACTTATTTTATTGCTCCTTCTAACTGAATGCATTGTATGTATTTAAGTTTCTGCTATATTTTAGTGATAGTGACCATACTTATATTATTGTATAATTCCCATTTCCCCAAAAATTTCCAAAAATGCAATTATGTCCACCAGCAATTTCATACCCGTCACTTTTGACAATCCAACTGAGTTGATCATTAAATCTTCTTGATTGCCCTATTAACAACTAGTAACAAGTCTTCTCTACCAGCATCAAATTGAGGTCTGTTGGTGGTATGTTTTGTTACTTCTACTGCCTCTGACTATTAGCTGAAGATGCCACATGATGCGTCATCATACAGCATTCTTGCTCATCTTGCAACACTCTTTCAGGTTAATAGCAGCAGGTAATAGATTTTTAGGGGATTGCTAGGGATTGGATTGGAAGCCAACTACACCAACTAATAAAAAATCCACCAGCACTTAAACCCAAAAGAATAGCCTTTTAATTCATGGTTTTAAAAATCCATATATACAGAGAAATTATATTCACCACTTTAAAAGCTCTAATCTCTTTTGGGAATATAGTCAGTTGTGCTGCATTACTACTCCTTACAACTCAGAGCTTGTACTTAGCTGTAATTCCACTTCTATAATGCTATACAGTTATACTGTAATGTATTTTTCTTATGTGGCAAATTTACAAAAATCACCTTAAAATAATGTAGCATCTGTGTTGACAACTATGATTTAGTACCTAGATTTCATTTTGTCTTGCCAGTCTGAACACTGCCTTATTTCACTCGTGGCTGTCTTAATTCAATTCCGCCACCATACATGTCTGTCTCTTGTTGTTCTGGGCTGCAGAAGGTTAAGCTAGTTTCGATGTATAGATGCTTTCTCCATTCACATTACTGCTGTTTTCTGTTTGGCATATATGGCAGGGGCTGATTCAATCACCCATGTCTGTTTGGCTTTAGGTGTCAGGGGGAGCGTTCCAATTACGCTTGGACCGCGACTCTCACGCCAAATAATGTGCCTAGTTGTCACCTAACATTTAGAGTGAAATCGGTAAGTAGGTAGTGACAGCTGGGTGGGGTTACTGCTAGGGCTTACCATCTTACTTTTTGGTTTGTATCTCCACAGTGTTACAAACATTTTGCGTAGCTACATGGAATTGCTACCACATGCTAAGTTAATTAGCTTAATTACTTTTCAAGTAATTTATACCCACCATTATATATTGTTAGTCAGAATTATTAAATTGTATTGTTTCATCCTATTGGATCATTCTTTTGAGTCAGGTCATGTGCTCTTGTGGTGACCCCATTGTGAACCACATGCATTTCTGTTGTGTCATGGAGCAGGTCACCTCCTCAGGCACTGGGTTTGCTTATTTGGATGATGTAATTGCCTGGACTGTAGTAACTTCCAATTCAATTGGTAACAGACAGTACAGAAAAGACAAATGTACACATGAAAATGGTGTCTTCATGTCATTACCTAACAGAAAGCTGCCCTGCTGGGAAATGATTCTCTGACAGTCTGCATCTCTGTACATTGGTGCAGAGTCGGTAGGAAAAAAATACCTGGAATTTTTCTTTATGGTCTTTTGCATTGAGTGATAATGACCTTAGCGATCATTTGTATGCACATTTAATCCCAATCATTACCAAGTGAAAACATATCCAGTGAAAATTAATTAAATTATTAGAAATGATAATTTAATTGTTCGTCCTTGATGGCATTGTTTATGATGACATAAATATCAACTTTCAATAATATACATTAGAAAGTGATATATTGTTGAGCAGCAATTGGTATGGAAAGTTATTTATAAAATGTATAATAAGTTAGTAGGTTACTACTTCTGAGAAAATCCAATAAAACATGAGATTTTTTTTTTTTTTAAATTGATGTAGCCTTCTGATTCTTCATTTTGAACTGTAAGGTTATTTTCACATAGAGGATTTTGTTACAGGTTTTTCAGCCATAATCTCTCTCCCACCTAAATCAATGGGAGACGGCTGGGCTTTTTTTTTCCTGCAAACAGCAGCGTCTGCCCTGAGAAAAAAAGAAGTAATATGCCCTTTCTTCTGAGCAGAATCCAGACAGATTCCACTGGGAATATAGGGCATGTCAGTCAAAATCCATGTTGGAAAGTCTGATAACAGATCTTGCACTGGTAAATGACACAGATTTTGTAGAGATTTTGTAGAGAATTCAGTCATGGAACTTACCCTTAGGGTACTTGATTGATATTATTGACTTTGTAGGGGTACTAAGCTCTAAGACCGGAAACTCTATGAACCTGGGTGCAGGAGGTCAGGGAGTCCCATCAAACTAATTTGGCTTTGTCATTGTATCTAAACATGGGGTTAGGAGTAAAAGAAAAAAATACCCATCTCACTGACTAATAAGACTGTAAAATAAAGCGGAAACAGAAACAATCACATAATAATCTGGGTACAGACAGTGAGACAGAAGAGCTTCTTATTATTGTTATCAAGCTGGTGCTGGATCTGATAATAGGAAATACTCTTTAGTAGATTTTTTATCTCCAGATGTATCACTGGTAAGGTGAGAGTTTCTTCCAGACCTTGGTTATTAAGGACTGCACCGCAGTACTCATTCATTTTCTCTGTACAAGGCGATTTATGCATACCTCCGCATGACTACTGCTGCTTCTTACCTTGCAATGTAAATGAAATCATTATATTTAATAATAGAGGGGAATCATGTGATCAATGGACTGTTCTTGCCATCCCCACATTACTGGCAGATCTTTCTACTGTATAATCTGCAACATTAACATGCAAATAGCTGGCATAATGAAAAAGCGCAAATGTTCAAACACCATTACCTTTTCCATCTGTGGCCCAGCACTATGCATTATTATCAAATGATCATTTTTATTGAATTAGAGATGGATACTAGCTTAGCTATACTTTCATGTAATATATACCAAATGAATTAGCATCGAATTGGGTAATGACAGATGGCTGAAGAAATTCCAAATAACATTCTCTCCTGATGGCTGAGCACAAAAGCAAAGGTTCTATGACCTACTAAAATCAATGGCATTTTAGATTAGAATGAAAATTTACTTGCACTTTTACATTCTTTTCAGAATGTTAAAATATACACATTTGCTTTTCTGTAATAAAGTCACTTAGAGCAAGATGTAAACATGTGTAGCCTAATGTTTGAGAATAACAGACAAGGCAAAGGGTAATGTGGATTTTCAAAGGAGAGTTTCTCATAACAAAAACTATTAGCTCTCACCTCTGGATGACTAGTTGCCTGCTATACATTGTTTGAATGTGTTTTTGTAAAGTTGATTATTATGTATTCAAACCCAAAAGCCTGTGGATTCTGTAGTGAATTCAACCTAAGTATGAATTCTCTACCTTCAAGTCATCACATCGAGAATAAGCAGTTGTAGATGTTACTAGTTACTTAACTCCTTAAAGTCAGTTAATTCACTTATCAGTCTTAAAAAAAAATGACTAAGGGGGGGGGGGGGGCATTCATTTATTTAAATATATAAATGGTCTCTATAAAAAATATGGTGGAAAAATTTAAAGAGATTGTTCGGGCTTATTTTTTTATTTTTTTTAAACTGGCACAGGAAACTTTAATCTGTAGTATAGAAATAAGTATACTTACCTCCCTCTCGATCTCTGGTCCATTGCTGTTCCAAAGTTCATCGCCAGTCACTGTATGTATTCAGAGGTGCAGAGGTGAATTAGGCGCAATTCCTGGCAACCATATTTTTTATAGCACTTTATAGACTTAAAATTACTCCTTTAAATCAAGTTGCTTTGCGGGAGACTAGATTTTTGAAGCCTGTTCACCTAGCATTGTGAAGCTGTGGAATAGTGTTTTTTACTATCTAACTCACCAAAAAGATGGAAACATTTAGCAAGAAATCCATTAGAATTATTCACTGAAATACAGTATAGAAAGTCATATTGCCCATGCATATAAAACAAAGTTAGCTGCACCCATTAATTTTGGAGGATAAATACTGTAGACACATTTCCCTCACTCTCTACATATATATTTATATGTCTGTACAATTTGCATTCAGTCTAGAAATCTCATATATATTTCCTGATCTACTTCTTTACTGTTTTCCTATCTAACGGTCCAGTACCAACTTCAAGTGTATAATTGCACAAATGTTTGGAACCAGGTTGTAGCTTAAAAAGAGTATTTGCACTAGGGATTTGTGTGTTCATGATGCATAGCTTACACTTATTCTTAAAGAGCTATCAGCATGAATAAGCCTCTGTAGTGACATATGAAAGTAAGGAATAAACATCTCGCAAGCAGCCTCTCTTCCGAATGAATATCCGATGTAAAGATCCAAACAGACCCAGCAGATGTCAATCACTTTGCCATGCACCATTTACAAACCATCCACTGTATGTGCTTTAGAGATATTCATTCATTTCATAGATTTTTTATTACCACTCATATGTATGCCATGTTTTAGAGGCCTACACATATACCTAGGTCTTTTTCATAGTTTTAACTCCTACTAGTACATATGGTATGCAGATTAGTGACTATGTGCATAACCTTATATTTAGATTTTTATATTTGATACATTTAATTTGGTAATTGCCCATATTACATTTGGAGCTCTCTCATATAGCATTAGTATCACTATTTGACAGAAGCTAGCTGTAGTCTCCCTTGAATACTGTGGTATACTAATCCACTGAATATAGGGCACCTGCCCCCTATCACTTAGCTCTAAGTTTATTAGATTTTTTTATGAGTCTATTAGATTTTTTTTCACAAATATGTATTGAAATGTAACCATGGTCGGATCTGCTATAAACCCAAAAAATTATACTGGGATCTATTAGGAAAAGCCATTAGAAACTGAATGAAGCTGCACAAAAACATAGCACTGTACACTGTAGTACTTCACATTGTCAAGGCTTCTGTTTTCATCTGATCAGAAGTGGAGGGGAACAACCACCTTAAGGACCACTCAATAACATATATTTCTAAGAAAAAAGCCCTAATTATCATAAAATTCTCATGTAAGTTTATTACTAAAGGATAAAAAACGGAAACTTTTGCAATGGAATCATCCCCATAAGGTGTTACAGTCTATTAGGTCTTCATTTGACTGGTGTAAACTGCTCAATTGTACATTCATTTGCATAGACACTGTAGAATTGGGTATATGACTGGAACTTTGACAGCAAAATAAAGCCTGAAATCCCCCATCCAAATCATGCTCCATTTCAGTAGCGGTGAACACTGCAGAATTATCAGCGAGACAGAGAAAAGTAATTATTCATCCAGGGGAGTTGAGTGAGTCCTAGGAGACTGTATGAGACAACTGCCTAGCAGAAATGATAAAGTACTCTCCTGAAAATACAAAGCTGGGAGCAGTAACTGGAGTTGAGAATTGGTTTCATTTGGTGCAGCACTAAAAAAAAGAATTCATTATTTATCATCATTCACATTTGCTGTAAACTGTACAACGCAATCTTGTTAAAATATGAATTAAAATATTACAATATAATGATGGCATCCGTCTTTTATGTCGGCACTTTATCTCTGATCCGCATCCTGGGAGGCCAGAATAAATACCTGAGCTTGCTGGGCAAAAGTTTTTTACATCTGACTTTTTTCTTTCTACGTGTACATATTGTTTCTGGATAAAAATTAGATTTGTTCTTTTTTTTCCCTTATGTGGGGTAGAACAGCAAGAGATTTCATTATGAATATAGATCTAAACTTTGCTTAAGGTATTGTGCCTAAGAACATTTTCTCTTCAGATGTGTCAGTGAAAGGTATTTTGACAAAAATAAATATATATAGAAAAAAAATCTAGCTATACCAAAATAACAATATAAAAAGGACGGGAGATGATAAGACCTGACCATGGTTTTAGATCTCACTGGATGAGTCATTCAGGGTTAAGCTATACTGAAACTAACACAGACAGACACTCTACAAACAGTATTGCTAAGCAGGTGCCAAGCTCACCTCAGGGAGTCGACTTCATAAGCCCATTATATCCTTATTTAAACTATTATGGCTGATGTACACATACTTGGCATGTCATATGTGCAAATGTTTCTCTCATGCAAGACTTTAAACACGACTGCAGATGTTGCCAGCCTAGCCAGATAAACCGTTCTTGACAACTAACGTCGAGGGAGCCAATTGCAAAGACTAAATGTGGCATGATAGAGGCAAACCCTGCCAATATATTGATATTTGTTTTTATTTCATGTTTACCGTCTGCTGGCTTTCCTGCCAAGGAAATAAGGATATATTATTTTTCTTAAGCTTTTCTTCTTTAGACCTAAGAAGCTATTTCCTATTTTCTAAGATGTAGCATATTGTAAGGTAATGGACATGGAAAGAAACAATCATTCTAAAATGTTTATTTTTTTATCAATTCATTTCGGCCGTGTAATTTGTTCATCATAAATGGTCAATTATTACCCTTATTACATATACAATATCAAAGGTTAAAGGGAACCTTTCACCACATTTTCACATGTAGAGCCAGTGACAAGTTCCTATAGAGCCCCTTTTGACACCCTTCTTTTAGCTATAAATTGTTTCACTTACTGTATATACTGGCGTATAAGACTACTTTTTAACCCCTTAAAATAATGGCTACAGTGGGGGGTCGTCTTATACGCCGGATATACGGGGGCCGCACTGTGTGAGGTGTTTTTTTTCCCCGTCAGCGCGCAGAGAGCCGCTTCATGGGACCGCCGAGCATGCGCGGCAGTCCGCCTCTCACAGTCATTAGAAGAGGCTTAGTACGCGCTGACGGGGCGGCGCGCTGTATGCTAATGCAGCCGCCCTGTCTCAGCGGTCGGCGTCACAGAGCTGGGGGTCACAGGCGGCACTTACAGAAGCATGTTGGATCTTCATTAATATCGCAGCTTACAGTTATGATCACCAGGCACTTGCTCTCTTGTTTTTTTTGCAAAGTTTTAAGCAGACTTTTTTTCATTTGGGAGAGGGGTAGTCTTATACAGTGAGTATATACCAAATTCTATATTTTTAGGGCAGAAGTTGGGGGTCGTCTTATACGCCCAGTCGTCTTATACGCCGGCATATACGGTACATCCACATAAATCACCTTTTATCTTATATTACCTGGCATCAGAGGGGGTGTATCCTGCTCGGAAGGACCCTCCCATTTAATCCTCCCCATGCCTTATGCCTCCTTACTGGGAACAGTTCATGTCATGTGACCAGGGTGACATCATCGAAGGTTCTTTAGCCTCTTCATAATAGCAAACTATACTCCATCCATGTATCTGACATGAAGTCACAGCAGCCTCCATGGACCTCTACTCCTCTCCATCATCCATGCAGGCTGCTGTCATTTCATATAATCACATACATGAGGTACAGTTTGCTATTGCTATTGATAGAAGGTTGAGAAACCTGCAATGATTTTACTCTGGTCACATGTCATGAATGAAAAAATTGACACTATATTTCCCATCTGTACATAAAGCTTTATCTATCTGTAGTTGAATATTAGCAGACGGTCGCCAAGTACAAAGAGGCAGAGCAGTGATTTGAAGAGACACAGAGCTGTCAGTCAGAATAATGGGGCATGGTTCACTGCCAGCCTGAGACAGAGAAGAGTCACAAACACCAGGCATGAGTCACAAAAGCAAATTTGCATATCAGTAAACCGTCTGTATTTTAGGTACAGTGCCTCACTGGGAGCTAATCTTAGGTGATAGGAGGACTTGTAACCCTTTATCATCAGGTATTGCTAATCAGGGTGGTCAAAATCTGTTGACAGGTCCTCATTAAGAAGCCAATCAACAAATAAGCATATATGTTTCAGGTATATATGTTTGATGGCAGCAAATATTGTACCTTGTCATAAATTAAACTTAGTAACTCAGTGCTGCTATCTTACACCTTTCCACTCAATACATCTGCAGCTTGTGATGCCAAAAGGCATGGACACACCACACACCACAGTATATCTTCTAGTCTTCACCAGCATAATGTAGCCCAATGTATCTGTCCTGACAAGCTACCAACTAATAAGACTGGAGTAAATTTGCTCTAAACTGCAAGTCCCATTTCTCTGGATAATGAGGAGAAACCCTACAGAGAGGCACAGAGCTGATATAGCAGTCCTTATAGAATATACTATTTAAAGCCTTTCCTTATCAGATAGAAGTAGTATGTATTGCTGCTATGACATGAGAATACTGTAACTGTTGCGTCCTATCCACTATTTTATATTAAGTAGAAATAATCTTGCAGGAAATATGTTGCCAATTTTGGTGTATACTCCTTAAAATTAGATAACAAAATTAATTACTTTATTGTAATTCGTTTTGATTTTCTGATTGTAGATCTTTTACTTCTATATTCTGTCCACAATCATGGAGGTATCCATCTTGAGTGAGCTCTAGTAACAGCATTTAGTACCATAGGCAGTCTTGAGCAAGTGTCAACCGTATTATTAACCTGTTGGTGACCAGATATTGTAGATTAAAGTGATAGTTAAGGATATGCTTATATGGAAAGGATTCAGGGCCTGATCTTTTTCCATGTAGGGCTGCTGTGCCCTATATGATACCACAGATACCTTCCTATCTGTGTCAGCACTAATCATGGTAGTTAACCAGTAGGTTACTATAGTCAATCCTGACTGCGGCACCTAAATAGCAGAGTCGCCTGGGTGCTGCCATATTGGTGCCAATCACCAACCTTCTTTGAAGTTACTGGGGTGCACCCATCAGTGTCCATGACAGCCTTGAGCCTCTTGGAGGCTCCGATCACAGTCATTATGCTTTTCCTTTTACACCTTGCTGCAGGCAGGCAGTAATAGAAGGGCAGTATATTCACCATTTACTGAAATACAGTGGTATTGCAGTTATTAATTTATGTATGATTGATAAGTCGTCCTTGCGGTGTTTAAAGAATTTTAAGGACCCTGATAAAGTAGTTAAAAATTATAAAATTTAACAAATATGCAAAAAAATTTAAAAAGTGAATTATGGTTTCCACTTATATGTAGGTGTGTAGACCTAAGCTAAGCCAATCACAAGATGCAAACCCTGGAAAGAAAGAATTCTCATTGGTCTGCCATTATAATATCAAGGGTTTGGACTAAACAAATAATGTAGTGCCACAGCAGTAACAAAGTACCATCACACAGCACACACAGTACATAAGAGCATTGTCCCCTACAATTCATTTGAGATGGTCCACATACCATTGAAGTATTTATGCAAATCTTAGTGTTTATCTAAAAATCACTTATGCAATTGAAGATGTTTTCAGAAAATTTGGCTTCATTAAAACACAGCTGTGGTATTGGATAGTTAACCGGGTATCCTTTATGTAGCAGTTATATCTGGCTATACAGCATCACGTTGTAACAAGCAGTTAATATAACATAAGTAATGTCTGCCTAGTACGATGTTACAAGGTGCATTTTGACCTTCATAGGACAATAGAATTCATTTGTGTTTGCAAAGCAGACAAAGAAACGGATGTAACTTTTTGTTCTTTGTATGGTTAATATATGAACCCAGCTTCAGCTTAAGACTTTGAGTTGTTCTTGCACTGGGTTACAAGTGAAAAGAAAATGGCTTAAAAGGGTATAATACGCAGCTGGTGATTGCTGGTTGATAGCATATTTGAGGCTCGTGCTGGGTTCACCATTTTCCTTGTCTCTTTTTGAAAGATGAAGAGCAAGATAGCAGAAGCTAATGATTTAGGAAGGAATGATTTAACAAAGGTACACAAATGCTGCTGTTACGCTTATGTTAAAGAAAAGGAGGCAGAGCAAGGAGCAAGTCAGCTGCAGAAGAGAGATAAAATATTGCTGCTCATTTTTAATCTCCCACAGGGTGAAGGTAAGATAGGAAGCAATTGTTTATTTCCAACATGGCATACTGACAAAAGTGAACACCGGGTCCTCCCTCCCCCAAGTTTTAATTAAATTAGTTTAACACAACGCAGTGTTAAAATAAGCATATTTACCCTCCATACTCACTGCTCAGATTTAAGAAGTCAGTGTCAGTCAATAGAGAACTACCCTATTCACAGCTGTATTTTTTACTTATCTTTATATATCCACTTTCTCTTCAAATTAGTAAATGTTTATCTAACAGAAGTCAATGTTGTCTATATTCACTTTTCTTTAATACATTGTTTGATGTTTTAATCTGTCGACACCAGAAATTTGGAGTCATTTTCACCTGAAATGCTGTGCATCACATTTACCGAAGGTTTTACACCATTTTTTAGACTAGTGGCCTTGGTAAAATGGGGCATGACTGCATGCCAGAAAATTCAGTCTGTACGCCAGAAAATTCTATATTTTTGCGCAGTAAGCCAATGTATGGCTTACATTTTAAAGAACTTCAAGAAACACTGAACTTAAAAATGCAAAAAGTGAATTAGAAATATAGTTCAGTGTACTGTTTCTCTGCATTATGCTGACATAAGTGAAATCCTGCAGGAAACACAAGGGGCAATATCCTGCTGATAAATTCCATCCCCAGCTGGTGGTTTGTGCAAAAGGGTGGGGCATAGAAAATGTTCTACTGCTGCAAAGGCACAGCACAAAGCACAGCAGGAAAGCTTATGTGCCAGCCGGACACAATGGGGGAATTTATCAACCCATTGTCTCCAATGAGACAAAATAGTTCCAAAGAGTAGTACAAGAAACCAGACAATGTGATAATAAATCTCCCCCAAAGAAAAGGAGGAGCTACTGGAGCACATTTAAAAGATGTCTTTATAAAGTTCTTAGTTTACATTGTAATAAGAGTACGAACAAAGGAAAGGATGTGAAAAGAGGAATAACCTGGATATTGTAATAAATCTACTTTGTTCTCATGTTCCTTTAAGATCCCATTTAGCTACATGAGTGAGAGTTCTAATCTGTTGGGTATTGCAGTGAAGAGATTGTGATGATACAAAAAATGATTCTTAGATTTTACTATTCTGTGAAGATCACAATCACTTGTCTGACTTATCTTGGAGTCTATATTGGGGGAGATTTATTAGAAGTGTAGAGAGCAGAACTGTTCTAGTTGCCCAAGTCAACCTATTAGAACTCAGCTTTAATTTTCCCACAGCTCTTTTTAAAATGCAAGCTGAGCTCTGATTGGTTTCCATGGGCAACTAGAACAGTTTTGCATCAGACACTTCCAATAAATCTCCCCCATTTATGAGTGTACGTGTATTTAAAGTTACGCCGATTTGGTATTTGCTGCCTATGAAAGTTGTGGTTCTGGCCATTCATTTGTTTGCTTCACCAAAATTATATGACAATATTAAAGCAGTAGGTATAAAATTATTGTCTTGATTCTATTAAATAAGGATTGCTATGGTTTATGTTATACCAACAATACAGTGCTTTAATGTTTTCTACCCTGTACTTTATTATTTTAGCCTGATAAGAAGGAACAGTTTGTGGCACATCTCATGATAGTTATAAAACCTATTAAAACAGGATGAAGTGTAAATGGTTTTCTAATTAATTTTTTGTATTAAAAATTAGTTACAGTAAATCTATCTTTTCTTGATAATCAAAAAACTAAATGCACTGGTTCTATCAATCGTGTCTGTTCTCCCTTCCTTCATCCTTGGGTTTTATATTTCCATTACAGCATAGCATTGTGTGAGTTCCAGTTGAAATGCTTTTAGGTATGGTTAGAAGACATAAAGGAAGAAAGGACACACTAATATCACCTTAAAGTCATTGAAGTCAAATTGTAGTCAAATTCATCTCTTTGCTTATTGTATTTACCAGACACAGGTCCCATTGACATGGCCGTAATTGCGTCCAGATCACGGCCACAACAGATGTCTATATCACCCGGTTACAGTGAGGTGAGCACACAGTGTCAAGACTGACCAACTGCTTGGTTTTCAATGGAAAGGGGAGGGGTGTGGAGTGCTTACTCTCTCTCCCTTCCCCTTGATGCCATGTGTTACACCCAGAATAAGGTCCAGTTGAGCAACATGGCCATGTGAATAAGCTTCATGTCAGCACCTGCCCAGCAACTGCGCAACCACCACCACTAGATAAGCGGTTAAGACAGAACTAGATATCGCAGGGGACTGAAACTAGAGCTCTAGAGATCACAGGAGACAGAAAAGATTAACCAGCCAGGAGTACAGGCTAAACTGGGCACTTATAGGAACTAGGCACTGCCTCAGGTGGAAGGAGCATGCAATTACAGGTTCAGAGTATTAACTCTTGCAAGAGAGAATCTGAGGGGCGTGGAAGACATAAACAAACATTAAGGCACAGTTCACACACATATTACCGCCACCTACGGATAGTGCAGCGTTTTGGCACAGACGTGACACCCCAACAGAACATACTAGTAGGTTGCTTAGATTGTGAGCCCCATGGGGACAGGAACTGATTAAGCAAGCTCTGTGCAGCACTGCGGAATCTGTGTGCACTATATAAATAAAGGAATTATTATTATAGCTAAAGCTTTTCCAGAAACTGAGAATCAGAAGTATCCTTTGCCAGTCTAGTAGTGTCAAATCATGAGCATAAGTGACGCTCCACTGACTGTTCAAGTGCATTCTTTAAATTCATTGGCATACGACTGTTATTTCTTTCTTAAGATCATTGCTTGATCATAAATATATGAACATGAATTAAGCACATTATACTTAGTAGTCCATGACCTTTTCAGTTTCTCCACATTTGGTCTCAGCTTTCTTCCAGTCCCTGCCCTCATTATCCCAAATACAGTGCCTGTAAGATGTGAGACAAGAATTTTTTCTGTTGACTACTTAGGATGGAATTAATAAAGTAGGATTGCATTATTAAATACAAAATCACTTTTAATATAAATTGTCACAGACTTTACATTCTATATGTTCGTTATAGATAGTAACTAGCTGTAGCCCAAGGCATTGCCTGCTCTTAGCGTGGATGGGTTAACAAAAATATTTTGCACATAAAGATCACAAATCAAAGCAAGACATTTTATTATGAAAAATCAAAAAATAATAGAAGCGTTTCAAATCCAGGTAATGTGAAGTACTTTATCTGCAACTCCTTATAATGGATAAGACTGCATCTCTTGATGTGACTAGAGTATCACATATGATGTAAGTGGTGCAATTGAAAACATATTACCTCACACATCAAAAAAGTACGCAGACACGCCCCATGCCCACCCACTCAGCCGGCAGCCATGTCCCTCTGCAGCCACATGGCTTGGAATTGGGTGGTCATGATAATAATAAAAAGATTCTTGCACTGTGCAAGAATTTGCTATTGCTTGAGTGCTTCTACGCCAAAAAACTGCCATAAAAGCACTGATAAATCTGCCCATAATGTCTTGGCCGCCGTTAACTACCACTAGAAGACACTTAATGCCTACAATGTCACCAATGAGTTTTGAGTAAAAACAATAGCTTTCTCTACTAGAAGCTGTGGGTAGTAAGGATTTTGTTATTCAATGTCTGTAAAGAGAACTGAAATCCAAGCAATTTGACAAACAAGCAAAATCTATTGAACCTATCTAGTTTAAAAATATGTTATTCAAGAATATACAAGAATTTTTTATGAGCTTCAAGTTGAATAAAATAATGAAGTATTACCATTATCTCCACCCATTAAGCTTCCCAATGGTTTCAGCAATTATGTATATAGTAGTACTTGTCTCCTTATCACAGAAAATCCTTTTATTAGACCTATTTGTACATACTTTCTAATTCACCGCATTCATTTTAGAGACATACTCGTACCATTCTCCTTCTCTCTATGGCAATCATTTGTCACTTTTTATTAGGATACAGAATTCCTGGCTATTGTTTCAGCTCAGTCTTGGTAGCAGGTTCATTGTTTGTAGCACAGGTCACTAGCCATTGATGTATCTTTAACCTTAATTGTAATTATTCCTGTAAGTAATATTAAACTAGATACATCTTACCACTTCTATATTAAGGTCATTAAGAAAAATACTGAATTTTCAACAGAAAAGGTTACACGGCCTATAAAATTGAATGTCTTCCAACTTTCACACTATGTTCTTAGCATTAGCAGAATTGTAATTTTTTTGTTAGTATATTTTTATGTTTTACAATACATCTCCATTAAGTCTTTTTCCTCGAATTATTGTATTCAAAGAAGAGTAAATTCCATATTCATGTAATGATCCTGCTATTATGTGATGTGTGAGGATTCCACATTAACCTTATAACTCCATTTTCGTGAAATGATTTTATGGAGATCATTAATGTTTTTTAATTAGTGTCAGATATCCTTAAAACACAGTTTGGTATTATTTGATGCAGAAAATCACAGATCCGCATGATCACATCTACAGAGTTAAGTTTATTATCCTTATTCTATATAATGTGAAATGAGGGGTAGTTAAGATTGGTAAAGTTTTACCTTGGTGAAATCATTAGAACTATATGGATATTGGTAATTTATTGTGCTTTAGTCCTAGGCTACAATAATCAGCTGTAACAGTTATCACAGGTGTCTGTAATTATGCTTTATTATTAATCCTGATTCTTATGACAACACAACATTTTTAAAATCCAATTGTGACAGAGACCAAAAAAGTTCTGGCTGGGGTTACAATGATAAAATATACAGTTCCGACTTACATACAAATTCAACTTAAGAACAAACCTACAGAGCCTATCTTGTATGTAACCCGAGGACTGCCTGTACTGCATTAAAAGATACTTAAAAGATACAGGTAGTCCCCGGGACGTACAAGATAGGTTTTGTAAGTTTGTTCTCAAGTTGAATTTGTATGTATGTATGTAACTGTATATTTATAACTGTTTATTGTATATTTAGAATTTTTTGGAGTCTGTGACAATTGGATTTTAAAACTGTTGGGTTGTCATAAGAACCAGGATTAGCAATAAAGCTTAATTGCAGACACCTTTGATAGCTGTTAAAGCTGATCATTGAAGCCAAGGGCTAAAGAACAGTAAATTACCAAATCCAGAGGGCCGTTTGTAACTAGGGGTGGTCTGTAAGTTGTGTGTTCTTGTACAGTGGTGTCTTGGTCAGGGAGTAAGAGCATTCCTTATTGAGACTTTGCCACCTTGCAGACATATGGAGAATTTTAGCCTTTCATGCTCCATTAGGGAATTCTGGGAAATATGCAAATAGTTTTCAGGATGGGACAAGGAAACCATGCCTCTTTTACTATCTTGTAAGGCAACCCCCTTACCATCAAACATGACTTTCAGGAAGCCTAAAGACATGATGTGGGATTAAAGCCAAACCAGTATATCTATTCCAGATGGAACAGATTCCAAAGTGTAGACAGCAATGTTTTGACATGGTTGCATCTCTTCAGTACAGTGTAGGGAACTGGTTTAGCTGAGTGAGAGGCCTCTCACTCAGCTAAACCATTTCCCTACACTGTATTGATGAGGTAAAGGTAAAGCATAATATTTGCAGGAAAAGTAGGCATTTGTGCCATTGAAACAGGAACCGCACATAAAAAGATGCCTATAATATATAATATGATTAATCTACAGCTATTAAGAATATACGGTGGCTGCACAAAATATATTACAATTTTATATTAGTCCTCTATGAACAAAATATGAAAAAATGAAATGTTGCGGAAGAACAAGTTTACAGCAGACAAACCCTAGTTGAACCATAGTCATGCCGCTGCATGCGTGACTGGCTGTTATGGTCATCTTGAGCTACAATGGGGGGCACAATGGACCTCTGTTCTCATGATCCATGGAGTCCCATCAATGAGACCACTGCAGATCAGCCCTTAACGAGGTGGCTCTTTTTAATTTTTGTGTTTCTATTTTTTGCTCCCCACCGTTAAAAATCTATAGATTCTTTATTTTTCTGTGTAACAAATTGTACTTTCCAGTGATTGTATCTAAAACTCCATTGCATAAGCGGGAAAAGAATTCTAAATATGGTGAAATTGTAAAAAAAAAAATAATTTGTGCCACGTTCTTGTATGCCCTGTATTTAAGCCTTTCACCTCGTTCCAACTGACATGTTCACTTTATTCCTTGGGTTGGTACGATCATGGGGGATACCAAATTTAAAAAGGTTTTAATATGCTTTAATAGATTTTAAAAAATTAAAACCTTTAAAAATTTTCATTACAGGATTCAACATCAGAATAACCGTTTTTATATTTTGATAGATCAGGCATTTTGGGATGCTGGGATGCCTAACATGTTTAGGATTTTTTTTTTGTTTATTTTTATATCAGTTCTAGGGAAAGGCAGTGAACTTAGGTAAAAAATTTTAAATTAGGTTTTTCTATTTTTTTCTTTTTTTCCTTTTTATTTTTTACTAATTTTTGGACCTCCACGGGTACTTTAACTCTTGGGTGCCTGATCGCTTATACCATATCATACCCATATCTATCCTCACACTCCCAACATGCGCTGTACTATTATGGCGCACGTCGGGAAGGGGTCAAGAGAGTGTCCTGACTCCCCTCTCACAGGAGGTTTGGGTGAGGCAAAAAAGAATTGATCACATTGGATTTTGACTTAACCTTTTGTTTTTATTTGAAGTTAGTTACTCCCAGTGGCTTGTTACCCTCTCCCTAATAACAATATTTGCATAAGCCTAGAGTGTCTATGAGCAAGAAAGGAAGATTAAACAACCTAACATATTCTTGCCCGGGCTGTAGCTCATCCCTCTC
This sequence comes from Engystomops pustulosus, assembly GCF_040894005.1. Lineage (NCBI taxonomy): Eukaryota > Metazoa > Chordata > Amphibia > Anura > Leptodactylidae > Engystomops > Engystomops pustulosus. The sequence continues at coordinate 107,637,739 of NC_092412.1, read as the reverse complement.
CATATGGCAAAAATAGGAAATATCCAAAACTTTTCCATGCACGGTCACAGTGCAGTGAGACAACATGTGCTCACAGCATCATGACCGGGCACTATAATCTTCAATGGGGACAGATATCCGGACACAAATGGTACGACCGGTTATTAGTGTGCATGAAGCCTAGGTAAAGGACTAATTATACAATCATACCTGAAAAATTATATTCACACTAAAACAAAAACCTATTCCTGCATGTTTGTGTTCCTGTTTGGAGGTTAGTAGCAAACAACAGTTTGTATTGAACTTGCCATGTTCCTGAAGGAAATCTAAGGCATAATGATCTATTTGCCCACGTTCAGCACAACAAATTTACACAGAGAACTACCTTGACAAGTATTTCCCAGTTGGCCAGAAGTCAAATGAAGATCAAAGAGCCCAATGTCTCCTTGTTTATAGTAGAATAAAGGCCTAAAAGAGTGAGTTATGGATTTATCTTCCCTTACACACCCAAGGTGTGCTATGAAGTGTAAATCTCTAGAGCACTGCTTTATGAGATGATCACACACCATGGATTAGGAGAATGCCTGCAACACCAGACACTCCATGTTCTTCTGCCCTTGCTAATTACTGATGCCAGAACTATCTATATTTGGCTGCGTCAAAAGAAAGATTGATTTCTTCTTAATAGTCAAACACTATACTAGCATTGCATTCATTAGCATGCAGGAATGTTTCCTCTTCTTAGGATTAATTTTATTTAGCTTCAGCAATATTGCTGGATATGGCCCAAGATGCTACATGCAGAACACATTTACTTAAGTGTGTGAAACTGAATGATATTTTAGTAGAGACTTGTGAGATACTTTCCTGCAATATCCTGGTGTGGAAATGAGTGCATTTGTAAACCCTGAAAAAGGTTCCTATGGTAATCTATTTAACATATTACAGGCAAACATACAAGTCAAAGAGGTAAATATCACAGGTTTGAAACTCAGGGCCTCCATCCTCTTTATCTACTGAGACCCCCAGACACTTATACCGGAATAGTCGAATAAATTTACCGGTAAAACCCCTTTTACCTCTTAACATACCTGTACATCATGGAGCTGTTAAGGATGTATGAAGAGGGCTCACAGACTGAGCCCTTAACATACAGACATGGTGCAGCAAACACCCACCACTAACACCTGGATTGGTGCTAGCGCCGCTCATAATAATAATAATACCTTTATTTATATAGCGCACACAGATTATGCAGCGTTGCACAGAGTTTGCCAAATCAATCCAATGGGGCTCACAATCTAATCAACCTACCAGTATGTTTTGGAGTGTGGAAGGACCCGGAGGAAACCCACGCAAACACGGAGAGAACATACAAACTCTTTGCAGATGTTGACCTGTGTGGGACTTGAACTCAGGACCCCAGCACTGCAAGGCAGTAGTGCCATGCTGATCATGGGTGCTAACCCTTTGATTGCTGCCAGCAAAACCGCCAGTCCTAATCAGAACCCGGCGGCATTTTGGTGCCGCCATCTTGGTTTTGATGGTTGTTCCTTGTAAAGTTGAGTAGTGACGATCAGATGCCATGACAATCTGGAGTCTATATAAGACTCCAGGACCAGTCATTACTGAAGATATGTTACAGTGTGCCAGTGTTATATATCCACAGCAAATTCTCCATATACTGCAATACAAGGTTTTATTTTTTTTTAAATGTATTAAAATACATTAAAAACTGTATGTATATGGTATGCCTGTGATTGTACTGAGCAAAGAATAAGACGTATCATTTGGAGCACACAGCAAAAGCCATAATAACCAAGCCGCCAAAAAAATGGTTCAAATGCATTTTTTTACCAACCTTACCAGATTTGGAATTTGTTACAGAGAATATAAGCCCTCACACAGTTCTGTACACAGAAAAATACAAAAGTTATAGATTTTTGATGGTGGGGAGCGAATAATTAACCAAAAAGGCTGTGTCATTAAGATGTAAAATAAGGATGAGTGTCATAACCAAATACAACCCTTGTCATTATTTCTATAAAGATGCAGCTTTAGTAATCCGGGACAACTTAAGTGAATTTATCATACTGAATCAGCATTGCTTTATGTTCGTGATATGATCAAACATTTGTAAAGAGTAGATATGCTTTTGGTTGATAAACGTCACCTAAAGTTTGAATATTGTGCTCATTAGTAACTTGGGGCCCACACTACCTGGATGGTACCAGCAGCTCTATTTATCTTTGTGTACCAATGTCAAGTACAGAAGAGTAATAGCGCAGCGTGTAAATTTGCTGAGAAGGGAAGGAAAGCCACAAGCATAGATGTGTATCCTTTATGATATACAGCTGGGTGATTACCGGTATACATGTTGATAGATTAATGCCTGGTGCACATTCTCTTTTTCTGTTAGATGATTTGCAGGTTTTCTTGAAGTAATATAAATTGTTTGACTTTAGAGGTAGATATAACTTCATGGCCGAAGAAATTTTAATGTCCAGCAGCGGAAACAGAAAACATTTTTCAAATTTAACATTAGACGCTGTTGCTGGTAAAATATTATATTATAAAGTTATTATATTATAAAGTCATATGCAGCTTTCATCACCAGGCCACAGGCTCCGTATATTTTTTACATATGATAGATGTAGCTCATGTCTCCATGACATTATTAGAACTAAGATCAGACTATAGTCAAAACTTTGTGCAGCAAAGATCATTGATCCCATGATGCACCTATGGTGGGTCTCTAGACCAGAAATTATATTCCCTTTACTATTCTTTATCACTGCTATACACTTTAGATTGCTTAGTCTATTGATGATTATGGTTATGGTTGGTTGGTTTCAGACAATTATACTGCATTGCTGGCCATGTTTTGGCTTCAAGTATCATGAAAAACCAAATTTTATAGTTAACATATTATTTGAAGGGATCGGAATTTCTGATGTTTTCATATTTCTTTATTAATAGTTTATTACATTTTATAAAGTAAAACATACAAATTTCTACAAATATAATGTTAAAAAAAGAGCAAAACAAGTGACATATAATATTTCCAGTGGTGAAACGGAAGTTGGTGTGAGGAATGTCTAACTATGCTGGAGAAAAAGGATAGCCATATTGAGGGAGGGGAGGAGGGATTGTAACTTTCCCAGGGGTCAACAAAGCCTGAGAAAGTCCATACTTGCCAGGCTTGTGGCATGTAACTAGTTTAATACTGAACATTCATTCTACAAGTGACTGCTGAGCAAATCCCTGCCCTGATCAGTCATGTCTGAATGAACAGCATATGAGCTCTAAGTATGGTACCCAACTGAAGTTAGAGCTCCTATCTATCCTCTACTGATCTGTGGAGGTAAGCAAGTAAGCGATATAATGATTGTCTCCTTTTATTTTATATAGTTATTCATGCTAATTTGATCCGTGATCTTTGTAATGGACACCTTTGAGGTCAGTCTGTTAGATGGCAGAAGAGGTAATAAGCCAAATAATCACAAAAAAGCCAGCAATTCATGTGTTCCCAGTTTTAATGTTAACACAGAATGTGACAGCTGGAGAAGGAAGATGCTGTCAAGAAACAATAGGGCAACATATGTTGATGATGAGAAAAGTGAAAAAAAATCACCCTTAACAGAACACATTTAACATTTTGAAGGCTAGTTTCACTAACCTGACCTATTTTTTTTTAGATTGTTAGCATATACATTTGTAATGCAAATATATTCATAAGTGCTCATGAAAATGTATTTATTGGAATGGATTCTGTTTGTGTATACATAATTACCATATATGCACCATGAATTTCATCTCCAAGCTTGCTTGTTATTTTTATTGTATTATGTCCAATACAGACTAAATTTAAATAGCATCTACGTTTCAATTTCGTAGCAACTAAATATCTATACAATTTATACAGCCTAGTTAGGGTGTAAAAATAACCTTCACTGTAAAGCATATGAAATGTGCTGTGATAATGTGTGTATTATAAATAAGAAATACATCCACTGGCAACTTAGTATTATTTTACTTCTCTGTTTAATACATGAACCTTCTTGTATTTTTTTACAAAATTCATGCCAGTTACTTCTTACAGTTTCAGTCTAAATGCCCTGTTGAGGCATAAGAATATAACAGAATGAGGTACCCAACTTACGTAAGGTAGAGCTACCATATTAAAACATGGGTTTCCCTCTGGACATACAAGTTAATAAAGCATTATACTGAACGTGCATTGATTTCAGAAGAAAAGGCAGACTCAGGGCTCTTTCACACTGGCGCTTTTATTCACGTGATTTAGTGATTTTTCACAGAAGCCTTACTAAGCCATTGGGGCTCATTTACTAAGGGTTCCGAATCACGCGATTCCGTCGGGTATCCCGACGATTTCCGATTTGCACCGAATTCCACTGGGATTTTGGCGCACGCAATAGGATTTCCGTCGCCGGGTTGCATGCGACGGAAATAAGGGGGCGTGGCCGTCGAAAAAAAACCTGACGGATTCGGAAAAACCGCAGTATTTTTTTTTTTTAAAAGTGTTGCTTGACACGCACTTACCTGCACCAAGAAATAGAAGGTGAACTCCGGTGAACTCCAGCGGACCTTGGCGCAGCAGCGACACCTAGTGGATATCGGCGCACGGACCTTAGTGAATCCTGGCCGGACCCGAATCAGCGTCGTAGAACCCGCCGCTGGATCGCGACTGGACCGGGTAAGTCAATGTGCCCCATTGTCTATGGGTGTTTTCATATTTCATATTTTTCCACTGATCTATGGTCTGTGAAAAGAATGTTAAAACCTGTAATATGTTTTTCACGCATTTGGATCACGAAAGGCAACTGATGACAGGTTCCATTTTTTTCTAAAATGAGGCTGGGGAACAACAGACAGGAAAAAAAAACAGATGTGGACAAAAATGGCAGCAAAACGGAGACAAAATGTAAACAACATGTAACAGGTGCGCAATGGACACACCACTGTGAATCTGTCACATCAGTCAAGTAGAAACAGGTACTGCAAGTAGTTTATTAAATTAACATCTGCTGACAGGTTCCCTTTAATTTCTGAATGGCAATTTTTGAAGATGAACAGCAAGGCCATGGGATGGACTGTTTTCAGTTACTAGAAATATACAGTGGATTGATCTGGAATCAGACATTTTAGTTCTCTGAGAAGTGACCATGTACTCCCAATTACCTCAGAACAAAATCCCAAGAAACAATAGCACTGTAGAACGCTTTGTTTGAAGAATTGTGAAGATGAAGGCATATCTTAGTAAAATGCCATCACTTACTGTAATAATTAGTAAACTGTTTTAAGAATTATTCTGGTCTCAATAATGTGAAACATTGATGCAGTAGTAAGAACTGTATGAAGGGAAATGAAGATTTAAGGTACATGCATAAGGTATCTTATCTGGATGTATCCCTCTTTACATTCTAGTTTGCTTTGCTTGTACTATTACATTTCTTGCTTTCTTTGTAAGAGGTCCTAAATTGCATAATATAACAGCAATTTGATGTGTAACATTGCATGCAGATTAGATGTTGTTTTTAGCTAGCTTCACTGGTGTAAGTGTAATAATCCATTTGCTGCCACAGGGGCACACAAGAAAACACTGTATAATGAGTTTTTGTTCCCTTTGCCAATGAAAGGGTAGAAACGAAGGCATCGTAAAGCCAAATATCTTCCGGACATCGTATTATTTTTGTAAATAGCATTAAGTTGCTAGAATATTAATGTATATTTTTATGTTTTGAATTATTTCCAGGAAAGTAAGATATTTAAAACAGAATTTTTTTTTTTTCAATGTTACACTTTATATTTTTATTCATTTTTTTGTGGAAGATGAATATATAAATAGATAGATACTGTAATAGATAGGTAGTTCAACAATACATGAGAAGTTCTAGAAACTTTTCCTATATTAATGCAAAAATACAGATAAAGTTCTATATTTGCTAAATGGCAGCTCCTTTTAACAATTTCCTGCTTTATTTCCAATTGTGTTACCTTGGTTCAGTCCTCGGCTATGAAACCTGTTAGATTACCATTACAGAAACAATCCCTTCATTTCTCATTCAGCTGGAACCATTAAGAAATCAGCTGGGTAAACTTTATCTTTTTTTCAATGTTTCCCTTCCAGTGAAAATATTTCACTAGAATTTGTTTTACAGCTAATCAAAGGGGTTTCTCCTATTTACGGAATGACTCAGGGTCCCCTGTCAGTGTAAAGAAAAGTGAAGTGTGATGTGTGTGAAGATGGCGTGCTAAGACACCCAAATAATTTATTCCCTAATTGAGATTTCCACCTGCTGCTAGTCTAATTGAATATTATACTAATTTGTAGCATAGGAAGGATAAAGTGCGGGATGCCAGCAATGGAGTCTGGTTTGCAAATCACTGTTTTTAAGAACAAAGAGACAGCATCTTTGTGAGCGAAAATGAACTGCATTTAAGGAGGCAGGGAAATGTACGTTCCAAACCCTGTGCATGAGCTGGAACATGAATAATGCTAGCCAGATTGGAGGCATATCCAAGAATCGCTTAAAGATATTGCATCAAAAGATGAAATAACAATGCCTTCAGCTAGGTAGGGCACTGGAGAGAGCAATTCAGGAGCCCACAAGTGTCTGAGAGTAGAGGACGTGTCATGAAGGTGGATATATTCTACACTGGTATGAGGTGTCTCCAGAGACTAGAGCTTATGCATTTGTAGAGAATGAGATTTTGATGCTTTCATTTAAGGAAAGAAACAAAACTAATTAGCCAGGAGAGAATAAGGAATGCAAATGTTTCTGAATTAGATGAGAAGTAGATAGCTGAGGCGGCTAATCCATCACTTGTCTGTTCTGTACTGTTCAGATGCAAAGCTTCACACAATCTGCCCAATGCCATTGTACTTGTGCTGCAAATCTCTTTGTATCACAAGGTTAAAAATAACACAACTAAGTTTTTATAATCACCTAATGGCGATTTAATGTTCATAGAAACATTTTACATTGACGAGGCATGGAAAAAAAGTAAGTAATGCATCCTAGGCTCCTAGATTATAAAGTCTATATGTAGTTTATGTTCCATTTTTCAGCCCATCATGAAAATAAGAACTACAATGAAATACACTACAAAAAACTCAAAATACCCAAGAAGTTAGATTCTAGAAGATTAATTTTCCCCTCAGCTATCTTAGATTTCTGTTCATCATGTATATGACTTGATTTCAGTCTAGGAAGCAGGCTGTCTTATCACAGGAAACTTTATTAAATCTAAGGGCAAGTTGATTACCCCAGTTCTAGCTCTTGACAGCTGATTTTGCCAAAGGTACACAGTCAGGCTGCTATTTTCAGGGGAAATCTAGTGATATGTGGTCATCTGTGTAATACAAAGTTTGCTCACAATTTTGAGATGTAAGATGCTGCCTGTCAGTAGCACTCTGGTTCTTCTCACAGGGGAGATCTCATGTAGGAGACTACTAATACCATGTCCATTTGCATCATATGAAAAGAGGTCACACTGGAATGATGAGGTGCAACATTTTTCTGCACTTCTGAAAAGTTTACAAACCAGTAACCTCCTTTTAAAAAAAAGTAAAGAGGTTTTATGGAATATTGGGATAGGTTGGTGGGCAGCTGGTTCCCAGTAGTCCTACCAGTCAACTATTTGATGGGACCATGGCACATTGAGAATTGTAGCCCTGTAACGTAAATGAGCTACTATAAATTATTGTTCACTGTTGGTGTTTTTCTTTGCACACATATTGCTTACTTACAAGTCATATTGAAGATACAGGCAGTCCCCAGGTTATGTACCAGATATGTTCTATAGGTTTGTACTTAAGTTAAATGTGTATGTAAGTCAGAACTGATATATTTTGTAAGTGTAACTCCAAAGTATTTTTTTATCCCTGTGACAATATGATTTTTTGATCATTGAAGCCTGAGGCTAAATTTCATTTAATTACAAGCAACCAGAGAGCTTGAGGTCAAAGTAGTCACACAGGTCCATTTGTAACTAGAGTTCATCTGTAAGTCGGGTGTTCTTAAGTCGAGGACTGCCTGTATTTATCTCAGTTCAAATGAATCCATACATTTAACACCCTTCCACTATGGCCAGCTGTGTCATGTAATGCCTTGTCTAATCACTAGTCCACTGTGTTTTCTTCTGTATAGACAGGATTTCTCTTCTGTGCATCTTACTTAAACAATGTTAGTAAACATCAGCAGTGCCGTTAGAAGTATAGATCAAGACTGGGTTTATACACAAAAGAAGGAACAGTCTGGGGAAGATGATGTGATTATGGAGTGCAAGGCCATATTCTATAGTGCTACATTCTGGTATATTTTTGCTTGTGCACTTACATAGCTGCACTTAAGAAGATTCACTGGTTAAGACCACCAAGGTGAAGAATTGTAAACCAAGCACCCTTACACACAGGTATGTGCCTCACCTGGCAGGATTCACTTTTATTTTAGCTCTTTTAAAAAGAAAGGCTTTAAAAAATATGCAAATGAGCCTGGGGTCTGGATTCGGGTACCCAGCCTGGACCAAACTGATTTTTAAATCTGGTCCACTCATCACTATTTATGATAGATATGATATATATGAGGAGACTTACAGCTAAACTGAAAAATACTATTTTCTCTATAGAGTCATCATTTATTTTTGTACAAATATCCAATTAGATACATATCTCTGGTCACATCAAGTCTTCTGCTCTATCCTCTTGTTTCTTATGGCTCACTTTGTCAGCCAGTTCCCCTATTATTTATCACGTCACAGTTTCTGCCTAGCGGCGCTTACATGCTGATAAATGTTTATATTAAAACATGTGAAAATCAGCAACAGAGTTAAGATAAAATTTCACACTTAATTAGAAGCCCAGAAGAGTTGTTCATTTTTAATTTAGAAAGATTATGTGGAGTTTTAGGCTGATTCTCGTGGCTCTGCAGTAGAAATGAGCAGTGATCCTTTGTGATATGGTAATCTGCATTCCTTACAGCTTTTATGCATGGTTTTCAGTAACGCATTTACATCTAATTAGGGTGAGGGGATTGGGCCAAGTTGAAAGTGTAGCCATTAGATTTTGTGTAGATTTGTTTTCCTTGTCTACCAAGTCCAATTTAGTATTTGATCAACATCAAATACTGAAAGCTTATGGATAAATTCATTACAGAAATGTGTTTTTTTAGGCCGGTGTTGCTGCAACATTATAATATTTCCAAGTTTTAGCACAAAATGTTATCGGACCAGTGCAAAATATTTATGACTTAGCACACTCCTTCTTTCTATGACTGAGCCCACTTCTTCGTTTATGAATGAGCCTGCTCTTCATGTTTGAACACAATCCTTTTTCTTGTTAGTGAGCTGTCTCTTTTTATTCCTAATGACTGAGCCCACTCCTTCTTTCTATATCTGAGCACTCACCTTTTTTTTGGTAACTAAGCTTACATTTTATTTCTGTGACTGAATCCACTCTTTCTTTCTCTGACTATAGTCTATAGTTAACTATAAGTTCTCAATAATGTTGGGTGAATTTATCTAAAAGGTATCCCAACTACTGAAATATATATGTGATAGTTCACAGGATGTTCTTGCCTTTCTTTTGTCCAGCATTCCATAAGTACATAAAAGACGCCCACACAGTTACAGTCTCAGATGTCCCCCAAAACTAAACCCATACTTCCTCTGCACTGTGCTGGGCTTTTACACCCTCATACTGGAATGGGGAGGTGATACACTGCCAGTAACCTACAAAGGTCCTACCACACCATATGGAATACATAGTAAGGTCATGTTAAAGTTTTTAACTGAATGCTGTTGACCAATACACAGTTGCATTCTGTTCATTTTTTTGGAGATTGAATTGACTGTTTAAAACAAACACACTAGATTTACCTAGTGGTTACCAGCAGGTAACCACTAATAATTCTAACCTATCCAAGAAAAAGCCAGAGTTTCACAGATATATATTTTACAAAAATATCCAAATTTTTATTGAAAGCATTTTTTAAGATTACAATAGAAAAGACGTTTTACAGAAATGCCAAGTTATGCAGGGAGGACAACATAAACATCAGGGGGACGTTGGCTTTTTTTGGCTTTTTCTTGGATAGGTTAGATTTAATTGCCAGTAATAGATAAACAGTCCCTATATAGAGGACCACTGAGTCATTGGGGGTCATTTACTAAAGGCCCGATTCGCGTTTTCCCGACGTGTTACGCGAATATTTCCGATTTGCGCCGATTGTACCTGAATTGCCCCGGGATTGTGGCGCACGCGATCGGATTGTGGCGCATCGGCGCCGGCATGCGCGCGACGGAAATAGGGGGGCGTGGCCGAACGAAAACCCGACGTATTCGGAAAAACCGCCGCATTTAAAAACCGAAAAAGTGTCGCTTGGGGAGCGCTTACCTTCACTTGGTCCGAGGTGGTGAATTCCGGCGCGATGAGATGACTTTAAGCGCAGCAGCGCCACCTGGTGGACGGCGGAAGAACTACATTCATAAATCCCGACCGGACCCGAATGCAGAGCAGAGAACGCGCCGCTGGATCGCGACTGGACCGGGTAAGTAAATGTGCCCCATTATCTATTCTTTTCATAAAAAGGTGTTCAGATATTGTTAACCACTAATAATTACCCAAAGGAACAGATCCCACTTGCTCAAAATCAAAAGATCAGTAACTCAAATAGATTTTGTTGGTTGCTGTTGCTTGTTTCAATTGGCCAGACATTACTTTAACCACATCAACTTAAGTCTCCACAGAGAAGAGTAGTTTGAGAGACAGGGAGTCCAGGATTCATTTCAAGAACTATAAATGATGATTTAAGTATATATCCACTTAGCACAAGGCAAGAACTCATCAGATTATTTTATACTTGCAGGCTAAAGTGCCTTCCAGTTTAGCAGCACCTTCCTTATGATACTTATCATGGGATAAAAGCCTAATTCAACTCAGAGCATCTTTAAAGTGACAAAGATTGTTGTGAAAACATGAAAATATCTTTTCAGTATCACAAAATTTTGTCTAATTCAGCCAGTGTGTGAAATGAACAGTAACAAACGCTTCATAGCGCAATGCTTATTCTTGTCATTTGAGCGTGTGTCAAGTGAAAATTAATGTAATCAAGTGTCAACGGAGATAAATTGTTTTTAAGAGAAGTGTTATCAAGCATATATTTGAGGGGAAACAATGACATTCAGCCACAGGTGCACAGCACCAGGAATACAAATGATCTTCAAAGTAACAAAACAAGAAATTTGGCCTCATGTCTTCTATGCTCCTGAACAGAATCACTGCAGAATAACCATGATTGTGCAAGTCAAGTGCATTCTTCTATATCCAGTCCATGCCAGTGCTTTGTACTAGATGTGTCATACCATCTCTTCATATGAAAAGTGTGAGGTATAGGTCTAAGTTACAGCAAAGGAATATAAAGTAAAATAACATCTACTGGAATATGGAGCATCATACTAAAGTATGTGAACCCCTTACTGATCGTATAGCTTCATGGAATTAATGGTACTCTATAAATAAATAATAATAATACTTTATCCTCCTACATCAGTTGTTCTAACTGGTATAGTTTGACAAATTGAATTGCCGGTAGATATCTAGGCACACAACAGCGGTACAGCGCCGCTATCTCCTATGAAGAGGAGAGGGGTCACCCCACCTCCTCTGCCTTGCACTACGGCCAGGCGAGCACACGTTGGGCTACGGTTGTGTGAATGAGGCATAAGGTAAATATTTTTTTTTCCTAGTCATTACAATATACCTATAAGTAGTTATGCAAAGTTTGTGGATCTACTCTCTGTATCGCCATCACCTGTTTTCGTCTGTTTATGTTCTCGTCTAATATAACACTAGATAAAACTGTTTACCTGTGGTTACCTGCTTGACTTCTTATGAAATCAATCTTGGCATGTGTAGTCCAGATATATGCAACTCATATTTAATGTATTATATCCACCTGCGTAATGGAAGTAACTGCCCCTATGATTATAAAGTAGCCAATGATACACACTTTATTATAACTTATTTATAACTTTATTTTTTAAGCGGAAGTTGCAAAATGCTGTAACTAGAGGTTTATATACAATTGAAATAAAAACCCTAATAAAAGGTTCCTTTACAAGTATACATTGTACAGTTTATTTAATGACATGACCAGTTGGAAGACTTTCCTGAAAGTGGCATCGGAAATGTAATTTTACTCTTTGTGTGCTTCTACCAAACACTGATCCTCTCCTCCGGATTATCATTAAGGTTCAGACTGTTCCAAATTCAAAGTCTCTATTCCCTTCATCCTCTAAGACCACAATCTACAATCAAGAGAGCCATGAAAATCCACACATATATGAATTATAGACAGTGAAGTTTACAGCTTCATACACAAAAAACTCAGTTTGAATTGAAATACCTTCAATGTCATTTTCTTCTGGGCTACATTCCAGCTTTCTTATTTCCACAATTTTTTGTCCTTTAAATCAGTTGTCAAATGAGATCATTTTTGTAATTTAGTAGCAAAGCTTCAACCTCTCCAACAGAGAGATCAGAGACGACCTATTGTATAAATCAGAATGAAAAGAGGCCCAATAGCCGGCACAGTTTTTTTTTTTTATAGCATTGACAAGGTGTTTACATCTATCATACACTATATCTGGTAGAAGGTAATGAGTATTTTTCCCAGGTGTGTGATTCTATATAAAAAAATGTAATAATGGTTATTATTTGTCCTTCCCTCATATGCATTTTAAACCAGTATGTAAAGGAACCAGCAATAAATTTATTTTGCCTTGTTTATTGGTCTTTATAACAAAGCTCATTCCGAAGTTGAGACTTGCCATTCATTAAAAGTTGTGTGTGAACATATATTGATTCTGCAATACTAATTAGGTTTTGTTTAGGCATATTTAAGCAGCAATAAAACATATTGATATTTTGAGATATAAATCGTAGAGGAGATATTTTTTTTTTGTATTTCTACATCCATAGGACTTCATTGGACCTTCCTTATATGCGAATGCAGTAATCCACTCTGAATCGTTCTTTAGTGCTTTTTGAGAGAGGCTATCCATCACCTTCTTTCTGTAACGCCTTTCTGAAATGTCATGTGCTGTAGAGTGAAAGATAACAAGGTTGATATGCAGAACTAAATAATAATGCCAGCCAAAAGATGTAATTGATTTTTGGCCCCCGGGAGAGGTGCTGCTCACCCCCGCCGCTCTCCATAGAGAAACATGGCACAAGTGCCGTATTCCAGGGAAAGATCGGACATGTCCTATCTTTTCCCCATGTACAAAACAGTACGGTGCTGCATGTGTGCTGCATCATATGGCGCCATGCGCCCATTGCTGGCCTGTGAGGGGCGTATATACGACGTATATACATCCCACAACGGCCGTGTGAATGAGGCCTTAGCAAGGGTGCCAGTATCACAACCTATCATTAGCCAAAGGGGCTCCATAGGTTTAGTGCATGCAGTTCTGCCATGTGCTAGAGCAACAAGCCTTTCATAGAAGAATACAATACCCTTTTGCACGGCGCCAAAATGGAGCATACATAATTGACCTTCTAAAAAGAGTATATGCTTGAGGGTGATAATACTAAGCAGGCTGGTAAGGAAACCGTTAAAAGTTCTAAATGAGGTTTCTTGAATTCATTGCCCTTGGGCGAGAGTTTACTGTTTAGTTCACTAAGATACGGATGATAGATGTAAGCTTTATTTATAGAAAATATGTACAACCTGTATTTAATTATAAAAAAATAATCAGACCCTAGAGTCATTTCATTCATGAACTCAAATGTGATTAAGCCTAAGATGCAACCAACACCAACAAAAATATGGAAATATTTCTAAATGATGCATGTTCATATCATACCTTCATCCACCACTCCCTATTAAATAGATGGTAATAAAGATAATTAGAACAATAAAAATGATGGCAATCAAATGAATATCTAATAGAATGCAAATAAATATTCAATATACGAGAACAATGAACTGAAAGATGTATCTAGCCAGAATCACTTTACCAGTTGATAATACTGTCTCCATGGCTACAGACTACCTCTGTGTAGTCTGATTCTGCAGACATATTTCCATACAATTGGTAAATGACAAAGAATTAGAGGGAAACTGAAACAAGTGTGAAACACATAAGGGTAATGTTGCCCATTAAATTTTTTTATATGTTCAATGCTTTGGCTCACCTAAAATTACAAAATAATAAATCTTTATGTATATAGCATCCACTGGCGTAACTTGAAGCCGATGGGCCCCAGTGCAAAGTCTGTGCAAGGCCCCTGACTATAATGTATGGTATATATTAATAGTCTTCTCATATGGGAAAGTAACACTTTATTGGCCCCCTAAACCTCTAGGGCAGTGATGGCGAACCTATGGCACTAGTGCCAGAGGTGGCACTCGGAGCCCTGTCTGTGGGCACCCAGGCCATCACCCCAGCATGAAGTTCACCAGACAGGACTCAAAGAATCTTCCTGCAGAACCTTCCTATAATGATAGGCGAATTTGCCCTCCTCCTTTCAATTGCGTTGGTGTCTTTAGAAGGCTGAACAACTGAAAGTTGTCAAAGAACAAGGAGAAATTACTGCTTAAATTGCTGCGCTGGCATTTTGCAATAAATAAGTGGCTTTTGGTTGAAGTTTGGGCACTCAGGCTCTAAAAGGTTCGCCATCACTGCTCTAGGGTCCGGTTACGACCGCACCCTCTGCACCCCCTCAAGTTACGCCCCTAATAGCACCATCACATTCTGTGGGACTTTACTTCTCTATTTCTAATTACAACCCGGGCACATTCTGCCATGTCAAGCAGGGAAGTGTAAAGCAGGGTTGAAGTAATAGCTAAATAAGCAATTAATCATTGAGATACCTTAAATCACATCAAAAGTCAAGTGAATATAAACAGAGAAGAGTCATATTTTGTCTATTTTTTAATCACCTCAAAAGTCAAGTGAATAAGCAAAGAATAGTCATATTTTGCAATATTTTGAGATAAGTCAAGTTTTGAGGCTGCATTGAAAGTGTCACTTCAGA
Organism: Engystomops pustulosus; assembly: GCF_040894005.1. Taxonomy (NCBI): domain Eukaryota; kingdom Metazoa; phylum Chordata; class Amphibia; order Anura; family Leptodactylidae; genus Engystomops; species Engystomops pustulosus. The sequence goes on along the minus strand of NC_092412.1, from coordinate 107,622,696 downwards.
CACCCCGATATTTGGGTTGTGTAGTACAAGGAAACATGCAGGGTGTCATTATTAAAGATAAGTATCTTATCTTTTAGATAAGACACCAAACCTATGCAAAGCAACCAAACATACTGACAGCGTAAGAAATAAGCTGGAACCAGGACCAGTTTTAGACAAGCTTCCTTTAGCCCTGCATTATAATAACACTATGTAGTTTACAAACAGTAGTATGGTAAGGAAATTAAATGAAAGATGATATATATCCATAGATAGGCTCTGCAGCCTCTAAACTTGACCCATCTCAGAGGTACAATATGACTATTCTCTACTCGTTTTCACATGACTCTAGTGGACTTTCTTTTTATAGATAAACAGATGAGATTTCACATAAGAGAGGGATCAGTGCAATCCAATGTTTTGCTACATGGGACCTTTGAACAAATGGACCTTTTACACAAACCACAAACATGCTTCAAAGCCAGGAATCGGCCTCATTGATGTGCATGTTACCTTAGCCCTGCAACAAATGCTCCCACTATTCATTGCAATATGCCCTGTGTGCAGCTGAAAAATCCTCACTGCTGAGATATCATTCATTTTCGTTCTGTGCAACAGTTTGGAATATGCTAATCTGCCTTATTTCAGATCCTGTCAGTCAGCCTTTTATCTGCTCATAGACATATCTCACTGACTTTTATCCGTTTGATAACTGATAAAGCCACTTTGAGGCAGAATCGCATTTCCTAATAAAATCATTCTCATTATGTTTTCGCCACTGCTTCTCTTTCTTCAAGTTTGTTAAATGCATAAATCAAAACTTCTATGCGTCACCAGGGTCGGACTGGTCCACCGTTGCGCCCCCACACATCTTTTGGACCCGCCCCTTGCCGGCCATTGACTCTGCCCCACGACCCGCTGACTTTTCCCTTGTACGCCAACTCTCCGAACACTTAAAGACTGTTTATTTTTTAGATAGAAGAAGCAAATTAGAATAATTAGTTTGAGAAATGGCTATACAACTTTTAGTAAAGCTTTACAATTCAGGCATAGCTTATAGAAAAAGCATTGGAAAGTGTGGTAAGTATTTCTGTATGCATATCTACAGCTACAAAAATGTAGCTATATGCTGACACTGATCGCAGGCATTAACATTTTAAACATTTGGGAGAGCCGTGGCCGGCACTTAAAATCATGCCAACGCCATCATTTTGGAGAGGATCAGCTCAAGCCAATTACGTACATCATGGTGTTACTGGGGGTGGGGTTTGAGCCTGGAATTGTCTTGGGAGCTGGTAGACTCCCTGTAAATGACAAGGGGTTTAGAATCCTTTCCCCTAAATGCCATGCACATGTACAGACTGCATGAACAGACTACTAGTGGGTGTAGGGGGGCCCACATGCTGCAGAATGCCACCAGTAGTCTGTTCATATAGTAGAAGGGAGAGCATGGAGAATCTGAATTGGCTGTTACTGACAGGACAAGTAATTTTAAAATGTTCCTACGATCCTTGTAATAACATTATATCAGTGAATTGCTAATGAAGCCATTCTCTGATACTTTCATCAAAGGGGAATGATGAGATTACAGCAAGGATAACACCCATTGCGCATTCTGATATAATCTCTTCTACAGTTTTTGATGGACCTGTGTTTCAGTACATTTAGTTTGTGCTCAATGTAGTATAAAGTGCTGTAAATAAAGAAATGACAGAAGCTCAGATAATATGTTAATTTGGTTATATAAGTTTAATTCCCAAATAGTGACATGCCCAAGTTTCAAAAGGAGGAATGTCAAAATGTAGAGAGGCAAAGTGGTAGTGATAAGGTGTAACACTGGAAAGAACAGGAAGGGCTAGACTACGGCATGAGAAATGTGCTATTTAAACCATTCAGGTTTTTATTTTCAGCACATTTTAACAGTAACGATTATGCCAGCATGATCTGTTACAATGCTTTGATGTTTAAATAGCTGTTTCTTCTTCTTTAGACTGATAGGTTTGTCTCATATTTTTATTTCCCTCCAGCAAGAGCATGGTGCCATATGTGACTACACTACTAAGTGTTTTACTGATATACCTCCATGCACAATGTAGTGTTTCCAGAACTTTGTTATGTAAGGGTTTACCTAAAAGTAAGCGGCATATAAGGCATAGACAGGAGAGGAAAAGCATATGGAACAATTAGTAGCCTGTCTATTGGCTACTGTCGCCATCATTTAGGAAGGTTGTATCCTAGCCTTAAAATCCATAACACAAAGAGAGAGAAATGAATATATATACATACACACACACATATACACTCACCGGCCACTTTATTAGGTACACCATGCTAGTAACGGGTTGGACCCCCTTTTGCTTTCAGAACTGCCTCAATTCTTTGTGGCATAGATTCAACAAGGTGCTGGAAGCATTCCTCAGAGATTTTGGTCCATATTGACATGATGGCATCACACAGTTGCCGCGGATTTGTCGGCTGCACATCCATGATGCGAATCTTCTGTTCCACCACATCCCAAAGATGCTCTATTGGATTGAGATCTGGTGACTGTGGAGGCCATTTGAGTACAGTGAACTCATTGTCATGTTCAAGAAACCAGTCTGAGATGATTCCAGTTTTATGACATGGCGCATTATCCTGCTGAAAGTAGCCATCAGATGTTTGGTACATTGTGGTCATAAAGGGATGGACATGCTCAGCAACAATACAAGGTAGGCTGTGGCGTTGCAACGATGCTCAATTGGTACCAAGGGGCCCAAAGAGTGCCAAGAAAATATTCCCCACACCATGACACCACCACCACCAGCCTAAACCGTTGATACAAGGCAGGATGGATCCATGCTTTCATGTTGTTGACGCCAAATTCTGACCCTACCTTTCGAATGTCGCAGCAGAAATCGAGACTCATCAGACCAGGCAATGTTTTTCCAATCTTCTACTGTCCAATTTCGATGAGCTTGTGCAAATTGTAGCCTCAGTTTCCTGTTCTTAGCTGAAAGGAGTGGCACCCGGTGTGGTCTTCTGCTGCTGTAGCCCATCTGCCTCAAAGTTCGACGTACTGTGCGTTCAGAGATGCTCTTATGCCTACCTTGGTTGTAACGGGTGGCGATTTGAGTCACTGTTGCCTTTCTATCAGCTCGAACCAGTCTGCCCATTCTCCTCTGACCTCTGGCATCAACAAGGCATTTCCGCACACAGAACTGCCGCTCACTGGAGGTTTTTTCTTTTTCGGATCATTCTCTGTAAACCCTAGAGATGGTTGTGCATGAAAATCCCAGTAGATCAGCAGTTTCTGAAATACTCAGCCCAGCCCTTCTGGCACCAACAACCATGCCACGTTCAAAGGCACCTTTCTTCCCCATACTGATGCTCGGTTTGAACTGCAGGAAATTGTCTTGACCATGTCTACATGCCTAAATGCACTGAGTTGCCGCCATGTGATTGGCTGATTAGAAATTAAGTGTTAACGAGCAGTTGGACAGGTGTACCTAATAAAGTGGCCAATGAGTGTATAAGTCATTGAAATATCACTCTGTATAAAAGTGTAATGTTTTATTAACTGTCTTGCTATTTTTTAATTGCATGGTATTGTTCTACATAAACCAAATCTTCACATAGAAGGTTGCAGAATTTTTATCCGAGCTCTTAGTCTGTCAGTGGATACAATGGCCCAGATATGCATTCTGTCTGTGTGCAGTTTGCTTCACTCATGTGCATGTGGCCCACATTATGTGCACACAGTTGCACCTTTTTTTTTTTGGGGTGTGGTCAAATGTACCACTAGCACTGCGTTTACAAATGCACACACACCCCAAACAAAATGCAACAGTGACACAAAAGTGAAGAAAACACTTAATAAATACATGTGCAAGCTCCAAAGACACTTTTTGTGTGTGGCACACGCAATAATATACAGTATCTGGGCCTCAATGAGTTCTCAATGTAGAGCGGGGAGAAAGTTGATTCTAGACATTTCAAGTAGTGCTATATTTACCTTCTGAACTAGAGGATTGGACATATAAGTCTAGGGAGAGTTGTGAGTTCCACCATTGTGCAGCTAGTCTAAGCAGATACTAGCCAGGTTAGCAGGCTCAGCAAGGGTTCAATTACTCTGCAAGGAAATTAGAAAATAATATATTTAGAAACATTTCTCTGATTTCTGAAGCTCCATGGCTTATGTACAGTACTATTCGTAAAGGCTAATGACATTTTAAAACACATATCGTACTGGGATTCCATTTTGGGACTGAGTTGTCTCCTGTGAGATAGGATGTTGAGCTGTCTGCTGTGACATTGCATGGTTAGATAATGTGGCTGAGGACAAGAGCTTGTAGCTGAGAATTGTGCAAGAGGAAAGAGAGGGGGAGCTTTATTGTGTATAGTCATACATGCAAACTGTATAGCAGAAAGGATAGGGAAAAGTTGGCAAATTCGACTGCACATTAGTTATTATTTTAGGTTGTTGGGAACTTGTATGTCCAAAATATACAATACACTTTGTGTACACCATTTACTTTTTATGTTTAAGCAAAGCAATTCATTTTGAAAGAAGGGTCAGTGGCACTAGGAATGCTTTGTCTCTGGTTGAGAGGCAGGTTTACACAGCTGAAATGTTTCCTAATGCTTTGTCTACAGTGGGAAACTAGGCCAACCAAGATATGCCCCCTCTATCTACATTCCATCCTTCCATCTAGCCTAAGAAGGAGAGGACTCGAAGGTGACAGATCTTTGTTTTCTCTGGTAGAAATGAACAAGAATGGATGTTTCAGGAGCTCGCAGACTGACAAATTAGGTTTTTTTTTTCTTTTTTTGGATTCTTTTTTATTGTCCTAAATAAAAGGTGGGTTTAGTATCAGATTGAGTTAGATATGGCAGAAACTTTAGCAGATTCTCAGCACCACTTCTATATTGAACAACTGCAAATATTTACAGTTAATTATGTGTATGGGGTCCTCAAAGCTGTGCGACTGTGATCATGAAGCTCATGTGAATTTGTTTCTACACCTGGACAAACATCTGACAGAACTAGGGGCACTGATCAGACATAGCTGCAGCTATCTGTGTCATTTCTTGTACAAACCTTTTTTAAAGGGAACCTGTCACCAGGTTTTACCCCACTAAACTACAAGTTCCCTTAGATAGGGCATGAAATGTCCTTTCTAGAATTCCCTCTTCCTTGTGAAATCTCATCGGTGTACCTGTCAAAAATCAAGGTGAGTCAAGTGGTTGCAGGGGGAGTGTCACTTTAGAAGCCACAGATATAGGCGACTAAATACATAAATGGAAATGCAAGCTGAAGCTAAAGATCCAGTTCCCGCCTATTATTTTACTGGCTGCTTTTCCAGTTCTGTAGCTCGGAGAACCATTATATTAATGGGATCTGAAAAATGAGATGCTTATGTTTATTATAACACAAAAGGAAGTTTCTAGGTGCTATAGAACAGAAGACAGGGGTTTCTTTATAGGCACCTGCAAATAATAAAGTTGACTATCTCATGTGAAAATTGATTAAGTCATATTTGCCTGTTTTTGGGGGTTAAATGTAAACTTGTAGCTACAAGCTGTGGGCACCAAAGGCAATAGATTAGGCCATATAGAAGGTTTATCATTAAGCAGGCATTTTACTGCAGGTTTTTGTCGAGAATTTAGAGCTTTTTTGGAGGATTTTGTATGTCTATCATGGTGGTTCAGTGGTTAGCACTGGGGTTCTGGGTTCAAGTCCCATCCAGGTCAACATCTGCAAAGAGTTTGTATGTTCTCTCCATGTTTGCGCTGGAGTCCCCATGTTTCCTCCCACAATCCAAAACATACTGTTAGGTTGATTAGATTGTAAGCCCCATTGGAAACGGACTGATTCGACAAACTCTGTGCAGCGCTGCATAATCTGTCTGCGCTATATAAATAAAGAAATTATTATCATCATGGTGGTTTAGATAAATGAGCGTGGAGTCGATTTGCTACTTTTGCCTAAAAAGTCACAATAAAGTTTCAACCAGATGCCATCAAGCCTCAATTGAGTGGTATTTTATGTTCATGATAGACATTCTTTCTCAAATACTGAAGTCTACTGACCCCCTTCCAGTGATTGGGCTGAATTCTGTGCTATTAGTAGACATGGCTATTTTTGGAGATCCTTAATGGAGAATGGTCAAGTGGACTGGCCTGCAATGACTGGCCTCTTTGCTCTCATTGTTGTATATTCTATTATATTCCAGAACAGGTTTTAAAATATTTCTGTGATGGAGTTTGTCTTGCTTTGTAGAGACTGTAGTCGATTTATACCTAAATTTACAACTTTATGAAAGGCAAAACTACATAATTGTTGCAAAGCCGCAGATGCAACAACTTGTCTCAGACGGCCCGATGACCTGAGACGGAGAGAAGGGAGATGCGGTTTATTACCGCTTCTCCCGCCTCCACTCCCTACTGCATCACGCTAAAGTAGTGTGATGCATAGAGGAGCAGAGCCGCCGCCCACTTTATAGACTCTGTGGTCACGTGACCACTGGGGTTAAAGGGGTTAATCAGAGCTGCTCAGACCCAGTACAGTTCTGATAAACATCCCCAGTCAGAGAGTGTGGTTTCCGCCTGTAAAAGAGGCTCTTATAGATGCCCCAGTAAAGGGGAAAACTTGTTAAAAAAAATGGTATTTTTTTGCCAATTAAAACACATCCATTAAAAAAGACACAGAACATACACAGAAAAAAACCCACCAATGGTCAAATAACTAAATATACATGATAAATAGATCACAGTAACCTGTATAGAGGTAGAGAAGGTCTAGTCCTCAGAGCAAGTCAAGGTATTTACTTACAAACAAGTAATGCACATTACCCAGAGGAATAACAGAGGACAAGGGACACATACACAGGTATATAAAGATGAAGGGTGGACACCACCCAAAATGTGTTTCATCACGTCAGGGGTGGCAATGAAGGCAAAACATGTGTCGGTTGGTGTCTACCTTTGGTCTGTATATACCTGTGTATGTGCCCCTTGTTTGTAAGCAAATACCTTGACTTGTTCTGAGGACTAGACCTTCTCTACCTCTATACAGGTTACTGTGATCTATTTATCATGTATTTTTAGTTATTTGACCATTGGTGGGCTTTTTCTGTGTATGTTCTGTGTCTTTTTATATGGATGTGTTTTGATTAATCTAATAAAGTGTTATTTTATGCATTCTACATTATGATTTTTGTTTCCTCTCTTTTGTAGTGTTATTTGATTTTGGAAACAATCTGTTTGATCTGATGGGGGTACATTGTGTCCATGCCCCCTATTACTTGTATCGGTGTTCACTACAAAAAACATTGCCATAGTCGTCCCGTTTACCGGAGACTAAACATATTATATATCAAAACGACTGAAACAAAATAGGGTTGAAAAAATATGCACTATAAATTACAAAAAAAGCCTTTTCTACACTTTTAACCCCAAATAAAACTAAAAATGAAAAAAATGTTTATTACATTTTAATTAGCTCTATGTGTCCTGCAAAAAGCTCCACAAAAAATTTAAGGTAGCACGCAAAAAAAAGAAGATATAGCCCTTAAACCACTGCGTACAAAAATTTGCTAAAAAATGGCCCAATCAATAGAGCCTTTTCAGTCCGCATCACTAAGGGGTTAAAAGAAATACAGTAGATGATACAAAATAGTAGGCAAATTTCATAACCATCATCATGATCCTCTTTTGGCCTCAACTAAATTTCAAAAATCAAATCCGTGGTTTACTTTTAACCCCTTAGTGACCACCCATATGGAGTTCTGCGTTAGTCACTAAGGGGCCTTAGGCTAGGCCGATGTGTTTCTTCGTTGGCCTAACCTAAGGTCTGCACAGGTCTCCCGGGGCCCTTATGACGATGCTCTAACATTCTGTTAACCAGTTAGATCCCGTAGTCAATGTTGTGACCCACTGTCACAGTCTGTCATTGGCATGTGCCTGCTTGGTCCAGCCTATGCAGGTGCATAGGCTGACACTACTAATGCACTGCAATACGTGATTATTGCAGTGCATTAGTATGAACTAGTGATCACATGATCACAGGTTCATATGATAATATTATAACAAGAAAAAAGTTAAAAAAAAACACAAAAAATAAAAAAATTCATAAAATAAAATTCATTTAAGTGTCCCAAAAGCCCCTAACACATATAAAACAATAAATAATAATTTAAAAAAGTGGAAAAAAGTAAAAAAAAAAAACACAACATATTAAGTATCACCGTATCAAAATTCCCAATCTATAAAAATATACAAACGGATATTCCGGCGGTAAACCCCGTAATGGAAATGTGTGCTCAAATGTCCGAATCGCCACTTTTTTGCTCTTTCGCAACACATAAAAAATGTAATAAAAACTGATCTAAAGATTGCACAGTCCCCAAAATGGTAGCAATGAAAACGCCAACTCGTCCCGGAAAAAAAAATCACAACTAAGCCAACTCTGTTTTCTAAGTATGAAAAAGTTATTGGAGTCAAAAGGTTTTAATTCTAGGTAAAATCTATTAAAAACTAATAAAACCTACATAAATTTAGTATCCCTGTGATCGTACCGAACCAAACAATATATTAGAGATGCCATTTAGAATGTACAGTGAAAGACGTAAAAGCAGAGCTCACAGAAAAATGGCGCAAATGTGTGTTCTTGTCAATGTTTCCGCATTTTGAATTATATTACGAGTACACAGCATGGAATATAAGAAACCATCACTAGGAAGTACAATTTGCTAAGCAGAAAACAAGCCCTTTTCACAGGATAACTCGCCGAACAGTGGGGGTCTTAGTAGAGTATCCCCCGCGGATCATGAGAACATGGGAATGGTAGGTCTGATGTGTGTAGTTCCATTAACTGGCCTCATATGGAACTCAGTTATCTCCATCAGCACCATAGATATGAACAGAGCAGCGAGGTGCATGTTTTACCTCAGATTTTTTGTAATGTGTGGGGGGCAGGATATTAGGTAATTTACCAGTATATATGTATTTAACCCCTTCCCGACATTTGACGTAATAGTACTGCATGGCGGGAGGTGCGTTCCCGCAAAATGCAGTATTATTACGTCAAGCTTCTGGTGCCGGCTACAGCGAACACCCCCCCCAAAAAAATGCTAAAAATCCAAAACAAGAATTGATGATTTTATTTTCCTCCACACGAAAAAAGTTAATAAAATTGCTTCGATAAGCTAAACACCCTCTAAAATAAAGTTTTTTTTACAGTGCATCGCATCTCGCAAAAAATAAGCCCTTATTTGTCTAAATTGCTTAAAAAATAAAGATTGTATAGCCTATTCCCAACGAGCGTTGTAATAGAACGGTGCGGCGGGTAGTGACTTGCCAACACGGTTCAAACACAGTGATCGGGGCAAGATGGCAGCTGATCCTAACAGCCATCCATCCTGCCCCATGGACCAGAAGGGTCAGACAATTCAGACGAGCCAATAGCAGCGAATTTACTTATGACGTCAGTAATACCGGTCACTATGTCTGTAGACACGGTGATCGGGGCAGAGTGGCGGCTATTCCTGACAGCCACCAATTGTGCCTTGTGGTTCAGAGGGGTTTTGTTGCCCCCCTCTGTCCATGTTTGCCGCTATTGGCTGGTCGATTTGGTCCAGCTAAAAGCAGCAATATTCGTCACAATGGGCATCGCTAGGGTGAATAAAAGCAACACTTGGCGATAATTTCCCTACTAAAACGAAGATATGGTACAAAAGCGCTGGCCGTGTACATTGTACAGATTACGCTGTACAACTCTTACGAGCTGTTCCAATGTGCAGGTCCTGCCGTATCATTTCTCCGTTTTCAAGAGGAAGATATTAGGAAACTAATATTGGGACAAGAAGGACGGGCCCCTGTACCTCTGGTTTAGATGTTTCTGTATTTTGTCAGGGCAGCATTTTCCCGGTAAATTCTGCTGCTTCTAAAGGTAGGACTCAATAAAGAGTCTGTTCCAAAAGAGGAGTTAGGATGGACACTATATACTAAGGATGGACACTATATACTACTAAGAGACCTGCGACAACTCCAAGTGTGACAAAAGTTTAGATGGTCCCCTGGTCTATTCTACCTCCTTATACGCAACACATTCACAATTCACGCCCAACCTGTTGTGAATTCAGGAAAATGAATAATTTAACAACTGGTAGGTCCCGTTGCTCCCTATACCCCTCCATTATTTCATAACGGGCGCCACATAACGGGCACTGAACGTTCCAGAAATAATTGCAATTTCCATCTTGGACTCCATCGCACATCGTATTTGGAAACCACCTGTATGTTCAAATGCTCATTTCACCACGTGTATTACATTACACCACATATTACACCTTGCTAAATTCCCCAAGGGGTGTACATTCAACAATTAGGGTAACTTTTCGGGTTTTCCTCCGCTTTGGTACCACTACGGCTCTCCAAATGTATCCTGACACATGTGAAGGATTTCTTGCAAATTTGGCCTCTAAAAGACAAACACCCCTCTTTTCCTCTACTGTGCGCCCATAAAGCATTTTATATGCACATGTGGGGTACTTCTACACTCGGTAGAAATAGTTTTACACCTTTTTCGGGGTTATTTCATATATTATCCCTTGTGGCTTACAAAAATTAGGAGTAAAGTGACATTTATAGGAAAATTTTCACCTTTTTAATGTTTAGGGCCTAATTGGATCATTCACCTGTAGGGTCAAATACATATATTACACATTGCAAAATTCTCTAAGGGGTGTGCATTCAAAAATTAGGGTCACTTTTCGGATTCTTATCTGTTTTATACCACTAGGGTTCTCCAAATGCATGTCAAACATTTCTGTCAAATTTGGCTTCTAAAAGGCAAACATTCCCCTTTCCTGTTACTGTGCGCCCATACAACATTTTATATACACATGTGAGGTACTTCTACACTCGAGAGAAATAGGTTTACACATTTTGGGGGGTTATTACATTTTTTTTATCCCTTGTGGCTATAAAAAATTAGGGGTACAATGACCTTTATAAGAAAATGTTCACCTTTGTCCTATTTAAGCCCTATTTAAATCAAACACCTATATCAGTGATGGCGAACCTTTTAGAGACAGAGTGCCCAAACTACAACCAAAATCCACTTATTTACCTGATGTGCCAATGTGCCATTTTAAACTAGTAACTTATTGCTACCTGTTCTTCCGCCTGAGGCCACCAATACAGTTGAAAGAAGGTGGGCAAATTCAAACTATCATTGTAGCTTCTCTCCAGGGTCTCTCTGGTGGGTCCAGCAAGAATGGTGGGTCCAGCAAGAGGACCTCCAAAGATAATGCAGTTCTGTCAACACCTTCTCACTTTTCAAGCAGTTCCAAACAGTCAATGAAGTGTCGCTGTAAAATAGTGCTGTGCGCAGCATTTCATAAGTTGCCTGGGACTTCAGGAAGATTTAATGGATTTGTTCCTGTTTGGTGAACTCTGTCCTCGGCTGATGGCCTGAGTGCCCACAGAAAGGGCTCTGAGTGCCACCTCTGGCACCAGTGCCATAGGTTCGCCATCACTGACCTATATGGACAAATACTCATATTACACCTTACTAAATTCTCTAAGGGGTGTGGTTTCCAAAATGGTGACACTTGTTGGGGTTCCCCTCTGTCTTGGTACCACTACGGCTCTCTAAATGCATCCTGACACATGTAAAGGATGTTTGTCAAATTTGGCTTCTAAAAGGCCAACGCCCCTCTTTCCCTTCTGAGCTTCACTGCGTACCCATACAACATTTTATTTGCATGTGTGGGGCAATTTTATACTCGGGAGAAATGCTAGTACACGTTTTTTGGGGTTGTTTCATCTTTAATGCCTTATGGGATACAAAAATTAGCCGTAAAAGTTACTTTTTTGGGAAAATGTTCATCTTTTTCCTTTTAGGGACCTAATTGAAGCAAACACCTGTGGGGGAAAATACACATATTACACCTTGCTAAATTCTCCAAAGGGTGCACTTTCCAAAATGGTGACATTTGTTGGGGTTCCCCTCTGTTTTGGTACCACTAGGGCTCTCCAAATGCATCCTGACACATGTAATGGATGATTGTCAAATCTGGCTTCTAAAAGGCCAAAGCCCCTCCTTCCCTTCTGAGCCCTACTGTGTACCCATACAACACTTTATATGCAAAAGTGGTGCAGTTCTGTGCTTAGGAGAAATAGTTTTACACATTTATGGGGGTTGTTTCATCTTTTATCCCTTGTGGCTTACAAAAATTTGGGGTAAAAGTGACTTTTTTGAGAACATTTTCACCTTTTTTCCCTTTTGGGGCCTAATTGAATCAAACACCTGTTTGGGCAAATACACAAATTACACCTTGCTAAACTCTCCAAGGGGTGTACTTTCCAGAATGGTGTCTCTTGTTGGGGCTTTCCTCTGTTTTGGTACCACTATGGCTCTCCAAATGCATCCTGACACATGAAAACTTTTTCAGCCATATTTGCCCTGCAAAAACGAAACAACGCTCTTTCCATTCCAAGTGCCCCCCTGTGCCGTACAGCAGGGTACAGTGACAAAATGGGCATTGGCATGCTCAGGAGGAATTGCCCTAAACATGGTAAAATGCATTTTCCTTTTTAACCCATTGTGAAGGTGCAAATTTTAGTGTTCAATGAATCTATTGTAAGATAAAATTACATTTCTGTAATTTCACTTTCATTTATCTTTCACCCTCATGAAACGCTCAAAGGGTTAACAAAATTCCCAAAGGTTGTTATGAATATTTTGAGGGGTGTAGTTTCTAAAATGGTTCATTTGTGGGGGTTTTCTATCATGTAGGCCTTATAAAGTCACTTCTAACTAAACTGACCCTCCAAAAGTAGGTTTTGATGATTTTCGTGAAAATCTGAAAAATTGCACCTAAAGTTATAAGCCTCCTAGCATCCTAAAAAAAGGAAAAGATGTTTGAAAAATGTTGCCAAGTTAAAGCAGACATATGGAAAATGTTAGTTATCAAGTTATTTTAGTGATATGACTAACTTTCCAAAAAGTAGAAAATTTTGAATTTTGAAAACATTGTTTTTTTCAAAATTTTTGGCAAATTTCCATTTATTTAATAAATAAATACTAAACATATTGATTAAATTTCTCGACCAACATGAAGTACAATGTGTCACGAAAAAACAATCTCAAAATCAACTGGATATGTTAAAGCGTTCCAAAGTTATAACCACTTAAATAGACACATGTCAGATTTTAAAAAATGGGCCGTGTCAGAAAGGTGAAAAGTGGCTTCAGCGTTAAGGGGTTAATGTTCTGCATCGCTTTCCTGATATGTCCTGTCTTTTACCTCATTAGCCAGACACTCCTGTCCATAAAATGGCCACCGATGGAGAGTCATGTGATCTGTCCATGAGAAATTACCCCGCGCAGACCTTATGATAGTATTCATGTATATAAGATCAGGGTCATGGCAGGGGGAGTGGTCATGGACACCTCGGCACCTACCTGGTGTGTGCCCTGCTATGGGCTAGTAGAGCAGTGCGGTCAGCATGGTGTGTGCCGTGGCATGGGCTGGCAGAGCAGTGTGGGCAGCCTGGTTTGTGCCCGGGCAAGGGCTAGCAGAGCACTGTGGGTAGCCTCGGGGAATAATCTGGCAGAGCAGTGTGGGCAGCCTAGTGTGTACCCTGACATTGGCTAGCAGAGCAGTGTGGGCAGCCTTGTTTTGTAGCCAAGCATAGGCTGGCAGAGCAGTGTGGGCAGCCTGCTTTGTGCCCTGGCAAGGGCTAGCAGAGCACTGTTGGTAGCCTCGGGGCATAGGCTGGCAGAGCAGTGTGGGCAGCCTGTGTGTGCCCTGACACTGGCTAGAAGAGCAGTGTGGGCAGTCTTGTTTTGTAGCTGGGCATGGGCTGGCAGAGCAGTGTGGGAAGCCTATTGTGTGCCCTGGCATGGGCTTGCAGAGAAGTGTGGGCAGCCTGGTTTGTGCCCAGGCAAGGGCTAGCAGAGCACTGTGGGTAGCCTCGGGGCATAGGCTGGCAGATCAGTGTGGGCAGCCTTGTTTTGTAGCCGGCATGGGCTGGCAGAACAGTGTGGGAAGCTTGGTGTGTGCCCTGGAATGGGCTGGCAGAGAAGTGTGGGCAGCCTGGTGTGTGCCCTGACATTGGCAAGCAGTGTGGGCAGCCTTGTTTTATAGCCGGGCATGGGCTGGCAGAGCAGTGTGGGCAGCCTGGTGTGTGTCCGGGCATTGGCTATTAGAGCAGTGTGGGAAGCCTGGTGTGTGCCCGGGCATGGGCTGGCAGAGAAGTGTGGGCAGCCTGGTGTGTGCCCTGACATTGGCAGGGCAGTGTGGGCAGCCTTGTTTTGTAGCCTGGCATGGGTTGGCAGAGCAGTGTGGGAAGCCTGGTGTGTGTCCTGGCATGGGCTGGCAGAGAAGTGTGGGCAGCCTGCTGTGTGCCCTGACATTGGCTAGCAGTGTGGGCAGCCTTGTTTTGTAGCCGGGCATGGGCTGGCAGAGCAGTGTGGGTAGCCTGGTGTGTGCCCGGGCATGGTCTAGCAGAGCAGTGTCGGCAGCCTGGTGTGTGCCGGGGCATAGGCTGGCAGAGCAGTGTTGGAAGCCTGCTGTGTGCCCTGGCATGGGCTGGCAGAGCAGTGTGGGTAGCCTGGTGTGTGCCCGGGCATGGGCTGGCAGATCAGTGTGTGTAGGTAGGCTGGTGTGTGCCCGGGCACGGTGTAGCAGATCAGTGTGTGTAGGTAGGCTGGTGTGTGCTCGGGCACGGTGTAGTAGAGCAGTGTGGGCAGCCTGGTGTGTGCCCGGGCATGGGCTGGCAGATCAGTGTGTGTAGGTAGGCTGGTGTGTGCCCGGGCACGGTGTAGCAGATCAGTGTGTGTAGGTAGGCTGGTGTGTGCCTGGGCATGGGCTGGCAGATCAGTGTGTGTAGGTAGGCTGGTGTGTGCCTGGGCACAGTGTAGCAGAGCAGTGTGTAGGTAGGCTGGTGTTTGCCCGGGCACGGTGTAGCAGAGCAGTGTGTAGGTAGGCTGGTGTTTGCCCGGGCACGGTGTAGCAGAGCAGTGTGGGCAGCCTGGTGTGTGCCCAGGCACGGTCTAGCAGAGCCGTTTGTGAAGGTAGGCTGGTGTGTTCCCAGGCACGGTGTAACAGATCAGTGTGTGTAGGTAGGCTGGTGTGTGCCCTGGCATGGGCTGGCATAGCAGTGTGGGTAGGCTGGTGTGTGCCCGGGCATGGGCTGGCAGATCAGTGTGTGTAGGTAGGCTGGTGTGTGCTCGGGCATGGGCTAGTAGATCAGTGTGTGTAGGTAGGCTGGTGTGTGCCCGGGCATGGGCTGGCAGATCAGTGTGTGTAGGTAGGCTGGTGTGTGCCCCGCCATGGGCTGGCAGATCAGTGTGTGTAGGTAGGCTGGTGTGTGCCCGGGCACAGTGTAGCAGATCAGTGTGTGTAGGTAGGCTGGTGTGTGCTCGGGCACAGTGTAGCAGAGCAGTGTGTGTAGGTAGGCTGGTGAGTGCCCGGGCATGGGCTGGCAGATCAGTGTGTGTAGGTAGGCTGGTGTGTGCCCGGGCACGGTGTAGCAGATCAGTGTGTGTAGGTAGGCTGGTGTGTGCCCGGGCACGGTGTAGCAGATCAGTGTGTGTAGGTAGGCTGGTGTGTGCCCGGGCACGGTGTAGCAGATCAGTGTGTGTAGGTAGGCTGGTGTGTGCCCGGGCACAGTGTAGTAGATCAGTGTGTGTAGGTAGGCTGGTGTGTGCTCGGGCACAGTGTAGCAGATCAGTGTGTGTAGGTAGGCTGGTGTGTGCCCGGGCATGGGCTAGCAGATCAGTGTGTGTAGGTAGGCTGGTGTGTGCCCGGGCACAGTGTAGCAGATCAGTGTGTGTAGGTAGGCTGGTGTGTGCTCGGGCACAGTGTAGCAGAGCAGTGTGTGTAGGTAGGCTGGTGAGTGCCCGGGCATGGGCTGGCAGATCAGTGTGTGTAGGTAGGCTGGTGTGTGCTCGGGCACAGTGTAGCAGATCAGTGTGTGTAGGTAGGCTGGTGAGTGCCCGGGCATGGGCTGGCAGATCAGTGTGTGTAGGTAGGCTGGTGTGTGCCCGGGCACGGTGTAGCAGATCAGTGTGTGTAGGTAGGCTGGTGTGTGCCCGGGCATGGGCTGGCAGATCAGTGTGTGTAGGTAGGCTGGTGTGTGCCCGGGCATGGGCTAGCAGATCAGTGTGTGTAGGTAGGCTGGTGTGTGCCCGGGCACAGTGTAGCAGATCAGTGTGTGTAGGTAGGCTGGTGTGTGCTCGGGCACAGTGTAGCAGATCAGTGTGTGTAGGTAGGCTGGTGTGTGCCCGGGCACGGTGTAGCAGATCAGTGTTTGTAGGTAGGCTGGTGAGTGCCCGGGCATGGGCTGGCAGATCAGTGTTTGTAGGTAGGCTGGTGAGTGCCCGGGCACAGTGTAGCAGAGCAGTGTGTGTAGGTAGGCTGGTGTGTGCTCGGGCACAGTGTAGCAGATCAGTGTGTGTAGGTAGGCTGGTGTGTGCTCGGGCACAGTGTAGCAGATCAGTGTGTGTAGGTAGGCTGGTGTGTGCTCGGGCACAGTGTAGCAGATCAGTGTGTGTAGGTAGGCTGGTGTGTGCCCGGGCATGGGCTAGCAGATCAGTGTGTGTAGGTAGGCTGGTGTGTGCCCGGGCACAGTGTAGCAGAGCAGTGTGTGTAGGTAGGCTGGTGTGTGCCCGGGCATGGGCTGGCAGATCAGTGTTTGTAGGTAGGCTGGTGTGTGCCCGGGCACGGTGTAGCAGAGCTGGTGTGTGGAAGGGTTAAGGCAGAGGACCGCCCTGTCTAGCCTGCAGGCCTCCCTCCTCCTGGCACTCCTCCCCCTGCTCTCCTTAGCCCTGTGTAGTGCTAGTATCACTGCAGTGCTATCTCTCTGCTCCGGTCCTGTGTACAGAGCCCGGAACTTCAGCTCCTTCCAGTGAGAGCGTCCTCCTGGCAGCCATGAGGGAGCTGCTCAAAGGGTAAGTGCGGGGGCTGAGGGACGGAGCGCGGGGCTGTGCTGGGAAACTTTGTGCCGGGTGATAGCGGGGACAGCACTTCCCCGGTGCTGAGGATGGAGTGGATGACAGGGGAGGCTTCCCTGCTCGTCCTACATCAACAGATGAGCTCTGCACGAATCACGTCCCCAGGCTTCTCCTGCAGGAATGCACCTGACACCCCGGGCTCTGCTACATCTCCCTTCCTGTGTGTCCTTGTGAGAGAACACCTTCATTGTGGGTGAGAGAACACCTTCATTGTGGGTGAGAGAACACCTTCATTGTGGGTGAGAGAACACCTTCATTGTGGGTGAGAGAACACCTTCATTGTGGGTGAGAGAACACCTTCATTGTGGGTGAGAGAACACCTTCATTGTGGAGCTGCCTGCCCTCCCCCATTCACACTTCTCAAAAGGTCAACTTTCTGCCTGATTTCTTGTGGGAGCTACAATGGCTTTTCCCGGCACATTCTTATATCCGCGGTGATGTTACAGCCGGAGCGGAGCAGCAGGATAGCCGCGAGTTTCATCCTGGAAGTTACAGGGAAGGAGGTATTACCGGGGCATTGCTTGTGTATAAGGGGGCGACGTGTTCAGGTATTATCTCTGTGTATTGGGGGGGGGTGACATGTGGTCAGGTATTATCTCTGTATGTATTGGGGGGTGACATGTGGTCAGGTATTATCTCTGTATGTATTGGGGGGTGACATGTGGTCAGGTATTATCTCTGTGTATTGGGGGGATGACATGTGTTCAGGTATTATCTCTGTATGTATTGGGAGGATGACATGTGGTCAGGTATTATCTCTGTGTATTGGGGGGTGACATGTGGTCAGGTATTATCTCTGTGTATTGGGGGGTGACATGTGGTCAGGTATTATCTCTGTGTATTGGGGGGTGACATGTGGTCAGGTATTATCTCTGTGTATTGGGGGGTGACATGTGGTCAGGTATTATCTCTGTATGTATTGGGGGGGGGGTGACTTGTGTTCAGGTATTATCTCTGCATATATTGGGGGGGGGTGACATGTGGTCAGGTAATATCTCTGTATGTATTGGGGGGGGGATGACTTGTGGTTAGGTATTATCTCTGCATATATTGGGGGGGGGGGTCACATGTGGTCAGGTATTATCTCTGTATGTATTGGGGGATGACATGTGGTCAGGTATTATCTCTGTGTATTGGGGGGGGGGGTGACTTGTGTTCAGGTATTATCTCTGTATGTATTGGGGGGATGACTTGTGTTCAGGTATTATCTCTGTATGTATTGGGGGGATGACTTGTGTTCAGGTATTATCTCTGTATGTATTGGGGGGATGACATGTGGTCAGGTATTATCTCTGTATGTATTGGGGGGATGACTTGTGTTCAGGTATTATCTCTGTATGTATTGGGGGGATGACTTGTGTTCAGGTATTATCTCTGTGTATTGGGGGGATGACTTGTGTTCAGGTATTATCTCTGTGTATTGGGGGGATGACTTGTGTTCAGGTATTATCTCTGTATATATTGGGGAGATGACATGTGTTCAGGTATTATCTCTGTATATATTGGGGAGATGACATGTGTTCAGGTATTATCTCTGTATATATTGGGGAGATGACATGTGTTCAGGTATTATCTCTGTATATATTGGGGAGATGACATGTGTTCAGGTATTATCTCTGTATGTATTGGGGGGGAGTGACTTGTGTTCAGGTATTATCTCTGTATGTATTGGGGGGGGGTGACATGTGTTCAGGTATTATCTCTGTATGTATTGGGGGGGGTGACTTGTGTTCAGGTATTATCTCTGTATGTATTGGGGGGGGGGTGACATGTGTTCAGGTATTATCTCTGTGTATTGGGGGGATGACTTGTGTTCAGGTATTATCTCTGTATATATTGGGGAGATGACATGTGTTCAGGTATTATCTCTGTATATATTGGGGAGATGACATGTGTTCAGGTATTATCTGGTGAATGCTATAAAATTTGCTTGCCTTTGGGGACAACAAGAAAGAATCTCAAGTCCTAAATATCCTGTGAAAGTCTCTGCCTGAGGACACCTACCTGTATTGTGTGCACTGGAATAACCCCACACCGCTGTCTGCACCAGGAGACATCTCTTAGACATTGGTTGTGATAATATGTAACAAAATATCTAAGCAGATACTAAAGACATCAGATATTTACTCAACACAAGTGACATGTATCGTCACCACCATAAAGTTCTGCCGCAGAGGCGAATACCTTGATTTTCCCTCATTTATCAATTAGTATTTGAAGATGTAAAGATGCAGCAGAGCTGGGTACGACAGCAATGCACATTGTGTTTGTTCCATAGTGAGAAAGTTCTTTCGATATCTGGATTGTATTAGGATAATGTTTGATAAATAAAACAAAAAAAATATGTTACTTTGTGCGCCCGGTAAACGCTGGGATTGGTGTGAATTGCTATAAAAATGAGCAATCCGACAAATTCAGCTCTGCTGCACCGGACAATCTCAGCCCTTGTTTTCCATAGTAGTAGTAAACTATTTGATACTGTATGTTTGGAGTATATACTCTGTGTATTAGTCCTCCGCTATATAATAGAGCTATATAACAATAGATCTTGCCCCCAGCAGAAGTCTGCCTTAAAGCTACAGTAACATGTAACCATTACCCCTGTCTTCCTTGAGAAAGTCTAGTGTGCTCCAGAGTATTGCTTTCCTGCATAGAGCTGCCCTTTGTACTATCCTGTGCTCATTTTACACAATGCTTCCCAATCTCAATATTTGCTTAAGCCCCTTTTATTGGTTTTCTGCAGTCACAGAGCCGTCATGCATTAAAACTAAAGTTCTGCTAAGATGAGCCTGATCCCTGGATTTAGGACAAGCGATTGCATGTGTCTATTCCAGATATGTAGATGCAGGCAGAAATCCTCCAAAGTCCGTCTCCCCGTACCTGACTATACCCCATTAACTCTTCTTGTTTGCCATTTGTCGCTATGGTGATTGGGCTGTCATAAAATATGGTAATTCCTTTTGAAGCCTCTTTTTATTTCCACCTCCCAGAGCAATTCTGACAATATATTTTTACAGCCATGCAAATAGAGGAGCTAGAACTACAGATGGATGCCAGGTTGTTTGATTATTCAGGCAGCGGAAAATGCACAAGATTGAGGTTTTAGAACTAGGTCAGCTTTGTGGGACAGTAAAGTCTTTGGATTTTCTTTCTGGTACAGAGACATTTATTTAGTGTATCGCTACAGGCAGAGCTTTGTTACATAGTAAGGAATACTGGAGAGGTGTTAGGTGCACTGCACTTGTATGGGTGCTGTCTACATACGGGTGGGGGTCTATTTGCTATACATGGGTTTAGTTTTTATCCACGTACTTCATTCTTCAAGAATTATATGAAGTCTTTATAGATCTAGCTGTTTACGTTCTATACTTCAATGTGTAGATTTCCACAATCTTTACCCCTTTCCATTACCTGCATTTCATATTTTATTAGTAACTACTAAGAAGAAAAAGGGAGACCAGATGGTTTGTAGGTTTCACCTTGTACTATGCACACCGGTCGTTTTCTTTGAGAAGGCCATTTTTTGAGAGATTTCGGCTCCCCTTTTAAATGCTGGAAGGACATAGAGTACCTGTGGTATATCAGTAAATCACCAATTACTATGAAATCCCCTGGTAATTGTAGTTTTCATCTCCTCTCTGTGCAAGTGTAGACGTCAGCTTTGTTCTTATGTATGATGGGTTGTGTTTTGTACGCATGGAGCCTTGTCCTTTGACTATCTCTTTCTATGTCATTTTAATGCTAAAGGCTAATCACCTTGATTTCCTCCCATCCCTGCTGATCTGTCCTGAATAGTGGATAATCCTGATTAACTTCATTATTTAGGTGTGAAGTGGATGATAATCCTTATTTTGTTGTAGCCATGCCAATTATGACCTGTAGGCTGAATTATTCAATCTCCATGTTCTCTTCTATACATTGTATCTAAGGAACATGTTCATAGGATTGGCTTGTATTCCTTACCTCAGTATCTGCACCCCCTTATTTTTATTTTCTGACACTCCATTAGGCTAAGGACACATATGAAGTTTTCTTTTGTGCAGATTGGGGATTTGACAACTATTTAAGCTACCCCAAGGGCTTGCGCTCACTAATGGCTGGAGAGGCAGGTCAAGCAAGCGTCTTTTTGCTCCATTCAATGCTACGGAAGAATTTAGAGATTAAGCATAGCGCTCTTCTTCAGAACTCCATACGAATGACTATAGTGGTAGGATGCATGCTTGTCCTGCCGCTACACCCATTAGTGAGAACTAGACCAACATTCTCCCGATTGCTCCTTTCAGTTATATGTAAGTGTTGTGAATTGCTGAGCACAGCGCTCCCCTATCTCTGGCACGCTCATTCACTGTCTATGACTAGTGCTGTGTTCAGCAATTTCCAGCATTCCCATACGCTTTGCGGTCTCGCTCTTGTGATTGGTGGGGATCCCAGCAGTTGGACTCATCAATCAGTTTGCTAGAGGATATTAAAAGGAACCTGTCACCACACTTTTCATAATGCTATTAACACCTTTTTTTTCCCTAGAATTGTGTCCCTCACATCCCCATTAAAAAAGACTTTATAAACTTACCTGGCATGTAGCCAGCACTTGAGTCGGGTGTGGCCTGGCCAGCCTATCTGCACTCCCTGACTCTCCTTCCATTAGTAATACGTCACTCAGCTGGCTGGGTGAATTCTCGTGCCTGCATTCTGTTCTTTTCATCGACATGCGCAGTGAGGGATTGCATCCTCTAGCAGGAAAGCCCCGCTTGCGCAGAGCGCCAATACAAACCCTCGTGGCCACTTACTGCGCATGTCAGGAAAAAGAACAGTGCACAGGCGTGAGAATTCACCCAGCTGGCTGAGTGATGTATAACTAATGGGAGGGGTGGCTTGTCTCGGCCCAGCTAGTCCCGCCTCTCCTGACCCGCTACAAGTCCAGGCTAAATGCCAGATAAGTTTTTTAAGTATTTTTTTTATGGGGATGTGAGGGACACAATTCTTGGCAAAAAAAAAAAAGCGCAATAGTTAATAGGGATGTACCGGAACCTGTCGCTAGCTTGCATTATAAAAATGTGGTGACAGGTTCCCTTTAAATAGTGGGTACAGCCCCTTTAAAAGAAACAATAAGTCCCACCATTTTATTTCTCATTTGCCTGGAAGGTCAGTGCTAAAATAAAAAACTATACAAAGGAAAGTAAAGAATGTTTTTACAAAAATGCTGTGAAACTGGCCTTAGGATAAAGGGCAGGGGAATGCTGTCCCCAATTACTTGAGGTGGATATAAGGAATGTATCGCCCATCTGATAGACATCAGGGGTGGTCTTCATCTTCTTATACCTGGTATCACTGTATGTTATCTCTCTATAGGCAGGGTAATATGACTAGTGGTCCCTGCCTTTGTCTCTGAGATTTATGAAAGGATCACATTAATTATGAAAGCGGACATGTATCACACCAGTCATACTATAGCAAATGACACACGCCATGCGGCACTTTACTCAAACTCTCTATCCTACGAGGTAAGAAAAGGGGAATATTAAGACCACTAGAATGCAGCTAAGATAACTAACCTCTCAGGTTTTCAGTGGAATCTGCCCTAATCTCTCTTTATGTCTTTTCCATATCCACTTTCTCTACCATGACCACTTTCTTGACCGTGAAAGCCAAGCCTTTCTTAAGATGCTGAATCTGATACGTCTTTCATGTTTCATCTGAGACCAGTGCCTATGGCAAGTTAAATCTCCCAATTTTAAAGGACTGTAAAATGTCCCCTTGATTTGGAAGGGCTAAAAGAGCTCATGCTGTCAAAATCCACTTTTTGATCTTATTGTTTGTGGTTCCCTTCTCTACTAATTTCACGCTCTGAGCTCAACCTGCGTAGATTTTTATTTATTTTTTTTCCATCTGGGTTTTCTCCTCTGTCTTTGCTTGTAATGTGCCGGTTCTAGTGCATTATATCTGCAGGAGCATGTTGACTTGCTTATCAGCCTTCAAAAAGGGGGATTGCAGATATTTTAATCCATTTAGACACATCACTTTAATAAATGACTGTAAGAAAATAAATAATCCCTCTGTGTGATCTCCAGATCAAACATTGCATCTCTGACAACTCTCTTCTTATCAAGCCCCCAATTAAGGATTGTCCGTCTCACAAGGTGTTGTGCAATGTGCTGAGCTGGCATTTTGTCGTCCAGGTTTAATGCAAGCAGTCTTAGTGCAGCCCACCTTCCATTCCCAAAGCTAACAATTAAATGGCCTTTGAAAATGGCAGAGCAGCTTAGGAGAGGAACTCTCACTGGAGTCTAACCTTTTCTTAAGCTGCAAGATTGTGTTTGGAATTAATGATAACTTTGTGAGTGTGCAGGGGGAGCAGCGGCAGTACTCTCCAGACCAGAAGTGAAATAGCTGCAGCCTCCTTGTGTTGTGCATGTAAAGTACCCGAGAAAATCTGCCCTCTGTGCTATCAGCCACAAGACTCTTGAAAAACCCGATTTCATAGCAGAGCTAGGCAGATTCCCTCTTGGAGGACATGTAATTGTTTTCCATCTGACATAAGTTTGTCAGTCTTAGTTCAGTCCACGCAGAATAATTTTCGACACTTTAAATTCGTCACTTGTCAATTAGCACAGCTGGGGCTTTGCCAGGGGACATTCTCTGGAATTTGCTACGTTAGACATTGGATTTCCATCTGCCTATTAAGGGAGGCTTTTTTTTTAATTGATGAAAGGTTATTGTCATGACTCGCACCGACATTAGATGTTATTTCCCAATGGATGGACAAGTCACATCGTAACAAAAGTCTTGTACATGAAAGACTGTGAAAGAAGACTGTGAAAGATGGCCATTTTGTATAGAAAAGCTTGCCCATCCACACGTACTAATATGCTAATTCCTTACACATTCGTACATTGGGACACACGTATCTTTAGTCTTGAAGACTGATGGTCAGATATATCCTATTAGTTTTTTCTATGTGATACATCTGGATCTGATACATTGGCAAAAAAAAGTTAGTAGTTTTTTTTTAAGTTGCTAATTCACGGCTCTGATATAAATCCTGGGTGCAGCAGAACTGATATTACATGACAATTTTTAAATGGGTCGGAAAGGAGAAAATACAGTGAAAGCACCACAAAGGAGGCAGAAACCCCATTGTGTCTCACCACAGACAGTGGGGCCCATTTACTTACCTGATGGGAGTTCACAGAAAGTGCATTGTCTGACCATAATGCACTCTGTCGCGATTCACTAAGATTGTGCTCCCGATATCCTGCATGTGTCGCTTCCCCGCTCAGGTCCGCTGGAGTTCACCTTCTTCTTCCTGTGTATGTAAGTGCATTGTCATGCGACACAATTTGAAAGTTAAATCCTGCACTCCGAATCAGTCGGATCGTCCGACGGCCTGTCCCACAATTTCTGACGCATGAAAGCCAGCGCCGCACCAAAATCCAATCGCGTGCGACACTATCCCCCATTAAAATGCCTGTCACAGCTGTGCAAAACCCGAAAACGATGGAAAATCCGACGAAAGTGTGGCCGCGGACCCTTAGTAAAGAAGCCCCAATGTCTGAGCCGTGTGCTCCATCTTGCATCAGGTCCTATACCTGCTCTGAATTGCGAAGAGGCTGCTCAGCTCCCTATGGTAAGCGGAGGGGTGAACAGCGCTCACCTTTCCCCTCTCCTCCGGGTTTGCAGCACACGTCTGCTGCTGTGGACATATACATGGAGCCTTCGGTGGAATTTAGAGAGAGATTATCATGGGTACAAATGTAAGCTTTCGTCAAAAAAGTAGCAAAATATAAAAACTACACTCCCAAAAAAAATTACATGTTCCCCATTAAATGGTAAACAAAACGGTTTGTGGGCTTTGTTATAGTTATACATGGAATTTTAGAATAAATTCTTCTCAAGGCTGGATAAACTAATGGAGCTTGATGGATTTAAATGATTTCTTCAGTCACTTCTGAGGGCGCCACTGGTATCTATTTCCTGGTTTTGCGACACACAGGATGTTCTCTCTCAGCCAATTGCCAACAGTGGCATTAACTGGGGGGAGGGAGGGGTAACTGACGGGGGAATACTGTGTTGCCTGACGGGATAAACTATAGTCATGAGGGTGGTTCTCTTAGGGTGACACATCAACTGCAGCAGACTGTACAAAATGTTTATTGAGCAGTGTCCGACAGAATTGTCGCTTGCTCAAAAAAAAAGTTTGTGCACTCTGTCGGAGAAGTGCAGAGAGCACCAGATTCATGAACGGGCGCCACAAATCATGAGTCTGGCGCCCCTTGCAGGCTACCCATTCAAACTGCACATAGTACAGTTTGCACTGCTATTGATAAATGTGAGCCATTGTGTACAATAGAGCATCAGCAGGTCTTCATTTGCTATCTTATCGCTATTTTATGAGTATTGTGCTTAAAATGTGAGTTCTTACAATTACTTGGCCCCACTTCTTTGTACAGACGTATGTTAAAGTCCCCCAGTTACAGGTTATTGCATTAAGTTTTGTTCCAGCCATATCAATAATTCAAATAATTGTGAAAACCCAAAACATTTTCCTTCTGCTATTCTCGATCTGGTTACAGTTGTGAGCTATATTTTGTGTGACATTACGTGGAACCTCCAGCAGATTGATGGTATTTGTATATACATAAGCCAGTTTGTTGTAACATGTCATGGGGTTTGTATGTACATGTTTTCAGGGCGTATAGAATCTAAACACCAAATAGGAAGCAACTCCTTAATATACAGGATACCTATTATCAGCAGGGGCCATCTGATAAGATATAATTCCCCGCCACTGCCCTGTGGATTTATCAGCACAAAACAAGCTGCAAGCAGACACTTTAATCTTCTAGGAATCGCACAGATGTGGAAGGGAACATGGCATCAGAAGTAAAATGCTTCTTTGGGACATCATTCAACAAATTCTAGATCTTTCACTATAAAAGAGAGTTTTTCAATCCCTTTGTTATCTGTAATGTGTCCTTTCAAAAATAAAAAAAACCCCTGCTGTGAGTTTCTGTATATCATGGCTATTGTTGTACGTATCTACACGTAGTCATTTTTCAAAGGTAATAATAACTGTTGTAAAAACCTTACCAAAACACTGCTCCGCTCCTAGTGATGAATGTATATACTTGTGGACGGAAAACAACCCATCATTGTAATTGGCTCATACCGACAGACAAAATAAGCGATTAAGTCGCAATAAAACTTCAGCTTGGCTGCTGTGAAAAAAAATCAATGAATTATCAAGTGGTGTCATCAAAATCGTACTGATCACATATTGATCGAGTGTCTTTGGTCTCTTTTGGGCTTTCATACGTAGTTTACTTTTTCTTCATAAAAGTTCCAGTAGATACGTTTTCAACTTCTTCTCAACTCTTCCTGCTCTATAACATTCTGCTTAGATCTAACTTGTTATATGGTACCAGAGGCTCATCTAGGTAGATTATAGGCCATAGCAGGCTGTGTATTGTAGATTATGTAAGTAAGTGTGGGTGATATGTAGCTGTGATTATATTTCTGTATTTAATATATTATTATATTGATGAATCCGAGCAAACAAGTAAAAAATGTTCTTCTCATTTTCTTGCAGTCATGATACTCAGACAACCTGTTGGGATCATCCCAAAATGACAGAGCTCTACCAGTCTTTAGGTAAGAAAAAGTATGACTTTGGCTTGGGATATATTTGGGAGCATAATATTTATATCCCTGGATTTAGGCTTGGTTACAGGCATAAATCTCAAAGGGTTTCTGCATGTTATAAAGGTGTGCAATGTCTTCTGCATAGGGATTATTGAGGCTTTGCTTGGTTTCTTTAAGGCCATTGTACTATATACTGGAATGTTGTTTACAGAAATCTACTGTATTATGTCTATCTGTCTGCATGGATATGCTGTGTTATCCTATGTCAGCATCATCTTCTAAATTTCACGGTGTGTATGCGGTTAGTTTATCAATAGGCTTTCTTTGTTTTCAGGCTTGTCACTTCATGGCATTTGCAGACACAAAGAACTATATAATTTACTGTGTGATTCACTCACATGAACAAGTGGAGCTTTTACACCATTATCTGCCCATATAAGAGCAGGGCAAAACAGATTCTGTGTGTTCAGGGGATTTTTACAAAACTTTCTAGGAGTTGAATGCAATTCATTCTTTTGTTCTGCTTCTTCACGTGTCCTTGGGCAATAAAGGGGAATGAATGCGTTTATAAATACATGCCTTACCTAGGATGGTGTTCTCTCCCTACACAATGGAAGCCAGATAAGAAATAAATGGCATTCTACCTAAGGGTGTGTTCAAACTTTCAGGTTTTTTGAGGCAATATTTGAAGCCAAAATCAGGTGTATATCACAAGAACCAGGACAGATAAAGTCACCCCTGCATGAATTGCATAGAAGAACGTGAATAGGAAGATTTCCTTTTTCTTTTTTTTATCTGGTGCTTTAGAATATATACAGTTTATTAAATAAGCTTAATGAAGACCTGTCAACAGAATTTTATCACCCTGACTAACAATGCCTGCTGGTAATGGGTTACAAGTTCTCACCATGTCACCTAAAATTAGCCGCCAGTGAGGCACTGTACCTTAATTACAGATGATTTTTTTGATATGCAAATTATCTTTCCTGACTCTTGTCTTCTGGTTTTGACTCTTCTCTCTGCTGGGCTTCCAGTGAACCTCGCCCCATTATTGTGACTGACCTTGTTACATTCATGTCATGTGACCAGAGTGACATCATCGTCCTCCTAACATTAGCATAATGTGCTGTATGTATCTGATGACATGAAATCACAGCACCCTCCATGGAGGATGGAGAGGAGTGGGAATCCATGAAGGCTGCTGTCAAAGCATGTCATCAGATACATACATGGGGTACATTTAGAAAATGTAAAGGGTGCAGGACCTTTGATGACATCACCCTGGTCACATGACATTACCTGCGGAATAGTAAGGAGGCATAAGGCATGGGGAGAAGTAGATGGCAGGGACCGGCCAAACAAGTCCTACCCCCTCTGATTCCAGGGAATATAAGATAAAATGGATTTATTGGGATGTGTGGGAAACTATTTTTAGCCAAAAGAATAGTGTCAGGTAGTTAATAGGGCTCTATAGGAACCTGTTATTAGCTGTATTTGTGATAATATGGTGACAGGCTCCCTGTAAATACTGCTATTTTACTCATGTTAGGATATATTCACATAGGATTACACAATGACTTTGGCATTTAGGATATTGTGTGTTCTCTAATTTTGATCTCCAATGTAAATATCATTAATCACAACAGTACAGATGGCCTCCGTATTATGGTTGTGTTCTGTCTCCTTGCACTTGTGTCACTGTGATATGCACTGGTCCTAAATCTTTTTATTACAATCCATTTGTATTGGATTACATGTGGAAATACATTTAACAAATAATCCTCATATCAATCTGAAGTGGATCAGAATTTCCATTATGTATTGATGGTTTTTTTTCTCATTATTCGCATAGTATCTGTAATGTGTAATCATTGTGTACTTGTGGTTATTGAGGAGTTTTGCTTTTTTATTTTCTTAAATCGTTTGAGTTCTTCTTAAAAGTATAGATTAACTTGTATCCCGACAGAGAGGCGTCAGATCCAATCTTGTGTTTAGTATCTAATTTATGTGTAAAAGGCAGCATTTTGTCTTTGTTCTATATCTTCCACGGTGTGTGGGGTCTTGCAGAAACAGCAGGTGCTTATTTAATATTCCATTTCGTAGCGCAGTAGATTTGTCCATCAGCCATTTCAGCCCTTCCAGTGGTCTTCCGCCAGCTTTAATATCATTTTCAATCCCTTCTATTTTGCTTCATCTTTTCTGTAAATGAAGCATTATTATGTAGTGTTTTTGCCATCTGCACATTGAACAGGTAACGCAGCTGAATTTTTAATCTGTCAAAGAATTAAAATGCTTGATCCTGCAACATAAAGAGTACGAGCACAGTGGTAATGCAACTATGCTGTAAGCACATCTTAATGCACTGCATTTTATTCATTCAGCAATTTCTTTGTAATATTTTATCTTTGTTAAAAAATACTGCTGTATAAATGTGCTGAGAAGTAAAAACAGATTTGTGCAGTAAATAAAACCTATGTCTCATAGGCAGTGCTGTAGTACGGATATCACTTTTGCATTTGTATTGTACATTGTACAAAAAATTTTACTCTTAGAACCAGCTGACCTCCTGACCTGAGCAAACCCTTTAAGAGAACTGTAAGCTCTCCTGACATGAGTTTTGTAAATGCTAGTATTGTCACTGAATAAAAGTTCTTTGTGCAGTTTCTTAGGTATTTCATTTATAAATCTGTGAATAAATTGATGACTTATCAATGACTAATCTGTACTGACATGTAGACTGTAAGGGACACAACCCTTTGACAAGAAGAATATTGTAATAGCAGAATGGTCAAAAGCACAGGTTTTGGAAAGGATGAGCTGTGGAAAGTTGATTTGTATTCCATGATTGTAGCTGGACTTTCTGCACAGGGATGTCATCATAATTCTGCGCAGTGAGACCATTTCATGGAACTACTCCATAGCCTTCCCCTTCGTGCTAAGTGATTGCTGTAGTACTCAACCAGGAGCCTGATTTTACATAGAACTAGCATAGCAGCAGTATCCACTGCCTGGAACTTGTATGGCCTAAACTTCCTATAAAAGCATTGGCATTAGAGCAGCACAGGTAGAAATTGTCATACATTTCTTAGAATATACAGTATTGTGACACCTATGCTTCAGGTTATGCAGACCATAAACCTTCAGAGAAAGCTTGTCACGTTATCCAACCAGCATCAGAGACCCCTACCAAGGCTATAAATCCTTAAAATATGTTGCTTTTTGTGGTCTTCTACTTTGGACCTTGGATAATTTTTGATCAGTTTATATCCATAAATTGTCTACTAGATGAGGAGTTTTTGTTTAGTACACTTTAGGTTGAGCTAAACATGGCCACTTCAAGACTACTGACATCTGATGCCAAGGTGCTCTGTTATGATATCCTAATAGATTTGGAAAAAGACGCAGGTCCATTAAATCCTCTCCCTTCTTTCACATGTTTGAAAACCTCCTTGTGCCATAAAAAGTGGCCATCTGTTTAATGCGGCCATCACCAACTGTCTAGCTTCAAGTATATACAGTATGTAAAGTACACATTATGCAGTATATATACTGTAATCTGCTTCACCATCCTGTACATTGCTATTGTGTATGCTTCCTTCATCCAGTATACCGTTCACATAGCCTGTAGCTGGCAAGTATTGAGTGTGCAGCAGTCCGTTTGAAGACATTTTCCTTATCTGTAGTGTACAGTAGCTTTTCCATCGCCCCACTAATATTGATCCACTATAGCCCAGTAGATAAAAGTGGATACATTGCTTTCTATTGGTTACATTAATGTTCTGTATTAGTTCAGTTAAAGTGCAATTAGCCCACTCGTTTGCTGGAATTTTAGAATGAAATCTAGAAATAATATGGGGATATAATTTACAACTTTCATTTTCGGGCAACTGTAGGCTACGTAGAATACACACACAGTTGCTCAGATAATACTATATAGGAAAAGAAATGTAAAGACCACTGTCCAAGTGGGATGTGCTTTAATTTTAAAGGGGTTTTCTGGGCATTTGTATATCTGCTCGCCTCTCCAACCAGTAATATGGGATTGGTGGTGACAGGGGACAGAAAAAACTGCACGGGCCATTCATCGGCCAATAGCCAGCAGGGCACCAGATGTCACAAGAAGTCCCGAGTCCTGCTACCTGGGCTTCACATGACCTACATCTATTAGGGTCTTATACTTGCCCTGTTAAAGTTCAGTTTAAGTGGCCAACCCTTTTAAAAATGACCCCTTTCCCCTTTAACATTTTGGGGTAAGCTTTTTAAAGCCCAAATGATATTGTTATAAAGGGATGACTGATAAGTGAGAGAACAAGAAAAAGGATTGAATATAATCCAACTTGGCTAATCTATACAATGAATTGCTGGCGGCATCTCTTCAGTGCCCATACAAATTAAATTGTCAGTACCAGCTGAGCGTAATGGGATCTGCCAAGTGAAAAACCAATGTGCACGGGTAAATACTGCATACTTGATTCATCCTGAATACTGAAACGGGAATCCTGAGTGATTATTATCTGTGTACATCGCTGCAGAATATGTTGCCGCTTTATAAAGAATTATGGTTATACCCGTTTCTCAGACTGGAGTATAAACCGCATGGACCTGTGGATATTCTATGATGTAGTGTGTGTCAGCAGAAGTGAAGGTGTATGAGAATAGAGGGTATACAGTGGTTTGGATACAGTTGTGCACATTCCTGTCCACATTCCTTCCAGGTGGAAAGGGAGACTCGCATTCTCAGACTGCACTAAATTCCTAGAATGCAGAGGAATCTTTCTCTTTATGCCGCCCGGGTGTTGGCTGCACATTTATGTCTTTTTGCTTCGGGTAATAAAATCAAAACAAGTTAGAAATATATTCATTATGTTGCTTCAGTTTATGTTAATACTTAGGTAAATGGCTAGTGAAGATGTTTTACTCCGTGCGCTGTATATTCACATAGGTAATAGAGAGCTGCAGCCCTGCTGCTCTTTTATACCTTGATAATGCCTGCTTTACCGAAGAATTCTCATTTTACTCTTATTTGGTTCTTAGTAATAAAGACCTAGTAATGTGCACACACACAGAACACCATACAGGCGGTCCCTTTCTTAAGAACACCCGACTTACAGACAACCCCTAGTTACAAACAGACCTCTGGGTGTTGGTAATTTACTGTACTTAGTCTTAGGCTACTATAAATAGTTATAACTGTTATCAAATGTGTCTGCAATTAAGCTTTAGTGTTAATCCTGGTTCTTATGACAACCCAACATTTTTAAAATCCAATTGCAGACCAAAGAAAATTTTGACTGGGGTTGCAATTCTAAAATATACAGTTCTGACTTGCATACAAATTCAACTTAAGTATAAACCTAAAGAACCTATCTTGTACGTAACCCGGGGACTGACTGTATTTGATATTTTTGAATAACTTGTATTTTGTATCAAAACTTGTCCAATGCAATTTCTGGTCATTCTCACTGGAGTATTGCTTTTGGTCTCTGTGTATGAACTTACTGACAGCAGAACCACATTTCTCTAACTGGATTAAAGGAACCTTTTTGGCAATAACATACATATATATTTACAGCCTTGGCGTCTAGAGTACATTAAGTACATGAATGTGAGTGTTTGGGGTGCTGTTCTTGTTCTCGAGAAATCAGGAGAAAGGTGCTGACAGATTTGTCACAGCTAGGGCAGATCTTTGGCTCCTCAACTTTTGATGTCATTACATGTACTATTCATAGATTCGGCACCCAGTGCCTACTCTCGCATGGACTTTTCATGTGTCTTTTAGACAGCTAAAGATTTGTCTGCTGGCCAAGTGGAGGTGTATTGGATTGAGGTCATTAGAGAGCACAAAATGGCTTCTATGACAGCCAAGTAGCTCCCACGGCTGTCAATCAACCATCACTACTACAGCCTGCTAGATGCAGGATGTAATATTGGAGCAGTATGTTAGCAGTTGTAATTCGCTGTATTGTATCTTCATCCAGAGAACCTAGGGT
The DNA here is from genome assembly GCF_040894005.1 of Engystomops pustulosus. NCBI lineage: Eukaryota > Metazoa > Chordata > Amphibia > Anura > Leptodactylidae > Engystomops > Engystomops pustulosus. The sequence goes on along the minus strand of NC_092412.1, from coordinate 107,590,080 downwards.
TCAAAAACCCAAGGTGGCCTAAATAATAAGGGAAAAAAAACTTTAAAAAATACCTTAAGCTCACGGTAAATGACCAAAATCATGAACGTGTTTGATCTCCTTGCCTCTAAATATATAAAAATAACTATTCCATTCTGTGAACAGAAAAATAACAGCTACATTTCTGAGCTTTGAACCAAAAGTAATAAAAAGGTCATGCACTTACATCACCTCTTAGGTTAACTTGCAAAGAATGACCTTTTTATATATCGTATTATAAAAAAATAATTGTAACATGTGCAGATAGATGCCTGTGTGTGGGCTGAAAAGAAAGCAAAGTAAATGACCTAATCAGGTACATTGTGGTGCCCAGTAGTAGCACCTGACACGTACATAGATTCTTTAAAAATCAGTAGAATGGGCCCTAATTTCTCATTTTATTTGGTTTTGACCAAAATATTACATATAATGTATGATGGGTGGTACCCAACATTATGGGTTACTCGCTAAGACCCTGAATATAGGTATAGATCAAGTACATGAACAGTACTATTTATAAATGTATATTTTATTTATCCCATTATCCTTTGCATCATGGAATTTTTCCAGGGCTGCTTTTTTATGTTCATGCACTCTGACGTTTTATATGAAATTTCTATAGAAGAGATTATTACTGGACTCAAATTTATGTAGAACCTTAATTACAGTTTTGCTTTATTGTTACCGTAGTTTCTACTTCAAAGTCAATGACGGTGTGTAATGCTATGGATGCTGATTTGAGTATTAAGGAAATTGTCTTTTGTAACGGATGATCTCACTGGACATAACATGCACTGTGTACCCAAGATTTCTCTATCCATGTTTAAATAAGACGTCATAAAGCTTTTTAAATAAAAAAATAAAAAAGGTTATGGCTTTTGGAAGGTGTGCAATGAAAAAGGGAAACTCAAAAAAGGATCAGGGCGTCAAAGGGTTAAGGTAGCACTACGTATAGTCATATTTTTCTATTCTCCTTCTGGGGCACTTATTGGCATATTCCTTACCCAGATTTCCCAGCAGTGCATGCATAGTCTTTGCGGACGTTGTGTCTTTGCGGTCTCCTTAAGAATGTATATTACATCAGCCTTTTCCTCTGTATGCTTTCATGATCTTCATGGATGGATTGCTGACCCTTTATTTTATGTGCTTTTTTTCCACAAATCTGTTATCCACCGATTTTTTTATTTATTTTTTTTATGCAAAAAAAACAGAACTGATGGCATGTGGGCATAAAAAAAAAACCTGATGTGAATGCAAAATGGAAACCAAACGGATCTGTTTTGTGATTAAGCCCTTAAGTGTAAACTTTAAACTACTGAATATCTGAATTCGATGTTGTACACGTGACTGCAGGAAGACTTGGTTACAACTAGAAGCTTTTTGCTGAGATTTACCTGATTAAATATGGGTGAAATTAAAATGAACCCAGTCACATTGTGGCAGGACGTAGTGTTTTTCTATTAGAATGTTTTCACATCAGATTAGACAAATGTATTTGATTTCCATACATTATGGCTAATCACTGTTGATATAAGCAAGATTAATTGTTGTCTAATTTACAAGCTGGGTAACAAGTCCATGAGAATCAATTCTTTTCCTGTCAATCCATGGCTCATACAGAAGGGAAGATATCGCCTTGTAGGGAATTTCTATGCTGCAGCCGCCTCATTTACATCACATACAATAGAAGATAACACCTCTATAGGAAACGTCATCATTGCATCCACTACTAACACAGGCTGATGTCACAGCTTATATGTGTCCTCACTTGCACAGAGGATGTCTAGAAAACTCTCCACAGACCACAGGAATTGTCTCTAGAACATTCTTAAATGTGGGCGGCATAGTGGCTCAGTGGTTATCATTACAGCTTTGCAGCACTAGGGTCCTGGGTTCGAGTCCCATCCAGTCCACTCCTTGTTTTTGAGTCCCATCCAGGTCAATATCTGCAAAGAGTTTGTATGTTCTCTCTGTGTTTTGTGTGGGTTTGCTCCGGGTTTACCGGTTTCCTCCCACACTCCACAACATAGGGGTAGGTTTATTAGATTGTGAGCCCCATGGGGACAGGGACTGATTTGGCAAGTTCTGTGCAGCGCTGCCTAATCTGTGTGCGCTATATAAATATTATTTTTTTATTATTATTAGCCATGTGGCTGCTGTAAAGCATATTCCTTTAATGCTTTTGTTTAAGAGTAATCTCAGGCTAAGTGGCTACATCCTTAATCGTGAACAGAAAATAGAAGAAAGAGATAAAAAAAAAAAAAAAAAAAAAAACACGGATTAGAAATTTAGATCTTTTTCTAGATATAGACCTTCTACTAGAAGTTGAAACAACTGCCACATGGTCTTCATTAATCTGACACTCCGATCGTGCATAAACTGAGTGCACTTAGATTAACTGTCCTGCACCAAAATTATGTCAGGCTTGCGCATACCCACTGGAATGTCCCTTCAGGTGCACAGTATTGTGTTGAGGGGCAAAGTGGATCCGTGACACAATACTGGCAGAATCGCCATACAAATACATGTGCAAGCAGTTTGCACATGTACAGTGGGGGGAAAAAAGTATTTAGTCAGCCATCAGTTGTGCAGGTTCTCCCACTTACAGAGATGAGAGGCCTGTAATTGACATCATAGGTAGACCTCAACTATGAGAGACAAAATGAGAAAACTATTCCAGAAAATGACTTTGCTTTTTAATTAAGTATTTGGTCACCTATAAAAGAGCTTCATTTCTGGCACTCACAGACCTACAGTATATATTCTTTTTAAGAGGCTCCATTGTCTTCTGCTTATTACCTGTAGTAATGGTTACTGTTTAAACTTGTTATAATAATAATAAAAAAATTGTGAACACCAGAAACAAAATTGTAGATCTGCACCAGGCTGGAAAGACTGAATCTTCATTAGGCAAGCAGCTTGGTGTGAAGAAATAAACTGTAAGAGCAATAGTTAGAAAATGGAAGACGTACAAGACACTGACAATCTCCCTCGATCAGGGGCTCCACGCCAGATCTCATCTCATGGTCCGCTGAATCCAAAGTGGAACTGTTTGGTAGAAACACAACTTGTCAAGTTTGGCAAAGAGTGAATGCTAGGTTGCATCCAAAAAACATCATACTTGCTGTAAAGAATGGGGGTGGCAACATCATGATTTCGGGCTGTTTCTCGGCAAAGGGACCCGGACGACTAATCTGTGTACATGAAAGAATGAATGGGGCCATGTATCGTAACATATTGAGTGCAAACCTCCCATCAGCAAGGGCATTGAAGATGAAATGTGGATGGGTCTTTCAGCATGACAATGATCATGATAACGAATGATGACAATGATAACGAAGTGACTTCGTAAGAAGCATTTCATGGTCCTGGAGTGGCCTAGCCAGTCTCCAGATCTGAACTCCATAGAAAACCTTTGGAGGGAGTTGAAAGTCTGTATTGCCCAGTGAAAGCAGCAAAACAATCACTTATCAAGAGAAGATCTGCATGGAGGAATGGGCCAACATACTACCAACAGTGTGTGCCAACCTTGTAAAGACTCGCAGAAAACGTTTGACATCTATTATTTCCAACAAAGGATATATAATAAAGTATTGAGATGAAATTTGGTTATTGACCAAATACTTATTTTCCATCATTCATTTGCAAATTCTCTAAATTCAGACAATGTGATTTTTCTGGATTTGTCTTCTCATTTTGTCTCTGAGTTCTTCCTATGTTGATTACAGGCCTCTCTCATCTTAAGTGGGAGAACTTGCACGATTGTTGGTTAACCAAATCCTTTTTTTCCCCACTGTATTTATGTGCAAACTATGCCAGAATACTGGGGCAGGAACATATGTAGTTGTTACTACACTATTTACAGCATTCTCTTGCTAAAAAGAGAGTGTGACATTTTTTGCAGATTTTGAAAGTCATGTTGAACAAATCTGCAATACATCTGATGTGTACATCATAAAGTCATATGCAAATAGCCTATAAAGTTGTAATTTTTAACTCCCAAATGTGTGCAGGATTTGATAAATTCTCAATAGCTAGACCTTGTAGAACCTAAAAGGCACATTTACATGGCCCAGTGAAAGAAGTATCATTAACCTTTAAAATGCCTTTAAGAAAAGAATTTGCCCCACATGAGACTGTCTTCTCAGGCCCTAGTTTTTGTCAGCACCTAAGCCTGTCTTTGGGACTATCTTCTGGACCACTCTGACCCGTAGATTGTACACACTGAGAGTTTCTTAGGTTCTTCTATGCATGCACATTATTTTCATGTGTGACAGGATCTTTCTAGGTTTATTACAGATTTTGCCTCCAATATTCTACTATCACCATTAACCACATTGTGTTTCCTTCACAGCTGACTTGAACAATGTGAGATTCTCGGCATACAGAACCGCCATGAAGTTACGGAGACTGCAGAAAGCTCTGTGCTGTAAGTACTTGGGAGTGCTCATTGTGTTCTGCTGCTGTACAGTCGCTTACTTTCCAGTCTTTGTCTGTTCCTACATGAATTGACTTGCAAGTGTTTAACAGCTAGAGAAAAAAATCTCTTGTGGTTGTTGTGGCTCATAAATAAATTACCCAGAGCAATGCAGCAGCTGGTTAATGATCTTTAGATTCCTGATGATATTTTCCGTTCTGTAATTGAAGTTGGCGTTAACATTTGTGCACTGAACTTTGGGATACACCTAAACAATCAGATAACACTTTATCAGTTTAATGTGTCCCACTGTTTTGTCTCAGTCCCAGGGGAGAGTCATTACCAATCCTTAAAACCAGAAAACACACTTTATTTATGTCTAAGAAACCGATCTTGGCAAAGGATAATGGTTTCATTTTCTGTGAAGATAAAACAAAATGCATAGATTTAAAGGGACAGTAAACCTGATTCACCACTTACCTTATCGGTAATGAAATGGCACCTGTAATTCAGTGTTTGAGTACTGGAGGAAAGCTATTTGACAGCAGTTCTCATTTTTGGCTTGTGTTTTGCAGCTTTGCACCCAGCACACAACATAGAAATAATAGATTTGTACCCCTTTTTATTGGCTCCAGAGTTCCAAAGAGCAGGCAACAGATGCCACCATAACAATGCACCGCCAATACGCTCCCTTAAGTGCTTCTTCCAGGGATATTGCAGATCACTTGCTGTCGACTCCAGTCTTTTGAGGATTTCATGCAATACATTGTGTATGCTCGGCATTTGCGCCAGGAAAAACTTCTGATGTTTATGTCTAACATACCCTTACGTATAATGAGCCAGGCAGAGTGTGAGCTTGGCATATGTCTGGATAGCAATTTGTTTACTTCACAACAAAACAGAAAATTGTCCACAACAAAAAAAATAAATGCGGCCGTGTAATCAATTCACCATGGCCTTACATTGGGCTCATATGATATAGGCTTTTTAATGTACAGTACAGCATGATGGTATATCTGCTAGTTGTTTACAGTACTGTATATATGCACTCAAACCATTTTTAACATTGTCGCTCTCCACAGGTCACCATCTGTTACTATTTTGAGCATTACTACAAACTACAAGACCCACTTTGCTTATTTAAAGATAAATTAATATGAGTAGGGGGCTGCTAAATGCCTATAGAGCTGGGGCTTTCAGCTTGTAAACTGCATGATCCCATATAGGTGCTTCTAGGAATACCGCAGAGTGAAAGCATTTACCGCTTTCCCTTCAGCCTTGCTTGTCATTTACTCGTGCATTGAGTGGACATCACGAGTCAGGCAGGTACTGAAAGCTTCCTGGGGGTAGGCTATCATCCTATCACCATGGCAACCACAGATTTTCTGGGACCATGATTACCAAATCCATTGGTAGTGCAGTGATTTTTGTCAAATCTACAGTGTATGGGAGTGTTGCTTGTAGCAAACATGTTATTACAGGATAATCCACCAACAAATTCATGGATTCTTATACTCTCTCATGTTTATTTCCCTCAGTCTGATCTGGAGTCTGCCCAAAACTTTACCCATTACCATTATTAGATTATTTTTTATGACATTCAATTGTCTTTGTTTGCAGGATGCAGAGCAGGTTATTGGTGCTAATGGTGGACTGGCAAATGGTTGGCAGTCATGTTGGTTTATTATAGTCTTCGATGCAAGTGGAAATGTATATACTGTGCCCAGAGAGAGGCTTGCTGTTGTCTTACATACCTAAACTGGACTGAGTCAGGACTTTGCAACTTTTTTCAAATTGCTATCAAATACATCTGTTTTGAAATTTCATCTCCCATATGTAAATAGAGTTTTTTCATAATGCCAACATAGAGGAATGGTCTATGTTCAGTACCACAGCCTGTCATTTGCATAAACTTTTCTAGCTCTACAAAATGTTTTGGAATTAAAATAGCCTTTTCTTAATCCTAGGGCAGAATGACCTCAAAGTGGTTTCAGAGATGCAGTTTGCAGAAAAACACTGCCGGATGTGCATACAATTTTGTAGCTATGGAAATCAAGACATATTCAAGGTTCTACTGTATGTTTTATGAGTTGGAAATCCCATCCTCTGTACTAGCTAAACAGAGGTCATCATATATCCTTACTTGCCGATAGGCACAATGGCCTGGCAAGACCTAAAAATTACATTTGATTTGGCTGTCAGAAGGCTTTGAACTATTGTATTATATATATATTTTTCCCAGCGTTCTGATGAATGGAAAAAGTAATGTCTCTATGTTTCTGTGCACGCTCATTCAGTGAGGAATGGCTGCATTGACCAGTTTATGTATTGTACTTGGCTCCTTGTGATGAGAATGATTGCAATGGTTATTTATTACCTTGGCCCTTTTTACTATTCAATATGGCAATAAAAACCATAATAATTTCCCTCTGTACGAAAGAGTTATGCACGGCTTTTGCTGAAATGATGGGAAAATGTGAGCTGTTTGAATCCTAGGCTGCAAGGTAATGTGCAATTGAAGCAATTCATTTAGTACTGTGGCCAAGAGCAATATTTATAGGGTGTGGAGATGTGGTTCTTTGTTAGCATTGAAAATGACTCTTTTCAATATTATGTAACTATATTCTTTAATAGAATAGTGTTTTGTGCATATTTGTGGTTCATTGAGTAATGAATTTAAATATTATATTGTTATAAATGATGGCTTAGGTTTTTATCAATCCTCAAAATTTCATTTAGTCTGTGTTTTGCTGTCATTCTCATAATGCTTTAGCTGAGCATCACATGGTCATGTAGAGCGAGTACCACCTGTCTGGTGAGAGGATACTGTAACTACAGGTTGTCCCCTACTTAAGAAAACCCAAATTGCAGACAACCCCCTAGTTACAATCTGATCTCTGGTAATTGGTAATTTACTGTACTTTAGTTCTTGGCTACAATAAACAGCTATAACAGTTATTGAAGGTGTCTGCAACTAAGCTTAATTGTTAATCCTGGTTCTGATGACAATCCAACTGTCACACTGAGCAAAAGAAATTTCTCTGGGATTGCAACTTAACAAAAAACCTACAGAACTAGTACGTAACCCGGGGAATACCTGTATCTTGTAATTCTATAGTCTCTGAATAATCTATGTGGCCAGAAGAACATAGTCAAAGAGTTAAGTATTTGATCTTTTTCTTGTTAGAACTGGTGTAAAGCTATAGTCACTATTTTTGAATAGACCTATGCACATATACTGGCAGGCAGAGGTGACCTTTTTTGCATCTTTTCGCACAGTATAGGTCTGACAATGCAGGAAACGGAATGAAAAAGATTAATCCAGATGTGTCCATCTCCCTTCCTCTTTCTCACTGACTTATATTTTCAGTGGAGGCCGTTGGAGTCTATGGAGGGTGGATGCAACAGTATATTTCATCCATCCCTGGCCTCTGCTGAGAATACACTTGGGGAGGTCCCCAGTGATGTCACTAACCATCTAAGGACAATGACTTCACTAGGAGAAACACCAAAATCCCTAACCCCTGCCTATGTTCTCTATGGGGGCAACCGGATAACTCATCCCAGTGTATCAGCATAAAGTGTAATATACATTCTAGCCCTCTTTTATGAGGACATGTCAGAAATCCTTACAACAGTGGGGCACAATGTAATGTGAATGTAGTCTTATACTGTGTGACAGGAGCACACAATCTATCATTATTTCAGGGATATTTGAGAATGGAACCTTTTTTTTTTTTTTTTTTTATAATAATCAGTGCAGAAATGTTTACTATTAGAGGTTGGTTAAACAATATGCAATATTCTTTGTAAATGAACACCTTCAGAAGACAATATAAACCTAATGTTCTGTATTCTAGAGGATGACATTGTTGCTATTCACAGGTGTGAAGTGACCGGGGATGGTCACCTGTGATTTGCAGCTGCTGTTGCTAAGTAACAAGCCTGACATAGAAATATATATGTTTATCTGCATGTGTGTTGCAGATATTTTGTTACCATGTAGTGGTGTATATTTAGAAACATATGCCAGGTAACCCTCCATGTGCTTGTATAGTATGAGAACTGCAGAAACAAACACCACAGCCTGTATGATAGCACTCAAGTAACAAGTGCAGTATGTACAAATCTGTGAAAATGACTTCTCGCCCATTTTCTGCTTCCCTTGTATTTGCATGTATAGCTGAACAGATGGAGATAGCTTTGTTAAGTGACAAGCCCATAAAAATAGCTGTGACTGCCAAGAGATGTCTTAGAATTGGAAGCCCTGTGTGTAACAGCTTTAGGGAGAGGTGCTCTCGGGTGAATAGATATGAGGGACGATTCATAGGAAAGGTGAACTCGTGGTAATCTGGTTACAGGGATACAGTCATATATTAGCTAAGTCACCAGAGCGCTGGAAGCAGGGAGAGTTATATCCTGCCAAATAATCTTCTTCACCTTCACTGGTAGTCGCTTCATGCCATACATAAATTATTTTAGCCTGGGGAAATATATATTCTGTCCCCTTGACAGTGGAGGTTGGATTAAATCAATACTGAGACGCTCACTCTTGGTATAACTACGTGTAAAAGGTGTTCTGATGTGGAGGGGTTTTTCTAGCCTTGTAAAGCCTTGTTGAGGATGTTTTTCTGAAAAAAACAATCTATTCACTTAGAGAAGCAATGTATCTGAAACTTTAATCCCTAAAAAATAAAGAACAAATAAAGAAACATTTGATTTATTTTATTGGGTTTTATCTTGCAGCAGTCTGGCCGGGTATTTAGGGGTCTTGCATGCATCAATAAAATGTGTCATTTAGCTATTCGACCAGACGTTCTGAAGATGAAAGATAAAAGAAGTGTCCTAATGGCGCACGCCACTGGATGGCTTCACACAGAAGCATTTCTGTATACAAATACAACTCGCCTGTTTCTCTTGAACATCAGCAGTTTGCCATAAGAAGGATGTGGGCCACTGTCAGAACTACAAGTAATAGCATCTTAACAAAACTAGCCCATGTATTTCCAGTATCCATACTGCTGTTAACCAATTATGAGCAATAGGGGCATTTGAAACAGAGATTGGGTTATGGGCTGAAATTTGGCTCCAATGGTGTTGTGAAAGTTTTCATAACCATTTTTTTAGCTCTAAAAACCAGGAAGCATTTGCATTTTTCACCTAGAGATTTCCTAAATAAGTGTGTCTACCCACTGGGAGGCTGGCAAATACCTACCATAAAACTCAAGTATAAGTTGACCGGAGTATAAGCCGAGACCCCTAATTTTACCACCAAAAACTGGTAAAACCTGTTGACTTGAGTATAAGCCAAGGTTGTAGTCTGCAGCCAGCCGGCCCCCATGTAGTCTGCAGCCAGCCGGCCCCCTGTATGTTAAGCACACACAAAAAAAAAACTTAATACTCACCCTCCGGTGTCCCGATTCCCAGCGGCGGCTCCCAATCCCTGGCGACAGGGATTTCCCCGTGTTACTGCAGGCTCACATGATGGCTCACACAGCTCTGTATGCTGTATAATTAAAAAGTTATTGTCGTCAGAAGAAATGTCGTCTTTTTTTTTTTCTTCGTACAGAAGGCTTTAATATTTTTAAAATGTATTAAAATTCATGGTATCCCTGTGATCGTCCAGACTCAAAGAATAAATGAGACATGTCATTAGGACAGTGAAAACCGTAAAAACCCAGCCCACAAGAAAATTGCACAAATGTGTTTTTTTTCACCAATTTCACAGGATTTGGAATTTTTTCCCAGTACACTGAATGGAACATTTAATAGCGTCACTATTGAGTGCAATTTGTTATGCAGAAAACAAGCCCACACACAGCTTGCTGCTACTTGAGTTCTAGGAAAGGTCTATTTCCCTGGGTTTCTTGTCAGATGAAGTATCACACCCAACATCTTCAGTATCTGTCATCATGTTAATGTTTATTACAAGCTGTGTACCAATATGTACTGTCTGGCATGCATTAAAGGAAACCTGTTATGAGGATTTAGGCCCAGAAGCCATCCCCTGCTATAGTTTGGGAAATTTGGCCTTAAGCAGAAAACCTTTTGAATGTTCCACTGACAGGAGTGGAGAAAAAGTTATGCTGGCCGTGCCCTTCCAGGCTAAAATTATTTCCCAAATGGCAAGTCTGTCACCTTAAGCTACCTTCAGCAGCTCCCACCCACGCTTATGATGTACCTAGAATCAACCCTCCCACTTAACTTAACTCTCCCCTGCCCTGTGATCATTCCATACAGATTTCAAAGTTCTTTTTCATTCTCTTCCACAATTTAGAACTATATCATTCTGTTACTATCAATGACGAAGGGCTTCGTTCCCCACTTACTTTAGCTCTGCAACTTCAGAGACTAATATAAATCTGTTAGGCGATGAAGAATACAGGTTACATAATGACCAGAAATGGTGTTACTCTTCATCTACACACACTGAACTACTGCAAAGTTTGTTGAAAGTCCAGGTATGCGTTTATGTTGTGTTCACGAACACTGAGATTCTGCATTCTTTGGCTACATTCACATGAACGTAAGCGTTCACCGCGATGGAGAGGAGGAGTGGTGAGCCCTCTCCACCCCATTGCGATGCATGGGGCACGGCGCTGTAACAAGGGGGAAAGGTAAGACACGTCCCATCTTTTCCCCGTGTACGGAGCCGTGCATGTGCACCATATCACTCCGTGCAGCCATTGCCATCTATGGGGGACGTATGTATGGCCACAAGCTTGCCGTACTACGTTCCTCTGACAGTCGTGTGAATGCAGCCTTTTAATGCATAAGAATTAGGGGGTATGAGCAGCTTTCATCCCTGATTCGGTGGGCACATGTCGGCACCGGGGAGAGGAGGAGGGGATGAGCGCCGCTCAACCCGCCCCTCTCTAGTAATACATGGAGCACGTTGCCGTAGTCCGACGAAAGATAGGACATGTCCTATCTTTCCCCCAGCTACGTAACGGTGCCGTGCGCCCATTGCTGTGTATAGGGGGACCTATATATGCTGTATATACGTCCCCCATACGTTAGTGTGAATATAGCCAAAGTCTGTCCATGGATCCTATTTTGCTCTTGGACAAGGTATCATATGAGATCAGGCAGATCACTTTAAACGCTGTCATGTTGACCTTTAAAAGGGGTTTTACTAAAAATAAAGTGATAACTTTCTGATTAGTAGGGGTCCAACTGCTGGGACACCCACTGACCTCTGGGATAGGCATCCCTTTGGCAGTTTCATCGTGCACTGCTGCTACATTTATGGAACTGGAGATATTTGCTAGAGATCCTTCTAGAGATACTCGGCATACTCTTCTTTCTCATCTGCTTCTTAGACTTTTTTCTCCTCTCTGTTGCCCTGGGCATTCTCTTTGTAATATGGAAAACACACTATTGATCATTATCCCATGTCCCACATCTCCTTCACAAATTCCTTCACTGTTTGTTCATTATGTTACATGTTGAGATGTCTTGCAAATCTCAATTTCTACTTGAAAAGCTTGTTTGTTTCCTTAGGTGCTAAATGAAAGGTTTGTGTGTGCGCCATTTCATGGCAGTCATGTCCTTTACCTCTTGGATCTTCAAGAATGGCAAGACAGATGGCTTGGAATAAAGTGTTGTAACTGTTTTCAGGACGTTGCTATCTATTAGTGTGAAAAGTTTGTCAGCATTCATGCGGATAATTGAACTGCCACCCAAAAGCTTGAGGGGTTCACTTAATTACCATTGATCCTGATTCCCAGAGGAGGCAAGCGTTTAGCCAAAAGCTAAGAGTTAAAGGTGTTCTGAAGACATCACAGCAATTCCAATCTGCTTAATAAATTGGTATTAGACTGAAGTGTTTGTGTGCGACCCATGGGGAATGTTGCTGATAAACAGGCCTTTCCTTGATTTGCTGATGTCGGACAAGGCACGAATCTCAGCATGGTAAAGGTTTTATTTGTCAGCAAATTAAGAGACAATAGCTTGCAGTCTCACAAATTAGCTTTTTTTTCCCTTTTAGCTTTATAATGAGCTTGAAACTTTTGATTCATAACGGCTTTGGGAAACCATATTTTTAGTATCCAATTAAAACCACTTGCAAGAACCTCACCTATGTTTTCAATGGCAACAGATTTTTAGATTAGTGATCTTAACACAAATTGCATTAAATGGAAGCTGTTGGCAGGAATTTCATTTTAGCAGGTGACAGGCTCCAATAGTGTATTGACTAATTTCTGTAGTTTATAATAGTTTATTTTACATAACCTGGCTCCCTGGCAGCAGCCTGTGGCAAGTCCAAAGGTGAGGCAACTGCAGCCTCTGTGCTCTTGCTTCAGTTTCCTTCACTCATCCACCTCCCTCTCCCCATTTCCCATCATGTGCATGGAGCAGGCAGGGGAGGGGGATGGTGTGATATAGAGGAAGAATGCATGATGAGACACAGGCACACACAGTATGTAGTGCTCCTTGAATTGTGAAGCTGCAGCAAGGAGGGGCTTTGAAATAATAGTAAAAAAAAATATTTAAAAATTTTCAAGCCCCCTTTCCCAAGATCAGATATAAAAATAAACAGTAAAAATCATACACGTTTGGTATTGTCACCTCCCAAAATGGCCATCTTATCAAGATCTAAAAAAAGATTATTCATGGCTGTGAACACTGCAACGCAGAATGGTGAATCGCCACTTTTTTTGACAATTTTACACGCATTAATATTTAATAAAAAATGATTATACAGTCATTTAGGTCCCAAATTGATAAAAATTAACACACCAGTAGGTTTTGTAAAGTATACCATACAATGGTCTGTACACCAAAATGTGAAAAAGTTATTGGCCTTAGAATTTGGTAAAGTGGCCAATAATACCTATAAAAATGTTGGTATCCCTGTGATCGTATCAACCCAAAGAATAAAGGAGAAGTGTCATTTGGAGCGCATAATGAAAACCGTAAAAACTGAGCCCACAAGAAAACACTGCAAATGTTAATGGGGTTGTTTTTATGAACACCTTTATAATGGGGGGGTTATAATTATGTAGACCCTTATATGCAAACCATTAATATGAATAGTGCGTAAGGTAAATGGCCGACATTAAAGTCTCACCTTTACTCATTGGACAGCCCTCTGGCTTACATAGGGGAACTTCTCTTTATGTCTTTGGTATTGTCCTTACATGGATAGTCTCTGAGACAAACCCAATAAAACAGCACAAAACCTAAAGTACAGCAGATTTTCTAATTATTATGTTGATATCATATGTAAGACTGGGTTTACATTGCATAGCAGATGGAGGGTCAGTATACAAGGCATCCAGCAGGAAACACTGGATAAGAAGCGCAGTAGACTTCACTATATTATCATGCTGGACTAAGTATACACTTATAACATGTTTCTGCTCGTATCACAAGCCTTTATCAACCATGGTTGAGAGGCTTGTGATGGGAGCCGAAACATGTTCTATTGTCCCTGTGGTAATATGCTGTAAGTTGTGTTTTATACTAATAAATTCTTGAGCTGATGACGAGTGCGAGAGCCCAGATCATTGTTGGATATATTACTGTGGCATTGACCGGACCCTGAGGCCCGCTAACCTACAGAGTGCCGTCTACCTATGAGAACCTAAGTATGCACTTGGGCTACAGGGGGACAGATGCAACTCTATGGCTCCGATCCTCTACCTGTGTTGGGTGTTTCTGTAGTGATGTAACTGTCCATATATGGACAGTTATGTCACTCGGGAGATGCCCTGGATGTTCACTCCTGTTTTCAGGTGGGGCGGTCTTAACTAGAGAACAAAACCCACTATATGAGCATGCAAGGAATACGTTGTAGCCCTCCATTGTAAGGATATGTCGGGAATCCCCCTGACAAGAGGAGAAAAACGAGTTGTGACTCTAACTTAAGCCTTTGTTCATCAGACAATGGGGCACATTTACAAAGGGCTTTACCCTCATTTTTGTCGGACTGTGCATGTTCTTCTAGGCTAAAACGGCTTGCACAGGTATTTAAGAAGTGTCTGCGCTGCCATTGTGGCGCACGCAACAGTTTTGTGGCGCAGCTGCGCTGGCCTCTATGCCACACAAATTGGGCAGCGTTCTGTTGGTCGGTTTGACTGATTTGGACCGAGCGCCATAATTAACTTGCAAATTGTCACACACCCTATGTTAAAGGAGCACCACTGTTAGGCCAGTGCAGGGAAGCAACAAATTCATGATTTCTGGCGTTTTCTTAGTGAATCGCCGCACCCAGCATTATACATGGAAATAGCAATTTTAGTGCACCAATCGACTTTCTAAGTAAATGAGCCCCATTATTCTGGATTGCTTGTAGAACACTTACAACCATGCTTTAAGGACTTTGTCAGCTTAAAATTTGGGTTCTTGGGAACAGAACAGGAAACCATCTGGGTTTTTTCTTGGGATTTATAGTGTGTTCTCCATATACCGCCTTCTGTGTTGCCTTCACTTCAATGGTGGTTGAAGGGGCTCACCTGCAGGAGGTCACATATTGGAATATATAATGAACTGAATACAAGACCTTTTCAAATTCATGTGTGCAGCTTTTTATCTGCCCAGTCCTCTGTGAATGTAGCTGTATAATACGATAGTGGTTTTAGTGCTGTCTTAATTAGTGTGTTAAGTGTGTGTCTTATTGATTTAGATGTAGTCAGCCTCAAGTTTCCATCTGAATACAAGAAATATTAAAATAGCGCTGTGCTTGATCGCTGTGGCAGAAACTAATGACTGTGACTAATGTGCAGGTTATCTGTATCGCTAATGGTTCTGCACTCTCTAGGAAAGAGAATATCATCTGCTTACCAGCCATGTCTCTCCCTTGTATACAAAACATTTATGATTACATGCTTGACTTGCATGATTTAATGGGACTCTTAATTCTCATGGCGTAAAGAATTTATTGGATTTTCTAAAAGATATTAAACTCAAAATTAAAATATTTTTTAAAGCCCCTCTAAATGCTCAGGCTGTCAGGGCTATTCTTTGATGAGCCGCTAATGAGAAACTGGATCCAAGGCATTTTTAACACCACGCTACAGTTAAAAATCGCACTGTATAGATTTGGTTTCTTAATCACAAGGAGTCAAGGATATTAGAAGATATATTGGTGTGAGTGAAATGGCAGCAGGTTGTGTCGCACAATGGCTGAGGTGATCAAATCAATGTCGAGCAGTTCACTATGGCTGTGACACGAAAGATAGCTGTAAGTAGGCAACCCCAAAGTACCACACCACTTACACAGCAGTCTACTTCCTGTGGCAGCAGGTCCTTTAATCTCACATTTGATGACATCATCAAAGGGCCTGCAGCGAATGGAGTTAGTCGCAAAACATGTCTGCTATAAATCTCTTGTATGTGAGCATGCCTTCAAAAAAAACTATTAGTTGTCCCTGGGGAAAGGAAAATAGATGATAGAGGATCAGCCATCTCCACGCCGAAAACTGTTCCATTTACATCCTTGCTGTCAAAATCTTAAAATAGTATTTAGTGATTTTTTTTTTTTTTTTCATACAACATATGTATAGAGTCCATTTCTTCTAAAGAAGGGTTCTTTTATAGCTGTACTTATATACACAATATATAAATGCTTTTGCCATCACTCTATAGCTAGAAAAAGGAAAAGTATTGACATTAACAAAAAAGAAGGCTACGGGGCAAACATATTGTAAACTTCTAGTCAGGAATTCTCTTCCTTGAAAGAGCGCTGAAACATTGGTAACATTGTATTAGCAGTTATTGTCATAATGAAATAATGAAAATGCGCACAAATTTCACTTAAATGTTAAAGAATTAAACACAAATTTGATGCTAAATTTCTGTGCATACGTACAACAATTGTCACAGAAATGTAGAATCCAAAACTTTTTTCCCAGTCTGGTGTGACATGGTGTGGGTGGTTTGACATTTTTGTAATCCTGCTGCAAATGTCATACATATATAGCATGTTTGACAAGTTGGACATGTGGAAATCCTGAAATGGTTCATTCTTTTCATTATTAATTTTTTTTTACTAGAGGTGCCTCTATATTTCAGTCAAAATTTTTATCCCAATTTCGTACATTGCTGAAATAACTATACAGGGTTAAAGGGACAGTGTACCCCATTCAATTAATGGCCCTCTCGGGTGGGGGCATGAAATGAATTTTATAGAATTTTTTTTTCGTGAAATCTCATGAAATAAATAATAAAAATCTCCTTCTAGTGATGTGAAATATTTTTCCTGAGATGAGTCAAGTGCTAGAAGCTTAAGGAGGTAGTGTCAATTCAGATGCTCCTACCTTTGTTTCTATAGTACCTAAAAATATGCTTGAGGTTTTGTGATCTACAGAACTGGAGATTGAGTCAATTAAAAACATAGTTGGAGATACTAGCAGCAGATAAAGATCCAGTAACCACATATTTTATTATCCTAGATTACAGAACCACACGTCTGATGCCATCTGAAGATGATATTCTTATATTAGGACATCAAACTGATTTGCCTGTATAACCAAAGAAAGTTTATTATGAAGTGACGCTCCCTTTGTAGTTTCTAAACTTGACTCTTCTCTGCTCAGTTTCACATTGAATGGAGAATTTTATATTACAGAGGGAATTCTAGAAAGTACATTTCATACCCTACCTGAGGGTTCTAGCAGTTTAATGGGGTAAAATCTGGTGTTGTCTTCCACCTTGGATGTCCATTCTCTGGTTAAACACTTGATGAAGAAGCTATTACATCTTTGTTCTATCCTCCATTGCCATTCCCTTTCAGATCTCTGCTGTGGAAGCGGCAGCGACTGTTAAAGAAGTATTGCTGTCTTCAAGGAGAACGGAGTTCCCTGGAGATCTATTTGTTTCTGCTGTGTCTACAGTGCATAATGTACTGTGTCCAAAGCAAGTAAAATATAGCAAGGGACCTGCTAACAGGAACACTTTAAGTTGTGTCTTGTTTTTAGAGTTTTTACCTATGCACGTTTTCTTATGGGTGTTTGTATAGGATCCCTTTGTACTTTGTTTAGTGATCCATTAAATATTAAACATCTTATACCAAGTAAAATTATGTGATAGATAATGGTTGACTGAGAAGTTAGAGGTGGAAGCAAGAACATGCTGACTCTCTCCTACACCAAGTAATAAAGTACAGGGCTGATATTTGTCTTGAAAGGCGCTGGGATTTACTAGCAAATATATCCATTGTTGGTGGTAGTAATAAATGAAAGACCTTTTGAAATTAATTTCTCATTAAAATAATATCTGTGCATAATAACTTGGAGGCCAAGATGCCAGCATGATATCTTGCTTAGGTATTTATATCTTGGGGATAATTAAGGTGAGGTTAATCATATGTTAATGAATGCATGTAGAACTTTTATCTATAGAATTATAATATGGATTTGTAATAGCAGGGATCCTGTGGAGTTTTACATTGCCAGACCTGTATTAGCACTTAGAAGTCGCCACAACTACGAAGAACAATGAAATAGGGCAGTGGTGGCGAACCTATGGCACGGGTGCCAGAGGTGGCATTTGGAGCACTCTTTGTGGACACCCAGGCCAAATTGCCCCAACCAGTTCACCAGGCACGACTCAAAGAATGTACATGGTGTTCTCAGCATTATTTTGAGGCAACATATCCTTGGCTTCTTCGGACTGTAGAAAGAGTGAGAAGGTATGTACAGGAGCAGTTTATCGATGGAGGCCCTTCTTCTGTTGAATTTGTGGCAGAACAGAGAGCAATAAGTTGTTACTGCTGAAATAGTTGTGTTGGCACTTTGCAATAAATAAATGGGTTTTAGTTGTTATTTGAGCACTTGGTCTTGAAAAGACTTGCCATCACTGACATAGGGTCAAGCTGTTTATCCTGACGACCACGGTAGATGTGACTAAAACCACAGTTGGGGTGGTCTACTGGAGAGGTCTTTATGTGGTGAAGTAAATACTGTTTGGTTAATGATTGCATATGACAATATAATGCAGAATGTACCATTTAAAGGCGTCAACTCAAGCCACAAGGTGGTACGAGAAAATGAGCTGTGTAAATCAGCTCTGTAGTTTCAATTGAGAATTGGATGGATCCTCTCATTGGTGTGTATATGGAACATAGATACAAGATCCATGAATTACATGAACAGGTTATTGATTGTAGTAGGCAACATGTAATGGTTCATTGCACCAGGGGTTGTAGGACACTGAAATGATTGCTATCCCTTTCCCTCACAGATTATATCCCAGACGTCTTGCACAAAGAGAATTAACATTCATTTAACCCATTAGCCTCAATGAAATAAATAAAAACAGAATTGGGCCAAAATGTTTTTCTGAAAACTATTATGGTTTCTCTGATGCTAAGCTCCATACTGAAAACAAGCCTTAGCTATAAATATAAGCCTTACTCCAAAAATAAGCCTAGATGTAAAAATTCACAGCTTCATCGTATTCTCTGAAGACTGTAGACCTCTCCAAAAGAATTGCAATACCTATCACCTCAGTGCCAGGTTCTCTCATAAGGATTGTGTTGTGGAGCTTGCTGTACCTGTAACTATTGCTGTAACTCTTTCTTGTCACTAGGGGGAGCCTTCAGCTTCACATGGCTACAGCAGAGCATGTGCATGACAGATGACAGTTTGTCAGGAATGACATTGATCTGTCTAACTTGCCAATTGTATTGTTTTCTGTTATAACGGGGCTGGGGTGTGAAATGTTGATTCCCTCCCAAGAATAAACACAGAATATTTTTATATTTATTTCCTATATAAAAATATCTGATTTTTCATTCCAAAAATGGGTTAGGCCTTATAAGACCATGTCGATTTTTGGAAAAATTTGATATTTCGGGCTATTACTACTGAAAGTGGCTCTACAAGTTGCAGATTCATTTGGTGTACTTAGGTTTTTAATAATGTCTTATCATTTTGGCTCTTTTTTTGATGAAAACAAAATGACTTTGTGGAATCTGTGTTTTACTGGCAGAAGTTTTATTGGTCAAAACTGCTGGAAGAGTGCCTTTAAATATGTCCAAATGTTCCTGATATTAAAGTTATTACCTAATGGAATGACTGGTTTATTAAGTATTATCCACATGTTAGCACTTTACTCAGGTCTGCAATGGTATCAGACACAATACATCCTGAGAATCCCTATGATTAGTGAATAGAACCTACTTGAAGTTTTTGTAACTGTATCATGGAAAAAAGGCATTTCTTTGTTGAATTTTGATTTGGCTATATGCTGTATATTTCTAGAGTGGACTATAACCACACACCTCAAAGGGAACCTGTCATAAGGAGCCCTTTTTCTGTTTCCCCGTGTCCTCATAGAAAAGTATGCACACTGCCAAAGTGTTTTTATAATAAAACTGCCTTTTTCTAATAAATTGTAAAGTTAGATGAAAGTTAACCTTTGTCTGCACAGCAATGTCCCATGGGAGTGGCCAGTGAGAAGTGGGTACGAACCACTCCTCACTGGTCATTCCCATGGGACACAGAATGCTGCTCTGCAGAGTAAACTTTCATATAACTTTTTTTAATCTTGAAAAAGACAGTTTTATTATAAAAACACTTTGGCAATGTGCACACAATGGGACAAGGGGGAGCCAGATGATGGCTCCCTATTAACTATTGGTTTTCTTATAGAAGTTAATCTCCTTCTGCTATCTTGTTCTTTTTGTTGCTCCCCACAGTAAGATGTGTTTAGGTACAAGAACACTGCAGTGAGGTCTCTGGATCGTACCATTTATTTTACTTTGCCATAATTCTTATCTTCCTTCTGTATTGCCAGTACCTCCATTAGTCGAGTTGTTCAAATTTGCTGTTTGTTTTTCCAAGTATTCACTTCCTTTAGCTAGAAGGTCATTTTTAAACTGCTAAAGATAAGATAGGTTTGATTGTGTTTTGCAAAGGTATATTAGTTAGGATTGCAAAATTGACCTTTCTTTATACTATCATATAAAGGAACTTTTGTAAAGGTAACCATTGGTCATATTTAAGTGTCCTAGTGAAACGTGTAAGATCTATGGAAGTGCATGATACTGGGTGCTAAAAACTGTAAACTCTGCTGCGGCAGACTCCTTTAGTTTAAAGGGAACCCGTCATGCAAAATAACCCCCCTAAACTAAATATATTTTCATAAACTGCCATTAGAGAGCATTGGCTCTATCCCTTCATTGTCACTCTACATGCCTGTTAACCTAAGCAATAAGGTCCGAAAGCTGTATGCAAATGACCTGTGAAATGTCCAATGAAGCATTAGCATATTTAAGCTGTCCACTCTATTCATAAGTGGGAGGCACAGCCACACCCCCAGTGCATGACTGACAGCCTGTATAATGATGTGAGGCTGTATAATGATGTGCTTCCTGGTGGCCACGCCCCCTGCAGCCTGTGTGTGTATAGGAGAGATACAACAGCTCCAGGATGTAGCCATGTTACAGCAGAACATGTCAGATTCATGTGTAGCTGCTGTCTGTGTCTCTCACCTGTGTATTAGGAGGATGCAGCATGTCAGCAGATGACATACACACACTAGCCATGCTTTACTATACATTACACACAGACATGAGCAGGGGGAGGAGAGGGGAGGAGTAACGGGTGACATCACTGCCTCTGACCATGTGACCAGCCTCATTTACATGATAAAGAATAGATGATTTTACAATGAATAATGTATGAAATGACTAGATAAAGGCTGGGATGGATCCTTGTGAGCTGCTCCAACAGGTAGTAGTGACAGGACAAGTGACACAGACCTGATGACAGGTGTCCTTTAAGCCCAAATAATGTGTTGGTGGCCGATTTTATTGTGCAACCTAAGTCACATTCTCCTCTGCTGGTCTGTGCCCTGTTTTGATGTATCGTTCTTAAAACTGTCTAATATGTGATGAATGTGGCCTTAGACTTACGTGAAGGTGGGTTTCAGCAATATCCATCAGTAGAAATAATAGGATTTCTATTATAACATCATGTATGTTTTATAGTATGTTACTAGTGTTACATTTCAGTGATGAGAAGCCATGGGTTTTCTCCCTTCTGTTTTATATTGCACTCTAATTCTAGCTAAAGCGCTATAAATAGGTGAAAATATAGTGAAATATGACCAAATATAATCCTAATGTGCTTGCAGGCAGTACATATTCATCATACATTACAGCATGTGCACACACAGCATATTTCTTCTTCATTATTCCTGGATACTTCATGCTATAGAGAAAAGGTATTGTTTTCATTAAACTGATGTTAGATAAGGGCCTTTTTCAGAAAGTGTCAACACAGCCTGCACACGGCATTGACCTCTTAGAAATTAGAGACGTTCCACACAATTATTAGCAGTATGCTCAGGTTCCTATGGGACTGAGCACATTAAATTACCAATTACTGCTCTCTGACTTCTCTGTATATACCTTTAAACCACAAGGGACCACATGCATACTCGGATATGTGTGTATGTCTAAACTTTTATTATTATTTGTTCCATCTCTCGTCTGCCTATGATATGTTAAATATGTATTTTTTTTTTCCAGTGGATTTACTGGGCTTGTCTGCAGCTTGCGATGCCTTGGACCAGCACAACCTCAAGCAGAACGACCAGCTTATGGACATCTTACAGATTATTAATTGCTTAACCACAATTTATGATCGCCTGGAGCAAGAGCACAACAACTTGGTTAATGTGCCCCTCTGCGTGGATATGTGCCTGAACTGGCTCCTGAATGTTTATGACACGTAGGTGGTGATTTCAATGTACAGGATATATGGATTAATAGGGCAATCAAAATAGTGTTGCTGGCTAGAAGCAGCAGGTTAGAGGCCACAGCTGAATGTCGGCACAAGATCACAGTATGGCTCTATTACTACTTTATTCTACTTTGATACAGTAGATACTAAGGCTTTACAAAACATATATTTATACATTTTAAAGCAAATCTACCCTCAAAATTGTATATATAAATAAATGGTAGATTTTCTTTAAGACTAATAGCAGTAAGGCCTCATGCACATAAACGTATGATTGCCCAGGCGAGGCTAGAGTCGGGTACAGAAGGGAGGAGAGGTGAGCTCTCTTAACCCCGCCTTATTGAAAGCAGAGGGGCTGCACCATGAAAATGGAAAAATACAAGAAATAACCGAAGACTGTGTATTTTGCAATCTGCTCAATATTTAGAATCCTAGCATCTGAAATATATAAATCAGAAATTGCAATGGTGTGAGAATATTGCAGAGAATTTACTTATGCGGAGTTCAATAGTGCCCATGGACTTGATATTACATCTGTAGCAAATGCATTATAAGTTTTTACTATGTAAGTAATGATTTGGAAAGGTGCCATACACCAGTTACAGAGAAAATATAAAAAAAAAACTTTAGCGACAGAGGATTTTTTTCCCTTAAATTTATTGGCGATTACTGAAAGCGTAACTAAACTTTCAAAAACATTTTAAAGATCAATAGTGCAGATGATAATAGTAAACATTGTAAAATAATTTATTAAGGAAAAAAGTTTCTTTACCCCAGACATTCCTTATTTAAACGGTTTGCGTAAATCAAGGATAAAGGAACCCAATAAAGTGTCTAATGACTTTACAGACAATCACTGGATATTCTGATCACCTCAGAGAGCTTAATCATAATAGAATATGAAGTATTAGTGTAGTTGCCTATTTGAATGGAATTTGCAGTCTTATTTTTTAATTCACTCCTAGGGGTCGGACTGGAAGAATCCGTGTGTTGTCTTTTAAAACCGGTATTATATCTCTTTGTAAAGCACATTTAGAAGACAAGTACAGATGTAAGTATATTGTTTCATGACTCTTGGATTATCCCACAAAACACTAACATTAATGTATTGTTCCAAAAAATGGACATTGTCAAATTTTAACGGTATTTTAAATGTTTATTGCTACGTGAGATGAGGATTCGTAGTTTCTAATCTACCTGGCTACTCTGTGAACCCAGTTCCTTTTATATTTAAGGAGCTTTAGTTGGTATTGTATGCAAGAATACTCAGTGTATTTGCCAGTGATTTTAAATTCCCTAATGAGTTATGTGGTTTATTAATACTGGAGAGTAGTTTAAGCATATCCACCCAGATTATTAAAACCCACAGATTTTGGCTAGTTTGGCAAAGCATTCTATATGTCAGTGTCTCAACATGTGCAGGGAAAGAATGAGTATACATATTGGAATTTGGCATTCTTTGTTCCCCAAGGTAATCCCTTGCCTTGAGAGTCTGAGGTCTGTTTAAGTTATGGTTTCCCATATCCCTTGTGACTAGCCAATCGGAAGGTGTTTAAACCAAACCCAACTCTTGCCATAGAAAGGTCTGATGAGGATCATAAATATTTAACAAGTGTGTCATGTCTCTGATAACTAAAATGGCCATAACTTGGAGTTTCTTTGACTTTAAAGATTGTTCTGAAAAATCTGGGATAGGTTCCAGAGATGTTAAAAAAATATTGATAATAATTACAAGTGTAATCTGTATGTTTCAGGATCATTTTTCCACATTCATTTATGTTCAGACAAATTCCAAGTTGTAAACAAATCGGTAAATCAAAAGTGCTGAACTTGAAAACACGCTGAGGCTTTAGGACAAAAAAGCACCAAAACAACATGGTGCTAATGGAGGGAGCTGGGAACAGCCTCCAGAGGGTGATAAAATGGCAGCACAAAGAAGCACAATCATTTATCTGTGTCATGCTTGTGGCTTGCTTTGAAACCTTACTGGAAATTGTGCTTAGTGGCAAGTGCTTATTTATTAAACAGTCTTGTCACTTGGAATAAGGGGAAAATAATTTTACACAGAGCTAATTTTACCTTTGTGTAAGCGGCTACAAAAAGAAAATAAAAGGTCAGTTGACAAAATATTTATTTAAGGGTGAGCAGCATGTGGAAACCCCAAAACGAAAACGGGCAGTGGCGTTGAGGGGTTAATAATACTACTATAGGAATAGCGAGAAACGGCAGTCTTTTTACGTAGATTTGGTCTATTTGCAGGTTACGCGCAATCTAACTTTGGAAGCTAATATCTCGAATATAATATCCAATCTAGCAAAACATCTAAAAGCTACAAATATTATTTCTACCATTCAGATATGTGATGGAAAACGAACCCAAAATGTGCCTAAGGAAAGGAAAACTAAGCCGTATGTGCTCTTTGGAAGTTATGGGATTTGGACCCACTTTTATATCATGGGTCAGATTACCAAATAAGGATTTTGCCACCAGAGTATTTGGGAATAGGCTTATATTGAGATCTTTTAGGCTTCATCGGGCTACATAACAGGGATGCTTTTTGTTTTGGTAGTGGAATCCTTGGCTTCTAGGGTTCTAGGTCTTTTTAGACTCATATTATCCAGTAAATATCTGGGAATACATATTTTCTTGAAAGTCTCAGATTATGTAAAACTAAACATTATTCCCTTAACTCCATAACACAAAATGCTGTAATAGTACGGCACTGCAGGAATGTACTACCTAGAAAACACTGTACTATTACTGACACTGCACTCTAACAACCATATTTGGAGATGATGCCGATTGTGGTTGTTAACCCCTTACACACCGAGGTCACCGAGTTAATAAAATCTCATCAATAAGCTAGATTCCCCAAAAGTATCTGTAAGATAGTACAGAGAGTACATAAATGTGCAAAAAAAGACCCTTTTGATCTCCTTAATTTGCTGCAATGAAACAAAAACTGAAACCTTTTCAGAGGTCTGAATGCTTTTCGTACAAGATCTCCAGACATTTTTGATAAATTTGGTATGGGCTTATCCAAAAACTGTTTTATAAGCTTAACGGAATTCTGGCAAAAGCTTGACAAATAATAACCTTTCAATCACACTTAGAATTCAGTGGTATGTTACCCTGGATGAGTTGGCCAAGGGTTTACTCTTGCATGTTGAATCGATGTTGGAGAAGCTGTGACTCTCCCACTTCCTCTACACTTTTACATGTGTGGTGAAACTGTCCAGTAGGAAGGGTGATAGGATATGCTGTTACTAGGGCCTTGCAACTAATTTTAAGTAGGTTTTTTATGTTGTCGGGAGAATTTCTCTCCCAGTTTTTCTTTTTTTCCTTTTTTGTTTATGAAGATATTCCAGGAATTAGTGAGTCGAGCAAGATCATCATAGTCAATTATTTAAAGGAGAAGAAAGTCTCAAGTGAATGTGATTTCAGTGATTTGTAACACTCGGTTGTCCATCCTGTATCTTACAATGACACATTTCAATGTCTAGATCTTTTCAAGCAAGTGGCAAGCTCTTCTGGATTTTGTGACCAACGAAGACTGGGTCTTCTCCTCCATGACGCTATTCAGATTCCACGGCAGCTGGGCGAAGTGGCCTCCTTTGGTGGAAGTAACATAGAACCCAGTGTCAGGAGCTGCTTTCAATATGTGAGTTTTTTTTGTCCTATATTACTCTTCAGCATTTATATATTGAATCTGTTTTCAGGAAATGGGTGCACTTTTTCCCAAGGGTTTTCTCCCAGAATCTCTCATTATAGGTCTTTTAATCTCTATCTTGGCACCACAGTCTGAGTGTTTTGTTTGCTTTGCCTTTTGTTTAATTTTTCTTTCTACATAACAAACATAGCTCAGAAAACAGCAGGGTTCCAGCAAACTTAAGCTTCTTAAAGATAACAGGGATTTAAAGATTTGTTTTTGATGACTAAAGAATATCCGTAGAACTGCACTGTCTTGATTAGGGGTGTATGTTTGGAGTTTTCATCTAAGTAACTTTAGGATTTTCTTGGAAAGGAAAAAAAAAAGACATTTTATAAGAAGGTTTTATTCTCTACCTGCATAATTCCTCTATTCAACAATTTTGTGCACAAATGAACATTTCTACTAAGCACATGTATGACATTTGTGAACTGTTCATTTGGTGTACACTCTAATATTTTTGTTGCCTTGAATACTCCTAATTGTAATTGTAGGTGACAGCAATTTTTGCATTTTAAGAGTACAATCATTTTTTAATGTTGTCTGCTTTCTGCTCCATACACTGCGGACAGGGGATGTCAAACCCTCACTGATGTGCTACTAATTGACTGTCAATATTAAAAGGAATTTGTCAATAGATAAACCACTGCCAGCATGTTTTTTTTTTCATGGCCCATCATCGTGGCATCATCTAGAATATTAACTTTGAAGGGAGATATAAGTTGGTTGTATAAAAACGCCCCCTATGCTGTGATTTACATCATACACCAGACTTTAGGAGGGCCGGTTATGATGTCCTTGAGTGTGGGACCAACAATTACAGAAAAGGGGCCATTCTAAAATGGGGAGAGTTTGAGTTCAGTGCTTAGCTTTCCTTTTCACTGCATTTATATAAGCATTAAGCATCTCAATTGAAGGTTGAATTTTTTTTTATTCCTCCACATTGGGCCATGAAAGGTGGAAGGTGTTAATCTGCTTGACAACATTATGATAGGCCCGGTTGACCTAATAAACCACTTTCAGCAGAATGACAGCTTCCCTTTTGAAATTGTTAAAAAAAAAAAAATGAATGACCACTATAATAATATGCTACAGTGTCATTAAGGCTGCATAGAGAGGATTCAAGGACTGGTTAGTAGTTCAAGTACATTGCATAAATGGTGACGCTAGGAAGTACAATTCGTTCCACAGATAACAAACCCTCATGCAGCTCAGTAAACAGAAAAATGAAAGTTATGGATTTTGGAATTTATGAAGTGAAAACTAGAAACCGCATTGGAAGAGATTGTTTGCATTAAGGGGTTATGGGACTGTTATCACTGCGGTCAAATGGAGCAGATCTATTTCTATTACAGGTTCTGTGCCATGGGATTACAAGAAATGTATAGCTCATCCTTTCATTATTTGCTAATGCTACTTGCACACTGTCTATATTTAGCATTAGGCTCACACTGGTAGCCCTACCATTCTGTACAACCAGAAAAACACAGTTGTGTTTTGTGGTTCTTATAGGCTCTTTACACTTGTAGCCACTGGTTGAGGTAATCATTTTAGTCCAGTATTAGCTGTGGATTTTATCTTGGTTCAGTATCATACACATGTATTACTTTCAATTGTTCACTGGATTAGTGCAGCAAGGGAACAGCCCTCCTTTTCTTTCTCCTACATTAACTATTCTGCGTACAATAATTCCTCTGCCATGCGTGGGCTGAGATATTCTGACAGTCCTAACGCTGGAGCCTCGTAACACGTAGTACCATGGAATACTGAGCAGCATTCTAGTATTGTGTCCTAACCAAGCACAGGTCCTCACAGAAGGGAATACCAACTGTCTGCTTACAATATGCTACAAAACAAATCTCCATCATCTTGGGAATATAATACAGACTCAATTTTTACCAGTGACCCAGGGCAAGCTATTTTATCTTTCCGTGCCTCAGTTTACTAAAGTGTAATTGGGTGAGAAGTAATAACTGTAATAACAGCATTGCTTCATCCGAAACCCGTCTTTCCATCAGATTTGCCACTCAGAGTAAATGTTTGCTTGCAGATATATTTGTATAGTGCTTTTCTTACAGACTTACAGCAGTAAAATACAAATGTGAAGGTGAGGCTGGCATATTGAATGCATCCGTTTTTTATTAAACCAGATAATATAAAGCATTATTATATACAAGCAGGAGACCACTGGTTGCCACTTTATAACCAGTTTTCGAACACATTTATTATCAGACTAGCATATTGACTCTTACTGACTCTAGTATTTTTGTTGTCAAAGCAGTCCTAATACCTAAGAGAATGTCTGGTGTCACTCTTCTTCATTCTATGTGAAGGCTGGAAGTTTGTTTTGAAGTGAGCTAAATAAATTCAGGCTGTGGAGAGGGCTTATTTTTCTTATGTAAAATCTCTTGCCAGTTGCAGCGAGTGTCCACTTAAGCCAGAAGTATGTTTCGATCTTCATCTACATGTGCCAGAACCATGCAATACCATCCTTTGCACCTCTCTGCTTGGGCTTGTTTCCAAAAGAGCACAGTGTGAAGGTGACATATGGCCAGAGCGGATGCAATGATGCATGAAAAGTTTCCTCTGAAGTAGAAGTTAAAAGTTCTATCAAGCAAAGGGCAGTGTGTGGCAGCAGAAAAGACTATGGGAGTTGGGGAGAGCTTGACTTAATCCAGAAGCTCTCCTCCCCCTGACTTTATGTAGCTCATTTCCATATGAAATAATAGTAACCTGCACCCATCATGTGAAAAGAACACTGTTGCAGTAGATACTATACAGCCTGTCTGGTACTAGTTGAATGACCAACATCCTCATTTTCACTGAAGACATGTTGCAGAAGCCTATTACAGCTGGATTGCAAAGATGCCTTTCTACCTCCTTTGAGCATTACAATATAATTGTGTGTTTTAACTTACAAGACTTCTTGCCAATATCTTGTGGTGGGTCCCAGGGTTTACTTTGGTTTAGAATATAAAATATATAGTACAGTAGTGTTTTAAAACACATCCCTCACGCATATTGGAAAAATAATTAATACATAAATGTAGATATTCTACATGTAAACTATATTTCCAAGTAATTAATTGGACAGATTCCAATAGTCTATGCCAGCGGTAACGAACCTATGGCACAAGTGCCAGAGGTGTCACTCAGAGCCCTCTCTGTGGGCACTCAGGATGTCACCCAGAACAGGGTTTACCAGACAGGACACAGGGCTTCCTCTTGCAGTCGTATTCAGGGGAAACTTGAGGGAAGCTCCTTAGGATACCAATACGCTTGAAAGCTGTGAAAAATTAGGGAGACATAAGTACTGCTTACATTGCAACTTTGTGAAAATTATCTGGGTTTTTGTTGTAGTTTGGGCACTTGGTTTTTGAGGTTAAATTAACATGTGGCTGTAACGTCTGATTACATAGCTCTTAACATAGTATTAACAAACACATGCATTAACGCAATGTAACTACCACGTGTGAACGCACCCTGGAAGGTACATCATCACTGGTCTATGCTATGCTGATCTTAAAAATGCCTTTGTCAGCATTCTGAATCATTTCAGTAGTTCATGATAGTTTATTTTACATTACCTGGCTCCCTGCCAGCAGTATGTGGTTAGTTCCTGGGGGGACTAGGGGGGATGGTTAGGAGGAGGAAGAATACATGAGGAGACAAAGGCACACTTAGGCTGTAGCTGCCCCCTGTGGGACTCTCCACATACAGCTGGCAGGGAGCCAGGTAATGCAAAATAACCTCATATAATCTACTGAAATTATTCAAAATGCTGAAAAATCAGCATAGCATGGGCTATTAGAACTTGTCACCAGCTAAAAATGACATTCCTGGTGACATAAATGCACATAATAACAATTTTTTACTTTTGATGATGTGGGGAATTTAAATTGAAAGAATAATTGTATTAATAATATTTTTATAAATAGAATTGACAGACAAATAACCAAAAATATGCCATTTTTCCCATTAAAATATTTTAAGTGGTAAAATTTTATAAACCTTCACCAAAAAATGTTATAAAATATGTACAGTGTCAATCCATCACCAATTTCAGAGGCGGAGGATGCAAGTACTTTTTAAAAGTGTCTTCAGCAGCTCCTCCTACATTCTGCCTTCAGCTGACATGCTGAGGAGTGTAGAGGGGCTCACTTGAAACGGTCATATCTCTGGAACAGCGGCACATACGGTAATATCTCTAATACAATATCAGTTTTGTGTTTCTAGATGACCACAAAACTATATACATTTGGTGACTTCTTGATCATAATAACCTAAAGAATAAAAGTGGGAGGTTGTGTCATTCAGATGGCACAGTGAAAGCTGTAAATAAACAATGCAACTGTGGGTTTCTTTGTTCGTTTTTTGACAGCTGCACCACATTTTTCTCCCAATTTCCTATACACTGCACAGAATATTCAACGGTACTACAAAAAAGTTCCCATAAATTGTTTTCACAGAGAACAAGCTCTCACATGGCTCTGTAAATGAAATAATAAAAAAGTATATGGGTTTGGAATTTGGGGAGTGTAAATTGGTAATTTAAAAACTTAAATGATTCTGGTAATTAAGTGGTTAATAATTCAATGAACAGAATGGTACCTGAAAAAATTCTGAAGAATTCCAGGTATATATAGATTCCATGAAGAAAACCATACAATTTTTCATTTTATGTTGGGAGTGGGAATGAAAGAAAATAACTTATGTTGATTTTTACTGTTTAATGTTTGAAACGTGGCTTCTGTCAAAAGTAAACCATTTGGAAAACAAATCCTCAAATGGCCTCTATGACTCACCAGTCCAATTGGAACCATGTATAGGTAGGTTAAATGTGTTCGAAAAGAATCGTTTACCCTGAAATTCAACTCCTCTCCCTCTCTAGAGTAGCTGTCACTGGACATTATGTAGTTTTCTTTGGTTCTCATTGATGGAGACAATGTTTTCTATTAGTAAACCATCCTGGGCTGTTTCAATTTCCCATTAGGGGAAAACATTACAAGCAGATCGGCTTTTGAACCGACCCTATACACTGCAACAGGTCTGGAGTTTTCCTCTAGGCTCCAGTGGAAGAGATTGCAGTATGAGACTTCATTAAATGTGGCCTTTTCATTGTACATTGTCACTTGTAATATAGATTGCATGTTTACCACTGACATCCTATTCCCAGGTACATAAATATGCTGTCAGCTTTCCCAATGAAGCCTTTTCCAATGTTTCTGCTACTGAATGGAGTGATCTGCTGCTAACCCCTTTTATTTTAATTCACATAGGCTAGTGGCTTCTGTTCTTGGCTTTTTCATGGATTCTAGTTTAAGGAAGTAACAATTGTCTTTATATAAAGTCCATATGTTTTCATCATAGGTGATTACATATATAATATACTACACTATACAATATGTATATTTATTTTTTTTCTTCATGTTACATATGTGAATTACCTTTTAATAGTCTTTCCTATCTCTCGTCTGTTTAGTAAATACTCGCATACTCCATCTCAAAACACAAGTGTAACATTTATATTATCTAGAATTGGGAATAAATTGACTAATGGGTGTTAACAATTGGTTGTGCGTCTCCGACAGCACTGATTGAGAATGATAAAACCAGACAGCAGATGTAAGGTATACATCCCTGTGAAGTGTGAATTGTAAAAGCCTGTTGCCAGTATATTTCTAATGTTCTAAACACAATAACAGAGAAAATGCACGCTAAGAAAGATAGGACATCTCCTTTTTTTTTCGGAATAAGGCGCTGTGTATTCCTATGGAGAGGGGCGGGGGTGAACAGCGGTCACCCCCCTGCTCCGCTCCCCGGCGTACTATGGTATGGCGGGCATACATGTGAATGTAGCCTTAAAGTGGTTTTCCCACGAACACAAGTAAGGCCCTATCCACAAAATCTAAGACAAAAGTGGCATATGTGGGCATGGCCCTACATAACTTTGCAGTTAGTTTTGGTAGGTAAAATCATAATGACATATTCTGTTTAAGGGAAATCTACCATCTAATTCAAGCATGGATAAACCAGGGACACTGACTCATAGATCCATGCACCGTGATTGTGGTAATCTTCTTATATTTTGTTATCCATGGCCTCCTTTTTTCTGAAATCAACCCCCCTTCTCCTGATTACTGATTACATCAGACATAGTGAGGGGGAAAGTGCTGAGGATGAAACTGTGTAACAGCCCGTGAAGCCATAGCACTGAGTGGCTCTGGTAACACCTCAATTAGTATAATTTTAAAAGTTGATTTTAGAAGGAAGGATGTCATGGATAACAAATATAAGATTACCACAGTCACTGTACCTGGATCTATGTTCCTGGTTTATCATGCTTGATTTTGATGGCAACTTTCCTTTAAGAGCTATGTGATATATATGCTCCTTTGTTGTTACTGCTTGTTTCACAGAAAATAGAACTTAAAATATAGCAAAATTGCATAAGTCAATAGTACTGCACCGTTTCCTTTAAAAATATATATTTTATCATGAATTATTCTATACAGCTTAAATTGACTACCTTATATGTGCTAACTTGCATAGTAAACAACCTAAAATGTTTTCGTACAAACAAGCTTTGGCATAGGAGGTAGCAATTTGGACTGAAGTTGGGCAATGTGCTGTTAAATAACTTCATTGTGCCTGTATCCTGTAGATTTGCAGCAGTGTCATGCAGCTCAACTGAAGGAATATAATGGAACTATTGGAAAAAATATACACTTTAGTTGAGGTTCCCTTTGTGTCTTACTTGATAATATGAGAGATTATAGAAAATCACTTACCAGAGTTTTCATCACATAGCTCTTGCTGTGCTGGGCCATCTAAATCTATTCTCATGGTGGGATTGCCAAGTCTGTCTGTGACACAGTCATGATTGTTTTTTAGTCTCTGACTGGTTGAAGTCAAGTGCATTTTACGCCTTCCTGTATGAGTACATGCTCCTGGAAACTTTGTGTATGGAAAGTCTAAATTCTAAGCCAAATCTGAAGTGATTTTAACCCCTTAACGACTTGGCCTTTTTTCGTTTTTTCACTTCCATTTTTCACTCACCAGCTTCAAAAATCTATAACTTTTTTATTTTTCCACATAAAGAGCTGTGTTATGGCTTATTTTCTGCGTAACAAATTGCACTTCATAGTGACGGTATTTAATATTCCATGGCGTGTACTGGGAAGAGGGAAAAAAATTCCAAATGCAGTGAAAATGGTGAAAACCACATTTGCGTTTTCTTGTGGGCTTGGATTTTACAGCTTTCACTCTGCGTCCCAAATGATATGTCTACTTTATTCTTTGGGTTGGTACGATCACGTGGATACCAAATTTGTATAGGTTTTATAATGTTTTCATACATTTAAAAAAATTAAAACCTCCTGTACAAAATCTTTATTTTGCCATCTTCTGGCACCAATAACTTTTTCATACTTTGGTGTATGGAGCTTGGGATAGTGTCATTTTTTTTTGCAAATTTTGATGGCTTTTTCATTGCTATAATGTTTGGGACTGTGCGACCTTTTGATCACTTTTTATTAATTTTTTTTGTATTTTTCAAAATGGCAGCCAGCCTCCCCCCCCCCCCCTCTGACCTGACCTATCGGGTAAAGTTACTTGGCTCTAGTTATTTTTGTATTGTATTGTACCTTTGCTATGTTTTGACTATTTCCTGTGGGTCTCCCTATTTGTCTGTACATAGACTGCAGGGGGGAGTGAGCACACCAGCCAGCCCGCATCAGGGGCAATTGGTGGTCCGCATCCAATTTATGCATGCATGGCATGTTTTTAAATGTTTTTAATGCATATCAATAAAATTTATATTTTTTATATTTAGAAAGTATTGTTATTTAGGCTCCATAACATCAGCTCCCGGTTGGGGTTCTTTTGGTGTGATATACTTTCAAAATGGCAAAAAAATGCCATTTTTGACTTTGGACGCTATTTTCCGTTACGGGGTTAAACGCAGTGGAAAACCGTTATTTTATTTTGATCGGACATTTTCGGACGCGGCGATACCTAATGTGTTTATG
The DNA here is from genome assembly GCF_040894005.1 of Engystomops pustulosus. Taxonomy (NCBI): domain Eukaryota; kingdom Metazoa; phylum Chordata; class Amphibia; order Anura; family Leptodactylidae; genus Engystomops; species Engystomops pustulosus. Next base: position 107,556,210 of record NC_092412.1, on the reverse strand, counting down.
ATTTTTACTGTTTATTTATATGAGTTCTAGGGAAAGGGGGGTGATTTGAATTTTTTTTAGGTTTTTTTATTATATATTTTTTTTTTATTTTTACTTTTACTATTTTTCAGACTTCCTAGGGTACTCTAACCCTAGGTAGTCTGATTCATCCTATCATATACTGCCATACTACTGTATGGCAGTATATGTGGATTTTACTCCCCATTCATTACAATGTGCAATTAGCTCTTGGGGTGTTCGCTGCGTCAGCAGCAATGTCCTAATGACACAATACAAAAACAGTTACCACCGGTTAGCCTCTGCAAAATTAATTGTCAAGTTTGTAACACAGATCTAGAATGCTTATGATACTGGCATTTTCCCACACTGTGTGTAATCTTGTAGTAGGGTACTTAATAGTGTCACATATTTTTCATTAATCTGGTCAGTTTTTTGGGATGCAGCACAGTTGAACCTTTTTTTTTCTTGCTACTCTTTGCTTCATGCTGTTGCGACACAATAGAGGCAAAGCACAGTAATAAATGTGGCGCTAACTAGGAAGACACACCATTATGCCCCTTTAGCTGCACAGTTTTCAAAATATTTCATGGGTGTCAAAATATGCAAAAATGGTGCAAACATATAAGAAATACATGTGCAAGTTAGAAAGACACTTTTTGTGAAAAGTTGGACAAAACACTGGCGCAGGCACTTTAACATATCAGGGCTGCTGTGTTTCTGAAGGCTAAAAAATGCATGGATAACATGTGGTTGACAGCACTTTTTTTGTTTTCATGCTGTGCGCAGCAAACACTTCTATTACTTCTATATTGTGCTGCAGAGTAAATAGTGAAATTAATTAGTGTGGTTTGTTATTTAGTTTTCTGCCTCCACTATTTTAGCTCCTTAACCGGTTAAGGACCAAGCCCTTTCTTGTTCTTTCATGTCCATTTTTCACTCCCCACCTTCAAAAATCTATAACTTTTTTATTTTTACACATAAAAAGCTATGTGACGGCTTGTTTTCTGCGTAACAAATTGCACTTCATAGTGATGGTATTATATATTCCATGCCATGTACTCGGAAGCGGGAAAAAAATAACAAATGCAGTGAAAATGGTGAAAAACGCATTTGCACCATTTTCTTGTGGGCTTGGATATTACGTCTTTCACTTAGCGCCCCAAATGACATGTCTACTTTATTCTTTGGGTCGGTACGATTAAGGGGATACCGAATTTGTATAGGTTTTATAATGTTTTCATACATTTACAAAAATTAAAACCTCATGTACAAAAATTATTTTTTTGATTTTGTCAACTTCTGGCACTAATAACTTTTTTATACTTTGGTATACGGAGCTGTGGGTGGTGTCATTTTTTGCAAAATTTGATAATATTTTCAATGATATAATTTTTAGGACTGTACGACCTTTTGATCACTTTTTATAGATTTTTTTAAATATTTTTCAAAATGGCAAAAAGGTGCCATTTTCGACTTTGAGCGCTATTTTCCGTTACGGGGTTAAACGCATTGAAAAACAGTCATCATATTTTGATCGGGCATTTTTGGACGCGTCGATACCTAATGTGTTTATGATTTTTACTGTTTATTTGTTTTTTTTTTTATTATAATTTTTTTTTTTTAAACTTTTTTTTTTTCTTTTTACTATTTTTCAGACTCCCTAGGGTACTTTAACCCTAGGTTGTCTGATCGATCCTATCATATACTGCCATACTACAGTATGGCAGTATATGGAGATTTTCCTCCTCATTCATTACAATGTGCTATCAGCACATTGTAATGAAGGGGTTAAAACTAAAATAGCCTCGGGTCTTCGGAAGACCTGAGGCTACCATGGAGACGGATCGATGCCAGGTAAGATGGCGACGCCCATGCGGCGCCATATTTTTGAGGCTGCCACCAGCTTTTCCGGCAGCAATCGCTGTGATAACACCGAACGCGGGTGTTACCGGTAAGCTTTTGCTGCAATATGCAGCAAAGACTTACCGGCTATGGAGAGGGCTCAGCCCGTGAGCCCTCTCCATGCAGCGCGACCCGACCGCCGCCGTGAATACACGGCGGGCGGTCGCGAACCAGTCAATGAAGACGCAAAAGTCTTAATGGCCAAGCATTTTATCATACCTGCAGACATATTGACTAGGGGCCTTTAACCCCTTAGCGAAGCGGCCTGCAAAGGCTCTAGAGACCAAGTGTTTTGTTTTGGGGACACAGAGCTACCGTAATTAAAAGGTTAAAAAAAAATGTTTTTCATTTATATTCTTATTTGGCCTTAAAAGTGGAAAAAAGTCTAATTAGACCAAGCAGCTCTGGTTAACCCCAATACACCCAGCGATCAGGTGACTGCCATCAGGTGACTCCTTCAGCGCAATGCTGTGAGGAGCGGATAAGCGGTAACGAACCACATCTCCCTAGGGTCACCGGGTGTCTCTAACACCCGGGGACCAGTTCCTGGTACCGCGGCTAGTGCAGGAGCAGTAAATAAAAATATACTGCAGAGAAGTCTAAAGACGTCGTTGCAGGCTCCGGACCTGTGCCCGATGACGGCTTAAGGGGATATTCCCATTTCAGGGAATTTAATGTTATTGTTTGTATTATAAAAAGTTAGACAACTTTCCAATATACTTCCTGCATCAATTCCTCACAGTTTTTTAGATCTCTGCTTGCTGTGATTATATAGAAAGCTTTTGTGTTTACTTACAGTGGACAGAAATGTGACCGTGGTCACACAGGTGCACGGCTCGTTATGTCACAGAGAGTAATCAGATATGGGTGTTGTAATGAGCCGTGCACCTGTGTGACCACGGTCAGATTTCTGTCCACTGGAAGTAAACACAGAAGCTTTCTATAGAATGGCAGCAAGCAGAGATCTAGAAAACCATGAGAAATTGATACAAAAATTGATACAGAAAAGTTGTGTAGCTTTTTATAAAACAAACAATTACATTAATTTGACAAAATGGGAATACCCCTTTAAGTCAGCGGGCGGTCCTAGACGAGTTAAAAGGGTTGTCGACTTCAGAAAATAACTGATTTTGTATGTGCAATGAAAAGTTATAAAATTTTCCAATATACTCTCTGTATCAATTCATCAGTTTTAGATCTTTGCTTTCTGTCATTCAACAGGAAGCTTAATTGTTGATTTTCTGTGTATACAACCGGTCTATGGCATCTGTCACACATGTGCATGACTCATAACAAACTGCTCTGATTACTCTGTAATGTAACAAGCTTTGTGATCATGACACCATCACATGACCATGGATCAGTCTTTGTCCACAGGAAGTAGCCCATGAAGCTTCCTGTTGAATGACCGCAAGCAGAGATCTAGAAAACCATGGTGAATTGAGTTGAGTATAGTGCAATATAAATTATTTGCTGAAAGTGGGAAACCCCTTTAACTTTTCAGGGTGTACCTTTAAACATATTTAATAGTTTTGCTGTACATTTTTTGCTATTTTAATGTTAGATTTGTGATCGATTATTGACACAATTTTGCCTTTTCTATGAAATACTCCTTGCTGACTTAAGGGAACAATAAGATGGAAAAAAACAGTCAAACATTGATTTTTATGTGCATTTTTTTCCCCAAGTCTATTTATAAGGATAAATAATGAAAACCGGAAAGCAGCCACTCTTTATTTTCCTTTTGGGAATATAGGACAATCCGGAACATGCTGATTGCAGTATTGTATGGTGCAGCTGAATGAGAAAAGCTCCTGTTTGTTTGTCTGGCATTTTGCGTGGTCCCTTGACAGATCATGTTAGCCCTTGGAGAACAGTAATGCTCTCTGCTCAACCCCCAACTCTTTGCAAAGCAGCACTGTAAATGTCATCAAAACAGCTCTACCTCTGCTTCGACTTCACTCTGGGTTTATGTGCCCTGTTTGTATCGCAGAACAAACGAATGTGACCAGTTTTCAAAAGCAAATATAGGCAGCAGATTTTTCAGCTAGGTGTTTGCCCTAAGGGAAATGAAAAGCTGAAAGCAAACCTCTGCTCTATCTAAGGAACAATTACATTAAGGTTACCAGGCTGCAATGGCAATACCAGCTCTACAGATTTCATACTCTGCATAGGGAACTGATCTACCCAGCAGTGATGAGATTTACTTTTTGGTACTGTCACAGAATGTGAATTTCATCCAGTATTTAAAGAGGGGTATTAAGATTGTTAGCCAGCCGAAGTACACACTGCAGAGCAGAGGCTGAAATATAGAGATTTCTCTTTCAGCTAGTCTTTCTTTAGATATCTGTAACCTATTGTACACATTTGCTCAACTCCGATGCATGAGCAAATCCAAGAATGTCAACTTCTCGCATAGTTTTTATTTCACACGGCTTTTCTACAGAATACTGTGGTTCACTTGGTTTACTTGACTTGTACAGGTTTTCAGTTGCATTATGTTTTCTACTCTCTTATACTGGATTTAATTCAACTAACCATGATTTGTAGAGCGTACTGTAGATCAAAGAAAACAGAAAAAAATACCATGCAGAAAAAAACCCCCACTAAAACATGAAATCTAAAATTACACCTGCAACTATGTTATTTACCAATACAGGCAGTCCCCGGGTTACATACAAGATAGGGTCTGTAGGCTTGTTCTTAAGTTGAATTTGTATGTAAGTAGGAACTGTATATTTTATCATTGTAATCCCAGCCAGAACTTTTTTGGTCTCTGGGACAATTGGATTGTAAAAATGTTGGGTTGTCATAAAATTCAAGATTAACACTAAAGCTTCATTACAGACACCTTTGATAACTGTTACAGTTGTTTATTGTAGCCTAGGACTAAAGTACAATAAATTACCAATATCCAGTGGTCTGTTTGTAACTAGGGGTCGTATGTAAGTCGAGTGTTCTTAAGTAGGGGACCGCGTGTATATGCTGCCATTATGCTCTACTTAACTATAGGTGAACTAAAGGTGAACTTTACCATCTTTAATAGATGCATTTTGTCCTCTAGCTCCCACCATTCAGTTCCCAACTACCTGAAAGTCAACCCTACTTGGCATATTGGCTGCCGTAACTAATGGGACAATTAAATATTGAAGCAGTGATCTGCTATACCATGCATGGTAAATCCTTTTAGAAAGGCATCCAGCACGACAGGTTGTTGTACCTGTTTGCAAGTTTGGCTGATATGTCTTCACCACTGTCAAGATGTGCTTTTAAAGAATAAAGTTTTGGAAAGATCAACTCCTGTGCATGCTGGATGCCTTTCTAAAAGAATTTTGTTGACCTGAAGTTTTCGAGGTGCAGCTTCCTTGCATCGGGCGAGGTGAGCTGGACTTTTTTTTTGGGTTACATGCATGATAAATATAAAGTCACCTGGGTGTAGGGGTGGGTAATGTATTGACCTCCTTCTATCATATTAGTACCACTATAATAATGTGCATCTTACCCCAAATTCACTGTACAACACTTTTTTTTTTCATATTGAATTTTTATTTGATTTTCAAACAAAATTTTTACAAACACTCTTTGGGAGCAACTAAAAGACAAAAAACAATCCAACTTTTACTGAAATATATGGTTCAGCTCAGCTGATTTGGAGGGCTGCCTCGGTAAACAATGAGGCACCACTTAATTGCGGTGTTGTCCATAAATATTGTATATATCATGTCAAGACAATCGACAAACCTCTATAATCAATTAAAAATATCTATTATTTTTATATTATTTAATCATTTTGTTAAACATCTACAAATTAAAATCAATGCATTGGTACATAGAAGGCAATCTGGAGACTTCAATAGGGGAGCAACTTATTATGGTCTTAGAGTGCATAACATATAACATCAATTTGCAACAAGTAAACACACAAACATGAACCAATAATGGGGGATATATTACCCCTAGTGTAATATATACATGCAGGGAGCAACAATGTCTATTACAAAGCTAATGCTCCACAGAAATGTATGGTTCCTTTATAATGTGCCACGCTATGTGCATGCTGTAAATGGTATCATTAGTCCTGGCTCTACATTAAATCATTTGGGATCACTCCCAGACGAAGGGGTGTGAGCAGAAACACATGTAGGGGCGTTGTGTTCCCAGAATTTTACAAAGGCAGTTTTATCCAGGACTAAAATTATACCATTTACAGCATGTGCATAGGGTGGTACATTATAAGGGAAACATACAGTTGTATGGAGCACTAGCTTAGTATTAGATATTGTTGCACTGTGTGTGTGTGTTGAAAATATATATATATATATATATATATATATATATATATATATATATATATATATATATATTTTATTATATATACACACTGCATTAGGGGCAAGTCTTTGTGTATACATATAGCGAGTAGAGGCCAGTTTAGTAGCTGCTTACTGGATGATCGACAGAGGATAGTCAATGTCCTTGACCAAAAACAAGAGCCATGTGACATTAAATCTTGTGACATTTCCTGGTGACTAGGAACAATCTGTGAGTGCTAATCACCAGCGTCTTATCTATCCGACTGCGCAGACTACACAGATATGTTGGATCAGCCTTCTGTCTTTATGACAATTAACAAATTAACATTGATTATAGGCTGGAAAATAAATCAGATATATAGTTTTAGTGACTTGTAGCTCTCAGTGTGCCTTTTTCTGTCTCCCTAATTTATGCTGATTACCACAAGGAAGCCTGATGCTTTTAACTGCTCATTCTAATTCTAGTTGTAACATGCAGTGCACTATTCAATGGCAAATGCATCTTTTCCTATTAAAAATTGCATATTAATCAGCGGCTCCATTAATGTACTGGAATATTGATTCTTGAGGAATCAGAGTCTCTGTAGATAAACATCCCTCTAATGAGTAGTTCACTGTTTCTGGAAATGTATATGCAGCCCTATTTTTATATTGTAACAATTTATCTCCTGTTCCCATATTCTAGAATAATATGGTTAATTTGCATTAAATTATTGGGCTAAGTCTTTGTGTGTGAGAACAAGAGAATGTATTCATTTATAGTCCTTACAATCAAGACGATTTCATGTGTTATCTGTTTTGTTTGGCTTTCACAAAATTCTGTGTATCTCATGCTATAAAATGGCATTGTAACTGGTACTATTTGGTTATGTTGTATCTATTGCAGTTGAGGAAAAAAACATTTTTGGCCACAGTTTTCTTGGATTTTGCAGTGTGCAGCATGACCGTTCTGCCGTTGCAGCTTAACATTTTATAAAACATGACTATAACAGTATTGTCGCTGAAAACACATGAATATTGCATGTTCTACCAGGTGTAAAGCACGTATTCTCTGCCTAAATCTGGATATAACCTGCTCTTGACCCTTGAGTATGTATGTGCACAGCCATATTATGGCACCACAAAGTCTCTGATTTGTATGGCGGCTTATTACAAGACTTGTAGTGGGGCCTTACTATACTCTCTGTATTGCTGTTATTTGGAGCCATCAAGAGGCTTCTTTATAACCCACTGTCTGCCTCCAACAGAACATAAAGTCTGGACTTTCCCTTTTAGATGGCATATTACAGGTTTACCTCTGTGGCAGAATACCTCTGTAATAAAGCCTCATGGATGAAAGCACATGGAAATGAAAGTCTTATATACTGCTGAGATGGGCCCTTATTTGTAGCTTCAACAAATTTCAGTTTTTTTATTTATTTTTTTTTTACCCTTAATTACATTTTAGTTTTTATTTTTAGTTAAATATACATTACTAGAACAGAGATTTGAATCTTTTCTCTGGCAGAGGAAAATCTAGCTACCACTTTGTCATAGACTGCTGTAATATAAGAGCTGGTGAGATAAAGCAAGTGAGAATATGTGTAGGGTTAGGCTGGAGGGATCACTAATGTTTAGAACAGATCGCTAGACCTATTCATTCACTTATGCCTTTCTTATGGGACTCATCTCATTTCCTTAGACACATAGGATGGGGGAGATTTATCAGAAGTATCTGAGAGCAGCTTGTCCTTGTCTTGTTTCCCATGGCAGGGCTCAGCATTCATTTTCCCACAGCTGTTTATAAAACTAAAATTGCGCACACTAAATGGTTTTCATGGGTAACTAGAACAGTTTTACCTCAGAGACTTCTGATAAATCCCCCCCTTCCCCATTGACATGGTGAGTCTTGATCATGCAAAGAAATCCACTCCAAATCGGACTTTACCTTTTTAGGACATATTGGGGGAGATTTATCATTAGGCAGGCTCCGTGGGACAGTTGTCTTCGCTGCCCATCAGATTAATTTATAGTGGCTTTGTCTCCATAATAAATGTAAATAAATGTCGCAGCACATACACCATGCTGGAGTGACTATGCAACTTTGCACGGCGTTGCACTGGCAGTAGTTCTAGGTTTAACCAATGAAAATTCTCAAAAACAACCTGAATGCAACTTTTATACAGCAAATAAGCCCAGCAAAACCAATGACAAATCCCCCCATTATCTTGTTAGGTTTTCACAAGACTTTCTTGTGACATATTCCTTGTTTTTTCTGTCTTTCTTCTCTCAATGGGGATTATGCTTCTTTTATAAATTCATTAAATGTTTTATGCTTTCATATTTATGGCATATTTTCTATTTGATCTTTCAGGCTAACAATAAGCCAGAAATTGAGGCAGCTTTGTTTCTGGATTGGATGAGGTTGGAGCCTCAGTCGATGGTTTGGCTACCGGTGCTTCATAGAGTTGCTGCTGCTGAAACTGCCAAACACCAGGCCAAGTGTAATATCTGTAAAGAATGTCCAATCATCGGTTTCAGGTAAGATCTTTATGTACCTACAGGGCAGCTCTCTCCGCACAGCAGGACTACAAGCTGTAATATATATCAAATTGCCTGGATGCAGAAAAAAAATCAAATTACAGGAATATTACAATGGAACGTTACAGGGTGGATCAGGATATATTACTTTCTGGCTTACAGTCCCATTACTGGCTGCCTCTCTTCGGACACACAGACTGCAGTGGTCACTTCATGTGTCTGCTTCAACCTATCGCTGTCTATAGCAGTGTTCGGCTGAGGCTACTCGTAGGTTGCAGCAGTCATTTGCTGTTCACATTATTTCACCACCAAAGCCACTGTCCAAATTCTTGCTCTGTGCGCTAAGAAAATTAGTTGGGTTTCTGGAACATTTCATTATTGACAATGGCTTCTGTTTGAACACTGAGGCTTTGCTAGGAGTCACAGCTTAAAGGGGTTTTCCCCACAAACACAAGTTAGGCCCTATCCACAGGATAGGGCCTAACTTGCTGATCGGTGGAGGTCTCGTTGATGAGACCCCCATAGATAACGAAAACAAGGGGTCTGAAGGGGTCCAAAATACCTCAGTCAAACCCCTTGTCGCTCCATCAGAGCAATGGAGCAGACGGTCATGCACAGCCCTCTGTTCTATTACTCTGATGGAGCAACAGGGTCATACGGAGGTATGTGGGACCCCTTCGGACCCCTCATTTTTGTAATCTGTGGGGGTATAATCACTGAGACCCCCACTGATCAGCAAGTTAGGCCCTATCCTGGGCATAGGGCCTAACTTGTGTTTGTGGGAACACTCCTTTCAAGGAGAGACTGTGCAGCAGAACATTAAAGAAATCCCAAACACTACTACACCGAAGCGCTTCCTGTCTAGCTACAGCTCTCAAATATACCAATTTTCACTGTGTTGCTGCTATTACACAGATCCCCAACACTGTCTACTGTTCAAAACTGATGACAAATTGCCTTTAAATCTAAAGTTAGATAAATTATTTTCTTGAACAAAAAAACTATTTTTTTGTTTTTGAATCTTTATTATAAGGTGATCTCACTTCACCTCACACTGACTTGACCTTTTTGAAAGGTAATCTAAAACTTGCATATTTTCCCCAACAATATGCAAGAGAGAGGCATTACTGTGCTGTACGTATTGTTCATGTATGCCAAACGACTTACATGTTGTCCTTACATGCACTCTTCTTCAGGAAGAAAGAACTTCATGAATAGATATTCTTCATGTAAGATGATGTGCATCTGATTTGTCTGTAGAGTACAACTTTCAAGCTGATATCACAGTTGCGTGTCTAAGACAATACTTGCTTCTTCTTTGTCTGGTCAGTGTTACCAGATGGGTGCTGTACTGTGATTTATTTTTTGTACTGTATATAACTTGGTGAATCCCTAATGTATATTGTGTAATTAGATATGTAAATGACATACGTCTGCATAAACTGCAACATGCACAAGACATGTTTAAACGTTTCATAGAGATTTAGTGTGCCAGAACACATTTTGTAAAGAGGTCTGTATTAGGGATCAAGTGTCTAAATGCCTGCTCACTTGTGTTGGATGGGGAAATAGAATGTTAGTGCTGCATGGAGGAGAAAGAAGGAGATGATGATTTTCAGAAAATCTAGTAGTCCCCTCCTGCTAGGTTGGTTGAATAATACGCTCATTGGCTATCTTGTTGTTTATAACAAAATGTATGTACTTTTACAAGACACATTATTGACACAAACTTGTTTGTATGATATATATGTACACTAATATGAAGATACTCATTGCTTACTAATGCTTCTGCCCAGAGCACTACTGCCTCATCAATTATACATCCACTTTTCTTTCCATACCCTTATAACAAACTACTATGGTTATTCATCTCTACAAGATTCTGAAAGAAAACATGAAGGGAAGGGAAGGCAAAGCTACCTTGCAAATGTTCCATATTCTGTGCTATGGTTTGTAAACTTCTCTGTAGAATTCATACAAAATACATTTAACCAATAGACTGTGAAATCATTACTACCTCTGAGAGAAAATGGCAGCCTTTTATTCACTCCCAGAATATCACACAAAAAATCCAGTAAGCACCTTGGCTGTGCTAAAATACTAAATAGAATTGTTCTCCGCAGACAAGTATGAAATGCACCATAAAATAGAACAGCAGGAGAGGGCTTTTCAGCAACAGGTAATGAGCATTACCGGGCGATGTGCAATGATTTTAGCATGTAGCGTTGATCTTTAGGGACGCTTGTTTAGACTAGCTATGATTGACGGCCCAATGTGCGCACCATACAAATAGGTGGATTTTTTATCCCATGCAACTGAGCTTCATCTTTCAATAGCACTTAGTCACATAGTTTTGTACAAAGTCGATAAAGCACTCATTCATACGTAAACCACAATACAATGTATGATCGGCTTCACTTGTGACCTTTGGGCCAGACATACATTTGCAAAATATACACTGACAAAAATGCTGCACTTCAATCAAAATCAGTTGAATTAGCTCTGTGTTAAAAATCACACAGTTTGTCTCCTTGAGGAGTCCTATCATGTATTTAGTGACAGATTCGTTATATAGGCAATGTATGCCTACTGTGCTTAACCTGCATTAGTAGTAATATAGGTAGGACTTCCCACTGCTAGTGGCTGCGCTGCCTGCTAAATTGCAGAATAGAAAAGTGTAAATGACACTCAAGAAGTATGAAAAAAGGAAATAATATCCACATGCACTGAGATTACTGCCATAAAAATGGGAAAGACCAAACTTGTATATGCACTCTGCAGATATGTACATATCTATCTCCTTCAGCTGTGTTTCTCCATATTGCTTTGCATCAATACTTACTGGAATTCAACCCAAGACCTCTTATTTCAAAGATCAGTCATTATAAGTAAGATTTCTACTACATTTAATATGAATTTTATATCGACCACACTGTGCCTCTGAGAGTACTGCAAGTAGAGCCATACTCGGGTGTTCTAATTAAATACTGTGTACAGCTCATTACGTAGATATGATGCATGCACTTGTCATTGCTTCAACTACAACAGTATACTCAGTTGGCAATTTGTGAGACCACATATAAGTAAACGCATCTCTGCAGAGTATCTTTGCATTTCGGCGCAGGTGGGAACTCGTCAGTTGGTTGGAAATGGCTGCACACAGTTCATTTCTGGCCAATTCTCTGATGTTATTGTATAATAACCTTCTTGAACATTGTGTATGACTAGTAAGCACACATAAACTAAAGTAGGTTGTCCAGCTTTCCCATTCAAGTGAAAGTTGCTTAACTGCAATACCAAGTACAGCCCATCATAAAAACAGACTTTTAATAATTCCGTTATTTATATAGCGCACACAGATTATGCAGCGCTGCACTGAGCTTGCCAAATCGGTCCCCAATGGGACTCACAATCTAATTAACCTACCAGTATGTTTTGGACTGTGGGAGGACCCGGAGGAAACCCACGCAAACACGGAGAGAACATACAAACTCTTTGCAGATGTTGCCCCTTGGACTTGAACCCAGGTCCCCAGTGAAACAAGGCAACCCAATTTGTGTCTAAAATGCAGCCCACATTCTGCACATCACAATGGTGGCCCTCCTGTGTGAGTGTGTTGATGCTTCCCAAGACTTGATTGTGGTTAAAACTTTCCCCACATTCTGATCATGAAAATGGTTTATCCCCTGTGTGAATTCTTAATGTTCCATCAGACTTGAATACTTGCCACTTCTGGACAACCTTTTATTCTTGTAAAGGTGCCTTTATTTCTAAGCAGTGGAATTCAGATTTATCATTTGTCCAATATTCTTATGTATTTGATTGTTCTTGCAAGTACTTAAAGGGGTATTCTCGTCTGGGCACTTACATTCAGTTTCACTAATCTGCCGTATATAAACATTTCTTCAATTGGATGTTATTAAAAAAAATGTTTCTGTGTGGAGATAACTTCTCATAAATGTAGTCATTCTGTCCCATTCTGGGACATGCAGTAACTCCCGGACATTTCATATACCTTTTTGTTTCTTTGTGCACTCACTCCGGCAGAGGTGGCCGTATCCGAGGAAGCCATCTCGTTTCTAAGGGACAAAATGACTACATTTATGAGAAATTATCTTCACACAGGAACATTTTTTTTAATAACATCTAATTGAAGAAATGTTTATATATGGCAGATTTATCAAACTGAATGTGAGTGCCCAGACGAGAATACCCCTTTAATACATTCATTGGTGGAAGGCTTAATAAAACGCAAATAGACAGTGTTATGGTTACATTAATTATATTTTTATATTATGGTAAATTATATTTTTATGTTATGGTAACATTAATTATATTTTTCCTTTTTAGGTACAGAAGTTTAAAGCACTTTAATTATGACATCTGCCAAAGCTGCTTCTTTTCTGGCCGTGTTGCAAAAGGACACAAAATGCACTATCCAATGGTAGAATATTGCACTCCTGTAAGTCTGGATGAAAACTTGTGTATTCCACACACACACACACACACACACACACTTCTAAATCTTTAATCCTATCTCTTCTAATAACTTCTTTGCTGAGATGTCCTCAGTCATCCATCTAAATGGCTGGGCTGCGTAGGAACCAATAGCTTGGCTACTGCTCTCTAAGCCATTTGCAATCTGAGTAACCCTAGACATTGCAACAAATACCAGAGCAGCTGAAAATGATGTAATATGTATGATAGTGACTGTTTTTAAAATTGTGGAGAAGGTGATGGTCTCAACACTAACTAGTGAACACACACTGCATAAATCAGTTAGAAGGTGAATATAAGAATGCATTTTGATAAAATTTACCCTTATTCATTTTCACAAAGTTTGTTGAAAAGTATTTTAAACCTCTCCTAAATCCATATTATTAGACTTTAAAAGGTTATATGAAAGGATCTCCTTGAAGGTTATGCAGATAGGGAAGGAAAGTATAAGTTAAGTGAGTAGGAAGAGTCACACAGACAGACCGCGTTATGGTGCCCACTCATGTAATGTATAGAACTTATCCAAATCCCATATACAGGCATTTCCCGGGTTCCGTACAAGATAGGTTTTGTAGGTTTGTACTTAAGTTGAATTTCAAGTCGGACCAATTTTTTTTTTGGTCTCTGTGACAATTGAATTTTAAAAATGTTGGATTGTCATAAGAACCAGAATTAACAATAAAGCTTAATTGCAGAAACCTGTGGTAACTGTTATAGTTGTTTATTGTAGCCCAAGGCTAAAGTACAGTAAATGACCAACATCCAGAGGTCCGTTTGTAACTAAGGGTTGTCCGTAAGTCGGGTGTTCTTAAGTAGGGGACCGCCTGTACATACATGTCGCCTAAAATATCCATTGTGTATTTATAATTTGTAGTCATATTTCTGTTGTGGCTCCAATACAACCTTTACCCAATTCAACCTTACTAGAAGTAGAGAAGTAGCAAGCAGCATTTATGTGAAGTGAGCACTTGAAGAGTGACTAAAATCTACAAATGTCTACATGACTCTACTGAATCTAGTGATAAAGTTTTCAACTTTCTTTGTACAGTGAAAAGGGCACATGACTGCAGCTAGACATGGTCTCAGCATCAAGTCGGAGACACCTCGGAATCAAAGAGGAAATAACTAGTGTTATCCCTCATGTTTTTTTCACTCTACCACTAATTTTTACAAGGTATACTTTTGGCATCACCAACATTAAATAAAATCTAAAACTTCCTTACACCACAGAACATGCAGTAGGAGGTTTCTGTAATTAGTAAAACTCTTGAGTTTAAAGGCCATCATACAAAGTGGATAAAAAAACCCCCACCTATTGTTCCATTATCATGAATAGGCCTCTTTTAGTTCTGGAGTAAATGATTAAAATTGTTTGTTGCTGCCACGTTCTTTGTTTTGCTCAGTGTTTTTGGCTGCAGTAAACAGCAGTCTATGACTGAATATAGCTTTGAACTTTAAAGTACAATAAAAGGGACTAAGGATGCTAAATCCCATTGTCAAAAGCCACTAAATAAAGGAAGGTGCCAAGTGCTTTCCTGTAAAACATTTAATACCTGAATGCCTACTTTATCACGGAGAATGCCGTTGCAGGATTTGTTTTCTTTCTTGACACAGTTGCTTCTCGCTGCTGTGTGCTTTTCAAAGCATCACCACAGTTTTCCCGTGTACTGTTTAATTCATGCCATGAAGACCCACATCCACAAAGAGATTTGTTTCCTTTCAGACGACATCTGGAGAAGATGTGCGCGACTTTGCAAAGGTGTTGAAGAATAAATTCAGGACAAAAAGATATTTTGCAAAACACCCAAGAATGGGTTATCTCCCAGTTCAAACCGTTCTAGAAGGAGACAATATGGAGACGTGAGTAGTGGTCTTTCAGTTTGCCAATTAAATGCCTTTCATCTTAATTTCTTTTTATTTATATTTAATACATGCCATTTTTGTTTTGAGTTTTTTTAGGAAACACAAGCTGATGCTTTTTAAGCCAGCATTATTATTGAATTTATATATCCAACAATTCCAAAATACTTGCTAACAAAAAAATTAAGGTGACCCATTGAGGAAGCTTTATGATTGTACCCCCACACAGTATTAAGAAACTTAGACTTTGACAAATAACAGATTTGAATTACATATAGGACATATCCGCTATTTATTTCCTACAAGATTCTAAGCATGCATAATCATTTCAGTAGTTTATATAAGTTTAATACCTTGCTCCCTGCCAGCAGCACATGGAGAGTCCCTGGGAAGGGGTAGCCCCCCAGGACTCCTCACATACAGTGGACGGGAAACCAGGTAAAGGTTATGAAATGATTTAGAATGCTGACAAAGACATTTTTTAAATCAGCATAGAATAGGCTATTGCAATCCGATACCAGCTAAAAATCACATTCCCGGTGACAGGATCCTGTACCCAAATTAAGTACATAGTAAAGACACAAATAGATTTTTTTCTTAAAATGTATGTTCAGCTACAAAATGGGCAAATTGTTGGTTATCTAATTATAGACCTATTAGTGTGACAGAATTCTAGGCTATTCTTGCCATAAAATGGTGTAAATGGTTCCCTGAAGGGGAATGGTCACCAGCTTTATAACACTTAACAGTGCTGCAGGTAAGGAGTAAAATGTCCTTTTTAGCATATAGTAAATGGGCTGGTTTTAACAAAAGTGGAAATAGTACAAAGGATATTTTATACCCAACCTGAGAGTTCTGTTAGTTTAGTGGTGTAAAAGCTGATGACAGGTTTCCTTTTAGGTTTGCAAACAGCAAGCTATGGAAAACTTCATTATCTAAACTGTATTTATTTGTGGCGATAACAGACACATGGCAGGTGCAAATGTGAAACTGTTTGCCACCCCATCTGCCAAGAAGATAACATTTAACCTGAATAGTTTAGAAAACCTCCTGTTGCTAACAGAGTTCCAGGAGGAGGGTGATCTCGCAATGATGCCATCTGTCCTGTTGCTTGTATGGATTCCCAATCTTGTCACACATAGTAACACAATAGATGAGTCTACGCTATGGCTCAGTCTATTTAACTAAAGCACATACTTGCTCAGTAGCATTTCTTATAAATTAGAAAAATACTGACTTACGGTATCCATATTCAATACAAAATCCAATGTAATGTTTTTTTGCCTTTTTTCAGATTTTTCATGTACAGGGTCAGCTTGTATTTCTTGATTTTCAATATGTATATATCATTTTCTTCATCTGCTGCTTTAATTAGCATTTCTGTTGATGTCATAAACCACATTCCATATTTTTGGTTCTCTGCTCTACTTCCTCTTCACCTCCTCATTTTTGTCTTTCAGTCCTGTTACACTGATCAACTTCTGGCCAGTAGATTCTGCGTGAGTACTTTTTTTTTTTTTTTTTTTGCGCTACTGATGTTGCGGTCACCTTTCATATATGCTAATTATATCACTTTTCTTTTATCCATGAGTTCATTTTCATCTTCCCTCAAACCTTCATATCTGCTAAATGATGCATTGAGTAGTAAAAAGGCTAGATCTGTGGGCTAATCCAACATGTAGCACTGTCAATATGGTGGTTACAAAGCTAAAAACTGCACATTTTGTTAGTCCAGTGTCTGAAACATCAATATATTTGTTGAAATGAAAATTAGTATCTTCTCCAGTTAGGCTTTGGATTGAGTTATTTAGTATTCCCATGGCTCTAAAAATACAACTGGTGCAAAAAAAGATCACTCCAAAGTTCTAAAATACTTGTCCGTTACTTGTCCGTTGTGTGGCTGTTCCAGCTTTAAAGAGGCTTCAAAGGTTCTGCAGTGGTTCCCATATAAGATAGGTATACCTTACTAGGTTACTTGTATAACGCTGATGTGATTTGTGCAGTACTTTGATGAATATGACATGTACTCACTTAAAATGTCAAAACTGTGAAGGCTGGCAATGTGTTTCCCCTGTATCACTTACACCTCTTACTGTAAGCTGTGATGATCATCAAGCACCAGTTTATAAAACTGCAAGTCTCATAAGTGTGCACAAGGAATTAGATAACTGATTCTGGCTTTTATTAAAAGAAATACATCTCTAAGATTAAGGGTATAAAGAATGCAAATTGAAAAGGTCATTAAAAAAAATTGGCAGTGACTGGTATTTGTCATGCCCGGTTTGTTTCGGGAAGCAAGGGAGCATCCTCCATGGTACATACATTTCTCCACTGTGATATAAGAATGCATGGTGTATTTTATATGCTGACCGTATGCTGAGAACGTACGCTATCTAAACCTAACCACTGCAGACTATTAGCTATAATTATGGTATGCAGTCTGAATGGAAGAGATTTGCATTCTAGCATAAAACTCATGCATATTACCGCTCTGTTTCTTACAATATAGTCTCACGTTTTATGTAAACAGGCAACATTACATAAATTTCCCCAGTAAATATGCAGGGCTTTAAATGGAAGCAATCAGGTGTTTTGCATAGATTTATCCAGCTTTGTTAAAATTTTACAAATTGTTCTCATTTAACTATCTGTTTCCCATCCCAAAAAGTTAAGGTGCCCTTTAGGAGTACTGGCTATTCTGTCAGATGCCCTATTATTCCGTGCCAAAGAAATAATAGTATTACTCATCTTGTGCAACATAATTAGATTGACAAAGAGAAATTGCTGCTCCATTTTAGGATATGCGTAAAATAAAGCATATTTCACAGCTGCCTGTTTGAGTCGGTCTAAGACTAAAATGTCAAGTCCCCCATTCCCACATTCAATTAATTTCTATGTAAGCTGGAAAAAATAGATAAGAATTGAAGTTGTAATGATTCTGTATGTACTGGAAGTTTTTCTTCTATATTGTTTTATTATTTTAATTTCTACGTCATTGTATTCTTTTAGCCAGTTCCCTCAATCCCCCATAAGAGTGAACATTTTAGCAGTTAAAGGAAATCTACCATCAAAATCATGATAAACCAGAGCCACTTACTCATATATCCAGACACAGTGAATGTGGCAATCCTCTTATATTTGTTATACTTCCTTCTACAATCAACTTTAAATTATTCTAATGAGCTAGAAGGCATTGGGGGCATTACCTGAGCACCTCTATGCTCAGGCTTTTAAACTGTGCAAGAAGCACTTCCCCTCCTCCCACTGTGTGATATTACAGTCGGCAGAGGGAGGGGGACATGCCCTTCTGTGATCTGGCTTTAAAGATTGTTCTTCGAGGGAAGGAGGCCATGGAGAACGCATATAAGAAGATTACCACTGTCACATTGCCTGGATCGAAGAGTGAGTGTCCCTGGTTTATTATGCTTGATTTTGATGGTAGATTTCCTCAAAGGGCCATCTCCTACAGCTTAAATATTCATAAATAGCTAGCCATAAACTTCCATAAAAAATAATTTACCTTTCTTTTGTTAATAGCAAGTCTTTAGACACCTGGACATTGGTTGCATGATCTGTTCAAATAATGGATGTGTGCACTGATCCATTAAAAAGTATAGCATTTAGTGAAGCCATGGATGCCACACTATGATGTTCTCTACCTTTCACACCCATTATTGTGCAAAATCAAGAATAAAATACAGCACTACCAATCCCACCTAATGAAATGCAGCCAGGTTACACCTATAAGTTGCAAATTACGCATTCACGTACCCTGTTCCCTACTAAGACCTAGCATGATTATTAAGCCTTTTTGGAGTATGGTTGAAATACAAACCATACGCTAAAAATTATTTGATAATAAACCTGAGATGAACATTTTGAGTCTTGACTCTCCCCTCATGGCATATGTTGGGGAAATAACTGATAGGACATGCCTGATTCATTGATCTCCTGGAATATAAACTGCCACTTGTTGTATCTGGTTATTTCCCTGACCATGTTCATAAGGCAATACTATGATTTTATCTAAGACAACAAGGGCAACATTGATGACATTTTTTTTTACATTTGAGCTACTTATTTGCTTCCAGAATTTTGGTGTAATTTGTACTTGTAGCCATTTCCTTTTGTAAAGTTTGTCAGATGTGGAGGTTTTGAGTAGGGTAGGACTTCTCATTGGTTCCACACCTACGTGAAGCATTGGAAACTGCTTTCTGATTGGGTTGTGTAGCTGTCTGAATTACTGTGGATCATTTGTTTATTTTCTTGTGGCTTGTTACATTTGTTTGATAGTTTTTCCAGATTATAAAATAATTATTTTGAAAATAAAATGTAAGGTGCTGAGAACACTGTTACTTTCTGATGGTACCGTTCTGATGCTGGCAACGGACATCAATCTTATTCTAATATATTAGTGAGTAGTCCATGACACATTGAACCTCAAGCACCTTTCTTAATGTGAAGATTGAATTGTGTTTAAATTCTTGTTTCCACAGCCCTGCTTCATCTCCCCAGCTATCACACGATGACACTCACTCACGAATTGAACATTATGCTAGCAGGTATGACTTTATGGCACAAGCATCCAAAACAAAGCAGAGAGCCTTGTACCGTTTAGCTCATTCCATCAAGAGAGTCTTCTGAGGCTTTAGAACCACTTCCATACTCTGCAATGATTCACTGATTTTTCCTATGTGTCAGTCTGCCATTAAACCTCTATCTATCTAGCATTTCATGCCTGTTAACCATCAGGGCCTGAGAAATGAAGCGGTAAAATGTATTGCACCTCAGTTTCTTGTCCTCTCTTTCCAGAGTATCTTTAGATTTCTCCTATGTAAATAAGATTCTAATAAGTCTGTGTGTAAGTGTGTGTGGATGACTATACCTATACATATATATGTGTGTTTTTAAAGTTGTACTCTTCTTTAAAAGGTTTTTCAGGATATTTATAACCTATCCTCTACACTGCATCCTCTACCTGCAGCACTTCATCAGACCCCCCACAATGTTATATTAATAACCCATCCATTTAATAGGTAGCAGTCATTATGCTGAAAAAAAACCTTGAAAATCACAGGAACACATCTCCATACCTCCCCAGACAAATTGCACACAGAGATTTGGCAAGACAGAACAATCACCTCTTGCAAAGAGAAGCTAGTTTCTGGTTATGGTCCATTACTCTCACTACTAGATGGTACAAATACTGCACCAGAGTAACACGTATTGTGCCTCCTCAAATATAAAAGCCAATTTTGCTGTTAGGTCTACTTTGTTCTATGTATGTCTTGTTCTCTCGTGTACCTGTAGAGCAGTAACTGGATTGTTTGAGCATCTGCTTCATTCATGAATAGGTTTTCCTGGTTTAGTTTGTTAATATCAGATCATTACAACACAAGACTTGGCAACATAAAATCACATTCATCACAGCTACTCTGTGCTAATTCTAATCCAATAATAACAGGGAGGTATGGATTTGTGCTATCTATCAGCGGGTCACTTACTAATATCTTAATGTTAATCTATGATATTCCTCGTATATGAAGAATAATTAAATGTCTTTCTCTGTGGAGAAAACACTAAAAGCCAGATAGTATTAGAAAATCTTTGTCTCTTCCATCCACCTTAGTGCATGCATACAAATCGTAACCAAGAATGCCGCAGTATGTTAGATTTTTGAAATAATGTCACAAGTTTGTTTCAAGATTTGTAATCCTTTGTTGTTTCATGTTTGATCTTAATAACTGATTTCTTATTTTACACTGTTACACTTGTTGAGCTTGTTAGCTTCATCTGTACCTCTTCTGTAAATAGTTTTTTAAATATATAATTGTTACTGCTGATTTGACACGATGTAAATTTGTAAAAAGAGGAGGAAGCTTTGCTAGTTGCATAGAGCAAAAGAGGGGAAGAAGGGAATTTAGTGCTAGCCCGATGCTAGCCCCATCTAAGATAAATGTCCCCCATTGTGTCAGGTCACTTCTCAGTGGCAGTATTTAGGTATTTGCCTGGCGGAATTGCACTATATCTTGCAACCTTTCAGGTCTGAATATTTGCAGGCTATTGCTAGTGCGCAGGGGAGGAACACCCCACATGGCCCACTCTACTGCCTGCCATCCTCCCACCACACTCCTCCATACCTACGCAATTACTGGCGGTTCACTAGTAACTACGATTATTTCAGGGCTTGCAAGTCCTTATAAATGTCCCCCAGTTTCTGTTAAAATTTTACTTTTTTCTGTACTGGAAAAATGACAGAACCCATTATAATCGGGTTTATTTATATAGCACACACAGATTACGCAGCGCTGCACAAGCATATCAAATTGGTCCCTGTCCCCATGGGGCTCACAATCTAAACAACCTAACAGTATGTTTTGAAGTGTGGAAGGAAACCGGAGTACCCGGAGGAAACCCAAGCAAACAGGGAGAGAACATACAAACTCTTTGCAGATGTTGACCTGGGTGGGAGAAGTGCTACTCACTCAGCCACCGTGTCGCCCTTTGGTTCAGCATTGCTAGATTTTTCAGTGCTATGCTTGTATGTTGGTGTCATAGTAAACAGACTGTGTTAATGAAGGGTTGTGTGAGGTTTTTCATATAATTTTTACAACCAGCCTAAGTACTCCAGTTAAGTAATGAGACCTCAAAACCCCTCTATTTGCTTAGTGTGTTCAAGTACTTACTATATATAACTGTAGATCACTTCAACATCATTATAATTTTTCTTTGTTGATTGTGAATTGGCTCAAAAGATGTACTGAATATTGGATATATCCTTAAAGTTGTGAAACTTTGTTCCTTAAAGATGCACAATATGGAGAAACACCATATTCCGTGATGGTTATTTCTTTAATCCGTTTGAGTAAAATGAGTTTGTCTTGGTGGCCATTTTCAGTGTTATGTTGTCTAGTAAATGTAGTCACTTGGTATCTATGACTTTTAGTGGTTATACCTTATTTTTATGTAGCTGAATCTAGACTCCTTGATAAGTAAAGGAGAGGACAATGACGTCCGTTCTGTGAAACAGCCTGTAAATTGCAACAACAATGATTTCTCACTGGAGAAGGTTTTACAATATAAGATTTCCATCAATGATTTCCTGTGTACAGTGCATCAGATAGGAGGTTTGTGAACAGTATTAGAACATCATCAGATCCCACAAAAACTGAATTAGCAAATTTTAATCTTCTTTTGGGTTCATTCACCACACGCTGATTCTAAAGGCTGATAATGTTTAAGACTTCTATTTCACAAGTGATTATTACATATCCACTGGATATGCAATAATTGTTAAGATCAGTGTGAGCTTAACATTATAAATGACCCCTACAGTCACACAATTGTGACATGGAATGAATAAAGCAGTGATCCAGAATGCACACAATTTATACTCTAAAGCAGTCAAGTCCATTTCTGGAACCCAGCGCGTGTACAGATTCTTCGTGACTTATGGAAAATGCAGAGTGGAGTAAGCTAGGGCAACACTCCTGTAACTCCCAGGCAATCTTTGTACTATGAGTAAAACAGGACAGAGAATACATTTCTGACATCACATTCAGCTATTTCTATATTGGCAACAAATAAAGTGGGTAGAGAAAGTATTCAGACCCCTTTACATTTTCACTCTTTGTTCCATTGCAGCCAATTGGTAAGATCAAAATCGTTTCATAAGGTTTTTTTCTCATTAATGTACACTTTGCACCCCATCTTGAAAATAATGCCAACAAGAATGTATATATTTTTGCTAATTTATTAAACAAGAAAAACTAAATTATCAAACGTCCTTAGTATTCAGACCCTTTACTTTGAGTACTCTGGACCTCTGACTGGGCCACATTTATCAAAAATAGTGCAAACTCCACAATGTGCAGTTTGTCTGTGGAGTGTGCAGAGCGTGCAGAAATGCAGGCAATGCTCATCACCTGCCAAATACAATCCCAACAGTGAAACATAGTGGTTGCAGCATCAGGCCATGGTGGCAGGGACACGATGACTGGTTGCAATTGAAGGAAACATAATTGCGGTCAAGTAAACAGAGATCCTGGATGAAAACCTCTGCCAGAAGGCTCTGCACCTCAGACTGGGCCACATTTATCAAAAGTAGTGCAAACTCCACAATGTGCAGTTTGCCTGTGGAGTGTGCAGAGCGTGCCACATTAAAAAGCGGTTCACGGTCTTAATTAATATGGTGCAATCTGCACTGCTTAGGAACTGTGTAACAACTTTCTTTTTGGTGCACCTTTAATGTTCTGTCGGGTAACCGTAATAAATGTGGTGCAGACACTTTATGAATACATGTGCAAGCAGTTTGTACTTTATTTTATGTGCAAAGTCAGACAAAAAACTGGCAAAAGCACTTTAAAAATGTGACCTAATGACCCCAAGCACGCAGCTAAAATAACAAAGCAGTGGCTTCAGAACAACTCTGTGACCGTTCCTGACTGGCCCAGCCAGAGCCCTGACTTAAACCCATTTGAGCATCTCTGAAAAAATATATATAACTGACTGCCAACCAATGTTCACCATCTAACCTGAGGGAACTGGTGAGGATTTGCAAGGATGAGGCAGAGGATCCTCACATCCAGCTATGAAAAACTTGTTGCATCATTTTCAAGAAGACTCCTGGCTGTACCAACTCAAAAGCTGCTTCTACTCAATACTGAGCAAAGGAATACCTATGACCATGTCCACCTATGACCATAATTATTTTGTGATATTTCTGATATTTGTTTAATAAATAGCAAAAATATGAATTTTTATTGCATGGGCGTACATAGTTTATTAGTGGCCAGAGCCAGGAAGCGCTCGGCTGTCGTAGGCCTGAGCACCTCCGGCTAATTAGCTTTTTTTTTTTTTATAAAGTGGATTTCTTGGACTATAGGACCTTCCGAGACATAAGAAAAGCGGTGCCCAGCACCCCGTAACATAATGAGCATGACACTGGGGACAGTCTTCCACCAGTAAATTTGGTAGTAGATGTCCTTTAAAAAAATAAGTGGAAACCAAAGTACTGACAAGATGTTTACATTATCATACATTGTCATTTTACTAACTGCTAATGCACTGTATGCTCACTGTATACTGAATAGTTTACATTTTTAACCATAGTTGCTCCTTTTTATGTTTCCACAGGCTAGCTGAAATGGAAAACAGCAATGGATCCTACTTAAACGATAGCATTTCACCCAATGAAAGCATGTAAGTGAAGTGAGCTCTGGATATCTGCATGGGACAGCAAACAAAGAAATATGTCATTTAATAAATATTCTCTTTATTCAATATCAATACAAAAAGACTGCACACTAGGTAAATAAAATCAATTAAAAAAGGTGAAAACTCGCCCAAAGCACAACATATGATAATGTGTACACTCCCAGGAGTCCAGCTCTTCAACCTGGATAATGACCATAGAAATAGTAGATAAATTTATGTATATTTTGTCCCGGCATTCATGGGATAGTAAACTATTCACATGGTACAGGTGCTCAAGAAAGCGCAACATATCATTAATACTCAATCCACCATTCACCATGAAGACCCTGAATACAGCAAATAGTCTGTCCAAGTTGGGGATCTAGCGGCAGAAACCCAACCCATATCGCCACCTGCAGTGGCTTCCTCAGGGGTGCTCATGTGCAGTTAGTAAAATACAGAATTTTATGTGAATCCTTAAAGGGAACCTGTTATCAATAACCGGTAAAATAAACCCTTACTCACACTCCCACTGTACCTTTGTTAAAAAGTGCAGTGCAGGTATCCCAGCTTAAATCTGCCTGCTCCAATCAAAAACTATCCACAAGCTTTTTCTGCATTTGGTTCTGCCCACTTGTGCATGACTGCCCACCACAGCTTGGCCCTGCCCATGGCAGGATAAGTGAAATGATGAGAAGATCTGCAGTTTCCGTACAAAGTGCTCAATGCTAAATACACCATGGCATTACTGACTCACCTGCTTGGTGATTTCTGTTAATGTGAACAGGCTTTTATAGAAGGAGATCATGTGCTCTCCAATATAGATAAGTGTATATGGTTTGGATCAAGATTTCCAAGTACAGGGTGATTGCCTGCTATCCTTCTATTCTGACCAAAAATTACATGTAAAAGACCAAGTTTAATACTGAGCAATGTCCTAGTTAGTTGGACAAGCGATCACACATGACTTTTTGAGAGACCTCTTTCATAAGTGCTTTATAAGGCAGGGTATACTTTTGAAATATACATGGATGGTAATAGTCCGGCTTATTCCTATTTCATTATAAATGCTATCTTTTCATGTTTGCTGTTTCTTTTAAGTGCCCTTTTTAGTATTCTTGTGCCTTGGTGGTTTGGATTAATTTTTTATGCTGCCTGTTCATAGGAGAGATTTGGAAGGTGATAAAAGACTAATAGCAATTGACACTTTGCTCCATCTCACTATAGATTGCAGCTAATCCAAACACAATCATTTTCCCTGACGAAGATAAATAGTCGTCTGGTTTCTAAATAACGATTTGTGCTTTATTACACAATTAAAACCAAGCTTATCAGCCCTCCGACCGTGGAAGTCATCTTTATTTAACGGGTAAAGGAAATCTACCATCAAATCCAAACATGAGAAACCAGGAGCACTTACTTCAGAAGAATAACTTCATTATCCGTGGCCACCTTCCTTTAAAAATCAACATTTATAATTATGCTAATGTACCAGAAGGGCTCCTGGTGGGTGGAACCAGAGTCCCTCCATACAGCAGCTTCGCTGGTTGCTACACTGGTTCACCTGGTTGCGCCCCCTCCACCACCACCCTTCACTAGCACTTCCCCCACCCTCACTGCAGCAGACAAAGTTTCACCACATGGTGGGAGGGAAAAAGTGCTCCTGCATTTAACATTTAACAAGATTACCCATCAATAACTGATCATTTGCTTAATTCTTCCATTAAAACAGTGCAAATTACAATTGACTGTTTCTGAACACACCATTTCCTTGTAGAGAAATGCATATGAGCCCATTATTCTTGGGTTCTACTATCTCCCATTGTCGTTGGACAAAAACATTGAGCTGTCCTTTTAATTAATATGTATTAGAACAAATTGGAGAATGTCTGAGAATAAAATCTTTTATGTAATTTTTTTTCTTTACAGCGATGATGAACATTTGCTTATCCAGCACTACTGCCAAAGCTTAAACCAAGAGTCCCCACTAAGTCAGCCCCGAAGCCCTGCCCAAATACTTATCTCCTTGGAGAGTGAAGAGAGAGGGGAACTTGAGAGGATCCTCGCTGACCTGGAAGAAGAAAACAGGTGTGTTATATGTGGATGCAAAAGCAATAATTGTACATTGAGCTGTAATGGCTATTGCCATCCAAAACGTTAACAAGGTAGCTGTAACTTGGCGATACATTTCCGAACCAAATGTGCTTGTCTAAATAGTCTGTTCTATTCAGCATAAAACACTTCAAAAATCAGACTACATAATTGATCTTGTGCAGTGGGAGTCTGAAATGTATGTAAAATGCTGCAAATGTTTGTTTAGTAGTAACACAAAAACTTGTTCCAGCATAATGCAGTATATTTAGCACTGTTGCTTTGTTCGGTTCACATAAATTGACAGAACTTAATGGCTCGGGGGAATTTACTTTCTCATGTAAAAAAGTATGTTCCATTCACTAACAAAAACTAGAGAACCCAAAAATAATAGTAAGGGACAAAGTTATTTTTTTCACTTGAAGATAATAGTTGAAATTATACTTTAGTTCTTGTCTGCTAATTTATGTTGCTTTTCATTGCTTTTGGTGTTCGCTTAACACTTAATTGTGTGGTAAATGAATCACCTTATCTTTTCACGCTCCCTTAAATTACTGCACGATGCAAAACAATACATTTCTGTACATCATTTTCACTCTTGGCTATGTGTGAACTGAAATATATTATATTGAGAAGTGTTCTTCTGTAAACTTCAACAGATCTCCAGATATATGGTAATTATGGGCAAAACCGATGAGCATCTGCACCTAAATGAAACACTCGCCTATATTCCTCATATCGCAGTGTGAAACATATACTGACTGCTACTTTAAATACAGTACAGGGACCATATATCACCCCTTCCAAATATGAGGTGTCAGCCTTTGAACTTGTGATGTAGAATTGCAGCTCTAATTTTAGCATCTGCTAAAACATTCTTTAATCTTTTGATCTTCTGTCTTCATTCAGTTGATCACTATGTAATTTTATGCCTATTTGTACCTTTATTTGGTATACCTTCTTGAAAGTTTAACTTAATTTTTTTTTTTGTCTTCTGTTTTTTTTCAACAGAAATTTGCAGTCTGAATATGATAGATTGAAGGAGCAGCATGACCATAAAGGATTGTCGCCACTACCTTCACCTCCAGAAATGCTGCCAGCCTCCCCGCAGAGTCCACGGGATGCAGAACTCATAGCAGAAGCCAAGTTACTGCGCCAGCACAAAGGACGTCTGGAAGCCAGAATGCAGATACTGGAAGATCACAACAAGCAACTAGAGTCACAATTACATCGGCTTAGACAGTTGCTAGAGCAGGTATGTGACTAGCAGCAGCATGTAGATTGATCAGTTTCATTTTGGACACAATTACAAGTTAACCAATAATGGTGAACTAAAAGGCTGATCGCCTAAATCCTCATAATAACATTTAGTTGGGAGTTGAGTAATACAAAGCCAATGGTGAGAGAACCAATTAATATATGAAATTGTCATTATAAAGTCAGTAAATGGACAATGATAGACACACATTCCTGACTTTCTACTCTTATGTGAGGAGGCAAGCTTACATAATGTAAATACAGACGGTCTCCTACTTAAGAACACCTGACTTACAGAGAACCCCTAGTTACAAAGGCACCTCTGGATGTTGGTAATTTACTGTACTTTAGTCTCAGATTACAATAAACAGCTATAAAATGATCAAAGCTGTTTGCAATTAAGCTTTATTGTTAATCCTGGTTCTTATGATGATCCAACATTTTTAAAATCCAATTGTCACCAAAAAAATTTGTTCCAATAATAAAAATATACAGTTCCGACTTGCATACAAATTCAACTTAAGAACAAATATATGGAACCTATCTTGTATGTAAACGGGACTGCCTGTAAACATGGATAACTTTTATGTAAACCTGTCTTCTAGAAAAAAAAACACTCTTCTAGAGATCACTACTTTGCACTTTTGATCACATGAACGCTCTGATTTACCCAAATAGGCTTGTCAATGATTAGTTTAATAGATAAACTCCGCATATCATGGGATTATTCACCCTTCCCAGGAAGGTCAAGTAAATAAGTGTATAAGGGAAAACAAACTTGGTGAACTGATCATACTACTACCTTTCTTCTAAAAACACCCTTGGACATTTTTATGAATGATCACCAGCTAGAATATAATGCCTATATTCTGTATAAAAGCAATAAAGTCTGGCCTCTTTGCATTGGGTTGCCTTTACAGCAGGACTCTAAATCCAAAGTAGCAGGCATAGCAGAAGGGAAATTAGAGCTAATCACGTATCTCCTTCCATGCGTTTCTTCTTCCAGGCAACATGTACTCACTAAAGGGATGCAATCTTGACATGTGTAATACTTGACGCTCAGTGTTTATTCTGAACATCATTGATTATTTGACTGCAGATTCCAGCAAGCTGAAACCTTTATTTCCGTTTTCCTTGTGTTTTAGCCGCAAGCTGAGGCAAAGGTCAATGGTACAACATTTTCCTCTCCTACTCCCTCGCTGCAGAGATCAGAGAGCAACCAGCCCATGTTGCTTCGTGTAGTTGGCAGCCAAACATCTGAAACCATGGGTAAGAATTTTAGCTTAAGAAAACTGCTTATTCTCACTAGTCAAAAAAAAAAAAGACCTATGAAACATTTATTGCTTAGTAGTCCGTTTTTGTGTTTCTGTATGCTAATGCTTCCTGCAGATTAAAGGAATGTATGAATCAAAACAAAGACGTTTGAATGCAGTTTCTAAGTCCTAAATGTCTGGACTACCAGTTCTTTATGTAATGTTGGACCACATCCACACAATAGGTCCCTCTGTTCTACTAGTCAGCAGGGTGCCACTTCAAAGTCCAGTTGTTGCGCTGGTGGGACCATGTATCACAGGAGTAAAGAAGAATCCACAAGTTTCAGCAGCCTGAAAAATGGAGGGAGCCCTGTCAGCGTGCCACATTTGTTAACATGATGTCCTCACTAGATGACCCATTTTAAACACCCGAAAACGATTCCGCCAATGATTGAATGGAGAGGTGGAATTTTATAGAAATTACAAAAATACCCACATATAGTAGGAAATGGAAGATCATTAATAACTGCACCATGGATTCCATTCTTGTTTTGGATCCTGGTTTTCAAGATTTTAGACCATAGGCAATGTGAGTGTCAGCCTTGGAACCTGATAGCCTCCAATATGGGATTGTCTTCTGGTGGACCTCAGGGGTCTAGAATTGAGTTAGAGGCTGGGCCTCCCAGTTACTAATAAAACTATTATCTGAAACCTAAATGTAGAACAATGTATTATTTATGTTATTTATACTTTTACTGTTAGCTTTTACATTTTGCTGGCTGACAAAATAAATACTTTCTTTTATCTATTTCACAGTGGAAACAATAATCCTTAAGCTAACGATTATGTCTTTAGTGCAGAATTTCCCAGTGGCAATGCCTATAATCAATAGCTGAGATCATTATTTCTATGGCAACAAGAAATGTATTTAGTGTGAAAAATATGCATACAAAGTCATCTGCCATTACTCTAAACCTTCACGGAGAATCGATTTCTCATCTTACTAAAGACAAAGATGCATGCATGTTGATATAGGATATAACTTAATGTGATTGTGCTCACATATGTCACTATGTTAAATGGAGTACTTTGTCTGCACTTAGAGGGGCCCTCAGTGGTCTGTATAAGAGTCATAATACACTGCCTAGCCTTAGACAATCCCTATACACTGTTTAGTCGGGTTCAAACATTTAACTCTGTGCTCATTCCAGGAGAGGTGGAAGTTTGCAATCTGCTGTAACACAACAATGTTACTATGGCAAGAACTGTTCTGAAGCAATGTAGTATCCCCATAATGACTTCTTAGCAAAGTCGAAACCCTAAATTAGGTCCACAGAGTCCAGAAGTAATACAGTATAGCTAAAAGGATTCCATGGACCAGCGTTGTATAAGTATATCCTTCTGTGCTCTTATTGGTGTATTACTACTATGATTCCCCCTGGGGGTTTCATGTGTGAATAAGCCAGATTTCAGTATATAATGTATTCACAATAGATCTTATTGGATTAAAAACAAATCCATAATAGCCTTAACATAGAGAATTTTCATATATTCAGAACTAGAAACAACATTGTTAAGCCACACTATAACTTGAAAAGCCAAATGAAGGTGAAGCATGGTTTTATCCTGTTTTCATTGACCATCAACTAAAATATAGTTATAGATATAACTGCCATGCAGCACGCAGATAAATAGTCATACAGCGCACACAACTACAATTGCAAATATGTTTTTCAGGATGGGACAAGGAAAACAATGCATCTTATTGCTACCTTGAAAGGCAGCCTCTTTAACATCAAGCATGACTTAAAGTATGAACCATGAAGTTAATGGTCAGGGAAGTTAGACTCCTTAGGGAGACTTTGCAGGCATGTGCAGACTTAAATCCCTTGATGCTTCAATGGGGAAACTTGGCTTCATTTTAAGGCAGCCCCCTTAAAATGAAGTAATGACTTTTTCAGAAAGACTAATGACATGATTTGGGAAAACCGCCTAAGCAGTATATCTATTTTATAAGGACCAACTGCGGACAGTACTGTTTTGGTGTAATTGTATCTTGTCAGTACAGGCGGTCCCCTACTTAAGGACACCCGACTTACAGACAACCCATAGTTACAGACGGACCCCTCTGCCCACTGTGACCTCTGGTGAAGCTCTCTGGATGCTTTACTATAGTCCCAGACTGCAATGATCAGCTGTAAGATGTCTGTAATGAAGCTTTATTGATAATTCTTGGTCCAATTACACCAAAAATTTTGAAACTCCAATTGTCACTGGGGCAAAAGAAAAATTTTTTCTAGAACTTCCATTATAAAATATACAGTTTCGACTTACATACAAATTCAACTTAAGAACAAACCTCCAGACCCTATCTTGTATGTAACCCGGGGACTGCCTGTACAGTGCAGAAAACTAATTTAGCTAGGTAAGAGGCTGGAGACTTGGTCAGAAAAGTAAGAAAAGTCCTCATGGAGTGCCATAAAAGGCCGCCTCGGGCACTTCCGTGTAGTGTTCCTACCATTGTGGCTTTATTACACCAGCCTGCATCTAGAAGTGGGGTTACTGTATAGTTTGTCACAGCTGTTTTCTTACCACTTGCCTGAGACTATGTTTTGTGCCCATAATGATGGTGAAATATTCATCCATCAGCTCAATAGAATGAGAGTTTCCTGGTTTTTAAACGTGATTGGAAGTATTTTTGTTGCATACGGAGGATTAATTTTTCCAGCCAGGGATCTGCTATCAGTATCTGCTTGGCTTCTGATTACTAGGAACAGGAAAGGAAGGAAATTATGGCAGATAGAAATCACTGGGCTTCTGATTATTCTACTTCTCATGTGAAAGACAATTTTTTTTTAGATGGGAATTCTAATGGCTTTTGTTCTGAGGTTTATAAATCATCTAGAAGACCAACACAGTTGTACGTATGCAGTTATTCAGGACGGTGAGAAGTGTTAGCTATCAGGCACCTCACACAGAGCTTAGCACACATAGCACTAGTTTTCTGATAATGCTGTTCATTTCTGTCTGTCTTTCTCCAGCCCTGCATATTACTCCAGCAGAACAAACCTATTATAGTTTCTCTGTCTTTGACATGTTCTTTCTAATACCCAAGTCACCGTCAGATGTCCTTGCATCTCCCCCCACTCGCTTCCTTGCTAATTTCATTTGCTTCTCCGTGTACACATTTAGCAATTGTGTTGTTTGTGCTTCAGCTAAATGAAAGGACATTCCACCTCCAAAATTTCTGCACCTGAAATATTTTCTAGCACTCTTCATATATTTAGACACCTATCATTTATATCTGTTTCAGGAAATATCATTGCTTTTACACCTATTCCAATATTGGTGTCCAATCTCCTGATGGGATAAGGTGTTTGTATGTGATATATGTTTCTTTTATCTTTGAATTTGTGAATGTGTAATTGTTTTAGTGTCTCAAAGTGCCCTGACGCGCTCCCTTTAAAGATTAACTTAAAGGGGTATTCCACTAATAAGCATAAATCATATTCAAATGGGTCATTAAATATAAGCTAATATGTAATTAGTTGTTTAAAATTTTGCTCCCCTTAGCACAAAAATGTTGTGGACATGCACGATGAATTGGCCCTTTAACTAGTACTTTGACTTTGTCCCTGTGAAGGAGATACGAGAGAAGATGCCCACTGGTCATATTGTCCACATCACATGTCCTGCACCTGCCTGGGCAGGTCATGTGATCACCACTATGTTTGGCTGTAGTCTGTTGGTTGAAGTGCATCCAGTATGGCCAGTGTTGTGGTAGACGTCATCTCAGGGGGGTAATGTGCAGTGATGGCGGTTACACGTCATTACGATGGTAACAGAGCAGGACATTACATCGCCAATGGGAGCAGAGCATGAGAGGGAGGAGCTGATACTGAGAACTGTGTCATCATGGGACATCTAGTTGTCGATGGTGGCCATCTTGGAGATAACTCCGCCTACTTTATCAAACCTTTAAAATTTTGTGAATCATAAAAGCAAACTATTTAAGCTCCATTTTTTGATGAATGACATTGAGTTTTTTGTATTCATTAATATCAGAAGTTCATACTCCCGGAATTCCCCTTTAAGAAACTATTTGGCTAAAAAGAGACAGTGGCAGGTTAGTGAAAAGACCTAAGCTTCTTTGTAAGAGGTTGCCAAACAGAGAATCCATATGTAGTGTCCACTGTCTTTCCAGTGGAGTATACAGTGAATTTGGTGCACTATGGCAACCACCAACCCGCTCCCTGCCCCAGTCCCTATACGACCACTTTTGGAAAAAGTGGTGTGCAGAGCAGAAAACTACCCAAAATGTCAGAAATGGGAATTTTGGGGGGGAAATAAGGCTGAGAAGCTCTGCAGAGCTCCTCTTGCCACCGCCCTAAATAAATTATGCACTTGGTCATCTTTTGTCCCATCTACAGAGGTTGTAAAGAGCTGATAATGTCACCAGCTCTCTGCAAATCTCATACATGTGCATTTCTACAGACTGCTGAGTAGCAGTGCGTGCAAGATTTGCAGAGTTGGTGACGTCACCCCTAAGGACACCTAACTTACAGACGACCCATAGTTAGTCACCCCTCGGCCGACTGTGACCTCTGGTGAAGCTCTATGGATGCTTTACTATAGTCTCAGATTGCAATAATCAGCTTAAAAGTGTCGGTTATGAAGCTTAATTGATAATCCTTGATCCCATTACAGAAAAAAATTGTGAAACTCCAATTGTCACTGGGGCAAAAAAAAAAAAAAAAAATTGTCTGTATCTACAAATATAAAATATACAGTTTCGACTTGCATACAAATTCAACTTAAGAACAAACCTATGGACCCTATCTTGTACATAACTGCCTGTATTCACATAATTATGCAGTTTGCAGTAAAAACTACCGTAGTTTTATTTGGCATCCTGGGACTACAACGGGTTTCAGAGTGGGACAAAAGAGACTGAGAGGTGCAACAGAAAAATAGAAATGAATAAAGAAATATAAAGTATTTGCAGACTCGGAGGATAATTCATTACATGGCGAATATATGTAGATCCTTGCACCCGTTCTGCATCTGTGCACCTTTTTATATCCTCTGTCTCTTTTCACTTGATACCATAGTGTTATTCTGAAGGACCATGTCTGTTTTAATTCAGTTTACAGGTTTTCTTTTGAACCCAGGTTGATCCTGACCTTATGTAGCAAATAACGAGGTCACTGTCATATTTCTTTCCCTGACTAATATACAGGTGGCTCTGTAGGGTTATGAGTTGAATTTTGATCCTTTTTTTTTTTTCTTTTTTGACCCCGCAGAGCCACAGTTTTATTAGTCAGTAACAGAAACCTACTACTGACCCCGTTTTATCGGAGTTCTGCAGTTACAGAAAAAGCTGAGGCAGCTCTACATTGTGAGGTTCTTTATCAAACAACATCCAATAACTTCCTGTGAGTATGATCGCAGAGGGAGTGGAAATTTGTATGTAGTCTAAAATGAATTTGCTGTACACTATCTAGGTCTTTATAATGCATAGTAACTTCATAGTGTCTTCATTTGTATCTTGTTAGTAAGCCTTTCTTGTGGTATGCAGTACATTTGACTGTAAACCTAATGTTTGGAGCAGTTCAAAATTCGCCTTAAAGCAGTATGCCCATGTGGGCATTCACATTTAATCCAACTGATCTACCATTTATATACATTTCTTCAATTAGATGTTATTAAAAAAATGTACCAATGCGAAAATAATTTCCTATAAATTTAGTCATATAGTACATAAGAAACTAGATGCCGCCCGTTCTTCTCTTGTACGATGGCCAGACATGCACTATTGAGCCCTGCCTGAACACCTGTATTCAAAGTTCATTACCTCAGGACGGCTGTGGGACATACAGTAACTCTCGGACATTTTATCTACAAAAACAATTAGTTCTTTGTGCAATAACTCTAGCAGTGGTGGTCGTATCCAAGGACAATAATCTTATTTCTAAAGGACAGCATTGCCAAATTTATGGGAAATTATATTCACACAGGTACATTTTTTTTAATAACAACCAGTTAAAGAAATGTATCGATACAACAGGTGAATTAAATTAAATGTCAATTCCCTAATGAGAATACCCCTTTAATCATTTTGGGCGCGATGACTACTAAGGGGAGTGATTTATGGCTGATGTATGTTATGCAGACATACTATTGTCAAGAGTCTTTCTTAAAATAAAGCAAAGAAAGAAAAAAAAAAGCATGACGGTTGAAGTGTAACATTGCGACAAGGTTACCTCTTTGAAAAATTGCCAAGATAGAACTTTGCCAGAACCGACTATAGGACATGTTACTGATTAATATGCTGTAGGTGACTAGGGCAGCGGAAGTACTAAAAATGTACCTCAGACCAGTGAAAGTCACTGAATTAGACATTGATTTGTCCTTGTTTAGCCGCCAACGCAGAGCCCTGTTTACAAATTGTTCTAAGCGGTGGCTAAAACATTTAGCAAAATGAAAGGGCTGATGAAGTAAACTGCTCCAGAGGCACGTCCTGCTGCACCCTGTTATTATTCAGTTTGTATCTTCTAGCTGAGAGAATTCTCTATTTAATATCTGTAGTTCTCATTTTAGCTACTACCGTATATACTCGAGTATAAGCCGACCAGAGTATAAGCCGAGGCCCCTAATTTTACCATCAAAAACTGGGAAAACCTATTGACTAGAGTATAAGCTGAGGGTGGGAAATGCATTGGTCACAGCCCCCCTCCACCCCCCAGTATATAGCCAGCTAGCCCCTGTTAGTATATAGCCGGCCTGCCCACCTTGAAGTATACAGCCAGCCCCCAGTAGAATACAGCCAGCCCCCAGTAGAATACAGCCAGCCTGCCCGCCCCCGTGCAGTATACAGCCAGCCTGCCCGCCCCCGTGCAGTATACAGCCAGCCTGCCCGCCCCCGTGCAGTATACAGCCAGCCTGCCCGCCCCCGTGCAGTATACAGCCAGCCTGCCCGCCCCCGTGCAGTATACAGCCAGCCTGCCCGCCCCCGTGCAGTATACAGCCAGCCTGCCCGCCCCCGTGCAGTATACAGCCAGCCTGCCCGCCCCCGTGCAGTATACAGCCAGCCTGCCCGCCCCCGTGCAGTATACAGCCAGCCTGCCCGCCCCCGTGCAGTATACAGCCAGCCTGCCCGCCCCCGTGCAGTATACAGCCAGCCTGCCCGCCCCCGTGTAGTATACAGCCAGCCTGCCCGCTCCCGTGCAGTATACAGCCAACCTACCCAGCACTTACATAAAAAAATAAACTTGCATACTCGCCCTCTGGTGGCCCCGATGCTCAGTGCGGCTCCTCTTCTGTCTTCAATCTTCAGTAACAGCCAGCAGGGCTGATTCGTGTATAAGCCAAGGTGAGTTTTTTAAGCACATTTTTTGTGCTGAAAAACTTGGCTTATACACGAGTATATACGTTACATGCATTAAGTGTGTCTTATTGTTTCATGTAAACATGCTTTAAAGGTTGTAAACGGACACAACACCATCAAGTTACACAAACAAATAGTGTTTTTTATTTACCAAAAATGGGTGTAAAAGTTGGGATTATTTGATTAATTTATTTAGAATAGCACAAGATATCTATTATTCTTGGTCATTGGGCCAATAATATTCATCTGTTACACAACTGGATAATGAGAAAAATAATGATGGTGGATCTTCAATAATAATAACCTGATATTAGAGATGCATTGAATAAAGTTGCTGTGTAGCATGTATTTATCAGAGGATGATAAAGGGGGGAGGGTTTAAAGGGGTTTTTTTTTCCCCAGAGATCCCCCAATAATGCTCGCTAGGGGAGAAAACATAGAGTAGATTTTTGTTACCCTTGCACATATTTGATTTTTATTGCGCTTTTTTGTGCCTTCACCAGGGTGTTAAGAAGTTCACCATTTTGTCTGTTGCAGTGTTTCTAATGTATATTTGCAAGACACATGTTTTCTTAGGTTTTGAAGAAGGCATAAATCAATGTGTGAGCGGAGACTTTTTTTGTCACAAATCAAAGTGCAACTTACCCAAACTTACTTCCTAAAAAGTTGCATACAATAAACATAAAAAACACCACCAAAAAATCCTAGTTCTCAAGGATCTCAGAATGAGATACATAAGAACACACAATCTTGCCAACAGAAGACAACTTTGAAATATTTATGTATGGTATCCTGGGTGTTGGGATGCAAGTTGTATCAGTGGCTACTATCTGGATTTTGTGCTATGAATATACGTGTTTTAATGTGATTGATGTTTTTGTCGATTTTTATAAATAAAAGTGTATGTGTGTGTGTGTATATATATATATGTGTATATATATATATATATATGTATATATATATATGTGTGTGTGTGTATATATATATATATATATATATATGTGTATATGTGTATATATATATATATGTGTGTGTATATATATATATATTATATTTTTTTTTTTCTTTTTTTTTTTTACATATTTTGGCGTGCATTACTATATATTCCCCCTGGTTTTCTGTGGATTTTGATGCATGTTTTAGGGGATTGTTCTGCACCCTGCATGTCTACTGTACTGTTTGGTATTTTGGGGGATTTGTATTTCTAAAGTGCAATTGTTTCTATAGCTGCAGTAGCTGTAAACTATCATTTAGACGTACGTTTCTCTGCTATCTTCCTGTCTCAGCCCTCTCCTATCAGCCTCCCATTCTGGTTGCTAAGAACAATCCGTAGAGTGAAAGAGAAGCGAACAGGAAATACACTGATGGGCTAAGGGGTCACAGAAGAGTCAGGGGGTGGTGAGGGGATGGTGTTATGCGCTGCATTAGTTCTGGTTTCTGCACAGTTAGTACAGAAAGCAGCAGCTCCATCATGTTACTTTTGTGTGTGCTATGTCTCCTCCGTTCTCTGTACTCCCTCTCCCACTGTCCTGGGTTGAGGGGAGAGTGATCCCATCTGCTGAAACACCTGGCTGATATATCCATCTTAGCAGGTAGTGTGTATAGTAGTCATGACACATCCATCTTAGCAGGTAGTGTGTATATTAACCATAAGGCTGCATTAGATTTTAGGTCTATCTTTGTAACAGTGCGTAGGTGTACGTGTGTGTAATAATCTGTGTGGTAGAGAGGAGAGTTCAGCTTTATGGGAAGTTAGGGGGAAGCTGCCCTGGCCTCATTCCCCTTATTTGATTTCACAACTACTTCTGGAGAAACTGAAGATAATTTTATAAGTAGTGCTAATCGATATAGCAGGATGGATCTTGGGCTAGGAATACGGCAGAAGCATGTTATAGGTTTTGTTGCAATTGTTGTCAAAGGCTCCCTCCAGCTGTGCTAAAACTATTTTATGCCAGATGCCTACGGAGTTGCGCTAAAAAAAATAAATAGTAAATAAAAATTGGAAAAATGTTTACAGTGGATTTCATGTAATTCAAGATAAAGAATTAGGCTGGTGCTAAATGCGAAATATTGTCTACATCCATTATGCTCTACAAAATGTCTGTGTGAGATCTCCGATTTTATTTTACATTTTTTCACAAAACATTTTTTGCAGTCTAATTAAAATAAATTATCCCTTTTTTATATTTACACAGGTGAGGATGATGTTCTTAGCCCTCCACATGATACAAGCACAGGATTAGAGGAAGTCATGGAGCAGCTAAACAATTCTTTTCCAACTGTAAGAGGTAAGAATAATAGTCTATGATTGAAATACAGTACATTCTCTGAGACTCATAACACACTGCTTGCAGGGAGGCAGGTAATGTTAAAGAAAATATTAAAAAGCTGTGGAATTATTCAGACAAACCACAAAGGCACTTTTTAAAACAACCTGCCAGAGGCTATTGAAATCTTACATCATGACCTTTCTGATAATGGGTTTCTTTTTAAACATATATCTCACAAATTTACAGATTTTGGGGCATCTGTCAAACCTCCTGTGGTCCCATTTTGAGCACTATTAATCCAGAATAGCTGTTAACCGATCATTAAGCTGTTCTGGGCATTGAGGACCGCACATATGCTATATTTGCTGTCTATAGTACCATGGTAGTAGGAGGGTTATGGATGGTAAATGGTAAGTGATGACCTTCCACATAAGTTTTTATTTTTAACCCTTTAGTGGGTTAGGGTGGAATACCAAATGTAAAGCGGGAAGTTGTGCATAAATCTCCTGCATCTCAACACATATGACCAATGTTCATCCTTGGAAAAAGGAAGACTGCAATCCACAATTAGGAGAACCCCTCGAAGTTGTATTACGCAGAATTGATAAGTGTGGTAATTTGGAGAAGGAGGTTTTCAGTGCTCTGCGATCTTCATCCCACAGCAGCCCACACCTGTGATCGCTGCTCCATACAAATACAATAGCCATCCCATCAATATGCACTCAATAACTTTCCTGTGGAGAGTTGTTCCATGGAAGCTCCGCATAGAAACCAATTGGGTAACCAATGAACCTTCCTCTTGTTAGCATTCAGTGCCATCCCCAGCAAATATTGGATTTGGTAATATTGTTTTCGTCTTTTCATATTGCGAGTGTGTCATATTTTAGTTATTTACTTAAGGCTTATTAACTTTCACTAGCTCCTTCCCACCTGCCACCATCTACAACTCCTTTAATGGGTGTTGCCCTACAGATTCTCTACCCCCAAGCAATCACTGCTGTTATTTTATGCACCCACCATGATAATAGAACTCTGGTGGGTGGTCCTGGGCTGGCACAGAATGGCGATCTATGCCGGGTCTGCAGTACCAGACTAAATAGGCTGGTAATTGAAGAAAAACTGTCAACAGAATTTTTTCCAGTGAACTATCCAAAAAGGGGATCTAAAAAGGTGATCTCACCACCCTCCATGCCTACTTACATCTGTTGAGATTCTAGGAAATGTTTGGTACACAGGAGAGCACACATTGACCTGTGAAATTCTTTTCCAGGATTTTCGTGGCCATAGTAATTAAATGAAGTGAAGGGGTTACAATTTAGTTTAATAGCAGCATCTTATACATATATTTTCAGCTGAAAAGTGAGCAGAAAAATCCATCATGACTTTTTCAGCAGGCACTGAGCACCGTTTATCAGTACAAATTGAACCTCTTTTCTTAAAGGGGTTGTCCAGAATTGGCAAAAGAGTTTAACACCTTAATGCTCTATGACCGATATGTCATGGAGCTATTAAGGATGTATGAGGAGGGCTCACAGTAAATCTATCAAAATATAAAAATGGTTATTGCCGGCGGTGAACCCCTTAATGGAAAATAGAGTCCAAATGTCCGAAACGCTACCTTTACACCGTTTTACATCACATAAATGTAATGTAATAAAAAGTGATCAAAATGTTGCACAGTCCTCAAAATTGTAGATATGAAAAAGTCGGCTCGTTTTGCAAAACTAAATTACATCTCACTTCTCCGTACACCATAGTATGAGGATATTTTTTTTTTTTCGTACACATTGGTTTAATTTTTGAAAATGTATAAAAACACAATAAAACCCATATAAATTTGGTATCACCGTGATTATACTGAACCAAAGAATAAAGAAGAGGTGATATTTGTAGCTCACAGTGCAAGTAAAAACTGAGCCCACAAGAAAGTGACAGCTGTCGCGATTCACTACCAGCGTGCGCCCGATATCCTTCATGTGTCGCTCCCCGATCAGGTCCGTCGCAGTTAACCTACTTCTTCCCGATGCATGTAGGTGCTTGGCTTGCACGTGTTAAATTCTGCACGTTGTCCGAATCAGTTGGATAGTCTGTGGCCTGCTCCCCCCAGGTTTGTGTCGCGTGAAAGCGGGCACGATTGCGACACAATCCAATTGTGTGCAACGCAATTCCCAGCGTGATCCCCAAAAACTGTAGAAAACCCGACGGAAATGCGGCTGTTGGACCTTAGTAAATAAGCCCCATTGTGTTTTTTTGCCAATTTCACCTCATTTGGAATTTTTTTCCAGTTTCCCAGTACCCGGCATGGAATACTAACTAATGAAAATAAGCCCTCACGCAGCTCTGTACAGGGAAAATTGAAAAAGTTATGGATTTTTGAAGATGGAGAGCAAGAAATAAGCGAAAAAACTTGCATCATTAAGGGCTTAAATATGGCTGGTGGATGTATTAAAACAATAGTTCTCCCATGGCAATGGCCGATTATTTCTGACTTCTGTTATACAGATAGATGTCTACAGTGACGTCACATCGACAGAGCGTGATACTACATCACTACAGCAGATGATTCATCAGTACAGCGGTGATGTACACAAACGGAAGCTGGAAGTAACAGCCATCGCCATGGGAGAAAGGAGAGGGGAATTATAAGAGGTTTATTGTTTCAATACACCCCCCAGCCTGAAAAGTGTGTGTGTGTGTAGTTTTTCAGATACCAGACAACCCCTTTAATGGATCTGTGATCACTTTTAATTATTGAGTACTGCAGGACATCACATATTTTATCAAGTTTTCAGTCTGTTTCACAGAAAAATTGTCAATGTGTGGTTCTCTTCAACAAAATAGTGACACATTATTAAACTCCTCTTGTAAACCCCAGAGAGAATATGGCATTACTGGAATGGGATGCTTAACTTATTCATTTAGTAATGACATGTAAGACCATTATTCATGGGTACATATGTGACTACATGTACTATATATACCGCCTCTCTGTAGTGCGATCACTATCACAGGTAAACGCTCTTTAATCTTACACTGTTAATTGTCATTTTTATCACTGGTTTTCTCTTTCTTTCTTTTTCTTTCTTTCCTTCTTTCCTCTACATCCGCTTCTTCCTCTCATTACAAAAGGAAGAACTGTCCCTGGAAAGCAAATGAGAGAGGTTAGTGAGGACTGGGCTTGCTGCCATCCAGCTTGTGTCTGTCACATTTCACATCCCGTGCCTGGCATTTATGCAGCTAGCAGTCTCTTTAGCCGAATGCGCTTTACAAGAGTGCTCTAACATGCCAACATTTACTACCTCTCCACAAGCAGTAGGACAATGGCAAGCCTTTGGGAAAGCTTGAGTGTTCATGATATTATTTTTCCCAGAATGAATTGAGATGTAGTTGTAATGTCCTGGCTCATTTGGCAGTTTTTCCTTCCCAATCTATTTACTTTGGTTACAAATAATGAATCCCTTAATACTCTGTAAGTGGGTATAATATTGCAGATGTGATATACATTTGCTGCCATCCACAGCAACACTTAAGCAGAGTGGTCATTGTACTGTGTAATTCTGCATTATGGCAAATTAATATGCAGATAATATACAACATTTTAGAAGCTGATGGTTTCCTTTGAGAATGTGGTTATGGGTCTAAAATCTTTTTTAGATCTGGATATAGCAATATACTGTTATAAACTGTATTTATGACCCTCCCTTTTGATTTTGTTGGAAGTGTTGAGAGGTATACATACAAACTCAGTTGCTAGTAACCTTTACCTAGTGTTGCCTGTCCGATAATAAATTTCACATTGTGGTATCTACTAATGCTATTTTTGGAATGTACTTTATGTAACATTCTGACCCTAACTTTTGTGTCTGCGTGGAAAAAGATATCCTGTTTGTTGCATGTAGTTGTGATAGTTCATCATATAACACCACGTCTTGTCTTAACATGTTGAAATGGTACTGTTATGTGTTTTCCTTTTAATGTAAACTTTCAGAAATGCTCCATTGTATAAACAGTATATAAATATAGGGGTATCCTTACAAACTATGGAAGGCTTTACCTGTAAAGATATAGAAGTTGTATCTAGATAACCAAAGTCAGATATATTAAGGACTGTTTGATATTTCTCAAAGTATTCCCCATAGATCACATCCCAATCTGTAATCACAGATATACTTTAGCCAGGTCCTAAAGCCATGGGTTCCTATTACTGCTTTTAGGGGAGTATACAGAAACAATCTTTTTAAGCACATTGAGCAGTTGCATATGTTGCAGTTATTGATTAGTCTTGTCCTATTTGACTAACAGACCAGAGCCATGAAGAAACTCTTTATTGTGTTGACTGCTTCATGGGATGTTGGGTATCTTAGCCATTCCCTTTTGCAGCTTTATTACCCCAATTAATGATGTTTCGACAATGTATATCTTCTTACAATTGGTTGCTACTTAGCAGTGTGCTGTCATAATTGTATGCTTCCCCTCACCGCAATTGTTATAGGAATGCTCCTTACCCAAGTGTGAGTTATCGTCAATGTAAATGGGGGTCTTCCCTTTACAATCCAGAAAAGGTTGAAAATTTTGCAGTCAATTGTACATTTGCTCTTTCGATGTGGTGGTTTGAGAAGGTTAGGAAGCTATACCCATAGAAGTGTTGCTACCATTGCAGTCAGATATTCCAGCTAGTATGTTATAGGTGTAAAAAAGGAAGGCAATGACATCTGCCTAGCACCACTGATTTTTCTTTGCTCTAACTTTCATATGTTCACTAAATATTCTGGACCTGTCAAACTTTGGAATCTACAAGAGTGGAACAGCTTAAACTGAAGATGCAAAGTTAATAAACTCTATTCCTGGAAATCTATTAGAAATTGAAGTAATGTAAATCTGTGACAGTGTAAAAACTACCTTATAAAAGACTGATAACAGATTAGACTTGCCTAAAATGTCTAATTATTGTGTTGTATCATTAATGTAACATTATGACATGTTCCTTTATTCTTTTCTTCAGGAAACAATGTAGGAGATCTCTTCCACATGGCTGATGATTTGGGAAGAGCGATGGAAACTTTAGTCACAGTTATGACTGAAGACGAGGTGTTGGATTGACAACTCCCTACACACCGCATGTGTTTTTATATACTATCTTCGTACAACAAAAAGGGGATTAGACTGTAAGAGTTTACAAGAAAATATCTATTTTTGTGAAGGGTAGTGGTACTATACTGTAGATTTCAGTAGTTTCTTAAGTCTGTTATTGTTTTGGTAACAATAGCAGATTTTCAATGTCTATGCAATTGTACAAAACCAATAAGAAAACTACATGTAAAATCTTGATAGCTTAAAAAAATCTTGCCATTTCTTTTTACAGAGGGCAATTTTGGGTTGTTTAAAAAAATTTATATCAGTTATAATGAAAGATTGTAAACTAAAGTGTGCTTTATAAAGAAGAAAATGTTTGTTAAAAAAATCCCTTTAAAAAAAAAAAATCGAAAAAAATCAGCGCATTGACTTTAGAATCACATTGGCTTTGTAACTGTAATCAACAATATCCATGTTTAGTGTCATTTTTCTTGTGTGTCAAAGAACACGAGTTATAGCACCAAATATGATACTGACAAATGGTACAGACACATTTTGATACAGCAAGAGCAATGGAAATGGTCATGTCCCACAACTAAAATCTGAATGCAACCTTTTATTTTATTCTTTTTACCTGTGATGTCAAATCTTTTAAAGAAAGACT
This sequence comes from Engystomops pustulosus, assembly GCF_040894005.1. Taxonomy (NCBI): domain Eukaryota; kingdom Metazoa; phylum Chordata; class Amphibia; order Anura; family Leptodactylidae; genus Engystomops; species Engystomops pustulosus. The sequence goes on along the minus strand of NC_092412.1, from coordinate 107,511,928 downwards.
ATGTTGTTCTGTGGAAGCCACTAAAATATACATGGAAAAGCTCAAGGTTCACACAATTGTAAGCAGCTGGGACTCTGTAAGCGATATGGTTTCACCAGAGGCTCAACCAGTATTCAGAAGAATTTAGTTTATAAGATGGTCTTTTGACTTTTATGAGTTGGTAAAACAGCTTGTAAGGTAGGTTAGTAGTGTGCAGGCAACTGCTACATAATACCACAGGGAATGTTCAGCCCTATGGGCTTAGATGCTAGCATCAAGAATTGTTTTTAAGACTGATTTTAATGGTTTGATTTATAACATATTTGGCCACCCATGTTTTGTTAGCAAACTCTTATTTAATATGGAGAATGTATAACTTGTGCATCCAGACACACCATCTACCTTGCAGAAGAGCAGTCCATTTTTCAACTAGTCGGATAAAGTGTTTTGACACTCTGTTAAAGACATGATTATGTATGTATACATTTCCAGGAATTACAATGCAAAGTAAGATCCATGAATCCTTTCAGTATAACTACTTTACAATAATGTAGCAATCTCTAACAGAGCACTATATAGTGTCTTTGCTTTTTGTTTGTTCTGTCATTTAATCTTTTGAACCATTCATTTAAATTTACGGCTGTTCCCATGTAGTTGTCTATGATCGCTGTTTGGATCATCCTAAAGTGAAGTTATATCACTGGCTAAGATTGGCTATGTTATCACCAAATCTGTGGTGTGCAATTTTTTAATCTCTTTTACTAGTGTTGAGCGGACCTGGACTTTGTGGGGTAGGGGTCAACCCCGACCCTGAAGTTCAGCTCAAACCCCCAGCCTTCAACGCTTGTGATTGGTGTTGGGACCGAGCACAGGCATAAACATCTTAAATGCCACTTGCAAAGTCGTCAGCAGCATTTTAACTGTCCACATCCACACTCATCAACATTACCATGACGCTGGTGCAGGATACCGCCATTTTGGGGAGGGTTGTGGCTCCCCGATGACATCACGTGCGGCCGCCACCATTTAAATCATGTCACCAACTTTCCCACTGGCATTTAAACAGTTAATCCCAGCACTGATTCAGGGTGTTACCGGTTGAGGTCCAGGTTCTTTATAGGGACCCAAACCTTTTATTTAAAAAAATGTTTGGGTTTGCACATTACTGTCGATTACCCTTCTTTATTTCTTTACTGTTCACCAATTATATGAATGATTATCAGGCTTTACTATTGGTAAAATTATACTATTTTACAAACAGAACAATCCTATTATGACTCAATGCCTGATAAAAGGATCAGTAAATGAGTCGTAAGATGTCAAGCTTACCTGCTGTTTGGCTAATGGAAGTGGCAAAAGGTAGCCATGGCACTAGTGTCCAGGTGTATTCTGCAAAGCTTACTGCATTAACCTTGGTCAGTGTTTTGACCGGATTTACTGTCCCACACTTCCCACAGCTGAACTAGACAGACTATAAACTGAGTTCAGTTCTAGTAGGTGTTGTTTGGGCTGGGAAATCTGGTTGAGCCAGCAATCTGAGCCACGTATAACGGCCCTTAGGGTACATTCACACAATGTATGTTTGCCCAGGACGTAGCCTGGACAAACATACAGCTACGCCATAGAGAAGTGAGCAGCCGGCGCCGTAACATGCCGATGTATAGGACATGTCCTATATTTAGCTGTACATGGTCACAGTGAAACAACGCACAACACAGTGACCAGGCGCCATAGACGTTAATGGGGACCGATATGTGGCTGCATATCCATCCCCATTACGCTCATGTGAATGAGCCCTTAGTCTGCGTATAAATCTGCTGCTCATTAACAGGGTATATCCCAACTCACCGTGACTTATTAAAACATTAAGGGCTCCTGCACACATAGAAAATTAGGATGTGTGCCGGCAGATTTGTAGAAAATTCTCCAGCATTATTTTCCTCCACTTATCCCTATAGACCAATAACTAAAAGTTGAACTATAATGCAAAAAAGAAAAAAAATGAAAATTTCTCCTAAATATTCACTTCACGCTATTGAGAAATATATGACCTAGCTTCAGTTTATTCTAAGGTACAAATAAGCTATAATAGACAACGGGACTTAAAATAGCCAGCGCTGTTTCCTCAGTCGGCGGAGAGATTAATTTTGCTTTTGGTTTTTAGAGGTATTGAAGTCTTAGTGGGTGGTTGTTCCAGTAAAATGAATGACCCGTCATACCTTTTATATATTAGTGACACTAATGTGATTTTTCAAGGTTACTCTGGAAGATCACCAGTCAAAATATAAAAGGTATTCTTAAAGGGAAAACATTTGTAGGCCATGATGCTGTCTTATATCTGCAAGGCTATTTTACCTGTCAAAATCTGCACACTGGCACTTTGAAAATCTCATTTCTTTTCTATGGTACTTGTAATAAAAAGAAGCGTATAGTAGATAGATCTTCTCGTATGTCTCATAAGGTCAGTCACTGTGAGTCCCACCTGCATTTCACTGGAAATAGTCATCGACTAACCAACTAATTACCAGGATCGCCATTCCCACTTAAGCTGAAAGTAGGAGATTGCTGCTTCTGGAAACCAAAAATTGTAGCTATATCCTTATTTTGCCCTGTCATGCGAACAGCAGAGCAGTTGGAACGTGAATTGCTGTAACTGAGTTCCTGAGAAATGATAGCTCTCCAGTAAAGGCAATCATGAGAATCCATTTTCACCAGATAGGTTTCTGACTTCCCATCGGTGCTTAGATCAGCTGCAGCTCAACATGTCAACACTTTGAAACAGGGTACAAAAACTACAACTGTGCGTTTATCTTTACCAGTCCACACATCACTAAGGAAACTATATCTTCATATCTGGAGCCCCAGATGCTTCCATCTGTTTCACTGTTCTGTTAACAAGTCTGCAAATCATGACAACTATTTGATAGCGGTGTTACAGAAGCTGCGCAGACATTTCTAGTGGTATTGCACACGGCACGCTTCACTTGCTGCCTTGCACATTTTCTGTCAATATAAACAAGGGATAGTGTGCTACCGATAACCCATTGGGTCATATAGGATTCTTTAGTTTATTGTTACGTGTCATCAGACATGGCAATCCATGTTACATCTACCTCACTGCAGTTCTGTGGTGTTTGTGAACGTTCAAGCAATCCTTTACCGCTTGCTCCATTGTCTCCATGCCCATTGATAGTAAATGCCTATTAGGATTTGCTTTTAAGACCCTCTAATGTAGTTGCATCCCAAAACACATTGAGAATATTTATAATGTCATTTTTAATGTGTGTGTATGTATACAGGTTTATACACATGAAACCCATGTAGTGTTCAATTTTTAAACACACCCTTTTTACTACTGAGTGTTTTTCACATATATTTCTTCTGTGCTGCTCTTCAGTAATATTTTAATTGATAAAACTTTACCATAATCTATTTGTAAGATCTGTCCAATCATTTTAGGTTATGGCGCAATAATACAGCTAACATATTACACAATACACAAAGTTAGATCAAATGGACGCCCCGTACCTGTAATTCAATTAGATCATTCTCTTGAAGTTTCTCTCTAATCCACGTTCCACAAGTTTTTATAAATAGTATTTTTTTTTGAGTCGTATTATGTTGATTTCTTCTTGAAGCTGTTGGGTACATAGTCCACCAGCGCCATGTAAAGAGGTAGAAAACAAACACTGGACTAATGCACATGATGGTCGAGAAAAATGGTACTGAGTTATTGAATGGCAAAGGCCGGGTTCAGATATCTTCAGTATTTATGTGGTTTATTAAGTTTAAGTTTATTTTACAACCACATATTTCATATTCTAAGATTGTATTTTCTCAGTCCATCATGTTAAAATGACTCCTAACTTGAATATTTAATTTGAAAAAACCACAACCATGAGTCAGACAGTAAAGATGTATTTTTCATAGGTAGGTAGATATTGAAATATTATGATTCAATAAATGTATACATAAAGCTTACATCTAAACATTGTCACCAACTAAAAATCTATATATTAAAGGGAACCAGACATCAGGGATGTCATTTTTACCTGAAGACATGTTAAAATAGCCACTGGCATGTTGATTTCATAAAGTGACTTTTTCAGCATATGAATAAATTGGGTGGTTTTTAATCAATTATTTTACATTTATCTGGCTCCATGCCAGTAGCATATGGAGAGACCCTGGGGGAGGGCAGTTCAAATGGCATGAGATTGTTTTCTCATCAATTCCTCCTCACTCAGGGAGCAAGGGAGAGGCTAATGGAGGGAAGGCCATGATTGGGAAGGAGGGATTGAGGAGAAGACAACTTATGATGTTTGATCTGCCCTTCCCCTGGGACTCCCCACACGCTACTGGTGGGCAGAGAGCCAGGTATTATAAAATAGTTGATTTAAAAAGCACTGAATTTGTTCACGTTGCTGACAGTGGTATTTCGGGTAAAAAATTACCCTCATAATGACAGGTTCCCTTTACTCAAAATGCAGCACTGTGAAGGCCACACCTATTTTTGAACAAGTCTCAAAACTGCCCAAAAAGTCGACTTGTCCATGGTCTTTGTCTGGTGTATCCAATGCAGACATACCAGGTTTAGCGGCAATACCAGTCACCATGAACCAGAGTAGACTTGTTCCTGGACTCAACCAGGTTTGCCTAGTCTTGTGCAACTCCTGATTTTAAAATGTTGATTTCATTACTAATTTAGATCTTTTGATCTCCCTCTTTTAGATATTTTTTGTTAAATGACCCTGAAGTGTATAAATTTTTATTTAATAAGTAAGAAACTAAACAAACTTTTATTACTAAGTTAGTGATATGGTCTCGACTCCCCTTCATGTTGAACTATTTTTAAGTTTTCCTACATAAATCCAAAGCTTTAGTTTTCAAAGGGATTGTCTCGTTCTTCCCAAATGTCCTTAACATCAGGTTCATGTAATGGTCATCCTCTCATTTCATCGTACAGATTGGAGTGTGTGTGCCAGAACCAGTTTGAAAACAAAAAGAATTTGCACGGTTTGAGTTGTTGTTTGGGTTTTACTATTATGTATTAGTTTTGGAGTGTGTCTTTCAAATCTATATTTCTACACTTAATAAAAACCAAGAAGCTTTATTGCTGTTTTTGACATTATTTAGAGACTATCATGTTTTTACAAAACAAAGTATTATACTGCAAAATTTGCTCCATGTTTATCCATGACCTCAGCATTTGGCATGGTCTGACATCATGATCCCGGCCATCATATGAAGTTGTGTTTTAACATCTTACACTGTAAGCGTTTACTAATTATTTTTATATACATCTTTGTTTTATTCCTGCATTTCACAACATATCAAGTTCACCAAAAATATGCCTTACTATTGTATTATATAATGCTTTACTCTGTATATCAATAAAGCACGCAATTATGTTACTTATAAAGCAGTGTCTCTCTTGCTACTTGGTGTCCTCTTGTGCTGTGTATTGGTAAAATTTTTTTCCTCTGATTTCTGCAAGTAACAGCAAATATGCATAAAGAGTTTGATCCGCTTTTCTAAATTTTATACTTGCAGAATTACTTTTGATTCCAGGGTAATTTCACTAAGTGAATCGTGGTATTCCTCCTGGAAATGGGAATCGTGCATGTCCCTGTGCAGGCTGCTATAATGTAGGTACAAACCTCATGGACAATGCAATGATTCCTGCCGCACAGAATTGAATCCTAGGAACATATCAATGTCTGTTAGTGTAGTTCCCTAATGGAGGTACAAACAAGTTGAAGCCACACATTTGGTGGTATTAGAAAGTCTTGCTGTCCTGATGCTACCTACTTTCTTGCGGTTTTCTCTAACATTGTGGATGAGGAATGTAATGGCTGAGGTTTCTAGTTGTCACATTGTTCACTGTATAGAAATGTCACACTGCACTTTAAAGGAATTGGCGCTGTAATGCAACTAAAATCGTAGATGCAGTCTCACAGTAACATAGAATCTTTGTTTCAAAAACATGACTACCTATTTTTATTACTGTACCTAAAAATAAACTTCTAGCTTTATTTAGGCGAAAATAGAATAAATAATAAAATAAAGTTTACCTTCTAACAAACTGGTTTTTCCTGGGCCTACAAACCAAGAATCTCTTGTCTGTTTTTGCAGTAAGTATTTCTACAAAAACAGTCCGTGTCTTCCATAAGTCCTCCGTATTTAACAGATTTGGAAAAAAAAAAATCCTGGATGGCATGCAAATGCTTTTGGTAACCTGACCCTTCCTCTTGGACTGTCACATGATTATGTTGCCAAGCACAAATATGGACTGCACGCCTGTGTTGTCACTACGTTTCATAAACATGGCCAAGAATAGGACCTGTTCTGAGCTTTCACACCGTGGCACAAGGCCCATTCACGGGGGCTGAGGAAACTACAGCTAAGAGTATGAAAAATACACAGGGACTTGAGATAGCGGCACAAATAACAGCAAGAACACATGAAAAATATGTTTGCATAAGGTCTATCTGGTGCCTGGCTGAGCTCTGACTACACAGGTTTTTCCCTAACTACCACAAGGAATAGTAACGGCTTCATGAGACAAAAGCAAAATGCAATGTTACGTCACAGTAGTAGAGGAGGGGAGGAGAAAAAAGAGGGATAATCTAGAGCTAGGCGCCAAAGTTGTGTGCACAAGAAACGGGGAGAGGTATTGGGGTGGTGTTGCAGCGTTACGCCCCGGAACTGGATGTGAATCCAGATGTTGTGTACAAAAGGGAAGGAAAAAACGGGGTCGAGTAGTGAGACGCGCTACACCCAAAATGTATTTAGTTTTTAGTTTTTATTAGAACTGTGACTACGCGTTTCGACACCGTATTGGCGTCTTCATCAGGTCATACACTGTGGGGTTGCATGATAAAAACAGATAGAAAGAGACATATAAGGTAACATGATTAGTAATTAGTAAAATATAAATATAGTATAATATAATATATCATATATAATAATATAATATAAACATAAATATATATATAACAATATATATATAACACAGAGGTTAAGACAGAGGTTAAGAACAGGGTTATAAAAGGATGAACATTAAAATTAAAATAAAGTCAAACTTAGGCATTTGGTCAGCAAATAAATAATATAAATGTATGTATATGAAAATAAAAAGATGAAAGATGAAATGGTGGAAAATGTATGCATACAACTATGTCTTGAATAAATGTATATAGTAATGATATCATTAGATGAGTGAATGAATAAATAAATACATAAATAAATAAATGAATAGATGGATCAATGAAAGTATCATGGTATGAAATAGGCTAAACAGTTAGTAGACAGATGTGGGAATGGTTGGTGACCGCAGAGATAGGTGTAGCAATAGAGTACCTGCAGAGAGGTCTGCTGTTGTTTGTGGCAGATGCTGTGCTGCCTAGGGGTCCGATCCTGGTGGAGGGAAGATGGGTAGAAATGAGTAAGGGCAAAAGCAAAAGGGGGGTCCGAGGGGGGTGTGTGTGTTGGTGTGAGGAGAAGCTTACCGCTGCGTTCAGTGTAGCGTGGAAGAGGGCTGCGTGCTGTCACTGGCGCGGGATGGAGTGAAGGCGCGCCAGGAAGACACGCGGTTTTTAATTGATTGGCAGATGCGCCCGGAGGATGCGCCCGAATGATGTGAGTGCGGTGCGCCTGCGCAAGTTGGGAGAGAAGATGATGTGTTCGCATGAAGGAGAAAGGGAGTTCTATGATGAAATTCTGTGAGATGATGGTAGGTAATGTGATTGTATGGTAGCAGAATGGAAGTTGTATTGGTGGTAATGTTCTGTAAGGTAATATTTGGGTTGTAAAGGGATAGATAATGAAAGCCTTAAAAAGGAATGTTGGAGATGTATATCTTATAAATGGATGACGCTGTATTGGAAGAGTCGAGGAATGAGTGTTAAATGTTAAATATTAAGGATATTAAATAAGTTGCTAGATAAGTGAATAGGAAGGTGAAAAGGCATCAATGGTTGGAAAAATGCCTGGAGTGTAAATGAAATATAAAATATAAAGTACACATGAAATGATGGACAGGAGTTTGTGAACTTGAATAACTTGAATATAAAAATATAAAAATATAATATAAATGTGAACATAAAAATGTAAATATAAATATAAGTGTAAATATATACATATACAAATACATATATATACATGGAAATAAATGGACACGAAATGCAAATAGATAGAAAAATAAAGTAATACAGATAAATAGCAATACAAAACGAGAATCGAACAGCAAGAAATAAGACTTTGTTCACAGAAAGTTGTTAACAGAAAATTGTTAGCAAAAAGTTGTTAACAAAGGGTTGTTAGTAGGTATGTAGTCAGGAGTGTTTGTAATAGAGTCCAGGGGAAGGGGAGATCTTGATGCGAGACTAGAATGATGTTTCAACCATATCATTAAGGCCAGCGGGGGAAAGGGTGTCCAATTTGTAGATCCAGTATGATTCTCGTTGGCGAAGTCTCTGAAATCTGTTGTTGGTGGTGGAGGGTAACTCTTCGATCGGGGTAATTCTGATGTCGCTGTAATCCTTGCCATGTTTGAGAGCGAAGTGGCTCGAGACGCTGTGCTTCAGGTAGCCATTTGTGATGTTAGACCTATGGTTGTTCATACGGATGTGTAATTCCTGGGTGGTTCTGCCAATGTACTGCAGGTTGCATGGGCATTCCAGAAGGTAAATGATGTAAGATGAGTGGCAGTTGAGAAAGGAGACGATTTCAAAGGACTCGCCTGTGGTGGTGGAGATGAAGATTTTTCTCTTGTGCTGAATGTTGGAGCAACATAGACATCTAGGTGTGCCGCACTTATAGGATCCTTTGAGTGTCAGGAAAGTGGTCAGTTGGGTTTTGGAAGTTGTTTTGAGTTTGCTGGGGGCGAGTATATTGCGAAGGGTTCTGGCACGTCTGAAGGTAACTGGTGGTCGTTCGGGTAGGGAGAGTTTGAGGTGGGGGTCGCTGAGTAGAATGGGCCAGTGCTTGGTCAGGATGCGTTTGATATTGCTATGGCTGGTGTTATATGTTGTAATGAAGTTGAGTGGGGGGGTTGTTTTGTTGCTCTGTTGTTGGTGGGGTGTGGGGGTTGGCTTGCTGGGTTGAAGGCATTGGTTCTGGGTGAGGGATAGTGTTTTGGTGTATGCATCCTTAACTAGTTGTTTGGGGTAGTGTTTGTCCTTGAACCTTTGTTTGAGGATATTGGCCTGGTTGATGAAGGTGGTAGTGTCTGAGCAATTTTTTCGGATGCGTTTGAATTGTCCGTAGGGGATGTTGCGGAGCCATGGGGTGTGGTGTGCACTGTGGAAATCCAGATAACTGTTCACATCGACGGATTTAAAATGAGTGCTGGTGGAGAGGATACCTGTATCACTAAGTTGGATTGTGAGGTCCAGAAAGTCAATCTGTGTGGTAGAGAAATTGTAGGTGAAGTTGAGGCCCATGTTGTTGTTGTTCAGGTGGTTAATGAATTCGGTGGCTGAGTCCATATTGCCTTCCCAGATGAAAAACAGATCGTCTATGTACCGGCGGAAAAAAATGATATGTTTGTGGAAGGGATTGGAGCCAAGGATGTATTTTTGTTCAAAATTGCCCATATACAGATTTGCGTATGATGGGGCGAATCTTGTGCCCATTGCGCAACCTTTGACCTGGCGGTATATGTTATTTTCGAAAGAGAAGGAGTTATGATGGAGAATAAAATTAATGCTATCGAGAAGAAAGGTAATTTGTGCTGGAGGCATCTTGGGGTTTGATAGTAAAAAGTTCTCGATGGATTTGGTCCCTAAGGCATGTGGGATGTTGGAATATAATGCTGATACGTCAGCTGTTAGCAAAGACCAGGATTTGTGGTTCTTTTGAGGATCGGTGGGGTTATTGAGTGGAAGGAGTTCATTGATCAGTTGGGTTGAATCTTTTAGGTAGGATGGTAACTGTAGGACGAAGGGTTGGAGGTGGAGGTCTATATAATGGGATAGGTTGCAAGTTAGAGAGTTTATACCGGAGATGATGGGGCGGCCGGGTGGGTTGGTAAGGGATTTGTGAATCTTGGGTAGGTGGTAAAAGAAGGGGAGGGGTGGGTTGTTGACGGTGAGGAATTGTTTTTCTTTCTTGCTGAGCAAATTTTGGGAGGAGGCTTCATGGATCAGTTTCGTGTAGGTAGTATAGTCGGTTGGTAGGGGGTTTGTTGGTAGGGGTTCATAAAAGGATGAGTCTGATAAGATGTTATATGCTTCAGCAATGTAATCCAGGCGGTCCTGGATTACGATGCCACCTCCTTTGTCGGCTGGTCTTATAATGATGGTGTCGTTATTCTTGAGGGACTTAATTGCTCTTTTTTCTGTAAAAGAGAGATTATGGTTGATGCCTTGGGGGTTTGTTTGGGGAAGTTTTTTAAGGTCGTCAAGGGCTAAATTGTAGAAGGTGTCGATGGCTGGCCCCTTGTGGTGCAGGGGGTAGAAATGGGAGGGGGGGTGGACCTGGACTGGTATAGGAGCAAGGGTCATGGGGGAGGGGAGGGGTGATTCGGGGGATGGGGTGGTGGACATACGTGTATTGGATTGTACGGATTGTATGGCGAAATGTCGATTGAGAGTGAGTTTGCGGATGAAACTGTTGAGGTCTAAGAAGAGTTGGAAGTCGTCTGCAGGAGCGGTGGGGCAGAAGGATAAACCTTTGGATAAGAGGTTGGTCTCGTTCGGTTGGAGGTCGTATTTGGAGAGATTGAAAATCTTGATGGGTTGGTTGGGTGCTGTTTTTGTATTTATTGTGTTCTTGTGTTTTTGGCTGCTGGTTCTTCTTTTAGTGGTTCCGCCGCGGCAGCCTCGTGGTCTAGTTTTCTTTTTGTTGAGGTGGAGGTTTTGTGACTCAGGGAGAAGAATTGGGTTATTTTGATTGGACTGGTTAGGATAGGAAGTAGGGATAGGGAGGAGGTGTGGGGGGAGAGGCTCGGGGATCTGGAGAGATGGGTGGGAAGGGCTAAAAAAGACTCGGTGGAGGAGGTACTGGAGGTGGAGGGTATCTCAGGAGGTGTTGGGGGTATGGGAAGAGATCGGGTGGGCGATAGAGGTTCATCGTAGGTCGACAGTAATGATAGGTTAAGTTGGTCTGTGGGATCCTGGGTGGTGTGGATGGAACTGGTATTGGGGAGTTTGGCTAGGTGGGCTTCCAAATCGGCAGCTTTGAAAGTGTTCAGGGGGATGGGACCTAGGGGTATTGTTTGGAGGGTAGGAGGTGGGGTGGTTTCGATTGGATCGGGTATGGGGATTTTGGTGGTGGGGGCGACATTCATGTTGCTGGGGGATGGCGTGGGTGTGGCAGTTTTGAGGAAGGTTCTGTTCTTGGTCGGTTGGGTTTGGAGGGAGGATGGTCTCTGGTTTTTGTTACGGTGGTGATCGAGTTTCTTTGTTGCTGTTGTTGTTGATGTTAGCCGTTGATGGTGGGTGGTGTTGTTTCTATTATTTTTGTTAATATTAGTGTTTCTGTGTTCTGGGTGGGCTCGATGGATAGGTCGTGTGGGTTCCGAGGTGGGTGATGGGGGAGCAGGATGCTCTGAGTTATTGTTGGGGGTGAGGTGGTCGCGTGTGTTGTCCAGCTTCAAACATTTCCGTTTAATCTCACTTAGGTCGTGTTGTTGGGAGCGGAAGTGGGTGCTTGCAGCTAGGTTGTGAAAGTCAGGGTGGTCTTCATAAGGTAATAGTAGTGTAGAGATTAGATTGATTTTTGTTGTTGCTTCTTTTTGGAGGTCGGATCTTTTTTGTATGATGAGGTTGATTAGGTCTCGAGTGAAGGTTTCCAAATGGCCATTCCATGTCTCGTTGAAGGGTTGGTCGTTTATATTATATTATTATATATGATATATTATATTATACTATATTTATATTTTACTAATTACTAATCATGTTACCTTATATGTCTCTTTCTATCTGTTTTTATCATGCAACCCCACAGTGTATGACCTGATGAAGACGCCAATACGGTGTCGAAACGCGTAGTCACAGTTCTAATAAAAACTAAAAACTAAATACATTTTGGGTGTAGCGCGTCACAGTAGTAGGAAATATCTGTGCACTGGCTTGTAGGCCTCAGTATAGGAAGAAACGGGCTCTGTCTTCATGTGACCCAACTCATAATGCACAGTGCACAGCTTTGTAACTCATTGAGGACTAAGATAATTTGTGCTTGGCAGGAAGGGAATACCTACTCTTCCCCACATATATGTTCCCATTCAGCTGCTTCAGATGTATCTTGGAAGACTGAAACATGGCAACAAATTGAATCCGTCATCCGGTCACTATAATCTGCCTTGTGAAATGAAGGCAACCTGAAATCACGCTAAATAGCCACAAAAAAAAAAAAACCCTTTGTAAAGCTGCTCCTTGCAAGGGGTTACCCTTTTCCTGGATTTCTTGCACATAAGGCCTGTTAATTATGGATTTTTTGGAGTAACTGTTTCTGTGTTTCCACATAATACACTAACATTTAAGACAATGGGATTTTGACAAAGAAATAGTACAAGGAAATTGTATTGATGTGGATTTCGTGCTGATTTATTCTGCATCACAGGTGAAAAGAAGATGTTAAAAATGTGTATGCGAAATAGTGGCACCAAAACTGCAATACAAATAACAAGTCTTCATGAAAAAACTATTTTGTGTGGATTTCTGCGCAGACTTGAGCTTGAGTGCTAGTCTTCTATTTCAGACAGTGTTGTCTCTATGAGATATATATACTTCCTGGAGCTGGCATAATTAAGATTAATTATGAGCTTATCGTCACAGTTGTGAAGTACAAAGCACATTTCATAGCAGTGAACAAACTTCTCACTACATTTGTCACAAATTCAACTATTGACTGGTTCCCATAGAGCCCTATTAAATGACACCCTAATTTTAGTTTTACATTTTTTTTTTTTAATAGTTTCCCTCACATTCCCATAAAACCAAGTTTGTTATCCTACCTGGCATTAAAGGGGCATGTCATGCTCAGTTGGCGTCTACCCATGACATATGTCTCTTCATCATTCAGCACTTGTCATGTGTCCAAAGTGATGTTACAGGGTAAAGGACCTTCAATGACATTTGCAAAGCCTATCCCATGTATGTATTAGATCACATGAAATTGCAGCATGCCTCCATGGACTTCTACTCCTCCCCATCTTCCATGCATCCATAGCCCCCAGCTTCCTGACAGCTGTGGGATATCATTCTCCTCCCAAGACTTCGGTTTCTTGCACTTGAAAAAGGGGCCCTACGCGACCCCAAAATGTGTTGTGATACTGAGACATCATTAAAATTGCCTGAACTTCGATCTTCTTTTAAATCCTGGCTACCAGTGTGCACCAAAGAATGACGAGGTAATTTATTTTTAAATGATGTAACAGAACGTTCCAGTGAGGCACTGTGTAATAAATATGACACCGCTTTTTCTACCTCTAATAACAGAACTGTTTATGTTTCTATTTGAATATGACAGACGGTCCCTAAGTACTAATTCCGTACAGCAGTATGTCCTAGCAGTGAGACCTGTCAATCGGGAACAAGGAAACAGGGCAACACAACTGAGGTGATCAGGCAGGTTGCATATAAGTTTGCAAACTAATTTTTTTACATTGCAGCCATGGAAAGGAATCTGGGATAAGGGCAATGTTTTTTAATTATAGTTTTTTTAATTACCGTATTTTTCAGACTATAAGGCACACCAAAAATCATTTGATTTTCTCAGAAATCAAAGGTGCGCCTCATAATCCAGTGCGCCTTATATATGAACCGTACTGACAGACAACAGCTGCCTTGAACTGTGCACAGGTCTGCCACCCGCTGGTCATTCATCCTTATAATCAGGTGCGCCTTATAGTCCAGTGCGCCTTGTATATGAACCTAGACATTTTAGCAGGCATTTATTGATGGTGCGCCTTATAGTCCGAAAAATACTGTAAGTATTTACTTTGGGTGGGTTAGTTAGTAATATTACGGCATGCGTCGGGTCCCAGTGCACGGAGAGGACTTACGGGCTGAGCCCTCTCCATAGCCGGTAAGTCTTTTCTGCATATTGCTATTGCTAGCACTGATCGCGGGTGTTATCCCAAAATATCAAAATATGTTATCCCAAAATATCAAAAATATGGCAAGCGCATGATGACGATAGTCGGGGAGCGGTGATCGCCATGATAGGCTTGGATCTTCCGAAGACTCGAGGCTGTCTCATTTTAACCCATTTATTACTATGTGCGATTTGCACATTTTAATGAATGAGGTGGAAAATCCCCATATACTGCACTTTTAGTGCACTACGAAGTGCAATTTGTTACACAGAAAACAAGCAGTCACAGAGCTCTTTATGTGTAAAATTAAAAAAGTTATAGATTTTTGAAGGTGGGGAGTGAAAAATGGAAATGAAAAAACAAATAAGGGCTAGGTCGTTAAAGCAGTTAAAAAAAATCTACCATCAAAATCAAGAATGATAAACCAGGGACACTTACTCATAGATTCAGGGGAACCTGGTAATCTTCTTATATTTGTTATCCATGGCCTTCTCCTTTTTTCTAGAATAAACTTTTATAATTATGCTAATGAGCACAAAGGTCTCTGTGGTTGTTACTAGAGTCCCACAGTGCTGCAGATTCACAGTCCGTTACAATAAGCAGAACATGTCTCATTCTTCCTACCTCTGCCTGTGTAATCTAGTAGCAGCAGGAACTTCAGGAGAAGGGAGTCCTGCTCTGCTCATTGTAACAGCCTCTGTAGCTACACCACTGAGGGGCTCTTGAAACACCCACCAGATCCCTGCAAACTCATTAGCATAATTTGAAAGTTGATTTTAGAAGGAAGCCATGGATAACAAATATAAGTAGATTACTACAGCCATGTGCCTGGATCTATAAGTAAAAGTCCCTGGTTTATCATGGTGGATTTCCTTCAAATAGTGTAGCTGCATATGTCTCTTTATTAAGCAATGTTAAAAAATAAAAATTGCATTTGTAGAAAATTTAATTGTGAAGTTGTGATTCCAAATTTATAGCTATGACAACTTTTTGTTAATTTTTGTGAATAGGGTGGATAGCAGCATCGATATGGAGGAAATGCTATGCTTAGAAAGATGTTGACATCCTAATACTTTCAAAAAGCTCTATTTCTAGATAGTTCTATATCTTTTGCAAAAATGAGCTCCAAGAATGCAAACGATAGCCTGAAAGACTGGGAAAGATGATCATTTTCTTTTTTCACACTGTCAAAACCATTTTGTGCCACTCGTCACCACTTCTCCTGCTCTCCATCTTTGTTTGGAAATCAATCTTACACTCAAACTGGTGGGATAATAATACAGAACTTTACGCTTTGTGATAACACTACTTCCTAATGCTGCATTGTTGTGTATGGAGCTGCGATCAGTAACTGTGATTTTCCCTGCATGACTAGTTATCTCTTATCTACCCTATCTTTAAATTACCACCATATTATCTCCAGTGTCTAGCAGAAATATATGATTACTGCAAATAGTCAAGTGATCAATATCTCTCTTGGATTGTCTACTGTAGTCACTCCTTTATGTTCCTCATAGGGTTTTCACTCATCGGTATAGGCCGTATTATTTTATTTTATTTTTTTTTTTTAAGACCACCCTTGTATAATAATTTTAAAGCAGAAGCTTCACTACAGCTGAGTGATCCAAAAAAAATTTCTACACTAAAAAATTAAACCAGTCTCTGGACGTAAGAAAAATATCCATTCTTATGTTAGGAAGAGCCAAATACCAAGCTGTTAATTCTTCATTTGAAAACATTTTTTTTAAGTGGTCAATATACTGTCATACATAAAGAGGACTCTACATAGTTGTACATCCATTTAGATGTGCAATGCCACGTTACTCCTGTGGCTTTGCTTTTCTTGTGATATATGCTCAACCAGGAAGTGACTTTCATCTACAGTAGGAGGTTTTCCAAGTTAGGACTACCCATTTAGGGTGCCAATACACACATGTACCGTTAACATCTTACAGTCACTAAATAATAATTTTATCAGCAAATTGTGTTAATTAGATGTGGTTTGCCGCACCATGCATTTACACCCTTAGGATACCTGCATGCAAACATGTTCAATCCATGGAAACAGACCTACGTGCTGGCCAGATCTGACATGGAGCCTGCCTTAGGGGTACAAATTATCTCTGGAGTAGTTCATTATGGAGAACTCATATTGGATTAGACAGCTTTATAAAAGTGGTTTTATTTTAATGTCTGCTGTTGATTTGCAACATTTTGACTAAAAAGACTCAAAAAGCTGCATCCAGTTTCTAGGTTTTTCCAGTGCAAATGGAAGACTTGAGTGAATTTGAAGCTTTTGAAAAGTTTGAGTTTTTAAACCTGTCTGCCACATTTGATGATTGCACTATGAGTCTTGTGTAAGTTGTCTGAAATAAAAAAATAGCGGTTCGACGCACTCCAACAAAAAGTCGGAAATTGGCAGATGGTAGAATATTAGAGACTTTAATCTCAGAAAATGTAAGTATTTGAACCCACCCAACTCTATCACTAAATGGTTTTGGCTTGGGTTACCCCTAAATTTATGTGCCATGGAGGTCTCAATTTTAAATGATAACTTAAAATCAAAGTGGAAAATCAAATTTCAGGCTGATCCATCTTCAGTGGGAATGCCTCAAGACAAGGAAAGGAGGGTAAGTAGTGCGTGTGGCCTCCCTACAAAGCCTGGACTTGCCTCTAATGAGGAGATGGATTTTCTGTGGAAGGCTCTCCTCCAAGACATGGATTAAAGCATCAGTCAACTCCTGGACAGTCTCTAGTACAACGTGACATTGGTGGATAGAACATAGTTACTGTCTGCATGCCCCATTTTGTCATAACCACTCCCGCAGAAGCGGTCGGTGTGCCAAGTACATTTGCATGCTCCTCTAACCACTGCATGCAGATGTTCACTGGAAGCCAGCAGCACAGAAAATACTATTACCAGCAATAAAATGAGAGTTAGAGCACCAGACACCTTGATGAATATTGTGATTTAGCCTACATTTTCTATTGCTGATTACTGCCACCAAGGAAAAATACACTAATGACCTGTTCAAGTACTGTAAGGGGCTAATATGTGGTCTCATGCCACAATGTTTTAATAATTAATAAAGTTGTTTTTAATATTCCTAATTTAGACAGATTTTTGCCAGCAGGAAAACGAACATCACAAGAAGTCCCGTGTCCTGGTCCTAGCAAGTTTACACAAACTTTAGGATCTTGTATTTACCCTGGTAAAGTTTGGTTTTTATGGCCAACCCCTAAGGTACCACTTTATGCTACTTCAAAGGACACAAGCAAAATGTAAAAATCATTCCAGATAGATAAGGTAAAAGTAATTGTCTATGGTCTCCACACACAAAATCATTCTCTTTTTTTGGTCTTGCTGTTGCTTCTCCATTGCCACTCCATTTGTCACTTTCATTTGCACCAGAATGGGTAAAATTGAAGCACTAAATTCATTTTAACTGGAAAGTTACCCTTAAGGTTTAATTTACTAGTGTTATGTTGTGTAGCCTACACCCCTACATATTTTTTAACAGGAAAGGACAAGATCAACATTTACGGGTCTTTTCATTTTAACAAAGAAATTCATCTATAGAAATGTTCAGGTGAGTTTAATGTCATTTAAGGCCCTACACTTCCTGGAATATAATGTCTTTCAAGTATACTTTGATACTTCAGTTGTTGCTAATGTTTTATTCAATTATGATTTTGACACAAGGTGATATTACACTACTCCCCGCTTCAATGTATCAGTCGAGAAATCAGCGGTGTCCAACAACATAAATTTATGAGGCTTTCATTCCACCCTGACTCTCTGAAAGGTCTGCACACATTCTTATTCATTAATATGTTAATTCATGTTATAATCCTATGTGCCTGAAATAGTACTGGTTCTATTATCAGCATGTCATCTTATTTAGCAATTGGGCTTTTAAATTGAAGCAGGGACAGTAAAATACATTCCAAATAGATTATGCCTAGTGTATTCCCCTGCATAGTAATAAAAATGTCCAGTTTTTACCACAAATGATTCCATTAGATATTTTTTCGAACATGTAACTGCAAGCATTATGGGCACTACCTGACTTTGGGTGAGTAGATGAATATCATTATTTACCGTGATAATCCACCATTACAACTGTATGGTCTGTCTCCGGCCACATCTGGTTGCCATACCAATAAGGCTGGGTTCACATCTTGTTTTTAGTATATGCTCCGCATATACTTTGGGAGCTCCCGACGTATGCACTTAGCACGCCCATTGACATATAGTGGCAGACAGAGGCATAGTTGTTGCCTCTGTCTGCTCAGTATACTCTGGGCCACATTTATCACTTTTGTGCGCCTAAATGTAGTAGTTGCGCCTAAATTCTGGCGCTCTGTTTTGCCAGAATTATCACAAGCTACAACCATCTGTGATAAGTCTATTTTCTGCCTCTTATTAATCACTTTACTTTAAAACAGTTTAGGCGCAATGTTAGATTCAGGCACTTACACGTGATCCTGCTACAAGCTCCTCTCTGCTTCTCCCACAGCCCAGAATGAAGATAACACTCACAGCAGCACCCAGTGACCTCCTCAGCAGGGGCTTCTCCTAGTGGGGTTCCCCAGTGCTGATCTCCTGCTGCACCCCTGTAATTCTGCACAGTATCCCCCTCAGACACCAATGTTTCTGAGGGGGATTCTGTGCAGAATTACATAGGGGACACTTGTATGTTGTATCTGCAACATTCTGCAAACTTGTGCAAACTTGTGCAAAGTTCGTAGCTCTCTTGCTGTGAGCTCAGCGTTTTGCAGAATGTTTTGTAAATAGAAGGTGATGAACTGTAAATAGAGTCTGCAGAGTATCTCATGTCTGTATTATCTGTACTAGTGTCTGCAGTGTATCTAATGTATCTATTATATGTTCTAGTGTATGGCTGAGCTCTGCTGCTAGAAATGAGCTGTTCTGCAAAGGGGCTCAGTGCTTTCTTCTCAGATAACGCCACCTTCGGGCTGGAGTGTTTTTGCGCCCGTGTTTGCGCCTAAATGAAAATGTTGCAAGTGATGAATATCATTAGGCGCAGCAAAACATCTGGATTGGTAAGATAGATGAGGGAAAGCTGGTTATTTTTGCTGTGCGGCTAGTTTGGCGTTTAATCGCAAAAATGGCGCAAAAACGGTGCACCTGAATGAAAAGGTGCAAAAACAACAGAAAAAACGAGTGATACATGTGGCCCAATGTGGCAATGTATTGTGGAAATAGCCAGGATGGAAAGATGTAACAAGCTACGTCTCTGCATTCTTCTGCATCCTTCTCCGCTCAGTGGAGGCAACAGAAGCCTATGGGAAGCGGATGCAGGTCCTGCAGCCTCTGCTGAGCAGATACAACGCTCAGCAGGAGGAGAGGGTGGTGATTTCACTGTCCATATAAGGATGGTGACATCACTGGGGAAACACCACTAACATTGGCAGAAGCAAATCTCAATTTGTTCACTCCTCCTCCCACATTCAGAGGGAGGAGAAGTTACCCGGTGAAGTATCCCACTGTATAAGCATAGAGTGGGACACGTCGGGAATCTGGCCAAAGTGTCTTTAAAACATATAGCAAAAATTTTATGTGAAGCCTGGCAATATAGTCAAGATATTCAAGATCATCCCATCGGGTCTTCTTGTCAGGTTACTGTAATTTGTGATACAGGGTCATTACTTTAACTCATCGACGCCCATTTGTCAATGCAAAGGGTATTTGATGTGTGGGCCAGAGGAAAAGCTACTTCATATGATGCAGCAGTTTATCCAGCATGATGCTGATTTCTCCTAAAATACAAATGGGCACTCATCAGATTACTGAAAGTTTTTGCTATATAGGTGGGATTTCCCAAAATATGAATCAATTAGACAAGCTATATCCATACATTGGAAGTCTAGAGAATGGTAATCGTAGTACATGAACCATACGAGATAAACAAGGCTCTGTCTACATCTGCATTGGAGGTGTGATTAGCCTCTGGCACAAATTCCTTCACATTTCCTGGAGAAAAATGACAGAATACAAAGGACTTTATAACCAAACAGAAAATAAAAAATGACAAGTCAGATGTGAATAGAGTCTCCGTTATTATCCAATGTTGTAGAATATTATAGCGTGCTGCAGATACCTGACAGTATATATACCCAACTATGTATGCACTAAATAATTTATACATGAAAACAGCCAAATGATGTGCATATGGGGAGCCCAGGAATTTATATAAAATAATCTGCTTATAAAGTACATACAGTAGATCTCTCAATTTTATCAAATCAATTTCCTAATTGTCATTGACAATTTTATTCAATTAAAACATCAAATAATGGGTAGAAAAAATTCACCAACGTCATTGTGGGCCAGCGAGTGGGCTGGAACGTATTTCCTGTGACATCATTGGGAGCAACGATTGGTTGCTGTGACACCAGAAAGTCTATGTAAAACTTGGAGGCCTGTCAATCAACACAATCTAAGACAGTGTGCCGGTGGCACTCTGCAGGGCCACATGTGCCGTGCGGCATAGCCCCAAGTTTGATTGTGTTTTTGACACGATTTGTGGCAAAAAAGCAATACAATATTTGTAGTAAGCACACAGTATTGTGCTGCAGGACCTTAAATTACATCATTCAAGGTACCACTGTATGGGATTCTACAGCAATTGTATTGTATGTACTGAAAAACATCTGTGTAGCCTTCTAGCTAAAAGACCTGTGATTTTGTCATCATCACATGATTCACCAGCCAGCTTCTCCATTGTACAGCTCTGTGACTGGCTCCTTCAGTCATGTCAGGGTGCGATGGGTGTAAATTGGATCTTGTGATCCGTGGGGGTCTTGTGATCCTGTGGATAGGGCCTAACTTGCGTCATGGGAAAGCCACGTTAAGAATCAGTGCTATGTTTTGTAAATTGACACGCATCACTTTACATGGTTATATGGAAATTATTTTGTGCATAGGGTCCAGCATGAGTTACAGTTGCATAAGTTAGGCCCCTTCCACACTTGTGTTGCAGATCACGTCAGAGTGTGATCAGGGTGCGATCAGGGTTTGGTCAGTGAAAAACTGACATTGTGCATCAGAGTGCAATCAGTTTTCAGTCAGAGTTTGTTCAGTGTCTCAGTTTTTCACGCAAATTTTCAATGCAATTTCAATGCAATTTCAGGACTCAAGACTGAGCTCCATCTTTTCTATGGCAATTGATGCGTGAAAAACGCATTGTACTTGTATTGCACTTGCATGTGTCTCAGAGTGCAATACGTTTTTGATGCATTACCATAGACTTGTATGGTGCGTTTTTCACGCGCGTGACTTGCAAAAGTAGAGCATGTCGAGATATAAACGCGCGTTAAAAAAAATGCAAGTCTGAAAAAGCCCATTGATTACAATGGGTCAGAGTGCAATGCAAGTTCTGCGCGTCAAAAGCGTGTGAAAAACACAAGTATGGAAGGGGCCTTACAGGTACACATAAAGTACTTAAAGTCACAGTTACACAAAATACTGACATACTCTATAATACAGACAATACATTGAAAAAAACATACTTTGGGGGTTAACGTGCACATATAGACACAGTATACATCGTGGGTTACAATGTTATAAGCCGCTTGCCCGCAGATTGTTAGCAAGCTAGCGGTGTTATTCACAGCTCCAGTGGTGTGTGAGTGCTGTGCACTGCTCCAATGGTGCCCGTGTTGACGATTAAGCTGCCTGTCACTGGATACCAGGGTAGCTGCATGTTATAGCCTTCCATCGACTGGAGCTGCAATGTTATCTGCTTGTGATGGGTTTGCCGTCACTTTGGCGCTTTGGTGTCTCCAGCTCTGGTGCTTTTGGCTGCCTGGACAAACCTGCCGCTCTGTTACACTCAGTGCGGCGACCCAAAGCCGCCCAGTGCTAGTGGCCCACCAGGTGCATGGGTTGGAAAGAGGGGGAGGGGGCCTGGTTGCGATGTGCCCAGTTAAAACAACTTTGCCTATTATCTTTGTTACCTCTATCCAGTAGTCTCTTTGCTATACCACTCAGATTACCACATTTCTGCTGCTATTGCTGAAAATGTATTTACCGTATATACTCGAGTATAAGCCGAGCCCCCTAATTTTACCACAAAAACCTGGTAAAACCTATATATTTTTTTACTCAAGTATAAGCCGAGTTTGGATTTTCAGCACATTTTTTTTGTACTGAAAAACTAGGCTTATACTCGAGTACATATGGTATTTTTTTTTGAGGGGTGTCTAGTTGTAGAAAAAACATCAGTTCTGTGATTGATTTTTGACTTTTCTTTTTTGGTGTCCACCGTATACCCTAAGTTACCTGTTATATTTATTCTACGGGTCAGTACATTTATACAATACTAAATTTCTATATTATTGCTTACGTTTTACTAATTTTGTAGAATAAAACCTAATCGATAATTTTTGCATTGCCATTTTCCAAGTGGCACAACTCTTTTCATTTTTGGTCTTTATAGCTGGTTGAGAAGTTGTTTTTGCATAACATATTGTACTTTACAACATTTTTGTATTGATACTTTTTTGTTATATGTTTTCATTGCATTGTATGTGGTACAAGATAGGTAAAACTCATAATGTTCTGTGTTTTTATTTAACGCCGTTCATTGTGCGAGTTTGATAATTATTTTGTTTTATTGTACGAGCCATTATGGACACGGCAGTTTTCTGTATTGGTTTATTCTTTTAAAAAAAAAAAAACATTTCGTTTTACTTTTTTTTCTTTTTTACTTGTTATGCGACATGAACAAACAATTGTTCATTATAATACCCTACAATTCTGATGTATTGCAGGGCATTAGAACTGTCAGCTTATGCTGATGCAAAGGCTGACTGACTGCCTGTAAATGCCAGGGGTGTTACATTTGGATGTCTTCAGTAAATTACCACTGAAACCCTGTGTTTCCTGACGTGGGTTCAGCTCCATGACGTACTATTATGGCGCGGATTGCTATTTGCTGATCTCCACGCCGTAATAATATAGTCGTCAACTAATATAGTGGCAAAATCTTTTGCATTAGGTAGTTTCTCCAGTAGAAATAAATGACAAATGCAGATGTGCTACCCAAATCACAGTCATACCCTAAGAGGTAGATTTGTGATGCAATGTATGGATAAATGTGTTTAGACGGTGTAGACAGACAGGTAAGGGACAGGGTGGTTCTGCCGGACGTCTCCAAGGAACCTTTGCTCTAGCAATAACATCACATACTGCAACATATTTCTCTACATCTAGTGATTCCAATGGCTCCAGAATACGCAGAAAGTACAGTACAGTGGTTCTGCTGTCCATCACTCAACCCACACCTGACACAAACTAAGCTCCAAGATAAAACCACTCAGCTTTCCACAGAACACACACCCAGCTTAACCAAAGGAACTAAACTCTGCAGAGCAAGCTGTCAATCACAGCGCCTAGCAGAGCAGCATGGAGTGTGGATCAGAAACTCAGAACCCTGCAGCCAGAACCCATTCAGAGAGTTCCGACAATTGTGCATTCTAAACCAGATTAAAACTGTATATTCACCACACATAGGCATCATAAGTAATTCTTAATACCTTCTTTATTTCATGGAAGTAAATTGAAATAGTTTGACTTTTCTTAAGAAGCGCAGCTGGATAAATGGCGTGATTGGCATTGTCGAGCTCGAGGGACACGGCCAACAGTGTCTGTTTCTATGGTTACCAGACCCACAGGAACATGGCAATGCATTAGGGTGGAAAAGACAGAGGTACATAACCAACTCTGTCGACCATTTCCTCAAAATGAATAGTAATTATTAAGTGTTAATTAGAATGTATTACTGCTCCAAAAATCTGAATGTTCTTCTTTTGGCCTGACTGTTATTTGTTCTTTTTACAAATAACGTTACATTACAGCACAGATGTTAACCAGGTAGCCACATGCTACTCTTAGGTGCTAATCTTTTTGCTAGCCGTAGATTTTGATTCCTATTTGATTTTCAGCATATGGTATAGAGGCTGCCTACAGTCAAATCAGTTATGTATGGAGCTAGATAACATCTGACGAGAACAATATGTCACTTGCCCAGACATCAGATGACATGTTGCAGAATCGTGACTTCACAAAAATTCGAGGAGACAAGTCAGGTGCAAAATAGCACAAAATAAAATGCCATATTAAAGGGAAACTCCTCATCTAGACAGGGACATCACTGGGGTCCTCCCAGGGTAGGCCTGGGGGATCCAGTGCAGCTGCATCCGACCCCCATAGACTTCAGTGATGGAAAGACACAGCTTACATCGTATAACGTGTGACTATCCCTCTGTCTGCCAGTATATCTATGTATACACTCAGTGGGGGTAATTTATCATTAGGAAGGCTCCTTGCAATAGTTTTATGTCTGTCTTTGGAGTCTGTTGTCAGACTCATTAAAATGGCTTTGTTTCTTCATAAATCGGCTGGCAGTGTCTTATGCTATATGGGTTGTTTGCGACAGTCATATGACAAGTAGTAAAGACCAGGGAGGGAACTGTCTTCAATTTGCGCCAAAACTTGCATCTAAACGTAAAGTCGCAAATCATAAATTCACTCCTATTGTGAAAACTAGCCTATACAAATAATGAGTTTGGTGCAAGTAGGGTCTATGTCAAAGTAACTTTGCACTGTCCAATGTTCATTTGGTATAATAAAAAGTCGCAAAACAGCAATTGTATCACAACTGCACCAAAACAAAGCCAAACACAAACAAAAAACAACGATGCATCTCCCCCTGTGTATATATCAGAAACTTTCCTGGTGTATATTCTGAACGTACATGTAAACGCTGTGTGACCCTTGATTAAGAAGTGAAATTTTTCACATCAGATGAGTTAGTCCCATATATTGTTTTTACTATGACATAGGTTGATGTAATATGCTATACGTGCTATGCACGCACCTCTATGCTGAGACCTTACAGCCAGATAAGATCTGATTTTATGTCAGTTGATAGAATTTCCTAACAGAGCGTAGTTAATATGCACATGCTCTTGAATATAAGGCAATCCTTCTGGGTAACTCCCTAACTGTATTGAGGTATATGTGTCCACATTTCATTGTACAATATATCTGACGCACATATTGGTACATAAACGTCACCGAATCATAAAATCCATCCTTTTATTAAAGTGTTGCTGTGAGAAATGGTAATCTTCTTTATATTGTTTGGGCACATTTAGGTAAATTAAATTGTACATTTTCAGGAACAGAAATTAATTTCACTATTAATGGATTTCTGTTACAAGAAATATGATAAAAAGGGCAAATTATTCTCATCTCAATTTTTCCCGTTCGTGTTTTTCTTTGCGTTGATTGACTCACATACAATGTTTAGCCTGGCTCAAGCCTGTGAGTCACAAGTTACATCCTATGGACCTGCTTGGATTAGCTGTTCTGAAAGCATTTTTTATTCTCACAGGCTTTTGACAGGAGCTGATTGATTGATTCTTTATTTCAATAGTTGATGTGCGCCATCTGCTGGACTCAAGTAGACATTTCCATTCCCAGTTGTCTTATTAGACCTCATTAGATGTGCCATGTGCTTCATAATGTGTTATTGTGAGGACACTTACACACATCCATGGGAATGAGAATATTCATCTATTAACAAGTCATGCAGTTAGTTATTCATCTTTTTATCTGTGTTACCTGGTTGCTTATATTGTACTTGTCTCTAATTTCCTGTAGAGAAAAATGCTCTAAAGTCTTTGGATATTAGACATTTTAGAAACAAAATGCAGGTTAAATTCTTGATATTAGATATTGTTTTATGTAACTTTCTCCAAAATAGCATGAACAAACCAAGACATGAGTCCTGCACCCCAATAGGTATTTCTACTGGTTTAAGACGCTGTACCAAATGTAAAACAATACCAAATTATTCAATAAGCTTTATTATTATACACAAATACAAGTAATGACATAGACCAGACAATAGAATTAAAAGCACTTAAAAAGTGTAACTTGGTCACAAGATCACACACATATAGTAAAATGACACCCAAGGTTTGTACCCAAAATGAGCGGGCTACTGCCCTGTAAACAAAAGCAGTTTGAGTGAACCAACAAGGAATATACTAGACCTACTAGAAGTGGAAAATATCAGACCCATCAAATAGGAACAGAACACCTGAGGCAGCCATGGTGTGAAACACACCCCGCACGTTCTGTCACTCAAGATGACTTCATCATGGGAAATAGAAGTCTTTCTCCAAAATCGCATGTTATATTATATTGTCTTATTGTTTTGTCTGTGAGACTCTAAAAAGAAGCAAAGTAAAAATAACTGCCTTCTTCTAGTGTAGTTATAAAAAAAGGTACTGATGGAAGACATTACACAATAACAATGCATCTTTTTTCTAATATCAGTAGTATTTCTTTATAAAAAAAATCAGTTGTATTTCTTTATGATCATTTTCAGTAAAAAAAATATTTTTATATATGTATATATTTGTGCGTCAGAGCACTTGAGAATCATGAGGTCTAAGGAACTCCACAAGGAGCTCAGAGACAGAATTGTGGCTAGGCACAGATCTGACCAAGAAGTAAAAAAAAATTCTGCAGCACTCAAGGTTCCTAAGAGCATCATGGCCTCTATAATTCCTTAAAGGGGTTTTCCCACGAAAGATCATTCTCACATTTCAATCCCCTAGTGATGTTAACAAAAGATAATTTTAATCCCTTACTTTACTATTTTACTCAGTTTTATTGCTGTTTTAGCTGTTATCCCTCTATGGTGCTCAGTGCAAAATCCCATGGTGTGGGCAGGGCCTCTCTAAGCAGGCAAAATTATGAACCATCTAGTTTGTGGAGTGAAAATGTGGTTAGATTATAAGGTTATAGGTGTATATGCACTTTTATACCTGTATGACATTGTATTAACACATAGAAGGAGAGATGAGACAGATCAGTGATGCATGACATCCATTAGATTACACACACAGCACTGCTACATCTGTGTTCTCACAGATATGTGCCTGCCCCCCCTCCAACTTCCCCCAGATCACTTATATCCTTGTAGTTTGCAGCTTGTCTCTCCTTGCAATCTCCTGCCAGGAAGTGAATCAGTGTATATGTTTCTGAGCTCTGTGCAGGGATGGAGCCAAACCCTAAGTCTGAAGTTACAGGGTCGGATCTAGGGTCGGATTAACTGAAATTGTGTACAGCAGCACTAATAGAGACAGGTTGGACTTATGTCTATGAAATGCTGTATTTTTATTAATAACAGTGTGTAAGAGATTTTTTATCTAGGGCTTAAACCGTCCTGCATGCAGTTGTAAGGTGACTTTCGAATTCACCCTTTTTAGACGGGTATCGGGATGAGAGCAGGAACCAAGACACAGCAGTCTTTTAGAAAATGCAAATGTGACCTTTATGAACAGCATACCCACTCTTTGTCAATCAGGATGCTTCGCTTCGTCGACCTAGCCGTACAGCCAAACTAAGAAGGCATGGGTGAAGAGGCTTGGTGTAAAGAAGAGCCTCAAGATCACTGTGGCTGAGCTCCAGAGATGAAGTAGGGAGATTGGAGTAAGTTCCACAAAGTAAACTATCACTTCAGCCTCCACCAGTCAAGGCTTTATGGCAGAGTTTGCCGATGGAAGCTTCTCCTCAGTGCAAGATATATGATAGCCACATTCAGTATGCAAAAAAACAGATGAAGGACTCCCAGGCTACGAGAAATAAGATTCTCTGGACTGATGAGATGAGGATTGAACTTGTTGATGGTAATTCTAAGCAGTACTATAAGTGTGGAGAAAATGAGGCTCTGCTCATCGCCTGAAAAATATAATCCCAACCGTGAAACATGGTGGTGGTAGCATCATACTATGGGGGTATATATGGTATTTAGAGCTATATTTGTGCTATATGTATATAGCTTTTGGATGAAATTTATAGAAAATGTAAAAGTTCATGCTGATGGTGTGTCAGGAAACCGTTTAGGACGTCTAGCACGCAGGCTATGCTTATGTAAAACATTTTGAATGTTCTGACATGACACTTGGATGCCTCTCACTTCCCTTACATGTGCCTGGGTTTATGTAGCACTCATCATCTGGCTCCCAAGGGTATTCATTAAATTCTAATTAATCAAGGAAATGTATTGGGCAATTCATGGATCAAACACCTCATGATTGCATTCTGTGGTGCTGTCATAACTGTAAGAGCTTATTCACATTATTGTTGGTGCTCAGCTTCAGTTGTGCATCCGTTGCATTTTAACCACTGATATTGAAAAGAAAAGACCTAAGGCCACTTTTTTTGGGTCGGGTGGGTGGGAGTAGGTTTCTGATTCCCACTATATGTAGTGAAGGGATTAGGTACCGTATATCAGGAGTAATTGTGCCTGCACAATTGCATCTGTATTAGGAGATCCTGATATCAATCTCTGATGGTTAAAACTGAGATTTTTGGTTAGTTTGTGATACTGAGTGAGAATAGATGTGGGATATCGAGGTGTCTCACTTGTAAGATTTTTGGCACTACTTCTAATGTATCTCCTACCAGCCTCACACACGCTGCTACCTGTGTTTGACTAAGCAGCTCTCTCATTCACCGCTAATCATTTCATCCCTGTTTGTGAAATGTTAGATTGCTGTGGATACTGCTCTAACTCTATTATCCCTAAAACTTCTCCAGTTGATTACATGTCCTAGTCCTATATATCGCTGCAGTACCACATTGGTCTAGTTTGATAAATCCTACGCCTTATCACCACTGTTAAAAATATACAGCTCCCCCGACATTTTTCGCCATATTTATGGCGTCCTCAGGGGGTAACGGGGCTGACTAATGCGCTCGGCGTGCTCCACTCCTTTTAAAAACCTTGTTCCATGACATCATCAAAGATGGGTGTATCCGCAAAGGCCAATCAACTGCAAGTATGTCCTTCAATGTATCAGCTGTTCACTAGCTCTCCCCAAACTCGGCATGCTACGGTTCTTTTTGATGTTTACTATTTAATCTTCATTGTTGGACTTCCGTTGCTATGGTTACATCGGTGGTTGATAGATATTCGCGCATGCTTGTCCTTCTGATAGATCGTCGTGTGTAGGTGACCTGTGTGATCTTTAGTGATTGTGAGATCAAGAAAGTTCATTTTATTTTTGTAAATTTCTGAAATTGACAAAAATAAAATTAACTTTCGTGATCTCACAATCACTAAAGATCACACAGGTCACCTACACACGATGATCTATCAGAAGGACACAAATAACCTTTTGAATTGGGAGAGTAGGCACCCACAACCCCTCAAAAGGGGAATACCGGTGGGCCAATATCCTAGAGCAAGACGAAATTGCTCTACAGAGGTAGACTTTGAGAGAGAAAGCTCCAATCTCTACAATAGATTCAGAGAAAGAGGCTACCCAAAAAAGACACTACACAAAGGCTATCACAGAGCTAAATCCACGAGAAGAGAGGACCTCTTGTCCAACGGATCCAAACAAGATAAGGCACATCGAGTAAGGTGCATTGGCACATTCAATGCTTATTCACAGGAAGTAATGGGTGTATTAAGATCACTTTGGTCCATTCTCAGTAAGTGATTGGGAAGTGATTGGCTACAAAGTTCCCTAAAGGACTCTTTCCCATGTGGCATGTGTACGTTCTGTAAATTTATATGCAAGACTAAAACCTTTACTAACCCCTTAGACAATAAAGTATATGAAATTAAAAAATTCATTAACTGTAAAACTACTAATGTGGTCTACGTGGCTGAATGCAACTGTCCTAAACTCTTTATAGGGAAAACGACACAAGAGTTCAGAAGAAGGATCTCCTCACATCTTAGTGCCACCCAAACTGGGAAAGATACATCCCTGGCCAAACATATACGTCTTAAACACAAAGGTGACACGGAGCACCTCAGATTCTGGGGGATTGATACTCTCAAGACTGGCCCTAGAAAAGACAATATAAAAATCGTCAGCTTATGCAACTAGAAGCCAAATGGATCTACCGACTCAAAAGCCTAAGCCCACACGGACTCAATGTTGGCTTCACTTTTACACCTTTTATTTAGGGCAATAGCATGCAATTTTCATCTTCGTTCTCATTATTCCAACAACAACTCTACAGATCAAGTCCAAGTTGGAATTTCTATTAATAGACTCTCCACTCAAGATTTCTGAAAATATAAGGTTATGTACTATGTGCTAAAGACCAAAATACTCCCTCTCACCACCACCCCCCCTTTCTAGTCATACGCTTAAGGCCATTCTCAAGGTTAAAAGAGACATCATGTCCTATGACAGAATACGAATAGCAATATTTGCAGCTATGTTGAGCACCTCACATATCTACCATGCATCTCCCTAATATCAACTCATAATTGCCTTGCTGTATACACCCATTGACTATGGTGTACACATTCTACCATCGTATTGACAAGGGGATAAGTTCCTAGCACATGGGTGGATAGCCTCCAGCAATAAGAGCTAATGATGTAGAATATTCTTATAACAAATTTACTTACCTGTTGCTGCTTTCCTCTAAGTCGGAACGCATGGGCGAATATCTATCAACCACCGATGCAACCATAGCAACGGAAGTCTAACAATGATGACGAAATAGTAAACAATCGCAATCGCATGCCGAGTTTGGGGAGGGCTAGTGAACAGCTGATACTTGCAGTTGATTGGCCTTTGCGGATACACCCATCTTTGATGATGTCATGGAACAAGGTTTTAAAAAGTGAGTGGAGCACGCCAAGCGCATTAGTCAGCCCCGTTACCCCCTGAGGATGCCATAAATATGGCGTAACATGTCTAACATTTCACAAACAGGGATGAAATGATTAGCGATGAATGAGAGAGCTGCTTAGGCAAACAGAGGTAGCAGCGTGTGTGAGGCTGGTAGGAGATACATTAGAAGTGGAGCCAAAAATCTTACAAGTGGGACTTGTCTATTGTGGGACATCTATTCTCACTCGGTATCACAAACTAACCAAAAATATCAGGATCTCCTAATACAGATGCAATAGAGTGCAGGCACACTTACTCCTGATATACCCAATCCCTTCACTCCATATAGTGTGAATCAGAAACCTACTCCCACACTAGTTTTTAACTCATTGGTTTGCACATATATTCATATTAAACATAAACACAGACATAGTTCTGATTTTATTAATTGAAAGAAATAAAAGTAAATTTTTACTCTTGGTCCAAGGACCTTCTTTTTTGCAGAAATGCAATTTATGTGAATTTCCGTTGCATTTTGTCTCCTTTGTGTCTCTGTTTTTCTTCCGTTTTGTCTCCATGATGCATCCATTTTGTCTCCTTGCCCGCAAATAAACTGAAGGTTTAACATTGCTTTGAAAACATCACACTTGGTTTCTCAACCTCATCAGTGAAAAAAAAAACGGATGATTAATCTGTTTTTTTGCGAACCCATAGACTTCTATTGCCTTCCATGATCTGCATACATGAAGAAAATAGGGCATGTTTCATAATTTTTTTCCTCAAACAATGGATCGTTGAAATAACAAGCCAATGTAAAAACACCCATTGAAAACAATGGCTTTGTGAGGCATCTGTGGAAATCACTGAACCACAGACGTAAAAAACAATGACAATGTGAAGGAGCCTACATTGTACTGAAGATCCCCAACCAGGGTGAAACAGTGCTGTCTACATTTGGGAGTCTGTTCCTTCTGGAAGAGATATCCTGCTTTCATTCAAGCATCATGTCATAAGGCCTCTTGTAGGTCATACTTGATATCAAGGGAGCTGCCTTACAAGGTAGCTAAAAGAGGCCTTATACCATCCTGGAAAACTTTGCATATTTTCCCAGAATCCCCCTAGTAGAGCATCCATGGCTATAAGACTCTACACGCCTACACTGTGGCCTTAATTGGCAATCTCCATAAGGAGAACTCTTACTTAAAGAGCCCTAATGAAATCCAATCCCATATTTTATAGTAGGATGTCTTGTATTATAGGGCAGCATTTTTAAGTTTTGCTACACAGGCGGTCCCCTACTTAAGGACACCTGACTTACAGACGACCCATAGTTAAATAAGGACCCCTCTGCCCACTGTGACCTTTGGTGAAGCTCTCTGGATGCTTTACTATAGTCCCAGGCTGCAATGATCAGCTGTAAGGTGTCTGTAATGAAGCTTTATTGATAATCCTTTGTCCAATTACAGCAAAAAATTTTGAAACTCCAATTGTCACTTGGGCAAAAAAACTTTTTGTCTGGATCTACCATTATAAAATATACAGTTTTGACTTACATACAAATTCAACTTAAGAACAAACCAGCGGACCCTATCTTGTACGTAACCTGGGGACTGCCTGTACTAGATTGTTTTTGTGAATGGCCAGCACACAATGCTTTACTCTTATAAAGCTTATCCAAAATATGTTAGCATCAGCAATCAAATAAAATATACGCAGAGATAGTAAGTTTCTTGAACTGACCTAGCTGGATGAACACCCATAATTTAGAAACTTCTCATAAAATCATTTTGCATGTATGTTTGACCGATGGTTATGCTTGTAATTAAAACAGTAGAATTGTCTTTTTGAACCTAATACTATTTTTGAGCCAGCCTTTACCTTCCCTTCTAGAAAGAGCTCAGCTTCATTTCATGTACGTCTTAAATTAATTATGAAATGAACGAGATGTCAAGTTGCATTTAGTGTGAAGCATGAGACTAGAACATCCAGATTACATTGGCATAGTATTTTTTATGGCATATTGCTGTAATATTAACATATTAATGGAAAAGACAACATTTACAGTGTGAAGGAGTATGACACAATGCACCATGGGGCGGAAAATGCCATAATGGGGACATATATCTTTGGTGCACAATTGAAATATTTGGAAGGTCTTTTTTGTGCCTTAATTGGCTTCTTTTTGTTGCAAATGTCTCAAATCCACATGGACACAAGCCACGTGAGGGGGTTATATACAGGAGTGGGCACTACTGTTAATTTGGGATTCAACGTGTTTTATTTTTAATGCATTTTGAAACCTATTACAACAGCTGAGGAGAGGTGATTTTCCTAATTACATTACTGTTAACATTTGAATTTACAAAACACATAGTAAACATGGCATTTATATTGCGTTTTGTAAACGCAAATGTTAACAGTAATTAAATCAGGCAAATCACCTCTCCTCAGCCGTTGCAGTTAGTTTCAAAA
The DNA here is from genome assembly GCF_040894005.1 of Engystomops pustulosus. Classification (NCBI taxonomy): domain Eukaryota; kingdom Metazoa; phylum Chordata; class Amphibia; order Anura; family Leptodactylidae; genus Engystomops; species Engystomops pustulosus. Next base: position 107,478,741 of record NC_092412.1, on the reverse strand, counting down.
TGCAATATAAACGCAATTAAACTGCTACGTGTGACCTAACCTTTAGAAGTAACCAATTTAAAAAAAAATGCAAAAAAGAGGTTACTGTGCAAAATGTTAAACAGTTAAAGCATGAGAAATAATTCCAATTTACATGTTAAAATCGGGTCCATGAAAAAAAAATTCCTTTGCACCTGCCCTGGACCAGATGCAGAATTGCGCCAAATTTGGAGCAAAAATGTTGCAAAAACGGCAAAATGTTGCACGGAACATCTGGAAAACAAAGATACATAAGGCACACTGCACAAGGTGCAGACCAAGACATGCTTGAAAAAGAACAGAGGTAAAAGGCGCAAAAATGGCAAAAGTCGCTAAAATTAGACAATTTGGCTAGCTGAATCTATCATACATTTGCCCCATTGTGTCAAAAATAGGATGAAGATGTGTAATTGATATGTATGACTTACTCAAGAAATATAATGTACCTATAATGTAACAAGAACTGCAACTACATGGATAAAACAAGGGCCAGCAGAGTGAGGTAAGACATGTAACATAAACAAAAATATTGCCATAATATGGATTGTTATCATAATTTCTTCTAACAATAAATCATTTTGTTAATTTTCACATATGTCTGGTGACATTAATACATTTGAAAAATGGCTTCATAATTTCTGTCTGTAAATAGATACTAAAAGTACATCTCAAATGAAACACACCAGACAACCATCATTGAATGAATTGGTATTAAGTATCAGATCCATACATTTATAAATGTGACGGTTGACAACCACCTAAAGTAAATATCCAGTATGTTTCATGATTAAGGAGTTTTCTTTTCATGTCCCCTTCTCTGATAAATTGTTTTATTCCAATCCAAGCGAATGCAGGGCTCTTTTTTATCATGTTCCTCCCTAAAATGTTAAGAGGCAGCAGAAATATTGGGGCACATTTAATTACACGGTCACCAAAGTTAACTAAAAGTGCATTGTTAACTAAAATAATGCAGCATGCGGTGCACCAGAAATGTGTTGCTTCCCCGCTCAGGTCTGCCAACGGCATGCCAACTAATTTGTGTCACATGGAAGCCAGTGCAGCTGCGCCACAAAAGGGTTGCGTGTGACATAATCCAAGCGCACACACTTTTGAAATACCTGTGCAAGCCGTTCCTAGAAGAAAGTGCACAAATTATTCTATTAGTGACCGAGAACTTCTAGGGATGATGCGGTGGCAAAGTCTCTGCTTGTTTTTGGAAACAATATCCGCAAAGTCCCGGTAACAAGCTGGCAGACCATCCAGAGACATGGAAGAAGTCAGGACAGGTAGAGGTGTCTGCATGTAGTGTGAGTGGCATTCTGGGCCCCAACACAGGATCTCCCCGTCTTCCAGTTGAGGATTGGAGCATGGAGTTGCAGCCATGGAAGACCCAGGAGCACAGATTAGGTGGAGCGTGGCAACATATAGAATGCCAGTTTTTCTTTGTGACAAACTCCCATTTGAAGACTGACAGGTTCAGTGCGGTACCGGACCGGATCAGAGAGAAGCTGACCAAGAAAATAACTAGGGGTTGATTGAGAGGAACCACTGGAATGTGATGCCGGAGACCACAATGGTATCCACAAAGTTCCCCACAGAACCAGAGTCCAAGAATGCTGAAACTTGCACAGGAGTGCAGGTACCGACACTGAGGAGCACAGGAACTGTCAGGCGTGGAGAAGCTATATTCACACCTAGGGATTCTCCTCCCAAGAGCCCTAGGTACTGGCGTTTTACAGACGTTGGGGACGGACAAGACAAGCCCCGAGGAAGTGCTCAGGACTGGCACAGTACAAAGGTTTTCCTGACAACAGCTGGAACATTTCTTGACAGCAAGCTGGGCCCTGTCGACTTGCATTGACTCCTCTGCAGACTGTGCGGCCGGAGGCTGGAGCGGTCTTTGGAAAGCCGGAGCCAAGCGAGACAGAAGTGGAAGCCGGATTTGCGGTTGCTTGTGACGCAACTCTTCAGCACGCTCCATGAACCGCACGTCTAAACGAGTGGCCAGGGTGATGAGACCACTCAGAGTAGCCGGCAGGTCATGGGCAGCCAAGGTGTCTTGGACCTGAGAAGGCAGAATGTTGCTGAGAGGGCCGCGTCATTCCAGGAGAGCTCGGAAGCCAGGGTGCGGAACTTGACAGCATATTCACCCACAGACGAGTCTCCTTGGCGCAAGTTCAGCAGTGCCATTTCAGCTGAAGAGGCTTGTGCGGATTCCTCAAAAAGGGACCGGAGTTCAGCCAGGAATGGTAGCCGTGACTGGATTGCCTCTGTCCCATGAAGGGGTAGGCCAGACCAGGTCTTTCCCGGGGGGAAGACTGACCATAAATGCCACCTTGGAGTGTTCAAACTGGGAAGGCATCAGTTCTATGCGCAGCAAGCACTGTGTAATGAAGCCCCTGCAAAGCTTGGGGTCACCATCATACTAATCAGGCAAGGAGAGTCTGAGCCTTGGTTCTAAGGCCGGTAGACAAGCCAGAGAGACTGGAGAAGTTACAAGAACTGTTGCCGGAGAAGTCGTTGGAGCCTGGCGCTAAGAGGCAAGCAGCTGTTGCAGTTTTGAAGCAATCTGCTGGGACTGCTGTGCGACAACGCTCGAAAGATCAGCCAGTAATGGACGCAACACCATGGCGGGGTTCATGGTCGGATCTTACTGTCAGGGTTTGGGGACAGTGGACCCCCTGGAACATCATGGGAGATGGTACTAGCCGACACCTGGAACTGGAGTCTAAGTGGAACCTGGTCTTCACCAGAGCCCGCCGCAAAGCTGGATGGTCTTGCTGTGGCGGGGTGCTACCAGGTCGTTCCACAGGTGCGACTAGCCCGCAGTGGCAGCCAAGTTTGCAGTACAGAATCATAGTCCAAGCTCAAGGGCAGGCAAAGGCACGTAGTCAGGGCAGGCGGCAGAGATGCAAAGGTTAGGTCCAAGGTCACCACAGGAATACAAGGCAAGGAAGGCACAGGAACACAGGGACAGGTACTGGAACACACAGGAATCTTTGTCTGTGGCTAGGTAGCTCAAAGATCCAGCGGGGAGTGATGGGAGCCGCCAGTTTAAGTAGAAAACCCTTTAAATCTACAAGAGCTGGCGCGGGTGCCCTAGGGAGCAGGGACGCGCGTGCGGCGTAGGCCGGACGAGAGCAGGAACGTGGAGAGGTGAGTGCAGGTCTGGGGGACCCGCGCAACGGAGAGGGATCGCGGGGGCATTGTGACAAACAATACATATTATGGAAAGATTTTTGTTAATGTTACATGTCTTGCCTGACTCTGCTTGCCCTTGTTTTATCCATGTGTATTTGATACATTGTCGGTAATTTCCAATTGATACACATATTTAATTGTTGCTCATATTTTTGAATAAATCAAACATACCAATTACACATGTTGTAAACATCCTCATCCTATTTTTGAAACAATGTTGTTACATTGAATTTTATTATGTATTGTACACCATCATTGGGCAGACCACAGGCATCATGTGACATACTGGGTTCCGCCCATTGAAGGCTGGAACAGGTGAGTATTTTAATAATAATAATAATTTCTTTATATAGCACACACAGATTATGCAGCGCCTCACAGAGTTTTCCAAATCGGTCATTGTTCCCATGGGGCTCACAATCTAATTAACCTACCAGTATGTTTTGGAGTGTGGGAGGAAATTAGAGGACCTGGAGGAAACCCACGCAAACAGGGAGAGAACATACAAACTCTTTGCAGATGTTGACCCTGGGACTTGAACCCATGACCCCAGCGCAGTAGGGCTGTAATGCTAACCACTAAGCCACCGTGCTGCCCCTCAACAGACTTTTAAAAGTCTATTAAATACACCAGAGTATCAGCTCATGTTTAAGACGCTTTGCATTGAAATGTGTTGACCATCCCACTTTGTTGTCTAACACTGCGTGTTCATGAATTTTGATTGTGGCATTTTTGCTTCTTCAGTACTGTATGGTTATGTCTGCAGGATTTGCACTGGTCTCAGGTACCCTATAGAAGCAGGATGGAAATCGAGCTCAGAGGGAGTTGGTGAGCAGAAACACATTCTCCGATCAACATTTTTTGTTCCTCACAATATGGTATAATATTTAGCGTTAATAAGATACCCTAAAGCTGTTATTATTCTATATGTAATGTAAAAATATATAAATGATGAATGCAAACAATATTTAAATATCAAGAACTTTGCAATAAAGTACTGATTGCTATTTATGTATAAAAAAAAAGTTGGTACTAATTGTATTGATTTTATACTTTTTAGTTACATTTATTAAGAAATCTACCGTCAAAATGAAGCATGATAAACGTACTCATAGATCTAGGCAACATGACTGCGGTAATCTTTTTAGATTTTTTATCCATGGCTTCCTTCTAAAATCAACTTTTAGAATTATTCAAATGAGCAAGAAGGGCTCTGGAGGCAATACAGAAATTCTTCTTTCTACACTAAAAATCATAAACACATTAGGTATCGCCGTGTCTGAAAATGCCCGATCTATCAAAATAAAATAATGGTTTTTCACAGCGTTTAACCCCGTAACGGAAAATAGCGCCCAATGTCGCGAAGGGCACTTATTTGCCATTTTGAAAAATATAAAAAATTCAATAAAAAGTATTCAAAAATTCGCACAGTCCTAAATATGGTAGCATTGAAAATTATATTAAAGGGAACCTGTCACCAGGAGACCCATTTTTAGCACTCACCCAGTCCCCACAGAGCATAGTACATAGTACATCTGTGTAATACTTAAAAATTAGTTTTATAGAAAAAAAGATATGTTATATTGTACCTTTCATTAGCATGTGCTGTGTGACTAGGCAGTTGCCAAATGGGAGGGTCTGGAAAGGAGCAGTTCCCCCCACCCTTGGGGAACAGCTACTCCATGCGACCTTTTCAAATATATATAAAAACACCCATCACTTGGCCTAGCGACGCCCCCTGCTCCTCTACAGCCAATCCCGAGTGTGGTGAGTTATTCATATATTTGAAAAGGACACATGTTTCCCAAGGGTGGGGGGGGACTGCTCCTTTCCAGCCCCTCCCATTAGGCTAGAGAATAGTGGCGCACGGCCGCACACACGCCGAAACATAGAGCATGCTCTATCTTTTTGCGGTGTGTGGGCCGGATCGGTGCCACATATGTGTGGCACCGTATCTGCGCCGGGCCGCTATTGCCATCTATGGGGACATACATGCGGCCGCATGTACGTCCCCGCAGACGGCCATGTGAATGTGCCCAAACACTTATGGATATTTATTTTATGCCCATTAAATAATCATAGAAGGGTACATGAAAAGAAAGATATGAAAAAATAACCCGATCCATACTGGCATGTCAGCTCAGTGCTTTGTTAAATGTCCTGGAAAGAAAATAAAAGAAAATGAATTACTACTTTATAGAATGGAATATAGTAGCTTTATTTCAATTGTTATTTGAAGAAATTAATACAATAGATTTAAATAATTTACTACATAGAAAGAATATGAAATGAATAAGGACAGTATTTCTTATTTTGTAAAATCTTAGCAGCACTGTATAAAACTTTAAATTGGGAAATGCATAATTTATCCTCTATGGTAAAAAAAAAAAACATTATGAATAAAGCAGAAAGATTTGAAAAGAAAGAAAGGTTCTAAAATCCAAAACAACAGAATAACTCTGAAATCCCCCACAAGAGACACATACTGATCTGTGTGGCTCAGTGTTTAGCACTGTTGGCTTGCAGCTCTGTGCCTTGGGTTCCAACTGCCTTTGAGTGACATTTGCTTGGGTTTACCTCCCTACTCCATAAAGAAAAAGGGACAGTGAGCTCATTATTTAACACCAACACATTTTTGCATTTCTGTCTTTTCTTAGCTCTATTCTAGAAGCCATAACTTTTTAGTTTACAGAGATGTATGATGAATGATGAATTGTTAGCTGCAGGAAATATTTGAATTTGAAATATATTGAATATATTCAAAATTTGAATATTGAAATATTTTGGTGCCCTCCCACTGTAATGTCCCCTCCCACTGTAAAGTAAAACACAACAGAAACAGGACCGATTCTAGCCATACTGCTACCTGAGGAAAAGCATAATATGGTGTCTTACCGCCATTAAAAATCATATTAAAGAAATCTAAGCAGCCAACTGCTTTGGGACCATTATTTAATATTACTCCTACCTGTAGTAAATATAGGGCACATAAAGAATATGCACCTACACAACTCTAAACAGGGTCGGACTGGGGGCCCAACTACTGTTACATGGAAATATTGTGCCCTGCCTCATCTCTCACTCATATTTTGGACACCCTCATCCTATCTCCTCTCCCTAATATTGTAAGCCCCCATCTCCTCCTCATATTGTGGCCCCCTTATCCCCTTCATATTGTGGCTCCTTCTCATCTGCTCCTCCTATTGTTGACCCTCCCATCTCCCCTAAACATGTGAGCCCCCATCCTTACCCTCATAATGTGCATCTCTATACCCCCGTCATATTGTAGTCCTCTCCTTTGTGGCCACCCTCATCCCCCATATTGTGGCCTCAATTGTTGCCCTTATATTATGCTACCCTCACTCCCCCTTCCCATAGGGTGGTCTCCTCACCACCCCCCATATTGTGGCCTCTCATCTCCCACTCACCTTCTGGCCCCTCATATTGTGCTACTCTCACCCCCCCCCCCATATTGTGGCCCCTCTTTTCTCCTCATCAAGTGGGCCCCATCATCTTAAGGACCCCCTCTGTTCCTCATTTGCTTGTTTCAACTGTAATGAAAAACCAACACATACTCACCTTTCCCGTTGACTGGCAGTTTTAGTCTTCCTTTTGTCTTGGTGCAGTGATGCCGGCAGACGTGATGGCATCATCACATCTCGCCTGCCGACCACACCACACAGATGCAGAAGGTGAACAGTAAAAATGGGGAGGACACAGAGTTATAGTGAATGCACAGCGGCGGGAGCAAAGTTAGCGGTTGTGGATGGAGTCAATGGTGGTGGTACCGAAGTCAGGGCAGCGGTGGGGAGGGCCAAATGTGTCTGGCCCCACCTGTGTTTTCACAGGTTTACCAAAGGGCCAGTCCAACCCTGACTCTAAATATACACCAGCAATATATATATATATATATATATATATATATATATACATATATATATATATATATATACAGAGAGAGAGAGAGATATATGTACCTGTGTCCATAAGGGTATAAAACCCATTATTTTTCTCCCAGGTCTTGTAATTGAATAAAAAATTCTTTCAGCTAAAGGTGATAATCATGTAGCAACTATTCTCTGTGCTTTATAAAGGGAGTCATGACATGATGAAAAGTTTCTGTATCACCCCTTAGTATCACTGGAAAGCTTTTCAGGTTGGATAACAGGCTGTGATTTTGCTTCATGCTGCCAGTTGCAGATTTCCCAGACAGAAGTGAGCACTATATTCCAAATATTGCACCTATAATATTGGTTATTAAAAAAACAAAAGGTGCATACATTCAGATTAGTAGTACTATAGTGCATAGTCTTAGCTTTCATTTTATGGTCTATTATTACATCACAGGGAGGTCTCTGTCATCTGGAGCTACTACTTACATAAACAGCAACACTACCAAGTATAGTGCCCTGCATGATTCCAGACACTGTGACTCACAGCTTTTTGGAAGACAAGTTGTCACCACTGTAATATGGGTTACTTCTCCAGATCTGTCTGCCTGCACAAGAACATTCATTCCATTTTGGATTATGACAGAGCAGAATTAAAACAAGTAGTAAAATCTTTGAATGGTTAATATTACTGATGATGGCACTGTCAGACATAAATAAAGTACCGTATATACTCGTGTATAAGCCGAGTTTTTCAGCACAAAAAATGTGCTGAAAAACGTCCCCTCGGCTTATACACGAGTCAATACTCGTGTCAGGCAACTAAAATTGACTAAAAAAATAATAAACTTATATACTCACCCTCCGGTGGCCCCGATGCGCAGCGCTGCTCCCCCGATGTCATCGCGGCTCCTCTTCTGGCTTCCCGGCTGTTCTTCCTTCAGCGTGCTGGGCGCCGCCATGCTCTTCTCGCGGGCGGCGCCTAGTATGACGTCAGCAGCGGCGCGTCATACTAGGCGCCGCCCGCGAGAAGAACAAGACGGCGCCCAGCAAGCTGAAGCAAGAATAGGAGCCGCGATGACATCGGGGGAGCAGCGCTGCGCATCGGGACGCACGGTGAGTATATAACTTTATTTTTTTATTCTGCTGGGGGCACGACTGTATACTACTGGGGGCACGGCTGTGCTGTATACTACTGGGGGCACGGCTGTGCTGTATACTACTGGGGGCAGGCTGTGCTGTATACTACTGGGGGCAGGCTGTGCTGTATACTACTGGGGGCAGGCTGTGCTGTATACTACTGGGGGCAGGCTGTGCTGTATACTACTGGGGGCAGGCTGTGCTGTATACTACAGCGGGCAGGCTGTGCTGTATACTACTGGGGGCAGGCTGTGCTGTATACTACTGGGGGCTGGCTGGGCTGTATACTACTGGGGGCTGGCTGGGCTGTATACTACTGGGGGCTGGCTGGGCTGTATACTACTGGGGGCTGGCTGGGCTGTATACTACTGGGGGCTGGCTGGGCTGTATACTACTGGGGGCTGGCTGGGCTGTATACTGGGGGGTCTGTGACCAATGCATTTCCCACCCTCGGCTTATACTCGAGTCAATAGGTTTTCCCAGTTTTTTGTGGTAAAATTAGGGGTCTCGGCTTATACTCGGGTCGGCTTATACTCGAGTATATACGGTAAACTGGGCATTTTTACAGTAATTCTGTGAAGTTATTTTAGGAGAACCACCGCATAATTCCAAGATCTGTTTTAATATCATATATTTATATCACAATGTGACAAATATGGGGAAATATGTCACTCGTATCATCTCCTTGCATACAGATAGACTACATTGCTGACTATTATATGACTTGTCCTCTACTTGTTTTCTTGAAGTATTTTTATTCAAAGAATTTTTCTTCAAAGAATCGTAAATGGACAGATGATCCACAAAACAGCCATTCACATTGTGAATAAAGCAGAAAAGAGAAATTAAAAAATTAAAAATAAGTAGTGATGGCAATAAATCAACTTTTGATCATTTCATTGTTCCTCCCCTTAATGACCTTTATGATTAGACACATACAGAGACAAGGCAAGCAATTGAATTGTGGTGGGTGCTGGGATGGGGGACCAGGGATGTATCTAAATATTTAGAAACAGTAAAACTATCAATAATTGTCCAACAGTATTCAAACTGAGGCAAACGCCGCCAATTTAATTTGTAGTGTAAGGGGGCCCGCCATTATAAGGCAACAAACTGCAGTAAATACATTAAGGAATTTGCTTGGATGCTTTATCCCTCACTTTGTAGTAACAGTATCTATTATTCCATGTTGTGTACTGGGAAGTGGGGAAAATTTTTTTAAATGCAATGAAATTGGGGGAACAATGCATTTATGCCATTTTCTTGTGGGCTTGGTTTTTACAGACTTCACTGTGTGTCCGCAAATGGCACACCTCCTTTGTACTTTAGGTTGTTACAATCACAGGGATACTTAATATACATAAAGGTTTTAGTTTGTTTTTAATACATTTAAAAAAAAAATGAAAACCTTCTGCACAAAAAAAAAATTGTTTCGTCATCTTCGGGCACTAATAACGTTTGCATACTTTGGTGTATGGAGCTGTGTGAGGTGTAATTTATTTATGGGATGAGCTGATATTTTCTTTGCTACCATTTTGAGGATCTTACAACCTTTAGAATTGTGAGTTCTAAGGAACTGCCCAAGGAGCTCAGAGACAGAATTGTGGCAAAGCACAGATCTGGCCAAGGTTACAAAAGAATTTCTGCAGCACACAAGGTTCCTAAGTGCACAGTGGCCTCCATAATATTTTCTCGACCTGACCGTCCAGCCAAATTAACCAATCGTCTGAAAAGAGCCTTGGTGCAAATGGTGAGAACGGCAAAAAAGAACCCCAAGATCACTGTGGCTGGGCTCCAGAAATGCAGTAGGGAGATAAAAAAAAAATCTCCACAAAGTATATTATCAATGCAGCTCTCAACCAGTCGGGACTTTATGGCAGAGTCAACCAACGGAGGTCTCTCAGAGTAAGACATATGGAATTCCATATGCAGTTTGCAAAAAATAAAAACACATGAAGGACACATAAAGATATGAAGGACTCCCAGTCTATGACAAACAATATTCTTTAGTCTGATGAGAACTTGGTGCTAATTCTAAACAGTATGTGTGGAGAAAACCAGGCACTGCTTATCACCTGCCAAATACAATCCCAAAAGTGAAACATTGTGGTGACAGCATCATGTTATGTGGGCGTTTTTCAGTTGCAAAGACAGGATGACTGGTTGCAATTGAAGAAAATATGAATGTGGCTAAGTACAGAGATATCCTCAATGAAAACCAGAGTGCTATGGACCAAAGATTTACCTTCTTACAAGACAATGGCCCTAAAACACATAGCTAAAATAACAAAGCAGTGGCTTCAGAACAACTTTGTGACCATTTCTGACTGGCCCAGCCAGAGCCCTAACCTAAACCCGATTGAGAATCTCTGGAGAGACTTGAAAATGGCTGTCCACCACTGTTCAGAGGAGAGGATCTGCAAGTAGGTGTGAAAAAACTTAATTACCAAAAAGACTCATGGCTGTACTAGCTCAAAAGGTGCCTCTTCTAAAAACAAAGGTGCTTATATGCAAAGGGTCTGAATACTTATGACCATGTGATATTTCAGTTTTTCTTTCAGTTTTAATAAATTAGCAAAAATATCTACATTTCTGTTTTTTGTCAATAATTTTGTCAAGGTGGGGTCCAGAGTGTACATTAATGAGCACAAAACTAATTTTTTTGATCTTACCAATTGGCTACAATGAAACCTAGAGTGAAACACTTAAAGGGGTCTGAATACTTTCTGTACCCACTGTAAAAGAAAAGACAGATTTTTGCCAAATAGTACCTTGACTAACCACAAACCTTCTGGAAAATGTTTTGTGAAACAAAAATAGAGCTTTTTGCAAGTTTGTTTACGGATGGAGCAATGAATCTTATAAAAACAGGAATGTCCTACCAACAGTTGAAAATGGTTCCAAAATGCTTTGGGATTGTTTTGCTGCATCTGGTACTGAAGGGTTTGACTGTATCAACAGAATCATGAAATCAGAGAATTAACAAGAGATTTTAGACAAAATGTCCTACCCAATGTAAGAAACTCTGTTTGAGTCAAAGATCATAGGTCCTTCAGCAAGGCAATGACCCATAGTGACCCATGACGTACAGAGGAATGGTTAAAAAAAGAATGGACGGGCCTCAATACCATTGAAAATCTTTAGGGTGAACTGAAATCTGCCATTGGGAAAAAGCACCCTGTAAACATTGAACAACTTAACCAAACTGAAAAGGAAGAGTGGGAGGAAATACCAGCTGAGGAGTCCCAGCAGTTTATAGATGGCTACAAGAAATATTTGGAAGCTGTCATCAATGCCAAAGGGTGGGCAACCAAGTACACAAAGGGTTACTTTATCGCTGCATGTGCTGTTTATTCTGTTTCTTGTAAGCTGGAAAACAATCTTGTACATTTGTATTATTGTGGACCACTAATTAACCCCTACGATACTTCCTGCATGGGGACATTCTACAACGCCCCCTTTCTGGCACCGGCTCACAAACAGAGCGAGCACCAGAAGCAGCACGGCTTCTGGCTTCTAAAACTCGTGATGTGTTAGGGTCTTCCCCCCTATGGTTCGGATCCCCTGTGCCACTTACCAGGGGATCCGATCCAGTTCTGGGCAGCCCTGAGGTCTGCCAAGTGACCCGGGGCCTCCCAATGTTCTTGGCAGTCAGACCCCTTCCGAGTCTGACTGTAAACTGTCTGTGCATGCTTCAGCATTCTCAGACAATTTAAACTGGTCTACAATGAATTAGTATTGTAGAGCAGTGTATTGGACTTGAACTAGCAATGTTCAAGTTTGTTCAAGTAAAAAAAGTTAAAAACAGTAAAGTTTAAACATTAGAATATACAAAAAATAAATAAATAAAAATACAAACCCCAAAAATGTCACTTTTACATATACAAAACACGTATAAAAAACACAAATACACAAAACCCCCCACATATTTGGTATTGCCATTCCGTAACAAGCTGTATAATAAAACAGAATTGTTACTGGACCTGCACGGTAAACACCAGGGAAAGAAACGCAAAAAACATTCCAAAATTTATTTTTTTAAAATACCTTGTAAAAAATTGCTCTGAAAAGTGATTTAAAAAATGTTAAACCACTAAAAAGAAAAACTCTTCTTGCAAAAAATAAGCCCTTAACCAGATTTATCAGCTGAAAAGTAAAAAAAGCTATGCATTTGAAAAGCTGGTGATGCTAAATTAAACAAGATTTTCTGCAAATTAGTTTTTATTCAGTAAAATTGAATGAAATACACAAACTCCCACATATTTGGTATCGCTGCATCTGTGACTATCTGCATAATAAAACAGAATTGTTATTGGACCCGCAAAGTGAACCCCGTAAAAAAACAAACCCAAAAAATGCTCCAACGCTCCAGATAATTTTTAATTAATACCTTGTAAAAAATGCTCTAAAAAGTTATTTAAAAATGTTACGCAATCTAAAATAAGACCACTAAAGAGAACAAAGCTTCTTGCAAAAAATAAGCACTTAACTACATTTGTCAGCTGAAAAATAAAAAAAATGATGCCTATGAGAAGATGGTGATGCTAAAATTAACAACATTTTTGCCAAATTACTTTTTATTTAGTAAAATTGGGGAAAAAAAATAAATCTATATAAAAGAGGTATTTTTGTGAACGTGGCGACCCACAGAACAAAAATAATATAGTACTTTTATGGTATGGTAAACGGCCAAAAAAACCACCCAAAGAAATCTTCCTAAAAATTGATGATTTTCATTTCCTCAACCAAGAAAGAGTTAATAAAATCTCACCAATTAGCTAAAGATGCACCAAAATTATGTACCAGAAAAGTGCATCTCATGTGGCAAAAAATAAGCCCTTATAGGTCCACATTAAAAAAAGAAATAAAATTATAGCCTGTTCTATGTGACAATGCAAACCTGCTCTGGATGGCGCCCCTTCCATTCTATGCCCTTCTGTGCACCGATACAGCAGGATACCGCCACATATAGAGTATCAGTGTACTCGGGAGAGATTGGGTATCAAACTTTGAGGAGTCTTTTTTCATTTAATCCATTTTAAATGTTACATTTTCGACCCAAAAAGGGTTAACAAACGTCTTAAAAGTGCTTTTTCATACGTTGGGGTGTGTAGTTTCCATAATGGGGTTATTTACAAGTCTAGCTATTATTAAGGCCTCTCACAGTTAATTAAAAGTTGAGCGGGTCCATCTCAATACAAATTTTGGTGATTTTCCAAAAAATGTGAAAAATGGCACCTAAATTCTAAGCCTCAAAACATTCTAGTAAAATATGTGGAATGTTAAAAAACCATGCCAACATAAAGCAGACATTTGGGAAATTTAAGTTATGAATTTTTTGGGTGCGATGACTATCTGCATCAAAATTTTGAAAATAAAGAATTTTTCAAACAAAAGATATCATTCAAATTTTGAAACTAATTTGAAGTACAATGTCACAAGAAAACAGTCTCAAAATTCCCTGGATATCTTATAGCGTTCCAAAGCTATAAGCACAGGGCAGATTTGAAAAATGGGTCCGCGTCCTAGAGGCCAAAATAGAATTAAAATGTTGAGGATATAACTGTAGTACACTTGCCAATAATTGTGAGCAGCACTGTATACGGACGGTCCCCTACTTAAGAACACTCGACTTACATACGACCCCTAGTTACAAACGGACCTCTGGATATTGGTAATTTATTGTGCTTTAGTCCTAGGCTACAATGATCAGCTGTAACAATTATCAAATGTGTCTGTAATGAAGCTTTAGTGTTAATATTGATTCTTATGACAACCCAACATTTTTAAAATGCAATTGTCACAGAGACCAAAAAAGTTCTGGCTGGGATTACAATGATAAACTATACAGTTCCGACTTACATACAAACTCAACTTAAGAACAAACCTACAGACCCTATCTTGTATGTAACCCGGGGACTGCCTGTATAACACAGAGAACAGTTGAGTTCCTGCTTCTCTTTCTTTCTAAAACAGAGTGTTGGAGTTGTCTCAGTTTGGATTAATATATAGAAATAAAAGAATAAAGTGTTCTATTGAATAAAACAGAGATATTGCATCTTTGTTTTTATTTCTTATGTTATTGCTATCACTACTTGTCAGTATAGACACTTTGGCCCACATTTACTAAAAACAGTACAATAGTGTGCAGAGGGCGCCAGATTCAGGATTTGCGGTGCCTATTCTTCATGAATCTGGCACTCCCTAAACTGCCCGGAGAGTGCACCAATTTTTTGTGCACATTTAACATGAAGAGTGCAGACTTTTTGTGTTAAATGTGGCATGTGGTACGACACGGCAACGCCCATTTCAGTGCAGAATTTTGTGTTACTTCGGGTTTAGTGCAGCCACAACACAAACATGTCTCGGACATTTCTTAAATACATGTGCAAGCAGTTTGCACATGAAAGAATGTGCAAAGAAAGTCCAACAGAAACCTGACGCAGGGGCTGTAGTAAATGTGCGTGTGTTTTTATCTATCTTCTCTGCTTAAACTTTTTTTTACTGTTTTATTTTGTCCCAGGGTGGGATCAGCGCCACCTGGTGGACGTCGGAGGAACTACCTTTGTGAATCCTGGCCGGACCCGAATCCACCGCAGAGAATGCGCTGCTGGATCGCGAATAGACCGGGTAAGTAAATCTGCCCCATTGGGTATCACAACGTCCGTAACAACCCGTATAATAAAATCAAATGGTCAATTAACCCGTATGTTTAATGCCGTAAAAAACACAAAAAACTCAAACACAAAACACAAAAAGTGATCAAAATGTAAAATTTACTCCAACATGATACCAATAAAAAGTACAGCTTGTCCGCAAAAAATAAGCTCTAAACCAGCTCTATAAACAAAGAAATATAAATGTTCTGCTCATTGTTACATGGCAATGCAAAAACAAGCAAATTTCTCACAAACTTTGTGGAGTTTTTCATCATTTAATACTTTGTGACGGTTTAATTTTTGGCCAAAATATATTGTCTAAGAAAAATTACAGCTTGTAAATTACACCTCCATTTTGTTTTAACCCCTGTGAAGCATCTAAAGGGTTAACACACTTCTTAAAGTTGATTTTTCAAACATTGAGGAGTGTAGTTTCTAAAATGGCATGATTTATGGGGTTTTACTGCTGTTTAGGCCTCTCAAAGTCAGTTAAAACTGAGGAGGTGCCTCTAAATAAGGGTTTTGGCGACTTTCATAAAAATGAGAAAAATTGCACCCAAAATTCTGAACCTCCTAACAACCTAGAAAAGAGAGAGGATGCATAAAACCCTATGCCAATATAAATCAGACATTACGGACATTTTGTCCACTTCTGCATTGCCAAGTGATTGAACATCTGCCGAAGCTGTCTGTAAACTATCTCGAGCTGTTGTTGACAGAGATTCTGTTATTAAAATTTTCATATCTTTTACAAAACTGTTTATAAACAACATGTGTTTATAAACAAATATACATTTTATATATGTTTCTCATTATTTATTACTGGGCATCAGGTATGTGCCATATTCTTACAAGACCATGCATTTCCATAATTGTATTCCAATCTTTACAAGACACTTATATTAACACTTATATTTGGAGAAATGTAAATTTTGGTTTTATCAAATCCTAATACATCTTTCCAAGCAATTTCATTGCCTGCAATATGCTTTTTAAAGAGCAATAAGCATGTTGAATTTTGTTTTATAACCTTGTTTTTTCGGAAAAAGACTATTTGCTGGTTGGAACACTTCTGATGGCAGTATGGATATGTATGGATAGGTCAAATTAGCATTTGCATCAGTTTTACCATCATTTGTGCTAGTTTAAGATAAAAAAATACATTGTCTGTGACTGTATAGAGATATAAATTTTGTTCACCTCTCTAATATAAACAACTGAATCACTGAGGGGGGATTCAGGAGTATACCATATGGTTAAAACATAACCTTTATTCAAAATATCTAAAATATGTTGATATAGACGTCTGTGAACACTAAACTGTGTATTAAAAATAGAGGTCTGACCGCCAACTTCAACATGATGTATGCTAATATATGCTGGGATGAGTGATACACTTGGGGAGGCTAATAGCTGATGTATAGGACAGAGAGTGCTGCCTCAAAGAGGGAGATGACACTCAAGGTGCCCTCCTACACTGGAATTTCAGGTACAACAATCCTCTCTATCTACAGCTACCTCTCCTACATATATCACACGATCCAAAGCGTTGCCTGAATATAATTATCAGGGATCTGATAATAAACTCTTCTATATGTTCAACCCACTAAGTCTGATATTTTTTCGACTGATGTACACATATTGATAGTGTGACACATTTAGATAGCGTGTCGCCGCATAGATATCCATGGCACTCTCCCTAGGGGAATGCTGGATACTTAAAGCTAAGACCACACCCTCCTGTGTCGTCACTGAGTGGCTCTGGACCAATGCAGCAGCGCCAAATGGATGGGCCTCCCTGCAGTGGTTGATCCACGTAACATCATCAGACGTTGAAGCCAATGGACAGACCAAAGGCGAGAACGCCTCCGGTCACGTGATCGCACACACAGCGGCGTGTCACAAAGGACCGGGCCGATATTGCGTAAGTCACTGCCATTGGATACTATGGGGATGAAAAGATAAAAAAGATAGCAAGCCACTCCCGTCTGAGGACCAGATGAGGAGGAGTGAGGTAAGTATACCAGATACAATTAGGGAAAGTACAGGATGCTCTTCATTTAGCATCCCCGGCCGAGAGTGATAGTGCAGCAAGTAGGTAATTGAGATAAAATGATATAGAACGATAGAGCAAGATGCCTTCATGGCAATTGGCTTTTAGCAGAAGTGTGTGAAGTAGTCCGGATTTCACCGGAACCCATCAAACCCTCTTTCTAAAGGGAGACAGTGGGCAGATGGATAAAGCAAGGTAATATAGGGAGACCAGACAACAAACAGGAGGGTATTAAGTTCAGACAGTGCTAGACAGCAGCCAAAAAAGAGCAGCCAAAAAGAAGAGCTGTACAAATAAACAGCCAATCCCAAAACAAACAATAAGTTATCACAGAAAGCTGACAAAGGACAGGTTTTCATTAAGTCCTTTTGGATCAACCGTATCCAGGGTATAGATCCATTTGGTCTCTTTCTGTTGAATCAGCCTGTCCCAATTGCCCCCTCGTTTGGGGGGTCTCACTTTTTCTATGACCTGAAAAAGTAAAAGTTTGGGATTGCTGTTGTGACAACCAGCAATGTGTCTTGCCACCGAAGTGGCTTATTGGTTATATCTCCAACATGTTCTTGGATCCTGACTTTAATTAGACGATAGGTCTTGCCCACATAGTTTAAAGGGCAAGGGAATGTCAGTATGTAAACTGCTACCTATGTCCTACAGTTGGCATAATCCCGCATAGAGAAACTTGTACCAGAACTGGAACTCTGGAAAGTACTCCCCAGTAGGACCAGCAGTTGCCACATTTGAATGTCCTCATCCTATCAGAAAGCCATGGCCGAGGTGAACGTGAATGTGGCGGCTCAATATGTAAAAGAAGGATTTGGTAAAAGGTAATTTTTGAGATCTGGATCTCAAAGTCTCTGAGTCTACATTCACATCAAATGTGCCTATCAAACGTAAGATGTTATCATTCTCCCTTGTTTTAGGGACTAGAAGATCTTCCCTTCTTGAGGTCAAGGTATGCTGAAAGGCTTGGGTGACTGTCCTTCTGGGGAATCCCCTCTGTATAAACCTGTTACCCAGATCTCTAGCTTGTGACAAAAAATCATCAACATGACTACATTTGTGGCGTAGTCTGAGAAACTGTCCCTTTGGTATAGCCCTTTTGAGGGGAATAGGGTGGCAGCTTTCCCAGCGCAGAAGACTGTTGGACGCCGTCTCTTTCCTATGTACCTTGGTGTGTAGTTGACCATCCACAGTTTTTGAGATGCATATGTCCAGAAATACAATTGATTTCTCTTGAATTTCAATGGTAAATTTCAGGCCCAGGTCATTCACATTACGTACCTGGACAAAATCATGGAAATCGGATGGGGAGGATGACCATAAAATGAGTATGTCATCTATATACCGAAGCCAGATGGAAATATCAGCTGTCCATCTGTCAAATTCCTCTGAGAACACTACATGGTCCTATACCAGCCAAGGTAAAGGTTAGCATAGCTGGGGGCCATTGGGATTCCCATAGCTGTACCCCTCAGCTGGTGGAAATGCCAGCTCTCAAACAGGAATATATTCTTCTTCAGTATGAATTTGAGGAGATCCACCACAAACCTATTATGTGAATGAATGTTTGAATAAATAAATGCACAACAGACATTTTAGATGTTTTTATTATTGTGAAGGGGAAGTTTTCACTTGCCTTGCGAAAGTATTTGGCCCCTTGAACTTTTCTACCTTTATCCACATTTCAATTTTCAAACATAAAGATATAAAATTGTAAATTTTTTGGTGAAGAATCAACAACAAGTGAGACACAATTGAGAAGTGGAACGACATTTATTATTTTAAACTTTTGTTAAAAAAAACAAACTGAGAAGTGTTTAAAGGGCAGAGAGCATCATGAAGACCAAGGAACACAAAAGGCAGGTACGTTATACTGTTGTGGAGAAGCCGGATTTGGATACAAAAATATTTCACACATTTTAAACATCCCAGGGAGCACTGTGCAAGTGATCATATTAAAATGGAAGGAGTATTAGACCAATGGAAATCTACCAAGACCTGGCTGTCCCGCTAAACTTTCATATTAGATGGAGATGCAGACAAGAGGCTCATGATCACTCTGGATGAACGGCAGAGATCTACAGTGATTTGCACATTGTAATGAATGAGGAGAAAAATCACCATATACTACTAAACATGCAAAACATATCCAGCTAAATGTATCGCTAACATGAAGTACAACATTTCAGGAAAAAAACCCTCAAATCTCAAAATCACTTTGGTAAGTTAAAGTGTTGAAAAGTTCCTAAATATTGTGATAAGTGTTGCTTGTCAGAATGGGGCTGAGCCTCAAAAGGGTATTCCCACGAAGACGAGAATCTTAAATATTCTTAAATAACACATTCTCTAATTCACTGTTATTAACAAAAATACAGCATTTCAAAGATAGAAGTCCAACCTGTCTCTATCAGTCCTGGTGTACACAATTTTAGTTGTCCCTGGATATGACCGTAAATTGTCTGACTATGGTTGGATTCTTCTGATGAATAGCATCTCTTGTCTCCACACTGCAGTGCCCTATGCCTCCTGCCCCTACCCCCTGTATTAGAAGACCAGCTCAAACACAGGCACTTCCTGTCGTCAAGCAGTAGTGTGCAGAAACTTACTCTATAAGATACAGGCAGTTAAGGTCTTTATAGCAGAGCTGACTCTGCGTTTTATTGATTAGATGAGTTAGCAGAGCTGAGTGTCATTGTGTTTGATATCCATCTTATGGATCATCATCTCTGACCTGTCTCATCTCTCTTTTTTATGTTTCAGATGCTAGTAGTATGTTCAGGAGCTAAATAAAAGTCTATATAAACCATGTACTATGGCATCTAAGCATATTCTAAGCACACAGCATCTAATACCACAGAGGAATCATGAAGTGTCTGCTTCCCCACCCACAATGACCATCACTGAGTGACAGGAGTTAAAACGGCAATAAAACTGAGTAAAATTGTAAAGTAAGGGGGTTAAAATGCTGAAAATTTGCACACCCCTTTAAGTCAGAAAGTGTCGATGTGTTTAAAAGGACGCCTGTCATCAGGTCTCTGTTACTAATTCTGTCACCTCTACCTGTTGGAGCAGCTCACAAGGATTCCATCCCAGCCTTTATCTAGTCTATTCATACATTAATCATTATAAAATCATCTTTTCTGTATTATGTAAATGAGGCTGGTCACATGGTCAGAGGCAGTGATGTCACCCCTGTTACCCCTCCCCTCTCCTCCCCCTGCTCATGTTTGTGTGTAAAGTATAGTTAAGCATTGCTAGTGTCTGTGCTTTATCTGCTTACATGCTCTCCCTCCTAATACACATGTGTGAGACACAGACATCAGCTACACATGTACCTGACATGTTCTGCTATAACATGGCTGCCTGGAGCTGTTGTATCTCTCCTATACACACACACAGGTTTTAGGGGGCGCCAGCACCAGGAAGTACATGGAGGAGCCATTACACCATTGTACCTCACACCATTATACAGACTGTGCCTCCCACTTATGAATAAGCTGGACAGCTTAAATATGATAATGACTAATTGGACATCTTACAGGTCATTTGCATATAGCTTTAGGACCTCATTGCTTAAGTTTACAGGAATGTAGAGATACAATGGCGGGATAGAGGCAATGCTTTCTAATGGCAGTTTATGAAAATATATTTAGTTTAGGGGGTTACTTAGCCTGACAGGTTCTCTTTAAGAAAATCCACCATCAAAATCAAGCATGCTAACCAGGGCCACTTAGTCATAGTTCCAGGCATAGTGACTATGGTAATCATCTTATATTTCTTATTCATTGCCTTTCTTCTAAAATCAACTTTTAAAATCATGCTAATGAGCCAGAAGGGCTATGAGTGTGTTATCAAAACCCCTCAGTGCTGCAGTTTCTTCGGTATTAATTACATAAAGCAGCAAATCTCCCCCTTCCACTGTGTGGTCACTGCTGCCAAGATTACAGGGAGTGCTGCATCAGTTTAATGACAGCTTGTGAAGCCTGGGCAAACAGGGCTTTTAGAAGAAAGGAGGCCATGGATAACAAATATAATAAGATTACCACAATCAGGGTGTCTGGGTCTATAACCCAGTTGATATCAAGAAATCTGTGTCAAATCCACATAGTTGCTGGAGTGATTTTTTCTCAAAGTCCAGGGTGTAAGTTTTTTTGGGTTCTGTATTTTTGTTGCTAAAGTTGATATCAAGAAGTCTGTGTCAAATCAACATAGTGCACTCTTTGATATTATAGGGATCTTGGTCCTCAGCTCCTCAGTCACTTCGAGCTGGCACAGACGTTACCTTGTCAGGCTGTGTTCCCGCTTCACTTATTTGGTTAAGTAAGTGCCCATGGAATTGAAGAGTGAAGCAATTCTAAGAGCGGCGGCTGTCATGTGCATGTCATACTAAAATACAGCATTGTTTGAAGACCAAACCATGCTCCCTATACATATTTGAGCATGGCACAACATTTTACAACACCCTACAGGCTCTCTGCAGCCAGGAAATACCAGTTTTTTAATGTGATTCGCCATGATTTGATTTGGGTTGAATCAAATTTTGCCGAAACACTGGGCTAATCAAATTTTTTAAAAATTCGCCCATCTCTAAACATTATAAATATTTTGATCTTCTGGCATAGTAGCAGAACTTGCAAATCAGTTTCTTTCACCAATCACATAAGATTTTTCTAAAATAAATGATAATGGAAGTCACCATTAAATTATCTTTATGAGAATAGGCATATTTTCTACCCAAAGGAAAAATAAAGTTTAGCAGTTTAAACAATTCCTATTTTAGGTTACAATATTCACCTCTGGAAGGAATCAAACAGTCCGTTTAAATGATATTTTGCATTTGGAACTATTCACTGTTCTGCTGGAGCTCTGCAGACGCTTCTGCTTCTAGGACTGTGAGAACAGAACAGCTACTTACGGGAACTTATAATCAATAACCAATTAAACCATAGAGTTCAGATGAATGTGTACCGAGGCTCTAGGAAAACAAATTCACAGGGTTTAAAACTATTTTGCTTTTTCTTTCCTGCACACATTGATCCGAACTTAGTAGAAGGTCAAAAGCAATAAGAAATATGGCTTGTTGGTGCACATACAACAATATAGATCAGGTTATTGAATGTTATGAAAGCAGACACCAGAATCTGTTGTTTCTCTATAGGATTAACAGACTAAATTCTGATAATTAAAGGGGAAAAGTGAATTGGCATAATAATGTCAGCAGAGTTATTGGGATTCCTAGGGTCAGTTTATGATTCATCTGTTAACCTGTCGATATTACTGTAGGCCTGTAGCTTTGTCACTTTGCGATGACATGTATAAACCACATCTTTTATGTTTTACAAAAAGTTTATAGAACCGTTTTTGGCTTTGCAACATAGAAAAAGCAGGCAAAGCTCTAGTTAACTACTGCAAACTGAAATTGTAATGGGGGAACAGGATTCCGGGAAGAAAAATAAGAGAGCGAGGCCTTAAAGGAAATCTACCCTCTGTTTTTATGTATTGTGAACCAAACATACCTTTAGAATGCTGTAGCAACACTGATGCAGAAGCATATCTTGTTTAATCCCTGAACTGAGTGGTTTTGCTAAAAAAAAAAATTATAAAATTCAGGACCTTGGGAAAGGTGGGTGCCCTTGCTGCCTTACATAAACACATTACTTCCACATACACAGGAGCTGCCTGAACTGTCGAAACAGGACTAATCAACCCGAGCTGGATTACTCGTACAAAGCAGCTGGGGGATGGTGCAGCAATTGATTTCTTCTGTCTGTTAGGGATAGCACAGTGAACACAGCATTCTCTGAAGCAGTGCATAATCGTATTTATATACATTATATAATTTAAATGGTGGTTTTAAATGTAATGGATCCAGGTGTAACATCTGTAAATATATATCACAAACCCATAACCATACTTCTTTCCCTACATCTAAAATAGACAGAAACAGGAATTTCATCAATTGTGATTCTCATCATTTAATATATACAATAAATTGCACTCAATGTCACTTACAATATGTGGGATGCACGATTAGGAAACTAAAGAAACGCATAGCGGAACACATTTCAAGAGCAACGATCTTAACTAGGAGTCAGACAACTTTATACAACATTCAAAACCTCTCTGGAGCCTCAAAGCACCCTGGGGACCTCAGCACAATGCAAGTAATACCGATCGAAAAGGTGTTCAAGCCCAACAGAGGAGGAGATTGTTCCCAGAAGGTCCGTGCCAGATAAGCCTTTTGGATATTGACTTTAGAAACCAGAAGTCCAAAAGGCATGAACTACCTCAACGACCTAATCTATATTTACCAATTAATTTATTTGTATTTGTGTTTAATATTATTGTTGCTGGGACATATTACGCAATATCATATACGTAACTAATCATGTGACCATTCTGTAGGTGTGTCCTTTGGTAATTAGGAACTTCCAGTATCACATAGTTTATGTTACCATGTGTCTAAAACGTCAGAAAACAACTTTTTATGAAAACCCAAAAGTTTTAAAATCCAATTGTCACAGAGACCAAAAAAATTTTGTCTGGAGTTACAATTTTAAAATATACCGTTCTGACTTGCATAGAAATTCAACTTAAGAACAAACCTAAAGAACCTATCTTGTATGTAACCCGGGGACTGCCTGTATGTGGTGGACTGACGCAGGCTCAGTTTAGCCGTGCGGTGGAGAAATGACTGACATATAGCATCCAAGGTAAGCTGTTTCTTCCGTTCAATACTAGTATTCTGTGTACAAGAAATCTAATAGAGAGGAAACACAGGAGTGGAGCTGATGAGAATGCTTCTTTAACCAGCAAAGAATGCAAGTGGAGTAGGAGTGATTTGAGATCTGGAAGTTCCTTTAGAGCTTAGAGATCCAGACAGCACAGATGAATGTAGAGCTGTCAATCAGGGGTTAATTACTGCTGGAGCAAGCTCGGAGGCAGGACAGAAACAGATGTGGTGCTAAATCAAAGCAGCACCAAGGGAAACCCATGTTCACTCTACAAAAAATTAGTGAGACACAGAGAAAATCAGTGTCTCCTTAGTCTCCCAATATGGACCGTGGAAGATGCTGACACATATGTTACAGAAATATTGTCAAAAGTGCAAGTTAAACTTAAAGATGGTAGCTATTTAACAGTTGCATGCACAAAACATTTGTTGAAGACACTGGTATTTTTCCCATTTGTGACAGAAGTCTGTTGTAACTGATACTTAACAGAATTACATTTAGCATCTAGTTTAGTTAAATATAATCTTCTCAGTAATGGAATAAACAAGGGAAAGCTTGACTCCTTAACCCCTTCCCACACCTCTACGTCATAGGATGCCGGTAGTTACTGCATCTTGACGTAGAGTTACATCATTGTGATTGCCTGGGTTCAGAAGCTGAAACTGGGCGATCACTGCCAGATCCTAGAAGTACGCGATGGATTGTGCCAGGATCCCACCTGTTTAACCCTATTGCGATCCTGCCTGTTTAACCCTATAGACGCTGCGGTCATATTGACCGTGGCTTCTATAGTGTATAACCGTGGTTCCAATTATTTCCATGGTAACCCTGAGGTTCAATGAAGGACCCCAAAGCTGCCTTCAGTGGAAGCCTGCTAGTTTGTGCTGAATGCACGATCTAACAATGATAATGTCAGCCAATGCATCATGCATAGGCTGACTATGTAATATGCTCCAACACACGAGTATTGTGGTACATTACAACGAACAAGTGATCAAATGATCACTTGTTATTTTCCAACCCTGGGGCAAAATAAAATAAAGCAAAAAAAAGTTTTTAAAAAAAGTGCAAATAAAAAAATTATTGAAAAAGAATAAAAGTCCCCTGAAGTCCCATCCTATATAACAGTGGTGGCGACCCTGTGGCATGAGCACTCATAGCCCTCACTGCTGGAACGCGCGACATCGCCCCAACTATTGCCTGGTGTGGACAGGCAATGTATCAGTGTCGACTGATCCCTGGTCCCTAAGTTAGCTGTTCTTTCTTCCCTTATGGTACCTGCTCTCTACCGAATTTACTGCAGGCTGCCCGCCGCTGCTGCCGGCTCACATCATCCATCACACAAAAAATTATATGAATCGGAATCAAAAAACCTTTATGAACACCTAGTATGTTCACATAAAATCTTCAGGGCTTTTTGCAAAAAAAAAAGCCTTCACACAGCCAGGACACTAAAAACTTTCAAAAGTTTTTGCACGTGGAAAATGGCATTACGCAAAGGAAGGTTGAGAGAGGAGAATAAAGTATAAATGGTGCATATAAAATGTAACTTTTACTCTTATTCTTGGACAAGACTGTGGTGATTAACCCTATTCCACCCTTTCCCTAAAGTGGGAAATCTACACTCACCAGCCACTTTATTAGGTACACCATGCCAGTAACGGGTTGGACCCCCTTTTGCCTTCAGAACTGCCTCAATTCTTCATGGCATAGATTCAACAAGGTGCTGGAAGCATTCCTCAGAGATTTTGGTCCATATTGACATGATGGCATCACACAGTTGCTGCAGATTTGTCGGCTGCACATCCATGATGCGAATCTCCCGTTCCACCACATCCCAAAGATGCTCTATTGGATTGAGATCTGGTGACTGTGGAGGCCATTTGAGTACAGTGAACTCATTGTCATGTTCAAGAAACCAGTCTGAGATGATTATAGCTTTATGACATGGCGCATTATCCTGCTGAAAGTAGCCATCAGATGTTGGGTACATTGTGGTCATAAAGGGATGGACATGGTCAGCAACAATACTCAGGTAGGCTGTGGCGTTGCAACGATGCTCAATTGTTACCAAGGGGCCCAAAGAGTGCCAAGAAAATATTCCCCACACCATGACACCACCACTACCAGCCTGAACCGTTGATACAAGGCAGGATGGATCCATGCTTTTATGTTGTTGACGCCAAATTCTGACCCTACCATCCGAATGTTGCAGCAGAAATCGAGACTCATCAGACGAGGCAACGTTTTTCCAATCTTCTACTGTCCACTTTCGATGAGCTTGTGCACATTGTAGCCTCAGTTTCCTGTTCTTAGCTGAAAGGAGTGGCACCCGGTGTGGTCTACTGCTGCTGTAGCCCATCTGCCTCAAAGTTCGACGTACTGTGCGTTCAGAGATGCTCTTCTGCCTACCTTGGTTGTAACGGGTGGCGATTTGAGTCACTGTTGACTTTCTATCAGTTCGAACCAGTCTGCCCATTCTCCTCTGACCTCTGGCATCAACAAGGCATTTCCGCCCACAGAACTACCGCTCACTGGATGTTTTTTTCTTTTTCGGACCATTCTCTGTAAACCCTAGAGATGGTTGTGTGTGAAAATCCCAGTAGATCAGCAGTTTCTGAAATACTCAGACCAGCCCTTCTGGCACCAACAACCATGCCACGTTCAAAGGCACTCAAATCACCTTTCTTCCCCATACTGATGGTCGGTTTGAACTGCAGGAGATTGTCTTGACCATGTCTACATGCCTAAATGCACTGAGTTGCCGCCATGTGATTGGCTGATTAGAAATTAAGTGTTAACGAGCAGATGGACAGGTGTACCTAATAAAGTGGCCGGTGAGTGTATAAAGCCCTAAAAGCCTCAAACTCGGGCTGCAGTCCTGCCACTCCAACCTCAGAACCTATCCCTGTTGAACAATCCCTGTTAAAAGCATAAAAAATGAGTGCAAAGAGTCAGAAAATAGTGACCTAGAAATGTAAGAATACAAAACAGGGCTAAAAAGGAACCATAGCACACAGATGTCAAACAAATTGCAAAGTGTTAAAAAACCCACTTAACTGAATCTTTACCATAAGATCTAATTAATTAAGTTTGAAGTATAAAGTGACAACATGTGACATCGCAATTAGCAAAAAGTAGTCTAACTGATATGTAAAGGAATAATGACAACTGTCAATATACATTGGATAGTATCATTGCTTATTAATAAAAACTTTGAAGATCAATTATATTCAAAAAGGTCTTACCCAAGAGGCTAATTATCGATAGGATGGTACAGTGAATGTTGGTACAGAAAGGGTACAGTGAATGTTTAGGGGCCCACCTTCGTGACACAGATATATATATTTTCACATGATCTGTTGCCCTCTGGTTTTTATGTGTGTTTGTTAGATTTCACATACAGAAATACAAGTGCAATCATATTATGAGTAACAAAAGCTTTTATTGACAGTTAGAATGAGGTAATGCAGCAAGTCAATATTTGCAGTGTTGACCCTTCTTCTTCAGGACCTTTGCAATTCTACCTGTAAGCTCTCATTCAACTTCTGGAATATATCCTGACTGATAGCCGTCCATTCCTGCACAATCAATGCTTGCATTGTGTCACAATTTGTTGGTTTTTGTTTGTCCGCCCGTCTCTTGATGATTGACCACAAGTTCTCAATGGGATTAAGATCTGGGGAGTTTCCAGGCCATGGACCCAAATTCTCTATGTTTTGTTCCCTGAGCCATTTAGTTATCACCTTTGCTTTATGGCAAGGTGCTCCATCATGATGGAAAAGGCATTGTTGACCACCAAACTGCTCTTGGATGGTTGAGAGAAGTTGCTCTTGGAGGACATTCTGGTATCATTCTTTATTCATGGATGTGTTTTTAGGCAAGACTGTGAGAGAGCCGATTCCCTTGGCTGAGAAGCAACCGCACACATGAATGGTTGCAGGATGCTTTACAGTTGGCATGAGACAAGACTGGTGGCATCGCTCACTTTGTCTTCTCCGAACAAGTTGTTTTCCAGATGTTGCAAACAACCGGAAAGAGGATTCATCAGAGAAAATGACTTTACCCCAGTCCTCCGCAGTCCCCTCCCTCTACCTTTTGCAGAATATCAGCCTGTCCCTGAGGTTTTTTCTGGAGATAAGTGGCTTGGTCCAAGAGTCTCCGCCTCACAGTGCGTGCAGAAGCCCTCACACCTGCCTGCTGCCATTCCTGAGCAAGCTCTGCACTGCTGGTAGTCCGATCCCGAAGTCCTTTGTGAGCGCCCTGGAGCCTTTTTGGCAACAATGGAACCTCTCTCCTTAAATTCCTTGATGATGCAATAGATTGTTGACTGAGGTGCAATCTTTCTAGCTGTGATACTCTTCCCTGTTAGGCCAGTTTTGTGCAGTGCAATGATGACTGCAAGTGTTTCTTTAGAGATAACCATGGTTAACAGAAGAGAAACAATGATGCCAAGCACCAGCCTCCTTTTAAAGTGTCAGATCAGGCTTCCAGTGTGTATGGGGGATATGAGACCAGTAGAATCCCACTAAATCACGATATAACCCCCTCACTGGACTAAGGTGCTGATGTGCATACTGTTCTGTTCATAATGTGTGCAACGATCGGCGATATTTAGCTATCAGCAATTGAGCGGGTTATCGCCCTAGTAACTAGATCGGCACTACACTCTAGAATGAGAACAGAAACATAACTAGGTAGTGGTTTAAATCATAATGTGAACCAATACCCTGTCTATTCTGCCTAATATACCCTATGCCTGACGCGTTTCTGCAGCCCCTCTAGTATGGAGCTGTGTCATCAGAGGCATATGGATGCATAGAAGGTGTATTATTCAGTGCGGGCGCACATCACATATTTTTGTGTGCACCCGCCGGCAGAGTCTTGGCACTAATAGATGCCATGCGCGCGCGAGTGCACGCGCAGAGTATAAGCAAAACGCCCCGCCCCCCCAGCGGCACGGCAGCCAATCACCGCCTAGGACCGCCGGCCAATAGGAATTGAGTGGGCGTTCCGAGGAGAGAGGGCTCGTACCTGGTCAGCCAATAGCGCTGTCCCCAGGCTCAGGAATGCAGTGTCTGGTGAGTGAATTGTCATCACCAGTCTGTCAAAGCGAGGGCCAGTATCAATAAGGACAGTGTCGCTTAGGTTATAGTAATGTTGATTATGTTAAATAGACACCAACCTGTATACTGTCCTATATTCCTCATTAGGAATTACTGTTAGCCAGGGGATCGTATCGCGGCTAAGTCTGATACTGGTGATGGTATAAAGCAACAGGATGTGCTTGCTCAAATGAAATGATGCAAGATATGATGTGATTCATTAAAGGAAACATGCATAGCTAATAGCATCGTTCAGACCTTGCGGTTTTTCAGTGGAAAGGGTGCAAATCCATCTTGCCTCACGTTGAAGCAACATGCGATCAAAGTCCCCCCCGCGTATAGGGGGTGTCACCCGTTCCACTCCTTCAAATTTTATACTCAGGGAATTTCCATCATGGTGTTCACAGACATGCCGAGCGATGGTGGTGTCCTTGCCATTAAGAACATCCCTCACATGTTCTCTAATTTTCGGTGTAAGGAGGGTATCCCTGTTATTCTTAATTGCATAGTGATGGGCTTCCTTCAGGACCTCATCCGGATACCCCCTCTCATCCGCAAGGTCTGAACGATGCTATTAGCTATGCATGTTTCCTTTAATGAATCACATCATATCTTGCATCATTTCATTTGAGCAAGCACATCCTGTTGCTTTATACCATCACCAGTATCATTTTTCATTTGCAATTTAAATTTCAATCCTGTCACAGTGGCTTTCTGTCACTAGCCATGGCAGAATATTTCCTTTACCTTGGCCTTTTGCTAAACCGGATCGGTTTCTATAGGACAGACTTAGCCGCGATACGATCCCCTGGCTAACAGTAATTCCTAATGAGGAATATAGGACAGTATACAGGTTGGTGTCTATTTAACATAATCAACATTACTATAACCTAAGCGACACTGTCCTTATTGATACTGGCCCTCGCTTTGACAGACTGGTGATGACAATTCACTCACCAGACACTGCATTCCTGAGCCTGGGGACAGCGCTATTGGCTGACCAGGTACGAGCCCTCTCTCCTCGGAACGCCCACTCAATTCCTATTGGCCGGCGGTCCTAGGCGGTGATTGGCTGCCGTGCCGCTGGGGGGGCGGGGCGTTTTGCTTATACTCTGCGCGTGCACTCGCGCGCGCATGGCATCTATTAGTGCCGAGACTCTGCCGGCGGGTGCACACAAAAATATGTGATGTGCGCCCGCACTGAATAATACACCTTCTATGCATCCATATGCCTCTGATGACACAGCTCCATACTAGAGGGGCTGCAGAAACGCGTCAGGCATAGGGTATATTAGGCAGAATAGACAGGGTATTGGTTCACATTATGATTTAAACCACTACCTAGTTATGTTTCTGTTCTCATTCTAGAGTGTAGTGCCGATCTAGTTACTAGGGCGATAACCCGCTCAATTGCTGATAGCTAAATATCGCCGATCGTTGCACACATTATGAACAGAACAGTATGCACATCAGCACCTTAGTCCAGTGAGGGGGTTATATCGTGATTTAGTGGGATTCTACTGGTCTCATATCCCCCATACACACTGGAAGCCTGATCTGACTATTTAATTGGCTGAAGAGTGGCCGCATTTTATGAATATCTAATAAAGTTTAATTTTTTAAGTGTTCTCTTTCAGGCAGCTATTCTACTCATTCACTTGAACACAAACTTGGTATTTATTTTCAACTCACCTATTAGTCTCCTTTTAAAATGTCCAGTGGTGTGATTCCTACTTAACCCCTTCCCAACATTTTACTTAATAGTACTGCATGGCGGGAGGTGCGTTCCCGCAAAATGCAGTACTATTACATCAAACTTCTGACCCCGGCTCCTGAACGGAGCCGGGGCCAGAAGTTGCGGGTGTCGGCTATATATAGACGAGGTATATAGACGACATCTTCCTCATCTGGACTGGCACTGAACAGCAGCTATTTGAGTTTCACTCACATCTTAACACTATAGATGAATCGATCAAGTTTCTGGAAGTCCTAGTGACACATGAAACAGGAGGTTTAGAAACAGACATTTATCTAAGACCTACAGATAGAAACACCCTGTTAAGATATGAGAGCCACCATCCCCGGACCATGATAAGAACATTGCCATATAGTCAACTATTGCGAGTTTAACGCATTACAAGCAATCCACAAAAAGTGAATAAAAATCTATACACTCTGGCGAACAAATTTTTACGACGCGGTTATCCAAATAAGGTAATACAACAGAATTTGGAAAAAACTGAACAAATGGATAGAACTGAATTGTTATCTCCCATATCTGCACGTCCTCCTTTAAAAAGGCTTCCGTTTGTATCTACATATAATGAACAGAGCATTGCCATTTTAAACATTATTCGGAAGCACTGGCCGAAACTATCAGGCAGCCCCCACTCTTTTCCTATCGGAAATCCCAGTCTATTAGAGATCGGGTAGTTAGATCAGATGTGGGACCAATCCGAAAAAGTAAACAGCTTGGAATCTTTGGACAGCTTAACAAGGGTTCATTCCCTTGTCGTAGCTGTATAAATTGTAAACAAATGAATAAAGGATCTGTTTTTTTCCATAACAACATTGAATATAAGGTTAAACATTACTTAAACTGCGACAGTTGTTTTGTAATTTACATGTTGAGTTGCCCCTGTGGTTTGATCTATATAGGGGAGACCACCCTCGAATTCAAAGTAAGATTCAACCAACATCGGTATACGATACGGAGTGGTAGAAGGGACCTACCCGTATCAAAACATTGCATTGAAGCTGGATATACAGAAACAGATCTAAGATTTCAACTTATTGACCATGTACCCCCACTACAAAGAGGTGGTGATAGAGAACGTGTATTAAAAAGAAAGGAGCTAAAATGGATACATACTCTTGTTCCCTGAAACCGAAAGGATTAAATGTAGATTTAATCACTGCAAGCACTGCATCTTCTGCTGGCTTGCGTTCCATCTCTGCGTGTCACCTGATGTGAACATAGGCGCGCACTTAGTTTTTGATATACACTTGATACAGCACATGGAACGGATGGTGAGACCCTGAAACATGTACTATTTATAGAGATCATGAATTGGATGTTTTTAAATTTTTATTGCACCTTGCACTTTATTAAACACATGATACACGGGATAATGTACTAGAATAATGTATAAAAATATACTATCACTGTATGCACTTTATGACCCAATGAATTGTTTACATCACCGCTATATTGTTATGTAATTTTGATAGAGAACCATGCACTTTATTAGAATGGAATGACACAATATGATAATGAGGGGGAGGGTATTTGTTTGGTCATGTGACCACTATGTTTAGTATAAATGTATGGCTCTCACTGATATCACTTAGCTTGAAAAAGGCTCCTTGGAGCCGAAACGTTGCTGCACTATGATGTATTTTTGAGCATGGAATAAAAAGAACACTTTTTTTTCATCGTACAACCTGGAGTGCTGCCTGCTTTCGATTTACCTACCTTGAAGGACTAGAGGCCCAGTCCTGTTGAGCTTGCACCCACAACAAACAACTGTTCTTGTGTGCTGTTTGGACTTTCTTTAAGTAGAAATTATTATAGATATGTTATAAGTTGCCAGCTTGGCCACAATTGCCTGCACCTTCGAATCAAGGGAATCCTCCGAGACTCCAACGTGCTCCTAGGAGGCGAGCTGGGTACAATCCTGAGGGCCCCATATGAAGGAGATGACAGCATGATGCACCATAAGACTGACGCAATTAGGGCCTGAGTGATGGGGAATGCCGATTCTCCATTGAAAGTATCCTTTATTATGATTCAGTCATCTAAACTGTTCTTATTGTCATAAGTTATAATATGCTGGGTTCTATCTTTACGTTTATTTTGATCATTACTTCAATATATGCAGCGGCCCTTAGGGTGGGCCTCCTTGGTAGTTTGTCTACTTCCCACTTGGGGTTGTGCACTCAGCTGGCCTGTGTGTACGTTACTTTTTACCCCGGAACATCCCTTAGGCCACTCTTTAGGCCTTCTGTTTTCTGTTATATTTTCTTCTTACTGTTCTCTTTTGTCTATAAGTCTCTCTACCCACGAGCCAGTCTGTCCCCTTGTTTTTCTTCCTACCGAACCCTCCCTCCCTTATTCCCAACTCCAGTGGACCTACTCATGGAATAGATCTCCGGCCATCCACCACACATGGCGTCCATCCACGTTTGGGTCCCTGAATGCGCAAGGATTGAATGTCCCTCAGAAAAGATCCCAAATTCACCAGGGCAAATAAAGACAGGGTGTGAAAATTTTTTTCCTACAGGAGACGCACTTTAAAACTGTCCACTTTCCTGCAATCAAGGATCAACACTGCAGCACCTGGTTCCACAACTCCAATCCGGAATTACGCTCCAAAGGAGTCTCCATGTTGTCCTGGACGAGTTGATGGATGATGCAGGTAGATATGCCTTCATAAAACTACAAATATTTAACCAGATCTTCACCTTAGCGAACCTACAGTATACTTGCCTAATCGATCTCCAGTCTCGGTTTGCAGGGAAATACTGAATGTGCTTTCGGGATTCTCGGGGGGGGGGATGCAGGTCCTTGGCAGAGACCTCAATTTCCCATTAGATGTCAAACTCGATACTTCTTCAGAGAAAAGCCATATCCCTATGCGGCAGTTGAGCTCCCTTAGGAAGGATCTACACAATCTCCAATTAGTCGATGTTTGGCAGATCCCTTATCCCACAGACAAGGACTACACCTATTACTCTCCAGTATAGAACTCATGTAGCCATATAGACATCTTTCTCATTCAACATAGAGCACTAACTTGGGAACCAATCACCAACATCAGATCATGCCCCAATCTACTGTACTTGTCAATCACTATTCCCTCAATTGCCAAACGACCGTGGTCTTGGCGCCCTAATGACCATTTACTAAAAGACGCCCTCTGTACACAAGAATATACTTTCTCCAGACCTTCTCCCTGAGGTCCTACTAATGAAGTGTGAAGCCCTTAAATGTGAACTACGCAGTAGATTAAAAAAGGAGAACGCCAATAAACTCAACTCATTACTTCAACAGTTAAACCGTTTGGAAAGTAGCCATAAATTAAGCCAGTCCCCAAAGGTCTTGGCCGACTTGATAGTAATCAGAGATGAGATTCGCGCATAACTAGACAAAAAACCCCTGGCCCAGGGCTTACATTTTAAAGGACACCTATACGAACACTTGCTCAATTCCTACACCCTCGGTCCGGAGGGTCTCATATCCCCCGTATCAAAAATACCGCGGACAAGATCACACACAACCCTGCACAGATTTCGGCGCATACTATTCCCATTTATTTAACATTAGAGGTCAGTCCACAGACTCGGAGTCGGCTTCATTGTCGAACAGAATTGATGCTTATGTCAGGGACAAGGAGGTGAGTTCAGCTCTTGAGTCAGACTTCAACTTAGCTAAAAAAGATGATATTAAGAACACCCTGGCTGGGAGGAGCCGCGGCCCAGATGGCTTTTCACCTGCCTTTTATAAGATGTTTGGGGAGGTCCTTTCCCCTTTCCTGACGAAGGTGTTCAATGCCATTTCCCCGACCATAGCCTCCACCCCCATTGTTGGAGGCTAACATCAGTGTACTTCTAAAACCAGACAAAGACCCGCTGCTCTCGGCTAGCTACAGGCCAATTTCCCTCTTGAATGTGGCCCCACATCTCCCATAATCAATAAATACTGATCAAGTGGGATTTGTTAGGGGTATGGAGGATAAGGATAACCTTAACAAGACATTTCTACTAATGGCACATGCACAGAAAAGGTCGATACCTGCCTGCCTTCTGTCGACAGATGCTGAGAAGGCCTTTTACAGGGTGCATTGGAGCTTTCTGTCCTCGGCCCTCTCTTGTTTGGGTCCTAAGTTCTTGGAAAGGGCTGGCTCTGTGCAACCATCCTTCAGCTAGAGTTAGAGCCAATGGAAATGGTAGCTGACAAGGGTGCCATTTCTCCTCCACCTTTATGTAATTGCAATGGAGCACCTGGCTAATTCTATTAGGAACAACCCCAACATACATGGCATCCAGGTGGGTCAGCAGCAGTATAAAGCAGCATTATTTGCAGATGACCTTCTGCTCTACATCTCCCAACCAAGGATCTTTCTCCCTTCCCTGCTCAAAGAATTTGAGTCATATAGTTCACTGAGCAACTTTAGGATTAATTAGAGTAAGTCAGAGGCCATGAATATCTCATTATTACCCGAAGACACTATGCATATCAGAGAGCACCTTCCTTTTCGTTGGCGCCACACATCAATTAAATACCTAGGAATCCAAGTGCCTATAGATCTTTCTAAGCTGTACTCTCTCAACTATTTACCACTACTGGATCATACACTGAAGGAATTATACTCATACAATAGACAACAATTGGTTTGGTGGAATGTGGTAAAGATGGATATCCTCCCTCGTTCTCTCTCTACATCTTCCAGGGAGCCCGATCAATCCCCCACAGTCATTCTTCAAGTCCATCCAATCGGCAATTCTGCCCTTCATCTGGGAAACAACCCATCCCCGGATAAGATGGGGGGTCCTGATTTGGCCAAAGCTAGCTGGAGGGCTGGGATTACCGGATATTAAAGCATATCATCAGGCATCAACTTTGGTTTCATTAGCTTAACTGGCACTATCACCTACATAGCAAACAATGGGTATGGCTACCACAATAAAGCTTTCTGATCCCCATACGAAACCTCCCGTGGGTGTCTCCCCGACATGAAGAAATTGATCCTCAAACACTATTTCTTGCTCAAACCTTGAGACTTTGGAGATCCCTCATTCAGCAAGGGATCCTCTCTCAACCATTTAGCCCTCTAATGCCTTTATCTCACAATCTGGATTTCCAACTGGCCTTTTCCAGATCCACATATTTGGGCTGCTCCAGCCATGAAGACATCCACATGCATGATATCCTGGGAGAAGCCCAAATTCCCTCCTACTCTGAGCTACTAGGCTTATCTACCTCTTCCAATCTCTTGTGTTTGGAAATGTCCCAACTGGGAGCCTTTCTCAAACATCAAGGGACAACGCTGAGCCCCTATGAGGCCCTGTTTTATTTAATTGACATTTTTATGGTATGTTCTCAGATTTTACTCTATTATTAATTTACTATTCTCTCTACAGTATAAAATTATATACAGAAGATGGCCCTAAATGAGGCCCCAAATTCACTTTATAAATAATCTTGTTTATTTTTTCTATTATTATACTGTATTATGATAATAATAAATGCCCTAGAGATATGTTAATATAGTTTGGCAAATACCGAAACTCACAACTATGTAAATAGATAATGTATGCCAACTAGATCATCAGGCTTAGAGCATGACAACTGGAAAGGTCATTTACAAATATTTCCTTGTAAACTGGAGGTGAAGCCTGGCATCTGACAACTGTTTGTATGGTGTTGCAATCCATGTAAGTTGAGAGTTGTGACAGGGGGAAGTACTACATAAGTATGTCATCACAAAGTCCTCCTAATGTTGCTAAACAGGCAGTGCTAGTTTATAATGTTCCCATGGTGAGGCAAAACAATACAACTGTAAACACCCAGTGCATTTATTTTTGAAATTTTTTCACACTTGCAATTTGTTACATTTGGATCTGTCTTCTGAAAAAGAGATCAGAACACAAAATATAAGTGTTTAAGCTGTATGTGGTTTAAAATGGTGAAAAGGAGGCATTTGTAGGTAATAGATTAAATTGTAGACTTCTAGGGAAACCTTAATACTGCTCTGTCAAAGAAATGGCTATAATAAAGACCACTGAAATTAATAGATGCTTTGAGTTGCTATGTTCCCTTGGCATCACTGACCTGGTCCATTTGTGGATCTCCTAAGAACCTCTCTACCTGGACTTTGAGTATCTATCACTCTTTTTTATATAACTATTTTATTGAGTGCATCAAACATTGTACAGAAATAAAAAGGTTATCACGTTACAGACATCACCATATTTTTCGTACTATAAGGCGCACAGGATTATAAGACACACCACCAATAAATGCCTGCTAAAATGTCTAGGTTCATATATAAGGCGCATCGGAGTATAAGCCGCACCTGATTATAAGGATGAATGATCAGCAGGTGGCAGACATGTGCACAGTTCAAGGCAGCTGTTGTCTGTAAGTACGGTTCATATATAAGGCGCACTGGACTATAAGGCGCACCTTTGATTTCTGAGAAAATCAAAGGATTTTTTGTGCGCTTTATAGTCCGAAAAATACAGTAAATTTGTTACATTTCCCCATTTTCATAACTGATAGTATGCCTTGTTGGATGTCTTCACCCTTTTGTGTCTATCACTCTTAAACCACCTCTTCACCTCACCCCCTCTCTGTTGGTGTCCCTCAGCGCTCAGTCTTGGGACACACTACTATTCTCCATCTACACCTGTGGCCTAGGATAGCTTATTAATTCAAATTAATTTCTATATCACTTCTATGCTGATGACACACAGATCTTCATCTCTGGCACAGACATCACCTCTCTTGTAGCCAGAATTCCAGAGTGCCTATCAGCCATTTCCTCTGTTGCCCATTTTCTTAAACTTAACATGGATAAGAAGGAATACATAATCTTTCATCCATCTAACACATCCCACCCACAATTCATGGCTTTACACTCTCCCCAGTCCCTAAAGTCTGCTGCCTTGGAGTCATCTTTCACTCTGCATAATCCTTTAAACCTCAAATCCGGAGTCTAAAAAACTGCTAATTAGAGATGAGCGAACATACTCGTCCGAGCTTGATGCTCGTTCGAGCATTAGCGTACTCGAAACTGCTCGGACGAATACTTCGCCCGCTCGAGAAAATGGCAGCTCCCGCCGTTTTGCTTTTTGGCGGCCAGAAACAGAGCCAATCACAAGCCAGGAGACTCTGCACTCCACCCAGCATGACGTGGTACCCTTACACGTTGTGGAAGATTTGGCCCGGTAGAGACCGTGGTAGCGGGGTGCTGTGATGCAGTTCAAGACAGTGACACCGTGGTACAGTCCAAATAGGTCTCGCCTGCGTTTATTGCAGCAAAAATAAACAGCCTTTACATTCAGGTATTTGAATAAACAAACAAAAACCTACCCGTCAGGGTGCTAACTATACAAATAGTCCACTAACTCACACTATACAAAGATCGCGTGGCTGCTCCAGGCACAGAGGTCAGGGCTGTGTCCTCTCAGCCTCCTTCCACAGAGAGACAACCCACTCAACTCTGCTGAGTGATTTTATGCAGGCTCATTAGTCTGCACCCATCACCTGTGTCCAAGGTGCTGGACAAACCCACCTCAGCACTAAGGCCTTGCATAGAAGCAAAACCTAGGGGAAACATACCGCCCATCCACAGTTAACCCCTTCAGTGTCTCACATACCCTCCCCCTCTGTTTGACCCTGTGGGGACGAACACTTTTGGCCATCAGACAGTGGGTACGGGATAGGGCATCGGCATTCCCATGCAGCTTTCCTGCTCGATGTTCCACCGTGAATTTAAAATTCTGGAGCATTAGGAACCACCTTGTGACCCTGGCGTTCCTCTCTTTGGCCTGGCTCATCCAGGTTAGGGGAGAGTGATCAGTCACTAGTGTAAACTGCCGCCCTACCAAATAATACCTCAGGGATTCCAGAGCCCATTTTATCGCCAAGCACTCCCTCTCAACTATACTGTAGTTCTTCTCAGGAGGTGTGAGCTTGCGGCTCAGAAATGTCACGGGATGTTCCTCACCCTCCACTACTTCGGACAGGACAGCCCCTAAGCCCACGTCAGAAGCGTCAGTCTGCACAATAAAGGTCTTGGTGAAGTTAGGGGTGATCAGTATCGGTCCCTCACACAAAACCGTCTTAAGTCGCTGAAACGCCCCCTCAGCCTCTTCACTCCACTTTACCATCACCGCCCTGCTACCTTTGGCCAGGTCAGTCAGGGGTGCCGCTATTGTCGCAAAATCGGGGATAAATCGGCGATAATAGCCCACTATGCCCAGAAAAGCCCTCACTTGCTTCTTGCTCAAAGGTCGTGGCCACTGCTGGATCGCCTCTACTTTATTTACAAGGGGTTTGATGACCCCTCGCCCAATACGGTACCCCAGGTAACGGGCCTCTTCCAGACCCAGTGCACATTTTTGGGGGTTCGCTGTCAGCCCTGCTGCCCTCAGGGAGTCTACCACTGCTTGTACTTTGGCTAGATGACTCTCCCAGTCGTTACTATAGACTATGATGTCATCCAAGTAGGCCGAGGCATAACTCCGGTGAGGTTTTAGCACGAGATCCATTAACCTCTGGAATGTGGCGGGAGCCCCATGTAGCCCAAAGGGGAGTACCACGTACTGAAAAAGCCCATCAGGGGTAACAAAAGCGGTCTTCTCTTTAGCCCTGTCAGTCAGGGGTACCTGCCAATACCCTTTCGTCAGGTCAAGGGTGGAGAAGAACCTAGCCTGTCCAAGTCGTTCTATCAACTCGTCAACCCTGGGCATGTGATAGGAATCAAATTTGGACACCTCGTTCAACTTCCTAAAATCATTGCAGAACCGTAGGGAACCATCAGGTTTGGGAATCAACACAATAGGACTCGACCAGTCACTTTTGGATTCCTCGATAACCCCCAGGTCTAACATCTGCCTGACTTCTTCGGATATGGCAAGCCGGCGCGCTTCAGGGACCCGGTAGGGTTTTTGGTGTACCCGGATGTGGGGTTCGGTTATGATGTCATGCTTGATGACTGAAGTACGTCCCGGTAACTTAGAGAACACATCCATATTTCGGAGCACAAACTCCTTCGCTTCCTGAATCTGGGCCCTGGAGAGGGACTCCGAGATCCGTACTTCAGGCACCTTGGCATCGGGTACACCTAACTCTGGTGTCCCCTTCTTGGGGACAGACGCCTTCTCTACTCCCATGGCCATCAGGGACTCTCTTTCCCTCCATGGCTTTAGGAGGTTCACGTGGTATATCTGTTCGGGTTTCCTCCTCCCCGGCTGAGATACCCTGTAGGTTACCTTCCCCACTCTCTCCATGACCTCATATGGTCCTTGCCATTTTGCCAAGAACTTGCTCTCCACGGTGGGCACCAGAACTAGCACTCTGTCGCCTGGGTTAAAGGTCCTGAGTCTGGCTGACCTATTGTAGACCCTAGACTGGGCCTCTTGTGCCCTTGTCATGTGCTCCTTTACAAGGGGCATTACCGCCGCTATGCGGTCCTGCATAAGGGAGACGTGTTCTATCACACTACGGTGGGGGGTCCTCTCCTGTTCCCAGGTCTCCTTGGCTACATCCAAAGCCCACGTGGGGAACGGCCATATAATAGCTCAAAGGGTGAGAAACCCGTGGAGGACTGGGGAACTTCCCGTATGGCAAACATCAAATAGGGCAACAAACAATCCCAGTCCTTCCCATCCTTGCTGACCACCCTCTTTAGCATCCCCTTCAAGATCTTGTTAAACCTCTCGACCAGGCCATCTGTCTGAGGATGATACACAGAGGTGCGGAGCTGTTTTACCTGTAGTAATTTACACATCTCCTTCATTACCCTAGACATGAATGGGGTACCCTGGTCAGTCAAGATTTCCTTGGGGAGGCCTGTGCGTGAGAACACCTGGAACAGCTCCCTAGCAATATTTTTGGAGGAGGTGTTCCTTAATGGAATCGCCTCAGGATACCGCGTAGCGTAGTCCAGGATAACTAGGATGTATTGGTGCCCCCTGGAGGATTTGACTATGGGGCCAACCAGATCCATTGCAACCCGTTCAAATGGCACTTCTATGATTGGTAGCGGGACCAAAGGACTCCTGAAGTGGAAGACCGGGGCAGTAAGTTGACACTCAGGGCAGGAGCTACAATACCGGTTTACCTACTCCCACACCCCGGGCCAGAAAAATCGCTGCAGGATCCTCTCTCGGGTCTTCTCAGCACCTAAGTGCCCTCCCAGCACATGTTTGTGTGCCAACTCTAGCACCAGCCTACGGTGAGATTGGGGTACTACAAGTTGCTCAACCTCCTCACCCCGTATCTGGTCGACCCTGTACAACAGTTCCCCAATAATCACCATTCGGGGGTATATTTTATCAGCCTCTGGTACTTGGAGTACCCCATTTATCACCTTAACATTCTCCCGTGCTTTAACCAAGGTAGGGTCCTGTAGCTGTGCAGCCCCAAAATTTTCACGGGAAATCTCAAGGTCCAGCATGTCGGCCACCTCCTCGTGGCCCTCCACCTCACCAGCTAGGACCTCTAGAGGAGAGAATTCATCACATGGGGTCACCCCTACTGCTGGTGTGGGTACATTGGCCTCAAAGGGTTCAGGGGCCAAGGCCGGACATACCTGATGTCCATTATCTGCAACAGCACCTGAGGTGGGTCTTCGTCTCCAGAGGTCCCAAAAGACCGGTAAGTCTCTGCCGATAATAGCTTTATGATACAGGGTCCCCACCACCCCCACTTCATGGGCAATAGTACCACAAGGGGTATGTAGGTTGATGACAGCAGTGGGATATCCGCGAGTGTCCCCATGTATACACAACACTCCCACTCTCCGCCCACTGTACAGTCCAGGATCAACCAAAGTTTCCCGCACCAGGGTGACCAGACTCCCTGAGTCTAGCAAGGCTTCCACTGTGTGACCACCGATTGTGACCTTGCACACTTGGGGTTCTGCATCCGTGACTGACTCGGCCGCCAGAACCGGCCGGGCAAACAGTGACACTCGCCGGGTCTGGTTGCAGTCCATTGGCTCCACTGACAGTGGACAGTTGGCAGCAATATGGCCCATTTCATGGCACCGCCAGCACTGGATACGGCCATGACCTCTGTCACGAGCCTCACTGGGTTTCTGGGTATCCACGCCCCCCAATGAACCCCCTCCCAACCTGACATATCTCCCCTTTTCCGCAGTAGCACTCTTACCAGCTGGTTTGGTGACCCTGTCACTGGCACTGCTTCGTGTGGGAGAGGTAAGTAGAAGGTCCTCCGTAGCCCGATACCTCTCTACTAGGGTCACGAGCTCCTCAGATTTTGTGGGACCGGCCTGTCCAACCCACCGTTGGAGCCGAGAGGGCAGAGAACGGGTGAACTTGTCGAGGACCACTCTCTCTACCATCTGTGCTGGGGTGCAGTCCTCTGGTTGTAGCCACTTGCGGACAAGATGGATCAGGTCATGCATTTGGGAGCGTGGGGGTAATTTTTCTGAGTAAGTCCACTGGTGGACCCGGCTGGAGCGAACTTGAACGGTGACCCCAAGACGAGCCAGAATCTCCGCCTTTAGCTGGGGGTACTTACGGGCCTCCGTTTCACTCAGGTCGTAGTAAGCCTTCTGCGACTCGCCGGTCAGGAACGGTGCCAGGACATCTGCCCACTGCTCAGCCGGTAACTCCTCTCGCTCAGCTACTCGCTCGAACACAGTGAGATACGCCTCCACGTCGTCGGTCGTCGCCATTTTTTGTAACGCCTTTTGTACTGCAGCCCGTGCGGAACGCTGGACAACCGGGTACCCTTGCAGACCAGTATGGGACCCCTCAGTAGTCGTCGCTTGTGGTGCTGCCATAATGCCAGAAAACTTCTCCATCATCAGCTGGAACATGGCTCGGGACTCTTCCTGCTGCTGGCGGGACCTCTCCTCCTGCAGCTGGAACATGGCTTGCTGCTGGCGGGACCTCTCCTCCTGCTGCTGGAGCATGGCTTGCTGCAGCTGCCGATTAGCCTGGGACTCTTCTTGCAGGTATTTAATAAAGTCCTCCATCTTGGCTGTATCCTGCAATTTGCCTGCTGTTTTCACCCAGGCCATGCAATGTTGCAGGATGTAGCAAGCCTTTCAGGTGTATGTCTTTTTGAACTGCCCGCAATCCGAAGCACCATATGTGGAAGATTTGGCCCGGTAGAGACCGTGGTAGCGGGGTGCTGTGATGCAGTTCAAGACAGTGACACCGTGGTACAGTCCAAATAGGTCTCGCCTGCGTTTATTGCAGCAAAAATAAACAGCCTTTACATTCAGGTATTTGAATAAACAAACAAAAACCTACCCGTCAGGGTGCTAACTATACAAATAGTCCACTAACTCACACTATACAAAGATCGCGTGGCTGCTCCAGGCACAGAGGTCAGGGCTGTGTCCTCTCAGCCTCCTTCCACAGAGAGACAACCCACTCAACTCTGCTGAGTGATTTTATGCAGGCTCATTAGTCTGCACCCATCACCTGTGTCCAAGGTGCTGGACAAACCCACCTCAGCACTAAGGCCTTGCATAGAAGCAAAACCTAGGGGAAACATACCGCCCATCCACAGTTAACCCCTTCAGTGTCTCACAACGTCGATAGCAGTGGTTGGCTGGCCAGATCAGGTGACCCTGGGATAGACTAGCCGCTGCCCGCGCTGCTCGGATCATTCTGTGTCTGGATGCCGCTAGGGAGAGAGCTGCTGCTGGTCAGGGAAAGCGTTAGGGTGTTCTATTAGAATAGTGTTAGGCAGGAGTGATTCAACAAGAACCCAACAGCCCTTCTTAGGGCTACAATAACGTTATACTTTTTTTTTTTGTTTGCTTGTGGCTGGGCTTGCTGGCACTAGTAGTGCAGCTAGTACCATATTGTGAGGAATTTGCAGGGGGACTTGCTACCGTTGTGTTTAGCTCTTAGTGACACACATATCCACCTCAAACACCAAAGTGGGAAAATTTATTAGGGGTTTGATTTCAATTAGGCACAGTCTGCCATTTACTTTTTATTTTACGTTTATTTTTTTAATAACTCAGTGTCATCTCATCTGGCATAGCAGTGTGCTTTCATACTTGGCTAGAAAATAGCCATAGGAGAATCCAAACGGCTTACTTACGCCTACAGTAGCGTTATATATATTTGATTTCTGGTTGATCTGCTGGTGGCTGTCCTTGCTGCAGTGCATCTACTAGCAAATTGTGAGCAATTTGTAGTGAGAGTTGCGACCGCTGTGTTTTACGCTTAGTGACGCACATATCCATCGCAAAGACCGAAGTGGGAAAATTTATTAGGGGTTGGATTTCAATTAGGCACAGTCTGGCAGTTTCTTTTTATTTTACGTTTATTTTTTCATAACTCAGCGTCATCTCATCAGTGTGCTTTCATACTTGGCTAGAAAATAGCCATAGGAGAATCCAAACGGCTTACTTACGCCTACAGTAGCGTTATATATATTTGATTTCTGGTTGATCTGCTGGTGGCTGTCCTTGCTGCAGTGCATCTACTAGCAAATTGTGAGCAATTTGTAGTGAGAGTTGCGACCGCTGTGTTTTGCGCTTAGTGACGCACATATCCATCGCAAAGACCGAAGTGGGAAAATTTATTAGGGGTTGGATTTCAATTAGGCACAGTCTGGCAGTTTCTTTTTATTTTACGTTTATTTTTTCATAACTCAGCGTCATCTCATCAGTGTGCTTTCATACTTGGCTAGAAAATAGCCATAGGAGAATCCAAATGGCTTACTTACGCTTACAGTAGCGTTATATATATTTGATTTCTGGTTGATCTGCTGGTGGCTGTCCTTGCTGCAGTGCATCTACTAGCAAATTGTGAGCAATTTGTAGTGAGAGTTGCGACCGCTGTGTTTTGCGCTTAGTGACGCACATATCCATCGCAAAGACCGAAGTGGGAAAAATTATTAGGGGTTGGATTTCAATTAGGCACAGTCTGCCATTTCCTTTTTTATTTTACGTTTATTTTTTTAATAACTCAGCGTCATCTCATCTGGCATAGCAGTGTGCTTTCATACTTGGCTAGAAAATAGCCATAGGAGAATCCAAACGGCTTACTTACGCCTACAGTAGCGTTATATATATTTGATTTCTGGTTGATCTGCTGGTGGCTGTCCTTGCTGCAGTGCATCTACTAGCAAATTGTGAGCAATTTGCAGTGAGACTTGCGACCGCTGTGTTTTGCGCTTAGTGACGCACATATCCATCGCAAAGACCGAAGTGGGAAAATTTATTAGGGGTTGGATTTCAATTAGGCACAGTCTGCCATTTCCTTTTTTATTTTACGTTTATTTTTTTAATAACTCAGCGTCATCTCATCTGGCATAGCAGTGTGCTTTCATACTTGGCT
Source organism: Engystomops pustulosus (assembly GCF_040894005.1). Lineage (NCBI taxonomy): Eukaryota > Metazoa > Chordata > Amphibia > Anura > Leptodactylidae > Engystomops > Engystomops pustulosus. The sequence goes on along the minus strand of NC_092412.1, from coordinate 107,433,873 downwards.
AGAAAATAGCCATAGGAGAATCCAAACGGCTTACTTACGCCTACAGTAGCGTTATATATATTTGATTTCTGGTTGATCTGCTGGTGGCTGTCCTTGCTGCAGTGCATCTACTAGCAAATTGTGAGCAATTTGTAGTGAGACTTGCGACCGCTGTGTTTTGCGCTTAGTGACGCACATATCCATCGCAAAGACCGAAGTGGGAAAATTTATTAGGGGTTGGATTTCAATTAGGCACAGTCTGCCATTTCCTTTTTTATTTTACGTTTATTTTTTTAATAACTCAGCGTCATCTCATCTGGCATAGCAGTGTGCTTTCATACTTGGCTAGAAAATAGCCATAGCAATAGGATAGCATTGTTTGGTTTTAAAAACTAAAAAACACAAAAAAAACCTAAAAAACACAAAAAAAAGTAAAAAAAAAATTAAAGTTATAACTTTCATTTTCAAAATGTTTAACCCGAGGGCTAGGGGTAGAGGACGAGGGCGGGGACGTGGGCGTCCAACTACTGCAGGAATCAGAGGCCGTGGTCCTGGGCGGGGTGAGACACCACCTGCTGATGAGGGAGCAGGGGAACGCCGCAGAGCTACACTCCCTAGGTTCATGTCTGAAGTTACTGGGACTCGTGGTAGAGCACTGTTGAGGCCAGAACAGTGCGAACAGGTGATGTCGTGGATTGCCGACAATGCTTCGAGCAATTTGTCCACCAGTCAGTCTTCCACGCAGTCCACCCATGTCACCGAAATCGGCACTCCTCCAGCTCCTGCACCTCAGCCTCCTCCCCCCCAGTCTGCCCCCTCCCAGGAAAATTTGGCATTTGAACCGGCATACTCTGAGGAACTGTTTTCTGGACCCTTCCCACAGTCACAAACCACTTGTCCGGTTGCTGCTGAGCAATTTTCCGATGCCCAGGTTTTCCACCAGTCGCAGTCTGTGGGTGATGATGACCTTCTTGACGTAGTGGAAGAAGTGTTTAAAGAGGTGTCCGACGATGAGGAGACACGGTTGTCAGACAGTGGGGAAGTTGTTGTCAGGGCAGGAAGTCCGAGGGGGGAGCAGACTGAGGGATCGGAGGATGATGAGGTGACAGACCCAAGCTGGGTTGATAGGCCGGGTGAACACAGTGCTTCTGAGACGGAGGAGAGTCCTCGACCAGATCAGGTTGGAAGAGGCAGTGGTGGGGCCAGACGGAGAGGCAGGGCCAGACCTGGTGCATCAGCGCCAAATGTGTCAACTAGTGAAGCTCCCGTGGCGAGGGCTCCTGCGGCGAGGGCTAGATTTTCAGAAGTCTGGAGGTTCTTTAAGGAAACACCGGATGACCGACGGACTGTGGTGTGCAACATTTGCCAAACCAGGATCAGCAGGGGTTCCACCACTAATAGCTTAACTACCACCAGTATGCGCAGGCATATGAATGCTAAACACCCCACTCAGTGGCAACAAGCCCGTTCACCTCCGGCCGTGCACACCACTGCTCCTTCCCCTGTGTCAGCTGATAGTCAGCCCCCTGCCCAGGACCCTGCTACAAAAACCCCATCGTCGCCTCCACGATCCTCCACAGCATCCACCAGCGTTCAGCTCTCCATACCCCAGACGCTGGAGCGGAAACGCAAATATAGTGCAACCCACCCACCCGCACGCCCAAGCCCTTAATGTCCACATCTCCAGATTGCTCAGCCTGGAGATGCTGCCCTATAGGCTAGTAGAGACCGAGGCCTTTCGCAACCTCATGGCGGCGGCCGCCCCTCGGTATTCGGTCCCCAGCCGCCACTACTTTTCCCGATGTGCCGTTCCAGCCCTGCACCAGCACGTGTCAGACAACATCATCCGTGCCCTGACCAACGCCGTTTCTGACAAGGTCCACCTGACCACGGACACGTGGACGAGTGCTGCCGGGCAGGGCCACTATATATCGCTGACGGCACATTGGGTTAACTTGGTGGAGGCTGGGACCGAGTCTGACCCTGCGGCTGGTCATATACTGCCGACGCCAAGGATTGCGGGGCCTACCTCGGTCCAGGTGTTTCAGGCCTACTATGCCTCCTCCTCCTCCCACCCCTCCTCCACCTCCTCCTCCGAACTACCATCCGTGGGCATGGCGCCATCAGTCGGTAGCTCTAGGTACAGCAGCAGTGCCGTCGCTAAGCGACAGCAGGCGGTGCTCAAACTGCTAAACCTAGGCGATAAAAGGCACACCGCCCAAGAACTATTACAGGGCATCACGGCGCAGACTGATCTGTGGCTGGCACCGCTGAACCTGAAGCCAGGCATGGTTGTGTGTGACAATGGCCGTAACCTGGTGGCGGCTCTGCAACTCGGCAGACTGACACATGTGCCATGCCTGGCCCATGTGTTAAATCTGATAGTTCAGCGTTTCCTCAAGACATACCCCAATCTGTCTGATTTGCTCACGAAGGTGCGCCGCATCTGTGCGCATTTCAGGAAGTCCAGCACAGATGCTGCCACTCTCAGGGCAGCGCAGCGCCGCCTCCAACTGCCCGCTCACCGACTGTTGTGCGACATGCCCACGAGGTGGAATTCAACACTGACCATGTTATCCAGAGTTTACCAGCAGCGCAGAGCGATTGTAGACTGCCAGATGTCAACTTCCACCAGAACTGGTAGTCAGGTCAGTCAGCTTCCTCAAGTCTACAATGAGGAGTGGACGTGGATGTCTGATATCTGTCAGGTGCTGAGTAACTTTGAGGAGTCAACACAGATGGTCAGTGGCGATGCCGCCATCATCAGCCTCACCATCCCGCTGCTTAGCCTGTTGAAAAAATCTCTGATCAGCATGAAGTCGGAATCTTTGCGCTCGTCACAAGAGACGGGGGAAGAAGATTCCCTTGTTGATAGCCAAAGCACCCTTAGGTCTGTTTCTCAGCGCATATCGGAGGAGGTGGAGGTGGAGGTGGAGGAGGATGAGGAGGAAGAGGAGGAGAATGTTGGCGAGACACAAGAGGGGACCATTGTTGAGTCCTTCACTGTTCAGCGTGTATGGGCAGAAGAAGAGGAGTTGGAGGAGTTGGAGGAGGAGGAAATGGACAGTCAGGCCAGTGAGGGGAGTGAATTCTTACGCGTTGGTACTCTGGCGCATATGGCAGATTTCATGCTAGGCTGCCTATCCCGTGACCCTCGCGTTCAAAGAATTTATTCCAGCACCGATTACTGGGTGTTCACTCTCCTGGACCCACGGTACAAGCAAAATCTTTCCACTCTCATCCCTGGAGAGGAAAGGAGTGTGAGAATGCATGAATACCAGCAGGCCCTGGTGCACAAGCTGAAACAGTATTTCCCTTCTGACAGCGCTAGCGGCAGAGTGCGTAGTTCTGCGGGACAAGTAGCGAGGGAGAGTAGGCGAGCAGGCAGCTTGTCCAGCACTGGCAAGGGTAAAATGGCAAAATGAAAAGATACCAAAAATTAAAGAAGAGGATTTACCACCTGCTACGACAAAAAACCCAGACTTTTACCCTGTTTTATCTCGAACTATAGAAATGGAAAATTTCCAACATCTGGTGGAGAGGGAACTGAAAACGCTATCCCTAATTCAGAAAAATCCTATATATAACTTAACAAAAGGAGAATCCAAGGCTCTCAAAGATTTACAACAAAATATAAATATAGTTATTAAAAATGCGGACAAGGGGGGGGCAGTGGTTATTATGGATTGTATGTTATATGAAAAGGAAATTAACAAAATGCTATCAGACGAATTAGTATACAAAAAAATAACCAAAGATCCCACTGGCGATATCAAAAACACACTACAGAACATAACCAGATGGGGGGTATCGTTAGGTATACTAACACAGAAAGAATCAGATTTCTTGATTCCAAAACACCCCAAAACACCCATTTTCCATGCCACCCCTAAAATCCACAAGAACATTTTCCCTCCTCCACTACGCCCCATTATTTCGGGGGTAGGTTCCATCACGGAACGTATCAGCTCATGGATAGACAGACTATTGCAGCCAATAGTGAAGAAAACACCAGGCTTCCTCCAAGACTCAAAAACGGTCTTACAAGTTATGTCTAATATGGGGTGGTCAGAACAATATACCTGGCTCACCTGCGACATTACTGCCCTCTACACATGCATACCCCACAACAGGGCACTATCAGCTTTACAATACTGTATCAAAAAATATACAGACTACACGCAAGATCTCAGTGATTACATTATTACAGTAACTGAATTTCTACTTCAGAATAATTATTTTTCATTTAACAACAATTTTTATTTTCAAATACAAGGTTGCCCCATGGGTTCATGTTTCTCACCGTCTCTTGCCAACATATATGTCTCTGTGTGGGAGGAGAGCTTCATGTACAGCGCGGACAACCCCTTCCAAGCCCAGATTCTATGGTACGGAAGATATATAGATGATATGCTAATCATATGGCAGGGGTCCGCGCTGTGCATGAAGTCTTTCATCCAATACATTAATAGCAACAACTTCAACCTGGCATTCACATACAACACTGAAAAAACTGATGTACCATTTTTGGATATCCTCCTACAAGGATCTAGTGCTACAAATTCAATAAATACATCATTATACAGGAAACCCAGTAGTGGCAATTCTATACTTCACACGGATAGCAATCATCCCAAGCATGTAATACATAATCTGCCCCTTGGGGAATTCATAAGAGCCAAACGGAGCTGTAGTAATGAACATTTATATAAGCAAGAAGAAAATAATATAAAAGAAAGATTAACAAGTAGGGGATACACAAAACAGACATTGGACATAGCAGCAAAAAAAGCACAAAGAATGGATAGACAAACATTAATACATCAACAAAAAATAAAAACTAATAGTGAAGATACAGATCAGTTAGTCTTCTCCACACCATATAGTAATGATTACCACAACATCGTAAAAATAATCAAAAAATACCTGCCTGTTCTTACAGGAGATGATAAATCTCATGCCATACTCGAAAAAGGCTGTCGCTTTGTAGCTCGCAGAGCCAACACAATAGGTGGCATTACATCACCTTCGGTGTACAGTAACAAAATGCATCAACCCCCCACATGGCTTACCACTAAGGGCTCTTATCCATGTGGGGGAAACAGATGCAACATATGCAAATACATGACTTCAACCAAGCATTTTTCATCAAGCCATCACCAAAAAACATACAGTATCCACACCATCATCAACTGTAATTCTAAACATGTGGTATACTTAGCAACATGTACTCTATGTGATATCCAGTATGTGGGCAGCACCATACGCCCACTAAAAACCAGAATAGCAGAACACATACGGGACGCTACAAAAAAAGACAACACGAACCTTAAGAATATATCGTGTTTATCCAAGCACTTCCTTAACATGCATTCAGGAGATGTATCCAAACTATGCATCACAGCAATTGAAAAAGTCACGGCCCCGATACGGGGAGGAGACAGAACACATAAACTAAGAAACAGAGAAATATATTGGATACTAAAATTAGACACACGACATCCACAAGGTCTCAATAACAGATCGGATACATTATATTTCTACTAAATTAAAGAAACTGCAATATTTGGATATTTCTCGTAACATCATACATTTAACTATACCAAACACGCCCCTTTCTCTTTCCACCCATATGCGCATGTCCTCATTAGCGCTGTCAACCTCACACCTGTCATTTTAGCATAAGTACCAAGCTCCATGCAACAGCAGACAGACCATGAATAAGGGCAACATGCAAGGTTATGCCCGAAACGCGTAGGTCCGCTACTATGCATCTTTTAACTGACAACACTATTTTCATGTAGCACGCACAGTGCATTCCATGTTTTTTGTAAAGAATTTTTTACGCATTTTCTGGAACCAAATAAAGTATATGCCGTTTTAATTATACTCACCTCGAGTGCTGGATCTACAAAAAATTCCTTTTTCTCAAGGGTACGCTTTACAAGGCTTTTGCCAGCTTTATGTCACCCCAGCAAGACACTGTCACCTGTCCCCAGTCTCGGCAGAGTAGGGCTGATCTTTACAGAAAGATGGTGAGGGAGTACGTAGCTGACCATACCATCGTCCTAAATGATCACACAGCTCCCTACAACTACTGGGTTTTAAAGCTGGACATGTGGCACGAACTGGCGCTGTACGCCTTGGAGGTTCTTGCCTGCCCTGCCGCTAGCGTCTTCTCCGAGCGGGTTTTCAGTGCAGCTGGTGGCATCATCACCGATAAGCGTACACGCCTGTCGACTGACAGCGCTGACGCTAATTAAGATGAATAAAGCCTGGATTTCTCATAATTTCCAATCTCCACCAGGTGAAGGAAGCTCAACCTGAATAATTTATCCACTCCTCCTCCTCCTCATTTTCCTCCTTCTCCTCCTCTGTGTACAGTAAAGCAGAGGAAACTGGCTATTTTTTGACAGGGCCCACTGGCTCTAGCTATAGTACTTTATGCATTTAATTTTTCTGGAGGGCCACCGACCCGGTCCTCTGTTTTAAACAATTTTTGGGAGTGCCACATACAGGCACTCAATCTATTCAATTTTTCTGGAGGGCCACCTACCTGCTCCTCTGGTTTGAAAACTTTTTTGGACTGCCACATACAGGCACTCAATCTATTCCATTTTTCTGGAGGGCCACCTACCTGCTCCTCTGGTTTGAAAACTTTTTTGGACTGCCACATACAGGCACTCAATCTATTCCATTTTTCTGGAGGGCCACCTACCTGCTCCTCTGGTTTGAAAACTTTTTGGGACTGCCACATACAGGCACTCAATCTATTCCATTTTTCTGGAGGGCCACCTACCTGCTCCTCTGGTTTGAAAACTTTTTTGGACTGCCACATACAGGCACTCAATCTATTCCATTTTTCTGGAGGGCCACCTACCTGCTCCTCTGGTTTGAAAACTTTTTGGGACTGCCACATACAGGCACTATCCAAATTAAATTGTCTCCATAGCAGCCTCCACACGTTGTCTCCATTGCTACCTCCAAAAGTCGTCCATATAGCTGCCTCCATACATCGTCCCTTTATCAAACGAGGTGTGTCAGGCAGAAATTTGGGTTGTTTTCATGGATTCCACATCAAAGTTGTTAACTTTGTCGCCACCCAGCTGTGTTATCCACAAAATATACTGGCAAACTTTTATCATTTACCAATATTATTTCAGCGCTTCTTGCGCTTCTGTTTACATTCCCCTCACCCGCCATATCCTAAACTTATAAGAACGCTACTACACTTGATCTTATACAAAAGGTTCTTAGAAGTGCTGTTTGGGGAGTAGCCTAGAGACACGGGCTTGGATTGGCGAAAGCTCGCCTGGCAGCGGAGCGCCAGCTCCATGCCAAGATCCAACTAACATAGTTTTAACTGCAGCACCTTTAATCTACTACTAGTTGACTGCCTCCATACATGGTCCCCTTATCAAACGAGCTTTGTCAGGCAGAATTTTGGGTTGTTTTCATGGCTTCCACAACAAACTTGTTAACTTTGTCGCCACCCTGCTGTGTTATCCACAAAATATACTGGCAAACTTTTATCATTTACCAATATTATTTCAGCGCTTCTTGCGCATCTGTTTACATTCCCCTCACCCGCCATATCCCAAACTTATAAGAACGCTACTACACTTAACTTGGTGCACGCTGGGACCGAGTCTGACCCTGGGGCTGGTGATATACTGCCGACGCAGAGGATTGCGGGGCCTACCTCGGTCCAGGTCTCAAAGGCCTACTATACCTTCTCCTCCTCCCACCCCTCCTCCACCTCCTCCTCCTCCGAATTACCATCCGTGGCCATGGCGCCATCAGTCGGTAGCTCTAGGCACAGCAGCAGTGCCGTCGCTAAGCGACAGCAGGCGGTGCTCAAACTGCTGAGCCTAGCCGATAAAAGGCACACCGCCCAAGAGCTATTACAGGGCATTCCACATCAAACTTGTTAACTTTCTCGCCACCCTGCTGTGTAATCCACAAAAGATACTGGCAAACTTTTATCATTTACCGATATTATTGCAGCGCTTCTTGCGCATCTGTTTACATTCCCCTCTCTCGCCATATCCCAAACTTATAAGAACGCTATTACACTTGATCTTATACAAAAGGTTCTTAGAAGTGCTGTTTGGGGAGTAGCCTAGAGACAGGGGCTTGGATTGGCGAAAGCTCGCCTGGAAGCGGAGCGAAAGCTCCATCCCAAGATACAACTAACATAGTTTTAAGTGCAGCACCTTTAATCTACTACTAGTTCACTGCCTCCATAATAATAATAATAATAATAATCTTTATTTATATAGCGCCATCATATTCCGTAGCGCTTTACAAATCATAGGAAACAAATACAAATGTAATGTAACAGAGCACAACATTTGTATGGAACAACAGGAGTGAGGTCCCTGCTCGCCAGAGCTTACGGTTTATGAAGATGATGGGGTAACACGAGGTAAAAGAATTTTTAATGGTCAAGCCATTCTTCTTAGGGAATAGAACAAAATATAATAAATGGAATTGCTGTCGCTTGAACCACTCAGCCGTCACCAGGTCCAGGGTGAATGGGACTGCATAGAAGTCTGGTGCCTGTTGGTTGCTGGATAACAGATGGGAGGACGACACAGGACGGGTTAGTAGAAGAGTTAAAACTTCATGCAGTTAATGAGTGTTATAGGCTTGCCTAAAGAAATGGGTTTTAAGAGCACGTTTGAAACTTTGGAGGTTAGGTATTAGTCTGATAGTCCGGGGCAGAGCATTCCATAGAATTGGTGCAGCTCTAGAGAAGTCTTGGAGACGCGAGTGGGAGGTCCGCACTAGGGTAGAGGTTGATCTAAGATCACTGGCGGATCTAAGAGCACGGGTTGGGCGATAGACTGAGATAAGAGAGGAGAGGTAGGGGGGTGCAGCATTATACAGAGCTTTATGGATGAGGGTTATTATTTTAAACTGTATTCGAAAGGAGACTGGCAGCCAGAGCAGCGACTGGCATGAACTGTAGGCATACATGGTCCCCTTATCAAACAAGCTGTGTCAGGCATAATTTTGGGTTGTTTTCATGGCTTCCACAACAAACTTGTTAACTTTGTCGCCACCCTGCTGTGTAATCCACAAAATATACTGGCAAACTTTTATCATTTACCAATATTATTTCAGCGCTTCTTGCGCATCTGTTTCCATTCCCCTCACCCGCCATATCCTAAACTTATAAGAACGCTATTACACTTGATCTTATACAAAAGGTTCTTAGAAGTGCTGTTTGGGGAGTAGCCTAGAGACAGGGGCTTGGATTGGCGAAAGCTCGCCTGGCAGCGGCGCGCCAGCTCCATGCCAAGATCCAACTAACATAGTTTTAACTGCAGCACCTTTAATCTACTACTAGTTCACTGCCTCCATACATGGTCCCCTTATCAAACGAGCTGTGTCAGGCAGAATTTTGGGTTGTTTTCATGGCTTCCATGTAAACTTTGTCGCCACCCTGCTGTGTAATCACAAAATATACTGGCAAACTTTTATCATGTACCGATATTATTTGAGCGCTTCTTGCTCACCTCCTTTGGTTCCTCTCTGCCACCCATTGGTTTGAAGCCTGAGTCCATTTAGGGTATGTCGCCATGCCACTCTCTAGCCTGCCGCTGCTGCCGCTGCCTCTGCATGAAGTCCCCTATAGTGTCAGGGTCAATTATTGGATGTTTTAGATGCTATCTAGCTTCATTCTGTCACTCTGTCATGGCCATGCTGTTGCCCATAATTTTGGCATAATGGTGCGATTAAGCAGCCTCAGAGGCATCCATGCATGCTGCCCCTGCTGTTTCCTGTCCATTTCCGTGGTGTTTCCATCCTTTTCTGAGGTTCCCAGGTGTTTGGCCAAGCTTCCCTGTGCAGAGCCTTGGTCCCCTTGAAAAATGCTCGAGTCTCCCATTGACTTTAATGGGGCTCGTTATTCGAGACGAGCACTCGAGCATCGGGAAAAGTTTGTCTCGAATAACGAGTACCCGAGCATTTTAGTGCTCGCTCATCTCTACTGCTAATCCATGCCCTCATCATTTCCCGTTTGGACTACTGCAACATTCTTCTCTATGGTCTCCCAGCTAACTCTCTAGGCTGAAATCCTGCATTAAAGGGGTATTCCCATGAGGACAAGTTTCTTAAATATACTCAGGATAACAAAACAACACATTCTCTAATTCACTGTACAGTATTTCACAGATATAATTCCAATCTGTCTCTATCAGTCCTGGTGTACACAATTTCAGATGACAGCGGTGGCGAACCTATGGCACTGGTGCCAGAGGTGGCACTCAGAGCCCTCTCTGTGGGCACCCAGGCCATCACCAGAGAGGATGGAGGGCATCTTCATGGATTCTCATGCATCCAAGGACTTGCCGCGCTTAGTGCTATCTGAAAGGGATTGGCAGGAGGTTGAAAAATTTGGCTGCTTTCTTCCAAAAACAGTGCCATACCTGAGAATGGTTTGAGTTGATATTGCAACTTTGTTGGATAGAGATGATTACCAGTACAAACCATGGTCAGGTGTGGCGCTGTTTTTGGAAGAAATCAATCAAGTATTTCAATCTGTGGATAACTCCTTTAAAGCAACAGCGCTTCCTGAGACTACTGGAGGGATTGGAAGGGATGGGCAGATCTGCTTTTTCATTGTAGCTCCGGCTCCAGGCCTGACAATTCTTTCTACTGGTGTTCTCAGGATACTGATTGGATTGAAAGCTATGACAGTGAAGGAAGCAATAAGTTTACAGCTTAAATTGCAATGTTGGCACTTTGCAATAAATAAGTGGGTTTTGGTTGTAGTTTGGGCACTCAGTCTATAAAAGGTTCGCCATCACTGCCCTAGGATCTGACTGTTAAACTTCTGACTTTAGTTCACTGCTCAATTCTGTCAGGAGTATATCTGGTTAAAAGATAACCTTTATTGATAAGAAGTAAAACCATAATATAGCAACAAAAGCGTGATGTTAAATGTCCCTCCACCACAATAACTTAAAACTTATAAGTACTTAACTTATAAGTAAAATACTCCACCGTCACTGCCCCTATATGTTTTTTTCTTTTTGAGCAGTGACAGGCTGTTGCAATTAGGGTGCTATATGCTGAATTGCACAGACTGGATGGGATGCTAATGACTGGGTATACGCTATCACACACACTACCCCTAGTTGTTCACATACAGCTTTCCCTCGTATCACAGTCCTTAGCTAGCTCTCCCTCTCTAATCTTATAGATCCGCACTGATATCAATGGCACTTACTTGCGAGGGACGCCGGACTTATGAAAAGAATGCCACTCCCTCCTCCATGAGGTGGTGATATAGCAGAACCAGTCAGGGTGCTTGAGGCCAACGTGCTTCCCCTGATTCTCCTCCCCGTGGCGTCACAGGTGTATAACCAATGGCATAACAAGGGGAGGAGCCTAAGCTCCACCCCCTTATGACACAGAGACTGTGTCAGAGATGTGCTGTCACACCTTCTCTGACGCAGGGCCCCCAAGAGGAAGGTGACGCTCCCCGGGTTCTTGAGGGGGATGATGCATGGTAATGTACAGATATCGGAAGGTAAGGATGTAGAAAGTAAAAATGATAATCAAATGGTGCTGGTTCTGTGTTTCCTTGTTTGCTGAGCCACTCAGCTAGTTGAATAAATGTCTGCTGGATTATGGTGCTGTAAAACCCGCCATCTGTGTCTCCTTTTTAGAACCGCCCTGAATTTACCTTGATTACTGCTTGCGTTAGTATTGTGTTCAGTTTACTGAGTACAGCCTGTACACCCAGGAGACCTCCTTGCTGGAGATCTTCTTCTAGTTTCTTGGAACATCACCTTTGCTAACTGCAAGTTGTCTATACTGCACCTTCAGCTCCTGAAATACTCAGACTATTACTCTGGTCTCTACGTTCCTGTTCAAGACTGCTACTGCAGCTCCCTGAGGGTTATCCATGTACTGCCTCCAGCCTCCTCTGCCTTACCTGACTACTGGACTCCTGCTCCCGTCCCACTAGTATCGTGACAGGAATATAGAGGGATTAAACATGCTAGAATCCCTGCCACATTAATCACAGATATCTCCCATATTAAGCCATAAAGAGGAAGCTCAGATGGTGTCCCAGAGGGCAAGTCATGAACCAACCACACTTCTTACTTCTTAACCACAGGACTAAATATTTCTAATACATGAGACACAGGCAATCACAGGTCAAGTTATTATCAAACCCTCAGACAAAGGGGGCAACGTTGTCCTATTAGGGCGTTCTGAGTATAAGGCCATGTGTGACTTGATCCTGTCTGATTCATTTGGGTACAGAGTTCATTCAGCAAATCCTACATAGAAATTTTGTAGCATATTAAAAATACTACTGGAACAAGCATGTAGTGATAATCTGATAAGTGAACAGAAAGTTAAATACCTACTACCATCTTTTCCCACAATGGCAGCCTTTTACGGACTGCCAAAAGTCCATAAGGGCTATCTCCCATTGAAGGGGAGGCCCACAGTATCAGGTATTAACAGCTTGACCATAAACATTAGCCAATGTGTGGATGTGATCCTGAGGCCATTTGTGGTTAGTCTGCCCTCATACGTGCGGGATACCACTGACATCGTGAAACAACTTGACGGAGTGATGATTGATGACTACCTGGTGATTACCTTCCTGGCAAGCCTAGATGTGAAGGCTTTGTACTCCTCAATCCCGCACAATAAGGGATGTGAGGCAGTGGAATTTTTCCTAAGCACTAGGCGCACACAGTTTTCACGACACAACAGATTTCCAATGCCTCTTCTCGGATCAGTATGCAAGATGGATGTCATCTACATCTATGTGTCTTAGGTGCATAGTTGATGTGCTCATCCTATGATCAGCTACCCCCTCAGATTTCAGAGAGTTTGTCCAAGCCCTGAATGAGAATGATTTTGGTCTCAAATTAACCAGTGAGATCAAACAAAAATCAATAACTTTTTTGGATTTACAAATCCTAAGAAGAGATGAGGGACAGCTCCAGACACAGGTATATCAAAAGGAGACTGCAACTAACAGTCTATTAAAATGGGAGAGTTGTCACCCACTTCCTCTTAAGAGGGGTATTCCGAGAGGACAGTTCCTCAGGTAATGCCGTAAGTGCAGCCACACTGAAGATTTTGTCCAACAGTCTAGGGATCTGACAGCCAGGTTTGTACAAAAAGGGTTTGCTAAAAAGGTAATTAAGGCAAAAGGTCATTAGGCATATCAAAGCGCTGTCACATTGGAAAGTGAGACACTTCTCGTCCCTAAGACCTAATCGTGTAAGAATCTCATACGAATAATTGGGAAATAATTGACGAAAAAACATGGTACGTCAGGCAAATTCTGGACAAATACTGGCGTATACTGAGACAGGATCCAGATCTTACAGATAACATCTCCATAGTGCCTTCAGTGACATTCAGGAGGGGGAATAATTTGCGTGACATATTGGTCCACAGCCACCTGGGGCCCGAATATTCACCCACCACTTGGCTTACTCCTAATCAAGGGACATTTATGTGCGGAAACTGCAGTGTCTGCCCACTGCTTTTGCCTGGCAAGACTTTTAAAGGGAACCTACCACCACGAATCTACCTATAAAGGTAGAACAGGTGGTATGCCCCGGTAGCCTCTTTGATCCTCCTACCCTGAGATCTTTGGCACGGAGCTCCGCGTACTTGTGCGCCCTGGTCCGCAGAACGCATACCCCTGGCTGTGCGGCCACTGCTTTTATGCTGGAGCTACTGCGCAAGCGCAGAACTCCGGCTTCTCGGGCAAGCAGCTACGAGGAGCTGCGTGCCGAAGATCACAGGGTAGGAGGATCAAAAAGGCTACTGGGGCGGGGAGTAGCCGCGACACGTAGCCTCATGTCCGGCTACTCCTCGCCCAAGTAGCCGCTTTACAAAATTTACATATTGGGGCAATAAATATTTTAAAAAGATAGCGGGGACGTGAGGATTAGCTCTAAAAAGGGCTATCCTCACGTCCCATACATGCACCTACCACCCTTTCTACCTTTATAAATAGATTTGTGGTGGTATGTTCCCTTTAAAAGTGCCAGCACTGGTTAGATTTTCCAGATAAGAGACTGTTCCAATTGCAGGACAGAAGGGGCGGTCTATATGCTCACATGTCCATGCCCATTTAATTATATGGGCAAGACATTCCGCACCCTCAAGACCAGAATACAGGACCATGTGGGGGACATTAGAAACCAACATGCCACATCAGTGGCAAAGCACTTTACCAGCCACCATAACAGTGATCCGAGCCATCTAGGTTTTCAGGTTATTGAAAAAGTTCAACCCCCGAAGAGAAGTAGTGACTGGGACAGACTCATTTAACAGAAAGAGACCAAATGGATCTTTAAATTAGATCCAGTAGATCCAGTCAGTCTTAATGAGAAACTCTCCTTTGTCAGCTTCCTATGATTATGGAGGAATCCTGATCATTAGCCATCTCTCTTTACAGTGAATTTATGACATCACTGTGTACTGTTGTCAATGGGGTGCACCCGTTTTTAAATATGGTCAGTATGTGTATATACTAGTTGAGAAATTCATGCCTCAGAGTCTCTGCCATGTTGCATAACTTGTATGCAAGTCCCAGACCTGACAAGACAGAGACAGACAGATTGCCTGTGTCTCATGTATTAGAAATATTTAGTCCTGTGGTTTGGAAGTAAGAAGTGTGGTTGGTAAATGACTTGTCCTCTGGGACACCCTCTGAGCTTCCTCTTTAAGGCTTAATATGGGAAATATCTGTGAATAATCTCTTTCTGACAGGGATTCTACCGTGTTTAATCCCTCTATATTCCCATTTGATTCATTTTTACTTTCTGCATACTTACCCTCCAATATTGGTACATTGCGATACATCATCCAACTCAAGAACCCCGAGAGGGTCACCTTCCTATTGGCTCTTGCGAGCGCCTCGTCAGAGGAGGTGTGTCAGCACATCTCTGACACAGTCGCTGCGCAGCTTAGGCTTCTCCCCATGTTATGCCTCAGGTAATACACCTGTGACATCACGAGGAGGAGAATCAGGGGAGGCTCGTTGGCCACAAGCACCCTGATTGGTTCTGCTTTATCGCCACCTCAT
The DNA here is from genome assembly GCF_040894005.1 of Engystomops pustulosus. Taxonomy (NCBI): domain Eukaryota; kingdom Metazoa; phylum Chordata; class Amphibia; order Anura; family Leptodactylidae; genus Engystomops; species Engystomops pustulosus. The sequence continues at coordinate 107,418,809 of NC_092412.1, read as the reverse complement.
GGAGGAGGGAGTGGCATTCTTTTCATAAGTCCGGCGTCCCTTGCAGGCGAGTGCCGTTGATATCAGGTGCTACCAAGTGTGACCATTAGAGATGGGCGAATTTGTTGAAATTCGGTACGACCTGATTCACCGAATTTAAAAAAAAAATTGATTTGATCCGAAAAACAGGTATTTTCTGGCTGCAGAGAGCCTGTAGGGTGTTGTATAACATTGTGCCATGCTTAAATATGCATAGGGAGTGTGGTTTGGTGTTCAAAAAATTCTGTGTTTTAGTATGACACGCACATGACAGCCGTCACTCTTAGAATCGCTTCACTCTTCAATTCCATGTGCACTTACAGAGGCCAACTTCACCAAATAAGTGAAGCGGGAATGCAGCCTGACAAGGTAAGGTCTGTGCCAGCTCGAAAGGACTGAGCTGAGGATGCCACTGTAACATCAAAGAGTGCACTCTTTTTACACTGACATCAGATGATTCCATAGATTATGACAGAACCTTTTCTGTTAAATGTGGATACATGTAGAAAACCCCCCAAAAGAGTGCGAAGGGTGTCAGCAGTAATTCTGCATTGATGTCACTGATCATTTTGCCCTTCATTTCATCCGTTAGTGTCTGCTTTCAATCAGTCAATAATCCATCATGAGTATTGTTAAAGCCAAAAACAAACAGGAGTGCATCCAAAACAGAGATGACCAGTGAATGGGATATTTGCATGTCCTCTGTGTTCTGTATCCTCTCCTGCTTTTGGCTATAAATTCTGAGGCTTTTAATTCCTTCTGACAGATGAAATGAGTGGGAAAACTAAACATAGTGGCAACATCACAGAGCAGTGGAGGGTGAAAACAGCATTATGGAAAGCACAGGGTGTTCCAGGGAGACAGCGTTCAGTTGGCAGCCATGGAAAGCCACAGAGTGGCACAATGATAGAGTGTGGAGGTGGCGGCAACCTAGTAAGCCACAGAGTGGCACAATGAAAGAGTGTGGAGGTGGTGTCAGCAGCAGCATTATCCCACAAAGTGGCCCAATGATAGAGTGTGGAGGTGGCATCAGCAAGAGCAGGAGGAGCTCACAGAGTGTCACAACGATACAGTGTGGAGGTGGCATCAACAGCAGCAGGAGCCCACAGAGTGGCATAATGATAGAGTGTGGAGGTGGAGGCAGCAGAAGCTCACAGGTGGCAGCAACATGGAAAGCCACAGAGTGGCACAATGATAGAGTGTGGAGGTGGCAGCAACCTGGTAAGCCACAGAGTGGCACAATGAAAGAGTGTGGAGGTGGTGTCAGCAGCAGCAGAATCCCACATAGTGGCCTAATGATAGAGTGTGGAGGTGACGTCAGCAAGAGCAGGAGGAGCCCACAGAGTGTCACAATGATACAGTGTGGAGGTGGCATCAACAGCAGCAGGAGCCCACAGAGTGGCACAATGATAGAGTATGGAGGTGGCGCAACCTGGTAAGCCACAGAGTGGCACAATGATAGAGTGTGGAGGTGGCGTCAGCAGCAGTAGCACCAGGAGCCCACAGAGTGGCACAATGATAGAGTGTGGAGGTGGCGTCAGCAGCAGCAGGAGCCCGCAGAGTGGCACAATGATAGAGTGTGGAGGTGATGGCATCCTGGTAAGCCACAGTGGCACAATCATAGAGTGTGGAGGTGGCCGCAACCTGGTAAGCCACAGATTGGCACAATGATATAGTGTGGAGGTGGCCGCAACCTGGTAAGCCACAGATTGGCACAATGATATAGTGTGGAGGTGGCGTCAGCAGCAGGGGTCCACAGAGTGGCACAATTATACAATGTGGAGGTGGCATCAGCAGCAGCAGGAGCCCACAGGGTGGCACAATGATAAAGTATGGAGGTGGCGGCAACCTGGTAAGCCACAGAGTGGAACAATGATACAGTGTGGGGTGGCGGCAACCTGGTAAGCCACAGAGTGACACAATGATACAGTAAGCAGCAGGATACAGTAAGCAGCAGGAGCCCACCGAGTTGCACAATGATATAGTGTGGAGGTGACGCCAGCAGAAGCAGCAGCAGGAGCCCACAGATGGCAGCAACATGGAAAGCCACACAGTGGCACAATGATAGAGTGTGGAGGTGGCGTCAGCAGCAGTAGCACCAGGAGCCCACAGAGTGGCACAATGATAGAGTGTGGAGGTGGCGTCAGCAGCAGCAGGAGCCCGCAGAGTGGCACAATGATAGAGTGTGGAGGTGATGGCATCCTGGTAAGCCACAGTGGCACAATCATAGAGTGTGGAGGTGGCCGCAACCTGGTAAGCCACAGATTGGCACAATGATATAGTGTGGAGGTGGCCGCAACCTGGTAAGCCACAGATTGGCACAATGATATAGTGTGGAGGTGGCGTCAGCAGCAGGGGTCCACAGAGTGGCACAATTATACAATGTGGAGGTGGCATCAGCAGCAGCAGGAGCCCACAGGGTGGCACAATGATAAAGTATGGAGGTGGCGGCAACCTGGTAAGCCACAGAGTGGAACAATGATACAGTGTGGGGTGGCGGCAACCTGGTAAGCCACAGAGTGACACAATGATACAGTAAGCAGCAGGATACAGTAAGCAGCAGGAGCCCACCGAGTTGCACAATGATATAGTGTGGAGGTGACGACAGCAGAAGCAGCAGCAGGAGCCCACAGATGGCAGCAACATGGAAAGCCACACAGTGGCACAATGATAGAGTGTGGAGGTGGCGTCAGCAGCAGTAGCACCAAGAACCCCCAGAGTTGCACAATGATAGAATGTGGAGGTGGAGGCAACCTGGTAAGCCAGAGTTGCACAATTATAGAGTTTGGAGGTGGCGGCAACCTGGTAAGCCACAGAGTGACACAATGATACAGTGTGGAGGTGGCGTCAGCAGTAGGAGCCCACAGGGTGGCACAATGATAGTGTGTGGAAATGGCTTCAGCAGCAGGAGCCCACAGAGTGGCACAATGATACAGTGTGGAGGTGGCGTCAGCAGCAGCAGGAGGAGCCCACAGAGTGGCACAATTATAGAGTGTGGAGGTGATGGCAACCAGGTAAGCCACAGAGTGGCACAATGATAGTGTGGAGGTGGTGGCAACCTGGTAAGCCACAGAGTGGCACAATGATACAGTGAGGAGGTGTCGTCAGCAGCAGCAGGAGCCCACAGAGTGGCACAATGATATAGTGTGGAGGTGGCAGCAACCTGGTAAGCCACAGAGTGGCACAATGATAGAGTGTGGAGGTGGCGTCAGCAGCAGTAGCACCAGGAGCCCACAGAGTGGCACAATGATAGAGTGTGGAGGTGGCGTCAGCAGCAGCAGGAGCCCGCAGAGTGGCACAATGATAGAGTGTGGAGGTGATGGCATCCTGGTAAGCCACAGTGGCACAATCATAGAGTGTGGAGGTGGCCGCAACCTGGTAAGCCACAGATTGGCACAATGATATAGTGTGGAGGTGGCCGCAACCTGGTAAGCCACAGATTGGCACAATGATATAGTGTGGAGGTGGCGTCAGCAGCAGGGGTCCACAGAGTGGCACAATTATACAATGTGGAGGTGGCATCAGCAGCAGCAGGAGCCCACAGGGTGGCACAATGATAAAGTATGGAGGTGGCGGCAACCTGGTAAGCCACAGAGTGGAACAATGATACAGTGTGGGGTGGCGGCAACCTGGTAAGCCACAGAGTGACACAATGATACAGTAAGCAGCAGGATACAGTAAGCAGCAGGAGCCCACCGAGTTGCACAATGATATAGTGTGGAGGTGACGACAGCAGAAGCAGCAGCAGGAGCCCACAGATGGCAGCAACATGGAAAGCCACACAGTGGCACAATGATAGAGTGTGGAGGTGGCGTCAGCAGCAGTAGCACCAAGAACCCCCAGAGTTGCACAATGATAGAATGTGGAGGTGGCGGCAACCTGGTAAGCCACAGAGTGACACAATGATACAGTGTGGAGGTGGCGTCAGCAGGAGCCCACAGGGTGGCACAATGATAGTGTGTGGAAATGGCTTCAGCAGCAGGAGCCCACAGAGTGGCACAATGATACAGTGTGGAGGTGGCGTCAGCAGCAGCAGGAGGAGCCCACAGAGTGGCACAATTATAGAGTGTGGAGGTGATGGCAACCAGGTAAGCCACAGAGTGGCACAATGATACAGTGTGGAGGTGGTGGCAACCTGGTAAGCCACAGAGTGGCACAATGATACAGTGAGGAGGTGTCGTCAGCAGCAGCAGGAGCCCACAGAGTGGCACAATGATATAGTGTGGAGGTGGCGGCAGCAGAAACAGCAGCAGGAGTCCACAGATTTCAGCAACATGCAAAGCCACAGTGGCACAATGAAGTGGAGGTGGCAGCAACTTGGTAAGCCAGAGTGGCACAATGATACAGTGTGGAGGTGGCAGCAGCAGGAGCCCACAGAGTGGCACAATAATACATTGTGGAGGTGGCGTGAGCAGCAGCAGGAGCCCACAGAATGGCACAATAATAGAGTGTGGAGGTGGCAGCAGCAGAAGTAGCAACAGGAGCCCAAAGGTGGCAGCAACATGGAAATCCATAGAGTAGCACAATGATAGAGTGTGGAGGTGGCGGACAATTCCAGTCCTTGGTAAAGATGGTAGGAGGCAGATGGAGCAATTGGCAGCAGATATGTGGCATCAGGCGGGTGGCAGCATCAGAATAGTGGCTGAGGCGGGTAGTTAGAATCCAGACTCATTTCTCAACGATTGGGAGAGGCGTCATGGCTGATCTAATCTGATGCATAAGGCATTGGTGAGTTGAAATCCTGGGGCGATCTAAACCTGATTCATCTTGACAAAGGTCAGTCTCTCCACATTATGGGTGGACAAGCGGGTTCTCTTGGAGTAACGATGGCACCCACTCTGATGCCACACTACGGGCTGTGCAGGACAGCTTCTCTACTGCAAACTCTGCAAGTTGCGGCCATATCACTAGGGGACTGAAATTTGAGAATTTTCTTTCATGGGCAAACCCCTTTAAGTCTGCTGCCTGGCTAATCCATCTCTCTCCTCACCTCTCCTCTATCACTCCTCTCCATTAGTTACCCATTGCACAGCAAATTCAGTTTTAAAAGACTATCCACGCCTTATAAAGCCGTCCACAACCTGTCCCCTCTATATATTTTTCAACTAATCAGCAAATACTAATCAGTCCCATACATAATCTCCGTTCCTCACTAGACCTTCTGCTTTACTCATCTGCTTTTCTCACAACCATCTCCAATGCTTTTTACATGCATCCCCCATTCTCTGGAACTCCCTACAAAAACTCCCTACCATTCCTCCTCCCAAGAGCCAGGAATGGGAGCAAGTGGGTGGATTCTAATGCACCCATGCATTCTGGAGGCATGCATAATTAGGAGTAGAGGAAAGCGGCAAGTGCCCTGAGTGACATGCACAGGAGCTTAATTAGAATATTTTAAAATTTTTGTGGAAAAATCGCTTGGTTTCATGGCTAAGATATAATCCAGCCTCAGAATGAAAACACCGGCCGAAGGAGGAGTTGGGTACTTTAAATACTACTGGGAGTTTAAATGCTACTTTTCAAAGAAATCTACCATCAAAAATGAAGATAAACCAGGGCACTTACCCATAGAACCATGCACTGTTACTATTGTATTGTTCTTATATTTATTTCCGTGGCAATGGATCTATCAGTAAGTGTACCTGATTTATCATGCTTGATTTTGATGTTAGATTTCCTTTCCCAGGCCTGTCATAAGGGCAATCCGAGTGAAATTGCGATGAAGAGATTGAGTCAAAGCTGTACAGTTATGGCCAAAAGTTTTGAGAATGATACAAATGTTAATTTTTACAAAGTCTACTGCATCAGGTTTTATAATGGCAGTTTGCATATACTCCAGAATGTTATAAAGAGTGACCAGCTTAACAGCAATTAATTGCAAAGTCAATATTGGCCTAGAAAATTAACTTTTTCCCCCAAAACACATTTCAACTTCATTGCAGGCCTGCCTTAAAAGTAACAGCTAACATCGTTTAACTGATTGCTCCATTAACACAGGTGTGGGTGTTGATGAGGACAGGGCTGGAGAAATTTTAGGCTTAAAATCTGACATAATAGTGGAAAATAGTTTTTTATACCATTATAAAGCATTACCATAAAACAGACATTATAATAGTGTTTGGAAGTTTATGTCACAAATTTTGTTGTATCACCTGTTTTCGGGTAACTACAGGCAGTCCCCGGGTTGCGTACAAGATAGGGTCCGGAGGTTTGTTCTTAAGTTGAATTTGTATGTAAGTCGAAACTGTATATTTTATAATTGTAGATCCAGACAAAAAAAAATTTGGCCCCAGTGACAATAGGAGTTTAAACATTTTTTGCTGTAATGGGACCGATGATTATCAATAAAGCTTCATTACAGACACCTTACAGCTGATCATTGCAATCTGGGACTATAGTAAAGCATTCAGAAAGCTTCACCAGAGGTCAGGGGGGTCTGTCTGTAACTATGGGTTGTCTGTAAGTCGGGTGTCCTTAAGTAGGGGACCACCTGTAGTTGAATTGGGTAACGGGTAAGATGGCTTCGATCCTAGCTCCCTGTGACGTTGTTGGGGACCGATGATCTGTTGCTATGATCTGATGATTCATTACAATGTGTCAGTGGCACATTGTAATACATGATCAGTAAAATCCCCATATATTGACATACTGTAGTATGGCGGTTTATGGTAGGTTCAATCAGACAACCCTAGGGGGTCTGAAAAGTAGTAAAAAAAATGTAAATAAAAACATTAAATAAAAAACATAAAAATTTAAATCACCTGCCTTTCCCTAGAACTGCTATAAAAAATAAACAGTAAAAATTATAAACATACCGTAGATATACTCGAGTATAAGCTGACCCAAGTATAAGCCAAGACCCCTAATTTTACCACCAAAACTGTGAAAATCTATTGACTCGAGAATAAGCCAAGGGTGAAGTATACAGCTAGCCAGCTCCCATGTAGTATACAGCCAGACAGCCCCCTGTAATATACACCCAGCCCCAAGTAGTATACAGCCAGCCAGCCCCAAGTAGTATACAGCCAGCCAGCCCCAAGTAGTATACAGCCAACCCCACATAGTATACAGCCAGCCCCATGTAGTATACAGGCAGTCCCCATGTAGTATACAGCCAGCCCCCATGTAGTATACAGCCAGTCCTCATGTAGTATACAGCCAGCCCCCTGCTAAGCGCATAAAAAATAAAAACCTTAATACTCACCCTCGGGTGCCCGGATCGTTGGCGCGGGTCCTGATCTTCGGCGCGGTTCCCGGCGGTTCCTCTTCTCTAGCCAGCAGAGTCGCGTCCATGCAATCTGCCAGCGGGCACACACTATGATGTCATCAGCGGCGACACCGCTGCATCATAGTGTGCGCCTGCCGGCAGATCGCATGGATGTGACTCTGCCGGCTTGAGAAGAAAGAAGAGAGAAGAAAGAAGAGAGAAGAGGAGCCGCCGGGAACCGCGCCGAAGATCGGGAGCCTCGCACCGAAGATCGGGACCCGGGGAAATGATCCGGACACCGCTGAGTATTAAGGTTTTTATTTTTTAATTGACTCGTGTATAAGTATATATATACTGTATTAGGTATACTAAGTATATACTGTATTAGGTATTGTTGCATCCCAAAATGTACATTTAATCAAAATATAATAACAGTTATTCCTAGCCTTTAACCACATAATGGAAAAAATCACCCAAAAGACACATTTTTTGTTATTTTGCATCATATATAATAATAAGTTATCAAAAGGCCGTACAGTCCTCAAAATGGTAGCAATGAAAAAGTCATCTCAACTCGCAAAACAATGACACCTTACACAGCTCCGTACACTGAAGTATGAAAAAGATATTATCGCCAGAACATTGCAAAATATAAAAAAAATGTACAGAATGTTTTTATTTTTTATGTATTAAAACATGTCATTTGGTGAAACAAATAAAAAAGGCACAAGAAAATGGCACAAATATGTTTTTGACCAACTCTACTGCATTTGGAATTTTTTTTCCTACTTCCTAGTATACAGCATGGAATATTAAATACAGTCACTACCACATACCGCCTGGTTAATAAGCGGTTGAGGCTTAGTTCACACTCCCATTTCTAAACTCCATTAATTAAAGAACGGAGGTTTAACTTATCAATTAACATCAATGTAAATTTGATATCACACTTTATCCATCTGTTTTTTTTCAAAATGAGTAAAACTACTGCAGCCACTGTAAATTTTTCAGTCAAAAAACGCATGTGCAACACCCCTGCCAACGTATAGGCAAAGTGGTAGTTGCAAACAACACCCTCTCCCTTTCAGGATCTATCCGGTGAGCCTGCGCAACTCACCCAGAGGATAATGCAAGGAGAACTTAGGTAAATTGTAGCTTCTGGCTGGAAAGGCAACAGTTAAATGGGTGTAAGTAATTATGCAATTATTTGGCTTTATTATAAACTGGAGTGTGATTGGAGAGTTGCTACCACCTGACCAGGGGAGTATAAAATCCCTGTGCAGTGGGAGCACATGCTTCAGAGGAAACAGTGGGGCTCATTTACTAAGGGTCTGCGGACCGCATTTTCACCGGGTTCCCCGGCTATTTCCGATTTCCGAAGGTTTACTCCGGCGGACCTCAGCGGGGAAGCGACAGATGCAGGAAATCAGGCGCACGAGCTACATGAATCGCGCCGGACTGCATCTTCGTCGGACCGTCCGAATCGGGGATCGCAATAGGACCGGGTAAGTAAATTTGCCCACGCCTTCAGTGCTGCAACAGATACTAATCCCAGGAACTGAGTCAGGAGACTCTAGCCCCGAGCTGCAGCTTCCACAATTTGGAGACAGCTCCACCTCAATCATCCCAGCCTGCATCTAGTATCAGGCTGTGCACACCATTCCTGTGGACCAATCTCCATGACCACTCCAGTAACCAGAATCCAATCTTAATTGTGTTTGGGCCGTTTCCTGTTTGGAGTTCAATAAAGAACTTTAAGTTGAATTGCACAATGTTGCTATTTACCACCACAGGCTTCCCCCTCCATTACCCAGGGGTTGCTTCAGGGATACTCAGTACATCAGCCTCTCCCTCCATATTTCTTGCACACACCACCTGCTAGAGACCTGCCAATGCTGTAGGACAGCCCTCCGTTCCCCATACCAAGCACAGTGGCATCAGTGACCCCGGCTGCATGCAGGTCACAAGGCTAGGCCCCAACAGAGGATGTTGCACATACAAAGCAGATAACTTTATGGAAGTAGGGGACAAGTATGGAGGTAGGGGACGGAGGTTTGCAGGGTAGTGTCATTTTACAGTAACTGCTGTTTCTGTATTAAAGCATAACAGTTAGTTCGCCATAGACGTCACTTAGTGGTATTAAAGACATTGGCTGCGGCTCTAGATTTCCCCTAGTTATAACGGAAAGTGGAAGGTAACCTGTGGTAGACAGGTGTGATCTTAGGCTTGTTTCAGTAGGGGGCAGCATTTATAAACGAATTAGGAGGACGCCGTTACTAATTCCTGGGGTGACGTCTTTGTGCCAGTTTTGTGGTAATGTTCCTGGGTGTGCGCACACCCCGCAGTGCCCCACATGCAGCCAGCAGCAGCTATGTCTGTGATAAGGTAACATTCCTGAGGGCAGAGGCGCTGACCCCCAGCACTCCCCTGGCATGTACTATGCGGGCAGCCAGTGCCAACATTCCCAGCCTCCGCCTAGGGGAGAAGGGCGTCAGTTCCCGCGATAGGACACGTGACAGCCGCCCGCCGCCCACCGCCCACGTCATGACACCACGGGACCGGATCCAGGAAGTGAGCGGAGCTCAGCGGCTCCGTACTTCTCAGTGCACTGGCTTCTCCTGTCACTGGCGGCCACTGCTCCGGCCTGGTGACGTCACCGCCCGTCCATTTGGGCCTGAAGCTTCCTCAGCCAGAGGTGTTACCAGGGCATAAGCTAGTGAGCGCCGCCCTCCTGGCATGGAGCAGTGACACCCCTACCACCTGGAAGTGGGTATGGGACATGAATGAGCACAGCTGTTTTGCAGGTAGGATGAGTGTTGTGTCTGTCAGCTGCTGCACAGCCTGGCACCTACGTGCAATACCTCTGCCTGGGGTATAGCATTTATATAGGGTATTATTGTAAAGTACAGCTGGAAATATGTAAAATATTTTGGCTAAAATTCCATATGCACCGTCTATTCGATATAGGGGCGCATTAATAAAGAGCCCAGAATGTAAGTGGCAGTTAGTTTTTATTTACTTCTATTATTATATCTGTACACAGATATATAGGTGAACGCAAATCGGCCGAAGAAATGATCCGCCCGTGAAAGTAATTCTACACCCCCAGTCACCTTATAGAAGAGCCCTGTCATCAGGATGTAGTAATGTTACCATGTATTCAGTTCAGGAAATAATCCTATATATCATAGTGTTCCACATCCTCGCCAGTTTTCTGTATATATCACCTATAGATATATGTGTACATAGGTATCAGATGAATTCAAGTGCTGGACGGGTCCCAAAACCACTTAGCAGTATCACCTATAGATATACCTGTAAATAGATCTAGATGAATCTCGGTACTGGACGGATCCTAAAGCTATGTAGCAGTATCACATATAGATATTTGTATATTCAAATATAGATGAGTATAGGGATAGGGCCCGCAGCCATGTAGCACCATCACCTATAGATAAGCTGTCGATATTCTTAGATTTTTCTGCAGCGTTTATACCCTGTCACCCACATGACTGCTGCAACCAATATACAGTACAGGATTATAGGGACCAGCAATTGGGTACGGTTGGCATGTCATGATTTTCCAACCCTGAGTCCAGCAGAGCTCTGTTGTCATGTCTTCCTTCAAGAAATTTTTTTTTCCTCTCCTGGAAAAGACCTATAGTTAAAGAATACTCATGAAAGTGTCAGTATGTGAAGCCACCCAAAAAAACTATAGTTTTACATCACAACTTTCAGGTGCAATTTAACTGTGAGCGGCCAAAGCCTGACATTTTTCTGAAGAATCTGCTGCAGTAATGGAAATGTTGTCAATTTTAAATCATTTCATGTGAAAAGTATTTGTGTAAGTCCCATTCAGCATGCCATGACTGTAAAGGTTCTTTTTACATATTTCCATGTGTTTGGCTGATTTGAACTGGTTTCTCCTAATTTCTGTAAGTGTAAGCAGCGGTGTTAACTTTTTCACAGCTGCTTTCACTTACAGAATTGAAGACAAACCGATTCAAACCAGCCAAATGGATGGTAAAAGTGCAAAAACGCATGCATTTTAAAGGGAACATGTAACCATAGGGGTATTTGTCACTGGTGACAGGATCCTATAGACACTATACAGTAGATGGCAATAATGTATTTATCAAATGTGTGGCTTACTTTGTTAGCGAAATATGCAATATCAAACTTTACCTGGCTCCCTATCACCACCCGCAGTGAAGTCCTGGGGGTTGCAACCCCGCGCTACATGATGCACCAACTCCTTCTCCCACATCCTCCCTGTCTTGACCTACTCCCTAATGATGTTGGCTCACTGCATAAGGAAACTTTGTGCTTTCACAGTGAGCCTTGTGTTGCCGGCATGGACAGTGAGCAGCAACGATCGCTGCGCAAGCGCAAAGTTTCCTTGTGCGGTGAGATGGTTTGGGTGCATCATGTAGTGCGGGGCACCGAGTGAATCGTGCAAACTAGCAGGTGGATGTTAGAATTTGAAATGCGCAACCCCCGGGACTTCACTGCAGGTGGTGATAGGGAGCCAGGTAAAGTTTGATATTGCGTATTTCGCTAAGAAAGTAAGCCACACATTTGATAAAAACATTATTGCCATCTACTGTATAGTTTTTATAGGAACCTGTCACCAGTGAAAAATACCCCTCTGGTAACAGGTTCCCTTTAAGTGCTTGCCTTTTTGCATGTTTACCATGCATTTGGCTAAAGCGTAGGCAACTGTGAAACAGATTAAAACCAGCCAAACACATGGTCAACATACAAAAACGCATACATATGTGTGTATATATATATATATATATATATATATATATATATATATATATATATATATATATATATATATATATATATATATCTATCTCGCTCTCTATCGCTCAAGATCTGAGCCCGAACCCGCATCGGGAAACGCGGAGTGCCGGCTATAATTCCGTGGGCTCCGATCGTGGGTGTTTAACCCGTTAAATGCCATGGTCAGTGCGACCACGGTGAACGCTGTTAAAAAAAAACTGTTATAAACCCTCCAAAAATTATGATTTTTACCTATTCAATCCCACAAAAAATTCTATAAAAAGTGATAAAAAAAAAACATATGTACTCCAGAATGATACTGTTGCAGAGTACATGTCCCGAAAGTCATCAACTAGCTCCGTAGCCAAAAAAGTAACAATGTTATGCCATTTGGAAGACGACAATGCAAAAATTATAGATTTTTCCCACATTAGGGTTTTATTTGACAAATTTAGTAAAACGTAAGAAAAAAATTCATGCATGGTATCCCCGTAATTGTATTGACCCATAGAATAAAGATAACATGATTATTAGGCTAAACGGTGAAGACCATCTTATCTTTTGGAAATGTGTAAATTTTAGGGCTGAATGAACGTATAACTGTCAAAATTTTGACCATTCTAAATTTTACCTCCATTTTGGTTCAATTACTATGAAGATCTGAATAGGTTAACAATCTTCCTAAAAGCTGTTTCTGATAGCTTGAGGGGTGCAGATTTGAAAATGGGTTTATTATATAAGGGGGTTTGATGCTAAATATGTAAAATTTCATTCAAAACTGTATTTATCCCCCAAAATAGACAATTCTGAAAATCGATATTTGATTTGTAAGCCGCAGGACATCAAAATATATTATCCAGACATTTCAAAAATTATAAAAATGTAAAGTAGACACATGGGAAATGTTATTCAGCTATTTATATAGGTGGTAAATCTATCTGCCTGAAAACGCAATGATTTCGAAAATTTCAAATTTTTCAAAAGATTCCCTTTTTCTTTTTTTTTTTGTAAATAAATGCAAAACTTATCAGCCAACATTTACCACTAAAATGAAGAACAACATGCAGGGAAAAAAACTATCTCAGGGTCACTTTGATAAGTAACAGTTTTCAAAAGTTATAACCATATAAAGCGACACAAGTCAGAATCCAAAAAATGGGGCTGAGCCTTAAGCTAAAAAAAATGGTGGTGTCCTTAAGGGGTTAAAACGGTCCAACAATGCAACCTGTGGCATCAATCGTCTCTGCAGGTTGTCTCATAATGGATGGAAGTCCCAGCAGTCGGACTAGCCTAGCCTCAAACCTGCCCCTCACCTGTGGCTAAGGCTTCATGCACGCATGTTTGTTTTTTTTTGTGTTTTTGTTTAGGGATGAGTGCTACCCATGGTTTCCACATGTTGTGTTTTTTTTTTTTTTTTTAATTAAACAGTCCCATGTATTTCTATGAGCTTACAATTATGACAGTTGTTTCTACGGTTCCCTGTGTGATCCAATGGCTCGTTCTTGTTATTGGTGTGTGAGTGGACCTTACAAGCTGATGATACACAGCAGTCTGATGTTATCTTCATCAATAACATAATCCATATATTGCCATTAAAGGACCTCTACCATTAGTTTGACTGATGGTAGATGTACAGCGTTAGATGCCCATTCCTTTATGCATTAATTGGGACAGTTTTTAGTGTATAAAGAAAGGGCATATTAGCCCAGAAAATAACTTTTAAAAAAATATGTAGCTGAGCCGGAGCCAAACTGATGGCTGATGTCCTTTAAAGTTGATGGGAAACCAAAATATTATCTATATAAGATATTTCCAGTAAGGAGTGACGACTCTGTCCTTCACAGCACAATTAGCTTTTCAGTTACCTGTATAAAGCAGTTGCTATGGTTTTCCTGCCTGACTAACTCAGTTAAGATGTTGCTTTTTGGCAGTGTATCCTTAGCAACCAGACTGTCAGACATGATTCAGCTGTTCAGTTCAAGGCTGGCGGAGCACTTAACTTTGAACCAACAAGGGGAAAATAGTATGTCAATGCTTAAATCTCATGCTTCTTTATAATAGACTGCAGTGCGATGATATCATTTGATTCTGTAAATATAGATTTAGGCAGAGAACTGCATGACTGCCATACGACTATATATGTACTTTTTGCACATACTGCACGCAGATTGCATGTATATAGATGTCATAACAGTGGCACGATTCAAATAATGTTATTTGCATATTTCTAAAATATTTAAATATTTCTACATTTTTGTCATGGATGGAGAATGGGGAAAATAAAAGCAAAGGGATGCCTGACGTGTGGGCATAGCCATGGGTTTTTAGTATGTAAATTGTGGTGACAGATTCCCCATTGCATGCACACATGGCGTTTATGTTGTCTCGAGCAAAACACAGTGCAAATACAATACAATGCATATCAACATGTGATTCACTGGGAACATGTGTGAAATTCCCGGGTGCTTGCATTGCATTTGTAAACGCAATGCAAACATTGCATGTGAACACACCCTGAAACCCTTGATAAATGTGGTGCGAGATGAATTCAACAGAAATCTATCATAAACCGATAAATCTGCCCCAGTATTTTCACCTCTAAAGATCCTGCACGTGAACGTTGTCGAGTGACTGAAACTCGTAATAAGATTGCTGTTATAGTGCTGTAATGTATTCCAATATCTGAGAAGAAAATCCCACACTTACTTATGGTTCACCACAGTATCAGAAATCCAGCTTAAATTTATTCAAATTTGATTTAAAGTATTCATTCCGTGTAAGCTGTTTGCAGGAAAGATTCAAGATGTTTTCATCAAAAATAAATTTTAGGTTTAAAGAGTCTTCCCTCTGATACCACCACAACTTTTAGAGACAAGTAGCTGCAGCTATGGTGTTACACAACCTACCCCTCCATTAATTTTTCCTGCAGAATGGCACCCCCCGTTGTGCAAGTAACTGCAGTGTGGCCACATTTAATTGGATGGAGCTGATTGCACAGTTTCGGGAAAGAAAATCTTAGAAGGTTATGGCAGTGTTGCAGATCCTTCACTCCATGCTGTGACTACAGACTACTTTCAGTCCCATTTTTCTTCATTGCATATATTGGAAATCCAGCTTGGAGCTAAACCGCTCCAAGTCATGTCTTAAATAGGGACACATGCTCTTCAACAATTGAAGAAGGATTGACTCCTTACTTTTGTGCATAATTGTTTGTTACTGTTTATAGATTATAGATGAAGGTGGCCCGTGTTATTGTATGTTTAAAGGGAACCCGTCACCACTATTTTCACAAATACAGCTAGTGACAGGTTCCTATAGAGCTCTAATAACTATCTGACACCCTGCTTGTAGCTAAGAATTATACCCCTGAGATCCCCATATATTCAACTTTATAGTTTTATCTGGTAACTAAGCATGGCTACATGTAGTCCAGGTGGGCGTGGCCTCCTCGGGCTGAATCCAGCAGCTCCTCCCCATGCCTATCTCTGTATGCTGCTATAATGTCATGTGACCAGGGTGACATCATCGCAGGTCCTATAGCTTTTGTAGCATTAGGAACTGTACACTAAGCATATATGTCATGAAATCACAGCATGTTTTATCACATGAAATCACAGCAGCCTGCATGGAGAGGAGCAGAAGTCCATGGAGGCTGCTGTGATGGTTTTATGTGGTCAGATATGTACATGGGGTATAGTTTTCATATTAAGTAGCTCAAGGACCTTTGATGATGTCACCCTGGTCACATGACATTAGGCCACGCCCCCATGGACTCGCTCCAAAGCTGCATAGTTACCAGGCAAGATTATAACTCTGATTTTATGGGGATCTGAGGGGAACAATTTTTAGCTAAAAGCAGGGTGTCAGATAGTTACTAGAGCTCTATAGGAACCTGCCACTACCTGTATTTGTGAAAATAGTGGTGACGGGTTCCCTTTAAGCAGTGTCATGCAGAATATTGATAGATGACAACCCTAAAATGTTGGTGGCAGAAGCAAATTGAAGGAAATTTACGCTCAAAATCAAGCCTCGTAATTGTTGCTTTCTGTGCAGAAAATTCACAAAGTATGGCTAAGTTCACAGAGTGTGCACACATTAGGGAAAGTTTGGGGTCCAGTTGGCTGAGTCGAGATGGCAGTGGTGAGCTCCAGATATAAAGGAGTTGCTACACTGAAAATTGGGCAGGAATAGGACACTCTATAATTTGTGACCAGACTGTTGAGGTTGGTCCCAGTGCGGTAAGACGCGGCGTTCTCCTTCTGCTTAATAGAGGTCTGTGGGAGCCAACTCATGGGCAAAATGACCATGTTCTTGTAGTCTTATACAGTAGTGTAGTATAGTAGTGTGTGTGGCATTTATCATAATCACACAAAAAATCAGCTGTGGAAATTGCTTTTTCAATTACCTGAAAAGTTCAAGCTTCACCCCCAGGGAGCAGCACAATGCCAACATATAATAACAATGCCATGGATATAAGGAGAGATTTTTATTTTGCCCCTATAATGTATTGCAATATAAGTCCTAACACAAATTTTAAAAACCATGTATTCTCTTCTCTGAGAACTACATTCTACATGCGCCTAGTGTTGGAGAGAGCAGCTTGCTGCTAAGCAGGATTTCTATGAAGAGTTTGCTTATACACATAGACACATCCTGCAGGCTCCAAAATGCTTGGAAGCAAAGGATCATTGCACATTGTGGTGACTTGTGACTCGCTGCCATTAGAGACAGACTGACAGGCTTTGATAAATTGCTGTTATTTTGAGGAGGCATAAATGTGCACTTCTTGGTATTTTCGGTTCTTCAGCGTCTACTGCAGTTGCTGGATGGTATTTGGAGAGCGAGTTGAGTCCAGTAGGGGCCATTGTTATTTGCTGTTCTTGCATGATTTATTATAGACATTTGAATGCTGGGGTCAGTTTCACACAACTGTGCAAATGTAGATTTATTAGTCTGACTCATTTCTAATTATATTGCTCCCCTCCAAAACCAGAAGGAGAGTCGCACAAAATGTTACACTTGATTGCATGCGTTACCATGTAGCAGGTATACATATGTGTGTATGTCAATAGCAACAAATATCTATTGAAATGCAAAATGTGCAGTATTTCTGTTTGCGACAGACGTAGGCCTCAATCATATGAAAGTGCTTTGTTGACAAATACTAGCCGTTGTTTCAGCCATTACATAGTCTCATAACTTACTATGGACTCGTACACAGCTGTAGTTTCTATGGCCTAGTGTGATGGTTGACTGCCTGGGCCGCAAATTATGGTGCAGCTTGGTGTGAAGGGGGCATGGACAGCAGAGGAGTGGGCAGGTGCACAGCGTTCCTGCATCTGCACACTGCCTAGACCGTGTAACATTCACCTTGAATGTTTGCATGGTGTTTTCGCTACCTGTGCAGCAACCTGCCGGATACATCAGGAGGTCTAAGCTGGAGGGGTGGGGCTTCCATCTTGGTCTAGCGCATGATAAATCTCCCGTATTGACTTTATCTGGTTCCTTTTTATCTCTTAGTTGTCAGTGGAGAACATGTCAGAAAATTGATTTATCTTAACTGCTTAAATAAGGAAGAAAGGCAGAGAAAAAGGACACAGAAGCAGATTTCTGTAATAAAGTGTATAACAAAGTTTACTATTATCATCTGCACTATTGCTTAATAATAGTTTGTTGAAAGCTGGTTGCATTCTAATAATTATAATATATTTTTTTTTCTAAGAGTTTAGCTAAATAACTAAATCTTCTTGGCAAAAAGAAAAAAAAAATGAATTTTTAGGTTAAATAGCCCCCCCCCCCTTTCCTTAGAACCAATATATGTAGAAATAAAATAATAATCATGTTAGGTATCACTGCAGAATCTATCAAAATATAAAAATGGTTATTCCAGGTGGTGATAAAACACCTGAATATCAGAATCTCCACTTTTTAGTTACTATTTTGAAACTCATTAAAAGTGATCAAAAGTTTGTATCGTTCCCAAAATGGTAGCATTGAAAATCTAATCCCGCGGAAAATGACACATTACACAGCTGTGCACATCGAAGTATGAAGAAGTTATTGGCCTCAGGGTATGGTGAAATGAAATTTTTATTTTTTAAAACCCAAATAAATTTGATATCTTCCTGTTGGTACTGCGCCAAAGAATAAAGTAAAGTTGTCATTTAGATAGATTAGGAGGTACAATTTGTTATACAGAAAGCCAGCGCTTATACAGCTCTGTGCATGGAAAAACAAAGTGCGGCGTGAATAATTGAAAGACAGTTGAAAAAGAGCTATGTCCTTAAGTGGTTAATAAAAAAAATCAAATAAGTAATTCTCAATCTGTTTTTCCATGTACAGTATTGATAGGTATATGCTTGCTTTACAGGTCTCTCCTGGGTTGATGAGTTCAGTAAGTGTTGAGTTTCAGGTATTCACATTCTTGCGAGAAATATGTATTACTTGAAGGATTACATATTTCTCTAGTGAAATCTTTTCAGATTGTTATATGTTCCAAAAAGTTTCTAGAAAGCACTTCCTGGATTTTCCATGATAAAACAATGGCTGGAAGGGCGTAATGTTGCTGTAACTTCAGTTTCTTAGAACTTAGAGTATTATGTAGATCTACATGGTCTTGGGGTTTATTTTTTTATGTAGATCATGTACAAATGGAGGAATGAGCTCAATTCAGCACATGGTATAATTAAAGTTTCTTATGAATAAACACAAGCTAGACATTGGGGCAAATGTATCAACCAACAAGCACTGCTGCGGTATGGTTTTGTGCTTTCTGTTACTTTTTATTTACATAAAGGATTTGGGGCCTTTTTTATATTTTTTGGACACTCTCCTTCACAATTAAGGAGTTGCCATAGAGCCACAGGTGATTACATGTACCCAATTCTCTCCATTCACTTGAACAGGAGTTATTGGAAAACCTGTAAAAGTAAATTTAGGACTTGTGTATACATGGCTCCCCTACCTCAATTCACTTATGGCCCTAATTAATAAAGCCAGAGTCAAACACTTCTGTCCTGAGATTGTACTAAACTTTAAATGCCACCCCCTACTGGAGTATAAAAGCAAGTGCTAGATGTCAAATATATCTAGTCATATCCAAGTACTGACATACACTTTTAACACGTAACACAGACTCAAAACGTATTTCAAATATTGCATTAGTGATAAATCTCCACCACTGAACCTGGAAACATGAATTTGCATTGTAATCTGCTGGCTGCATGTTCTAGACCAAGATGACTTGAGCAGCTCTATACATAGTTTATTAGGAGTATAACTTTATTTATATCTTTGCTCTTTCTATGATTTAGCATAGATGAGTCATGGGGGCTGTTTGATCAGTCCTATCATTACATGATGCTAATTTCACAGGCACAGAGATTCATGCAAGGCTGTCAATCACTTATAGGAAGCCGAGATATAAATTCCAAGGTTTTGGAATCTGCACACACTAATATATCCGCTCTTTCTGCTTTATAACCTGATGCCTATAGGTTATCCTGAATTTGCATGATGAGAGCTTCCCTTCAAATGTTAATACTGATTTAGGAATGCCTGGGTTTACGTGTTAGGGAATTGTATTGCATGTTTTGGCAGAATTTCAAATGGAAGCCACAGAAAGGAAACTTTGTACAAATATAATTTCCTGCAGTAAGATATCTGTTATATGGAGATTCTAAATCAGCCGCCACTGCCATCATATCCCCCCCTTTGGGCGGGTTGAGTTTCAACTTTATTTTTTTTTTGGGCTGGCCAACTGCTGGGGCAAACCGGGGCTTCATTTTTTCAGCACATTTTTTGTGCTTAAAAACTCTGCTTATACTCAAGTATATAGGTAAATTAAATTGTAGATGTATTAAGAGATACATCTAGAAAAGGTATATTATAGTAGAGTTAAAGTAGGTGATTGGAAGGAATTTTTTGCTTTTTACAAATTACATGCTCATGACTTTCATGCAGTAAGACCAGTTTTGTCACATGTCCATGCTTCGGTGTTTATTTCCTGCTTTTGTGACAGGCATGACTCTGAAGATATGGTTATCACTCCTTTAAACCCCCCTTCCCGCATACAAACTGCAGTATTTGCCAGCAGTGTTTGTAAGCAAATACTAGGAGTGGTCCAAATAACTAAAGTACAGTTTACTTTTCTCTTGTTATGATGCAAAATATTGACCAAAATACTATATTTAAACTCAACACCTAGAACCTTCCTGTCAAACATTCAGTGTTTTGAGCTCCCTCCTGTTTCTTGTTGGAGGGGCCTTAGAATAAGGTCATATATCAGTTCACAGAAGTTCAAACTCCAAGGATAAAGAGTATAACTAGGAAAAAACTGTTTAATATAAAACTAGTAGAGGGCCCAGTTCTCACATAGGTTTGCAGGGCTCATGCAACCTATTCAATGATTTTTTTTTTACACTGCCCACTATCTCCATTACATCGCCTGTGGACAGGAGATCAGTTTACATTGTGGTACAACTCAACTAGTGGAATCATCCGTGGTAATGAGTATCAGCATCCTTGTTAGAGGACATGCATATGAACTAAAGGGACTTACTGGTAGGCACTGTGCTGGTGATCCTGGAATATATTTTGACTAAGCACGAAAACCTTTACTTTCTGCAAAAATCTATTTTATAAGGTACTAGCTGTAGCTCCCCGCTACAGCTGGGATAGTAAATAACTGCTCTTAGCTACAACAAAATAGAATGGGTTAACAAAAAATATTTTATATGTGTCTATAGACTGTCTTGGGCCGTCTCTTTCAGTGACTGTCTGTCGCTGGCACTCTCATTCCAGTTGGCCATGGTAACCAAACAGAGCTCAAGTTTCATTTTTGCACAGATGTTTATAAAATTACAGCTGATCTCTGATTGGTTTCCATGGGTAACTGGAACAGTTTTACCTTAAAAATGTCTGATAAATCTCCCCCTATCTCTGTATCCCTATCCATCTTACCTCACACATAAGATGTCTTCTTCTCATTGCCTATAGTAACCAATCACAGCTCAGAGCTCATATTAATGACCTGTGGCAGAACAGCAACCAATCATGGCTCAGCTTCCAACTGGCACAGCAGCAGACAATGGCTCCTGTATATGGTGGGTAATAAGTGGATTTTGAAAAACATGGGGTGAAAGTTTTGGCTCAAAACCTGGTCTATGATGTTCCCTGAGTCGCAGGCAAGCACAGTCCAGGAGGCAAACTGCTTGAAACGCATGGACGATTGAATTCATTGCATACCTGGATGTTGTATAAGCGCAAATAAAGAAGAATTTTAAAGATTTGGATTCTTTTTCTCAATGTTGCTATGCCCTTGCAGTGGGGTAAACCGTGCCTGAGGAGATCTATTTTGGGAGGCTGGTAAGCTGGAACATTTAAGTCTATGTTGTATTAAAAGAAACCCCCACAAATCTCTCCATTCTAAAAACATTACCCCACAAACTGCTCACAGCAAGCTCTTTAACCATTTAAAAGGGGATTCCCATGAAGACAAGTTTCTTATATGTACTCAGGATAACAAAATAACACATTTTCTAACTCTCTATTATTAACAAAAATACAGCATTTCACATAAACAAGTCCAACCTGTGTCTATCAGACCTGCTGTACACAATTTCAGTTGCCCCTAAAAACGACCCTGTAACTTCTGACATGGGGTCGGGTGGCCGCCATTGTGGATTTCTGTGTGACACCCGTGCTTACTGAGTTACTTTCTGGTGAGCCTGTAGATCCGCCCCCTGCACAGAGCTCAGAGACACTCACTAATTCACTTATGGCCCTAATTGTAACATTGTAGAGTAAGGGGTTACATGACATTATATTGTGCCGTTTATTCCGAGTATTAAGAACCCCCCCTCCCCATTTGTGGATGTAATTCACTGTCTGGGTAGGGCATATTTTGATTTCCTCTTTCAGGTGCCTTGACATGTTTGCAGAGCCCCTGAGTTTTTTTTTTTATTAGGGGGCATTGTAACTCCTGGCTGCCAATGGACTTTTTAAATTTTACGTTTTTATTTTTTTTGGTCTCCTCCACCTGCAAAAATCCATAACTTTTTTTTCATGTACAGAGCTAAATAAGGGCTTATGAAAAAGTTTGGGAACCCCTATTAGTCTTAATCATTGTTAGTTATCAAAAATTGAGTTTTTGCTACAGTTTGATATCAGTTTGCTATCAGTTTGATATATCTAATAACTGATGGACACGGTAATATTTCAGGATTGAAATGAGGTGCAAATGTATGGGTACCTCAACAGAAAAGTGACATTAATATTTAGTAGATCCTCCTTTTGCAAAAATAACAGCCTCTAGTAGCTTCTTGTAGCTTTTAAAGGGAACCTGTCACCAGGAGACCCATTTTTAGCACTCCCCCAGCCCCCACAGAGCATACAATGCCAAAGTGTTTTTGTAATAAAAATTGGTTTTACAGAAAAAAAGATATGTTATATTGTACCTTTCATTAGCATCTGCTGTGTGACTAGGCAGTTGCCAAATGGGAGGGCCTGGAAAGGAGCAGTTCCCCCCCCCCACCCTTGGGGAACAGCTTCTCCATGTGACCTTTTCAAATATATGAAAGCACCCATCACTGGGCTTAGCGACGCCCCCTGCTCCTCTACAGTGAGGGGAGTTATTCATATATTTGAAAAGGTCACATGTTTCCCAAGGGTGGGGGGGAAACTGCTCCTTTCCAGACCCTCCTAATTGGCAACTGCCTAGTCACACAGCAGATGCTAATGAAAGGTACAATATAACATATCTTTTTTCTGTAAAACCTATTTTGTATACAAAAACACTTTGGCAGTGTATGTACTATGCTCTGTGGGGACTGGGGGAGTGCCAAAAATGGGTCTCCTGGTGACAGGTTCCGTTTAATGAGTTCCTGGATGATGGATGAAGGTATTTTTGACCATTCCTCTTTACAAGACAATTCCAGTTCACTCTGCATGAATGCCTGGGTAGCTAATGCCAGTGTTTTGGATCATTGTCTTGCTGAAATATCCATCCCCGGCGTAACTTCAACTTTGTCACTGATTCTTGAACATTATTCTCAAGAATCTCCTGATACTGAGAGGAATCCATGCGACCCTCAACTTTGACAAGATTCCCGGTGGTGGAATTTGCCACACAGCCCCAAAGCATGATGGAACCTCCACCAAATTTTACAGTGGGCAGCAAGTGTTTTTCTTGGAATGCTTTTTTGGCTGCCATGCATAGCGCCTTTTTGTATGACCAAACAACTAAATCTTTGTTTCATCAGTCCACAGGACCTTCTTCCAAAATGAAACTGGCTTGTCCAAATGTGCTTTAGCATACCTCAGACGACTGTTTGTGGCGTGCTTGCAGAAACGCCTTCTTTCGCATCACTCTACCATACAGCTTCTCCTTGTGCAAAGTGAGCTGTATTGTTGCCTGTTGCACCTGGCTATGAAGTTCAAAGCTCAATGAGGTTTCCAAACCAATTTAGTGCTTCAGTAAGTCAGTAAAAAGTAGTTAGGAGTATTCAAATCAAGCAAATGATAAGGGTACCCATACTTTTGCACCTGTCAAATTTTGTTTTAATGCATATTGTACATTTTCTGTAAAATATTTCAATCCTGAAATATTACTGTGTCCATCAGTTTAGATATATCAAACTGAAATAGCTGTTGCAAAAACCCAAACTTTGATAACTAAAAATGATTAAAGGAAACCTACCACTTGAAGTGGCAGTTTTCCGATGGCAATACCGAGCACCAGCTCAGGGTGAGCTGGTGCCGGAGCTTATTTTAGTTAGTGTTTTAAACCGCGGTATCACGGTTTAAAACACTTTTTATACTTTATAGCCGGCGCATGGAGGTACGCGCTCGGCGCTTACCATGCGCGCGGCTCTCATTCACTTCCTATGTAGCCGCGTGCACGGTAAGCGCCGAGCGCGTACCTGCCTGCGCCGGCTATAAAGTTTAAAAAGTTTTTTAAACCGCGATACCGCGGTTTAAAACACTAACTAAAATAAGCTCCGGCACCAGCTCACCCTGAGCTGGTGCTCGGTATTGCCATCGGAAACCTGCCACTACAAGTGGTAGGTTTCCTTTAAGATTAATAGGGGTGCCCAAACTTTTTCATATGACTGTATATTCTGTGTAACAAATTCTAATTCCATGCCATGTGCTGATTCCAAATTCTGTAAAATGGCCAAGAAAAGACATTTGTGTAATTTTGTGGGCTTGGTTTTTTTCATCTTTCACTGTGTGCTCCAAATGACACTTCTAACCTATTCTCTGGTTCGGTACGACCAGAGGGATACCAAATTTATATAGGTTTTATTATGTTTTGATCGATTTAAAAAAAAACTTAAAAGCTATTGTAAAAATATAGTTTGGGACCTGGTGATACCTAATGTGTTGGAATTTTTTTTTTTGGTGTGTTTTACTTTTATTACTACTAATACCGTAATGTGACTAGAACAAGTGATTATCTGATCACTTGTTCATACTAATGCACTGCCATAACCATAAATGTATTGCAGTGCATTAGGAATGTCAGCCAATGCATTTGCATAGGTTAAAAGGCAGACTGCTGGCTGGACCGAGCAGGGAATGCACAAGACAAACCCTAGGACCTTCATTAGGTCCCCGACTGTCCATGCAAGAAGACGTCACCCTGCGATCTCATTTGGGGCTCTACCCCCATGCAGACATTGGGCTAGGACGACGGAGAAACTGGCCCTTTAATCAGTCCGTTAATTTCCTCTGCATGGAGGAGACGCAGGACAAAAGAAGGACACTGGTCACATGTCCACATTATATATCCTGCACCTGTCTGGGCAGGTCATGTGATCTTCACTAATTTTGGCTGTGGGCCGTTCGGTTGCAGTGCATCCAGTATGGCTGGTGTTTTGGTCAGAGATCATCTCAGTGAGGTTACATCAAAACAGGGGGTAGAGCATAACCGGGAGAAGGAGTGACTGAGAACTAAAGGATCATGGGACTTGTAGTTTCCAGTGGCGTCCATCTTGGTGATAACTGTGCCTACTTTGGAGAGGCAATAACATTTTGTGAATCATAAAATCCTACTATTTAAACTCCAATTTGTGACTAATGACTTAGAGTTTTGTTATATTCATTTATTTATAGCATCATGGGTTTTTGTATCAGATGTTCATATTCCTGGAATACCCCTGTAAGTATAGCAGCTTATCTGTGCTTCTTTCTCCTGAAGTGAGCAGTATATCCAAAGTTCCATGGACAACATTGCGATTAAAAAAAAATAATAATAATCCTCTGCGCTAGAGATTTGTTTATATATTTATTAAAATTATTTATTTATATTATTATATTTAAGAAAAGCTCCAAGTGATTTCATTCTTTTATCTACAAATAGACCTTGATGGCACTTTAGCAAAGTCTCTACAGAAGAAAGTGGTAGAGAGATAATGTAGTAGTCCTCATAGCAGGCAAATTTCTAGATGTAGAGTTAAGGTAAACATTATGCAGGTTACATAAGTGTATATAGGAAGAATGATAATGCTTTGGTTAGAGAATCATATTAAATTAAAGGATACCTGTCATCAGGTCTCTGTCACGAATTCTGTCACCTCTACCTGTTGGAGCAGCTCACAAGGATTCCATTTCAGTATTTATCTTGCCAAATTCATACATTAATCATTGTAAAATCATCTTTTCTTTATTATGTAAATGAGGTTGGTCAGAGGCAGTGATGTCACCCCTGTTACGCCTCCCCTCTCCTCCCCCTGCTCATGTCTGTGTGTTATGTATAGTAAAGCATTGCTGGTGTCTGTGATTTATCTGCTGACATACACTACCTCCTAATACACATGTGTGAGACACAGACATCAACTGCACATGTACCTGACATGTTCTGCTATAACATGGCTGCCTGGAGCTGTTGTATCTCTCACACACACACACACACACACACACACACACACACACACGCTGCAGGGGGCGTGGCACATGGAGGAGCCATTACAGCATTATACTTCACATCATTATAAAGGCTGTCAAGTCAAGCGCTGGAGTGTGTGGCTGTGCCGCCCACTCATGAATAAGCTGGACAGCTTGAATATGATAATGACTCATTGGACATCTCACAGGTCATTTGCATACAGCTTTAGGACCTCATTGCTTAAGTTTACAGGCATGTAGAGGGACAATGAAGGGATAGAGGCAATACTTTCTAATGGCAGGGTTCTCTTTAACAATATTAAACTGCTTGCAAAAGGTCATTTTCTGAATATCACTTATCGGTTTCTCCTATCATCACCAAAACAGTGCTTGATCTGTCCTTCCTTTCCATTAACTTCCTACATTTTTGGAGCCTGGTCAGTCAACCAGCACCATTGGCATATGAGCCATTCACCTGTAATGCTGGAATAGCTTCCAGACATGTCAGATTTCTTACTGGTGGAGGAGGTGGAGTTGAACCTTCTGGAACTATGTTAAAGTTAATGAAATT
The DNA here is from genome assembly GCF_040894005.1 of Engystomops pustulosus. Lineage (NCBI taxonomy): Eukaryota > Metazoa > Chordata > Amphibia > Anura > Leptodactylidae > Engystomops > Engystomops pustulosus. The sequence continues at coordinate 107,392,335 of NC_092412.1, read as the reverse complement.
GTGGCATCACTGTCTTCCTAATACTGTGTAGTATTTTAATTCTTGGGGTGAATTGCTCTGGTGGTTCTTGTAATTTTATGTTCTGCCTTTTAACACTTCCTAAATTCCTTTCTTCTCATTTTTATTCCTTGTCTTTCTCTATTCATTTCCCCTCTACTTCCATTTTCTTCCTTATTCCTCTTCCCCCCCCCCCCCAAATATACTCATGACTGTGAACCTCACCTTTGTTGTAGTAATTAATTAGTGACAGTCTCATAGAGATTTCTAAATCTCCATGTAGACACTTTATTATATAGTGTGATGAGTCAACAAAAGACCATCTTAAGACCACACTTTAGAAAAACAGATTTTTTTTTTTTTGATCAGTTTTTTAAAATTTCACATTTTGTAGTGTACACTTGCAACATCCCCCACCGGGGCCTAGCCTGTTCTCGGGGCCTGGAGTCAGCCGGGGCCCGCAGTACCTGAGTGGCTGGCGGTTGCGGCCTAGGCACGCTAGTGTCACGGTGCTTGGTATGGGGAACCGGAGGGCTGTCCTACCGCCTGCAGCAGGGTGGTGTTGGCAAGAAATGATGAGGGAGAGGCTGCTATAGCGGATCTCCCTGGGGCAACCCTTTGGTCTCTAGAGGATGAGTCTCTGTGTAGTGGACAGGGTGCCTGTGATGATGGCAGCTGTAGTAGCAGGGACCAGACGGAGGCAGAGGTTGAACAGAAACACTTACAGTTCTTTATTGGAACCGACAGGAACATCAGCAACGTGCCTTTAACAAGATGGTGGAGTACTGGAGAGGTATTTGGAGGGAGCCACGGGATGTAGATCACCAGCCTCGATGCAATGGCAGGCTGGGAGGTAGCTGTGTCCTAATAGGATGCTTCAGCTTGATCCTGGATATCTTCAGGTATCACCCTTGAAGGTAGGATGATACCCCTTTTCTCACTACCTAGCTATTAGCTCCACTTCAGGCAGGGGCTAGGCTCTTCCTGCTCTGGTCTGGTGTGCTAGCTGTACAGACTCCGAAGAGTCTGTACTGGAGAGACTCCAGTCTGCTTCTGAGCTACTGCTCAGCTAACTGCTCTCTAGAATATTCTTGGCCAGGGGTTTTATTATCTCCCCTTGGTCAGGTGGTGGCTGCTCCTCCAATTACCTCTCAGCTCACAGAGACAGGATGTAACACAGATCATTGGATGACAGAATCTTACATCATACACAGATTAACTTCTGCCTTGCCAAGCAGGATTAACCACTGCAATGTCCCCTGTGTAATGTGATGACCTGCTGTGGGGCTTATTCGCAAGCACTCCTTCGCCATTGCATCGGCGAGGGTGTTGCACACTCTTCTATGTATAATAAAACATTCTATTACTTCCAAGTTAATACATTTAGATTACGGTAGTTATTATTTATTACATCTGTTAGGCTACATTTAGCTGTAACAGAAACATTTTTCCATTGCATGGAAGACATGCTGAAGACTAAAAAAATCTATTCACAATCTAGTGTCCTTAAATAATTCTTTAACCCTTCCGCTGCCTGGAATTTTAGGAATATTAACACCATTATTTGACAGATTTTCGCTATTTTGAATTTTTACTATTTGCAGTTAACACCAAAACTATAACATAAAGAGTCATACTAAAATCCTAAAAATCATATATTTTCTGAAAGCAGAGACTTGTCACATTTTCAGAATTGCATGAAGGAGTTTATAGACAAAAGCACTATTATGAAACTCTGGTGTTTTATATTTTGCTTTCATCTTTATTTGTGTATTTGTGTGGGTGCAATAGTTGATTTACACGTGTTTTGGTTTTTTTTTTTTTTTTTTCAATTTCTCGATGTGTTTTGAGAAGCTCCTAAATGTAATAGATGAAGATGTGTAGTGTTCATAAATACCTTGTCCTTTATTAACATGAGGAAATCATCATAAAATCAATGAAACGCCCAAAATTTGCTTTTCAGCTATAAATTGTAAGACCATCACAACCTGCAAAGTATAGGGATTACAAACATTAAAAGTAAATGGATCCTTAAAAGCGATATATTTTCAAAATCGGACAAACTGGCACTTGCTTTTGTCTTGCTTAACAGTTGACAGCTCATGCCAGCCTCCACTGTTGACAGCCTGTAATTTTGTAACCACAAAACCAAAAAAATGTAAAAAAACCCAAATGCATGAAAATATAAAAACGCATAAAACGCACATCTAGGTTTACACACAATAAGGATGTGAAAATAAGTCACTGTTTACTGTTTTATATATACCACAATTACCAGAACTTGCACTTTCAAAAAATGATGAAACAAAAGTCATGGAATAATGTGTTTAAGTGTATATAGCGCATAAAGTAAACGCTCCTATCCTGTTAATATTTTTATTTTCATAAAGTACAGCCTGTTGGGTACAAAATTATGACTTTATAATAAATACTCCACCACTTTTAGCAAACTGCTATAAGATGCAAAAAATACATGAAAATTCTAAAATGTACAAACCCAGATTACAGACGGTCCTAAACTTAAGGACACCCGACTTACAGACAACCCCTAGTTACAGACAGACCTTACTTTAGTCCCAGGCTGCAATGATCAGCTGTAAGGTGTCTGTTATTAAGTTTTATTGAAAATAATGACTGCACAAAATTTAACCCCTTAACGACCTGGACCTTTCTAGTTTTTTTCACTTCCATTTTTCACTCTCTACATTCAAAATTTTATAAGTTTTTTTATTTTTCCACATAAAGAGCTCTGTGATGGCTTGTTTTCTGCGTAACAAATTGCACTTTATAGCGATGGTATTTAATTTTCCATGTTGTGTACTGGGAAGCGGGAAAATCCAAATACAGTGAAAAGGGTGAAAAAACGCATTTGAGCCATTTCTTGTGGGCTTGGATTTTGCGGCTTTCACTGTGCACCCAAATTACATGTCTACTTTATTCTTTGGGTCATTGCGATCACGGGGATACCAAATTTGTATGGGTTTTATAATGTTTTCATACATTTACAAAAATTAAAACCTCTAATAAAGAAAAAAAAATTTTTTTGATTTTGCCCTCTTCTGGTACTTTTTCATACGTCGGTGTACGGAGCTGTGGGTGTTGTCATTGCGACTTTTGATGACGTTTTCAATGCTGCCATTTTTAGGACTGTACGACCTTTCGATCACTTTTTATAGAATTTTTAATATTTTTTAAAATGGGCGCTATTTTCTGTTATGGGGTTAAACACAGTGAAAACCCATTATTATAGTTTGATCTGGCATTTTCTGACGTGGCGATACTTAATGTGTTTAGGATTTTAACAGTTTATTTCCATCAGTTCTAGGGAAAGGGGGGTGACTTTTTTATTTTTCAGACTCCCTAAGGTACCTTAACCCTAGGTTGTCTGATCGATCCTATCATATACTGCCATACTGCAGTATGGCAGTATATGCGGATTTTCCTCCTTATTCATTACAATGTGCTTATGCCACATTGTAATGAAAGGGTAAAAACAAGACCGCCTCGGGTCTTCCGAAGACCCGAGGTGGTCATGACAACGGCTCCCCGATTACGTACTACAACGGCACGCGTCGGTAAGGGGTTTAAAAATCCAATTGTCACTAGGACAAAAAAAAAATTGTCTGGAATTACAACTATAAAACATACCTGTTCTGACTTGCATACAAATTCAACTTTTAAGGGGTTTTACTATAAAAGTTATGAAATTTTAATCCCATATTGATGTTTACACAATCAATATAATTTCTAACCCCTTCATTTGCAATTTTAGCCAATTTTTTGCTATTGGGCCTATCACTCCCTAGACCTATCACTAAGCAGACACTTCATGATTCCTCTGTGCTATGAGATGCAGAGGAGCAGTTTTATAGACCTGCTTTGACATCATCCATAGTCTGTAAATGAGGTAACTGCTGATCTTGGTGAAAATTGCTGGATGTTGTACTTTTTATTTGATATTGACAGTGATCTGAAAATATTAAAAAAAAAAAGGTAAATGTTATCCCAACATTAGAAGGAAACTGAAAATGTGTACAATTCAACCAAATATCATTGCTTATAGTCATATTTGCTTTTGTAACATAAAAATCATTATATAAAATATAATTTGTCAATATTGTTAAAGTATATATTTTTTTAATTTGTGGCAGAAAATGCCGGAAGGGTCAGAAGACCACAACCACTGGTGGGCGCTTTGAGTCCTGTCCTTTCTCATCTTAATCCACTATACACCCGGAGATGGCACAGAGCAGTCATCATCTTGACATCCAGGTATTAAATGAACTTCAGCAACGCTTCCCTGAGATCCCACTTGAAGTGGTATCTCAGTGCATGATGCAGGTATGTGCTAGTGTGATGTGTATCTATAATCTGTTATACTCTTTATATTGTCCATAATCCACTATTTTACTAACATTCTATTTAAGTTGAAGGAAAAGTATCATCAACTTTCTTTTGTACTTAATAAAGCCAAAACTCGTCACTGTTTTTAATTGGTGTATATTCTGTATTTTTTTTTTTCTGTCCATGATTGGCTGGAAACGGCATTTAATGATTTGCTTTACAGCAGCCTGATGACCATAGAGGACAGTAGTTTGGGGACAACCAAGGTCTATGTAGAGGTTTCTAGGCATGCTTTGTGTATATATGAGGTGTAAATAAACTGCAACCTAATTTAATAAAATGTCTTATATTAATTTTTGCTCCTAAAGAGGCACTAGGTCTTATTTTCAGGGGATGTCTTATTTTTCCATGAACAAGAATTTACATTTATTGATGAACAAAAAACCAACTTCTCAAACATCCTTATAACTCTCCAAACTCTGAACTATTGGAATATTTGGCCCCAATCTCTCATGTTTAGCAATAGCACTTATCTTAAATGACCACTTCGTGTCCATGTAGCTGCTTGTAGGGCATTTGTCCTGCAACAGTCAGTGATTTTTATTCCACAAAATCTTCACCCATGTCACAACCTATAAAAGATATATTAATACTTGTGTACTGCGTGGGGGGAGCTGTAGCAATGACTGCTACTAGGTCTTATTTTCAGGGGAGGCCTTATATTGCTAAGATTGAACAATTATTGTACCAGGTCTTATTTTCAGGGAAACGGGGTAGTACTGTTTTGAAATATAGAAAGTGGCATGGCATTGGTAAAAAAAAAAAAAATTCCTATTATTATTTTTTGATGATACATTTCCTTTATGTGGCTACTGTTCAGTTGTGTTAACAGAGTATTGTTTAATTGTCTTAAGTTGTAAAGCTCTGTTTACATGTTTAAGTTGTGCACTGGAGATCAAAATTAGAGAATGTATGATCCTATGATTTTTTTTCTGAAATTATGTGATTTCCGTTGATAAACTTTTAATTTTTTTTTTTTTTTTGTAAGGATTACACCATGCCACAGAGAACAGCAATGACTGTAGCACTGACAATCCTTATAATTATGTTTTCTGAAACTTACAACAGTCACCAATCAGTAGATAGGCTTTCCTTTGAATGACTTTAGCACATCTGCAGCCACAGGATATCACTACTCTTTCGCACTGCTCTGCTGTGATGTGTGTGTCCATTTTACTTTGTCTCTTCCTCAGTTTTATGACACTTGTGTGCTTCTTGGCCATAACTTTGTCACAAAGGATTTTCCAAAGGTTTTCTTTTTGGTTTGGATCAGGACACTAGGCTGGTCATTTCCTGGTTTTAAAGGGGTTATCCGGGTTTAATTTTTTTTTATGTCCGGGCTGGGGAAGGCTAGTTAAACATAATAAACATGTACTTACCCCCTCCGGCGCCGCCGTTGTCCCGCGCCGCGGTCCCTTCGATCCGTGCCCCTGTTTGTTTACAGGGGCACGGAAGCCGCGCACAGGGAGCTTCCGGTCCACGATGTGGACGGCTCCTCCCATGCGTCCCTATCTCTCAGCGTTGTAAGCGCTGAGAGATGGTGCGCATGGGAGCTTCCGGCCGTCCGGAAGCTCCCTGTGCGCCGGTGTAATGAAACCGGCGCACAGAGAAGACGGGCCGCGGCGCGGGACATCGGCAGCACCGGAGGAGGTAAGTACATGTTTATTATGTTTAACTAGCCCTCCCCAGCCCTGACATAAAAAAAAATAAGGTTTTCTGTTTCAAGGCACTGCTTTACCCATTTTGCTGTGTGACAGGAGGCATTGATCTGAATGACAATTAATGGCCGATTGAGTGATGATCACCAGGAAGGAACCAGGTTTTGTTGTTGTTGCATACACTCAGTAGCTGTATCAGAACATTCAAGTATGTATGACAGGTACAACTCCTGCTGCAGAAAACATTCCCCAATCCATGACGCTTCCCCCACCACGTTTCACTGACTTCTTTACACACTTTGGATTCAGTCTTTGCCCAGTTTGTTGCTGAGCATAATGTTTCCCCTCAAACCCAAATAAATTAAACTTTCTTTCATTACTAAAATGAACTGTTGACCACTTCTCTGTTCATACAACATGCTTCTTAGCAAAGGTGACTGGTTTGGCCACTGCAGATTGGGCTTTCAGTCCAAATGCAATTAAACATCGAGACACTTTGACAAGACCAATCCTTACCCTACAGATCCTTTAGTGCTTAACTGGCAAGCAATTCCAGCTGCATTATTCTGTCCTATCTTGCATTCATCTTTCTACCGAGAACGGCCTTCTTGTATAACTTGAATGAGTTTGTAATGTTGTAAATATGCAATATTCTAGAAAACACAGACTTGGAACTACCATTTTCTCTATGGCTGAGGAGGAGACATGAGGATGCACAGAATAATTGCAGGTTAGAAAGAGAGGGATACATGTACATATACACTGCCAGATATGTATTAATAAAGATACTTCTTGGAAAGCGGTCTCTTTAATGAAATTTTTAAAATATTAAATACAAAGATTGTGTCAACTATTTGCTAACTCATCCTGCAAAAAGCGCTAAGTCTTGTTTAAATAGAGCTTTTCAGGTCTTATTAACAACTAGGCCATCTACATGAAGAGAGGGTGTCTGCTATTTTAGAAACCCACTGTTAACACCCACAATTAGTACTGGCACCAGTGGCTAGTGTTACATTAAGTCATGTAAGCTAATTTGGACCCCCAAGGTCAACCTTTGTGATCTCATCTTGAGAGATCAGACTCTCTAGGTTTTAAAGGGAACCTGTCATCAAAAATTGACCAAATAAACAATTCACTACCAGTATGTTGAACAGCAGCAGCTGAACACCTTCCAGATCATGTTTCTTTTATCACCCAGTAGCATCCAGAAAGTGAGATGGAAAGTGGTTGTATAAAGTCATGGAGGTTGAAATTTTAAGACTGAAGTAAAGTTTTTTTTTCTTCCTCAAAAAGCCCCCTTTGCTGTAATTGATGGTCCTGTTTCCAGAGACATCACTAACCAGATTTCTAAGTCCTGATGCATGATGTCAATCAGGAGGAGGCTTTCAGAGGAGGTGACTTCAGTGTTAAACTCTCCGCCTCTTTGACTTCATACAAACAATTTACATCTCACTTCAAAGTTTATTTTCTAGATGATGACATCACACTGAACAGGGAAAGAAAACTAGAAGGTGCTAAAATGTTTAACAATATACTGATAGTTGTTTATTAGGCCAATTGCTGACGATTAGTTCCCTTTAAACACTTTAGGGAAGCGGTGGCGAACCTATGGCACAGGTGCCAGAGCCGGCACTCTGCGCCCTTACTGTGGGCAGCCAGTCCATCGCCGCAGCACACCATACAGTACTTAAAAAATCTTCCTGTAGTTCCAAGCAGCTTTCAGTGCTATTTTAAAGTGATACTTATTGACTACTTGGGACTAGAGGAGAAGAGGGAGAATGTGTGGATAGTGCCAAATTACCTCTGGAGGTCTTCCTGCTGGTTCTTCGTGATTCTTCGTGTACACAGCGACTTTGGAAAGAAGCTACAATGATGGTGCAAATTCTCCCTCCTTTTTTTTTCTACTGTGTTAGTGTCGTCAGTAGGTTAATATGATTGAAAGTGGTTGATGAACAGGGAGCAATTAGTTACTGCTTTAATTTTTGGTTAGCACCTTGGAATAAATAAGGGTGGTTTGGGGTTGCAGTTTGGGCCCTTGGTCACTTAAAGGTCCACCATCACTGCTCTTTTGGTGGGTTAAAATAAATAAGGCACCAGCCAGTTGGTGTAATGTCCCCATGATACTACTATGCTGTCAGTCATTCCTCGATCCAGTCTATTTCAGGGTGATACTGCGTAGTGTGAGGTCTGTGTCGTGCTGCTTCAGTTTTAATCTGCTAGAAAAAGAATCCGGCGTCCCTAATTACCTATCGTAAATCTAATTATTTCTTGGCACCGTGGAGAACAATAGCTACCAGTTAATCAATGCTTCCTCATTAGTCTTCTGGCAAGGAAAGATATTAGTATTTATGGGACAGGTACAGCCCACAAGTAAAATGGTTTGTCAGAAATACTCAAAAAATTAGCACCAATAAAAAAAAAAAAATAATGGGGCACATTTACTAAGAAAAGTATATTCCATATTCAGGATTTCTGGTGCCTGTTCCTTATGAATCTGGCACCCACTGCACTACTCTGACAGAGTGCACCACTTTTTTTTTTTTTTTTGTGCACCCTTAACATAGAGCATGCAACACAATTCTGTTGGGCTTTGCATTTTAAATCCGAGTGAGCACCAGAATGCCCCTATCAGTGCAGAAATTTGTATTGCATGAAGTATAGTGCATCCACAACACAAATGTGGCACAGACCCTTCTTGAATACCTGTGCAAGCAGTTTGCACTACAAAGAATGTGCGCTAGCTTTCTGTCAGACTTTGCACAGAGGTTAGTAAATGTGCCCCAATATATTGGAGACCGCAAACTTTGATTATTGGTCTAGAGCTAAATAGTTTTATAGTTGGCACACAATTTAAGCTATTTTAGATTACGGACCCTATAACTCATGTACTCATCCTAGTTTTGACTTCAGAAAGAAAAATACATTTTGTTTTTTGTTTTGGAAGGTATTTCCCTAACCAAAACGGTTTTTGGAAGGTATGATGCCTCCACAATCACATCTTAATTGATGAACTTCATGTAATCACAAAATTAATGAATAATCACAATCCTTAGGAGGAACCAAACTGTGTGCGCCTATTATGGGTTTTACTTTTCATATAGTTACAATGGGAAGATTTGCTCCTCCATGGTCCAGTTCACAACTGCGTTTGGACCTCCGTAATTACAGACGGAGGAGGAAAGTGTAGTCCAAGTGCAAGTGTTATTATCTTCAATCAAAGAAACCATTAACAGAGGGATGAACGCAATTTTGTAATGTGCCTTAGTATGATTTTTTTGAAAATAGTTAGCCACTTGATGATTCCTTTGTGCCTGAAGAAGCTGCATCTCCGTACTAGAAAGGGATTGGTTTGTAGATATTCAATTTTACTTTAGCGCTACAACAAGAAAAATAAAAAAAAAGTTTTACATGGCCCATAGTTGGAGTCAAACCTGTATCCAACCAATGCTGTTTTCTTTTCATAGGGAATCTGTCACCACAATTTACTAACTGCTATATTACAAAGGGCTATGCCCACGCAAGTCACCCATGCCTATGTTTTTATTTTTTCGTTGCTCCATTTATGCCAAAACTGCATTTTTCAACCAAAAAAGTTTAATATTATATTAAATAATTTTTTTTTAATTCTAGTAATGCATGATTCTGTTGTGTCACAGATGCTAACGTTACATAAGCTTTGTGGTTTTCTAATTTTTTTTTCTTTTCTTTTTTTCCAAATATCTAACTGAAGAACAATGGCAATATTGAAGCTTGCTGCAGAGCTCTGAGTCAAGAAAGCTGCAAGTACCTATATAGAGAGGGGCATAACCAAGAGGACAATAGAACCAATGGCAGCCTTTTGCACATCAATCTTGGTATCCATTCAGGCACCAGTTTTCAGGGAGGAGATGGAACACAAGTAAATGGCCGGCCATTGGTTCACAGCTCAAGTGATGGACACATTGACCCGCAGCACACCACTGGCAAGTTTATCTGCTTGGTTGAACCCCATTCAGCACCAGCAGTTGTGGCACAAAATTTCAACCCTTTTTTCTTGAATGACCAGAATCGAAACTCTCCGACTCCACCTCCACAGTCTCTTCAGCAGCAAGGTGTTAACACGTCCGCTATGCAAGCTCCGCTTCCAACATATATGCACTTACCTCGCTATAGTCCAAATCCTATTACCGTAACAGTGTCACAAAACATACCTTCTGGTCACAATGTGCCAAGAGCTTTACAAATTGTTCCTCAAGTTCAGAGCAATCCTTACGGGACTCAGAATTCTATTTACATAAGGCAGTCATCACAAAATTCTCCTGGGAGGCAGACCCCTCAGAACTCTCCTTGGACACAGTCTCCTTCAGTTCCTTTGCCTAACTATAGTCCTTGTCCTCTTCCTTTGTACACTCAAGGTTATCAACCTACACAGTATTCTCCAAAGCAGTCTCAGATTCCACAGTCTGCTTTCTGTTCCCCTCCCGCATCTCAGTGCACTTCTCCTTACAGCTCTCCTCAACATCAAGTGCAACCCAATCCATTAAGCCACCAGACTTCACATGTGTTTCTACCACCTAGTCCATCAACAGCTTCACCTCATTCTTTTCAGCAAGCTCCACCTTCTTATCCGAAGCAAAGTAGTTTATCTTATCTTCCTTATGGGTCTGGCATAGGTAAGGCTCCTATGAACAAGATTGAGATTACAGTGGAGTCGCCACAAAGGCCTGGAACTGCTATGAATAGAAGTCCTTCACCAATAAATAATCAGTCTTCCCAGAGGAGCCAGCAGCCTGCATATGCCTCAAATGCAAGGTCAGGATCTCCATCAAGAGTCATGCCTGGCCAGCCAAAGACTCCTTATGGTGTTAACCCTTTGTATATTACATACACTCAACCACCAGCCACCGCTGGCTCTCCAACCCCTTCTCCTCGTGTACTAATGTCCCCATCTAACCCAGCTTTTTTAAAAATCACTGTTGCACGGGCTCCCACTGAAAATCTTTTGAATATTGTGGACCAAGATCAGCATCCAGGAGCTCCAGAACCTATACAGCCCATTTCATTGATGTCAATACCAGGCATAGAAAAAGGTGTTCCTAAATACCACAGAAGTTCAAGTTCTGGCTCGGATGATTATGCATATACACAAGGTATTAATTTTGTACTCTTTATTGCAAGTAGTAATTAATTTCCATATAGTTACAAAGCTGAGATGCTCTAGTCTGCATTACCCACTGTGAAAATTTTTTTTTTTTGCGCCTTAGATAACTACCCTTCAAAGTTTGCCATTTTCTAGTTTTCTGCAGATGTTAGAGTTGCAATTTTTGTACAAAGGCAAAACAATTCTTGTTGGGCGTAGGAAAGCTGCTTCAAAAAGTTGCAAAATCACTAATGATTTATTAAAAAGACAACCCCTAAAACACATCTGACCAGCAGAAAGGGGGGGGCAGGAGTGGAATTTAAAACGAAGGTACATGTACTCCTATGTTTGTTTGTTTTTTTTTTTAATTTCAGTTTTTGCACTAATTGCTAAGCCTTTTGAAGTACCAGTTGCTGTTATTTTAAAGGAAGGTGACCAATTTGCAGTAGGGCATATCCTAGTCAGATCCGGTTTTAGCATATCACTCAGACTATAGTTTATGAGCATTCTTAAAAAAACGGATACCAAACTGATGCAAATGGCCCATGATCTTTGCAATGTTGGTCTGCAGGTAGCCTTTACCCCTAGATTCCCATCATTGTATTAGAGAGTTCAAATCTGTTGTGAAGATCTGCAACATTCTTACAACAAAAGAGGCAGAATGCAAAGTGCCCATAATCCACAGCAGATTTTTGCATATGGTTGGTGATTTGGGTTTTGGTTATTCTCAATGAATTGTCAGTCTCCAGGACAGGTCACTAATTGAAGATTTCCCACGCATATAAGATGATAAAAGCACATTATATTAGCCAGTAAAAAAGAAGGCTGTGTACACTCCCCTGAGGCAGGTAGCATTCTAGTGTATTTCTCATGGCAATCATTGTTGAGAGCTATTCTTTCATTCATACCTCTGGCTTTCTGTCTGTTTTTTGTATTTCTATTGGTGTGTAAGGAATTTTTTGTTTTGGTTTCCATTTTAGCTGACCTATTCATCTCACTTGCTGCCAAGTTTCCAAGCGGACAATCTGGAATGTATAACACCACGTTGATTAAATTTATTTAAACTCTGATTTCATAATGCTTTTACAAATTGTCATATGTGATTCCCTTTTTAAAACCCAAAAGTACAATGCCCTTTTTCTTTATTGGGCTGCTATAGCTTTTTTTTGTTCTGAAGTAACTTGTCATCAGTAAACTTTTCCTGTCTTTTCCCTGCAGAAAGGAAAATTTAGGATCCCACAATTTTCATGCTGCCTTTGTTTTTAGTAATTCAGCCGTAAACCTAGTGAGATTCCAACAAAACTGTACATACCATAGCTATATAATGGCTAGACTGGCAGCTTTCAATCAGTAGAGAAGCATGTAATAAGTAGTAGAAATCAGCAATGAAATAAGTACATGAAGTGTAGACTGTAGTCTGTGTGGAGTAAGGGCTTTCCTGCTGTGTAAAAAGTGTTTGGAGAGCAAGTGGGGGAGGGTTGTTGCAGAGGAGTTTTTGACACCAATTGAGGTGCAGAGAGAGAGAGAGAAAAAGTTCTGCAAAATTACAGACTGGGATGGAGTGACTGACTGGGGAACACATTTTCCCCTCACCTTTTTACCTTTGCTGGAAATACACAGGGCTCTCCTACTAGCTACACAGACCATTAAATTACTTACCCTCCTCCCTCCAGAATGAGCAAAGTGGGAGAGTCTCTCCCTTCTGTGACACCATATCTGTATTCTTTGTGTAAACAACTAGTCTCACCTGGGATGAGCAGCGCAATCGGAAGAGACATCTACTGCATGTATAGGCTAAATTGAGGAGGATATCATAGAAACTGCTGGGCATGGGAAATCCAGGTAATGGGCAAAGTTGTTCCTAATGTCATGAACTACAGCTTTGTTAAAGATATCAGAGTTGCGCGTTTAATTCTTTTACCCATTTTACTGGTTGTGGCAAAAAGTCATGTGCCGTGATCTAAACCAAGTTATTCATGGTACAAAGTAGGACCCGATTTATTATCCATGATAAATCTGGCACAGCAGTCATAGTCTGCACGCACAGCCAGATTAATGTTGGTGGAAGCCCCTGGACGCAAAATCTGGTGGGGCTATATACTGCTCCCCAGCAATCACTATATACAGCCTCCCCAGCAATCAAAATGGTGGCGCTGTGACATCACACGCTGCGCATCTAGCGGCAGGGCGCTGCCATCTTTGTAAAGTATACCTCTGATGGTCTATGGCAGAGCAGGGGACTTATTGCAGTCGGGGCACAACATTTTTCCAGAAGGATAATAATAAACCTTTCACCATTTTCAAGGAGTATTTTTAGCTGAGGAAGAGTATGGAATTTTCAGTAATACAAATATATAAATCCTAGTCGTATACATTGTTATTAGCTAGCCCCTAACCCCCTACATCCCCACACTGAGCAGGCTGGGGCTGCCGCCTCTAAATTTATTTCATTTATTTTTGGGGGGTTGAGGGCATAACACTTATTTTTTTTTTACTCTGTTTATTTTTTACTAAAGTTTATCAGGAGACGGTCCTTCCCAAAAACGTATGCCTTCTGACCAATGCACTTGCGTAAAGTTGCTACTTACTGAGCACAAGTGTTCTGGTTCGGGGAGGATTTTGTTCAATAGAATGAGTTTCAATACAATGTGAACACAGATTCTTTGGGGTATTTATTTATTTTATCCCTTACTTGAAATGCCTGGACCTTTGTACAAGCACTGTCACCTCCTGTGCTCCTCCTCCTCCTCATAGATTGTAAGCTCTTGTGACCATTTTACAAGCACTGTCACCTCCTGTGTCCCATGCAGTTCACCCATGCATAGAATCTCAATCATAACTATTTTGTACTTATATTAAATACAACTTATGTCAGGCTCAGGTAACCACTATTAATCAAATGAACTCCCAGGGAATAGGTCAGTAACACAAACCTGTGGGAACATCACAGCAGGCAATGGACCCCCAGAGCAGGCAGAGGACCCCCGCCACAGATGACAACAAAAACCTTTAGAACCAAGCACTCCTCCACTCTCCTTCTTTCTCTCAGATCGCCTGAGACTCTGCTAGGTCTCCTAGTGTGCATGTGCAGCTGTATATATTAGAACTTGAGAGACGGGTCAGGAGGGGAGGAGGAGCAGAGACCCCCAGTAGTGGTCACATGTCCTGTCCTCCTGCTTGTGCCATGCCCTGCCACTCTTTAGTGTAATGTGATTTCCCTGCTGCTCCCTATATACCCTATGACGGGGGACACAGAGCAGCTGGGAGATGACAGTGACCGGCAGCAGTGAGGGCTCAGGGGGCATAGCTTCAGCTTCCCTTCTGCTGGCAGAAGCAGAGACGTCTCTGTACAGGTGACTGCTCTGTGTCTGTGTTGCAGGCGGGAAACTGCACATCCCTACTGCCGAGAGCCAGCGCCTAAACAAGAAAATCACCAAGCTTTTTTGGAGGTTAAATCAGCCTCTGGGAAAGAGTAAATCAACATCATAGACTCTTGTAGAGGCGCTATAGCAGTCTTTGGGGCACATGATAATCTGGATATGACCGGGGAGCTCAGAACCAAAAACAATGTGTGCAATTGTCCACATTTTGCGGGGGCCCCGGGGCGCTCCACCCTTGTAGTCTGGCCCTGTCTGCACGGGTCTAATCCACAAGACATTGGTAAATCTCCCCCATTTTTCCTACTGTCTATTGGTAACCTTCTATAGTAGGTCCTCCAGATTTTTCATATTCTTGAAATGCTTTGGTGGCTTTATACAATGATACCTCCTGCAGCTTTTAGGTCCTCCATGTCTCCCCATCTGACAGGTCATTACATTTTCCAACAAGCAACTCTGGTTGTAATGTTTCTATGGTGCCTGTAGTGTATCTACATTGTGTAATGTTTTCTGTGAGTCAGAAGTATGCACTGTGCTTAATCCATAATCCATGTGGGATTATGCCACTAATGCTAGCATTTGCATTCAGAGAATAAATATGAATTGCTTGTGTGTTAAAGGGTTACTTTCCCTGGATTTAGAAGGTATGTGTAATATTCAATGTCTTCTTTGGTGCTTATAGAGGTATTTTCTACAAATGCTTTTACATTCATAGGTATACACTGTAACTACAAAGTCAGGCTCTGCATTGACACAACACATGTAGCTCATGTATTTGTCACATTATATGACGTTCCTATGTAGTGAAGTTAGACCTGAGAAATGTGTAATAAATTGACAAATTTCTGAGAAATGTATTGACAATAAGGAGAGGGCTTAGTCACTGCCTCGTAAACCTTGATGCACAGCAGTACCAGCATGTATAGGAGTAGCTGAAGACTGATGCATAAACTGGAATCTGTAAGTTGTAGGTTTTCTTTGATAGTGACTGTGTCTTTGTAAAATGCCCTATGATACAGCTCTTTATGCCAGCCCTGCGGCTTTTACACTGATCGCTAAGGGCTTGTTCACATCTTTACCTCTTAAGTTATTTTGAGCCAAAACTAGGAGAAGTCATTCACACAGAACGGGTGCAAGTCTTGACATTATACCTGGTTTAGGCACAAAATAACTGATGCAAATAACTGAAGACTTAACATAGATGTCTTACAATATGCTGACACCTCAGAGTACAGAGAGGGAGAAAATAGGACAAAGAAGTATTTGCGGTTTACGCTTATCGTCAAAAATGATTTCAAAGATTTTTATTTGTTGCAAGTAAATAAAAGTGAAATGGTATAATTCTTTATTGGTGGTTATTTGAGGTCTCCACATCACATACTGAACAGCTAAATAGGTGATGCATGAAACAGAATATCTTTTTTTAAAATATGTGTTTTACATTTTGTAAGCACTTAGAAGCCAACCTGAGTGTGCTAGTAATAACCCAGAAAGTTTGCATAAAGTGTCATTTTAAACCCTTTTGGAGATATTTGATGGAAATGCAATGGGCCTGCTGGCCATTTCTAAGGCTGACTTTCTTGTCTTTTTGAAGTAACAAAATATCAAGTAAAGCGCATTAACTTTTATTAAAAAATATGAAGTAATGTTTTTCTGCATATTGCACATTTTTGAAATCTATGAAATCCATAAGTTGTTAAGCAGCATTGTATCCTGGATTTTCTGCAGTATCCGATTGTAAATGTAAAAGCTGGATTGCTTAAAATGTAAATAGTAATGAAGGACACTGCTTCCATCTGACGTAAAGTAAAATATTGTCTTTATGAAAAAAACGGTGTTAATAAATTCTGATGTTCTTATGTGTAGCCTTATTGTTGCACCAACGTGCAAGAATGGAAAGACTGGCTAAGGAGCTGAAACTTGAAAAAGAGGGTCTGGAGATGCTAAAGGCAGAAGTGAATGGAATGGAGCACGATCTGATGCAAAGGCGCCTAAGGAGAGTGAGCTGCACCACATCAATACCCACTGTAAGCTGCCCCATGTGTCACATGTGTCTGTAGTAAAGGTGAAGGCTTCATGATGTAAGGCTTGGTTTGTGCTGGTCTCATGGCTTCCATTGTTACAACATCTGATGGCTCAATTTATGTGTAAAGTCTTCTGCATAGAGCAGAGCTTAAAGGAACGGTCCAAATATTTTTTTTTTATTTTGTGGCAGATCAGAACGGTACATAATTGTGAATGGAAAGGGGAGTTTTTGTCCCCGTTATATCATGTGACCATATCATGTGACATAGCTCATGTGTGTGAACCCCTATTCTGTTTCTCTGTTCATTCCTATGGAAGCCTCTGTGTGACTAGATGAACTGGCAAGTGCAAATATGATAAAGTAAAAAAATATAGTGCAACAATACTACTGTAGAAGATAATGGAAATCAGTGTGAGAAAATGACATAATGAGCAAAATTATAAGGTAGGAGACCAAATGTAGGGAATTATACGTAGAAGTATAGTACATGTAGATACTGAAGTATGGGGACATAGGTATAGTTATGTAGATACAGTACAACAATAAGGGGGCATTGGGATCCAGAAGGACATAGGAATGGGCAAGAAACGTACATGATCACATATAATGCTGTAGGTTTCTTCAGGGGAATGCAATTATAGAAATAACTGCTGAGGCACATTGAGGACATGGGGTATTATAATATTCTTACTGGATAGCAAGGTACGCGTGGGGTAGTAAGAGTAGAATAAGCCGCTGTGCAGCGCCAGGCTGAAGTAAACACTGCCAGAAAGAAAGCCGGCATTTAGATGAATCACCGACATTATATCAAGCTGGGACCGGAAGTCGACCTCCGAAAGTTCCGGTAGTGTGTGTCAACCTGGAGCGCAAACCACCAAGTAGTATCTGGCATGGGAAGAAAGCTGGAAGGGGTGTCTGTGCGTTCCATGCTTAGATGCACCAGTAGTAATAACAAGACTCTCTCGATCATCAAGAGCAAAACCGAGGAAGAGTGAGAGATAAAGATAGAATGAAGAGTATATAAAAAAGGAAAATGGCAATATGTCTAGAGGTGTATGTGTTAAGGGAATAGTGTGTTGAATATGAGAAATGTACGTAAAAAAGGATGTTGCAAAATATATGAATGCCTGACATATGTAATGGAATGCTTAAAGGGGTTGGCCACTTTACCTCTTTTTTTTTTTTTTTGTAATGTGTGGGGGGCAGGATATTGGGTCATTTACCAATATACATCTATTAAAAGTTCTTCAGTGCTTTCATGATAGGGGAAGTAAAGCCTCCTGACCAGACATTGCTGACCATAAAATGGCTGCAGATGGAGGGTCATGTGATCTCTAACTGTCCATGAACAATCTCCTGTAAGAGATCATAGGACCCTCCATCTGTGGCCATTTCATGGACGGGAATGTGTGGCTGATGAGGTAAAAGACAGGAGGCTTCACTTCACATATCAAGAAATCAGTGCAGAACTAGTAACAGATGTATATTGGTAAATTACCCCCATACTTACACACAAAAACATGAGGCATTTGAGTGCATTTGTGTCTTTTTTATTTATTTTTGATGGACAAGGAGCTGAATGTTTCTAGTCAGATCTGCCTTCCTGAAACATAGATGGAGATCATCTGAAGCCGCTAAGGACCAGAAGGGAGCCGGTTACTGGTGGCTCTAGTTGTGAGTTAAGATTGCCCTACTGCTATGTACAGCATATTGTTGTAGTAAAAGCCATGGAACAAACAGTTTAATGGGAATGTATATAAAGCGGTGACACCCAATATGCTAATTAAACTGCCTGGTTTTTGCCGTAAACTATGTTTACTACCTTTCCATTCTTATGACGCACCCACTGTGGTTGTTCAGTTAAGTCTGCAGTTTTATGGTTTGTCACTTTTTTGGGGGCTTTGAATGTCTGTTTTTCTGTAAAGGATAACCCTAATGCAATAATGTAGCACAGCTTGTTTTCCAGTTGCGTAGACAGAATGGATCATCTCATCCATGATTATATGTAGTAGATGAAGGAGGGTTGGTAAATATGCATTTATTTATTGTGCCTACTGAATATCTCATATTTCATCTATCTTTTCAGCCAGAAGAGATGACCAGACTGAGGAGCCAGAATAGGCAGCTCCAGATCAATATAGATTGTACACTGAAAGAAGTTGACTTGCTTCAGTCAAGAGGTAGATATTAAAGGAATTAAGATATTTAAACTCCCATCAGGTTTTTTCCACACATTCAGTGTGTACGCAAGGCAAGCTTCTGGCATACACGTTGAATGTGTCCATAGACTTTATATAGGTAGACGGAGGCTTTCCTTTTGCCTCCATCTACTCCGTATGTATCACATCCAGCAGGAAATGCCAGATGAAAAAGTGCAGCAGGCTGCACTATAAATTCCTGCTGTAGAGCACAGACCATTTTAGTACAGATGGAGCTGTATTGCATCCATAGCCCGCCTCCCTTGAGTGCACATTGGGGGCGTTTCCCCAGTGATTCAAATACGGACAGTTGCGTCAATGGGAAGACACCTGTAACATCGGTAACAGCAAATTGCTTCCTGCTGCTGATGATTGCTTCTCCTATGGCTTTCTGGGGGAAGCAACTGAACTGAAGAACATATCTAAATATATGGGCATATAAGATTGTAGCCCTCTATTGTAAGGATATGTTATTAATCCTCCCTACATCCTTACAACACAGAGAAAAAACGAGATTAGATTTAAGCCTTACAAAATATGTCCACTGCTATTTTTACAGCAGTTGTTTGGTTTGGAAGAGAGCATAGTAGAGTTACCAAAAACGAACTCCTGCATTACAGCCTACTGAAACCAATAGAGACAGTCTAACTCTGGTATACATATGCAGTGATATCATAAAAGCTTGGTAAATGATTACAAAACTGTTTCTTGATGTGTGTCCCAGAAAATTAATTTGCAAATAAATTGCAGAATTCTTCCTGTAAGTATCCATTAATATTTATTTATTCACACAAAATCTTGTAACTTTTCACATACCTGCTTTATTTGCAGGATTAATGATATTCAATAGCAATTGAGTGACATTTTCATTTAATTTGGTCATGTCTTTAAATATTTTGTATCTTCCGACTATTAAAGAAAATCCACTGGTGATTCACATTGGTTAAAGTGGTCTTCCTTCCAGGATTATTTTTTAATATCGATCTTCAGTGTCGTTTGGAGAAGAGACAAGTCATAAGGCTGCTGATTACCAGCACAACATATGTACCAGGCTTCCAACTTTAAAGGGAACCTGGCAGCAGAAATTGACCCAATTAACCATATCAGTATACTGTGATGCAATTAACAATCCATTTGTATTGAAATATCTTAGTCAATCCCCTACGTATACACACTAGAAGAACAACAGACTCTTTTAGCTTGGCCTTGTCCTTCAAGTGCCCCAAAGATGGTGCCTAAGTGCCCATTACTCTTTGCATTAAGCAGCTTTGCATACCAAACCCTCTGCTCTTCGATGACAGTCGCTGTGGTGAAATATGGCAAAATACCAGTGAATAAGAGATTCTGATGTGAGCTTATTTCTGTATTTTAATAGATACAATACACGTAAAATAGTGTCAGCAGGGCAAATATATTTCTTCTCTATTTTGGGTTAGAATCTCCTAATCTTTGTTATTCATTGGACATACTCAATCCTAAAATGTTATAATACTAAAATGTTGAATTATTTAAAGATTGCACTGCCTCATTTATTTTTATTTATTTATTTATTTTTATTTATTCACTAAATTATGCTAAATTTGTTAGTATTAGGATACAGGATGTTCGCACAATGGAGCATCTGAAAGCCTTGTTGAATAACAAACTGGAGAGTTTTAATTTAGTGTGGGCCCCATGGGATGATTTCTGGAGAAGCAGAAGCAGTCTTTAAAGGGAACCTGTCACCAGGAGACCCATTTTTCTATATTTTCAAATATATGAATAACTCCCCACACTCGGGATTGGCTGTAGAGGAGCAGGGGGTGTCGCTAAGCCCAGTGATGGCTGTTTTCATATATTTGAAAAGGTCACATGGAGAAGCTGTTCCCCAAGGGTGGGAGGGGATCTGCTCCTTTCCAGACCCTCCCATTTGGCAACTGCCTAGTCACACAGCAGATGCTAATGAAAGGTACAATATAACATATCTTTTTTTTTTCTGTAAAACCAATTTTTAATACAAAAACACTTTGGCAGCGTATGTACTATGCTCTGTGGGGACTGGGGGAGTGTTAAAAATGGGTCTCCTGGTGACACGTTCCCTTTAAGTAACAATGCTCTATCAATGCCCAGTAAACCTTCTAGTGCGCTGTATTAGAGATACCTGGTCTGACCCCCAACACCCCCTTTGTGTCTTACCCCTGTCTTGTGTTCATACAGTGTTCAGATAACACTGCCTTACTGTTACACTGTTCTCTTGTTGTATGGTTTGATGTTCTATAATAATTTGCCATCCTGGCTGCGACCAGGGATATTCCTGTCATACAATGTACAATGCGATATTTTGCAGTAGTAACTGGTATGTTTATAAAAAGAAAAAATCCATAAAAATACAGTTAAATAAAAAAAATTGTTAGTATTTGCTGTAGTGGTTGGTTCTTATTACTTATTTGAATATTTATTTTAATATTGTTTTCTTTCTAATAGGAGTGGGAAAACTTGATGCAAAGGCAATGAGCAACTTCTATGATAACATAGCTCCTGGTCCTGCTGTACCTCCCAACTCGTGTAAAAAAGGTATTAAAAGGGATGGAACCCAATGTTGCTTGAGTGTTACAATTCTATTTTTGTACCCCTTGAACTGTTAAGGGCCTCATAGATATTAGATATCAGACTGAGCATGATAGCCTAAAATTCTATGGACCCTGTAGACTTCAATGGAACACCCTCCGGTGCCTTGAATAGGCTTCCTTAACACAGGTGACTTTCCAACAAAACTCACATGAAAGAATCCTGTCCGAATTTTTAAGTTTTATGCTAATGTCTCATAATATACCCCAGCATAACACTAGGAGGAAAGGCATTGAGATGAGAAAGGGAACATACCAGTATCTAGAACATGCTCTAAAAAAGCACCAATACAAATAGTCGTTTTTATAGAATTTTATAACTTCCTGCTACTGACGTGTAGTAGCTGATAGCATGTTTTTTTTTTTTGTAGCCAAAAAGCATTCTTCCTACAAAGCATTTGAATTCATTATGTAATGAAACAAACCAATTAATGCTCACTCATGCTACTCTTCATCTTGATCCTGTCACTGTTTGTCGCTAATCTTGACACGCTGGGATCAGCAAGAAAAGAAAGTTATAATTAGCGCCATGGAGCACGGGGATGTAATGTCCGGCGTTCCATGCCGCTGCGACCTCCTGCCTCCCATGCATGTCAAGATTAGCGATGGACAGTGCCGGGATCAAGGTAAAGAGAAGTGGGGGGGGTTAGTATAAATAGGGTTTAAAGCAATTGGAGCTGTACGGCATAGAGATAAAATGGCATAGAGATACACCTGTAGGCAAAACCTATTTTTCTTATTTAGCCATGTTTTATTATGGGGAAGTTGTGGTGCCTGCATGCTGCTATTGGTGGCAGATCGCTCACCTGCAGGAAGCATTAGGTGTATTGTCCATAATAAGCGGCTACAGGTGGGACAGGGCTTTTATTGGCCATGTTTAGTGTATTGAGTTTTTTTTTTTTTTTTAAACTGTGTCATGTACTCTCTGAAGGTGTTGGATGTCGCCTCAGGGGTATGTGTTCCACAGGTCTAGAGCCACTGCCCTATATAAATGTTTGTTTCCTAGGGGGACGTATGCATTGTACGTTAGTGCAACTATATTGCATAACATTGTAAATATGCTGCTTCCCTATCATACCCTGCCTCCCAAATGCTGTAAAAGTGATCACTATATGACCGGCCTAGGTGCATCACGCTTACTGTTAAGCAAAATTATCTGATATCATTTTGAACACAAAAAGAAGAAAGTTGATGTGTAAATTAGACTACACAGTAGTTTATTTACATAAATGCATGTAACATTTAAAAACACTTAAACACCAGCAAAGCTGGAGTCACTATGGATAATGTAGCCATATTGCTCCAAAAATAATCAAATATATGATAAAGCCATCAAAGTGCAAATAGTATCGAAAGGAGCAAAAAAAGAGTATACTTATGAACAGGTTATAATATGTATACATAGAGAAGATAAACACTAGTACAGCAAAAGTATGAGGCTTCCTCTGAGGTTTTGTACGTGACTCCAGCTTAGCTGGTTTTTTAAGTGTTTTTAAATGTTATGAATTTATGTAAATAAACTGTGTTGTCCAATTTACACATCAACTGTCTTCTTTTTGTGTTTGCTATGCATTATTTGTTGATGTGTGGACTCTGTATTTTTCTCCAAATTAGTCCTACCCCTCTTTAGTTTTGTCTGATATAATTTTGTCTAAAAAATAAATGTTATTATTTTTGTTTGATCTTAAAGAATCTTCTGAATCCTCCTCGGGTGAACGAAAAGCCAGAAGAATAAGCGTGACCTCAAAATTAAAAGTTGAGCCACCTGATATTCCTAATCCAACTTCTGTGGACAAACGTATGTACTATTTTACTAGTTGCCATTTTACTATATTATTTGTTACACTTAAAACCTGAAGAATTTTAACTTGTTAAGAAATCATAAAATTATAGCAATCATCTGCTGCATTTTCAAAAGTGAATCTGCCGAGTTATGCGGACTAGGTATTTACTGTATTCTGTTACAATTAGTGTCTTAAAATGTAAAAAAAATGAATTTGTGCCATACTTTCAGAATTAAAATTTCGCTCTGGTCACGTGCTATGGATCTTTTTGAGGGTTTCCTAAAAGTGCATGAGGAGTTACGGTGGCATATTAGTGCTGATCAGAATGTACTAAGAGGTTTGGAATCTCTTATTAAATCTGATGTGACATGTGTCGGGAAGTGGAGGGGGGACATTAATGTATACAACTGTTAGAATGGAGACCAACAATACTGTACAGTCTTTCACATTAATTACACAATTTCAGAACTGTACATTGCAACCCACTTTGTGGGTTTCCCTTACAGAACTAGAAAACTGTCACAAAGTTACACACACAGAGTAAAGTTCCGGCTTCCTTACATATTGTCTTGCTTACTGTGCCATTATTTATTCTCTCTGGCAGCTAATCGAAACAGATCCAGTCCAAGACCGGCAAGAGATGAAGATTTTGAAGGGTCTCCGTGGAACTGCAATAGCTGTACCTTTCTCAATCATCCGGCACTAAATCGCTGTGAGCAGTGTGAGATGCCTCGGTTCACCTGAGCTCACCGCCTACTGCTTCACTTTGCTTGAAGTTTTTATAAAGATACTACTATCTAGCATGCTCGAGAAAGTAAGGGACCTTACTCTAAGTTAATCCGCAAGCTGAGCCCAACTCCAGCGCTGCAGTTGGAGACATGTTGGTCACAAGTTCTATAAATGAGTGGCAGGACAGTTTTGTTGGTAATCCACCAAAACCCTCTCTGCAATTTTGTGCGTGAATGATGGAGGTTTCAAAATGCTGGTCATTTGGTTTCTTCTCCAGAAGACGAGATGTTGGGGAGGGGCACTTGAGGTTGTAGTTTCGTAGACCAATTCATTGGATTTATGAAGTGGAAGACAGAATAAACAAAACGTTCTTTCTGTTTCCCAGACATATCCTACTGAATGAAGACTTTGCCAGGGAGCAGGTGTTGTAGTATAAAATATCTATAAAGTATATTCACTGAGACATAATTGCTGCTTTTTTCAGGGTAATTAAGTCCATCCAAAATGAAAAATGCTGTTCTGAAATGTTGCTGGTGATAAATGAAATCAAGGTTTTAGCCTTATCTTTTTAGCACATTATCTGATGTGACAATGCTGTCTTTTCTTCTTCTTCTTTTTTTTTTTTTTTTTTTTATATAAATAAAGTTGTGTCCGGCAAGCTGTATCATCAAACTACTGGTTATGTTCAAAGTTTTAATGTACAACAAGCTAAAGATGGAAATATTACTGCATGTGTTAAGTCTGTATTCCTATTGAAGTGATTCCCCAAAGCTGTTAGGAACATTAAATGTGGCCATATTGTCTGAGTAATCACCACACCTCTGCCAATTGCTGATTTACGTTCTTTGACACGTATACACTAATATATACCTATATGTTGTATATTTATCAACAGTCAAGAGCAAGAAGTAAAGGGTCCACCTAATCCTTATATATACTACAGCATTATTCTATCTGTTCACTGGATTGGGATGTGCCACATAAGAGTGGACATGTCCACACCTGTGGTGGGACACACATTCTGTATCGACCGTTGTCCTTGTCTTTCCCTCCTTTCCCCAAACCTGCTGTTGAGCTTCCTTTTTTTTTTTTGTGAAAACTGCTTGATGTTTACAGCAAAGAAGGTACTTTGTGCCCTCAATGGACCCACTTGACTTTAATTAAAATAAGAAGCCAGAGTCGGAATAGCTGTGTTATTTGCACATTGTTTATGAGCCTACTTATGAAAGTGAAGGCGATTTAGAAATGTTGTGCACTGCATACTTTTTTTTTTTATTAAGGTAAAATTTTTAATGTTTGTTCTATTCTCTTTTTTTGTTATAACAAAATACACGATAAATTAAAGAAAATATCTTGTTGAAAAAAATTCATATTGGTACTTAAATGCATCTAAATTCCTGTATTGTCAAGGTGATTGGTTTGCATCATGCAAGTGGCTGACTAAATAAAGCACCTAATTCTTTTGTGAAATTGGAGTGTTTTTCATTTGAGACCTGCTATATAGATATATTCATAAATATTGTCTTTTATTAGTCAGTATTTCATTTACTTTTAAAACTACATAATCATGTGTGCATAGTTGGCCATAAACAGTGGGGCAGATTTATCAAGCAGTCTGAAAGTCAGAATATTTCCAGTTGCCCATGGCAGCCAATCACAGCTCAGCTTTCATTTCACCAGTGCTCATGAATATTTTAAAGGGGAGCTGTGATTGGTTGCCATGGGCTATTGGAAATATTCTGACTTTCAGACTGCTTGATAAATCTGCCCCAATCTGTGCATTTGTATGAAGCCATTCTGACATCGGCTGGTGAGCATTGCATTCACCATGCCTCACTGTACCCTGATTATGCCCACTAGAAGTCTATGGGGCCATGTGTTGGCTGCAATGTGCGCCTTAATGGATGAGAAACCTGTTGTCTTCACATCTCTGAATTTGGACATTTCTAATCTCAGGTGATGCTATGCATTGGGGGGAATAAAATGCTGCACTGCATTCCCTATATGTTTAGGGTGCATGGCTGTTCCCTCAATTGATTTATACTCAGAAATAGTGGCTCATTATGCTTGAATAGGAAATATTCTCTACATAGATATGTGCACGTTAGCGCATTGAGTAAGTAGGGGCAATCTATAATTACAGAAGATGGACAATGCCTGAATCCCTCTATGCAGATACCCTTACTGCCCACTACGTTCTGCTAATGGGTATTTTCCACGTATATATAAACTAGATGTGACACATTTACCTAAGGCCCCTTTCACACTTGCGTTTTTCACACATGTTTTCTGTGCGTGCTTTTGACACGAAGAACTTGCATTGCACTCTGACCCATTGTAATCAATGGGTCTTTTCAGACTTGCATTTTTTTTTCACCCACACACGCGCGTTTTTTTTTTACGCGCTTTTAAATCTCGACATGCTCTACTTTTGCAAGTTACGCGTGTGAAAAACGCACCATACAAGTCTATGGAGATGCATCAAAAACGCATTGCACTCTGAGACACTTGCAAGTGCAATGCGTTTTTCACGCATTAATTGCCATAGAAAAGATAGAGCTCAGCCCTGAGTCCATTTCACGTGCATTTTCTGCGCGTGAAAAATGCATTGAAATTGCATTGAAAACGCGCGTGAAAAACTGAGACACTGCAATCAGTTTTCAGTCAGAGTTTGTTCACTCTGATGCAAAATGTGTGTTTTTCACTGACCAAACCCTGATCGCACCCTGATCAAACTCTGACATGATCTGCAACGCAAGTGTGGAAGGGGCCTTAAGGACTACAATTATGAAGAAGTCTCCAGGTTCAGTACCATGTTGTTTATCTCCACGGGATGAAGACCCACCGTATGTATTCTACTTTGTGTAGCTACAATCCTTAGACATTAACCAGTTTTAAAAGAAAGATTTTAAAAAAAAAAATCCAAGGGCAATGAAATAGATTTCATTTCCTAGATAGATGGCTTCCTGCATTACTATACAGAATGCTAAATATAACGTCAAGAATTGATGCTGTAGGTAGAATGGGCTCTTCTTTTAATAACTAATTTCTGTTTGGGAGTTATATTACATATATGTTCAGGGTTTTTTTTAATGCTTTTCATTAACTTAAATCATACCTGTCCGCCATAGATGTCTAAAAATGTCCGTCTTTCTAGTAAATAGATACATGCACACAAACTTTGATTTATGGCGCTAATCCTTTTGGTATACAGTGACTGCCGTTTGGATGAATGCAACCTAGGAGGTTCATCTTTATTACTTTGTACCTTGAATATCCTTCCTGTAATGTGTAGCTACTGAATTTACAGTTACGTCTAATTAATCTCCATGGTTACATCTGTCAACCGAGTCCCCACCTGAGTAATGGACGAAGTCTTCTAAAAGCAGCTGCAGGCTGGAGAGTAGGCATCTGTTTCTTTACAGATGTAAAGAAAGTAAATGCTGAATCATACAACATTCACACAATGAGGTGTAGAAAAAAAGCTGCATACAGGGGATTAAATACAAAAACAAAATTTCTTCTTCTAGAAGAAAAAGAAATGACTGGATTTTGTGTGGAAAACACTTGGAATTAAGGGACAATGGAGACGATTCTGAGACAACAAATAAGAGTTTATTGATAACTATCTCCTGAGTCACAGAGAAGGCATAGATCTTTTTTTGGCTTTGTGCTCCTGGTTTTTCTGCTGGTCAGATGTGTTTTGGAATTCTACATATTTAATACATCTGAGTTATGGTCTTTTGTGGTTTTGTGACTTTTTCCAACAAGAGTCCCGAAAAAGTCGCAAAATGTTCCTAAGCCTGGCAAACATCAATATGGATTTGCAATTTTTTACAAAAGATCGCAACATCTTGAATCGGGTGATAACTCTGAGAAAACCGTAGACAGTGGCGTACTTTGAATGAAGGTTGTCTTGGGCACTAAAGTGCACATGGGCCACAAAAAGTTTTAAAAAAGGAAGAAAAAGCCAAGCCAAAATAAAGGCACGCATTTCCCTTTGTGTTCAGATCTATAGATGTATGGAATATGGTACATCTTATATAAAGTAAAATATGCATAGCTTACAGAATGTCAACATCATCGGATATTCTCAGAATCTTACTTGAACTATGATGACAAAATGAGAAAACAAAGACAGAAAATCACAATGTCTCAATTTTAAAAAATGTTTTACAAATGATGGTGGAAAATAAGTATTTGGTCACCTAAAAACAAGAAATATTTCTTGCTCTTGCCTGTAGTAATGGCTCCTGTTTGAACTTTCAGTATAAAAGACACATGATGACAACCTCAGTCACACTCCAAACTCCACTATTGAAGACCAAAGGAATGTTGATGGAAACCAGAAACAAAATTGTAGACCTGCACCAGGCTGGATAGACTAAATCTGCAATAGGCATGCAGCTGCTTGTGAAGAAGTCAACTGTGGGATCAATAATTAACTCCTTAAGGACGCAGCCATTTTACAGCTTAAGGCTCAGTCCCATTTTTTGGATTCTGACCTGCGTCTCTTTATATGGTTATAACTTTTGAACACTTTTACTTATCAAAGCGATTCTGAGATTGTTTTTTCCCCACATGTTGTACTTCATTTTAGTGGTAAATTTTGGCTGATAAGTTTTGCGTTTATTTACAAAAAAAGTAAAAAAATGATGAATTTTTAGAAAAATTTGCCATTTTCGAAATTCAAAATCACTGCGTTTTCAGGCAGATAGATTTACCACCTAAATAACTTGCAGAATAACATTTCCCATTTGTCTGCTTTACATTTTCATAATTTTTGAAATGTTTGGATAATTTATTTTGACGTCATGCGGCCTACAAATCGAATAGCGATTTTCCGTATTTTCAGAATTGACTATTTTGGGGATAAATACTGTTTGAAATTAATTAATTAAGTAATTTTACATATTTAGCATCAAAAACCCCCTATATAACCAACCCATTTTCAAATCTGCACCCCACAAACTATCAGAAACAGCATTTACAAAGATTGTTAACCCCTTGAGCCCTTGAGATCTTCATAGTAATTGAATCAAAATGGCGGTGAAATTTAGAATGGTCAAATTTTGTCGGTTATACGTTCATTTAGTCCTAAAATTTACACATTTCCAAAAGATAAAAAGAGAAAACCCACCATAAAATTTGTTCTACAATTTCTCCTGAGTGCAGCGGACCCCCCCCCCCCACATGTGGACATTACTTGTGTTATGGGGGCACAGCGAGGCGCAGAAGGGAAGGAGCACCCTGCAGCTGCCAGGATTTCTGTACTGGATTTTTTACTTTTTTTTTTTTTCATGTTCACCGTATATCCTAATAATCCTGTTATCTTTATTCTATGGGTCGATACGATTACGGAGATACCAGACATTAATATTTTTTCTTATGTTTTACTAAATTTGCCAAATAAAACCCTAATGTGGGGAAAAATCTATCATTTTTGCATCGCCGTCTTCCAAGTGGCATAACATTGTTACGTTTTTGGCTACGGAGCTGGTTGATGGCTTGTTTTTTGCAACAGTATCATTATGGAGTACATATGTTTTGTTGATCACTTTTTATTGCATTTGTAGTGGGATATAATAGGTAAAAATCATAATTTTGGGCGGCTTTTTAACGTTTTTACGTTTTTTTACGGCGTTCATCATATGGGTTCAATAATTATTTAGTTTTATTCTATGGATTGTTACGGACGCGGTGATACTATATATGTGGGGTTTGTGTTATAACGCTCAAAAAAGTCTAAATCATATGTCTCTTTATATGTTTTGGGGCTTATGGGCATTTTTAGTGATTTATAAAGTTATTTTTTTATTGAAAAACATTTTTTTTTTACATTTTTTACTTGATCCACCATGGGATATGAACAAGCAATCATTTAATTGCTTGTTTATGATAATACTCTGCAATACTGATGTATTGCAGGGTATTAGCAGTGCCAGCCTATGCAGATGCATAGACTGACACTTTGCCTTTAAGATGACGTCACAGACGCCATCTTAAAGGCACTGCCTTCAGGCTTCTCTGGGGTCCCGATCGGACCCCAGAGGTGCCATAGCAGCGATCAGCCCCCACGAAAGCGGCGCAAGGGGGGCGATCATGGGGTAAAGACCCCTGGAAGGCATGTTAAATGCCGCGGTCGCGTTGACTGCGGCATTTAACTGGTTAAACGCCCGTGATCGGAGCCCACTCCGACCGCAGGTGTTAGCCGGGGATGTCAACGGTAGATTACCGTTGAAACCCCGCGGCTAACGATGCCGGTTCGGCTGCTATGCAGCGCTGAACCGGCATTGTCTCTGCGCAGTAGCTGTACTGCGCTGAGCGCCAATAGTGGGAAGCTGTGCAGTACAGCTACGGCGCGGAGCGCTAAGGGGTTAAAAAATGGAAGGCATACAAGACCACTGACAATCCCCCTCGATCAGGGGATCCACGCAAGATCTCACCCCATGGGGTCAAAATAATCACAGGAACGATGAGAACAAAAATCTCAGAACCACACTGGAACCTAGTGAATGACCTGCAGAAAGCTGGGACCCATGCAACAAAGGCTATTGCCAGTAACACCCTGTGTCCCCCTGCTTGATCCAGCACATATCCTGCAGTGTCAGATGTGATCTGTCTTGATCCAGTACATATCCTGGCTGTCTGAAGTTTGCTAAAGAGCATTTTGGATGTTCCAGAAGAGTTTTGGGAGAATGTCATATAGTCAGATGAAACCAGAGTAGAACTTTGGAAGAAACACAAGTCATGTTTGGAGGTGAGTGAATGCTGAGCTTCATCCAAAAAAAACCATACCTACTGTGTGGCATTGGGTGGTAACACCATGACGAGGGTCTGTTTCTCTGCTAAGGGACCCCTGATGACTGATCGATTTACATAAAAGAATTAATAGGGGCCGTGTGAGATTTTGAGGGCAAACCTCTTTCCTTCAGCAAGGGCATTAAAGGTGAAATGTGGCTGGGTCTTTCAGCAAGACAATGATCTGAAGCACAAAGGAGTGGGTTCATAAGAAGCATTTCAAGGTCCTGCAGTGGCCTAGCAACAGTGTGTGCCAAGACTTAAAGAAAACTTTTAACCTCTGTGAAACAAAGGATATATAACAAAGTACTGAGATTAACTTTTGTTATTCGTTGTTAAGAAAAAACTTATTATCATCTTCTTAAAGGACATCTGCCACCAGGATCAAGGATTGTAAAACATGCACACTGACATGCAGGTATGTGCCCCCCTCTGGCAAGATTGGCTTTTCTTTAAGCTTCTTCTGTCCTGGTTTTTACAAAAAGAGGCTTTTAAAATTGTGCAAATTAACCTAAGGAGCTCCAGGTTCCATAGGCGTTAATGGAGCTTGGAGCCCCTCTGGCTCATTTGCATAATTTAAGACCCCTTTTTCTGAAAAACAAGGGCATAGGAAGCTTAAAGCGTAACTGTAAAGTTAAACTAATTTGGTAAAATCATTATATGTGGTTCCCTCTTTAAAAACAAATGAATCTATGTCCATATTGTGCTTCTTGCCCTTTCACATTCCAAAGTTATGGCATTTTCTGTTCTGATAGTGTTTGACAAAAATCTTTCTCACCAGAGTTGAAGTGGAGGGAGACTTATGTCTGTCTATGCCCTAAGGCTGCATTCAGACGGACGTTGTGGGACATATATATGGCCAACTTATGGGCGCACTGTAACCAGGAGAAAGATAGGACATGTCCTAACTTTCCCCAGTATACGGCGCCGTGCACCATACATCACTATGGAGAGGGACGGGGGTGAGCAGTGCTACGGCATGGCGGGCGGCACACCTGTGTGTGAATATAGCCTAAGGCTGAGGCCAACTAGCTTGCCCACAGATCCCATGATGCCTTGTGTTCTTTCTCAAAGTAATTAAGCATTAAATCTAGAGATGAGCGACCACTAAAATGCTCGAGTGCTCGTTATTCGAGACAAACTTTTCCAGATGCTCGAGTGCTCGTCTCGAATAACGAGCCCCATTGAAGTCAATGGGAGACTCGAGCATTTTTCAAAGGGACCATGGTTCGGGAATAAAATGTGTTAATTGAAAAAGAATGTCTTCTGATAAGTTATCAGATGTATACAAACATCTGCAATCTATTCTTCACTGTTCCGCGCGTATATTATCTCCCGACAAGTTAGCAGATGTGAAGAACAGTGAAGAATAGAATAAAAACAGTGACCACAGGATCATTTAAGTGAAAAACACAGTGAAGAATAGATTGCAGATGTTCGGCACATCTGCTTACTTGTCGGGAGATACGATGTCCCGGGATCCGCTGCTCTTCTTTCACTGAAGTCTCCCCGATCTCTCCGTGCTGCCCCATGTCTCCGTGCTGCCCCATGTCTCCGTGCTGCCCCATGTCTCCGTGCTGCCTCCCCATGTCTCCGTTCTGCTGCCCCATGTCTCCGTGCTGCCGCCCCATGTCTCCGTTCTGCTGCTCCCCTATGTCTCCGTTCTGCTGCTCCCCTATGTCTCCGTTCTGCTGCCGCCCCATGTCTCCGTTCTGCCGCCCCATGTCTCTGTTCTGCTGCTCCCCTATGTCTCCGTTCTGCTGCTCCCCGATGTCTCTGTGCTGCCGCCCCATGTCTCCGTTCTGCTGCTCCCCTATGTCTCAGTTCTGCTGCCGCCCCATGTCTCCGTGCTGCCGCCCCATGTCTCCGTTCTGCTGCTCCCCTATGTCTCCGTTCTGCTGCTCCCCTATGTCTCCGTTCTGCTGCTCCCCGATGTCTCCGTGCTGTCGCCCCATGTCTCCGTTCTGCTGCTCCCCTATGTCTCCGTTCTGCTGCCGCCCCATGTCTCCGTGCTGCCGCCCCATGTCTCCGTTCTGCTGCTCCCCTATGTCTCCGTTCTGCTGCTCCCCTATGTCTCCGTTCTGCTGCTCCCCGATGTCTCCGCGCTGTCGCCCCATGTCTCCGTTCTGCTGCTCCCCTATGTCTCCGTTCTGCTGCCGCCCCATGCCTCCGTGCTGCCGCCCCATGTCTCCGTTCTGCTGCTCCCCTATGTCTCCGTTCTGCTGCCGCCCCATGTCTCCGTTCTGCTGCTCCCCTATGTCTCCGTTCTGCTGCTCCCCTATGTCTCCGTTCTGCTGCTCCCCTATGTCTCCGTTCTGCTGCTCCCCTATGTCTCCGTTCTGCTGCTCCCCTATGTCTCCGTTCTGCTGCTCCCCTATGTCTCCGTTCTGCTGCTCCCCTATGTCTCCGTTCTGCTGCCGCCCCATGTCTCCGTTCTGCTGCTCCCCTATGTCTCCGTTCTGCTGCCGCCCCATGTCTCCGTTCTGCTGCCGCCCCATGTCTCCGTTCTGCTGCTCCCCTATGTCTCCGTTCTGCTGCTTCCCTATGTCTCCGTGCTGCCGCCCCCCCTATGTCTCCGTTCTGCTGCCGCCCCATGTCTCCGTTCTGCTGCTCCCCTATGTCTCCGTTCTGCTGCTCCCCTATGTCTCCGTTCTTCTGCTCCCCTATGTCTCCGTGCTGTCGCCCCATGTCTCCGTTCTGCTGCCGCCCCATGTCTCCGTGCTGCCGCCCCATGTCTCCGTTCTGCTGCTCCCCTATGTCTCCGTTCTGCTGCTCCCCTATGTCTCCGTTCTGCTGCTCCCCGATGTCTCCGTTCTGCTGCTCCCCGATGTCTCCGTTCTGCTGCTCCCCGATGTCTCCGTTCTGCTGCTCCCCGATGTCTCCGTTCTGCCGCTCCCCGATGTCTCCGTTCTGCCGCTCCCCGATGTCTCCGTTCAGATGCTCCCCGATGTCTCCGTTCTGCTGCTCCCCGATGTCTCTGTTCTGCTGCTCCCCGATGTCTCTGTTCTGCTGCTCCCCGATGTCTCCGTTCTGCTGCTCCCCGATGTCTCCGTTCTGCTGCTCCCCGATGTCTCCGTTCTGCTGCTCCCCGATGTCTCCGTTCTGCTGCTCCCCGATGTCTCCGTTCTGCTGCTCCCCGATGTCTCCGTTCTGCTGCTCCCCGATGTCTCCGTTCTGCTGCTCCCCGATGTCTCCGTTCTGCTGCTCCCCGATGTCTCCGTTTTGCTGCTCCCCGATGTCTCCGTTCTGCTGCTCCCCGATGTCTCCGTTCTGCTGCTCCCCGATGTCTCTGTGCTGCTCACCGTGTTCTTCAATGTGTTCTTCACACATATATATTGTTCTTCACATGCTATTTTGTTCGCACTGTTCCGCGCGTATCTCCCGACAAGTAAGCGGCACGCACATCTGTAATCTATTCTTCACTCTGTTTTTCACTGTGTTTTTCACTTAAATGATCCTGTGTTCACCGTGTTCAATGTTTTTATTCTATTCTTCATTGTTCTTCACTGTGTTTTTTTAATTAAATGCTCGATCTCGAGCAGGAGAAATACTCGTCCGAGCAACGAGCCGTTTCGAGTACCTTAATACTCGAACGAGCATCAAGCTCGGACGAGTATACTCGCTCATCTCTAATTAAATCCATTTACTGTATATACTCAAGACAAATTTTTTCAGCACAAAAATGTGCTGAAAAACCCTTACTCAGCTTATACTCAGGTTAAGAAAAAAAACGAAATATGTACTCCCCTTCCGTCTAACACCCCCCCTTCCCGGCAGGTTCTCTTCTATCCATTGCAGCCCTGGCATCGGCTCCTTCTCCCCACGCGCTCCTTCGCAGGCACCATGATGTCAGCCGGCAGCTTCCAGAGCAGGAAAACATGTAATAAGTGAAAGAGATCATAAGTAAACCAGTTGCATGAAGTCTATAGCCTGTGCTGTGTGAGCATTAAGAGTTAATAGCTTATCTGCACAGTGTACAATGTGCCAATAACAAGGTAGGGGAAGGGAGCAGTATGAAGTGAAGAGAAAGTTCTGTAGAATCACAGACTGAGATGGAGAAACTGATCGAGAACAGGGGAGATCTTGTACCTCACTATTCTTTGTAGGAGACATCTGCATCCACTGTTCTCAGCACATCCAGTTCTGCTTCATACACAGAGAGCTCTGTCACATGACTTCCTCCTCTGTGAACAGGGAGCAGCAATCCCTCCCATGAAACCGACACTTAAACAAAATATAAACAAACTACGGACTCCAGGGCTTGTCACCACAGGCAGAGAAAGCAGCCACTGCAACTCTCAGATAATCTGAGGGGTATAACAAAGAAACTACAATATAATACAGACCAAAAGTTTGGACACACCTTCTCATTCAAAGAGTTTTCTGTAGTTTCATGACTATAAAAATTGTAGATTCACACTGAAGGCGTCAAAACTATGAAATAGCACATGTGGATTTATATACTTAACAAAAAAGTGTGAAACAACAGGAAATATGTCTTATATTCTAGGTTCTTCAAAGTAGCCATCTTTTGCTTTAATTACTGCTGTGCACACTCTTGGCATTCTCTTCATGCTGCCAGAGGGGGCACACACCAGTATTGCCATGTGCTTGGTATAATATCGTTGATCCTGGTGGTAGATGTCCTTTAACTGGGAGAACTTGCACAATTTTTGCTGTCTATGGAATTAGAGCAAGAATTCTTCGGAAAAAGATTTTTATTGATGTCCTCAGTATAGTTCTACCTCCTCACTGATGCTGACACAGCTTACCTAGCTCCCCTCATGAATTAGAGAGAGATGTAACTCTCTAAAGAAAATTCCTGAGGGCAGCATGAGGTTGATTTCTCTTCATATAGTCAATTGTCTCTCATCCCCCACCTTTCTGAGGGAGTGGTTAATGATGTAGTAGTGCTGAGTCACACACAGCTACTGTCTGTCTCTCTCTTCTCAACATTTCAGCAACTGACTGTATAGAATTTCCTATATTTCCTACAGCCTCTGCAGGTAAAAAGTAAAGGTAGCTTTATATCTCTGTAGTTGAATATTGGCAGACAGTCCCTAAGTACTAGTTCCATACCAGCAACATGTTTGTAACAGTGAGACCTGTCAATCAGGAACAGAGAGCTAAGGCAGTACAGTGAATTCTGGATATGCAGAACCCCATTAATTTCATCGGACTCACATCAGGTGAGTTGCATATGTGAAGAACTACTGTATGATTAATAAAAATGCTTTTATTTTATGCACTTGCTAAATGCTGGAACTAAGATAGTGCCTGCCCTTGGATCGGCTCCCCAGTATGTGCCTTATACTGGCAGAACACTCCTGGAATAGATGGATGTCTTGTACCCAGCAAGTTCCTGGAAATTACAGAGCAGTTCTGCAACCAATGTCACAGATTCACTGAGCATGATCAGAACTATGCTCATGATCAGACATTTATGGACTATGGGGAAATGATACTACAGTTCCAGGGTCATGTGATAATCAGACAGCCAATCATCTATGTAGTCACTAAATGCTAACTGTGAAGCCCCTTCCCAAAGTAGTTTGTATATAATGTTATGTGTCGGCAATAAAGGACAGAACTAGATTCTCTTTTGGTTGGTGCCACTTCCTGCTGATCAAGATTTTTATACCACACTCCAGTTTTGGTGTGATTTCTTTGAGCTCACTTAGCAGCCAATGTAAAGTATTAGAATACCCGAGGTTGTGTAAGAAAGGGGAACCTAACATATAAGTTTACAAACTTTTTTTTTTTACATTGCAGCCATGGAAAGCAACCATTTAGGGATGAGGGCAGTGCTTTTAAATCCCTTTAACTTTTTTTAACATGTTTTTTAACCCCTTAACCCCCATACGGTGCAGAGGTGCCGGGCTGTATGAAGAGGGCTGACAAGATGGGCGCCGCCATCTTTTTTCGGATCATCACATTCCCCAGAACGGTATGAGGGTCCAGCAATCAGTTGCCATGACAGCCTGGTGTCTTAGTCAGACCCAAGTCTGCATGGCATATGGCTGCATGGCCACTGGCTCATTGTAATGAATACTGTGGGAAAATACCATATATTGCAATACAGTAGAATTGCAGTATATGGTAGGAACGATCAGATTATTTAGGTTTAAAGTATTCTAGTGGGTCTAAAAAATTGTAAAAAAAAGTTTAAAAAACTATGTCAGCTCATTTTGCAAAAAGGGACAACTCACACCACTCTTTACACCATAGAATTAAAAAGTTATTAGCGTCAGAAAATGGCGTACAATTCTTTTTTTACACATTTGTTTAATATTTAAATGAAAACACAATAAAACCTATGTAAATTTGGTATTACTGTGCAATTGTACCGAACCAAAGAAACGCATAGTGAAAGTCATAAAAACTGAGCGCACAAGAAAGTGATGCAAATGCTTTGTCTTTTTAACCATTTCACCACATATGGATTTTTTTCCAGCTTCCCAGTACACGGCATGGAGTACACACAGCTCTGTACACAGAAAAATGAATAAAGTTATGGATTTTTGAAGGTGGAGGGCAAAAATGAGGGGAAAAAAACTGTGCCCTTTAAGGGGTTAATGGTACCAAGCTGCAATATTATACAAGCTCTTTTACCTCTTGTGTCAACACCCTCATCCTCATAGACTGTAAGCTCATGTGAGCAGGGCCCTCACTCCTATTGTTCCAACTCTTTGTCCTGTGTAATGTAATATTATATATATACACTCACCGGCCACTTTATTAGGTACACCATGCTAGTAACGGGTTGGAGCCCCTTTTTTCAGAACTGCCTCAATTCTTCGTGGCATAGATTCAACAAGGTGCTGGAAGCATTCCTCAGAGATTTTGGTCCATACAGTTGCCGCAGATTTGTCGGCTGCACATCCATGATGCGAATCTCCCGTTCCACCACATCCCAAAGATGCTCTATTGGATTGAGATCTGGTGACTGTGGAGGCCATTTGAGTACAGTGAACTCATTGTCATGTTCAAGAAACCAGTCTGAGATGATTCCAGCTTTATGACATGGCGCATTATCCTGCTGAAAGTAGCCATCAGATGTTGGGTACATTGTGGTCATAAAGGGATGGACATGGTCAGCAACAATACTCAGGTAGGCTGTGGTGTTGCAACGATACTCAATTGGTACTAAGGGGCCCAAAGAGTGCCAAGAAAATATTCCCCACACCATGACACCACCACCACCAGCCTGAACCGTTGATACAAGGCAGGATGGATCCATGCTTTCATGTTGTTGATGCCAAATTCTGACCATACCATCCGAATGTCACAGCAGAAATCGAGACTCATCAGACCAGGCAACGTTTTTCCAATCTTCTACTGTCCAATTTCGATGAGCTTGTGCAAATTGTAGCCTCAGTTTCCTGTCCTTAGCTGAAAGGAGTGGCACCCGGTGTGGTCTTCTGCTGCTGTAGCCCATCTGCCTCAAAGTTCGACGTACTGTGCGTTCAGAGATGCTCTTCTGCCTACCTTGGTTGTAACTGGGGGCAATTGGAGTCACTGTTGTCTTTCTATCAGCTCCAACCAGTCTGCCCATTCTCCTCTGACCTCTGGCATCAACAAGGCATTTCAGCCCACAGAACTGCCGCTCACTGGATG
This sequence comes from Engystomops pustulosus, assembly GCF_040894005.1. Lineage (NCBI taxonomy): Eukaryota > Metazoa > Chordata > Amphibia > Anura > Leptodactylidae > Engystomops > Engystomops pustulosus. The sequence goes on along the minus strand of NC_092412.1, from coordinate 107,354,019 downwards.
TTTTTTCTTTTTCGGACCATTCTCTGTAAACCCTAGAGATGGTTGTGCGTGAAAATCCCAGTAGATCAGCAGTTTCTGAAATACTCAGACCAGCCCTTCTGGCACCAACAACCATGCCACGTTCAAAGGCACTCAAATCACCTTTCTTCCCCATACTGATGCTCGGTTTGAACTGCAGGAGATTGTCTTGACCATGTCTACATGCCTAAATGCACTGAGTTGCCGCCATGTGATTGGCTGATTAGAAATTAAGTGTTAACAAGCAGTTGGGCAGGTGTACCTAATAAAGTGGCCGGTGAGTGTATATTTGTCCCCAATGATTTGTAAAGCGCTACAGAATTTGATGGCGCTATATAAATAAATATTATTATTATTATCTCTGATATTCCACTCACATCCTGAGCTGCAATCTTATATCTGCCATTCAATCATCACTGATACCCCAGTCACATCTAATGCTGCAATTATCTAACATTATATCATTATACTATAATATCTCTGGAGTAGCAATCTGATTTTATATCATCTCTGATATTCCAGTCACAACCAGAGATCCAGTCTCATATCTGCAAATACTTCTCAAATTATATCCCACAATCCCATGCTAAGAGATGAGAAGAAGACTATTTATTCCAAGCTCGTGATTTATAAATAGAATAACAGAACTACAGTGAGGACTGACACAGGGGCAGAGTAGAAGGAGAGGGGGAACTATTAGCACCTATGGGTATCAAACACAGAGATGGTAATCTGGGGGGAAGGTAGCCAATCCATGTGACCACACTCCACTGTAATGACCCCAATTGCTATAGTACCCCCACCAGCAGAAACAGCCTTTTTACAGGACCAGGTAAAGGAAATGTCAACACAGACAGATACTGGAACACATCAAACTAATGTCTGCGGTTTGTGATTGTTATTTGCAAAATATTTTTGTTAACTCATTCTATTTTGTTGTAGCTAAGAGTAGTTATTTACTTTCCTGGGCAACGCCAAGTAATACAGCTAGTATAATATAATATAGAGAAAAAAGGTTGATAGGGGGTCCCAATAATCCCAATCTGTCGCATATTCTCAAAAATAGACACAGTGAAATATAAAAATGATTAACTGTATAAGTTGACAACGCCTCAAACATATGATATAATTACTGCTTACTGCTTTCAATTCAAGACTTGACTTTGATTCCATGTCAGATGTTTGCAGCATTCTTTGGGATCTTCTGTCAGCTATATAACTTAGCTGAGCTGTTTGAGCTTCCATCTATGAAATGCACCAGGATGGTAATAAAACTTAACCCTTCACTAAAGGAAATAAAATGAATCTCTAGTCAGTTTAGCAGTGTAACTTGGGTTGGGTTCACACAAGAGTTGCATCTGTGAAGTTTAGATTTACATCGCGTTTGCATCCCAGTTTCATCTGTTTTTCATGCATGTTAATGTGACCTAAGATTTCTATAGCAATGGCTCAGTGAAAAATGCTGTGCAAGTGCTGTCAGGTTTTTTTTGATTGATCCATTGCTGATCATCACCTACGCATTTAACACATATTCATGTGGAGGCTATACAAAACTCATGCTGGTGTTGCAGCTCGGTGCATAAGGGGCCTGAGAATTCTGGTGCTTTTAACTTGTTAACCTTTCTTAGTTTTTCAACAAACAGTTCAGCATCCATATGTTCATACAGCATGGAGATCAATTTATAGTTTAGAGGATATCAAACTTAGGGAAAATCTACCATTAAGATCTAGCAGAAGCAAGATGTGCAGGGACGCTACAGCATTGAGGGGCTCTGGAAACACCTAGAGCCCTTCAGGCTCAGTAACATAAATTTAAAAGTTGATTTTAGATGGAAGGAAGGTAATAAATATAAGAATATTACCACAGTCAACAGTGCCTGGATCTGGTTTAGGACACTTGATTTTGATGGTAGATTTTCTCTTTTGGGGTGTTCCCATTTCAGCAATTCTATCAATTCATTTTGTAATTTTGTAGATCACAACTTCCTGTCATTATAAAGAAAGCTTCTATGTTTCCTTCCACTGGACATAAATCTATCCATGGTCATGTGATGTCATGCAGGTGTGCGTCCTGTTACATCATACAGCTCTGAATACTAACGAGCCGTGCACCTGTGTGACATCACATGACCAGGGACAGGTTGCTGTCCTGTGGGAGGAAACATAGAAGCTTCCTATAGAAGTACTGCAAGCAGAGATCTAGAAAACTGTGAGGAATTGATACAGAAAGGACATAATGACATTAATTTGCAAACATTTGTAACATTGATGTCTGCTCATTGAAGTTAAACACAAACACTTATTTCCTTAAAAGGGTTGGACACATACAAGACTTTACCATGGTAAGTATAAAACCCTAATAGGGTCACCCATATTGTACTTACCCCGGTAAGCAGATAGAGGGGGCTGTGCAGTCATTACTGTATGCACGCCACCTACATGATCACCACATCCTTCGTGACCCTCCAACAACTAATTTAGGAGTAGTTTATATGGAGGGGTGTGCATACCTTAATGAGTGTACAGCCCCCTCCATCCTCAGGACCAGAAGTCACATTAAAATCCCACGTGAGATCCCTTAAGAGTGAATGTAATAGTGGCCGAGCAGGTGCATCACAACTTTACTTACATTGACCACTAAAGGACAAAGGTAATAGGCATGTATAATGAAGAATTGACTGGATCAATGGAGTGTCACGTCTGTATGCATGGGCTGATAATTGGGACTGACAGTGATTGTATTTGGGAGACACAACCCAATTCAATTCTATGTGGTCCACTGTCATCAACCATCTGTTCATTGTTCACTGCATCATCTTTGATAAGGCTTGATCTGCCTCCGAAACATTTGAGAAAGTGATATAATGTTGCCTCAGGAGCTTCTTGGTTTACTGAACAATCTAAATAGTTAAGGAGTCATGAAAAATGCAGAGGTGGCCTATGAATGCTTATCCCATCACAGCAGCTTTTAATCCTTTCATCACAAGTAAACAGCAAAGAGCTTTTGAGAATTCAAAAAGAGTTTCAGAATAATGGACATGAATGCAAAAAAATTGCCATTTGTTTCCCCTCAAACATTGTTTAAAAACCTGAATGAAATGCTGGTCTGTATGTGACATTTGCCTCAAGGAATAGTAGAAGATGTCCCAGCAAACAAACTCACAGGCTGTTGAATGGAATTTACAATTGCATAGCGACATGATAGATTTTCTGTCCTCTGGCAAGCTTTGATTCTTGGCATCCAAAAACAGTTCTGTCCTATTTCTTGCTTTGACTAAGTCACAGTAATGCAGAGTGTTCTTGAAAGCCCTTGTTTTTCTCAGGGATCATTTATGCCTTTTAGGATTGTTAATGTATCATTCTTTAAAATTGTTTTATTTCATATTTGTGTGGTGGATGCCCACAAAGAACAGCTACATTAATGTTATAAAGTTATGTGTCCCCACAACTATTACCTTGAATATGTGACATGCAAGGACTATCGATCTTTGGCTAATTATTTGAGAGCAGATATATCACTAATGAATGGAAACAAAACTCCTTAAGTATGGTAACAGAAGAGCAGGTTACCATATAGATTAAAAAACATCATAGTGGGTACAGTTATTCTATCGTATTTTTATCCTAAAAAGGCTGAATCGTGAACGTGAGGGCCTGTTCTACACAGCAACAATATTTCTTAATGATGGGGCAGCAGAATGTATTTATGCAAATGAGTAAGATGTGTAACCAAGCCAAAGCATTCTACCAACCAAGTAAATAAGTCACAGAAATATAAACTAGAAAATTATTACTTTAGCTCGAGGCTGTGATTTAAAAATCTTCAGTTCACTGACTTAACCAAGTGAAAACACTTGACTCTAGCCATTATCCAAGAGCATTGTGTTTTAAGTGTGAGCATTATGGAAATAAAGTCATGCTATTACTTTAAATTTGCAAGTAGAAGAAAATATTTAAAGAATTGATATCAATTCACAATATGATTATTGGATGGATAAATGTTCCAAGAAATTTGTTTTATTTTTTTTAATATTAGGCATTTTCTTTTGCTGTACAATTTTAATGTGGTGGGAATCGCTCCCGGAGAGAGAGAGCAAGTGCAGAGAGGCTGATAACAGTTTGATTGATCCATCAGATTTCATCTTGTAGACTTCTGGAGAAACGTCATAGGACAGATTTTCCCTAGGGACCAGCATGGTAGTCACTTCACACGTGTCTTGCCAGCACTGCGACACAACACCTATCAGGTTTGTATTTTTAACCTTATGTCACTTCTGACTCTGGTCAGGAATTATTTGTTTGCAGTAATAATAGTTCCATTAAATTATTCCATTCAAAATGAGACATTATAAGCCTTCTTCACCCCATTCAGCAACAGCTAACATTAAAAAAAAGTGCTCATATATCATTTAGATACATTTTCTATGAGATCCTATAGTAGTCTAAGAGAAACAGCAAAATATATAGTTCTAAACACTAGTTTAAAGTACAATAAAAAGATTACCATGTAGTCACCAGAGGGCCATTTTAGCAGGGAACAGGTGCCACAGACACAGTATTGTATAATCCAAAAAGCTCTGAGTTCTATGATTTTTGAAATATATTACGTTAGACTTTACCTGGCTCCCTGCCAACTTTCACATGCATGTCCCAGGGGCGAGTGGGCAAGCGAGCCGAGTCCCATCACCTAAGCTAAACATTTGTTCTTGCCATTGCGCAAATCAATCCTCCCTCCTCCACCTCATCAGCAGCCACTATTAGCCCTGCATAGAGAGAGCGGAGACATGTGGCTGTGAGATAAGGTGGAGGAGACTTGATTCGAAGAATTACGAGAACAAGCGTTTACCTCAGGAGATGGGGACTTGTTTGGCAACACGCCCCTGGGCACCATGTAAAGTCACAGGTAAAGTTATTATTAGTTAATTTAGTTTATTTTAAATTCAGTGTTTGTATTATAGATTACTGAGTCTATAGGAATGTGTTTCCTGCTAAAAATGTCCCTCTAGTGGCAGGATCCCTTTAAGACCTTAGATCTGGATACATCCTTTCATAAATGTGGCTTTATGAATACTTTTTCAACATACAAAACCATTAGATAAAAGTCAAATTATCTTTACAATAACAATATCAATATCCATATAACATTCAATATATTGCTAAGCCCAGAGGTTATAATAGGTCATCAATATCACATTTACCCCTTAAGGAAACACGCTGAGTTTTAAAATCTGCCATGTGTCACTGTATGCAGTTATAACTTTAGAAGACTTTTAAGGGGTTTGCCCATGAAAGAAATTTTCAAATTCTCAAATCTTAATTCTCTAGTGATGTTAAGGTGATAAAGATAACATTTAACCCCTTACTTTACAATTTTACTCACTTTAATTTAGGATTATGCTCTTATCACTGCATTAGTTCAGCACTGTGGGCACTTCCTGATTCCTCTGTGGTTCGCTTATGCACAAGATGCTATGTGCTGACAGTGTGCTTAGATTACTATTTTATAGGGTGTAGCCACATTTTCATCAGTTTTAATAATTCTACTAGTATCTGACAAGTAGAAAAAAAGATATGACACAAATCTGAGTCATGACATGGATATAAGGCACACTCTGCTTTGCTATCTTACCTAACCAATAAAACACACAGCACTTCTATGCCCCCTATAGAGATGAGCGGACCCAATAATCGGGCTCGCATCTGGGACACCCTCTGGACAATCATAACCATGGCTATTTGCTAGGAGTGTCAGTTTGCCAGGTTGACTGCCAAGCAGGCAATATGTCTGGGTCAATCGAACTTGATCGGTGAACCTGACCATTGCGTCCGCTCATCTCTTCCCCCTCCATCTTTGGAACAAGTGAATATCTTGTCTATAGAACAGGTCTTCTCACGCTGCTGGATAGGAAGTGCCTCTGTCTCTAGTGCTGTCTGATCCTACTCCTCCCTTTTGCTCCTTCACATTTATGTGAGAGGAATCTGAGCAGACAGGAAGACATACCAGACCAAAGTCAGAACAGAGTTTATGGTCATATCCAGGACAACCAAAATATACAACCAAAGGATAGATGAGTAAGAATTGTAACTATATTTTTGTTAATTACATTGAATTAGATAAAGTGTTATTTTGCCATGATTTGGCAAGCTCTGTGTAGTGCTAAGTAATCTGTGTGCGGTATATAAACAAAGGAATTATAATTTTTATTCTTTTTGTGAGGACCCCCTTTTAACTTACCAAGTTGATTTTCAGTTGATTTGGCATATTGTACTTCCAATTAGTGATTTTGGTCAAAAAGATTTTGAAAAAGATAAAAATCACTTCAATATTGAGAAAATAATTAAATTAAAAGAATGAATAAAATTTAGCTTCCCTTATCTGGTGTCCAAAAGAGCAATTCATCTTAGCACAGGTAAAGTGCTATACGGAGCAGGTACAATACAACTGCCCAATGACAATACACTACTAGACCACTAAATGCACATTCTTCAGTTATAATTGTGTTTTACCAGTGAAATATCTTTGCTGATAAGGTACATCTGCAGTCAATTACCAGCAAGTTTCATGCTGATATATATAACTTAGTGGATAGTGTGTAACTGATGAAAACTGACCAGCTTACAATCATTAAACAATAAAGCTGCTCATTGTTAAATCTGGTGACATTAAAATTATGACATGAACACAGGATTGTGCAAACAGCACAGTAATCTGTATAAAGGAGAAGAAACAAGGTGGTCTATCAATGTACCCAGGTGGAGTCCTATTAAAGAGGCAGCCTCAAATTCTGCAACAGGAGATAGCATAATTAATTTTTATGGATCAAGCTAGTTCTAAGGACTGGAAACTGAACATTTATAATGTATCAATGTTGTAAAGATAGTGACATATCCGAAACCAGCAGTGAACAATGCACTTTACAGTAGGTTAACTAGAATACAGCTCTATGCATTTAACTATTTGTATTACTGCAAAATGTGTCTATCTCTGAAAGCATGAATCTGTATGAAATGTGCTATTTTTAATAATTACAATGAAACAGAAACTAAAAATATTTTTATAAAAACAATGATCATTTGACATTAGGAAATAAATGAACAATATATAGCTATATATTTTATCAGATGAGTCTTAAAGGGAACCTGTCACTAGCTTCTACTACAATAAACTAACAGCACCACCAGGTACGGTGTGAATACGCTTTGTTAAATTTAACAATCCCTTCAAAAAAAGTGGATTCTTATCTTTTAAATTACATGATAGTGAAATAGTCCAACGTGCTAAAGAGCCCAAGATACAGGTGCCTGAAGTGATGCTCCCCCTCTAGTGTTTCACCTCAATTGCATATGACTTTAGGGAGTTTAACAGCCAGTGACATGTTCCCTTTGGCATAAAGAATATTTATAACAATCAAAATATATAATAACCACACAGAATTTTACATTTTGCTGGGTTTTGCAAAAATTTTGTTGTGCTGTTAAGCTACATCTGTCTCCATTATTTATTTCCAGGCCATGATAACTTTGCTAAAATTGACAAATACTCCTTTATTTGGTTTGCTGTTGGAAAAAGGAAAAAGAGATCATTGACAGATAGCAGTCATTTGTATAAAATTCTGTATATATATATATATATATATATATATATATATATATATATATATATATATATATTTATTTATTTTTTTTTAATTTATAAAATGTTGGTATAAGGACATGTGAGCTCCCTGTGCGACTGTGGGCAACTTTACATTGTTAACTGATGTAAATCTGAAGGGAACCTCTATGTCAGCAATATCGCACTCCTTTCCTGGGAAACTACTGTATAGCTACATGTAAATGTAAAGCTCTGCCCAAAAGAATGCATGTTGATGCCCATCTGATTGTCGCCATAGTGGCTTTATTTTAACCCCGTGTAAAGCTGGTCATACAAATTGGAATTTTAATGGCAAAACCTTTTGGGTGTTGGATTTGTGGTATATCTGTGTGCTGCCATCTAAATGTAGAGCCATCTAAACTATATGACCAAATTCAGAACTACACTAATAAAACATTGTGGTTGAGATCATGCAATAAAAATTAGTAATACATATGACTTACAGGTGGCAATGTATGAATAACATATGGAGTTGAACATGTAAAAGCAACCCATTGTCCAGGTTTTAGGTTGGCTTTTGTAGGCAGCTGAATTTGATAAACTAAAGTTCAAAGGCTCACAATAGATAATGCCTCAATTCCCCCAGCAGGATTGTCTAAACTGCAGTGAAAATACAGTTAGAAAGACATAATGAAAGATCTGACATTATCTTACCAGAGGAAATATCGCCTTCCCTGGAAAGTGCCATCATGTTTTCCAAACTCATTCCCCTCCAGTTCAACTCCCAGATATATCTCTTCTCTTCCTGGTAGTTGACCTTTGTATTCTACGGAGCCCTTACTTATTTTGCCACCTGGACGTGAAAATTTTACCAGATCTCCAATTTTTAGGTCCTCAACACTTCTTGGAGCAAATGGGCGACGTGGCAACACAAGTAGTTGTTGTCTGCAGCACAAAAGAAAACATGCAGAATACTGGACATCCTTAGAGGAAATCTACCATCAAAATTCATCAAGAAAAACCAGTTAGATTTACTCAGAGATCCAGGCACTGTGACTGTAGTAATCTTCTTATTTATGTTATCCATGTCTTCCTCCCTTCTAAAATAAACTTTTAAAATTATGCGTCTGGGTCTGAGGGCTCTAGGGGGTGTTTCCAGAGACCTTCAGTTACGTCTTTTATCTAGTTGTTACAATAAGCAGCTCTCCCCTCCCCCTGCACTTCCTGCTTCTGCTAGATAACACAGGCAGAGGGAGGGGGGAAAGAGCAAGCGAAGCGGAGACATGTTCTACCCATTGTAACAATGAGTGAAAAGACATCACTGAGGGGCATCATTTTTAAAGTTGATTTTAGAAGGAGTGAGGCCATGTAAGCAAATAAAAATATTACCACAGTCACTGTGTTTGGATCTATGAGTAAGAGTCCATTTTATAATGCTCAATTTTGATGGTAGATTGTCTTTAAATGGATTTTTCAGGATTAAAATAGTGATGTTTTTTCCTTTGAATTGGTCTACTTATCAAAATTTGATAAAGTGAATGAGGCCAATTACAGCTGATATACAATGTGCTTTTCGTACCTGGAATACCCGCTGACCTGAAATTCATAACCCATTGATGTCTGAGAGAACCCCTTCTACAATAAGTAATCCAACTTCCTCTAAAAAGCCTTACAGCTCACTACATAACAATGTTTAACCTTATCATCTTTGTTTCAAAAAATTCTATATGATCAGCCTATTTTTTACCTTAAAGACACCGTATATTTTACATTTTTTAACATCACCAACCTAAGCCTTTACTTTTTTTAAATTTTTCTGTTGGCATCGCTTTATCAGGGGTTGTTTTATTTTGAAGGGCCAGTTGCATTTTTGAATGAAACCATATTTTTTTTGTGTGTTTCTACTTTTTAAGGGCCATAAATTTGGACAATGTACACAGGGCCACTATCGTACTGGAGTTACTGCAAGCAGTGGCCTGATTACAGCGCTAGCATGGTAACCCCATTGCTTGGCACCCTAAAGTTCTTTTAGTAGTGGAGTAATCAGAACAGTACTATTATTCTAGGGTTAGATAAATGGATTGATTGTAACATCTGAATGGCGGTGTGCCTTTCTCTGCACTTGATGCTCTCTTTGACACAGTTCTGTAAGTGATTGGGGTATATTTAGGGGCACAGTGGGTCCATTTGCACAAAGGTGTTAAACCCTGCCATAACCCTTTCAAGGTAAAACCACATGGAACAACTCTGGTGCACAACTGAAACCAAACCAACGTTTGGCTAATAATGTATGATTTGGCTGCCCTAATTTACTAGTAATACTGCAGTACTAGAGGCAAATCCATGCAGCCAGCAGTCCTTTTAGCAAAAACCTAGTAAAAACCCACGTGAGCAGGGTTTAGGTAACACATGGCATTCACCTTTAAGGGACTTTTGAGTATTTCTTGTAAAGTACATTTTATATATGAAAAGAAATATAATCTTTATGTAATTTTTACTTGTCTTTTTTACCATGCAGTAATGAATCACTTTTTTTCCGTACAGAAGTGTTAATTGACTATGCTTAGCAATTCATTAAAAACAACTGCGTATGTGTAAAAGTGAAATATTTTAACATTGAAGTGCTAAAATATCTGAACATTTTATGTATAATTTAGCCATTACTAACATCTTTTTATGAAAATAATTTATCACATTTATGTAGAAATTTCCGAAATAGCCATTATAATATTACCCGAGTGTCTGATCTGGTTACTTTACCATCTTATTGATACCTTTTTCTTGATAACCTCCATTTGGTAGGCTATGTTTTATAAATTATGGTTGATTAGGTTATTATCTGCTAAGCACAATTACAATTACCTTTCTGGGTGGCCTGAATTATTTTGTCTACCTGCAGTAAATCTGTAATAGGCGGAATTTACCTTTTAGTAGTTTGCATTCTGATATCAGACATAGTAAATGTTTTTGTACTCTGCAAAGCTACTGGAAGAAGAATATCACTATTCTGGTTAACAGAACATAAGTCTTCATCATTTTGGTCATTTATTTCTTCCCCTGCAAGAAATATTAATTTGTTGTTAGTGGGGTTTTTCAGGTGTGTTGCAGTATGTCAGTATGTGTAGGCTTTGCATGCCATAATAAAGATGGAAAGGAATCTATATCTTGTATGGGGAGGGTTGCTTGTCTATATGAAAAATGTCCTTATGGAAAAATAGGATTACATTAATTAAATATTTTTTCTTAATTATCAACGAAGTGCAAATTTCATAAATTAACTCAATTCTAGATTGTAAATTGTTTTACGCAGAGCTTCCATTGCTATTGTTTCAACTTATGACTATTTCATTGACTTGTAATATTTTGTTTGTATATGATGAGCATGATCACTTATCAACTAGGATTTATTTATATTATTACTAATACTTTCTTTAAAAAGATGTTTGAGATCACCAGCTCATCCACTACAGATATGAATATCATATATGTGCAATAGTGTGTATAAAACTGTCTCAAGGCAAAGTGAAACCTGGACACCAATGAGGACTGTAAGCTAGGAATGACCATGTCAGGGCAATGAACAGCTGAACCTGCTTTACGCAGCACCTCAGCAGAAATAGCTCAGTGCTAATAGTGAACGAATGCACTTAATGAAGTGCAGAGATTCTTTGGACTAGCCCCAATAAAGTGATGCCACCTATTCTGCGTATTCTTAGGGAATGTTGACTGGTCACTGGCTTCTATTCTATCAAGTTACGTCTTGCAAATGTTTGATGATCTGTAGTGACGTAAAAACATTTCATATATTTATGGCAAGTCTTCAATGTGCCACTACTGCATGAGCATGTATTATCTCATATGTTATGGAACATGTGGTATTTTCGAAAATAATTTTTACTTACCAAGTACATGTGTTTGAATAGATTTACTGAGGCCATCTTCAGAAGCCATGATCAAAACCTCAGTGGCTTCACTGTCCATTGAAAAAGGTGAGGCATTATAGTTAGTACGTTCTTCATGTTTACCTAGAATGACAAGGAGTCACTTTGAAGGAAGTTATCTGTAAGTACATTAAGTTAAATCAGCAAGTGTTCATGTTTCGTCCTTAAGGACATATTTGTAAATAAGTCCGTAAGCACAAAGGGTCACATTTACAAAGTGCATTGTCTGACTATAATGCACCGTGGCGCGATTCACTAATATTGTGCGCTCGATATCCAGCATATGTCGCTTTCCCACACAGGTCCACCGGAGATCACCTTCTTCTTCCCAGTGTATATACAGTAAGTACATTGTCTTGCAACACAATTCGAAAGTTAAATCCCGTGCTCAGTCCGAATCAGTCGGATTATCCGAATGCCTGGGCCCGGAATTCTGTCGCATGAAAGCCAGCGAAGCTGCGCCACAATCCGATCACGGGCAATTCCCTGCTAAATACCTGTCACAGCGACGCAATGCCCGGAAACGTTGAAAAATCCGATGAAAGTGCTCCCACGGACCCTTACTAAATAAGCCCCAAAATGTGTCGGTCTAGCGTACTCCTACATGTCAGTCTGGCTTATTCTGATATGATGTTTATCGAGGATTTTATATGATATAAATAAAGAAGAAAAGTTTTAACCATGTTCCCGTGGACGTACTGGAGTTTTTCTGTTTGGAAGATCCTTTTATTCCATCATGTAACATTGCAGCATTTTGTAAAGCCTTACTCATGCAGTGCAATAGTGTACAATATTTTCCAAATATCACTGCTGCATATTCATACTGTACATTAATAAATTGACTAATGATGATCTGTACCTTGTTGTCACATGGTTATAATGTTAAGACCTTTCTTTATTGTCTATAGCAACCAATCAGAACTTAAAAAAAAAAAATAAAAGCTGAGTTCTAATTAGTTGCTACAGACAACCTGACCATGATTATTGGCTAGAGGCAGTTGATAAATGGGTGTCAAACTACTGCCTACTAGTAATGCTTTCACAGGCAGTGTAAATAGTCCCCAGTACAGTATTTTTGGATAGCTCTAACATTTTGAACTAACTAATATCTACATGAACATTTCTAGTGCATTTCTTAATATAGAAATCTGACCCCTCATAGTGCACTACCAATAAATACAGTATTGGTGCAATTGCATACAAATGGCAGGTATCTACAGTATGTTATACTAAAGGATTGAAACAAAGTATCTGACAAATTGTCCCCCCAGAAAAGAAATAATTAATTTATCTTTCAAACTTCATGTATCAAATATTCTCTAGTAATGCTTAAAGGCTAATTATTTTCCATTAGAAAGTAATAATATAAAGTATTTACATTTGTATTTTATAGAAAGGCCACCATCTCATTTTAATTGTTCATGATAACGTGCTGAGACAGCCGATGAGATATGATGTATAGCAAGTTCCAAAGAGGAAACATGTTAATAATTTACTGTAAAGTTCCCTGAATTACCAGACTTAAATTATCTATTTTATCCATGTATTATATTGTATGCAAAGGTTAGCATTTCTTAGGTCAACTCAGTAATGAGTTTACTCAGCACAGGTAGAGTAGAAATAATTAGAACAGGCAGCAGTCTGAGACCCGAGTCCCATCTTTAATCATTGTTGCATGTAAAAGAAAATTACTCTTAGTACTTACTTTCCCAGGGTTCTTTTATGTTCGCAGAACTCAAGGCTGCTTTGCATTTTGAAAATGTTCCATCAACTTTAAAAGCATCATTCCTGTAAAGACTAAAAGTTGAGATGCGGGAGTCAAAATGGCACTTTGTTATCAAGGCACAGTAAAGATGTATTCTTTGTGGTTACTATAAGGCACATTAACATTTTAATCAGTTCTCATAAGCTTTTGGACGTGATAAGACTATGGTCACTTTAAAGTCACACTAAACATTAGAATGGAAATTTCAAGCATCTTTAAAAGCCATGGGATAGTAGATAATAAAATGCAATAAATTAAACATGAGTTATATGTGTTACTTTTAGCTTGGAATTTGCAAACTGACATCATAATTGGCCCCTTTTTGTCAGATTATTTAGGATTCTCCCCAAAAAAGTACCCTGCAACAACAGACATATCAGGAAAATTGTGAATTGATTGAATGGGGCACATTTACTTGGAGTTCCCTCGGAGTTCCCAAAAGTGCATTGTCCATACGGAATGCACTCTGCTGCGATTCGCCATCTTCCTCTAGGTGCATGTAAGTGCTTGGCTTGCGACAATTTTGAAGTAAAATCCCACAGTTTGTCCAAATCCGTCGGATAGCCCGTCCCCCAATTTGAATCTCATGAAAGCGCCAAAAACCCCTTTTGAATCCCTGTCCCAGCAGCGCAAAATGGAAATTGTCGGGACGTCCAACAAAAGTGCGGTCCGCGGGGCCCTTAGTAAATGAGCCCCAATGTGCAACATACCTCTGGTCTTCTGTTTGGCATCCACATGGAGGATGTATTTTGTCCACGGAAACAGTTCCATGATGTTCAACCCAGTCACCTACAGAGATAAAATGTGTCTACATAAATTTTAATTTATGGATTGATTTTATGGATTAGCACAATATGCTGGTGTTGTAATCTACACTCACCGGCCACTTTATTAGGTACACCATGCTAGTAACGGGTTGGACCCCCTTTTGCCTTCAGAACTGCCTCAATTCTTCGTGGCATAGATTCAACAAGGTGCTGGAAGCATTCCTCAGAGATTTTGGTCCATATTGACATGATGGCATCACACAGTTGCCGCAGATTTGTCGGCTGCACATCCATGATGCGAATCTCCCGTTCCACCACATCCCAAAGATGCTCTATTGGATTGAGATCTGGTGACTGTGGAGGCCATTTGAGTACAGTGAACTCATTGTCATGTTCAAGAAACCTGTCTGAGATGATTCCAGCTTTATGACATGGCGCATTATCCTGCTGAAAGTAGCCATCAGATGTTGGGTACATTTTGGTCATAAAGGGATGGACATGGTCAGCAACAATACTCCGGTAGGCTGTGGCGTTGCAACGATACTCAATTGGTACCAAGTGGCCCAAAGAGTGCCAAGAAAATATTCCCCACACCATGACACCACCACCACCAGCCTGAACCGTTGCTACAAGGCAGGATGGATCCATGCTTTCATGTTGTTGACGCCAAATTCTGACCCTACCATCCGAATGTCGCAACAGAAATCGAGACTCATCAGACCAGGCAACGTTTTTCCAATCTTCTACTGTCCGATTTCGATGAGCTTGTGCAAATTGTAGCCTCAGTTTTCTGTTCTTAGCTGAAAGGAGTGGCACCGGGTGTGGTCTTCTGCTGCTGTAGCCCATCTGTTTGACGTACTGTGCATTCAGAGATGCTCTTCTGCCTACCTTGGTTGTAACGGGTGGCGATTTGAGTCACTGTTGCCTTTCTATCAGCTCGAAGCACTCTGCCTATTCTCCTCTGACCTCTGGCATCAACAAGGCATTTCCGCCCACAGAACTGCCGCTCACTGGATGTTTTTTCTTTTTCGGACCATTCTCTGTAAACCCTAGAGATGGTTGTGTGTGAAAATCCCAGTAGATCAGCATTTTCTGAAATACTCAGACCAGCCCTTCTGGCACCAACAACCATGCCACGTTCAAAGGCACTCAAATCACCTTTCTTCCTCATACTGATGCTCGGTTTGAACTGCAGGAGATTGTCTTGACCATGTCTACATGCCTAAATGCACTGAGTTGCCGCTATGTGATTGGCTGATTAGAAATTAAGTGTTAACGAGCAGTTGGACAGATGTACCTAATAAAGTGGCCGGTTCTTTTACACAAAAGTGGCTTTATACAGATTCTGATTATTCTGCCCACTAGCAGCAGAACCTATAGCCAAGCAATCATCTTGCTTACACAAATAATTTCCTGAAAGTTCAATAGGTTTGCATAAATCAGTAGTATAAGTGACTAGAAGACACTCTAATTTTTCTCATCAGATCAATGTGCTTCCTTGTACTCTATCGCTTGTTCTTATTATATTCTCTTCTTCCTCATAATATTTTTTTTGCCTATGAAAGTCATAGACAAGGCTATAAATAATGACTATAAGTCACCGAATGACATTTCCTTTAAAGGGAACCTGTCATCAGGAGACCCATTTTAGCACTCCCCAAGTCCCCAAAGAGCATAGTAAATATGCTGCCAAAGTGTTTTTGTATAAAAAATTGGTTTTACAGAAAAAATATATGTAATATTGTACCTTTCATTAGCATCTGCTGTGTGACTAGGCAGTTGCCCAATGGGAGGGGCTGGAAAGGAGCAGTCCCCCCCCACCCTTGGGAAATATGTGACCTTTTCAAATATATGAATAACTCCCCTCACTCGGGATTGGCTGTAGAGGAGCAGGGGGCGTCGCTAAGCTAAGGGATGGGTGTTTTCATATATTTGAAAAGGTCACATGGAGGAGCAGTTTCCGAAGGGTGGGGGGGGGGGACTGCTCCTTTCCAGTCCCTCCCATTTGGCAACTGCCTAGGAGTGCTAAAAATGGGTCTCCTGGTGACAGATCCCTTTAAATTTATCAAAACAAACAATTATGTAATACAACTATACATACTGTAGACTTTGTGTGATAGGTTGTTTTCATAATAAGGTAAAGTAAAGTAACAGTATCGCAAGATAGAGTAAATAGGAAAGCCTTTTCCTCTCTTAATCTATTGAATTACATAAATTAATCTTCTCTCCACTTTATCACCCCACACCCTTTAGCATCTATAGTTGATCCGAGGGGTGTGAGATCTGAACTAGCAAATAACTTTATGTTGTAACAGTTTCAAGCCATTTAGTAACTGTTGTATATAAATGAAAAAAGGATTCAATACCAGTGATTGGACAAGCACATGGTGGGTTCACATCATGTATTTTGTATATGCTAAGCGTATATGTCGGGGAAGCTTATACACTGACAAATAGTGGCAGACAAAGGCATAGTTGTTGCCTCCGTCTGACCACTATTCTTCCCGTACACCAAAAGTTTGAAAAGCGTAACAAGCGACGGCTTTTCATTCTGCAGCCTCTGCCTGAGCGACGTATGCGCTCAGCAGAGGCAATAGATCGTTACAGGGAGCAAATGCAGCATATTGCATCGCTCCTCACAGCCCTGCCGAGCGAGAGAGGACCCACTGAGGTCACTGTCCATATTAGGACAGTGAAATCACTTGGCAACACCCCGTTCGTCCAATTGCTGGCTGCTGCCGATGTACACTCCTCATCATGCATTCAGAGAGGAGGGGGTCCCCGGGCGATATATCCCACTGTATAGGCATAGGGTGGGATATGTCTGTGCAATACATTGTGAGGACATGTTGGAATTCTCCTGACGTGTCCTTACAACATATGGCACACAACACAATGTGAACCCAGCCTTACTTGTTCTGGGTTATTTTGTACTAATGTTATTTGGCATTATTAATAGAAAGTTGTAGCTTGTTTTGGAAAATGTTTTCATTTTACTCACACTCAAAAGTCAATGCATGGTTCCTTTGATGCAAACATTTGTGTTGTATTTTAAGATCCCATAATTCTTCTTTAAGGCAGTAGTTCTCTTCACTCAGCTGGTGACTTTGGGCCCTTATTCTTCTACGTTCACTCCTCAGTTGGGATATTTCTTTTAGAAGGCCCTCTTGGTAATTTTCAGGATGAGGTAATTTAGATGATATATTACTATGCTGCAAAGAGATTAAAAAATATACACACAAAGTAAGAATATAGGTATGTTATATAACTATTACCTTATATGAAATGTGATATTGGTATAAAAACATAGGTAAAACATTAGATACCAGAAGTGTAATTTGAAGATTCTAGGCTCCAATACGTAAATTGCAACAGGTCCCTAAATATATATGTCGATGATAGAACTGCCATATTATCTGACATCAAAGGAATGTATATATACATCAGATGCATAATAAACAGAGTAATCTAGGTAGGCATAGCACTAGGTTATTATATACTTCAGAAGTGCAGCTATAGTCTCCAGGCCCTTGGACCTTGGGAACCCCAATCAGTCCTGATTTAAATTCTATATGTGGATTTTGTGTTTGTGTGTCTGGATTTTATGTATTAAATGTGTGGATAGAGCACTCTACTACTACTCCATTCCTGCATCAATGGCCACATGACAGTACTACTATGCTTAGGCTACTTTCACTCTTTTCACCCCACATTGTGCTAGATTAAAAGAGAAGTCCAGGTCCATTATATACTTTTAAAGCCCCAAAATAAATGATTTATGTGTGGTCTACCAATACCAATATTGCCAGAATTTTAAATTTCATAGATTAATACATGTAACATTTTAAAAGCAGTCATGTAAGCAACCCTCATAAGACACAATAGGGGGGATTTATAAACGTACTTGCACCACAATTCTGTTGGTTTTATGCCAAAAACATAGTCTAAAATGCCATGCGCCACAGTTATCAAGGCTTTTATAACCTTTTTGGCACTTTCTCGACTTGTTCAATTTAGGGTGTGTGGCCTTAGGGAGATGGTCGTGGCCTCGCGAGAAAGGGGGCGTAGCTTGCGGGAAATCGTCTGTGCGCCTAAAATTCTGGCGCACAGTTTAGACCAACTAGAAGTAGGTCTAAAGCAGGAAAGAACAGTCTTATACTGTACCAGAATTCATCATCACAGTGATAAATCTGGCGCAGGCAAAGACAAGTGTTTTTCAGCTAGAGACTGGCGGAACCTGAGACAAATTGTTAAAAATCATGTTAATCATATTTTCTCATCATTAGTTAACTGTGGTCAGTTCTCCTATACAACCTGCAATTGTTAATGTTTTGTGTTTTATATTCCTGAAGTCGAATTTATTAGAAAACCATAGGCTACATATACTAACTACACTGCATGCATATTATCTCCAGCTTCTATTTTATTTCTTTTTTCATCTTTTCCTTTGAATAGGTGATAACTAAAAGCATATTCATTACTTAATATGTCATATTATGGCTGTTCTCCAGTCTTCTGAAATGTCATTAAATGGTTATGGGAGTTTATAAACAGGATATACAGCATCTAAAATTATTGAGTCATTTACCCAAAGAGGGGTTTCTAACCTTCTACCCATTAACTAAAATACTGCTCCAGATATATTACTTCATGAGTAGCAGATCTATTATTAATCAATAGAAATAGATTCCAGACTACAGCTAGCTACTGACATTGTTTGGTCAGAAACCTAGAATATTGCAAAATCATTTTAGCACAATATTAAAATATGCAATAAAAGGTTTTACAGTTTAAATTTTTATGGCCACTGCTCTTTTAAAATTCTTCAGCTCTTCTTTTATTTTTCTAAATGGAATTTTAAACAACGTTTAATGCTATGGTTGTCAAATAAAAATTATATTTGTAATAATATATATGAAATAAAATAGGAGCTAATGTTAAAACAATTGGAGAAAAGTAAAGCCCCACAATACCCCCTACTCCCGATTATTACCACACCCTGCAATCTATACAATCTCAGCCAATTTGAAGCCCAAGCACAACCTATTCCTTATCAGCTTTGGTGAAGCCAATTCAGGATCATCAATTCTGAGCACAGTTTTGCCCACTGCCATCACAATTTCCCATGTTTAGCTTGCACCATATGTCTGTCTGTAGTTTTCTAGCATGATATAATATTTTAGCAATCACCAAGCATGGCATAATTTTTACCAACAGACATATTTACCAACACAATTACCTTGGGGTCTGAAATGGCATTGGCAGGTTTCCCACTTGGGATTCATAATGTAAGAACTGTGTCAACAAAAAGGATCAGGTCTGTTTGTAAAAGGAAGCGGTGCGTGGAAGACGCACATTAGAACAGTTGTGTCAATAAATATGTAGCTCTCGTAACATCACATCCCAACATCACCCTGGGATATCACGATATCTATTTAGGCAGGGGTGGGCCATGATATGGTACCCATCTCCCCTCAACAAAAGCAAAGAGCTGTAAGCTGGACCGCAACATAGGGTGGCTGACCCTTCTTGCCATCTCTGCCTTCATGCATAGAATATGAAAAACATTAAAGGGTTGTCCACTTTCAGCAAATAATTGATATTGTTTGTGTAAGGAAAAGTTATAAAATGTTCTAATATACTTTATTTTCTAGATCTCTGCTTGCTGTTCTTCTAAAGAAAGCTTCTGTGTTTACTGCCATTGGATAGAAATCTGTCCATGGTCATGTGATGGACATGCAGGAGCACGAGGGCTATTATCACACAGCTCTCATTACTTTCTGTGATAACGGCTTGTGGACCTGCCCGTTCATTACATGACCAGAGACAGATTTCTATCAACTGGAAGTAAACATAGAAGCTTTCTATAGCAAATAGCAAGCAGAGATCTTGTAAACTGTGAGGATCGATATTGTGAGGATCGATATTGTACACAAACAATATCAATTATTTTGCTGAAAGTGGAAAACCTCTTTAATGTGTGTATTACCATTTAACCCCACCCAATTTAAAATAATAAATCTATTCAAATACGGAAATTAAGTCTGTATTTATTTGGTGTCATCATAATCCTACAAATCATGTACAAATCATGTTTACAACAAAATTAGAAATTACAGGTTAAAAACATTGTCAGATGAAACTACTTTAAACCTTTGCATTGGATTTCAACTGCAATTACAAACTGACAAAGCATTTCACAACATGTGGAAGAGAATTGGTAAACTACATATCACAGATATTTTCACCTTAAAGTGTAACTCTGAAGTTACTTCGCCAAAAATAGTTTGAGTACAGCTGGAGAGAACATTTGACAACAATTCCAACGATACCTATATCATGCTGCTTCTTATTAGCTTCTCCTAAAGCAGGTGGCCACTTTCTTGTTGTGACATCATCTAAGGGCACTGAGGCCAGAGCATCTTTCCTTCTGTCCCCATAAAGCTGAGCACTTTCACCTGCACTAACACTAACAGTCCAGCCAGCCAGAATCTCAGGCTGAAGTCTCTCCTCAGCTCAGCGTTACTGCTGTACAACACAGGCGTGATACTAACCTGACAGATAAATTTAACAATAGTTTACATCTTCACATCCATACTAACATTCATTACGGTTACAGTGACCTATTTAGGCCTAATATTTCTTGAAATGCTGTTTGAGTATTTTGCACATTCTATTATGAGAAAGAGGTGGACAAGGTGTTTTCCTGCTATTTGTTTGCCAAAGGCTAGTGAAGTAAATTACATTTTAACATGACTTATCTTTCTGGAAAAACCATACACCCCGATTATTATATTTTAAGCATCAGTCATCTAAATGGAAAATTTTGGGCACTTACTGTAGGATTTAATGGATTGTTGTCTGCCTGCTTGAAATATGTCTTTTACATCAGCCTAAAGTATGTATGATCTACTTACAGGTAAAACTATTTGTTATGACAGGTATTACCTTCTCTTTAAGAATCTTCATTTCTTCTTTTGAATCTTCAAGCTTTTGAGAATATTCTGATTTCATCTTTGCAAATTCCTTTCTTTGCTGTAAAATCTCCTCATCGGCTTTTGCAAGCTCTAAAATAGCACTTTCATTGGCTTCCTGGAGGTCATTAATCTGATTTTTAAGGTTCGCTGTGAGAAAATATAACAATGCACAATAATTTACCACATTCTAAAATACGGTAACAAGATACAGCATATTATCTGCAAAGCTCAGGTAAAACAATAGTCAAACCAAAATGTTATTGTGAAAAATATAGAGAACTTCACACTATATTTATGATGGCCTATTTAAAGTGATATTAGTCACAGGTCCTCTGGCCTTGGACCAACATGTTTAATGAACATTTTCTAAAATCAATCTGAAAACACTGGTTTATCTTTACCATTGCCCTGCAGATTCCTTATTAAAGAGGACCTGTCACCCCCGAAAAGTAGCCCCACCAAATATGTTCCCCCTAATCCTGTCCACAGCCCCTTTATATTTATTCAATTTCTATTAAAATTTGTGTGTGTAAACTTAGTTTTAATCGATCCGATCTCTTACAAAATAAGAGGTCGGATCGTCGTACAGGTCCCCTAGCAGTAAGCCGTATTCATGAGGGGGCAGGCCGACACACCCCCTTCACGCCCCTGTCAGTCAGGCACCTGGTAAGAATCGCCAGCAGCAGTGCATGTATTGCGCAATCGCTGCCGGCTCTATGCGATGCAGCACCCTGACAGCTGCTGCAGAGGAGCTTATTCACAGCGCTGGTTGAATGTTCGGCCAGCGCTGTGAATAAGCCCCTCTGCTGCCGCTGTCAGCGGGGCTGGGGACAGGATTAGGGGGAAAATATTTGGTTGTGAGCTGGGCACACAAACTCTGGCTAACTCATGGCCCCATAGCCTTCTGTTGGGCTCACAGTGTGGTGAGGCACAGAATAAGAATAAGTGAA
This sequence comes from Engystomops pustulosus, assembly GCF_040894005.1. Classification (NCBI taxonomy): domain Eukaryota; kingdom Metazoa; phylum Chordata; class Amphibia; order Anura; family Leptodactylidae; genus Engystomops; species Engystomops pustulosus. Next base: position 107,332,007 of record NC_092412.1, on the reverse strand, counting down.
AGTCTTTCCATTATACCTCATCTCTGTGTAGTTTCTTCACCTGGTTTTGTTTTAGCATATCTGATGCAAATAACTGAAGAAATAACAGAGATGTCTCCAGCATACCTGTACTATAGTAGTACTATGGTGTGGGTCTTTCAGACCCTATGCCCAAATATAATGGTACCCTGTGGGAAAAGGTCTGGACATGATAATATGAGAAGTCAACTTGAATGTGTTCATCCATACCCAGCCATTAGATCTTAACCCCTTCAGAATGCAGCCAGTTTATAGCTCAGTTTTTCAGATGCAGTTTTTGATGCCCAAACCAGGAATGGAGTAAAAATATATGGAGGAGCAGCACAGCAATTACATTTCAATTATTTGTATCAACCTATTATCTTCCAAACCAGCTTTTAGCTCCAAAAACTGCATCTAAAAAACTGAACGTGTAGACACACCCTAAGGCTCATATGGTTATAACTTTTGAACACTTACTTATCAAAGTGATTGTGAGATTGTTCATTTTAGTTATCCTGTTTTCAGGCAGATACGGGTTGTTACGGACTCAGTGATGCTATATACGTGGGTTTTTTGTTGTGATTTAAACTTTTTTTTGCTTTATATGTCTCTTTATATGTTTATGAGGCTTATGGGTCTTTTTTTATTAATTTATTTTTGATTAAGAACATTATTTTTTTTACTTTATTAGCTCCACCATGGGACATGAACAAGCAATCATCTGCTTGTTCATGATAATACCCTGCAATACTGATGTACAAGCATAGGCTGACAATGTACCTTTTGATCTTACAGGCACTTCTTGCGGACAGCCCTGGGGTCCTGATTGGACCTCAGGGCTGCCACGAAAACGATTGGCGTCTCCCAAAGACGTCACGGGGGGAGATCGTGAGGCAGAAACACCTGGCAGACATGTTATATGCCAGGCATTTAATGGGTTAAACACCTGCATTCGGAGCTCATTTCGACTGCGGGTGTTACACTGGTGTGTCAGCAGTTAGTTACAGCTGACATCCCGTGCATGCTGATGTCGGCCCAGCTCCGATTTTGAGCGCTATGTGCCAGAGCTTGGCGACAGATATATCCGCCGCTGAGCGGCAAAGGGTTGAGGGTTGGGTTGGCTTATATTTTCAATATTTATATATTGTGGTTGTAATACAGCCCCTTGAAAAGGTAATTATTGAAAAATGTTTTGGACTTTCCCTCTATCTCTCTTTTGCAAACTTATATGATCTATATAGATACTTGTATACTTTTATAGGTCTCTGCTTTGATACATGTTCCTACTGACTGTACAGTTGGTCTGAGAAACTCGATCCATTTACTGGATTTAGTTTACAGAAACTAGAGTCACTGGGGGGGGACTTAATCATTACTTGATTATTTAATATGTGAGTGTATGTATGTTAATTTATTTGTTTTTGTTTTTTGTGGCAAAATGTTTTTTTTTTTGGCGCAGAGGTCCCACTAAGCCTTGGGCTTGATAAATTTGGTAGTGGTATTTCTATGCCACGTAGTGACTGGAGTCATTTTGTGCCAAAATCTGCACCTAAATGAAAATTTGCTCCAAATAACAAATCATGAATTCAGTTCAGTACTGTGAAAACTTGTCTAAGCAAATAATGAATTTGTTCAAGCAGGGTCTTATTTTGCACTGTCCTATGTTCTTTTGGCGCAATGGAAAGTCTCAAAACAGCATTTGTACCATAACTACGCCAGAACAATGCCAAACATAAACAAAAAACTCAATGATTAATTCCCCCCGGTGACCTGAACTCAGCAAGTCTGCTCAGTGATTCTTGGTTTGGTCCGGATACACCTGTTTGTATGTGGTTTTATGTATATTTTATTGTAAGGATATATTGGGAAAGTGCTAGTTATATCCTTTAAACAAAGGGCAAAAATGTGATGTGAATGCAGGCTAAATTGTAGAGGTAGTTCCACTTTAAACTAAGTTTAATTATAAAGGAATGCAAATACAAATTATCTTCCTCTTCCGTTACTTACAGATTTATATGTTGCCGGTGACAGTTTGATGAATGCAGATGTACATTCAAAATATATTAGTGCTTTATAACACAACATTTTTTAAAAACTCAAATGTTCTGCCTGATAAATTGTTCCTTTCAGTTTTAACCTCGCCTGCTCTGCTAATAGCATAACTAATTGAAAAATAAAGCAATCTTTGGTTTTATTAAAGAACAAATGTACTTTGTTCTGTCGTAGCTCACTTACTATTAGAACAGCAAATTGTTTTCAAAACAAAATATAACACTAGTTGTAAGGGATGCAGTTTATAATGCTAATATTAAATCCATACCCAGGTTTTTAAACGACACTGGGATGAATTCTACTCCCCATACTTTTATCTTCTTTATACCAACTTTATACCAATGTTTGGCATCCATATGGCCAAGAAGGCTAAAGATTCATGGGTCCCCAAAATTAGCTTGGCTCTGTGCAACTTGTCCTCAACACTTGCCCTGCCTTTAATGCAAAGATAGTAGCCAGTTTAGCAAAAGACTCCTCAGAAGGAGGGGTGCAGCGTCCCCATAGGTCCTGGCTTGGTCCTCTATATATAAAAAAAGGTAGAAAGCGGGCAGCGCTCCAGGGTCCCAGACTCAAAACAGTGATCTTTAATGAACAAGTGGCGATGTTTCGGTGTGAAACACCTTCATCAAGCATTGGTGAAGCATGTATGTTTCACATTGAAACGTCGCCACTTGTTCAATAAAGATCACCCTGTTTTGAATCTGGAACCCTGGAGTGCTGCCCGCTTTCTACCTTTTATATATATCCTATGTCTCTATATATACATGTATACATATATGCCTACCCGGAGGCAGTATTTCTATAAATCAACATTTCTAACATGACAGCTTAGATTCAGGAGCTCAGTTCTAAGCTACCTCTATAATAGTTATGAGCCCTGTTGTACACAGTTAGAACTGATTATGGTACAGTAACACACAGTAAAATCCCCTGTATTTCTCATCAGCCCCTTTCATACAGTCATATCCAAGAAAATTACATTTACCATTGTAGTTTTTCACCACCACTTTCCTTACTTGATACTGACTGCTACTTTTGGCATAGGAAGAATACTTGCAAGCTCTGTCAGAATATTGAGTAATCTCCAGAAAAGAACTTCCTCTGAAAGTCCTGGCTAATCTCCTGTCTGCTGCCAGGACCTCTAGCCTCTGGCATTGGTGCTAAGATGCTGAGCTGGTAGATTAACAGTGTGTAAGACAGAGAGTTGGCACATCATATTTTGCCATGAAAATACTTGTAGCATGTAAAAGATTCTGTCAGTGGGTGATGGAGGTGGGGGTTAAATTATTCTGTCAATTAAGGAGGGTTGGGAACTAGTCAAACAGTGCTGCAATTGGGGAGTGGGTGGAATGGGTGCTAAATGAGGCTGCTTGTAGGGGAAGGGTGGAAGTACAGAGGATTCCTTGCAGCAGTAAGTTATATAGATGTACAGCAGTCCTGTGTCCGAGGGTTCAAAGGGTGTTATAATTACGTAGTGTAACAACGTAATTATTGAGTGGGCACAAACCATAAATATGGGGCATGGTATCAAAAAACAATGTGCAGCTTCCATTGCCACTTTCTTCCTGAAAAGGGGAAAAGAGAAAAGTGCCCGAAAGATGTCCAGCAAGATAAGTAAATTATGTAATTATTAATAAATCATGTAGGAGGGGATTGTGTGCCCAGTCACAACCTTAACCACTGCAACTGCTGTGACTTGGCAACTGTGCACTAATAGACATATCTAGTCCCCCAAACCGAAGATCCTACCTCATTTTCTATAATGAATTTCTCTGCATAATTATATTAAAATCAGTCAGCAGCTGCTTTGGATTATAAAATGAATCCCCTCCCCCACTCTGCATTGTAATTCTGTGAATTGAGTCAGCTAGGTGTAACGGAGATGATCTAAGTCAGACTGCAACACCCATTCCTCCTCTGTCCTCTTGTAAACACGCCCACTGCACACACCTCCAAAACACACACCTCCTGCTAAGATGGAGCACAGAAAGGGGTGTGTATGATATGTGCAGGAGGCGTGCAGGGGGTGTGTTTACAAAAGGACAGAGAAGGAAGAGGGTACTGCAGCCTGACTTAGATCATCTCACTAACACTCGGCTGACTCAATTCACAGGATTACAATGTAGATTTGGGGAGGGTGTTCATTTTGTAAATCACAGGAGCCACAGACTCATTTTTAATATCATCTTGTAGAGCAACTCACTACAGTAAATGAGGTAGGACCTTCGGTTTTGGGGACTCGATGAGAGTGACAGCTTCCCTTTAATTATATGTTGAAGCAGGTAGCAGGTAAAAAAAAAATTTCAAAAACACACACATGTATGTGTATAGGATAGTATTCCATTTTTATGGTACTGTATTCCAGTCTACAAAGAATACAAGAAAATGCCCAGTAACTTTAAATAAAGAAAGAAAAAAGAAAACATTATAATAACTTACAGATTTCTTTTTGCAAAACCAATGGGGAGCATGGATCAAATGAAAGGATTAAATCTTGTTTCTTTCTCTCTTTAGCAACTGCCATAGCCTGATAATAAAACCAGAAAGATTAATATATGTGTTATAGACAGTATGGTAAGCTGATATTATTTCAAATACTAAACATACCCTAAGCTGCAAATGCTGCATATGGCTGGAAAACAGTTCATTATGACTAAATGACTTATGAAATTATTCACTCTCATGAGAGAAACTACCAACTAGAGTTAATGGATGTTCATTCTTTCTATTAGGCCCCTTCCACACTCGCGTTGCATTTCACGTCAGAGTTTGATCAGGGTGCGATCAGTTTTTGGTCAGTGAAAAACGCGCATTTTGCATCAGAGTGCAATCAGTTTTCAGTCAGAGTTTGTTCAGTGTCTCAATTTTTCACGCGCGTTTTTGATGCAATTTCAATGCAATTTCAATGCGTTTTTCACGCGCAGAAAACGCGCGTGAAATGGACTCAGGACTGAGCTCTATCTTTTCTATGGCAATTGATGCGTGAAAAACGCATTGCACTTGCATTGCACTTGCAAGTGTCTCAGAGTGCAATGCGTTTTTGATGCATCTCCATAGACTTGTATGGTGCGTTTTTCACGCGCGTGACTTGCAAAAGTAGAGCATGTCGAGATTTAAACGCGCGTTAAAAAAATGCGCGTGTGTGCGTGAAAAAAAATGCAAGTCTGAAAAGACCCATTGATTACAATGGGTCAGAGTGCAATGCAAGTTCTGCGCGTCAAAAGCACGCGCAGAAAACGTGCGTGAAAAACGCAAGTGTGAAAGGGGCCTAAGGCTGCCCATACACTTTGGTAAATTTTATAATTTGGTCAGAGTTGTGGAAACAGAAAAAGTGACTGTTCTATGCTGTTTTGGTAACTCCCAAGGAGGTGAAATGGAGTTACAGAAACAGATTATAATAGCTGATTTCTATTGTTTCTGCAACTTTGATCACCTAAGAATGGTGGATGCCGGATTCTTCACTTTTTTTCAGGGGAAAGCAGGAACCCAGTCCCCCAACACCACAAATTATGCAGTCGAGTTTTCTGAATTTTGGGAAATTGCAGGGGTCAGCACCTGGAGTTCAATGGGTGAGCCTCACTCTAGCAGAACCACCTTCATGATTATGGTATCTTCCCTGCCTAGTATTTTAAGGCAGGGTTAGGCCCCTTTCACACTTGCGTTTTTCACGCGCGTTTTCTGCGCATGCTTTTGATGCGCAGAACTTGCATTGCACTCTGACCCATTGTAATCAATGGGTCTTTTCAGATTTGCATTTTTTTTCACGCACACACGCGTGTTTTTTTTTACACGCGTTTAAATCTCGACATGCTCTACTTTTGCAAGTCACGCGCATGAAAAACGCACCATATAAGGCCCCTTTCACACTTGCGTTTTGCACGCGCGTGCTTTTGACGCGCAGAACTTGCATTGCACTCTGACCCATTGTAATCAATGGGTCTTTTCAGACTTGCATTTTTTTTCACCCACACATGCGCGTTTTTTTTAACGTGCGTTTAAATCTCGACATGCTCTACTTTTGCAAGTCACACGCGTGAAAAACGCACCATACAAGTCTATAGAGATGCATCAAAAACGCATTGCACTCTGAGACACTTGCAAGTGCAATGCAAGTGCAATGCGTTTTTCACGCATCAATTGCCATAGAAAAGATAGAGCTCAGTCCTGAGTCCATTTCACGCGCATTTTCTGCGCGTGAAAAACGCACTGAAATTGCATCAAAAACGCGCGAGAAAAACTGAGACACTGAACAAACTCTGACTGAAAACTGATTGAACTCTGATGCAAAATGCGCGTTTTTCACTGACCAAACTCTGATCGCACCCTGATCAAACTCTGACGTGATCTGCAACGCAAGTGTGGAAGGGGCCTTAATCCCATCTCAGACGTAAAACAGAATGGCTGGGTTAGGAATTATCCTTTAAACTTACTTAAGCATTACATAATAAAGAAAATAATCATTGGCATCTATGAGATTTATCAGAAAATGCTAAATGGATATAAATACACTGAGAAAATGTATATTCTACCTCCACTTCCTGTTTAAGTCTTTCATTTTCAGAAAGAAGACATTGCCTTTCTTCTAGCAAGTGTAGATTTTCACTTTGTACTTTCCTTACTTCTTTGGTGAGGTCATTTATTTTAAATTCACGTTCCACAAGTATTGATTTTAGGAGTGACACAGAAATTTTCTGAGATCCAACCAATTCCGCAGCCTTGAACCAACAGAAGTCAATATTAGTGTTATGTTATCCATAGAATAGGCACAAGACATTTAAGAATAGAGAATTCATTGGAGTTCAATACATTATTAGCTCCTTTGATCTTTATAGTAAATTCTTATGTTATCTTCTGAAATAGAAACAAATTGTACACTTATGTTATTACCCACATGCTGTGACTATGAGTATTAAAATGGAGTTTTAGCAGATAATCTTTGGATTTGGCAATATGTGTACCCCGGTTACAGCACTACATAAATAAATATTTCTAATTAGTAGTATTAGTCTAGATAAAGGGTTGGGCTTCTTACATAGTAGGTCTTTTGAAGACATTTTTACAGTTTGTGAAAGGTCAAACACACCATTTTAGAGTCTACTTATGTTTCGACAGATTATTGTCTATTGTCTATTTTATCTGTAAGAATATTTGTTGTACAAAATACTTGTGCTTACCTATGCATCTGTAGCTGTTCTAGTGGGAAGCTATTCTAGTCATTACAGTAAATATGGAACATGTAACCATAGGACACCAGTGTTTGTGTTTGTCACTTTAGAACTCCTGTTTCTGGAGTTACAGTTTATCTATATGTATGCTCTAGCTGCCTGCTGAGGTTTCTATACAACGCTACAGTAGCTAAGTGCTTACAGTTAGATCCATCAATAACAACGCAAGTTCCTTATAGCAGTCATACACTGGATATCTGTTTTTCAAGCTTAAGGTTATTTTCTACAAATACAGATTATTTGCTAGTTGCCGTTGTGGCTAGTTTAAGCATTTCTATTTAAAGAAAAATTATGCGTAAATTTGGAATTGCTATTATTTTAAAATACAGCACTGAACATGGCTCACCAATATAAATGATTATTACCAATCTCCCCTTTAGCGATCACCTATACTGATCTTGTACTAACTCCATTCTCAAGTTAATTCAACCCTCCCTAACCCTTTGCCCCCCCCCCCTCCTCCCTATTCACATGTTCAGTTTGTTTGACACAGTAGCTGGCTATGTAACACTCTAAAATTATTAATTTTATTTAATAAAATTGTGTTTAAACTAAAATACAGCACTGAAGTGATTGCAATGTAACATTGCTGGCAACTGTAGTAAATTAGCACTGATCCAACCCATGTGTAAAAGTCTGTCATCACTGTTCAAAGTTTGAGAAATTATGTATTACTAATTTATCAAAAAACTTATAAATCAGTATGAGATACTAGAAGATCATTTGCAAACTACTAGGAAATTTGTTCTCCCCCCCCCCTGCTAATGTAATTTGATCAAATGTGCTTCGCTAAGTTGAATTCCATCAAGTTGGCGAGATGGACAGAAACTCAAAGTGGAGTGGGAGCAGTGAGTCACAGCAGCTAGGTCTCCACTCATCATTTCTGAGAGCACATCAAATAACACATAAAAGGGAGATGTATCACAACTTTGAAGTGTGTTTTTGCACCCAAAAAGTTGAATGTCCATCCGTTGCGCCCTTTTGGTGCTATTTTAGCATCAAATAAAGGTGCAATTACAAACATGTTAGTTTTTGGGTGCAAAAACGTGCCTTAGAGATAAATCCCTCCCCCCTTTGACTACAGAGCTTCTAGGATAAAAGAACTTAAGAAACAGTGTTATTCATCATGCACACACTACCAAATTTTGTTGGATACAATATCCCATTTTGTTATATATATTAGCTGTATGAAGCCACAGATTCATTAACATCTTTAAAAATTTATAGATAAAAAAGGGGTTCTCCAGTGACAAAGATTGATCTTACTATACCTTATCTCCCTACACTTATCACTTCCCTAATTCAATATCATTAAATCTTCTGCTTCCTTTTCATGAAATCAAAGTCATTCCTGTGCACTGGCAGCTCCTGCTGCACTTACAGTTTCCATAGAAATGACCTGTACTTTCTCTGCTCTCCAGTCGGGCATGTGCAGTGAGCTCCTTATTCCCTGCTGTGGGGGTGTGGCTGCAGATTCCTCTGCTTGGAGAAACTATGCTGACTAAGGGGGTTGTGGGAGATGTAGTCTTTTGGAAGAGTGGGGGCAGCCATCTTGGAGTGATGCAGTTTCAGCAGTGAGCTGTGTAGTGAAAAGTTTACGAATACAACAAATGACCAGGGTGTAACTATAATATATGCAAAAGAACTGACTAGCCTAAAAAATAAAACTACATATAGTGACTGGAGGACCCATTTAATGCTATCATTTTTGTCCATAGAGGACAACCCTATTTTAAATGGAAACCAGTGCAGGAATTTGCTCAAAGTAGCAGTTGCTGGTTCTCTAAACTTGGTTATCAGCAAACATGTTTTTTTGTTTTAGTTGCATAAATGGCTGTCCATGGACAGGCTACATCCACTTTAATGGACGCCATTGTAGAGTTAGTGTTAAAAGTGACTTTAAGGTCTGTTTTCAAACAGCCTTAATTCCAATCATATTAAAGTCCACTGCAACCAAATGGTGATCTGTGGAGGAGGAGAACTGTTCAGTTTCCCGGTAATGCAGTTCTTATAGAAAGCTGCCTGAAAAAGATCTTACCGTTTGATCTTATACTGACTAAAGAGAAGGCCTTATAAACATCACACAATTTCACTTTGCATTGAAGGACACTTGCAGATATGTTAGGTTGGACATCTATCTGCTGACTCTCAAGCATACCAATTGATCTGTATTTCCAGATGTTTTCTTTGCAGATGAGTGGCATTGTTTTCGGGGAAAGAAGCAGTCCTTAATTTATAACCTTAGACCACTAAAACGTACACATTACACCTCTTTTCTGTTCTGCTTTGTATCCTTCACTTGAATGTTCAGGTATTTCAACATTAACATTCTACTCACATTCTTACACCTAATATCATATATAATGACTAAGATCTGTCTAAATCTGAACAGTTCAGTCTCATGCCTCATCACAAGTATAATCAGCAGGATGTAAAGAGCTATTCCTTTTTTACATTACCTGCATTGTGTAGCTTAAAGGCTTGCTGTCAGCATTGTTAAAGATATTACACTGGACTCAGACGCCATCTTACATACTGTCGGACATTTTAAAGATTCAGTATCCATTTCACATAACTTTGTGTACTGATAACTGAAGTTTGGGTTTGGTCACTCTGCACACAAAGGCTTAGTGCTCACTAGCACCACCTAGAGGAAGGTATCCAGGCGAACACCTGGGAAGTTTCAGTATTTGCATGTAGCCAATAGTATTAGACTCCTTTGTGTGAAGTTATCAAATAGTATTACATTTCCTGGGTGAGAACACCCAATTATAGTGGCTGCTTTCCTAATTACACGCCTTATGTAAAGTACCTTATGATTTTCTATAAATGTCGGTACCTCAATAAATTTATCAGTCTTGTTGCTAACTTCCTGCAAGGACAGGTCTTGTCTTTTCATTCAAGTTAGTCAATTCCAGCGCTGGACACAGACTCATTTAATTTGAAAGTCACCTTACAATGATTAGGGGTTTGAGCCCCAGATAAAATCTATAAGAAGTGGCGTCCCTGGGTGGGCATACTTTTATGGGCATCTAGCCATCGAGGTGACCTCCGCAAGAGTCCAGGCGGCCAGTGACCAGAACTGACAATGAGCGCTCGTCGGGGTAAGTCAAGTCTATTTTTGTCTGCCTTGACTGTAGTTCTGTTTCACTGGCTGAAAGGGACTGGGTAAGGTCATCTCCTTGTGTGATATTATGCACTTTGCCTTATATGTCCATATATAATAGTATGTTCACTTTATGTGATAAAGGACCTCTTGTAAGGTGATCGACTGACAGAGACTTGACATGACAATGTATGTTGTAGAAAAAGGTCTGCAGTGCCCTCTTGTGGATTGTTGAGATAGTTCAGAAAGTTTGTGATGGTGGAGATTTTGTTCATGTAAGCGCGGATAGAATCTGGAAGTTTGCAGAGACAAATTCTGGCCAAATTTACGTATCATTCCTTCGGGATTGATGCGGCCCCGTGATGCGGAAGGACAATAGAGGCAGGAAGGACACTGACAGGAATTTTACAGTTGAGGGTTCTCCTTGATTTCTGAAGTATTGTGTGAAGGTCTCTAATTTGTACTTACTGATAGTTAGCGGGGTAGTCTGGAGCTGTATGTACGGAGGATATCTATAGCCCTTGAACAAAATCAGGTATTCCACAGATTCCACAAAATGGGTAGTGAGCAAAGTAAGACTGTAGCTGGACACTGCAGACCTAAAAAGACGACTGACATAGTGTCACACAGGAAAGGTAAAGAGTGGGTTAAAGGAAGTTATGAGGTATTAAAGTTTTTGGGTATGTTAGATGATTCCCTGAGTGTGCAGAGGTAGGAGACAGCACTTGATGTAAATGGTGGCTGGCTCAAAGACAGAAGTGGCACACCCAGGCAGAAGGTTGTTTTGATGTAAGTAGAGAGTTAATGACAAAGGAAAGTGGATGGGGTTGATTACTGGAGACTTAGACCAGTGACTACGGACGGACGGACCAGGGCAGAGGGACAGGAATCCTAGAGAGTGTTCATTAAAAAAAAAAAAAAAAAAAAAAAATCTTTTGGAATGCAGAAGAGCACCCTCTTAGACTCCACCCCCGTATCTGGGGGTTAGAGAAGTGGCGGCCATCTTAAGACAGTATATTGTTTTCAAGTCCCTGAAAGTTAATTGCCTATGATTCTACACTGTAGGCTGGTTGTAGGATAGCAGCCGAGTCACCCTTGAGGTGTCCTGGCGGATGTTTGAAATAAAATGCCGGCAGATGAATATTTTCATCAATTTCAAACATTTGCTAAGAGTCTTGAGTGTGCAACGCTGTTTGTTTATTTTGTTTATTTTATTTTTAAACTTATTTGATTCTGACAATTGCAGAAAAATTAGTAGAAAAAGTGTTGCAATGTCTCTGGTACCTGCTTTCTGGAGTTGGAAGAGTTAATCAGGGAGATCTCTGTGCAGCTGGGCTTTGTCTGAGCTGCCTTATCTATGTCTGTGAGAAGTGGCCTTGAAGCACACAGAAAGCATCTGTGTTGAGTGGGGGAAACAGAGCTGACAATCTAAAGGACTTAAAGGAATTTGCTTGTGATAAGAATACAAAGAGACACACTCTAGGAAACTAGACGGCCCCGACAGGGCGGGACAAGGGGGAACAAGGGGGGTGGTAATGGACAAGGATGTCAGCAAGAACAGTCCCCCTCTTCTGAAAGCCCCCCCCAAATAGAGTTAGTGCATTTCATTGTAGAACTCTTCCCTGTTGGCAAATGTTCTCCTCTCTGTGCCCCTACATGAGGATTACCAGGACCTATTTGCCTTTACCAGTGTAGTAATCCAGTATACCTGGTGCAGATTCCTACAAGGGGGGTAAAACTCCCCCAGCCAGTACTCCATACTACGCGGCCCTACAGGGAGTAGACTGGCAGACTAGCCCCTTACTGGATGTTCTCCTTTTCAGTATGCGGAGGACCTACTGTTGTTGTTTGCCAGGATGCATTTATTGACCTTATGTGTTTTCTGTTCCAGAAGGGTTGCAAAGTTTCCGGAGACAAACTCCAGTACTGCCAGGAGAAGGTGGTCTTCCTAGGCCACTGCTTCTCAGCCACAGGCAGACACCTGACAGAGGAAAGAAAGCTGGCAGTCCAGAATGTGCCCCTGCCCTGAGGCCCTAAGCCTCTTCACATGTTTCTAGGATTGGCCAGCTCTTGCAGCCTGGGATAAGGTCTGCTGCCTCCAGCCTGATGTTGCCCCTTGATAATTGAATTGCCTCTTCCCCATTTGCCCTTAGTCAGGAGGCAATTGATGCATTTCAGCCTTAAGCTGAGAAATCCTGTCTGCACCGGCCCTAGGCACATCCCACTGGATCAAACTTTTGTTTTATTTTGCACTGAGTATCTAGGCCACCCCAGAGGTGTCGAGTCCAGGAACGTGGTGGCCTCCCCAGTGACCCACTATTAGGCCCGGTTAGACTCAGTTGTGAGGGGAGCCCCTCAGGTGTCAGTAGCTGCAGCCAGCAATCTGCTCAGCAAGGCCAGTGAGTTGATCCTAGACCCTAGATCACTCAGTTACAGTGTAAACCCCACATACCTTTCACAGTGTCCTCACCCAAGTACAACCCAAGCATCTGAGCCAAGGGCAGACAGCTCAGACTCCAGTGTGCACTCCTGATGCCCCAGGATACACTGATAAGGTGCACAGCTCTGAATCCTTCATTCTATCGCCAGTCTTCCAGGATTCAGAGAGGGGGGAGAGAAGGGTGATTAACCCAGATGTTGAGTTTTTTCTCATAGATGGCTCCAGGTCTGCAGGAGAAGACAGACGGTTCTACACTGGATATGCAGTGGTCAGTGGCGCACATGAGGTAGTACAAGCAGAACCACTCCCTCCACACAGATCAGCGCAGGAGGTGCAGTGATGGCACTCAGGGAAGTGCTACAGCTGGTGGAAGGTAAAAGGGCAAACATCTATACTCAAGGTATAGTTCTGGGGTCTAAACACGACTATGAACCCATATGGAAGGCTAGAGATTTCCTCACCTCTGCAGGGACCCCTTTAAGCATGGCACGCTGGTTAAAGAGCTCATGGATGCTCTCTTACTTCCAAAAGAGGTGGGGATAGTAAAACTAAAAGCACACACAATTTGGTAACTCCACAAGCCAAGGGCAAGTATGTGGCTGACGGGATGGCGAAGGCAGCTGCACAGATGGAGCCCGGAGACTGTCCTGAAGTCTCAGCGCTGAGTTCTGAGCTAAAAGTTTGATCCACAGGCGTTCCAGTCCCTGGTGGCCCGAGAGTCATCAGAAGTGAAGGAGGAGTGTGGAGGAAAGCTGGAGCCCAGATGCCGATGGGACCTGGATGCTGGGAGAGAGAGTCTGCCTGCCCAGAGCCCTGCACCCGACAGTAAGTCGAGTAGCCTACGGACACATACACATCCAAAATGGCCATGCTAGTGCTCATAAACCATAAGTGGTTTGCCCCGGGCATTACTACCCCTGTCACTAGACTAGTGAAAGCCTGTATAGTCTGTGCCCGCCACAACCCGGGTAAGGTGGTAAAGACCCCACAGAAGGTGACACCCAAGCCGCTGTATCCCTTCCAGAGACTGCAGATGGATTTTATCCAGCTACCAAAAAGTGGTACGTAGGAGTACGTGCCTGTGTGCATTGATCTCTTTCCAGGGTGGCCAGAAGCTTTTCTCATGACCAAGGCTACTGCCAGAGCTGCAGCCAAGAAGTTGGTGAGTGAGATTTTTCTGCAGGTTTGGACTTCCGGAGACCATAGAGTCCGGTCGCAGAACCCACTTCACTGGACAGGTAAAGACCTGAAGCCTTGTCCCTCCTGGGTGTAGAACAGACCCTGGACACACCTTGCCCTTCCCGAATTAGTTGTGGGTTTGAGAGAATAAATGGCACTCTTAAGTTAGAGAGAGTTAGAGGCCATGGAAGTAACAGGGAAACCATGGCGTGAGTGCTTTCCTGCTGCCCACCATTCAGTTAGGAAACACCCCCAACAGAAAGATGGGATTGTCCCCCTTCGAGGTACTTTTTGGCTGTGCACTCCGACTAGGCCCCTACTTCCCATAGACCCTGTAGCTGATGGTAGGAAACCAGGTGGAACATGCCATACAGTTGAGCCAGGCCTTGGAAAAGGTCCGCAAAAGTGTTTCTGATTCCTTTTTCAGATCCAGACAGAGACCTCAGGATGCATAACCTGAAGCCTGGAGACTACATGGTAGTAAAGAGACACCAGAGAGAGAGTCTGGAGCCTCGCTATGACGGTCCTTTCCAAGTCCTGCTGACCAGTGCCACGTCTGTGAAGCTAGAGGGAAGTCAGCACGCTTCCACGCTTACTTATTCTTCCTGCTAGCTGGTCTCTTCTGACGGACTGTATGCTCAGGGACACCCCAACCATGACTATCACTGTATCTATAGGGGTGACCAGGATGCCCCCAGGGTAGGAGACTCTACCTACGGTTGGTGCAACAAGACAATGACCTTCTTTAACATTGACAGCACAGGTAACCCTGTATTAGCGGTGTCTGATGTGTACAGGATTTGTGAGGATAGGAGAGTCAGGTCAGGCCTAGAGGCTGGGAAGGTGAGTGTACTGTGATAACACTTGTGTATTCCTTCCTCGTGATCCCCAGGGATAAGGTTGATCAGGCACATAAGAAAAGGTGGAGATTCCTAAAGGATTCTGGAGGTCTGAGAGAGAAGCACCTAGATGACAACCTTTATATAGATACAGTAGGAGCACCAAGGGGGGTCCCAGATGAGTACAAGGCCCACAATCAGATATGGGCAGGTCTAGAGTCCATTATTCCCCAGAGAGCTATGAGTAAAGATGTTGGTTGGGTTAACTGGTTGTATTGTTATCAACAGAGATTTGTGATTATATCCGAGATGCTTCCCAGAACCGCATGGCTTTGGACATGATCCTTGCTGAGAAGGGAGGAGTCTGTAAGATGGTGGGAGTGGCTTGTCGCATGTACATCCCGGATGACATCGCCCCCTATGGATCCATTACCCATGCACTTGAAGAGATTGAAGGACTGTCCAGGGAACTCGAGAGAAACTCTGGGGTGGACACTTTGTCCTTCACTTTGTAGTGGGGGGATTGGAAGGGTTTCCTTTAAGTGGGGGTGATATTGGGGATTGTGATTTTGCTCTCGTCACTTATTGCGTGTTGTGTGGTCCCCCTCATCAAATCCACCATGTCCCAGACGGCCGTCCAGGTGGTAAGAACCATGACAGGAGAAGTCCCGGTTTGGAGGATACCGTCTTGTTGAAGAACCAGCTTGTTAATAAACCCATAAACTATGGAAACACAATTATGTAATTTGAGTATGCAGGCCTGTAAACCCCCGAGTGACTGGCCTTCAGGGGATCTGGTGAAGAGTTAACAAAGTCCAGCAGGTAAGGGCTTAGCCTACCTGTATGTACCTGGAGTTTGAGGAGGTCACTCAGGACAGAGTTACAGGCCAGCAAAGCTCAAAAGGGGGGAAATGTTAAAGATATTACACTGGACTCAGACGCCATCTTACATACTGTCGGACATTTTAAAGATTCAGTATCCATTTCACATAACTTTGTGTACTGATAACTGAAGTTTGGGTTTGGTCACTCTGCACACAAAGGCTTAGTGCTCACTAGCACCACCTAGAGGAAGGTATCCAGGCGAACACCTGGGAAGTTTCAGTATTTGCATGTAGCCAATAGTATTAGACTCCTTTGTGTGAAGTTATCAAATAGTATTACATTTCCTGGGTGAGAACACCCAATTATAGTGGCTGCTTTCCTAATTACACGCCTTATGTAAAGTACCTTATGATTTTCTATAAATGTCGGTACCTCAATAAATTTATCAGTCTTGTTGCTAACTTCCTGCAAGGACAGGTCTTGTCTTTTCATTCAAGTTAGTCAATTCCAGCGCTGGACACAGACTCATTTAATTTGAAAGTCACCTTACAATGATTAGGGGTTTGAGCCCCAGATAAAATCTATAAGAGCATGCATCCAGAGTCTTTGTTCAGCATAGCCTTACGGCTGGAATGATTATGCACGGTTTTATGTAGACTTCACACAAAGAGCACTGTGCAGATAGCGGCTGCTTCAGAAATGATTGACTGAGGCCTACCAATTCCTGAAAATCTAGGTCACATAACTACACTGGTGACTGGGCAGAGATTCACCTTATATCACAGTACATCTTGTAACATGGTGCTTTTTTCTAACTACAAAAACAAAAATCAAAGGATCTTTGTATTTTAAGCTGCTGGTGTAGACTTGAAATGCATTTTTACTAAGAGCTGACACACAGTAAAACACATATAAAAATAAAACCCTGGAAACTCTCCTTTTCGAAACTACCAGTAACAGCTGTTGAAATAAATCACTGACAAATCTTCCAAACACAATTTTTTTCTACACCCACTGTACCTGAGACTTCTCAGAACCCACTTCTTCATGCTTCTTTTGTGTCTCATAATTATTCTCTTCTTGCAAAAAGTAATGGAGCCTTTCGTCATTGAATTTACCATGTTCTGGTAAAAATTCGGACATTGACATTTCAGAATTTGAATTACCCATTTGGGATACAGAGTGAGACACATCACAAAGATTGTGTTGACCATCTGATTTTGTCTCTTCCACTTTCTGACAGAATTGGACTTCATCACCTACAACATCTTCAACAATTTCTGAGCATTCAAGTTCATTTTTCTGATCTGAATTGTTTTGATTCAAAGTTATGGCATCTTGAGATTTGCTTGATTTCAGTACTGTCCAGCTAGGGCTTTGAATTAAGGCTTGAGAAAATATACTTTCACATGACCCGCTCATTCTATACTTTGACTCCCATTCCATTTGTCTCCAGTTGTCTTGTGTTAGGTCTGTGTCCCAATCTTTTACCTTTTTTCTCACACATGTGTCATTATACCTATCTATAATATATTTTTCTGGGTAACTTTTTAAATCTTGTGAAATATATTGTACTCCATTTTTGTTCAGACTGTTTATGGTCTTAACAGTTGGACTTGGAATTGTGTTTGTTTCCATAGTCAAATGAATTAGTTACAACATGGAGCCACAAAGGTTCTGTAAACAAAGAAAAAAGGTGAAAAGCATGTTAAATGAAATTTCATTAAAAAATGAGAGCTGACAATAATCTGCAATGTGTAAATCCATTTTGATTGTATCCTCAAGGCATATTTATGTAAATGATTGTGTTGTGATTTTAAAATACGTAAAAAAACCTAGCTTGTTTAAGCACAAATTTTTGGTGCCACAACTGCCATGGTTTGTGCCAGTTTTTTAGTAGCAATGCCACACAATGACAACCCATTTAAAGGGTATTCCAGGAATATGAACGTCTGATACAAAAACCCATTATGCTCTGCTCCCAATATGTGGCCAGTTTCCATCTTCTTTTGTCCTGCGTCTGCTCCGTGCGGACAAAATCAAGAGACTGATTAAAGAGGTGGTAGCATTTTAATGCTTCATTACAGTGTATGTCAACAGCATTTTACTGCTAATGGGAGCAAATGTAATAAAAACAACTAATTACATATTAGCTTATATTTTAAGGACCCATTTGTATATGAATTATGCTTATTCCTGAAATACCCCTTTAAGCCTCACATGAAGATTTGAACCTATATACACCAAGATCAAAAGACCACTACCTCTCAAAGTAGTCCCAGTACTAGGGCAGCTGGCCCAAGTGGGTCAGAGGATACCAGTGGGATGCTTATGGGGGTTGGACAGAGAAATGGCAATGACAGATCAGTGTAGTCAGCGGTCAGACAAGGTACAAGCCATAGGTAAGGGCAGATGCAGGCGACTATTCATAAAAATCCTGTCCAACCCAGGGTTGTCATCAAGAGACAGAATACAGACTATCAGAAGAGATACATAGTTATACAGCAAAGCTTGGGTTAAGGAATCTTATATACATAACACACCTCAACAAGAAACAAACAAGCTAGGTACCCTAATCCTCCCAGTTGGGAAACTTGCCTTTTATAAATAGGGTCACTAAGACAGGGGACACACTGGGCCTTTAAATTTCAAGACTTGGTGTGCTTAACAATACTGTCTCCAGAGATCAGTAGCATAAGGATTAGAAGGAAGGATGCTGGTAATCATGATAAAGCAATAGAAAGACAGTGAATTAAAAGTTTTCATAGCATTGATTTGGAATGTTTCATAGTTATTTGTGATCACCTCAAGCATCATTTGGTTACCATGAAATTATCGTGTCCTGATTTGTAGTAAGCAAGATAAGCTACAAAACATATTGATAGAAATTTTATGAATTTTAAGATAATCTCCATGGAACTATTAAGCAAAATCTATGATAACACAAATGGTTAATCTCAGTTATGAATCTTATCACAGATTGCTGCTATTGAATGATAATGACATTGTCCCTGTTGTGCCCGAATGATGTAGGCACATCAGTAGTCAGTCAAAAACATCTACTAATCGATCTCTTGAAGTTGAAGTTTTATGGTGGCATTAATGAAACGTACTGGCTTTTACCCCCTGAACACCTCTTATATTGCAATGCTTTAGAGCACTGCATTAAATTTCATGAACCTTAATTAAGATTACCCCAACTTCCCTGAAATATAGAAAACAGTGTAAAGTTTCATTATAATTCTTTTCCTGGCCAAAAAATGTTACGTAGCCACAGTGAAAATTTAGACCGAGACATGTCAGGGAAAGGTCAGATTAAAGCTGCGTTCACATGACCGTCGGAGGGACGTACAGTATGTACAGCCGCAAGCTTGGCCGTACGCCTGCGTCACCTTACCACCCCATACACAGTGTAAAGATAAGTCATGTCTTGTGCCGTGCACCATGCATTACTATGGAGAGGGGATTTGAATAAGTAAAACACGGCAAAATAAACTAAGTTATAGTGCTAAATCATGACTATAGCCACATTTTTCACAGTAATATGGGAGCCCCAATGGTCAGAGATCTGATATTCTATGACTTTATAAGATGGAAAAACCCTAAAGGATATGAGATATAATGTAACAAATTAAATACTAAAGGGGTCTTCCAGTCTAAAAATATATCCATAGAATAGATACTCAATATCAGATTTGTAGAGGACCAGCTCCCCCACAGACCAGTTCTCAGCATCTCATAAACAGAGTATGGAATAGGAAGCTGCCATCTCCCAAATGGGAGCTGATGACGAGCTTCATTGTATGACCACTACACAGACATCAGAAGTGTCTGCTTGCTGTTCAATTCTCCGTTTAGTCACTTCCTTATAGTTTGTAAGCTTTTTTATGCAGGACCCTCAATCTTATTGGTTGATTCGACAGTTTAATTACTCTCTAATATTGGATTTTGTTTGTATACCACATGATCTGTGAAGCACTGTAGAATATAATGGTACTATACAAATAAAGATTGATTTATTTATTTTATTCCACAGATGAATTATAATTATTTTTTAGCCTGGGAAAATACTTTAAGTTTTTGCTTCCACCTTGGAAAATCATGATACATTGCATAGATATAGAATATATGTATGCTCATATTGTGGAGTAACTTCACACTTTGCTTTTAAGCTGTTGGAAGCTTTAGAAACGTTTGTGCACTAGAAGCAGAAGGAATATCTTTGTATTACTAAAACTTTTACTGAAGTCCAAACCACATCACTGGTAGTTGTCGCTCGTTCAAAGCCATATCACCAGGCCAAACATTTTCTAGGATTCTTTATTCCACTATATAGTGTAGCTTATGAGTATCCTTTTGGCCACTGTCTTATATCAGCCACTGTCTTTAATGTACTAGTAATTTAATTGATGTCATAATAGTCTGTGAAAGACAGATGCCACTGTATGGCATTCATCCTCAACTTCTGTCAAAAGGGAGTATTTGGTATTCCCCAATTATGTAACTGTCCATATATTGACAATTTTGTCAGAAGGGAGAATCACTGAACATTGGCGGGAGAAAAATGCTGCCAACCGCTGATGTTTGATTCTTCTCGTGCTGCAAGTGGGGGAAGGGATTAATAAGAAGATGAATCCTTCCAATGTATACTTACAAATGAATGAAAAACAAGATTTGAACATAGCCCTAAATGTAAGGTCTGTGCAGACTATTTTCCATCCAGTGGAGCAAAGGGCAATGTTACTCTTGGTAACCCTATATGGTGGTACAGCAATAAAAAATGTCTATATAAAGCCAGGTGCAACTTTTTATCTGAAAAAGCATTTAATTATATACATTGTCTTGTGTATATAAATCCATACTGTGGTGTTAAATCCACAGTAAATCTGAAGTTCTTGTTATCCTGAATATCTGACATCTCTAACCCCCAACAATCAGTTGGACAGAGAGAAAGATGCTTATTTTAATGGTATTTTTGCTCTGCTACAGAGGGAACTTTCCCAAGCAGTGATTGAAAATATGTGTAGCCTGAACTCTAATCTTTATATTCACCAACCACAGTAATCTAAATAATACCCCCTTAAAAATGAGTGTTAAAGTTAAAGTGTAGCTCATCTGCTCTATTTCCTTCACAATCCAGCAGCTGATGACCCTTGTCACCCATACATAGAGTAGTACCCCCCTACATAGTTACATCTCATCTAGACTACTCTAGATTGTCTGCAGTTTGAAAACCTCTGAAAATGTTACTTTTTCCCTCTTATAGAAACACAAAGGTGAAAAATTTGTGAGACAGACACTTTGGAATCTGATTTTAACTGGGTTTATAAGAAATTTCATTATATAAATATTTATAAATATATAAATAAAATGTGTAGAAGACTTAAAACATGCATGCAGTAATTAAAAACCATCAACATACCTTTGTAGTCACCAAAGCAAAAGAATCTGAAGCAGGAGGACTCTAATAACATCACTTCTTTGATCTGCACTTATTCGAGAGCCAGGAAAGGCATCACTATGCTTGTTCTATATCCTTACAACTGAAAATCACTTTACAGGTACAAAAGATAAAAACCTGGGCCTGAGAGCAGGTCCTGCCTGGGGGCCTATTTATATTTGCTTAGCTCATACAAAAGATAGAGGGAAAAGACTGTCATCCAGGCGGCAAGGTAGGTTTATGACTGTAGTGGACACGAGGCAGCCAACGACACAAAGCCTATGCAAACACCCTGAGGCTTTACAGCCATTGTCATTTCTTCTTAGAGTTGTTTATGTCTTCTGTGTGTCCCAGTTACGCTACAAACAGTCGAACAGATGGGTGTGACAGTATACAGCAGACGAAGGCTTCAGATGATTTGTAATATTTATTTGTCTTTTCATTGCTGCGATAAAATAATTCAACTTCAATAGCAATTCATATGAAAGACAAACAAAAATGCACTTTTATGAGACTTTATTCCCAATCTACTCTCTTATGGTCAGGGGCATAACTACAATGGGTTTTGAGGTAGCAGTTATTATTCCCACATTGTGATATCACAAAGTGCAATGACCCTTTCATTTTATTGTTATCTCCGTTTTTGTCACACTATCTTTTTTTTTTGTAAAATTTTTTAACCCTGTTCTGTGGCATCATTGGGCACATAGTTGCTATACATTGTTTCAGGGAAACACAGTGTAGCATGTGGAAATATCCTTTTTTGTACTTCCAGTTCCAGGGCCAGCATGAGGAAAGCTGAACTCAGAACCTTAACCCAACCCTGCGGCTACCGATACCCGCCTACTGGCACTCGTGCTCCTCACACACCCGCCACTACCCAGTAGCAGGTATATTGATAGCTACCTGCAGAATATGGGACTGCTGAATCAATCAAAAATTCCCCCGGAAGGTGACATGTGGATCATGCACTCCAGCTAAGATGGTAGCGGCAGCATAATTCAGTGCTCAGCTCTCAGCAATCAGATCCTACAGAGTATGAGGATATTGAAGGGGGAGATCTCAATGAAACAGGGCTCATTGGTGGTTGCAAAGAAATGGTCCCTCAACGTCATCTTGTTTATGTCTGTAAGTCATTAATCCTGGATGTCGTGGGTCTCCTTTAGCGCTGCTCAGATGCCAAGCTGCCCTCAACAGACCATAGACTGCAATTTGGATTACTCAAACAGGCTTGGGATACTGTAGGCCTTCAAGAATAGCAGAGATAAGATGGCACACAAGAGCCATTGCCATAATTTTTGGAGACTATTTTATATGGGTGACCAAACGGATGAAGGCATTTGCACCACTCTGCACCAAACTTTACCAATAACAAATGTGATTCCTTTCAGACGGAGCAATGTCAGTTTATGACTCTACTGAGGGGACGAGTGTGGCATTACAGGATCTGCTGAAAACACAATCTGCTCCCTCCTAATCTCTGGGACATTAATGCTTCTTCATGTTAAGTGAATATAGGATGTTTGGGAAGATATTTTTGAGGAGGTTATTTATTCCTTCAGACCCCCTGTTAGCAGTTTTTAATTTTTTTCTTATTCATTTATGGCCACAGGGTTATGTTTTTATATTGTTATGTGATTACTTTGCACTGTTGCTGCTAGGGGATTGGGGTAGAGTAGGGGGAGAGAGTCTCACAGACACATTCAACTGTCATGTATCTCCTGTATGGTGGTCAAGGTCGTCCACATGCATATCATCTCGGGGAATGTGAAGGTCTTATATGCCCCACAAATGTTTCCTGATGTGGCTCTTTTAGCTGAAACTCACCTTGTGGAGGGTGACTTTAATTGTATGCAACACTTGTGGTTAAGTGCGTTTTTTTTGGTCTCCTGCGAACCTTCACAAGCAGGAGTTCTTGTGTTAGGAGTAATCTTCCGTAAAAGATTAAGCAGATTCAGATGCTGAGGGGAGAATCCTGGTTTTGTACTTCCAATCTGCAGCTAATGAGTTTGTACTGTATAATATACATGAACGCAACAAAATTCATTGGCAGTTTTATGCTGCCTTTACTACCAGATTTTTGAGCTAGCCCTGTTCCCCCTAAAATTCTGGGAGGGGACCTAAATATAGTTAAATGTCTGGATGAAGATAAGAGAATGGAAGAAACACAGGCATGACAATATACTGACTGACTTTCTGACACTTCACTTTTCGATGTTTGGTAACTTATAACCCGGCAGGCAGGGAATACACCCCCTAGCACCATGCTTGTGATCTTGGTCCCAGAAAGACTTCCTTATTTTATCCTTTGACTGGTAGAGTACCTGGCTCAGAGATATCTGACATGGTTGTCAAGGACGACTCACCTATCTTGGTGACAATCGTAACAGTACTGGAGGTTGAGGTTGCCTTCAAATCAGATCTTAGAGCACCCGGACCAGGTGTTCAGATATCATGAGATAAGAGGAAGGAAAAGAGAAACAGGTGCGCTGACCTCGTGAAATAGTAACGGTAAAAAGAAAGGATAGATATGATGAAACTTAGCCGCTCACCTGAGGGCATAATCAAATACACCTTTTTGTATGCCACGCATCGGGAGCCCGTGGTCCCTTGGCAACTGCAAATTCCGTATCAGTCAGCGGAGTGGCAGAGAGATAAATGGAAATTTCCCATGGAGGAGATAAGGGATGCGTCGGCGCCGAGTGGATCCAAACCACTACCAAATTGTAGTGAATTTCAAAGTTGGTTCTTTATTACAATTTAAACATCAAATAAAAGGATGAATTGCTACCCGTTTCGGAATCATGCCTGACGAATGCCCTGTCCAGGGCCGAAACGCACAGTATAATTAAATTAAAACCTCCAGTATAATTTTTTATTATTATTTTGCCGTCTTCTGGCACTAATAACTTTTTTATACTCTGGTGAACGGAGCTGTGGGTGGTGTCATTTTTTGCGACTTTTTATAGAATTTTTTATATTTTCAAAATGGCAAAAAAGTGGCATTTTCGACTTTAGGCGTTATTTTCCATTACGGGATTAAACGCCGTGAAAAACCGTTGTTATATTTTTATAGATCAGCCATTTTCAGACACGGTGTTAGCTAATGTGTTTATGATTTCTACTGTTTATTTATTTTTATATCAGTTCACAGAAAGGGGGTGATTAGAATTTTTTTTTATTTTTATTTTTACTATTTTTCAGACTGACTAGGGTACTTTAACCCTAGGTTGTCTGATCCATCTTATCATATACTGCCATACTACAGTATGGCAGCATATGAGGATTTCCCTCATTCATTACAATGTGTCTTGGATTAACTCCTTCGTTACAATGTCCGATCAGCACATTGTAATGAATGAGGGAAATCCCCATATACTGCCATACTGTGCTAGCACCGACCGCTGGTGTTACTGGTAAGCCTTTGCTGCAATATGCAAAATTTCGCAAACCGGGTCGAATAGAATTTTCACTTATTCACCCATCTTTAACTGCAACACCTCCCTCCAAACTGTTAGAAATCCTGGAGATACATTAAGAAAATCTTTATTCTACACCCTTCTGACTCCCCTGACAGACTGTTTGCTTGACAAATCCTTTTTTTAAATCACACATAAAAACACTTTATTTGTACATATACCACAGAATAAAGTACAGTTTCATATTTTAATAACATTACAATGGAGTACTTCATCAGAAACAGATGATGGTAACATGTTCAAACCCCCTCCCCCATCCACTATACCTCTTACCCCTCTGTGATCTGGTCAATTGTACCTCATAACTATTTCAGCACGCCCCCATCTCCTACCAACTGTCACCTACTCAGTGTTAGGAGACACAACGCAGTTCACACCCCTGATGTCACCTTGGTCGGGCCTCTATCCAGCTCCGTAGCAATTCCTCTGAGGCCAACCCCGAACAGTCAAGCCACTTACCCCACTGTTTCTCAAATTTACCCACAGAACCCCTTTTCACATACACCTTCAGCTCCATCCATATGGTGTTATTCAATGACCTCCTCACTTCTCTCATTCTTGGCGGGGCAGCATCCAACCAGTGCATAGCAATAGATTTACACACCTGATAAAGAACCTTTGCAACTGCTAACTGTTCCTTTCTGGTAACATCAAGCTCTCCCACAAATCCCAACATGCACACTTTCGGGCCAAATTGAGCCTGCACAGCGTGCCTAATCGAGAGACAAATACTAAACTCACCTGTGACCCCGGAAGAAATTTCCTCAGCTATAGGTAAACTTCCTCCTCATAGGACCTAGGCCTTGACAGTTTCACAGGTGAGCTTTACAATGTCCTTAAGGAAAAAGCTGCTCCCCTATTAACCCTCTTCAATATTTATCATTATTTACCCCTGACTCCAATATGACGTACATTAAGATTATCCCAAAACAAGGTAAGGATCCCTTTTCCCTGCCCGCCTACAGGCCAACATCTTTAATTAATGTTGACCTAAAGATCTTGGCTAAGATAATGGCCAACGTGTTGGGATGTATAAAAGGCTGCTCAGTGGTTGAAAACACAAACCCAATCCGAGACTTACCCAGTCTTCTGAATCTTAGGCAGTTTTGATTCATACACCAGGTTTAAGGTTAACATCAACAAATGTGAACTACTATATTTATCCCATGCAGACTGGCCCCAATCAAATCTCCCTTTTAAAATGGCACAGTCTTCCATAAAATATCACTACGGGAGGCTATTGGAGTCTCTTTACCAGCTTAATTACGCTCCATTTATTTGCAAAATTGTGACTGAACTGAAGTGATGGGAAACACTTCTCTCTACACTATTCTAGCAAGACACCATCTCCTAAAAATTATGTATTTTTCTAGACTTGGTAGTGCATGTAGAAGACCAGACAAGAGACAAATGTGGGATTAAAGGGCATCTACCACCAGGGTGAAGGACTGTATGCAAATGCAAATCTAGGATTCAGAAATCTTAATGGAGCCTGGAGCCCACTCAGACTCATTTGCATACACTATTTCTTCCTGGTGGTAGATGTCCTTTAACCTCCCAGATGTATGCAAATATAATCTAGCCTGCCTTTTCAGACATGTACTTGACTGACTTAGGAGTAAAACCTTATTTGTAAATAATGTATTGACAGGGGAGTTTTCACAGACAACCTCTTCAGTGGCTCTACTTTACTATACTTCATATGTTTTATACACATACTGAAGACAATAAGATGTAGTTTGCTACAATTGTCACATTGGCTTCCTAGAAGGCTAGTAGGAAACTCCTGGAATTATATTTCTTGGAAAGCAAGTATTTGCCTATGTGGGACCATCAAGAATTCTTCCATGGTAGGGAAAATGTTCTCTGAAGACAATGGAAAATTAAGGGGATCACTGTAGTGGGTGACCTCCTACACCCTGATGAGCCAAGACTATTTACATTTCAGGAGCTGGCAGCCAAATTTGACGTGAATGCTGGGCATTTTTTGGCATATAAACAAGTTATGTCTCAGTGCTGCATAGTTATTGTTTAAGCAATAATCTATCTACTGTATCACTAACGGCTTTTGAGCCTGCATGCTCACATCTTCAGTATTTTATTCCTCATGGCTATCTCATCCTTGTTTTTTAAAGGAACAAATGTTATTCAATAAAAAATCCTTTTTTGTGACACCTATTATCTATTCAGTAATACACATAGATGTGTAGATGTTCCATAGAAGTAAGTTGACTTGTAGAACTCACCAAACAGCCTCCAGACCACAGCTGATCTTTATTGAAAATCTTCTGATGCACGGGTTTCATGATGCCTGGACTGCAGCCACAAAATTTTGCTTGAAAAAACAGAGAAGTATCTCGGCTCCAAATAAAGAATTGTTGTGCTGGGATCCTTCTCCATTTTTTAAAGCAAGTAATACACATATGACCATAATCACTGTGGGCCTCATCCCAATAAGTTTTTATACAATTTATTTCAGATTGGAGCTCAGTTTCTCTCAAGTGAAATTGTTCCTGTTAAACAAAACATGTCAAATATATCAATTCCCATATATCAATGGCATGTTGTTAGGAGCAGTTTCCTTAAAGGGATATTCCCACAAAGAAAAGATCCTTAAATATACTCAGGATAACAAAATGACACATTCTCTAATTCACTGTTATTAACAAAAATACTGCATTTTAGAGAAATAATTCCAACCTGTCTTCATCAATCCTGGTGTATTCAATTTTGGTTGGACCAGGATCCGACCATAAATCTTCTGACTATGGTCAGGCAGGGCAGATAATTCTCATGAATATCTTCTCTTGACTGCATGAATGCAGTGTGTTCTCTCTCACCAAGCAGCATGCAAAAACTTACTCTACAAACTGCAGATAAGATCTTTATAGCATGGGAAGTAGTTATAGCCAAGCTCACTATGTGTGTTATAGCTGGGATGTAGCAGAGCTGAATATCCATGTGCTTTATATCCATCTCATGGATCTCATCATCTCTCATCTCTGATCTGTCTCATCTCTCTTTGTCTATGCGTCAGATACTAGTAGAATGATTCGAAGCTAAATAAAAGTGTAGATAAACACCACATCTCATATCACAGAGGAATCATGAAGTGTCTGCTAAGAGAGTCCCCACCCACACTCTGGAATTTTACCATGACCATCACTGAATGATAGGAGCTAAAACAGCAATACAATGGAGTAAAATTGTAAAGTAAGAGGGGTACAATGATCTTTATTGTGTAAACACCACTAGGGGATTACAATTTGAGTTGAACTTTCTTTCACCCCTTTAAGTTCGCCAAAGTGAAGGGTATGAGTCTGGGGTAGGGTAAGGGAATAAACCTTGTCATCTCATCCCAATGAATCCTCTTTAAAGTATTAAATGGATTTTTAAATACAATGTATGACCCAACTATAAGGAAATGTCAATGGAATTTTTATCTCATTTGCATATGATATAGATTGCCTCTTATTATACAGCTCATTGAACTAGATTTATTGAAGGATTAAGCTTCGTTCATGGAGGAGCACTTAGGGCTGTGTCTACACCGTCCCAGAAGGCAGGTGTTATTGTTTAATAGCCCACTTCTCACTGTACTGTATACTACAATTTCCCAATTCTCCTTGATATTAATGCATTTCATTAATGTCTTAGCATTTTAAATTACATCTTATAAAAACTACTCTTGCGGGGCGCTACAGCTGTCATAGATTTTGACGATTGGAGGTTTTGTATTTTCCATCAATCTAAAGAAAATCCGTTGGATGGCATGTTGTGTAGCATTACATAATTTATCTATATGAGATGTTGCCATTTTGCTATTAAGCTCCATCTGTCATTGTTTAATTATCAATTTCTATGAATTACTCTTTCCGTGAATGGATTTTAATTAAAACTGTGCTATCCAGACACTTATACACAATTGCTTAATAGATTTTTGAATGCTTATAAGCAATATATTAGCCCATTTTAAGGGTTATGTCTATGAGAAGCTGGGCTGTGTTAACAGTCTTGATATAGTTATGTCTCCCAAATCTGGCAGATTAAACATGAGTTAAGGTAGGACTGTGCTCTGCATAAATTATAGAAACTGCTGTTCACTGGCACTCCTAACCTTTGGGACCATGTGTAATTATTATTGCAGAAGCAGTCAATGGGAAAAATGTGCATTTCTCATTTCAGGGCTTCAGTCTTTCATATTAGGAGTTCATGTTAGGATTTTACCATGTTTGTCAATGCAAATAAATAATTATGGCATCCCAGATTATTATCCATAAACTAAATATTTTTTTTGACTACAATATTTATTAGAATTACGAGTCAAATACATGTAATGAATTTTATTTCAACCTTATTTATTTAATCAATACTTTGCATTATTCTCTATTTAATTAACTCATAACTTTTAGTTATTCCAGTCTGATAGTTTTCCAATATAATATCATTAGAAGTTCAGGCTCACACTAGTTTCTTCTTTTCTTAACACATATTGCAGAACTATATAAAGCTTGGCTATGGGTAATATAAATGGGTTATATAAAAATCTATACCTAAAGTGTTTAACTGTGGTACCACTTATTCATTAGGGAATTGTATTATCAGCAGTTCATAAATATAAATCCATCAGAATTGTTCCCTAAAGTTGGCGTGACTGCAATAAAAGAGCAGCATAGGGAAAATTATATTCCCTCTCAATTTTACATAAAAGTGAAAGGCAGAAACTACTATGGATCTATCAGAAAATGTACTTTCCCAAAGAAGATGATGGATCTTACTTTTACTGGTAGTTTATACACAAAAACGGGTGCTTAACAAGTACATACCAGAGGGTTTATAAAAAGATGAAAACAGAAAAACAGCTCACCATAACCCAAACATCTTTATTTATATGTGAACGGTACATGGATATTGATAGAAAAAAGCCATGTGGACTCGGATATAAAACTTTCAAAAAGGTAGAAAGGTAATCCAGCACTCATTGAATTGTGAAAAGTAAAATCAGTCCTTTATTGTTTCCATTTACAAAATCTTGTAGAGTATAAAATAGGGAAAGAGCTATAAGGCCAAGTAAATCCGCGTAAAACTACTTATATTTTTTATGTAATACTCTACAGGTGTAAATTTGGAAAAAACATATGACTTGAAGTCCTGAGAACAGATGGAAAGCTTGATGTACTGACCACCTATGTCTCCCCTTATCATTCAGCCATTATGTCATATTTTTTTACAACACAATGGGGCTCATTTACTAAGGGTCCGTCGGGTTTCTGGCGCATGCGATCGGATTTTGGCGCATCGGCGCCGGGTTGTCGGACAACGCACCGCGGGATCGCGACAGGACCAGGTAAGTAAATCTGCCCCACTGACACTGTGAACCAGATTGGAAGGTACATGCTCATTGAGGGGGGTAAAACTGTTCTAGTTGGCAATGGAAACCAATCAGAGCTCAGCTTTCATTTTATAAATAGCTGTGGGGAAATGAAAGCTGAGCTCAAATTGGTTGCCATAGGCAACTAGAACAGTTCTGCTCTGAGAGACTTATGACAAATCTCCCTAAATGTATCTATAATTTTTAACAATAGCTGACTTCACTGTTTAGAGGTGCGACACTGTACCAAATGTTGACTATGTAATGTAACACAGTGTGATACCATGTAGCCAAGGCCTCATCATAGATGCAGTATAATATAAATGTGAAGACATTCAGTTACTATAGTACGGCCTTCTCTTTCTAATTCGATTTAATTAGACCATGTTTTCCATATTCTAGTAGTCTATTAGGCCATTTTAGGAGGTACTGTGTTTGCTTGTGGTATCACAATAACATCATGAAAGGATGTGTTTGAGAAATGTCATCTCTAACTACATATATTTCTGAGGCAAAAATATAGACCTTCTTGGTTTTGAAATGTTTATTAGGCTATTTTTCTTCCTCGTCTTTTAACTTGAAAAGCATTTTTTTCTTTCAACAATCCAATAATTTTTGCATGTCAAATATAAAGTATTTCAACTTTTAAAGCATCTTCTTAATGGAGCAGAATTTCAATGAGTCGAATAAATGCAGATTTGGCCTTTTGCTAAAATCAAACTTTCATCATGTATACTGGGTTCTAAATAAAAAGAATATATTTGGAGGAAATTAAATTCAAGTTTGCCAAATTTAAATACAGTATAATAACTTGTGAGTTTGCTGCAGGGATGTGACATTCAAGAAACTTTGGGGTACATAAAAAAAAAGTGTTTCCCATATTTGCATAAAGTGACTCAAATGTGTGTAATTATGAATACTTTCTTATATGGCTGTTTCATAGCAGGTTGTTATATGGTGTCATTGAGACTACAATGGTGTCTATTGTCTGGCTTCTGCCAGCCACTGCCAACATTTCTCATATACGAAAAATATAGAAAAATTCAAAATGTTCTTAATTCTATGCTGATAATGTTATAATATATTTAAGAGTGTTATTTATGTATGTTGTCTTAGACCCAAGGGGAAACGAAAAAAGAAAATGCGTTTAGCCGGAGGAAGCAGGGGCTCTGTTAAAATCCCCCAGAGTACTTCAGAGTCATTTGCGTATTCTTAAAAATTGATTTGTTTGCAGTCAAAACAAAAAAGTGTAAACATAGAAGGAGGAGGGGCATATAGAAATAAGTAGGAGCAACAAGGTCAGTTAGGAGTATAGAACACAATAGGAGGCATTAGAGAGAAATGAGGGGATAAAACAAAGAGATGGAGGACTAGATCAGTCTTATGGTTTCTATAAGAGACAATTATAATTGTAGGACTCCGGGGCATAACTAGCATATTTCTGCATGTGGCCCCACCTTCTCATTAAAAAAATATATACATATTTGTACATTCACATGTTCATACACTCATATACACACACATAAAGTTCTACACTCACGCTACACATACATACATACATACACTATATACACAGACTGTACATCATGTACACACATATATACACACATACAGCATATATATATATATATATTTACACACATACATAAGACATATACACACATACACACCATACACAAATAACCTGAGACATGGATAAATCACATTCCCTTACCATCTTCATTCATTGAAATTAACAAGAAACAAAAAAAACACAATGCAAGTATCACTATTCAAAACTTTATGTTTTTAAAAGCGGAGGGGAAGGTGGTGATTGATATCTAAAACTCCTCCTAACCAGCAGGTATATTCTTATTCTAAAATCCACGCCCTCCTTTTTATTAAGACAAGGCTAGTGTATGCAATGGCATTGGAAACAATATAAGGCCTCGTGCGCACCACCATATATGGCAGCCACGAGATAGCTGCACAAATTGCAGTTAGCCATTGACTTCTATTATGCATGGTGTAGTGGCACGATGACCAAGTTCTGCAAGTTGTAGAACAGGTGCCACTCCTGTCCTTTTTGCGGTGTGTTAGACTGTCTGTCCCCTATGGAGATTGGAGCGTTGAGCAGTGCTCACCCTTACCATCTCCACCTGTCCGAAATGGGCCACAAACATTCTGGCCCATGTTTCAGCACTTGGTCGTGTGCATGAGTCCTAAGGCAGAATACATGGTGGTAAGAAGCACAATAGGTACAAGGTTAGGTTGTTACACTATCAAATGCACAGGTTACTATGTGCAACTAATTAGTCTTTCTCTGAGGACACTCAGCATTGTTCTTTGAGCACTTCACATAACAGTTTGTGGTGGGACACTTGCTTGGATTGGTGATTTTAGAGTTTATAATGACTAACAGCATTACATTTAATGGCTTATTGTGACTACTCTACAACCTCTCGTTACAGGATGCAGTCCACAACTGCTACAACAAAGGTTCTCTTTAACCTATCAGTTCTACACAAGGCCACAGACTGGTTGCAAGTTAAGATGACAGGTTGGTGAAGCTTCAAGAAACTTGCCACCTGGACCCTATTATACTGCATATACCAGCCAGTGCCTTGTAGCCTGCAGTAGCCACTTGTGACATTTGCTGTGATCACTATTAAAAGAGTTTTGGTACCTACAAATCAAATATTAGTAATACAGACAATGGGGCACATTTACATACCCGTCCTGTCGCGATCCCCAAGGTGCATTCACTAAGATCGTGCGCCCAGTATCTTGCATGTGTCGCTCCCCGCTCAGGTCCTCCGGAGTTCACCTTCTTCTTCCTGGTGCACGCAAGTGCTTGGCTTGCGACACAATTTTGAATGTTAAATCCCGTGCTTAGTCTAAATCAGTCAGGTTGACCGACAGCCTGTCCATCGATTTGTGTCACATCCGATCGAGTGCGGCAAAAACCCCAGTTGAATGCGGCGCAAAATGAAAAAAGTCGGGAAACCCTACGAAAATGCGGTCCGCGAACCCTTAGTAAATAAGCCCAAAGTGAACACCATAACCTGACTGTAATATATGTAATACAAGTTATAGTATATGGTATATGAAAGTGCAGGTCATGAATTTGGGGGTAGAACTTCAGAATAATTTGAAGATCTTACATTTCTGTGACAGAGAATTGGGGTGGCTTACCTAGTAACCTGAATCAACCAACCTAAATTTTATTTGGAGAGGGGGCCCATTTTGAGTAAGCCTCTAGGGCCACCAGCCATTATCCACTGTTATGCAAATGGGTGATTGGCTGACTAATAGTTCCCGATAACTTCTTCCCATGTGAACGTGACATGCTACCAAATACTGTATGAACTGCAGGATCATATTAATGATTGTGTTCCCCATAAAGTTTGCATCGTACAGTGTAACCAGCGTCGATCTTTGCTCTTTTGGGGATCCTGGTTCTCACAATGCACAAGCAGTATCAGCATACCTTTTAAATTCAGGTTTTGAGAATAAGGGAGTGTTTGGCAAACGTTGTGAATGTACTAGTAGATACTTTACCAATTAAAGTAATTTCACTTTCAAACTGTAATTAATAGTAAATATACCATCTGCAGTATGAGATTTCTCTCTGTGGATCATTCTTCAATGCATACTATTTGAAATACATTCTATGAGCCCTAACGTGTAGTCTGTTAATCCCACAGTGTAAAGCTATGCTTAAAATATTGTTATTGATTTTTCCCAGCTGTCACACTAGCTGACTAGATTGTGCGCTCTTTTGGACCTTTCTGCTTACCAATATTACAGAAATACTCATGTGAACAGTTGTTATTTCCATTAATTAGGTCAACAAGCAATCTTTCCATCCCTCGTGGCTCATATTCTTATACTGCAACAATCCACAGCACAGCAAATTAGTGATGGCAGGTAATCTGGATCCAAGACACATAGTAGCTTATAAAATCTAAATATAAAGTTATCAAATAACTCTACCCATAAGCGATTAGATCAAATTCTACAACAGTGTACTGCTGAGCTAAATCACATTGATGATGGCAGAATCAGAAACATATTTCCCCAGATGCATCAATTTTGCAAGTCTTCCAGGCATTGATTTTTAATATTATGAGAGCCAGTGTCTCCTGTCAATTTAATAGCTGCCCCATAAAATCACTTTATTGTGTTCTGTTATGGATATAGGAGGTAAGTTTTAGTGTAGTGTACAATACATTATAAGAAAAGTGAGAGTATGGTGGAAGTAATAATGTGTAAGAAAGTGGAAAAGGGAACCAACCATAGAACCCTATATAAAGAGATGCTAAAAAATTGCTAAACATTTATAGGGTACATAAAACTGGATCACTCATTAGTACAAGTGTGATATAATTTTTTAAGGTTTCTTTAAGCTCTTCTGACACAGCCAGAAACGCTGAGGTGATCTATTACTAATTTTGGCTTCTCTTATCTGCACTGCATAGCGCTGAAGTAGTGCTATGCAGTGAATGCTGGAGCTACTCTGCGCCTTTGGCTCTATAGATCTGGAGGTCACATAACTGACGGCTCTGAAAAAATTTAAGCAGAGATGCTTGGTCTAATCAGACCCAGTACACCACTGGCCCTGACATTTGTCCCATATGGGGGTTATATACCCAGGGTTGCACCTGCCATGAGGCGAGTTGAGAGCTTCGCCTCCTGATGGACTAGGAGGCGGAATCGTGCAGCAGCGGCTGCTTTGGGGCCACCCGCTGACATAGCCACCTGGCCAGCCGCCGACTCTGTCACCCTGCCAGCCACCCACCGACTCTGCTACCCGACTGGCCGCCAACTCTGCCATCCTGCCGACCGCGTCTCTGTCACCTGGCCACTATCCAACAGCGATGCCAGCGATATTGTGAGAAAGTGAGAGGTGTCATTTGGGAAAGCCGCTATCTGTCCTACAGGCAGAAAAGAAGTACATGGTAAAAGCCCTGGATTTGTCTGCGGTAACCCAAAGGTTAATGCAGACAGGTGGTAAGCAGGAGAAGTCTGTTTGGTGTATGTTGGCCTAGCTAGCATAGACATCTTTGTAATGTCCGTACTGGGCCTGCTTATTATGGAGTAGGGGTAGGCTGGTAGTGGGACTCCTACTCCATCTGGGCTTCGGTCCTGGGTTTCTGTCCAGGGGCGGGTCACAGACCTCTTTAGAGCCTGATTTAGACTGCAGGCCAGAAGCAGTAGGTGAGGCACTACCTGGAGCCTGGACCGTGTTCACACAGCAAAGGTAACTGAGTGCCGCCTTCTGCTGGCCAAGAGCATGTGCCAGGCAACCTGGTACATGTATAGTTAGGTGCTGTTATTGTATTAGGCAGTGCCCAGCCGGGCAGGGTTTATTTTGTATTTTATATGTGCCTAAGCCAAGGCTGAATTTTATACTTTGACAAAGAAGTGTGAATAAACACTTGTTTTTGGACTTTAACCCTGCGTGTGTCCCTGCTTCCTGCACTGCTACAAAGCATGTACCAAAGCAATTCCCCACTATATATATATATATATATATATATACACACTCACCGGCCACTTTATTAGGTACACCTGTCCAACTGCTCGTTAACACTTAATTTCTAATCAGCCAATCACATGGTGGCAACTCAGTGCATTTA
The DNA here is from genome assembly GCF_040894005.1 of Engystomops pustulosus. Taxonomy (NCBI): domain Eukaryota; kingdom Metazoa; phylum Chordata; class Amphibia; order Anura; family Leptodactylidae; genus Engystomops; species Engystomops pustulosus. The sequence continues at coordinate 107,296,430 of NC_092412.1, read as the reverse complement.
GGCATGTAGACATGGTCAAGACAATCTCCTGCAGTTCAAACCGAGCATCAGTATGGGGAAGAAAGGTGATTTGAGTGCCTTTGACCGTGGCATGGTTGTTAGTGCCAGAAGGGCAGGTCTGAGTATTTCAGAAATTGCTGATCTACTGGGATTTTCACGCACAACCATCTCTAGGGTTTACAGAGAATGGTCCGAAAAAGAAAAAAACATCCAGTGAGCGGCAGTTCTGTGGGCGGAAATGCCTTGTTGATGCCAGAGGTCAGAGGAGAATGGGCAGACTGGTTCGAGCTGATAGAAAGGCAACAGTGACTCAAATCGCCACCCGTTACAACCAAGGTAGGCAGAAGAGCATCTCTGAACGCACAGTACGTCAAACTTTGAGGCAGATGGGCTACGGCAGCAGAAGACCACACCGGGTGCCACTCCTTTCAGCTAAGAACAGGAAACTGAGGCTACAATTTGCACAAGCTCATCGAAATTGGACAGTAGAAGATTGCAAAAATGTTGCCTGGTCTGATGAGTCTCGATTTCTGCTGCAAAATTCGGATGGTAGGGTCAGAATTTGGCATCAACAACATGAAAGCATGGATCCATCCTGCCTTGTATCAACGGTTCAGGCTGGTGGTGGTGGTGTCATGGTGTGGGGAATATTTTCTTGGCACTCTTTGGGCCCATTGGTACCTATTGAGCATTGTTGCAACGCCACAGCCTACCTGAGTATTGTTGCTGACCATGTCCATCCCTTTATGACCACAATGTACCCAACATTTATTGTATGTGTGTATGTATATGCTGTATGTTTGTGTATATGCTGTATGCTATATATGTGTTTATTTGTTAAGTGCTGCAGAATTTGGAATTTGATGGCATTTATATATGCAGGCGGTATGCTTTATCTATTTTATAAAAAATTTATTAAAAATTGTATGAATGGAAAATGGCAAAGTGTTGATTCAGACATTTTGGCGGTATTTTCTGCTACGGTGTTCAGGGCCGGGACTAATCTTTTTTTTTTTTTTAATATTTAAATAGAATGGGCATTTTGGGATTTGGCAATAGCCAACACATTTATGATTTTTACTTTTTTTTTTTTTATGTGTCCAAGGATGTGTTCAAGGGTGATTGGAAAGTCTACTTTTAATGTTTTAATATATTTTTAAAAATTCTTTTACTATTATTTCAGACCCTCTAGGGCAGTGATGGCGAACCTTTTAGAGACAGAGTGCCCAACCTACAACCAAAACCTACTTTTATGTCGCAAAGTGCCAACGTGACAATTTAAGCAGTAACCTATTGATCCCAGCTGTATCACAAGTTTCAATCGTATTGCCGTCCTGAGGACACCAATGCAACAGAAAGAAGATGATGAAATTATAGCTTCCTTCTAGGTTCCCCTGAAGAGAAACAATTAGGGAAGCAGGAGCTTCAATGATAATCCATCTCTTTCCACACCTTCTCGCTTCTTGTGTAGTCCTGGCAGCCAAGGAGGTGTCGCTTTAGCATGGCATGTCCATGGCTGTCTTGGACCGCAAGAGAAAGCCATTAGTCACATCTAGCAAATTCTGTGCTGGGGTGAAGGCCTGGGTGCCCACAGAAATGGCTCTGAGTGCCACTTCTGGCACCCGTGCCATAGGTTCGCCACCACTGCTCTAGGGTACCTTAACCCTAGAAGGCCTGTTCGCTCATACTATATACAGCAATACTGTTGGTATTGCACAGACCACAGCAGTTACAGGCAGGTGTCAGCTGTGTTATACAGCTGACAACTGCTGTGTATGGAGAAACCTCTCTCCATACAACTCCGCAGCACCACAATGTCATAGTACGTTGTGGTGCGCAAAGGGGTTAAAAGAGTAGAATGGATATTTCTCTATGAGGTGAGGATGAAAATGGGATTCAGCAAAAAAATGCAATTGCTTGGATTCGACTTATTTAACCCTTTCAGGACCTGGCCCTTTTTTGTATTTTCATTTTTCACTCCCCATGATCAAAAATCCATAACTTTTTTATTTTTCCATGTACAGAGTTGTGTGATGGCTTATTTTCTGTGTAACAAATTGCACTTCATAGAGATGGTATTGAATATTCCATGCCCTGTACTAGGAAGCGGGAAAAAAATTCCAAATGCAGTGAAATTGGTAAAAAAAACCGCATTTGTGCTGTCTTCTTGTGGATCTTACGGATTTCACTGTGCTCCCCAAATGACATGTCTACTTTATTCTTTGGGTCTGTGCGATTATGTGGATACCAAATTTGTATAGGTTTTATAATGTTTGCATACATTTAAAAAAAACTAAAACCACCTGTACAAAAATTTTGGGGGGGATTTTGCCATCTTCTGGCGCTAATAACTTTTTTATACTTTGGTTTACAGAGCTGTGGGTGGTGTAGGTTTTTGCGGATTTTGATGACGTTTACAATGTTATCAATTTTAGGACTGTTCGACCTTGTGATCACTTTTTATAGAATTTTTTAATTTTTTCAAATGACAAAAAAAAGTGCCATTTTCGACTTTGGGCACGATTTTCCGTTACGGATTGAACGCAGTGAAAAACCGTTATCATATTTTGATAGATCGGGCATTTTCGGACGCGGCGATACCTGATGTGTTTATGATTTTTACTGTTTATTTATATTTATATCAGTTCTAGGGAAAGGGGTGTGAGTTGAGTTTTTAGGGTTTTTTTAATTATAATTTTTTTTTTTTAACTTTTTTTTATTTTTAGTATTTTTCAGACTCCCTAGGGTACTTTAACCCTAGGGTGTCTGCACGATCCTATCATATACTGCCATACTATAGTATGGCAGTATATGGGGATTTTACTACTCATACCTTACAATGTGCTGATAGCACATTGTAATGCATGGGTTAACCCGAAGTAACCTTGGGTCTTCGTGAGACCCGAGGTTACCATGGCGACAGATCGCCGCTCCCCGATGACGTCACGGGGAGCGGCGATCCTCGAAAAGATGGCGGCGCCCATGCGCCGCAATTCTTTTGAAGCTGCCGGCAGCTTTACCGGCAGCGATCAGTGGGAAAACACCCGCGATCGGTGCTGGCAGGTGTTACCGGTAAGCCTTTGCTGCAATATGCAGCAAAGACTTACCGGCTATGGAGAGGGCTCAGCGCGTGAGCCCTCTCCATGCACCCGCGGCCGACCCGTGACGTGCTATTACGTCACGGGTTGTGAACGGGTTAAAAGAAGCCAGAGGGAATTGTTTGTGTTGGTACCTTACATTTCAGTTTTTAATATACAGATTCTCCATAGTTTCAGAATGGCCGGATCCTGTATTTTTTCAGCTCTGTGTTCAGCACCATGGAAAGCTGTGTATCAAAGCCAATTTTACCAGTTGCAATGTTTGAAACCCCTATAGCCACAGAGTTGGGTGTAAAAAAACAGAGAAACATTTTCTCATCATTGGACTTCGTGTTTTAAACCTTATCAAAGGACAGAGTATTAGAATAAATTTTATTTATCCATGTTTTAAACCTACTGGGCTGGTGTTCTGTACTCTCGGGTTACATCACGGGGTGCACTTTTGTTAAAGAGCCTTACAATTTATAATACATAAAACCCAGCCCACCCATAAAAAATAACGTCTTTATGCTAACCAACCTGCCACCACCTTTACTTTAACTCATAATAAGAAGGCAAATAGGCGCCTGTCTACATAAACCCCTCAACAATTTAGAAACCCAACATACAGATAACCCACTTAGCTAGAAGACTATTTTACAATAATACCAATACCCTTTATGAACTTAAGTTCTTTTAAGGCTACAATTAGAGACTTACTAAGTTTTAAAGATTTAATAGACAGATGTGTAGTGAAGAGATGAGAAACATAATTGTCACATAAAAAGTAGAAAAACAGTTACATAGAAATGTAGATACAATGCAAACAGTTATAAAACTGGTAAAAACAACTAACCCTTTCTACTGAGATAGAAGACTTATTCCAGCTGTGAGGGTCAGCAAAAGAAACTTGGAACAGCCTGTCCCACTTATATGGATCTCCCGAAGATGGTCTCTGACCATTTGCATAGCGCAACAATTCATATTCATGCATTTTCCTCCCTCCTCACATGCTTATATGGCCTGTCTCGCCTCTCAGTGACGTACAAGTGTATTGTTATCAAATTAGAGAAATTTCCACAGATAATTGTTCCACAGACAATAGTGCCACTGTCTCGGGCACCATGAAGTGTTTTTATGACAGGTCTATTCATCTCTTCTTTGGCTCCAAAGTGTAATTTGAATTTGTAAATTAGGATAGGAATTGAAGACAAAGAATAGACAATAAAATATGGCCATATTTTTTTACCAAGCATTATGTTTGACTGCATGAATCTTTAAATATAGCACTTCTGTCCTGAGATGATACTTCGCTTTCTATGTCACCCCATTATGGAGTAATAATTTTTGCAGTTTATAAATAAATATCTTTTTATAGTACTATCATTTCCTCCAGCACTATACAGATTTGGGCAAGGAAAAAAAAAACTAATAAATTAAGCCATTACAAACGTCACCAGGTTCTTTGGCAGGGGAATAAGAGGGAGTGGGTGGTAACCATGGCATGCACGATCACTGTCTCTCATGCTCGAAAATGGGAGGTGGTGGTAACCACCACACATAGGAGGTGTACATAACTATGAGCCATTTTTTACCGCAATAGCAGTGTTTTGGGCCTAATGAAGATATGATCCTGGATCAATAAGAAAATGCAGACCCTTATGTGTATGTAGTTTAAATCAAGCCAATCCAAGTGGTAATTTTAAACATTTAGAGGGTTATACCCAACAATATAAAAACATTGCAATAAACTTACATAAAGCTGACAGAAATGTCACCAAAACATTTTCACAACTGTTTGAACACCAGAATTTTAGTGGAAAGAGCTTGATAATTTTCCCACTATGAAACACAAATAATTCGATATTCAACTGTAGACATTTTAAGTTTTGGGTAATATTTTGTGTGAAATAGTCAAACCATGTAATTTGGGAACTATGATGGGTATTTTGTAGTTATCTATGCTTACAAAGATTCATGCTTTCACAGTTTCTTTGCAAATGGCATCTGTGTAAATGTTGCTTAGTCCCAAGCAGTGGCATTAGGAGTACAGTGCTATTTGCTCAAATCCATATTACGGCCAAAATACTCCCTATAATCGTATGGCCAGCTGATCAAATAGGTTTCTGTTTTATTAGTAACAGCTTCCACATCTGCTATAATGCTGAATATATAAAATATGTGAATTACAATAGTGTCCTTAAGGATACTTTATTTTTAACACAATCACTGCCATGACAGTACCAATTACGTGCCTACATTTCTTGATTTTCTGCCGAGACGTGGCCATCAAAAAACAAAACAAAAAATACACTCGCAAAAGTTTAATTTGTTTCTTTATGATTATACAGCTCAGTTCACTTTCACACTACCATTAGTATTTCCATTTATTTATCTCCGTTTAAAAAAAAATAAATAGCGGATTAGAGACTGAACATAACTGACATGTCAGTTACTGTCCGTTTTAACAATTATAATCAATCTATATTGTATGTCTATCTCACCTCTTATATCTATCTCTACTATAATAACCACATGAAAAAACTGACATTTTTCATTTTTTTTCTATCAATCTCTCATTGACTTCAAAGTAAAATTGATAACATCCGTTATGCACACTTTTTTTTTTTTTAAACAGGAGGTAAGGAACGGAGGTTTAAACGGTAGGGTGAACGGAGCCATATTGCAAGTTTTGGTATCTTGTGCAATGTGGCACTATTCTTGCCAGAAAAAATACACTCACCGGCAACTTTATTAGGTACACCTGTCCAACTGCTCGTTAACACTTAATTTCTAATCAGCCAATCACATGGCGGCAACTCAGTGCATTTAGGCATGTAGACATGGTCAAGACAATCTCCTGCAGTTCAAACCGAGCATCCGTATGGGGAAGAAAGGTGATTTGAGTGCCTTTGAACGTGGCATGGTTGTTGGTGCCAGAAGGGCTGGTCTGAGTATTTCAGAAACTGCTGATCTACTGGGATTTCACACACAACCATCTCTAGGGTTTACAGAGAATGGTCTGAAAAAGAAAAAACATCCAGTGAGCGGCAGTTCTGTGGGTGGAAATGCCTTGTTGATGCCAGAGGTCAGAGGAGAATGGGCAGACTGGTTCGAGCTGATAGAAAGGCAACAGTGACTCAAATCACCACCCGTTACAACCAAGGTAGGCAGAAGAGCATCTCTGAACGCACAGTATGTCGAACTTTGAGGCAGATGGGCTACAGCAGCAGAAGACCACACCGGGTGCCATTCCTTTCAGCTAAGAACAGGAAACTGAGGCTACAATTTGCACAAGCTCATCGAAATTGGACAGTAGAAGATTGGAAAAACGTTGCCTGGTCTGATGAGTCTCGATTTCTGCGGCGACATTCAGATGGTAGGGTCAGAATTTGGCGTCAACAACATGAAAGCATGGATCCATCCTGCTTTGTATCAACGGTTCAGGCTGGTGGTGGTGGTGTCATGGTGTGGGGAATATTTTCTTGGCACTCTTTGGGCCCCTTGGTACCAATTGAGCTTCGTTGCAATGCCACAGCCTACCTGAGTATTGTTGCTGACCATGTCCATCCCTTTATGACCACAATGTACCCAACATCTGATGGCTACTTTCAGCAGGATAATGCGCCATGTCATAAAGCTGGAATCATCTCAGACTGGTTTCTTGAACATGACAATGAGTTCACTGTACTCAAATGGCCCCCACAGTCACCAGATCTCAATCCAATAGAGCATCTTTGGGCAGTGGTGGAACGGAAGATTCGCATCATGGATGTGCAGCCAACAAATCTGCGGCAACTGTGTGATGCCATCATGTCAATATGGACCAAAATCTCTGAGGAATGCTTCCAGCACCTTGTTGAATCTATGTCACAAAGAATTGAGGCAGTTCTGAAGGCAAAAGGGGGTCCAACCTGTTACTAGCATGGTGTACCTAATAAAGTGGCCGGTGAGTGTATATTGGAACCATGATGAACCACCTTTAAAGTTAAAGATTTTATCTTTGACTTCTCTTATTGAGGTTCCCTATATTCGTTAATTTAAAGAAAATCTAGCATCAAAATCCATCACGATAAACCAGGGACACTTACTCATAAGATCCAAGCACTGTGGTAATCTTCTTATATTTGTAATCCAGTGGTATGCTAATGAGGCTGAGTGGTAAGGAGAGAGAAGGAGGAGGGCTCCCAAGTGAAAAGACATCATTGAGAGGCTCTGAAAACAGCCCACAGAACCAACATAATATTTAGACTTTATGCCGCTTCCAGGCACTTCCATCATTTACACCCCCTATTTGTGTCATCAGGTTATTGCTTTTGTCTAGCAGTGGCCTTTCCTCACTAATAACATGTTCAGCAGCAGCTCCTGTTCACTAATAAAATGTTCAGCAGCGGCCTCACTTCACTAATAACGTGTCCCAGCAGTGGCCTTGCTTCACTTGTAACTGAACCTCGGCAAAGGCCGAGGCTTGCTTGTGTACCTCCCTGCATGTTTGTTTGCTAAATAAAGGACGACTTACCTACCTTTTGGAACTGGTGAGTGCCGTTACTTTTTTTCTACTGTACCTTTCTACTGTAGGTGGGGTGGTGTGAGAGGCGATGCGTGTGCCCCGTTTTCCATGGTTGTTGGGACAACCCTCCCCTCACCAGCCATGGATAGACATATATCAGTCTGTATGGATACTGCACCAAGTCCTCTCTCATTACATATATATTAAAAACAAGCACATAATAACAAAAAAGGCTAAAAACGGTATTTATTGGCATCAGATTACAATATATTCCAAGCAGCAATTGATAAGATTTCTTTCCAGGGATAAAAGAAAGCTGTCCTGATTTTATGCATGTACCTTATTTTATCATAGCGAACTCCAACAATTTTTTTTAATTTTTTTAGGCGATACAGAGAACTCTTGTGGGTTGTCTTCTCCCATACCTAGAAATGCAGTTCAAGGTGAGAAAAACTGGTACATGACCTTAGTAGTTCAATCTCAATGCATTTCTCTAAAATGTGATTCTCTAAATATCTACAGAACTAAAGAAAGTAGATCAATATGCTCATATTTTTTTTTTAATGGTTGCAAAGCCAACATCAATCATTTCTTTCCACAATACAACAATTCTACACAAACTGAAGAAGATTGACTGTCTAGAAGGTTCACTCCTTATTGCTTACATATCAAAGAACATAGTGACCAACTAATTGTAACAAAACCTTTGGTTGAAAACATGCAGCATTGAAATAGATTATCCTGCATCGAATTGTATTTTTAAGTACATAGGTGGTTTAACATTACTGGTCTAGAAGACTTGTAAAGATCAAAGATTAAAGGACATCTACCACCAGGATTAAGGTTTATAAATCAAGCAGGATCTGTTTCTTTATCTTCTTATGCCCTTGTCTTTACAATAAAAAGGATTTAAACATTATGCAAATTAACTTGAGGGGCCCCAGACTCAATAGCCATCAATAGCCCTCTGGCACATTTGCATAATTTTTATAACTTTTTTGTCATAAAAACAAGGTTTAAAAAGCTAAAAGAAGAGCAGATCCTGACAGAGGAGACACACAACAGCAAGTCAGTTTGCTTCCTGGTGGTTGATGCCCTTTAAACTATATAGATATTAGGCTCTGTTCACACAGTTATTATAGATACCATGACTTTTATAATATAGGAATACCTAAACCAGGCTATTTTAGCCATGAAAAACATCTAAACCTTGAAGCAGTGTTATATAGTAATAGGGTAAAAAAAGCCTTATTAATGGTGGAAAACGAAATGTTTTGAAAGAAGTCAGTGACAGGGCAATGTGTATAAACTATTTTATTTTTACATCTATTTCAAACAATGAAATGCCCATCAAAGAAACTGTATCATTCCCAAGTGATACATGGTACCAGTAATTCATTATGGCTCTTCACCTACATGATAAGATACAGGACAATAAAATGAAGAACCGTACAAATAAACAGCCTTTGGAATGTAAAAGGCACAAATGTTATAGAAGAAATCAAGTTGTAGCAAATATAATTATCTGTGCCAGATAAAATACAAGATTGTTTAACTTAACTTGCAAAAAACTTACAGCTTCATCAAAAAATATCTGTACATATTTCTCAATCAGTCGTATGTGATATCAATAATTCCAATAATTAGAAAGTGCAAATAAATCCTCAAGTAATTTGTCATTTATCAATGAGGTTTGGATTACCTTCATTACTATCTTCGCAGAGATAGTAAGAGGTTCTTACAAGTATGACTGTCTGTAGCAGAATACATCTCATGCACATTACATAACAGGTAAATCAGCCTTAGGAGCCATATTCTGCTAGAAACAACATTTACCGTAACAGGAGGAGGAGAAGGATGACGACTTAAATTTTACTTATATAGGTGTCAAATCGTATCAGACTAAAATTATTATCTTGTTGTCGACCAAAAATCCAAAAAATCCCAGCAAACGTAAAAATGTGTAGAATTAACTTCATTTGTCAAGTCCTAAAAGGATAAAGAGACAATAATACAAATTAGAAAAAAAACATTAAATATAAAATGATATATCTTAAGGTATAACATGTATAATCTATACAGAGAAGTAAGACTATCCAATCACTTTATTTGACCAAGTCCATTACTGGATATTTGTAAAAAGAAAAAGTCTGTTTTAGGGTAGAGTTTGTATACTTTTAGAGTGGCTATAAGCTTTCAAAGGCTGTTGACAAATGCTTATATTGTAAACAGCTGCTTTCCCAACCTTCATTATGACTCCATGCACATGGCACATACGTGGTTTGTGCGGGGAGATGGGAGCAGAAGACCAGCTTGACTTTGCTGATCCTGCATGTTGAAATTCGGTCTCGGCATCCCAATACACATAAGATAGAGGATAAGTCCCACATAAATCAAGGGGTTCATACAATTTTTATCTGATGTATAAAGAGCTTTTAGTGCTTATACAATACAATGTGATGCCCAATTTATTTATTTATTTATTTTTTTAAGACAAAAAGCAGCTCTACTGACCTGCAACTAAGTATGTACAGAATAATAGTACATGCATTCAGTTATTTCGTTATTTAGCAACGGATAATAACAATAATGACATGGTTAAAAAGGGAATGTTAGGGCTTTTAAAAATATTTTATATCCGGCTTGGAGGCTATAGAAACCTATACTCACCTCCTCCAGCGCTCCCATTCTCACACTGTGTAGCCAATCCTAGCTGGCCTCTGTTTGTTCACCACTGCTGCCTATAGAGGCAGACCTCTAAACAAACACAGGCCGGCTATGATGGGCTGCACTGCAGGAAAACCAACGTGCCAGAGGATGTGAGAATACGCTTTATTTAGTTTTATAGCCCCCTCTCCACGCCATCATTTAAAAAAAGCCTGGACAACCCCTTTAAACAGCGTAAAGAGTTAAAATAAGGATAGAATAGCAGTTGAGTTGAACCCAGAAATGTCAGTCTATTTAACTGTATGTCCATGTACCATGCTCATTTGTGAAGCTTCTTAGAGGGCGTTTATAAACTAAGTGACCCATCACCCTAGCAGCAGCAGCAATAGAAATTCATATGTGCATGTCCTTATCCACAGAATTCCCCCAACTAGGCATTATAGGGTTCATATGTATCTGTGTAATCTGTGTGCGCTATATAAAGAATTATTATTATGTATATTTGATAACATATACCTTGTTATGATACATATTTTCACCATTCATCATGTTTGGTCTTGGTCTAGGTGGGATATACACCCCATAATTTTAGTGGGTAGTGTAGTTGGCGGGCTGCAGCCCTACAGGCTTGCCTCATGGTGTCATTTGCTGGCCTTAAGCTTTTTAATTGATTTTAACCTCTGTAATGTTTGTTTCCTTTGTTCAAAAAGTATTTGTACTATACATATAAGGGGACATTTATCAAGGTAAGTAACTGCGATTACTGCAGTTTTCTGGCATAGAAGCCCTGATCTAATTGCAATTACTTGCGAAACACCAATTATTTTCCTTTCACGCTTTCTTCACACATGGGGGGGGGGGGGGGTATGGCCGGAGTTCCCAACGCCGTCCCACCAAAGAACAACTGCATGGTTTATTCATGGTGTGAGTATTTTAGGTTATATTCTTCTCTCCCTTCTTGTTTGTATACCAATGGTATAACCTGACAGCAGCCTTGTTGGATTTATTGGAATGGTGCCCGCCGTTTATTGGCTCTCTAAAATCTGGCAGTGACCTGAAAAAGTGGAACGTGGCAGAGCTCAAGTATTACTTCAGTAATTCCTCTGTTTCACAGATTCTCCCATTTTTAGATTACAAAAACAGTGGTCTAAGTATTTGTTGTTCTGCTTGTTCTGTATTTAGAGTGTTGGCAATTTTCAGTTTAATCACTTTTATAAAATCTGTTTTTGATATTGTATTTCTCCTAACTACATGATAAGGAGGACTGCCATATTTCCTCGAGTAAAAGTTCTGGTAAATGGTTAAAGATATAAATTACAACAGCAATGGTCTGGAATCAAATCAATGAGGTGTGGAGAGTTTTGTAGGCATGCATTGTGCAAATTGGTGGTAGTGACATCATCACGGTCAGTATTTTCTATAGAAGTGTTAGTGAAGAATAGTGTAATCCTGTTATGTCAATAAATGATGGCTACAGAATTAGCAATTGTCAGAAGTATTGTTGCTAGGGCAAAAATGACAGAGTATCATCCTTTATCATTTTTATCAAGAATAGGGAAAGAAAATATTTATTTAATAAATCATCAAAAATACCTAAAAATATGTTTATTCTAAACTTTTTTTTTTTTTTTTTAAACATTTTCTGGTGACTCCTTACTTTTAAAATTTAATTTTTGTTTAAAAAAACTGTGACTTAAGTCATTTAACTTGCCACCTACAATATATTCCATAAGGAATATTTCTAGTAAGAAAGTATCGCAGGTTAGACTTAATTAGCAGTAATCTGTCCCAGCGTTTCATAATGAAGGTAGTAATTAATACACATTTCCCTAATTACAAAGAGCTTGTCTTTTGCATTTGAAGTAAATTGAATGTGAAGGACAACTGGTAAACCTGATTACAGCTACAGTATACCCAGCACCTTACTAGTGTAAAAGCATAATTGTATTTCTGCACCACAGACTGCACACTGAATGCTGGACTTCAATAACAAGCTCTACACATTTCTATCTTCTGGCACCATCATGTGGCAACTGGGTGTCAGAACAACAACACTACAACTATACAATTGTCTCTACCATTCTATAGAAATATAAGCATTTCCTTTCTTAAAAGGTCCACTTTGAAGAAATAATTAACTTAAATAATATTTAAATTAATGCTCCTAAATCTAAATAGTGCTGTTAAATGATTGTTATGATGACTTGTGTCCTTCAGATTTCCTCATATTTCTATTGCCTGTGGTAACACATAGGCTTCAAGCAAATGAACATAGTTTTTGGCCAAGTGTGATCCGTTGATTCAACAGATATCATATAGGCAACGGTACTTCAACAAGCTCATACACACAGCACGATTTCCACAGGGACATGGGCGAGTCAAACGGCTCTGGTTGCAAAACAAAGAGCTTGTTGATAATTCCTGCCTGGGAGTTTTTTCTACCGTCTACTGTGGATCCGTTGTTTGTGGGCCTAGAAAGCAAATGATCATGTGCTGGAAAGGATACGCGGTAGCTTGGTGTTAATCTAAATCAAGTAATTTTCATTACCCAAGAAACAATAGGAGCAACAAAAATTGTTCAAAAATGGAGATCTCTTGAAAAATACACATTTGATCAAAAAACAAAAAATGGGACAAATATTTCTTAAGAAAATCTATCCAATATTATTAAAGTTGACCCTGTATTTTCAACCCTGGGGAGGGGGGGGGATCTAATATTTATGGAGAAACTACATTCAGCACAAGCCTGGTACAACAACGTGTAAGCAGTAGTTTTTGACCCACTTCAGGCTACTGATTTAATGCGAGTTCCCTTGCCCCTCACACATGCCAGAGCTTAATTATCTAAAGTTTCCTTCTCTCTAAAGATGGGGATTTTTCTATTTGCCTACAAAGTTATCAATATCGAATGCTCTACATTAAGTGCCCGAATTTGGTAACATTGGATAACTTTTAGAAACATAATACATCTCTATTTTTAGATTTTGGATCTGATGGGTATTTATCGAAATATTTAGATTTTGGTGACTACAGCTCCATCTATCACCATATCCAAAAAAACTAAAATTAGGATAAAATAAAAATAAGAAATTAATAAATGGATGTATGGATTTTTATGGCATTTTCTAGATTTGTCTTCCTTTTAAGAAATGCATATGTATAAAGGAGAAATCAAAGTCTAAAGCATTGAATGATTAACATGCTTATTATATGGGACAACAGATAGACCTTGAATTGAAATCTGATCAATATAATAAAAACTAACCTGTGATGTACTTTGCTCCGATTAACATTACCATGCTACTCACTACATAAAAGCCCAGAGGCAGACTAGAGAAGATACTAGAGTCACCTGAAGACATCCAGCGGGAGAGGATTCCATTCAAGCAAGACAGAAAAGGAAAAAATAAAAAAACAATTGGATAATTGGTGTTATGAATCAATAAGGACAGCAGGACAATTAAAAGTAGTGACAATTAATTAAGCAATGGAGATGTGTACACATCAGCACAACAGAGCAGTGTAGCAGGGTATAGGTGAAAGCCACCAAGCATTGCAACAGCAAATCAGACTTATATCCCAACAGTCTTCATTATGCCATGGAGGATAAATGGAGACTTATTATAACACAACTGTACAAATGTAACAATCTTGCCATTGCTGCAAATAATTTACATAACCTGTGATCTTTGACTTTAGGTTTTCCGGTAAACTACAGCTGCAATGAAAACCCATACAGTTACACTACAAAGTCCCCATTGTGCCCCAGCCTAGGGCAGCAGCTTGGTTGTGGTATTACCAATTATGTTGTGCATCAAAGGTCTTAATGCTTTTTCCTTTTTTTATTTACTGGTGGATGTTCTCCATACAGAGTGATTTGATAAAGCAGGCATACAAAACATCTGCAGAATATCACTTTACATGTTGTGGTCAGATAATGCAGGGATAAGTTACATGGGATGAATACATTTTAATTACTAAACAAAGCAAGTGTTTAAGCCTGATCTTACTGCCCTGCAATGCACAATTCCAGCATCGACTCGTTCTGTGTAAAAACATTGTGTTCTATAGAAGGAAGTACATAAACTTGTCCGCCAACGCAGTCTACCGGGCACTTCTACTTGAACGAGATAATGCAGGAAATTTCCTTACAAACAATTTTTAGAGATAGTTTAGTGGTCAGTAGATACTTCTGCTGGACAGTAAGTATTGTTTTGTCCTCACATGTCTTTGGTTCTTTGAAATTCATGGTTTTAATTATGTACAGTGACTTTGAATGGGCTGTGGTTCAAGTCATATTCCTGGCTTTGGCAGGGTGTAATAGAAGCATTAGTTTTGGGGGCCTGGGTGCCTTTAAAGAGAAGACTCTTCCAGATTCCATCAAGCCTAAGGTTTTGTGAGCTACAGAACCAGACATACAGGGAAGTTAAAATAAAGGCAAAAATCGGATCTTTATCTGCAGCTTGCACTCCCAACTATGTATTTAGCCATCTGTATCTCTGGTTATGTAGCTCACAGAACCACAAGCATGATGTGATCTTTAAGACAAGATCTTTAACTTTAATATCACACAAAGAGCGGTTTCTAAGTAGTATAGAACAGAAGATAGGGGCTTCTGAAATGGCATTAAAGTCTTAGTTGCCTGACTTTGTAAGAAGATTTTTAATTTACAGGTAAAACAAGTAAGATTTCATATAAAAGAGGAAATTCTATAGCCTTCCTCTGGGGACAGTAGTTTCGTGGGGCAAAACATGGTGACAGGTTCTCCAAGTAGAAGCTGTAAAAGAGCCAGCACTCACTGCATACGGCACGGGCTCCTGACTCCAGCCCATAATGCCCTAGTGCACATGTCATACATGTACCGTGGATGTTGCCAAGAGGTTAAACTTTTCACATTATTCTCAATTGCCCAAAATGTAGGCTGTGACTTAAGCATTACTTATGACCACATGGTTACAGGAGAGGAGAGAAAAATGTTGTTCTGTCAACTTAAAATAAAATATCTTTATGTTACTGAAACTATACAAACTGAAAATAAAACAGCTACCTCACCAAAAGAAAATGAATACAAAAATCTGATTGTGGTACCAACAGTTTTTTTTCACAAAAAAAAGTAAAATTTTATTCTATAATTTTAATAAGCCATTTAAGTTTTTTGGATGATATGCATCAAAGGCACACGTGTGCTTAAAACAGGCACCAAGTCGACAGCATTGATCTACTTATCATGGCGCTGCACAACATAGTTTGCTGTAAGTTAATGGTGGCCAGCTCACAGATAAAATAAATGGTGCATGAGAATTTATAAAGGCAGATCTTGAGAAGGAAAAATCATCTTATAAAAGTACTAAAGTTGTAAAATATAACTCGTAGGCAGAAGTGATGTAATTGAATTTGTACCAGGACATCATTTAGGGCAAGAAGGAACATTACACAGGTCACCTGGGAACCTCCCCTGTCACTAATAGATAGCTTTAAAACAGTTAAGTCATAAGATGTTGCTGCAGGACCAATTTTGCATGCCATCAAAATACAGTGTGTGGCTGTTAAAGGGTTAAACATTTTGTGGGTGCCCTTTTGACACACTGTTAGAAGAACTGATTTCTTGGTTTTCTTTTTTTGGCTTTAGCTCCATTAACAATTATAATATAATTTATCATAGCAATATTAAGCGTCTTCATTTTAAGCTTAGCAGGATAATGGATTTGCACAATAATGTGCTCATTACCAGGAAATTATTAGCAGTTGGAGGGAAATCTTCAGTTCAACATAAACAGCTTATATTTACAGATATATTGAGAAAGAATAAAAGGACTGGCTACGTGAAAAATGGATCATTCTATTCTATAGAAAGAAACATGTACATATTATTAATAGTACTGCTATATTTTGTTAGAGCTAGTATCAGTCATTGGGGTTTGTCTATACTTCACTCTATATGGTTTGCTGATGAGTCAGCTGGAAGAAGTAATATGAAGGAACCCTAAATGTGCTAATGTGCTGTTCACATTCAAAACCTGCCATATCGGATGATATTCTTAAAGCATACTCCTCTACATATTTTGCAAATGTGTTTTCATTATTTTAAGGGTCTCTGTCAGCAGTTGTTACACCAATAAACTAACGGAACCCTCAGGTAGGGTATGAAATGACCTTTCTAGCATTCCTTATTTTATGGGAAACATTGTCCAAATACCTATAAATTAGCTTGGAAGAATCACTTTTAGACAATCAATTTCCCAATCATGCTTTACAATAGAGGACATTCTCATTTTTATAGCAAATCATGGATATATCTGCAGAAGGGAATTCATTTCAGTCATATAGTGACTCTTTTCATTTGCATGAGACTTTGAAGGAGAATATTTTTATAAATGATTTTCTAAACTTAAGAGGAATGCTTAAAATAATATTTCATATCAGACCTTAGTGTGTTGTTAGTTTAATGCTGTAAAAGATGGTGAAATACCATTATTAATGTTTCCTAGTATAGATTTAGTGAACAAGGCCATTCAACTAGGCAAGATCATGTAGGAACATCAGATCAATGTGCCTATTATATCATTTAGTGCCATTGAATGGCAACAAAATGCAAAAAGTTTTCGGATGCAAACCATTTATAATGTCTTTTCTGTGTAGGGAACCTTATGAATGTAATACTGTAGTATTATCTAAACTAAAACCGAATAGATATTACATGATTAGTGACACTACAAAAGGGCAACTAAAAGATAGAGAACAATAATGTAACAAACCAACTCATGCTGCATTTTCTGATATTATATCAATACTTTGAATGTAATTATAGGCTATTTTATAACTTGGAGGGACAGTCAGTTAAATATTATAAGCTGTATTTGGTCTTCAAATTATTGCTCTGCTTATTTAAAGCATAAACGCCATTTGAGATAATTTTTAATATTGTGTGTGAAGGGATGTGGTGAACATTTAATTCTAATGTAATTCATTAACAAGTGCATCTTAGTTTGTAAAAGAAAAAAAATGCAGCTACTCCCTACACAGGGATCTATATTCCAGCCTGTACAGTGTGTGTCTATGGAGGCTGCATTAGCTCACATCTATTCTCCCTGTGTTTGGTTAAACAGCTCTGGCAGTGAGGAATAACCCCTTTACTTTTAGCTATATGTTTGAATATAGTGCTCATAGCATACTACAGCCAGGGAGAGAACAGGAAGGG
Organism: Engystomops pustulosus; assembly: GCF_040894005.1. Lineage (NCBI taxonomy): Eukaryota > Metazoa > Chordata > Amphibia > Anura > Leptodactylidae > Engystomops > Engystomops pustulosus. The sequence continues at coordinate 107,278,978 of NC_092412.1, read as the reverse complement.
TTAACACTCAATCCAGTAGACAGATTTGCCATAGCAACATAGAAGTTACATTGTAAATAAGGGGCACTTATCAGTCTGCTTTTGTACAAACTAAGGCTACATTCCCACTGCCGTGAGCCCGCCGCACCGTAGCACGGCAGGCACACGGCAGGGCGGGGAGAGGAGGAGGAGGTGAGCGCAGCTCACCCCCGCCCCTCTCCATAGCGATGTGTGGCCGCGGGGCCGTAATACGGGAAAAGATAGGACATGTCCTATCTTTTCCCGGGCTAAGGAGCGGTACGGTGCCGCACCGTACCGCTCCCGTAGGGCGCCGCAAGCCCATAGAAGTGTATGGGGGCCGTATATTGGCCGCATATACGTCCCCCATACTGTAGTGTGAAGGAAGTATATAAGAAAAAGCTTCACAACAGTCCCCCACAGTTACACTTCAAATCAGATTAACAATTGTGTAGTATATGGTTTTTTAAATAGAAAATTTTAAACCACATTCCTTTCCCCAAACCTTAGCAGAAACAGCTATTATACATATCTTGGAACACAACATGTATAGTTCCTGATCCCCAAGCCTAAACAAAAGAAGTGGTTTAAGCTCTAGGCTCCACTCGGCTTATTCACATCCTAATTTTTGTACCAAAATCCCTTTAGGACATTAATAGGCAGCGCAAGATTAACCCTAAAATTGTGTGTTGAGTACACTCCCACATGGCTCCCTACAAGGCATAGAACTTGCAACGTGATGGGGGCCAAGTAGGAGAAGAAAGCCGGCAGGTAACTCTTTATATGCTGCAGTCAAGTGACCATCTAAACAAGCTACACTGCATATATAAAATCTAAAAAAGAAAATAATACTAATAATTAGAGCATAAAAAACTTCCCTACAATATTAAGTCCCCTTGGTAAAAGTAGTTAAACTCTTCTCAGCTCATTAGCATATAACTTTGTGGTAGATTTCTTTTATCTTTAAGCAAGCTGGAAAATATAATAATGATAAAGTTACCATTCCCATTGGATGTAGCATCAGTGCTTTCCCAGCCCATTGATTTTATCACTGCTTTTTTCCAACGAGCATATCGGAATTCACTTTCTAAGAAAAGAGAAGAAAAAAAAAAGATGATAAGAAAGCTTAGTATTTTTGGATGAAAATGTTTTAAATGGATTGGACTTTACCTTCAGGATTAATCTGTGGTTCAAAACGTTCACAAGTGACTGCAGTCAGATCTCCAGGATTAAGACTCCAGACACCTACTCCGTCTGCAGCCCCAGCAGCCATGGCAGCTCCTAATGCAGTTGTTTCAGGCATAGAGGGTTTTACTGCGGAAGAGAATAAGGCAACAATTTATGCCATTCAGCCAAGGAAATAGTACCAGGTATTTTTTGTCAGTTCATAGAATTATAAATGGTAAAAAAAAAAAATATGATTACTTTCTATTCTTTGTAGGAAATTGTTACCCTTTTGATAGATTATTCATTTTGTCTAGCATTTTTACTTCTACTTCTTACACTTTAAAATGTAACATGAAGATACTATGCGGCCATCCCTCAGTCACACTAATTACCAACAAAGTAATTGCACAAGCAAACGATAGATACATCTACAGAGCACAGACACTGAACTGCTCACCCACTGGGATGCATAGGATATCAGCCTGTAACTGCATGAGGATCTTATTGTTAGTCATGCCCCCGTCAACCTGCAGCTGGCTCAGAGGAATTCCGCAGTCTTGGTTCATTGCATCAAGAATCTGGGAAGAAAAAATATGATTAGGGATGTGGAGACTAGAAGACACCAATAACAGTCCCATCAAAGACATCCATGTGAGCCAAAATAAACATTCCTGTCTGAATAATATTTGTATTCGTGGAAATACATAAGGTATATAAATCAATGCCTCGAATATGGTCTTCCATCCAACAATAGTTCTGTGAACACTGCACATCTTGCTGAAGCCGCTTTATTGCAAAATTTACTCTCCGCCAAGAATTCATGTCCAGGAGATGTAATATTTTATAGGCTTCCATACTTGAAAGACCCAAAATAAATACAGCAGACTTTGTTAAAGGGAACCTGTCATCAGGATATGACATTTCCACCTGATCACAGGTTTTAATAGCCATTTTAATAAAAAATTCCAAAAATGCTTTTCCAGTAACTTATAAAAGTTTGCTTGTCTCCATGTCAAGCACAAGCAAACCATGGGGGCGTCTGCTGCTACAGACTGAGTCCCTGTCTCATCAATTCATCGAGGAGGAGGAGGGATGATTGAGGGGGAGAAAGGATGATTAGATGAGACAGGGACTAGGTTCGTTACAGCAGCCCGTCCCCATCCGCTATAGTTGTTTTTTGTGGCTTTACATGGAATTACCATGATATTTTATTTGCAAGGCCAACATTGCGCAATCAGAGTGAAAAATCTACCATGTAAAATGTGCCCCCTGTATGAATAGTCCGTGTGACCCTGACCAAATTGCTAAGAAGTGATAATCTAACAGAACATTATGAAGACTTATATGTACCTCTCTAGTTTGGAAACACACAGCTTCAAGAGCAGCAAATGCAATGTGATTCTTATTTGTAAACTGTGTCAGACCACAGATGATTCTGAAACACAAAACCAGAAGGGAGAGAGAGAGAATTAAAACATGCACTAAAGTCGTCTACTCCCCACCCCCCAAACACGAAGGGCCAGATTTACTAAAGCCCTAGCATTAGTTTTCTGTCTAACTTTGCACATTCTTTTTAGTGCAAACTGCTTGCACATGTATTTAATAAGTGTTGTACGTGACTCTTGTTTTGCGGCTGCACTATACCTGACGCAACACATATTTCTGCAGTAAAATGGGGTGATCTGTTGCACAGTCGGACTGTGCGCCACATTTATCATGCAGACTTCTACAGAATTGTGTTGAGCATCGAAAAAAAAATTGGTGCACTCTGAGCAGTGCAGAGAGCACCAGATATTTTTGATAAATATGGGCCCAAATATTTAGTTTATTATCTAGTAGCTCAGTAAAATGAAGTCCCCTAATAATGGCTTACTTTTGGCACCAATGGGCTATGTTTATTTTTAAAATATGTAGCCATACCCTCTGGCACTGGGTTCCCAATATGGTGCATAAAGGCCTGAAAATGCAGGTACAAAGTAGCAGCCATATGACGTTCCAGCTTCAGCAGCAAGTTTTTCTAAAAGAAACATTGAAAATGAATCGAGTGCACTTAAAGCAGCAGCAGGCAAATACAACACATAAAAACATGTTACAGGATACATACCTACTTCTTCAGTTGTTTTAACAATACCGAGGTTATCCCGTAACCAGCGAACAACTGCTCCAGCAATTGCTACTGATCCCTAAATTACAAAGGGGATAAAACAAAGTCATTCAATAAGTCAAAATGTAGATAGTGGTAACGTAGCAAGTCAAAAACTTACCTCAAGTGCATAGCAGGCAGGTTTATCTCTTCCAAGCTGGTAAGCCACAGTAGTCAAGAGCCCATGGTCTGACACAACAGGCTGTAGGACAAACAGCACATTTCATGAAAACAACATAGAACACCATGCAAGAATAAGACTTCTGACTTCCAAATAGATCCTTATTGCCTACCTTTGGGCCTGTATTACACAGCAAGAAACAACCAGTACCATACCTGAAAAAAAATAGGATTATTGTAAGGATAAGTCTCAGAACTCCCAAAATAAATAAAGCATTTATCTCATGCCTTATATATAAAACATATATATATACACAACAGCATGAATGAATGGATCACGACTGATTAGGCAAGCTCTGTGCAGCGCTGCATAATGTGGGTGCGCTCAACAAGAATTATTATTACAATTATTATCACCAATAGAATTGCAGAACACATGTTACATTTATATTAATCTGTGAAAGTGCCATAAGAGGTGCTAATGATTAGCTAAGAGAATGGATTTTATGTAGCTAATGGAAATGTACTGTATATTCAAAACCCACTACCATCCATAAAACATTTATCATAAAAAAAATATTGGTGAGGGGGATTTCAGCATGATATATCCCAAAGGCTCAATAGTATCAATAGATACAATATTAACTAGGTTGTATTTTAAAGCTACCGTTGGTTTAAAACATATCTATACAAGTATAAAGTAGGCTTTACAACACACCCTGGCTAATTTTTTTTGTCTATGGTCATACAGACTGAGAAATGTGAATGAGAAAGGATGTTTTTATAACATCCTTGGCTACTGAAGTGCCTCCTTCTCAGTATGTATGTATGAGGTAGATCATTGGCAGGGTGTGCATTTTCTGCTATACAACGACTTGGACCATAGAAGACTTATAGTAGGTACTTTTTCTTTTTCTACTAGATGAAATTACTACAAAAAAAAAAAAAAAAATTCCCTGACATTTTATTGTTGCAATATGCATAGAATGCATTATTATTATTGAGATTATAATATTATATCTGCAATCTAGACACAGAGTTGATGTATGTAAGCTCTGACATCTACTGGCTAGAAGTGGAATGTAAACCCCTTTACTTGTAGATTTTCACAGATGGTCGATTGTATTATATATTAGAGAACCCTATAACTTGTATAAATTAAATAACAAATAAGCTCTTGAATTCTCCTATATTTTATAGTCCGAGTTCACCAGTGATGGTTACGGTCAATACTTTCCATAATTTATAATGGCAATAATAATGCCATCAATATTAGGAGTCCATTACTCTCTTCCAAAATGGGTTTGCATTGCTCTGTTATGGTTAAAAGTCCCAACAGACAGTCACACAGAGGGTCTTTTGGTGAGTATTTACCCACTCTCATACTACTACTAGCACATTATGTAGCTGTGATATTATTCAGTTTACCAGCAATTAGTCTTTTATACCTTTATATGACACAGCATAACTGTAACATCACTCACGTATTTTTTGCTTGTCCATCTTGGAAACACATCTGTCCAACTAATGCAGCCGACTGATCGCCTAAACACTGCAACAAAAAAAATACTATTCTTATTATTTTACAACTGGCACCATGCATGTGGCTGCTACACTTAGTTTTCCTTACTGCATGTGTAAAATACAGAGGAGTGGGTGGGTAGAGAACCTTGTTCTTATGATCTGAGAGGTCAGACAGATCACCTACCCTGTAGATGGGTGATGGTTGTCTATTGTAGGTAAAGCACTTTAAGTCTTTACCATCTATTAGGGAATCTATAGTTTCCACAGAACCTCGGCAGGGAAACAAAGACCCTTGTATATTTATATATTGCGGTGACCGTAGGTAAGAGATTTAGATGCAGCATCATGACCTTACCCCTGATATTGGCACTCCGGTTAGAGCTCCAGACTTCTGCAAACATAATAAAAAGAAAGAGGTTAAGGAACACACATTAATAATGTTAGAAGCACTGGCTTAAAAGGGCCATAGTTCAGCTTTGTGATCAGCTCCACTACCCTGTGAACAGCTTTCGAGCTTAAAGCAGCAAAATAAAGAATTGAGGCCAACAGCAATAAACAGACACATAAGAATACTGTGCCCTTTAAGGTGACGCAGAAAATGTGACGCAAAACAAAACCATTGAAAGATTAAATAACCATGCACATTTCCAGCTATTTTATCCAGTATAGGACACCGTAGAGTTTGTATGGTGGTTCTTTAGGATATTGTACAAACAGCAATTTCATAAACAAGATTTTAGGAGAAAAATTAAAATAATAAAAACCGTAGAAAAATATAAATATTTTATAATGATGCACAGCTCTACGGCATTACTCTCTTAATTGAAGGCGTTCTGTGGTTGCCATGTAAGGAACTACAGGGGTCTGTGTTTGTGGTCTGAACCAGCCGAAACCTGCACACTAATGGATCCACTCATCATTAGTCCTAAATTCCAGTTGTATGGAAAACAAGATTGCTTGACAAAGACTGCTCAGCAGATGAAACATTGGGGCACATTTACTAAGCACATTGGGGCACATTCAGTTTGCACAGGTATTTAAGAAGTGTCTGCACCGTCATGGTTTTGCATACAACCCTTTTTTTGACCCAGCTACGCTGGCCTCTATGCCACACAAATTAGAAGGCGTGCAGTCGGTCAGTCCAACTGATTCAGATTGTTTGCCGTATTTAACTTGCAAACCGTGTTGCACGCCCTATGTTAAAGGTGCACCACAAATAAAGATGGAGAATTCTGTCAGCCCAGCGCAGGGAGGCAACAAATTCATGATTTCTGGCGCACGTTCTTAGTGAATCGCCACACCCAGCATTACACATGGAAATAGCACTTTTAATGCAGTTTCCAACTTTCTAAGTAAATGTGCCCCATTGCGTTTTGGTGAATAAAACACACTCCAAACCTGTGCTGTGATTTTTCTACTTGTGAGAAGTTCCAGGAGATGAAACCAAGTGTGCAGAAGGCAGAAGCAAGAGGTAATCACAAGGGGGAGTCAATTTACCTAGTATCCTTTAAATACAGCTGGAAAAAAACTGTGAATGTTTCCTAAAACTGCTGCTAGGAATTTTTATATATAGGGAGATCATTGTTGCTTGGAAAAAAAAACAATTAACAGAAAACAATGTCTTAGGGAATTGCTGTTAATACAATTTTGGATACTTCCAGTTCAGTACCATACAAAAAAAAAAAAAAAAAAAAATAGTTACTCCTGGATCATTTATGAAGCCATTTTAAACCCATTTCTCACAAGACAGGTTGAATGGAATTTGTAAAACTCTTTGTAACTGGAAATTGCAGGATTTGTGCTTTAAGTGCTTGTGACACATGACTGGTGAACTGACCGACAAACGCCTTTACTCACCAAGCTAGGACAGATTTTCTATGGTAGGCAAAAAACAAGAGCACAAACACAGTTCACAACAAAAGAAAAAGATAGATTTGTGGTTTACTACAAAGTTCCAAATAAGATATAATTATTCATTTCAGTATACTTTACAACTACCACATTATTTTTGTTGGTACTGTATGACAAGCTTTGGTTATCTTCTCATGGCAATAGCTACATACAAGTTTATGCAAATCATGATCAGTTTAAGTAAACAAACGCTGCACCTTACAAGACCTCAATCTCATAAGGCACTCATAACCACGTCCATTGAAAATGACTGTCCGTGCCTCATCTTACTGTGAACATGCACAATAGAAATCAATGGTGCCGTGAATTAGCTGCCTTCTGTGCTGCTAGTTTACAGCGCACAAACATGTCTTGGTTTATGAGGCCCAAGCAAGCTCTAGCAAACTGCTAGTGGATCTATGAGAATTCAGAAGGGGGGACTGGCAGGATTCATACGTGTAAGAAAACTTCAAACCAAATCTGTCACCAGGATTGTAATTTTTAGTTGGTTACAATTTATAATAGCCAATGCTATGCCGATTTTAAAAATGCCTTTGTCAGCATTCGGAATGTTTTCTGTACTTTATTTCACATTACTTGGCTCCTGTTAGTAGCTTACAGAGATTCCTTTGGGTGGAGGGAGGCAGCTGTAGCAGCCTGTGTGCCTATGTCCCAGACTCCTTGTGAACTCTTCTTCTACTCCACATCATCTCTTCCCTCCCCTGCCTGCTAAATGCACATGACAGGAAGTCGGGAGGAGAGGAGACTGACACAGACACACAGGATGCTGCAGCTGCCCCCTCTCCTCCAGGACTTACCACACCATGCTGGTAGGGGGCCAAGTAATGGTAAATAATGTTTTATACAGTACTGAAATCATATTACCTGTCTCCCTGCCAGCAGAGAGTTAATATTGTATTATATTACATTGCAGCATCTTTTATATTCCATGAAAATAAGTCAACATGCCTACAGTGCTTAAAAATGTCCAGATGTGAATTAATCAAATGTAGGAAATGTAGGAAATGAAAACAGTAATAAGCTAAAAATTCACTTTAATTAAAAGTTAATGTAAAAAACGAAATAAATTTTTATTTTGTTTAAGTCACATGAGCAAATTATTCACTGTGCAATGTCAGGGAGATCAACTGTGGCATAGGAAGCATGCGGGGGAATTAATATTGCCTTGTCGCCAACATTTCCATAGTTTTTTATGCCTTTTTGTCAACCATGACAGTTTAAATCAGCTATGAAAGAACAATTTAAAAGAAATGAAATACATTACCATAAGGCCATAGATTTCTGAAGAACTTCTTACTTTCGGAAGCAAGCTCATAGGCACATCAAAAAACCTAGGGACAAAGGCAATAAAATAAATACTGAATTCATATAATAAAAAGATGCACTGAATTCATATAGATATTATATCACAGGGCCGACATTAGGGGGCGGCAAACTGGGCATTTGCCCAGGGACCCCTCTCCTAAAGGGACCCCCTTCATGTGGACTTTTGCATCTATATCTATACATATATATAATAGATTTATAGATGCATAAATATAAAGTATATTATCTATAAATCTATATTACCTTTCATATTTATCTTCTACTCATCAATCTACCCATCATCTGTCTATGATCTCCTATAAAAATTCTCCTACAGTCCCATATTACAGACTGTAGTCTACAAATAGTAAACAGGAAAAGTATTATTATTGTGTGGGGCTAAAGGGAGCCTCTTACTGAATGTGACTGTTAATACACACTTAGTTTTGCCCAAGGCCTCTCTTTGTCCAAAACTGGCCCTGTTATACCATACAACATTCTTACATTTAGGAGTTTCTTGATCAGTGGATCATACATACAGTATGGAAAGTATAGGGGTCATTTACTGGTAAACACTCACTGGCACAGCTCTATGTCCCATTCCAACGAGTTTATGTTGAACAGCATGGTTCTGCTAGCATTGGTCACATCTGTACAGTGAACACCTCCATTCTTTCCTCCTGTCAAGCTCTGTATAATGCAAAACCATACGGAAATGTAAGTTGAGGCTAATCGCATTAAAGATGCAAGAGAAAAAAAAGGTATGTCCTTTTTGAACTATGGTTTTACATATAAATGGATATTTAAAAACTGGTCCTTAGAAGACCATAAAATAATGCAGAAGTAGCAGGTGGAAAATTAAGTAGACGTTTACCACGTCCATAAGTAGCTGCAAGGTACTGCTAACGAAATGACCACGAGCAAGTATGATCACCTCCATAAAAGCAGGCCTGGAGCATCCAAGCTAGCGTAAACACAATGCCAAGGAGGAAAGACATCAGCAATGATCTTAGAGAAGCTATTTTCTGGTGCCCATCAATCAGGACAGAATTAAGAGATGCCATTTTTAAATGATAAACCAGATCCAGGTACCATGACTTTGGTAACCTTCATAAATTTGCTAACCGTGGCCTCCATCCTAAGATCAGCTTTTAAAATCATGATAATAAGCCAGAAGGATGCTGGGGGCATTACCAGAGGCCCCCTGAGCTGTAGCTTCAGCTGGTGCAACAGCCTGTAAAGTTGCAGCACTGATGGTCTATTGTAATGGCCCGAGCCCTTCTGGCTCATTAGGCTAACCATTTGAAAAGTTAATTTTAGAAGGAAGGAGGCCTGGATCTATGAGTAAGTATCCCTGGTGCATCATTCTTTATTTTAATGGTCGACTTTTGCTGACCATCTTTCCACAATTTCACCCCAAGGCTAAACTATGTAATTGCTAAAAAAAAAGAACAAGTGCTACCTGGACAAGACAAGTATGGTTTGTTTAGAACTTTGGAAGATGAAAGCCTCCATTTCTAAAAAGAACATGGTGGGCATGGCTTAAGTTTGGTAAATCTAAACAACCAACAAAATTTCTGAACAATGTCAGACAAAACAGAATTAGATATATTTAGCCGCAATGCACAAAAACCCAAATACTGTCAAGTATGGTGGTGGCGGGAGGGAGGGGTTGATGATTTTGCATTGTTCTGTAGTTGCAGCACTTGAACACTTAAGTCTTTTTGGGGGAGATTTATTCCTGCTTCTACCCTTCTATTTTCTGGCATTGAAACAGTGAAAAAAAAAAAAAAAAAAAAAAAAAAAAAAGAAAAAATTCTTGTGTAATGCAACAGTGACTATGCCATCTCCACATCATGTGAACGTGGAGGGGGTGTAGAGGGGAGCAGCGACTGGCAGAGTGGGTGAACATAGGAGTGTCTGCACAATTTTGGAAAAAACTGCAAGCTTTTGTTATCAAGTTTTTACGCAAAAAACTGGTATTATATACCAGATAAATCTCCCACTTTGAGTCAACAACACACCTGCAATGAGGCGCCCACAAACCTCAATAAACCGATGTAGTGTTGGGAAGGAGAATATGCCAAAATTCCTTCAGAACGATGTGAGAGACAGGCAAGTCAGAAAAAAATTATTACCGAGGGTGTAAATAGGTTTTCATAAATTTACAATCACCTTACCAACCACTCACTTTCTATAGGGAGAGGAAGGTTGAAGAGGGCTAACCCCGCTCCCTTATACATATGGTCATGTGTTACCCGTGGGTTACGGGAGCAAGGAGCCTTTGATTTTTTTTTTTTAAATTATGTCCTGATAGAATTCATAAATGGTGTGTTTTCTTTTTATCATGACTGTGTAAAACAAACATATGCTTTTTACATACATAATACCCAGAGGAGACGTACACATTTTAAACAAAACATTGTTTTGGGTGTGTCAACAGTTATCTGTTATATTGTATAATATGTAGCTACTATGATTATTAAACAGGATTTTTGTTAGCATAACACCACCAACACTGAATAAAATCCATTAAGCCACCCAATACTAATTTGACATCCTTTTTATTACAAAGCTTTCCCAGTAAAATGTAGAAGAGCACCCTTAGTATTAATAATTTATGTATGGGCTGCATGTCAGAGTCAAAACGTTTGTGAAGTGAAGTTTCAGTCAACAGCTATAGAACAGGAATTATTGCCAACACGGATGGCATCATATAATTAGCTACAGTGGGTGTGGAAATTAGTCAGACCCTTTTAGATTTTTCACTCTTTGTTTCATTGGCAAGTTAGAAAAAAAAAAAAGTCTTTTTTTGCTGATTCATAAAAAACATATCACCCCTTCTTGACTGAAAAAAACAGATATGTAGATATTTTGCTAGTTTATTAATCAATTAAAACTATCACATGGTCAGAAGCATTCAGACCCTTTGCTGTGACACTCATATTTAACTCACATGCTGACCATTTCATTCTGATTCTCCTAGTGATGGTAGTACTTCTTCATTGGAGTCCAGCTGTGTTTAATTAAACTGATTGGACTTTAGTAGGAAAGGCACACACCTGTCTATATAATACCTCACTGCTCACATTGCATGTCAAAGAACATGAGAATCTTGAGATCTAAGAAACTGCCCATGGAGCTCAGACACAGAATTGTGGCAAGGTACAGATCTGGCCATGGTTACAAAAAACCCAAGAACACAATGGCCTCCATAATCCTTAAATGGAAGAAGTTTGGGATGACCACAACTCTTTCAACTCTTGACCTAGCCGCCCAGCCAAACTAAGCAATCGTGAGAGAAGAGCCTCAGTGAGAGAGGTAAAGAAGAACCCCAAGATCACTGTGGCTGAGCTCCAGAGATGCAGTAGAGATGCAGGGAGAAAGTTCCAAAGTCAACTATCACTGTAGCCCCTACCAATAGGGGCTTTATGGCAGAGTGCGCTGATGGAAGGCTCTCCTCAGTTCAAGACATATGAAAGCCTGCATACAGTTTGCAAAAAAAAAAAATGCATGAAGGACTCCCAGACTATGCCAAATATGATTCTTTGGTCTGATGAGACAAATACTGACATTTTGGGTGTTAATTCTAAGCAGTATGTGTGGAGAAAACCAGGAACTGCTCATCACCTGCCAAATACATTCCCAACAATGAAACATGGCGGTGGCACCATCATCTAATGGGGGTGTTTTTCAGCTGCAGGGACAGGACGACCGGTTGTAATGCGGCCAAGTGCATATCCTGGACGTAAACCTCTTCCAGAGAGCTCTGGACCTTAGAATGGGCGAATGGTTCACCTTGCAACAAGGCAATCAGCCTATGCACACAGCTAAAATAACAAAGCAGTGGCTTTGGCAGTGGTCATTCTTCACTGACCAAGCTGGAGTTCTGGCCTAAACCCAATTGAGCACTTCTGGATAGACTTCATTGGCTTCCACCAATGTACACCATCCAACCTGGATACTGGAAGGGATCTGCAAGGAAGAATGGCAGAGGAACCCCAAATCCAGTTGTGAAGATCTTGTTGCATCATTCCCAAGGAGACTCATTACTGTACTAGCCCAAAAGCTGCTTCTACTAAATACGGAGCAAAGGATCTGAATACTTATGATCATATGATATTTAAGGTTTTCTTGTTTAATAAATTAGCAAAAATATCTACATTTCAGTTTTTTTCTGTCAAGATGGGGTGCAGAGTGTACATTAATGAGCAAATAAAAGACCTTTTTTGACCTTACCAATTGGCTGCATTGAAACAGAAATGTAAAGGGGTCTGAATACTTCTGTAGCCACTGTATGTATCCTGTACAACTTAATGGCATCTGGATAAATTGCATCTTTTGTTTTTTTTTACCTGAAATAACAATAGAAAGTAATGTAGTGTAATTATTAATAAAAATAATGGTGGTTGAAGTTTCACTGCAGGGGACAAATAATAAAGTAATCAAATATGTACAAACTCATATACCAAGTAAAAAGAATGAATGTGATGTTAGTTGCTAAACCACACAATTATCCAGAGAGTTGTGACATTTTTGTAGACAATGAAAACATTCTACTACACAACTCTGCGTTGGAATGATTGTAACACTGGCTTTATTCATACAAGGAATGTGACTTCTAACAGGCAAGAAATACTTACATATATCTTCACACATTATGGGAATGCTTAGATAAAAGACTTGTTCCTGTACAACACTTATACTAACTCCTGTATTAAGCAGCTCTCTTGCTCACTAACCCAAATGATCCAGGAATCCACAGTTCCAAACATGGCTCTGCCTTCTGCCACCGCATGCCTGATTTCTTCTACATTGTCCAGCAACCATCGTAGCTTTACCGCACTAAAATAAGTGCTCAAAGGTAGACCAGTTCGTCCCTAAAAATGAGATTATCAATAAATATACATTAGCACATGCTCCAACAGTTGCCTTATTTCCTTTTCTGCATTTTACCCAATAATAAGTGTAATAAGTGTATTTTTTATGTTACACAGAATGCCAAGGAACCTCATTTATTCTGAAATTCACATCTGCATCAGAGGTTTCCTTTATGGAAGAGCAAAACAAAAGGCTAAATACTGAAGATGAATAGAAGGACTTTTATTCCTATGGGTTACATGCACGGAATGATCGTTCCATACCCCATTAAATGTTAACAGCTTTAAAAAAAAAAAAAAAAAAAAAAAAAAAAAAAATGGAGGAGCAAGATGGACCCCCCCCCACATGTGAACTTGGTCTAAGTGTTCTGATCAGGTTTAACATGTAGAAGCCATGTAGCTACAAATACGATATGTCTTAAAATATCTTACAACGTGTTGAAACATTTCAGAACAGTAGTAATATTGATCAACCTTTTCTGATATTCAAGCAGTTATAAATAGTTATTGTAAATTGTTAACTAGAAGGGTTAGATCTATAGGTTACTTATAAAAGTTTGGCTCCAAAAATGGTAACCTCTCACTTTCACTGCATAAATCAGATTAAAAAACAACTATTCAAGCTCATAACATTTATAAAATAATCAGAAAATTTTATTATGTCATCATTTTGAATGACTGCTATCCATTAACATTAATAGGCTCTTTGTCAAACCTACTTTAAATGGTCAATACGACAAGCTTTGCATATGCTTAGCAATAAAACTCAAAGATAAGTTTATTTTTTGACAATTATTATGCTCAGTTTCCTCCAAGCCTCCACAACAAGCTGTCAGCTCACAAGAAGTTTTATATTAGAGCTGCCCACACAAACCTATGTAGAGTGGAGGAGTCAAACAAAAAAAAAAAAATACAGAGACTGATGTGGTGCCACTACTAAAAGTAATTGTTATGGAATTTTGCCGTATTCACGGCGCACGTCGGGTCACGGGCTGAGTCCTCTCCATAGCTGGTAAGTCTTTGCTGCACATTGCAGCAAAGACTTACCAGTAACACCCACAAGCGGTGCTAGCAAGGCTGCCGGCGGCTTCAAAAAGCCGAGGATCGACGTTTCCCGTGAAGTACCTTAGGGAGTCTAAAAAATAGTTTAAAAGAATTATAATTAAAAAAAAAAAAAAAAAAAAAAAAAAAATCACCCACCTTTCCCTAGAACTGATATAAATATAAGTAAACAGTAAAAATCATAAAAACATTAGGTATCGACACATCCGGAAATGCCCTATCAAATTATAATAACGGGTTTTCATTGCATTTAACCCCGTAACTGAAAATAGCGCCCAAAGTCGAAAACGGCACTTTTTTGCCATTTTGAAAAATATTTCAAAAATCTATAAAAAAAAAAAAAATGATCAAAAGGTCGTACAGTCCTAAAAACAAAATCATTGAAAACATCAAAAGTCGCAAAAAATTACCCCACCCACAGCTCCGTACAATGAAGTATGAAAAAGTTATTAGCACCAGAAGATGGCAAAATAAAAAAATTCGTACAGGTGGTTTTAATTTTTGTAAATGTATGAAAACATTATAAAACCTATAGAAATTTGGTACCCCCGTAATCGTATTGACCCAAAGAATAAAGCAGACATGTCATTTGGGGCACACACTGAAAGCCGTAAAATCCAAAGCCACAAGAAAACGGTGCAAAACCGGTTTTTCACTATTTTCACTGCATTTGGAATTTTTTTTCCCGCTTCCCAGTACATGGCATGCAATATTCAATACCATCACTATGAAGTGCAATTTGTTATGCAGAAAACAAGCCATCACAGAGCTCTTTACGTTTAAAAATAAAAAAGTTATACATTTTTGAAGGTGGGGAGTCAAAAATGGAAATGAAAAAACAGGAATGGGCCTGGTCCTTAACTGGTTAATCTTTGTCATTAGTTGTTTCTTGAAAACTTAGTGTTGTATAGGCCTGACTTGTGGTCACATGGAGTCCATGTGACTACATGTGACAATGTTTGTTGTTAAATTCACAATTTCAATGTCTCATAATTTCCCAATAATTGCAATTGCCCATAACGGGGAGCGATAAGATAGCAAGATGTCAGATTACTGGCATATTAACACAGGGCAACCACTGGGAATGAACAGGAAAAAAAAATCAGGCTCACCCAATCCTTGACATGGCAAATTACACCCTTACTGATTTTGTAGAAATAAGGCTTTCATTGACTATGTTTGTAGTTTACCTTGAAAAAATTCTTATTTCTTCCTGGAATTTTTTTAAGTAGTCGCTCAACAGTTGACTGTGTTCTCAAGTCAAGCCAAACTGTAGAGAAAATATAATACAATAAGTGAGGAGTGAACTATGGTTGCAATAACCTGTGACTTAATATAACGCAACCCTACAACAGTAGGGTTATATACAACAACAACAACGCTTTATTTATGTAGCACCATCATATTCCACAGTGAAGTACAGATCATGAGGTATATATACATACAAAACAAGACATTACAGACTAATAACATAATCAGATGAAACCGTAGAAGTGAGGGCCCTGCTCACAAGAGGATGAAGGGGTGACACAAAGGGCATAAACACATAAATAATGCTGAATGAACTAGTCACCAGGGGCTATCGATATTCACTGAAATCATGGTGCATCAGTCTGCAGAGAAACATTTTTAATGGTATCAAGTGTTAAGGGATTACATAGTGGAGGAATCAGTGCAGATTTAGAAATAAGAAAGTGGTAGTTACATGCAGTTGGGGAATGTGATAGACCTGCCTGAAGATAGATTTTTAGTTAACATTTGAAAGTTTGGTAGTGAGATACAGCTCACAAGGTTCTAGGCAATCAGCCTGAAAAAGCCTCCATTAAAAACCAGTTTATACAACTATCATGACTTGCTCACTTTTACCTAACTATAATGATAGTTGGCTAAACCAATTAATTAAAAACAACTATATTGATATTCATCCATGGTGATCCCGTAGATTAGATCCCACTTCTAAATACTATACCTGAGCATACCCCCATAACATCCATATGCCCCATTGCAATATACTATAAACACTTGTGCATCATTTCTATGATTTTGCCAATTGTGTCCCCACTATTATAAACATTGAGCCCATGCACCCACTGTAAATTATGAACACACTGTCTCCAGTTCTAAAGACCATTGGTGATGTGTTCCCACGCCATGTTTCCTTACCAGGTTTCAGGGAAAAAATGCCAATTTCCTTGCAAAGTCATCATTAGAGTAGGCTGAACCACTTAAATATGTCTCAAAAAAAAAAAAAAAAATCTAGGGGGAAACAGGGATAGCACAAAATATTTCCAAAGTGACACCTACATCTTCTCAAATTCTCAATTATCCTCAATAATTGTATAGAGAACACCCCTAATGTCTGCCACCTCTTAAAATGTGCTCTACCAACTGTAAAAACTACCCAGGAAAATGTCAAGGAACATGAAAAAGAGTTGATATGGCCTTGATTTATATCCTAGAGCCTCATCCTGTGCAAACCTTTCATGGCAAAGTAAAAAACCACAGCAAGCAGATAAGTGATATATAGATTAGTGTAGATAAATGTTGATTTTTCTCCCTTAAAAACACTTTGTAGCCATAGAGGATTTAGCACTAAACTCGATCAGACATGTTATCACAACATATTTGTTTAGCATTCATGAAACCAGTGATTAATAATTTACTTTTGTGGGTACTCCACCCTTATGCCCCAGCTTGAGTTTGGGATAACAAACAATAGGTTGATGATTTACTTCACATAGTCATTTAAATGCAAACCTTTGCACTTATTATTAGCTCTTCTGTTTCCATCGATACCAAAAATAAACAATTTTAGTGTACAATAATGGACATTAATAGAAATTTAGGGGTAGTAAAGGAAATAATCCAAACCAACATTTCCACTAGAGAAGCATATTGCATGTCACATCTATTAAAATATTACCACCTGAAAACTTTCTAAGTAGACATTACACGTATGAACTGTTGTTCAAAGGGCAAAGGATGCATTATAAAAAGGTGGAGTCAAACATAAAAACATACGTCTTTGGTTAAAAAGTTTCTAGGTGTCAGTGCAGTCAGTTACGCTTCATTCATTTTTATTTTATGTTCTTACCCCACAAATGATTAAATAGAATATAAAAAATTAATTTCCAAAAATCCTAATTAAAAAAAATAAATTAAAAATAGATAGCTGCAAAAGTCCATTGAAAACTTAACTTACCAATTGCATTATATAGAGGTTCTCCAGTTGTCTTATCCCATACAACAGTGGTTTCTCTCTGGTTACTTACACCAATAGCTTAAAAAGAAAAGAGGAGATATCACAATGTTTAAGAGACCATAGAAGAATAATGTGGATAATATCAGCAAGATTCAATGGGAATGATCTGCTGAAATAATAAGAAAAATATTTTGGTATTTGGCAGCGAAGACAACTGGATTTAGCTCCTCTCTCCCCAGGTGCCCCATAAAAATGCAATAACCAAGTGTGCATATTTGTGACCATAGGTTAGAGGAGAAAAAGTAACTTACATGCACATTTGGCTGCATTAAAAAATAAACACCAACAGCGCAGGGAAGGGGGCGGGTGGGCGTGCCTGGCCAGCTGGCAGCGGTCTGAGCTCAGCTTCCCTGCCACTCTAAACAGACAGGGGCACGGCACAGAGAGACCGTGGTTCCGGATACTGGGAGGGAACGAGGAGGTTAGTAAATGTTTATTTTTTTTCTGCAGCATCCCCTCGGCCACATCCCCCTCCGCCACATCGCCTCGGACAACCCCTTTAAACACTTGACTGTTCAAGATAAAATCTTTCCTTGTTAACATTCCAATGACACATGGTGTATGACATGTTCCCAATTTAGAGGGGTATTCCCCTTTCAGCAAATAAACATTATGGTTTGTTTAATGAAAAGTTATACAATACAAAGTTGCTATAACTTCTCACGGTTTTCTAGAGGTTTGCCTGTCATCATTATATAGAAAACTTGATGTTGTTTATTTTCAGTGGACAGAAATGGTCACACAGGTGCACGGCTCGTTATAACCCACAGCTCTGATTACTCTCTGATAATAACGAGCCATGCACCTGTGTGACCATGGTCAGATATTTGTCCACTGGAAGTAAACATAGAAGATTTCTATAGAATGACAGAAAGCAGAGATCCAAAAAACTGAGTAATTGATGCAGAAAGTATATTGGAAATTTGTATAGGCAACTGCTAGTTACAACAGACCTTTCTGGCCACTGTGACCACTGTGTTAAAGGTCTCTGGCTGCAATGATTAACATAAAAGAGTTATCAAAGGGGTCTCTAATTAATTTTTAATATTAATACCTGCTCCGATGACTGCCCAAAAGCATGAAAATCCTATTTACAGGGACGAAATATATAGTTGCCTGGCGCAACACTTAAAAAATACACCAGTTCCGACTAGCATACATATTCAGCCCAAGAGCAAACCTGGGGACTGCCTGTATAGCTATCAGGTTGGCCAAAATGATATCCAAAAGTAACAGTAAATGCTGTTCATAGAATGTCACTAAGTAGCCGAAGAACAATTCAGTAGGATTATATATTCTATTAAAACTAACCTTTGATATTGGTGATGTCTATACTAAGCTGAGTTAATTTTTCACAGGTTTTTTCTACACATTCATAAACCGACTGCAAAATCTCCCTTGGATCTTGTTCCACCCACCTGTAATATAGAAACAACAATTTATACAACATTATTACTTCTTTTCCTAAAGTAAAATGTTCAAAGATGTGCTGCTAAGTGTAATAATTATAATCTTTACATAGCACGATCAAATTATGCCGATCTTTACAAAATCATAATGAAATGACTTTCATAAATTAAATGATTGTTTTATCTATTTTTAGTAATTAACATGAATGTCACTTTTTAATGATTTTTTGATGATTTTTTTGGGTAAAAACAATGTGATACCTGCTAGATTTTAATTATACACTAAGCTTAAAGGGCATCTACAACCAGAATGAAGGGTTGTATGCAAATGAGCTTGAGGGGCTCCAGGCTTCATAGGTGTTAATGGAGCCTGAAGCCACTCAGACTCATTTGCATATAGTCTTCATCCTGGTGGTAGATTTCCTTTAAAGAAAAGCTACCATCATAATGAAGCATTATAAACCAGGGACACTGACTGTGGTAATCTTCTTATATTTGTTATTCATGGACTCCTTCCTTCTTAAATCAACTTTTGAAATAATGCTTACAAGTCTTAGGGCGTGTTTCCTGAGCCCCTCAGTGATGTCTTTTCATTGGCTGTTACAATGAGCAGAGCACTTCTCCCCTCCCCCTGCTCTCTTTAGCAGCAGCAGGAAGTGCAGTTGGAGGGGAGACCTGCTCTGCTCATTGCAACAGCCAGTGAAAAGACATCACCCAGGGGCTCTGAACTCATCAGGCTCATTAGTATAATTTTAAGGTTTATTTTAGAAGGAAGGAGTTCATGGATAACAAATATAAGAAGATTAGGCACAGTCACAGTGCCTGGCTCTATAAGTAAGTGTCACTTGTTTATCATGCTCAATTTTGATGGTAGAATTCATTTAAGCTTAATAGCTTAATAAAACCACACAAAAAAAAAAAAAAAACAACTTGTTCTTCTACCAGTAAAATTAAACACATTGCCAATTTAACCACGTTTGGCAATCGCAGAAAAAAAAACATCTGCAATAGAAAGAAGAGGAAAAAAAATCCATTAATGCTTTACTTGAATGATTCATAGAGAATGCTGTAACTTCTCAATAAAACACCCTACATGTGTGGAAATACATTTCTCAAGAAAAGCTGTTTTGCAAATATACAATTTGTAGATCACATTGAGTTTTATGAAGTGGCTTTAATGTAAATGTCCACCCTTGAACAGGATTTTTATCCATAAGCAATTCTATGCATATAACTTCATTATTATGTCTTTACAACGGTTTGAGATCCCATTTTTTTTCTCTTCCCTGTCCTCTATCCCAAGTATCAGCCTGTAAGGAATGTAAGGATGCATTCAGACGGCCGTCTGGGAGGATGTATATCCAGTACCAAGCATGTGTGGGACTGTTCTGCGCCATACACGGAAAACGATAGAGCATGCTCTATCTTTCCCCGTGTGTGTGGCCGTGTCCACGCTTTTCTCTATGGAGGGGGGAGGGGTCACCTCCGTCTGCTCTCCAGCACACAGTAGTGCTGAGTGGTTATACGGCTGTGTGAATGTACCCTAACTATGTAAAAAATAGTATAGGCAGTAGGAAGAGGTCAAACCCACAGTAAAACACTGATGGTCGATTCTAGAGATAGTCCTGGATGGTTAATGTTAACCTGGACGGTTAAAGGAGAGCCTTTGACATAAACATTATTTTCTATAGAAAATGTACAATTTACACTTACCCTTCTTTTGGGAATTTTTGCTTTATTTCTACTTGATGGTGACTAAGAAGTTCAGCTGTTTTTGCATTAAAGACCTTGCAAACAAAATAAAATACTTGATTAGTAATCCAATAACATATTGGTGGAGTCTGTAAGGTAATTTACTGCAAGTATTTAAAGTGTAAATACCATTCCAACAGAATTTGTATATATTAGTAGGATACTGTGTGCAAATGTGCATTATAAGATTTGTGTTCTTTAGCCATTTTCCCCTTCTTCAGGTTAGGAGAGTGATTTTCAGTTCTCTCTGAGGTGCTAGGTGATAACTAGCAGCTGCAACTGTGCAGTTTGCCTCACTTTAATGATAAATCTGGGCCACTGTATGGCCAAATATGTGGTGTCCATGGATCTGTCAGCCAAATTTGATAGCCAAGTGAGCTTTTGTCGATCTACACCGAAGTGTACAACCTGGGTTTCTAGCTGTTGCTGCAATTGTTGGCAACAGAAATATACCTGGGCCACAACCTGTTCAATTACCTGGCCTTTCATTTCAATGACTCTGGAGAAGTTTTGTATTTTCACAGATCAATGACCATCTGTTTGGTTTAGGATGAGTTTATTGTCTTCACTCCATTTAGAGACCTTATCTTCGACCTCCCTATAAAGTTTGTCCTACCCATCCCTGATACAACCGACCATAAGCACATCATCCAAGAATTTTTGCAGGTGTCATAGGTCTGTCAGAAGTATATAGCACCACCTGAGACACACTGTTTTAACTAAGGGATTCACTGCACAGTTCCTTGTGTACTTTTCTTGGACAGCAGTAAAATCTCCTTGTAATGTCTCCCTCTAATGAGCAGCTGAGAAACATGGGGATGAAGGTATAATTGAGGAAGGATTTGAAAAGAAATGTAATAGTCACTAAAATACTGTTTATGATGTAGTCCGATATAATACAGGATTCATTACTACATGGATAAAAAATACTTCATGCTTCTAGTTTATCAGGTTCAGATAGCTTACCACTTTCAGATAAATGTATGATACAGAGGATAGGAGAAAAGGCTGGACCAGCTGGTTTTATCTAGTACTGCATGTATAAGATTGGGTGCTATTTAGGGAAGCACAGGATGATTTCATTGTTTGCATCTAATGTGTGAACATGGGTGGAATAACACATGGTCATCTTCTATATCTAAAATGGGTTTAAACATTGGCTCACATAAACAAATAGAGGAAAAGGACATTTGAGGTGATACAACCACAACTTTCTGCCAGAATCCACAAACACACATCACCTTTTGTTGTGTCCCAGAAAAGCATTATTTCAGGAACAGTGGTTCCATTTGTATTAATGAAAAGACTGAGTTAACCACTCACAGCATAAAAAAAAACAAAAAAAAGACAGAGAAAGTTTACATGAACAGCCAAACTGCACCAGATTTTTCAAAGTTTTAAATGGGTAATAATAAATTAGGTCTGCGAAGTCTAAGTTTGCACCTCCTTTTCGTTGTTGCTTTACAAAGTTACCTCCTTTAATTGGGCAACAACCCTTTTGTACCGATCGGAAAATTGTTTAAACCCTTAATAAACGTAGCATAAACCATTAAGGCAAATTTTTTTTACCTAAATTAAGACTTTTCCCAGTGTGTATATAAAAATTGGGAATAATACCTTATTAAGCTTAGAATATAATTCTGAGAGTAAAGAAGCAACTTAAAATTGCTTAAAGAACTAAATAAATTATCCACATTAGCAGCACCTTACTGCATTTGGACACTGGATTTGCAGCAGGAGACAAGCTGTTACATATAGCCTGGCCCCTGCTGCATCTGCTCGCCAGGCAGTTATCTCTTGCCGAGCAGTTTAAACTTTTAACTACCACAATTGTGGCAGCTAAAGAGAAAGACGGGGGGAACACAGTTGCCATGGCAGCCGTTAGGCCCCTTTCACACTTGCGTTTTTCACGCGCGTTTTCTGCACGTGCTTTTGGCGCGCAGAACTTGCATTGCACTCTGACCCATTGTAATCAATGGCTCTTTTCAGACTTGCATTTTTTTAACGCACGTTTAAATCTCAGCATGCTATACTTTTGCAAGTCACGCGCGTGAAAAACGCACCATACAAGTCTATGGAGATGCATCAAAAACGTATTGCACTCTGAGACACTTGCAAGTGCAATGTGTTTTTCACGCAGCACTTGCCATAGAAAAGATAGACCTCAGTCCTGAGTCCTTTCACACGCATTACCTGTGCGTGAAAAACGCATTGAAATTGCATTGAAAACGCCCGTGAAAAACTGAGAAACTGAACAAACTCTGACTGAAAACTGATTGAACTCTGATGCAAAATGTGCGTTTTTCACTGACCAAACCCTGTTCGCACCCTGATCAAACTCTGACGTGATCTGCAACGCAAGTGTGGAAGGGGCCGAAGTCTGACAAATACCTCAGTGACTGCCATGTATGGTGGCCTATTAGGCCCAGTCCAGGACTGGGTCTAATAGGCAAACTGTCGGTAAAACACTGACAGGGACAATACATTGCAGTACAGAAGGAATTTGAGCAGAGAAAAGCGAAAAAAAAATTCCTTTTTTGGCCGTGTCCTTAAAGGGAACCTGTCATCAGCAACTAACTAACCCCTAGCAGTATATTGTCAAGCAGCATAACACCTTATAGTTTTGTTTCTTTCATGGTCCAGTGTTGTGGAAAGCAACTTTGAAGGGAGATGTAAATAGTTTGGATAACGTTAAGGAGGCAGAGAAGTCAAAGTGGGGAGCTCTGAATGCCTCCTCCTCTGTGATCGACATCATGCATTTGACTTCAAGAGAGATGGTTAGTCATGCCTCTGGATTCAGGTCTATGACAGAAAAGGGGGCTTTCTGAGGAAGAGAGCTTGACTTCAGTGTTAAACTCTCTGCCTCCTAAACTTTATACAACCAATTTACAGCTCACTTTAAAGATGATTTTCTGGGAGGATGGAAACACACTGGCTAATGAAAGAAAGATGACCTGGAAGGTGTTCAGATGCTTGGAAGCACGTTGGTAGCAGTTTATTTCAGATAACAGGTTACCTTTAAGTTATTTAAAGAAATTTAGCACCAAGATAAAGGAATGTAAACAGAGCACACAGACATACTGGTGTGTGCCCCATCTGGCAGCATTCGCTCTTCTCTTAGATTCTTATACCCTTGTTTTTATGAAAAAAAAACTTTAAACAATTATGTAAATGAGCAGTAGCAGTAATTAAATCTAAAATAATCATTCTATTAACTGTTAGTGTACTCTCTAAGCCCCCATGTATGCAAGAGAAGGGTTGGCCGAATCTGATACATAGATTATCACGGATGTCTCCCTTCTAGGTCAAAGAGAAATAACTTTTTGAATGGGACAGAGGTGCCTGGTAGCTGCTAGGTCTCCTACTTTGTGATTTTGCAACTCACTGTATAGTGTCCGACTTAGTTTTTAATTCTCAGTGATCTTAAGTTATGGAGCATTACGTCACTCATACACCGGATACCCGAAGAAACATTATGCAAACATTCTGTGTCACTTAAGTAGTCATTCAGAAATATTTACACAATTATGGTGAAAAATTCCAAACGTTGACAAACAGTTGCAAAAGTTTTTATACCCCGTGAACCCTTTCTCATCTCTAAACCATACAGCCACATGAATAAAAAGCATTTTGTTTTATACTATGTGATTATAGCAACACTAGGTCTTAAGTATTTTTGACATGTAAAGAAAATTTATGCTGCTTTTGAAAGTGTTTGTTCTTATTTGTTCTTGTTATTTGAATGTTTGTGAACCCTTAACAATCAAACAGCATTATGGAATTAATAGTGTTATATTAATAGATAATAATAATTTCCATAAAAAGCTATTTTAGAAACATCCCCCAACAGGCTTGCAGCTTTCATATGAAGCTCATCTAAATTTTCTTTAAATTTTAAGAATACTGTACTTGATACTTTCTGTTGAAACAAAGTTTTAAAAAAATAGCATTGAGAGCTCCTACCATTTACTAGTAACCTACAAAGGTGTCATTAGCCGCCTCCCACTCACAACCAGAAAACCAAACTTTTCCTCAAAACCTGTAACCTACACAATTATGGGAGCAGTTTCTTCACTCACATACTCCATCCCCTTTCTATAGTAGATTGGCACTCTCCTGTGCCTCATATTTTATGTATTACTGGTGCAATAATACAAACGAGTATCTAGACAAATAAGCAGCAGGATTCAACATCAGGAACTAATGATCATTTGGATGTACCACAAAAGCTCATGTCCATACAAGGTGGTAATTGGTTGCAACCTTGAGACCTGCGGATTGTTACCAAGACTTGCAGAATCTATGTTATCAATCTAGGTCAAAGTTTGCAAATACAAAGCACTAGAAAGAAAACTAAAGAACTGTAGGACAATATAATGAGAAAATGAAATGGTTGTCCAGGATGTAAAAAAAGTATCTGCTTTGATTCCCGAGGCATTGTTACATCAGTCCTAGGACAGTGTCTTACTTTAATGTGGATGAACCGATACCAGATGAGGCCTAGACACACATGTGGCAGAATCTTGAAAAATCTTTAAACTGAACCATCACCCTAAAAGTCTATATCCACTCCATCAGTATTATGTTATTCTAGGATGTGGTGAAAAAAAAATATTTATCCATTTTGGGGGAAAAGATTTAATAAAACTTGTAATAAAAAGATATAATGTCCAGTATGAAATTATACAAATAATGAATTCTTGTTTTCACATTGGGCATTTTTAGCAGTTAAGTATACATTGTAATAATGTCTGTGATGATAAATGTTAACATATTTATAATTAAAAAGTGTCAACAATGCATATTAAGAGTCATGTACAGAAAAATGTTCTACAACAATAAATAAGAGGGGAATGAAAAGTATGTTTAAAGAGAACCCGTCATGCAAAATAACCCCCCTAAACTAAATATATTTTCATAAACTGCCATTAGAGAGCATTGCCTCTATCCCTTCATTGTCCCTCTACATGCCTGTAAACCTAAGCAATGAGGTCCTAAAGCTGTATGCAAATGACCTGTGAAATGTCCAATGAAGCATTAGCATATTCAAGCTGTCCACTCTATTCATGAGTGGGAGGCACAGCCACACCCCTAGTGCTTGACTGACAGCCTGTATAATGATGTGAGGCTGTATGATGATGTGCTTCCTGCTGCTGGTGGCCACGCCCCCTGCAGCCTGTGTGTGTAGAGGAGAGATACAACAGCTCCAGGCAGCCATGTTACAGCAGAACATGTCAGATTCATGTGTAGCTGATGTCTGTGTCTCTCACCTGTATATTAGGAGGATGCAGCATGTCAGCAGATGACATACACACACTAGCAATGCTTTACTATATATTACACACAGACATGAGCAGGGGGAGGAGAGGGGAGGGGTAACATCACTGCCTCTGACCATGTGACCAGCCTCATTTACATGATAAAGAATAGATGATTTTACAATGATTAATGTATGAAATAACTAAATAAAGGCTGGGATGGGATCCTTGTGAGCTGCTCCAACAGGTAGAGGTGACAGGACTAGTGACAGAGACCTGATGACAGGTGTCCTTTAAGGTTTGGTTCACATTACTTTGTGTACGCTCAACATTTACGTTGAGAAAGCTCCATGCATATACACTGAACGCATTATCATATCCGAAAAAGGCAGGATGAAAAGAGGTAGCTTATGTGACATATTCGCTTAGTGGAGGTAATAGAAGGCTACAGGGAGTGGATGCAGCGTATTGCATACCTCCTCGAGGCGTGCTCAGCAAGAGGGGGACCTGGTGATGTCACTGTCCATATAAGGAAAGTGACATCAGTGGGGAAACGACCCACGTAAATCAAATCTCTGGCTGCTGTACACTCCTCCCCCACCCGGATATAGACTTCTAAGCAGCGTGCAAGTCATGTGGGCATGTTACAAAATACAGATATTAAAAAAAAAAAAAACGTGGCTCAAGTTTCCCAACAATTTAGCAAGTTGGAACACAAACTGACACACCCAATAAAAAGATTTTCTGAAAACACCCATTAATATAGCAGATGAACAGGAAACCTTATGATTGTGACTAAAAAGGGAAACAAACCTCTTTACAGTTTATCTGTTCTTAAAGAGGACCAATTATGGTTTTTATTAAAGGGACTAACGGGGAAAAAAAAAGGGAAATCTAAAAAGATACAACAGAATTAGATATTTTACTTCTGTATCAGAACAGCTCCCCTTTCACACACATCCTTCTATTGCTTTTACATGGTTTCGAACTGGAAACGCTGCACTTTTCGGCCAAAAGCATGCCAACCATGACCATTCTAGACCGAGCAATGGCCAGATTTTACAGCCCACAAAGTGCAGAGGATAGGTATATATAATATATAGTAATATATGATGCAAGGAGTCCCTTCTCTCTGCATAGAACAGCAATGTTTAACTGTATTTCACCGCCAGTTAATCACATGTGCTGTACTAGGCCACCTGTGGCAATGAGATTGCACTTCCAGGTTCTCAATGCAGATGTGGAATGGGGCCCTCATTCTTGTGATTGGTGAAAGACCCTGTGGTTAAGAACCCATCTGATCTGTATATTACAGCCTATCCTATGGAAAGGGGATAAAAGTCCTGATCAGTTCACATTCAGTAATTGCAAGCTATTTAGACTCATCTTTGTCTAGATAATGGCAGACAATGGCCATTTACAGACATTTATTACAGCAAGTATTTCTATTATGCAGCAAACCTGTATATACCAGGATTAACTACTATAAACTAGCTCAAACATATTAAAGAGGATTAAGTAGAGATAAAACACTTGAGGTTATTATATTAGCTAGTTTACAAGATTTAAGGTCTCAAAATAATTCTTTGCTTTCACGCTCTTAAAATAAACCTCTACCAGATATTTTTTTACAGTATAATATGGTACCACTGAAAGGTACACAATATATATTTAATATTAATGTACCAACAGAAATGAACCAAAGGTAGATATTTAAATAAATCAAAGTTTAGATGCATTTTACTATGGAAATGTTTGCATTAAGTTACAGCAACAAGAAGGTGGAACTTCAGATCAGTCACTCATTCTTTATAACTCAGGGTAAAGGGCAACACTGTTTAACTGTTGTAACACCATAACTAAGGTCTGATGAGCAAGAAATCAATGAATAATCTCCTGTTCTTTACTTACAAAATACCAGTGAATTGACATTGTATAGACAGCCGTTACAGCATATAGAATTTTTTCTGGATTTATTTCCACTCTGTTTCATCTGCATTTTACTTGACCTTCAGAAATGGACTGCCACCTTCACACTGCTAAGTGCAGTAAACAGTGGATACAGCAAATGAGCCATGTATTAAAGTCAACACCATGTGTACAGCAGGTGCTTAACAAAATCCTTAAAATCCTTACTGAGAAAATACTAGAAGCATCAGACTACTGAGTAGTATAAGGCTTTTAAAACATTCAACACTCAAAAAAGTCTGGCAGATCTTGTGTTACTTTCTATGTGAGGGTGGGATTTGATAGAGGAGGAGACACTAAACTGATTGAAAAATAGTCTCCCACTATATATTTTATATTACATGTTGTGTTTATGTAAAAACCGTTGTTTTGATTCAGAAAATGTCTTCTAGATACCAACAGACAGATCTGTATCAGAATGTGTAGGCTTATATATTATAGTAACCCCAATCTACTATGTTATCTGAAATCACTTGTTGGCTACAGGCTTTACAGTTTCATAAACTTGCTCCGCTTCTTGAATTTCACAGAATGAACCTCGAATCATTAAACAGAACAAATATGCTGAGTGCAGCGATTCAAGGTTCATTCTATAAAATTCCAAAAGTGCATAGGGCAAGTTTGTCAGACCGAACTCACTCATAGGAAAAGGGCTTAGACCATGTCCATGTGTACTGTTTGAACTCCATTTTGAAACACAATTCAAAATGCACATGTGAATGTGGCTGAGAGAGGCGGTCTAATAAATCTGCTGTAAAATTGCCAATATGAATGAAAGGTTAGAGCCTTTAACAGACAACACCCGACACATGCTAAACTATAAATATGATGAGGATGTGGGAAAGGGCATGACGTACCCAGTAAAGGACCTAATCACCCTCATGCTCTTGTTTATATGAAAAAGGGGCTTTAAAAACTATGCAAATGAGCCTGAGGGGCTTTGGCCTCAACATCGATGGAGCCTGAAGTTCCTCAAACTTGTTTACATAATTGGTAAAGTTTTACAGAGCAGGCGCATACCTGCATTTTAATATGATTGGTTTACTATCCTTCATCCTGGTGGTAGATTTCCTTTAAAGAATAAATATATTTTCCAATTCATAGTTTCAATAGGAACATATCAATAACTAAGGATTTGTCCAAAGGTCACAAATACTACAAGACATAATAGGAACATGTTGACCAATGTTAAGAATTCTAAATCATGAGATCTACAACCTTACATCAATTTAATAAAAATCTTCAGGAATAATTGCAATGCAAAGCTTTAAATTAAGAAATACAAACTAAAACAAGGTCAACAATGTTGGTATATATTTACGCAGCATTTTATAGAAGCCATATCACAATCTGCTGTCAGATTGTGGCCGACATATGCCCTATATTTACCTGGATTCGGTTTAGAATACAGGGCATGTTTTTCAGGCTCCTGCTTGATTTAAGTATACACTAAGGGCTAGTTAACACAGTAGATTTTGCATCTGGAAAATCTGTACCAAAATCCATTGTGTGAGCTACTGCTTTGTGTAAATATTCAGTCCGTGTGTGGTGAAAATGCCTGTGTCCTGAATCTTTACAAGTTTTTGCCTTCAAATTATTATCTACAGGACCTTCAGATACACTCTTGCTGCCTTAATTTTATCTATGCATCAATAAAGAAAAGCAATTCCACAAGCAAGAAAGATACCTTTAAATATGGCAGGGCAATAACAGCATTGATATATATAACTGTACAAAAACCTTTGCTATACAGCCATGCCAAGGTTCAAAAGCAATAAACGCTGAATAGCAAGTAATTCAGAAAAACTAGCCATCAGCTTTAAGACTATGAGAAACCACTTCAAGTAAACTCATGCTCTTTAGATCGCCTTTGCTCATATTCAAATTATTATGCAGGTCTTAAAGTGAACCTGTCACCAGGAATGTAATTTCTAGCTGGTGTCAGGTTCCCATAGCCTATGCTAGGCTGATTTTAAAAATGCATTTGTTTAATTCAGATTAACTGGCTCACTGCCAGCAGTGTGTTGCAAGTCCCGGGAAGGGGGGGGGGGGGAAGCTGTGTCTCCTCATGCATTCTTCTTGGACCATCCCCCTTGGTCCCCTTTCTGTTCAATAAACATGAAAGTGGAAGGAAGCTGGAATAATGTTGAGTAGAGGAGACTAACACAAACACACAGGCTGCAGCTGCCCATCCCCAGGGACTCATCACATGCTGCTGGCAGGGAGCCGGGTAATGCGAAATAACGTTTTATAAAGTACTGAAATGAACGAGAACACTGAAGAAAATATTTTTAAGATAACAAAAGCTGTTGGAACCAGACACCTGCTGAAAACTACATTCCTGAAGACAGGTTCACTCTCTACTGACAGTATTGTCCAGTGAAGTAATTATATGGCATGTTGAACTTCAACATTCTCAATCCTTCTCAAGGGCTATAACTCATACTGTCCCCCTCTACCTACAGAAAACAAACAGCACAAAAATAGTAGTAAATATAGGCTGATCTAATTTTTTGTGCATGTTTGATAGCAGATGATAGAAGCTGAGAGGGTTTTCTATTAATTTACTATGGGGGCCAGGTCCAACTGACAAAAGTTATAACATTGTATCCACCAGATCATTTGATGATGTTCACATAAAAAGGGGCATTGTCAGTGTGCTGAATTATAGAAGCAGAACAATGAAAATGGAAACTCTGGATATCAAAAAGTATGAACGGCAACAGAGCCAATGAAACCACATTAATTGTTAGGGGTTACATTGGCCATTCATTCAGGTAGGTGCATAGGGAAAAGCTAGGGTTTGTAGAGATTCAGGACCTTTTCACCACACACGAACCACAAAAAAAAAAAAAAAAAAAAGGATTTTTATGTTCATAGTTATAAGTACATATTCAACTAAAGATTCTACCAATGAAACCATTGAAAAGAGCTCAAATAATACTGCACTACCGTCAAAGCACATCACTGGCACTGACTGGTGGCTGAATAATATTATTATACAGTTATACAATTCCAAGGAGAGCAAGTCTGATCCGATTGGAAGTAAACCAGATAATGACATGTGAGTCTAAAGTGTCAGCATTCAGGTGTCTGCCTGACCGCCAATAAAATCACTCCTGTTATCAGAAAACATGGAGAAGAAAGTAAATTTCAGCAGATGAAGGGAAAGAAAGATTCAATTTTTGCAGAAAATCCATGAAGGTGTAGCATAGTAAAAGAGGAGACAGTAATACTCACCCCTCAAGGCCCCTGCAGTCACATTTGAGTATTTTTCAGCACCTACAGCACCATACACCGACCTGTTCTCATCCTTCATCTTAGTACAACATTAACAAATTGTCTACAATATTATATATAATATATGATATTGTAAATAATTATAATATAATATTTCTATGTCACTGTAGAACAATCATCTCCTGCAAAACATTAAACCGGATTCTCTACCGGACTGGCAGCCTTACACTCTGGCACAGATGCCACATTTAATGCAACCTCTGGACACATAAACATCCTGGTTAACTCTTCAATGCCTGGGCAGAGGTGCCACTCACAGCTCTGTAACCAGAGGCAGCTGTGGAGCTTCTGAGATGTGGCCGGAGCAGGTGATAATAGAAGCCCGGGTCACACATTGGTGCACAGAGACCTCTTACCAAGAAGCGGGTGGATCCGGTGCCCTGGTCAATGGCCCCCACTAATGGTCCTAGAACAAGTCTGGTAGAGGCTGCCATGCTCTCGGCAGGGGGACCCGGGATAACTGTTCGGCCTCTCCCAGTTCTAATGCACGCTGCCCGGTGAGCCCGGCTCACACATAGCCATGCCACACAGGCCGTGACGTCACGGGGCGCTGACCGCGCTCCTCCAATCAGGAGCTGGAGGTGTGCGCGGCGACGTCATCGCCCTTCGTGCGCTAGTCACCGGCGGTGTACACACGCCTGTCTGTGTACGTTATGTCAGGCCGCGAGTCTTCTCTATAGGACTGAGTGGGGAAGGGACGACCTTGTGTGGAGCGGACATGTCCCCGCCTCCTGTACTGGCGCCCACACAGTGGAGCACATGTCCTGGCAGAGGAGTAATGTCAGAGAGGACGCGTTATACTGGTCTGGCCTGTCCTGTGCAGTGGCTGTCACATGTGTACTTGTATCTTGGCAGCCCCATGTAGAGCTATGCCAAGGCTGCCCAGCAACCTGCTTGTTGTGGACTACACACTGCAGTATAGCAGCTAGTACTGTGGTGCAGAGAGGTTGGCACTGGCACCAGGCTTGTCTTGTAATGTGACCTACTCATTTCTTCAGTCTCCTAGATCTCTGCTTGCTTCCATCAAAAATTAGACCGAGGTCAAGTGATTGACACACAGCTGTATGGAGGGCCAGACTGGGACTAACACCCACACTTTACCAGCTCACGTACAATATTGGTGTGCACATAAAAAAGTGGTATGAAATGTATTTTACTCTGTTCCACTTCTCACGACTGCGTACTACACGATTTATGCGGTAACATCCATTCTCTATGTGTGAAATAAACGTAAAAGGCTTGGCCACTTTAACAAGGTAAGTATAAGACCTTAATAGGGTCACCATAGGTACCTTGCACGTCCTCCTTCCCTCATCATGCACTTTATCTTGGTATTGTATGTATTTTTTATGAAATAAAGAGAAGACTTTTTGGAATATTAGTGAGTGCCACCCACCCCTTCACTTTTCCTTGCTCTCACTGTTTGTAGACAACTTTCATGTTGAAAAGAGCAGGGCCGGAGCCAGCATAAGTGTCAGGGCCCAAGGCTGCTGGGGGGCCCCACAAAACGGAATCCATTGGGGTGAGGAGGGCTGTATCTAATGAATCCATAGGGGGTGAGGGAGATTGGGAGTGCTGCTATTACTTATAATTGTTTTTGGCAAGGTAAAGGTGGCATGTGTGGGCATAGCACTACATAGCATAGCAGTTAGTTCAGGTAGGTAAATCATGGTAATGGACATATTTGTAAAAATACGCACTTAGCACTAGTGAAATGCTCGAGTATTTATATACAATATAATTACAGTAGTATGAAACATCTTAACCTACAAAAGGTGTCCACAATGAAGATAATACAAAATATAATTGATTTATTTAATCAATTAAAAAAGGGTACGGTAATACAAAATCAATAAATGGTTATACTAGTTTCATGATCAAGGAGTGATAAGGATACAGACCTGCACT